>NC_138346.1:175659344-178059344 GCF_046562875.1 Panthera onca
TTAACTTGATTACACCACAGAGTCCCTTTTGGCATGCAAGCTGCTATGAACAGATTTCAGGGATGAAGATGTAGACATTTTGAGGAGCCATTATTCTACCCACCACAACAACCCTATGAGGTACAGTACAGTTATTACCCAGACCAGGCAACAAATACAGAGAAGTTAAGTAATTTGCTCAGGGTCATAAAGCCAAAAATGGAGGGGCTGGAATTTGGATGTAGGCAGCTACACTCCAGGGTTCATATTCTTAAGCTCTGTGCTCACCAAGAAACTAGTAACTCCCTAATTAAATGTATAACCCCCCAAAGGTTCCCATACCTAACGGCCTATTTGATGGCTCCCCTAAGAAGGTAAAGCATCACATCCAAATCCGGGCCCATGATCTTTCCTCAGTACTTTTTTTTTTTTTTAATTTTTTTTTTTTTTATGTTTTTTATTTTTGAGACAGAGACAGAGCATGAATGGGGGAGGGGCAGACAGAGAGGGAGACACAGAATCGGAAGCAGGCTCCAGGCTCTGAGCCATCAGCCCAGAGCCCGATGCGGGGCTCGAACTCACGGTCTGTGAGATCATGACCTGAGCTGAAGTCGGACGCTTAACCGACCGAGCCACCCAGGTGCCCCGTCCTCAGTACTTTTATTTCCTGTCCTCAGTCTTAGTTGCAAGGACCAATGTCCATCCTCTCGCCCAATTTAGAAACCCAGATATCATCCTGGAGTCCTCCCTCCCCTCTCTAGATCTGGTCCATACCACCCCCTGCACTTTCCTCTTTTCCGTTCCCGTAACACTGCCCGATCCTGCCTTTTGTCCTTTTTACTTGGCCAATTCTAGTAGCCTCCTAATTGGTTCCTGGTCTCTACCCTGCATGAGGTGGAAATCTCAGCCTGTTCTAGCCGTGTATAAAACTCATCAGTAACTCCCCATTTACTCTGAAGATTAAGCCCAATTACTTTAAGGAGACTTGCCCTCCACTCTCTTCAGACTCCCATACTGACACACTGGGGCTTCAGTAACATGGAATTGCTTATTCCTGTCTACACCATGCAGCTCCCCCCTGCCATGCCTTCTTTGTTCCTGCTCTTGTCGGAGCCACCTGTCCTGCCACCTTCATGTGCCTGCCTCTCCCAGCTGAGTCATCTTTAGGGAGCCCTCTTTGCACCCTGGCTGTCATCATGACCCTTTCTCTATGTTCTGATAGACATCATGCCATGTATCTAGAAATTGTCTCTCTTATACTAAAATGATCAGTTTGTGTCCATTCCCTCATTCCACCACCTCTGAAAGGTCAGGAATTTTTTTTTTTTTTAACATCCAAGTTAGTTAGCATATGGTGCAATAATGATTTCAGGAGTAGACTCCTTAATGCCCATTACCCATTTAAGTCATCCCCCCACCCAAAACCCTTCCAGCAACCCTCAGTTAGTTCTCTGTATTTAAGAGTCTCTTAGATTTTGTCCCCCTCCCTGTTTTTATATTATTTGAAAGGTCAGGAATTTTTTTTTAACTTACATCCAAGTTAGTTAGCATATGATGCAATAATGATTTCAGGATAGACTCCTTAATACCCATTACCCATTTAAGCCATCCCCCCACCCCAAACCCTTCCAGCAACCCTCAGTTAGTTCTCTGTATTTAAGAGTCTCTTAGATTTTGTCCCTCTCTCTGTTTTTATATTATTTTTACTTTCCTTCCCTTACGTTCATCTGTTTTGTTTCTTAAATTCCACCTGTGAGGGAAGTCATACGATACTTGTCTTTCTCTGACTAATTTTGCTTTGCATAATACACTCTAACTCCATTCAAGTTGTTACAAATGGCAGGATTTTATTCTTTTTGATTGCCAAGCAATACTCCATTGTGTATATACATATGAAAGGTCAGGAATTCTCATTCATCGTTGCAACCCTCATGCCTAGCACATGGCAAGAAACCAATGACTATTTTGAGGTGACGTGAGTTGAATTGTGAGCAAACAGGAATTTGCTAGTTCAGGATATTGGGAGAAACGTGGGTGTTGCAGGCAGAGGAAAAAGCACACTCAAAGGTGCAAAAGCATGATAAAGCAAAACAGGTTTGGGAAGACATCAGTAATTTAGCGAGGCCAGAGGGAAGAAGGCATGATGAGGGAAGGGCCCGCTATCAGGTCGAAAGATGAACAGAGTTGGAATTGGGGAGGGCCTTTTGTGCTAAGCAAAAGAGTTCGAGCTTATTTGCAAGCTTTGGGGAAGTCACGTTGAAGAATTCCAAACAGGGGACATACGTGATCATATGTGTGTTTGTCATCAGATCTGTCGAACAGCAGGGTAAGTGGTGGATTAGAGGGGCCTGGAGTAGAAGCAGACAGAGGAAGTCATGGCCACGCGTGAGGAGGACTCAGAGGCAGTGGCCGTGGCACGAAGAAGGGACAGGCTTGTGGGCTTCTTAAGACTTGACATTGACAGGATGTGGACACTGACCTGCTGTGGGCCCAGGAAAATGAGGCATGGCATGGCCCCTTGGGCACCTCCCCTCCCATCCTCATGCACCTTGCCTCATGCCCTCTGCCCTGATGCCCCCTCTATGGGTGATGAATAATCAGCAACGGAATGTGTCACGTCTCTTTCCCATAACAAGGAAAGTGAAGTCCAAATGTTAGTGCTGGAAGGGACCTTGGAGATCACGAGGGTCAACTGCTGCGTGTGATAGATGACTAAGCCCAGAGAAGGGAATGACTTCCCTATGGTGGCTCGGGAAGTCGCTGGTGGGAACCGAGCCACTCTTCACTAAACCAGCTATTTAATTCTCCACATGGCATTGGTCTCTAATATTTTCATGTGTATCTACTTATTTTCTGCCCCTCCCTGACATTAGAATGTAATATTTAAGAGCTGAGCCGTGTCTAACACAGTGTTTTGCCCACATCATAGACCTTGAATGAGCGTTTGTTTACGAAGGAGTGAACCAGGTTTAAGAAGGCTTGCTTCCTCCTGAACCAATGATCTTTACACAGGACTCTGGTCTGGAGGTTATCGGTCCATAATTTTATTTCCTGCTAGGGTTTATCCTAATCATTCCTGAAGAAACTAATATCTACCAACCAGTATACTTAGTTCATGTGGCTTCAGATAGTAAAGAGCCAAAAAATAGTCATCATGACTGCCTCACACCTATTGTGATAGCTACTATAAAAATAATATGCATTACAAGAATGTGGAGAAACTGGAACCCTACATACTGTTAGGAGGAATATAAAATGGTATCGCTGTTATGGAAAACAGCATGGTGGTTGCTCCAAAAATCAAAACCCGAGGGCACCTGGGTGGCTCAGTCGGTTAAATGTCCGACTTCGGCTCAGGTCATAATCTCACAGTCGTGAGTTCGAGCCCCACGTCAGGCTCTGGGCTGACAGCACAGAGCCTGCTTGGGATTCTGTCTCTCCCTCTCTGTCTCTGCTCCTTCCCCACTTACACACACACACTCACTCACTCTCTCTCTCTCTCTCTCTCTCAAAATAAAGAAATAAACTTAAAATTTTTTTAATATAAAAAAATGAAAAATAGAATTACTCTCTGATTCAGCAATTCCACTTGGGGTCAAACACCCAAAAGAATTGGAAGCACAGTCTCAGATATTTGCATATCCATCTTCTTAAGAGAGTTACTTAAAATATCTAAAAGGTGGAAGGAACCCAGGTGTCCACCCAATAGATGAATGGATGGACAATAAGTGGTACATAAATAGAATGATATATTATTCAGCCTTAAAAAGGAGAACACTTTGTCACCTGCTACAGCACGAATGAACCTGGAGGACAGTGTGCTAAGTGCAATGAGCCGGTCACAAAAATACTATGGTTCCACTTACGTGAGGTACGTGGAGTTGTCAAAACCAGAGACCAAGTAGCATGGTGGTTCCCGGGGGCCCGGGGTAGGGAGAGTGGAGAATTATTGTGTAATGGCTACGGATTTCCACTTCTGCACGATTCAAGGGGTTCTGGACATTCACAGCAACGCGAGTGCCCTTAATACCACTGAATTGTACACTTGAAAATGTTTAAGATGATAAATTTTAAGTTATGTGTATTTGACCATAATTTGAAAAAATATTAACCACTGAGGGGCGCCTGGGTGGCTCAGTCGGTTAAGCATCCGACTTCGGCTCAGGTCATGATCTTGTGGTTGGTGGGTTCGAGCCCTGCATCGGGCTCTGTGCTGACAGCTCAGAGCCTGGAGCCTGCTTCCGATTCTGTGTCTCCCTCTCTCTGCCCCTCGCCTGCTCACACTCTGTCTCTCTCTCAAAAATAAACATAAAAATTTTTTTTAAATTTCTTTAAACATTAACTACTAAGGTATGTGAAGCTATCTCCTTTGATCCTTACAATAACCTTGAACTGTTAGTAGAACTGTCCCATTTTATAGTGAGGAAAATAGGGCTCAAGGAAGTGGAGTGAATTGCCTAAGGCACATAACTAGAAAATGATGAAGCAGAGCCTCATACTCAGATCTCCTGGTTCCATGCCTAGTGCTGGCTACTCCTACATCAGGGAGAGGAAGTGTAGTCGAATTAATGTGACTGCTGGTTGAAATAGAGGTAGGAAATCAACAGTTGGCAGTTTGTGGAGAAAGCTTTAAGTGTGTGTGTGTGTGTGTGTGTGTGTGTGTGTGTGAGAGAGGGAGGGAGGGAGGGAGACAGAAGGAGGGACGGAGAGGTGGGGGAGGGGAGAGAATAGGAGGGAGGGAAGGCTCAAGGGGAGAGCATGCAAGCAAGCTCCCAGACACCTGCTTTACACTTCTTCAACTTCCTTCCCTCCCTGAATCTTTGGAAAGCAGGTGTGAGTCAACTGTAAACACAGAGAAAAAGGTCAGCCGGCATTCCCTCAGATGGCAAAATCAAAAGTGGCTGGCGATGGGATTGTCTGTGTCCGTGCGGCTCCGCCCTTTAAAATGATCAGGAGAAGACAGTGGCTCTTTTTGAAATGGCTCCGTTAGCTGTTCTGGAACTCCATCTCCACCCCTTACTACCTCCTGGGAAAAGGAAGGATGACAAAACGCCCTTACAAAAGTAAATTAGATCCAGTGAGAGGAAGGGGGGACCGCTAGGAACAGCACTGAGCAGGAGACCAGCCCAATCCTACCTGCCTAGACCAGCTCCCTGTGTAATGCTGGGCACAGCCTTCCTCAGCCCCAAGGGTCGGGCTGCTATTAATACCATCATTTTCATATACTGAATTCAAACTGAATTGAGAAGGTAGAGCACACTGTCCCAGGGGGAGTCAAAAATACAAAAGGATCAGCTAGCCTCTTCGAAGTAGCTTTTATTTGTCACGGGCTTACGAGAATTGTGGGGGACGCTTTACATACAGCAGCCCTAACCCTTCTCGCACTTGACAACTTGTTTTTCTGATGAGACTACACCGATAGGCAATTTCCCACTTCCCAGAGTATTTGCCTAGATGATAAAGAACAGAGAATTTGTGGGTTTTTTTGTCTGATATCATTTCTAATATGATTTTTATTTTATTTTTTATTATTTTTTTAATATATGAAATTTATTGTCAAATTGGTTTCCATACAACACCCAGTGCTCATCCCAAAAGGTGCCCTCCTCAATGCCCATCACCCACCCTCCCGCTCCCCATCAACCCTCAGTTTATTCTCAGTTTTTAAGAGTCTCTTATGCTTTGACTGTCTCCTACTCTAACCTCTTTTTTTTTTCCTTCCCCTCCCCCATGGGTTTCTGTTAAGTTTCTCAGGATCCACATAAGAGTGAAAACATATGGTATCTGTCTTTCTCAAGAACAGAGAATTTGAACATAACCTGTGTAGTTCCAAAGTTAAGTTCAACAGCCAAGCTGTACAGAGTCTGCAAGCACTAGGAGACAGGGAAGAAGTTAGCTCTTGCTATCAGCTCCAGGGAGAATTGTAATGGAGAAAGGTAGGCATTGGAGTTGCAAAAACAAAACAAAACAAAACAAAACAAAAAATTGGACAGATAGAGGGTGCATTTTTTGAAGCAAGAACACACAAGCAGAGTCGGGGGTAATGGACATTACAGATTCTAGAAAATTATAAATATCCCTGTTTGGTTTAAGGGTAGTTGTGTTGGGTTGTGGCTGGAGACCATAATTCCACCACATCATGAAGAACTTTGAATGCTGTACTAAAGGGTTTAGAACTTAACTTGTATAGGCAGCAAGGAGCCCCCCCAAAATTTGTATCAAGGGACTTATCAGCAACTGTCAGTATTCTCCTTTATAAGTATGCTTTACGTGTTGTGAAGAAATTAAACATAATCTGAAGTGTTTCAAAGAGGAGACATTTGTTTTCATTGCGTCTTACATAGACAATCACATTACCAGCCGACATGGCCCCCTAGGTAAGGAGTGGTGTTGTATCAGCACTTAGAACGCTTTGCATGCACAGTGAAATCAGCTAATCATACTGTTTTTTTTCCTAGAATAAGACATTGTTTTCTTTTGTGCTTTAGGAAGGGTTAAGAAACTTCAAGGAACTTCGAGCCAAATTTCAAAAGTTTGATGTGCCCTCTCTTCCAAGACCTATATTCCCAGCAAGAATTTCTCAAAAGAGCGATATTGGAAACACACAGTCAACAGGTGTTTTGGCCAATGAGAAACCCCTCTCCTCCAACCACAGTCAGCTCCCACTGTATTGTTCTAGCGGTGAACCCCAGCCTCTTCAACCCCAGGAAATGAAGTCCTCCCAGAGGAGCAAGATTCAGAGATGTTCTGATTCCTCAGAACCTCCAGAAGGGTCTACTGATTCTGCAGTAAAGTCAAAGAAGACTTCTCTGCTGTTAGACGTGAATCAGTCAAATGCTGACATAACCCATGAGAGGAATGTCATGGTGACTGACAGCTTCAAAGACAAGCTCTGGAATTGGGAGAAGGTTTCATCTCAGAAAAGTGGGATGTCTTCAGCCTTTGTCCTTGCCAGTCGTGGAAGAAGGGCCTCCCATCTGGAGGAGGAGAAAAGCATAGGGCTTGCTCCAGAGGTGCCCAGGGGGAAGCTAGAAACAGGAGGAGCCCAGACCCTTCCTTCCCAGAAGCACTTGAAGACCCCCCAAAATTCACTTGCCTCCTTTCAAGATCCTACTTCTCTACTTTTTCAATGTGACAGGAAGAGCCTAGAAAGCCCCTATCCTGAGAGGAGCCCCATGAGGAACACCTGCCAGCCTGTCTATGAGAGTGAACTTGCCACCCAGGTCCCCGGTGAGAAAGTAATGCCTAAAGGAGGGGCCACTGTGTCTTTCTAATTTAGAGCCTCCTAGTGGTCATATGTGACCTGGGTGAGGTTTGCTCTGAACTCTAGAGCAGGTATGCGAGGCCCATCTGCTAACTTGTAATTTCAGGTTTGGGTAAAGTGCCTAATCTCCAGGAATCCTATTTAGAGATGATTTGGTCAAGTTTGGATTTGCCCTCCTAGCTCTACTTCTCACAAGATGCATGAACTTGGACAGTCGACTCAACCTCTTAGAGCCCAGTCTGCTCTCCTGTAAATCAGATCCATCACCAATCTGCCCCAGCTTGGTAAACAGCACAAACATCCTCCTAGTTGCTCAGGCCAAAAACCTAGGAACTGTGCTCTAGTCCTCTCTCTCTCATTCTCTGCATCCACTCCATCAGCAAACTCTTGGTTCCACCATGAAAATATGTTCTGAATCCCTCCACTTCTGTCCATTCCTGCCTTCTTTTCTTATTCACACCATCATCATCTCTCACCTGGACCACCGCAATGTTCCAGCTGGGTTCCCTGCTTCCATACTCTTGCCTCCTTTTATCCTATTCTCCTAGCGGGCACAGTGAACTTCTAACACATCAGTTGGATCACATCACTCCCCTGCTCAAATTCAGTTCCAGCAGTCTTATAGTGGCTGATGTGATTTGGCCCTTCCTACCTCTCTTACCCTCTCCTTTTACCACATGGGCCTTCTTGCTTTTCCTTAGATACACTAAGCTAGCTCCACCCCAGGGCCTTTGCACGTGCTGAGCACTCTGCCTGGAACATGCTTCCCCCAGGTCTTTGATGTCTCCCTCCCTCCCCTCCACCATGGTCTCTGCTCAGTGTCACCTGTTGTGAGTAGAATTTGTGAATCACCATCTAAAATAACTACCCTACCCCCATAAGTCTCTGTCTTCTTACCTTGATTTGGTTTTCCTCCTATCCCATCCTTACGTGGTATATTGTTGTATACCTGTTTGCTTACCTCAATAAAATGTGAGTTACATGAGGGTAAAAACTGTCTTCTTTACCACCATATCCCCAGCACCTAAAAGAGCAAGGCCAGGTTTGGTAGGTCCTCAAAAAGTATTTATTGGATGGGTGGATGGGTAGATGGGTGAGTAGAGGGATCTCCCGCATATGACTCTATATGGTGGATACAGACTGTCCAAGTTCATGCATCTTGTAAGAAGTAGAGATACGAGGGCAAATCCAAGCTTGCCCAAATCATCTCTCAATCGTGGTCTCTGATTTCATGGCTCTGCACCTTCTGGGTCCTGCTGATGTCTCTGACATACTCCTGTTTCTCTCCCCCTGGCTCATAATAGACACTGGATTTCTTGCTGTTCCTTGAAAAGACTTTATTATGCTCAGGACATTGACATTAGCTCTTCCTCTTCCTTGTTAGAGCCTTCCATAGCTGCATTTAGGTCTCAGTTCACATGACACTTTCACAGCTAATCCTTCTCTTTATCTGAAGAAGTTAGTTCAGTTCCCACTCTTGCCTATCAGCCTGGTGGATCTCTTTCATAGAACCCGCAGGTCTCTGTGATTACCTTTATTTGTTTGCGTGTTTATCATCAGTCTCCTCCTGTTAGAATGAAAATTCCTGAGGGCAAGGCTTGATCTCTTCTTGTTCTTAACTCCATACCCAGCTGTTAGAACAGTGCCTGGAATATAGTAGATAATTAGTTATTGGTGAAGGGATGGGGCAGGAGGATGGTTCGTCTACCTGACTGAGCTGTTGAGGGGACTAAATGAGAGAACCCATGCCCTTGGCTTAGCACAGCACCTGGTAAAACTTAGGAACCCAGTTGGTAAGTGATCATTCATTTTCGCTACATCTCCTTAATTTGATAAAGACTGAAATTTCTGATGTTGCAATTTATCATTACAATTATAATTATAATCCATAGGTGCCTACGAAGGGGTATCTGGGTGGCTCAGTCGGTTGAGTGTCCGACTTCACCTCAGGTCATGATCTCGCGGTTCATGAGTTCAAGCCCCATATCGGGCTCGTTACTGTCAGCCTGTCAGTGCAGAGCCCGCTTTGGATCCTCTGTCCCCCCTGTCTCTGCCCCTCCCCCACTCGCACTCTCCCAAAATAAATAATTAAAAAAAAAAAAAAAAAAAAGCCTAGGAAGAGAGGAGCTTGGTCCCGGCTGATATAACCCCTCCTGGTGGGGTACGAGGGGGCTGTCCTCCCAGCTCCCAGAGTGGGCAGCAGGGCTCTGAGGCAGTTGCAATGAGGGATTTGTACACTGGCCGCCATATTTAGTTTTAGCATGGATAGTCGATGTACTCAACCACTGTATTATGTGAAGCAAAAACAAGGCTCTTGGGTCATACAAGATGTTGTGCTGTGAAGCGTTAGAGGCAGATATGGTTTTCACATATAATATTGGGATTTCTGTTGGAGTTTGGCTTCTGAGTACAGAAGGACAAAATGTAGGCAATTTCTGTCTCAGAAAATTCCAGGACGCAAAACCATACAATCCACAGGTGCCCACATACCATAAACTTAGCCTTGAAGCTTGTCCCAGACTGTGAGCCCTGGAAATCAGAGATAAATTCTTACTCCTCTTTATAGCCCCCGTGTTATTTGCATGTCATAAGTGCTTGATGGAACCTTTCAGGGAGTAGTCACCATGCATTTTCTTGGAAGTAGGTTCTCTGCCTGATGCTGGCAGGAGAGCAATATGGCCTTGTCCCTGTGCATGAGGAGCTGACCCTCAATAGTAAGATAGACTGGCGGCCCCTCTAATATGCCACCACACTGGCGGAGAGGTGTTAATGATACGTTGTGGAGATACAAAACAGAGTGGTTAATTCTCACCTCGATTTTGAAATCAATGAAACCTTCCCAGAGGAGGTGTCATTGGAGCAGGGCCTTAAACGAGTCAGAGCTTGCCAAGAAGGAAGTGAGGGAACAGCATTCCAGAACCAGGAATGGCATGAGCAAAGTCTTGGATACAGGATGACTTTTTAAATCAAATTCAGACAACTGAGAAGCCATTGGTATGAGTGAAAGATATTTGGGCTGAGGTCAGAAAAGGATACTAAAGTGTAATAAAAGAATCTGGAAGTGTGGATGGGGGGCCATGTTGTAGGAACATGCCAGAGGATGGAGTACCTAAATGGATGTCATGCTGATGAAGCCAGGCTTCGTCCTCTGGGCAGCAGGCTAGTGACATGATCAGGTTTGCATTTTGATCAGGGCACCCTGGCCAGTAGGACAGATCTAGACAAGAAGGGAGAGAGACTGGCCAGTTTCACCCAAGAAGCCATGAAATGGAAAATAGTAATAAAATAACTCACTTTTTTTTTTTTTAAATCTCTGCTCAGAGAAACAGCCAGATGACAGGCATCACCAACTTCTCAAAACAAAGCCACTGCCTTCCATCAAGTCCCTGGGTCCTCCTCCCCCAAAGCCTCCGAAGCCCCCAGCCGTGAACCTCCAGGCCTTCCAGAGGCAGGCAGCTGTAATTGCTAAGACCCACACAGAAGGTAAGAAAATGCACAGGTCCCCTGCAGGCAGCCAGCCAGGGGCCAGTGGAAGACATGGCTCCAGTGCCCACATCCCTCCCCCCCTCCCCAGCCCCCCACCGGCCCCCATTGCCTCCCTCTTCCTGTCAGCTCCCAGGTGATAATGCCGAACTGCTTTTCCATGGGGCCAGATGTCCATCACTGCTTATTTTCACGTGGAGGCTGTGGCAGCTTGCCCGTGAAATATGACAGATCTGCAGGAATTGGCCCCTTATCGCTCCTGGGCCAGCCCGCTTCCCCTGAGAGCATTGCATTTGATCACCGGGAAGCTGTCCAAGAGGAAGAAAACGAAAAGTAGTCAAGCAGGGAGCAGGGAGCTTTTGTGATTCCTACAAAGCCTGTGTTGTCAACACAATCAGGGCGGTAGGAGGGAGGAGGGAATGAAAAGGGAAGAAAATCAGCGTGAACTTGACGGGTGATCCTAATGTGGGTCCCTCAGGCCTGTGTGATCGGCCTTCTGTAACTAGTCCAAGGGCCCCACCCCTGCCCCCCACCGCTGGCCCTTTGCAGGAACTGAGGAGTCCTCGGAAGCCATTTTTCTGTACTGTTCTGAGTCTTCGTCCTCTGCTTAGAGGAATACCTTCTCATCCCCTCGCGGCCGCCCCGTGGTCTGATCCTGTTGACACTTTAAAGGCCTTTGTTTATGTTTGCTCTAATGAAACGCGAGATGAACGCCCTCTTTGGGGTGACACCTCGTGCTGTGCTAACTTTGGTTTTACCGTGGCCGCGAGTGCCAGCAGACCTTGCGCCTTGTTCACGTGACGGCTCGGAACACCCTCGGTTAAATTTCTTGAACGCATTGGTTCTCAAACTTCAGCCTCTGCCGGAATCAGCTAGGGGACTTGTCGAAACACCGATCACAGGGCCCCACTCCCAGAGCGTCTGATTTATTTGGTGTGCATTGGGTACCCCAGAATTGGCCTTTGTGACGAGGTCCCCAGGAGATGCTGATGCTTTGGGTCCAGTGACCACATTTTGAGAATCACTGCTGCAATCCTCTTCCGTCTGATCCTGAGAGGAAACTCTCTATGAGGATGTAGAGCCCTGGTGCGTGGACCTGATCTCAGCTGGTCGGCCGGAGACACTCCCACCCCCTCCCCGCCCCACCGAGCGCGGACCCCAGCCCCCGGTCCCATTTCTGCTCCACCAAGATGAAAGAAACCATCACAAACCAGGAGGAACTCGCACTGGCAAGCACAGGTGCACGTTGGTGGGAAAGGAACTGCTCCCCGAAAGAAGATGGTTCATAGAAGAGCTACAGGAGATGATAAAAATGTCAGTTCTCCTTAAAGAAGTTAGGGGCAAACAGTAGCTCTGATGAGTCAAAGAAGTGACTGTGTTCGCAAACCGAGGAAGGGTGATCCGCTTTTGTGACCCTAGAGTTCGGGCGCCTGGGGCAGCGAGCGCTTTCACCATCAAGGGCCAAGTGGAGATAAAGCAGCTTGTGCCCACAGTCTACCACCCACTACTGAAGAGGAGGAGGAGGAGGAGGAGGAGGAAGTTGCAGGTCACGTGGAGCGTTTTGATGAAGCTTCCAAGAAGGAAGCAAACTGAAAGGAGTCAACTTCTGAAGGAGATAGGACTTGAAGAAGTTACCAGGAGCTGCTCTTTTTTAGATTATGAGTGCTTTTTAAAATTTTGTTCATGGGGGCACCTGGGTGGCTCAGTTGGTTAAGCGTCCGACTTGGGCTCAGGTCACGATCTCACGGGTCCATGAGTTCGAGCCCCATGTCGGGCTCTGTGCTGACAGCTCAGAGCCTGGAGCCTGCTTCCGATTCTGTGTCTCCCTCTCTCTCTGCCCCTCCCCCACTTTCTCTTTCTGTCTCTCAAAAAAAATGAATAAACATTGAAAAAAATTAACATCCTGTTCATGGATCTGATAAAATCTAGATCTCTAATGTTTTTAAGCTCCAGCCCCTTGGACAGTGCAACTCTGTTCAGTATTTGCTTAGACACAATTCATTCTTGGCAACTAATGAAGCTGAAGAAGCCCGGGAATGAAGTTTGAAACAAAGTTAATAAAGTTCTTTGCCTAGTGGAAAAAAAAAAAAAAAAGAAAAAGAAATAGAGCTTTTATAAGTAGACGTTAATAATAATTTGGCCACCTCCATAACAGAGAAAGCTAAGTATGATTTTTTAAAGCACAGAATCATTCAGACCTCAAACACTCCCAAAGCGAAGAAGTCTGTCAGAGAACATAGAACAAAGCACCAAGTGTTTTGTAACAAAATGGGCTTTGTGAACCCCAGCTCCCCAGTCGCTAGCTATTTAGGCCTGGGCATGTTATTCACTGAGCCTCATTGTCCTTATCTGTAAAATGGGGATGACAGTAACACTCCTCGCCTGATGTCTGTGAGGATAAATGAGATGAGTCATGGAAAGAGTGGAAACAATGTTTGGCACACCAGTATGTGCTCAATAAATGCAATGTTATCATTGTTTCAAGTTTGTGTTGAGCAGCTACAATCTTGTTGCCCTGGGCCCTGTGATAGACGCAAGACATAGAGACCCCACACACAAGTTCTGGTACTCCAGAAGGTCAAAGTCTAATACAGAAGACCAAGAGAAGACTCATAAAGAAGCACCATAGGTGTACCCGGGGGGCTCAGTTAAGCATCCAACTTCAGCTCAGGTCATGATCTTGCGGTTCCTGAGTTCCAGCCCCTTGTCAGGCTCTGTGCTGACAGCTTGGAGCCTGGAGCCTGCTTTGGATTCTGTGTCTCCCTTCCTTTCTGCCCCTCCCCTGCTCACATCTCTCTATCTCTGTGTGTGTGTGTGTGTGTGTGTGTGTGTGTGTGTGTCTCTCTCTCTCTCTCTCTCTCTCTCTCTCTCTCTCACACACACACACACACACACACACACACACTACCATGAAGTATAGGTGAGTGCTGGACTGCAGGACCCAGGGTCCCCTGGGTGCTGGGGAGGGGGGAGGCGGTTTGGGGCACCCGTGAGTTGCGGCTCCTCACTTTGTCTCTGGGGTGAGGGCGTTGCACAAAGTTCGCTTTAATCAGGCTGCCACCTATGCGCCTTCTCACTCTCCCTCTTGCTCTTACAGCAGCTGTGGAAGAGGGCTGCCTGCCTCCAGAGAGGTGAGTACCTGCTTCTTAATTGGGCAGGAGCACAGTGCATGTAGCCATTGACAAGGCTGCTTAACCTGCCTGAGAGCAGGCAGTAAGTCCACGCCAGGTGTCTCTATTTCTCCGAAGGGTTGCAGGAAGAACAGATTTATAAGCAACAAGCTGCAACTTTTGTTTTAGAGGAGAGATTAAATAAACTGCATTTAACTGCTGTGCTGACAAGAAGTTGCAAAGATGGTCCTCTGAGGGACTTTTATTTATTATACAGTTGGGTTCAGTAAATTGAAACATCAGCTTCCATAGTAATAAATTGAATTAGAGGCTACAGAATGCTGTGGGCAGCTGGCGTGGTGTTAGGAATCGGTAATGGGACAAAGGACCTACTGTTTTTGTTGTGCTTGTTCTGAGAATTTTGCCATGGAAGTGTCAGTTCATTAATTCACTCGACCAAATACTATCTGTGCAGCCCTTTGAGGTGTCGTGCGTTGAGCTGGCTACTTTATGCAGATTTTCTCACTTCCTTTTCTCAAGGCTGCAAAATGGCTGCCGCTGTCCTCATTGTCTAGCCGAAGACACTTGGGCTCAGAAAGTTTGGCCATTTGCAGAACCATGATTCCAACCCATAGACGCCCAAACTATTTTTTCTATCGAATATAAGGGAAATAAGATGGTGTAAGTCTGAGGTGTGCAAGATGTTAGCATGACACATTTGTAAATTGCAGTATGACTGCTTCAGTAGTTAGCTGATGCCTTTTTCACCTCGCGTAATGCTCGTTTCTCTTTTGTGTTGAAAACAGTTACGATCTCATCTCTTGGCAACTTTAAAATTTACAATAAAACACTTTTTGCTGTAGTCACTATTTGCACATTAGATCTCTGGAACTTCCTTATTTACTAGTTATAAGTTTGAACCGTAAATAACATCTCCCCACCTCACCCACCCCTCAGCCTCTGGTAACCACTCTTTACTCTCTGTTTTTACGAGTTTCGTTTTGTTTTGTTTTTTTTAGATTTCCCATCTAAGTGATACCATACGATAATTGTTTTTTCTCTGTCTGATTTATCTCACTTTTCCTAATGCCATCAAGGTCCGTCTGTGTTGTCACTGATGGCAGGATTGTCTCCTTTCTTGTGGCTGAATAACATCCTGCCGTACATAGAGGGCACATCTTTATCCATTCATCTTTTGGTGGACGCTTAGGTTGTGTCCACATCTTGCCTATTGTGATATTAACAGGAGTGTAGAGGTATCTCTTCAAGATGCTAATGTCATTTCCTTCAGATACATACCCAGGAGTGGGAGTGCTGGATCATATGACAGGTCAATTCTTAATTGAACCCCTATACTCTTTTCCATAATGGCTGTACGAACAGGTGTGCCCAAACTCTTTTGATTGTATCAACCTCACCTCCCTCACAAATAGGTTCCTTTTCTCAAGAAGGTCAGCCTTGGAAGAAACAGCGAACATAAAAACCAATCCCCACATTATTTACCAAACGTTTATAAGACTAGAATGTGTTAATTTTCCTAATAGAGGAATGTACAAGATTGAGAGGTTGCACAAATATGGGAGTGATCACTTGTCCTTGGGAGGGGTCAGTGAAGCCTTTATAGAAAACGAATCAGTTATCTATTGCTACAGTCATACTCCATAATACACAACAAAGTATATCAACAGCACACGCAAAAGTGTGGGTGAAGCTGATCTGAGCTGGGTTCAGCTGGTGGTGTTAGTATGTTGCAGATTCCCTAGGCAGTTTCCCTGATATTGACTGGGGTTGCTACCCTTGTCTGGGGGTCAGCCTGCAGCTGGCGGATGTAGGATTGCCTTGGCTGGCATGAGTGGGGCAACCTGACTTCACACCGTCTGCCTCACCCTCCAGCAAACTGGCTGAGGAACAACCTACAGTCACAGCAGACAAGACCATCCCAGTTGCACAAACACTTTTCAGACTCTGCTGTATCACATTTGCTCACATCCTATGGGTCAAAGCAAGTCACGTGGCCCAGCTTCAGCGTGGGAGGACACCACAACTTTACCTAAAAAAAAAAAGGGGGGGGGGGCAGGGATCCAAGAAGGAGTGAAGAATAGGGGTGTACATCCAATCAGCCTGTCACTGAAGAGGAAACATTTGCCGTGAGTACTGAGGATAGACATTGGCTGGATGACGTGGGGAAGGGCACGATAGGCAGAGGCAGGAGCTGTGGGGAAACGGGTATTCTCTGTGAAAACTAGAAATAGGTTAGTAGAATTGGTGTGGGAAGGGTAGTTTGGAATGAAAAGAAATGCTATTGTGGAGGTAAACAGGAGCCAAATCTTAGTAAGATGAGACCATCTTGTTCACCAAGGAACTGACCATCTGGTGTTGGGCATATGGTCCACCTGCTCCAGGAACTCCTAGTTTAGCTGCCCAGTTGAAAGAGTTAAATGACAGCACAGGGAAGGTGAGTGGAGCCACATTCTATGTGCGTTTTTGTGAAAGAGAAAAAGCAATTTAGACAGCTGAGGCAATGAGTTGTACTGTTTACTCAATGAACATGGGCCCCAGGGTGACCGTGTGAGGGGACAATATAACTCTGCTGTGCACTGAGTCAATCTTGGTTCCCTCGTGACTCACCTTCTCTGAGCATCTCAATGTGATGATATGTGTCCTGTGATTGAGGTATGTAACCAGATACGCATTCTTCCTACGGTCTGCCTCCGACCTCAGCTGAGTTCTTCTCTGGCACTTTCATCAAAGGCAGTGGTCTCTTTCAATATGGAGGCTAAACTCGCTTGCTGGCCACATATTGGGAAACAGTGGGGAGTCTCTAATGTGACACCCCTTTCCTGAGGGACCCGGAAGGGCAGTTGGACTGTCGGGTCCTTTCACACTGACTTTAGAACCCGACCATCATCAGAAATGAGGTTCACTGTACCGCAGTTACAGTAGGGTCCATGGTGATGTACGAGTACCAAGCAAAAGGGGCAAAGAGGAACCGGCATACTTAGGGGCTGCTTCATGGAGGATGGAAGCTCTTGAGATGGCTACTGTGTGATGGGTCAGGATTAAATAGGTACGTGTATTCCCTCTTGTGAGACTGTACAGTGGGTGAGGGCAGGGTACTGTTCCCAGAAATCACCACATTCCTGACTGGATGGATGGATGGATGGACCCAGGGATGCTCAGGAAAGAGACAGAATGTGACTGAAAACAAGGCAGTAGTACAAAAGTGGGGGATAAACAGACACGGAGTATTCTGATGTGGAAGAGTAAGAGCTGAGATTGGATCCTAAAGTTAATTAGGTGCCGGGCTGAGAAGTTGGGACTTTAGCTGGTCAGTGATGTGTTTATTTTTAAAAAAATTTTTAATGTTTATTTTTGAGAGAGAGACAGAGTGCAAGCAGGGGAGGGGCAGAGAGAGAGGGAGACACAGAATCGGAAGCGGGCTCCAGGCTCTGAGCTGTCAGCGCAGTGCCCGACACGGGGCATGAACAGTGAACCGTGAGATCATGACCTGAGCCGAAGTCAGACGCTTAGCCGACTGAGCCACGTAGGCGCCCCAGTGATGTGTTAGCTCAAACACGTAAATGCAACGATGCTGAACAGCGTTAGATCCAACTTCCATGGAAACTGGCACTTGTTTGGAAAGAACATCTTCCACGTTCATGGTATTGATCTTCAGTACAAATAATAGATTCGAAGCAATACATGGGGTGTCATTACTGGGAGTGGACCTGGCAATTGTTAGATGTAGCAGGCCACGTAGCGTAATATTAACAAGTCTGGGGGTTTTAGTCCGAGGCCTACCACTTAACACCTGCATAACCTTGGACAAATGCCTTGACCTCTGCAGACCTTAGTTTCTACTCACGTAAAGTGGGAGGCTGATAGGATCTAACTCATACAGGTATGGCAGATGTTAAATAATGATTGTAGGGTGTTGAGTGCAATGCCAAGCATCTAGAGAGTGTTCAATAAAGCTTGCTTGGCTATTGTTGAACCCCCCTCCAAAGGCAAGAATCCATGCTCAGAAACTTAGTCTCTTAAAAAATCCTTTGATGGTGAGCTCATTACCAGAAGAGTCCCATATTTTTCTTGTTGAGGCACATTTTATTCATTCATCCTATGTTTATTGATTTATATGCCAAGCCCTCTTACATACATTGAGAATATGGAATTGTATAGACAAAGGTTTCCTACATGCAGGTACATATACATACACACATGTGACACATTTGTCTTCTGTATTCAAAAGTCCGAGTTGGGCTGGGGCCACAAATGACCTCCCTACCCCTAGCCATCTGTCCAAGATCTACTCATTGGTACTGTAAACAGGGTCTTGACCCCTTCCTTACGTGACTGCTTTTAAGACCTCTAAGGGATACATCGTGTTAAATAAAACTTTCATCGTTTTCAACCATTACTCACAAAACAGGAGTCTGTAGCTGTACTTTTATGGATATATGTTTTAATCATCTTGTTAGAAACTCAGCGCATTTACAGTAGCCACTGACTTTTGAACCTCTTTATGTTGTGTGTTAAAGATGAGAAGCAGCATTGTGTAATGCAACATGGTCAAGTCTGGAGTCACATTCCCATAGAGTCAAATGCTTCCTCTCCACCTGTGACAGCTCAGAGCTTTGCTATATGCGTCTGTAAGGTGGACACAGTAATACTTCTTCACTGACTATCACGGAGACTAAATGAAATAACATGTATGAAGCGTGGAGTACACAGAGGATGCTTAGTAAGTCTTGGTTTTTCAACCCTTGGCCTCTCCATTCCTTGTTATCTCTGGAATAAATATCTCGTTAGTTCCCAACAGTGGAATGACTCGTTGGAGGTTGTTCTTTGTCATCACTCTTTCAGGAGAGCCAAGCTGGCTGGCATCCCTCTTGACTAAGCAGCCCCTATTTGTGTGAGCAAAGCAGGTTAGTCCCAGGGCAGCAATTAGCACTGGGTCTCTGTCAGTACTTAGCAGAGTTGGCTAATATTTTATTCATTAGCTATAAATATGGCTTTGCTCTCATTAAGAAGTGTCAGGGGGTAGTCCTGACTCAGGAAATCTCTGGCTCAAACACTAAAAAAGAGAGAGCCTGCTTATTTCAGGAGAGAAGATTCATACAGTATGGTGTTTCGCAGGTGAGGGTCTGTGGGTGGGTCCCAGGAGTCCACCAGTTTCTCTCCTGAACTTTTTGATTTTGTGTCTTCATTTTAATGATAGTCTTTAAAAGATAACATAAGCTTATTTTGAATATTCCTGATGATCTCTTTCATCCTAATGTTTTGGAACATGCTTTTATATTTGCATTCTGGTATTTCTACCCCATGTAGAGTGAGAAACACAGATGTCTTATAGGGCTGAGCGGATTATGTCACTACATCTAGGACATGCGTTACATGACGGGGAAGGATAGATCCTGTGGAAATGGGAATAAATGCCTTACCTAAGGCATTCATGTAAAATACTGATAATAACAGAACAAGCCCACGGTGGTCAAGCAAAATGCGTCTGTAGTCTTTATTTGAATAGTGGTAAGTGCCATAAAGCAAATTAACGAGAGCATTCGAATAGTTAACTAGGATATAGGAAGTGTAGGATGATCAAGAGAGGCCAGACGTGGTGATATTCAGGATGAGACCTGCATGATGAGGGACGCAGTCATGAAAGGTCTAGGAGATGGACGTGCCAGGAGAGGGAATGGGGTCTCAAGGGAGAACTCCATCTGCACATTGAGAGAACCAGCAAGGAGGGAGCACAGTGGGCTGGTGCAGTGATGGTCTTGAGAGCCATGGAGTGAATTTGGATTTTGCTCTAAATATGCTGGGAAGCCACGGGAGTTTTATGCCAGGGAGTGACATGTGCTGACATTTATTTTGTAAAGATCACTTGGGATGCTGTATAAATAATAAACTTAGTATGGAGACCGGTAGAAACAGAACGACAGCTTCAGAAGCCATTGCAACAGCAAAAGAGTGACGATAACAACAAATGCAAGCAATCAGCATTCATATTTTACGTGTTCTAAGTTCTTCACACGTATGGTTCCATTTATGACAGTCTGAAGAGGTAGATGATATCCAGTTTTATAGATGAGGAAACTGAGAAGGAGATCAGCATTCATATTTTACGTGTTCTAAGTTCTTCACACGTATGGTTCCATTTATGACAGTCTGAAGAGGTAGATGATATCCAGTTTTATAGATGAGGAAACTGAGAAGGAGATTAAATCGCTTGATATGGACAAGGTGGTAGAAATGGAGATTCAACAAAATGAAGAGACTCCAGATGTGTTGTGGAGGAAATGTAGTGACTGCAGGATCAGCTGTAGAGCAGGAGATAGGAGGGCAAAAGAGGGATATGAGAGACTTTCTAGGTGATTTGCTGTTTCCATCATTGTTGGCATTAACACGTGTGGAGTGCTTGGCACATCCTCAGCTTTCAGTACAAGACTGACCCTTCCTGAAAGCTACTTGGGATTGTTTTTTTTACTTAAAACAACATGTCCTTGTGCCTTTGTGCATGTAAGACCAGAACTTCTTAGGACTAGTTTTTATGTTGTTTGCAACTACAGTGCTCTTTCTCGAATGGCTGCATTTCAGGTAGTCCAGACTGGTATAGACCTGCTCTGATTGACCAACAGCAAAACGGGCTCCTCCTGATGGTATCTGGGAGGTGAAGGTGGGCCCTGACATCTCAGCATGCTTAATTCAATCACCATGGGGCAAGAATGAGGAGAGGGAATTTGTTGAAGCCTGTGTCTTATGAAGTCATAGACCTAGAATGTTCAGGTGGCTTCAGCTCAGGCCACTTCAGGAACTTCTTCTTATCCCTTTTTAATTGGATTTCAGGGACACAGCAAGGCCACTGTTTTGGCCTGCCTTTCCAATGGCATTGGTGGCAAGAACACGTGTTTGGGGGTTTTCTCTATCATAGTTTCAAGTGTTCCTCCTTTAAAGAGAAGTTCACCTGTAGGTTCTGTTTATTGAGCACTTGTCACGGACGGAGGTTTGTGCCCTGTACTTAATGTCTACTCTCTCATTTTAAAGCTTCCAACCATAACTACCCCGTGAAATTGGTGGTTAGTGGACTCCCTGACCATAGAATCAGGTTAAGGATTTCGAGATGATACAGCTGGATCATCAGTACCAGGATTTGACCTTGTCTGCATGTTTCAGAGTACCACCTATGAACCAGCCCTCCAGGCTGCCTTACAGAGGATTCACACTAGACCTTCACCTATGACCAAAGAGGGAAACTTTTAAGACTCGTGGTCTGCTCTACACATTAAGCCTTGACATTGTCCACACAGGTATTCTCGAATACCTTTCCTGCCTTAAGATTTCTTTTTCTGTCTGTAGAAAGATCCGTGTGAGGGAGGCTGGCCAGGGTAGAGCTAAAGTATCGAAGTGTTAACAAGTCTCATCTCTCTTGAGTGGCATTTGAATGATAAGCTGGAAAAATTCATGATTTAGGAAGAAATTAGACACTAAAGTTGCAGACTTAGAGCCTATTTTTGTACATAGGTTTATTCGAAAAGGCTAAATGGAAACTAATCTTGGACTATGGCCACATTTTAGTCCCATGATCATCTTAGGAGGGCAAAATTCATATTCTCATTTTGTAGATGAGAAACCAAGGGCTCAGAGACATTTCATGACTTGCTCTAAAGTGTAAGATAATACAGGGGCACCTGGGTGGCTTAGTCGGTTAAGCAGCCGACTTCAGCTCCGGTCATGATCTTGCAGCTTGTGAGTTCGAGCCCCGCATTGGGCTCTGTGCTGACAGCTCGGAGCCTGGAGCCTGCTTTGGATTCTGTGACTCTGTCTCTGTCTTCCCCTACCCTGCTTGTGCTCGCTCTGTCTCTCTCTCTCCCTCTCTCTCAAAAATAAATGAACATTAAAAAAAAAAAAAACTTTAAGTATAAGATAATACAGAGCTTATCTGGGATGCAAACTGAGGACTGGGTATTTATAAGGATTTTCAACTACACCACCCTGTCTCAGAATTTTTGTAACATGAGAGATTTTTGGAGATATGTTAGATTCTAAATTCCACGATTATCTCTCTTTCTCGCTTTTGTTTCCCCAGGAAGTAGACATGCAAGTAATAATTACTTAATAACTGAGTAAGTGATGGGCTAATTGAATGACAGGTTGATAAGGAGAAGGATAGACAGATAAACTTTCACCGTCCGTGAACTTTTATATAAACAAAGCGTTCTCAGGTTCTGTCATCTGTATATTTTGCATTGATCTGCATGTCCAATATCCTGTCCTGCGAATATTAAAGCTAAATAATTTAAGACAATCTGGGCTCTTGGTTTGCCCTTGTATATCATGGGCGGGCTCCTGCCATGTGAAGATATGGACTCACATGTAATAATCTCTGTCCTCTGCTCCTTCTTACTCTAGCCATCAGCTTCAAGTGACACTACCAAGAAGCTTGTCGTTATTTTTAGCCCTTCCGGAAGGCAGTCCTTTCTTCTTTACCTTCTGTGGGCCTGTTCCACTTTGTATTCCATAGTTATTTAACCAAACTAATCACTGAGCACTTTCCCTCCGGTTGACATTTTGAATGAAATTCAAACTCCTTATCAAGGCCAAGAAAGTCCTACGTGTTCTAGCTGCTCTGTACTCGGGAGACTCCCCTCCTAACTCCCTCTCTCCCTTGTTCACGGTCTTCAGCCCACTGACTGGCCTTCTGGCCTCTCCCCAAACACAGCAAGCATGTTCTCACTGAGCACTCATGTTTGCTTCTTCCTGCGTTAAGGAGTGATCTCCAAGATCTTTAGATGGCTCCTTTTCATCGTCCAGGATTCCTTCTGTCCATCAGTCAGTCAGTGAACGTTTTTTGAGCCCCAAGTATGTGCCAGACATGGTTCTAGATGCTGATAATGTCACAGAAAACAAAACGAAGTTTCTGCTCTCAGACATATACGTTTTACTTGGGAAGAAATTCAGATAAGCAAATGATGACGAAATGTAAGACAAAATGATAAATACATGCCCACTTCCTGGACCAGACCTTGTGTCTCCTCTCCCAATGTGCCATCTGTTCCACACAGAGGCCTGCTAAATTCTTCTGTTATTATTTATTAATGCCTCAAATAATAATTCTGGTTTATTTTCTTTGTTATTCTAGACGATGAGAGTCTTGAGTTCAAGAACCTTGTCTATCGTTTGCTTTTGTATTATAGAACAGTGCTTGGCACGGAGGGGTCGCTAAGTGAACATATTCATGATGTGACATCATCTGTCTGTCTTTGTAGGAGTTTTCAGTATTTCTGTGAGCATCGGAGGAGGATCCAGATCATTGGGAGCCTATAACGTGCCAGGCATTGTGGGGCACCCAGGCGGCTCAGTTGGTTACGTTGGCCAACTCTTTTTTTTTTTTTTTTTTTTAATTTTTTTTTTCAACGTTTTTTATTTATTTTTGGGACAGAGAGAGACAGAGCATGAACGGGGGAGGGTCAGAGAGAGAGGGAGACACAGAATCGGAAACAGGCTCCAGGCTCCGAGCCATCAGCCCAGAGCCCGACACGGGGCTCGAACTCACGGACCGCGAGATCGTGACCTGGCTGAAGTCGGACGCTTAACCGACTGCGCCACCCAGGCGCCCCTGGCCAACTCTTGATGTAGGCTCAGGTCATGAAGTCATGGTCGTGAGATCGTGCCCCATATTCGGCTCCGTTTCACAGTCCTGGGATTGAGACCCAAGTCAGTCTCCATGGTGAGCATGGAGTCTGCTTGGGATTCTCTGTGTCCCTCTCTCTCTTCCTCTCCCCTGCTCATACTCTCTCTTTCTATAAACAAACAAACATTTTTCCAAAAAAATGTGCCAGGCATTGTCTTTGTAACTAGGGACCCAGCAGTGAGTGATACATAACAATCACAGAGCAAAAGAGAAAAAAATTAAACTTACAAAAGTAATGAAATGACTTAAAGATTAGGACGACTACTGAGAATTGTATACAGCCAAAGGTTGTGTAGACAGAAATGGGGGGAAGAGGGTTATTTGGAAAAGGAAGGAGAAGGACTTTGTTGAAGGCAATGTGTAAGGGGAGACCTGACACTTGAGAAAGAGCTGGCCACACAGAGGCATTCCAGGTGGCAGGAACAGCATTTGCAAAGCCATTGAGTTGGGGGAGAGCATGACGTCCTTGGACAACAAAAAGGAGGCCAGCGCGCTTAGAGTGTCATGGGAGAGCAGGAGAATGGTTGAACAGGAGGTTGGAGAAGTTGCTGGAAGTGAGATCATAAAGGGGAGGTGGCTGATGGTTTGTCGTTGTCGCTGTTTTTCATTACGAGTCACAGGAAGCCTCAGAAGTCTTAAGCAGGTCTGTGACAAGGTTCCAATCCTCTTTTTAGAAGATCATACTGACCACTCTGTGGAGAATAGATTCAGAAGGAACAGAGACCATGACAATTCATATTTTAATCATTTTTTTAAACATTTATTTATTTTTGAGACAGAGACAGAGCATGAACGGGGGAGGGGCAGAGAGAGAGGGAGACACAGCATCCGAAACAGGCTCCAGGCTCTGAGCGGTCAGCACAGAGCCCGACGCGGGGCTCGAACTGGCGGACCGCGAGATCGTGACCTGAGCCGAAGTCGGACGCTCAACCGACTGAGCCACCCAGGCGCCCTGACAATTCATATTTTAAAGAATAAGTCAGAGTTTGTGAAGCGGCCATTGGGGGTAAGGGTATGGCAAGCAGAAGGACCACATATGCAGAAACACTGAGGCAGGAAGTGTCCTTGTGTGTGCAGGAACCACAGGTAATCCGACATTTTCGAACGTATGGTGGCTGGGTTTGTGGGGCACAGTGCAGCACGCAATAGTTGGGCAGATGTTGGCTCAATCGTAGAATGGACTTAGAGGGTGTTTGTTTTGAGACTCATCATATACAGTCTACTTTTGTTATTTTCCAGACTCTTGGGCGTTTTTCACCTTCCTGTCTAAATTA
Source organism: Panthera onca (assembly GCF_046562875.1). Taxonomy (NCBI): domain Eukaryota; kingdom Metazoa; phylum Chordata; class Mammalia; order Carnivora; family Felidae; genus Panthera; species Panthera onca. The sequence continues at coordinate 175,684,146 of NC_138346.1, forward strand.
TAAATTATTTGAAAGCAGGAAGAAGATCTGCTGCTTCTCATCAGCCGCGTAATTGAAGTCTGTTTAAATTGAGTGCTTTTGCAGTACTTGAAAATCAGAAGGTCCAGGGAGTATGTTGTGAAGGGTTACGAGCACAGACTGGTTCAGATAACCTCAGATTCCTATTTTGAACCCCACACACAAGCTGTGTGATCTTAGAAAAGTAATTTAATATCTCTGGGCCTCCCATTTCCTCACATGGGAGACGGTGAAATCAATAAATCCTCCCTCTTAGGGTGGCTGCGAGGATTGAGATGAATATCTGTAATTCTGCAGAGTGCCCGGCAATGTTGTAAACACTTGATAAATCGCAGCGATTTGTTGTTTGTTGGTAGGAGGGGGCTCTGTAACAGGGTCTAGTGCTGCCGACGGGCTGGAGTCGGGAAACAGGGTTGCTACCGAAAGCCTGCCTCTAGCTCTGGGGATGGCCCGCTCTCGCTTTTTGTAAAACAGCTGGGGTTGGAAGTTCCAGCCACCTGAAAGGGACACCCTGAAATTTGAAATGCAGATACCTTAAAAGTTGCCCTTGCTGATGAAAATGAGGGCTTCAGGTCGTTTTGTTTCATGCTACAGAAGTTGCCGCTGGTTACGGAAGAACCTGCTTTAGCGGTGGCATTGGAAGGCAACGTGCTTTCAGAAAGCCATGCCCAAGTTCACAATGGTTTCATCGATTGCACCGTCACCTCAAAACATAGGTTAAGTAATAGAATACTGTTCTTATTTTATGGGTGATAATGTCAGGCACGGAAAAGTACAGTGATACTCCAACACATTTTCCCCCATAGAAATGACGCGGAGAAGGATTAATCTGTGAAACTGTTGGATCGGCCTACAAAGTTTTGAAAAATATTCCCCAAAACCCACTCATAAGCTCCTTGACCTTCACCATCGTGCTATGCTTCATTATTCTCATTTTTCAATTTCTCCTTGATTCTAGAGTGACCTGTAGTCCAGAGGAAAAGAGCAATGAACTAGGGACTATGCCTGGCTCCCGTGGCATATTGTATGAGGTTACACAGCACTTAAATAGCATTTACTTGGTTGTTGTATCAGGGTTCTCCGAAGAAACAGGACCAGCGGGAGTTACAGAATATTTGTGTATTCTATATTAGAATTATGCACATTGGGGCACCTGGGTGGCTCAGTCAGTTAAGTGTCTGACTCTTGATTTTGGCTTAGATCATGATCTCACAGTTCATGTGTTCAAGCCCCACGTCAGGCTCTGCGCTGACAGCACGGAACCTGCTTGGGGGCCTCTCTCTCCCTCTCTCTGCCCCTCTCCCTCTCGTGCTGTCTCTGCCTCTCTCAAATAAATAAACTTAAAAGAATGAGGCACATAATATCTGGTACATAGGTACATTATGTGCATAAATATCAATGTGTACATAATATTTAGTGATTGATAATGAGCAACTTGTTCGCACGCTGGTAATGGAAGCTGAGAAGTCCTGTGATGTGCCATCTGTGGGCTAGAGACCCAGGACTCCTAGCCAGTGTTGTGGTTGCGACTACAGTATTGTGGTTGAGAGCCAGGAGAGCTGGTGGTAAAAATCCCAGTCCAAGGGCAAGAAAAGATGAAATGAGATGTCCCAGCTCAATCAACACAGCAGGAGAAAAAAAGGTGGTGAATTCCTCCTTGCTCCACCTTTTGTCCTATCCAGACCCTCAGTGCATTAAATGATGTCTCCTCACAGGAGGGAGGGTGATCTGTGGTACCGACTCCATGGATTCAAATGCTGATCTCATCCAGAAAGAACGCTTCATTTGCCCAACTGGTGGCCAATCCAGTTAACACAGAGAATTAACCATCAGTCATCATAGTTTGGTGGCCCTTTACAGGAAGAATTGGGTTATACATCCATTGATGGAAAACACAGAAATATCTAGTGCCCAGCGCTGAGTGATGTTGGGGACGTTGTATTTGCTAGAGTTGTTGTTGAAATCAAAGGCGAATTAGGAAGGTTATGAAATGTGCTGGTAAGGTTGGGCTTACACACCTCCCCACGTGTGTGTGCGTGTGTGCGCGCGCGTGTGTGTATGAACATGTGTATATAGACACACATACCTATGCAGACATTTAAAACATATGTATCACATCTAGAGATATATATGCACAAACCTGTGTGTGTGGGTTCTGTTAAAATGGAAGAAGTGGAAGAACTAATGGTCGAGGTGGTAGAAGTTGAAGTGCGGGTGGCGGGAACGTGGGCTGGTGCAAGAAGTAGAAGGGGCAGGAAAAGTGGAGGTGGTGGTAGCAGGGGTAGCAAACCCTCTGTGCCGAGCACCACCCCAGACAGCGGAATTTACATCCTCTCGTTCTCATGAAAAACAGGACTACAGGTAGAAGACACTCAGGGCCAAATACCCGCTCAGGGTCACGGCCAGGGAAAGCTCGCGTTTCACCCCATATCTGTCTTTCCAAAGCCTGTGTCATCTTCAAACCATGATGCTCAGCGGCTTGGTTGGTGGTTCCTCTTAAGCAGTAATAGGTAGAAGACAGAATTTTAATAGCTTGTGGAAGAAATCCTCCTTGAAAATTTATCATGTATTTTTGTGAACCTGGCATAAATGCTTTTTGAGATCCATGGTAAATAGCATTTAAGTCCTAGTCTTTTTTTAATGTCTCCTCACCAATCCCTTCACTCAAGAGGATTGATTGATTGATTGATTGATTTCTATTTTAGAGAGAGAGAGAAAGAGCAGGACAGGAACAGAGAGAGAATCTTAAGCAGGCTCCACACTCAGCGTGGAGCCCGTTGCAGAGCTCAATCTCACAACCATGAGATCGTGACCTGAGCTGAAATCAAGAGTCAGATGCTTAACCGACTGCGCCACCCAGGTGCCCCTCAAGAGGGGGATTTCTTAAGGTGAAGCCCTATGGGGAGAGTAGTCTTACAAAAAGTATTTGTTGGAAATGGAATTTGCCCAGTTTGGGACTTTGGATAATTGAGAAATCAGATGGCCTGGGCTCCCTTGTCACCAAGAACCTGTGCAGTGTCACACAGAGTGACTCCTGGCTAAGCTACTCCTGTTCTTCTCTCCAAAATGGATGGCCCACTGAAATAAGAAGTCAAAGAGGCTTGGCTTTCAACTTAGACCTACCTCCCTAATTAAATACCGAAGTAGAGCTAACAGGTTTTGCTGTTCAAGTCTCAGTCTTTCTACCTAATGGAAGCTCTGCTTTAGATTTTCCAAAGCCACCTTACGGTGAAAATTTTCAACTTCCCCTCGTGTAGCTTTCCTCAGTGAGCCTCTGAAGGAATTAAAGCTCTGAGGTCTTAAGTGACTGCTCGCATCCACACAGCCAGCGAGAGATGGATATGACGAACCTATGCACAGTGCCTACCACATGGCAAACCTCAACAAACTGTAGCTAATACCATGGACAGTGTCACTGTTGGACCAAGTGAGCAGGTCGAATGAGCTCTGTGAGCCAATTCTCTAGAATGTACAGCCTCATACAGAGGTTGACTACATTATTGTCCAAAAGAGAGGTATCATCTAGGGGTAGACACAGCAAGTAGAAACAACCATGACAGGAGGTCCCAAGTCCGTGACTCAAACTATTCAAAAGTTGATTTTGAAGACAGAATTCCAAGGGTCCAAAGACAGCAAATTTCTTTTTGGGGCACCTGGCTGGCTCAGTTGGTTGAGCGTCTGACTTCGGCTCAGGTCATGATCTCGCGGTTTGTGAGTTTGAGCTCCACTATGGGCTCACTGCTGTCAGCACAGAGCCCGCTTCAGATCCTCTGTCCCCCTCTCTCTATGCCCCTCCCCTGCTCACACTCTCTCTCTCTCAAATATAAAAAGAAAGCACTAAAAGAAAAAAAAAGAAAAGAAAGAACATTTCCTTTGTGAATCATCTGTAACACTAGCCCTGCATTTACAGGACTTGTTTCTTCTTGAACTTACATAATGTTGCAGATCTCATTTAGAAACAATGTTTTATTATATATTTAAATTACTAGAGGTTTTCTGTAAAAAAGAAAAGATAGAAAGTTGATGCTATGCCAGCAATAAAAAGAACTTTCAATAAAAAGAAAATGCAAACCTCAAGAAAACTTTTTTAGTTGGGTATAATTGACATATAACATTCTATCAGTTTCAGGTGTACATCTTAAGGATTTGATACTTGTATATGTTGTAAAGTGATCATAGTAAGTCTCATTAACATCTGTCACCACACATAGTTAACCCAATTTTTTTCCTTGTAATGAGGACTTCTGTGGAACCTCCGTTTTTCAACCCTTCAATCTGTGTGTCCTTAAATCTGAAGATGAGTCTCTTGTAGGTAGCATATAGGTGGGTCTTGTTTTTTTATTTTCATTCATTTACTCTGTGTCTTTTAATTGGAAAAATTAGCTGATTTACATTTAAGTAATTTTTATAAGTATGTATTTATTGCCATTTTGTTAATTGTTTTCTGAGTGTTTTATAGTCTCTCTTTGCCCTTTATTCTCCTCTTTGTCTCTCCCTTTGTGGCTTGATGACTTTCTTTAGTAGCACACTTAGATTTCTTCCTCATTATCTTTTGTGTATATACTATAGGTTTTTGCTTTGTGGTTACCATGAAGCTTACAAATAACAATTTATACTTATAGCAGTCTATCTGAAGTTGATAAATTCAAACACAAATCTATCCCCATGTTTTGTATCTTTGATGTCACATTTTACGTCTTTTTATGTGGTGTATTTCTTAACTGATTATTGTAGTTATAGTTATTATTACTACTGTTGTTTTTTAACATTCATAGTAGTTTTACAAATGATATAAATATAAATCCACTACCTCATTATATATTTACCTTTACCATATACTTAACCTTTGCTGATATTTTCATACATTTTCTTGTTACTAATTAGTGCCCTTTGTTCTCAGCATAATGAAATTCCTTTAACATTTTTGTAAGGTTGGTTAGGTAGTGATGAACTCCTTAACTTTTGCTTGTTTGGAAAACTCTGTCCTTCAGTTCTAAACATTAGTTTGGCCAGGTGGAATATTCTTGTTGAAGTTGTTTTTCTTTCAGCACTTTGAATAAATCATGCCATTCCCTTTTGGCCTGCAAAGTTTCTACTGAAAAAATCTGTTTTATGTGTGTTCTCTTGTATGTAACAGGTTTTTTTTTCTTGCTGCTTTCAACATTCTCTTTATCTTTAATTTTGATACATTGATTATAATGTGTCTTGGTGTGAGTTTTTTTCGGTTTACTTCATTTGGAACTCTCTGGTATTCCTAGTTCTACATGTGTTACTGGTTTTTTTGTTTTTTTTCTTCCAGGTTAGGGAAATTTTCAGTAATTATTTCTTTCTGATCCTTTCTCTCTCTTCTCCTTCTGGGAACCCTATAATGTGAATGTTACTTTGCTTGATGTTGTCCTAGAAGTCCTTTGAACTATCTTCATTTTTTTTTTTTTTTCATTCTTTTTTCTTCTTACTTCTCTGATTGGGTAAGTTCCACTGCCCATTCTTGGAATTCATTGATCCTTTCCCCTGCTTCATCTATTCTGCTGTTGAATGACTTTACTGTATTTTTCAGCTCAGTTACTGTATTCTTCAGCTTTGTAACTTCGATTTGGTACTTCTTATATTTTCTCTTCATTGAAATTCTTGCTGTGTTCATGAATTCTTCTACCAAGTTCGGTAAGCATCTTTATGACCATTAGTTTGAATTCTTTATCAGGTAAATTGCTTATCTCCATTTCATTAATGTGTGTGTGTGTGTGTGTGTGTGTGTGTGTGTGGTTTTATCTTGTGGGGTTTTTTGTTTGTAACATATTCCTCTGTTTCTTCATTTTGCTTGTCTCTCTCTTGGTTTCTGTACAATAGATGAAATAGTCACCTGTCCCACTCTTGAAGGAGTGGTTTCATGTAGGAGGTAAACCTTATCATTCAATCTTGCCCTAGTTCTTGGTGTTATCTCAAACCTTTTTGATCATCTAAGCAGCCTATTATGTTTGTAATAGCTCCCAGGAGTTGAGGGTATGCTAAGACCTGCCACTGTCCCAAAGAGAGGACTTCAGTCAGCACCCAGCTTCACACTGATGAGGAGCCAGACCTTCTGGCACCAGCAGTCCTCAAATATATACTGTCTTGTATGTCTACAAACATAAGCCTCACTGGCTACCAGAGCTGGGCAATCTGAAGGTATCCCTTGGGTAACAGAACAATCAGGCTTGCAGACAAATGTATAAGCTCCTTTCCAGGAGATGCCTGTGAGTTGTAGTGAGGCAGAAGTAGGGTTATATAAAGATGGTGGCCACTGGTTTATGTTCCCTGAGAGCCCCTCCATAGGCCTCTAGATGTGTACCACACCTGAAGCCTGGCCCTCAGGCCAAAACTCCAGGATAAGCAAATGGGCCTCTTTCACAGAATGACGGCTCTTGTGTTTCAGCCTGATATTTATGCATTGACCTAGGGGTGGCAGCCTGCCAAGGACTGTCTCTTTATTATTACAGACTTATGGAACACAGGAACACAAGGCCCCCTGGCCATCAGAATCAGGTGGTCGAGGGGCATCTTCTGCATAGCAGCCACAAAAACCATGGCAGTAGACTAAAAACCAGGACACCAGATATGTGTAAGAGCTCCCCTCTGAGAGCTGGAGCACAGCAGAGGGAGAGTGTGAAGATAGCACCCACTCCCCCAAGGTCTCTGGAAGGGATCACAGTCGCCCCTTAGATGTATGTCAAACTTTTTTTTTTTAATATTATAACTTCTGTCCTCCAATACAATAATATTACTAGCACACTTGAGTGGAATGCTTATGTACAGAGAGCAAATATTTCATTCAATATCCACAATACACCTTTAAATTAGATTTTGTTATTACTATTTTAAGGAGTAGGAAACTGAGACTAAGGTATTTATTCAGTACTTTATAATTAGAAAGTAGAAGAGCTAGGATTCGAGTTTATATCTGTCTGACCCCAAGCTCCAAGTTTGTCTATAAATCTGTGTTTGTCTCCCAATGATGTCTACAGTCCTGGAGACAGACTATAGACAGTTATTTTAATAAATGTGGAAACAAAAGCTTGACGCATAGATTTATTTAAATCATACACTTATTTCTTCCCTGCTATCCAAGTTCTTTATATTGACCCACACTATATTAAATCAAGGCAGATTTCAGATCTCGTTTTAATGGACCAGGAAAAGGATAAAAAGATATTCTCAGGTAGCAAAAAAAGAGGTTTAAATACATCTACAATATCTTTTTTCATTTTTAACATTAATGCTGAGACTGCCTCTCTGTAAAGACAATTTATCTGAAAGACACTTTTTTAAAAATATTCAGTTGAAATTCTTTTTGATCATCTAAAGTCAGATATTTATTCATTTCTGACAAAAGTAGTCCAAGAAATTGATTAGAGCTCTTCTTTCAATTTTTCCACAAATTGTTTCTTATTAATAAAGTTAATTTACCATAGACCTGATGAGATTGTTAGGTCATTGGAGCATGAGATACATGGCATAGTCTATAATTTAAGAAAGTTTCTCTCAATTGCTTTATGATAGGGGAGGGGAAAAAATAGGGGAGAAATTACTGATGCATTAGAGTTCATAATTTTTCCTTTTCAGCAAAGTGAACTGTTCATACATCTTTAGAGAATATGACTCAAAAAAAAAAACCCTGAAAATACTCAAGCTGGTCAAATGAGGGAAAACAATTGGGTGGAATGTGCTTGCAATACAAATAATCAATAGGGAAGGAGGAACAAGAAAAGAGAGAATTCCAACCTCTTCATTGTCTGTAGCAACAGGTATACTAATACACCTATAAATGGAAAAAATTAGGAAGAATACCAAAATACTAAGACCTCACTTGTGTTAAGGTGGGAATATCATGGGTGATCCTTTCTCCTCCCTCTCCTATCCACATTTAGTGAAATAGTGGTTTTCCATTTGTTACAGATCCAGCACAAGTCCCCTTCATTTCACTCCTCTGTCTCCTTTTTCTCCCTCCCAGAGGCAGGGATACTGTGGATACAGGAGTGTATCCATTTAGTGTATGTCTTTTTTTTTTTTTTTTTTTGCTAACTTTGACTCAGGGTAAGGAATATTGCACTTTTTTTTTTTAATTTTTTTTTCTAACGTTTATTTATTTTTGAGACAGAGAGACAGAGCATGAACGGGGGAGGGTCAGAGAGAGGGAGACACAGAATCCGAAACAGGCTCCAGGCTCTGAGCTGTCAGCACAGAGCCCGACGCGGGGCTCGAAATCACGGACCGCGAGATCGTGACCTGAGCCGAAGTCGGACGCCCAGCCGACTGAGCCACCCAGGCGCCCCAGCACTTTTTTAAATGTTTGTTTTTGAGAGAGAGAGAGCATGAGTGGGGGAGGGACAGAGACAGATTGGGTGACACAGAATCTGAAACAGGCTCCAGGCTCTGAGCTGTCAGCACAGAGCCCAATGTAGGTCTCAAACTCACTAACCGCAAGATCGTGACCTGAGCCGAAGTCAGGGCTTAACCGACTGAGCCACCCAGACGCCCCATTTAGCGTATGTCTTACACTTGAACAAATTCGTATTTGTTGAAGATACAGTATTTTACATTTTTGTACGGATGCCATCTTACCATTCTGCAACATGATTTTTTTTTTTGAAGCTGTATTTTCCTATTCTACCTATATTGATGCATAGGAGTCTAGTTTATTCAGTATCATTTGCATATTATAGCTACTCCATCATATGGACATATCACAGTTTGTTCATGTGTTCCCTTATGGAGGGACATTCCAATTGTTTCGAATGTTCACCCTTTCAAATGATGCTGCAGTAATCATGTCATATATTTCCAGGTGAATATAACCGGGTTTCCCTAAGTTACTTACTTAGAAATAAAATTTCTAAACAAAAGTAAACAACTTCAGTTTTATATTCCAAAATGGTCGTGCCACTTTATGCCCTCAAACTAGTATAAAATTCCAGTTTTTCCATATTCTTGCCAAATGAGATATTATTCTCAAACTTTGGGATTCTTGCTTAAAATGGTGGGTGTTAACTAATCTTCATTGCCTTCCTTCCATTTCCCTGTTTACTATGTGGCTGTGCATTTATTGCTATAAGCTATTCAGTATTTCTCTTCAGTGATGTCTGCAATGTCCTTTTGGCTAGTTTTCTATGAGTTTCTCTTTTTTCCTATTGCAGGAGTTTCCAGTAGAATTGATCTCAACTGTTACACTTCACCATTTAGTATACTTGTTGGAGATTAATCTAATTAAGAGAGTTTGTGTGGAATTTTTTTTCTTGCACCTATTAAAATACTCTGGTTTCTTTTATTTCTTCAAGGTAATTAATTGCAGTGGTAGATTTTCTGATGTTGATCCATCTTTGACATCTTGGAATAAATGTTAGTTGTTCTTGAGTTAATTTTAATACCGATTAACTCATTTTCCTGGTATTTTATTTAGTGAGTTTGGGCCAAAATCTTTTAAGTGAGATTGGGGCTATATTTGTTATTTTGATCATAGTCTGGTTTTCATATCAAAATCATAGCTCCCTCTTCAAATGAGTAGGGTAACTTTTCTCTTTCTCTTAAAAAAAAATTTGTAACGTTTATTTATTATTGAGAGACAGACACAGAGTGCGAGCAGGGGACGGGTAGAGTGAAGGGGAGACACAGAATCGGAAGCAAGCTCCAGCCTCTGAACTGTCAGCACAGAGCCCAACGCAGGACCAAACCCACAAACTGCCAGATCATGACCTGAGCTGAAGTCAGTCGCCTAATCAACTGAGCCACCCAGGCGCCCCCACTTTTCTCTTTTTCTATTCTCTGAAACTATTCATTCAAACTTGCCCATGAAACTATTTGGTGGAGGAAAAAGAGAGGAGTGGATTGAGTGTGAAGGTAAATAAGAGAGAGAGTGAGTGTGTATACTTTTGGTTCAAGCTCATTGATGTTTTATTGGCCTGTCAGCCTTTGTACTTCTTCAGTCGCTGTGGTAATTTTATATTTAAAAGTCTGCCAATTTTCTGTGTTTCCAAATTTATTAGTGAGCTTAGGATAACATTTTCTTAGGTTTCTGAAAACCTAAAATGATCTCTAGATTGGTTGTCTGTCTTATCCAGGGTGTGTGTGTGTGTGCGCGCACATGTGTGTACCTTCTCTTATTTTCTTGATCAGTCATGCTAAAGTATGGTCTAATATTAATAAACCTACCTAAGCTTTCTTTTGGTTGGTATTTGGTTTGCATCTCTTTATTCCATTTGTTTATATAGGAACTTTGGCTTGCCTGGTGCTTTGGCAGCATTAGCTAGATTTTTATAACATCTAGATACTTTTTTATTTAAGTAAATTAATTTATCTCTATTGTGATTCTTGATCTATTTGGACTTTTCCTCATGTTTTACGTTTTAAATATAGTATGACATTTTTTATGTGTATGTTTTTTCCTTTTCTGCCTTCTTTAATATTTAAGTTTTCTCCTTGCATAGTCTCCTTCTAGCAGATAAGAAGTAGTTATAGTTAAATCTTGATATCTGATTAATCAAAACCTCTCTTTTGCTCCTAAAGGGTACAAAGATGTGAGGATGATTCTCATAGCCCTCACCCACTCTCTTTCATATTATTATTTAATATTTTTTAATTCCATATTACCTTAAATTTCTACAAACTAGTTACTTTTACATTCTATTTGTATTTAGATTTACCAATAGCTTTATTAATTTATTTGATCACCGTTTCTTTTTAAAATTGAAATATAATTAACATACAGTGTCTTACCAGTTTCAGATACACAACATAGTGATTCAACAATTCTATACATTACTCAGTACTCATCACAGTAAGTGTAGTCACCATCTGTCACCATACAGTGTTGTTACCATATTACTATTTTCCCAGTGCTGTACTTGTCATCTCTGTGACTTATTTATTTATAACTGGAAGTTTGTACCTCTTAATCCCCTTTACCTATTTACCCATTCCCCCCACCACCAACCTCCCCTCTGGAGAACAAGTTTCTTCTTTATATTTAAGAATCTATTTTCTGTTTGTACATTTATTTGTAGATTTGTTTTTTAGATTCCACATGTAAGTGATATTATATGGACTTTATCTTTGCCTTAGACTTACTTCGTTCAGCATTTTACCTTCTGGGTCCATCCATGTTGTCACAAATGGCAAGGTTGCATTCCTTTTTATGGATAAGTAATATTCCATTGTGTATATATATCACATCTTCTTTATCCATTCATCTATTGTTGGACACTTGGGTTACTTCCATACCTTGGTTATTGTTAATCGTGCTGCAATAAATATAGGGTGCATATACCTTTTCAAATTAGTGTTTTCATTTTCCTTAAGTAAGTACCTAGTAGAAGAATTATTTGATTGAATGGTAATTCTTTTTTTTAATTTTTTGAGGGACTTCTATACTGTTTTCCACAGTCGTACCAATTTACATTTCCACCAATAGTGCATAAGTGTTCCTTTTTCTCTACATCCTTGCAAAGACTCATTTCTTCTTGCATTTTTGGCTCTAGCCGTTCTGACATGTGTAAAGTAATACCTCATTGTGGTTTTAACTTGCATTTCCCTGAAGGTTAGTGATGTTGAGCATCTTTTCATGTGTCTGTTGGCCATATGTCTGTCTTCTTTGGAAAAATATCTTTTCAGGTCCTCTGCTCATTTTTAAGTAGATTATTTGCGTTTTCAGTGTTGAGGTGTGTAAGCTTTGTACATAATTTTGGGTATTAGCTCTTTATCAGATATATCATTTGCAAGTATCTTTTCCCAGTCAGTAGATTGCCTTTTGTTTTGTTGATGGTTTCCTTTGTTGTGTGAAAGCATTTTATTCTGATGCAGTACCAATGGTTTATTTTTGCTTTTGTTTCTCTTGCCCAAGGATACATACCCATAAATATGTTGCTAAGGCCAATATCAAAGGTATTACTGCCCATGTTTTCTTCTAAGAGTTTTATGGTTTCAGGTCTCATATTTAGGTCTTTAATCCATTTGAGTTTATTTTTGTGTATGTCTTGAGACCGTTGTCCAGTTTCATTATTTTGTATGTAACTGTCCAGTTTTCCTAGCACCATTTGTTAAATAGATTGTCTCTTCCCCATTTTATAGTCTTGCCTCCTTTGTCATAAATTAACTTACCATATAAGCATGGGTTTATTTATGAGCTTTCTATCCTGTTCTATTGATCTATGTGTCTATTTTTGTGCCAGTACCATATTGTTTTGCTTATAAAGTTGGTAGTATATCTTGAAATTGGGGATTGTGATCCCTCCAACTTGGATCTTTTTTTCTCAAGATTGCTTTAGCTATTCGAGGTCTTTTGTTATTCCATGCAAATTTTATAATTTGTATATTTTACATACAATAAATATTTGACATGCATACACTATGTATACATACTATTATTTGTTCTAGTTCCATGAAAAATGCTGTTGGTATTTTGTTAGGGATTGCATTGAATCTGTAGATTGCCTTGGGTATTACAGACATTTTAACAATATTAATTCTGCCAGTTCGTGAACATGGTATATCTATTGATGTAGCTTTCAGTCTCTTTCACCAGTGTTTTAATAGTTTTCAGAGTACAAGTTCACCTCCTTGGTTGAGTTTATTCCTAGGTATTTTATTCTTTTGGGTGCAATTGTAAATGGAATTGTTAATTTTCTTTCTGCTACTTCACTGTTAGTGTATAGAAATGCAACAGATATCTGTACACTAATTTTGTATCTTGCAGCTTTCTTGAATCATTTGTCAGTTTGAATAGTTTTTTGGTGGCGTATTTAGGGTTTTCTGTATGTGGTATCTTGTCATCTGAAAATAGTCACATTTTTACTTCTTACTTACCAATTTGGATTGCCTTTTATTTCTTTTACCTGTCTGCTTTTACAGCTTTTCACCTTTGAGTATAATGTTAACTGTGAATTTGTCTCGTGACTTTTATATGTTCAGGTGTATTTCCTCTAAACCCACTTTGTTGAACTTTTGTATCATAAATAGATTGATATATTTTTTTCAAGTGTCTTTTTTTTGCATCTATTGAAATGATCATGAGGTTTTTATCCTTTCTCTTATTAAGGTGATCTATCACACTGATTGATTTGCAAATCTGGAACCACACTTTCATCCCTGGAACAAATCCTATATGATTTTTATTTTTTTTTTAAAAATGTTTGTTTATTTTTTGAGAGAGAGGGAGACAGAGCGTGAGCTTGGGGGAGGGGCAGAGAGAGAGGGAGGCATAGAATCTGAAGCAGGCTCCAGGCTCCAAGTTGTCAGCACAGAGCCCAAAGCAGGGCTCAAACTCAGACTGTGAGATCACGACCTCAGCCAAAGTTGGACGCCCCACCGACCAAACCACCCAGGAGCCCCTGATCTTGACTTTTTAAATGTATTGTTGAATTTGGTTTGCTAGTATTTTGTTGGAGATTTTGGCATCTATGTTTATCAAGAATATTGGCCTGTAGTTTCCTTTTTTTTATAGTGTCTTTGTTTTGTTTTGGTATCAGGGTCATGCTGACCTCATAGAAATAACTTGGAAGTTTCCCTTCCTCTTCTATTTTTTGGAACAATTTGAGAAGAAAAGATATTAATTCTTAATTTTTATTTATTTTTGAGAGACAGCGTGTGAGCAGGGGAGGAGCAGAGAGAGAGGGAGACACAGAATCGGAAGCAGGCTCCAGGCTCTGAGCTGTCAGCACAGAGCCCATCGTGGGGCTCGAACTCACAAACTGTGAGATCATGACCCGAGCTGAAGTTGGACACTCAGCCTCTGAGCCACCCAGGCACCCCCAAAGAAGAATAGATATTAATTCTAAGTGTTTGGTAGAATTCACCCTGAAACTATTTGATCTTGGAGTTTTGCTTGTTGGGAGGTTTTTTTTTTTTATTATTACTGATTTAATTTAGATTACTGATTACTAGCAATCAATCTATACAAATTTTGTGTTTCTTCCTGATTTAGTATTGGAAGATGGTATATCCATAGGAATTTGTCCATTTCTTCTGGGTTGTCCAATTTTTTTGGCATATAATTGTTCATAATATTATAATCCTTTGTATTTCATTACTTTCAGTTCTTTCTCCTCCACTTCTGCTTGTATTTATTTAAGTCCTCTCTCTTGTTTTTTTCATGAATTTGGCTCATAGTTTATCAATTTTGTTCATCATTTTGAAGAACTGACTCCTGGTTTCATTGATCTTTTCTAATTTTTTGGTCTCAATTTTGTTCATTTCTGCTCTCATCTTTATTATTTCCTTCCTTCTACTAGCTTTGTGCTTTGTTTTTTTTTTTTTTTTTTTTTTTCCCTAGCTCTTTGGGGTATAAAGTTAGGTTGTTTATTTGAGATTTTTCTTGTTTCTTGAGGTAGGTCTGTACTGCTGCGTCCCAAAGATTTTGTACTGTGGTGTCTTATTTTTATTTGTCTCCGTGTATTTACTTTGTCCTTGAGGTCTTGTTTGGCTCATTCGTTGTTTAGTAGCATGTTGTATAGCCTCCACGTAGTTGTGTTCCTCCCACATTTTTTCTTGTAACTGATTTCTAGTTTCATATTGTTGTGGTTGGAAAAGATCCTTGGTATAATTTCAGCTTGCTTAAATTTACTGAGACTTCTCTTGTGGCCTTAAGTGATCTATCCCGGAGAATTTTGCACATGCACTTGAAGAAAATGTGTATTCTGCTGTTTGGGAAGAATGGTCTGTATGCATCTTTTAGGTCCATCTAATCGAATGTGTGCTTCAAACCTACTGTTTCCTCGTTCGTCTTCTGTCTGGATGATCTATCCATTGATGCGAGTGGGTAATAAAGTCCCCTATATTACTGTATTACTGTCAATTCCTACCTTTAAGTCTGTTAATATTTGCTTTATTTATTTAGTTGCTCCAATGTTGGATGCATAGATACTTCGAATTTTTATATCGTCTTGTTGGGTTGATCGATCCCTTTACCATTATGTGGTGCCCTTCTTTGTCTTTTGCTACAGTCTTGGTTTTAAGGTCTGTTTTGTCTGATAAAAGTGATAGCTGCCCTGAATTTTGTTTTGTTTACTTTCATTTAAATAGTATATGTTTTTCCCAACTTTCACTTTCAGTCTGTGTGTATCTTTAGGTCTGAAGTGGGTCTCTTATAGGCAGCATGTATATGAATTATTGTGGATTTGGATGTGGATGTATGTGGATTTGTTTCTATATCCATTCAGTCAGCCTGTGTCTTTTGATTGGAGCATTTAGTCTATTTAAAGTCGATAGGTATTTACTTACTGTCATTTTGTTAATTACTTTTTGTATGATTTTGTGTAATTCTTGGTTCCTTTTTTTTTTTTTTTTTTTTTTTTTTAATTTTTTTTAACGTTTATTTATTTTTGAGACAGAGAGAGACAGAGCATGAACAGGGGAGGAGCAGAGAGAGAGGGAGACACAGAATCTGAAACAGGCTCCAGGCTCTGAGCTGTCAGCACAGAGCCCGACGCGGGGCTCGAACTCACGGACCGTGAGATCATGACCTGAGCCGAAGTCGGACGCTTAACCGACCAAGCCACCCAGGCGCCCCTCTTGGTTCCTTTTTTCTTCTCTTGCTCTTTTCCCTTGTGGTTTGATGTCTCCTTTAGTATTACACTTGTCTTCCTTTCTTTTTATTTTTTTGTCTTTACAGAGGTTTTTTATTTGTGGTTCCCATTAGGTTCATATGTAACATCTTATGTGTATAGCAGTCTTTTTAATTTGATGGTCACTTAAGTTTGAACACGTTCTAAAAGCAGTAAATTTTTACTTCCCTGTACATGTTTTTTGATATCTTACTTTACAGCTTTTTATTTTGTGTATTTCTCAACTGATATTTGTAGATATAAGTGATTTTACTACTTTTGTGTTTTAACCTCCATATTAGCTTCATCAGTGATTAATCTATCTTTACTAAATGTTGGCTTTTACCTGTGAAATTTTTTCTTTAATGATTTTCTTCTAGTTTTGGCCTTTTCTTTGCACTCAAAATAATCCCTTTAGCACTTCATATAAATCTGGTTTGGTGGTGATGGACTCCCTTTAACTTTTGTTTGAGAAATATTTTCTTTTTTCTATTCTGAATAGTAGTCTTTGTAGGTAGACTGTTCTTGGTTGCAGGTTGTTTTCTCCTCAATACTTTGATATATCATGCCATTCCCTTTGACCTCCAAAATTTCTGCTAGAAAATCAGCAGATAGCCATTTGGGGTTTTTCTTGTATGTAACTCTTTTCTCTTGCTGCCCTTAAAATTCTTTCTTTTTATCAGTATGTTTTGCCACTTTAATTATGTATCTTGGTGTGAACCTCCTTGGATTAATTTCACTAGAGGTTCTCTTTGCCTTCTGGATCTGGATTTCTGTTTCCTTCTCCAGATTCAGGAAGTTTTCAGCTATAATTTCTTCAAATAAGTTTTCTGCCTCCTTTTCTCTCTCTTCTCCTAGGATCCCTATAATGTGAATGTTACTGTGTTAGATTATATCCCTCAATTCCCTTAACCTTTATTTAACTATTTGTTTACTTTTTGCTGTTCAGCTTGGGTACTTTCTATCGCTCTGCCTTCCAGATGGCTGATCTGTTCTTCTGCATCTTCTAATCTGTTGATTCCCTCTTTTGTATTTTTTTTTTTTAGTTATTGAATTCTTCATCTCTGACTGATTCTTTTTTAATATTTATTCTCTCTTTGTTGAACTTCTCATTGAGATTATCCTCTCTTAAGTCTAGTGAGTGTCTTTATGACCATTACTTTGAATTCTTTATTAGACATATTGTTTATTTCAGTTTCATTTAGCTCTTTTGCTGTAATTTTGTTCTATTCTTTTATTTGGGACATAGTCCTCTGTCTCTTCATTTTGTCTAACTCTCTGTGTTCGTTTCTCTGCATTAGGGAGGTCAGCTACCTTTCCTAGTCTTAAAAGTAACGGCCTTGTATAGAAGAGGTCCTATCGTGTCCTATAGCACAATTCCTCATAATTACCAGAACCAGGCACTCCAGGGATGTCTCTTTTGTGGGCTTACTGTGTGCACCTTACTGCTGTGTCTGCATTGTGATTGCCTTCAGACCAGCTGGCTTCAGTGACCTGTTTTCTCTGTTGTGAGCACACTGGGCAGTGTTGGTCCTGAGCTATTGTGAGGCCTGTCTGAGGCCGGGGTGGGGGGGTGGGAGGCTCCTAGGAGGGCAGGGTCAGCCTTCAGACTATATGTCTGCAATTAGCCTCTCTGCCACAGTTGTAGGCTCACCCAAAAGCAGGGCCCACTTCCTCAACAGCCAGTGCTTGAACTATGGGTGCACTAGTGTTTAAGATTATCTCCCCTTCTCCCTAGGACAGGAGTCACTTTGGAGTGATACTGGGTTCTGCTGGGGCCACATGCAGGGTATGTCCAGGCAGGAGCTGTTTTGAAGGGACACCTGCTGAAGTGGGTGGGCTGGGTGGGGGTGGGGGGGTGTCTGCAGGTGAACACGGAGGTGGGGCACGTGTTGCTAGCAAGTTGGAGAGTTTTAGAGCTGGTTCCCGCAAGTATCTGGCCATCTGGAGTGTTTGGGGGAAGAGAAGTGGTGCCCACCACTGCTTTTGTTCCTGGAGAAATCTCCTGAAGATTCCTGCCCTGACAGCACATGTTCTGAGATTAGTAAAACTTAATGTACACCCCAGACACCTTTCATACTGCTGCTTTTGTGTTGTGTCTCAGCCAAGTTATTGAGTGTGCTGGCTCTTTGAGAGGACTCAGTTTCCTTTTACTGCCTTGTTTTCCCACAGTTAAGTCTGCTGGTTTTAAAAGCTCCTGTGGTTAATTAAGCCCCATTGGTTTTCAAAGCCAGATGTTTAGGAGAACTTTTCTTCCAATGCAGACCCCTAGTGCCTGGGGTGCCTGGGGTCAGGTCTGATCCTACTTGTCTGTGCTTGTGGTGTCTCTCTCATTTTTGGTTAGTTTTGCTTGGAATTTTCTTCCCAACTATGTCTCTACCCCCTTATCGTTTTCCATGTGGTTTCTGTACAATTAACCATGGAAGGTGTGTTTTTCCAGTCTTGAGATCATTTTCAGAGTTAGTTCCATAGATGTAGTTGTTATATCACTGTGTCTGTGGGACAAGGTGAGCTAAGGATAATCCTACTCTGCCATCTTTTCTAAATACTCCCCCACCATTGTTTCCTATATCCTACTTCATTACTAGTTCAGTTTCTTTGAATGTTTTGATGTATTTCAGCAAGGATCTACGAGCAGTAAACGTGTGCACTGGTATTCTGAAAAGATCTTTGTTACTCCCTCACTTTTAATGACAACTTAGCTAGAAGATAATTTGATACTGATATCTTTCCTCCGTATACTTATTATCCACAGTCTCCACCACTTATTGTTGCTAGAAAGAAGTCCATCGTAAGTCTGCTGCTCCTTGGTAATCTATATTTTCTCTCACCCAGATTTTACATTTTTCTTTTTTTCTTTGACTTACGCTAACTTATTACAAACTGTGTAAGTGTGGATTTATCATTATTTCTTACTGTTGAAGCTGTTTCAGTAGAAGGATTTGTGTCCATTATTAATTTTAGAAGTCTTAGCTATTATCATGGGAATACTGATTCCTTTTCTCCATCCTTTTTCTTTTTCCTTTTCCTTTTCAGAATTCCTAGTCTTTATATTTTGAACCTTCTCATTCTGTCTTCCCCACTGTTAACTTCTCTTAATATTTTCCATCTCTTCATCTGTCAGTGCTATATTCTGAAGGACTTCCTTAGATCTAACTCATTCTCCAGTTCTCTCTTCTGCTGTGTCTGGTCTACTTTTCAACATCTACATTATTTATTTCAACAACTGTATTTATGATTTATATAACTCCTGTCTCCTGTCCCTAAATCTACGTGGTTTTTTTTTCACACTCTTGTTTTTTGTTTTTATCTTTGTTTTTTTGTTCTCTTTTGTTTTTGCCTAATGGCTTTTATTCCTTTGAACATAAAACACTTATTTTTAAATCACTCGCATGTCATTCTGTTATTTCTGTCATTCTATTATATCTGACTATCTGTGGTACCTCATCTCTTTGTGTGGTTTGCATTTTTTTTTTTTATACTCTAAGCTTGTTTTATGTGGGAATTATTTCCTTTGGAGACCATAGGTGCCTTGGGTTGTGGAAACATCTTTACAGAACGATTTCAGATTTGCCTTACAAGAGAGGATTGGATTTCGAGCACTATTTTGTCTCTGTGTCTCTCTGAAATACACACCATGCATTTAGAACCCCACTTGTACTTTGTGCTAGGTTTTCAGGTTTTCAGTTTCAAGTTTTCGGTTTCTTAGCTCCTGTGATCAGAGCCAGATACCAAGCTTCCCTGCTCTTCCCTGGGAACCGGCACACATATATTTTTACAATTTGTTTTACGGATGAAATGGCATTTTGTGACTCTGAACTTTATGCTGATAGCTTGGATCTAACATCCCGTTAGTGGAAGCCTGTGTCTGAGACTTAACTTCTGACTCAGAAAGAAAATCCTCGGCCACCCAGTCATTAAGATCTTTCCTTATCTGTCTCAGTTTCCCTTTGCATCTAATTCTCTTTGCATATGATACATCTTTAGTTGTGACTTTCTTTCTCTATATCTGGCCCCTGGAGACTTTATTGATGTCTAGATGAGTTATGTGTTCTTCATATAATTCTCTGTATTGTTACGTTTTTTCAGAATTCCTGTAGGTTGAGAGTAGGGGTGGTGTGCCTTCCATATCTGTTTAAATCACCGTATTTGTCAGGCATATTACTTCTCTAATGAAGAAAAAAAATAGAAAAAGTTTTAAAATGTTTAAAGCAATGTTTTATTTTAAGTAACCTTTTTGTTTCCTCCATGCTTCTCAGTGCTGAATTTGAAGAACCACATAATTATGAGGCGACAATTTCATATCTGAAACACTCTGGCAACTCCATTAACCTGTGCACCGCAAAAGAAATTGCTGATGGTAAGTCTGCTAAGCCAATTAATATTGTAACCCTGTGTGGAATGAAAATGCAGCAAAAGTGGTATTTTCCCTCTAGCTAACTATGAGTTTAAAAATTCACAGCCATGCTGGTCTACCACCTCATTTCCTACCCCTCCCCCTTGTCTGGTCTCTTAAAAATAAATCCATTTGGGCATCACTGCTATCTCACAACTCCTAGTGCTGCCTTCTCTCTACCCTTTCTATTCTCTCCTTCACCAATCTACTCAGATGCCTTGCCTTCTATAGATATGTGGGAGGGAAAATCAAGATAGGGCAATTCATTTTTCTTCCTTCCCCCTCCTATAGAAACTTCCTCTCTCTTCTTCTGGTGTCTTTCTTGAACTCCCCTGGTAACTCTGTGTGTGGAGAGGGAGATAACAGACTATGAGAATTAGGTCCCTGTGTTTAGTCTGAATAGCAGCAGAGAATTCATTTAATGGATCTGACCACTGGTTCAGAGCTAAGTCTTCCAGCCTCTGGTGTTGCCGACAAAGCTCAGACCTCTCTAGGAAGAAAGAGACCCTGTCAGGTAAGAAAATGAACAAGCAGGAACTCATAACATTTCTACAAGTTTCTGTGTCTTTGTTCTGCCTATAGGATCAGCCGATTCTCTATAAAAGGCACAAATATTTGTGTCAGAATGAACACTAATATTACTGAACCTATACTGTGGGCCACAGTTCTGTGGTTCTGTGTGTTCTCTGGGCTCTCTGTGTGCATCCTTGCTGATACAGCAGTTTTATTCGCCCACTTTTTGAGACCGGAAACTGAGTACTAGAGAGATTGAGTTGTACAGGGTCACACAAGGAATTTATGATAGAACTCTACTGTGAAACAGGCTCAGACTGCCTCTAAGATGCCTGCTCTTTGCACTGTTTTTCTGCTTCTCATTCAAGAATGTTTTTGGTTCCCTGGAGAGAGGGTTAAAGAGAGATCATCTGATTCAGCTTCTTTATTGTATGGAGAAAAGACCCAAGGCTCTGGGAGAAGTCATTTGCCTGAGGATACAGACAGAAGAGGTTTGTGGAGCAGGAGTTGGGATCCCATTGAAATTTCGCTTCCCTCCCCCAGGAAATAAAGGGTTGAAGAACCTCTTTCTGACTCTTCGACTGGGCAAAGGTTCGACTCTTCCATATGGCTTGTAAAATACTAGCCTCAAGAAAAGCAACTCCTTTCCCCTCTCGCCTCCATAAGGCAGGATTGTCCCATTCTTGCGGTGTCTGGGCACCAACATCAGAATATGGCTTCTCGAATTCTAACATTTAAAATATGAATCACCTGAGGATCTTGCTTAACATAATCTGGTTTGGTACCTCTGGGGTTGGACCTGAAAGTCTTCATTTCTAACAAGTTCCCTGGTGGTGCTGATGCTGCTGGTCTACAAACCATGCTTTGAATAGAAAGGCCGTGGGCTCCATTTGGACTAAATTCCAACTGCATGCCTTTCTACAAGGGCTCACAGGGCCATTTAGATGCGGCAGTCAGAGCCTATACGTTCTGTCTCTGGATACATAAGACCTTCAGAATGCCCCCCTCCCAAGTAGCTGTCCGAGGTCCTGCTTGGGTCTCGTCCCTAAGTCCCAGGACAGACTGGGCTGCAGAGAGAGGAGCTCATGGGGGGTGGTATAGGTGTGGTTTGGACATGTGCAAGGCCCCTTGTCATGAAGGGTGAAGGTGCATATTGAAAATGAGAAGCTGGAGGCCTGCATTTGATCTCCTCAGGCCACACATGTTCAAGGTGAACCTGCCAGGGGACATCACCTGAGGTACCCACAGAAGGAACCACTAACTCAAGCCTCTATACAGTCTTTCCCTGAGGGTTCTTTGTGTACTTCCCAAAGAGGCAGGTGTTTATGACTGAAAGAGAAGGGGCTCAGAAAATAAGTCACTGATTCAATGGAGAGTAACAGAGCATAGGATAGCAGAAAGGGAGGAAGGTGGGAGACAGGTGAGGGTGGTGAGGGTGTCCCTTGCCAGAGAGAATATCCTGCTGGGAGGTAGGAATAGACATACCAGGGCTGAAGAAGCTGAGGAACTATAGCCCGGGGTCAAAAGGATCTTGTTACATGTCCCCACCCCTTTCCTTGTTCGTCTTTAAAGAGCCAACCAAGGTGAAGTTACTCTATGGGGGGGGGGGGGGGCGGGGAAGGAAGAGGGGAGGGGAGGAGGAGATGAGCTCTTTTACCTCCACTTGTACTTACTCATTTGACTCTTCCCCCATTTATTTTCCGTTATCTTTATACCGCTTAATGATATTTGAACCTCAGTGTCTTCACCTGTAAAATGGGCATAATATTTCCTTCGTGGAGTTTTTCTGAGACTTGGGTAAAACAAGACATTTGAGGTCAAGTGGAATTGTGCTTCTGGAAAGATGGAGCATATATACTTTTCCCTATTCCCCCTGCTAAGTACAGCTAGAACAGTCAGACAGTATATGTAAAACAACCATAAGAAAACTGGAAGACTCTGAAGATAGAAACAAGAAGGTAGACCCACTGGAGACTGAAGACCCAAGGACGAGTAGGTGGTGAGTTCCTTGTGTTTTCTTCTTGCCTCATTTATCTCAGAGTTGGAGGTGAAGAAGTTGGCAGTCCGGAAACACCAGTGAGCACAAACAGAAAGAGGTCCAGCAAAAGCCTGTTCTGTGTAGCCAAAGGACCAGAAAAGGGGCAACCTAGGAAAAAACAGAACGCCTCAAGACAATAACTGTTCCTCTCCCGCCAAACGTCACAGAAAAAACTGTGGCTCCATCCTACCAGCCAATGCTGAATGGGGAGCCTAAGACACCCTCATGAGGCTGCAATACACATCCCAACAGCTCTGCTGAGGTGGTATCAGAGAAAGTCAGGTCAGAAGCTGGGACTTCCATCCCTGCCAGGAGTAAAAAACACTTCACCTACAGTGGACGTCCGTGAAGACCACATGGGGAGCTTGTATTCCAGTCTCCCGCCCATCAAGCAATAACAAGGTGCCCTTTCTTTTCCCTCTTGGGATGGTGTTAGAGAAAACCTAGTGGAGAGTCAGGACTTGGACAACTACCCAGCAGTAAGGATGCCAAATGGGGAATAATAGCAAGCACTCCTACCACTCCCAGCCTTATCAGCAGAAGCTGAGTGCGGAACTGGAGTGCCCAGTCCTGCCCAGCAGTCGTGAAGAACCTTTCCCTCATCTGCGTTATCAGGAGGCCAGGAAGTGGGGAACCTAGATGTGTTCCCTCAGCTGACAGAAAAGAGTCACCCCCATTTCTGCCACCAGGAAAAACCAACTAAAATAGAAGCTTCCAATAATATCCAGAGTCTCCTAACATAATACTTAAAATGCCCATGGTGTCAATAGAAAAGTACTCATCATACCAAGAGCCAGGAGAGTGTAAACTTGAATGAAAAGAGGTTATCAGTAGATGCCAACATTGAGATGACTGAAGTAGTAGAGTATTCTGACAGAGACTTTAAAGCAGTTGTTACAAAAATAGTTCAGTGTTGGGGCACCTGGCTGGCTCAGTCTGTTGAGTGACCCAGTCCTGATTTTGGCTTGGGTCATGATCTCATGGTTTGTGGGATCAAGCCCCACTCCAGGCTCGGTGCTGATAGCGTGGAGCCTGCTTGGGATTCTCTCTCTCTCCCCCTCTTCCTCTGCCCCCCCCTTTCTCTCTCTCTCAAGATAAAAAACATTTAAAAAATGCTTCAGTAATTATGAACATGACTGAAACACCCACAAAAAATAGTTTTATTTTATTTTTGGAAGAAATGGAATGTCTCTGCAAAGAAATGGAAGATGTAAAAAAAAAAAAAGAAACAGAAATGTTAGAAGTGAAGAATACAATAAAAAAATAAAAAGCTTACTGGATGGGCTCAGCAGCAGAATGAGGAGAATAGAAGAATCCATGAACTTGAAAGAAATGATAGAAAGTATGCAATCTGAACAGCATAGAGAAAAGCGATTGGGGGAGGGGTGATGAACAGAGATTCAAGGACCTGTGGGACTATGACTTAAATTGTAGTACTGGAAAGATTGGGGAAAGGATGCTACTGAAGAAGTACTTGAAGAAATGATAAGTGAAAACTTCCCAAATTTGGTAAAAGGCATAAAAGATTGAAGAAGCCAAGAAAACCCCAAAGAAGATAAACCTAATCGACACAAAAACATAATCAAACTTATAAAAATAAAAAGTAAACCTCTTGAAAGTAGCAAAGAAATGATATATTACCTATAGGTGGAAAACAATTTGAATGACTGAATTTCTCCTCAGAAACCTTGAAAGCTAGAAGGAAGTGGCACAACATTTTTCAAGTGCCAGAAGAAAAGAACTATCAATCCAGAATCCTATTACCAGTGAAAATATCCTTGAAGATTGAAGGGGAAATCAAGACATTCTCAAATGAAGGAAAACTAAGAAAATTTGTTAGAGCAGACCTATCCTGAAAGAATGGCTAAAGGAAGCTTTCTAAACAGAAAAGAAATGATAAAAGGAAGGATCTTGGACCATCAGTTCAGGAGAAAAAACAATGGAAAAGAATACAAATGTGAGTAAATGTGACACACTTTTCTTCTTTTGAATTTTCTAAATTATGTTTGCTGGTTGAAGCAAAAACTGTTAACATTGTCTGATGTAGTTCTAAATGTATATAAAAGAAATATGTAAGACCATTATAAGGAAAGGGTTAAGGGATGTAAAAGGAAGTAAGGTTTCTATATGTCACATTAACTGATAAAATGTCCACACCAGTAGACTGTGATAAGTTATGTGTACATATAGTGTAATCCATAGAACAACCACTAAAACAGATATATAGTGACATATAATTTAAAAAACACTACAGATAAAAAATAATTCAAAAAAAATGCTCAAGTAACCCATAAGAAAACAGGAAATCTCAGAAGAGCAAAAAACAGAATAAACAAAAAATAAAAAATAAAAGGCTGAGTTAAGCCCTAACATATCAATGATTGCATTAATTACATTAAATGTAAATTGTCTAAATATGCCAATGAAAAGAAAGGGATTGGCAGATGTAAATTTAATCCAAGAATGTAGGTATGGCTATATTAATAACAGATAAAGTAAACTTCAGAGCACAGAAAATTATGAGAGATTCAGAAGGATGTTATGTAATAAGAAAAGGGTCAATCCATCAAGAAGACAGAACAATCCTAAATGTGTGTTCACCGAGCTCCAGAGCTGTAATATATGTGAAGCAGAAACCAAAAGAAGAAATAGACAAATAGGCTCATAGTTTGAGACTTTAACACCCCTATCTCCACATTGACAGAACACCTACTCAGAAAATCATTAAGGATACAGAAGAATTCAGCCACACCATCAAGCAACAAGATCTAACTGATATCTATAGAATGCACAACAGGAGCAGAATACATATACTTTCAAGCACCCATAAACATATACAAAGATAGACTATATTCTGGCCATAAAACAAATCTCAACACATTTTGAAAACTTGAAATCATAGTGTATTTTCACAGTGTAATCAAACTGGAAATCAGTAACCAAAAGATAACAGAAAACTCTCTAAACACTTAGAACCAAAATCACACCTAAGTAATCCATGGGTCAGAAAGTTTCAAGGGTAACCAAAATATATATTGAACTTAATGAAAATGAAAATATATAAAAATCTGTGGGACATAGCCTAAGGAATGCAGAGGAGAAATTAATAGCACTAAATGTTTACACTAAAAAATAGGAAAATCTTTAAATCTAAGATCTTACCTCAACACAGAAAAAGAGAAAAATAAATCTAAAGCAAGGGGAATGAACAAAAGAAAGATTAAGAACAGAAATAAATGAAATTGAAAACAGAAAAGCAGTAGAGAAAATCAATGAAAGCAAAAGCTTGTTCCTTGAAAAGATCAATAAAATTGACAAATGTCTAGCAAGAGTAACAAAGAAACAGAGAAAGAAGACACAAATGAACGATATCAAGAATGAAACAGAGATACCATTACAAACCCTGCAGACATCAAAAGGGCAATAAGGATATTATGAACAATTCTACACGTCTAAAGTTGACAACTTGAAGAAGGAACAGTTCTACAAAAAGCTTACAGTACCTCAAGTAACCTAGTATAAATCATTTGAATAGCCCTGTGACTGCTAAGGACATTGAATCCATAATTTTAAAACTCCCCCCAAAAAGCTATAACACTGTGTCAACAATACTTGAATTAACATTTTTAAATAAATAAATTGGTAAGTAAAAAACTAAATTCCCAAAAAAAGGCTATCTCAAAGTCTAGGGACTTTTCACTGGAAAATTCTGTCAAATGTTTAAAAATGAATTAACACCAATTCTACACAGTGTTTCCAAGAAAAATGGAAGAGGAGGAAACACTTGCTGATTCATTTTAAGAAGCTGATGTTACCCTGATACCAGACCTAGACAGAGACCACAAGAATAATACTGCAGATTAACAACTTTTGTGAGTATAGTCAGAAAAATCCTTAGCAAAATATTAGAAAATAGAATTCAGCAAGATATAAAATAGAATTATACCATAATCAAATGCTGTTTATTTCAGGGATAAAGCTGGTTCAATATTCAAAAATTAATGAAATCCTTATTGACAGCCTAAAGAAGAAAAATCACAATGATCTCAATCTGTGCAAAAAAAGCATTTGACTGATTCAACACCCATTATGATAACTTTTTCCTCAGAAAAACAGGAATAGAGAGGAACTTCCTCAACTTGAAAAAAAGCATTTGCAAAAAAGCCTACAGCTAACATGATGCTTAATGGAGAGGTGCTGAATACTTTCCCCCTGAGATTGGCAACAAGGCAAGGATGTCCACTCTTAACTGCACCTATTCAACATTTGCTAGAAGTTCTAGCCAATGCAATAAGTCAAGAAAAGGAAATGAATGGTATACAAATCAAAGAATTAAACTGTCTTTATTTGCAGATCACAGGATTGTCTAGGTAGAAAATCCCAAGGAATTTCCACAAAAAAAAAAAAAAAATTCTTAGAACTGGTAAATGAATTCAATAAGGTTACGGGATACAAAATGGACATTTAAAAAATCCTATTTCTATATCCTAGCAATGGGCACAATAAAATCAGAAAATTTCATAACATTTACAATTTCTCAAGGAAGAGAAATACTTAGACTTAAATCTAACAAGATGTTACAAGACCATCCCCTCTGGGGTGCATAGCTTAACACATAGCTCCAAGCCTTTCTGAGGCTTTGCCCTTTTGTATAGAACTGGGGTAAGCAGGGGTTAAGCTTTTCTA
This sequence comes from Panthera onca, assembly GCF_046562875.1. Lineage (NCBI taxonomy): Eukaryota > Metazoa > Chordata > Mammalia > Carnivora > Felidae > Panthera > Panthera onca. Next base: position 175,711,363 of record NC_138346.1, read on the forward strand.
GAAGCTCTGCAGAATTGTCCTCAGAGGTCATTTAGACCAGCCATTCAGACTGTGCTTCCTGAGGAGTACTAGAAACCCTTGAGGATAACATTAATAAGAGTTCTACCCATCATTGTGGGTGATATTCGATTTAAAGGAATGAATCATGGCTGGAAGGAAGTTTGAAAGCCATTTGCTAACTGAATGACCTTGGGAAAGTAATGTCACTCTCTGGGCATCTGCTTCCTCATTAGTGAAATGTATCACTGGTGATCACTGTACGAATTAAGTGAAATCACGCATTTACACATTTAGCTTAGTGCCTGCTATCTGTAAGTGCAAAAACTATTAGCCACTGCTGCTTCTTGTTTCTGTATATTATTAGTAATAGTGCTCTCACCTCCTGGTTTTCCAAGGCCACACAGAGAGTTAGCACGTGGAGAAAAAGCCAAAGGCTGTGGTCATTTTATGGTACGGGCCGTTGGAGGCTGCCAAAGACCATCTTCTGATAGGTTCCTTTTTCCCCAGCTGGGATAAAGATCTTCAGTGGAGACAGAGGGCTCCAATGCTGTGGGCTGCATCTTCCTGTTATGTCCTAGTCCCTTCCTAACCCCTCGGGGTACGGTCCTTTGTCCTTTATATTCCTACCTTAGGAGCAAGTTGCGATGGCAAAACTTATCATTGGGGCACCTCCACTGTGTTAAAGAGCATCGTCAGATTATGAACGCATCATTTACTCCGTGTGTACTTTTGTGTCCTAGCCTTGGCAAGTAAGATTCCTCTGAGCCTCGGTTTCCCCATCTCTAAGACAGAATAATAATATCTCCCCTCTCCCCAGGTGGCAACGAGAAGCAAGAAGATGATGATTTATTAATTCTTTGAAAAGCAAAAAATAGTAAATAAGTTAGGGGAGGGAAATTATCATTTTTAAAATTGGAAAAGCCATACTTGGAATGGGCATGGAGTAAATTACATCATAAGCAAATATGATTGTAATGTATTAATGGCTAAACAAAGGTTTTAAAGCAAGCAATAGCAAGGTGTAATACCTTTTGATTCACAAATCAGTAAAAAGTAAAAGGGTACAGTTACGTTGAAGCACATAGTATTAATCATATGTAGAGAATCTTAGGTCTTTGTTCAGTAGTCACTTGTAGGCAATCCCTAAAGAAAGCCTAGGATTTCATTTCCTTTATCAATGGACTACCTGTGTACAATAATGATGGCTTAGAAATGCAACATATTGTTTGGTCAGTTTTTTAAACAAAATCTTTAGGACCCTAGCAGCAAGAAAGAAAAGAAAAACAGGGAGAGCCCTACCTATTATGCCCATATATTCATTAGCAGTAAGGAAAAAACTTTTATAGATGACATTTCAAGAAAGAAAATTCAAATAAGCAAATTTATCAAAAAAAAACCCATCACTTTTTATACAATGTCTGGTGCTCTGCTAAGTATGTTCCATTTCTTACATCATCTCCTTTAACCTCCCCATTAACTGTGTAAGGAGGTTTCCCATTGACTACCTTTCTCAAATGAGCACACTGAGACTCAAGAAAATGAAGGAATTTGTCTGCAATCCCATAGATGGGAAGTGGCAGGACTGGGCTCTGAACCCACATTCTTGCCACTCCTTGGCGTTTGCTAATCATTAAGGTTGGGATCCCATCACTCAATACGTTCCACAGAACTCTCAGAAACAATCGAAAGGAATTCCAACCTTAGCTGGTGGCCAGTCTCCTCTTTTCAAGAGGTGCTAAGGAGGGGTGCCTGGGTGGCGCAATCAGTTAAGTGTCCTACTTCAGCTCGGGTCATGATCTCGTAGTTAATGAGATGGAGCCCTGCATGGGGCTCTGCTCTGACTGGAGCCTGCTTCAGATTCTGTGTCTCCCTCTCTCTCTCTGCCCCTACCCTGCCTGTGCCCGTCCATCCTCCCTTCCCTCCCCCCCCCCCAAAAATAAACAATAAAAAAAAAGATACTAAGGAAACAAAACAGTCATAGAGTAAAACACTTATAACTGTGCTATGGAGTTCATTTTGTTGAAGTTAGATTTAGGCTTTTTTTTTGGGGGGGGGGGGTTCCTTTTTTCCCTTCCCTTCCAAGTTCCCCTTCTTATGGCTACCACGAAATTTCAGTGCTCTCTCCTAAGCTTTGGGTGCACATCTGTTTACCAAAACAGGACACTGAAAATTGTTTGAAGTGTTTTCACTGACTCTATATTCCATCCTGGAAATCCTCACAGAGATTAAAGCCCTGATCAGTGACCCGAGAGTTTCCCAAACCGCGTAGACAAAGCCTCACACAGATCCGCGTTCTGAAGGCTGAGAAAACTGAACTCTGCAGTCTTGCGTAATCGCTTGAATCCTGGGTGCTGTACGGAATGGGTGAATACACTGCCTTTGATATAATTTTTTTCGTATTTATTTTAGCAACTTACGAAGTCGAAATTGAAGAACTGCGAAAGGTATTGTTTGCTCTTTTTACCAACTTTATAACTACAACAGGTATACAGAATTGACTGTAACGTATTTTGTTTTTATGAGCAAGGAGAAAAGCCTTTGCTTTTGGTTTTCCCCTGATTCCTGAGGGTTTTCCAAGACTCCAGCTGTTAAGATTCTGTAGCCTGAGGCCTGTAATAACAGAGATAGAAAATGTGGAAGGGGGAGAGAATCTGGTCCCAATCCATTCTAAGCCCCTTATCTATGGCGGCCAGCATCAACCGGCCTTTAATAACTGTCCCTTCAGAGAGAGGACTGCTGTGGCACAAGCCAAATGTGCATATCTGTGCTTTCACGAGAATGACCAGCCCTTTGAAGGCACATTTGCTGGCTCCTCGTGGGCACAGTGTAGGTGCCACCTTGGAACAGCTTGATTAGGGTTCAGGCAGAATCACTGTTGGCCTCAATCCCAGCTCCTGGCTGTGTGATCTTGAACCTCCATTTCCTCACCTGTAAAATAGAGATAATAGAAGTACCCATGGGTGCCTGGGTGGCTCAGCGGGTGAAGCATCCGACTTTGGCTCAGGTCATGATCTCGCAGTTTGTGAGTTCGAGCCCCACATAGGGCTCTGTGCTGACAGCTCAGAGCCTGGAGCCGGCTGCGGATTGGGTGTCTCCCTCTCTCTGCCCCTCCCCTGCTCATACCCTGTCTCTCTCTCTCTGTCAAAAATAAATAATCATTTTATGGGGCGCCTGGGTGGCTCAGTTGGTTAAGCATCCGACTTTGGCTCAGGTCATGATCTCACAGTCTGTGAGTTCAAGTCCTGAGTCGGGCTCTGTGCTGACAGCTCAGAGCCTGGAGCCTCTTCAGATTCTGTGTCTTTCTCTCTCTCTCTCTCTCTCTCTCTCTCTCTCTCTCTCTCTGCCCCTCCCCCGCTCACACTCTGTTTCTGTCTCTCAAAAATAAATAAACATTAAAAAAAAAATTTTAAATCATTTAAAAAATTTTTTAAAAAATAAAAAAGTACCAACATCTGGGGTCATTGTAGGAATGAGAATAAGGTAAATTCAGGTGAACAGTTTAATAGTAAGTGCTGGCTTCTGTTGCAGTCATGAGCCCCAGTTATGTCTGTGTAAAATGTGTATTCTCTGTAAGGACAGGAAGCATATGCCTTGTGGTTACCATATCTTCTGTAGTAGGTGCTCAGTAAATAAGGGGGTTCATCATCGCTGGGAGAACTCAGAGTAGGTAATGCCTGGCACACAGTAGGTGGTAACTTCATGTTGTGGGTCAGTTAAAGTTTACTCTTTTCTCATTGTCTTCATTTAGTCAAATCTTACATCTTTCTGCTTGCTTTCTTACACTTGCTGCAAAGGACTGTTCGTTAGTGGGTACACTTTATAGCTAGAAAACTATAAATGATTGTTGTTCTTATTAACAAGGGTAGAACCATTCTGATTTTTAAAAGTTTCCAGAAACAAGACCAAAAAAAAAACTGGCTTCAGTTATCTGGCAACATCACCAAATGATAAACTTTTCTCCACAGGTGAAATCCATAAATAGCTAGAGTTTATCCCATTCAAAATTTAAAAAGCTTGAAAGTATTTTTAACTTTTAAGTCTTAACTTAGAGACATGAATTGTGTTCACTCAGTATTCGTTTTTATTTATTTTGAGAGAGGGAGGAGGGAGGGCGGGAGAGGGAGAGAAAGCACAAGCAGGAGAGGCCCAGAGAGAAGGAGAGACAGAATCTCAGGCAGGCTCCACACCATCAGTGCAGAGCCCGATGTGGGGCTCGAACTCACGAACCGTGAGATCGTGCCGTGAGCCAAGATCAAGAGTCGGATGCTTAACCCACTGCGCCACCCAGGCGCCCCTGTTGATCTCAGTATTCTTTTTTTTTTTTTTAATTTTATTTATTTATTTATTTTTTTAAATGTTTATTTATTTTTGAGACAGAGAGAGACAGAGCATGAACAGGGGAGGGGCGGAGAGAGAGGGAGACACAGAATCTGAAACAGGCTCCAGGCTCTGAGCTGTCAGCACAGAGCCCGACGCGGGGCTCGAACTCACGGACCGTGAGATCATGACCTGAGCTGAAGTCGGATGCTTAACCGATCGAGCCACCCAGGCGCCCCGATCTCAGTATTCTTAACTGGGTGGGGGGAATCTGACTTCACCTTTTCTTGATGACGTGGAATCCTCTGGAACATAATGGACTGAGTGGGCATAGTTCACGCTCTTCTTGGTGAAATGCTTTTGGGCCCTTGTCAGGTGTTCGGAGCTAGATCCCTTCACATCCGACCACCACAAGGGTGTTTGCTGTCTCCTGTCGGGCAGTTAGGATTTCTTTGTCAATACCTTTGTGTCTGGAAGGGAGTCTTTCACATGGAAAAGCATGTGCCGAGTCCTTATTGTGTGTCAGGCACTTGTGCAAATGTGGGAGCACTTAATCCTCAGTGTTCCCCGCCGAGGTAGTATCTCTGCTTCATTTCCCAGGTGAGAACTCAAGGCTCAGAGAGAGAAAACAACCTGTGAGTAACGCAGCAGAGGTCCGTCTGACGTGTTATTTTACCTGCGCTGCCATCCAGTTTGTTAGAATTCTATGGAAAATAAAAACCAGTAGTCCCCAAATGAAGGCTTGTGGGGTTACCCTCAAAGGAGGGTAAATGAGCTATGAGGTTGGTCTTGGTGACAGCATTTTTGAGGCTTAGATATTTTCTGTTTTCTTCAGTATTCTTGTCTAGATTCAGAATAATGAATGAATCAGATCTGTGTGACGACTGAATAAACGAGGAGCTCTGTTGTGGTCACTGGGACGTAATTTTAACAGAGCCAAATCTAGATCATATGAGAGCTGACTTTGGATCAAGGTGGGGCACGACCAGCAAGGGAGAGTCCCCAGCATGGCTTACATACTCATTTACCACTTCTGCCCACTGAAACATTGCCTCAATATCCCAAGCACATATTTCCTCAAGTGACCAGAAAGTCTTTCCTCCACAGAGGCCTTCCTGGAAAAGCATGCAGAGGACAATGAGTTCTTCTAAGCAAATTACACATTTCTTCGGGCGTGTGCCGTAGCTTTGGGGGTGCTTGTTTTCCTCTCATGCTTCCTGGAAATTTCTGTTGTCCGTGTCTGCCTTTGCTCTGTCCTCGGGCCTCACCTCATCTTTTGTTCAAGTCTCTAATGGGCTGTAACCAAACAACAAAGGCATGGTTTGGATTGATTTATGAAAATGACCAGTTCCCTCTTTACTTTCAGCCTTGGAAGAGTGGTCTCCGTGGAGAATTTAGGTGAGTTTTACCTTCAAATGGAAAAACATTTATCCAACCACTGACCCTCTGATGACTGAACTAGTTTTCCTCAATGGGACAGCTGGGCAAACTGGCCTGGTTCAGCCTCCCTCGTGCCCCACAAGGTGCCTGGTACAGAGAAGGTGCTCAGGGCTCCTGCACGGCCTTTGCCTCCTGCCTTGTTCTAGCCCACGCCAAACTCATCAGCAAACACTTACTGAGACCCCCAACGTCACTAGCCAGTCACTTTCTAACTGCGGGGACTGCAGCAGTGGTGCGATATGACCACTACCCTCAGGGGCTCCTGGGTTGTGGGAGTCACACAAATAGGCATAAAACGATCACGTGACTCCCCAAGACCTTAGTTTCCCAAATCCAGCGTGCTGTTTTGAGTCTCTGTGCCTTTACTCCCCAACTTGATGATCTGGCAAACATCGACTGACCATCAGACACCCCCTCCTGTAAGAAACCTTCCTAATTCCCCTCCTTCAGAGAGAAGTACCCAGCCCCTTCTCTGTAAGGTCACAAGTTGGCGCTGACATTGCTGTATGTCGTTTATTTGCTAACATGCCAGTTCATCCTCACTCTCCTCTACCTCCTTCCCGTCAGAGCTCCTTGTGAGGAGGGCCCATGTTGTCCTGTTCTTGGTATTGCTAAAACCTCTTTTACTGGTAGGTTCAGAGCACGGTCTTGGCAAGGGCATTACCGGCCTCTTACCCGCCTCTTCAGAGTCTGTGTCTGTCACTCTTCCCCTGGAGTTATTTTTAATACATTAGGGTAAACACGGTCAGTGAACTCTGGAGAAGTATCAGAATTTTCTGACCGAGGATACGAACGCAAGCAGTGGATCATAGGGGAAGCCCGTTTCATGTTTCTCCTTGAGTTCTGGCCTGCCTGCCTCAATTCATGGTCCCCATAATTACCCTCTAGCAGGGTGCTGGGCACTTGGTAAGCACACGTCGAATGATTCATTCAATGTTTATTGAGCTTTACCCCTGTTCAGATGCCGCTAGATTCTGAAGTCCACAAATGAATAGAATATATTCTCTGCCTTTGGTTCAAGATGGGAGTGGAGGCCAGAATGGTTGGGGGTCAGGAGCTATTTGGAGGCAGATGACCACATAAGTAGGACTTTGCAATATAATATAATCACTGCTAAGAGGTTATAGAAGCCCAGAGATGAGGCTCTGGGTCCCCTTTCTTGAAGAGTTGACAGTTGAGTTTATTCTTGGAAGACCTGTAGGAATTGGCCAGGTGAAAATGTCGGAATGTATGTTCCAGGCCCAAGGAAAAGTAGGAGCAAAGACATACTGTTCAACAGTGAGGCTGGTCCAGGAATCCACAAACAAAGATCAGGCCCGAGCATAAGGTGCAGTGTGGGAGCAGCAGGAACGAAGCCAGGGGCACATACAGAGCGGGATCCAGGAGGTCCCACGCTGTCTATTTGCCATTTAGACCAGCCCCATCCGATGGAACTATAAGGCAAACCACAGATGTCATTTAAGAGTTTTCTAGTAGCTGTATGTTAAAAAGTAAAAAGAAACAGGTGAAATTAATGTATTTCATTGATCCCAGTATACTAAAATATTCTTTCAACATGTAATCAATACTGAGGTATTTTATAGTATTGTATTCATGCCAAGTCTTCAAGATCCAGATATGTTTTATACTTCCAGCTCATTTTGAACCTGATACATTTCAAGTGCTCAAGAGCCACACCTGGATAGTAGTCACTATTGGATGGCACAGATTTAGACTTTATACTATAGATCGGGGGGAATTACAAGTTTCAAAGCAGGGATAATGTACCCCATTTCCTTAGAGTCTCCCTAGAACTCACAATACCGAATTGGATTTGATAACCATTTATGGAGGTCCAATTGTGTAGAAAGTACCAGACAAGGGCCTGAGGGACAGGAAGATAGGTTACAAAGGACATAATGTCAACAAGGCAGTTAATGCTTTAGGAGAAATACCAGCAGTGTGTGGTGAGAACAGGAGAATCGGGTACTTCTGACATAGCAAATGCTTCCATGAAGAAAAGTACACTGACAATTATTGAGGGCCCATTATGTGCTCTGAACAGTGCTAGGCTTTCAACATTTTTATCACATTTCATTCTCATGGTAACCGTGGAGACTGGCACTGTGACCATTCATTTATAAATGATACAATTTGATTTTTTAGACAGGTAAGTCTTAGACTTTCAGAAAGGGGGATGTTGGGGATTAGAACCCAGCCCTCCTTCACAGCCCCTGATCATCACAGAACTAGCATATGGCCTTAAAGGTGGGCGTGAGTGCTCACTTTTGAGATGCATGAAGGAAACTCCTTAAAACTCTTGCCGTTGTTGTTCAGAACAGCGCTCTCTCTGGTGCTTTTCCTCCCGTGGTGGCCCCTCTCTGATTTTCTTTGAGGGCTCCTCTCCTTCTGCCTTCCATATAATTGTGGCTGTAAATCTAGTTCACTATGCCAGAAGCAGAAGTTCTCATATTGGTGTTGATGTTCTCCAGCATTCTGTCCCTTGGTCCTCTGTCCTGGTTCTTCATGACACCGTCCACCCTGCCTCTCTTACACTCCCTCCGGTGCAGCTGCCATCTGTATTCTCGTGCATGGAGGTCATTCGTTTCCTTCGGGAATACTAAGTACCACTCTGTGCCAGGACTGTGCTATTGCCGCCATGGATTACACAGCACTAGTGCTGGGATACAGAAATCACAGAGCTCTGCCTCCTTGTAACTTGTTAGTTTATAAGGCAAAGTGAACGAACTGGAGGCAGATCCATAGACAATGCGTTAAGCTACAAGATGGAAGGACACATTATTGGGGCAGCAGATAAGAAGGTAGGACTGGGAGAATCAGGAAAGGATTCTTGGAGGTAAGATTCGGAGAAATTCAGACACATTGAGAACAAATTGCCGTCATGTTTTCCAGCAATAGAAGATGTGGAAGGCATGTCTGATAAGGGAAATAGTAAATAAAAAGGGAGATTTGCAGGGTACCTGGGTGATTGTCGGTTAAGCATCGGACTCTAGACTTCAGTTCGGGTCATGATCTCATGGTCGTGAGATCGAGCCCCGCGTCAGGGTCTGCGTTGAGTTCACGGAGCCTGCTTGGGATCCTCTCTCTGCTCCCCCCCACCCACCCCCCGCCAAAAAAAAGAAAAAAACTTAAAAAGATAAAAGAAAGAACTGCTTGAACTAGGCTGGTAGGTTTGGGGAATGTGAGAGTCTAGAGCAAAAGTGGAGAGAAGGAGCAGAGGGAGACGAGGTTGGAAAAAAAGGTTGCGGTAAGATCACAATGGGCTTATATTTTATCCTATAGTCAATGGCGAGTTCCTAGGGAGATTTTAAGCAGGGATTCGTTCTGGCATTGACTGGAGCAGATAGAAACTCAACGAGATGATCTAATGGGTGACCTGATCCTCATCTTAGAAGAAGGTGGGGAGAGAAGAGGGATTATTGATGTCTGTTTAAATTCATTTTTTCCATTCATTTCATTAAAGTGGGGGGGGGGGGCACACTGTGATCTAAACACTCTAAACCTGACTTTTTCCCTGCTATCTCTTCACATCTAAGCCCTACACATGAAGATGAAGGTAAAAAAGAGAAGGAAAAGAAGCTGTGTGAATTGGAACCTCGAAAACCAGAAAGGGATCTACATTCAAGCCGTCTTTTCGAGGTATCCGTGTTCTAGGGTTCCGGGCCAACAGAACAGTCCAGCCATGTTATAGGAGCAGTTCATGGAGGGACCTTTCCGAGGCTGTGACAGCAGCTGTCCAGAGTCAGAAGACGCAGCGGGTGTTGGGTGTTTTACCAAAGAAATGAACGTGACCGTAACACAGAGCTCTAGCCTTGGATTTTCCACTCAGTAGTCCTGAAGCAGGCTTTAGGAGACGGGCTGGGACTAGTGTGGATTCAGCCAAGTGCCCTGGGGGCAAGACATAAAGGGACAGCCATTCAGGTGCTCTGCCCTGCAAAAGAAGGAGCCTGGAGGAGGGGCCTCCTTCAGGCGCGTACTCCGGCTTGAAACAACTTCCTTTCTCAGCTAGGCCATCTCATGTGGAAAAGAAAAAGAAATAATCTGTACCCAGGTATCATCTTCAGCCCCATCCTGATTCTGTCTCGCTAGTGATGATAAAAAGAAGTAATGTACGTAAAAGTGCTTGGTAAACCCTAAGCTACCATAAAAATGAAAGGTGTTGTTAGTTATTACCTGTCCGCAAATACCGCCTATATGCGTGTCTCTGTATCCATTTGACACTGTCCCCTTCAGAACGGCTGGAGTGGTCAGAGGCCTCGACAATTGCTACCACCTCGGCAGTTGTACCGCTCAGAACATTCTAAGAACCTATTTGAGATGTGCCTACCTTATGACCTCAGATCGTTTCAGTTCCATCGGCAGGGCTTGGGTGAATCCAACAGGTCGTCAGTGTTGTGGGCCTGGAGACCCAGGCTGGCCGGGTTGTGTGTTTATAGGGTGTCACAAAGCAGCGTAATTCAAGGAAGAAATAAGTCACGAATTATGAAAGGCAGGGACCAGAGTTAGGGGGGCGGCGTTGCACATGAGGCCGGAGAGAGGGCAAGCCCGTAAGTGGGCGATGAGGCCGAGGTCAGGAAGGGGTTAATCAGGAGCATGAAAAAGGCAATAGGGGAGCAAGGTTAGGGATACTGACCGCGAAAGAGCAAAAGCGGGGATTTGTTCTTCATCCGTGCTCGCTGTTTGACAAGAGCCAGGTATGGGGTCAGACCACCACTAAAGGGACATATTCCTGCTTTCCGAGAGTGGATTTGAGTTTGGGAATCAAAAGTATTTGGATTCCTTTACATAAACGTGGTGGGTGGAGTAGCAGTGGTGTTCGGGGTCAGATGTAAATGGTAAGTCAGTAAAAACATAATCTGTGGCTCAAACTGAGCCTCCTCAGAAGCATTCCCAAGGACAACCCGAGGGGAGCCCTGCCCCACTTTATTAGGGGCCACAGCGAAGGAAGGCACGTGTATGAAACTGACTTTCTTCCCTGTCATTTTCCCCCATTAAAAACTTCATTCTTGGCTGTGTGACTTAAAAGAATGCCCCTCCTTGTACTGGCCTTTGAGTTTGCCCAGGTCCCACCAAGACCTGGGGAGACCCCATCCTTTATATCTGTTAAATACGTCAGCTTTTTCCCAGTTACTCTCAAGAGGTTATTGTCCTGGTCAAGTCTCCCGCCCACTTGGAGCCGGAAGGACCGTAATCTCCTCTCCCACTGTCGTCCGACAGATGGCCAGAAATGCTGTAATTCCCCTTGGTCCTTCCAGGGCCTCTTTCTGGTAATCCATCCAGATCTTTCTGAAATGCACATCCGTTCGGGTTGCTGCCCGAGGCTCAGTGGAGCCCACAGGCGGCCTCGCCCACAAGACCCTGCATCACTCAGCCTCATTCTGTCCCATCTTTCACATCTCTTTTTTCCCCTCTTCCTTCCACTCTGCCCTCAGCGTCAGCCTCCATACTCTGGTCTGAGGACACTAACCCTTGACCAGACCCCCGTGGCTTTGCTCGTGCTGATTTGTGCATCGGGTCTTCTTTTATCCCCTCAGTCAATCTCTTACTTACATTTTAAAATACACTTTAATAAGACCTGCTTTGGTAGTCTTTCCCCACCCTGTCTCCCAGCCTAGAGAACTGACCTCCCCTCCTCTGCTTCCGTCTCAGTGAACAATACAACTGTAAATAGCGCTGGCCCCGTGGTACCTTAATTGTTCCTGTGCATCGTCTCTGTGATCGCTGTAGAGGCCACCCTGCCCATTGTATCAATCACCAGAACTCAGCGTTGGTGTCTGACAAACCCTGGAGGGAGGAGGGGTGAAAGGAAGTGAGGAGGAACAGAAAAAATGGCAGGTGGGAAGATGAAATGTCAGGCAGAAGGAACACAGCATCCCTCGGTGGTCAAGAGAACGGGGCTCTGAGCTCAAGCCCTGCCCTGGTCGACTATTAGCTGTGAGACCAGAGGCCAATTATTTAACCCTTCTAAACTCTTTATCGCATGGACTAATATTTTCCTAATGGGGTGTCATGGGGATGAGGTGAGATTAAATATAGGAAGAGCCTGCTTTGTCAGTGCTGTGTTTCATGCTGGTTGCCTCCAGGCGGGGGTGGGGGCTGCCTCCCTGCGGGGCCTTCGGTGACCATTCAGAGGCGAGCCAAAGACATCATATGCATCCTTGTGAAACTTAGTCTAGGGAGACTGCGTTCAGTACCATAAGAGATCATTGCCATCCGTGAGAAATGAATGAATGAACAGCACAAGTCAGTGAAACACAGAGCAGGTAAATCCGAATTCAGCAGCACTCTCCCTGTTGCGTGCATTTAGGGGGCTGCCTCTGGAGGGATGCTGGGAAGAAACAAGGTGACGAAGGTCCACGGAGGCAGCAGGAGCCCGCTGCCCGGGAAACAGGACACTGGGAGCATCATCGCTGTCCAGACAAAGCCCCGCCCCCATGACCCAAAGCTGGCCAGACACTCCTTAAGCCATGGTAAGTTGTGTTCTTCCTGGTTCTCTTCACCGTCACCACGTGATTCTAAAGTTGTGCGTGTCCACGATTGTAGATTAGTTTACAAATATTTAACATCTGTTATGTACCGGGTAACTCGCCCTAGTGACACGGGTATGCAGATCATGGAAAGAGCACTGGATGTAGAAGGAGACCAGAGTTCAAATCTTACTGGCTATGTAAGAAATAACTTCATATTCCTGCAGTGTTGCTTCATGCATAAAAAGGGCTCATACTGTGGACCTCACAGGGGTTTTGTCAGGGCCAGATCTGACCGTATGTCACATAATAGGTACTCAGCAAATACTTTCTTTGTGTGTCTGCCAGCTCCTGTTGTTTTTTGTGGGCCAAAATAATTGACACAGTATGATTAGCTGACTTTATTGAAGTTGTGTTTTATTTCATGTTAGTCAAGACTCTTGATTATAGGTAACAATAATCACATCATATTGTGTTAAGCAAAAAAAAAAAAACTCACTTTGAGGAAAGTCTGGCCATGGCGGGATCCGCGTCCGCAGATAGAATACAAAGACTCAATATTACTTCTCCTCCTCTTGGCTTTTCCCCCCCTGGCATGGCTCCATTTTCAGACAAATCCTACCCTTCCGGAGGCAAGATGGCTTCTAGCATTAACGGGCTTATACCCTATCCACTTGGGAACCCCAGGGGAACACTAGAAATTGTAACCTTCTCACCCATTAGGAGAAAAGGCCCAGATCTGGGTTTACTGGCTCCGATTGGGTCACATGTCATCCATCACTGATCCAGCCATCATGAATGGGAGCTATGATGCTGTGGTTGGCCCAGCCTGTGCCATACACTCACCCCTGGAGCTGGGGGCAGAGTCACTTCTACCAAAACTGAGTAACTCAGATTGAAGGATTTCCCAAGCAAAAGGAAAGGGCTGTTATCGGGGAGAAAAAGAAGATAGCAGGTAGACAAAACAGATGTCTGCTCCAGCCCAATAAACCATGGCAAACCACTGACATTTCACATGTTACAAATCAGTTATGAGAAGAATAAAAACACAGTGATCACGAGATGGACTCAGGGCCCCTTAAAATCTGCCTTTGGACTAGTTGGCCACATCCCTGCATACTCTGCTATATTCTGTATTTCCCAAGTCACGTGTTGAAATGCCCCTGTAATTTTGCCCAATCTCTGTCTGGAATTCTCTACCTAATTCTCTACCTCCTGATGTCCTAGGCATCCTTCAAGATCTGTCTTAAAAGTCACTTCTTGGGACGCCTGGGTGGCTCAGTCGGTTAGGCGGCTGACTTCAGTTCAGGTCATGATCTCGCGGTCTGTGGGTTCGAGCCCCGGGTCGGGCTCTGTGCTGACAGCTCAGAGCCTGGAGCCTGCTTCCGATTCTGTGTCTCCCTCTCTCTCTGCCCCTCCCCTGCATGCTCTCTGTCTCTTTCTCAAATAATAAACATTAAAGAAAAACAATTTTTTAAAAAGTCACTTCTTCTGAGGTCTCCCTTACTTCCGTCCATCCTCCTCTTCCCTGCTCTCCAGGGACATAATTCCTCACTCCTTTCTGATTCCATCACATGAAAACAGCAACCGAATGACCACATTTCCACATTAGGCTTTAGAGTGAAGCAGTTCTAGGACCCAGGACCACTGTATGCTAATCCCATAACCTTGGGAGGTTTATGGACTTTCATATGCAAATGAGAATAATACGCCTTATTTTCCAAGGCCCATTTGTCAATGCACATAAAGTATCTAGTTAGTGTGCTCAGTTAGTGTTAGTTCTCTTCGTTTATTTCCTCATCTAAAAAAAGCAGAGCATCCCTTACGTTACAATTCATGGGCTATGTGTCTGTCTCCCATGGTACACTGTGGGCACCACGCAATCAGAGACCATGTGGTATTTTTCTCTGTATTTCTGCAACCTGGAACAGTGTCTTGCACACTGGAGAACCCCCGACAAAATGTTGTGAAAGGAAGGAATAAAAGAAGAAATCCAACTTCAGTGTGACTGTGGTAGATTGGACAACCTGAATAATTGTCTCGACTAAGACAAGTAAAGGTTACATTTTTGGAAGATGTATTAAAGTATCACAGAACTGATATAAAAAGAAAGCATCCGCATATTTGCAGGAACCGGGAGCCCTGGAAGGTGAATGCCAGAGCTACACTTGGCCTGAGGGTTTTTATTGAGCTCCGAATCCCTTGAGCCCCTGTTTTGACGGAGTGTTACGCAGAGGACAGGAGCTATATCCCGGGGCCTGCCCCGAGTGAGCTTATAATAGGAGACTCCTGTATAACGTCAGGACCTCAAAGGATTATGTCCACATAGAATGAATGAGACTCTGCCCATAGTTTAAAATGCTGTATTGCATTCTTATAAATGTGTTATAAAAGGCTAGATCTCAAATGTTACGAACATGATAAATTTTTTTTTTCAAAAATAAATGTGACAACAGGGGGGGGAAAAGACATTTCTGGTGATATTAATGACACATGAGAAAGCACAGAGTTGGCATAAAATCAAAACCATGCCTTGAGAAGTGGGTAGACTGAATTTGGAGTATAGCAAAAAAAAAAAAAAAAAAAGAAAAAAAGGAGAGGAAGACAAGTTGAAGTTAATAAAAGAGTTAAAGGAGAGCCCTGAATAGGGGGCTGAAAGCTGTTTTCACGCAATTATGGACTGCCCACGAGGAGTCACTATAGATTTGAGGATTATGCCGTGAAGAAAACAGTGCAAAGAAGATTATTCTGAGTAATCTGTACATAACGCACAGGCCGCGAAAGCACAAAGGGAGTCGCTGGGTCCATTAATGGCTCTTTGCAGTACTTGTTTCAATAGCATAAAATGCTTAGTCAAGGAGAGTGGGCAGGAAAACAGAAAATTTTGAGAAGAAAAAGACAATGGCGTGTCTTTCTATACTCCTATGTAAATAGGCCTCTTGTAAAAACGAACAATCTAAAAAAAGTATTGCTTCAGAGAGCCAAAACCAGTCCGTTTTGACCCTGATGCTGGCTGAAGGGAAAAAAAAAAAAAAAAAAAAAAAAGATTCCCATGAGCTGATTGTCTTGCCCACCTGCATTTCAAATCCCCACTACTATGTGTGTAGTCCAGAGGAAACCCAATTTAGTCTAATGTGTATCAACTTGTGAGCCCTCCCAGATCACTGCTAGAAGCACACAAAATCCTCTTTGATGCAGCCTCCTTCCATCCTAGGTTTCAAGTAATTCCACAATGTATACTTTTAAAAATTAACAGTTCATAGGCCACAATTACTAAACACACAAGCAAACAAGTCACGGTGATTGGAGACCAGCAGAACAACAGACAACAGGAACCAACCTGAAAGATAGTACAGATATGAGAGTTGTTAAATACAAAACATCATAGTAGATTTTAAAAAGTAAAAAGAATAGGAACAGGGGACAAACAGAATTGATAGAGATAAACAGTAATTTGATAAAGTGATATAGAAAGGGAGTGATATCAGATTAGACACGGGTGAATAGGAAATTAAGGAACTAGGAGATAGATTCAGAGAAATTATCCCAACATAGTCCGTAGGGAATGATAGGAAAGAATGAGAGGATAAGAATCCTCAAGGATAAAAGAAAAAAATCTTAAAAGTGACATCAAGTCAGAGTTCTACAAAGGGGCCTTAGAAAGAGTTGAAAGTGGAAAAAGTAAAAAGATAATGTCTCATCATTTTCTAGAATTGTGGAAAGATAATCAGTTTGTAGTTGAAGAAGCCCCAAAGTTCTCAAGCAGGATAAATAAAAGAACACACCTAGTTAGATCTTAAAGAAACTGAAGAATAAGAAAATATCTTCAAAGCAAAGAAAAAGGTCAGTCACCCAGAAAGAAACAAGCAGGCTGACTGCTGAGTTCTCAACAAGACTGTGTAACTTGAATACAGTGCAGCCGAAGGATCCTGAGTGTCTGTCTAGAATTGTGCAGCCCGTGCAAATGCAGGTCAACAGTATAAGAAAAATTAAGGTATTTTCAGACAAAAAGAGACTTTTATCACCAAATGAAATCTCTAAAGGAGATTCTAAAGCATATACTTCAGGCAGAAGGAAGATAATCCTGGATAGAGAATTTTGGATGCAAGAAAAAAGCTGACCAAAAATATCAACTGAAAAAAAAAAAACAAAAAAAAACCAAGAACATAAAACTGGGGAGAGGGGAAAAAATACTGAACATTAATAGCACATACTTTGAGAAGGTAACTCACAAAGCGGTCTAAGGTTTTTAATTGTAGCATTAATTTACGTTAGCCTTAGAAGAGCATAGCTAGGATATATTCATCAAAAGATACCAGAGTGAAATGGCAAGAGCAGAGTGGAAGATGTTATTTGATATACAGATATCTAGAGAGAGAGAGAGAGATCTGTACATACAGATATATGACAAAGGACTCAGATGGAATATATAAAGCTTCTGTGAACGTCACTGTACCCAGAAAATATAAAAAAAAAAATCAGGGGCACCTGCGTGACTCAGTCGGTTAAGCATCCAACTCTTGATTTTGGCTCAGGTTGTGATTTCACAGTTCGTGAGTTTCAGCCCCATGCTGACAGTGCACAGCCCGCTTGGGATTCTTTCTTTCCGTCTTTCTCTGCCCCTTCCCCCATTTGCACATGCGTTCATGGCCCCCTCTCTCTCAAAATAAATAAATAAACTTAAGAAGAATAGAAATCAGAAAAATGAAATTAGGAAAATGCTTGAACAGGTACTTCACTCGAAGATATTCAAAAAGTAAATACATAATAAAGAGCTCTTCATTAAGTCGTGGGGAAAGTGAAATGAAACCTACAATGGGGTATCGCTACCTGCCCACCCAAAATGGCTAAAGTAAAAAGGACTAAAAATACCAAGTGTTAGTGAAGCTGTGGAGCAGCTAGAACTCTCCTACACTTGCTGGGACTGTGAACTGGGGTACTCACCTTGGAAAACCGTCTGGCAGTATCTATTAAAGTCCGGCGTATGCCTATGACTGGCAACGCCGTGCCTGTTCTTGTACCAATAGAAATGCATCCTTCAGTCTACCAAGATAGATACAAGATGTTCATAGCAGAACTTTTTATAATAGCCTCACACTGGAAACTGTCCACATGTCCATCTAAAGTACAATGAATAAATGTAGTGTATTCACACAATGGAATAGTTACGAGAAGGAACAAATTACAGCTATATGCAACAACACAGATGAATGTCACGGAGTATTGAAGTAGGCGACACCAAAGAAAACATTCTGAATGATTCCATTAATAAAAGTTCAGAAACAAGCAGAATTTACTTCATGCGTTAGGCATTAACGATGGTGGCTACCCTTGTGAGAAGGAATGACGACCAGAACAGAGTGTGGGAGGGGCTCGGGGGGGCACTGGCAGTGTTAGGTTTTTGAAATATGTGCTCCATGCATGAATATGTTCAACTTGGGAAAAACCATTGAGCTGTACTCTTAGGATGTGTGCTTTTTCCTGTGTGTTAGAAGTAAAATTGAAAACATACTCGGGTAACTTCTAAACAAATGGAAACTTCCAAACAAATAGAAAAGAAAAAAGAATAAAGAGAAGAAATCTCAGTCAAGAAAGAGGAGGATGAAGGGGAAGAAAAAACAAATAACAAGTATGTAATGAGACACTAGATAGAAAATTTAAAATATCAGTACACTATAACTAAAAATTCAGTACAGAAAACACTTCTGTTAGAAGACCTATCTATTCAAATCATTTAATATTAAAAAATATTGGAGTGCCTTTTATGTGCCCGGCACTGGTCCGGGGGCTGGGGGTATAGTAGTCGACAAAACTGATAAAAATTCCTATCCTCACAGAGGTTGCATTCTAATCAGAGGAGACAGATCATAAATATATAAACAATAAAATATCCACTATATGGAATGGTAGTAAATGTTACAGGGAAAAAGATAAGGCAAGGAAAGAGAATCAGGAAAGCCAAGGAGAGGTAGAAGTGGCATTTTTCAAGTGTTCATAGGTGACTTCAAAGCTGTAACGTAGATGAGGAGAGCCATGTGTATCTAGGATAAGAATGTTCCGGGGGAGAGGGGAGAAGGAGTGCCAATATCCTGGGGCAGGAGCCTACCGGGTGTGGGGGCAGAGCAGCCAGGAGGTGTGTGGCTGGAGCAGAGTGTGGTAGAAGATGAGGTCAGAGACATGACAAGGGGCCGGATAGCGTGGGGGCTTCTACAGACCATTGCAAGAACTTTGACATTTACGTTGACGGGTTTTTAAGAACAAATGACAGGCTGTGAGCACAAGAACAGAGTGATCTGATTGCATTTAAAGAATTATCCTGGCCCCTGTCGTGAAAGAAGAAATGCGAAGGGATCGATCAGGGGCCTGTCAGGAGCATGTGGAACTAACGTGAGAGAGAAGGGACGGGAGCTTGGAGGAGCGTGTGTGGTAGACTTGTTGAGCCGTGCTTGGATTCAGGATAGAATTTGCAAGTAGAGAAGAGAGTCAAGGACGTCTTCCTGTTTGGGACCCGAACGACAGAAAGGACGAGCTGCCACTGTTGACTTAGCTGGGACCGACCTCAGGAAATGCAGATTTGCAGAGAAGAAACCTTGAGTTTGGTTTGGAACATAATGTATTTAGACAACCAAATGGGAGTGACGTGAAGGGTGAGGGAGAATCTACAATTTGTGAAAGATGTCTAAGTGAGAGATGTAAATTTGGGAGCTGTCTGTGTTTTTAAGAGGAAGCCATAAACTTGAACATTTGCCGCAGCCAAAAGGAAGGATTAAAAAAGAAAAAAAAGCGGTCTTGAACTAGGAGTTAGGCACCTGTGTGTGCAGCATCTTTGTTTTGTGCTGGGAGAAACTTGCTGCTAACCTCTTATGGAAAAGCACCACATTACGGCTCTAGGAGCTGACGTGCCTGAGATAGTTTGGGGTTCGAACATGCTGACTTCTTATCAGGGGTTAAAATTTTGTTACTTGGTTCATTTAATTGACACAAGTCCGCTTGCTTCTTGCTTATTTCTCAGATGTATCACTTCTTCTTTCTGATTAACAGTTCATGTGTGAAAATGGTTCTGAATCACCCGTACTCGAAATATTAAACTATGCTAACTGATAAAAATACGACAGTTTTATGGTTATGACAAGCGTATAGCTCTGTGAAATAAACCAGCACCTGCAGTTAACAGGACTCGCTATTTGTGCCCACAATCCCTGTACATTTTTCAACCTGGCACCCCATCTTCTGGCTAATTCCATCACTAAGGAGTAAGGAAATGCTAATGTGCTCGCTCAATCAACTGGTCTAAGAAATTTGAAGAGAAAAGTGCCACACAACTGAATAAGATCATCTAAATTTCAAGAGAGAGTGGGGCGCCTGGGTGGCTCAGTCGGTTAAACATCCCACTTCAGCTCAGGTCATGATCTCATAGTTGGTGAGTTTGAGACCCGTGTCAGACTCAGTGCTGACAGCTCAGAGCTTGGAGCCTGCTTCGGAGTCTGTCTCTCTCTCTCCCTCCCTCCCTCCCTCCCTCCCTCCCTCCCTCCCTCCCTCCCTCTCTGCCCTTCCCCCACTCGCTCTCATGCTCTCTCTCTCTCAAAAATAAACATTAAAGGGGTGCCTGGGTGGCTCAGTTGGTTAAGCCTCCGACTTCGGCTCAGGTCATGATCTCGCAGTTTGTGAGTTTGAGCCCTGCGTCGGGCTCTGTGCCGACAGTTCAGAGCCTGGAGCCTGCTTCGGATTCTGTGTCTCCCTCTGCCCCTCCCCTGCTCACGCTCTGACTCTCTCTGTCTTTCAATAATAAATAAACGTTTAAAAAAATTTTTTAAAAATTAAAATAAAATAAAATAAAATAAAATAAACATTAAAAAAAAATTTATAAACAGAGAGAAGCCCCAGGGCTGTACCCTGGAGGATATCACCATCTGAGGTCTGAGATTACAGAAGAGCCATCAGAGAAGAGGGAGGAGTTACTGGTCACTAGGTAACGAGCACCTTCATGAATACGTATTCATCCTTGCCACACTCACTTAAGAGTCCGTGTTCTTATTATCCCAACTTCAGAGAACCATAACTGAGTCTCTGCAAGGCAAAATGGTTTGCCAAAGAAACGCACACATCAAGATTATAATCCGGTTTTAGTTGATGAAATCTGCCTTTCCTGTTCTTGCCTCCACTGCCATGTGCAAATGCATTTATGCTAGTAGCACTTGATGAGCTATTCTTCCAGGACTTTCTCTGTTTTCTTTATAGGTGGGTATGTGGAGGCCTTGGAGGTCACTAAAGAAATGCCAGGCCAGGGGGCGTGGAAGCCTCGCTCCATCTCAGAGGAGACGTACAACGATGTTGAGTGCCCCAGCAGAGGGAGGTAAGTGCATCTCAGCCCTTCAGCAGTGTGGTAAGACTTTAAAGGTACAACACAACAGGTTAATGGTCTCTGCGTTACTTCTCCCCACAGAACAAGGTCAGATTTCTCTAGCTCATTTGCTTCAGATGATGGTAAGTATAAGAAGACGTTTGCAAATGTGGGTGGGGGGGGCCTGGGTGGCTCAGTCGGTTGAGAGCCCGACTTTGGCTCAGGTCATGGTCTCACAGTGTGTGGGTTCAAGCCCCGCATGGGGCTCTGTGCTGACAGCTCAGAGCCTGGAGCCTGCCTTGGATTCTCTGTCTCCCTCTTCCTCTGCCCCTCCCCCATTCACACACTGTCTGTCTCTCTCAAAAATAAACATTAAAAAAAATTAAACTTGAGGGGCGCCTGGGTGGCTCAGTCGGTTAAGCGTCCAACTTCGGCTCGGGTCATGATCTCACAGTCCATGATTTTGAGCCCCGCGTCGGGCTCTGGGCTGATGGCTCAGAGCCTGGAGCCTGCTTCCGATTCTGTGTCTCCCTCTCTCTCTGCCCCTCCCCCGTTCATGCTCTGTCTCTCTCTGTCTCAAAAATAAATAAACATTAAAAAAATTAAAAAAAAAAATTAAACTTGAAAATCCTCCTATACAGGGTAGCCTTCAATTGTATCTGTGTATCTTAAGCTGATGTATTAGGCTAGGCTAAAGCCATGCTAAGAACGGGAAGATTATTCAGGATGCTTTGGTTCCCCTTTATTGCCCCAACATCCAACACAGCATGTGATGTTTATAGACTCTGAATGTTATATACAAAATATGCAAAGGAAGAGAGTAGAAGGATGGAATCTGTTGATAAACCTGCTTTCTTTGACTATATCAGATCAGACTTAGGATCAGGGGAGAAGCAAATATGAATTTTCATTTTGTACCTACTTTTATAGGGGTTTAATTATTTTTACCATATGCCTGAGGGACCTGGGTGGCTCAGTTGATTAAGCATCTGACACATGGTTTTGGCTCAGGTCATGATCTCATGGTTCATGGTATCAAGCCCTGTGTTGGGCTCTGTGCTAACAGCACGGAGTCTGCTTGGGGTTCTCTGTCCCTTTCTCTCCAAATAAATAAATAAACTTTAAAAGAAAATGTGGCTCAGTCTGTTGAGCATCCAACATAAGCTCAGGTCATGATCTCCCTTCAAGCCCCCCATCAGGCTCTGTGCTGACAGCTCAGAGCCTAGAGCCTGCTTAGATTTCTGTGTCCCTCTCTGCCCCTCTCCTGCTTGCACTCTCTCTCTCTCTCAAAAATAAATAAACATTAAAAAATATTTTTAAAAACGTGCCTGACATGAAAGTGTACCTAGCACATGATAGGTATCCAATAATTTCTGGTGAAATATGAATTTGAGCTATTGTCATTGTAATACATGAAAACAGTTCTTTTAATTCCAGAAGAAAATAGTGAAGAAGTGTATGAAGAGGTCTACAAAACAAAAGGCAACTACCCAAAAATAGAGTGAGTTCCTCTCTTTCTTAGCTTTGTAGCTAATAGTATCGCCGGTATAGGAAAATCAGACTTTAAGAAGTAGTCATCTTCCTTTGACTCTGTCATCCTTAGGATTTGCGTCATGAGTAGAGAGAAGCTACTTTAATCTACAATTGTGATGAATAAGAGACTTGGGATTGTGTACAGTCATATGCTAGAATCTTTAATCATATTGCTTTTCTCTCTTAAGAAAATGCCCATCTCTCCAAGTAGGGAACTTTAATATCGTGTTAGTAATTAAGTCAAAAGGGAGAAGTAAATAGTAATAAAACTCGCTTCGGCCCTATCATAGCATTTGCAGAAAGAAATCACTGGTTATGACTTAATTTGTGTCTTTGCAAGTTAAGAAGACTGTCTCTGGGAATTTAGACTTAATTTAATATCTAAGAATTCAGTGTTATCGGGAATATTTGTTCAAATGGGCCTTATTCGTCAACTTTAGTTACTGAGGGCACATTGTGGAAATGAAAACAGCAACGGTCAAAAGCAAGAAGTTCAAGGGTTGGAGGGAGGAGTAGTGTTCCATGCTGGGTGGGATGGTGTGGATGTATCATTCCCTCTCCAGCTCCCCTAAAAAAACCCAAGAGCATATTTGGAAGAGTTTTAATCATTAACTGGGCAATAAATGTACCACCATTGTTGTAATATCAGTCAGTCAATTAAAAGTTGGTGACATGGATTTCAGGAGCCAGAATTGCTGTATTTCCAGTATAGTTTGTAAACTATTCTTTCCCTAAGTCATCTTCTCTGAAAGGAAGCTCTTGCTTCACATGTACGAAATAGAGACCATTCGCGGTGGATGAAGCTTGTACTGAAGTATAATTCCCTTCGTAGCTGACTGGCATGTGTTACTTCATATTGGCATCTAAACAAATAAGAATAGCACAGAGGTTGATGAGGCATTTGCTCTTGCTTCCTGGAGTGGGACGTGTTCTGGAATGAGCCTCTTCCTTCTCTAGTACTCTCTCAAATGCCATGTTGTTTATATCCTCTGATTCCTCTTAGCTTAGATGGAAAAGAAGCCCTTAAAAGACTGCAGAAATTCTTGAAGAAAGAAAAGAACAGATTTAAAATGAAGAAAAACAAGTTGAAAGAAAATGTGAGGTAAAAAGTCTTTGGCAGTTGTTTTTGTTTTCCCCCCCATGGGAGAACTCGCAGTGTCAGCCCTGTGGCTCTGCGTCCTAGTCTCAGAAACGGTGCAGGGGGTATCAGAAACCAAAGCCAAAGGCCTGCTTATCACCTGCCTCTTCTTTCCAATTTGTGAATAAACCACACCCACAGCTAGTAATAAGGAGGTGACAACATCCGTTTAGGGAAAAAAAAAAAAAAATTGATGAAACAGGGTTGTAAACAAGGGTAGAGAGGAAAGCCTAAGCAAAGTCCAGAAAGTAATTTTGTTGCCATAGATCCCTGTTATCACCGGCCATTGTGTTATTAATTATGTCCTTGTATGTTGTCTTGGCCCTGCGAGTTTCAGTGTTTTACCTGTCTACACTTCTGTATTCTAATTTGCATCTCCAGAGAGAAGTAATGTGTAGACAGGGGAGATGAACTTTGCAGCTGACTGGTTCATATATCTCAAGGTGTTAGACCTGGAAAGGGCCCTCCAAGATCTCCGCACTAATTACCAGTGGTTGAGAAGGTTACACGTTCGCCAGCAGTATGGGAGGCCTGGATTCTGGATGCTAGTTACAGCTTTGTCGTTTACTCAGTGTGCAGTTGTGGGCAAATCATGCCCCAGCCCATGTTTCCTCTTGCCTACAAGAGAGGCTGGGCAGTTTCTGCAGGCACTTCTCTAATATGTAGAAATGGATATAGACAGAGATCTGTGTTTTATAAGAGCAGGGGACAATAAAATAATTTCCCTAAGGTCACCAGATACATTGGCATGGAATTACTACTCTACCGTGACGTTCTCGTCCTTCGTAGAAGCTGAAAGTTACATGATTTTTAGTCCAGTTGTCTGCTGGATCTAGATCTACCAAGAGATCCAACAGACTGTCGTGTTCACGGATTGTACTCCTGACCATGGAAGTAGGGCTCCAGTGGTTAGTTAGACCTACGCATGAAGGCATACTCGGGCCCTGGCAGGTTAGATGCTTCTGACAAAAAACGATTAGCATGATGCCTGTGGTCCCTTAAAAAATTGATCCAGGCGGGGCACCTGGGTGGCTCAGTCAGTTAAGCGTCCGACTTAGGCTCGGGCCATGATCTCACGGTTCGTGAGTTTGAGCCCCGCATCAGGCTCTTTGCTGACAGCTCAGAGCCTGGAGCCTGCTTCACATTCTGTGTCTCCATCTCTCTCTGCCCCTTCCCTGCTCATGCTCTGTCTCTCTCTGTCTCTCTCTGTCTCAAAAATAAATAAACATTAAAAAAAAATTGATCCAGGTGAAAATGCTGATATTTTTTAATGCAAATCTCATTTCCTTTTTCTTAGAATTATTCAGTGACTCCTTAACGACTTTTAGAATACCCAGGCTTTTTCTATGGCAAGTGAATATTTTATGGAAGCTCCCTTTTTGTCCAGTTCCATCTCTCACTCAGATTTCCTTTACCATCCCATATAAATACCTGACAGATGTAATTCTGCCATGGTATTGGTGCCTCCTTGCTTTAACCATGACATTCCCTTGGTCTGGAATGCACCCGCCCTCCTCCAACCTCCTTTGATTATCAGAGTTCTGGTCTTCCCTTAAAATTTGGTCAAACAGTATCCCTTCTGGGACACCTTTCCTGAACCTCTCTACCCAGACCTGGATTACCTGTGTCTCCTCTGTGTCTCCCTAACATCCTGTGCATGTCTTCTAACATCTATTAATACTCCTGAGAAACCTTTTTTCTTAAAGTTAGAGAATCACAGGGTTATAAGAGAAATCCATATTATCTAGTGTAATGCAGTACAAAAGCTTTCCTGGAAACTTCCTAACGAGCCAAATATCTGTGCTTGCACACCTCTATAAAAGAGAAATTTACTACCTGCAGAGAAAGATGTTTCATCTTTAGGGAGGTCTAATAAGATTTTTTCCTTGGGCACCTGCATGGCTCAGTCAGTTGAGTGACCGGCCCTGGGTTTCAGCTCAGATCATGATCCCAGGGTCATGGGATGGAACCCTGCATCCGGCTTCCCACTGTATGGAGCCTGCTTGGGATTCTCTCTCTCTCGCTCTCCCTCTCTCTCTCCCCCTCTCCCTCCCTCCCTCCCTCTCTCCCTCTGCCCCTCTTCCCAACTCACTCTATCTCTCTCAAATAAAAATAAGATATATTTTTCTCATAAATTTTGGCAAAATCTGCCCCTCAGCCTTAATTTTTCAATTAATAACGTGTAGATATAACAGGACAAGATAGAATTTATTACTGTTTTTATTGAGCTTTTTGATTGAACACCCACTCCTACTTGATTACCTTACCTTCAGAGAGAGGTTTTGCAACACTGGGAATGTGACATGGAAAAAGAGTAAGGCTCTCCACCCTCTCTTTCTCTCGGATACACACACTATTAGGACAGTCATGAAATGGTCTGATTTAGGTAGAAATAAGCCAAGAATTAAATGCCAACTGGTCTCAGCTCTGCTGTGAGTTTTACATGGGAACTAGATGTTAAACCTGTACTCACACCCTCCATTCCAGATGCACCAACTTCTTGTTTTTCTTTAAAGAGAACAAGCACACCTCTGCCTGTCGGTCTCTGCATTGGCCATTCCCTTTCCCAGAATGCTTTCATTCAGATAGCAGTGTGGCTCACCCCCTCCCTTCCTTCAGATTTCTACTCAAGTTGCCTTATCAGCGAACCCTTCCCTGACCATCTTCCGAAAAATGGCAGACCAGCTCTCACCTGCAGCCCTCCTGGCCCCTCATCTTGCTCTCTTTTGTTCAGTTGCACTTCTCTCCTTAGTTGACAGAACATAAAAATCCTTGTTGCATCTGCTTCACCCTGCTAGAATCCATGAGGGCACTCATGGTTTTGTCCCCTGCTGTATCTCCAGTATAAAGAACAGTGCGTGAGACATGATAGGTACTCGGTAAATAGCTGATGAGTGAGTTAAATGACCTAGAGGAAGGCAATATCGTTCTAGACTTTGTAGCCTCCGTTTCTATGTTTAAATAGGAGCTACCATCACCCTGACCCAAAAAAATAGAGGAACGGAGTTGGCATTAAGAAAGGCTTTGCTGAGCTAGGAACCCTTGAGTGGAGAAGCCAAGGAAGTACGCTAACTAGGCATTGAGGACAGGGAGGGTGAAGGGCTTCACGTGTGTTCTCTCTCCAGTTCTCACAATACTCACGATGCGATAGAAACTCTTTCCATTCACGATGCGATAGAAACTCTTTCATCCATTTCACGGATGAAAAA
The DNA here is from genome assembly GCF_046562875.1 of Panthera onca. Taxonomy (NCBI): domain Eukaryota; kingdom Metazoa; phylum Chordata; class Mammalia; order Carnivora; family Felidae; genus Panthera; species Panthera onca. The sequence goes on from NC_138346.1 coordinate 175,737,808, forward strand.
TTAGGGCTTTGAAAAGTTATGTGACTTGCACAGGTAAGTGGACAAGTGGCAGAACTCAGAGTCAGATGCAGCTCCTTCTGGCCCCAGGGACTGTTGCTCCTCTGTTCTGATGGCACCAGGTCTGGTTGTACAGTCACTGACAGCAGGGACCATTGAACGTCCTCAGCTCTTTCCCAGGCACATCTACTTAGGTACGCCCATGCAGCTCTAATACTCCCCGTGTGATAGAGCTGGTGTTCACTCTAGAAATGAAGAACCTGAGGCTTGCATAAAGGTTAGCTGATTTTCCCAGAAGTGCTGTTTCTTTGGACATTCCTTTCTTAGGTTCTTATCACACAGTGTTGTACTTTGGGTCTCCCTCACTAAACGCCCGGCTACTTCAGGGTAGAAACTGTGTCTGATCATTTTATATACCCAGCACAGGGGTCTGGCCCGTGGTGAGTGTCCCCGTCGGACTGCACTGAAACTCACTGCTTAAAATACGTGGATTTTTTTTTCTACCACACCCTGCTTCCTTCCATCTCCTTAACTGTGTAACCGAACAATCTACTCGGGCCAAATGCCCCTCTCCCACTTAGCAATTTGCTATCTCCCATCCCCCCCTGGCCTGGAATTCTGCCCTCAAGATATCCTTTTGGCTTAACCATACATGTAGGCGGGGTCCCATGTCTGCAGAGGGTGGTTCTCTTTCACCACAGTGGATGTCCAGGTGCAGCTCAGAGATATTGTGCATTGGGTTCCAGACCATCGCGACAAAGCAAATGTTAGCAATAAAGTGAGTCCAGTTTTTTGGTTTCCCAGTTCATATAAAAGTTGTGTTTATACTGTGGTCTACTAAGCGTGAAACATGTCTAAAAAAGTGTACGTACCTTAATTTAAAAATCTGTTGCTAAAAATGCTAACCATCTTCTGAGCTTTACTGAGTCCTAATCACTGATCACGGATCACCATAATGAATAATAATGAAAAAACTTGAAATGCTTCAAGAATTACCAAAATATGATCCAGAGACATTAAGAAAATGTTCTTGGAAAAACAGTGTTGACAGGCTTGCTGATGGCAAGTTATCACAAACCTATTTGTCAAAAACGCAGTGTCTGTGAATTGCAGTGAAACAAGGTAGGCCTGTATTTGATGGGCATCTTGGAAGGTTTGAAGGTGGAAACAGGATCTTGTGAATGGACAGGGCAGAGCCTGAAGTTGTCTAGTTAGGGGAGGGAACTATGGGTGGTCCCAGGGGTACATAAGCTCATTTTTAAATGGTGGTGTGGAAGCAGGGGGACAGTTGATCAGAACAAAGCTACAGGAGAGGTTTGCTTCACATCTTTGCCTAGATGCATTTGCAGCAAGAAACCTAGTCACCAATATGTTATTTGAGATGGATCAGCTAATCTTTCTGAACCTGGCTTTTTTCCTTAACCCTTTTGTGTCTCCTGTCAATCAACAGTGCATTTTCCATTTCGCTGCCTAATTTAGGTAAGTGACATTCACTTACTACTGGCACAAAACTACTCAGTCCTGGCATATTCAGAGGCAGGGAAAGAGAAGTAGTAATCCTTCCTTCATTCCATAGTTAATGAAAGTTTGAGACATAAAGATCAAAGACCACATTTTATCCAACAGTATAACTTACGTTGGGGAAGATCAATAACGTTTCTCAAGTGCCTACTATATACCAGGCCTCTTAAAATCCCAGAAAAATAGTATCTTTTTAGGAAGCTCTAGGACCCATATCCATACCTTAGTGATCTAGGATTTGTACTCAAGTTTCTCTGATTACAAAGCTCGTGCATTTTACATTATACCACACAGCTCTTGTAGGATTTGACAGCCAAATCACCCTAATTAAGACCTAATAAGTTGGACATGATCAAGTTGCAGTACACTGACTAGCTGAATCAAGGATGGGTTACTGGAATATTCTTTGCTATAAAAACAATAATGCACAGATTAGTACATTGTCTGATCCATAGTATGATCTCAATACATGTACAGTGAGTTGAATCTGCCAGTAAGAAGGCCATGTGTTGTTTGCTGGTTTTGTTTGTAAGCCTTAGCCATGGTGGTACTTTGATTTCACTCTGATTAGGCAATTCAAATGTATATTATATTTCAGAAATATGAGTTTGCTGTACTAAATAACAAGTGAAGGTTATATAAATAAGCCTGGTAAAATCATAGGTCCCCCCCAAGTTTCCTTGGTCCACGTAAAAATCCAAAAAGCCAACATAGAATAGACATGCATTGTACTCGCAGCCAAATTTATGAAAAATCAAATATGAATTATGAAATTATACTAGAAAGTCTCAAACTCATTCAAGTGGTGAATCACTTAAACATGGGATTCTAGGTAAAGCACCAAGGAATGTGAATATCCCAAACTGAAAATGTCCAATAATTTTATGCAAGATTATTATAGAAGAACAGTTACCAATGGTTTGAAATCAAAATTAAGGAGGAAAAAAACATGAATATTTTACTTAAACTGTCTTTTGCCAGGATTTTGGAAAAGCCCTCTTACTGTTCTAGAAGTAAAACATCTTTGCCTAGTTCCAGGATGATGGGGAGCTATTCTAAAGATGACCCTTTCAGCAACTCATATTTTCTGAAAACATGCATGAAACTAAATAGACATAAATATGTATGTGTGTATTTGAGATACTAGGGCATGCCACTATTTTTTTAATCTCTTAATTGAATTTCTCCCCAAATGGAGATTCTTTTTGCTCTTTGATCCTTCCAGCCTGTGTTCTGTGATCAGATTTTGATCAGACAGACATGGGGAGACACCTGGATAATTGGGTATTAAGGATAATGGTGGACATTGTGGGTAATTCGGAAAGCCCAGAAATTTGTATGAGCCATACCTAATAGTGGACTATTTTGTTCGTGTCTTGACCCTAGAACTTAGGTCTCAGGAAGTTATTATCTATGATAACGTCGATATAAATGAAAAAGAATCCAGGTAAGTCATTTTACCTCATTGGTCATCCCTACTGATACCTAATCCATTTCCTGATGGTTTGTTAAATATGGTCAGAGGGCCACCTCTTCAGAGCCTTAGAAACTGGATAAAAAGTCAGATTCTGATGTCCCTCCCCTCACTAAGAAGGGAAAACAGTGAATAATGTAGGTGATCTAACGGTAGTAGGTGATTCAGAAGTCACTGGAGCTTTGGAATCTGTTTCTTGCCTTTGAATCTAGAGACTTGAAACTCATTTTAATGCAACATACCCTGATTTAATAACCTCCTATGTACAAGGCAACACGGAGGATAGCGAGCAGTGTTTTACAGAGCCTCTGTCCTCAAAGACAGAATAACCATCTAACCAGAAAGAAACCATCCTGAAACTTGATGCCCCCTCTCTAGCTACTTGTTTTCTGTCCTCTCCCCCTCAACTAAATGACTGAAAAGAAAGGTCTCCTCTGCTTATCCTTGATTCATTTAGGGTTCTAATTTTTTTTTTGTACTTACAAACACTATTGCTATAAATAGTCTTCTGTCTTCTGTGAATATATCCTAGAATTTTCCTAGGAGAGACTCAGAAGGGAAGAGAAATGCCGAAGGGAATGCAAATTTATAAGAAAATGCCAACTTAGTTTCCAAAGTGGTTGTACCAATTTACATTCTTCCCAGCTGTTTGTAAGGGGAATATTGATCCACATTCTCACCAACACTTAGCACAGAGAGAATTCTTTGCCAGTTTTGTGGGTATAAAATACTAAGTGTTGAAACCATTTTAATATTCACCATTCATATCTTCTATCGAAGGCCCGTTCATACCTTTTTATTCTGTTTTCTTATTGCATTGGTGGTCTTTTTCTTATTTATTTATAGATTTTTTAATGCATTCTAGATATCATCTCTTTGTCAGCTATATATGTTGCAGAGACCTTCTCCCCCATTGTAGCTTGACTTCGCAACATTCTTCCTAGTCTTCTAATGAATAGAAATTTTTAATTTTAATGTATTTGAATTTAGCAATTGAGTGTTGCCTTTGGCATCTTTAGAAGAAATCTTTATCCCAAGATCATATGATATCCTCCTATATTTTCTTCTAAAACTGCTGAATTTTTTGCCTTTTATATTTAAACCTTAGACGTATCTGGAACTGAGTTTTGTGTGTTGGTACTATAATGAAGTATCAATCGAATTAAATTGTCTTACATGTGGATAAATGTCCTGCATGATTAATTGAATAGTCCCACCTTTCCCCATGGATGTACAATGCCCTCTTTGTCATACCAAGCTTCTATGTCTGAAGGCCTGTGCCCATGCTCTCTATTCCAGTGTCCTTTCCATCTTAATAGCCTGGTGCTCTGAAAAAGTAGTTAGTAAGATATTACTACACAGAGGGGCACCTGTGTGGCTCAGTCAGTTAAGCATCCAACTTTGGCTCAGGTCATGATCTCATGGTTCATGAGTTCCAGCCCTGCATCAGGCTCTGTGCTGACAGCTTGGAGCCTGCTTGGGAATCTCTTTCTCTACCCTTCCCCCACTTGTGTTCTCTCTTCTCTCTCTCTCTCTTCCTCCCTCCCCCCTCTCTCCCTCCCTCCCCCTCTCAAAAATAAACATTAAAAAAAGATATTAGTACCCTGAGAAAGTAATTGCTATCTGTGCCTTGACATGTTTTAAGACATGATTCATGCCTAATGTACAGTTAAGTTCTATAAATGTCCCATGTGCACTTTAGAAAAATATGCCCTCTCTAATTGTTTGGTACAACAATCCACTTAGGTTCTTCAAATCATTCTCTTGTTAAAATCTGTAGATTTATGAATTTTTAGATGTTGGAGCCATCAATATTTGAAAGAAACAGCTTCAAGTCTCACACAAATATGGTAGACTTGTCAGTCTCTTCCTAAAGCTCTGTCATGTTTTGTTTGATGTATCCTGAGGCTCTTTTGTTAGTTGCTTACAAAATTAAAAATATAGCGAACCTAATGTTTCTTCCTCATATGGTAGATGTCTCTATCCCTAATACTATTAATAACAAAAATAATAAGTAGTTCTTACTGGGGTCAGTAACTGTTACATACATTTAATATGTGTTAGTTCATTCAATCTTCACCACCATCCCATGAGGTAGATACTATTATTATACAAACATTTCAGAAGAGAGACTCAGTCATAGAGGTTGTTACTTGCCCGAGTTCACAGAGGTAGTAAAGTGTAGAAACAGGATTCAAACCCAATCCAGTAGTAAAGAGTTACTACTACACAATGTTGTATCTCCTAGTGACGCTCTGTCTTAACGTCTAATTTTCCTGATATATATCTACTGGAACTTTCTTTTAGTTAGGATTTCCCTACTATATTTTTAATCCTTTCATTTTCTGTTTTCCATACTCTCATTCATTGGGTCTTGAATAAATAGCCATAGAGCTGCATTTGGCTTTTTAAAATGCCAATATAACAATCTGTCTTAACTCCTACCTTGACCTTGGCCTAAGGTTCAATCTCCTGAAATACTGTGGTGCTGATGCTAGCATTTTCCACGGGACAAACTGGCCATTTGTGCTTGCATACTGCTTGCTGCTGTCTGGTTTCAGCTTAGTTGGCGGGGGCTGCTAAGGTACTGTGCACAGTACTTACTCTAAGGGTAAAGTGTAGCAATTTTTTAAGACACTTGAATCTAGTAGTTTTGTACTGGGAGCGCCCTTTCAGGATACTCTTCTGCCCTACAGCCAAATGAGGAAGTCCAACCTCTGAGCAAAAGGACAATGTAATCAGAGCTACACTTCAGGAAGAGTAAAGGGATCCTTCTCCAGAATGCTTTGGAGAGAAAGTATGAAGTAATACGTATGTTAGAATGTCATTATGATCGCTCAGATGAAAGATGATCAAATGTTCTCGGGGGGTGAAAGAAATGAAGGAGAGAAGAGATTTCAGGGGAGAACTTATGTGGATTTTGTTAAACTGTGAAATCCTCTGGTAGAAACCACATCCTCCTCATCTCTATTATCCAGGTCCTAATATAGCACTTAGATGATGGTAGGTACCCAAGGAATATTTTGTGCATGAACGATGTTTACCACATCAGCCCTGTTAAATTCTGAACAAGACCTTCTTCATGTGATAGGGTAAATCTGTAGTTTGGCTTCACATACACTAATTATTAAAGGCATTTGTAGCAGATAGAACACTGGTGGAAAGAAAGTAGCAGAAGGGAGAGGGAAGATGATACCTCAATTCCTTTTTTCTTTTTAATGTTTATTTTTGAGAGAGAAAGAGCATGAGCTGGGGAGGGGCACAGAGAGGGAGACACAGAATCTGAAGCAGGCTCCAGGCTCTGAGCGGTCAGCACAGAGCCCGACGCGGGCCTCGAACCACAAACCGGAAGATCATGACCTGAGCCGAAGTTGGACACTTACCTGACTGAGCCACGCAGTGCCCCGATACCTGAATTCTTATAAACTTGGCTAGTTTGCTTGTCATACTTTGGTAGATAGGTATTAGATTGAGGAGAAGCCTAAACAGCTCTAGATTAAGTTGTCACTAGGTATCCCAGACCTCTGCTTTTTATTTCCTTTTGTTGAGTAGAAGGTCTCTTAGGGGATTAGCAAGGGAAAGAAGAAGAGGGGGATCTTGAAAAGGACACTGGTACTGGAACATGGCGCCAGTGAGACCTGTGGCATATCCTCTTACTTCTCTGAGCCTCTGTTTCTTACCCATGATATGGTAATAAAAAATCCTCATCCTGCCAGATTCTTTAAGCTAACTAGATCCCTAGGAAAGCTAAAATAAGTTGACAAAGGGGCAGAGTGGACCATGATATTCACATGGCTAGCATGGATAGAAATTGGTATGACCTCTCTGAAAGAATAATTTGGCCATATGTATCCAAAATGCCCACACCCTTTACTTTACCCAGTAATTTGACTTCAAGCAATAAGCTCTGGTGAAAAAGGAAACATAAAAAAATTTAATGCATAAAAATGTGTATCTCAGAGTATTTATAAAAAGATGTTTAAAACCACCCACCCAAATACTGAAATATATAGTAATCTGCCAAGTATATGACAGTTACATATATGCTAAATATATACTAAAGAATTTCTAATGACATGGAGAAGTGTTACTCTATAATAACAATTAAAAAATAGAATGCAAAACTGTATGTATAGTATGATCTCAATTCAATTTTTAAAAGTGCTAGGAAGGATGTTTTAAAGGAAACTTAGAGGTCTTTGAGAGGTCAGATTATGCTTATTTTGTCTCTTTTCTACATCTTCCAATTTTTTAAATACTCAGAATTGTCACTGTGAAAACTAAATTGGTTAACAGCATAAAACTTGACACATAGGTGCTCAGAAAGTTTTTTTTTAATTTTTTTTTAACATTTATTTATTTTTGAGAGACAGAGACAGCATGAGCAGGGGAGGGGCAGAGAGACAGGGAGACACAGAATCTGAAGCAGGCTCCAGGCTCCGAGCTGTCACACAGAGTCCAACGTGGGGCCCGAACCCACAAACCGCGAGACCATGACCTGAGCCAAAGTCGGACCCTTAACCGACTGAGCCACCCAGGCACACCAGTGCTCAGAAAGTTTTAGTTCCTTCTATGATACCCTCCCCTCCCTGCATCCTTTTATTTTTTCTTTGAATGGTCTTCGTTAAAAAGAATTTCTTACTGAACATTCCAAATGTAGAAAAATAGAATGTTATAATGAACCCTCATGTACCCATTACCCAGCTTTAAAAATTACCAATTTATGGGCAACCTTGTTTACACTGTCACCTACCTCCCAATCTCCAGTATTTTTTTAATTAACATACAGTATTATATCATTTTCATGTGTGTAATATAGGGATTTAACCATTCTATACATTACTCAGTGCTTATCATGATAAGTCTACTCTTAACCTCTTTCACCCACCCCACCACCCACCCACCTCTCCTCTGGTAACCATCAGTTCTCTATAGTTAAGAGTCTGTTTTTTGCTTTGTCCCTTTTTGTTCATTTATTTTGTTTCTTAAATTCCACATCTGAGTAAAATCATAGGGTGTTTGTCTTTCTCTGGCTTATTTCACTTAGCATTATATTCTCTAAATCCATCCATGCTGTTGCAAATGGAAAAATTTTATTCTTTTTTATGGCTGAGAAATATACCTGTGTGTGTGTGTGCGTGCATGCATACATGTTTTTTATACCACTTTTTGTTGTGGTTGTTACATACTACTTCTTGATCCATTCATCTATTGACGGACACTTGGGCTGCTTCTATATCTTGGCTGTTGTAAATAATGCTGCAATAAACATAGGGGTGATCTGTCTTTTTTCAATCAGTGTTTTTAATTTCTTTGGGTAAATACCCAGTAGTGGAATTACTGGATCATGTGGTAATTATATTTTCAATTTTTTGAGGAATCTCTATAACGTTTGCCACAGTGGCTACACCAGTTTGCATTCCCGACAACAGTGCATGAGGGTTCCTTTTTTCCACATCCTCACAAACACTTGTTGTTTCTTGTGTTTTTTATTTTAGCTATTCCAACAGGTGTGAGGTGGTATTTCATTGTGGTTTTGGTTTGCATTTCCCGTATGGTGAGTAAGGTTGAGCATCTTTTCATGTGTTGGTATGTCTTCTTTGGAAAAATGTTCTTCTTATTTTTATTTGGATTGTTTGGGTTCTTTTGTTTGTTTTTTGGTGTTGGGATGTAGGAGTTCTTTATATATTTTGGATACTAACCCATTATCAGATATGTCATTTGCAAATAGCTTCTCCCGTTCAGTAGGTTGCCTTTTAGTTTTGTTGTTTCCTTGGCTGTGCATAAAGAAGCTTTTTGTTTTGATGTAGTCCCAATAGTTTACTTTTGTTTTTATTTCCTCTGCCTCAGGAGACCGATGCAGAAAACTGTTGATACAGCTTATGTCTGAGAAATTACTGCCTGTGCTTTCTTCTAGAATTTTTATAGTTTCAGGTCTCACACTTAGGTCTTTAATCCACTTTGAGTTTATTTTTGTGCGCAGTATAAGAAAGTGGTCCAGTTTCATTGTTTTGCATATAGCTGTCTAGTTTTCCCATCACTATTTGTTGAAGACACTTTTTCCGATTGAATATTCTTCCTTCTGTATCAAAGATTAATTGACCATATAATTGTGATTTTACTTCTGTTTTTTCTGTTCCATTGATGTATGTGTCTGTTTTGTGTCTCCACCGTATTGTTTTGATTCCTATACCTTTGTACTATATTTTGGAATGTGAGATTGTGATACCTCTAGTTTTATTAATCTTTTCAAGATTGCTCTATTTGGGGTCCTTTGTGGTTCTATACAAATTTTAGGATCGTTCTAGTTCTTTGAAAAATTGCTGTTAGTATTTTGATAGGGATTGCATTAAATTTCTAAACCAACAATATTGGTTATGTCAATCATTGAGCATGGAATAGCTTTCCATTTGTGTCAAAGATTACAGGTCTTTCATCTCCTTGGTTAAGTTTATTCCTATTTTATTTTTTGTGCAGTTATACATGGGATTGCTCAATCTCTCTGCTGCTTCATTATTAGTGCATAGAAATGTAACAGACTTCTGTATATTGATTTTGTATTCTGTGATCTTAATTCATTTATCAGTTCTAGCCGTTTTTTGGTGGAGTCTTTTGGGTTTTCTATATATAGCATCATGTCATCTACAAATAGTGAAAGTTTTACTTTTTCCTTACCAATCTGAGTACTTTTTATTCCTTTTTCTTCTCTGATTGCTGTGGCTAAGATTTCCAGTACTCTGTTAAATAAAAGTAGTGAGGGTAGATATGTTTGTCTTGGTCCTAATCTTAGGGGTAAAGTTCTCAGTTTTTTACCATTGAGGATGATGTCAGTTGTGGGTTTTTCATTTATGGCCTTAATTACGTTGAGGTATGTTCTTTCTAAACCTACTTTGTTAATGCATGCATCGATGTTGTACTTTGTCAAATTTTTTTTCTGCATCTATTGGAATGATCATGTGGTTTTTATCCTTTCTTTTGTTGATGTGACATATCATGTTGATTGATTTGTGAATACTGAATCACCCTTGCATCCCAGAAGTAAATCTCACTTGATTGTGATGGATTTTAATGTATTGTTGGATTCAGTTTGCTAATATTTCGTTGAGAGTTTTTACATCTATGTTCATCAAAGATACTGACCTATAGTTCTCTTTTTTTTGTAGTGTTTTTATTTGGTTTTGGAATAAGGGTAATGCTGGCCTCATAGAATGAATTTGGAAGCTTTCCTTACTCTTCTGTTTTTGTTTTTTAATAATTTCAGAAGAATGGATATTAACTCTTTGAAAGTTTGGTAGAATTCACCTGTGAAGCTCTCTGGTCCTGGGCTTCTGTTTTTTGATTATGGATTCAGTTTCTTTGCTGGTAATCAATTTGTTTAAATTTTCTATTTCTTCTTGATTCAGTTTTGGTAGGTTATATGTTTCTGGGAATTTTTCCATTTCTTCTAGGTTGTCCAATTTGTTGGCATATAATTTTTCATAATATTCTCTTACAATTCTTGTATTTCTGCAGTGTCTGTTGTTTCTGCTCTTTCATTTCTGATTTTGAGTCTTCTCTCTTTTTTTAGGAGTCTCAAGATTTTTATCAATTTCATTTATCTTCTCAAAGAAGCAGTTCTTGGTTTCATCGATCCTTTCTATTATTTTTATTTTCTATATTGTTTATTTATGCTCTAATGTTTTTTATTGCCTTCCTTCTACTGGTTTGAGGGTTTTGTTCTTTTCCTAACTTCTTTGGGTGTAAAATGAGGTTATTTTTTGATATTTTTCTTGCTGCTTGGGTAGGCCTGTGTTGCTATAAGCTTCCCTCTTAGAACAGCTTTTGCTGCATCCCAAAGATTTTGGACCATTATGTTTTCATGTTCATTTCTCTCCATGTATTTTTCATTTCCTCTTTGATTTCTTGTTTGACCCATTCATTGTTTACTAGCATGTTATTTAACCTCCCTGTATTTGAATTCTTTCCAGATGTTTTCTTGTGGTTGATTTCTAGTTTCATAGTGTCTTGATCAGAAAAGTTGCATTGTATGACTTTGATCTTCTTGAATTTGTTGAGACTTGTTTTGTGGCCTAATATGTGATATGTGCTGGAGAATGTTCCATGTGCACTTGAAAAGAATGTGTATTCTGTTCTAGGATGGAATGTTCTGAATGTATCTGTTAGATATATCTGACCCAATGTGTCATTCAAAGCCACTGTGTCCTTGTTGATCTTCTGTTAAGATGATCTGTCCATTGATATAAATGGGGTGTTAAAATCCCTTACTGTTGTATTACTGTCAATTGTTATTATCTGCTCTGTGTATTTGGGTGCTTCCATGTTGGGTGCATAAATATTTACAATTATTATATCTTCTTGTTGGATTGTTCCCTTTATGATTATACAGCATCCTTTGTCTCTTGTTACAGTCTTTGTTTTAAAGTCTATTTTGTCTGATATAAGCATTGCTACCCTGGCTTTCTTTTCACTTCCATTTGCATGATAAATACTTTTCTATCACTTCACTATCAATCTGCAGGTGTCTTTAGGTCTAACATGAGTCTCTTGCTGGCAACATATAGATGGGTCTTGCTTTTTTTTTTTAATCCATTCTGTCACCCTGTGTCTTTTGATTGAAGTGCTTAGTCCATTTACATTCAAAGTAATTTTTGATAAGTATGTATTCATTGCCATTTTATTATTCTGTGGTTGTTTTACTCTGTTCCTTTCTTCTCTTGCTCTCTTCTCCCACAGTTTGCTGGCTTTATTTAGAGATATAGTTGGATTCCTTTCCTTTATTCTTTGCATATCTATTACTGGTTTTTTACTTGTGGCTACCATTAGATTTATATATAACATCTTTTGCGTATAGCAATCTATACTTCATTTATGGTTGCTTAAGTTTGAACCCATTCTTTACTCCCCTCCTCCCATTTTATGTAGATGTGTCATATTTTACATCCTTTTATTTTGTGAATCTCTTGACTGATTTTTTTTTAACGTTTATTTACTTTTGAGACAGAGACAGAGCATGAATGGGGGAGGGGCAGAGAGAGAGGGAGACACAGAATCGGAAGCAGGCTCCAGGCTCTGAGCCATCAGCCCAGAGCCCGAAGCGGGGCTCGAACTCATGGACCGTAAGATCATGAAGTCGGACACTTAACTGACTGAGCCACCCTGGTGCCCCTTGACTGATTTTTATAGATATACTTATTTTTACTACTTTTGTTCTTCCTACTTTACTCCTACTTAAGTAACAGATACTTCCATTCAAAGATCCCCTTTAATATTTCTTACAGGGTTGGTTTAGTGATCATGAATTCCTTTACCTTTTATTTGGGAAATCCCTTATTTCTTCTTCTGTTCTGAATGATAGCCTTGCTGGATATAGTAGTATTCTTGGCTGCAGGGGTTTTTTTCTTTCAGCACTTTGAATGTATCATCTCACTCCTTTCTGGCCTGCAGTTTCTGCTAAAAAAATCAGCTGATAGCTTAATGGAGTTTCCCTTGCATGTAACTGTTTTATTTTGCTGCTTTTAAAATTCTCTCCTTGTCACTCTTTTTTTTGCCATTTTAATCACTATGTGTCTTGGTGTGGACCTCCTTGGTTTGATTTGGTTGGGAACTTTCTGTGCTTCCTGGATCTGAATGTGTTTCTTTCCCTACCTTCTGGAAACTTTCAGCTATTATTTCATCAAATAAATTTCTGCCCCCTCTTCTTTGTCTTCTCCTTCTGGGATCCTGATACAATGAATGTTAATGCACTTGATGCTGTTGCTAAGTTCCCTAAGTCTCTTCGTTCTCCCCCCACCCCCCACCATTCATCTTGCTTCACATTACTTTGTCCTCCAGGTCTCTGATCAGTTATTCTGCTTCCTCTAACCTACCCTTTATTCCATCTAATATATTTTTAATTTCAGTTATTGAGTTCTTCATCTCTGACTGGTTCATTTTTGTTTTCTCTCTTTGTTGAGGGTCTCACTGGGGTTCTCCACTCTTTTCTCAAGTCAGTATCCTTATGACCATTATTTTAAATTCTCTATCAAGCATATTACTTATTTCCATTTTGCTTATATCTGCTACTGGTTTTGTCGTGTTTTTTTTTCATTTGGGACACATTCTTGTCTCATTTTGTCTAACTCTTCATGTCTGTTTCTATGTGTTAAAAAGTCACGTACACCTCCTGCTTTTGAAAGTAGTGGGTTTATTAAGAAGAGGTCCTACAGTGCCCTGCAAGGTATTGTACCCTGTTCACCAGAACCTGGTGCAGCTGGGGTCTCTCCTTTGTGTGTTGCATGAACCTTGCTGCTATGGCTGAGGTGCATTTGGCTCAAGTCCAGTCATCTGCAATGGCTCCCTACCTGTTGTAGGCAAGATTTGGTCCCTGTGTTTTTAGGTCAGACTGGGGCTTCCTTGGGTTTGAGTTGACTCAGACCAGGCATTTGCTAGAGATGCAATAGCACTGAACTGCAGGACAGTTCCCCTGTGTTGTCCTGAGAAGCTTGTTGGTGGGCAGGGCCTGTAATCATACCAGATGTCTGCCCCCAGCCTGCTGCTGGGGCCACAGTCTGACTGGTATGTATGATTATCTTCCCCTCTCCTGGAGCAGTTTGTAGTGTGCTGGCCCCTGTTGGGTCTGCTTGCACACTGCCAGGCTTGTGGCACTGCTTTGGACAAGCTCCAGTCAAGTGCTGAAGAAGTCAACAGGAGGAGGCAGGGGTGGGTGTGGTGCCAACAAGGTCCACCCTCTGAGAGGGGACCTGCAACTTCGCAGGCTGGGTTGGAAGGGGCAGATCCACAGAAGTGCATGGGGGTGAGGCGATTGGTGTTAGCAAGCTAGGTGGAGAGTGTTCACTGCATTGGTTCCCATAGGTGTCAAGCTTGGGGGTAGGAGAGGAAATGGTGCCCACCTACTCCTTTCTTCCTGGAGAAGATCCCTGTCCTTCCAGCACATGTTCTGAAATTAGTAAATCTCCCTTATGCCCCAGGTGTTTTTTAAACTGTTGCTTCTATGGTGTATCCCCTTGGAACTATTTGTTGTGCTGTCTCTTTAAAGAAAAGGGCACTGCTTTTTCTAGCCCTCTTTGCTCTCCCAGAGTTGATGGCACTGTTTTTTTTGGTTGTTTGGTTTTTTTTTTTTTTTTTTTTTTTTTTTGATTGCACTGATTTTTAAACTTACAGGTGTTAAGCCCAACTGAATGTAAGAACTCATGAAATTTGGCCCCTCTAGTTTTCAAAGCTAAATGTTATTGGGGCGTGGGGTTCATCTTCCCCATGCCTGGGGTGTCTGTTTCTTTCCTTTCTCCTTGCCCACAGCATCCCTCCCTCCTTCCTCTGTACAGTCTTGAGGGTGGGTCTGTTTAGCTTCCTACAGTGACTCTGCCCTTCTAAGCCTCTTCCATATGGCCTCTTCTCTACATTTAGCTGTACAGAATCTGTTCTGCCAGTCTCCAGATTATTTTCTGGATTTTTTACACTGATGTGGGTGTTACCTAGTTGTATCCATGGGACCAGGTAAGCTTAGGGTCTTCCTACTCCACCATCTTCCCCGGCTCTTCCCCGCATCCTTTGCTACTAATGTTAAACACTAGTTAGATTTGTCTCATCTCACGGTAATGATTAATATTATTCACGTTTTAGAGGCAAGGAAACTGAGGCTCAGGAAGGGAAATGTGATTATAAGCAGGTTGATCTCTTGCTTCTGGTTTCAAATTTGGATCACCACACATCAGAGGTCAGCAAACTATGGCCTGTGGGCCAAAATAGCTGGCCACTTGTTTTTGTAAATACAGTTACAACAGCAGAGTTTAGTAGTTACCATAGAGATGATATGGCTTTCAAAGCTTAAGATATTCACAATCTGGCCTTGACACAGATTATCCAAATATACTTCCAGATGATATTTTAATTTTTTTGTAAAACATACTTGTCCAGAAAATGCTGACATTTCCATAAATGTTTTAGTTCAATCTTTATCTACTTGCTCAAAATATTTTTCTCCTCAGAAATGAAGATAAACTAAAAACTTGGAAGCCCAAGTTTTTGATGGCAAAGGAAAAGAAAGAGAAAAAAGGTGTTGAAGAATCTGAAAGGTAGGTACACAGGTGCATTTACATTATAGCTTGTCTGCTGAAATTTACACCTCTTACTAGTTGTGTGACCTTCGGCAAGTCATTAAATTTGATTTTCACATTCCACATCGGTCATGTGAGAATAATAGCACCTACATCATAGTATAGTTGAGAGGATTAAAAGAGACAATATAAAAACGTAAAGTGCCACACACATTTATCTTCATCATCGTTGTCCATACTTTTGGTGGATAGGGAGTAAGGAAAACTTTCAAGCTAGCCTTTATCAAATGAGGAAAAACTTTCATCTTCTTTTAGGCTGTAAGAACTTTTCCTCTATAGATGGAACTTAAATTAATAATACACCAATTAGAACTTAAACTTTGAGAAACTGTGATCACATAACCAGATTAATTTCCCTGGAACACAATTCTGGCTATGACTACATTAGTGTTATAATTTAAAAAGTATATTGCAACTCAAGATCTAACCTTCATTCATGTGATTCGAGTTCCCAGAGTTGGCTATGGAGGAGGTGATGTTTTTACTGTCCCAGATGGTTACTATATGATCTGTGCTCTGGTCTTCTCAATTGTTAGGATAGGGCACTTTCCCCAAGACATCTATTAAACAGTCATTGAGCTGGGAACACTGTGTGATTTGTCTGCTCTAGGAAACCTGTCTAGAAAAGTACTATAAGGGAACCCCAAAAGGAAGCAGACATCTGTCTATATCAAATTTAAACTCAGAGGATGGCATAAAATGGCCATCTTTGGGTTTAGGCTGATGTAACTTTTCCCAAGTTGAAAAGATGTATTCAGAGACTAGAAAAGCATCTCTCCACCTAAACTTCATACTTTTACTTAGCATAGTAAAATAGAATTCCATGAGAGAAAGTATCAGTGAAATTGTTGACATCTCCCGCCCTGTCCCCTCCCTCTCGCAAAAATTTAGTATTTTAATGTACACATAAGTCTTTTCGGGAAACAATTTTCTAGTGCTTATTAAGTTCTTAAAACAAGCTGATATTATACTTTTATTTTCAACTGAGTAAATTTTACATTGCAGTTAGGGCTACCATATTCCTATTGATGTATCAATTTCTATGTCCTTTTTGTTCTTTTTAAAGTGATTTCTGTCGTAACTTACTCTACCAACAAGAAATGTTTTCTATATTAGTTCAACCCTTTTATTATTCTCTATTTTATTATCTCTTTCTGAATCGATGATGACAAGTTTTCAGAGAAGTTGGGGAAGGATATAAAGCCATGCTATAAAGGCATAGAAATAGCCCACCTTCTAAGATGTTCCAAGATGTAGACTTTGTGTATGGGTGTGTGTGTGTGTATGGAAAAGGTAGATTGGGGCCAGATTAGAAAATGCCCTGTGTACCACCCTAAGGAATTTGCCTTTATCTTATGGGCAGTAGAGACAGATGAAAGATTTTAAGCAAAAGATGACATGATCAATTACATTTTAGATCTAGAGATCAGTATGCAGATGGATTTGAGAAAGGAAAGGCAAAAAGAAGATGGTATCTCAGGCAAGAAATGAAATGTGTCAGTGGCTGTAGTCTTGGGACAGAATGAAACAGATGCAGGAGACACTCCTGAATAAAACTAATATGACCTGCCTTTTTTCCTTCTGTCAATATATTAAACTGCTAAAAAAGCACCAATCCCCACATGAAGAGCAGGAAGGAGGAAATGGGAGGAGTTAAGAGGGTAATCAGTCTCTGCTGTATCTATCCCCTTTTATGTGCTGACAATTTTGCACCTATTTTGTGGCAACTTGCTTTATTTTCTTAATTCAGTTCTTCTCCAGAACCATTCTGCAAACAGGACAGGTTTCTGATTGAAACACAGAGATTTATGATTTTTGCAAACAAGTTAATTATACTTTGAAGTCTGATTTAGAAAAGTTTCTTGTTTAACCAATTTTATTTTACTCCAAATTATCTTGGTATCCAAAAAGAAACCACAACTTTTTAATTACAGGAAAAAGCAACTGGTATTACTCACCCTGCTCAGTTGTTCTGACACCCTGCTCTAAGTGGAAACATATATATACATATATATATATATAAATTTCTATACACCCCTAGATATATAGGATTATATGATTTTATATAAAAGTATACATATACACACAAAATTATACCTGAATTTATCCTGAAGTAGAATGAGTTTATAGATTTGGAAACTTAAGTGTTTTATTATGGTACATTCAACTCTATCTGTGTATTTCTTGCCCCTTAATCTCCTAGAAATTTCTTTAGAACCAAGAAGCAAAACTTAGAAAAGATCAGAATGGAAAAAGAAGAAAAACGTTTCAGAGAACAATTTGAGGTATGTTCTCCTCTGAAGGTAAATATTAATTTAAAGTAGAAATTCCTCGCCTTTAATATTGTTAAAGATTCTACAAGAGTTTTGCACCTTTGCCTCTGGGGTAAATACGATCCACTACTGATACTGCTATTTCCTGATGCATTTCTATATGATCATGCCTTTGTACATGCTAGCCTCCTGGAAAAACTGCTGAGTTATTCTTTAAGGCTCTGTTCACATGTTACCCACTCTGCCTAACAGCCTGTGTATGTGTGTGTATTCTGAACTAAACTCGAGTCCTCACTGAAGGAGAGATTTTGTCTCATTCCTTGCTTCCCAGGTCCTCACATACCTGGATACAGCGTTCACTGAATGACTGAATGATTAGATAAACAAATGAATAGCTGAATGAGTGAATGAAGGAAGCAGTATCTAGGGCTCCTTGACTTTTTCTGTCATTAAGAATCCATGGAGGATTTCCTGAATTCCAAGGTTCAAACGGTTCTCCCTTCTGATTTCATATACTGTCACCAGGAGATTTTTTTAATTTAAGAAATATGAATAGCGTCCCAGATCCTGGATTGAGAATGTGTGCATCCTGCTCATAAAACTTGTCCAAGTCACTACTAATCCCCATTACCAAATGTATAAAGGTGAGGCTTCTTAACATGGCATAGAAACCTCTTCATGTCATACCTTTGCTTGTCTTTCTGGTTTTATTTCCTGCCATTCTTTATTTACCTTGTACTTCATGCTTTGGCAACAAACTATGCATAGTTCTGTCCTCAATCACCTGTCCTACTGTTCCCTTCCTCTAGGCATTTGCTTGTTCCATTCCAACTGTCTGGTACATTCTTGTTACTCTTCGCCATCTGACTAGCTCTTACTCATTTATCAACCTCCAGTTAACTCATCTTCTCTCCTCCAGGAAGACCGACCCACACTTGCTCATTAAGGAAATTACTCTTCATCTCTATACCTCTGTATTTGAGCTTATTACATTATTGCAATTATGTGTTCACCAATTAACCGATGAGCTCTTAGAGGACAGAATTATCTTTATATCCATGTGTGGAACAGAATAAAATTACCTTTATAAATGTCCAAAAATGTTTTTGGACTGGATAAAAAAAGGAATATACATGACTTCCTTGTAATCATTCATAACTCCTGCTTTTTTAATAGAGTGTGTGCAAGTGGGAAAGAGGGGCAGAGTGGGGAAGAGAGAGTCTTGAGCAGACTGCACCCTCAGTGTGGAGCCTGACCCAGGGCTCAATCCCATGAGGTGAAGCAAAATCAAGAGTTGGGATGCTCAACCGACTGAGCCACCCAGGTGCCCCAGTAACTCCTGCTGTGGACCAAAGCTGATTAGAGTTATTATATCTAGAAACTGATGAAATTATTTACTGCAACTGTGATGTTAGTAGTTTAGGTGAAAGACCCTACATTCCGTCTAGTACTTTTCTAACTATATTTGTGACTGTCTCATATGGGACAGAAATTCCCATTGTCCCGTGTGTATGATTCTATTCCTTATTACCTGTGGTGGGTTTTCTTATATCATTAGAAAAACTATGCCATTTCAGTAATTTTTATTCAGCTAAAATCGTGTAAGATTAGTGCCTCATTTGTACTATGGACTGAGGGTACAAAGGATGAATAAAACTGTCTTCCATTTTATAAGACAATATGTTTATTAAATGCTGTAACAGGAGTACATACAAAGTGGTGCAATTAAACAAAATTACACATGGCAATCGTGAAAGTCTTCATGTTAAGAGAAAAAGATATTTCAGGTATGAAAACCACATGAGCAACGGCCTGGAAATATAAAAGGTACATGGTATATTCAGGATCATCCTATAGCTTGATGTGGCTTCATTAACAGGGCAGAAATGACAGTCTGCAAAGGACCCTGAATATCAAGCTGAGAAATGTAGATCTTAGTGTGCAAGTAATGAAGAATCTTTAGAACTTGACAGAAAGGAAAGTGACCTAATCAGATGTTCATGTTAAGAAATCACTGTATTCATAGTGAACAATGGCCTAGAAATCAGGGAGGAAACTATTACTTTGTTGGACAAAAGCAAAATCTATCTTGTGAATCAGATCCCATCATTTATCATCCAAATTGACATTTCTGAGAGTAGGAGGTAAGTATGTGTAGCGATATTAGGTATAAACAGGCTGTCCTGAGCAGAGGGAGGTGTCCGGCCACTCTAATTTGGTGAAGCAGAGGTCTGAGTCACCAGATTTCAATACATTAGAAGGTGATGCACCTATAAATGTATAGGCTGGCTAGTTTATCACACACCTTAAGGTCAGACTTTGAATTCCTCCTCAGTTTGTTTCACAAACGCCTGTCTTTTGACCACAGAAGGAGAGTGGGAATTAGCCCCCATTCCTACTACTTTATACATAAGCCCAGAGAGGGAGGGTAGAAGGAGTGCCACCTAGCAAAGCTAGGTATGTAAGAACATTATAAACTCTAAAGTGCTACACAGATTTTTCTCTTTCCCTCTTATTTTTTAAACTTCTCCATTCCTGAGTTTGGGGGTAACTTTATTACTGGAATGGTTAACATACCTATTTCTTTACACCCATGTTAGAGACCTCTCATCCACCAAAATTTATTCTAGTACAATTAGATAACAGGGATGAAAATACTTTGAAAATATGATTATACCAAATTAAATGTAAGACTGTGGCATTTTACTATTATTTTATGTCCTCCATCAATTTTGTTAGAATAAAAACTATGCACACATAGTCTGACTAGTAATTTCTTGTTTCAGTATGATAAAGAGATTACTGTCATCAACACAGCAGTGGCACGTTCCAGGAATTCCAGAAATGGAATGTTTGATTTGCCAATAACCCCTGGAGAAGAACTGCAAGTCATTGACACCACTGAAGAAAATCTAGTGATTTGTCGCAATTCTAAAGGCAAATGTAAGTTACTGGCTTATCACCCATAAGATTTCAGTCACTGTTGAAGAAAAATCTGAAAGCATTCTATACCTTTGAGACTAGTAATAGTGATTTTTGTTTCTATAGATGGATATGTACTACTTGAACATCTAGATTTCAAGTAAGTGGTTTGATTTTATACTACAAATCATGAATCCTAAATATAAAAGTGTTGTGTATGTCAGTCTCAAAGAAAGACTACCCAATTTATTTAAATTCCGGAAAAGTTTTAAGGATTACTTTGGTATTTTTATGCTCTGTATAGAAGTCTGATAACAGGAAACGCAATAATAGTCTCTTGCAAACTGGGTAAGAAATCTACCACTCACTACTCCGTGGGCCTCTACCTTTCTGTTTTCTCAGGCATCAAGGTTGGTCGCCTTAGGAAGATGAAGCTCCAGGTGCAGGGGCTCCACTAGGAAGGACTAATCTGAGACCTTAGTTCTGCCTCACCTGTTTCAATTCACAGGTCAATTGGGATGGTGGGATCTGTGGAACTGGAGAAGAGAAAAACAAATCCTCCATATTTAGATGTTGGTTTTACTCCTAAATGGTTATCTTTCAATATCTATTTCAGTATCTATTTCACTGCTGGCTCAAGAGAATGTGAAACTGTGTGTGTTAGCATTTGAGCACTTATTTAATGAGCCATAGCCAAAGTTAGAAATCATGCCTTATGGCACCTAGGCAGTTGTGCAGATGGTTAGTTTGCTTCTAATATTAGTATACGAGTGTTTATAATTTCTAGAAGATGTTGTGCATTTAAATTGCATGTAATTCTGAAAAATAAATAATGTAACCAAGGTCTTTTAAATACTCAGATTTAAGGTATAATCTTGAATGTAATTATGGCTCAGTCTTTAAAAAAAAAAAAAATCAAGGTAAAAGTAAGTGTCCTTCTGCTTTATCCGAAAACCAAAATCAGACAAATGCTATTCAATATTGGCTTCCTTGGGGAACAGAATGCTAAAAAGCAATTTATTCCTAAAGGAAGAGCCTAAATTAACACAATTTTATATATATACTGTCAGTTTAAAACATCCTGTCATCCAAGTAAGAAAAATAATTCTATGCCTGAATACCTATTCAAATAGAATTAATGTTATTTACAGTTCCACTTTCTTGTTTTTACATGATGTGCACTGCCTGTCCATGAGATAAATTGTACATAGGCATACAGCTGTTTTAAGTGGCTTCTTCAGCCCTGAAAAACCGAACAATTCTGCTCGATTGTTTAGACAGGCTGAGTCTAGTCTACAAGGGTGTAATGGAATTTGTCTCATGACCTAATTCTTTAGACTGTGAAACTATTTTTTTAAGCTTCTAGGTTCTTTTATCTTCTTTCTCATGTTCCAAATGGCACTCACCAATAAAGGCCAAGCATAAAAAGTATCCATTAGAGGAAAGGGGAATGTGGCAGCAGGGTAGGAATAGTCTAGGCTTACCTCCTCCCATGAATGCAATGGGTAACTATCAAATCATCCTAAATACCCCAGAAATCAATCTGAAGACTGGCAGAACAAATTCCCCAACTGAAGGTGGAGAAGAGGCCACGTCAAAGAAGGTGGGAAGGGCCAGAGACAAATGGGTCGCTACAGTGGGTAGGGCCACCTGCAGGAATTAGCACAGTGCCACACTCACTACCTCACTTGCTGACAACACCGAGCCCCACCTCCCCATGTTCTAGAAGCACTACTTTCCCAGTCAGATTGCTTCAGGCCGTGTGGCCGGCTCCCTCCCCCAGGAGCTGGGCCCAAACCCCTGGCGACACCACGTCTCCAGCCCATTCCAACCTGGGAGTTTTGTGTGGCCTCAGTTCCTGTGGCAGCAGACTTAGTTAAAACGCACCACATCCTGGCCTGGGACACTGCCCACAACAGGCAAAGAGCCTCTGCAGACTACTGGCCTGAAGGCTAAAGCAGCCCGGGCACACACAGTACACAGCAGTGACCCTCCTGGAAGGGCACGAGAGGACCCCTTCTTCACAAAGCTATTAGGCTGAAGACCAGGAGACGTCGCAAGAATTTTTCCCAAATGAAAGAACCAAGACGAGCCACAGCTGGAAACCTAACCAAAATAGATACAAGTCACATGCCTGATGAAGCAATGATCATAAGCATACTCACGGGACTTGAGAGAAGACTGGAAGGTATCGGTGAGACCCTTAACACAGAGATAAGGAATAACACAGCAGAAATAAAGGGCTCAATCCATAGACTGGGAATACATTGCTGCTTGGACCCCCCTGAATTACAGCTACTCCATGAGAGGCCAGCACAGCCCTCTCGCACACTCCAGGGAAAAGACCTATTGCCGTGGGCACTGTAGAAGATGAGGCTACGTATGGCCTGTGGACAAGGAGGTGAGTGAGAGGCTGAGCAGAGACCTCTCCTCCAACAATCCTGTGCAGAAGAGTCAGAACATGTACCCATCTTGCCACCTCATCACACAGTCACTTGTTCTGATTCAGTAGCTCAGCTCTGAGCCTCACTTGCCTCAGTAAAACAGGGCTACTCTGTCTCCCTCTCTGCCCCTCCCTGGCTCACACGCTCTCAGAAATAAATTTTAAAAAGGCTGATAACACTCAACCTGTCTACTTCACAGTGTTATCAGGCTGTCCTATTAATGCAATAATACAAATGTGTCCTAAAATCCTTAATGTGCAATACTGTGTACATATTATTTTGATACCTGGTGTTTTCTGTAGGTGGAAGATGTTAGAAACAAAAATATGGTTTTGAACATTCAAATCTTAAGACTTGAAAGAATGGCTGGGATGTTCTAGGTAAATTGAATATTTTGTGTTTTTAAAATATAAACTACCTAATTACTATTTATTGATATGGAGTATGTTTTTAGGAAGAATAACTGCTTCTATCCATAACTAATGTTATGTATCTATTCACTAATTTCAGCCACATTTCTCCCATTCTTTAAATCACAGCATTCAAACCAAGTATCTCATTATCTATGAGGTTTATTAAGGTCAACACTGTAACTAATACTTGAGTGCTATCAAAGCAGATGCCATCTGTCTCCTACAAACCCTAACCTAGCATAAAACTTCAATAGAAAGATGGACTTTTTAATTTTATATAAAGACAACAGCATCCAAAGGTACTTGACCTTAAAGGAGGCTAACATTGGCACACTCAACTTCACGTAGGGGCCAGGCCTCCAGCAACCTGTATGCCTGCCCCAACAAGACCTTCCCTTCCTCCTTTTGAGAACCTCTGAATCGCTTGCTCTTCCAAGAGGACAGAGCTTTCTCTTGACCAGGCCCTCTCCTGTACATCTTCAAAACTTTTGAAAGAATAGGAAGAGAAAAAAATGAATATATAATAACAAATTCCTAAGAAGTGCTTCTTTGGGGACAAAAGAGTAGGGATTATTTTTTCTTCACCTTCTTCAAACTTCCTGTACTTTACAAATTTCCTACAATAAGTATCCATACCCATGCAATTGAAGAAACAAAAGAAAAACATTTTAACTAATAAAAGCAAATCTCTTTAAAGTTTGTAGAAGGCAAATTGAAATCTTACATGTTTTTCAAGCAGATTACCATACAGTATTTTTCAGATAGTTGCATTTAGAGAAGTATGAGTGGCAACCATTTTAAGTACATAGGCTTACATCTACATTGTTCGTTTTCTACCCTACAAAGCCTTTAGTGTAAAATTCTGTTGTTTTTTACACTGAGGTCCTTTCCCTTCCTATCCGATGGTTGGGGTTAGCAGATTTTTTTCCTCTGTGATTTGTATGCACTGGTGTTATTCCTGTAAAATTAAGGTCCCTAGCCAGTTGACTTTTCATCACAGGGGCCCTTATAAGAAGAGGAAAGCAGAAGAGCCAGCCAGTCAGAGAAAGGTAGTGACAGAAGAGGCAGGAGAGATTCAAGCATGAACCACCACCCCCGACCCCGCCATGGCGGGCCTTGAAGCTAAAGGGAGCCACAGGCTAGGGAATGATGGTGGCCTCTAGAAGCTGCGAATGATCCCTAGCCAATAGCCACACAAGAAATGGGATTTCAATCCCATAGCAGCATGCACCGAAATTCTGCCAACAATCTGAAGCAGTCTTGAAACAGACGATTCCCCAGAGCCCAACCCTACCAGTGCTTTTGTGACCTTGTGTCACAGCCTGTGTGACCTGAAGAAGCAACACCAAACTTCTGACGTACAGAACTGTAAGATATTAAACTGGTGTTAAGTCACTGGTTTATAATAATTTGTTATGGCATCAATAGAAAATACAGTGGTTAAAGTTAGAAACTACAATGTACAACAAAAAGTAGTACGAAATCTTCAAGGAATCACAGGCGATCTTTTCCTTCAACAGCTTTCTCTCTAACTATTAACTGATGTGTAGAATATTAGCTTAATGACTGAGCAGAAACAAAAATAGCTTTCACATTAACCAGAGACTTTAATTTGATCTCGTGAAAAAAGCTTATAAGCAATCAGGATGCTTTTCTCTTTTGTGTTTGTTACCTGTGAATACGCACAGTGCAAATATGAATCAGGGAGAACCTAGAAGTATGAAGTGCCATGTACTTCAAGATGACAGCTTCACCACGTGGTTACTGGAAGACAGAGCCTTCTCACTGATCATTCGACACCCACAAAAAAATACCTAACAAACAAAACTGAAATTTGAATCTCTGGTTATTAAAACACAAAAGCACTCCAAGTCAGGGCTTTTTTCTTTTTCTTCCTGAAATCGTAAAAAATGATCCCAATTTCAACAGTTTTAAAAAGATTTTTTAATAGGTTACCGAGTGCTTCAACAGGTCAATGTGTCAGTCAGTGGGATTTTTTGTTTTCTTTTTCAAAGATAGGCTAGGCAAGAATGAACACAGGATGCTCTTAAAATTTTTTGGAATAATAGCCAATCTTGTATTTTCTTGATTGTCATGGTGATAACCTAATGGCTATCAACTTTCAGTTTTATTTGTTGCACTTAAAACCCACCGTATGATATTTCAGCATATATGACAAAGAACACAGGAGTTCTTCTTAAAACATTTTTTAGATTACTATGCTGAGAGGTCACAGTTCTCTAACAATTTTACATTAAACACACAAAACATTATACAGCCATACATATTTGTGAACAGTCTTGAAAGAAAGCTGTGTTTTGGTACATTAAGGCAGATTCAGCCAACATTTTAAGAAGTTCTGAATACATGTCGCCACAAAAGACAAATTCAACATTTGAATATTTGATATTTTCAGGAAATTTTAAGTCACTTAAAATACCATAATTTGGTATTCTGGTGTAACTGTGGTCTTAAACATTTTTTCTTACCACGTAAGACTTAGCTAAAATCAAGATACTCATCCCATCAGTATCAAAGATACCTATTTAAAAAAAAAAAGGAAGGGATCCTACCTTAAATAGGATGATAAACCCTGTGTTTAAGTGAGGGCCTTCAGTTTCTCACACGTCTGTGAGGTAGGTTATTGTCCACATTTTGTAGATGAGAAAACACAACCAAACCGAGAATCAGATTCCAAATTAGATTTTTGTTCTTTGCTCTGCACTATTTCTTGCCTTCACAAACATGTTAAAGGGCTGAAATATAAAGATTGCTATTAATTTTAAAAACATGAGAAAGCAGCCAACATTTTGCCAAAGTGACTTAAAAAGTAAAGCAATGTAAAAGGAATAGAAAAATACATCCAGTGAACAGCTTCTGACAGGGGAAGGAAGGCCTGGCCACAGGAGCCTGAAAACAAACAGGCAAAAAAGCACACAAAGTAACCATCTGTGAAGGGCAGATGGAAGGAAAAAGGAGAGGAATTAGAAAAAAGATAGTTCAAATTTTTGACTCATTATGACTATTCCTCTAATTTGAGAAGGCACAATTAAGGTGTATTTGTTTACAACAATGGATCTAGTTCTTTTTCCATCCCGGAAAATGTCATCGATCTTGAAGAATGGCCTTTCTTTTTAACAAAACTAACTGAAAAGGCATTTTTGGCCGTGAAAAATAAATGCTTACGTTAGCAGCAAAAAATTAACTATGCAGTTCTCCTTGAAGAGAACATTCCTATTCCTTCTTGAAATTTTAAATCAACACACAGTAGTTAACCTTCAAAAAAGTCACATGTATGAACTTCCTCAAAATTCTATCTACGTTCAGAAAAATTTCCATGCTAGGATATTCTACAAATACTTAAGTTTTTGTCCTGGAAAAAGCACACTACTCTAGGGTTTCCTTAATTGCACTTTAAATGTAACTGAAATTTACCTCCCTTGCTTGTCCGAATAATCATAAGCTACTTCCCTAAGAGCTAAACTGCTTTAGATATAAATGGTAATTACTGAAGGTCACATCAGAGTCATGGCCACAAGCTGGCACTGCTGTACGAGGCTGGCAGTAAACACGGACACTGGCTCCCACCAATAGTGAAAGCCCACAGTCTGCTTGCTAACTTTGAGACCTAACCTGATTCTTATCAGGTCGTGGCTGAGAAAGTTCAACTCAAATGCAATCCAGTCTAGACTGTGAGTGCTATTATTCGTGCTATTTCTGTTCAGTGGCATCAAATGTATCACGATTATATGTGGAAGAGCTAGTAAGGATGCCAGCAACTTGTTTAAGGAACGTATCATTTTGAAAGCTCATCAAACACGTTACATTTTAAACTTTTGTAAGATCTGGGAGACTATCAAGCCCATAATTAGGTAGTCTGTGAATAGAAATATACTCTATGAAAATAGTGTTACTCATCTAAATACACATACAAAATGAAAAATTATCAACCTGTATATGAAATTTAGGGAAGCCCAATTCAGATATCAGTCAAAAACTATGATAAGTTAAGTTAGGGGCTGGGGCCAGTCTTCCTTTTTATAAAAGCTTGTGCTACTTAGAATTATCTAAGTAAAATGATTCATGCCTAAAAGTTTTTCTAGTATTTTGTAAGCACCTCAATAACTCAGAAGTACTTTTAAATATCAATATGCTAATCATAAATACTTCAGATAATTTAGTTAGTACAATCAACCAGTTCAAATAATTAAACTAAGAAATATTCAATTAAGACTATTTTATGTCACTCTAAGACTTGAAAGCAATCTATCTGATTTATCTTTATTACTCAGCTACTCACATGTTTCAGTGAGTCACCGGGTCTCCCCTGGAGGCAGGTGGCATACACAGAGCCATGATCATCGCTGAATACATGTACGGCATTAAAGCTTTCTGAAGGGCTCTGTGGTCCTGCTTCCTCATCTGGAAAATGGTTACCTCGCAAGGTTACTGTAATGTATTAAATAAGTTAATAGATACGGTCTGGGGATCTAAAAGTCACTATAAAAATGTTTGGAACACTTCCAACACTTCAAATTAGTCCTATTTTGCTTATGCTAAGTGCATATGATGTTTTAGCATGTTTGGTTTTCTGTATGACTTTTGCCATTTGTATTCCAGAGGGCAGTTATATTAATTTTTTTTTCAAGTATTTACCTTTAAAATGATTCACGGAACAAATACAGAACATTCACACTATAAAACCCCTAAATATATACAAAGTGAACACTAACACAAATCACATTAAAAAAAGGCAAAGACAGAACTTTAAAGCTCAAAGGTACCTCAGAGGCCTTTTAGTCTTTTCCTCCCACTTTAGAGGTTACAAACTGAGGTCAACATAGGTGTGACTTACTAACATTGCACATATCCCTCATCCAGAGTTTCTAATAGAGCCTCTGAGAATTATTAAAATAAATTACATTCCCCATTTAAAAAGTCACAGAGTGACAGAATGACCAGGTAAAGAAATGCCAGAATGAAAAGGTGGAGTTCTTTAAAAACGAAAACGGACAAAACTGTGAAGATGTTTAGCATTTAGATATTGAGATTTCACAGCCATTACCAGGATTTAAATTCTTAACCAGTGAATAGACAAAGATACAGTGTCCATGGTAGGCACATTCTAAGCTTTTCTATTTTAT
This sequence comes from Panthera onca, assembly GCF_046562875.1. Classification (NCBI taxonomy): domain Eukaryota; kingdom Metazoa; phylum Chordata; class Mammalia; order Carnivora; family Felidae; genus Panthera; species Panthera onca. Next base: position 175,766,109 of record NC_138346.1, read on the forward strand.
AAATGGAAGATACAGTGCTTATATTAACGGAGCATACTGCACATTAGAAGCAACAAATTCAAACAGTCAAAAAACCTGTAACTTTTTTTTTATGATTATTTTCTCAATTATGTCTCATCTACTATAAAAAACCAGTTTATGTTCCCTGAGTACAAACTGGCTAGAGAATAAGAAAAAGCAAGCCCACAATTATGTGACTATTACAGGAACCCTATTTGCAGAAAATGGAGAATTGTCTGTACTACCTACAGCCAATTCCCTTACACAGAAATACCATTACTTCTGATTAATTTGGGCTCCTATATTCTTCTTATATTTGGCTAATATCAAGGAACGCAAACACTTGAGGTTACAAAAGTGTCTCAAAAGTCTGTTGTTCAAAACAAAAACCCAACTTCAAATAGTTTGCTTACCTCCCTATTCAATCCAAGATGTTATCTGGTTCCTACATTAAAAGATAACAGCAATCAGATCCAAATATGATGTCCTATATAAAAGTATTTACAAAATTTTCACTGACTACACATTTGGAAATTGAGAATCAATGTCTTGAACTCACCGCCCACAGAGCCATAAGCATTAGTCACTAGTCTCTTAGGCCTTTTCTTTTACAAGTAATCTTGTTTAAGGTTTTTTAGCTATCAGTTCAACACAACACAGAATAAATTCTCCCAAACAGTTACCACAACCTGATTTAAGAAGATCAAGGTGCTATGAAACACATCCCACACACACACACACAATTCTGTTTAGTCCAGCATTTATCCACAGGTTAAAATGAAACTTTTCTGATTTTGAACGATATTCTCTCCAACAACTGATGAGAAAAGAGATCTTAATTCTATTCTTAACTACTCTAATTATAGCAACCTGGGACAAAGTATTTTCCCAAGTTGCCTTTTCCCAAAGGATATTAAGTTTAAAATATAGTTAATTTGGGCAAAGCAGGGTTAAAGTTAAATGGTTTTCTTTTTTTTTCACTGAAGGACGTTTCAGTGTCTTTAATGTTCGTAATCTCTTGTCATCCTCAAGCAGGAGAGGAGCATGTAACATTTTCCAAATTTGCTCAATGGACTCGTTTTTCAGCAGACCACCTCAAGGGAATCAGTTTGGGAGTGCTATTGTAGAACTTATGGAGTCCATTTCCATGATGTGACTAAGTCTTTATAACCTAATAACAGAAGCTCTCCTCCAGAATCTTTTTTTTTTTTTTAATGTTTATTTTTGAGAGAGAGAGAGAGCACACTTGGGGGAGGGGCAGAGAGAGAGGGAGACACAGAATCCAAAGCAGGCTCCAGGCTCTGAGCTGTCAGCATAGAGCCTGACGAGGGCTTGAACCCATGAACTGTGAGATCATGACCTGTGCTGAAGTCAGATGCTTAACTGACTGAGCCACCCAGGCATCCCTCTCCTCCAGAATCTTAACTGGAAATTCCTCCTATCCCAGATCTAACTACCACATACCACAGCTACAGTTAACCAGCTTACAAGACTGAAATGTGGGAATTTAGCAACTGATTCTTTCCCTCTTCTAATTAGCAACAAAAGCTTCCTAGGACAATGTTCTAGCCCCTTTTATAGAAGCTGGACTGAGCCCCCTGCAATCTTCTCTATGCAAAGCAATTTACTACACCTTCTAGATTCACAGAGTAGCTGTACTTTAAAATTTAAGCATACAACAACCCAAACTGCAACCCTGGTTCTCCTAAAATTCAACAGGTAACCATCAGAGTGTGAAAATAGTAAATATTTTTAATTCTCAATAAACATGATAAACATCCATATAAAATAATTTTGATGTAAGTTTTTAATATGTGACTACACTACAGTGGCTAAAATGCCACTGTAGTCCTTGCTGCTGCTTTTCCACCTTCAAAATTATTAGGGATTTTGTCCCTGGGGATAGGACTCCTCAGATTAACTCCTTATTTCTAAGGTCACCCATTCATAGTCAAGCAAATATTATGAGGCGGCCCTGTTTTTCCCAAAAGAGGTATTTACACATTTAGAGAGGCCAAAATTATGCCCTAAGCAAAATACACAGCCAGACTGCTTTCCCTGTAAAAACAACTACAGAAAGTACCCTTTGATGCCACTAGATGGCAGTCTTTCAAAGACTTAAACTTAAAACAGTTTAATGTAAACCCACCCCTCTTTCCTAAACTGGTGAACAGATTCTTTTCAATATTAAGTCAGATTTAAAAGTTCTTAACACCATTTAAAAAAAGTCCTATAAACCAATATGATGTGACACACTACAAACTCCTGACTCAAAACTACTTAAAGACAGACATGCTGATCTTCCATAAACACAAGAGGAACTTATCCTAACATTTTCATTTGCTTCTAGGTAGAAAACATCATTTTTGGCAAAGAGAAACTTGGTTTTCAAGAGCTTAATCTGTTCTGGGGTAAGTCAGGTGAATGAGAGTGTTAATTACAACACATAAAACAAATGAATAGATAAATACAAATTAGATAAATTACACATAATTTAAAAATTAAATACTTTCACTAAAATAAGCAATGAGCTATTATCTACTGTGCTGTATATAGATAGGTTTCTTTTTAAACTTTAAAAAATAAAACCTGCACAAGGCAAAACAAAGAAACTGTTTGGTTTTCCTTTAAAAGCACTGGTGTGTGAATACATATTTGTATATATGTAAACAACACACATTTATTCGAGAGTTTTTTTTGTTTTGTTTTGTTTTTTTTAAATGTTTAAGGCTTCCCTACCCAAACAGCCTCAACAGTCAAGGTCAGAGACTATTAAGCTTTGGAAGTACACAAAAGCCCTTAGGGCCAGAACAGTGTTTTCAAACTGGATGCCTAGAACCAAGATAGAGAACAAAGAAAGGGAACCAGAAAAAAGCTAAGTCAATCAGCTACTAAGGATCAAACCACAAAGACAATGGTAGTGGGAAGGTTAGGGAGGGGAACAGCTGCTATGACAAATTTGAACTTCAAATGAAGAATGAGCATTGTGGGATACAACAGGACAGACACAAAACTCTCCACCACATACATTAAATCCAAGATAAGAGTTCTCTTTTAAGGGACTATTGATATTTTGCTTTGTTTCATTTAACTGTCTACTTTATCATGCTTAGTGAAATACAAAAATTAATGGAGCCAAAAATAATTTGAGAAAGGTACTTTTGAAGGCATGTTTTAAAATGATGTTAAGGTTTTTCTAAAAATGATATAACATTTATGAAAAACACAAAAGTTGTTGCCATTCTGGATGTTCCAATACGGAGTAGAACACTGAAGGCTCTTAAGATAATTATTCAAGGAAATCTCCCAGCCAGTAGCTGATTATAGCTGTTTTTAAGGAACCTGGAAAAACCAGTTACCTGTTTCAGGACCACAGCCCTTCTGTTAAACAATAGGCAGTATCTGCAAACACTAAAGCCACTAGAAGAACTTGGCTTCTGAAATTTGGGGGACAAGCCTTTAAGATTTCAACATTTAAATACTAACTTATATGGCCGTATTATTTTTGTTAATCTTCTTGTGCAAGAGAACGGGATGCATCAACACAACTTAAAGCCTGCTTCACTTTTTAGGAAGTAAACTGGATTTACCTACATTAAATAGTAGAGCAAAGAGGTGTTGCCAAACTATCCTTTGATGAGACGGTTCACCGGTGAAGGTGCATTAATCATCTGTAGTGAACTCACAATTTTAAATTAACAATCTTCACCGACATTCACCTACTAAAGATACTGCCTATGAATTCATCATAGGCAAAACAGAATTACAGATGTCTACAGGTAAATAAAATGTCAGACGTTTTTTGTTTTCAGTAATGTCAATGGCATTGAGTGTCCCCTGGAAATATTCATGACTCTCAATCAGTATTCCAGAGGATGTGATACCCATAAGTAAAATAATGATTTTAAGAATATATCTGATTTTCACAGTGCAATAACAAAGACAAACTAGAGAAACATCATCAACGGGCCAAAGTAGTGATCAGACTAGCACACATTTCAAAAAAATCCATGGTGTGACTGCCTAGGCGAGGTGAAACAGAAGACAGTGTGCTTCCTGTCAAGGAGCCAGTAAGAGAGCCAGAGAGTGAATGACTCTCTGCTGTTACAGAATCAAAACTTGATCTGGGTCTGTGTAAGCCAGCAGCTGAACAGGAACGCTGAGGTGTTGACGAACCAGACCTCTGCTCCATCACCTCATCTGAAACGAACCAAAGAAGAGCAAATTACATGAAAGGTGTACTTGTCTGAGACCTTCCCCTGAAGATGCTACATTCAGAACATTGAGTAAACACATCTGAACAAGCGCAACTTAATGGTTGTCATGTTTCAGAGTTCAGGGAGCAGGGGTGGCAATACCCCTTTCCTCCCACTGTCACAAGACATCACTAACCAATCACAACACTGACACGGTCAAAATGTCACCCCTAAATCCTTCTCAGTATAGTATTTGGCATCAGCCTTGAAATCAAATTGATAACCAATAGGAAGGAAGCACATCCTTGGAGGATTATTTTCTTGCAACATACCAACAAAAGGTATCGCTAAAAAAAAAAAAAAAAAAAAAAAAATTGCCATTCTGCACATTCAGTGCACACTGCAATTGCCTGGAGGAGGCACAAGGAAAATCTTGTTAAAAGTGAAGACTTCCAATCTCCCAGGACTCACCTCTAGAGATTCTGATTTGGTAGATACGGGGGTAGTTCCCAAGTATTTGCATTGTAGTAAGAATGCTGGGTAATTCTGATAATGGTGGTCAGGGACCAAATAAATACTGCTATCGTTGGTGGTAGTTCAAGAACAAAACTTATTCTGTTGAAAACAACCTCCCCAACTCTGAACTCAGTTCTACTCTTGTCCATTCGGCACCTAACCCATGGCTTACTGTTTTTATCCCACTTGGCCCTCTGAACTCAACAACCCCATTCGGTTTGTGAAGGTTTGACTTCTGTCACATTAAGTACTTAGACACAACCCAGACCACCTCCCAATTCCTTCATCTCCTGGACATCTGGGGCAGACCAAATGGGCTGACTCCAAGCAAAGGCCCATTTGGCCAACCAGGATGAGGGAAGTTGATAAATAGGCAAGTTTAGCTATTACAGCCCTAATGGTAATAACGTATGAATGGAGAAATGTGACAAAGAACCTGACAACATTAGCCAAGTTTAGGTAAAAATTACTTCCCTGTAATTCCTTACTTTGCTCCCACAGCCAGCACTTTAAGTGACTTTTTTATGCTAAGGAGGCACTTCTTTTGAAGAGGTGCTGGATTAGAGATAGTCCACATGTCTTCAATCCTTTTCATTTCACTTACATTTTTAGTTAACTCTAGATTACTAAAATACCAGTACAGAAGACCTACCCACCATGTCTTTGAGATGATTTTAACATCTTGTCAACTAGTGCCAAGTTTTATCTTCTCAGAGCTCATGCCTGCATAGCTTCCTTACCATCAATGCTTTTAAAGTCCAAAAGATAGCTTCTGTTGTCAACCAGGTAAAGCTGTAAGCTCATTTTCACATAATTGCCAGTCACTGGATTTTTCCTTCTTACACGAAGATGGTATGCATTCACTACCTAAAATGGGAAATCTTTTTTTAAGGAAAAATGTTAAAAATAACAAACCACAAAATATCTTCCTATTCTTATTGCAAATAGCCACGACTGATAGAGGTGGTGTAGAAAAGGAATTCCTGAATGACCTTTTTTTTTTTAATATATATTACATAACAGCTTCATATTTACTTAATCTCTACTGATAGTACTGTGTGTGCAAAACAACTGAAACCTAAAGGGAACTCAGGGATTATAGAGTGTCTAGCCCTCATTCTAGATATGCCTCCCCTCTAACACATCAACAGTAATTCTGGTTACCCAGCCTCAATTTGAATACTTCTCCCTATTAATATGGAGTAGAAGGAATAAAAAAGAACCAATATGTTAATGGTTTGCATTCAGCAGTATAAACAGGTACTGTCACAGAATTTAAGTATTGCAATAATCCTGTGAAGAAGTATTACTTGCCTTTGGAAGATAAGACAACTGCAGCTCAGAAAAAAGATGATCCTGGGTTTTCAAAACATCTGTCAAGTTAGTTCAAAGTTTTTTTCAGTATGGAATTTTAAAGACATTAATGTCTCTCTTTTCACTGAATTGCTTCAGAAATGTTTTTAAATGATTTTAAGGAAATATTATTTTGTTTATTCATTTCATGTACCAATAAAATGAAAAGGACTGATTTTTCAAACATGCCAAATGAATATATGCATGGTGTATTTGAATGTTTTTCTTCTTCCTTTAAAAATACATTCACAGCTTTCAAGAAAGGAACAAGAGTGAAAAAGGATATCTGAGATGGGGGAAAAAATGCTTTTCCTTCCACATATACTCAAATAGAATTATAATGAATTTGAGCACTAATTTGAAAAAAGGAAAACTGGGGGCTGAGAGTAAGAAAAACATACCATAACTAAGGATTAAAAGCACTATACAAATAAAAGAGATCTTCTCAACCTAGAGAAAAATATTTGTTGACTGAAGAAATTTATCCTGATGGTATCATCTGTATTGACCACTAGCTGCTATAGTTAGTGGGAAAAAGAAGAAATGAGAACAAAAGTTAAACATAGCATCGTTGAAGACACATGACTTTTTATTGCTATGATGCAGGCGAAAACAGATGGACAATTTTCTCAGGCGATTTCAGGTTGATGACGTTCTCTTTCTTGGCCAAGAATGCTAGTCGCTAATTCAAAAATACCATAGGTCCCCAGCATCGACAACTCTTCATCCTTAAACTTTAGTTTTGAATGTACATGGTATATTAATGAGGAAAATGGGGTTTATCATCCAGAAGCAAGATGACCACAAAATTTGTATCTAAATCAAAACTTCTATTGACCCTAAGAACTCAGTAGTTCAGAACAGCTTACTATACAAAAACACAAACATAAAAAGCAAACAAAAACCAAAAAAAACAAACCTTTTACAAATGATCTTAATATACTGCCATCTCCTACCTTCCATTCAAAATCCAGCTGCTTCATAGCTCGGTAGACTTCGGCCATAATATCATATGGTTTGCTTTGACTTCTGATTCCAAGATGCCACTTGGCTTTTTTCACAGCTAAAGATTTGGGCTTAGTTGTATTCAGCGCATCCAATGGACATCTTGCTTTAGGGCTGTCTGCTATAAGAGGTGGCATCCTTTCTGGATGAGGCTTCAGGCCTGGGGGAATATGCATGGCACTATCATCCATAAAAGAACCAGTTGGGGGACTAGAGGCGAGGTAGAACTCACTGGCTTGGTTCATTATTCTCCGATTGTCAATGATAAGATGATAAGCCACTGCAAGCTGGTCTTGAGGGTCACCACTATATAAACTGTTCATTACTTCTGATTCTGTACACTCAAATTTTTCACACACTTCTTTCACAGCCTCATCATCAATGACGTTAGCATCATAGGAAGGGTCTTCAGGAAATAAGTAACTGGGCAAATCTTGTTTAAACCATTCATGCTCTCTAGGAAAAACACCACAATACACTATTGTAAGAACATGCTTTGGCAAGTCCCAAGTAATTTATACACGGGGCAATACAATATAACAGAATCAGGAAGACCTGTTCTCTGTGTGACCCTGGCTAAGTTAATTAACCCCCACCCTTGAATAGCTATGGCTATTCAGGCTTAGGTATTTGGCTGAAATTTTCTCAGAGCCTGTCACTTCAAAGGAAACTGGCAGTGTTTGTTGCCAATGATAAAGTTCAAGCTTTAAAGCAAAATTTTAGAATTTTATACAATTTGTATCTGCCTCTACTGGTTTGACAGCTTCCTACGAAAGACTTTGCTGGTAACTTTATAGTGGTAACAATGAAAATGATTTCTAATATTGTATAATGAACATGTCACCATTTGGAAAATCTTTCTAACTCAATAACCCAGTATTTTCAAAATGACCAACACATGAGGTTACAAAATCATACAAGGATAAAACATCCACAGAACACAAAAGCAACCTGTTAATTTTAATGTAATATAGGACAAAAGTAGGCTGATACCTTTTCTCATTTGATATTGTAACTAACACGTTAAGCTTTGGCTTAATACCAAGAAGAATATCACAACCGTCTAAAAGACTATTAAAAATGTGCTTCCCTTTCCAACCATTTACTTGATGTCAGATTTTCTTCACAGACTGCAACTAACATACAACATATTGCAACAGACTGAATGAAGACAGAGACAGAAGAACCTAGCCACTGTTTCTGATTAAGCCCAAGACTTAAGAGAATCTGAAAATGTAAAATAATGCCACTCTTGTTACCATTTTCTTTTTGGTTATTTTTCAGAAAAGATATTTATTTAGATTAACATGTAGTAGCTTTAGTGTTATTTTTAAGTCAATTAAATGTTTAAGTTTCTCAGATATTGACATAACCTGCATTAAAAACACAACTCTTTAGAATTCTCAATTTTAAGACTGTAAAGGAATACTAAAACCAAAAAATTTGATAATCACTCTCCCAAATTTTATTTTCTCACACTTCTGGGCCTTTGTACATAATGTTACTGTAACCATCCTAGAATATCCCATCCCTTTTCATCTAACATGTACTATTCCTTTGAGACTGCACAAGCATTACTATTGGTAGAACTAGGCATCCCCTAAGCTAGCTAAATTCAGATCAATATATATTTTACTTGAATGCCTTCTATTGACTGATTGTTTCATTTATGAATATTAACTAAGGGTATACTCTTACATCGTATACTAAGGGTATACGATGATGGGGCATCTGGGTGGCTCAGTTGGTCAAGCATCTGACTCTTGATTTCGGCTTAGGTCACGGTCTCACAGTTTGTGGGTTCGAGCTCCATGCTAACAGAACAGAGCTTACTGGGGATTCTCTGTCCCCCTCTCTCTCTTTCTCTGCCCCTCCCCTACTAACACTCTCTCTCTAAATTAAATAAATAAATAAATAAATAAATAAATAAATAAACAAACATTTAAAAAAAATTTTAGGGGTGCTTGGGTGGCTTAGTTGGTTGGGCATCCGACTTCAGCTTAGACCACAATCTCACGGCTTGTGAGCTGGAGCCCGGCGTCAGGCTCTGGGCTGACAGCTCAGAGCCTGGAGCCTGCTTCGGTTTCTGTGTCTCCCTCTCTCTCTGTCCCTCCCCCACTCGTTCTCATTCTAAGATAAACATTAAAATTTTTTTAAAAAAAATAAAAGTAAGTTTTAAGGTTATCCTATGGCAAAAGGACTCTCATCCTCACAGAGATTATATTCTAGCTGAATACAGATAAAATATTCACAAAAATAAATATACAGTTACAAATACACAAACATGAAAATCCTGTGATAAAGATTCTAGGTGGAAAGCACAGTGTAAAATAAGAATGTAAAAATCACAATGGGATGCATGTAATTAGGGAAGCTACTCTGAGTGGTATTTAAGCAGATAACAGAATGATTAGATATCAGCTAAGCAAAGAGCTACGAACAGGTATTCCCAGCAAAAGAAACAATATATGTAAAGACCAAGACAAGAAACAGCTGTGCCATGTTCAAGGAGCAGGAGGACTGAGGCCACTACCATGAAAACATGAGTTGCAGGTTAGAGGGTCAAAACATACCAGATATTTCTGACAGCTATAGGCTGTAAGAAAGATTTTGGGCCGAGAACTTATGCCTGATGAAAATCACTGAAAGAATTTAGAGAGACAGGGATGACAGTGACATGATCTAATTTGCATTCTATAAAGATCATTCTGCTTGTGATATAGAAATTGAATTGAAAAGACAAAAATATATGATGGTGTGCCAGGCCCCGAGGGTGATCCAAAGATGAATCTTCCATAGCCTCTAGTAGATCTTTGTATTTAACACTCACACTTTCTTATAGGTGTTGATTTTTTTTCTGAATCTTACCCACTAAACTCAGAGCTCCTTGAAACAGGGATCATGCCTTATTTAGCTATATTCCATTACCCAATACAGTGTAAACAAATGCTCAGTAAATGCAAAATAAATAAATGATGAATACATTAAGTATGAAAACCGAAATGAATTCATTAATGTGTTTCTTTCCTGTATCAGACTAAGTACCCAAGGCTTAATAATAAAAATGTGAGATGTTAATTTTTTCAAAAGAAAGAGAACATAAGAAATTATATGTCTAACATTTTTAAAACATCAATGACAAATAGAGAAGATGAGCACTTTTGAATGAACTCCAAAAATTCACTCTTCCATACAGGCATTAAGATTACTAGCAAAAATTATCAAAGTCGACTTTTCCAGTACTCTGGAAATTAACCAAAAGCCTGCAAAAACCTTAGAGGTATTTACTCAGGAAAACAGCTGAGTAAAAACAGTGAGATGTGGGACATTTTAAACTGCCCTATGTCCATCTTCCTTTCCCCCATTTTCCATGGTAGCCTTGAAAACCAACAGCGTCACAATCATGGTAGCCCAGAAAACTGGCAGCCTAGCAACCACTAAGGGGAAAAAGGTTTGGAATTAGAGCAGAATAGGTTTAGAATTCTCCAAAGTCCTAGCCCCACAGAACTGTCACTATTTGACATGTCTTGCAGTTCCCTGAAAATCTCCACTTTGCAAGCCTTGTCTTGATCTGACCTGATTCAAAGCTCCCTCACTGCAAACAGCCTTCTCCCCAGGGCACTTGTCAAAAACAACCAATGGCAACTGTCTCACATCCCTGCTGCCTAAAGAGGCAATAAGAGTTGGAGCAAGTAAGAAGCTAACCAAAAACCTTAAAATGAAAACTTCAGGAATAAGGGTTCCACTGGAATCTGTGAAATACTCTAATACATTCCTGGGACTAAAGAAGGCCAGGTACATATGCAGGGCTGTACGCATGCCCAAGAAAGACCCTAATTTATAATTAGTGGCTCACTTGGAGCCTCGATGCTGACAGAGAGTAAAGCCTAAAGCCGGGTTAACGAGCTTCTCGTTGGAGCAATGAAGACATGCACACGGAGTCTCTCAGCAAAGGCTGGGAGAGTTATTAGATCAAGACATTCAACGGAAGCTCTAATAATTAGCTGACCATTAAGCTAACCAAGCAGAGATTTCAGGGGCCAACCATGACAAAGAATAAAAAATTTATGGAATTAGTTCAATAAAATCACTCAACAAGAGCAACAACATACAAGAATTACAAACTCTAGGCATACACCCACAAGAAATGGAAACGTGTGACCATAAAACACTTGTACACAGATGTGCATGGCAACGTTATTCTTAAGAGCCAAAAAGTGGAAGTAATTCAAGTATCCACTAACTGATGGATGGATAAACAAAATGTAGTGTATCTATACAATGGAGTATTGTTCAAGGAAAAAAAGGAATGAAGAACTGATAGATGCTACATCATGAATGAACCTTGAAAACATTATGCTATGTGAATGTAGCAAGACTCAAAAGGCTACATGCTCTATGATTCTATGTATATGAAACTTCCAAAATAGGCAAATAGGTAAAGGCAGAAAGTAGATTACTGGCTTCCAAGGGATAAAAGGAGGGGAAAACATGTAATGACTGTTAAAGGGTATAGAGTTTCTTTTAGGGAATTAGAAAATGGTGATGACTGTACAACTTGGCAAATACACTAAGAACCACTGAATTACAGAATTTAAAGGAGCAAACTTATGCTATATGAATTACACTAATAAAATAAATAAATGCTTAAAAATAATAACTAGAGAAATAATGTACATTTTTAATTTTTTTTTTTGACACTTATTTATTTTTGAGAGACAGATCATGGGTCAGGGAGGGGCATAGAGAGGGAGGGAGACACAGAATCCAAAGCAGGCTCCAGGCTCTGAGTGATCAGCACAGAGCCCAACATGGGGCTCAAACCCACAGACCACAACATCATGACCTGAGCTAAAGTCAGACGCTTAACTGACTGAGCCACCCAGGTGCCCCCACATTTTTTTTTAATTCATTCATTTAGACAAAGGACCATAATTCTTTACCATAAGAAAACTGCCAGTTAAAAAGTCATACTCCCAGTTTTTGATTTTCAGGAGTCAATTCCTGAATTAACTCTATCAATGGAACCAGTAACCAGAATGTTTATGAGGGTTCACCCGAGACAAAATCAGTTCATTTCCAATGGGTTACTACTGCACAGCCATCAGAAATTAAGTCTTTCTATCACTACTATCTGATACCCAATTCTGATACATGACTTAACACTAAATGAGTTATGGAGACACACACATGAAAATGAAAACACAACCATCTAAAATCTCTGAGATGCAGTGAAAGCAATTCTAAGAGGGAAATATATAGCAACACAGGCCTACCTCAGTAACTAAGAAAATAAATAAATACACACTCAGGTAAACAATCTAATGTTCCTCCTAAAGGAACCAGAAAACGAAGAACAAAGTCAAAGGTGAGTTAGAGCATATAATAAAGATAAGATTAGAAATAAATGACATAAAGACTACAAAACAATAGAAAAAAATAAATGAAATCAAGAGCTGGTTCTTTGAAATGATAAATAAAATTGATAAACCCTTAGCCAGACTCATAAGGAAAAAAAAAGAAAAGGCCCAAATAAAATCAGAAACAAAAGAGAAGGACTACCAACTGACACCACAGAAATATAAGGAATTATAAGAGAATATTACACCAATTTATATGCCAACAAATTGGATAACCTAGAAATTGGATAATCTTCCAAAACTAAATCAGGATGAAATAGAAAACCTAAACAAACCAAACAAATATATAAGACTGAATTCATAATCAAAAACTACCAAAAAATAAAAGTCCAGTATCAGATGGATTCTATAAAACATTTAAAGAAGAGTTAATACCTATTCTCCTCAAACTATTCCAAAAAATAGAAGAGGAAGGAAAGCTTCCAAATACATTCTACAAGGCCAGCATTACCCTGATACCAAAACCACACAGACATTACAAAAACAGAAAACTACCAGCCAATATCCCTGATGAACACAGACATATAAATCTTAATAAACAGCAAACCACATTTAACAACACATTAAAGGGATCACTCACCACAATCAAGTGGGATTTATTCTGGGGGATGCAAGGATGTTTCATTATTTGTAAATCAATCACCCAAATACATGACATCAACAAAACAAAGAATAAAAATCAAATGATCATCTCATTTGACAAAATTCAGTATCTGTTCATGATTAAAAAAAAACAACAACAAAGTGGGTTCAAAAGGAATAGATCTCAACATGATAAAAAGCCATATATGAAAAACCCACTGCTAACATCATACTCAATGGTGAAAAACCAAGAGCTTCCCCCCTAAGATCAGGAACAAGACAAGGATGTCTACTCTTACCACTTTTATTCAACATAGTACTGGACATCCTAACTATAGCTATCAGACAAGAAATGGAAATAAAAGGGATCCATAATGATAAAGAAGATATCAAACTGTCACTATTTGCAGATGACATGGGAGTAACATTAAAAAATCCTAAAGACTCCAACAAAAAACTACTAGAATAAATCAGTGAAACTGCAGATACCTAGAAATCAGTCACATTTCTACACACTAATAATAAAGTACTAGCAAGAGAAATTAAGAAAACAATTCCATTTAGAACTGCACCAGAAATAATAAAATACCTATGAATAAATTTAACCAAGGAAGTGAAAGACCATGCTCATAGACTGGAAGAATGAAAAAAAAAATTTTTTTTTTATTTATTTGCTTTGAGAGAGAGAGAACGTGTGTACACACCCATGAGCAGGAAAGGGCAGAAAGAGAGGGAGAGAGAGAGAATCCCAAGCAGGCTCTGCACTGTCAGCAGATCTCATGATCCATGAGATCATGACCTGAATCAAGATCAAGAGTCAGATGCTTAACTGACTGAGTCACCCAGATGCCCCAGAATGAATATTGTTAAAATGTCCATACTACCCAAAGCAATCTACAGGTTAAAATACCAACAGCATTTCTCACAGAACTAGAACAATCTTAAAATTTGTGTGCAACTATAAAAGACCTCAAATAGCCAAAGCAACGTTGAGAAAGAAAAATAAAGCTGGAAGTATCACAAGCCCAGATTTCAAGATATGCTATAAAGCAAGAGTGATCAAAACAGTATGGTACTGGCACAAAAAGAGGCACACATATCAATGGAACAGAATAGAGAGCCCAGAAACAAACCTATGCTTACATGGTCTATTACTCTATAACAAAGGAGGCAAGAATATATAACGAGGAGAAGACATTCTCTTCAATAAATGGTGCTGGGAAAACTGGACACCTACATGTAAAAGAATGGAACTGGACCACTTTCTAACACCATATACAAAAATAAACTCAAAATGGATTAAAAACCTAAATGTGAGATCTGAAACCATAAAATTCCTAGAGGCAAACACAGGTAATAATGTCTCTGACACTAGCCAAAACAACATTTTTCTAGATATGTTTCCTAAGGCAAGGGAAACAAAAGCAAAAATAAACTATTGGGACTACATCAAATAAAAAGCTTTTGCACAGTGAAAGAAACCATCAGCAAAACACAAAGGCAACCTACCAAATGGGAGAAGATACTTGCAAATTATATATCCAATAAAGGGTTAATATTCAAACTTTATAAAGAACTTATACAACACAACACCAAAAAACAAAAAATGAAAAACAAAACAAAAAAAAAAAACAAAACAAAAACAAAACAAACAAAAACAAAAAACAATCAATTAAAAAATAGGCAGAGGACCTGAATAGACATTTTACCAAAGACGACTAAGAGATGGCCAATAGACACATGAAAAGATGCTCAACCTCTGTAATCAGGGAAACCACAATCAAAACCACAACAAGGTATCACCTTACAACACAGTAGCAAAAATCAAAAGATAAGAAACAGTAAATGTTGGCAAGGCTTCAGAGAAAAAAGAACCCTTACACACTGCTGCTGGGAATATAAACTGGTATAGCCACTGTGAAAAACAGAACAGAGGTTCTTCAAAAAATTTGAAAGATATTTTAAATTCTCTAGGTATTTACCTAGAGAAAACAAAACCACTAATTCAAAAAATATATAAGCACTCCTATGTTTACTGCAGCATTATTTACAATAGCCAAGATATGGAACCATCTGAGTATCACAGACAAATGGATAAAGAACATGGGATATACATGTACAATGGAGTATTACACAGCCTTAAAAAAGGATGATATTGTGCCATTTGCAACAAAATGAATGGACTAAGTGAAGTAAATCTGAAAAAAATAAATACATGATTTCACTCATAAGTGGAATCTAAAAAAGGAAATGAATAAACAAATTTTAAAAAGCAGAATCAGACCGATAAATAGAGAAGAGACAGCTGCCAGGGAAGGGGGGGTGGTGGTAGGGGGTATGGGCAAAGTGAAAAGGCAAGAGGGGGACGCAGGCTTCCAGTTAAGGAATGAACACATCACAGCAATAAAAGGCACAGCACAGGGAATATAGTCATTGATGTTGTAATAGCATTCTATGATAACATACGGCAGCTACGCTTGTGGTGAGCATAGCATAACATACAGAGAAGCTGAATCACTATGTTGTTTACCTAAGACTAACGTAACAGTGTGTGTCAACCATACTCAAAAACATTTTTTAAAAGGAGACCAAATGAGTTATAAAGAATATCAAATTTTAGAAATTTCACAATGTGTCCAAATTTCTTCAACTGCAGCTAAAAGGTTCCTACATATTAACACCATGTGCTGGACACTGTTCTAAGAGCTTTAATTATATTAGGTTGAATGTCTGCAGTTTCTGATATTCAGCTGTTTTTAGACCTACGGAAAAAATTCACATGGCTCAACCTAAGACTTTCCTCCCACCAAATCCACTATATATGATGTAACAAAAGCACAGAAAGAATAAGTAGTATGCTGGTAGTAAACAGAATAATTAGGATTAATACTAAAACAGTTGAACTTCAGACTCTTCACTTTTAATCACGTTGTATTAACTGTTATTATTAATTATTAGTAATAAGAGTAATACTAAGCTTAAGGCACTTGGGAGAATACAAAAATGTTATTTCATGAAGACAATGTCTGTCTTGTCTATCACTATATTCCCAGAACTTAGCCTAGGGCCTTGAACAGAATAAATACTAAATAAATAGTTACTGAATAAATAAAAGCAAAAATGATTAAATGAATGAATGAATACTGAGATACATTTTCTAACCTCCAATCGCTTACCACCTTATAAGAAAAATAAGACCTACATGGAATAACCATAAGAAGATAGTAGCATAACAACTCGGGGTGCAGGGACACAGGCACCCCAACCCCAAGGCCACACCACCAGGACCACAGCAGAAGGGAAGTTCTGCTCTAAGTGCTCAATAAGCTGGTGGGCTAAGTCATCCACGTGTGGGTGTTTCTGGTCCCCCACCACCTATCAGCCTGGGAGACGCATCTGTGTCGCAGAGACCAAGGTGTGCTATGGAGGGGAGACCCTGTGGGACACCTCCTCTTTGCAGCCAGCCCAACTCCACAATGAATGCCACAGTGGGGCACAACCTGGCTCTTGGAGGTTGGCAGGTAACTCCTGTATGCAGTCAGATTTGAAACCCTGGTGGGTCAATACACACCCCATACCTTCCACAATATCAGATAAAGCACCTCTGAGCTTGTGTTAAGTTCAGCTGGGCCACAAAACCACTAGTAAGTGTGAGAATAAAGGGAAACATAGCTAAAAGAGAGCAGGGACACTAGAAGGGGGAGCCCTACCACTCAGTATCATTTACAGAGCCCATCGGGGTACTGATCACGACTGTGATGCAGCCAGTGAGAAACTGTCATCACTCTGATCTCTTGCTGTTCTCCAGTGGATTTTGGTTCAGAAAAATCCCTCCCAGATTTTTTTTTCCATGAAATAAAGTTCCTTTGCTTAAAAAAAAAAAAAAAAAAAAAAAAAAAGAATGCACTAGCATAACAGGGGCGCCTCAGTCAGTTAACCATACGACTTTGGCTAAGTCATGATCTCATGGTTCGTGAGTTCGAGCCCCGCATCAGGCTCTGTGCTGACAGCTCAGAGCCTGGAGCCTGCTTCAGATTCATTCATTCATATTCTCTCTCTCTCTCTCTCTCTCTCTTCCCCCCGCTTCCCTCTCCCTCCTTCTCTCTCTCTGCCTCTACCCCGTTCACACTTCCTGTCAAAAATAAATAAACGTTAAAAAAAAACCAAAAACAAAAAAAAAAGAATTCCCATACATTAAAAAACTGAATTTGGATAAATAAAAAATGATAGAAACTATAAATTCAAGTTATTAGTTTGAGAACAGAAATGAATGCCATTATTTTTTTATAACTGGGAGTTTGTACTTGTACTGACTACTATTTTATGTCAACTACATATGCACAAATTACTTCATCCTAAGACTTTTATTTACATTTTCGTCTAAAGCTTGTAAATATACAACTATCGGTTTTAACACAAGTGGAATCAGTACTTTTCCTATTCTAAATGTATGTGCTGACAGAAACAGGTGCAAATATATGTATCAGCGTCTCTAATTTTCTTTCTAAGGAAAAGACAATTAAGTGACCAAGGTGCTTGGCTGGCTCAGTCCATACAGCATGTTGACTCTTGATCTCAGGGTTGTGAGTTTAAGCCCCAAGCTGGGCATAGAGCTTAATGTTAAAAACAAAACAAAACAAAACAAAAAAAAAAAAAAAAAACAAAAACAAACAAAACAAAACAAAAACTGTAAACACAAAAGGTTTTTTTCCTACTAACTTCATTTCCATAACTAAAGTTGGTGCTAATTTACAATCACACGTTTATTTTATGTATGAGGCCTGGAACACTGAAGAAAGGCTAGGGGAGAAAAACAGTATACAAATGGAAAAGCAATCAGTCCCTGCTTGCAGAAGAGATCAGCAGCTACCACGTAAAAAACTACTCCATTTAAACATTCCAAGAGTCACAGGTCTCTACACAGCCATTCCGGCTTGTAAGAGGAGAGATTCTGGAGAGACGGTAACAGAATGTGTTTGTAAATAAATAACTGATGAAATGTTAGGTAAAAACAAAAAAACCCCTAGGAAACATAACACAGTAAGTAAAAAGTAGAAGGTAAAGAATTACCATGGCTTGTGTATGCTAGATAAAGGTCCTATTCACAGTAACACTGCAAGCTCCAAAGTTTCTCACATAACAAGAAATCCTTCACAGCCCTAGCTTATTTTTTTATTCAAAATCTTAGCAAAACTTTTAATGCTTTATTTCATCAACCATATGTAAAATACATAAATCTCACCCTGTATTCCATTTGAAATTTATTCACTTTTTTTTTAAGTTTATTTATTTTCAGAAAGAGAGAGAGAACATATGCATGTGTACACAGGGGAGGGGCAAAGAGAGAGGGAGAGAGAGAGAATCTCAAGCAGGCTCCACAATGTCAGCACAGAGCCTGAAGCAGGGCTCAAATCCCACAACTGTGAGTGAGATCATGACCTGAGCCCAAATCAAGCGCTGGACGCTTAACCGACTGAGCCACCCAGGCACTCCTGAAATTTATTCAAATGGTTTCTCAACATATACTACATTCGTGGGCCTTCTAGCATTGTGTGTACTAAGATGAGTAAGACACTCTCTCTACCCTTATGGAGTTATAATTTAGGACTGGAGGAAGACGCACTGAGTAATAGCTAGATACGAAGCGATAATGAAAAAATAAAACCACGAACAAAATGTGGAAATCACGGAAGTGGAAGCAACTAACACTGCCTGGAGGAATCAGAAGTAATTTCACAAGGGAGATGCTAAGTAAGAATTATAAAGGATGGATGGAAATCTACAGGGTCAAAAAAGGCAGAAGACGAATCAGAGACAATAATATAAATTAAAACATGAAGGCATAAAATATGTTTTTTGAAGAACAAGGAGAAGCTGAATGTAGCTGAGGCACTGGTACCAGTGTGTGGTGGTAAGTGCAGGAGTGAGGCTTCAGGAGAAGGAAATGGAGCCTTATTAGGAAGGGCCTTTGAGGATTTGCTGCTTAAGCTAAAAAGTTTAGAAAACAATCTGAAATATTTAAAAAGATCAGGGCACCTGGGTGGCTCAGTCGGTTAAGCGGCCGACTTCGGCTCAGGTCGTGATCTCGCGGTCCGTGAGTTCGAGCCCCGCATCCGGCTCTGTGCTGACAGCTCAGCTCAGAGCCTGGAGCCTGTTTCAGAATCTGTGTCTCCCTCTCTCTGACCCTCCCCCATTCATGCTCTGTCTCTCTCTGTCTCAAAAATAAATAAATGTTAAAAAAATTTAAAAATAAAATAAAATAAAATAAATAAAAAAATAAAAAGATCAGTGATCTGATCAGGTTTGTGTAAAAAGGAAAGCAAAATTCCTATGCTATTAAGTGTTAGAGAGTAACATAAAGCAGGCACTCAATTAGTGTTATTATTATTAATACTACAAAATGCACGTAACAGTCACAAAAAGAATAATCACCTTATATCTTTGATAGTTGCCCGTTTCAGGGGGTCAACCTGCAGCATATGCATCAATAGAGTGGCAACAGAACGATTGAGATATTCTGGGATATAAAAAACACCCCCTCGGATCTTCTTAAATAACGTAGGTACATGCTCATCGTCAAATGGGAGGGTGCCACAAAGGAGAGCATACAAGATAACACCACAGCTCCAGATATCAACTTCAGGACCTGCATACAATCTAAGAAAAAGGATGACAAAAACCTGAAATACAAGTACCACTTTTTCTCATCTCCATGTACACCCTGTTTCTTCATATACATATTACAGACTCAGTCTATACTGATTTGCAGGCCTTCAATGAGGACCATGACCACACTCCCAACAGTCAATACTTGTTCCCGTAGAGAATTGGTCTATGCAATTACTATTCAAGTTTTCCAAAAGAAAGCAGTATTTTTCTTTGTCACAAACTCACTTAACTTACTAATTGACTAATTAAAAAAAAATAAAACAGGGGCGCCTGGGTGGCTCAGTCAGTTGAGCGACTGACTTCGGCTCAGGTCATGATCTCACGGTTTGTGACTTTGAGCCCCATGTCGGGCTTTGTGCTGACAGCTCAGAGCCTGGAGCCTACTTCTGATTCTGTGTCTCCCTCTCTCTCTGCCCCTCCTCCACTCATGCTCTCTCTCTGTCTCAGAAATAAATAAACATTAAAAAAATTTTTTTTAAAAATAAAACATACTATGGTTGAATTTTTATGGAAACATCAAAGTAGATAACCATAAACTTGAAAAAAACAATACTATAATGTATACGTTAAATCCTTTTATCATAAAACTACAATAAAGAAAATGCATATACAACAGAATTTTTATCCCTGACATACATATTTTTTACGGAATATTTGAAACATTACAATGCCTAACTAGTCCTACAGCCATCTCTTTGACAGTACTTGTCCTATATAACATTATCCTGAGTATGACTTTCATTCCAATCACTTGTTAGGTTAACTCACAGGACTAAGGTTAGCTTTGTTACACATAACCTATGCCTGGAATATTAGTTCTTTCTTCTCTCACCTACATAAAAAATATTAAAATGCTCCTGATAGCACACTGACAAACTCAAACCTAGGTCTGAGGTAACAAAGTAAATCTATGTTATTCCAATTAAAAGAATATAATCCACTTCAAAATGGTGCTGCCCATCATTTATATCATTTGCTGTACTGTCCAAAACTCCTATATCTGTTCCTTGCAATAATAACTTTTCTGTGTTTTCTCTCAGAGAATTCTGTTAAGTTTTTAAACAGACACTGGTCACTGTAGAAAGTCTTCAGTTTATCACTGCAATCTGTATGAACATTTTTTCTATATACCAATGGGTAAGCTCCAATCTCTACTTGTACAGTTTAATTTCATGAAGTGACAATACTGTCCCCCCAAAACCTCATTGTTCTAAAAACAAAACATAAAATAATGGTCTATATAGTACCTTATTAAAAATATGTTAATTATTATTTAAGGACTGTCTGATAGGAATGCTTGAATATAGCAAATGCTCTTATCTGTACTTTATCAAAATAAAATCAATATTTCTTTCAGTCATTTTTTTAATGGAAAAACTCCCTTAAAATTTTTTTCAATAATTTAGCATCATCACAGACTCATGGAACTTTGAGAACAGACAGAACAAAAGCTCACCTAAGGGTTTTATGATCATCGATATACTTCTTATCTGTTCCTTCAGCACTTTACTCTTTGCTTACATCTTTATTTTATACTCTCTTCTTTTCCTTGCAATGTCTCAGTGACTCACTTTACACCTCTGCACTCTGCACCCGGGAACCTAGGTGTTTTACATATTGCCAGCATATATAGGACCAGGGACACTAATATTGTCCTATCAGGAACTTAATGCTTGAATTCTTTTGTGTTTCCAACAAACACAACACTTATTCTCTGTTATTACTATATCAGTAATACTATCAAAAATAACTAGGAATAAAAATAATTACACCTGGAAAAAAGAAAAAATCATTAAATATACTCATAACAAAATCTAAACTGTTTAAAAAATTGTTTAATAAAACTATTCTCTCTTAAAGAATGGAAAAATCAAAAGGACAATTTGTTCCTACTGTGTTAATCTTATCCTCTAAACAGAATATATCATAATTAAATGTTATTAAGATGAACAAAAGATTATGAAAAGTTTACTCTCCACCCATCTATTATTACCTGCCTGAGATGACTTCAGGTGCTGCATAATTGGGAGATCCACAACTAGTTCGCAGAAACTCACCATCCGACATCATATTAGACAATCCTGAAAATAAGAGTAACGTTTACTTCATGCTAGATATTTTTAAAAGTAGATATAAGTACGAGGGAAAATATCAAGTCTTTAATGTCCTATACATATTTTTTAATTATTAGAAAAAAAGTAGTGGAAAGTATTTGTTAGACTAGAAAAAAACATTCCAGCATGCTTAAGCTCTAAAAGATAAAGCACATCATGTATGATTCGAATTCCTTTTTCTAAATAAAAATCTTGATTCACCTGACAAATATGAGGTTGTTCTAAATTATATGAACTCTTCTAAACATAAAAGCAACAAAATATTATTTGCCCATTTCTACAGTTGAAAGAATGAAATGGAGCCTATTACTTTTTGTCCTATGCTCTCAAAGCCTTTAAAAATAAAATCTCTAAGTAGAAATCAGACAGGTTCTTATTTATAAAAATTATGTTCCAAAAGCTTTTAATTTGGAAAGCTTATATTCAACACAGAAAAAATAATCTACTGAACCAAAAATCTAACTGGACTATAATATTAAAGAGTTTTTTTGATTTACAAAAGAGAAGGGGCACCTTTTAAAGTTTTTTTTTTTTGGGGGGGGGAAGGAGTCAACATAGCAGAGCTATAAGTAGGGGGACCCAAAGTTCCCTCGTCCTTCAAACACAGCAATACTGAGGCCAGAAGACGGAATTCCAAGAATCCAGGCTACAGAGTGACAGAAGTATCTCTAGGGGCCCACAGGGACAACTTGGTGGTCCATAGGTGTGTGACTGTCAACTGGGAGAGAGAAAATGGGTGGCACAGGCACAGAGGAGAGGGATCCCTTTCTCTGGAGAGACAAAAGGAAGAGAAAGAGAGGCTGTGGAAGTGTAGGGCTGTATTTGGACAAGAGAAAAACCACAGACCGGGGAATAGAAAAAATAGAGAAAGAACCAATATCTAACACGATCCAGGGTTGCAGGTCTTTCTCCAGACTGGAGCCTGCCGCCCTGTATGCACGCCTGCGGAGGAGGAGAGCCAGACCCAGGCTTGGTAGCGAGCTCAGGGGCGCAGTCGGAGAGAGTAGCCCCCTCCCTTGAGTGCCGTGGGAAGAAGGTATATATCTACTCTAAAGACAAAAGACCCTGCGGACACCTGCCACCCAGGCCCGGAGTGGCACTACCCCAGAACTGGGGCGCACGGAGCACGATCCTTTATGACATCAGGGACTGAATTTAGCCAAGTGCCTGGGAGGTGCAGGAGATGGTGGAGTGGGACAAACTGGCCCTCTTGTGTCTGCACGGCACTGTGTGGACAGCCTGAACAGAGCAGTGGGAGACATCTGGTCTGGGGAGGAGAGACAGGGGCGTCCCCATTTTTCTCCCCATCGCCAACAAGGTTGGGCTTCAGGGAAGGGACAACGGACCCACAGTGCAGGCAGGACCTGCCTACACCAAACCACGCCCCTTCGTGCCTGGTAAATGCAGATCTACGGAAGCGAGACCGACACTGAAGCAGACAGTGTTCCAGACCAGCACCGCAGTCACAGGTTCCAAGGCACCATCAGGTATCAGTCCAGTGGTTTTGCATTTTCTGATTTGGCTCTTGGTCAGTTCTTATTTTATATAAATTTTTTTTCTTCATTCCTTTTATTACTTCTAATTCTGATTGGTTTATTTAAGCAGATAATTTTTAATCCATTCTTTTTACATCTCTTGTGTATCTCCTTTTTCTTTTTTTTAAAAATGTTTATTTATGTATTTATTTTGAGAGACAGAAAAAGAGCAGGGGAGGGGCAGAGAGAGAGAGGGAGACAGAGAATCCCAAGTAGGCTCCACAGCTGTCAGCACAGAGCCCAATGTGGGGCTCAAACCCATGAACCATGAGATCATGACCTGAGCCTAAGGCAGATGCTTAACCAATTGAGCCACCCAGGTGCCCCTGTATCACCTTCTCTATTTTCCTCTCTCTCTCTCTCTCTCTCTCTCTCTCTCTCTCTCTGGATTAAGCAATATAGCTTCTCTGATTCTCTACCTGGTCAATTTTTTGGTTGCTGTTCTTTTCTTTTTAACCACCCGTCATTTCTCTCTTTGTATGGGATAAGGCTTCTTCCACCACCACACCCATTTTTAAATTTTTTTCAGAGTTACTTCAATGAACAAATCAAAGCACGCCTAGTAGAAGGGCCAAACTACCATTACAGGTAACGAGATAAAGCAGCCAGAGTCACAACAACAGAGAGCATGCAACACACTCCAAAAACACCTCCTGAAGGGCCAGGTTCTGGACAGTGTACGACCACTTTTTAATATAATTGTGCTTGCAGGTGCAGGTCATATAACAAACTATTAAAACACATAAAGGACAGAAAACTAGCCAAAATGATGAAACAGAAGAATTCTCAAAAGAAATTCCAGGAAGAAATGACAGCTAGAGAATTGATCAAAACAGATATAAACAATCTATCTGATCAAGCATTTTGAATAACAGTCATAAGATTAATAGCTAGATTTGAAAAGAGGATAGAAGACAGCAGAGAATCTACTGCTACAGAGATCAAAGAACTAAGAAATAGTCACGACGAATTGAGAAATGCTGCAAATGAGGTGCAAAATAAACGAGATGCAGTGACAGCAATAGAAGATAAAATTAGGGAAAACGATGAAGCCAAGAAAAAGAGAGATAAGAAAATGCTAGATCATGAGGGGAGAATTAGAGAACTATGTCATTCAATGAAACATAATAATATCTGTATCCTAGGAGTTCCAGCAGAAGAAGAGAGAAAGGGGCAGAAGGTTTACTTGAACAAATTATAGCGGAGAACTTCCCTAATCTGGGAAAGGAAGTGGACATCCAAATCCAGGAGGCAAAGAGAACTCCCTTCAGACTCAACAAGAATAGGTCTTCACCATGGCATATCATAATGAAACTGGCAAAAAAGAAAGATAAAGAGGGAATTCTGAAAGCAGCTAGGGACAAATGGGCCTTAACCTGTAAGAGTAGACACATAACAGTAGAGGCAGACCTGTTCCCTGAAACTTGGCAGGCCAGAAGAGAATGGCAGGAAATAATCAATGTGCTGAACAGGAAAAATATGCAGCCAAGAATCCTTTATCCAGCAAGGCTGTCATTCAGGATAGAAGGAGAGATAAAGGTTTTCCCAGACAGACAAAAGCTGAAGGAGTTCATAACCACTAAACCAGCCCTGCAAGAGATCCTAAGGAGGACTCTGTGAGTGGAATGCAGCAAAGACTATAAAAGAACAGAGATATCACCACAAGCATAAAACCTACAGATAACACAATGACACTAAATTCATATCTTTCAGTAAGAACTCTGAATGTAAATGGACTACATGCCCCAGTCAAAAGACAGAGGATATCAGAATGGATTAAAAACAAGATCCATCTATACGCTGTCTAAAAGAGACTCATTTTAGACCTAAGGACACCTTCAGAAAGTGAGGGAATGGAGAACCTCTATCATGCTACTGGAAGTCAAAAGAAAGCTGCAGTAGTCATACTTATATCAAACAAACTAGATTTTAAACTAAAAGCTGTAACAAGATGAAGAAGGAAACTGTATTGTAATTATGGGGTCTATCCATCAAGAAGAGCTAACAATTATAAATGTTTATGCCCCCAACACACAGGTTCCCAAATATAGCAATCAATTAATCACAAACGTAAGCAACCTTATTGGTAAGAATATGGTAATTGCAGGAGACTTTAATACTTCATTTATAGCAATGGACAGATCATCTAGGCAGAAAATCAATAAACGAACAATGGCCTTGAATGATACACTAGACCAGATGGACTTGACAGATATATTCAGAATTTTTCATCCAAAAGCAGCAGAATACACATTCTTCTCAAGTGCACATGGAACATTCTCCAAGACAGAACAGTTACTGGGTCACAAAACAGCCCTCAATAAACATAAAAAAACTGAGATCATACCATGCATATTTTCAGATCACAACACTATGAAACTTGAAATCAACAACAAGAAAAAGTTTGGAAAGGCATGGAGGTTAAAGAACATCCTACTGAAGAATAAATGGGTCTGGGAATGCAAGCTGGTGCAGCCACTCTGGAAAACAGTTTGGAGGCCCCTCAAAAAATTAAAAATAGAACTACCCTATGACCTAGCAATTGCACTACTAGGTATTTATCCAAGGGATACAAGTGTGCTGTTTCAAAGGGACACATGCACCCCAATGTTTATAGCAACACTATCAACAATAGCCAAAGTATGGAAAGAGCCCAATGTCCATCGATGGATGAATGGATAAAGAAGATGCAGTGTGTATACACACACACACACACACACACACACACACACACACACACACACACACAATGGAGTATTACTCGGTAATCAAAAAGAATGAAATCTTGCCATTTGCAACTACGTGGATGGAACTGGAAGGTATTATGCTAAGTGAAATTAGTCAGAGAAAGACAAATATAATATGACTCACTCATATGAGGACTTTAAGACACAGATGAACATAAGGGAAGGGAAGCAAAAATAATATAAAAACAAGGAGGGGGACAAAACATGAGACTCTTAAATATGGAGAACAAACAGGGTTACTGGAGGGGTTGTGGGAGGGGGGATGAGCTAAATGGGTAAGGGGCATTAAGGAATCTACTCCTAAAATCATTGTTGTACTATATGCTAACTAATTTGGATGTAAATTAAAAAAATTAAAGTAAATAAATAGGAAAAAAAAAGAATAAATGTGTCAACCAGACAATTAAAGAAATTAAAAAATATATGGAAGCAAATGAAAATGAAAACACAACAGTCCAAACCTTCTGAGATGCAGCAAAGGCAGTCATTAAGAGGAAAATACACTGCAATTTGGCCTATCTCAAGAAACCAGAAAATTCCAAATACAAACACCTAATCGCTCACCTAAAGGAACTAGAAGCAGAAGAGCAAAGAAACCCCAAAGCCAGTAGAAGAAGAGAAATAATAAAGATTAGAGCAGAAATAAACAATACAGAATCCAAAAAAAAAGAGAACAGATAAATGAATCTAAGAGTTGGTTTTTTGAAAAAATAAACCAAATTGATAAACCCCTAGCCAGACTTCTTAAAAAGAGAGAAGACCCAAATAGATAAAATCACGAATGAAAAAGGACAGATCACAACCAACACCACAGAAATACATACAATTATTAGAGAATACTATTAAAAATTATATGCCAACAAATTGGACAACCTGGAAAAAATGGACAAATTTCTAGACACCCCCACACTACCAAAATTCAAACGTGAAGAAACAGAAAATTTGAACAGACCCAAATCAGCAAAGAAATTGAATCAGTTATCAAAAATCTCCCAACAGGGGTGCCTGGGTGGCTCAGTTGGTTAAGCATCTGACTTCAGCCTAGGTCATGATCTCGTTGTTCCCAAGTTTGAGCCCCACGTTGGGCTCTGTGCTGACAGCTCAGAGCCTAGAGCCTGTTTCAGATTCTGTGTGTGTGTGTGTGTGTGTGTGTGTGTGTGTGTGTGTGTGTGTGTCTCTTTCTGCCCCTCTCCCACTTGTGCGCACTTCTCTCTCTCAAAACCAAATAAAGCATTAAAAAAAAAAAAATCTCCCAACAAATAAGAGTCCTGGACCAGATGGCTTTCCCGGGGAATTCTACCAGACATTTAAAGCAGAGTTAATACCTATCCTTCTCAAGCTGTTCCAAAAAATAGAAATGAAAGGAAAACTTCTGGACTCATTCTACGAAGCCAGCATTACTTTGATTCCCGAACCAGAGACCCCACAAAAAAGGAGAATTACAGGCCAATATCCCTGATGAACATGGATGTAAAAATTCTCAACAAGATACTAGCAAATCGAATTCAATAGTCTTATATTAAAAGAACTATTTGCCATGATCAAGTGGAATTCATTTCTGGGCTGCAAGGCTAGTTCAATATTTGCAAATCAGTGTGATACATCACATTAATAGAAGAAAGGATAAGAACCACATGATCTCAATAGATGCAGAAAAAACATTTGACAAAATACAGCATCCTTTCATAACAAAAACTCTCAAGAAAGTCGGGATAAAAGTAACATACGTTAACATCATAAAAGCCATATATGAAAAGTCCACAGCTAGTATCATCCTCAAGGGGGAAAAACTGAGAGCTTTCCCCCTGAGATCAGGAACATGACAGGGATGTCCACTCTCACCGCTGTTATTTAACATAGTGTTGGAAGTCCTAGCCTTAGCAATCAGACAACAAAATGAAATAAAAGGCATCTGAATTGGCAAAGAAGTCAAACTTTCACTTTTCACAGATGACATGATACTCTACATGGAAAATCCAAAAGACTCCATCAAAAAGCTGCTAGAATTGATACATGAATTCAGCAAAATCACAGGATACAAAATCAATGTACAGAAATCAGTTGCAAAGATGTAAAAGATCTGTATGTTAAAAACTATATAAAACTTACGAAAGAAATTCGAGAAGACACAAAGAAATGGAAAAACATTCCATGCTCACGAATTAGAAGAACAAATACTGTTAAAATGTCAATACTACCCAAAGCAATCTGCACATTCAATGCAATCCTAATCAAAATTACACTGGTATTTCTTCTCAGAACTAGAACAAATAATCCTAAAATTTGTATGGAACCACAAAAGACCCTGAATGGCCAAAGTAACGTGGAAAAAGAAAACCAAAGCAGGAAGCGTCACAATCCCAGACTTTAGCCTCTAGCACACAAAGCTGTAATCATCAAGACAGTATGCTTTTGGCACAAAAACAGATACATAGACCAATGGAATAGAGAACCCAGAAGTGGACCCACAAATGTATGGCCAACTAATCTTTGACAAAGCAGGAAAGAGTATCCAATGGAAAAAAGACCGTCTCCAGCAAACAGTGGTGGAAGAACTAGAAAGCAACATGCAGAAGAATGAAACTGCACCACTTTCTTACACTATGCACAAAAATAAACTCAAAATGAATGAAAGACCTAAATGTGAGACAGGAAACCATCAAACCCTACAGGAGAAAACAGGCAACAACCTCTTTGACCTCAGCCGCAGCAAATTCTTACTCGACATGTCTCTGAAGGCAAGGGAAATAAAAGCAAAAATGAACTATTGGGACCTCATCAAGATAAAAACCTTCTGCACTGCAAAGGAAATAATCAACAAAACTAAAAGGCAACTGACCAAGTGGGAAAAGTTATTTGCAAATGACTTATCAGATATCAGATAAAGGGTTAGTATCCAAAACCTATAAAGAACTTACAAAACTTAACACCCAAAAAACAAATAATCCAGTGAAGAAACAGACAGAAGTCATGAATGGACATTTTCCAAAGAAGACACTCAGATGGACAACAGACACATGAAAAGATGCTCAATGTCACTCATCATCAGGGAAATACATATCAAAACCACACTGAGATACCACCTCACACTGGTCAGAGTGACTAAAATTAACAACTCAATCAACAACAGATGTTGGCAAGGATGTGGAGAAATGGGAACCCTCTTGTACTGTTGGTGGGAATGCAAAGTGGTGCAGCCACTCTGGAAAACAGTGTGGAGGTTCCTCAAAAAATTAAAAATAGATCTACCCTATGGCCCAGAAATACCGCTGCTAGGAATTTGGCCAAGGGATACAAGAGTGCTGATTCATAGGGGCACATGTACCCGAATGTTTATAGCAGCGTTCTGAACAATAGCCAAATTGCAGAAAGAACCCACATGTCCATTAACCGATGAATGGATAAAGAAGATGGACTACTACTTGGCAATGAGAAAGAATTAAATCTTTCCATTTGCAACAACATGAATGGAACTAGAGGGTATTATGCTAAGTGAAATAAGTCAGTCAGAGAAAGACAGGTATCATATATTTTCACTCATATGTAGAATTTGAGAAACTTAATGGAGGACCGTGGGGAAGGGGAAAAAATAAGTTTCAAACAGAGAGGAAGGCAAACTATAACAGACCCTTAAATACAGAGAACAAACTGGGGGTTGCTGGGGGGGGGGGTGGAGGGAGAGGGAAAAATGAGTGAAGAAAACTGAGGAGGGCACTTGTTGGGATGAGCACTGGGTGCTGTATGTAAGTAATGAATCATGGGAATCTACTCCTGAAGCCAAGAGTACACTGTATACACCGTATGTTAGCTAACTTGACAATAAATTATGAAGAAATAAATTTTTATAATTTTAAAAAGAAAAGAAAGTGAAACAGGGAAACTAGTTTCCTTGTTTAAAAAAATTTTTTAATGTTTATTTATTTCTGGTGGGGGCAGAGAGAGGGGCGGGGGACAGAGGATCTGAAGTGATGAGCTCTGTGCCAACAGCACAGAGCCTGATGTGGGGTTCAAACTCATGAACTGTGAGATCATGACCTGAACTGAAGTAGGACACTTAACCAATTGAGCCACTCGGGGGTCCCAAAAGGGGCCTGCCCAAGTTTCCTAGTTTTTAAAGATTATACAAAATTATACAATATTATTATTATTATATATAAATATATATATTATATTTATATATAATTATAATATTATAATTATTATATATATTATTATATAACAATTATTACTATTATATACAAAATTATTACAAAAATTATAAATAAGCACTGCTGAACTCTGGTACCTTTCTACCTTTTTATAATCTCTCACCTTCTAATGTTTCTGCCAAACTCTCTACTATGGTACTCTTTCCAGGTTTGTTTACCCCAGAAAGTGTTCGGTGCTTTAAATTTACATTTCACCTTTTTGTTTACTCTTGACCAAAACTCCTATTCTTTTAGCAAGTTGTTAGATTTTACCCTTGATCAATTCAGAAAGACTTTAAGTCTCCAAAGCTGCATATAAATTTTCATTACCCCTCTTGAAGTACATTCATCAAAGGAAGTTTCCATATTTTCATTAGATTTTCAAAGGAGTTTGTGACCCCCACAAAAATAACAGTTAAGAATTCCTTTAGAAGGAAATGCAGATTAAATGGATTTACCTTGAAGCTAGCCCTAACTTCTCTGGAAGTATTTGCATTTTAAAAAACTGTTTAGATGAATACAATAAGGTAGCCTGGAGACTGCGCAACTAATTCCTTTTCATGGTCTAGGATTTGCAAAGTTGAACCTGCAAATTCGTACCTTAACACTTGCTACTGACACATTTTTAAAAGGCAACCAGTACATTTCTGAACAACCTTGGAGTTACATACCAAAATCCGCTATCTTGGCATTCATGTGAGCATCCAACAGCACATTCTCTGGTTTCAGGTCTCGATGAACTACCATATGCCTATGACAGTAATCCACAGCTGACAGAATCTGCTGAAAGAGGCGCCTTGCTTCCACCTCTTCAACCTAGCAAGTATAACAGAAGCTGCACTAAGAATATTTAGGACATCTTCGTAGCAAGAGTTTCAGTTTTATAATCAACCCAAACGTAACTGTGTAAGCTAATTAGAACTGGGTCAGAATTTTCAACAAATCAGATAAACAAACCAAAAACTTGCATTAAAGGTCAACATGTTAATCAACAAGGTTTTTCTGTGCTGCTAGGAAGATATGATTTTCAATTAATATCACTAAATGTGCACAATGTTTTAGGCAATCAACAAACATAATGTAAAACAGAACTTCTATGAAAGTGCTCCGAAAAGAAAATAATTGAAGCTTCAACATGTTATACAACAGATTTTTCATTCTGAAAACACAAATATCATGTTGGCAACTAAGTGGAACATGTTCTCTAAAATCAGTATTTCAAAAGGTGTATTTTTTTTAAGATTTTATTTTTAAGTAATCTCTACATCCAATGTGGAGCTTGAACGTACAACCCCAAGATCAAAAGTCACATGCTGCACTCACTGAGCCAGGAAGGAGCCCCTTGAAATGTATATTTTTAAGAAAGAAAATATGTCTACTATTCTGTATCTTTAGTTGGGCTTTATTACAGAAGCAACCCTGACTTTGTAGGTATCTTTGTGGTTTACTATTTCCTACTATCCTCTTTCTTAGCTTAGGGGTTTATCGTACTAGATAATAAGTTACTCACCCGTCCATGTTTACAGATGTAGTCAAATAATTCACCACCAGACACATATTCCATTACCATAAAAAAATCTGTTGGAGTGCTGATCACCTGGTATCTTTTTTGTAAATAAAAAGAATCATAAAAAAAATGTTAGTTTAATTTAAAAAATCAAGCTAGTAAATTATTGCTACAATTTTATATTCCAGTGCTTTACAATATTTTAAGATGGCAACAAATTATCAAAACAATCACAGAGCTATAAACATAGCTTTACAAAATTCTCTCCTTTCTGAGGCTTAAGGACTTTTCTTCAGATCCTCCCTTTCGTGTTTACAAATTCTTTGAAATCCATCATTCTTGAAAAAGTAAGCATTAATTTCTCCATTTAAACAATTTTTTTTATAGTCTGGAGATCAAGCATCATATTGAAACATAAATTAAAAATACTCTTGTTAAGGTTAAATGATACAAGAGATTTAATCAGCAAAATGCAGAAAGTGGACAAATAACCATTTCTTCAACAAATAAAACGTGAGAAAAGAAAAAGGGAGGGGGGAGCTATAGGTTAAAAGTAAATCAAGGGGCACCTGAGTGGCTCAGTCAGTTAAGCATCTGACTCCTGATTTCGGCTCAAGTCATGATCTATCACGGTTCATGAGATTGAGCCCCACACTGGGCTCCGCACTTAGAGAGCGGAGGCTGCTTGGAATTCTCTTTCTCTCTTTCTGCCCACCCTGCCCTGATCTTTCTCCCTCCGTCTCTCTCTCTCTCTCAAAATAAAATAAACTTTAAAAAAAATTTATGAACCAAAGTCTGAATTATGACTGGGTGGTTGATAATATTGTTAATCACTTTAATTTTTTAGGTGTTATAATGATCTATGCTTGTGTTTTTTAAATAAAGAGTCTATATTCCAGAGCAGATAGTGAAAAGTTTAGAGATTAAAAACATAATATTTTGGGATTTACTTCAAAATAATTTGGGGTGGGAGAAGTGGAAAGAAGCAGATAAAACAGTACACTGGCAATCATTGAAGCCAAATGATGGATACATGAGGCTTTATCACTTTACTTTTTGTATACATCAAAAACGTTCCATAGTAAAAAATTAAATAGACATATATATGAATGTGTGTTTATATATATATTTCTTAAATTGACTTCTCGGCAAAGCTGAGAACATTAAAAAAATAAGAATCTTAGCTCTACTTGAAAAAAATTTCATAAAAGACTTCTCCCCATATACACAATTTTAACAAAGTTTTGAAAACAAGTTAAATACAATTATTAAAGTTTTAACTTTGTTTATAAAGGATATCTATAATCTGATTGTGAGCAATATGTGATTTCTACTGAGTTACTATTTAGGGCCACTAAGTATAGCTGTGTAGTTTTTGCATGGCTTCCAGGCACCCAATGAAGACACAAGTAGGAGTTGAAAAGTGGCCCAGATGCTACCCTGTTCAATGTGTCAGAAGCAGGAGACCCCTTCGGTAAATTCGTCCACCCTGATAGAGTACTTTTTACTAATGTGCACGAAAGCAAGTATGTGCTACATGGTGGTTCTGGTTATTATTCCCCATTAAAAAGGAAAGGAAAATGGCCCGGTAGTTGGTCATGTAACCACATACTATATATTTTAAGAAAAGATACATCATGTGTAAATTAAACATTTGAAAAAAGTAAATATTAAAGCTACAGTATAAAAATGATTATAGATCTTCAAAAAAATATTCCTAATAGCAATCTTTAGTCTTTTGGATGAAAAATGAAACAGTAACCACTTTATATAAAATAAACTAACACCACTGAAGAATAAAGTTAAGATTACTTCAAATGAACTATGAAAAGAGAATTTTACCTGAGAACTCCAGAAGAAATGATTCTGTAAGAGCAATCTTACCAGGCACCAAACTCTAACTGAATAAAATGAATAGTGTGAAGCAGGAGCACCTAGTCAACTCACTGCCGGCTAATCTGGTTTATTAACAGAATTCTCTATCGCTTTTCTGCTCTGTTACATCCTTGGGGCATAACAAAAAAACAAGTGATGAAATTCTAATAAACTTAGCTGCTGATTCTTCCACGTATATCACAGGTCTTCAGTGGATACTGTTGGATTGAACTATTTCATGAAACCTCTAACTCCAAAGTAGCCACGGTGCACATTAAAGGCCAATCTAGAGCGATGAAAACCACAGCCAACATTACTAATAAGCACTTATACCGTGTGCCAGACACTGAGCTATTAAATTGTGACATTTACTATTTGTTGCAAATCTACATGTATTGCACTCGGTGAGATCAATGGCTCCTGTCTCTAGTTGCGGAGCCTACACTCACTGAGGAAGACAGACATCAGACAAGTATTCTTTTCAAAACATGAATCTGTTCTTCAGTAGCCTCCTAATTAAAATCTTCAGGGAGTTCCCAGTGCTCTTAGGTGCTGAGTGAATCAGCCCCCCCCCCCCCCCCCCCCCCCCCCCCCCGCCCCACGCCTGTGTCTACACTGTCTCATCTTTGATTCCCACCACTAGAGGGCACTATTTCTTCCATTCGTTCATTCGTGCTGCACTTGCTCCTGCCTCAGCTCTGTCTAAGCAGTGCCTACTAAGGTGAGTCCTGTACTATAACCTGTACCCGGACCTGTAACTGGCCACCAGTCAGCCTTTATATCTCCGCTTAAGCAGAGAAGGTCACTCCGTAAGCCCAGGTCACCCTTTCTGCTCTCACAGAGCACTCCCTTCCCTTCAGGGCTTGTACCTCAGCTGGTGATCTATACAGTGATTGAGTGTGCACCTAGTGAAGTATCTGTAACAAAGCAGTCATTTAAATAAGTAAATAAATAAATTAGCACTTTTATAATAATAATTGTGACCAGCTCGGAGCCAAAACCAGAATAATTAGGGCAATATTACAACAAAAATTCAATGAATAAAATTTCAGTTAACTAGAATGAAGTCAAGACAAGAAGAAACATGATTTTTAAAAGAAAGAAATCCTAAGAAAACAGTTTCTTTTTTTTTCCTTAATTTTTTTTTAATGTTTGTTTATTTTTGAGACAGAGACAGAGCATGAACAGGGGAGGGGTAGAGAGAGAGGGAGACACAGAATCTGAAACAGGCTCCAGGCTCTGAGCTGTCAGCACAGAGCCTGACGTGGGGCTTGAACTCATGGACCGTGAGATCATGACCTGAGCCGAAATCGGATGCTTGACTGAGCCACCCAGGCGCCCCTAAGAAAACAGTTTCATAGTGGGACTTAGGTAAAAAGGCAAATTCCAGGATTATGTTCGTAAACCTAGCCAGAGTAAGCTAAATTTTTGTGCCTTCCAAAATAATAACCACATTGAAGCATTATAAGAAATTCAATCATGAAACTCATTCATATCATCATTTTCTTAATACAACAGAAAAGTAAACTAACATGCTTTAGAAACATTTTTCAGAAAAAGTATAATTAGGCAAAAAAATTCCAGTATCCCCCAAAACCTCAAGCATTCTCCAGCTAACCAAGTTATATGCATTTTTAAGCACTATCCATTTAAATAGCATACAGAACTCAGGAAAAATCTGTCTAAAGTTAGACAAAAATCAATATTCATGAGTAAACCTCCTTGATGGTTACATCCATAGAGATTTAAAATTATTTATATAGCTGCATATATAGCATATTTTTCTTTATTTAGAAGTCAGTTATTAAAGAAATTAGTAATCATTATTCTTAGTTCATTTATTGGTCCATGAATGGCCTACTTTTAATTACAATTTTTAATATAAGCACCTACAAACCCATCACCCAAACAAAAACCTAGGACCTGAACAATACCTTCCAGCTAACTATACAATGCAGTCCTCTTCCCCCTTCTACTGCTTCTCCCCAAACAAGTTAGCCATCATCCTGAATCCCATTCCTGCTTCCCTTGCTTTCTCTTTTATACATTTGTGTGTGTGTGTGTGTGTGTGTGTGTGTGTGTGTGTGTCCCTTTATCTTCATATGTATGTAAAATTCATACTCTTACGTATATTTTTATTTTAATTGCTCTCAGCTTTAAAAAAAGGGTATCAGGCTATATGTAGTATTTTGGGACCTGTTTTATTGATCCATCCACAATGCTGTGTTTGCTATACTTATTTGATGTAACCATTATATAATATTTCATTGTATTTATTGATCTACTCTCCTGTTAATGGAGAAGCTATTTATTCATCCAATCTACCACTGGAGAGTAAATTTTTTCCACAATTTTGCTACCATCAATTGCGCTGCTGTGAACATTCTTATATATGGCAAGATCTTCTCTTTCATATACACCTATGAATGAAATTGCTGAGTCATAGTTTATGTGAATGTCCAATTATAGGAAATAATGCCAACTGTTTTCCAAAAACATCTTAGCAATACTAAAATGTTTAGAAAATCTGTGGATTTAGATATTCTCCAACCTTGGAAAACACCATACACATTTCTTATGAAATGCTCACTCCTGTCCTGTGCCCATTTTTATTAGGTTGATCATACTTTATTTATACATGGATATACAGAAAAAATCAGTATCTTCTCTAACATTCTAAAAGATTATTAATATGTCTTGGTTATTAACTTGATAAAAGTATACATTTCTAATCAATTCCCACTGGATTTGGCTCTCATTTTTCTCTGTAAATAGACCTATATGTATTTCTAAAAACTAACAGCCGTAAAAAATGTACGTGTATATACCCATGCAACACTGTTATCAATGCATAATTTAACAAATCACAAATGTCATCAAATATCCAAATAGGTTTCCTGATTAGCTTATAATATCTTTTTGCTTTTTGTTTTAATATTTTAATTAAGGATCCAAATATAATCAATACATTGCAACTGATTAATAATGTCTCTCATGTTTCTTTTAATTTATATATGCTCCTCTACCTCTGTTTTCTTTTGCATTCTTTTGTTGAAGAAACCAGTGGCTTGTCCTGTAGAGGATTCCATGGTCTTATTTGGCTGATCCATCCTTTATGGCAACATAATGAACAATTTATAGCACCCTGTTAGATCTAGAGATTGCATCAGATTGCATTTTTTTTTAATTTAAAAAAAAAAATTTTTTTTTTTAACGTTTATTTATTTTTGAGACAGAGAGAGACAGAGCATGAACGGGGGAGGGCAGAGAGAGAGGGAGACACAGAATCGGAAACAGGCTCCAGGCTCCGAGCCATCAGCCCAGAGCCCGACGCGGGGCTCGAACCCACGGACCGCAAGATCGTGACCTGAGCCAAAGTCGGACGCTCAACCGACTGAGCCACCCAGGCGCCCCAAATTTTTTAATGTTTAACTTTGAGACACAGAGACAGAGTGTGAGCAGGGAGGGGCAGAGACACAGGGAGACACAGAATCCAAAGAAGGCTCCAGCCTCTGAGCTGTCAGCAGAGAGCCAGATACGGGGCTCAAACTCATGAACCGTAAGATCACGACCTGAACCAAAATCGGACGCTTAACCGCTTAACTGACTGAACCACCCAGGCACCCCTAGATCAGATATCATTTTGATTTTTATTTTCCTTTGAAGGACTAGATGGTGCTGTGTACCTCCAGGCAAAGGCATATAATGTATGTCTTTCTTTTTTGAGAAATTAGCAGCCATTGCTGATCAGATCCTAGATTAATTCACACGGAAATTTTAAAAGCTAGCCAATTTGCATAATCTAATAATATATTATGATCTAAAGGGAACCCTCACTCAGGGCACCTGGGTGGCTCAGTTGGTTAAGTGTCCAGCTTTGGCTCAGGTCATGATCTTGGGGTTTGTGAGTTCAAGCACCGCATCAGGCTCTGTGTTGGCTGGTTCAAATAACAGTGTCTCCCTCTCTCTCTCCTCCCCTGCTCACGTTCTCTCTCTCAAAAATAAATAAACCTTAAAAACAATTTTTTTAATAAAAAAAATTAAGGAAACCCTCACTCAAAACGTTCTTACTCAAAAACCCCATTGTCTCTGAAGTACAGGCCATCATCAGATTACATACCCAATACTTTTTCTTGTTATAGTCATCAACCTATCTCCTTGCCCACTCCCTTTCATTCTGACTTAATGTCCTTTTCCCCACTGCTACTGTTGTCATCATTTAGGGTGTACGTGGGAGATCTGTCCAATCAATACATGGCCTCTAATTTCCTGGACCCCCTCATCCTCCACCACACACGGTCATGCTCTCCATGGTCATTTACTATCAAAGACTAACTCTTCCAATTACTCACTGGATTCCTTCCTCCCACCTACTAAAGGGCTTGCTTTCTGCAACGAGCTCTTCTTTCTCCTGTATCACTCTCTCCACCTTGACTGAACCATCCCCTTTGGTATACAAGCATTAATATCTTCCATCTTAAAAGTAGACCCTACATTCCCCTCTAGTTACCACTCCTATTTATCTCCTTACCTTTTAATAAAATTCCTGAATTGTATATTGTTAATAACTCCTCCTTCATCTCAAATGTTCTCCTAAGCCCCTCATAACAGGATTTATGTTATGTCCTCATTACAATTAATAGGTCCTTTTTGAAGACACCAGCAATCTCCACCTTGCCAAATCTAATGATCAATTCTCAGCACCATCTTACTCAATATTTAGCAGTGAAAGGAATAGTTAATAATCTCTCAAATATGTTCTTCACTAGACTTCAAGATACCAGATTCTCCTGGTTTTCCTCCAACCTCATAACTGTTCATTTTCATTCTCTTCTGCTGGTTCCTCCTCATCTTGGACATCTTAACATCATAGTGCCCTAGAGATGAATTCATGAACTTCTTGTTTATCTGTACTCACATCCTTGGTGATCTCATCAAGTCTTAGGGCTTTAAATATCTTAACTACTAGTTACATGGTGAGGACTTCCAAATTTCTATCTTACACAGTTCCTTAACTCCAGAATCACATCTTCAGTAGCCTACTTTTATCTCTACTTAGATGCTTAATAAGCATCTCAATATCATAAAACCAGGGGTGGCTGGGTGGCTCAGTCAATTACGGGTCCAACTCTTGGTTTAGGCTCAGGTCATGAGCTCATGGTTTGTGGGTTTGAGCCCCGCATCAGGCTCAGCACTGACAGTGCAGAGATTCTCTCTCTCCCTCTCTCTCTGACCCTTCCCCACTCGTGCTCACTCGCACTCTCAAAATAAAAAACTTAAAAAAAAAAAAAAAACGTAAAACCAAAATCAAATTCTTGATTCCACCCTCCACCTCTAACTTGTTCCTCCTACAATCTTCTCCATTTCACTTAATGGCAACTATTTCACTCTTTTATTTGCCAAAGCCAAATAACCTTGGAGTCCATCACTGACTTCTCTCCTCTCACAATCCACATCTAATCTCTCTCAGCAAATGCTATTTACCCTACCTTGAAAGCATATACAGAAGATGCTTACTTCTCAACACCCTCCAAACTATGCTCTATTCCAAGCCACCAAGAATACCGCAATGGACTCCTGACTAGCTTCCCTGCTTCAACGTAAGTCAGGTCATATCATACCTCTGATGAAAACTTTCTAATGGCTTCCCATCCCACTCAGAGTAAAAGCCAAAGTCCTTACAATGGCCTACACAGTTTGGCTCCCCTTTAGGTCTCTGTCCTCACCTCTTACTCCAATCCCCCCTGAATCACACTGCCTAGAGGACTGAATGACTCTGCTCCCTTGATCTCTGGACTGTATATCCACCTCAGAGCCTTTGTATTTACTGTTCCCTCCATCAGTTATCTTCCTCCCCAGATAATCTGCATGGTATATTCCCTTACCTCTCCACTATCTTACAATATAGTTTACTAATATAAAGTTTACTACCTTCCCACCAACCCCCACTACACACATACACACACAAATAGAAGCCCCATATGAGCAGAGATGCTATTATCAACTTTTTGTTTGCTGACGCATTCCAAGTGGCCTAAATGGTGCCATTTGCTGAATGAATGGATGAATAAACTAACTTTTTGGCCTTGTTTTCCTCCATTTCCCTACACATACTCTGTGCACCAGACGAGCAAGACTGTTGTTCCCAGTATACCATGTTCTTTACACTTTCATTCTTTGACTCTTGTTGTCCTCCCAGAACCATCAGGACCTTATTCAAAATGTCACCTGCCACTGTGCGAGGTGCTAGGGAGATAAACATGGTATCTAACATCTCCATTTAGATGTCCAATGGGATTCTCAACTTAACACGGCCAAAACAACTATCCTTGATGCCCACCTGTACCCCAACATGATTCACCTCCATTCTCCCTATCTTGAAAAACAGCATCATTATCACCACTTAGCTGCTCACACCGAAATCCAAAATCTCAGTTGCTCAGGCACACGCGCGCGCGCACGCACACACACACACACGCACGCACACACACAATATTTCTTATTCACTTTCTTGTCCTCAGTAATTCATTCGTTTTATCTCCAAACTACATACTGAATCCATCAATTCTCCCCACCTAGACCAGTATTGTCAAATAGAACTTTCTGCATTGACAGAAATGTTTTATGCAGTCTCTGTCCGATACAATAGCCACTAACCACATGTTGCTATTAAACACCTGAAAAACAGCTTCTGTGACCAGAGAACTAAATATTTTAATTAATTTAAATTTATGCTATATGTGGCTAGTGGCTACTATACCAGACAGCACAAATCTAGACTATCACTTTGGGTAAAGTCACCATAATCACAATGTTTCAGCTGGACTATAGCAACAGCTTCCTACCTGGTCTGCTTCCACTTCTGTCCCCACACCCATTCTACACTATAGTCATATCATGTCACTAGATGGCTAGATCTTAATCTTTTATTTATTTTTTTAATGTTTCCTTATTTTTGAGAGAGAGAGCAAACAGGGGAGAGGCAGAGAGAGAGGATGACAGAGGATCCAAAGCAGGCTCTGTGACGACAGCAGAGAGCCCAATACAGCACTCGAACTCACGAACCGTGAGATCATGACCTGAGCCAAAGTCAGATGCTCAAACAACTGAGCCACCCAGGTGCCCCAATAATCTTCCAGGTCTTAGTTCAAACTTTACCTCTTCAGGGAGGTCTTCCCCACAACCTAATCTGAATTAACACTTCTGCCTCGCTAATCACACCCTGGAACAGAACCATATGGTTTCATTCTCCTCAAAGCACGTATCACTGCCTAAAGTAATCTTGTTAATTTGATTACTCCCTATCTAGAACTGCTAGATACCTCTAGAACATAAACGCCACAAGGGCAGAAACCATGTCTTTCACCACTGTATCCCCAATGATAGAACAGTTCCTATTATATAGCAGGTGCTCAATAAAAATTTGTTAAATTGAAGAAAAAAACATAATCTCTGCTTCTAAAGAACTCGGTCTTGTGGGGGGAAACTAAAAAAAAAAACAAAAAACAAAAAAAAAAGAGTGAATACAATGTAATGCCCAGGACTTTAGAAAAGCTGACTGCTATGGTACAGAGAGGATGATACCTAACTCAGTCTTAGGGAGTAAAGCAGGTTTTCTAGAGGCAATCACATGTAAAGCCTCAGATCTAAATGGCAAGTTGGAATTGGGAGCCTAGGGGAAGGGAGGTGTGGGAAAACTTTTCTAAGCAGAAGCAACAGCCAAAAGACAAGTAAAAGACCTAGTGACAATAAAAACAGAAAAAAATGGACAGACTCAGGAGATACTTAGGAAAAAGGAGCTTCAGAACTCAACAATTAATTATATGTGATGGAAAGGAATTAAAGATTATGTCCAAGTGTTAGGCTCAGAAAATTGCATGAATGGTACTTTTACTAAACAAACAAAAAAACAGAGAAGTGTGGAAAAGAAAGAAAAGTCCAACTTAGTTTCAGATGATTCTAGGACTTCAGAATGGAATCATCCAATAAAGAGTACATGTGTTCAGAATTCAGGAGAAATACCTGCCCAGAAATACAGGTCTAGAAGTCATGAGCACAAAGGTGACAAATGACAACCAACATAATAGATGGGGGCACCCAAAGGCGGTTCACTAAGATTACAGTTGCTCACACTGCTGAAATGCATCATTATTTAATGGCCATGCAGAGAAAGAGGCCCATAAAGAAAAGTCTTAAGAAGTGGCAAAAAAGAAAGAAAATCAGAAGACTATGATGTCACAGAAACCTAGGGACTGCAACATTTCAAGGTGATGAACAATGTTAAAGAGCTATCTACAGGCTGAATAAGATTAAAAAAATTAAAAAATAGGCAAAACCAGCTCTACCAAATTAGGAAGTATTCATCTTTTGATTAGTAAAATGAAGTTCCCCAAGAACTATGGTGGGGGGGCGGGGGAAGACAAAAATCAAATCAACAAATTCTAGTTCATGGGTAAGTCTGGAGTTTCCTCTGAATCCTGTTTTCTCCTTTCAGTTTTCTCACAGTGATATTTTTTCAATTTGAGTTAATAGAGATATCATCCAATAAATACCCTCCATTCTTGGTTTTTGGTTTTCAAGCTTTCTTGCTAGAGAAACTAGAGGCCCATTCTGTAACAAGGGAACTATTCTTGGCAGCTAGTCCAAGACTACACAAAACAAACAAAACCACTGAAAGGATCAGGTCTCTCTCTCTATTTAAATCACTAACACTGTTAGAGGCTATGTCAACAAGCTTGTTCTAAACCAAGGATACATGAGTGCTTTTTCTTTTTTTATTTCAGTCCACAATTAAAGAGGCAATCAAGCTGAATGGATTAAGC
Source organism: Panthera onca (assembly GCF_046562875.1). Lineage (NCBI taxonomy): Eukaryota > Metazoa > Chordata > Mammalia > Carnivora > Felidae > Panthera > Panthera onca. The sequence continues at coordinate 175,808,637 of NC_138346.1, forward strand.
CCAAGGCTAGAAAGCAGAGCTTTAAACATTAAATTTACCTCCACTAATTACTTTCCGATCAACCCTAAGAACATTCTATATCTCCTACACAAAACAAATAATTAAATAATTATAATTATAAGCAAATAATTAAATAATCCTGAACCAGAATGAGATAATTAGCCAAAGTAAATTTAAAATGACAAATAATTATAGAAATGAAGGCAAGAAAACACTGGTACATAGGACAACAAAAATAAGCATTTAAGGGAGGCTGGGTGGCTGAGTCAACTGAGCATCCGTCCTCGGCTCAGGTCATGATTTCACGGTTCCTGAATTCGAGTCCCACATCAAGCTCACTGCTATCAACGTAGGGCCCACTTCGGATCCTCTGTCCCCGTCTTTCTCTGCCCCTCCCTTGCTCACACTGTCTCTCTCAAAAATAAATAAACAGTAGAAAAAATAAGAATAATAAGCTTTTAAATCCTCATGACAGTTGCAACTGCCTCCTGACAAAATCCGATCTGTGTTTGTAGGAATAGAACAGGAACTAGGACTCATACTTTAAATGGGCAAAGTTTCCTTGGGGGTCTTTCAGGGTTGGCATTCTAAAAGGGATGAGGTTAAGGAACAAGGCAAATACAGAGGTATCTCCCTTCACTCTCATTCTGGCATGTGATACTTTTAGTCTGACTTCTCAGCTTTCTCCTCTCACAGAAAGTGGCCACTCAGTAAGGAAGAGCAAAGAGATTTAGCTTAGAAGTCACTCAGTAACTAGAATAAAGTCATTATTAACATGGAGTTGAAGTCAGCTATGAACTGTTTCAAAAACAGTTAATCATGAAAGTGGACTGGAATCAGCAGGTGGGTTGCCAATTCCTGCTTTAGACCAATGTTTATCAAATACTAGGCATTATACCAGTGCAAACACATCCTCATTTTAAAGTTAAGGAAACAAAGAATGGGAGAGGTGAGTCACCAAGCTAGTAGGTAGTATTTTAATTCTTAAGATAATCTTTAAAAATCAGTATAAATGTATTCTGGATCTTCTAGAATATAGGTCTTAGATGATAACCTTATAATCAATCAGGTACTGCTGTGCAAATTCAGTGGCCTTATTTCTTGTTTATGTTTATGATCAAGTGAACTTCAAGTCAAGATCAAATGACACTGACGCTTACTGTTATGAAGGAAGTTTTCATGGTAGTGGTTTGAGAGAGAACTGAGTCGTCACAGTCACCCAATAGCACACCAAGCCCCTCCAAAAAAAGCCTTCTCTAAACAGTTGCATATTCATGTTGTTAGTAAGATGAACGGAACATACCAATTTGCAACAGTTCACCAACAATAAATGTACGCATGTTCCAAATCCTAGCAATAAGTGGATTAGCCACTCATTTAAGGATTTCAAGAATGCTACTGTATTAGTTTCCTATTGCTGCCAATACTTCAAATTTGGTGGCTGACAACAACAAAAATGTATTATCTTGTAGTTTTATGTAAGTCTAATACACCTCACTGGGCTAAAATCAAGGTTGTCAGCAAGGCTGTATTGCCTTCTGAAGGCTCTAGGGGGAAACTTTTCTATTTTCTAACTTTCAGAGCCTGCCTACATTCCTTGGTTCATGGCCCTCTTCCTCCATCTTCAAAGTCAGCAACAGCCAATTAAGTCCTTCTCACATTTAACACTCTGACCTTGCTTCATCCTCAAACCTCTTTCTCTTAGTCTTCTGATTCCCTCTTTCACTTTTATTTTTTTTTTCAATTTTTTTTTAACGTTTGTTTATTTTTGAGACAGAGAGAGACAGAGCATGAACGGGGGAGGGTCAGAGAGAAGGAGACACAGAATCTGAAACAGGCTCCGGGCTCTGAGCTGTCAGCACAGAGCCCGACACGGGGCTCGAACTCACGGACCACGAGATAATTACCTGAGCCGAAGTCGGACGCTTAACCGACTGAGCCACCCAGGCGCCCCCCTCTTTCACTTTTAAAGGCCGTTGTGATTACTATGGGCACACCCAGAAAATAAAGGAAAACCTCCCTAAAGTCAGCTGATCAGCAACCTTAAATCTATCTCTAACTTTAATTCCCGTTTGCCATGTAATGTAACACAGTCAAAGAATCTAGGAAATAGGATATCTGGGGCAGGGGGATTATTCAGCCTACCACAGCTACTATGCTAGCTTTGTCACAGGCAGATAATATATCTCTATAGGCTATTGAGATGTTTCTCATTAACACTGACACCCAAAGATGACTCACTAACAAAGTTTAGGCTAAATATAATGCCTGATTATAATGAACTAGCAAATAAAATCTCAAAGATATTAAAAATGATTTTTTACGGTATAGTCATATCAACAGGCATTCTCTGCAATATTATTTGAAGGAAAAAATATATATGGCCTTGGACCTCATTCTATTAATTCTACAATTAAACTAACAATGATTTGTTTTTTGAAAACCACCATTATTTGTCACATTATACTATAGATACTATGAATTTCAATGACTTCATTCATTGTCTTATATTTAAATTGTGAATTTATTTTAGTTTCATAGTTGTGTTGAAGCTATAAGCATATGGAGTTTATTATACCTAATTCTTTGTTTCTATATACTTAAAAAACAATACACTAAAAATAATTAAGGCAAGACCAGGGATCCACAAATTTATTTTTCCCTTAAAAGGGATTTATATAATTTTGTTTTGAGAAAAACTGGAGTAAAGCATTAACAGCATGGCATCAGCTACCAGCTCTGCAATTTACTGGCTATTTGACCTTGGACACACTGATGATACTCTAGATATGGAATTTCCCTATTTATAAACTGAAGACAATAATACCTATCCTATAGGCTCATCAAGAGGATACAGTGAAATTATATATGTAAAATTCTCAATATAGTTCCTAGCCATTATCAGGTACTCAACAAGATTAATATTTATTTTATAAAACTCTATCCAAACTTTAAGATAAAAAATAAAGAGGGGTGCCTAGGTGGTCAGTTAAGCACCTGACTCTTGGATTCAGCTCAGGGCATGATTTCACAGTTCATGGGATCAAGCCCCATGTCAGGCTCTGCACTGGCAGTGCTTAGTCTGCTTGAGATTCTGTCTCCCTCTCTCTCTGCCCCTCCCCCACTCCCTCTGCACCTCTCTCTCTCAAAATAAACTTTAAAACAATTTTTTAAGATAAAAAATAGAGACAATTATCAGTGTTTATCATATTACATTTTCTCAGTTAATATAAAACTGCAACTTTAAATGATTTAAAAGAACACTGTTCCATACTCAGTATCTACATTTTCTACAAGTATAATCAATTTTAAATTATTTATCTTTCAATATAATTAATCAGGTTTATCAATCTCTTCATATTTACTTATCTTTTAAATTTGTAACTTATCCTATCAAAAAAAATCCATTTGCCTCCCTAAGAGCTTTGGTATCAGTAATCACAGTAATAACTGCAGTTTTGCAAATAATATACTAGGGTGGATAATCTCTACCAGTTACTTTCTACCTTTTCCAAAAAGAAAATACTGTTATGTTAACGAAAATAGACTAGAAAAAAAATTATGAAATGACTACAGGAATACCAAAGTCCTAAATGCCCTTTAAAGTGAATACTAGGGAAGAGTCAACTTCTAAGGCTGCATTCATCACCCGAAAACAGTAGCAATTTTGAAAAGTGACTCTTAATTATAAACTAAAAGTATACAAAAAAAGATTTATAGAGGTTAAATGAATTAATATTTGCTGAATACAAATAAAAAAAGAATTATACTTTATAAAAAGTTAACTAAAGATAAACAATTATTTATAAATTCATAGGAATTATTTCAGGACAGTTTCTTTTGCATTATCAGGTACAAAAATACTTACAGTTTGATAATATGAGGATGGCGAAAGAGTTTTAGATTTTGAATTTCTCGTTTTATTTTTCCAACAACATCTAAACTGCGAATCTTCTGTCTATTTAAGATTTTAACTGCCACTTTATGGCCTGTCAATTGATGTTCTCCAACTAAAGAAAAGAAAAAGGGAAAAACTTGCTGTCATAGCAACATAATCATTTATTCACGTTTCCTTCCACTGTAACCCCAAATTTCTTTACTCATATATACCACTTTTATATCTTTTATTGCACAGATCTTCAGTTTCCTTTCCTTCTATTTCTTCTACTAGAGTATGCACTCCTTGAAGAAAGAAACTGTATCTTAGGGGCGCCTGGGTGGCTCAGTTGGTTAAGCGGCCGACTTTGGCTCAGGTCATGATCTCGCGGTCCGTGAGTTCGAGCCCCGTGTCGGGCTCTGTGCTGACAGTTCAAAGCCTGGAGCCTGTTTCAGATTCTGTGTCTCCCTCTCTCTGACCCTCTCCTGTTCATGCTCTGTCTCTCTCTGTCTCAAAAATAAATAAACGTTAAAAAAAAAATTTAAAAAAAAAAAAAAAAAAAGAAACTGTATCTTAGCCTTCTCTGTATCCTCAGTACCTAACATGGAGATGTCCTTTAAATATTTGTGGAAAGGATTACTGAATTCTACATTCCTACCAAAAAAAAAAAAAAAGCCAAATTTGGAACATCTTTTGGATAAAGCAGAATTATGTTTTGTTAATCTCTTTATTTCTTCATTTCTGGTTAGTGCCAGTCATTGTATTATAGAAGAATAAATAATTGCTGTAATAGATGAAAAACTTACAACTGATTTCATTACTATTTCATCAGAAAATACACATGTAGCCCTTATTTTATATATTTTTTTGTCTTTTCCATAAAACCTTCCTATTTCCCCATATTTAGTGGGATCTCTTCTTCTTTCAAACTCTCACAGTATGTTTATAAAATTCATGTATCATCATTTTAGGCTATTATAAACATTTGTGGTTCTGACATATCATATGACATGAGCTATTATAGTTCACACCCACCCCCATCTTGAGTAAGGTGGTCAGTATTCATCCAAGTCTCCCAGAAGAAATAACACAGTATTTTGTACAAAATACATGCTAAATAAGTATATCTTCCATTAAATTAAACAATAATCCTTCCCCTTTCATAGAACACATTCATAGTACCCAAATACTGCTCAGATGAAAAATCCCTTCATTGGAGAACAAATCTGCCTCCCCTCTTTTTCTTTCAATTACTATTTTAAATACTGACCATTCTCCTCCAAACACTTAGTCAACCCTTGACTCCTTCCAACAAATTCCCCTTTCTTTTCTTTGGGGAAAATGAAGTCTTTAGGAGAATTTCCTCTATCTTCAAGGCTTGATTATATCCACATCTCTCTTTGTTCCAGTCCCAGATGTTTTCACCTTCCTCCCGTTTAAGACTAGTATCATCAACTTGTGGTCTTGAACCCATCTTTTCTCCATTCTCCTTATACTCAACCTTTTTTTTTTTTTTTTAATATTTTTTTAATGCTTATTTATTCATTTTGGAGAGAGAGAGATAGATAGTGAGGGGAGGGGCAGAGAGGGAGGGAGACAGAGAATTCCAAGCAGGCTCCCCATTGTCAGCGCAGAACCCGATGTGGGGCTCAAACTCACAAACCATGAGATCATCATGACCTGAGCTGAAATCAAGAGTCAGATCCTTAACCGACTAAGTCACCCAGGCGCCACTCAACCTTTTTCTTTTCTAACAGCCCTTCTCCTTAGCCCATCAATATTCCATCCTGCCCCCAAATCTTCCACTTACCCTGTATCTTCCTTTAGTTTTTAACATCTGCCTCATCAAAATTTCTCAAAACAGTAGTCTACATTTATTGTCTGTTCTTCCTCCCTTTTAACCCTTCAGAAGTCACTGCTATCTGGCTTCTACCTCTATTCCTCTACTGATACAAGAGGGTCACAAAAGACCTGTTAACTATCAAGCCATGTATACTTTCCAGTTCACAGGTTACTGTACTCTCTGTTGCATTAGACAACATTGATACCTTTCCCTTTTTTGGTGTCACTTCTCTCTCCTGGTTCTCAGACCATCTCTAACTCTCAGATTGTCTCCTTTATGGCCTCACCTATTCTTTAAGGTTTAGGGTCCCCAGGTTTCTCATCTATAACCAAAGTAGATCCTTAAGTTATTTCACCCATCTCTCATAATTTTAATTACCAGCCATACGCCAAGGACTCTGCCCTCTTCTTCAAATTTCCGTATCTCAACACTAGTATTCCACAAACATCTCAAATTCAGCATGTTCAGAAGTAAACTCAGCATTCTCCTCCACTTCCTCTACCAAACCTATGTCCTCTATTTCACTTGATGGCACACAGACTATATGCTAGAAATCAAAGAGTCAGGTGACAATATCTCCCAAGAATTTCTTGGAGTCAAGTCAAATCATTAAAACAAATACGTTAATGATGGTAAAAGTAACCATGACATTTATTGCTTATTATGTACTAAGCATTATTCTAAGTGCTAACTAACCTGCTCACTCAACCCTACAACTCTATGAAGTATCATTATCCTCTAGAGTAGAGATGAGAAACCTGAGGCACAGAGAAGTTAACTCGTCCAAAGTGATGCAGTGTGAGGTGGCACATGTCATCTCAGGTCATCATCTCCCTTCAGTTCACAGGAAGCATGTTTAACTACACATAGTGCCCCCAGTCAGAAGAATCCAAACATGAAATGGGCTGACCTAGGAAGAACTGAGTTTCCTGTCACTGGAGATTATTTTTACCTTTATAACTTTCTCAGGTAGTAAATTATCATCTCAAATGCTGTGCCGGCACATAAAACAAACTGGGAGACAGCAAATCAAGTTCAAGCAATCTAACCTAATATAACATTCTAAAATTTGCTTCCAGGACCCCAGAAAAATATTATCAATTTCAGGGACTTTCTTTTATTAATTTTTTAAATTCCAGTATAATTAACATATAATGTTACATTAATTTCAGGTGTACAATACAGTGATTCAACAATTCTATAGATTCCTCAGTGCTCTTAATCCCCTTCACCTATTTCACTCAATCCCCCGGGGTCTCTCCTCTGGTAACCACCAGTTTGTTCTCTGTATTTAAGAGTTTTTTGTCTTTTTTTTCTGTGTTCATTTTTGTCTTGTTTTCTTTGTTTTGTTTCTTAAATTCCACATACGAGTGAAATCATACGGTATTTGTCTTTCTCTGACTGACTTCACTTAGCATTATGTGCTCTAGAGCCAACCATATTGTTGCAAAGGGCAAGATTTCATTCTTCTTTATGGTGAAGTCAATTTCAGGGAGCTTCTTCTACTCAATTAAAATAACTTAAATGGTTTCTTAATGCCTCGGTAGGGTAGTATTATTCACTTTTGAGAATTTCATGATACCCAAACATCTGCTTGCATGGCCTAAAAAATATGTTTCTCCCCTCACATCCCAGATAGTCTCAGTGAGAGTAACCAATGCTGCATCCCTTGCCAATACAATTGAAAAAAAGAGTTCAATTACTCCTTCCCCATTTGATAATTGAAACTACTGACTACTGAGAACATATGGGCTCTTACCAGATCAAAGAAGTAAGACCAAAGACTCTAACAGCCAAAAAGATGGGTGTTTTGTTTTTTAATACCATATGCTTAAACTGAAAAACAAGGAAACCAGAAAGTGAGTGAAATCACTCAAAAAACAGTTTAATGATAAAGTATTAATTCGCCAACAAATTCAATAAAGCTGCAGTATACAAAATCAATATACAAAAATCACTTGTATTTCTATACACTAACAATGAATTATCAGAAAGAGAAGAAGAAAACAAGCCCACGTACAACTGCATCAAAAGAATAAAATACCTAGGAATAAATTTGACAAGGAGGTGGAAAGATCTATACACTGAAAATTTTAAGACACTGATTAAAAGAAATTGAAGAAGACACAATAGATATACCACACTCACAGATTGGAAGAACTGATAATGTTAATAAGTCTATACTACTCAAAGCAACCTACAGATTCAATGCAATCCCTATCAAAACTCTAATGGCATTTTTCACAGAAATAGAAAAAACAATCCTAAAGTTTATATGGAACCACAAAAGACCCGCAAAAGCCAAAGCAATCTTGAGAAAGAACAAAGCTTAAAAAATCACACTTCCCAATTTCAACCATATTACAAAGCTACAGTAATCAAAACAGTCTAATATTGGCATAAAAACAAACACATAGATCAATAGAATAGGATACAGAACCCAGAAATAAACCTTTGCATATATGGTCAATTAGTTTACAACACAGGAGTCAAGAATATACAATGGAGAAAGGATAGTGTCTTCAATAAATGGTGCTAAGAAAACTGGATAGCCACATATAAAAGAATGAAACTAGAACCCTATCTTACGCATTATATACAAATCAGCTCAAAATAGATTAAAGACTTAAATTTAATACCTGAAACCATAAAACTTCTAGAAGAAAACATAGGTGGTAAGCTCCTCAACATAAGTCTTGATAATGATTTTTTGGATTTGACAAAAAAAGCAAAGACAACAAAAACAAAAAGGAACAAGTGGGACTACATCAAACTAAAAAGGTTTTCAACAGAAAAGGAAACAAAATGAAAAGACAACCTACAGAATGGGAGAAAATATCCACAAATCATACATCTGACAAGGGATTGATATTTAAAATATATAAAGAACTCAATTCAATGGCAAAAACAATAAACACTTGATTAGAAAGTGGACAGAACTGAATAAACATTTTTCCAAAGACGACATACAAATGGCCAACAAATCCATGAAAAAGTGCTCAACATCAATAATCATCAGGGAAATGCAAATCAAAAACACAATGTGTATCACCTCACATCTGCTTGAACTGCTGTCACCACAAACACAAGAGATAAATTTTGCCAAGGATGTGGGAAAAGAGGGAACCCTGTGCACTGTTGGTGGGAATATACATTGGTGCAGCTATTATAAAAAACAGTATGTAGCTTCCTTAAAAAATTCATAGAACTGCCATATGATCCAGCAATCCCATTTCTGAGTATATAGTAAAAAAAAAAAAAAAAAAAAAAAAATATATATATATATATATATATAAAACTATATACATATATATTTATTTATAGACATATATATATTTATAGACATATATGTATTTATTTATATATAGTAAAATATATATATACATGTATATATTTATTTATTTATTTATAGACGTATCTGCACTTCCACATTCACTGCAGCATTATTCACAACAGCCAAGACATGGAAACCACCTGGGTATCTGTCAACAAATGAATAAAGATGATACATACACACATACATGTGTCATTCAGCCATGAGAAAGAAGGAAATCCTGTTTGTGACATAGATGGATTTTGAGGCATTATGCTAAGTAAATTAGGCCAGTTAAAGACAAATACTGCCCTGTATCACTTATCTGTAGAATCTAAAAAAAAAAAAAAAGGTCAAACTTGTAGAAAAGTGGTTGCCAAGGGCTGGGAGATAGAGCTTAGTAAAAGTGTACAAACTTTCACCTACGAGATGAATACAAAGGTGCTTGGGTGGTTCAGTCAGTTGAGTGTCCGACTCTTCATTTTTGGCTCAGGTCATGATCTCCTGGTTCATGAGTTCGAGCCCCACATCCGGCTCTGCACTGATAGTGCCAGTCTGCTTGGGATTCTCTCTCTGCCCCTCCCCCCACTGTGCCCATGCTCTCTCTCACTCACTCTCAAAATAAATAAACTTTAAAGAAAAAAGAGTCTGAGATTGGGGGGAGGAAGATGGCAGCGAAGGAGGACGATGGGCTCACCGCGTCCTGCTGATCGCTTAGATTCCACCCACATCTGCCTAATTTACCCCGATAACCACCAGAAGACTAGCAGGACGGACTCTCTGGAGCCAAGCGTAGACGAGAGGCCCACAGAAGAGGGTAGGAAGGGCGGAGAGGTGGTGCGTGCTACACGGACTGGCGGGAGGGAGCCAGGGCGGTGGAGGGGCAGCCAGCCCACCCGGCAAGGCAGAGTCCCCGAGTCTGGCTTGCAAACCGGAGGGGCCAGACAGAGCATGTTCTGACAGCCAGTGGGACTTAACATCTGGAATGTTATAAGTCAACAGCTCTACTCAGAGAGCGGGACGGAGAGTTGTTGAGCCCCAGAAGACAGAGCTCAGCTTGGCGGGGAACAAAGGAGCTGGGAAGCGCCATCTCCCTCGCCCATCCCCCAGCCAAAATCCCAAAGGGAGCCAGTTCCCCTCACGGAACTTGTTTGCACCCCACAAACACCCAACGCTGTGCTTCTGTGGATCCATCCCTCCGACGGGTCTGCCTCCCTCCCGGTGCCGCAGGGCCCCTCCCAAAGTGGACCACCGAAGGCAAAGCCAGCTGAGCCTGCCCCTCCCGCCCCTGTGCACCTTGCGGATCCACCCTGGATAATACGCCAGATCCCATCGAAGCAGCACCACAAGCCTGGCAGTGTGCAAGTAGCCCAGGCAGAGGCCACACCACTCCACAGTGAGTCCTGCCCCTGGGAGAGCGGAAGATAAGGTACACACCAGTCTGACTGTGGTCCCAGGGCGGGCTGGGGGCAGACATTAGGTCTGAATGCGGCCCCGCCCACCAACGCAAGTTACTCCAGACAGCACAGAGGAAGAGCCCTGCAGTTCCCCGCCACTCCAGGGACTATACAAAATGACAAAAAGGAGCAATTCTCCTCAAAGGAAACCCAGGAATTAGCGACAGCTAACGATCTGATCAAAAACAATTTAAACAATATAACAGAAAATGAATTTAGAATAATAGTCATAAAATTAACTGCTGGGCTTGAAAAAAACTATAGAGGACAACAGAGAATCTATTGCTACAGATATCAAGGGACAAAGAAACAGTCAGGAGGAGCTAAAAAATGTTATAAATGAGCTGCAAAATAAAAGGGAGGTGAACACAATTCAGATTGAAGAGGCAGAGGAGAGAATAGGTGAACTAGAAGATAAAATTATGGAAAAAGAGGAGTAAAAGAGAGAGAAAAAAAACCAGGAGTATGAGGGGAGAATTAGAGAACTAAGTGATGCGATAAAACGCAATAACATATGCATAATTGGGATTCCAGAGGAGGAAGAGAGAGGGAAAGGTGCTGAAGGTGTACTTGAAGAAATCATAGCTGAGAACTTCCTTGAACTGGGGAAGGAAAAAGGCATTGAAATTCAAGAGGCACAGAGAACTCCCTTCAGACGTAACTTGAATCGATCTTCTGCACGACATATCGTGCCAGTGAAACTGGCAAAATACAAGGATAAAAAGAATTCTGAAAGCAGCTAGGGATAAACATGCTCTAACATATAAAGGGAGACCAATAAGACTCGTGACGGATCTCTCTACTGAAACTTGGCAGGCCAGAAAGGAATGGCAGGAAATCTTCAATGTGATGAACAGAAAAAATATGCAGCCGAGAATCCTTTATCCAGCAAGTCTGTCATTTAGAATAGGAGGAGAGATAAAGGTCTTCCCAAACATACAAAAACTGAAGGAATTCATCACCACTAAACCAGCCCTACAAGAGATCCTAAGGGAGATCCTGTGAGACAAAGTACCAGAGACATCACTGCAAGCATGAAACCTACAGATATCACAATGACTCTAAACCCATATCTTTCAATAATAACACTGAATGTAAATGGACTAAAAGCCCCAACCAAAAGACACAGGGTATCAGAATGGATAAAAAAACAAGAGCCAACTATTTGCTGTCTACAAGAGACTCATTTTAGACCTGAGGACACCTTTCAGATTGAAAGTGTGGGGATGGAGAACTATCTATCATGCTACTGGAAGTCAAAAGAAAGCTGGAGTAGTTATACTTATATCAGGCAAACTAGACTTCAAATTAAAGGCTGTAACAAGAGATGAAGAAGGGCATTATATAATCATTACAGGGTCTATCCATCAGGAGGAGCTAACAATTATAAATGTCTATGCACCGAATACGGGAGCCCCCAAATATATAAAACAATTAATCACAAACATAAGCAACCTTATTGATAAGAATGTGGTAATTGCAGGGGACTTTAATACTCCACTTACAACATTGGATAGACCATCTAGACACAGGATCAATAAAGAAACAAGGGCCCTGAATGATACACTGGATCAGATGGACTTGATAGATATATTTAGAACTCTGCATCCCAAAGCAACAGAATATACTTTCTTCCTGAGTGCACATGGAACATTCTCCAAGACAGATCACATACTGGGTCACAAAAGAGCCCTTCATAAGTATACAAGAATTGAGATCATACCATGCATACTTTCAGACTACAGTGCGATGAAGCTTCAAATCAACCACAAGAAAAAGTCTGGAAAACCTCCAAAAGCATGGAGGTTAAAAGAACACCCTACTAAAGAATGAATGGGTCAACCAGGCAATTAGAGTAGAAATTAAAAAATATATGGAAACAAATGAAAATGAAAATACAATAATCCAAATGCTTTGGGATGCAGTGAAGGCAGTCCTGAGAGGAAAATACATTGCAATCCAGGCCTATCTCAAGAAACAAGAAAAATCCCAAATACAAAATCTAACAGCACACCTAAAGGAAATAGAAGCAGAACAGCAAAGACACCCCAAATCCAGCAGAAGAAGAGAAATAATAAAGATCAGAGCAGAAATAAACAATATAGAATCTAAAAAACTGTAGAGCAGATCAATGAAACCAAGAGTTGGTTTTTTGAAAAAATAAACAAAATTGAAAAACCTCTAGCCAGGCTTCTCAAAAAGAAAAGGGAGATGACCCAAATAGATAAAATCATGAATGAAAATGGAATTATTACAACAAGTCCCTCAGAAATACAAGCAATTATCAGGGAATACTATGAAAAATTATATGCCAACAAACTGGACAACCCAGAAGAAATGGACAAATTCCTAAACACCCACACACTTCCAAAACTCAAACAGGAAGAAATAGAAAGCTTGAACAGACCCATAACCAGCGAAGAAATTGAATCAGTTATCAAAAATCTCCCAACAAATAAGAGTCCAGGACCAGATGGCTTCCCAGGGGAATTCTACCAGACATTTAAAGCAGAGATACCTATCCTTCTCAAGCTATTCCAAAAAATAGGGAAGGAAAACTTCCAGACTCATTCTATGAAGCCAGTATTACTTTGATTCCTAAACCAGAGAGAGACCCAGTAAAAAAAGAGAACTACAGGCCAATATCCCTGATGAATACAAAATGAATGCAAAAATTCTCAATGAGATACTAGCAAATCGAATTCAAAAGCATATAAAAAGAATTATTCACCATGATCAAGTGGGATTCATTCCTGGAACGCAGGGCTAGTTCAACATTCGCAAATCAATCAATGTGATACATCACATTAATAAAAGATAAGAACCATATGATCCTGTCAATCGATGCAGAAAAAGCATTTGACAAAATTCAGCATCCTTTCTTAATAAAAACCCTTGAGAAAGTTGGGATAGAAGCAACATACTTACACATCATAAAAGCCATTTATGAAAAGCCCAAGCTAATATTATCCTCAATGGGGAAAAACTGAGAGCTTTCTCCCTGAGATCAGGAACACGACAGGGATGTCCACTCTCACCGCTGTTGTTTAACATAGCGTTGGAGGTTCTAGCATCAGCAATCAGACAACAAAAGGAAATCAAAGGCATCAAAATTGGCAAAGACAAAGTTAAGCTTTCACTTTTTGCAGACGACATATTATACATGGAAAACCCGACAGACTCCACCATGAATTCTGCAAAGTCGCAGGATACAAAATCAATGTACAGAAATCAGTTGCATTCTTATACACTAAAAATGAAGCAACAGAAAGACAACTAAAGAAACTGATCCCATTCACAATTGCACCAAGAAGCATAAAATACCTAGGAATAAACCTGACCAAAGATGTAAAAAATCTGTATGCTGAAAACTATAGAAAGCTTATGAAGGAAACTGAAGAAGATATAAAGAAATGGAAAGACATTCCATGCTCATGGACTGGAAGAATAAATATTGTTAAAATGTAAATACTACCCAAAGCTATCTACACATTCAATGCAATCCCAATCAAAATTGCACCAGCATTCTTCTCGAAGCTATAACAAGTAATCCTAAAATTGTATGGAACCACAAAAGGCCCCGAATAGCCAAAGTAATTTTGAAGAAGACCAAAGCAGGAGGCATCACAATCCCAGATTTTAGCCTCTACTACAAAGCTGTAATTATCAAGACAGCATGGTATTGGCACAAAAACAGACACACAGACCAATGCAATAGAATAGAAACCCCAGAACTAGACCCACAAAAGTATGACCAACTAATCTTTGACAAAGCAGAAAAGAATATCCAATGGAAAAAAGACAGTCTCTTTAACAAATGGTGCTGGGAGAACTGGACAGAAACATGCAGAAGGATGAAACTAGACCACTTTCTTACACCATTCACAAAAACAAACTCCAAGTGGATAAAGGACCTGAATATGAGACAGGAAACCATCAAAACCATAGAGGAGAAAGCAGGGAAAAACCTCTCTGACCTCAGCCACAGCAATTTCTTACTTGACACATCCCCAAAGGCAAAGGAATTAAAAGCAAAAATGAACTATTGGGACCTCATGAAGATAAAAACCTTCTGCACAGCAAAGGAAACAATCAACAAAACTAAAAGGCAACCAAAGCAATGGGAAAAGACATCTGCAAATGACATTATCGGACAAAGGGCTAGTATCTAAAATCTATAAAGAGCTCACCAAACTCCACACGCGAGAAACAAACAATCCAGTGAAGAAATGGGCAGAAAACAGGAATAGACACTTCTCTAAAGGAGACATCCAGATGGCCAACAGGCACATGAAAAGATGCTCAACGTCATTCCTCATCAGGGAAATACAAATCAAAACCACACTCAGATATCACCTCACACCAGTCAGAGTGGCTAAAATGAACAAAACAGGAGACTATAGATGCTGGAGAGGATGTGGAGAAACGGGAACCCTCTTGCACTGTTGGTGGGAATGCAAACTGTTGCAGCCACTCTGGAAAACAGTGTGGAGGTTCCTCAAAAAATTAAAAATAGATCTACCCTATGACCTAGCAATAGCACTGCTAGGAATTTACCCAAGGGATACAGGAGTACTGGTGCATAGGGGCACTTGTACCCCAATGTTTATAGCAGCACTCTCAACAATAGCTAAATTATGGAAAGAGCCTAAATGTCCATCAACTGATGAATGGATAAAGAAATTGTGGTTTATATACACAATGGAATACTACGTGGCAATGAGAAAAAATGAAATATGGCCTTTTGTAGCAACATGGATGGAACTGGAGAGTGTGATGCTAAGTGAAATAAGCCATACAGAGAAAGACAGATACCATATGGTTTCACTCTTATGTGGATCCTGAGAAACATAACAGAAACCCATGGGGGAGGGGAAGAAAAAAAATGGTTAGAGAGGGAGGGAGCCAAACCATAAGAGACTCCTAAAAACTGAGAACAAACTGAGGGTTTATGGGGGGTGAGGGGGGGGATGATGGGGGGGATGATGGGTATTGAGGGCACCTGTTGGGATGAGCACTGGGTGTTGTATAGAAACCAATTTGACAATAAATTTCATAATAAAAAAAAGAAAAGAAAAAAGAGTCAAGTTCATCGAGGGTGCCTGGCAGGCTCAGTCAGTGGAGCATGAGACTCTTGATCTTGGGGTTATGAGTACAAGCCCCACTTTGGGTGTGGAGATTGTTAAAAATAAAATCTAAAAAAAAAAAAAAAAAAAAAAAGGCAAATGCATCGAGATTGCCTCTTCTTTTTCCTGAACTAAATCAGCCCCTATTGCCTAATAACTTAAGTGAATTAGTACTGAGTAATAACTAATTAAATCCAAGTTATCTCATAATCATATTCCATCTGAAAGCCAAATGAATATTCCTAAAAATCTTTTAAGAAAAACAGATTTAAGACCAAGAATTTCTTCTGTATTAGGGCTATAGAGTAATTGAAAGGAAAGGATTGGGTTCATCAGTTTTATTTCCATGTATTTATTCAATCTAAAAACATGTACTGACTACTTCCCACATGCGAGGACTATGTTGAACAAAGGAGACATGAAAAGAGAGGAGTAACAGGACTTCCAATTTTAGTAGAGGGGAAAAAACAGCAATAAAGAAGCTAAAATAAATTCTGTATGGTATTAAACCTGTCTGCAGACTGTTAGGGATACCTTCTTTGTAAATGGAGAGCACAGATAAGAAAAAACATCAAAAAACATCAGGGATGGACGAATTTGCCACAATGTATCATGTATAGAAAGTAAATATCAAGATCAATACAAGCAAGGGATGTCTATCCATGGAATGAATCCCTACTATGGTAAGCACTAAACACTTGAGAGGTAAGCGGTGAACAAACTAGTTCTGTCATACGGCTCGCTAGCTCTCCCAGTATTTATTCCACCCTTCCATCCCAGACAGAAAGACTCCCAAATTACACTTGAGCACATGGCTACCCAGAGTACAGACCACATCCTAGCCTCTTTTGTTACTAGATGTGGTCATATCACTACGTTCTGATCAACAACACATTAGAAGAAATCTCCCGAACAAGCTTCTTCATCCCTTCCTGCATCATAAAGCCTGGAATTCCAAAGTCACCATCTTGTACCTTGAAGACAGGGTTAGTTAGGCAGGTGGGAGCAACAGAAAAGAGAAGCTCATGCTTTTGATGCTACTGGGCACAACAACAGTCTGAACCACCTGCTCAGACTGTTACAAGAGAGCAAAATACTATCTTAAGTCACTCTTGTTTTGAAGATGTCTGCCATTCACAGGTGAATCTACTTAATTCACTATTATTTCACTTTTACTTCAAATTTCCAATTCTGCCAAACTACCACCAATGAACTAATGGAAATAAATTATTTTATAGCCCATAAAATTTCTCAGATTAAAGAGTTCAACAAACTTACCACTCGTTAGTGTTCTATTTTGCTTTTTCTAAATTATCGCCAAACTACACAAAATATTTTGTAAAGCTATGGAATTTTATGAGAAAAAAAACCACACTATCTATACTTTCTAGGATTTTATATTTGATAAGGTGAAGAGCTGTTATACAGAAGAATGAAACTGATTTATATCATTTGAGAAGCATAACTGGGAATAACTGATAGAAATTCTTTCAATGAACAGTCACCTGCTGTAGGAATCCTCTCCACACCTCCCTTTTTCACCACTCCAGTCTATACTGAAAATTTCCCATTTAATATAACTATACCCTAAGTATACCTTTATCTCCTTTTTAAAGTCATTTTATTGAAGTTTAAAATTTACTCCTCTTAAATATAGATAGTACTATGAATTTTAAATACATTATAGTACTATGAATTACACATACATGGTCATGTAAACTATCACTAAAATCAAATGTAGCTCATTTCTATCATCATGTAAAAATTCCACTACAACCTTTTGCAGTCAGTCCCTCTCTCCACCCCAATCTCTCCCAACTACTGATCTGTTTTCTGTTACTACAGTACTTTTCACACTATTCTATAAATAAAACCATACAGTATGTTATCTTTCGACTCTGGCTTCTTATGCTCTAATGCTTTTGAGATTCATCCATTTTTTTAAATTTTTTTCTTTTGCATATACCAGTTTATTCCATTTTATTGTTGAGTGATATTCCATTGTATGTATATTGTACAATTTGTTTATCCATTCACCAGGTGATGGCCATATGGGTAGTTTCCAGTTTTGGGAGATTATGAAATAAGTCAGCTATTTGTGTGTTTGTGGTGAGGATGGGTGGGTGGGGCCAATGTGTCTTCATTTCTTTGGGGTAGATTTCTAGGTACTGGATTGCTGGGCTGTATGGTAAGATTTTATTTAAACTGTTTCCCAGCATTATATACCATTTTGTATTCTCACCAGTAGTATATAAGGTGGCTTACTCAGCTGGATGAGCACTGACTCTTGATTTTGGCTCAGGTCATGATCCCAGGATCGTGGTATTAAGCCCCTATCAGGTTCTGCACTGAGCGTTGAACCTACTTAAGATCTTCTCTCTCAGGATGGCTGGGTGGCTCAGTTGGTTAAGCATCCAATTTCAGCTCAGGTCATGATCTCTTGGCTCCTGAGTTCGAGCCCCACAATGGGTTCTGTGCTAACAGCTCAGAACCTAGAGCCTGCTTCTGATTCTCTCTCTCTCTCTCTCTCTCTCTCTCTGCCACTCCTGTGCGTGCTCACATGCTCTGTCAAAAATAACAACCTTAAAAAATTTTTTTTTAAGATTTTTTTTTCTCTCTCTCCATCACCCCCCTGCTCACACTCTCTCTTTCACTAAAAAAGAGTTCTAGTTCATTCTTTACAGCATTTGGTTTGTCAGCATTTTCTTTTTTAATTTCACCCATTTCACTAGATGTGTAGTGACATCTCCTAATTTGCATTTCCCTAATGATTAGTGATGTTGAGCATCTTTTCATGTGTTTATCAGACATCTGTATCTTATTTAATGATTTGCCTGTTGAAATCTTTTGTCAATTTTTTATTTTTTACATTTTATTTTTGTCAATTTTTCATTCTACAAGGTCAGCATTACCTTCATTCCAAAACCAAAGACCCCACTAAAATGGAAAACTACAGACCAATTTCCCTGATGAACACGGATGCAAAAATTCTCAACAAAATACCAGCAAACCAGATCCAATTACATTAAAAGAATTATTCACCACAATCAAGTGGAATTTATTCTTGGGATACAGAGCTGGTTCAATATCTGCAAATCAATCAATGTTATATCACATTAATAAAAGAAAGGATAAGAACCATATGGTCCTCTCAATAGATGCAGAGAGAGCATTTGACAAAATACAACATCCTTTTTTATAAAGATCCTCAAGAAAGTGGGGACAAAAGGACCATACTTCAAGATCATAAAAGCCATATATGAAAGACCCACCGCTAAAATCACCCTCAATGGGGAAAACTGAGAGCTTGCCCCCTAAGGTCAGGAACACAACAGGGATGTCCACTCTCACCACGGTTATTCAGCATAGTGTTAGAAGTCCTACCCTCAGCAATCAGGCACAAAGAAACAAAGGCATCCAAATCAGCCTTTGGATCTCCAAATCAGGAGAAAGTCAAAATTTCACTCTTCGCAGATGACATGATACTCTATGTGTAAAACCCAAAGGACTCCACCAAAAAGCTGCTAGAACAAATACATGAATTCAACAAAGTCACAGGATATAAAATCAATGTACAGAATCTGGTTGCATTTCTGTACACCAATAATGGAGCAGCAGAAAGAGAAATCAAGGAATCAATCCCATTTACGATTACACCAAAAACCTATGAATAAACCTAGCCAAAGTCTATTCAATGAAAACTATAGAAAGCTTATTAAAGAAATTGAAGATGACACAAAAAAATGGAAAACGTCCCATGCTCATGGATCAGAAGAACAAATATTATTCAAGGTGAGACCTTGAAATTGGACCTAGGTTTAAGGAGCAAGGGTAGAAAGTTGGGAATACATTATTAAATACTTCCGTAGCAAGAAAGATTAGTTATGAACACTTCCCAGTTGCAGACAAAGCAAGATGACTTAAATAAAAAGCAAAGGGAAGATTCAAGAACTTTTAACAATGGTGTTGGACAGAAGTTCTGGGAGACAGATCAAATTATGGTACCACACAAAATGAACGTTCCACTGATACTAGGAAGCTAGAACCTATCCTAGTATGCTCTGTACTTAGTTGGAAAACTGGAATGAGGAGATAATCTGAATGACTTATATAATGGCAGAGGCTTCACTTAGTTTCATAGATACCCAAACAGTATTTATGTAATACATATTTTGGCATATACCTACCTTTCTAGTATCATCTTTCACCATTCCCTCACCTCAAATGTTATAAATTAGTCATTTAGAGCTATTTTGAATTCCCCATCAAGCTGTGCTTTCTCTCATTTCCAGGGCTAACATATGTTTAGCTCATGATAAGCATTTAGTAAATTTCAGTGGAATTTTATTGAGTATAATAAATGAATGCAGTTAAACATGTGAACCCTTTGTGTCCCCAGTCACCAATCTCCAATGTTTCACCTGTCCAAGTTTCATTTGTCTTTAAGGTTCACTTCAAGTACTATTCCAGCAAACATTTCCTAAACACCATCCTTATTCCCCCACTCATTCCAGCAACTCAAATGTCTGGATTAAATGACCTTCCAATGTACAATCATAGCTCCTCTCCATGATGGCACTGAACATCGAGTGCTATAATTACCTATTTTGTTGCTGTTATTGATCTTCTTCTTTAAACCAATCAGATCCTTCAAAGCAGGGACTGTGTCTCATTTATCTTTGTATCCTCAGAATCTGGCACAGTGCCTGACATATAACTGGCCTTCAGTAACTATTTTCTGTATGGACTGAATGCCTGACTGACATTAATATTTGGTTGTTTGAACATACAATTTAGGTTTCATATACTCCTACTATTGCAGCTTTAGAATTTGAGAGGGGAATTCAAATTGGGTGTGCTAATCTCTCATATATGAGAAAATACAACAACTATCTGTCAGAGAAAAAATATTATCTATACATTCTACATCCTAAGGAATCTCTTGTGGTATTACATTCCAGGAGCTCCTAAATATGGAAAAATATTGATAGAAGAAAGAATAACCATCAACTACAAGACTGCAATTTACTTAAAGTCTAGGCATTCCAGAAGAAATCAAATGTCTTCCAGGAAACTAAATTTGGAAAAGAGAAGGTGTAGATAATAAATACATGAAAAGGTGCTCAATATTTTTACTTACCAGGGAAATGTAAATTAAAACCACGATATAAGGGGCCCCTGGGTAGCTTAGTTGGTCAAGTATCTGACTTTTGATTTTGCTCAGGTGATGATCTCCCAGTTTGAGAGACTGAGCCCCACTCCCCAGGTAGATCTCTACACAGTCAGCAACAAGCTTGTTTGGGGTTTCTCCCCTCCCCTCGCCTGCATGTGCAAGCGTGCACACTCTCTCTCAAAAAAAAAAAACAAAAACCAAAAAACAAAAAAAAGTTCTCTATTCTGCTGGTCCATGGATTTACATTTTCAGTAGCAAAGATCTAAGAAATAAAAGAAAAAGTACAGAGTGCTGTAGAAAAGGAACCAGAGTGGGTCTCCAAAAGCAGGGTGAAAGGAGCAGACAATTCTGGGGCTCAGGAAGGAAAGCAATTTGGAGATAGGTGGCTATGGTATCAATAGGAAGAAAGGTATTTCTCAAAGGCATGTAATAATAAGTGCTTGCAACATACTGGGCACTTTGTACTTATGTGTGTGTGCGTCTATGTATATTAAGTACTTTATATACATGTTCCTATTTAAATGCTACAAGGATTTTTGTGGAGAAAACTGAGGCTCATAGAACTTAAGACACTCAAAATTCATGTAAGAAATTAATGCTAGAACTGTGATTCCAGTATCTTGCTATCTCCAAAGATATTCTCGGGGGGAGGGGGAGGGCAGATTTGCTCCTTTCTCATATTTTGAGCCTTACAGAGTTCTGTGGCCACTGGCAAAGTGACTGGAAACAGCACTTAGACTAAAAACTAAACAAAACAACAACAAAAACAACAAAATCCTTTTCTCAAAGATATACCATATATTCCAAATATAACCTGATTTTTTTAACCAAAAGTTATACTCCAGAAAAGAGAGTCTTTTCAAATTCAAGGTCTCATAAACCTTTCATATTTACAAAGGTTATTTCTAAATTATCTTGAATGAAGGACTCTGTACAAAAGACACATTTGCCTAAATATGTATCAACCACGAGCTGAGAAAAAACATTTGACCAAATCAGTACACAACAACAAAAAAGATATCTGTCAGGATTTGGTAATATGACATTATTCCTGCACAATGATTTCATACTTACAAATGTAGAATATCATCCTAAATAAAATCAGCCTTCTAAAGATAAAAGATTTTTTTAAAAAGCAGTATGCTGTGTGGTTACAACATTGTGAAGTTCCTAAGCATAACTCTACAAGACAAATGAAAAAACCCAAAGCTCTCATGTTTTATTAGTGGCCACTTGTTATACTATTGTTCACAAATTCAAAATAACTTAAACAAAAGTGAATAGTTACTCTAGAAAACTATGGCAGATGATTCAAAAAGTAGCCCCAGGAATGACAAAACTCTGAAATGTAAAGTAGGAAAAAAATGGCATTTCTAAAACATTTATATGATGATTTTAAATATGCATATGTATATAGTAATATAAATAGAAAAAAAGACTTAGAAGAATGTTTAAAGCAGCATTATTCATAATAACCAAAATATAAAAACCAGCCACATACATGCCCATCAGTATCAGAACGGATAAATAATGGTGTAGTCTCAACATAATAGCATACAGCAATGAGAATTAACAAATTACAACTACATGCAGCAACATGGAGAATCTCACAGACATAATCTCAAGTGAAAGAAGCCAGGCGCAAATGGAACTGTTTCTACAAAGTTTAAAAATAGGTGAAACTAATCCCTGAATAGTGGTTACCCTTGGTGGGGGTGGACGATGGAAACAGTAACCAAAATGGGACACAAAGTAGGGGCTTGTGGGATACTGGTCATTTTGTGTGTGTTTAAGTAGCCGTGATATGGATACGTTTAGTTTGTGAATATTCACTGAGGATTTCGTTAAAAAACACTTACAATGCATGTACCTCTTTGTACATGCGGTGCAGCCTAATAAAAAGTTAAGAAGGAATGTTTGGATGACACCCTATCCGTACTTCGGCTACGACAGGTCTGAGAGACACTGTATGTGTTAGCAAGCGGGGCCCTGACAGGCATCAGCCACCCTTACTCATCTGTATCAAGAGCTTTCGCTCCGGGAGTCAGGAAAGTCATCTGAGGCACATGTGTTCTGATCCCTACCATCACCAGACTTTTGCCAAAATAACACAAGGCTCCTTTCTTCCTCACCCCTGGTGAAACAAAACACAGACTCACTGCTTTTCTCTACATTTCCTTTCCCTGAAAGCCCTTTACAGTTCTCTCAAGGATAGTTCTGAACAGGAAGCAAAAAACTTTATTCCTCCTTATCTACCACTGATTAAGCAAGAATTATTAAACACTTTATATACAAGTCTTATTTAATCCCCAGAATTCCATAAAGTAAATATGACTACACCCAGCTTACAGACGAAGCAATTAGGAATGAGACAACAGTGAGCGGCAAGATGGTACATCTGCCCAAGCCCAAAATTCACACTATTTTATCTCCCAATAACCAGGGTCTCTTGATTGTAACATAACAAGAGCACTTACTACATGTTAATCCTTTTATCTCTAGCCCTTGAGTTGAGAAACTAGGGTGATGAAGGGATGGAGCCTCGTTGTAGGTGATAAGCTAAGAAAGGAGAGACAAAGGACGAGAATAATCAAGTAAGAAAAATTGCTGTTAAAATGCAGGCTAGGGTAGGGCTGTAGCCTTTGCTGTGGATCAAACTAAAGGTATTCATCAAGAGCTCCAAATGTCAAGAAAATACAACACAGTCCCGTAATACAATATGTAACATGCACTCCATTTTATTTCAGAGAACAAACTCCTATACCCTTGAAGACCTTTTCCTCCTACTTGTTTTTACCCTCCGTTGGTCTGAGCATCCATTTATTCATTCATTTGACAAATATTTTCTGAGTGTCTAATGTGTACTAGACATTGCTCCAAATGCTGAGAACACAGGTACAAATGGAACTTGCATTCAGGTGGAGAACATAAACGATAAACATGCAATATGGTACTATAATGAAGTACAATGAAAATAAAGCAGAGTATGAGTGACAGGGTAGAGGTGGGAAAACGTGCTATTTTAAACAGATCAGGAAAGCCTGGAGATGAGAACATTTGGCAGACTTGTTCTTCAGCTAATTTCTTTGAAAGTGATTACGTGATATGCTGTATTCAGCTTCATTTTTAAAACTTATGTTTATACTGGCTTTACACTCTAAATGCCTTAACGTATTTCGTTAAAACTTAAAGTCAATCAAGAATTCCACACAAGAGTCAAATTACTTTTTACATAATCATGTAAGATGAATCATTTACAGAGTCAGAAAAAAACATTTCTCCAGTATATATTTAAAACTGCTGGAGAGAGTATTAACATTCGGGTCAGAGAAAAGATAAAAACATGCACAGATGTCCTCATGCCATGTGAACGGTAGAATCTTCCAGAAACACTCCCAAAGCTTCTTAAACCATGCCCTCTCTTCTGTCTTTCCAACTCTGGTCTTTTTTTCTTTTTTTTTTTTTTTTTTTTTTAAGGTTTACTTATTTTTGAGAGAGAGAGAAAGAGAGAGAGCGAATGGAAGAGGGGGAGAGACAGAGAGAGACAGAATCCGAAGCAGGCTCCAGGCTCTGAGCTGTCAGCACAGAGCCGGATGTGGGGCTGGAACCCATGGACCATGATATCATGACCTGAGCTGAAGCTGGACGGTCAACTGACTGAGCCACCCAGGTGCCCCCCCCCCCCCAACTCTGGTCTTTAATGTGTCTATTTTCTCTCTGTGTTTCTCTTATTCTACATGCTTTTTCTTCTCCTTATTCATCCTCCTTTCTTTTCCTATCTTCAAACACTTCCCTTTCTATGCCCATCAACTGGCCCTAACTGAATAGTTTTTTGTTTAACATATTTACTGAACATAACTTTCTGTTCCATAAAATTTCTCTTTAAAGTAAAACTGTGGGGGTGGCCTGGCTGGCTCAGTCAGTAAAGCAGGTGACTCTTGATCTCGGGATCTGAAGTTCAAACCCCACACTGAGAGTAGAGCTTACTTAAAAAATAAAGTAAAACTGTGGAATGACTTAGCATTCTCTCCAAAACAAAATGAGAACCAAACTACTTTTTACCCCTAAGGCCTTTAGGTTTTCATTTCAATGGCTACCCCAGAGATTTCATTTTCTCTGACCCGAATGTAAGACTCTGACTTACCAGAGTCTAATATAAATTAGTATTAATATCTTTACCATTTCCTAGACAATCAAGAATTTCAGAACACATTAGCTCTATGCTTCCTCTCCCACTTTTGCTGTTGCTGCATTTAATTCCTGCATATATTTTAAATCTCAAAAGATGTTATTATTTTGTATCATCAGTATCTGTTTAGTTACCCACATATTTACCCTTTGCATGCTCTTCATTTCCTCCTGCTTCCATTTGGGAAAGTATCATTTTCTTTCTGCCTCAAAGAATTCCCTTTGGTATTCCCTTTACTATGGGTCTGCAGGTGAATTCCCTCAAATTATGCTCATCTGAAATGTATTTTGCCTTTATTTTTGAAGGATATTTTTGTCGGGTACAAAATTATAGGCTGAACAGATGTTACAAAATTACATCACAAAATTTTACAATTTTGAAAAATATTATAAAATATTACAAAGTATTACAAAATTATAGGTTGAACAGGGGGCGCCTGGGTGGCTCAGTCAGTTAAGTGTCCGACTTCAGCTCAGGTCATGATCTCACAGCTCATGGGTTGGAGCCCCGCGTCGGGCTGTGTGCTGACAGCTCAGAGCCTAGAGCCTGGAGCCTGATTCAGATTCTGTGTCTGCCTCTCTCTCTGTCCCTCCCCTGTTCATGCTGTCTCTCTCAAAAATAAACATTAAAAAAAAATTTTTTAATTATAGGTGGAACAGAATATTATTCTACTGTGTCCTTGCTTTGTTCAGAAAATTAGCTTATTGTTCCTTTGAAGACAGTATCTCCTGACTACTTTTAAGATTTTTTCTCAACACTTTCTCCCATTTCTGTGCAAACAGATGCAGTCCACTCCATTACAGGAAAGCCTGAAGCAAAGGGAACCAGTTTTAAGCAGTTTTTCAATGATGTACCTAGGAATGATTTTCCTACATTTATTCTGCTTGAGGTTCATAAGCTTTGAATCTATGGTTTGATGTGTTTATCAGACTTGGAAAACTGTCTGCCATTGTCTCTTCAAATACTGCTACTTCCCCAATTCCCTGTCTCCTTCCTTCTGGACCTGCACAGTGCCCCAGTCTTAGGATCATCAGTGGTCTTATGTTCAAAATAACATCCATGCTCACAGGACGCAATTGGTAGTAATCTAATACCAGTTTTAGTTTTTTAGAAAGAATTAGGACTAGAAACAGCCTATCAGTATGGTAGAAACAAACACATCTTCATCAGGAGTTAAAATATCTAATCCCTGCTTCCCAGAGCCCATATCACACAGACAGAAGAGGTTGTGGGGGATGACACTCACATGAATGGATAAAATCTACTCCAGTATTTGTAAGCCTCAAACAGTAACCACATCAAATAACTGTCCCCTCATGCAGCTTCTAAGCCTCCCACAGGGGGTGCATTGAATTAGAAGAGACATCATAAAGGGGAGCTGGAGTATCTTTTTCTACACAAGTTTAATACTGGTGAAACAGTGAGGTAGTAATACAGTTCTTTGGAGTATTACATGTCCCTTCAGAGACCTCCCAGTCCACATGTAATTCAACAATCACAGGTCATTTTCAAAGTAAACACTGGTGGGGCGCCTGGGTGGCGCAGTCGGTTAAGCGTCCGACTTCAGCCAGGTCACGATCTCGCGGTCCGTGAGTTCGAGCCCCGCGTCAGGCTCTGGGCTGATGGCTCGGAGCCTGGAGCCTGTTTCCGATTCTGTGTCTCCCTCTCTGACCCTCCCCCGTTCATGCTCTGTCTCTCTCTGTCCCAAAAATAAATAAAAAATGTTGAAAAAAAAATTTAAAAAAAAAAAAAAAAAAAAAAGAAACTACATTAAAAGAAGGTAGGAGCACTTGGGTGGCTCAACTGGTTCAGTGTCCAACTCTTGATTTCAGCTCAGGTCATGATCACACAGTTTGTGATTTTGAGCCCCACATCGGGTTCTGTGCTGACAGCTGGGAGCCTGGAGCCTGTTTTGGTTTCTTTGTCTCCCTCTCTCTCTGCCCCTCCCCCACCTCACATTCTGTCTCTCTCCCCTTCAAAAATAAATAAACATTTAAAAAAATAAATTAAAAAAAAGAAGAAGAAAGTACGTCTGAGGTCACCTTTCTACAAGGGGGAAAAAAACCTTAAGCCTACAATGACTTTTTTCTCTACAGGTTCCATTAACACATGTTAGACTTTTCACTGTTATTTCTATAGGTCTCTTTCACTTTCTATCACTTTGTCTCCCTATGGTTCAGTCTGGATGTTTCTTCTGACTTTTCTTCCAGTTCACAATTCTCTCTGCAACACAATCTAATTTGCTTTAAAGCATCCATGGAGTCCTAACTCAATTATTATATTTTCCAGTTACAGAATTCCCTATTTTTATAGATTCTAGATCTCTGCTAAAATTCTCCATCTTTAACATATAAGTTATTTTAAAGTCCATGTCTGATAACTTTAATATCTGAATCACCCATGAGTCTGTTCCTGTTATCTTGGCCTTGTCTCCTAGAATGTTGAACACCGTACATGAAAAAACTGTACAAGCTCCAGATGATTTTATTTCCGCCAAAGAATAAAGATAGGAAGGAGATCATCTTAATAAGTGTGAAATTAAGCTGATTCTAAAAAGGATTTCGGTCCTCAGAGGGCTGCAACCAGAAACCCAACTGTTTACGAGGGGCTCTCCTTCTTGATAAGTTGTCAACTGCCTTCTCACCAAGACTCAAGTTCTGCTCATCTTTTCTGCCTTTTAGCCACTGCTATCTGTTTGGCTTTTCACATGTACCATAATTACAAATTAGCAAATGACCAAGAGAAAAGCCAAAGTATCAGACTCACTCCAATACCTTTTTCTTCTCACTGGGACACTGACCACCCAAGTCTTGGCTGACTTCAAACAGATTTTTTTCATTTCCTCCAAATTTTCTAATTGTTCTTGACTAGAAGGTTGATTTGATACAAGTTTAAAGTCACAGCAGGTGTGGAAGTTAATCACATTAGAAAAAATGTTCATGCACTAATAGAATATTGAAGTTAAAAAGAACTTTATAAATTATTTATGCCAACCTTCCATTCAAAATAGGAATTTTGTGGCAACAATTTTGATAGCTAACCATACAGGATCTAAGTAAATGTGTCAATGACAGAAATCTAACCGATCTGGGGACGTGTGGGTGGCTCAGTCGGTTGAGTGCCTGACTTCAGCTCAGGTCATGAACTGGCACTTTGTGGGTTCAAGTCCCACATCAGGCTCTGTGCTGACAACTCAGAGCCTGGAGCCTGCCTCGGATTCTGTGTCTCCCTCTTTCTCTACCTATCCCCCACTTGTGCTTTCTCTCTCAAAAATAAACATTAAGAAAAAAATTTTAAAAAAAAAGAAACCTAACTGATTTAGAGTATAAGTTGTACCATTCCTAAACAAGCTCCTTGATAGAAAGATCCTCATTATTCTGGATTATAATTTGCCTCTTAAAATATTCACCCAATAGTACTAGCTATATCCTTCAAAACATCACTGAACATGGTGACTCCTTTTGCTAGATGATGGTACTTCAGCTATTCAAAAACATCTATCACACTGAAAATACATTTTCTATAGTATAAAAAATGTTTCCTTTACTGTATTTCACATGGCATTCTTTTGGGGCTTCCTAATTATAAGGGTCATTCTCTGAAATATGATTGGCTAAGTTTTGCATATTATAGTGCCAAAAAATGAATTCAATATTCAAAATTTAAATTAATCCCAAGTACAGAACTACACTACCTCTAAAACTACCAGCTAATATGGTCTCTATACATCTATTTTCCATGTGGTAACAATTTTTACATTTAAAGCATTCAAAACATATGCTTCCTCAGCTTATAGTCAGTTAAACTCCAACATTTCAAGAATGAGTGTCAAACTGTTCTAGTCTTTTATGCACTTCTTCCTTGTTTGTAACTTAAGTGCTAGATTTTACACTTGCCCCTATTCAATTTCACCTTCTTGGTTTTTGCACAGCAGTCTAAGTGTTAATATAAATTTAAATTCTGCTTTTGTAATTTGTCTATTAATCGCCTCATCTAGCTTTGTACCATCCCAAATAGGAAATATTACTAATTAAATAGAGTCAAGGTCCAAGATTTCCCCTTAGGATGACACCTGGTTTCTTTGGGAATAGTTATTCAGCAGCAATAAACCACACACAGCACATTTCTTCATCTTATCCACAAAGTTATTGTAAGACACAAAGTCAAATTCTTGCTGAAATCAAGTTTACAACATATGGTATAACTGTTACACTGTCTAACGGTGAGTTAGTAGAGCACTAGGTAGAAGCTGATATCAATCTGAGTAAAAGGTGGATTCATCATATATTTGACTTAGAATTCAAATGTGAGACAAGATTCATTTAGGTAAATTCCCAATGAATATTTCCCACTTTGTTTTAAATTAGTAAATCAGCTGTAGCAGCATCATTGCCACATTTTTAATACTGGTAAAAATATTCTGCGTAAAATCCAAAATGACTAAGCACAGTAAATGCTAAATACATATCAGTTGTATTAACTCATTAACTAAGCCTGGGAGAAGTGAAGTATGGAATACCATATAGTGCCAAACTATATTCAAACACCTTTAAAAAGAAAATGAAATTAACTGATATTTATAGTATTTATCAAGTAAAATAAGAATTTGGAAAAAAATTATGATATATTCAAATTTTTTAATTCCATGATTTTCAATTATGACAGCTAGATAAACTACCTTGTAACTAATTCATAATTTAGGAGTTAAGAGACGTTAAATGTGAACATATATTTAATACTACTGATCATGTATTTAATACTACATAAGACTGTATAAATAATATGAAGAAAATTTTCTGAAAAGAAGTATCTTAGTAAGTTAATACATGGGCATTCAGACTGAGACATGTTTATTGCAAGATTTGATCATTTTCCTTAACCATATAAAAGGTTGTTTAAAAAAAAAAAAAACCTAATGGCAGGTTTACAAAGATTACCACTTTAAAAATAAAGGCACCACCTAAAAAAATACGGTAAAATTTATCAGAGGCAAACATGGTTAAACCTAAGACAGCACTTAAGCAAGAATACTGTTCCCTTGAAGGGGTGAAAAAGGTTTCTATTATTAGCAGAGATAAGAGCTGCCTGAAATTCTTTCCTTAATACACTATACTAAAAATAAAATGGCTCACTACATTTCAAAATAAACACATTGCTTTGTATATGCATTTCAGCCATTTAACAGATAAAAATCCATTCAACCTGATTCAAGGTGCTCTTATGTTTTTATCTGATACATATACTAGGTAGATTTGCTCTACTTATAACACACTGAGTATTTTAAGAATCTTGTGCTACCCACTTACTCGTTATCTCTTAAAGGATTTGAGATTAGATCTTCTGCTAGGTCAAATTAAATTATCAGCCTGACTTAAAAAAATTACTTTCTCTATGAAATATTTTCCCTATCATCAAGGAAAGTACAAGAATCCCAGAAGAATAAATGGGTGTCACCATTACAACTACCAAATGTTTTAAGGAAAACTAACATGGATGACAAGATAAATTAATATTGTGGCATGTTTTTACCAAAACAAACAAACAAAGAAACACTATAAGCAGTGCTGTGTCAGCATGGGAGAGGGATAAAGTCCACAGAACTGAAGTAATTACTTCAGTCTATGATCAAACTTCCAAAATCCTCTCTAAATTTACACACATATACTAAGAGAAAGTTTGGTACAAAGACATTTTGAACACAAAGTGCATTTTCTGTAGTTTAAAAAAATGAACTGTATTAATTTTGGTTCTACTCTAAGTAGAGCCTTAAAAATGACCCTTTAAAAATAAAAAATGCCAGCTGCTGCTCACATTCTTTTCCTTCTCCTAACTTCTGCCTCCTTTTCTCAAGAGATCTGTGATTGCAGCCACAGGATCTGGAATATAAGTCAGTTACACGTTCACACCTATGCACAGGGAGTAGTGTATAGGAGAGGGTGATAGTGAGCAGTATCTAGAGACTCAGAGTTTTCTGAACACATCAGAAAAAAATATCAGAAGAGAGCTGGGAAACACTAAACAGAAGATCGTAAAGTCTTCCTCCCCCTCATTAAATAAACTTCTGGTCTCAGAACCAGATCACAGGCTATTCTCAGAATTCAACTAATTATGGGGTTTATATACATAAGACCTACTTACATAAAATTACATAAGAGTTAAGGACTTATGAGGGTCTCTTCACCTACATTTTTTCATGTTCTTCTCACAACAATGTAAGAGAACATGTGGTATTATTCCCTTTTTTTACAGATCAAGTGACTTTAGTTTAAGGCCACTCAGCGGGCATACAACATAGCAAACGTTCCACCCCAGGTCTTCCAAATCCAATGGTGTCTGTACTATATACCATGTTGCCTTTGTGCACTTACTTTGAACCTATCCACCATTTTTAACATTGTTTCTTAAGGGAAAAAACCTCTTCTGAGAGTCCCGTGAACTGATTACACAAAAGGAACAAAATCCATTCAGAAATTAAGGACCAAATTATCAATGCTGAAATCATCTACGCCATACAGAAGTCAAGGGGAAAAAAAGTCTAAATACCACATCATTTATCCAATTTTTGAGAGATACCACTGAATTGATTTTGATTCAAACACTAACCTTCTAAAAAATTTTTTTTAACATTTATTTATTTTTGAGAGAGAGACAGAGAGAGCAGGGGAGGGGCAGAGAGAGAGGGAGACACAGAATCCCAACCAGGCTCCACGCTGTCAACACAGAGTCAGATGTGGGGCTCGAACTCACAAACCATGAGATCATGACCTGAGCCGAGGTTGGACGTTTTAACTGACTTGAGCCACCCAGGAGCCCCTAAACACTAACCTTCTAGTACTTGAGTAGAAATATATCTTTATTATTTGGAACTACTGTTTAACACTTGCTTAGAATCTGAATAATTTTAAAAGTAAAATCAGTTCAGCTAGTAAGTTATATGAACATCCACTATTACTTGCCTTTTTCTTATTTTAGTCATTTTTCATGTTTGTGGGGAAAAAAATTACATGACTTACCCAAAAACAACTGCATCTCAATAAAAAAAAAATTAGTAATTATCACATAACACAAGCAAGTTAGTCATTTAGAACTTCCTTCAATGTAGGCATCCAAAAAACAGGGGCAAATTGTTACAGCTCTGTCTCCAGTCTCTATCAGAACTGAAGGCATATTTGAACACAGCAAACACTAACACTTCACAGAGAGTGCAGAATTGATTCACAACACCCATGCACCCAGGCATCTTCACAACACTGCCACTTTATCATTCTTAAAGCCATGTTATGTACCTCATTTAATCCTCATAAAAATTCTAGAAGGCAGTAGGCCGAATGCTGTTATTGCCATTTTGCAAAGGAGGAAACAGGCTCAAAGAAGGTTACTAGTTTTCCCAAAGCCATATAATTAGTGGTAAAATGGAATTAAAATCCAGGGCTAAAGACTTCTTAGACCTATGTTCCTTCTAGGACATCAAATCGTTTTTGTAAGTTCTCTTTACTTTGGTTACTAAAGGTTACTGGTAATCTTTAGTCAGGGTTACTTTCATAATAAGAAAAAACTGAAATACCTGGTATTTACAAGAAATTTGGTTTAAAACTGTCAGAATCCAGCATATTCATCCATATAAGGAATGGATTAAGGCATTAAAGTTAGGAATATGAAAAAATAAATTTTAATCATGCATATGATGGATTTTCAAAGAACAATTTTATTCTAAATACGAACTAAAATGAAACATCAATCTTTTTTAATATTAATACTCAATGAATACCCACAGATATGTGAAATTACATTCTTGTAGATTTAAAACTCAAAACAACACACTATGCATCTTGACTTTACACTGCATGGAACACAGACTCTGGAGTCAGAAAATCTGGCTTATGATTGCCAATTCTGCCACTTACCTAGCACTGTGACCTTGAGCAAGTCACTTAAGGTATAGGATTCTCAATTTCGTCATTTGTAAAATGGAGATAATAACAAACTCAAGATTATTCTGGGGAATAAATAAAATCAAATGGATTTTATAGTACTTAAAATATTAAAAAACTGAGTCTAGTTGTGGCTTTTTTTTTTTTTTAATGTTTATATTTGAGAGAGAGAGAGAGAGAGAGAGAGATACTGACAGACAAGAGCTTGAGCAGGGGAGGGACAGAGACAGGGAGACAAAATCTGAAGCAGGCTCCTGGCTTCGAGCTTCAAGCTGTCAGCACAGAGCCCAGGATGGGGCTCAAACTCATGAGCAGTGAGATAATGACCTGAGCTGGTCAGAGGCTTAACCAACTGAACCACCCAGATGCCCCTTGAGTTGTAGCTTTTATCACTAAATTGTTACAGATGTGTTTCCCTTTTCTTTTGTTCTCCATTACATCTACACTTCCGCTCTGGTCTTCAGTAACTCAAATTTCCATTAATTGAGAAGGAACAATTAAAAATACCCATTTGGAGGAATTAAATCTTTTTAAAAATCAGTTTAAAGTTGGAAAGGATCCAACAGATTACATGTTCCAGCGCTCTCCTTTAGGAGAAAAAGAAAACAAGGCCCAGGAAGTCAAAAACAATCCCAGCAGGGGCCAGTATGCCACAGGTACAACATTCTGGTCCACCAAATGACCAGGTAGTTCTCCAATATTCAACTTATCATTTAGAACTCGTTATATTTCAAAAAATGTAACACTGCTTGTTTTTAAAAATGTAATAAAAAGCAGCACCTGGGGAGCTCACTTAAGCCTCGGACTCTTGATCTCAGCTCAGGTCTCGATCTCAGCTCAGGTCTCGATCTCAGGGTCGTGGGTTCAAGCTCCACACTGGGCATGAAGCCTACTTAAAAAATGTAATAAAAATTCCATCTGCTTATCTTTCCTGTTAAGTGAGGAAACAGTAAATAAATAAGTGGGGAATTAGTACAATTTCTTGAAAGCCAAGTCTGTGGGCCATTCACAGAACTATCTGAAAAACAGAGAAGGTAATTCCTTGGTGAAACTACTAGCTAGAAAAAGGCTAATGTGATTGCAAAGTATCCAGTGGTGTCTTCTGACAAAGAGTAAATATTTCATAAACCAAATCTATCAGTACTCACCTTGAAAACGCAGGCTGCTTTTCAAATAAATAATTAGCATTGTATTACATATATTCTTGAATCAGTCTTTGTATAACACAAACAACAAATCTATTCTTGTATTTCTATCATCTTTACTATTGAGATAAGAGCTGAACAAGTCCCAATCCAAGAGCTCTTAAACAGTTCTCAAGCAGTTCTACCCTACCCTGGAAAGAATATGAACTAAATCAATGTGGAGAAAAAATTTAAGTAGATAAAAAGCATTACTTTTAAGTTCTGTCAGCCTACATCACTTGTTTCCATAGCACTTCTCTGGTAATCTAACAAAACAATGGAGAAAATCAGTTTAGAACTTTTTAAATAAACCTTTCATTATTTAACAGCAAAAAGAAAAGTTCTTTACACTTTTAAAAAATGACTTGAAACAAGTGCTATCAAATGAAAATTATGCCACTTTCAATTTTTGCTTATCGTACCTAACGTTGGCCTGTAAGTTGATACACCAAGTTAAATCTTAAAAATCTGTAATTAGCCTAACAGTTAAAGAGAAAAGGCACACACCAAAATAATGCTACTTACTCTTCCATTTCCATGTTTTTAAAACCATATAAAACCAAATCACCAGGGCGCCTGAATGGCTCAGTCAGTTAAGTGTCCAACTATTAATTTGGGCTCAGGTCATGATTTCACAGTTACTGAGGTGAACCCCACGTCGGGCTCTGTGCTGATGGCATGGAGCCTGCTTGAGATTCTCTACCTCTCTCTCTCTCTCTCTCAAATAAAAAACTTTAAAAAAAAAAAAAAACTAAATCATCTATCGTTAAGTTATTTAGTAGAAATTAAATTTACAAGGTCTAAATCTATGTAACAATTAAAAATATGTTTTCAATACATTTCAATTTTACTGGAACAACTGGGTATTCATTCAAAAAGCTGATCTTAGAACCTCCTCTTATACTCAAAAATTAACTCAAAATGGGTCATACACTTAAATGTGAGGGCTAAAACAAAATATTTAGAAAACAACATAAGAGAAAATCCTTGAGATCTAAAGTAAAGATTTCTTGGATATAGCATCAAAAGGTCCATAAAAACAAGAATCAATAAATTGGACCTCATGAAAATTCAAAACTTTTAAACTTCAAAAGACACCGTTAAGAAAATGAAAAGTCAAACAGATTAGGAGAAAATATTTACAAACTGCATCCAATAAGAGACTTGGACCCAAAATTTGTAAAGAATTCTTATAATTCAGCTCATGAGATGAGCAAAAGATATGAAGAGATATCTCACCCAAGACAATAAATATATGGCTAATAAGTATCTGAAGATAGTTAGTATCATTAATCATTAACAAATGCAAATTAAAGCCACAATGGACACCATTTCCACCCATCAAAACACCTTTAAAACACACAACAACAAATGTTAGTAAGGATGTAGAGAAAGGAGAACCTTCATACATTGTGGGTAGGATAGTAAAATGGTACAACCACTTTTGAAAAGTTTGCAGTTTTTCAAAAAGCTAAACATACAAACTATGATATGTCCCAACAATTCTTCTCCTAGGTACCTGACCAAGATATATGAAAACATGTGCCCAAAGATTTGCATCCAAATATTTGTGGTAGCATTATTCGTAAATTTTTTTTTAACATTTTTATCTTTGAGAGAGAGAGACAGAGCGCAAACAGGGGAGGGGCAGAGAGAGAGGGAGACACAGAATCCAAAGCAGGCTCCAGGCTCTGAGCTGTCAGCACAGAGCCCGACGTGGGGCTCGAACTCACAGACCGTGAGATTATGACCTGAGCCGAAGTCGGATGCTTAACTGACTGAGTCACCGAGGCATCCCTGTGGTAGCATTATTGTAATAGCCCCAAACTGAAAACAGTGTCCATCAACTGGTCAATGTACAGGCAGAAAGTGGCATGTCCACACAATGGAACATTATTTAGCAATAAAAAGGAATAAACTATTGACACGTTACCTCATGCATAAGCCTAAACACATCGTTAAAGGAAATATGAAAGACTCCATATTGAATGATCCTATTTATCAGAAGTGTCCAGAGAAATAAAGTTTATTCAGACAGAAAACAGATTAGGGGTTTCCTGAGGCTGCTGGTGGGAACAAAGATGAACTGTAAATGAACATGAGGGATCTTACTGTGGTGATAAAAATGTTTTAAAGTTGATGTTGGTTCCATCTATGATGATGGCTGCATCATCAATAAAGTTACTAAAAATTAATGAATCATATATTTGAAATGGGTGAATTTTATGATACGTAGACATGCCTCAATAAAGGTGTATTTTTCTTTTTAAAAAATACATTTTTAAATGTTTATTTTTGAGAGAGAGTGGGGGAGGGGGAGAGGGAGGCAGAGGATCCCAAGCAGGCTCCACGATGACAGCAGAGAGCCTCATGTGGGCTTTGAACTCACAAACTGTGAGATCATGACCTGAGCTGGACACTGAACCAACTGAGCCACCCAGACGCCCCAAAAATACAAGTTTTTAAAAATACGTGTACTTTTGTTTGTTGTCCCCTGAAGAATTAAATAAGACTGACTACAGCAATTTCTACCATTTTTATTGAGCAACTGTACTACTTCTAATCCGGGATGGGAAATCACAGTCTAACTTTAGAGAGGCTCCAACATGGTGTTAAAAACACTCCTCCGACTGTTCATTAGACTGGGCCCTCCAGGAAAAGGATTTCTCATAAATCAGCGTACCTTCCACTGGTTTATATTTTAAGAAGCCAGTGCCTGGAAGCTGCTCAAGAGTATATACAAAAGAGATTTAAGTCGTCCTTTGACAATGGGCCAGTTGATCTGATCGGTGTTTTCATCTACATTCAAATTATGTAAGAATTCAAAGCGACAAACATTTTAACACAGTTTGAAAGGATGCAGGGTAAGTTATATAACTTTGAGGGTATACATGCCCAGATGGCAGAGGCACAGCTTGCTTGAGTAAATGGATCATGTCATGACACGGTAGCCCTCAGTAATGACACTGAATGGCAAGCAACCTTACAGGCATGAATCTAATGCTTGGATCTTCCTATATTCATCCTAAATATATCCTCTTGGCTAGCCGCTCTAGGAAGCCTTTTATAATACCCCAGGACTTTATGGCGCACGTAGTACTTCAAAGATTTTTACAAACTTTTCAGGTCTTTACACAAATACCACTTTGTCTGTGAGACTTGGCCTGACCACCTTATTGAAAACTGCTAACCTCACAAAACTCACTCTCTCCTCCCTGATTCATTCTTCTCAGTAGCACTAAACAGACTACATATTTTACACATATATTCTGATCTTTTGTCTCCTCCTACTAGAACATAAGCTCCACAAAAGGAGAGATTTAATTTTTTTTAACGTTTATTTATCATCCAGAGACAGAGAGACACAGAGCGTGAGCAGGGGAGGGGTAGAGAGAGGGGGAGACATAGAATCCAAAGTAGGCTCCAGGCTCTGAGCTGTCAGCACAGAGCCCCATGCGGGGCTCGAACTCACAGACCGAGATGCGAGATCATGACCTGAGCCGAAGTCGGTGGCTTAACCAACTGAGCCACCCAGGTGCCCCAAAGGAGAGATTTTAATGTGGCTGTGTTCCTTATTGTATCCCCACCGCCTAGAATGATGTCTAGCACACAGCAGGTGCTCGGCAAGTACGTTCCGAATAAAACAGCATCAGACACGTGCAATAAGATGGTCTATGCCACGGGAATGAACGAGTTCCTTCTACCTATTTAACACCTTTGACTTGAGGCTTAAAATATGAAGTTTACAGGGAACTAAAGGCCTGAGAGTAAAATCTCAGACTGCCTACAGCAAAAGAAAAAAGCTGACGTTTGACTTGTAATTCTGGATTTACAACAATCCAACGGAAAGTATTTCTAATAAGCTGGCTCTAATTCTGAAGAGAGGACAGATTAATAAAACCCCATGTGACTCCCATTAACATCAAAAAAAAAAAAAAAAGGTTCAATGCTTAACTAGTAACAAGTAAAAAAATAAAATAAAATGACATTCAAAAGCAGCCTGTTTCTCTACACCGAAAATGGGATCCCATCACCAAGAAAACAGACCTCAGCTGGACAGGTCTTAGCAGTTCTGGCCTCCTGAGCCCGGTACGCTCCGAGGGCCAACACCAAGGAACCTTTAATCTGTCCCCATTCCAGAAGCCTTCCTAGACTTCTTTCCACACGCCAAGCACCCTTGAGATCCCCAGATCTAACCGAGCCCAGACCCGCTGCCGCGGCCTCCCTGCGTTCACGCCCCCACCTGCAGGCCCTGGGAACCTGCCCGAAAGCGTCCGCCCCACCAACCCGAGTCCCGGAGCACGAGCGTCGGACGGCAGGCACCTCCCGGCCTGGCCAGTGCTGGAAGACATTTTGCACCTCACCCTGCTTCTGCCAATTTCGGTGTGACCTTGGGCTCGTTCCCAAACCTCTAGGGGTCCCCGTTTTCCCACCTTCAAGGTGAGGACAACACCTGCGCCGAGTCGCCGCAAGGAAGAAATGAGCTCACACGCGAAGCACCCAGCAAGGCACCTGAGGCGCTGGAAACTCGCTCACCGGCACCGGGTCTTACTCCCCGGCGCCGCCCACACCGACTCCGCTGCAAGGCACCCTGCCCCCCAGCCCGACCTCCGGCGTCACCCACCCGGGCACGGACCGCCGGTCACACCCCGGGCCCACCGTCGTCCCCGCCGCCGCCCCCACGCCCGCCCTCGCGGGGCTCCCGGGCCCGCTCCACCTGCCGCCAGGCCCGCGCCCGCCCGCGGCCCTGGGCGCGCCGGGCTCCCGCCGCCCGACCCGGCCTCCTGCGAGCGGACAGCCCCGCGCGGCGGCCTCCGGCGCGTACTCAACTCTTCACTTTGCCGAAGGTGCCGACGCCCAGCGTGTCACCCAGCACGTAGTGTCCGATCTTCACCCGCCCGTCGTGCTTCTGCTTCTCAGCCATCTTCGGCGCGCGCAGCCTCGCTCCGCCGCCGGCGCCTCAGTGCGAGTGCGGCCGCCGCCGCGGGCTCCTCAGTGTGGCCGCCGCCTACCCACAGTGCAGCGGGCCCGCGGCGGGGGGGTGGGGGGAGGCCCGAGTCGCCGAGGGGCGCGGGGCGGGCGCGGCGCGCGGGAGGCGGCGGCGGCGGCGGCGTGGGAGCGTCCGGGCGCGAGCTGCGGCGGCGGCGGCGGCGGCGGCGGCGGCGGCTGGGGGCTGGGCGGGGCGCCGGAGGGGGGCGGGGCGGGCCTGGGGGCAGCCAGGTGTGCGGAGGAGGGAGCGGGGCAGGGAGGGGGGTGGCCCCTTCCACCTGTGGGGGGCGCCTAGCGCGGGAGCAGGCTTCGGAACCCGCCGTGGGAGAAACCGAGGGGAGCTAACGTGTGAGCCGAGAGGGGCCGAGCGTCGGCGTGCGGCGACGTGGGAATCGAATTTGAAGAGGGGCAGTCCTGAGGTGTGGGGAGAGAGGGACGTGAAGTCTAAAGTGCGGGTGTAAGGGAAGTCAGGGGGAGGCGGCGGTGGGGAAGGGCCTCGATCGAAGGTCAGTCTGCGGAGCGCTAGGGGGAAGTTTTTCGAGTCTGGGCGGGGTGTTTCTGATGCAGGTCTTGGCACACAGAGGACGCAATACTTGTGCTCTCTTCGGTTGTTCTCCACTGTGGATTTTGTAATTCTCCGTCCTCTTGCCCTGTGGTGCAAGAGCTCTCTCCCCAAGAGCTCTCAGTTCTGATTTGCGTTTAGTTCTCCAGTAACGCACAGTCACGATTTTTGCTCGATTGTAATTTAGCACATGCTTATATAAAGTGTAGATTTAGCTGGTCGTAGAGTTGCCCAAAGGGGGCAATAGTGAAATGAAAAGGGAAACAATGTAATGAGCAAAGCAAGTAAAATACATAAAGGACCTAGAGAATTGTGAAGAGCAAGGGCGATATAAGGACACAAATTAAAGAAAAATAAGAGATCGAAGTAGGGGAGAAGGGTGAGAGGAAACTGGAAGCGTGACACGCAGGCACAGTATTAAAGACTGACAAGAATTTCGTTACGAATTGATCTCTCCCATCCTCCCTCCCTTTCTTCCTTCCATGTGGTCCGAGTCTTCAGGGTTGCCTTTCAGTGCTTAAAAATGATTTGATGATTGGAACTGAATGTTTACGGAGTAGTTGAACATACTTAATTAACATTGTGCATAACACTAGAGTTTCAAGGTCATGCTCCTCAAACAGGAACCCTCTTATCACACTGTTTATGTGTAAAGAGAGAAATGTATTGATCAGAAGGAATAAAATGTAATAAAAGTTTATTTTCTGAGAAGTGATAGATACGCGAATGGCAAACATACATCCTTTCTTGTTCAGACACCAAGGCAATCTGATGAGAGATGATCACAGCTTATAAATTATAAATATCACAGCTGTTGAACAGAGGCTATTTTCGTTCATTCTTGGGATCATCTTTCTTGCTGACAAGAAGTATCATTTAAGAATCACTCGACCTAGCTGGCAATTGGGAGAAAACAGCCAGTTATTTTTAATGCTGAACCTTCATTTGGGTATTCGTTCAAATAAGTAAGAAAACAGAATACTTAATTTTGCTTTTGAGACAGATGATGTATGTCTCTTCTTCTGATACACCAGTAAAAGACATTGAAAAGTCTGTTAGATTGTTTTCTTGATTCGCCACGAAGGCAGATTATAAATGGAGATTTTAAAGCATTTTACACACCATCTTTACTCCTCGATAATTACAATTTGTTATTATATACTTCATAACTATGATCCTTACCCAGCAACTGTGAACGACCTTGTAGCTTTATTATTATGCCAACAAGTATATACTTCGCTGATTAAAACGTTCATTTGAACACAATGATCTCATTTGACTGCCATAAAAGAAACTTATTATTACCCCCATTTTGTAGATGGTAAAACTTAAATCGGCTAAATGGCAGACTCATCAGAACCCCTATGCAGTTCTGACTTGTCCTTTGGTCTCTCTTCCATACCACAGCTGCCAAAGAAAACCAAACGTGTTCTAAGAACATTTAAAATGTTCACGATTGGAGTCCCATTCTCATAGTTATGTCTAGGGCAGGCCAACAATGTATACTTCAAGCTTCTACGTTTAGCTGTCTTCCTGACCTCAGTTTGGCAGCAAGATTGAACCCTAAGGGCTGAGAAGGCTGGGAAAGCACCACTCTCTCATTGGCAGGGAGCAGCCTCCTGTTGCCCTGGGGCATTTTGGATGTGGTTCCCAACTGCCTCACCCTCCCCAGGAGTACAAACCTGACTGTTCATCAGAACAAATCTCCTTGAGTGCCGTGCCCCTTGGAGGTCTCACCACCACCGACCCCCCACCACCAACAGAGATGTTCTGGTAAATAACAATATTCCCCATTTGATTATTTTCCAGTGATGCTATAGTGTCCCTATGTTCTTTAATACCTATCTCTAGATTGGTGCCCCAGACAGCCATTCAGTTCTCAACCCTGCTCCAGCTATTAACTGCTTTACCCACTGATACTGGGTCTTTGGGGTTATTTTACTTCAAATACTCAGAGCCTGAATAAGAGAATAGTGGACTACCACTAGCCAAATATACTACACTAGATTCCACTGGTATTCTCAACAACCAGTTCCTTCAAGTCTTTGCTCAGTCACCTTCCCCATTAGACTTACCTGCTTTGACCACCTTATTTTAACATGGGAAGTACCAGCCCACCCATACTCTCTGCCCTGTGCGCTCTCCTTCCCCCTACCCTTCTCAACTGTTTCTTTTCCCCCCATGGCACTTACTTTCTGACATACTATTTCATTTCCTTGTTTGTTATGTTTTCGTTTTGCTTGTCCCTCCTAACTAGAATGAAAGCTTCAAAGAGAGAGGGTTTTTTTTTTTTTTTTTTCTCTATTTTGTTCACTGATGGATCCTTGGCTCCCAGAATAGTGCCTAGCAAATTACAGGCACTCAAGTGGATTCACGTTGTGTGGAACCTGAAGTTTATATAATGTGCAGGACCTCTTTAAGGAAAAAAAATACAAACTTGTGTATGAAAGTGAGTATTTATTTGAAAGAGAGAACACAACTATGTACACATCCTTTGAAGCTGACAACACAAACATTCCTAAATCCAGAAAAATAACATTTTTATAAATTAATTGTCCCACACACCTCTATAATACTTTTGTACATTTTTGGAAGCATATTCTTTGATTGTCTTTTCATGTTTTATAATTTTTTATTTTCTTTTAGGGAGAGAAGGGGGGGCATGTGAGCAAGGTAGAAGAGCAAGGAAGAGGGAGAGAGAATCCCAAGCAGACTCCATGCTCAGCACTGAGCCCAGCACAGGGCTCAATCCCACAATCCTGGGATCATGACCTGAGCCAAAATCAAGAGTCAGACCCTCAACCAACTAAGCCACCCAGGTGCCCTTAATATTCTTTATAGAGCACATAGAAAGATCATTCTGTCCTTCCTCTGACATTATTCATCAAGTTTTTGATCACACATTTCTCTTTGGGGTCCCCATAGGACTTTCTTCATACAGCTAATAGAGCATCTATCAATTTTATTATATATTAATATCTCATGTATTTTTCATATATACTTATATATAAGTGAATATTTCATAGATAGCTACATATAAAAATTACATACCCCATCTGCTGTTCCTAGGGCCTAACAGAAAGTGGTACATCATTCCAGAAATATTTGCTGAATTGAAATAAGCAAAATAGTTACTAAACCATAGAATCAAGGAACAAGAATATAGGGAAGAGCACTTTAAAAAAAGAAGTTGGGTGCCTAGCTGGCTCAGTTCGAAAAGCATGTGACTCCCGATCTTGGGGTCGTGAGTTCGAACCCCATGTAGAGTGTGGAGATTACTTAAATGAAAACGTTTAATAAAAAATAATAAAATTAAAAAGTCAAAATTAATAGTTTTATTTTATGAAAATGCGTATTAACTACAAAACATAATTTTCTATCTTTAGTGCAGTAGTCATTAGTGAGATTGGAAATAGGCATACGGGAGAACATGTAGGACCTTATAGATTCATCCTAAGGCATTTCTGTTATTGCTCTGAAGTTTAAAATAAGAAGAGTTGATGGGCCCCCTGGGTGGCTCACTTGGTTAAGCGTCCAACTCTTGATTTTGGCTTGGGTCATGATCTCATGGTTCTCATGGTTCGTGAGATTGAGCCCCGCATCAGGTTCTGCACTGATAGCCTGGAGCCTTGGGATTCTCTCTCTCCATTATTTTCTGCCCCTTTTCTGGAGCCTTGGGATTCTCTCTCTCCATTACTTTCTGCCCCTTTTCTGCACACACTCACATGTGCTCTCTCTCTAAATAAATAAACTTAAAGCATATATAAAATAAGAAGAGTTGGACATTCAGTGATTAATGAACTGCGTTGATGATATGTTTTATGTATTACAAGACCAATAATTATCTAATTTTTATTATGAAAAATTCCAAACATACACCAAATTAGGTAGTAGAAATAACCCCTACCCTTGATGATTATCAACAGTGTTAACATTTACCAATCTATCTTGGCACTTTTTAATTTGTTCCCTAAGGTATTTGAAAGCAAATAACCAGATAAAATATTTCACTGATAAAAAAAAAAGTACTTTAGGGGCACCTGGCTGGCTCAGTCAGTTGAATGCCCAACTCTTTATTTCAGCTCAGGTCATGATCTCACAGTTGATGGGATCGAGTCCCATGTGAAGCTCTGTGCTGATAGCATGGAGCTTGCTGGGATTAGGTCTCTCTCCCTCTCTCTCTGTCTCTTCCCAGCTCATGAGCTCTCTCACTCAAAATAAATACACTTAAAAAAAAAAAAAAAAACATCATTTTATATCTCATTGGTAAAACTAGTAGTGTTGAAATAGATTATACTGAAAGTTCTTTTCAATTGTTAGGAAATTCAACTCCCAGTCCCCACTCCCCATTTTAAAATGAAACTATCAAAGGAAAAAGACAGGATTACAAGAAAGTACTGTAGGCTATAGCCCAAGGTATCAACAAACTGCTCTTGGTGCATTATTTTCCCTATACACGTTTACCTCTTGACGTTTGTTATTACTGGTTTGTAAGGTTGAGAGAATAATATTATTGGGCCCAACCTTCTCCAAAAGGATAAGTAGATGCAATATGTGTGACAATACTTGAAACCCTTTCAAGGAAATATAATATGTAACTTTGAGATGTAATTTTTAGCAGGTATCCTAGTAACAGATATTAAACTTAATGTAATCCATTTCCATTTTGTGGCTGAGTACATTTCTAAATTGCTTCAATGTGAGTCAACATTGTAATTTTCAGTGTAGCTGAGAAAAATAAAACATTTTGGATCAAATTTCTTCCAAGAGCAGATGCATTAATTGGAATAACAAAGGTTGTTTGCTTTGCTGTATAAACATTATGGATCTGACGGCATTTTTAGAAT
The DNA here is from genome assembly GCF_046562875.1 of Panthera onca. NCBI lineage: Eukaryota > Metazoa > Chordata > Mammalia > Carnivora > Felidae > Panthera > Panthera onca. Next base: position 175,853,128 of record NC_138346.1, read on the forward strand.
CTTGCTTTCATGTGTGTGTTGACAGCTTGCCTGAAAAAAGCTCAAACACACTTTTAGATCAGCTAAATCAATTATTTCCCTCCTGGCATGAATTCAGTGCCTATCTATACTAAATACTTTTAAATTGGTGAGGTTGAATGAGATATCAATGTCACCTTGAATTGATTATCAACTTTGTTATGGCCGTGCTTTGGAATTAAAACAACCCTTGACAAAACAATATAGTATATATATTATTTGAAGTCTTTTGTAATCCACTTTTAATGACCTCAAGTGGGTGTTAATGCTTTGGCTTGTTGGCTCAATCCTGTTAGCATTAACTGCAAAGCTTTGACATGATTAGTTAGTGCAAACTTAAGATCAATTATGTAATTTCAAAATTTCCAAATGGTCTGTAAATGACAAAATAATTCACCCTCTAAGAATAAAGACCTTTAAAAACTAACCAAAGAATTCAGTTTCTTTTCTTTCTTTTTTTTTTTTTTTTAATTAGAATGTGGGGCAGTAGGTGCCCTTGAAGCGTTCTTAACTCTGAAGTTGCAATTCTATGAAATTAAACATATTAATACTTTTTAAAGTATTTATTAATAAACCTTCACCCTTTGTTCTTAAAATATTGAAAGGTTTTAGAAGTGGTATAAAATTAGCTTTATCTATTAAAGATTCCCAACTTCTCTGAGTATATCATTCCTTGTTCTAAATACATTCATTTATTGAACAAAGATGTTTTGAATGCCTACTGAGAGCCACACACTCTTCTAGGATATAATTTTAAGGAAGGTAAGGTATATTTTATTATTTATATTATTATAATATTATTTATATTATTGATATATTTGTGTGTGTGTCTGTGTCTCCATCCCTATAGGATAAGGGCTATTGCACTGGGGTTTTACAGTAGGAGAGAGATTTGGCTCAATTCCAAATACAATAATGAAAAGTAGGGATTTATAGACAAGGAGCAAGATGGGAGGGTCAGTGGGTAGGAAATTACTAAAAGGCTAGGGCATGTGACTCTTGATCATGGGTTCGTGAATGTGAACCCCATGTTGAGCATACAGATTACTTTTAAAAAATAGTAAAAAAAAAAAAAAAGTAATTCTTTGCTAAAGTGACTTAACAGGACAAGGTGATGGTAAAGATGAAGAACTTTGTTGAGTAGTGAGGGTTATTAGTCTGGCTGTACTAACTCAGTAGTATTCTTTTTTATTTTTTTATTTTTGAGACAGAGAGAGACAGAGCATGAGCAGGGGAGGGGGAGAGAGAGAGGGAGACACAGAATCTGAAGCAGGCTCCAAGCTCTGAGCTGTCAGCACAGAACCCGACGCGGGGCTCGAATCCTTGAACTGTGAGATCATGACCTGATCCAAAGTCGGACGCTTAACAGACTGGGCCACCCAGGCGCCCCTAACTTAGTAGTATTCTTGCCCAAGGGTGGGTGCCCAAGGGGAGAGCTAAGGGTGCCCAAGGGTGGGGCCTAATAGGGCTCAGAGGAGTCTGACAACAATCCTGTCAAGGAGAGGGTCTTTGTCGCATTCTAGGGGGAAAGCCAGACAATAAACAAGCAATGAAATATATAATCTAATGTAATATTAGTGACAAGTGCAGTAAAGAAAAATGAGCAGAGTAAATGGATGCACAGATGAAAGTGGGGAAGGGGGAAGGGTTGAACAGGCATTTTATATGGGTTGTCAGAGAAAGTCTCTCTGAGAATGTAGCATTTGAGCAGACAGCTGAGAATTATATGAAGGAAAGAACCATTGAAATGTCTGAGATCAGAGCATTGCACACAGAGGCAAGAGCAAAGACCCTGAGATAGTACAAATAGCATACAGAAGATACAGCAAGAAAACCGATGTGCCCATCAGTGAGTACAAGAATGAGAATAGATGGCGTTGCAATTAGAATGCTTAGAGCCAGGGACACCTGGGTGGCTCAGTTGGTTAAGCGTCCATATGTGGCTCACGTCATGATCTCATGGTTCAAGGGTTTTGAGCCCCACATTGGGCTCGCTGCTGTCAGTGCAGAGCCAGCTTCAGATCCTCTGTCCCCCTCTCTCTCTGCCCTTCCCCCACTGGTTCTCTCTCTCAAAATAAATAAACTTAAAAAAAAAGAAAAGAAAAGAATGCTTACAGCCAGATCATATTGGTTAGGCTATAGTAAAAACTCCGGACTTTTTAAACAGTGTGATCACAGTTTTTGGAGGATTTTGGAACAGGAGACTGGCATGATATGAATCATAAACTTAAAGACCTCTCTGGATGGCCATGTGGAAAAGAGTCGAAAGGGACAAGAGTTGAAGCAGAGAAACTGAGAGGCCATTGTGTAGTAGAAACAGCCGAGGGCCAATAAGCTCTTATACTAGGGTCATAGCAGTGAGGATGGGGACAACCATCCAAATTCGGCATATATTTTGATAGAATCTTTATCCAAGAGGATTTGCCAGTGGTCGGTTGAGTGATGTGAGAAGAATCACAAAAAGGAATGAAACACTTTGATTTCTTTTGGCCCATACAACCAGATGGACGGGGGTGCCACAGACTGACATGCAAAAGACTTCATGAGAAATCAGTTGGGACGAAGGGAAGGACGAGGGACACAATTCTGTCTTGACCATGGTGAGTGTGAGAAGTTTAACCAAATTCAAAAGGATTCGTCCAGTAAGTAGTCAACCAGAAGAATGGGAACCTCAGGGGACAGGTCCAGACAGTAAATTCAAGTTTCAAAACCATCAGTATATATACCCTAGGACTGGCGATCCCTTGGGAAATCAATATAAAGAGCAAAAGGAAGAGATTCTCACACTGAGGTAGGTCAGACTTAGAGAACTATAAAAGGAAGAGGAGTTAGGGGAAAAAAAAAAGATACTAAGAAGGAATATCCACTAAGGTAGGAGGAAGTTTAAGAAAGTATTATCAACTGTTTCAAGACCCTATTCTTGCCTTGCCTAATGCTACCAAGAGGTTAAGCGAGTTGGAGTTGAGTTGACTATTGGATTTGATAATGGACTTGATAGTGGTATGATGATGGTGGTATGAATGGAGTGAGTTGAGGAGAAAAATTGAAGACCTAGGAGAAGACGATTCCCTCCAATTCTCGGCTACGAAAGGGAGCAGAGAAATGTATGAAGTTGGCTTTGCAGGGGGTAGTAGCAATTGGGGAATGTGGAGACAAGAGGGAATGGTTTAGGATGAGCAAAAATGCCACATGCTTGCGTGCCGATTGGTATGATCCCGTAGAAGCAGGGGGGGAAATGATGGTGTAAGACAGAATGAATACCTGTGGAACGTTTAGCAGTGAATCCTGATTCGACAGTCCTGCAGGACCTCTCATACCTGGACTTATACTCTAATGGAAATCATATACACTTTAATAGATTGCAAAAATGGTACAAGAAGTGGTATAACAAAATCATGGATAGAAGTGCCTGAAAAGTAAGGAACCGTAGGTTAGAAGGCTCTTGTATTTGACCAGGGGAAAAAAGGTTAAGGACTCGAACCACTGGCAGTTCCCGCAGGGAAGGAGAGGAAAGGGTGGATTCGAGTAATATTGAAGAGGAAGAATGAATAGGATTTAGTGACTGCTTATTTATGAATTAGGAGAGAAATGGAACAATTTTGGATGACCTCTAGGTGGATGAATCTTCCTTAAACAATTCTTAGCCTATCGCTTTCTTCCTTAAAAATGTTCAAAGACGGCTCCCTCTCTCTGCCCTTTCCTCACGCTCTGTCTCTGTCTCTGTCTCTCTCTCTCAAAAATAAATAAACATAAAAAAATATTTAAAAAGGGGTGCCTGGGTGGCTTAGTCGGTTAAGCGTCTGACTTCGGCTCAGGTCATGATCTCGCAGTTTGTGAGTTCGAGCCCCACGTCGGGCTCTGTGCTGACAGCTCAGGGCCTGGAGCCTGCTTTGGACTCTGTGTCTCCCTCTCTCTCTGCCCCTCCCCTGCTCTCACTCTGTCTCTCTGTATCTGTCTCTGTCTCTCTCTCAACAATAAATAAACATAAAAAAATATTTTTAAAAAATGTTCAAAGACAGGGCACCTGCGGGGCTCAGTCGACTAAGCATCCAACTCTTGATTTCAGCTCTGGTCATGATCTAATGGCTGTGGGATTGAGCCCTGCATTGGGTTCCATGCTGAGCTATGGAGCCTGCTTAATATTCTCTCTCTCTCTCTCTCTCTCTCTCTCTCTCTCTCTCTTTCCTGCTCGTGCACTCTCTGTCTCAAATTTTTAAAAAAATTAAAATTGAATAAATCCATAAAATAAAAACGTTCAAAGACTTTACATTGCCTAATGATTAATGTTTAAAGCTCCGTAGTCTGGAATTCATGGACCCCTGAAATCTGCTTTTTTGGCATGCCCAGTACCTTTCATAGAGACTTCGTTGGAACTCAAGGACTTAGTGAATTCTACTTTGAAAAGTACTCGTCTAAAGAGTAAAATTCAAACTCTTTCAGTCTGCATTCAAGGCCCTCTCTAATCTCCTTACTAATCGCATTTCTTGCCTCATCTTTCTTACCTGTAGGTCTTTTCCATTCTGTGTACACATGAAGCTATAGCAGGCAAGTTCCTTGTTCTCATTGTCTAGAACTCCTTTAGCCGTTGGTACTCCTGATCACGGTCTGCCTAACAAATACCTCCACGGGTTTCAAAATTCGCCTCCTCGGTCCCACCGTTCTGCAACGTCCCAGATACAGTTGACCACGCTGTCTTTAATAATGTCGTGTGCTTTATACAATTAAATCCCTCATTGTACTTACCTATTTATAGGTCTCGTTCACCGTTTGACTATTAATCCCTTGAGGGCAAGCTGTGTACACAGTACATGGTAATGGTACTTAATATATGTTGATACGTGTACTTAATACATGTCAGTGGAGTGAATGAGTAACAGATGAAATCTCACTTCAGGCATAATGTTATCTGGATTCACCTCTCCCCTCCCAGGCAGCCCTAAAGGGTTCTTCCTGTTTACTCCTGTAAGGTCCTGTATCACTTCTGTTCTAGCACCATACTGTGCTCTAGTGTCGTATTTTGCTCTATAGCGTTGTTTCTTCTGCCTCTTTTGGTGCTTATACCCCTTCCCTGCAGTGTTCAAGTGCAAGGATTTTATCCTGTTAATCTTTGTACCCCAATCACCTAGGTTCTTAATATATGCTTTAAAAATGTATTGTTCACTGGGGTGCCTGGGTGGCGCAGTCGGTTAAGCGTCCAACTTCGGCTCAAGTCATGATCTCACAGTTTGTGAGTTCGAGCCCCGCGTCAGGCTCTGTGCTGACAGCTCAGAGCCTGGAGCCTACTTCGGATTCTGTGTCTCCCTCTCTCTCTACCCCTCCCCTGCTCATACTCTTGTCTCTCTCTCTCTCAAAAATGAATAAACTTAAAAAAAATTTTAAAAATAAAATAAAAATGTATTGTTTAATAATTAAAGCGCTATCGTGCCTTTTAAAGTCTTATATCACATAATCATGCCCACGTTTTTCCACCTTCACTAAGGATTCTCTAATGACTCTGGGCTAGAACTCCCCCGAATCTTTCGCTCAGCGTTCTATTGACCTGTACCTATATCTCTTTTGTGTAATTACCACTTTCTAGGACAGTAATTGGTACAGAGTGACTACAAAAGCCTAAGAACAAGAAAAATCTTATTCTTCATTATATTCCCATACAGCTGTAATTCTCTTCTTTTTTTATACTCGAATAGCACACTAGTTCCTAGAGCCCTTGTCGTAATTCTACCCTTCCCATGGGAGAGAGCTGTAAAAACAATGCTTCTGAATCTGATATGATTTATTTTGTTAAAATAAACAATCATAAACTACTGCATTTATACTATTATTGATAACTAGTTATGCCAATCTCTTGTCTCCCTGGAAGGCTTTCTTTGAATGTTTGATGAATGAATAAAAGAAGGAAGGAATACTATTTCCATTACCAACTTCAGAGGGATTTCAGACTTTGCTTTTTGTCCAAAATTAGTCTGCTCATTTTATCTATCACTGCTTAGAGCCAAAAATAATTTATTTGTATGGGCTAGAGGAAGTTAGTATTGTCCTTTATAAGCCAAATTTGAAATAAAATAATAGTTTCACTTAAAAGAAATATGCTTCTTTTTTCCAGGCCATACTAACCTTGGAAACAAATAGAAATGTTTACAGGAACTGAGTTTTCCCTGAGGTGTTAGTATGTTCTGACCTCTCTATTCTCTGTGTAACCCAAGTAACCGCTACTCTTTCCCATTTCCCATGTTCCCCAGCACTTACTTTTCCATCTGGCGCCCACTGCTGCTTTCTTGATCCCCAAAATTGAGGAGGAGGGATTTTTTTTTCCTCCCAGTGACTACAACTCTTTAACAATTGAAAAGGTGATCTTGGGGGTGCCTGGGTGGTTCAGTCAGTTAAGCGGTTATGCGGTTAAGCAGTTAAGCGTCTGACTCTTGATTTCAGCTCAGGTCATTTAATTTCAGCTCAGGTCATGATCGCACAGTTGGAGAGTTGGAGCCCCACATCGGGCTTTGCACTGACAGTACACGGAGCCTGCTTGGGATTCTCTCCTCTCTTTCTGCCCCTTCCCCCTCTCACACATGCACGGGCTCTCTCTCAAAATAAATAAATAAACTTTAAAAAGTAAAAAAAAAAAAAAAAAAAAATGAAAGGCGATTTTGTTCTTTCGGTTTAGACCCCATTATACAACGCAGAACTTGAAACAAATGTCTCAGGAGGACTGAGCACCGGGAGGAAGTTATCATGCATGCTCAGCCCCAACCCGTTACCCATGCAAACCATAATGGAGTAGCCCAGCCCTGGAGCACCTGTCTCTCTGCTCCTTCTACCTGCGTGGGTAATTCTCCCCTTCTCAGGGAACACCTCCCACTTTTTCAAAGACTGGAGGCAGCTTTTATTTCCCCCTACTTTGTTTTTCCTCTTTGTGTGATCATCCAAGTGCCCCAGAAAGCTGCTCCTGACTCTGGGAGAAAGGGAGAAGGCACGTAGGGAGGATGTCTCTGTGCAAAGTTGACACTTGGGTTCCCTTGCCAGAATTTAGAAAGTGAGCATGTGGTTGGCATCCCCACCGTGATCCTGCTCTCATACGCTTTCATGATTTGATCCTCTTGATATCTCACATAGACCACGTAACGACGTGTGTGGAATGTCGGGCTTACTTGGCTACAGACATAGATTAGGGATATGCTAAAAATCGTAATGCATGATGAGAAACTTATCACAGCATCTCTCATGAGTTTTTCCAGGAAAAAAAAAAAAAAAAGAATTCAAGGCAATCTTCAACTATATTCCTGGAAATAGGTCTTTAAATTTTTCCTCAGGAGGAAAAAAAAGAAACCACCTTAAGTATCATCCTCTATTTTTTAAAATGTGTATTTCCAGCCTTTTATAATCTTTTTCAAGTCTTGTTTTGGGAACAACAAAGAAAAGAGTAAAAATAAATTTGAAGGCATTCTTTTTGTTTTGCTTTAAATCTGATTCTAATTCTCTTTAATAAAACTTACAACCATTTTTTTTTTAGATTCAAGTTAGTTAACGTACAGTGCAGTATTGGGTTTCAGTAGAATTTAGTGATTTATCACTTACACGCAACACCCAATGATCATCCCAACAAGTGCCCTCCTTATCGCCCATCACCTATTTAACCCATCCCCCCACCTGCCTCCCCTCTAGCAACTCTCAGTTTGCTCTCTGTGTTTAAGAGTCTCTTGTGGTTTGCCTCCCTCTCTGTTTTTATCTTATTTTATTTTTCCTTCTCTTCCCCTATATTCATCTGTTTTGTTTCTTAAATTCTGTATATGAGAGAAGTCATATGTTATTTGTCTTTCTCTGACTTATGTCACTTAGCATAATGCACTCTAGTTCCATCCATGTTGTCGCAAATGGCAACATTTCATTCTTTTTGATCGCCTAGTAATATTCCCTTGTGTATGGATGTGTAGACCACATCTTTATCCATTCATCAGTTGATGGACTTTTGGGCTCTTTGCATAATTTGGCTGCTGTACAGTCATTTTTAATGTAGCTTTTTTTCAGGTAACTGTTATCGGGTTTATTGTAAAGGTGAATCATTGGAGGAATTCTTTTGGTAAGCTAAATGCTAATCTTTCAGAATGTCATTCAAGCCTCAAGAGTTTTCTAGTGCCTACCATGCTACATACAAAAGAAGTATCCCGTGAACAATGCCCTGAAGCTCACCTTCTCAAGAAGACTTGTACTAATGAAACAATTTGTTTTTTCCATGTTTATTTATTTGTTTTGAGAGAGAGAGAGTGGGGGAGGGCAGAGAGAGAGGGAGAAAGAGAATCACAAGCAGGCTTCATGCTGTCAGTGCAGAGCCTATCTCGGGGCTCAATCCCACAAACTGTGAGATCATGACCTGAGCTGAAATCAAGAGGCAAATGCTTAACCAGCCGAGCCCCTCAGGTGCCCCGCCATGAAACAATTTAAAAGTAAGTCATTATTTTTTGACTTATTCCTTTTTAACTCATGAATTAAAATGACACCTCTTATTTTTTCCACCAAACTCTCTTTAGTTGCATAAGAAAGAAATCACTGGATTTTTGTTACTTTTCATTGCCTGTGACATAAATACTCTCAGAAACATGGGCTTGTAACAAAAACAGTCTGATTATACACTCTTCCTGCCCTTTTCTTTACTCCCTCACTTGAAAATCTAGTGTATCTTTATGATGCCTAGAGAGAAAACGCTGAATCAAGTGGTGATAGCTTAAAATAAACAACCTGGGGGGCACGTGGGTGGCTCAGTCAAAGGTCCAACTCTTGATTTTGGCTCACATCATGATCTCACGGTTTGTGGGTTTGAGTCTGGTGTGGGTCTCTGTGCTGACAGCACGGAGCCTGCTTGGGATTCTCTGTCTCCCTCTCTCTCTGCCCCTCCCTTTCCTCTCACACAAAAATCAATAAATACACATTAAAAAAAATAACCTGAAGGCAAGGAAGATTTTTTTAGAGAGATAATTAATCAAAACTGTCTTTGATAAGTCCCATATTTCTTTTTATATATATATATTTTTTAATTTTTTTTTTAACATTTATTTATTTTTGAGACAGGGAGAGACAGAGCATGAACGGGGGAGGGTCAGAGAGAGGGAGACACAGAATCTGAAACAGGCTCCAGGCTCTGAGCTGTCAGCACAGAGCCCGACTCGGGGCTCGAACTCACGGACCGCGAGATCATGACCTGAGCTGAAGTCGGCCGCTTAACCGACTGAGCCACCCAGGTGCCCCTCATTTAGTCTTTATAAATTTTTTTTTAACGTTTATTTATTTTTGAGACAGAGAGAGACAGAGCATGAACGGGGAAGGGGCAGAGAGAGAGGGAGGCACAGAATCGGAAGCAGGCTCCAGGCTCTGAGCCATCAGCCCAGAGCCCGACGTGGGGCTCGAACTTGGGGACCACGAGATCGTGACCTGAGCTGAAGTCAGACACTTAACGGACTGAGCCACCCAGGCACCCCTCATTTAGTCTTTAAATTGTCATCACATGGGGTGCCTGGGTGGCTCAGGCGGTTAAGCAGCCAACTTCGGATCAGGTCATGATCTCACAGTCCGTGAGCTCAGGCCCTGCGTCGGGCTCTGTGCTGACAGCTCAGAGCCTGGAGCCTGTTTCAGATTCTGTGTCTCCCTCTCTCTGCTCCTCCCCCGTTCATGCTCTCTCTCTGTCTCGAAAAATAAATAAATGTTAAATAAAATAAAATAAAATAAAATAAAATAAAATAAAATAAAATAAAATAAATTGTCATCACATTTTTACTTATAAGAAAAAAAGAAGCCAAGGTGACTTGTACTAAGTAATCACACCCATTTGTGTCCTCAAAAGTTTTGTCAGGAACAATTAAGTTTCCCGCAGGAAGAGGATATGCATATGTAAAAAAAAAAAACACGAGCAAATTCTGTTTCCTTTTGTTTAGCAACATAAAAATAATACTGTCTACTCTTGTCACATACCTCATCTCTCTAATATCAGCTACAGAATTGGAAAGTCATGGTTTGGAGAAGCAGGGGGAATTGCAGAGATGGTACCTCTCCATTATTTCTGAATAACTCACAAAGATGCAATTTCATATGAACTTCATTTAAAAATACTTCATGACTTCAGTGTGAGGTTTACATCAGGAAAATATACAACTGAGCCAAGTGAGTCTAACAATAATTTTATAGAAATCGAAAGGTTTATTTTATGTGCTGAATGGAAATAGAAACCAGTTTGCATTCTACTGTTTCCATTTTCTTTTTTTTTTTTTCGAATTATCATCACTTTCTCATTCCTGTATATTGTTGTCTGCTGTTTACTGTGAAGGGACTGCATTATACAACCTATTTGGAATCTTTTTAACTGTGTTGTTATGGTAATAGACCTCCTGACAGGCTCATAACTACATAATGTGACTCTTTGAAGGTTTTCCCAGTAAGCAAATCATAAAAGAAATAAATGTGGAAAGAAGTCGGTTCAAGAACTGATTTTCATCAACAGTATAGTAAATGAATAGTGAATACCCTAAAGATATTTGGTAAATGTATACAATCTGTTTGTACAGATTTCTCTCTCTCTCTCTCTCTCTCTCTCTCTCACACACACACACACACGCACAGATGTTCATGTGCACACAGCTTATCTTCAGGAAAATACTTGAGGTATATTAAACGAAGCATGCTTAACTTATTTTATTTAAAATAAAATCACCTCACCGAGAGAAGGAAAAGTGAGAAGTCCCACATAGGAAACGGGGGAGAGAAAAATAACTACTTTAATTCTCCCATGATTTTAGAATTGAAAAAGATTAAGGACAACATATTCTGGTTTCCGTGTGCATGGATTCATTTAGTCATTCAAAAGACATTTATTAAGTGCTTTTTTGATGCCAGGGCTTTGACTAGGCCTTGGGTATGCAAAGATAATACATACTGCTTCTGACTTCAGAAATGAACGATCAGAAGGCATAATAATATGTAAAATGATAGAGATAAGCACAGGTGCTACGGAAGCCCCAGAAAGAAATTGATATGTTTTGTTCTGTACTTTCTTAGATTTAATTAATGTATCACATCACTTTCTCTAAACTACTAGCCTGGCTTCCAAACAAGCACGTCCTTTGTAAGTGGTTTTCCAATGAAATACTAAAATGTTACTTAAATCTGAAAGGATATTTTAGAATTTAATTCGTTTTTGTAACTCAGGGGTATGACTTGGCTCTTTAATCTGCAGTCAAGACAGATTATACTACTTTATGTTTAACTCCCAATTTTTCCTCCCCCACCTCCCCGTGTAGGAGAGGCATATACTTCCCCACCACATTGATGAGGGGCTTGGCCATGTGACTTGCTTTGACCAATGGAATGTGAGCAGATGTCACATACACCCCATCCTTGAACAAGTACTAACATGCTTGCATGGTTTGCTCTGTCCTCTTAAGCTTCTGATCTCTGCCAAACAAATAGCCTTTCTCGGATAGTCCTGAACCAAAAAAAAAAAACCATATAGAGCCCATCAAAGCTGTAGGCGATGCTCAGAGGCCTGTGAGCATGAAATAAATCTATATTAATGTAAGCCACTGGAGTGTTAGGGTTGCCTGGTACTATAGCAAAAAAGAATTAACTTTTTGATCATAGCGTCCTTGTGAGAAAAACCATAAGCAATATAAACAAAAGGGGGGACTTTGAAGTGACTTTCAAAACAAAGAAGCAAATGTTACACATAGATTGTCAAATATGTGCCGTGTGTCACTCTTAACACAATGTCCGCCTTTTTGTACCAAAGTGCGTGCAAAGGATGCAAATACTTGCCATACAATAGCCTACAGGTATGCCTCTATGTTTGTATTAATAATTAATAATAATGTATCTGTCATGATTCCCCTTTTATAATAAAATTGAAAAGAAATCATTTTCACAATAAAATCCATTGCCACCAATCTAATTCAGTAAAGAAAATGACATGAGGAAGAAGAGTTTTGTCCTAATGAAATAGGACTTTAGGCTTATGAAATGCTTCAGACAGTTCTCACTCTCCACTAATGCCCACGGGAAGCAAAATAAAGGAAAGAAACTGCGTTGCAGGATTGTAACTGTGTTTTGTATAACTATACACCCAGATGCATATGGTAATAGAAATAATAATACCAAACATTAGTATTTTCTCATTTATTGGAGGGTTCTAGTTTGACCGCTGAGAAAGATTTCTTGTTCAATATTGTGCATTAGTAGTAGCTGTCAAAATTTTAAAGTCGTCTGTGACTAACTCATGTTGTTTATATTTCTGTTCTACTGTATTTGCATATTATAGTTATTTGACTATCTGAAAGCAACCTCCCTGCTCCAAAATTCATTCTAATGTTGAACATTTTATGTGTGAATGGAGAGAATGTACCCATATAAAACATAATGATACTATGCCATTTCCAGCGTGACTTTGTTTATAAACTCTAAAATCATGCAAAAAGCATATTTTTATAAATTGAGAAATGTTTTATAAGCACCAGTGGGATATAAGCTTTCTTCGCAAAAACACGCATTGGCTCATTCCAGAGCTATCTACTATTATTCATCGAAATGGAAGTTATTTTTACAGTTGATTTTTAGAGCAGGTTTTCATTGTACCCTGCAGATATATTAATGTGTTTTTATCATGTTGACATGTTATTATAAATAAATCATTTTATCTTAAACTTATGGTGTTTCTCCCATGCTTATATTAAGAGGAAGTGGGGGACTAGCGTGAATCAAAAGAAGTATCTGTAATAGTCCCTCCAGGAGTCCCTGTAGATTTTTGCCAGCTTGAGACTGATTTTTTTAGGGGAGGGGGGAAGAAATACAGTAATCTAAAATATAAACAAAAATGTTTCCCCAAAGTTCTTTGAATCAACAGAGAAAATATGTTGGGGATGCACCATATAAATTTACTAGAATGCCTTTGCCTATTCCATGTGAACCCACAGCCAAAAAAATGAAGCTTATGGTTGCACAGCTGGAGACTTATTACTTCTTCATTTTATAAAAATAAAACCACGGGTGATTGTGTACCAGTTGGTCTGAATTTGTGCATGTAGCAAATAGCTAATGAATTACTTCCTCCACTTTCTCTAGGTGCTGAATAGATGCATTTATCATGATCCTGTCATATACTGAATGTAGGAGACTGGATATTAAGGCTGAAAATAATATTTTGAAAGGGCGTTTTGCCTATTCATTCCTTGATTTGTTCCTTTGTCCTTTTCTTCATTTATTTATTCATTCGCTTAACAATAAATATTTATTGAGCGCTTCCTGTGAAGTAGGCGCTGTGCGAAGTTCTGGGAATACAGCGGTAAATAAATAAACACAGGAGGAGCTCAAAAGACAATTCCAGATCCTTCTCAGATTCACTCATCCATTTATTCACGTTTATTTCCAACACATAGTACAATGAATAGAGTCAAACAAACATGGATTTAATTTGCACTTAACAGCAGGGTGATCTCGGGCAAGTTGTTTAAATTCTCAGAGCCTCAGCTTTCATACCTGCTGTTTACCTTGAAGAATGACAGAGTGGATTACAAACATAACAGATAAAACTGCTTGACATTTTATTTTCTCCTACCCCACGCCAAAGCTCACCTGTTCCCCACATGTTAGGCCCTAGGGATACAAGATGGATAGGATGCATTTCCTAAGCACTGTGCTTAGTTGGAGCTAATATAGAGAACTATCAAATGTGGTCCTCATCTTCTGGAAAATTAAATAACAATGAGTAACATTTAATATATACCAACCATTGTCCTAAGTACTACTAGATGGATAAACTCACTCTTCTTCATACCAACCTATGAGATAGGAATTATGCACATCCTGTCTTTTTTTTTTTTTTTAACTTTATTTCTTCTGGGAGAGAGAGAGAGCAGGACAAGGACAGGGAGAAAGAGATAGAGATAGAGATAGAGAGAGAGAGAGAGAGAGAGAGAGAGAGAGAATCCCAAGCAGGCTTTGTGCTGTCAGTGCAAAGCCCCACGAGGGGCTCGAACTCACCAACCGTGAGATCATGACCTGAGCCAAAACCAAGAGTCAGACGCTTAACCTTAATCGACTGAGCCCAGAGCCCCTACATCCTGTTTTCTGTGAGGAAGCACGGGAAGATTAGGCCACTTGGCCATAGTAACACAACTAGTGAGTAGCAAGGTGGAATTCAATCCCAAGCAGCCTGTCTCTGGAATCTGTGTTCTTAGCCACTGCCTCTTTTTTTCTTTTTAATTCATTTTTTTATTCTTTAGTTTACATCCAAGTTAGTTAGCATATAGTGCTATAATGTTTCAGGAGTAGATTCCAGTGATCATCCCCTACATGTAACACCCAGTGCTATCCCAACAAGTGTCCTCCCTAATGCCCCTTAACCATTTAGCCCATGCCCCAACCCACAACCCCTCCAGCAACCCTCAGGTTGTTCTCTGTATTTAAGAGTCTCTTATGTTTTCTCCCCCTTCCTGTTTTTATATTATTTTTGGTTCCCTTCCCTTAAGTTCAGCTGTTTTGTATCTTAAAGTCCTCTTATGAGTGAAGTCATATGATATTTGTGTTTCTCTGACTAATTTCGCTTAGCATAATACCCTCTAGTTCCAACCACTTAGTTGCAAAGGGCAAGATTCCATTCTTTTTGATTGCTGAATAATACTCCATTGTATATATATACCACATCTTCTTTATCCATTCATCCGTCGATGGACATTTGGGCTCTTTCCAAAGGGTTGTAGGGTAGTTCTATTTTTTAATTTTTTGAGGAACCTCCATCCTGTTTTCCAGAGTCTTAGCCACTCCTTCTTGAAGGGAGGTTACTAATACAAAACAATATTTGGTAAACATCTTATGAGTGGTCTAAGCCGTAAGTGAATGAGGGGAGAGAAATCAGGGCGAAAGGTCAAGATCTTTAAAAATTGGTAGCACTTTAGTAGAGAGAACAGTGGATAATGATAAGAGATATTATTGGGGTTTCAAGAAGATTTAATTTTATCTCTCTAGAAAAATGATCCTTCCATACGTGTAACACAAATCTATTATGCTCCATTCTATGTAGTGGAAATGAAAACCATATTTAAAAAATAATTATAACTTTGTACTGCTTCCGATTTATAAAAGTAATATGTGCTAACATAGAAAACTAGCAAAATGGTAAAATATAAAGAAAAACACTTTAAAAATCACTCCTGGTTTCACCAACTGAAAAGATAATTGCTTTAATTTTAGGAATATTCCCTTGGATTCTCTTTTCTGTGCATGTTGTATTAAATGTATTTTTACATAAAAATGGGCAATATACTTATATGCAGTTTCAGACCTGTTCTTTTCACTGAATATTTTATCCTGAGCACCAAATACTATTTTTTTATGGATGCCCCAACAGTGCCTACCCTCCTTGCCTGTTTTAGCATCTCTGTAACACCTACCACCCTTGACACGCTGCAAGGTCAAATGTTACTTCTTTATTTTGTTCACCTGTTGTTCCTCCCCTCCCCACCCCCTACACACATTCAAGAAAGTAATCTCCATGAGAGCAAAAATATGTTTATTCTGTTCTCTACTGTCTCACCAGTGCCTAAAGAAGGCTTGGCACATAGTGGGTATGCTATTTATTGAATAAATAATGTCAAAGAGGAAGGGATAATAGCGCCATCACAGGAGATAATTCCTGGATTTAAAACTCAGTCAGATAATGTAGCTATGAAAACACATAGTCATGCAGCATACATAGTCAATTATTCTTACCTCTTATGTCATTTCTGGTTATTTGGGGTTACACACACAGGTAACACGACGAACAATCCCTCATGAATAATGAATTAGATGGTTCTGGCTTGCATGCAACTTTTTTGTCACATAAGGAGTTCTTCTCAGAATTCTTCTGTTTTTTCCAGAGTTTTCTCTTATATCATCTTTTTTATCCTGTCTTTGCATTGTGCCTCATGCGTTCCTGATAATCCTGGTTCCCAACTCCTTCTAATTTGGGGTTTGTTTTCAGTGACCATCTGCAATATGTCACGGATACGTATTTTCTCTTTGAATTTGATTTCACTTTGATTGATGGTCTTTCTGTTGGTGCATTCAGTTAGACAGGTCTTGTAATGCATGCATAGACCTTCCATTAAAATTAGCCAGTTCCCTGAATTTCCTAGGCGTCTGATGGTCAGACACGGGCCTGCCTATATGAACTCCCATCTTCCTATCTAATTAAAAGCGAATCATCATATGTTTATATTCAGTAGTCTTTTCTCTGATTTTTATCAGTAATGTTTGTTTTCTCCCATTTTTATGCATGTACGTAACAAGTACATATAACACTACCGCCTTAAACTCGACTCAATGCTAGAAAAATTATTTAGATGAGATAATGTATATGAAAGTGCTTGGTAAGCTTTCAAGCT
Organism: Panthera onca; assembly: GCF_046562875.1. NCBI lineage: Eukaryota > Metazoa > Chordata > Mammalia > Carnivora > Felidae > Panthera > Panthera onca. Next base: position 175,869,540 of record NC_138346.1, read on the forward strand.
CTTTACAAACACTATCCCGATGCAAACACCGGTCAATCACAGCATCTCTGACCTTATAGCATGTCACATATTCACACCATTCTCTGTGCAAAAATCTTTCATATGCTCGAAGGCCACTAGCAAATCCTCATTCCAATTTCTAGGCTGAATCGCCCAGTTTATTTATAATTTCTTCCTATAATCTTTCCTCAAACGCCTCACGGTCTTTGTACTTTGTGACTTCTCTATCGTTTCTTCTATCGACTTCTCTATCATTTACTCTATCTTTGTTAGCATGACCATCTGACAAGTGAACCTCACTGTGAAACGCAGCTCTGTGAAAATATTTAATAAATTGTGTCCTATCATACATGCACTAACTTAAATAACTTGCTACTCACTTAAACACCCTCTGCAGAGGGAAGTTAGGAAAGAACTTACATTTATGGAGTACCAAATCCGCTGCTCATGTCTAGCGTGACCTTGCTATCCAGCTTCTCTAAGCCCTGGTTCCCTCATCTATAAGGTAGGGGCTCACCATCAACCCCTCCAGCACTGGTTTTCAAAGGTTGGGGTGCTGGAGCACATTTCAAAATGTGCAAATGTTTTCAGTCCTCACAAGGGCTGGAGGGAGGCAGGTGGGGGACGGGGACATAAATATCCCCAAATGCCAGGGAGTAGTCCCCCATAACTAGAAATTGCCCTGCCACAAAACGTCGGTAGGGCTGCCCCTGAGGACCAGATAAAGCAACTCCTTACAAACGTCCCTCTGAGATGGACACTGGATGGCAGGACAGTGAAGCGTTCTGATTAAGGGTCGGGGAGGTCAGCATTCAAAATCCATGAGATTCTTCTGCCCTGTTGAAATAATAATTTTAACATCGTTTCCTGTGTAAGTCTGCCCAAAGCAAATCTGAACTTCTCCTGCTATGTACAAAGCATCTTAAAATCTCAGATCAGCCTACCACCCCGGTTAGAGGACTTCTGTTAATGACTTTAAAAACAGCTGGTTCAGGGGCACCTGGGCGGCTCAGTCGGTTGAGTGTCCCACTTCGGCTCAGGTCATGATCTCACAGCTCGTGAGTTCGAGCCCCGCGGCGGGCTCTGTGTTGACAGCTCAGAGCCTGGAGCCTGCTTCAGTTTCTGTGTCTCCCTCTCTCTCTGCCCCTAACCCACTAGCATTCTGTCTCTGTCTCTCTCAAAAATAAATAAGCATTAAAAAAAACAAAAACGAAAACAAAAATCAGCTAGTTCATTTCCATCGTTGTCTGGATTTCTAAAGCGTTACTTGACTTGAGTCAAATCAGTAAGCCATATTGTGAAGTGTGAGTAATATGAGATACTTCTTTGGACGTTTCTACCTCTTAGTCCAGCTCGTTAGGCATAGATGGGCAGGCCAGCTCTGTATGAGCTCTGACAAAGTTCACACAGGCCAAAGATGAAAGCACTTCACCTCCAGCCCTGCCTCCCACCCCGGCACATCCCTACTAGGGGTCCACGTGCACCTGGACAGATGCAACCTGGAAGCGTAGGGGATGAAACTACGATCTCATAGATCACAGCCAATGGATAAACTCTTCCTCCTTTATACCCCCTTCCCTGCCAAGTGGGAAGTCCTGACAAACAGCATGTCCGGATTCTTAAGAGCCTAGTCTTTGAATCCAGCAATCAATAGCACTTTGCAGCAACTGGTATATACCATCGGCACTTGGACTTTCTCACCTTCCTTGCTTGGCTCTCTTAGCCCTTCACGCTCCTTCCCTGGGATTGTACTCCTTAATAAAATAAGAGCACACCCCCCCTCTGCTTCAGGCTCTGCTTTGGGGCGATCCAGACTAAGACATAAGGGGAGAATTGAAACCATCATCTGGTTAATTCAGACCAAACTCTTGCAGAGATCAATTTGGATTAATTTACAAGTCAGGATGTTAAATACAGGAGAATGGTAATGCCAACTGACAAGTTAAAATGAGCTGTCCACATTGGGCAACCGTCATACCACATTCCTCTTGAAAGCTCGCTTTCAAATTCTCGGGTGTCTGCTTCGTAGACCCTCTAGCCTCAAACTTCTATCACTATCGCCTTCATCTGACAGCCTCTCTTCACATTTAATTGGGAAAATAGACACCATCAGATGGGTACTCTTGGGTCATCTTATCGCTAGGTCAATAAGCCCATCTGCGCCTGCCCTCCTCTCCTTTCCTCCTATTCCATCTGGTGGAGTGTCTCTTCTCCTATGGCCAGCCAATTCCTCAGTATGGATCTGATTGCCCCTGGCCTTCTCGGGGCCTTGATTCCTCATTCCCCTCCTTCTTGTGGCCATAACCCCTCTTCCTCTATTCCCGTCTGCGTTCACTGTACTTTTTCCACCTTTAAAAGACCTCCCTTCACTGCATCCAGGCCTCCAGCTATTTCTACACTTCTGTACTTGCTTTCCCAGTCAAACTTCTCTGAAGCAAAACAAAGGCTGTCTCAATTTTCTTACCTTCTTTTTTTTTTTTTAACATTTGTTCATTTTTTTGAGAGAGAGAAAGAGAGAGAACAAGTAGGGGAGGGGCAGAGAGGGAGACAGAGGATGTGAGACGGGCTCTGTGCTGACAACAGTGAACCGGAGGCGGGTCTCGAACTCACAAACTTCGAGATCATGGCCTGAGCTGAGGGGATGCTCAACTGACTGAGCCACCCAGGTGCCCCGCCACTCTCTTACCTTCTATTCTTTCCTCGACAAACTGTAGTGAGGCTTCCACTTGCACGGGCAGTGACCTTATAGAAGTTACTAAGGGCTCTGTTGCTCAGTCTAATGATAGTATTTTTTTGTGGCTTCATTTAACCCAACCTCAAGCAGCAATCAACACAACCAAGCATTCTCTTCTTTAACTATTCCTTCTCTGGCTTCCTTTTAACGCCCACAACGTGCTGCTGTTTCTTGATTATACATTTGTGTGCTGCTCTTCCTCTTTCTGGCAGTGAGTGTCACCGGACCTTAAGACTTTATCTAGTCCTGTCCCCTCCTCATTACAATACTGGGACATTCTCATATAGACCTATGATTCCAAATTATGTCATTAGCAGATGACTCAGAAACGTACGTCATCAACCAGTCCTTCCCACTGAACTTTATTTCCCACTTAGTGCTTACTATCTTATCTTAGAATTTCAAATGAACCTCTGGCAGCGTTTACTGCCCACGGGTCCCATCCTGTTTAGCATAAAGTAGGGAATCCTTTTTTTTTTTTAAATAATAAAAAAATATTTTTAATCTAGTCTACATACCTTGCATGTTCTGGCTCCTATCTCTCCAGTTTATTTTCTTTTCCTCTTTGTGCTTCTAATTTATTAGCTTTCTTTCAGTTCCTACTCTTAGGAAATGCTTTCCCTACCACAGTACCTTAGGATATGCTTTTGCTCTGCCTAGAAAGCCCTTTCTCTAGTCAATGTCTGTTCAGTCTCCAGGTATATGTGCCTCAACATACCCATGATACGATGTGTAAGAGAGCATGTCCAAGGAGGTCACAAGAGTTTGAATTAAAGCCATGGATTTTGGGATTAGAAGTCAGAACCTGGGGCGCCTGGGTGGCTCAGTCAGTCGAGCATCCCTCTCTTGGTTTTGACTCAGGTCATAACCTCATAGTTCGTGGGTTCAAGCCCAACATTGGGATCTGTGCTGGCAGCGTGGAGCCTGCTTGGGATTCTCTCTCTCTCTCTCTCTCTCTCTCTCTCTCTCTGTCTCTGTCTCTCTCTGCCCTTCCCCTGCTCTCACTCTGTCTCTCTCTTTCAAAAATAAATAAACGTTAAAAAAATTACAAAAATAAAAATACCTAGCAAAATACATATTATTTGCTCTTTGACTTAGCAGCCCCACTTCTCAGGCTCCCTCCTAAAGGTGAAGTGACAACGAAACACTGAAAACAAGTCAGAAGTCTCAATGGGGGATTCGATAAACAAGTTATAACACCTCCATATAATAGAGTACGAAGCAGATGTACAAAAAGGAATAAAATTGTCTATATATTACAATAGAGTTATCTTTAGAATATATTAAGTGTAAACAGCGAGGAGGAGAAAGCATACGGAGAACGTTATCATTTATCCAGGAAAGGGAGGAGAGGATTCAAATATATAAGCTAGTTTGCTTGTATTTAAAGAAAAGTCAAACCACAGATCCTTTGACTTACCAGATCCTTTGAGTTACCAGTAAGGGGAGGACTGTAATGCAGACCTGCCGAAGTCTGAATCAGCCTGATGAGGAGCTCTGGAGCAAAGACTAAGAGTCCTGGTTGGGTCTTGGTGGCCATACACCGATTCCATCTGCTTGGGCTGCATTAACACACTGTCATAGACGAGGGGGCTCATAGTTCCAGAGGCTGAGGAGTCCAAGATCAAAGTTAGACGGGGTTCATTTCCTCGTAAGAACTCCTTCCTGGCTTGCAAATAGCTGCCTTCTCTCTGTGTCTTCATGTGGGCTTTCCTCCATGTTCATGAGGACAAAGAGAGAGCTCTCTCTCTCCCTCTTCTATAAGGCCACTAATCACATTACCAGGGCCCCATGGTCATGACCTGATCTAACCCTAATTAACGTCAAAGTCCCCATCTCCAAATCCCACCTGTCTTAGGCTGTTCTGGCTGCTATAACAAAATGCCACAGACTGGATAGCTTATAAACAACAAAAATTTATTTTTTTCTCACAGTTCTGGAGACTGGAAGCCTGAGATCAGGATGCCAGCGTGGTCGGGCGGGAGGGTCCTCTTCTGGGTCACAGGCTTCATGCTGTGTCCTCACGTGGCAGAAAGGGCTAGGGAACTGTGTGTGCTCTAAGAACACTAATTCCATTCGTGAGAGCTCCGCCCTCATGACCAAAGGACCTCCCCTTTGTGACGTAAGCACTGCCCAAAGGCCCCACCTACTGCCATCGCATTGGGCATCATTATCTTAACATATGAATTTGGCGGGAACACAGAGACTCATATCACAGCACCATCACCTTAGGGGTTAGGTCTTCAATATATAAATTAGTGAGAGGGGGACACAAACACTCAGTCCATAACATATCTCCATTGTCCTTAGTCATTGGCTTGGGTTGCCTAAGAAAAGTAAGGTTTCAGTTAAACCAAAGTGTATCCTGAAGGCACTGAAATGGAAGCTGTCAAATGACTTCAATCTTTGCAACTGTAGCTGTTCTCTCTTGAAGGGGGAGCTAAGCGGCACATCTCTGTGGCCACTGCTGTCCACTTCCGCCCTGGGAGTATCTCCCGCAGGGTTCTTTGCGGCGGGGGTGGGGGTGGGGTTGAGATACCTGATTATGCAAGGTACTTGTGCCCTTCGGTTCTGTTTACGTTTGACCCCCGGTGTAACACTTTCATCTTAGGATGGATTGTTACTGAGACTGTCCACCTTTATAACCCGGTGGGTCTATCAGAGCTCCGAGGTCATTATGGGCAGTTCTGAATGCCTGGTCACTTAGTACCCTATGGTCATCGTTCTAATCTACCAGGACCCAGCAGCATACCAGGAGCAGTATTCCAGAAAGCGTATAATTCTTCGCTGTGGATCAGGGTCTTTGCTCTAGAAACCCAAGGGCCTGCATGGTGACCCTTTCACTAGAGCTTGTCACAGACTCTATGCTACAATGTCCCCACCGCTGATAGTTCCAGCACCATAGCATCTGCCAAATTGTATGGCCCAAGTGGAGTAGCTGTTTGTACCACTGCCTGGATCTGCTGCAGAGTCCTTCCCTATTCTAGACCCCGTGCAAAGCTGACAAATTTTCATGATGGACACCGGTAGAAGGGCAGTATTTCTAGATGTGGAATTTATTGCCTTCAGAACCCAAAGAAGCCTACCAGACATTGTGCTTTCCTCTTTATGGAAACGTGCAAGATGCAGCAATTTGTCTTTTGCTTTGGAGGAGACGTTCTGGGATACGCCTGACCACTGGGGTTTTAAGAACTTCACTGAAATGGCAGGCCCCTGAATTATCTGAGGATGTATGGTCCACCTGCTGGAGTACATGCACGCACTTTATCAAGGCTTCCAGCGTGCTAGCCAATTCTTGCTCACCCGGTCAAATCAGAGTGATGTCGTCACTGGAATGAATGAATGTGATGTTTTGTGGGACACCCGGAAAGTTCAGATCTCTTCGGACTGTGTTAATGTCAGATAGCAGAAGAGTTAACAGAGCACACTGGCAAAACTGTGAACGTGTATAGTTCTCCACTTCATAGGGACCGATTCTGGTCCTTTTTCTTGATCAGGATAGAAAAGAATTCATCTTTCATATTAATGGCCAGATACCATGTACCTAAGGCCATAATTGATCTGCTGTAGTTAAGATACCATGGTTAGCATATTAGCTGCAATTGGGGATGTTACTTGGTTGGGCCTGCAGTGGCCTACTGTTGTTCTCCAGAATCTAGCATCTGGTTTCTGCAGAGGCAAGACTGGCTGGTCACATGGAGACAAGGTGGTGGCCACCATCACTGCATCCTTGAGATACGTAAGGCTGATATGAATCCATTCCATCCTCCCTGGGATACAATGCTGTTTCTACCTTGATTAGGGGTGAGGATGGGGCAGTTTCAGAGGTTTTTACTTGACCTACTATCGTATTTCTTATCCCCACAAGCCAAGCGTTACTTCAAATGCCAAGTAATTCGGTCTCCGTGATATAATCAAGAATTGGGGAAATAACCACGGGGTCAGTGCACAGACAAAGTATATTGATTTTAAGCTATCTTGTGGCCATGGATCCACTTAATTCCTGGTTCACTTTTGCATCCACTCTGCAGAGGGTTATAATGACACCTGGTTTCTAGGTATCTGTATTAGTCAAGGTTTTTCAGGGAAACAAAATCAAAAGTGTGTGTGTGTGTGTGTGTGTGTGTGTGTGTGTGTTGTGTAAAGAAAGAGATTTTAAGGAACTGGCTCGTGTGATTATAGGGACAGGCATATCTGCAAGGAAGGCTGGCAGTGTGGAGACCCAGGGAAGAGTTGATACGGTAGGTTAAGTCCAGAGGCAGTCTGGATGCAGAATTCCTTTTCCCTAAAGAGGACCTCGGTCTTCATTCTTTTTTTTTTATTATTTTTTTATTTTATTTTTTTAACGTTTATTTATTTTTGAGACAGAGAGAGACAGAGCATGAACGGGGGAGGGTCAGAGAGAGAGGGAGACACAGAATCTGAAACAGGCTCCAGGCTCTGAGCGGTCAGCACAGAGCCCGACGCGGGGCTCGAACTCACGGACGGTGAGATCATGACCTGAGCCGAAGTCGGACGCTCAACCGACTGAGCCACCCAGGCGCCCCTCGGTCTTCATTCTTAACCCCTTCGACCGATTGGATGAGGCCCACTCGGAATGATGGCGAGTAATCTGCTTTACTCAAAGTCTATTAATTTTAAATGTTAGCCACGCCTGAAAAATACCTACACCACAACATCTAGTCTGGTATTATGACAAACATCTGGGCATCAGAGCCTAGCCAAGTTGACACATAAAATTAACCATCGCGCTATCAATATCAAATAGCAGACCCTGTTCCAATAGTTTTCCAAAGGTATTGGTATTTCTCTCTCCCCAGTGTATAGTCACCCAAGCAAACAGCCGTTCATCCTTTGGGAAAGAACAAAGAGAATTTGAGTATTTTGCTGTGGTACTTCAGGGTCCTTCTTCCTGGAGACAAATGACTTCGTTATTCACTGGTGTCCTAATTATCAATTGATTGCCTCTCAGCTCCAAATTTACACGTCAGTGCGTACTCTATGATCATGGATGCAATGTTTTTAAGGATTTATCCTTTGCAGTGAGCAAAATGCTAATCTTTCTCGGTGGCGGGTGCTAAAAGAATAATACAGGGAGAAGGAAGGAGCTTTTTCCACTCATTCTGGCTGCTGTGCTGTCAGTCAGTGACGCGGTCAGTGGTGCCGATCCAGCCTTGCTCCCAGAATACACAGCCCAGCCTAGCCTGATAATCTTTCCATGGCCCTCTCAATACAGATATCGTGCCCTCCAAGGCTCTTGCCTGCACCAGCACCTCCTTCTGCTGGCCTCTACCTCTCCCCCAGAGGGAGAGGACGCCAGGTTTGGTATCCCTGACAATGGTGTGACCTTCCTGACATAGACACTGTGCTCTCCAGGCATCCCATTTGTGCCGGCCACTGTGGCCAACCTTCCCCCACAACGATTCTCTCCCTGCTTGCCCGGAAACTAACCAGCTCTGGCCTAGGAAGGCCAGCAGACTTCCCTGTCATTTAATGGGTTGCAACCATACCTTCGCCATCAAGATCTGAACCCCAGCCTTCAGAGAACTCCCTCCATAGAAGTCTGTCCTTCCTGGGTATTTTTCCCTCAGCCCTGGAGTACCTTTACATCTTATACTTACTTTTTGATCATAGCCTAATTATTCTTACTCTTGAACCTGCCCTTTTAAAATCATGGTGTGGTTGCTGTCTCTCGATTGGACCCAGACTGCTACACACTGGGAATGGCTCCAGAGAGTTAGGATTTGGGAATGAGATGGGTCATCCCCTGGTCTTGAGTGCAGCGCTGAACCCATTGCTAACGGGAAGCGGGATGCTAGTGACTCAGTGCATGTGATGGCATCGCGAGTAATCACACTGTCGTGGATTGTGATGGAGTGCCAGATGAAGCAAGTGCCTTAGAAACTTACGTGGCTATGGCGTTTGGCCATTATGGCAGTCTGTAAGGACTGTGGTAGAGTCCACAGATGGACCCTTTTGAAAGCACTTCAGAACTTACGGGAAAAGAAATTTAAAAAGACGCACTGAAGCCCAGTAACGTGTAGCTCCCTTATGGAAGTAGCTTTCTCCTGTACCCTGTGCGTGTCCACTGGTTGTGGCTTGTCTGTGACCCCAAGGGCTGCTTCCTGCTTGCCCAAAAACTGTGGACCATCTCTGATGTGGGATGTTGGAGAATTTTTCACCACCCAGTGGACTGCAACTCTACTGTCTCCAGTGAGGTCTAAAGTCCTGTACACGTTTGTCCTGCCTTGGTTACTCTCCCTCAGCCCCAAGATCTATTTGTATCTTACGGTGACTCTTTTATCATAGCTTGATCATTCTTTGCACTGAACTTCCCTTGTTTAAATCACAGTGTAGCGGCGCCTGGGTGGCTCAATCAGGTAAGCATCTGACTTCAGCTCAGGTCATGATCTCACAGCGGGTGAGTCTGAGCCCTCTGTCGGGCTCTGTGCCGACAGCTCAGAGCCTGGAGCCCGCTTGGGATTCTGTGTCTCCCTCTCTCTCTGCCCCTCCCCTGCTCGCGCTCTGTCTCTCCCTCTCTCTTGCAAAAATAAATAAACATTAAAAAAAATTTAATTTAAAACATCACAGTGTAGTTTCTGTCTTCTGACTGGACCTGTACTGAAATGGACTCCAGGTTTGGTATCTGGCACAGGTCCAGAAACTGAGCGAGGGATGGTGAACTTTTATTAAGACAGCTTTCTGCAGCCATCTGTTTATCCCATTCTTGCTTTCTTTTGGCTGGAGACATAGACCTGCACAGAGTTCCCCCCCCCCCCGCCCCTTCTATTTTGTCCTGAGGGACACGGTGTTCTGTTAATAATCTCTACAGCCCTGCAGGTCACATTCTCTTGGATGCCACATCAACTTTGTCCATCATTACAATCATCATGAACCATTGTGAAGCATTGGCGGTTAAGCACTACCATGTGTCTTCGTCCCCTCCCATCAATGAGCCAAGTTCTCCTACCTCCCCTACTGTCAGACGGGAGCCACTGCTAAACTTCTTCGTGATGCCAATGCTTCTCTCACTGGCATAAACCTGATGGCCTTGGCAAATTGCATGACTTATGGAACCTCGTGGGACAAAACCCTCCGGTGGGTTCTTCAGCCTCCCATGGTATATCTACTCAAGTGCGCCACATTGCCTGAGCTTTTTATTCTTCCTGTTCACCATACGCTACAGAGGCTCAAGCATTTCAACTTAGCTCAGCATAAACCATTGCTTTCTTCGGTCTCCCTTGCATTGGGTTTGTACTGTCACCTGAGTTTCTTGGAAGGATGCTAAACCCAGTATCTCAAGAGAGTTACCCCAACTCAAGAAACTCTACCACGTTCAGTCTTATGTGCCAGGCCCTTTGAGAAAATTTCACAAGATCCAGTGCTCAGGTACCTTCGGTTCCGTGTGGAAAATGCCGACTCACTCTCGCGGCTGTTGTGGAGTACCCTGTCCTCCCTCATCAGGCTAAACATGGACCTGGCTGTCACTCCACATACCTACTAACTTTGTAGTTTGGGCCCAGTTGCACTGTCAAAGAGAGGTAGGTCATCTTTGCAGGCTCTGAGGATTTATATAAGTCTGTGGTGCATAAATCTTCAAGAAATACGCAGATGTCCTTATCCTGTGTGTCGAGATTCCTGGGCTTCCCAAGCAGGGCCCTGACATTGGCATAATAGACCTTCTTGGGTTATATATTCAATTGTCTTTGAAGCTAGGAACTCTATTTAATTCTGAGTTTGGTTTTTAGCTTCTTCTGCCTCTCACTACAAGAGAAAAGGGGCCTGTAGGATACCAAAGAGGCTCTCTGGGCTTCGTAGTTCATTTTCTATTGTTAATTGCTCTCAGCTTTTCATTATCGTCTGTAAGACAGAGGATCTGTAAGATATAATTTCATAGCAAATAGCCAATTCCAGTGTCCTTGTATTTGTGGCCTCCCAATCCCAGGCTTCAGACCAGTTTTACATACATTACAGGGGGAAGTAGTTTAGACTCTATCACCCTTCCTCCTGTCTAGATGCCCTCAAGTGATCTAGAGGTCTGATGACAAAGTCTCTGAAGAATTTAGACGGCCTTGCGGGCTTTTTAAGGCAAAGGTTTTTATTGGCTTCCATGAGCGCTCAGTCTTGTGTTTTTGCCTTTCACTCTTTCTCTTTCGGTGTATGTATTTGCCTGATATAGAATAATAAACTTCTTTTCCTCATTTGTCTACAAATTTTAGAAATTTGAGCATTTCATTTAGTTACCAAACATGAAGCATTAATCTTCCATAACAGAATGTGGTTTATAAGGAGTAATCTTATTCTGTCACTGAATTATTAGAGTTACCATGGATGGAGCAGTTTATTTCAGTGTACGTTCTTTACTTCATCTGTTCCAGAACACTGCAAAGCAGACCTAACTCTCTTATTTTACAGATCAGGAAACTCAAGGACAAGGAGCTGAGGTAACTGTCCATGATCACACACACTAGTAAGCAGTATAGCCTATCTGACTCCACACTCACAATATCAAATTTACTCAACTGAGTCTTTTAGGCAGACACCCCAGATTAAAAATTCAGAGACATGCCCCTTAAGGGTTAAGAAAATTTCCACAGACATTAGCCCTAATATTTTCTCCTGTGTTTCCTTCCCTATTTTAAGAGAGGGTATCTATTCCAAATCCTGGAACCTGAATAACTACTAACTATTCTAGGAGAATGACCTAGAAAGAATGCTCAAGGGCATGCATAAACTTTTAAGTGTGATTACCTTGGGGCGGTTATCTCCACTCCAACCCACAGTTTAGGGTATCAGACAAAATACTTTGCCCAGATTCAACTACAAAATAATGCCTTCTTTATTATTATCATACCAACTAGGTAAAAAAAAATGGAAAAACTGACTTTAAATAATATCATAAAGAAAGGAAGCCTTTTTATTTTGCTAAGGATAAATAGGCTTATCATTCTTGTAAGAGATTGAGGGACAACAAAGTTCCTTTATGTAACCTTTTCTTCTTGTTACTATGGGACTATCAGCTTAAGCCCCAAATTGACTCATGTGTCTTAATTCTTTCCTACTTGAAGATGATTTTACTCCATGAAATTAGGGATGACCTTCCTTCCTTCCTCCCTTCCTTCCTTCCTTCCTTTCTCTCTCTTCTTCTCTCTCCCTTCAGTGACCTCATAGGTGTGTATAAAATCAAAAGAGCTATCACAATATTACATAAGAGCTCAAAAGAGCAGAAAAATACCCACAGACATCAGAGGGGAAATTTTATTTTATTGTATATTAGAATTTTAAAAATTTATCATACATGGCCTGTTGGCTTGCTCATTAATTCAGTACACAATGGGGGATGTCTGTTATTGACAAGGCCCTGAACTGAACACTATGGGAGCTGTAAAAACGAATGGGACACAATTACTGACCTCATGAAATGTATTATCTCCAAGCACACAAATAACTGTAATAATGGGCAAAATGTTACAAATGCCATAGCAGCCATGTGAGTATAGGGTTATGAGAAATTAGCAGAGGCAGCATAATTTTCATTTTGTCTACATTAAATACATATTACTCTTAGAATACCAATTTTAAAAGACTCATTTACTTTTTATTTATATATTTTTTTAAGTTTATTTATTGAGAGAGAGAATGTGCATGAGCAGGGGAGGGGCAGAGAAAGAGAGGGAGAGAGGGAATCCCAAGCAGGCTCCACGCTCAGTGTGGAGCCTGACAGGGGGCTCGATTTCATGACTGAGATCACGACCTGAGCCAAAGTGAAAGGTCGGACACTCAACCAACTAAGCCACCCAGGCACCCCAAGATTCATTTAGTTTTTTTTTTTTAATTTTTTTTTTTAACGTTTATTTATTTTTGAGACAGAGAGAGACAGAGCATGAACGGGAGAGGGGCAGAGAGAGAGGGAGACACAGAATCGGAAGCAGGCTCCAGGCTCTGAGCCATCAGCTCAGAGCCCGACGCGGGGCTTGAACTCACGGACTGCGAGATCGTGACCTGAGCTGAAGTTGGACGCCCAACCGACTGAGCCACCCAGGGGCCCCTAGTTTTTAATGAAGAGAGATCATTAAGTTTATGGAAGAGAAGCACAAGTATGGAAGTGGCCACGGAAAGTCACAGATACAGGGCTGCCACAATTTACGGTGGGGTTACACCCTGCTAACTCATTGTAAAATGAAAATATCGCAAGTCAAAAATGCACTTTATACACTCAACCTATCAAACATCACAGCTTAGCCTGACCTGCCTTAAACATGCTCAGACACTTACAGTAGCCTACGGTTGAACAGAATCACCCAACATAAAGTGTATTTTATAAAGTGTTTATAATAAACTGTTGAATATCATGTAATTTACTGAATACTGTTCAGACAGAAAACATGGCATGGTTGTACGGGTACAGATCGGTTGCAAGCGTATTGGATACTCATCCTCGTGATCATGGGGCTGATTAGGAGCTGTGACTCACTCTTCCTGCTTAGCAGCACAAGAGAACCTCATACCATGTACAGCTGACCCGAGGAAAGATCAAAATTCAAAATCCGAAGCATGGTTTCCAATGAATGCGTATCACTTTCACACCACCGTGAAGTTGCAGAATCGTAAGTTGAACCATTGTAGGTCGGGACTGTCTGTGTATAGAACAACTTTTTCTTTGTCCAGTGAATTACTGGGAGAAGGAAAAGTAGCTGTCTTCCCCGGTTAAGTTCCAAGGGAATGATATCACCTGAGGAAAAATCGACTTCAATTCAGATATGCAAACTGAAGAATTTTTAGGGCCAGGTGGGGGCATCTTGACTATCTTCTTGCATGACCCCCCTTTTTAAAGTTGAAGAAACTGAGGCACAGATAAGTGAAGATAGTTGCCCAAGATCAGGTAACCAGTTGGACTAGAGACAGAACTAATATTTGTGTCTCCAGACTCCACACTGCTTTCACTGATGACTGGCAATGTGTAGAATACTGTCTGAGACGTAAACAGAGTCAGATTATCTTCATTGGCTATCCGCAGTGGTGCCTTACACATAATAGGCATTCACTAATTATTTACTGAATAAATTAAAAAATTAAATTAGTGGGGCGCCTGGGTGGCTCAGTCGGTTAAGCGTCTGACTTCAGCTCAGGTCACGATCTCACGGTTCGTGGGTTCGAGCCCCGCATCCGGCTCTGTGCTGACTGCTCAGAGCCTGGAGCCCACTTCGGATTCTGTGTCTCCCCCTCTCTCTGCCCCTCTCCTGCTCATGCTCTGTCTCTCTCTGTCTCTCAATAATAAATAAACATTAAAAAAAATTAAATTAGTACTATACTATTTGATGTAATAAGGACAAATAAACTTATAATACATGCTTATCTGTCTACTTAACATCCTGAATCACTAATCGATATTTCGAATTTTTCATGTCCCGCTGAGTTCCTGCTCTACACCCCCCACCCCAGGTAGGCTTTACTCAGTCTTCCTTCTCTCTATTGATGGCAACTTTATCCTTCTAGTTACTCAGGCTAAAAACCTTGGAGTCGTTACTGATGTCTGTCTTTTTTTCCTGCCACATACCATTTTGTCAACAAATCCAGCTGGTTCTACCTTCCAAACATCTCCAGAATCCGACGTCTCTCGCCACGTTCTCTACCGCTAGCACCTTAAACCAGTCCATAACCATCTCTTTCTTGGGTGACTGCAATGGTCTTCTAGCCAGACTCTGCTTCTCCCTTTGTCCACACCAGTCTATTCTCAAAAAAAAACAAAAAAACAAAAAAAAACCAAACAAAACAAAAAAAAAAAAACAAAACAAAAAAACCCAGCCAGAATGATTCTTTCTGACCCTAGTTCTAAAACAGACTTTCATTTCGCGTCTTCTAAGGGCTACAGTCCCTTCGATGGCACAGATGTTTATAGCAGCATCATTCCTAATAAACCAAGAAGTGGAAATGGCCCAAATGTCACCAAATGGATACATCAACAACAATGTGGTATAGTCCAGAATGCAAAATCCTTGGTAAGAAAAAAAAAAGCGACGTACGAATATATGCGACAGCTTAGATGAGCTTCGAAAATATTATCCTAAGTGAAAGAAATCAGCCACAAGGTTGTATATTGTATTGACTCCATTTATATGAAATGTCCAGAATAAGCACACCCATAGAGATGGAAAAATGGACTAGTGGCTACCCAGGACTGGAGGGGATGGAAGAGACAGGAAGTGACTGCTAGTGGGCACAGGTTTCTTTTGGGGATGACAAAAAAATGTTCTAAAATTGACTTGTGGTTATATTTGCACATCTCCGTAAATATACCAAAACCACTGAATCGTACACTTTATTTTTTTTAAGTTGATTTATTTATTTTGAGAGAGAGAGAAAGTGTGAGTAGGGGAGGGGCAGATACAGAGGGAGAGAGAGACTCCCAAGCAAATCCCAAGAGAATCCCAATCTTCCGCTAATAGTGCAGAGCCCGACACAGGACTCGAACTCACGAACTAACTGTGAGATCATGACCCGAGCCAAAGTCAGATGCTGAACCAACTGAGCCACCCAGGCGTCTCTGAATTGTACACTATAAATGGGTATGTTTTATGATAGGTGAATTACATCTCTTTCTCTCTCTAAACAAACAAACAAATAAACACAACAGAAGGTAATAGGAGGAAAGGACAGAACATAATAAAATGGGAGCAGAATATGTAAAGACTCCAGATTAGAAAGGAACTTAGTATCTAAAAGAAAGAGGGAAAGCCAAAATCCCCAGTATATGAGCAAAGTGGGAAATAAGCTGGAGAGTTAGATTAAGAGTGTATCATGGAGAATTTTAAATTTTATCACAAGCCTGAAAGAAGTTTTAAAGAGCTTCAAGCAGGTAAGTGACATAATCAAATTTCCATTAAAAAAAAAAACATTCTGGCTGGGAGAATTAGAACAGGACAAATGTAGAAATAGAGCAATTAAAAGGTTATTGCAGGAGATGCAGAAGAAAGGATTGTTGAAGTAGAGGCAGAGACGAGAGATGGATCTTAGGATCTACTTTGGAGGGATAAGTAGATAAAGTTGGTGACAGACTGACGTAGGGCATGAAGGCTCGGGGTAGAGGAGGACTCCATTCCATTAGATGGAGACCCCTACGAGAAGAGTGGCTTGGGGTCCAGGAGTTCTGGATATGCTACATTTGAGAACCACCAGGTAGAGATGTACATAGGTAGCTTGATATACAGTTCAGATTGGGTTCCAATGTTGGCTCCGCCATTTGCAAGCTATGTGACACTGCGAAAAGTTATTTTTTTCCCTGATTCCTTCATCTGGTAGTGAAGATTACAATACCCTTTAATAGCCAAATAATAACCCACTGGATTATCACAGCTTTTTGGTTAAGAACACGGACTTTGAGCCTCAACTGCCTGATTTGGATCCATGACCACAGCAGTGTAACGTGGGACAAGTTACCTCTTCGAATCCCATTTTCTTCACCCCCAAATACGGATAATAAAAGCACCTATCCCATAGGGCTATCAAATAATATATGCATTAGATAATACACACACAATGCTTTGGGCTTGGTGGACAAGCATGATGTAGGTAGTTGCTATTATTATTAAGTCACGGGGTTAACATGAAGAGAGGAGATGATACAAAAGAAGGGAACCAGTAGGTAGTAGGTGTTCGAAGAATGTTACTAAAGTTTCCTTCCTTATTTTTCCACCTGAATTTTGCCTCAGTAGAACTTCTTACTCTTATCCAGACTGGATTAACCTGAGACACTCAATATAGGAAAGCCTACTTACCTGCCCAACAGTTTAGGATGGGAGATAAAGGCCAGTTAACAGTGACCAAAGAGGGGAAAATGGAGAAAGGAATCTCGAAAAGAGGAGGCACAATCCAGGTTGAGGAGATAGAATGCACTCAGCAAATATGGAATCCAGCTTAGTGAAGCAGATGCGGTAATTATGGAAAGGTCGAGGTGGTTTGAAACACTGGCTGCTAAGAGATCAAACCCGCATCATGTTAGGGGCGCCTGGGTGGCTCAGTCGGTTAAGCGGCCGACTTCCGCTCAGGTCACGTTCTCGCGGTCCGTGAGTTCGAGTCCCGCGTCGGGCTCTGTGCTGACAGCTCAGAGCCTGGAGCCTGTTTCAGATTCTGTGTCTCCCTCTCTCTGACCCTTCCCCGTTCATGCTCTGTCTCTCCCTGTCTCAAAAATAAATAAACGTTAAAAAAAAAAAAAAAAAAATTAGGGGCGCCTGGGTGGCTCGGTCGGTTGAGCGTCCGACTTCAGCTCAGGTCATGATCTCACAGACTGTGAGTTCGAGCCCCGCGTCGGGCTCTGTGCTGACAGCTCAGAGCCTGGATCCTGCTTCCGATTCTGTGTCTCCCTCTCTCTCTGCCCCTCCCCTGTTCATGCTCTGTCTCTCTCTGTCTCAAAAATAAACGTAAAAAAAAAAAAAAAAAAAAAAAGAAACCCCCCATCATGTCTTTTTTCTAATGAATAACAGGGAAGCAGGCTTCTTCAAGTGATTTGACAATACCTAAAATTATCATGAACTCTTCCTGCGGCCTTTGTGTCTTCCATCCCAGCTAGGTATTCATTCATTCACCCGCTCATTCATTCACTTATTTACTGATTTAGGCAACAGATATTTGCACTAAGGAAACCAAAGGGAAATCAAGACAAAAATTCTTATCCTGATGGAGTTTGAAGTCTGGTCAAGGACTACAGGGAAGAAACAAGTAAAATATGTAAATTCTATGGGGACAAAGCAAGCAGTGGCGTCAGGAGAGACGTGGATATGGCGAATACAGTAAAGGCCTGAGGAGGGGAACTTCCCAACAGTGGGAGCGGTCAGTGCAAAGGCCCTGCATCGTCCTGTCTGTGTCATGCTGTGTCCCATTTCTCCACTTCTAACATTGAAAGAGAAAAGTGAAAAGTTTCTATTGGACTGAAGAAGATAACGTACTCGATAACTCCATGTATGACTTTGTAAGGGCTACTTCAACAAATTACTACTAACCGGGGGGTTTAAAACAACAAAAATGTGTTCTCTCACAGCTCTGGAGACCAGAAAGCCAAAATCCAGCAGAACCGTGCTCTCTGTGGGGGCTTTTGGAGAGAACCCATTCCTTGCCTCTTCCAGCTCCCAGTGGCCGCCACAGAGCTTTCTGGCTGCTTCACTGTCCCCTCTTTCGCCACTGTCACAGGGTCTTCTCTTGTGTGTGCCCATGTCTTCTCTTCTGTGTCTTAAAAGGACACTTGTCTTTGGATTCTGGTCCCAACTTCGTAATGCAGGATGATCTCAAGAACCTTAATTACACCTACAAAGACGCTTTTTCCAAATAAGGTCACAATCACAGGTTCTGACAATTAGGACATAAACATATCTTTGGAGGGGTGACCATTGCAAGGTGTGAGCGGATTCACCCCCGCCAAAGGGGTGAATTACCCCTCCAAAGGGGGTGAGTCCACTATAGTCAGTGAAGTTGTCTTAGTTTTACTTTGCCCTCACTCTGGACTTCCTCACATTCCCCATCTTTTTTTCTTCAGGTTGAAAGGTTGCCTTGTAGACATGCTTTTTGGGAAGGCAGTGCCTATGCAGAACTAGGCGAGGTGGACGACTACGAATTATCTGAGAAAGAGATGTTCATATGGCCATGGCCGTTAATGTGGTCCAAGTGCAAGGTGGGGCTGGCATCTGGTTTGGAGTTGGGATGACTAGGTAGGTTAAATTTTCAGAAGAATTATTAACTCCCTGTTGGCCAAACATCAAGTAGATAAATGTAATCCAATGATAACAATCTGGCATATTGAAGAAATTCCCCCATTTCTCCCTTTTCCCATCCATACCATACAGAACTGTTCCCTTCCTTATTCATATTTCACTTCTACTTTGGGTACCTTTTTATAGTTTAAGTCTCTTAAACTTGTGGTATAACATACAAGCAATGAAGCATAAAGCTTTATGCCCGTGTATTGATTTCATACTATTAAATTTTACATATGTGTATATCTATGTAAGCACCATTCAAATCAAGCACCCAGGAAGCTTTCACATACCTGTGCCCAGTTAATAACCCCTCCTCCCAAAGCGACCACTATTCTGAGTTCTATCACCATGGACTAGTTAACTGTTTTCACACTTCTTATAAAGCAATGTAGTATGTGTTCTTGTGTCGCTTTCTTTGTTTGACATTATGTATGAGAGATTCATCCATGGTCCTCCGTGTAGATGGAGTCCATTCTTTTTCACCACTCCATAGTATTCCATTGTGTATTATACAGTCATTCTGTTTTGATGGGTGCCTGTGTTGCTTCCATTTGTGAGCTATCATGAATAAAGCTGCTATGAATCATCTTGCACAGGTCTTTTGGTGGACATATGCCCTTATCTTCGTTGGGCACATCCCCAGGAGTGGAAGTGCTGGGCCATAGGATAAGCATATGGTTAGTGTTAGTAGATATTGCCAAAGACTTTTCCAAAGTAGCTAGACCAATTTTCACTCCAGTTGGCCCACATCCTCACCAACGCTTGATAGTGTCAGGATTTTTCATTGTAGTTATTCTGATAGGCATATAGTGGGATTTAATTGAGTCTTAATTTGCATTTCCCTAATGACTTATGATGTTGAGTACTTTGTCCTATGCTTACTGGCCACTTGTATATCCTCTTGCAAAGTGCTTGTTGAAGGTTTTTTCTGTCCCCCCCCAAAAAAAATTGGGGTTGTCTGTATTTTTCCAACTGATTTGTAGTTCTTTATATAATCTGGATATGAGTCCTCTTTGTAAATATATGTCTTTTCCTGATCTGCCCTAATTGCCTTTTCATTTTCTCACTTGTGTATTTTTGCCGTCAGCAAACTTTTTCTATAAAGGGCCAGATGGTAATTATTTTAGACTTTGTAAGCCATGTGATCTCTGTTGCTGCTACTCAACTCTACCACTGTAGAAAAAAAGCAGCTGTAGACAGCCATACATTAAATGAATAAGCATGGCTGTATTCCAATAAAACTTTATTTATGGACACTGATATTTTGAATTTCATGTGCATTTCACATATCATTACATATTATTCTTCCCCTGACTTTTTTCAACCACGTGAAAATATAAAAACCATTTTGAGCTCACAGGCTGTACAAAGACATATAGCAGGATGAATTTAGTACATTGGCCATAGTTTGGTGGACCCGACATGTATTTTATACACATAAGTTCTTAATTTTCATGAGTTCCAATTTATGTCTCTTCTTTGGTCATTAGTGCTTTTTATTCCTATATAAGAAATCTTTGCCTATCACAGTTCTTGAATATGTTCTCCTTTGTTTTATCCCAAAGAGCTGTATTTTGTCACTCAACGTTTGCCAATGACCCATCTAGGATTCAGTTTTGTGTATGATGTAAAGCAGAGGTTTTACACTTTTGTTTCTATGTACTCAAATTATCATACACCTTTTCCAACTCTTCTATGCAGCTGTGACTTACCAGCCCTGAAACATTCCCTGATGGCCGAATGCGGAGCTTACAACTGTCAGCTCAGCATTCATTCAACGACTACTTTTTAAAGGCTTTTTATGCACCATGCTAGATGCAAAGGTTTGGCTTTAGTCTCAAGGCGATTATAGCCTTTTGAAGATAACAACGAAGTCTCTACAATAAAATGTGATAAGTGCCACGATTATATTGCAGGTATTTGTTTATGTTTTTCTCCTACTAAAAATTAGGCATTTGAAGAAAGGGCAAAAGCTTTCATTCGATTATCTCTAGCACTTTGCATGAATTCTGGTAGAAAAGAGGTGCTCATGAAAATTTCCTGAGTAAATGAGTGGATAAATACCCATACATGCACAGTGATTATATGCACATATATGTATACAGTGCATATGTACACAGATTATGTACATATAAGATTTCAGTGAATATGTGCACACACACACACACACACACACACACAGCCTTCTACCTCTTCCTCCCAGACACACAAGCTAAAGTACCTCTTGTGCAACTAATCTTTGTGTACCTTGGTCAGAGGACAAAGTTTACGTGGTATAGCCTCATGATCAAAGTCCTGGTGGCTCCTGTATCAGACCACCTCCATTCAAATCCAGGCTCTAACACCTAGTGGCTGCATAATCTTAGACCAGTTGCTAAATCTTTCTGTGCCCCAGTAACCTCATCCGTAAAATGGGAAGACCTCTCTCATAGGGTTGTTTAGGATATTAAATGAGTGCATACGTATGAAACAACCAGAGACCTAAAAAGCTCAATGAGGACAGGAATTTTTGTCTGCTTTCTTCATTGCTGTACTCCTAGCTCCTAGGAGACTGGTACGCTGTAGACACTCGATAATCACGTCTGTTGCATGAATGAGAAATACGTGGATCAGGAAAATCCCGATGATTGTTGGCTGTGATTATTTCATACGTGATAGAAAAGCTCTGAATTCCAGTTCCAGCCATTCCCCATCCCCCAGTCCCCAATGATGACAATTGCACTCTTTGGGAATCATAGCATTTTTCACCAGTGACACAAGGTGGCAGCATCAGTCTCCTTTTGAGCGACCAACCGCACCAGTTTCACTATTCTAGAGAGAAATCCCGCAGCGTCTTTATGGGCAAATTCCTCCATCCATTCTAGATTCTGTTGCTTTGAATAACAACATTAACTATTTGAATTACTGTAAGGTGAGCTCTTAACTGCCCTAATTTCTAGCTAAAGAAAAGATCACCGCTGGTAAAAAGATGAAGAAGTACTGACATAATCCAGGCTGCTTTACAGTAACTGTTTTGTGCGTTCCTAAAGGTCCATTTCCGTAACAAATAACTGCTTGACAAATAATGAACCCAAGCCTTCCTTTCTGCTACACAAGGTGCAACAATGTTGTTCCTTTTCAAGTCTGTAAGAAAAAAAAAAAAAAAAAAACAAAAACAAAAGCAAATGTTCTCTGCTTTCTAAATAAAGACAATGTGGCTGATTCTGCAGTCCTTCTAAATTAATTCTGTGAAACCACTGCGCAGAAGCAGAAATTTCCGAGTACCTTTGAAGGTGAGACCTTGTGGTGTAAAGAAAAGAATCCCGGTTTAGAAATTAAGAGACCTGGGATTCTAGTGGTGCTTCAGGAATCTCCTTATCTCCAACTTTAAACAAAGTTCCTGGGGCACCTGGGTGGCTCAGTCGGTTGGGCGTCCTACTTCAGCTCAGCTCATGATCTTGCAGTCTGTGAGTTCGAGCCCCATGTCGGGCTCTGTGCTGACAGCTCAGAGCCTGGAGCCTGTTTAGGATTCTGTGTCTCCCTCTCTCTCTGACCCTCCCCTGTTCATGCTCTGTCTCTCTCTGTCTCAAAAATAAATAAACGTTAAACAAAGTTCCTATCTTTCCCAAATTCAGTACCTCTATTTCTAAAACAAAGATAATAATGTCTGCCTTATCTACTTGAAATGAGATCAATGAATGTAAATGCATTTATAAACTGTAAAGGGGTCTATTTTATACTGCATGAGCTAATGTTAGAATCATTTCCATTTTACCTACGGGGAAAACCAGTTCTAGCCAGTTAAATGGGCTTGCCTCAGTTTTCTCGTCTATAAAATGGGCTGATGAAAGCAACCCCACCTACTTCAGTGACTTGTAAGGATAAAATGAGGTAATAGATGTGAAAGTGCATTTACAGTGCAAGTACTCTCACTTGTACAAGATTGTTAGTTTAAGCAAATGGCTTTTCTTGAGTTTCACAAAGAATCCCGAAGACAACAACATGTAACTAAATAGGCTTTTTAAAATAAGCATGTTTGATTTACTTCAGAAATCTCAGGAAATTGTGCATCACTTCTTGGCCTTTGAGCTAAGATCAAGTGTAGTATCTGTTCTTATCAGGTTGATATCTGATATGTCCTTTATCTGAAGACAATCTAGTAAATGGATTTTTGGAGCTTGCTCAGTCTACTCCACACGGACCTGGGAATGCAGCACCTCTAGGAACTGCGCACCCCCTCAGGGCGGGGAGGAGGAGAAATCTCAGGAGATCTCACATTTAGAAAAAAAAAGACAGGAATAAAGAAGCCTAAGGTATCATTGCATTTAGGGAAGGATAAACTCAAACTAAATGGTATATATTCAGATTAGTAGTTGATAAACACTTTTTGAATATGTGTGTTTAAATTAGGTGTCTTGTAGAAATAAACTGTTTGCTTAAAATACGAACATTCAACTAAACGTTTATCAACTGCCTATTTTGTTTTGAGTATTCTCAAAATGTGTTCTTTCATTTTTAATGTTTTAGTCCTCAAAACCAGAGAAAAATTGAAATCAAATTGAAATTGAAATTAAAAGTTGAGAAAACTGAGATTCAGAGAAGTTGCTCAGTTTGCCTCAGGTCAAACAGCAGATCCAAGATGTTCAGACCTCAAATCCCCTGTTCCTTCCTGCCTTTTCTTTTTAAGCTTATTTCCTTATTTTGAGAAGCAGAGAGAGAGAAAATAGGGGAGGGGCAGAGAGAGAGAAGAGTGAGAACCCCAAGCAGGCTCCACTGTCAGCACAGAGCCCATGCGGGGCTTGATCCCACATACCAAGGAGGTCATGACCCAAGTCCAAAGTCAAGAGTTGGCCCTTTAACTGCCTGAGCCACCTAGGCACCTCCTTCCTGCCTTTTCCCAGGCCCATTACTGTGGCAGCCTCTACTCACTCCTGTAGCAACACTCATGATTCCAAATCTAGCACTTACAAAAAAGCAATCTAGCAATTTTTGTTTAGTATAATCCAGAGGTGGAATGTACCGGTTTTAAAGAAACTGGATAAATGGGGTACTTCATAACCAAAACTTATCTGTCTCCTTAAGTGAATTTCAATGGCTTCCTTTGACCTTTGGACTACACACTCTCATGTAAAGGCACTCCGTTACCTTTCCTCTAAATATTTCCAGAACCAGTTCATGCCTTTTCAAAAAACAAAACAAAACAAAACAAAAAAAAAGATTAATTATTAAATGTTAGGGGTTAAAGAGAAAGAGAAACTAATGAGGTAACAGGAGATCTTAGAAATGAAAGCCATTTAAATCTCTTGGGAGGTATCAGTTATTTAAGAATATGATGTGCTGTGGTTGTCACACATAATAAGTTAATCTTAAAAAAGGCATTTATCCCTGCTGATGCTATAGTTCTTATACAGACTAGTTTAGTGAACTGGATGCCATTTTCAGGAGTGAGTTTTGGTAAGCCATGTTTACCAGGAATTTTAATGACTTAATTACTTTGAAATGACACCATTCTAAACTATGAAGTCTGTTCCACTGCATTTAACTTGCTAGTTAGATTGCTCAATTTTAGAGTTTAAAGCAAAGATGCCTTCACGTTTACGTATCTGGTTAGGTGGTGTGATTTCCTATTATGTGAAGAATAATATTGACACTGTACTTGTGATTTGTTCAAGTCAATTTTAATGAGTATCTCTATCATTCTGTTCCCTTGAAGCGTAATTCAAATACAATACTTGTTTGCATACAACTACAGGCTTCAATCAGCGCTATGATCTTTTTATTATGAACAAAAGATAACCTGCAGAGCCCTGTGAATGGAAATATAAAACTTACTTCAACATCCATTCCTTTTCCCTCTTATCTGCTCTTGGAACAACAGATTTTTTTGCCTTCTTAGCAAGCAGCTGAATTCAACCTGGAGAACTTGAATGTTAGGTTCTTAGTATTCAGTCTAGTGCCAGCTAAAGTTAACAATCTCACCCAATTAATTACTTTAGGAACCGACAAGATTGAAGAGTTGTAATACCATTTAGCTACAGTAAAAGGCTGGCTTTTACAATGTTTATTCTTAAATATGTTTATTCTTAATAAAAGTCATTTCGCAGATAAGGAAAAGCATACAGGAAATGGAAAAGGAGGTAACTCTAAAATTCTAATGATAGAACAGAGTAGGATACAAGGAGCCATCTGAGTGGCACAGGTGCCCAAGGAGGGGGGAAGATAGGAGAGGTCTGAGGTTTCAACAAGACTTGGACTTACTTGCAGATCGAAATTCCAAAGACAGGGGTTGGCGACTTAGAACTTCAAGGGTGATTATCATTACAAAGAGGGTTGAGTGGGCAAGGGAAAGACTCCAGAATCCCCGAATTCCTTTCAGAATGTCAATAATCACTTTGTATTGTTTCTGCCATTTTAACATTTCAAGAGGTGGGTCTCACTGAAAAGCTACAGAAGGAATCTGTTCTCTTAGCTATCCTGGCTTTTACTTGTTGCTATTTGAATTGAGAGTGCTGTGTGTGTGACACATCTGGATGCCCCAGCTCCAAAGCTGGCTTGGAGATTCCAGAAGACGGCGATTTTACCTTTCTTTGCCAGCCCGACTTGTCGTCCAGGCTGGACTTCACCTTAATTGAGCAGATACCAAACCCTGTGCCGGGGACGGTACAGATGCTGTGCAACTGATTTTTCCTAACTATAGCCCTAAACCAGACGGTGATAAGTGCCACGACAGTGTTCTAAACAAAGGTTGAAAGTGAAGTTAATTCTGCCCAAGGGTCAAGAACGGGCTCAGAGAGGTGACATTTCAGAGGACTCTAGAGCAACAGAAGCCTTTTGCTAGCTAGAGAAAGGATAGATGTGCGTCATAAGCAGAGGGAGTAGGAGGGCAAGAGAATGGTGTCAAAGGACTGTTCTGGAAAGGACAAGTGGTTGATGGTGGCTGGATACAGGTGTCACTGAACCCCACAACAAGTCAGTGTAAATGTATCAGCAAGCTACAACTCTTTCTTGATACACAAAAAAGACAGCTGGAAAAAGTGTCCATTTATCGTCCACTGTGTGCCCAGTTCTCTGCCAAGCGCTATAGAAGATATAGGGGAAGACTCTTGCCCCGTAAATGTTGATATAGTATTCTACCTGGAAGAAAGATGAACTCACATAAAATAATGTAAAATAATATTACAGATATTGCAGAGTGGCTTGATGGCTTGGGACGCCTTCATCCCCAGAAACTGGAATAAAGGTCATGGCTAACTCTTACGTAGCATTTCTTTGTACCGGGCACCGTTCTAGATGCTTACATGGATTAACTAATTCAATCTTTGCAGTTACTGTATTTGGGAGAAACAGTTAACATATGCATTTACATATGGGGAAACTGAGGCACAGAGCCACAGCCGCGATTCAAATCTACAGGCTCTGGCTCCAAAGTCGTGTCTCCAGTTCCTATCTTCAGAATCTAGCTCAGAATCCAGTGCCGGGCGTTTTTCCCTGAGCATTTTCACGATTAATACGATTCAAACCGAAATAAATCCTTGAAAGCCCCGAATCTGTAAGGGAGGAGAAATGAATGCATACAGCCTCAACTTTTGGCCGACCCAAGGGCCAGCAAGACAATGTTTTTTTATTTATATCGTTTTCCTTTTGTGACAACTTGGTGTTTCTGAACGCTAGGGGCTCCCGGATTCTCTGGTTTGAGAGTTAACTTTTCCTTTTAGGATTTTTTTTTTTTTTTTGAAGGGGGTGGGGGAAAATGTGGCCTTAATTATCCTACGTCTTAGGCAGTTTAAGGAAGGGGCTGTGCTTTCGGGATCTCTTCGGAGCCAAGTAAGGACCCCCCCCCCACCCCCCCCGCCTTCTCTTTTTAAAAGGACCTCGTGCAATAAAAGTGCAGAAACAAACACAGGCGACCACAACAGCAGCCGCTACGGCAGCAGGAGGAGGCGGAGGAAGAGGAGGGAGGAGAAGTTGGAAGTCGGGGCAGGCGCTCCGGCCGGGCTCGGAGCAGCTCCCATTCATTAAGGAAGCAGCAGCCGAGGAAGGTGGCCGAGCGCCCGCGCTGCCCACTCGCCCACTCGCGCAGCCGGACACGCGCCAGCCCCGCGCGCCCCGGGCAGCACAGCTCTCTGCAGAAGTTTCTGCTCGGCATCTGGCTCTCGTCCCCCCGGACTCTCGCACGGCTGGGGGCTGAGAGAGGAGCGCGGAGGAGCAGCGGGGAGCCGAACACAGCCCGGGCTGCAGCGGGAAGCGCGCGGCGGGCTGCACCGTCGCCGCCGCGCCGCCAGCGGGGGCCGACCCTCCGCGTCCCCGAGCAGCCGCGGCCGGGAGGCGGGCCGGGCGCGCGGGTGTGTGGCCGCCGCCGCCGCCGCCGCCGCCGGGCGTCTTCGCGGGGCCGGAGGCTCGCGCCGCAGCCAGCGCCATGCAAAACTACAAGTACGACAAGGCGATCGCCCCGGAGAGCAAGAACGGCGGCAGCCCGGCGCTCAACAACAACCCGAGGAAGGGCGGCAGCAAGCGGGCGCTGCTCATCTGCCTCGACCTCTTCTGCCTCTTCATGGGTGAGCTCGGCCCCGCGCCGTCAGCCCCGGCCCCCCACCCCCACCCCACCCCAGCCCTGTCCCGGAGCCCTCGCGCCGCCCGAGCCCCGGCGCCCGCCCTTCCCCGGGCCGCCGGCTTCCCGGCCTGGAAGCGGGCGTGGGGGCGCGCTCAGGCTCCCCGGGCCACCGGAGCCCGCGGCCCCTTACAAGCCGTCTCCGGCTGGGGGCGCAGGCAGGGTCCCGCGGAAGGTGCGGGGTCGGCCTCCTTACGCAGGGCCGTGGGCGGAACCGTGACCCGGAGCCCGCGCCGATCCTGTGGCCCCGCGTCCGAGTAAAATGGATCTCCGGGGGCGCCGGGCCCCTGCCTGCAGCCGCGCTGCCTCCTCGCTGAATGTGTGTAAACACCCAACCCTTCCGCTCGCGCCGCCGCGGCCCGGCGGCTCTCGGGCTGGCCTTTCCCCGCGCGCCCCCCGGGGGGGCTGGAAGGTGCGCCCCGGGGCCTTGATGCGGGCGCCCGTTCCGCTGCAACTTGTTGGGCGCCTACTGTGTGTCAGGGTGGGCGGTGTCGCGGCCCTGGCTTCAACCAGCCCTCGCCCTGACTCGGTGCGGGATGGGTGAGGAACCCCGTTTCACCGATTAGGAAGACCGAGGCACGGGGCAGGCAAGCCAGGATCGAGTTCATGTTGTGGCACCACGGTTAACGGCAGTCCCAGAAAGTTGAGGCGATGGTCCTTTGCTGTTTTCCCCACTAGTTTGATGCCCCCGCCGGAAGAGCGGTGGGCGTTAAAGAATGGAGCGGGGAGCGAGGAGGATTTATGAACTTGGTAGGAGGCAGGAGAAAGCTATTGACATGAATCTACAGGAGTTCCAAGGTTGAAGTCAGAGTAGAATTTTTTTTTTTTTTTAAAGCGCTTCATGGCGTAATGGAAAGCGCGCAGGACTTGTCATCAGAACACTGCCACTTGCTGGGTGTGCCACCCCACTGCCTCATTGGCCTCAGTTTCCTCGTCAGTGGAGTGAGTGGGTTGAATTAGATGCTCTCCTAAGGCCCCTTCCTGCATTAAGAACTCGGATTTGGTCCAGGAGCTGTTCTGCCAACTCTGCTAACTGAAGAAACATCTGTGTTCCCAGTTCAGTTCCCTTAAAATAGAACTCCTGCACGGAGACTTAAGTCCCCTTTGAAATGGATTTGTCCGTGCACATTGTGCAAACCAGGGACAGTGGGCTGGAGGTACACTTCTCTTTGTGTTTGCTGACTCTTTCTGCAGCGAGGTCCTTACTGACGTCCGTCTGTCCTTGGCTTGACTGTCCGTAGTAAGTTTGGGAGTCAAAGAAAGATGGGACCCTTAGGATTATGAAAACATAAGAATGGTCCCCTTTGGGCCCAGGGAGACAGCTGTCCATAAAATTGTGCTCTGTGGAAGGGAAGAGAGGCACAAATCCCCTTGGCACCTCTTGCTAGAAATTGAACGTTAAGATGCTATGTAAAGGAATTGTCACTGGGGGGCCTACCTTCCTGAAGGCCGCCGGCTTATTATCCTGCACAGTGGGAAGATTAGTATTTCAAGTCTGCTGCCAAGCTATTGAATTTTTAAAAGGCCCTCCCTGGTCCTGGGGGAGTACAAGGAAAACACTAAACACATTGAAGCTGTTTGCTGTAAACTTGTCTGGGGCTTCCCAGTGTTTACTGGTGCGTGTTGTTGGCGGTAAGGTAAACTCTTCCCAGACGGTCTGTGCCCGGTACCCTCCTGCCTCCCACTTTGTGATTAGGAAAACAAAGGTAGAACATGCCTGACAGCCTTTGAACAGTTTCATTGTTCTCCTCCCCCCTTCCACTCTGCTGATTCAGAAGGCCGTCCCCAAGAGAGGATGCATTCTGAGTAAAGGGAAAAGAAGTGTGAAGGAATTTGCAAGAAGACCCAACTATCAGCTATGGTTTAGCCAGGGACACTGTTGTGCGTGGAAGGTGCGAGTGATGTGTATGATTGTGCATTTTAGGTCATCTGCCCCAACTCTCCCTGTGCCCCCCCCCCCCCCCCCCCCGGAAGCTAATATTCTCTACTTTGCTATTATGTTGACTCACTGCTGGTCTGGTTGAATAAATGATTTTGTTTACCTCAAAAAGGTGATAGCCGGACCCTGCATTTTATTATGAGGCATGTAGCTATCTATTTTAAGGGTATATGCTGTGCCATTAAAACTATGTCAACAAAGTCCTTTTCAAAGTGACTTATTATCAGTGTCTCCCCTGTGCATAGACCAAAATACATCATCACTAACTTAATGCCTAACACCTTTAATTAATAGGAAAAGCCATAAGGTAAGCACTTGAGAAACCTATGCAGGAGAACTCTTTGACTTCCAAAAGAAAGTTAATAACCAGCATGTGATTTTAATATCCCTACACAACGGTCCTAAAACATTGTTTCTACTTGGTTCACTTTTTGCCTCAGACTGTCAGTATGATTTAATTTTTATATAGTTTATTGATCATCTGGTCTGGATTACAGGGCACTAATATATTAAAAAGAGAAGCCTAGTTTTCTGTTTATTCTCTCACAGGAATACACAGCAAGCTTCATCTCCTTGTATCTGGAAAAAATAAAAGCTGATGTGCTACATAAGTGTTATGTGAGTGGAAATATGCTAGTGGTTGAACTCGTTTCTCATACCTTCTTGGAACGCTAAATTCTTAGGGAAAAAAAAAACAAAACAAAAGTCCACTCTTGGCTTGAAGGCCAAAAGAATCTGGTGTCTGAGGACACCAAAGGGAGTTTACCTCCCATTCAACAGCTGTCTTTGCCAACTAATTGCTTTTGTAAACACAGTTAAGAATCTTTGTGTGGTAGTCTTTCCGAAATTGGTTTTGTTTTCCTTTCAATTATGTAACATGTACCGCCTCCTGTGTTTTGTGCATGGGTTCTGGTGTAGCAGGGGACATGAGAGTGGCAGAGGACCTTCCCAGGCAAGAAGGGAGGAGCATCCACTGTCCTTCTAAGCCCTGTTCACCTCTTCTTAATATAAATGTATCTCCTCTTTGCTGTAACCTTTGTGGAGAGATCATCTCCATTTCCTAGGTGAGAAAACCAGCATGTCAGAGAAGGGAAGGACTGAGGTTCACACTGAAGTCAATATGGGTTGAGGACTAATTCTCAGTGAGCAGGACTGGAGTCAGTCTCCTTTTCAAGCTCAGGTTTTTATTTTTTTAATTTTTTTTTTTTAACATTTATTTTTATTTTTGAGACAGAGACAGAGCATGCACGGGGGAGGGTCAGAGAGAGAGAGAGAGACACACAGAATCTGAAGCAGGCTTCAGGCTCTGAGCTGTCAGCACAGAGCCCGATGCGGGGCTCGAACCCACGGACCGCGAGATCATGACCTGAGCCGAAGTCGGACGCTTAACCGACTGAGCCACCCAGGCGCCCCTCAAGCTCAGGTTTTTAAAAAAAATGTTTACTTATTTACTTTGAGAGAGAGTGTGTGTGAGCGGGGGAGAGACAGAGAGGAGAGAGAGAGAGAATCCCAAGGAGACTCCACACTTAGTGCAGAGCCCTGCGTGGGGCTCGATCTCAGTGGACTTTGAGATCCATCATGACCTGAGCTGAAATGAAGAGTCAGATGCTTAACTGACTGAGTCATCCAGGCACCCCTCAAACTCAGATTCTTACCAGAAAATTCCGAAACCGTTCGCACAAAGCCCTCCCTCTCTACATTTCCCAGTTACCCATTTGCACCAAAGCAAATGGATAAACGTGACTGAACTCTTCTAATTAGTGATACGGTTTTGTGGCCCCATAGCATTGTTTTGATTTGGGGCTGGTTGTGAGTCTAAGTAGTTCACAGATTTTTGAGGGCACCTTTTTAGTCTGTGCGACTGCAGTTCCAAAGAAGGAACACCAGCAGTCCATGGCTGTAGCAAAAGGCAGAGATTTGGTAAATCCATGCGGAGCTTCTATGCCCCTGCTTTCCCTCTTTCCTGTCCCTCATCCCAGGTATTTACTGAGTGCCTCCTTCCAGCACATGCATTTTGAGGTCTAGGCAGTTTGAGACAGGTCCAGCTTTTTATGCGTGGGCTTTGTTCAAGGCCCTTCATCCTTCGAGCGCAGTTAGCTAATCTGCAAAACAGTGGTCAGCCTGACCACTTCGTTACGTTGCTGCAAGGATCAGAAGAAATACTGGACGTGAAAGTTTTTTGTCCTCTCTTAAGACTTGGGCAAATGCAAGGGATTTATACCTGAGCCCTGGATGAAGGTCTTGTGGCTGTCTTCATACATTGTGTCTCAGAATAATAAGTAGATGAGACCATGAAATACTCAGGAAGAATAGTATGGTGAAGACCAGAAAGCTTCACTTCAAATAGGAGAATGTCACGTTTGCCCAGTAAGTTGAAGACAGATGATTCCCATTCATCGGGACGCTAAACTGTAGCTGAGAAAGTGGACCCTAAAACTGAGCAGAATTCTTGAGCCAACTGCTCAACAACAGCGTACCCTGAGCTCTCTTTAGAGAAAGTTGTTTGTTCAAAAAAAAAAAAAACAACAACCAAACAAAAAACCCAACTGTCCTCATTTGGCTTTTGATACCCGAAGGTAGGTAAGTTGAACTTAAGGTAGGGGTGGGAGGTGTTTGAAGAAGCAGGTGCTCGGTCAGATTTAGCCTGGAAGGCTGGACTCCTGTGCCCTTCCTCGCCAGGAAATGCAGTCGATGGGTGTAGTATCACGAAGCAGAGAGAAAGAAGCTCAAACGGGTAAAAATATAGAATCTGGACACTCAGCAACTATGCTGGGTAATTTAGTGATTCCAGAATGTTCTTGGATGTTTCTTGATTTTCACTTAAACAGTGGAGGTAAAATCCTGGAACTGGTTCCATATATGGGCTACATAACACCCTCTTGTGTTATTATTAAACTACCCACTTTTAACTGTGGAAGAGAGGCAGTGTGGTGTAGTGAAGAGAGCAGGAGACTTGGAGCCAGAAAGCTTCCAGTTCCAGGGTGGCCAAAGCTACCATCCAGTTGTGTGGTTGTGGACAAGTTGGTTTTCTGTGGATCTCAGGTTTTTTCGTTTTTTTTTTTTTTCCCCAGTAGTAAAATGACTGGTTGGGCGGGATTATCTCTAATGTGTAAAGCTGCCTTGCAACATTCTGTGACGGATTTCTAGTAGAGAGGAGTGACACATTTGTGGAATATCTACCCTCATGGGTGCACTCTGCTTAACTCTTCATTGTCCATTATCTCAGTGAGTGACAACAGTGATGAGCCTAGAAATAGGGGTTCTGGCCTCAGACTGCCACTAGGTCACTATGTAACTGTGGAGAAAGTCACTTGACTTCCCTGGGCCTGGGTTTCTTCATTATCACAATAAAAGGAAGGGACTAGATCATCTTCTCAGATCTCTTGCAGCACTAACTGTTTTATGATTCTGTGCTGGTAGATACTGCGATGTAGAAACCCAGTTGTTCTTCTGTTGGACCATTTACCATCAACTGAAGTGTCCTCTTTTTTACCAAAGAATGAATGCTGACCATAAGGTAATATTGGTATTCTTTCTGGAAGGAAAAGTAAGCACCATTACTAAAGTTAACCCAATATGCTGAGAAACTAGCTAGATTTTTCCTTGGCCAGATATGTCCCTTAACCTGCCTCCTGAAATGTATAGTACAGCTGACCCTTGAGCAATGCGTATGACTTTTGACTTCCCCAAAACTTTAAGAGCCTTCTGTTGACCGGAAGCCTTACTGGTAAACATAGACATCAGTTACCACGTATTTTGCATGTTATAGGTATTATATACTGTGTTCTTACGAGAAAGTGAGCTAGAGAAAAGGAAATGTTATTAGGAAAATCTTAAGAAAGAAAAGATACATTTGTAGTCCTGTACTGTATTGAAAAAAAATCTCTGTAAGTGGACCCGTGCAGTTCAAATCTGTGTTGTTCAAGAGTCGGCTGTAGTCACAAGCATACCATCACAACAGGTGACTTTTCCCTTTTTTTATTGCTCTTCTATTATATTCACTATGTGTTTTTAATAACTCAATACATTTTGATAGCTTAATCTACCATGTGAACCACAGAATGTAGAAACAGGTTTTCATTAATCCACTGGTGAACTGTCCAGCCAAGCATCCTGCGTGGGTTGAAATAAAGAAGGGAACCACCAGGGGCGCCTGGGTGGCTCAGTCGGTGAAGCGTCCGACTTCAGCTCAGGTCATGATCTCGCGGTCCGTGAGTTCGAGCCCCACGTCGGGGCTCTGGGCTGACGGCTCAGAGCCTGGAGCCTGCTTCCGATTCTCTGTCTCCCTCTCTCTCTGCCCCTCCCCCATTCACGCTCCGTCTCTCTCTGTCTCAAAAATAAATAAACGTTAAAAAAAATAATAAAAAAAAATAAAAAAAGAAGAGAACCTCCATTTCATAGGTAAGCCATGATGACTTTTCCAGAATGGTTGAAAACCTCGGTTTCCTTAATTGTCCGAACGGCCAGGGTCTTTTTGTGCTGTTTTTGTTTAACCTTAGCTCTTTCTTCCCAAGACACCAGGGGGGGTTTAGCTGTCTTTGTGGGAGGCTGTTAAAGCCAGAGTTGGTGGCCTTTTCCACTTTTAGCCCCTTTTGATTTCCTGTCAATTTTGGATTTTTTCTTTCCCCTTCCTGTGCAGTTGTTTGGGCTGGCAAGCCCAGTTGGTCACAGCATGATGCTAATGAGATTGTAGTCGAGGACCTCTTCCCTGTGTGGGCAGTTATATTTATGGAAACACCCTACCCAGTGTGTCAATTCAACCAGCGCACATTATATGAGGGGTAATGACTTATTTGGGGGATGCCTACTATATCAGTATGTCGCAAACTCACCTAGTAAGGAAACCCATCTGATGTGAAATGGAGATTCTCAGCCTCCTTCTCAGGAGATTCAGATTCGCCAGGCTTTGGGCCAGGACCTGGGGTCCTGTTTTTTATAAAAGCTTCTGGTGATTCTCATCAAGCCAATCGGATATTAGCTATGTTGTTCAACAGCTGTGTCTTAAGGGCAATTGGTTATGTGCTGGGCCTTTTGTCCCTGGACCGATTGTTCTGCCAGTTTTCACGTTGTTAGGTTGTCTGTAGTTTTTCCGTTGGTGGCCAGCACACCTGTCTTTCAGCAAAGATCATGAAGCTTGTTAGAACTCTTTCAAAAGGAAAAACTCCCTCTGCGTGCGGGCCTGAAGGTCTGTGATTTTTAGTGCAGGGACTAGGTGTGATGTCTTCTGATTGCCGAGAGGCCAGAATTTTTTATTTATTTCCGGGTTCTAAACTGAGTTCTGCTCAGTGGAAGTTGCCAGCCCAGTGACCACTTTGGAAACATGAGGTGTTAACTTTGTAAATATTTTCTTTTGAGATATTGAAGTTTGTGTATGAGTGACAAGCGAAATGAATAAATGTTCTTTTTTTTTTTAACGTTTATTTATTTTTGAGACAGGGAGAGACAGAGCATGAACGGGGAGGGTCAGAGAGAGAGGGAGACACAGCATCCGAAACAGGCTCCAGGCTCTGAGCTGTCAGCACAGAGCCCGACGCGGGGCTTGAACTCATGGACCGCGAGATCATGACCTGAGCCGAAGTCGGACGCTTCACCGACTGAGCCACCCAGGCGCCCCTAAATGAGGTTCTTGAATAGAGCCTTCATAGGATCAAAGTTAGCCTGGCAAAGTATTGTAGAAACAATACCAGCTTTGGATTCACTCAGATCTGCCTGTGACTTGGGCAAAAGTTGTTTAACCTTTCCAGGCTTCACTTTCCTCATCTGGAAAATAAGCAAGAAACCTAGTGACCCCCTTGTCCGGTGCAACTCAGATGAGGTCATGAATCTGAAAGCACTTTGGGAAGTTAAAAAGCACTCTATCACTACCAGGTATTGTGTTGCTATTATTACTCCTGGTAATAGTAGTATTTCCCTTTCTTTCCTAGTGTTCTTACTCCCCAGGGGTGCTATGAAATCCTTGCATTTTTTGGCAGCAGAATTGCCTGAAAAATAGGCTAGGGGGAAAAAGTGGGAAGAGAATCCTAAGAAAAAACCAGGCAGAGGGAACACAAATGTTTTCCATTAGCGGAAGAAAAGCAGGGGCCGGTTTTCTGATCCCCTGTGGGGAAAGTCACAATACAGGAACCTCAGTAATGTCTGATGGCTGCTTTCTTCCCCTTTGCAAGGGACATGGCCGCATCATCTGGAGAGAAAGACAAACACACCTTAGGAAAGGTGGGAGGGAGTTTGGACAAATGGTATGTCTCAGGGTCACCTCTTATCCGTGTCTTCTGCCAGCCCAGGGAAAAATCTGACTCAAAAGAACAGCCATGATTGACAGTTTTCAAAATGCCTGTCATCCAGGGAACTCTGTATTTCTTGAGGAAGTGGGGGACCAGCCGTGCTAATTATCAGATTGATTATGCAGGCCAACCGTGTGGGGTCGGTACCAGATTCCTTTGCTAGATGAGGAAACTGCAGCTCAGATGAGGAAACACGGGTGCCTGGTGGTCATTAGTCATGCAGTTTTCCAGAGCTCTTGTCCGCTCCCATCTGCCTCGCTGCCCACTTTTCAATGCAATTAATGCAGCAAAGACTTGCTTTTTTCTAGTTCATTCTATTTCATTCATTTCAGTTTTATTGAGTCCGGATATGTACTGTATGTTCTATGGGACCCAATATAGGACATACATAGGAGTCTCTTTTTTTTTTTTTTTTTTTTTTTTAATTTTTATGTTTGTTTATTTTTGAGAGAGAGAAAGTGGGGGAGGAACAGAGAGAGAGAGAGGGAGACATAAAATCCAAAGCAGGCTCCAGGCTCTGAGCTGTCAGCAGAGCCCGACGCGGGGCTCGAACTCACGAACTGCAAGATCATGACCTGAGCCGAAGTTGGATGCTTAACCCACTGAGCCACCCAGGTGCCTCGGACATAAATAGAAACCCGAAGGATCATGTTGGGCAGTGAAGAGCTAGCTGTACATAATTAATGGCAAAACAGCTCAGAGTGTGTTGAATGAGCCTTTCTGTAGGAACAGTTCTCCACTGCCTTAGATTCATGGAATCTTTAGAATTTGGAAGGGGCTTGGAGGCATGATGATCAACAATATCAAGGTCTTTTTTTTTTTAAATTTCAGTCAGAAACACAGGGCTCTTGGTCGGGAGGTCGGAGAGGGAGGCACAGGCTTTAGAGTCAGACAGATGAGAGCTTGCCTGCTAGTACTGGCTTTGTACTCTCAAGAAAGTCACTGAGGGGCACCTGGGTGGCTCAGTCGGTTGAGTGTCCGACTTCGGCTCAGGTCATGATCTCACAGTCCGTGAGTTTGAGCCCCGTGTCGGGCTCTGTGCTGACAGCTCAGAGCCTGGAGCCTGTTTCAGATTCTGCATCTCCCTCTCTCTGCCCCTTGCCGGCTCATGCTCTGTCTCTCTCTGTCTCTCAAAAATGAATAAACGTTTAAAAAAAAAATTATAAAAAAAAAGGAAAGTCACTGCATGTGTGCGAGGCCTCCGTTTTCTCCTTTGTCGGTGGGATGGTACGTGTGTTGTAGGGTTGTGAGACCCTGCCAGGCATAGTGCCTGGTGCGGGACGCTCAGCAGGTGGTGGCGGCTGCTGTCATCCTTGTCACTGTGTCCTCATCTGGGCCCTTGATCAGATAAGAGGAGCCTGAGGCCTGAACTGGGTGGTGATCGCCTGGCCATCACGGAGGAGCAGGGCCTCCAACCAGTGTCTTGCCTTTTATGCCATTTTTCCTGTGTTGTGTAGCTGTGAGTTTGAAATCAGCATCGTTTGTGAGGTCCAGTTCTCCAGAACTTCTCTTTTTTCCCTTGCTGGCGTCAAAGGAAGAACAAGGCAAATGGGTTAACTTGTAATCTAAATCGGCAGGTCGTAGTTGAGCGAGACCAGAGACACATGAGGCGAATTTGAAGGACAAGGCAGCTTCTCGATGCCATTTTTCTTCAAAC
This sequence comes from Panthera onca, assembly GCF_046562875.1. Taxonomy (NCBI): domain Eukaryota; kingdom Metazoa; phylum Chordata; class Mammalia; order Carnivora; family Felidae; genus Panthera; species Panthera onca. The sequence goes on from NC_138346.1 coordinate 175,906,484, forward strand.
CAGCACTTGTTCTGGAAAGTGCTCATTACCAAAGATCACTGCTGACTGATTGGAGTTTGAACAGGCGCCCACTTTTTCAAACGCTGTATCAGGAGGGAAGAAAAAGAAAACCAAGTTTGCGAAGTTTTTGCTTTTTAAAAGCTTCTTGAGGTAGAAAATATTCTCATGTGACTGAGGAGGAAACAGAGGCTCTCAGATTAAATAATTTCCTCAGGGTCATGCACTAATTACTGGTGCCAACATTCAAAAGAAAGCTGGGTCAGGTTCTCCAACATCCTCATGGAACTCTCCTTCCTTTAGATCCAGATGTACAAATTAGAATGTGCATTAAAGTCCCCCCAATTTAAAAGCAAACTAAACAACACACATGAAATCCAGTTGGAAACTTTTGAAAGGAACTTGTTGATTTCTGTTCCTTGAAAGTATATGTTGCAATCAGAATATTGGTGGTAAGTGTGTTTTTGAGGTTTGTCACAAATTAACAAAATTATATGCCTCGAGAGGTTTGCAGAGAAATGCAAATCAGTATAAGCGCCTTGTCATAATAAGCAGTATGCTTTGGTTCCTGTTTATGTACCCCCAAAGCACATAATGCACATAATTATATTGACACGAAGGAAGCCGTTCTCATTGATGGTTTCTTTATATCTGGCCCCCAAATTAGTTTGTGGTATCAATCGGTATAATTTCTAGAGAGCCTGTTTAATTAAGTCTAGGTTTGTACCTGTCTTTCGAGTAGGGGTCTTGTCTTCCACGGATGTTCCTTGAACACCTACTATATGCTGGGTCCCTCGGGGTGTCTTGACCTTTAAGACTTCCTCAGGCTGGGGAGTGAGAAACAGACTTGCATACTTGTGCACGCTAAGTGTTGCTGATGTGGAGTGATAGAGGAGGGGCTCTAGCAGAAAAGTGAAGAGTGGGGAAGTTTGCCTGAGCGACTGGAGCTGGGTCATGCAAGAGAAATCCTGGCTTACATGCCCGGAAAGAGGAGACGGCGATCCAGCAAAGGGACCAGCAGGTGCTGAGCCGTGGAAACGGGAACATACATCCGGGAAGGGTGCGTATGTGAGGCTGGGGTGTAAGCACAGCACTGTGTGTTTGTATTGTGTGTGGGAGGGAGAATGTTGTGGATGAGGCTAGAGAGATAGCTTGGAGCCAGATTATAAAGGGGGGGCTGTGAAAGGCAGGCAGCCGAGGAACTTGAACTTTATTTTGGAGGACCAGCCGAGCAAATGAAATTTTATTTTTGTTTTCGTTTTCCTTTTTATTATGGAAAATGTCATATAGAAACCAAACACCATATATACCTAGGTGTGGAATTGCTGGGTCATATGGTAACTCCATGTTTAACTTTTTGGGGAACTGCCAAATTGTTTTTCCATGGCGGCTGCAGCATGTTTTAGAAATAGCATAACATTAGTTGAAATATGTCAGGAAAAAAATTAAAGGTTTTATAGACAACGTTTGGAATTAACATATTCATGAACCATTTTTAAGAGAGGATTCATCTACTCTGATTTGTGTTGGAGATCACTGGGTCTGAGGAGAGGGAAATTGGAGAATGAGGACCAGTTATTAGGGAGGCAGAGAAGAGAAGGTAAGAAAGATGACAGAGAGGGGTGCCTGGGTGGCTCAGTTGGTTAAGCATCTGACTTTTCATTTTGGCTCAGGTCACGATCTCACAGTTTGTGAGATCGAGCCCGCTGTTGGGCTGTGTGCTCTGGGCTCTGTGCGGATAGCACAGAGCTTGCTTGGGATTCTCTCTCTCTGCCCCTCCCCCAGTGGCACACACTCTCAAAATAAATAAATAGAAAGAAAGGGAGGGAGGGAGGGAGAAAAATTGGATAGATAGATAGATAGGTAGAAAGAAAGAAAGAAAGAAAGAAAGAAAGAAAGAAAGCTAGATAGACAGACAGACAGACAGCTAGTTCCTGATCTCCTTGGTGGGAACCTCCGAACAGTGGTGCTACTATTCCCTCCCTCCACATTTTCAAGACAGTGTTTATATAAGACTCAATGAAACCCATCTTGTAGGACTACTAAAATGCTTCATGTTCATAACCTTACTAGACAAGTGAACTTGTGAGTTATCTCTGCACCCCTGCCTCCTGGAACTTTTAGTTTCTCAAATGCCCCTGAAAATAAATGGGCCATTGGATATCCTCCTGGTTTAGAGAAGCAATTTTTGTTGGATTGTAATGCTGTCTTTAAAACGGCATTGTTGAGGTGTAATTCAGGTACTGTGTAATTCACCCATTTAAAATGTACAGTTCACTGGCTTTCTGTATATCCTACGGACTTGGGCAACTGTCACCACATTCAATTTTTAGAACATTTTCATCCTGTAAAAAGAAACCTGTACCTGTCAGCGGTCACTCTCCATTTACCCTCCTGGTCCTGCCATCCCACGGCAAGCACTTCTCAACTCTTTGCGTCTATACGCATTCACCTCTTCTGGATGTTTCATGTAAGTGGAATCGTCTATGTGGTCTTTGTGAATGGCCTCTTTCACTCAAGATAATATTTTTAGGGTTCATCCATATTGTATCACATATGAACAGCGTGTTTGTTCAGCATGTATCAATACTTCATTTACTTTTATTGCCAAATAATATTCCATTGTATGGCCATACCACATTTATCAGTCAGTAAGGCCTCTGGGTTATTTGCACTTCCTGGCTATTACGAATGCTGCTCTGAACATTCGTTGTACAGACTTTGTGTGTGGCTATGTTTTCAATTCTCTTGGGCATGTATACTTAGGAGTGGAATTGCTGGACCCCATGGTAACTCCGTGTTTAACTTCTTGAGGAAACTGCCAAACTATTTTCCATAGCGGCTGTACCATTTTGGAAATATCTTAAGATCGGGGCCGCCTGGGTGGCTCAGTGGGTTAAGCATCCGACTTCAGCACAGGTTGTGATCTCGCACTTTACGGGTTCGAGCCCCGCGTCAGGCTCTGTGCTGACAGTTTGCGGAGCCTGGAGCCTGCTTCAGATTGTGTCTCCCTCTCTCTCTGCCCCTACCCCTCTCGCATTCTGTTTCTCTCTGTCTCTCTCCCTCAAAAATAAATTTTAAAAAAATATTAAAAAAATTAAGGAAAATTTCTTCAGATTAATTAAAATATGTAAGGAGAAAACACAAAAGTTTTACCAAAGACCTTTGGAATTAACATATTCATGAAACCACTATAGTGTCCCTTTGTTCTCAGGGCCATTTTCCACAAAGAAGCAAAGTTTCTAATCAGTTTACTACTGTCCCTGGGTTTAAAATGAGTGGGCAGAGAACAATAAAGCTGACCGAGGAAAAAGATGCCGGGTGGTCAGCTAGACCGCTCACCCGCTGAGTAACCTATTTCCACAAACCGGGATGTTACAGGCAGATTCCTGCCTCGGCAACATGAAAACAAGGCTTGGATCTTCAGAGTCGCTTGAAAACAGTTAAAAGTGCGAATGTTAATATTAAGACCTGAGTATTCCTGAGATCTGTCTTACAGTATTTTTAAGGCTATGGAATAGAGCTGTCATGTCTGCTAAGGTTGTTCCTTCACTCTCCCCCCTGCCCCCAGTTGTGTGGCTGTGTACATAATGATCATGTCAGAAATGAGAATTACCACCTGTCTTTTGGACTTGTGCTGGGTGCCGGAGATGGTAAAGAGCGTAAGACCCAAGCACAAATCTTTAGGAATTAGTTTAAGTATCATGCTGTAAGTTGTTCTACAAATGAAACGGTAAGGGCATGAAAAACCACAGATATTACAAAAGGGTGAGGAAGAGACTCACCTTTGTTTATTTTTTAAAGTTTATTTACCTTTGAGAGAGAGAGAGAGAGAGAGACAGAACGAGGGGGGAGGGGCAGAGAGAGAGAGAGGGAGAGGGAGAGAGAATCCCAAGCAGGTTCCACGCTGTCAGTATGGAACCTGATGTGGGGCTCCAACTCCCAAACCATGAGATCATGACCTGAGCCGAAACCAAAAGTCGCATACTTAAGACTGAGCCACCCAGGCGCCCCAACACTCACCTTTATTAATAGGAACATTAGTTGCTGTCTCGCTTGATCTCTACAATAACAGAATAAGGTAGATGTCAATGACTTGGTTTTACAACTCGGAGAGGGGAAATGATTTGGCCAAGTTCACACAGCTCATGTATGTTGGGGCTGGCCTGGGACTCAGGCCTGCCAAAATAATGTTAATTGCTGACATTTATTGAGTACTATGTCCCTCTCACTGGGTTAAGCAGTGTGCCCTCATTCTCTTATTTAATTCTCCCAATGAGCCTGTGGAGTCCTTATTACCAATATCTCCATTTTATAGGACTGAGGTTCAGAGAGGTTAAAAAATAACTTCTTAAAGATTATGGGGCAAGTGGGTGTCAGTGTTGGGGTCAGAGCTAAGCAGTCTGTCCCATAAGACCAGGCTTTACTGCTTTTGTTCTCCGGGTGCTTCTGAAGCCCCCTTTGTCCGTACTAGTCCCTGCTGGCTTTCACATTGGTGACACATGATGAATTGTCCAACATGAGTTATATTTGTGATTCTCACCCTGGGTTCTCTGGGCCTGTAAAGCTCCACTAGGGCAATTATGGGGCATCTTATGCTATTTTCTGTACTTCAAAAATAGCTAACATGTACTGCACATTTATTTACCCACAGTCAATTAGACTGGACTAACTCAGACCATCAGCCTCTGCCTAGATGAGTCAAAGCATTGGTGTTCTGTGCTGTGACTTGAATGTGTAAGGACACTTGTCCACTCACTCTGGTCCTGCTGGTTATCTCTGCTCATTCGGAGATGGGATTGGCACTGTCTATGCTTTGTTTTGCAAAAGCGGAGAAATGATGTAAAATATAGTTTACTTGGTAAGTAAGGACATCTTCCAGAGGTCACAGAGGGTCAAGAAGGAAGTGGCAGGTATCTTTGGTGGTGAAAAGGTTGAGCATTCCTGGATGGAGAAGCCGCTCTGTGAATCTAGAGCAGAGGAAACCACCAGGTCATGGAAAGGCGGCCCAAATGGAAGAGGGGCTGGAACCAAGCCTTTGTCACCGGCATCAGGCAACAGTAATGGGTTGTTGTGTTAGTGACCTTTTCGTTCCATGGGCTTGATGTGCTGTGCTTGTGGTGTGATGTAACCTTTGGGTCCCATGGAGAAATTGCGCTTTTCTGGTTAGTGGCTGTGGGTGCAGTACCTTCATTAGATGCGGTGAATAGAACTTCTCCCAATAGCCTCTTCCCCACAGATGACCCACATTTTTGTGGAGTTGGTGACCACCAACAGGAAGTTGCAGACATGCTTGTCAGCCGCACAGTGGATTTCATTAGACACTTGCCCACAGTAGCTGATTTGGTCAATTTGGCCTCCATTGGTTTCTAGGGAAGAATGACCTGATGTATTAGTTCTCATCATTGCATTGGTCTTGGCTGTCATCTTGGCCTTGATGGACATTTTGATGAAATATATAGTGTTGTCTTTTGAACAGCTGCACCTACTTTCAGCAGGCTAGGATTTTTAAAATATTGCCAAGGATGTTACCAACTTAGCCGAGTCTTTTGTTTGATGGGCTTCTCACTTAAATCTCTTTGGAGAGAGTGACTCCAATAAGTAGGCAGGAGGGATGGTCTCCACTCATTACCTGGTAAACCATTGCTTTGGAAGATCTATATCATAGGCATTGGGTGAATGCATGATTTCCAGGGGCTGGCTGGAAAATTAAAATATGCTTCTTGGGTCAAAACATTCAAACTACTGGCCTTTCAATCCCATGGGAAAGTAAGCCATCTTGATTTTTTTTTTCCTTTGGTTCAATTTTCCTAGGGCCACTGATGATTGAAAAACCTTTAATCAACATTTTGCCTTAAATTTGGTGTCTGCAGTCCCGCTCGTCTGGGTGGTGAAATACAGTTATTATTAATTAATAATCTCTTTCACTGAACAGTTCCATCAAATGCATCTGAGAATTTGAGCGTAAATATTTTGTTTTGCCCCAATTAATTTCTCTCATTCTAGATAGATCTCTGGCTACCTAAACCCTGAAAGCTAACAAAACAAAACACAAATACCCCCACATTCAGAATATTTTTCTCCAAATGTCAATTGGAAAAAGACTAGGAAACAAACATTTTTTGAGCCCTTCTGATATAGTCACGCATGATGTGTATCTCATCAAATTGTGTGATGCCGAAGGGGGAGATACTGCCATAACTGATTTTTAAAGACGAAGCAGTTGCCCTTTGGGGAGAGGTTGAGTGGCTTGCTGGGGATCCTGCGATAGGAAAATGGTTGAGTGCCTGGGGATAAGAAGCAATCAACACCTTCGCTCTTTCCTCCAAGAGTGAAGACTAGCATTGGAAATTGCACTGGCTTCTATTTTCAATAATAAGCTTATGAAGAAAGCAAGCAAGCCAGAAAGTTTTAGAATGAAATGATCAGGCCTTCTAAAGTGTTCAAGTGTGATTTGGGATTTAGAGCCTTTTAGTTTTGCCTGTTGCTTTGCAGATTCCTGGAGGGTCGAGATTAGACTCAAAACCTTCAGGCTGGAAGGGGGAAGGGCATGCATTTTGCTGGAGACTTATCTGGGCAGGCTGTAATGCAAGGGGCTTTACAGGCATTATTAACTGACTTGAATTTCACAATAACTCTGTGAAGGAGCAGGTTGGAGTTCATTTTAGTTTTCTCTGAACTTAGCAATGCCTGTCTCAACTCTTTCTGGTGAGTAGTGACACAACGTATTAATAATTCAACTAGTTAATCACTAGCAAAGATCGTTTACTAAGATTCCAGGGGAAGTGCTTTTCTGGGATCTGTTTTGAGCTGGTCACTCATGCCACGCATCCGTTTTTATTGAAAATACGCAGGAGAATAGTTTGCCAATTTCATACAGAAATGGATGGACTTTTCTGTGTAGAGATCGGGGACTTCAGATTCTGTCGTTGCTGCTTATCAGTCTTGCCCAAAAGAGTTAAAAAGACCCCGGGGCAATGCAACATTTTGAGGGAAGTAGCCTACACTTTGGTTACTGGCTCTGTGTATTTCCCAGGCTATTGTAGGTTTCCTATTCATCTGGTTTTGAATGGTGGTATGATTAGCATGAGAGCAAGTGTATAAAGTAGGTCTTTTTCTCCTTTTCCTAAAAGAAGTTTTGTGGCGTTTCTTTTTCTGACAGAGTTGGCATGAAGCTTTGACAAACACAGACCCATGGAAAAGTTAAATAGGACTTAGAGCAGACCCATTTTGTACAGACCCTTCACACTTAGCATGCAGAGCAGCAAAGCAGCTGGCAAGAGGCACTTGGGATCATAGGAGTCATAGCAAGGGCTGTTCCTTCCCTGTGGACCAGTGATGAATGGGAAATACCCACACACACACAAAAAAAAAAAACAGTGAGAAAGTGCATTCTTGGCTATTGACCATTCTCTGTTGTCGGAAAACTACAGATGAGAACATTCCTGGGACTCCCGGTCTATCTTATCTATCCTTCAGTGTTTATTGAGATACATACAAAGGCTGAGAGAGACACAAAGAATCTGGAGAGGTGGATCCTGCCCTTAAGGGGCAGGTGAGAAGATGAGAAGATAGGTACACAATCAGTTGACCTAGAAAACACAGCCAGGTGTCTTGGGTGGATGATTAAATGAAAAACTTAAAATGTGGAGTCTAGGAAGCAGCTCCTTGCTGATCCTGGGCTCTCTTCCCTGCTTTGCTGTATTGGTTGGGGGTCCCCTGGCAAATCACTACAACTTTAGGAATGATACAGTGGGGTGACAATTCATTTTCTGCTGACCTGTTAGAGCTATTGAGACCAAAGGGTATGGTGTCACAAATATACAGGAAATGCCTTAGGCTGTAAAATCATGTATGTATTATGCAATGGATATATACATGTGTGTGTGTGTGTGTTCATATATATATGTATATACATGTATATGTATATATATGTATATGTATATATTTGTGTATGTATATATACATATATATGTATGTATATATATTATCTTCTGAGTTTGCTCTCTTCTCCATTCTCCCTGTTTCTATCTCATTTTAGATGCATGCTATCACATACTTGTGGCTGAAAACATTTCTTCAGAGGTTTTATTTCTGAGGTGATAGTGTCTCCCCTCCATATGCATTAAGAATAAAGGAGTGTTTCTTGGGGCGCCTGGGTGGCTCAGTCGGTTGAGCTTCCGACTTTGGCTCAGGTCTTGATGTCACAGTTTGTGAGTTCGAACCTCATGTTGGGCTCTGTGCAGACAGCTCAGAGCCTGGAGCCTGCTTCGGATTCTGTGTCTCCCTCTCTCTCTGCCCCTCCCCTGCTCGTGCTCTGTCTCTCTCTGTCTCAAAAAATAAATAAAAAAAACATTACAAAAGAAAAAAAGAATGAAGGAGTGTGTCCTAAAACAGCAATTCAGATTGCATAGGCCTTTCTCTTCAGACCAGGACTTTTACGACCTCTTATTGACTGCAAAGTAACCTTTTATTTTATTTTTTTTAGGTTTTTAAAACTTGTTTTGAGGGGCGCCTGGGTGGCTCGGTCAGTTAAGCGTCAGACTTCGGCTCAGGTCATGATCTCACAGTCCGTGAGTTTGAGCCCCGTGTCAGGCTCTGTGCTGACTGCTCAGGCTCTGTGCTGACTGGAGCCTGTTTCAGATTCTGTGTCTCCCTCTCTCTCTGCCCCTCCCCTGTTCATGCTCTGTCTCTCTCTGTCTCAAAAATAAATAAACGTTAAAAAAAAAAAATTAAAAACAAAACTTGTTTTGAGAGAGAGACAGCATGAGTAGGGGAGGGCCAGAGAGAGGGAGAGAGTGAGAATCCCAACACTCCCAACACCAGCGCAGAGCCCAATGCAGGGCCCAAACCCATGAAGCCGTGAGATTGTGATCTGAGCCAAAATCAAGAGTTGGACGCTTAACCGACTGAGCCACCCAGGTGCCCCTACAAAATAAGGGTATTTGAGACCCTTCGGAGTGAGGCCCCAGCCAACTGTTTGTGTTCCTCATTCCCTTGCTTCCCATTCCCCCTCTCTTCCCCTTCTCCATGCCCTTGGCCCCCCGGCGTCTCCCTTCTATGACTGCTCACTGGCTTCCCCACTGTCATTCTTTCTCTTTGTTCACTGTATGCTATGTACCTCCCCATATTCAGTTCAAGTGCAATATCTGTGAAGCCTTACTCTATTTCCTCTGGGCAGAATTAGACCTTCTTCGGGCCCTCATAGCACTTTGTGTTGATCTTTCTCAGGTAGAGCGTTTGGTTTATTTTCACTTTTGTAAAGTTCCATCTTAATAGATTATGACTTCCTGGCATATAATAGGTGCTCAAGAAATTGTATTAAAGAAAATGTCAGCAAAAAGTTACTTTAGAAAGTAGAGACAAGAAGCAAAAAAGAAAAGTAACATTTTGCACAATCCTAAGGTAGCCGCTGGCACACTATCTCTTCTTTCTATAAATAGCTACATTATTATTAAGTATAATTATAATGCTAAACGCTGTATGCTTACTACATACTTCCTGCCAGTCAGTGTGATGAAATGGGAAAAAAAAAAAAAAAAACCAAAAAAAAACAACCCTTTGCTTCCTAGACTTGTAACAGCCCATCATAAAGTACTAATGAACTTGAGAAAATTGAGAGTATGTAACAAAATTAAATGCCGCTCGATATTTTGAGTTCAGTTTCACATTCATACAGTGTTTTGTGGTCAACAGACTGAATTTGTACTAACCACGACAGCTTCTGTTTTAAAAAAAAAGTGTTTAACTTACCTTAAAAGCTAGGGCTATTTTTAAACTATTTCTTTACTTTTTTAAAAAATATTTTTTATTTTTTAGAGAGCATGAGCAAGTAAGCAGGGGAGGGGCAGAGAGAGAGAGAGAGAGGGAGAGGGAGAGAGAGAGAGGGAGAGAGAGGGAGAGAGAGAGGGAGAGAGAGAGAGAGAGAGAGAGAGAGAGAGAGAGAGAGGGACTCCCAAGCAGGCTCCACAGTATCATCGCAGGGCTCGATCTCACAACCCTGAGATCATTACCTGAGCCAAAATCAAAAGTCGATCGCTTAACTAGCCGAGCCACCCAAGTGCCCAAAAAGCCAGGGCTATTTTTAGAATGAGAGATTTTTCTCACCTGGTCCTGTCTGAAGGTAGGCTTCTACATGGAGGGAGAGAGGAGGCCTTCTGTGGAGGAAAGACATCCAAACTGGGAAAAAGAAATCTAAATCTGGGCTTCTGTTCTAACCTTCTAATTTTACTGGATCACCTTGGCCAGGTAACTTTCCTTCTCTATGACTGTTGCCTCAAAGACTATGTTAATATGCAATCTGTCTTGCTATAATTTTAATCCAGCATGAACTATGTTTGGTACTGTGTCGTTAATTATTAGCATTATTAATATTAATCAGCTTTATCACTTAAAGCCCTAGAATAAATGGTCATGATGTGTCATTTCAACAGATATTCCTTGAGCATCTTTAATGTACCAGGGAAAGCGCTAGGTGTTGGGACCTAATGATGAATCGGATGTGGTCCCTGCCCATGAGTCTTCTGGAGCGGACACTGGGCAGATACGAATCTAGAAGTTCAACACGGACATTGTACGGGGGTGGCAGAATTGGTCTGGGGAGACCGAGGGTAGTAATAATCACAGTTGTTTGGACGGCAAATCAGGAGAAGGCTGTTAGGCACCGTTGTCAAATGAGGCATTACACCAGCAGAGTGGTTCTTCTTTCTTAGCCCTGACCTGTACTGATGACCATCCTTTAGAAAAGTCTTAGAATGCAGAAGGCATTGGGCACAAGCACCAAGGGTTTCCCCTGCCCACCCCTATTTTATGGGTGGGAAAACTAGGCTCAGAAAAGTTAACCGTCTTGGAAAATGGGTAAAACCCAGAGGAAATAAAACGCTTACCTTGTGCAGGTCCAAGTTTAAATCCAGGAAGTACTTTATTTTAAAGCATCCCTGCACGCTATGGATTTGGTCGTTTTGCAGATCAGATACTGACCCCATGTGTCAGTAATCTACAAAGCCTTTTAAACCTTAACACAGCATACCAGAGCACAGCGAAATATTCTTACAGTAAAAAAAAAAAAAAAAAAAAAAAAAATCCAAAAATATGATAATGTTAAAAGGGAATAAATAACCCTCTCACCCATCATCCCTCAAAATTCTAATCCCCAGAGGCATCTACTGTTAACAGTTTCTAGTTCCTACCAGGCTTATTTTGAATACACAGGTATTCTCCTTGACATCCACATTCAGCCATATTGCTCTCATTGTTTCCTAGGCACGCCCCACAGATGGCTGCCTTCTGGCCTTTGATCACGTCTTCCCTCTTCAAAGCACCCTCCCCTTCCTCTCTGCAAGTGGGAAAGCGTATCCATTCTGATGGCTGGTTTCTGCTCATCCCACTCCCTCACTACGTCCACCTCATCTGAAGTCATCCCAGCTGTGGCACTAGTTAACAGCCTTAAAGAGAGCCCTGAACTTTGTTGGTCTAATATTCCTCACTTAAATAATGGGGCAGTTGAATTAGATGGCCTTTTTTTTTTCCTTCAAGTTTATTTATTTATATATTTCGAGAGAGAAAGAGAGAGTGAGAGCAGGGGAGGGGCAGAGTAAGAGGGAGAATCTCAAGCAGGCTCCACACTGACAGCGCTGAACCCCACTGATTGACAGGGCTTAAACTCACAAAACTGATATCATGACCTGAGCTGAAATCAACAGTCGGGCATTTAACCGACTGAGCCACCCAGGCACCCCTAGATGGTCTTTAAGATCTGCTGAGGTCATAAAATATTAAAGACTGCACCTAACACAATGCTTAGTTACTTTGGAGTCTTGACCGTATTGGATGGCTGAGTCCTGTCCCAGGATTTCAACATAAGAAGAGAGACGAAGAGATTGACCTAACAAGTTTCCCCAGTCCAGCGCTTGCCCAAAGTGTTAACATTTTATAAAAAACAATGTGGCACAATGGAAAAAGGATGTGTCTTGGGACAGTTCTGGACTCAAATCGTGGTTCCACCATTTGCTAGCTTACAACCCAAGGAAAGGATTGTAACCTCTCTGAAACTCAGTTTCCTCATCTGTAAAATGGGGGCAGTAATCCCTATCTCAGAGGTTGTCCCAGGATTGGAAGATGCCCTGGCAGACAGCAGCCTATTCCACACTGACCTCTACCTCTGCCCTGCCCCCCTAGAAACTTTTTGTTTGGAAACCGTTATCTGTCGGAGATAATTGGCAAACTTCAGAACCAGTAAGTGTGTAGAAGAGTGCTACCTGGATTTATAGCATGTGTAGTATACAAAGTGTGGATTAGATGTAGTTTATCTGATCTTTGAGAAGTAGCTTTGGAGCCCTTCCAGAGAATCCTATGGCAGCTGCACAGATAGCTACCTTGCCAGCTGCTCTTGCTAAAGGAAGGTGTTTTCCAGTTGGGAGAGAGTGTGCACGCTGGGGTTTTGTCTTTAATGCATTCCAGTGTTCTGAGGCAAAACTTGCCCAAGAGATTAAGCTGAGCATATTAACCAATATCATTTAAAGTTGATTAAAACTATCATCTTAATTAAATACAAGGGAACAAGAAGTTCTCAGTCTTCTGGTAGCAATTAAAGACTAAAGAGTCAATTTGAAGTTGTTTTTGCAACTCTTAAAATAATACTCCGTCTCCCCCCTCCCATGAAACAGAGTTTCTTAGCTATAGACATGCCCTCACATTGAGGTTTTTGAAAGCTGTTAGGACTACAGACCTGCTGGCCAACGCTTCTGCTGCCAAGGCATCGGAGTTCTCAAAAGCAAGAGGGTTCAAGCTCAGGATACGCTGATTTGGAAAGAGAGCCCAAACAAAGGGCCTTTTGAGGCAGGAAACGGGGCTTTGGCTTCAGCACAGAGCAGTGTGGGATTGGAACAGCGCCCCGGGACTTGCCGAGGAGGAGAGGGACTATGGGATCGATGGAGGAAGTATAAACTTTCCCCATACAGTGAGAGTTTATTCCAAAACCCTCGAAAGTCGGTTTCAGAAGCTGTTATCTTTCCTCTGTCCGCTTAATCTGCACAGCCTGTATAGTGCGGACTTAACACTAGTATGTCTTTTAGCAGAAGACGGAAATGATCCGTGAAGGTACACACAGACATGACCACTCTCGCAAGGATGTCTGACCTGAGACCAAAGGTTTTCCTTTCGCCACCCAAAGTGACTGCGTTCATGAATTCATTGATTCACCCGCTTATCTGTGCAACATTTTCTCATCACCTGCTATCTGCTAGGTTGATGGAGCTGAGTTAAAGGAGTACGATTCCAGTACAAAGGAGCTTAAACTTGAGTTGACCAGAGCGCGAAGACTTGAAGTCTAGGAGACTGCCTTTCTTCATAAGCACCCACCACCGCGTTCACATACGTGTGGCCCTCTCCCAACCAACAGGCTTTTAAATTTGACCTTCCCTGAAGTGAGACTTCAGTAGTCTCCTCACAGATTTTCTAAACAGCAGCAACCCCACCAACAGATGGAGCCCTGCAGGGACGGTTTGGTTAGAGAAGGGCTATAAACATGGAGGAGACTCAGTGATATAACTCACGGAAGAGAAAATAAATTCTGGCAGAGCCCATTCATTTTTTTTTTTTTCCTTTTCTTCATTTTTATGTATCTAAACAGTACCTACTAAGCAAAAACGTCCATGAGCAGTGAAGACCCACTTCCTGTCAACTGCTTCGTAAGGTTGGAGCAGGGGGCGTGGGGGTCGAGATAGAACAATGGGAACAACGAAAGGAAATGAGTGGGTTTGGCAGAACCTTTGACAACAGACAGGATTCTGGGAGGGCCTGGGTCAACCGGGACTGTCACCTAGACGAGGCGCAGCGACTCTGGGTCACACATTTGGAAAACTAAGATTTCAGGGCAACAGGACTCAGAGATGTGAGCAAGGAGGGACAGTTTTTCGTAGATTAGTGATCTTAACTACTTGTGCTCTGTGCCCCAGATGGGTGGTGTCAGTAATGTAGTCCATGCTAAGAGGCTCCTGAGAGTCAAGATCTAAGCCTCTGCCTTGTAGCATTATTTGTGGTGGCAGTTAACGAGTATTGTTCCTCCCCTAGTAGTTTCACGGACGCGCTTGACCAACAAAGTCCAGCACACTTGAATTCAGAGGTGCCAGGGCTTTGAACCTGCATCCAGGCTAGGTTATTCTCACCCTAGTTAGGTGTTGTCATGAGATGTAGGGACAGCATGTCTCTCTCTTTTGATTCAGATGGACTTAATTCGCTTTGACAACTGGACTCAATCAGAGACATTATAACAGCTGATTGGTTTATTGAACAATGACATTTAGAAGAAAAGTGTCCCATGTGTTTGTAGATATCTGGACCACGCACACAACTTTTCTTTCCCTCTTTGAATGAGAGCATTTTGTATGGTGGATTAAGATTTGGAGAAAATACCATATTCCTATATATATTGGGAGAGAAACAGAATAGCTATAGGTCTATGTAGAACCCTGAGAGTGAAATCTGAGGCAGGGACTTTCTCTTTTTACTTCTGTATTCCTGTTGCCTAACTCAGGGCCTGGTATACATAAATTGTTCAGTAAAAATTGAAAAAAAAACAAACAGATAAACTGAAGTGATTTTTACACTAGCATAAATGTTATAGCCTTTCTTTTTTTTAAATAATGTCTTTTTTTTAAGGTTTTTTTTTTAAAAAATTTTTTTATGTTTTATTTATTTTTGAGAGAGAGAGACAGCATGAGCAGGGGAGGGACAGAGAGAGAGGGAGACACAGAATCTGAAGACAGGCTCCAGGCTCTGAGCTAGCTCTGAGCACAGAGCCTGCTGCGGGGCTCGAACTCACGAACCGCGAGATAATGTCCTGAGCCGAAGGCGGACGCTTAACTGACTGAGCCACCCAGGTGCCCCTGTAGCCTTTCTTTCTAAACCTATCAGTTTCTTTTTCATCACTGATGTTTTAAACTCGACCAAATTTGGGAAAAAGGGAGAAAATCACTCATATCCACCACCTGACAACAAATTCTACCACCATTTGGGCATATATCCCATTAGCCATTTTTATTTGAGTTTCTTTTAATTTTTTAGGTATATATATGTACATATATATGTATGATTTTCTGTGTTGCAAAGAATTGCCATAATCAAAATTATTCATCTTTACCCTTATTCAGAATTAAGGATTACCCTGTAACCCTGTACCTTTCCTCCCCGCTTCTCCCCCAGATTGATTCTCTCTCTGGGGTAGTACTGTTGGCCCTGTTGGCTAGGGCTTCTATTAACAAAGTACCACACACTGAGTGGCTTAAACAGCAGAAATCTATTGTCTTACAACTCTGGCGGCTAGAAGTCCAAGATCAAAGTGATGCACAGTGGTTCCTTCTGAGGGCTGTGAGGGAAGAGGTGTTCCATGTCTCCTTGGCCGAAGATGGTGATCTTCCTGGGCCCTTGGCGTTCTCTCTCCATGCGCCTCTCTACGTCCAGATATCCCATTTTATTAGGTCACTTGTCATGTTGGATTGGGATCCACCCTAATGACCTCACTGTGAATTACCTCTGTAAAGACCCCATCTCCAAATAAGGTCTCACACTCTGAGGTCCACACATGTTGGGGATGGGAGGAGGAGACACCTCAAGCCATAACACTCTTCCATTTATATGCGAGGAAAACGAGTCCCAAGTTAAGTAACTTGAGCTTTGAACCTAGGCTTCTGTGACTCTGAAATGTGCATTATCCTCACATCCTGTTTTCTACTCATGAATTGAGAATGCCATGAACGGTGGGAAAAAAAAATGTCTTCCTTGATGTGATTTTGATTAGTGTGAGACAATGTTTGATGATGGTTAATAACTGCTAAATTTAACTGCTTGACCCTTGGAACCTGGGTAATCATGTTATCTAAAAATGAAGAGAAGTACAATACACTATGCTTTGTGAAACCTTTCTATTGTTCTGCGGTGTTTGCTAAACCTGTTGCACAGATTGTTCCATTCCTCTTGGCTCCGTGGCATCCCAATGATTCCCTGGCAGTCGGATCACATTTCAGAGTGAAAAACCTATCAATATTACATAGTGGTCATCCGTTTTTATCTTGTTTCTCTTTTTCGTAGATCCCTTTTAGTTTTTCGTTCTTCGGCGTGACTATGGCCAACTAGGAGTACACACGTGCGTACGTGCTACACCCCCACATACATACTATTGGTAAGGAAAGTAACATTTATTCAGTAATGTCTAATACGTGGGCCATCCTCAAAATGGCAGAATGGGCCCAGTATGTCTTTTATAGGTGTTTTGGATCCATGATCTAATCAAATTTCACTCAGCATATTTGATGACTGCCTCTTCAGTCTCAAAGGAGACCAACGATCTGCAGCAGATTCTTTTCTTTCTTTTTTTATAACATTGAATTTATTGAGGGGTTCTGGCGAGTTGTGCGAAAGACTGCCCCACACTTTGGGTTTTTCTGTTTCCTTATGACTCGATTCATCCAAGTTTGGCGTGAACATCACATACACCCCAATAGGCCCCAGGGAAGGCCAGACCCAGCGTAACAGTGCCCAGCTGATGTCATCAGCCAGGCCATGGTCCTGAGGATGCCATGCTCACAAGAAATCCAAGGCCCCTGTTGAAGCTATCGAGTAGAGGAGGTTGCACGGGGCCTGCTCAGCCTTCTCCATGAGGCAGGAGTGGAAATGGCCCTTAGATTCAGGCCTGGCTGACCCTGAAG
This sequence comes from Panthera onca, assembly GCF_046562875.1. NCBI lineage: Eukaryota > Metazoa > Chordata > Mammalia > Carnivora > Felidae > Panthera > Panthera onca. Next base: position 175,923,184 of record NC_138346.1, read on the forward strand.
CCTGTAAGTAGTGACCTTTGGGGTCGTGCTGTACATAAATACCTGAGTCCCTTTTTCCCTGGGTGCGCTCGGGCAGATCACTCTTCTTTTTCTTAACTTCCTCACATGAGTTTTAAAAAAGGGTTTGACCCGGGATTACCCCCAGCTGCCCTCACATCTGTACTTTGTTCATTGTGGGTGCATAATAATATTGATTGGAAAAAAGTGAATGAAGAGAAGGTGAACCAGTAGTTTCTGTCTGTATGGAGACTATCAATATGAAGTGAAGGCCCCAGGCAGTCCCAAGGGACATTCCATTCAAACCAGCCTGCCGTGCTGAGAAAATCCCCAGTTATTTTCCGTTAGCGGGAAATAATCCAACATCCAAAAGGCAACTGGTGTTTTCGAAAACTCTGCATATGTTGTTGCCCTTGACTGCTTGAAAGGAAATGAAGAGCTCCCACTCGGGGACAAAGGACTCCCCTAATCCTCTTTCTTGGTTCTGATGGGTTTTGTAGGAAAGACCGTCAGCGATCACGATCACCTCTATGAACGGAGTGCACTGTATATATCATGCTGTATGTTTCAACCCCACACTCACCCCTCAGGAGTGGCTCAGCTAGCCCCACCTAACAGATGGCCTTACAGACTTCAGCAGCTTGCCCAACGTCACAGGACTAAGAAGAAACCGATCCAAGCTTCAAATGCAAATTGAATCGACCCCAAACCCTGTGTGCTTTTTCTGATCATCTATATTGTCACTCACTCACTCACTTACTCACTCACTCACTCACTCACTCACGTCTCCTCAAAAAGCCAAAGGCTTGGTGACCATCGTGGTAACATATTCGGCAACTGTACGTAAAGTAAACCGTGGCCCTCTTCGTGGGCCAGGATAACACCTGTCTCTCTCCTTGTTACAGAAGGTTCGCCATCCCATAGTCCCGATAGCAACGGTTATCGGGCGTTTCTGTGTGCCAGGCATTGAATTAAGCATCTTTGCACCCAGTGTCTTATTCCTCTCACGTCACTGTGAGGTGTGCTGACTTGGTTAAGGTGGAGATGAGCCCCAGGTGCGTCTGACTCCCCAAATCCACCTGCTTAGAGCACCACCGAAGCCATGGTAGTTCAGTTGCCCATAGATGGATTGCCCCTTCGGCAGTCTACACCTAGGCGTGCTCCTGAATAGTGCTCTGTGTTAAGATAACCCGAGAGTCTGAACAGAGAGGCCGCAGCAGTCCGTTTCAGAGAGGTGTTTAAAAGCAAAGAGGGAAAGAGCCCCAGACTCTCCCGGAGAGCAGGCAGTGTTTATTTGAGTTGTGCTGGCCAGGACCTAGCATGGCGTCAGGGCTGTGGGAGGCCTTAATACATCTTATTCAGAATTGATGGGGATGTGTCTAAAAAATGCAGAAGGCTTTTCCTCGGGAAGGTGGTTGGTCACACCTCAGTTAGCAGGGAGCATTAGTTCTAAGGGCCCTGTGCTCCAGTCTGTCCTCCACGTGGCTGCCAGAGTCATCTTTGTAAAGCAGCCTGGCCATGCCACTGCCTAGCCTAGACCTCTTCCTTCATTTTGAGTCTCTGCTGTGTACCCAGCACTGCAGAGAATAAAGAAAAAGCCCTGTCTCTGCCGGCTAAGAAACGAGTCTTGTTTGAAAGCCGGGTACATGAAACCTAATTTTAGAGCCGGTCAGAGATCATTTAGTCGAGCTTTTCTTAGAGAGCGTTCTGGAGAGCTACAATTCTTCCAGTCTTGAAGACTCAGCAGAGAACTTTGATGAAGGCTCCAGGGAAAGGGTTTATGCTACATATGCTCTCGGGTGTGACCACAAGGTCCAGTCTCCCCTCTTTAACAGATAAGGAGGCACAATGAGGAACGGAGGCTGTAAATTGAGAAACACTCCGACCTTGGGCTCTTTCAAAACCCAGCCCAGGGCTCTGTCTGCTGTACAGGGAACCACTCTATTTCTCTGTGTTCAGACTAGACAGGCTTAAGGCACATATTTTCTTCTGGATCTTGAAACCATATGTTTCTCAGGCTTTTCCTCCCCTTCTAAGATAGGCCTCTGATGTTTGGTGCCTGAAATCATCCTGTTGCGTTTTTGGTGCCATCTTGGCGAAGAGACTGGAAAGCAAAGTTGATCATGAGGCAAAAGAGAAAGCGAGGAAGAGCCGTGGGTTTGTAGTCTCACAGGATCCCTGGGTAAGAAAGGCTGGCTTTTCTGTTGGGATGTCACTGCATCGCTAGACAGCAAGCTCTTCTGAGGGCAGGAACCCTGTTTTTTTTCCCCTCGGTTGTCCCCTTCTCTCACACAGTAGGTGCTCAGCAAACATTTGATGTTCATTGTGGTTCAAAATTGTAATCATTTGGTGTATGCATATATAAATTGCATTTTATGTATATTATTCGTCAATTTTTTTTATTTTTTTATTTAAAAAAAATTTTTTTTAACGTTTATTTATTTTTGAGACAGAGAGAGACAGAGCATGAACAGGGGAGGGGCAGAGAGAGAGGGAGACACAGAATCCGAAACAGGCTCCAGGCTCTGAGCTGTCAGCACAGAGCCCGACGCGGGGCTCGAACTCACGGACCGTGAGTTCATGACCTGAGCCGAAGTCGGACGCTTAACAGACCAAGCCACCCAGGCGCCCCCATCAATTTTTTTTAAAGCCCTTGAGTTCGACAGTGAAATTGCTTTTACTTTTTAGAGCAGTGATTCCCAAATCACCTGGGAATAGAATCATTTCAAAGGCTCATTAAAAATGAGAATTCTCAGGCCCTTGTCTTGGGAATTCTGATTGAGTTATTAAGTAGGTCTGGGTAGGGCCTGGAATGTATTTTTTCATGAGTGCCCCTGATGATTTTGTTGATTGGCCAGATCTGAAAGTCGCTGTCCAGAGGATAACTTGGTTCAATCCCCAGCTTTACACTTAAAGACAGCCATGAAAATAAGCACTAGCCTTCAGGCCTGGAGCCTTGAAACAAAGCGTGCTGAGAAATGCAGAAAGGTTATGCGCAGAACAATTGGCCAGTATACCTGGTGTCAGACTGAGAGGGGGTGATGGAGAGAAATGATTTGGAACCCTAATTAGACCTGCTCCCTAGTTCTCAAACCTGCGGCTCTAAGCCCCCTGCTAATTGGCAGTCCCTTAATAGATTAGGACTTGGCATCAGGCTTGCATGTTATTATAAACCACACACAGAAAAACCCAGTGGCTGAGGAACTCCTGCCAAACCCAGGCCTGGGTTTTTGTGAAGCTTTTGAAGTGCACTGGTCTTTCAGTATTTTGTATAGTCAGTGTACTGAAAGGCATCAAACCGTTCCTTTGGATGGGATTTGTGAAGGGCCAGTTTGTTGAATACTTAATTCCCCGAGACCCATTCTGTCATCTTGATGGACAAGCAGGGGCCCACATACATGGTTTTGCTCCCAGCGGTACAAGGAGTGTGATAGGAGAGATGATTTCTCACGGTTCCTGTCCTGTGCTCAGCAATCTGTCCCCCTCCCTGCCGTGCTTTGGGGGGAAGGAAGAAACAGAGGGCATCTACTCTTGTGTCATGCCCAGCTGTTTAACACCCCGTCTTAGGAAATCCTTAGAGCAGCCCTTCCAGGCTGCATGACCTCTTTTGAGGATCCGGAGGTTCTGAGAATTCACTAATCTAGGGTCACAGTGCCACAACAGAGAAGGGAGGGACTCCTATCTAGGTCCGCTAATTCCAAACTGTCACCAAACTGGACCAAACCCGGAAAACCATTTTTCGTTTTGCTTGGTGGTCAGTTGATTAAGATGGCTGTGGGGGGCGTCTGGGTCGCTCCACCGTCGGACTCTTGATTTTGTCTCAGGTCACAATCTTGCGGATCGTGAGTTCAAGACCCGCATTGGGCCCCGTACTGGCAGCATGGAGCCTGGTTGGGATTCTCTCCCTCTCTCTCTGCTCCTCCCCTTCTAATGCTTGCTCTCTCTCTCTTTCTCAAAATAAATAAATAAAACAAACAAAAGATGGGGTATGAAACAGTTTTCTGTCGTTGACCTCCTGAGCCAGGGATACCTGTGAGTAATATATGCACTTACAGTGTTCCCCTTTCCCCTGAAGTTCTGTAGTAGGGTCCCTACTCTGGGGTGAGGCTGCCCCTTACAGAGAGCCACATTGTGCAGGCGGATGAGTGGCTGGAGAGGGCGGGCTCTCGAGTGTGCAGAGCCCTGTTCCAGGCTTCCGAAGGCAGTCAGGTATTCCTCAGGCCTCCGAGCAGTCCCAGGGGCCTTGCTCTCTGCTCTCGTCTGCCCAATTAGGTTCCAGTTAGAGGCCCTTCCATTTCTTTCCAAGTCCATTTCCACAAAGGGAGAGCTGTAGTGGAGGCCGAGATTTCCATGAAAACCTTCCAATTTTCAGGCACACATACCAGGCAGCTCTCATGGCAATACCATGGTGAAGGGGAATAATGTTATTTGGCATTTCGCCCTTAAAAAAAATGTATGTGTGGGGGGCGGGGGGTGGGTAGGGAGGCTGTGGGAGGATGGGCAGAGAGAACAGTGGGGGCTTTGTAATTTACTGCTACAGAGAGGTCAGGTGGGCAGGGCCATGAGGGGAGGTGGGGTGCAGAGGAGGCCTGAACGCTCCCCTCCCCACCTTGGGATTCACTACCTGCTTCTCCCCTTTTGCCTGATTCACACATTTCGAGAGGTTGTAAGGAGGAAGTTGAGTTTTTATGTTTCTATTTGGAAGAAGGACTCTAGACATTCTGTTCCTCTGAGGGAAGCTGGCTCCTTGCTGCTTTGCAAGGATTAAGGGCCTGGTTTCCAGTACCATTGAAGAAACATCCCAGGAACTACCCTTTTCTCTCAACAGCTGAAAAATGCATCACAGAGCAGTGGCTTCCTGGAGAGTTTTGGCAAAAGAGCTTCCCTCTGGAACAATAGGGTTCCTATAGCAAACCACCTAGGGTTTTGGTTTTTTTTTTTTTTTTTTTTTACTGCTGCCAGTTCTCCTGTATCTGAATGCCCACATTTTGTTATCCCCATCCTGGTGGGGCTGCCAGAGCAACTGAGGGTGGCCCCAGAGACATTTCTGGGATTTCTTACTACAGAAGGCCAGCCAGTTCACCAGAGACACCCCCTTCTCAGTCTGGGCAAAAGTACCTAAAGATAGGAAGTGCGGTGACTGCACAGGACTGTGCAAAGCCAGTCTGACCCAGTGGCATTTCTGCTTTGCTGTTCTGTGACTGTGTTTCTGATCTTCAGTTTGGGCCTTTGCAAACCCTAGGTGGTGCCGCTTACGTGGAAGGGGTTCCTAGGAGGAATAAAAGAGGCTCAGCTCTAAATCACCTAGGAGAGTATCCAGTTGACTGCAGTAGCTGATGCAAATTCCCACCTGCTTCCAACCCACACTGCATTTTTGCTGATAACCTGCTTCTTTGACAGAGCCAAGAGCTGCCAATCATTAATTCACTTTGGATGGGAAGGCCTGCAGATTTGGGGATGTTTTCTGAAGCTCGTGTTTATAAATGAGCACCTTTGAATTCTGGAGGGTTCTGCTTGGCCAGTCTCTCTTCCCCAACTGAAAGCAGCACCGCTCCTCAGTTACCCCAGGGGCATAGCGGGCAGGTGGCGAATCCGCCCTATAAGGACGCCATGGGAATGAAGCCTGCAGTTTGTTTATAGAATGCCTATAGGCTAAAGGCAAAAACTCTCCTGAATTAGAAATGTCCCTAAGCCACCTGATGAAACCACCCCTTTCATTTTGCACATGAAGAAACAGAGCCTGAGAGAGCAGAAGTGAATCTCTGTATAGTTAGCCAGCCGCGGAATGAACGCTGATGAATACGGGTCATTATTGTTGTCAATTATTGTTAGTTGGTATTAGTTTTTGAGGTCGCCTTGCCAACAGAAACTTCCCTCGTACACCCAACTCACTTGTGGTAGCAGGTGTCTCTTCACCGAGTCAGGGACTAGTGTGGAGACCATTTTCTTCTCTAGGACCCTGGCTGAGCTGACCCAGCTCCGACTGCTTGAGACTTCATTAGTCAGTAGGTGAAAGGTTGCCTAATTCACTAGGATAGTCACACAGTGTAGAATGACCCTGATCCTTCTATTTGGATTTGACTTACTTCCATTTAGAGTAATCCTGGTGATTACTATAGATCCTTTCTTAAACTAGAAACCTAGTTTAAGGGTTGGGGAAACCTTCCCCTTTTGGGGGGAAACCCCAAATAAGACATTTCTTCTGGAGTGAACAACATTTTTAACTGCCAGTTCTCCCTTTGTAGCATCTTTTCAGCATCTGTGAAATTAGATGGGCTCCCTCAGACTCCTTTTCTCATTTTTCCTCAGGGTTAAAACTTGGGTAGGAAATGAGGGTAGGTTGCAACAGCAGTATTGTTAACTGGCTCGTCGGGGTGGTGGTGGGGGGGTGGTTTCCAGTTCTGAATTTTTATTTTTTTATTTTTATTTTTTTTTATTAAAATTTTTTTTCTGTGTGGCCTTACCTACATTGTTGGCGTTCAGATGACAGCAAGGAATCTTTGAAATGTGTTTACTGGATTAGTCAATAAACTGGTACTGCGCGTCTGCTGGCTTTCGCGACACGTGCTAACACATGTCCTGGACGTTCCTGTCACGCTGCATCATGAGTACGCCTCCCCAGATGCATGTGCTGTCCCCCGAGCGTGCACTCTTAGAGGGCAGGGGCCACCTCTTATTAATTTCTTTAGCCCGTAATTCTCTCAGTAAGGACCCTCCTTCAAAAGCAGCCTTTTTCTCCTTCACTTTCTTCACCACCCAGTGCAGTTCGGAAAACTCGGGGCCTACACCAAGCCTCAGATGTCGGGGAAAGAAGTTTGCCTTGTACTTTAATCAGGTGTTTTGTAATGCCATCCACTCCCTGGATACTTCTAAAAGAAAATGTGGCCCCACAAGTACAACACATAGGGAGGAAATACACTACAAATTAAAAAGTGATTAGTGCGCATTTAGGCAGAAGGTCAAAGGGATTATTTTGGACTTCAAACTTTTCAGCTTTTAGGGGCCTTGTATTCGGTTTCAGAATTGCATCCCTGAATTATTTGTGCAGGTGGCAGCTGTCAGATTTGAAGGAGGTTTCTGGGTTTTACAAAAGGAACGTTTGACAGGCTGGGGAATGGGGAGTGTGCTCCTGGCGTGAGGCTGGTCTTATCCCTGAAGCTGGAATCGCTCCAGCTTTACTGAACTCCAGTGCCGGTCCTTGTCTTGAGCTGACACAGCCCTGACCAGGGTAGTCTGGCCACCTTCTTGAGCAAACCAGTCAAGCCGGCTGATACAGCTGGATAGTAGATTTGCAGGCTGGGAGGGCAGGGAACTCACCTCTGTTAAATACCTACCATGTGATCTGTCATCCTCCCAGCTCTTCCAAGTGGGTATTGACCTCCTCTTTTGAAAATTGGGGCTCTGAGAAATTAAGCAGCTTGCTGAAGTTTGCATAGATTTCAAGCGGCAAAACTGGTTTCCAAACCCGGATCCGAGTTGCCTTCTTGAGATTTGTGCCCTTCCTCTGATTGGGAGCTCTCTCCTGGGCAGTGGCTCCCAAGAGGATCACAGGAAGTGGGTCAGAGGTGTGCTGAAATGGATCCCTTAGCCCTCAGGGTGGCCGGGCAGGGTGGGGTGGGGCGGGGCGGCTGAATCACTGAGTGGCGGCCTCTGCGGCTTACCTGGGGCTGCCCCACAAAGTGTTTTCTGATAGTTTCACTACCTGAAAAAGATGAGGAAACTGAAAATTCGGGGTCTTAGCGGTCATCCAGCCCAACAGCCAGAGGCTTGAAGCTGGTTAGGTTCCCCGTAAATAACTCCCGATGGATTTGTCTGCTCTTCATGAGGTTGTGTGGTCGTGTGTTGTTTCGGGGGATTGTGTTAGAAAAACAGGATTGGAGATGTGAGAGAGATCAGATTAAAACTCCGAAGGGTGGGGGAAAAAGGATTTACAAGCCATACACTGTATCTGGGGCAGAGCCAGGTCATCTGGATTTTAGTTTATTTCCTTTATGCATTTCTCCAATATACGTTTGTGGAGCAATCGCTAGGCACCAGGAATTAGTCTTTTTGTGCGGGGTATGCAGAGATGAATAAAATATGAACCCTTTTCTGAAGAGACTATCAGCTGATGTAGGGGGCTTACAGAAAAAGGAATAATTAACGGTGCTAGGATATGATGGATAAATCCTTGGATTTATAGTTGAACACATAGATAGGGTTAAGATGAAAACATATACATGGGTGGGGGGGGGAGCCTGGGTGGCTCAGCTGCTTAAGTGTCTGAGTCTTGATGACTCCGGTCATCATCTCACGGTTTGTGAGTTCAAACCCCAGTCGTGCTCTGTGCTGACAGTGCAAAGCCTGCTTTGGATTCTCTCTCTCATTCTCTCTCTCTCTCCCTCTCTCTCTCTCTGCCCCTCCCCTGCTCTCTCTCTCTCTCTCTCTTAAATAAATACACATTTAAAAAAATTTAAGCAATGGGTGTCCAAACCGAGCATCTCTGCCAGCCAGATTTGGCCATGGGCTGCCAGTTTGTGACCTTTGACCTAGGTTGGACCATGCAGCTGGGCCCTGGTGGCCTTGGATTGCCTACCAGCGTGATTTTGTTCTCACAGCGTCTCCAGTAACACTCCAACTCTTCATTTTTGGCACCGCGTCTGGCTCCAGTCTTGCCTTTTGACTATCTCGAACTTTGGCCCTCCCAGGTGTCTGATGTCCTGCCAGTCCACATGTTGTTTATTTTACCGCCACGTGAACCTGGCGTTTTGTGTACACCTGGGCAGCGTGGCTGGGGTGGGAGCACGCCTGCTGACGCATGTGTGCGTAACTGTTGGGAAAATAACATTTTTTTTCACCCTCGTGGACTTCCCTCCCATTCAGCCTTGTGCGATCCTTTGATGACACGTGGCAGGGTTCCTGCCGTGATATTTCTTCTCTGCATCAGGGTGCCAGGTCCTGCTAACCACTGCTGAAGCCCCTTCTGTTTATACAATCCCAAGAAGTCCCTGGAATTGCAGGATTTTATGAGCATGCTTTTCCCATGGGATCAGGTTGCATTTGGGAAGGAGCTGGCAAACCCACAGCTGAGTGAGTGAGCTTTTGACTGAACGCTGATCACATCTTATACCTGCTTAAAAGCTTTCAGCGGCTTCCTGTCACCTACAGGAGCAGGAGCTAACACGGAGCCAGGCAATTGGATATTTTATAAACTGTGTCTTCGTGCATTGGGAACTATTGTACAGGTCCTGTTGTACGACGATGAAGCTCAGAGAGGTAGACTGACTTGCCCAAGGTCATACCATAAACATGGCAGGTGGTAGAAGTAAGACGTGAAATCCTGTCTGCCTGACTCTGGAACCTGACTTGCCCAAGGTCATACCGTAAGCGTGGCAGGTGATAGAGGTAAGAGGTGAAATCCTGTCTGCCTGACTCTGAAGTTCACAGATAAATTGAAAAAAAAGTAACTCTGCCAGAGTAGCTTACATGGCTCAGTGAATCCTTTGTAGAAGAGATATCTAAGTCTTACAGGATGAATAGGAGTTTGCCAGCGGTAGTTTAATCCACATGTTAAGACATCATTTCCTGGAGTTGTTAGGAAGATTAAATGTGGTTATTTATGTAAGAGCTAATAAAACCCCATGCACACTTGGGATTCTTGCTGTGTCCTAGCTCTGGGGAGCCATACTGGAAATAAACACATTGGGTCATAACAGAGACTGAGGCAGGAGAGTAGGTGGATCTGAGAGATCCAGAGAGATCAAGAGAGTAGGTGGTAAGTCCATCTCAACATATAAGGGAGAGCCCTGCTTTTTATCCTCGTTCAGGGTCAGCCTACACTTTTCAGAGCTTTGTAGCTTTGCTAATCTCTACATAGACATATTTCCTATGTACTTTAGCAAGAAAGGCTAACTGGCCCCATCTCTGAATGAACTCTAAGGGTCTTGGTATTCTATGATATATCCTGGTTACACTGGTTATCAGCAGTGGCAAATTATAATCTCTCTGACTCAATTCTTTGGCTGTATATTAATAATTATTTTAGAGGATTGTTTTGAGAGTTACATCCGTTGACTTATACAGAACTCCTGGCACGTAGTATGGGTACCCAATGAATGCATATTACTCTCGTCCTTATTGAAAAGAGGGGTCAAAAGAGGAAGGAGGTGACCCAGTTTGACCTGGGGAAGAGAATTATAAGTCCTTTTAACTTTGGTAGTTGTGTATTACTAGAAATATCATGTCGAGGGGTGCCTGGCTGGCTTAGTCGGTAGAGCATGTGGCTCTTGATCTCAGGGTCATGAGTTCGAACCACACATTGGGTGTGGGGCTCACTCAAAAATTAGACATATCATGTCGACAAAAGAGGGCTGGGACTCTCTTCGTGAAAGGTCTGAATCATGCTGTTGGCTAGTTTGTTTTTTAGGGGTGGATCTGACACCCCTTTCAAAATCCAAATGAAAAGGCCAAAATAGCGCTAAGAGTTTTAAGGTGGCTGATATTATTTTGGAGAATAAAGTGGGTTTTTTCCCTTTAAGCACTTCCAAATAAGAAAGGCCATCCAAAGTTCTTTTTCACATCCATGATTAGACTAAAGACAGATGTCCCTTTGTCATGGAACCGGAGACTTTCCAACGTTGAGAAACTCAGAAACAGTGTGGTTTCTCGATACGGTGTGTCCCCAGCACCTAACAGTGCCCAGTACTCAGAAACTGTCAGTACATGTTTGTGGAATTGCATTGAAGGCCTTGGATTTGGGCTCAGGAAACCCGGCACCGGGACCAGATCTGCCACTAATGTCTTTGTTTCTCCCATGGAGTTGCTTTCGGTTATGACAGTCTTCTTTTTGTAAAGAAAGGTCTGGACCTTCCAGCTTTGAAGAATGACCATTTGTCAAGGCAAACCCCTAGACCCAGAATATTGCATGTTCACACCAGCCTACAGCGAGTGTTTTTCATGGCAGCCCTTTTCAAAGGTAGGAAACGCCTTCATAGTAAACTCAGTTTTGTCTCATCTGGATTGTGTCCAGTACAAAAATCTGGACAAATAATCGTAAACCAAAGAAAGTTTGCACACTTCTAAGACCAGTAGCAATTAATTACTTTAAATAGAAACCCTGTCACTTACAAGCAACATAAATATTTGTATTTTGAACCTCTAAGTAGTAGTTGGGTTGACCATTCTGGCCTTAAGTGATTAAAAAAAAAAATCAGTTGGTCATATTTTAACAAGGAATACATTTATAAAGAAAGGGAGGGTCAGGTCATGGAGTAAGAAAACATGAACCAAAAGACAGACAGACCTGGGTTCAAATCCCAGTGACCAACTGACTCAGTGTGGGAACCTTGAACATGTTACAAAACTTCTGGCCTCAGCTTTCTGTTGGGTACAGATGAAAATGATAATGCACATTTTCACAGCTGTTGTGAAAATTCAGATACATCAATTCCTAATTGGATTCCAAGTTTGAACTCAGAAGCCTAATGTCTTCCATCTATATCTATCTTTCTCTTTCTTTCTTTCTTTCTTTTTTTCTTTTCTTTTCTTTCTGTTCTTTTTTTTTGAGAGAGAGAGAGAAGTGGGGCTCACACGGGGCTTGAGCTCACCCGATATGGAACTCGAACTCACTAACTGTGAGATCATAACCTGAGCCAAAGTCAGATGCTCCACGACTGAGCCACCCAGGCGCCCTTCCGTCACTATTTCAAACATCTGGTCCACATTGGTGCCATTTGCCGGCTTTGCATTTTAGATGAGCTGCAGTCTTCAGTCTCTGAGCTTCAGTCTTTCATTTGTAAAATGAGCACAAGAGTGAAGTCTACACTGTAGGTAAGATGTAGAAAACTCTGTTGTAGAGTTCTCCCAGCTGCCTGATTGGAGCAGTGAGCCTGCGCTTGATATCCACATACGTGGTCTGCACCCAGTATTCTTCTGTGGGTAGAAGTGTAGGCTTTCTGCAGATATTAGTTTAATTATTATTCTCACAGGTCCTGGACTTTGCTTATTCTAAAATAACCACAGATTGGATGAAATATCAAGTTGGACAACTCCGGGAAAGGCACTCGAAGGACTTGGTATATAGGAGCCACGGGCAGCCCCTTCCTGATGCTCTGAGTCAGGTCCTGCCGTGGGTCCCGCCCAAGTGCAAAGATTTCTTATTCACTCTCCCACCCCCACTCCTTCCCTTTCTAAAAAAGCACTTTGAGAGCAGGAGGCTGTGTTTAATTTTGTGCCAACGTGAAGCTGTGGCTGAAGGGAGCAGGGCTCTGGGGCTGGGTCACTTTGGTAACACTTCCCACATGACTTTATCAATGGGTGGGCCACAAAAACTTATCCTGTGTTTTTTTACACCCCACCCCCAAACCACCCAACCTGCTCAAGTGTTAGTTTTTCAAAGCCCAAGAAGTTTCAAAGGCCCGAACCCAACACAGGGGCCTTTCTTCACGCTTTGATTTTCTGCCCGTTAAGTGTTTGTCAGTGAGTTCGTATTACGCCTCCTCTGCAGCCTACATATCCCAAGAGGTCCCTGGAGGTATAGGAAGTTAATTGATCCTTGATTAAAAGAAGGAGAAGTGCTTTGAATTGGGGTCTAGAATCACCAGATGGTATGTATACACACACACACACACACACACACACACACACACACTTACTTCTTATTTCTACTTTGCAAAAAGCTTGTAATGTACCTTTCATTATAGATAAATCTAAATTCCAGGATATTGGCATCAGAGTGTTGGTTAAATTAGATACTGAGCACAGATGTGTATGTGGTGAATATTCAGTGAGTAATCGCCCATGCTGTTGCCTTGACTGTTCCATATAAAGCATCTTTTTCTTCAAAGGCCATGAAATTTGCTGAGCTTTAACTAATTTATCAATATACCTCGGGGCTTCCTTCTCTGTTTCAAGTGACTCGCTTACTTTAGAAAGCACTCGAAAGTCCGAGTGTCTCTGGTAAGTCACTTTAATCCCTTTGAACCTTCGGGTGACTGAATGTGTTCATTTTTATGACTGTTTCTCCCATTAGCCTTTGGGCCACTTGAAGGTTGGGACTTAAATTCCCTCAGCACAGTGACCCAGTCAGTGCCGAGAACAATAATGGGTATCCAGATTGTCCAGATGGCAGTCCTTCATGTGGGGTTCCTCAGCACAGTTCGGGCACAAAACAGTTATTTAGTAAATGTTAGCTGCTCTTGCTGTTGTCTGTGTTGACTCTCTCTTTCTTCCTTTCGTTGTCTACTTGTGTGTCTCTTCCAGCTCTGGAGCCAAATCTAAAATCGTGTTCTCGTAATGGCCATCGGTTGTGATGACTGCCTTGTTGAAGTCCCTAAACTACTTTGAGTTTCTTGAGCGTACTTAGTCCCTGGACCCCAGAAACCTCCTACTCACATAAGGGTTCCCTCAAGCCTCCCATCCTCTGTGGGCTATCTTTAGTGTCCCTGGTGGAGAAGTCTTATGGGCCCTCCCCGTAATCTATACATACGTCAGTCTGCCCATTTAGAAATATTTTAGTGCGCTTGTTTTTGTAACTTACCATAAGCCTCTTGAGGGCAGGTGCTGTGATGCATTCACCTCTAGGTTCCTAGTCATTAGCACTGGGAATTTTTTGGAAATGAACTGATCAAGAGCTATAGTAGCTGGGTATAAAGATGGTGCCAGTGTTGGAAATGGAGATCCTGCTTTGGAAAAGAACAGCCTCTTCTCTGGGTCCTGGAGAGGCAAGGAAGGCATGGTGCTGTGTCTCTTGAGGACCAGCTACCCCGTTGGAGAAAATGCCTATGCTTTTCCCATCAACTGAAGGGAATCCGAGGTTACTCTCTCCTGGAGTGAAGTCAAGACTTGACTGGCATCACCCCCGATCATACCACACATTTTTAGAGGAAACAGAAAAAGCCATTGGGTCTTCTGAATGCTCTCTCCATGCCTTTCAAGAAAATAAACAGAACACATTCAGATCCAACTTCTTGACTGTTTGTGGGCACTGTCCACATGATCAGAACCGGAAGCTCCCCGAGCTTTAGGCAAGGGAGGACAGATGAGAAAGGATTTGGATTGCTCCCAGGTTAAGAGAGGGCAAAGGAACGGAATAAACAGATTTTCTTTACTAACTTTCTCTGTGGGATTGTTCCCCCCACCCCCTCTTGGTCCTTTTAACATTTATTGAGTGTCTGTGGTGCGTGCCAGACCCCAAGCTGACATGACCCAGTGCTGTTGCCTGGTTTCCTCCAACTAAAACCCCTTCCTGCACTGATTTTATTCCATGACGTCTTGCCGTACTAGATTGCAAGCTCCCTGAGGGCAGGGCTTGTGCCGTCTTTGTACCTCGTGTACACAGTGAAGATTGAATCAATATTTGTCGACTAAATGAATGGGTTAGTGTAGTAGTAGATGGCGTCATCCCAGCAATCCCAAAGCTAGACTGCACTCTTCCCATTGCAGAGATGAGAAGAGCGTTTTGGAGATGTGAAATAACTTGCTCAAGTAGCTGGGAGCAGAGTTGAGGTCATTAACCCAGTTCTGTCTAACTCCACAGCTCTTTTATATGTGTTTTATTGTCCTTAGAAACATATGTTTTACAGGCCTATCATGTGAACACCATTAAAAATAGAAGCTGGGGCCTAAGAGCCCAGCCTGAATGTAAGGCACTCGAAGTCTGTTCCCTTCCTGAGTTTATTAGCAACGCTTTGGCTCCCAGGCACCACAGAGGCTGCGGCCGGGCTCAGACGTGGAGCTCAAGGTTTTTATCACGATGTGTGGAGCTTTAAAAGCGGACTATTAATATCATAGTGCTGGCTTCTTGGCTACTTTTCGTAGCCAACTTGGCCACATTTCAAAATGTTTAGGCAGTGGAATGAAGATGGTTTGGGCCCGTAGGATATTTTTTTCTCTCCCAGCGCCCCACCCCCCAAAGATCAGCTGACTGTTCTTGCCCCTTCCTCGCCACAGCATTCCCTCCCTGCCTCACCTCTCCCGCTTCACTCTTTTGCAGAGACACGGTCTCAAGAGCTAATGGTTATTGCCTTCCAGGGTCCCTCTGTGTTTACTTTGAGAAGGTCAGGCACAATGCTGTGGTATGTTGCTGTTTCTTTCTTTTCAAAGCACTAGTATGAATTTGATAAAGTAAATTGTTGTTCTAGCAGGAAGCAGTTAGGGGTCACAAAATAAATAGCCGTAGAATTCAAATAAATCCAAAGAATAAAACCAAATAAATCCATGTGTGTATGCACAGTGATACATAAATACACTTTTTAGAAAGTGAGCATTTTTATCGCTGCTGGTCTGGACCAAAGTAATTGAAAAATTGTGGAGTTCGTGGTACATTTTTTTTTAAGAGGCAGTCTGGGGCTTCGAGCAACGTGACGTGAATTCAATTCTTTTTGAAAAACACGAAAGTGGAATTTTATCTTTTCAACCACCGCTTATCTTGGGATTTTTCGGCTAATGAAATTCACAGTCGGACGAAACCAATTTGCAAAGTTAAATCAGGGATTCAGGCATTTGGGGGTAGACTAAGAGACCCTGAAGGAGCTAAATATTCTCTCGTAGTCACTGTTCTCTTCACTTGAAGATGAACGGCACATGCTTAACCGATGGTGTAAAATGACCTCTTCAGGTTGTTGGGAGATCCAATACAGAAATGAATGAATGCCTTACACATTGTGGATGGCTCTTACATCGGTGGTGGCTGTTAACAGGATGTTTTTCTTGGTCTTCCCTAGTCCTAACATTTACTGGCTCACCTTTTACTTAGGGGAGTGGTATTGCAGCTTGGCATTGAACTTGGGTGGTAGGGGAAGAGGTCTTCCAGTCTGAGAGAAGAGTAGGAACTGAGGCAAGAGTCGCCGTGTCCTGTTTTCTTGGAGGCTGTGTCACGGGGGCCACAGACCATGAGTCAGGAGAAGGGAGGTCCAGGTCGCGGGGCACTCCAGAGGTCACACTTTATCTCGTGCGGTGCAACGGCGAGCCGCGGAAGAAACTTAAGCAAGGCAGTGACGTGCTCGTGGTCAGGAAGTGAACCGGTAGATGTGTGTGAGAGGCGGTGAAGGTCAGGAGACCGATGCGGAGGCTGCTGCAGTGACCAGGCCAGAGATCTTGTAGGCCTTCGCTTTTTGCTTCAGGGTTGTGAGGAACTTTTCCTGGCAGGTGATAGAATCCATTCGCCATGACCTTTAAGAGAATGGCATCTGAGCCGAGCCACTGATAAACCAGCAGCAGCTGCGGGAGCAGCTTGGTGCTCCCAGATGCCCTTGGGCTCCGCTCCAGAGCTCCAGGCCTCAGGGCCCTCTGCTCAGCTCTACTTCGTCTTGGAAGGGACTCTTTAGTGGGAGAAAATGGTTGAAAAGGGCACCACTGAGCAGCTACTGTGTGCCAGGCGCTACGCTGGAAGTCGTGTGTGGCTGGTTCTCCTTTTGTCGTCCCTGCAACTCATGTGTGGGGAGACTGAGGCTCAGAAAGATGGAATGACAACCAGGGGTCACATTGGACCTGAGATCCAAATTCAGCTTATCTGACCCCGAGGCCTTCACGGCTCCAAGCAGCAGAGCCTTACGATGAGCCTCTCGAAGGGGGAATGGTGACGTCCGATGCACTTGGCGAACGACACATCATTAGACTCGGGGCCCTGTTGGCGATTGTCACTCGTTGGGCTTTAATGTCCGCAGGGTGTGGTCGCGCGGTGGGAAAGCTCCTCCCCGGCTCTTCCACTGCCTCCCACTGTGCCCTTGGACGAGACCAGAGAATAATGCGTTGCTCCTCCTGGGGGTGACCAGGAAGGAGAGGGCCTGCAGGTGCTGAACACTCTCTGTGGGCTGTACATAGCTGCAAATGCACGGAATTCCTGTCCCTGGCAATGGTGTTACCTGGGCTGGTCTTTGCTGCAAGTCATTCTCCGGCCTCCTTTTATTGATGTTTTCCCTTTCTCTCTCCTCTCCTTTTTTTAATTTTCCGGTGCCTATGATGGTTGCATCTGGACCAGCGGGCCTGCCCTTCCTCATCATTGAGACAAGCACCATCAAGCCTTACCACCGAGGGTTTTACTGCAATGACGAGAGCATCAAGTATCCTCTGAAAACCAGCGAGACCATAAATGATGCTGTGCTCTGCGCCGTGGGGATTGTCATCGCCATCCTCGCGGTAAGCGCCCGGGCTGCCATGCCCCACCTGTCCGACTTCCCCTGTGTCGAGTTTCAGGATATCTGAGCCAACGGAGGTTGGCCGCGCAAGCAGAATTTCATTCGGTTGATAATAGTGTGTATTTCATGCGGTTAATGCTGTTACCAAAAGCATATACTAAAAGTATCATCTGTATACACACATATATACTGAACGTCTTCTAAAAGTACGCTAAGCACCCCTCTACTCTACTTTGCGTGCGTTATCCTCACAGCCATCCAGTGAAGTCCAGATACCGTCCTTGTCTTTCTTCTACAAGGTAGGAGACTGAGGTCTGCAGAGTGAAAATAATTTGCCCACGCTCACTTGGAGCGGTAGAGTTGGAATTTGAACCCATCTGTCCCTTACCCCAGAGTCTGACCTCTGAGCCATGAAGGTGAGCCCCCGAGGAGGGGTATCACAGGCATGTTCTGCTGTCTTCACACTACGGCTGTGCCTTTGTAACAGTCATGCCACTGGTGTTCTCTGACATATTGTTTACTTCTCTCATCCAGGGGCTGGGGTGGCAAAGCGAAAATAAAATTGGGACTTGGCATCAAGAGACCGAAGTTCTAGACCTGGCACCCCGCTGACAAGCTGTACGTGCTTAAAACCAGGGATGACCCCCTTGCTGCATAGTGTTGTATTGAGGAGGAAAAGAGAGCATGAGCATTGAAATAACTTGGCAAACTCCTGAATTGCTGAGCGGGTTACTCAGGTGCAAGTGTAAAGTCTCGACTTACATACAGCTCATCCCTTAAAGGATGAAGGCCTCGTTGGGAATGCACACATGTGCCACGGTCTTTGACAGAGTCCGGAATTACTTTGGAGCAATGTTAGCCTCGTGGAAATTGGGGCATGGCCTACTTGGGCTTTACTTGGGAGGTCACCACCTTTTGTTTTTAGATGTGTCCATTTGGGGTGTTTGGGAGAGTAATTGATGATAATCCACTCTCCTAATTTGTGAGTCATACATTTTCACAGATGTCCGTTCCACACCTCCAGTATTTTCTGTTCTTTGCCCTTGAACCCCAGCCATGTAGGCATAAGGGATAGGCATCATGTCCACCAAGATCATAAATTCTCCCTCTCAGATCCTTGAGTCATGTTTATATTAGCCAGAGCCTGGAAGCTTATCTTTGGCCTATATGAGAAGCTGAGAAGGAAGGAAGCTAGAGTTAAACACACTACACGTGAATTGAGTGCTAGTATTCCCATTATACGAATGGAAAGTCAGAAGCTCAAAGGGGTTAAATGATACGTTCAAAGTCTACAGCAAGTAAAAATTGGGGCTCAAGCCTATCCCTGGCTTATTTCAAAGCCCTGCTTCCATTTTGCAGGCGTGATTTCAAATGCAGAGTGGCTGTTCTGTCCAAATTAATTGCTTAAGGGATCGGCATTTGTCTACTCATGCCTACTCTGGATCCGATGGAAGCTGCTGATGGTCCTGAGCCGCCATTTCATGAAGTTTTTCTTTTGACTTCCCCACTCTGGGGGTTGGTTGTAAACTTTGAGACCCCTCTTTGTTTTTTAATAACATCGTAAACCAGGCACACAATCAACAGTTTGAAATTGGGGAGGGGGGGGAGGGGGGCTGGTAGAATTCTTTCCAACCTTTAAAATAAAAACAGTCCATCGGGCAATGCTCGTAGTTTCTTAAAGGTGCACTGAGGATCTTTGTGTTCAGAAACTGAGAGATATAAAATCTAATTTTACTGTTTGTTCCAAATGGACAGTGTGAGGTTGAGTTCTGCAGGAAGAATGGCTTTTCCTGGAAGAGAAGTTTGTCGTAGAAGGCACATAATTGTGCAGTATCGTCTACTAAGGTTTGAACAGGTGTTTTTGACACTCGGGAGGATCAGTTAATTCAATGCTTTTAGGAAGCTGACTGTAACCCAGGAGTGGTTAAGATAAGAATAGCACAGGGACAAAGTGTCACATGCCCTTTGCTCTTTCTGCATGCAATTGTTCTTGGCTTCGGCTTGCCTAGTGGGACTGCTCCCAGACCCAGCACGGGAGTGAGGCACTCTTCAGAGGCCGTGGCACCCCAGCTACGTGAATCAGGTGAATCACGACTCTGTCCAGCCCTCGTTTTCCTTACCTGTGTTCAGATTCACTCATGGGCCTTGCTATAAGGATCAGATGCCATCATTCGTGGGAACGGACTTTGTAGCAGATGGACATGGGGTGCCAAAGTGGCTTTTCTGAGGGCTGTGCTTCTCGTCTGTTCTTCCTTCCTCAAGGAAAACTCCTGGTCAGCAGCTCTTTCCCTGCTGTCGGTCAAGACCAGCCCCTTCTTCCTCTTGAAATGCTAGCATTTCTGAAAAAAAAATCTGCTTTTAGGAGTTTAGTTTGGCTTGCTCTTCTCCTCATGTCATGTTGGTGTTTTAATTAAAAGCTGCCCTGACCTCCCAGGTTTCCTTGAAACGGTCAGTCGTGCGCTGTGACCTTGGTTATAGGATGAGCAACAGCATTGCTTCCACATCCCATACAGTGTCAGCAAAATAGGTTTGGATAGTGCTTTCCTCTAGTTCTCTGTGCTCCTCCCAACCCCCCTCCGAAGCCCAAAACAAAACAGGCAAAACAGATAATAATTAGTGTCCTTCGTTAGGTGCCACTGTGTGCCACAGAAACCTACAAACTGTGTTCAAGCATTTCACCCGTGCGGAAACCCTGACAGCTAGATAACCTGCCTCCATTTAGTCTGAAGTTAAAGGCATGTGCTCCGGTGCCTCTCTGAACTCCCGCTGTGCAGTGTGTATGTAGCCAGTGAATTAACCCCGCTGAGCCTCAGTAGGCCCATCTGTTGAATGGAGATAATACATCTCCTTATTAAGGTTTTCAGAATTAAGTGAGATGATGCATGTAAGGTAACTCAGTGCTTGGCGCCTGGGGCATCCTCGATAAATGTTAACTGTTTTCATTATAAATGACTAAACAGTCAAAAAGTGGTGGAGTGACTTTGCAAAGACCTCATGTCTAATAAAAATAGAATCAGGAAAGGAACGCCAGCCTTGGGACCCATCCTGCCGCTCCCGCTCTTTCCTTGTAGTTAATTCACTAAAACCCAGATCTCTTGACTCTTCTTCCCGTGCTCTTTGCAAAAGGACCTTTACCTCTGGATCCAGCTGGGGGCATGTGTGAGATGTGGGCTCATAACGAGGTCTGCTTACCCACTTCCCTGCCATTAAGTACTAGAGTACTCATGGAAATAAGCAGAGGCAGGACCTCAGAGGAAAAATGAGTAATTCACTTTAGTGCACCCGATTCTGGAAAAGCTATATACAGCTTAAATTAAACAACAACAACACGTTTCCCACTTTCCCATCATGACTGGTCACAGAGCCTGGCTGCCTCCATCCAGGATCTGCTTCTGATCAGAGGGCGTGAGTGACAGGGAGGGTGGGGGTGGGGAACCTGGTCTGGAAATCTAATCATCTTGATATTTGCTGCCCGGGCCTTCTCCTGCCGACCTCAGGTTTGTTTAAAACAACAAGAGAATCCTTGGCTGACTTGCATGCCCCTGCTCCAGTCTGAGTGTCCCCACAGCAAAGGAGAGGGGTGGCGGTGCCGTTTCAAATGTGACCGGGAGGTGCAAATCATCAGAAGTTATAGAGAAAGCAGACACCTTTCGATGGCAGGAGATGTGGAAAAATCTAGTCGCTTTGACTTCTTTTTCAGATGTATCTCAGATTCTGGAATTATAGCATAATAGGAATTCCTTCCAAATCCACAAAGCAGCGGTTCCTATCTCTGCCTTGTAAAGGTTTAATGACTCTAGCAGCAGAGAGATTAGGAGCAAAAACAGTGAAGTATCACCCCCTACCTAGCCTCCTCTCAATTTGCCTTGTACTGCACTATGAAGAGTATCAGGGCGAAGATTTTAATATGGAAAAATGCTCAGTATTCTTTTTAAATCAGCGTGGGCTCAGGGCTTGCTTTGGTCAGGCCCTGAAAGTGGTTTATATAGATTCTTAGCATCTAGGACTTGATGTGTGAATGAGTCACGGGTGAATCCCCTTCTCCCTCTGGCCATATAAATTTGACTTTTCCTCTCAGATCCCATTGAATGGAACTTCTGTAATAATACTCCTAACTAGAGAAAGAGCTCAGACTTTGGCATCATCTGGTTTAGGTTTATGTCCTAACTTTTGTGCTGGTTATTGATTGTCAGATCCCTTTGGAAAAGAACTATACCTTCCTTTCCTGTAAGATGGTGACAGTAGCTCCCCAACCCCCTAGGCTTTTCTGGAGGTCCAATCAAGTGACATTATGTGTGTCATTGGCGAGAGTCCTCCTTGTCATTTCTGTAGTGTCATATAGTTAACAGAGTGCCCATTATGTGCACATTCCCTTATTTGCACCTGGTGGTGATTCTGGGAGGTTGACTGTTACAGTTAAGGCCACTGGGGATCAAGGATATGAGTGACTTTCCCATAACTACTTAGTGGCAGGGCCAGACCAGGGGTCCTCTGATTCACAGGTAAGGCTTTTAAAATAATAATGATAATAATAATAATAATGGCACCATTGCTGCCTTATAAAGCCTGCCTGCCTGCCTGCCTGCCTTCCACATTCACTTGTCTAGCACCCCCGAAGTAGCAGGTGCTGGGGACCCGATGGTGAACCTGTTGCATCTCAAGCAGGCAAACAGCACCTTGAGTATTTCTGCCTGGTAATGTGATTTGTGTCTGGGTATTGTCTCCCCAGCTAGATGATAGGTCCCTGGAAGGCTGAGACCAGCCTTTTCTTCTTGCCCCTGGTATGTATTAAATAAACCCCAGTCAGACATCTCCCTCTCCAGGAAACATTCCTTGGCTGCCTCCTTCCCCACCTTCCAAAGGTCCCAGAGATCCCTGGGCTGGCCTCT
Source organism: Panthera onca (assembly GCF_046562875.1). Taxonomy (NCBI): domain Eukaryota; kingdom Metazoa; phylum Chordata; class Mammalia; order Carnivora; family Felidae; genus Panthera; species Panthera onca. The sequence continues at coordinate 175,945,184 of NC_138346.1, forward strand.
GTCTTTGCAGTTACTGTGTGCAACTGTCCTATCTTTTTCTCGGTGGCCCCGTTAGCTGCAGCAGAGACAGGGAGCGGCCTGATCTGATTTTAAATTGGTAGTCTCTAGGGGCGCCTGGGTGGCGCAGTCGGTTAAGCGTCCGACTTCAGCCAGGTCACGATCTCGCGGTCCGTGAGTTCGAGCCCCGCGTCAGGCTCTGGGCTGATGGCTCGGAGCCTGGAGCCTGTTTCCGATTCTGTGTCTCCCTCTCTCTCTGCCCCTCCCCCGTTCATGCTCTGTCTCTCTCTGTCCCAAAAATAAATAAAAAACGTTGAAAAAAAAAAAATAAATAAATAAATAAATTGGTAGTCTCTAGTGCAAGGCACAGACTGTGGTGCTCAATACGCGTTTGTAAAAATCACAAGCCATACGTTTTGGGCAGCAAATCAAAAGCATTAGGCCAGGAGATGTCAGAGGACCTAGGCAGCCGGGCAAAGTATTCCATTTGCTTCCCTAAAATCTTAAATACGGTCCTCAACGCACGTGGGAACGGGCTGTGTAGCACACGCAGATGTCTTGCTGCAGAGACAAGAAGAAGAGCTTAATACCTCCAAGACTTGTTTATTCAGGATCGGGCTTCAGTGTGCCCACATCTGGACTTCATTACTTCCTCCCCACCCCTCCAACCCCTTTATCTGAGAGCACACTGCCAAGAAAACAAGGTTCCCCAAGATTGCCTCATTAAGGGTTAGTCGAGTTTTCAACTCTGCAAAAAGTGAAGTCGGGCTGGCCCAGCGGTGCCCCGGTAGGAGACCCGGTCCCCCAGTTTACAATCCACTAGGCCTGTGCAATTACCAGGACCACCCACAGAGAGTGGTCGCATGAATCCTTCCACTGTGTCGGTCCCTGATCAAATGGCACAGAGTTCTTCTGAGACCTTCTTATCCCTGAGGGGATGGTGGCAGGGGGCATCTATTTGCAATTTAACAAACACGGGCATCGGGATTAGGATTTAGTTTGTTCCCTTCCACACACACACACACACACACACACACGCAGTCCATGCTTTGGCACCAGTTTTTCCTCAGGCACATGTAGCTCTGAGGGGTTAATGACCACTTGGAAAATGTCTCCAGTGTGCAAGTGGCTTTTAATTTGTCCATTTAAAAAAATTTTTTTTGATGTTTATTAATTTTTGAGAGAGACACAGAATGCGAATGGGTTGGGGCAGAGAGAGAGGGAGGCACAGAATCTGAAGCAGGCTCCAGGCTCCGAGCTCTCAGCACAGCGCCCAATGTGGGGCTCAAAGTTGGAAACCGCGAGATCATGACCTGAGTTGAAGTCGGATGCTCAACCGACTGAGCCACCCAGGCGCCCCTCATTTGTCCATTTTAAATGGATAATGCTCTGGAGGCCGAGAAGTCCATTCTGTGAATCATTGTCTGTTTGGGATTGGGGCAGAGAATCAGGTAACATTTACAAGCTATCTGATGGACGGGAAACTAATGCCTTATCTTAAATCCTCTTCTTTAGTTAGATGAGGTAGGTATTATTATTTATTCTTATTTTTATTTTTTTACGTTTATTTATTTTTGAGAGAGAGAGCATGCCCGGGGTAGGAGCAGAGAGAGGTGGGGACAGAGGATCTAAAGTGGGCTCTGCGCTGACAGGAGAGAGCCCTACACGGGGCTCGAACTCGCAAACTGTGAGACCGTCATCTGAGCCAAAGTCGGACGCTTAATCGGTTGAGCCACCTAGGTGCCCAGAGGTAGGTGTTATTTACCCTGTTTTACAAATGAAGGAGGGCACGGAGGCTCCCAAGGGAGAAGTGGCTAGTTTAAGGTTACTCTGTTCAGTGAATGAGGGAGCAGAAATGAGAACCCAGGTCTCTGTGGCTTCAGAGCCCAGTGCCTGAACTGACATTTATTCAAGGCCTGCTCTGCCAGGAGCTATGCCGAGTGCTCTTTATTTCAGTGAGCTGTAAAACCTTTTCGTGTCTGCGCTTGGGGAGCTCAGCGTATGGCGGAAGGCAAAACGTTGAGACCGCTAGGCAGACGGCCGCCTAAGATCCTCCCGTGGACGGTGTGCGATAGCATTTTAGGCAAAGTGGCCTTTGCAGAAGGTGTTAACCTGCTGGGAGGGTGGATGTTGGGTGAGTCCCCCCCTTAGAACAAGCAGGCTTTGTGGTAGACACCTCGCCCTAGGACCCAGATGCTACCCTAGGGGTTTATGGTCTAAAGGGGAAGCAGGGCAACTACAAGACTGATAATACTGTTCCCCGCGGGGAGACTGAGGAGTTGGTCAGAGAACAGGACGGGGGCCAGAGCGCCCCCGGTGGTGCTGGTGGTGCCCCCCGGAACCGAGAGCTTCAAGGGTAAAACAGGCCAAAGGCTGTAGATGGTGTGATGTATAAATCAAGTGCTGCTGTGAAAATTCAGAGGAAGATCACTGAAGGTTACTTTCATGGGTCAAGACTGGGATCATCATTGTCCCCCTCGTCATTCATTGGGCACTGGTCCCACTTAATCATCACCACAGCCCTTGAGCTCTTGGTATTGGCATCGTCCCTTTTTCACACATGAGGAAACTGAGGGCTACAGCGCTCTGTTGTCCAGGACCCATTAAGTGAAGAGAGCCGGAACTCTCCCCCCATGCACTCGTTGATTGATGGAGCTCCGCCTTGAAGGGTGGGTGGGACTTCCATCAGAGATCCTGACCTTCTAGGCAGAAGGGCTTGCTTGGAGAACGAGAGGCTGGAACAATGGAGTGTTTTCAGGAAATGTAGAGCAACCCTGTTTGGCTGGAGAAATAAGAGTATCGGGGAGTAGATGGAGATAAGGTAGAAAAGGATCACAGCAAGATTGTGAAATTCCTTGAATGTCAAGGAGTTTTTACCCCAGTTAATCGGCTAGAGATTGTGATGAAAGCCTTTCAAGCTAGCTTTGTCAGTTTTGCAGCCAAGGTGAGGAGGAGGCCTGAACCACGATGGGGCTGATGCAAGGGGGAGAGAGAGAGAGAGAGAGAGAGAGAGAGGGAGAGAGAGAGATGGATATGAGACTCCTTGTAGAAGTAAGACGACCGGAATTGGAAGACCGTGCGACAGCCTACAGGGTCATGTGTTTGCAGTTATATGATGGTAACTTGAGCAGGAATAAGGGGAAGAAGAGTGAGGTTTGGGGAAAAAGTGGGAATGGGTGTGACAGACTGGGTTAGGTTGACGTACGGATACCATTGGTTTGATAACTGGTTGGGAGATTTGGCAGAAGATTGGAAGAAGGCCGACCACTGGGGTAAGGGGTAAGCCGAAAGTAGAGCGGGGGGGGGGGGGGGGGGGCGGGGAGAGAGAGAGGGAAGTGCCCTTTTGATGGTCGTCTTCACAGAGGTAATAATTGGAACTGTTGAAGCAGCAGAGATCAGGGCGGAAAGGCAAGGCTTTGACCCCAGGAAGACCCACATTTATCTGGGAGAACCCTGAAGGGGGGAGCCTCTGGAAGGAGAAACGCATTTGAGAAATAGGAAGAAAAGCATGGTGGTGCGATATTCAGGAAGTTCGGGGGATTCAGTGTCAAAAAAGAGCATGAGATGGGCAGCAGGCAGTGCTACAGAAAAAACATTCAGGAGACCCTTATGCGGACAGGCAGAGCTAGCCATCTAGGACACCCGTGGCTTTGAGTCCCTGACTTTTGGGAAAATGACGATGCTTCGCACTTCAAATTTTTTTTTTTTTTTTTTACATTTATTTATTTTTGAGAGACAGAGAGAGACCGCATGAGCAGGGGAGGGGCAGAGAGAGAGGGAGACACAGAATCCGAAGCAGGCTCCAAGCTCTGAGCTGTCAGCACAGAGCCCGACACGGGGCTCGAACTCGTCAACTGTGAGATCATGACCTGAGCCCAAGTTGGACGCTTAACCGACTGAACCACCCAGGCGCCCCTACGATGCTTTGCACTTCAGACTGCCTTCTTCATAAAGCTTCTGGGCTTAGGGCAGCCACTGCTGATTTCCGCCATAGCTAGCTTCTGTGGCATCTCTCTGGCCTCTTTGGTGTCTGTATTCTAGATATTGGAGTGTTGGCTTATCCACGGAGTCCAGAAACTCCACTGGTGGCCTTGGACAGAACTATGTCCTCAGTGCTTTTCCCAGTCTGCGAGGCACTACTCTTCCACCCAAGCAGGAGAAGCAGTGAAGATTAAATTTCTCATCATTTATTTCTAGTCATTAAAGATACCGCATTTTGTTGTCCTGGATGGAGCATCCAGCTTCAGAGAAAATCCAGCCACACTTCTGTCTCCGTCCCGCGAAGCGGGATCCAGATAACATAACCTTTTTCCTTTCGCTGGGGACTGAAAAAAATGATTCTCCCTTTATTGTCCATCATCCAGTGTTTGTTGAATGAATCTATTCTTCTGGATGGAAAGAAGTTCACTAGTCTGCATAACTGAGATGTGAAAGAACAGGTTGGCCCTCTGTGGCTAGCAGGGACTGAGGTGGGCAAGCGTTTGGCAAGATTACCTGACCTTCCCAGGTGTTCTAGGAGCACCTGTCTCACTGGAAACACAGACCCTGCCGCCTGCTGGGACATCTAAGAGAAAGCTAGCTTGACGCCATCGGACAGGACCCAGGAGCTAGAATGAGGAGTCCAGGCTGCAGTGACAGTTCTGCCATTGCCTGATTTCTAAGGGTGATTCCCTGGCCTCCCTGGCCTTCCCCATACTCACTTATAAGGTGTTAATAATAATTCAGTAATAGGATGTTGTGAGAAGCAGATAATGCAGTAGTTGTGAAAATGCTTTGTAAGCCATAAAGTGCTAGGCGAATATTATTATTCAAGCAGATCAAAAAATAAGGAAGTTTGTCCTTCAAACTCGGCAGGGGAAGAAGATGAGTTCTCAGTCTCTAAAAGAGGTGTTTGTTGGGCTGCTGTGCGAAAGTCTGACTTTTCTTGGGATAAGTTACAGAGTGGCATGTGACAGATGACACGAACAATGCACTAGGCTTTCCCTTGCTGCCCTGGGTTGAGACTTCTGCTTTGTCCCCCTGAAAAAGACATCGTATGGATAAAGTGGTCAAAGCCAACATATCCATACACATGTTTTCTGGTTCTACTCTGGAGGGGTAGTACTTCCAAACTCTTCACTTTGGAATGTGCTTTTCCAAGGAGCTTTTGAAAGTATCTTAGAGAAGATATTTTCAGGGCGCCTGGGTGGCTCCGTCGGTTGAGCGTCCAACTTCATCTCAGGTCATGATCTCACAGTTTCGTGAGTTCGAGCCCCGTGTCAGGCTCTACCCTGGCATCACAGAGCCTCTGCTTCTCTCTCTCTGTCCCTCCCCCACTCATGCTGTCTCTGTCTCTCTCAAAATAAATAAATAAACTTAAAAAAAAAAAAAAAGATTTCCTACAAGTATTTGTTAATGCTTTGTTTCCTCTTCCCTAAGGGGAAGAGAAAAAAATTATAAGAGAGCTCTAGGCTTTTGACATACCACCTTCTTGCGTCCCTTGGCAATCCTACCAGGTAGATGTTATTGACGTTATTTTCATAGAGGAGGAGCCGTAAGCCCAGAGAGGCGAAGTCACTTGCCTAACGTAAGATGTACGATTCAGGCTGAGGTTTTTCTGGCTCCAAAGTCAGTGCTGCTTTGACCACCCTGTGCTCTCTCTTTTCCAAAAAGCCAATGCTCTCCAGATTTCCTCTCTGGAACACTTCGATATTGGTGACTATGTGGACAGTTGAGGTCTTTTACACCAGAAAGGAGAGGCAGAGAGGAGCTGTCTTGGAGTTGGGGACAAACCGTCACCGTGGTCGGGGGGCAAGCGCTGGTCGTTTTCTGTCTCCTTGTAGCTTTAATTGCGATGCTTCCCTGCTTTATTAGTTTCCAGATTCTGTGCCAAGTGCTTTAAAAGGCAGGTAGGGGAGAATTCTCCTCTGCTGCCTGGCAGCTTGCCATTACCCCCGGAATCTGTTGCTTGCTGTTTCAGAAAGGGATCAACATTGAAGGCATTTTTCTCAGTAGTGAAATTTACATATCACAGCCTTGCTGACTGAAGCAGAAATGAGGGCTCCAGGGGCTGGAGTCTGGGGGTGGGGACAGAGCCTTTGTAGGGGGAGGGAAGAGTTTATTTTATTACCCAGGAATAAAAACATTGTGAGTAATGAATAAAGTCCGAAAGCAGTAAATCTGGAACTCCGGCGTTAGGTGTGTAACGTGTCGGAGAACAATTTAAGCCTTCGCCTCTTCGGCAGAGGTGAGGTATTCGGGCCGCCTTTCACAGCCCGAATTTCATTAAATGGCCTTTTAAGGGTTAGGATTACAAGAAGCCAAGTCCGGCTGGTTCATAATGATGATTTATGGCTGTGTTGTCGACTCCCCGACCCTTCTGTACAAGGGGATAGAGAAAATACATAATTTGTTGCTCATTAACTGTAAGATCTGTCAGGGCTGCCCCAGAAGCCATGTGGTCCTGGAGTCATGTGTCTGCTAAATGGCTTCAGCCTGGCCCTGTCCTTGAAATTACGCAGTTGCTGTTGGGCCGTGGAGATCGTTTTTAGTAACAATAGAAATACGGCTGATCCCCAACTTAGGAGGGTTTGACTTACGATTTTTCGACTTTACGGCGGTGCACAAGCAGTACCCATTCAGTAGAAACCACACTTTGATTTTGAATTTTGATTTTTTTTTTCCTGGGCTAGTGATCCACGGTGCTGGGCACCAGCAGTGAGCCACGGCTCCCAGTCGGCCTTGCCAGCACGAGGGTAAACAGCCGGTACTTTTCACGTCATTCTGTGCCCGTGCAACCGTTCTGGTTTTCACTGTCAGTGCAATATTTAATAAATTACGTGAGCTGTTCTACACTTTATTGTAAAATAGGCTCTTTGGTAGTGATTGTGCCCAAATGTAAGCTAACGAAAGTGTTCTGAGCACATTTAAGGTAGGCCAGGCGAAGCTGTGATGTTCAGTAGGTTAGGCGTGTTCAATGCATTTCTGACTTACGATGTTTTCCACTTAGGATGTGTTTATCGGGATGTAATGCCATCATAGGTTGAGGAAGATCTGTAATCAAAAATTCTCTCAATACAGTGTGTTGTGAGTCTTTGAACTTAAATATCTGGGCTCTCCTTTTAGCTCTGTCACTTAGAAGCCTCAGAACCTTCAGGTTAGTGACTCTCCCTCAGTGCCTTACTTACCATTCTCAGCTGCAGAATGGGTATAACTTCACAGAGCCGCAGATCAAATGAAACCAAAAAATACGAAAGAAATGTAAAAGCTTGCTGCCGTTATTAGCATTGTTTTGAGGAATCTGAGGTGCCACGAAATGCCTTCTTTACCTCTTTCTCCTCCAGTGAGAGGAGGAAGCATTTTAACTGTGTGAGACACTGTGGCACTGAACCCAAAGTTTTCAAATGAAGGGATGTTAGCACTGAAATGAGTCCTTGAGTTGTAACCAAACCCTTTCTCTCTAAAGTGACTCAAGCACAGCAGTGAATTCCCTGAGATTAATCCGTAGACTTGTGTAAGAGATGCTGATTTGCAGTGGAAAGCTACATGTTCTTTTTCAGCATCAAATAGGAAATCGGGCTCAAACCAGGCCAGCTTAGAGTTTCTTCATTTGTGGCCGCTGAGTTCAAGGAACTCAGGAGCCGTCCAAGGGCGGGGATTGTGCATGGGGCCTTGGTTCTGCTCCGTGCCCGTGGCATCATCTCGGAGGGAGTACCTTACCTCTGCTACTGCTGATTACCTTTGCTTGGTTAGGAGGGTCGTGGTGAAGGTAGTATGGGAGAGTTGAAAATAAATGTCATTGTACGGGCGCCTGGGTGTCTCAGTCGTTAAGCATCTGATTTTGGTTCGGGTCATGATCTCACAGTTTGTGAGTTCGAGTCCCACCTCAGGTGAGTTCAAGCCCCGCTTATGGTAAGCTCGTGCCCTGCTTCAGGTGAGCCCCGCTTCTCTCTCTCTCACTCCCTCTCTCTCTGCCCGTCGCTCACTTGCACCCCTCCCCCCTTTTCAAAAACAAGAAAATGTCATTGCAATGAGGAAGTGATAAATTACGGAGTCTAGTCTCCTCAATGGAGAAACTGGCTTATCTCAGGTTCACTCAGTGAGTAGAGACTCGCTCAGTGAGTAGAGAACGCTGGCTACTGTAGTTTTCTTCTCCCTGCATCCAAAGTCATGTGAGCATCATTTATAAATAAAGAAGAAGAAAGAGCATGACGGTGGTAGTGAACATCTGGAACTTGTTAGCCTGTAAGGTTACACAGGGTAAAAGTATAAACAGGTTCAAAGGGGAGTTAGACCAGGAATCGTAGGAAAGAACGCTGGGCGGGGAGCTAGAACACCTGGGTCCAATCTTCAGTTGCGAGTTAATTTGGACCTCGGTTTCTTCCGTGTATAGGGGACCCTTTCATTTCTGACTTGCTGTGCTTCTCAGATTTTAATCTCTGCAACATGTTCTCAAAGGACTTTTGGTAATATTTAGAAGATATTTCCAACTTTGCAATAAAAAAACTGCGAAAACTGTGGTCCTGTTTCCATCCGTCCATTCATTCAATCAGTAGTCTGAGCACCTCTGCAAGAGCAGGTACTCATCCTGTCCCTCAGGGAATGCCTAAGCCAGGACTTTGCGTTGGACTGGCCTTTGACCATCTCTCTTTATTGTAGAATCATGCTCAGTGTGATGTGGGAGCCAAGGTGTAGCACTTAGAAATAATCAGGTATTTATAAACACAGAATCGTTGTGTAAACGTTAGCAGTGCTGGTGGCTGTTCTCGCTGCCACACCGGCTGGCCCCTGGGCCCGGCTGGCATCTCCCTGCCACCTGGCTATCCTCCCGCTAGACGTGGGAGCCCTTGAGAACTTGGATCAGTTCCCCTGCGTTGACCCCTTCCCCAGCGGTAAAAAAAAAAAAATAATGGGAGACGTTGAAAAGGAGTGCCCGGATATGTCAGTCTATTGCTTCCCTTGCGGTTGTGAACACGCTGTCTGTTCCCTGCAGCAGCAAGTGTGGCTCGTCACCCTGCCCTGGGAGGAATTGTGAAAGGAGCTTTGTGGTGTGTGATGAGTTGAACATCGCTGTCCCTGGACTGTGGTTGCAATCAGGAAGTGGCCGGGGCTGTGCTATGGAGTTAAGACAAGAGCAGCAGGCTGTGTGGTGGGGCATCACCGAAGTGGGATTGGTCCTCTGCTGTGTAGGCATCAAGGGCATTTGTCTTACGGAGAGCAGGCTGGCCCCCCACTCCTAATATAAAACCAGGCGGTGTGACTTGATCTTGAGCTTCCACCGTACCTAACTCATGATTATTGTAGGCAGTTCATGAAATGAAGTGTATGAAAGCAATACCTAGTATGCAGTAGGTAATCAATAATTTTTCCCGGAGTGACAAACCTCCCCTAAGTATTAGGCGTAAACAAGGTGGGATGGAGAAAGGGTATGAAAATCCAGACTCATTGGCTGCCCTTTAGGATTGAGGACATGGGAGACAATGTGCTGAGACTTGGAAATTTGCAAACACTGAAGGGCATTGTGTTAAAAGTTCCTTGGTTTGGGGGCGCCTGGGTGGCTCAGTCTGTTAAGTCAGACTCTTGATTTTGGCTCAGGTCATGGTCTCAGGGTTCATAGGATCGAGCCCTGTGTTGGGCTCTGTGCTGTCAGTGGATTCTCTCTTTCTCCCTCTCTCTCAGCCTTTCCTTCATTCTCTCTCTCTCTCAAAAATAAATATAAAAAAGTAAATAAATAAAGACAGCTAAAGAAACATGCCAACTAAATACAATGCTTAATAGTTAACTGGATTCTATTTTTAAAAAAACAAAAAAAAAGCTCCTTGGTTTGTAGAGCAGTATTCTTTCATCACAGCATTCCTCTACAAAGGAAAATGAAAGAATCCCTTTCTACAACCCAGGTCGTTTCCCATCCGTGTTACCAGATTTAAGCCAACAACTCTGCAAAGGCCTGCAGCCTCCTCTCAAGGAGAAGGAGACTAAAGCTTGGAGAGGTTAAGTCATTGCTGAAGGACACCGGGCAGGTGGCAGAGCTGGGACTCACACCCAGGACATGGTCTTAGGCATCCACCCTCCTATAGAAGCCCCCACCACGGCTCAGTGTTGACACAAGGCTGAGATCCCTTACTCAAAAGCTCAGAATCCTGACATTTGCTCAGATCCTCTGACATCCTGGCCACCCTTGACCATGTCCTTGATTCTTCTATTTTTTTTTTTTTTTTTTTTTCATATCTGGGTCCTTGTCTCTTTCTTTGTTTAAAAAAATACGTATATAATTTATATTATATATAATATTTATATTTTTTACATATTATCCATAATATTTATATTTTTACATATCATATGTGTTTATATATAAATACATTTAGTTGTATATTTATTTCTGCTGGGACTTTTTTTAAAAAGGAGAAAATGACCATGTTATTAGCACTTTGCTCTTTCCTCTCCTGCGTATTTCTGTCTGTATATTTCTTAAATAGAACACTGGGACTTTTCTAGATTATAGCCTGCGATTACGTACTGAACGTTCTCTCGAGTCATGAAATATCCTTTACAGCATCCACTTTGATGACGGGTCTTGAGACCACCTAATTCCCCTGTTGGCTTCCTTTCAGATCATCACTGGGGAGTTCTACCGTATCTACTACCTGAAGGAGAAGTCCCGGCCAGCGATCCAGAATCCCTATGTGGCAGCCCTCTACAAGCAGGTGGGCTGCTTCCTCTTCGGCTGTGCCATCAGCCAGTCCTTCACCGACATTGCCAAAGTCTCCATTGGGCGCCTGCGTCCTCACTTCTTGAACGTCTGCAACCCCGATTTCAGCCAGATCAACTGCTCCGAGGGCTACATCCAAAACTACAAATGCAGAGGGGACGACAGCAAAGTCCAAGAGGCCAGGTGAGTCACCACCTGCCGTGGCCACAGCGTGCCTGCTTTGACACGGGCAGTTCAGGGAGCACTTGCGAAGGCGCCTGCGACATGAGGTGCCAGGCTCAGCGCTGGGCTTTGGTTTCAGTGGGTGAATGAGGCATAGTCCCCATCCTTAAGGAACTCGGGGTCAGTTGATTTAGATGCATAGGTAAATAAGCAATTATGGTAGAATACTGGTAAGTCCATTCATTCATTCATTCATTCATGGGTGCCTGCTAGGTTCTAGAAAACATGTCCCAATGGACTGCCAACGTGGCAAAACCAAACAAGACAGTGCTGATCTCAAGGTCACAGTCTAGGGAGAGAAGACAGACAGGCAGACATGTGTCAGGGATGTGCATATGGCCCTCTCATGGCCCTCTCTTGCTCTTGCAGGAAGTCCTTCTTCTCTGGCCACGCCTCCTTCTCCATGTACACTATGCTGTATTTGGTGGTAAGTACCTTCCTTCTGATTCCAATGGAGTGTACTATTGAGCCCCAGCTTAAATCTCTTCTGTGCAGAGAGCCCTCAGAATGGTTAGGGATAGACCCCATTGTGAAATCCTTGAAAAAGAAGTTAGCTAGAAGAGTTAGGTTCCGTTTTGAGCTCTGCCACAGCGTTAGAAGTTGTCTTCCTTTCTAGGCTTTTCCCATTTGTCAAATAAAAATAATATTGATCATGGCTGCTTGATAAGGCTTGTGTGCCCTTTTTGAAATTATAAAGTGATAAAGACACTTGTGTAATATTTTATGGTAACGAGTACTGTCTTCTGACCATCTGTTTACTCAGTTGACCCTTCCAGGCACCCTGGGTTATAAGTTACTGTCTCCGTTGTGGGAAAGGATTACTAAACAAGGCTCCGAGAATTCAAGTCAACTGTCAGAATTGACAGGCACTAGAACTGTTGCTCAAATGCAAACCCTGTCATCAAATTCCTAGTGTTCACCATGCCAGGCTTCTTCCATCCCCCGCTGATGGAAAGGCTTTAAAAATCATCAATATCCGACTACATAGAATGATTTCAAGTTTCTCAGAATACTTCTGCTCCATGAGCATACGTCACCTCATGACAGCATGGCGAAGTATGAAATGTGTATCCCCACTGCTTGGAGCCAGAAACTAAGACCCAGGGAGGCTAAGCAGCACGTTGGGGGGTCCCTCAGCTAGTGGTGGGGCCATGATCTGAACCCCTGTGGCCCTGTCTGCCCCGACTTCCTAGAGGTGCTGGGAAGGGACAGGTGAGTGCCCGGTTCTTCCCCAGCTGCTGCACAGACAGCAGCTGGTCTGTTTCTCTTTGCGCGTTAAAAAACGGTCCCCTGCCTCTCCTCTCCCCTTGAATGAGGCCCCTGTGCCAAGGCACTTCCTGCTTTCGGCCCCTTTGATGCAGAGCGAGAAGGCGCTGAGAGGTCAGACATAGCTCAGGGGAGCAAAAGCTGTTTGCAAAAGAACGTTTTGATTTTGACTTATTTAAAAAACATAATTAGGATTTGGAAAACCTAGCAGAAGGTTTTTTTTGTTTTGTTTCCCCCCGCCTCCCAAAACAATCCTTTCCAAGCCTGGAGGCCTCCCGGCTTCCCGTTACCTGGGATGCGGAGCTGAAAGGTGGGCCCCAACCTATGAAAACCTCAAACATGGATTTTGTTTAAACACGAATCACACTCCCTCCATTCTTCATTTGTTGTTGTTTTGCTTTCGCTTGGCTTTTAGAAAGCTAATGTCACGAAGATCTTTCGTTTCCTATTTCGTTTTTGTTTTTGTTTTTTTTTTTTTGTATTCTACCCAGGTCTGGAAGCAATTTTACAAATGTAATTTCAGTGTTTTGCAAAGGTGCTTGGAGGTGTGGGTCTCTGTTCATTTTTCTCATGTTCCTTCATTTTCTTCCAAGAGAAAAATACTGGGTAATTTTGAAACCAACTGTGTGCACTGTGTGCTCTATGGCCGCCCAAAAGATAAAGGTGCTGACCCGTTTCTGGTGCCTTCTGTGTGCCGGGCACTGGGTCAAGCTCTCTCTTCCACACTGGTTCTCTCAATAACTCGATGAGATGCGTTTTGATTACCCCGTTTTAAGCTGAAAACAAACCAACCAACCTGACGCTAAGAAGTTTAGTAATAAAAATTCTACCTCCAGGGGCGCCTGGGTGGCCCAGTCGGTTAAGCGTCTGACTTCGGCTCAGGTCATGATCTCACGGTTCGTGAGTTCGAGCCCCGTGTCGGGCTCTGTGCTGACAGCTCAGAGGCCGGAGCCTGCTTCGGATTCCGCGTCTCCCTCTCTCCCTGTCCCTCCCCCACTCGCACTCTGTCTCTGTCTCAAAATAAGTAAACATTAAAAACAATAAAAGTTCTACCTCCTGTAAGAGGCAGAAAAGAGATTTGAAGGCTGGTCTTGATGCCACCAGGATCGCTGTCTGTTCTTTTCGTGATACTGCACTACAAACCCAAAACCAACCTCGTTGGGATAAACTTAAAGAATATAAGCTCCCGACCCTAATTTCAATTTCACCTGAAGGCGACCTGCCTTTCTTCAGAGCTGCCTTAATGGATGAGATGCCCTTCTCGCCCCCATCCTCCACCACCAGGATGATTACAGCTGGAGATCTCTGCAGGGGTGAGGAGTAAGGGGTAGTTCAGACTGGGTGTTTATTTGCATCTCTGAGGGAGGAAAAAAATTACAGTGCCTTTATGTTCCTGGAAAGAAGGAAGGGAAGGAGGGAGGGAGGAAGAGAAGAGCGTCCTTAGTCCTTCGCGTCCCTCGCATCCTGCTACACGTGCGCACACAGCCATGCGCACATCACACGTTGAAGGACCCTTGCAGACAGACACAACTCGCGGACACCCACATATACAACATAGAAACACATAGCTCCATTTTTAGCTCTGAGGTTATCTTGCCCTAAGGCAACCTCTGAGGCTAAATTCCAAGGAGGACAGTGCTCATTCCCAGGGCTCTTCCTCTATGTGATGTCAGACTGAAGTCTCAACCCTCTCTATGTCCAATTTGCAGAGGTTTCTAAAGCAAGTTAGAACACCACGGCTGCCCGTCAGGGTCAGTGGGAAATGCTGTAGTCGGTCAGAGCAGCCCTCAGACCCATCCCCCAGGGATGTGGAGCTTCCCAAAGTACTGGAGCTGGGCAAATGAGACCACAGAAGACCCTGGCCTCCCCCCCCCAGGGCAGCTTCCTTGGGGCCTTGGGGGAAAATCGCCTTTGAACCAGCTGGGTGTCGGCAGCATTGATGGCAGCATTGATGGCGTTTGCCCTCAAGGTCAGGCAGACCTGGAAGATTCTGCCCTGGCGGTTACTAGCTCTGGAACCAGGCATTGCTCACTGAGCTTTGAAGCCTCGGTGTATTCCTCTGTAAAGTAGAGACAGTAGTGTATTTCGCAGGGTTTTCGCTACTTCACTTCTTTAGGTCCCACGTTCTCCATCTGTCCTATGAAAGAGTGGAATTAGATGGCATCTACTTCTCAATCTCTTTGAAAGATGTTTGAACTACCCTAAACTCTGCAAGGGAAGATGGGAAGCCCTCGGGGACAAACTTATGCCCTCATGGCCCTGGCGTTCAAAGAGAGGGGCGGACAGGAAGCACTCTAGGCCTGTTGACGGCAGCTGCCATCTAGAGCCTCCCATGGCTTTGAAGGACACTCCGTATTAGGTTTTGATTTGTAAAATGGTTAGCTTGGAAAAACCATGCCCCAAACACCAAATTATCTCTGGGCATAGAAGCTTACAGATGAGGTTAAGGCATGTTAGTGATTAATGCAGATTCTAATAAGAAAAACCCACAGCATGTATAAGCACATGTGAAGCTTTCCTAGCCCGGAGTCCTGGCCCCAACCCCAGGGAACCACATCTGGACTGGCCCTGTACCCTCCCTGGTCGGGGACTGAGGATAACTTGGCTTTCTGGATAAAACGCCTATACCAGCACAGGCACTAAACCATGTAGCAACCAGACAACCTGGTGTTTCTTGTGTTGTGTCAGCACCCTGCTACCTCCCGGGGCCCCTGACGTGCATCGGACGTGGGCCCTGCCCTCCAGGGACTCAACACGGTTTCGGCATTTGGCGTTCAGCGCATATTCAGTGGGTGGCTGTTACACACCAAACAGCGTGCTAGGGGGTGGAATTAACGACATGGGGAAGTCGTGGTCACAGCCTTGGGGAGTTCAGTCTAGGGGAGCAAGGAGACAGTGACAGCGGCTGGGTACACTGTGTGCTGAGGTGGGGGTGGGGGGTGGACGTGGGATCTTATGGAAGCTCGGGGTCGTGGCACCCCCAGCCAGCCCAGAGTGGAGGGGGGCAGAGCTGGGGAAGGGTTCCCGTAGGGTAAAGATGGGCAGATTGGAAGGACCACCCGTGTGCAGGTGAAAAGGGGGACGATGGTTTGGGGGCTGCAGGTTTTCATTTCGGTCTAGCTGGGGTGGCTGGTAGGGGAGGAAGCAGGGGCAGGAGGGCGCAGTGAAAGCTGAGAGGACCTTTGGGACCAGCCACCCAGCTCCTCCTTCTCCAGCCCAGAGCAGGCAGCAAGTTGGTGGTGAGGCCTTTCCCTTGTTGCTGCGCTCCCCTCCCCAAATGTGAACCTTGGCCGCTTGCCTTTTTCAGGGTCAGAGAAGCCTTTCCTGGCCCCCTTCTGCAATACTCCCTGACTCCCCTGTGCAGCCTAATCCCTGCCCCCCTCCCCCGACCAGTTTCTCACCATCTGACATACTATATATTCTTCGCTTCTTTGTTTATCTCTGCCAGATAAATTGTAAGCTTCATGAGGGAGATGTTTTTGTCTCTTGACTCACTCTTGTATCCCACTGCCCCAAACAGCATCTGACACTTAGTTGCAATGAACATTTGAGGAGTGAGTGAATGAATCAATCTCAGGTCTTCAACATTCCCAGGCCATGCTTCTTTCGGTTCCATGCAGATTTTGTTCCTCTCCTCATCACTGAATTGATAGATCGTGAAGGACCTATGTGGTGTAAGGAAGGCCTCTGCTGCCTCTTTGCTGAACTGTTTATGCACTGGCTCTTTACTGCAGTGCCCATGAGAAATGTTTATGTGTCAAAGGGTTTGTCGGATACCAAGGAAACAGGGAAGCGGCTGTCCTCTGACCGCCATGTTCCCTGGCCTGTGGTTGTTAGTCATTGAGGTTTTGTTCAGTGTGTTTAGAATCCTGGAGCGGTGGGGTCTGGTATGCCCAGGAGACATGCTCACAGATCCTGGGAGTTTCTGGTGAAACCCCTTGTAGGTACAAGATGGCTGTTTGTAAGGGGAATAAACCACTGTACCAAATGTTTTCCAAACTCTTCCCCACCCCCATCTACATCCATCCATCCAACCACCCTTCTGTCCATCTGCCCATCCATCAGTCTGTCCATCCATTCAGCCAGCCAGCAGTTTCTGAGCCAGACCTTGTGTGAGCACCTGAGGACACGAAGAGACCTCGTATTTGGTGTGGAAATCCTGAAAGGTAAAGTCTCAGAACAGTTGGATGAGGTCCCCAATTCGGGTGGACTGAGGCACGGAGCCCCAAGGGAAGGGCTGTGAACTCCACTCTGAGGCTCACTGACTCAGTTCACAGGGTCTCCTTAGCTTATGATCAGGTCAGAGATTCTAATACCCTTACTCTTCCAAAAGCTGTATGCTTGTGTTTTGACATGGGCCTTGTAAAAGTATGTGACCGGTGAATTCAAGGAGCATGAGTGTTCACATGTTTCCTGTAGGTTGTCCTTAAGTCCACGACAAGCGGGTAGTCCCCTCAAATTGCTTTTCTCCTAAGACAAATCCAGTATAAAAGACCGTTACTTTGTGTGGAGAGCACTAATTTCCTCAAAGGAAGCCAGGCTCTGTGGTTAGACCTCAGTCTTAGAAAAAGACACATCTTACTCAGTGTAAATCGTGGCTCTTTGTTACCTTGAGCAAGTGACGGGGCCTTTTGGCCTTGATCTCTTCATCTGAAAAATGGGCACAATGGTGGTATCTACCCAACAGGATGATTGTGATAGTTGCAGGTGAGGCCGTTTAAAGCCGCGGCACTGTGTCTGAAACCGTGCTTGACAAATGGGGAGTGTATGTTTCTCCCCCTGATAGTGACAGAAAACAAGAGCTGATCCCCTTCTCAAGGAGGAGAAAAGTCGACTAAAAATTCTTCTTTTGTCCTGAAAGTAGTCGAATAGCTTCCCAGAGAGAAATGCCCGTTCGGCACCACGTAGACGAATCACCAGGCACTGGCACCAGAGCCAGGCGTGAGCCGTGGAGGAGCTGAGAGGAGGGAGAAAGTTTCTTCTCCCTGTGGGTGTCAGTGATCTGGACCGACTTCCAGGAAGAGAGCATATGCAGGGACGTAAGGAGGGACAAAAGCCTCCTTTTCACTCTGAGCAGAGCAGTCCCAAGAGCAATGGAAATGAAGTAAGAGGACAGTACCGACCTGTTTCACCAGTATGCAAATCGTGTAATGAAACACAAATGACTTCGCAAGAAGGAGTGTGACTCACCCCACATGTGACTCGGCTGGTTCAGACCAGAGGAGCCAGCTTGAGTTCAGCCAGACCTCTCTAAAGAGTTTTTGTTGAATTCCACAGGACCCCAGTTTGGGAGCTAGGACCAGGAAGGAGAAGAGAACTCCATTTAGGGAGTGAGTTGGGTGTGCCAGGGACTTCCACATACATCATTTTGGGGATGGGGGTTCACGGGCAGACATAGTCCTTTCTGTTGTAAGCTACCTGTCTTCAATCAGCAGTGTTATTTTAGCAATTGGGGAGAAGAATCTTAGTAAAAGAATGAGATTTAATTTAAAAAAAAATTTTTTTTTTTTTACATTTAATTCCTTTTTGAGAGAGAGAGAGAGAGACAGAGCATCAGGGGGGAGAGGCAGAGAGAGAGGGAGACACAGAATCCGAAGTAGGCTCCAGGCCCCGAGCTGTCAGCACAGAGCCCGACGCGGGGCTCGAACCCACGAACCGGGAGATCATGACCTGAGCCGAAGTCGGACACCCAACTGACTGAGCCACCCGGGCGCCCCGAGATTTAATTTTTAATGTAAACATATTCTTTTTGCATGGAGGAACTTATTTTTTATTCATGTTTCTGTCTTTCACAATTTTGAACAGATGTACACGGTATGTGTTGGAGGGTTTTTTTTTTAATGAACAAATTCCCTTATTCTGTAAGAGAAAGCAGAAATTTCAGAGAAGCAGAGTCCCCCAGCTGGCCTGGAGCAGAGAAAAGATTCAAGTTTGGTTTTGCTCTGATTGCAAATCAGACACTTTTCTGCAGTGTCACACTGATGGTTAGAAGTGGATTCTCCCATCCCAGAGGTCTTCACACAAAAGGGGAAGTAAAGACAGATCGGTCAGGACCTCAGGGCTGCTGACCACGAGGAGAGATCAAGGTGATTCAGCCTTTCTGGTTTTGTCCAACTCTGCTTATGTCTTTGCTAATCACTCATTCAGGGTGCCTGGGACTTTGCTGAAGCCCCTGCAGAAATTCTGATTCCGGGCAAGTCTCCTTGCTGTTTGGTCTAGGACAGGGGCCATGGGAGTGTTGTGGTCAGAAGTGCGACTTCCTCCCGTGGAATGGCAGTGAACACAGCCTCTTGCCCCACGGACTGTTCCCAGGCTCAGGTTTCCGAGAGCAGGAGAACTGGGCTATGAACCAGCAGAAACTAATCCATTTAGCGGCAGGGTTGCTGGGGCATGGAGGGACTTACCAGGTCCTTCGGTCAGCCTCCAAGCCTGTTGTAACAGCTTCTCAAATCAGAATTAGCCACAAGGTGGAAGGTTATTGTGCAACCTTTTGCTTTGGTAATCTACTTGTTTTGGCGAAATCCCTCATCGTCAGCGAGTAAATGGCATTCACCAACGTAAAGGGTTGACACAGGTGTCTGAAGAGTGCCTTGAGTTCCCGTGTCACGCCAGGCAGGGTCCTGTGTGTCCCATTCGATCCCGGCAACCCTGAGAGGGAGATAGTGTTGTACCTGTTCCACAGATGAGAAGTTGGGGGCCCACCCACTTAGGAGGTGACAGAGCCAGGAATGGAGTTGGGGCCGCTTCACCCCAAAATTCCCGGTGCCGCCGCCGCTGTGCTTTCCCCCTGAAGCCCCAGCTGCAGACCCCAGGATCAGCCCTGAGGCCTTGAGCCATTCGTGGGTAAATGTGTTGGTTACCGATGGGAGCAGAGGAGCAAGCTTCAGCGTGCTGCCGGCCAGTCCACGTCTGACTGCTTCCCAAAGGGATTCTTTTCCTGTGGCCCCTACTCCTTTTTCATTCATAAGCACTCCCTTCCTGAAGCTCTCCTGATGACTGGTCTCTTCCTCTCTCTTCAAGTTCCTCTGGTGTATTTATTTTTTTCTTTTCGTGAGCTCCAGTATCTGAGTCAGTAGAAGGGGAGATGTGGGTCGTGTCCGGTTGGGAAACCCACCCTTCCTCTGCCCCACCCTCATTTCCAAGGCCCATGACCTAAACTCTGCACAGGGAGGGAGAAGCCCTGGAGGATTCTAAAGAAGCATTTTCTGAGGATCTGCGGACTTTTCAGTTGAGGGAAAGGAGAAAATCTCAGGGCCGGGTTAAGAAATGTGGTTAGAGGGGTGCCTGGGTGGCTCAGTCGGTTAAGCGTCCGACTTCAGCTCAGGTCACGATCTCGCGGTCCGTGAGTTGGAGCCCCGCGTCGGGCTCTGGGCTGACGGCTCAGAGCCTGGAGCCTGCTTCTGATTCTGTGTCTCCCTCTCTGCCCCTCCCCTGTTCATGCTCTGTCTCTCTCTGTCTCAAAAATAAATAAACGTTAAAAAAAAAAAAAGAAATGTGGTTAGAGAATAAAATCTGTGTCTTGAGCAGAATTTGGTGCCAGGCACCTCCTCTACCATAGCAGCCGTCTGTACTACAGCCTGAGAGATAGTGGCTGTTACACTTATTTTATTTGTGAGAAAACTCAAGGCTCAGTGAGATTTTCCTTTTTTTTTTTTTTTTTTTTTTTATGTTTTATTTATTTGGAGAGAGAGAGCATGAGTGTGAGCAGGGGAGGGGCAGAGGGAGAGGGAGAGAATCCCTAGCAGGCTCCACACTGTCAGCACAGAGCCCAGCGCAGGGCTCAAACCCACCACCTGTGAGATCATGACCTGAGCCAAAATCAAGAGTCCCGACGCTTAACGGACTAAGGCACCCAGGCGCCCCATCACCTCTTCTTGTAGATTTTCAACTGTTTATTTTTTATATACGAGAAACTGTTGATCTTTATCACTTGTTCAACCGTCCCCATCAGTGCATTCTTTATTATTTCTCATTCGTTATTCTTAGATTGCCCAATAATGCATTCATAGCATTTCATAATGATTATAGAATTGCCTGCTGTTTTCTTGGCCTGGGTTTTAAAATTGTCTTTCCGGTTAGTTGTGGATTCAGTGCTGGCCAACTTTCCCGCCCTGTCAGGGCTGGCTCTGGAATCTTCCACCCTTCTTTCTCCTCAGGACCAGCCAGTGGCTGGTCCTTCCTGACCACCAGGAGGAAGGTGTCCCTTTGTCTCCGGCAGGGCAGAGTCCCATCCCTGCCATCCCAGGTCCATCTTTGGGCCATCGGCTCCTCCCCTGTGCTCTCTTCCCCTTTCTCCTGGTCTCCCCCTGTGCTTGCCTTTGATTTGTCTTCGGAAGTTCCCCTTGTCCACTTGCCTTTTCCCCTTCATTTCCCAAGTTCCCACAGGAACCTGGGAAGTAGGTTGTGCCCAGAGGTTAGAACGGAAACTGCAGCCAGATAACTCCAAGGGACAATGCTCAGTTGACGTCATTTCTTTGCCTCGGCCAGAGGTGGTTTTTTTCTTTCTTCCATTTTTCTTCAGGTTACTCTTCTACTCCACCCAGCCCAGTATCTGTCAACCTCTGTGTGAAAGCTCCCTGGCATTGTCTGGTTGGTTTATGTGTTTCCTTTATATTCAAGCTCAAAAATCCATAGTTAGACTTAGACACTTGGCCTTTGGTAGGGTTGCTTTGTTTTGAAGCAGAAGCATCCCCTTGTGACTATCTCGATAACCTGTCCTATCGATCCAGCGTTTTATTTCCAACACGATCCTAAGAGGCGAGTCATGTAGGGACTGTACAGCCATATCTCCAGGAATACACACAAATGCGTGAAATGAGTTGTCACGGGTTGCAGAAAAGAAAGCTTTCCTACCCTGGTTAGTATTCTTTAGTGAGTTTCAATCAGACTTCAAATCTTCAAAAGAAAATGATGAAAAGAAAGTAGTGAACTTAGGAAGTGTCCAGTGTGTGCCAGGCTGTGGATTCTTTTTTGTTTTTTTCTTTTTAAGTTTATTTATTTATTTATTTTGAGAGAGATCTTTCTCTCATGTGTGCACATAAGTGGGGCAGGGACGGAAAGAGGAGGGGAGAGAGAAAATCCCAAGCGGTCTCTGCACTGCCAGCATCGAGCCCGACGCAGGGCTGGAACCCACAAACCGTGAGATCATGACCTGAACTGAAGTCAGACACTTAACCAATTGAGCCAGCCAGGCGCCCCCAGGCTGTGTATTCTAAGGCATTCCTTGCTGTCTCCATTTTAATTCTTGCTTTCTTGCTTCTTTCTTTCTTTTTCTTTCTTTCTTTCTTTCTCTTTCTTTCTTTCTTTCTTTCTCTCTTTCTTTCTTTATTTCTTTCTCTCTCTTTCTTTTCTTTTCTTTTCTTTTCTTTTCTTTTCTTTTCTTTTCTTTTCTTTTCTTTTCTTTCTTCCATATGGGAGCTGAGGCTCAAGGCTTAAATAACTGGCTTGAGGTCATATCCAAGCTGAATGCTTTTTGCAAAACATGCCATCTGAGGTCCAGATGGGTCCATTTAATGGAAGTGTAGTGTGTGTCCTCGTGGTGTTCTAATGCACTGAGCTTCTGTTCATTTTCTCTCCTCTGTCCAGCTCTACCTTCAGGCCCGCTTCACTTGGCGAGGGGCCCGCCTGCTCCGGCCCCTCCTGCAGTTCACCCTGATCATGATGGCCTTTTACACAGGACTGTCGCGTGTGTCCGACCACAAGCACCATCCCAGCGATGTGCTTGCAGGATTTGCTCAAGGAGCCCTGGTGGCCTGCTGCATAGTGAGTAGCATCGTATTCTTACTACACACGCAGAGCCCCACACCGCCTGCTTGTTAAATGTTTCCAGCTCAGTGACCAAAGCTAGGGAGCTCTCAATCGTTTTTTCTGCTTGGTGTATAAAGAGTCACCCCGCCCCAGGACCCCTTCAGTAAAAGGAAAGTCATTTCTGTTTCCTTCCAGCCTGTGAGTTTTCATTCAGCAGAGTCTGTGAGTCCTCAGGTTTGGGCTCATAGAACGTTGCAGCCGGAGATCTTTGATATTGGGCACCTTGCTCACTTTATTGATGAGAACATTTAGGGTTTGAAAGGGGAAGAAACTTGCCCCAGGTCACATGTCAGGTGACCAACAGAGTCTGGGTCCCTGACTCAGTGCTCACGTGCTGCTTTGGTGGACACTTAAAATTGAGTTGAATTCAGAATCTTGGGAAACTTCTACCCTTCCCAGTGTGACCTTTAGGGTGACTTGGTCAGACCCTAAACGTGGTGTCGGCTAGACAAGAGGGGGCTTGGTCAAGGCTGAGCCTTACCTTGGCTAGCTAAAGGGCCTTGTACATCAAGAGAAGGCCTTGTACCTTGAGAATGGCCTCGGGATGGGCCAGGTTCTCATTTGCCCCAGGCGACTGGGTTACCCTTTTCCCATATTTCATCCCTGACTCTGTGAATGTGCATAAGGCATCCCAGCTCTCTGAGCTTCTGTCCCCTCAAGAATCTCTGCTTTTCTTGCCTGCTAAAAGTTTTGAGGGGTTTATTCAGCACACATGGTGGAGCTCCTGCTCTGATACCGTGCCTTCCTGGGCCCCACTCTGGGGAGCTCACACCAGGCCAGCGAGAATCTCAGAGCACAGTCATGGCTGGATGTTTAGGCACCACACATGTGGGTTGTGTTGTTCGTATTATCCTTGCCCACTCGCAGTAAGACTCATGAACAATAGAGATCTGGACGAGCCCTTGGCCTTTCTTCATTTCTAAACCTGGCTGCTGCCCCGAGTCTCCCTTTGATCACCTCTCCCACTCACTCCTGTGATGGCGTTTGTCACCCTGTGCTGCCATTGCAGATGTGTGTATCCCTTTAGACTGTAAATTTCCCCGGGGACAGGGACCATAGATGACACACTGTTGTTCTCCCCATCTCCCCAGTGCCTCTCAGGGAGTCTGGCTCAGAGTAGATAAATCTTTAATCCACAGAAAGCTTGAGTCAATGGGTGGCTCTCCTCTTCCTTGAGAACACTACAAGAGACATTGTGTTGGAGGCAGAGGGATGAATAAGGCACGGGCCTTGCTTCCAAGGAAATCCCAGTCTACTCGCTCCCACCGCCTGGCCAGCACAGGGGTTAGAACACAGCACGGGGCTGTCATGGAGATACAGACAGGGTGCTTCGGCTGCAGGCGAGGGCCGGGTGCAGGGGGAAGGAAGTGGGCAGGGAGTAGTGGCGATCGAGTGGGCACCACGTAGAAAGTCGTGTCTGAGCTGCTTGTCAGTTTTGGCAGGAGAATCCTGGCCTAAGGACTTGCCTCTTTTGACGGCTTTGTTCATCACTTTCTTTCTTCCTTTTTTTTTTTTTTTTTTTTCAGTCAAGGTCAGAAGGGAGAGAAATTGGGGGAGCAAACCGTTAAATGAGAGCATCGGTCACCAGCCAGCTCAGTCTCTGATGCTTTAATGTGAAGTGACAGCAGGGGACGGGTGTTTGCTCGAGAGGGTAACCCTTTGCCGACTGTGGCCTTCTGAGCCGTGCTCTTGGCAGGCGCCCGGCCCACCGGCCTGCTGCTGTGTTTTCTTCTGCGTGCTGCTGTCCTAGTTAGGGTCTCCTGCACCCCCAGTTTAAAAAGGTGCAGAGATGCTTTGTAGCCTGCCTCTTTCATATCCTATAGCACTCTCCATGCACAATGAGACAGTATCTGGGAGGACCGGGGTTTATTTTCAACAAGGGAAATGAGAGGTCTGACTTTTGTCCTGTTTGACTCTGGCTGACTGTAGCTGAGGAGAGGAAGTTGGTACGAGCATTTACTAAGCCCCTACTCTGTGCTGGCACCATTCCAGATCCTTTACCCATGGTCGATGGCTGCTCTCAGGTGCTCCCTGACTTGAAAGCTTTGCCCTCTGCACTTGGCAAGGAAGGATGGTCAATGGGGCTGAAGGCCAACCAGAGTTAACCCGAGGCGGAACAGCACAGACCACACAGATTTATTTTCTGGCAGTTCTCGAGTTTGGAATTACAAAATAGGTCTCACTGGGCTAAGATCAAGGTGTTGGCGGGCTGTGTTCCTTCTGGAAGCTGCCTGCGTTCTTTAGCCCATGGCCCCTTCCTCCCTCTCCAGGTCTTTCTTTCCTTCTCTCTGGCCTCTGCTTCTGTCACTACATCTTCCCCTGTGATTCTGACTCTCTTGCCTCCCTCTTAGAAGGGCTCGGGAGATTCCATGGAGTCCGCCCGGTGATCCAGGGAAATCTCCCCATCTCCGGGTCTTCAACTTCATCCCATCTGCAAAGTCCATTTGGCCATGGAGGGTAACATATTAGCAGGTTGTAGGGATTAGGACACAGGCATCTTTGGGGCACCGTTGTTTAGTCTACCACATGTTTCCCGCCATCTTCCTCGAAGACAGAATTGTCTAACTTTCTCCTCCTGTTCCTGTGGCCCTTTTCATGGTTTTCCTGCTGTGGCCTTCAGCCTGGCTTTGTTGAAGTTGCCTGCTCAAATGTCTGCCTCCCGGACCAGGCTGCCAGTGCCTTAGCAGATTCCTGTGGCTTCACCTTCCAGCTCTTTGTCATCCTCAGGCCTTATACAGTGGCTGGCACAAGGGGTGCTTGATTAGCCTTGGTTAAAGAGGGCATGTGACGAGTGAACTTGTAACCTCAGGCGAGACACTTCCCCTCTGAGCCTAGTTTTCTCATCCTGTGAATGGACCTTGGAGGCGTGATAGCTCCGGGACATTCTCCCACAGAGATTGAGAGGCACGGCCGACTTTGTAGTGAGTAAACTACCTGCCTTCACAGATGGAACCATCTTCCTGCAGTGCCCACGAAGATGGCCTCTTTGGGGGGACTGGGACTTGTTTTTAAGTCCCAGTGGGTGCCTTGCATCACCCTAGAACGTTGGCTGAGTCACTGCAGAGCCTTGGGCAACAGGCCGTGACAGCTTAGCACTTTTACTCAGGTCTTCTGAGAGTAAGTCCTGCACAGCAAGCACATGTGTCTAGACAGAAACCACGTGTCAAGCAAGAGCAGATCCGATTTCCTACCCCACTGCTCGCTAGTTGAACCTTTCCAGAGAGGGAAGCTGATGGCACTCACCACAAACAGAAAATCTATGTGGCATCACGGACTGAACACGAAGACACGGGCACACAGGGTCAGATAGGCCTGCGCACTGATGTATGTCTTTACACGTGTGGCTGGAGGTAGAGAGACCCAGAGGCGCATGGACAGACCCAGCAGTACCCAGACACGTAGACATCCATCCTTTTTCTGATCAGAACCACAGAAACACACAGTCAGGCAAGCCAATGCAAACACAGCCACATACTGACCTTCGCAGTGCCCCTCCTGCCTACACACACACACACAGTCAGCCCTACCAAGATATGAGCCCTACAGCTGGACTCACCCCCTAGAGTAACCCAGGGACTCCGACGAAGCGACAAACATCAGTTCATTTCCTGTCTGGTGACAACTTGCCTATCTGGTCACCTCTTCCCTGACCCTCTAGCAGATGGCAAACGATGGGGCCCTGGGAGGGGTCAGGGCAGGGCCAGGCCGCCATTGCTGTGGGTGCAGCAGAGGAAGCAGCTGTTTTTGAATGTCATAAACACACAGCAGAGTCTTTCCTGGTTTTCCTCTTCCCCGGGGGTGTAGCTCAGCTAGCAGTCGCTCTTTTGTGTGCTGCTGTCTTCCTCCAGGATGTAGGGAAGGGAGAGGGCGTTCTTTGTCTCTGCCCCAGTGCGGTGACCTTGGGAGAAGAGACCAGCAAGAACACAAGTGTTAAGAACTTGGTGATGACACCCCCTTGAGAGGAAATGGATGCAGAGAGGGTGTGGCACACCCAAGGACACACAGTGGCAGAGTTGGGACCAGATCCTGGCTCACAGTTCTCTCTCACAGGACTAAAACCATGAACTCCAAACATGCTTGGTCTATGCCATGAATTTGTGAGATCTCTTCCTTCTCTAATGGAAGATTCCCATCTATTCCCATTGGATTGATCGCACTGTTGTCTGGGCACAGGAATATGGATGAAATGACCTTGCAAGTCTTTTCTGGCCATTCAGAAGTCTAGCTCTTTGCCCAGTAGGCCCTGGGGCTGACCTTGCCTCCTCAGGGCCCCCACTCTGAGGAGGGTAGGGGTGTCAGGACCGTGATGTGGGAAAGAGAAGGGAGCAAGGTCTGGAGACAAACTGTGGCCCCAACAGATGATGACTGGATCCTCCACCATCTTCAGTGCCCTTCGAAAATCTCGTTTCTCATTCCACTGCTGAGATGAATGAGTGATGAGTCAGAGACTCCAAAGGGAATCCCACTAGCCACCTGCTAATTAGGCATATGGGCATGTCACTTCTTCTCAGCCACCTTTCCCCATAGTGGGGTGTGGGGATGATAATAACATCCCACTCTCTTTGGATTGTGGAATCAATGAATAAAAGATGCTTGTGCTTGCCACATGCAACTCATCAATTGAATGTGTATCGTGGAGGAAGTACTATACTTTGTTTTAAAGATTTGGAGCTAAAAAGAGTTGGCCCTTGAAGAGTTTTAATGCAGGAGCTTCCCCAGACTTGACCACGATCCGTAATAATAAATTCATTTTCCAGGGTGCCTGCGTGGCTTGCTTGGTTAGGCT
Source organism: Panthera onca (assembly GCF_046562875.1). Lineage (NCBI taxonomy): Eukaryota > Metazoa > Chordata > Mammalia > Carnivora > Felidae > Panthera > Panthera onca. The sequence continues at coordinate 175,971,949 of NC_138346.1, forward strand.
TCTGACCCTGGGTTTCGGCTCAGGTCATGATCTCATGGTTCTTGAGATAGAGCCCTCATTGGACTCTGTGCAAGAAGCACTGAGTCTGCTTGGAATATTCTTTCTCATTCTCTCTCTCTCTCAATAAATAAATAAACTGTAAAAGAAGTATGTTTTCCATTATAACCCAATAGAAGCACTCACACATAAATGGAAAATTTCCCAAAATAAGACTTACCCTTACTGTGTGTGATACAGTCTAATATTTTTCATTCAACCTTTAAAAATGCTGGTAGTGTATCCAAAAAAAAAAACAAATGCTGGTAGTGACCACCCCGTAAATGGATTTTGTAACTTTCTCAGGACTTGTGACATGAGGTTTGAAAAACACTGATGTAGTGGGGACAACGGGGGGCACAAGAGAGGGGATAGTTCATTCTGAGGGTGTTGGAAGGCTAGAAAGAATTCCTAGAGGAGATGGAACCTTGATGAGTGGACATTTTTTTATGAGCTATGAAAGAGAAGGAAAGGCATTTTATGAAGAAGGAATGTTGCAGAGACAAGGGGATGGGTGAGAACAATGGGAACACAGTGTGTCTTCTGATCCTAGAAGGCTTCAAAATGTAGGACTTCTGGAAGCAGGGCCCCTGCTTTTCCCAGCCTCTGTCATCCTTGAGCATCATGTTCCAGAAGCCCAGATCTTGCTACATGTAGCTCCCCACTAGCTGAGCTGTCGGTGCTGTGCCCCCCCACCCCCCACCTTCCCAGAAACCCTCCTTTGCCATAGCCTAGAAGCGCCTTCCTGGAAGGGTCCTAGGCAGGCACAGATCCCTGTTCTCCTCCAGAATTGCCCCCAACTCTCCTCCGCTGTTCCAAACACACCTTGTTTTTGTGGGACTAACTTCATCCATGACCCTCAGTAGCAGTGATGGTCATGAATGATGATAACTGAGGTAGGATTTGAGTAGCCCTACATCAGTAGGAGGTGTTTTCACGAGAATTCTCCCACCGAAGCCTGACAGCTATGGGAAGGTGAATTTTTACATAATGCTTGCACACACATACAGAGACCATCTATCATCTGAAGTTATAAACCTCTTCATTTGGTATAAATTCAAGTCCCAACAAGAGTGTGACTTAGTCTGAGGTCACACACAGCAGGAGCAATTTTGGTACCAGATCCTGCTGCCTGATGCAAGTCTTTTCTGTGACCGTTTCCACCCCATCAAGTTCCTCTCAGATATACCAGGAAACCATTCAGATGAGATGCTGGCAAGTCCCCAGTGCCAAAAGCCACTGGAAGTCCTTTTCTGAGGTCAAAAAGTGATGATTGCAACTGGGTAGCTCTCATTTAGTCAAAAGACAGGGCTGCCAAAGGTGGCTTTTCTTTAGACAGCCCTTATTATACTTGGGGCACGAGGGTGAGCCAGGTCCCAAGGCTTTCTCCTGCAAAGAAAATGATTCCTTAATCCAGGAGATTGTTTATTATGGTAGAGCAGGATGCCAAAAGGAAATCCTGAGGCCAAGGCATGGGGATGTCTACAAAAAGGAACAGCACAGGGGTGCCTGGCTGGCTCAGTGGGTGGAGTGTGAGACTCTTGATCTCGGGGTTGTAGGTTCGAGCCCTGTGCTGGGCGTGGAGATTACTTGAAAAGAAAATGTTAAAAAGAAAAAGACCAGCTCATGGACTGTATCCTCCCGTGGGGGTGGAGTAGAATTTGTTGAGGGCCACAGCTGGGCTCTGAGTCCTTCATGCATTTGAGTAGCTCACAGTCTAAAGTGGAAACGTGGCATAGCATTACTCCTTAAAGCCTGTGCCCAGTGCTAAGACGGAAGGTCATTACAAGTTGAGTGTGGGTAGGGGTGCCTGGGTGGCTGAGTTGGTTGAGTGTCCAACTCTTGGTTTGGGCTCAGGTCGTGATCTCAACGTTCATGAGATCGAGCCCCGCGTCAGGCTCTCCACTGACAGCATGAAGCCTCCTTGGGAGTCCCCCTCTCAGCCCCTTCCTCTGCTCACACTGTCTCTCTCAAGATAAATAGATAAATAAACTTAAAAAACGTTGAGTGTGGATAGCAAAGAGAAAATACAGGCAGCTCCGGGCAGGTATCCCGAAACCCAGTGTACAGATACAGGAGCTGCTTTCAAAGCAATTACAAGATGTGTAAGACCTTCAGCCATTAAAATGGCAGATCTAGCATTTGAGCCCATTCATAGGGTGCCCATTGGCGGTTCTCCTAACTTTAGTCTGCATAACAGACTAAAATAGGGTTTGTTAAAACCCTACACTTCCCGTAGGCCAGGGTGGGCCTAGGAATCTGCTTTTTCAAGAGGCAGCCAGCTGATTCTGAAACAGATGATCTGAGGATTACATTTGGAGAAATACCAGAATAGACAACCCTCCGTGTTCTTCTGGTTGTTAAGTTTCTAACATTCTTCTCCTTTAATATTTAGCTGCTCTGGGCTGGCATCTAAGCTCAACAGGGGCTTATAAAAATCCTTGATGTATGAGGAGGTGATTCCTATTTTCAGGGAGCTAACTTCCACATTCTCAGGAATTGAAACACTCAAGGACTCCAGAAACATTTAAAGAACACGTTTGTTGTCACAACCGAGGGTAGATTAACGAAGTGACCCTCAGAAGTTGCCGACGTGGCCATTCGCAGGCAAGTGGGAGTGGAAACCTTGCTACCGACCGGCCTTCTTGTTTCTGGCCAGCTTGGTCCTTGCTGAGCTCCAGCCAGGCCGTACCCCAGAAGGGCCTCTCTGCTCCGGGGGGCTGGCATCTCTGGGGCCAGTGAGTGCTGACAGCAAGACATCAGAGGCATCTTCCTTCTTGATTGTGCTGACTCATTCCCCAAAATAGCCTCGGAAATTATAGGACTTGGAGATCAGATTCTATCTGTCCTGTGGAAAACTCCTACCTGCGTATGATCTTCCTGTCTGGCTCGACTTTTACCTTTTGGCTTATTTATATTCTTCATCATCCATCTTCCCTGCAACCCCCCCTCCTTTTCCTTTCTTCTAGTTCCTTCTCTTGTTTCTTGTCTTCCCACACAAGGGGCGGGGAAGGAGAAGTGACCGCACAAGGGGCGGGGAAGGAGAAGTGACGTTGTGTAGGTAGGCACTGGATGCATGAGCCAGTGGCCATGGCTCCCATTTATTAACATTTATTTATTTATTTATTTATTTATTTATTTATTTATGGTTTATTAACCACGCTGTCAACACTTGTGCCTTCTGTTACGTCACATCCTTAGAGTGACCCTCCGAGGTGGGTACTGTGTCCCTCATTTGGGTATTTTACCGAAAATGGCAGAGGCTGGATTTGAAGACAAGTCTGTCTTGCCCTTGTGGGCAAAGCTCGTTGCCAGTGCTGCATGTGCTGGACGGGGAGGGGGAGGTGATGACACAGTGGTGCGCTGGGGATGGTGGCTCCCTGTACGCTTCTTACCTCCTCTTTGTAACGAATGGGATTCCTCAGCCTGGACTTGCCTCGTTTGTGTGGAGTCTTGCTCTTGGTCGAAGGACTCCACTCTCCTGAGGGCTTGGGTACGTCAGGGCATCTTGCACACTCGGGTCCCAGAATGGCCTGGCCATTCTAACTCAGAAGAAGGCCACACCTGCTTCCCCAAGGTGCTGTCAGAGGGACCCCAAATGTTAGAAGGCAGATGAAAGCGGAGCTAGAATTTTTTTCCCCTGGCGTGGTTACCCCCGCCGCAAGAGTTTGGGGGGGAGCAAGAGCAAAGATTTCTAGAGTGAGACGCGCAACTAGGAAGGAAAGCATCGCCTTTTTCCTGCACGCGTATCCACCTCCACACGTCCACACCAACCCCCATCAATTCTTATCAACTGCAGTCTGCTCTCCACATTCCAGAAGCTCATCTCTTCTGCGTCTTCACGGCTTGGTTGTAGCGCGGGACCCGTCTTCTGGACTCTGCAGGTCCTGACTTGGTGCCCTTGCCTTCAGGTTCTTCATTCCTTTTCTGACTCCTTCTGCATCTTTAGGTAACAGCCTTCTCAACAGGCTGCTTCTCTGCTACAGCCTTGACCAGTGGCTCCTGAAGCCAAGAGGATGAGGTCCGAGTTCCTTAACGTGTCCTAGGAGCCTTCTCAGGATCTGGCTGTCTCCTCTGCAGCCTTATTGACCGTGTGGCCATAGCCATGCTGAGTTTCCTGCAGCTCCTGAACGTGCTGTTCTCTCTCACTCCCGTGCCTTTGCACGCACTGCTCCTCTGCCTAGAACAACATTCCTGGCGTTCGCCACCTGGCTAACTCCTATTGAGCTAAGCTCAAATATACCTCCTTTGGGGGAAGCCTTCTTTATAAAGCCCCCCACCCTCCCCTTCAGTGTGGGTTCCATGATTCTTCAACCCCCCTGGCTTCCCTCTATCATGATCTTTAAAACACTGTATAGTAACTATCTGTTTGCTTGGATCTCTCCCCCCCATTGCCCTGTGAGCTTGGGAGGGCAAAGGGCTCTTAGGTATATTTATCTTTATAATCTCAGGGCTTGGCACAGAGCAGATGTTCAATACGCGTTACTGGTTGCATTTTTCAAAAAAAGCACTTTATAAAATTCAAAGAATCGGAGAGATGGAATTGAAAGCAAATGCTCAGGGCAGTTTAAACAAGAGCTTTTCTTGGTGCTTAGGGTATAGATTTCTGGCTCGCTGACACTGTGTTTATTATCTAATGTTGCTCTCTTCTCACAGCAGAGATCTGTGGAAGTAGGGCTATGGGCTGGGAGTGGTTCCCTGGACATAAGATAGCTACCTAATTTGTATAGACCCTTCCCCGTCTGGGCCTCTGGGTTTTCTTTTTGGGTGGAGAGCACCTTCTGCAGGAAATGGAACTGCTCGGGGCAAGGTTTTCACTTCTGCTAGTCCTTTTTGTGCTCTGCTGTTCAAGCGTTGGGAAGACTGAGCCCTGTTTGAGTCTTGACAGGATCGAGTTTCATGATCCCAAAAAAGTGTTTGTGTAAGCTCAAGCCACGCTGAAAGCGAAATGCAGCTTTTAAAGGGGGGTTCTGGGGGCGCTTGGGTGGCGCAGTCGGTTAAGCCTCCGACTTCAGCCAGGTCACGATCTCGCGGTCCGTGAGTTCGAGCCCCGCGTCGGGCTCTGGGCTGATGGCTCAGAGCCTGGAGCCTGTTTCTGATTCTGTGTCTCCCTCTCTCTCTGCCCCTCCCCCTTCATGCTCTGTCTCTCTCTGTCCCAAAAATAAATAAAAAACATTGAAAAAAAAAAATTAAAAAAAAAAAAAAAAAAAAAAAAAAGGGGGGGGTTCTGCTGGACCTGACTCAACTTTTCATCTTGCCGCCTGGCCACGTACATGCAGTGTGCGAGCATGTGGTTCCCCAGAAGGTTGGGGGATTTGCATGTGCCGATAAGACCCAAGGCCAGCGTGCTTGCTTCCAGTAGAGAGGAGTTTAGAAATTCAACTGGGTGTTGTATGGAAACCAGTTTGACAATAAATTTCATATTAAAAAAAAAAAAAAGAAATTCAACAAGAATTTTTTTTAGGTTTATTTATTTATTTTGAGAGAGAGAGAGAGAGAGAGAGAAGCAGGATCCCAAGCAGGCTCTGTGCCATTAGCACAGAGCCCAACATGGGGTCTCAAGCTCACGAGCCACGAGATCATGACCTGAGCCGAAGTCGGACGATTAACCGACTGAGCCACCCAGGCGGCCTCTACATTCTTGCCTTTAACGTCCATATTATCCCTGTCTCGCAGCTGGGAAACGGAAACCCTAATATGCGGTAGATAATGAGCTCAGAAAATTAAACTGGGAAATAAGCCAGTAGATTAAGGTGGTGTCAGATTCTCGGAGGGAAGATGTTTATTGGGGGCTGGGGGTTCATCCCCTTGCTATGTTTGCCTTCAGCAGGTGGGCTGAAGCTGGGAGAAAGATCTCTAAGAGATGGGAGCAGTGAGAGCCCTCATTTGGTGCCACCGGCAGCTGGGCAGGAAGAAGTGCAGTTGAGAGTCCGCCTCGGAGGGCTAGATTGAAGCCTTCTTCCAAAACCAAGTAAAGGAGGAAGCCGAGGGTAGTTTCCAGGTGGAGATGGGGATATTGGCTCTGCACCTGTCAGAGAAGAGTTGAAAAGTGTAATTATTTCCACATTTAACTTCAGTCACGGTCGTTAGTGCTTCCTTATACGGGAAGCACTTGCAAGCTCCTTCTGTGACCACATGTAAAGGATTCCCAGCCAGGGGGCCTCGAACCTCCTGGCAGGGTTGGGTACACATCTTTCCTTTCCTGGTTCTCGGGTTTGGCCCGGACTAGGAGCCAGGAGTTCTCACTGTTCACACCTCCTTGGAAAAGAAAGGGACAGAAGGTTTAATTTTTTTTTCTTTGCAAAATGGTACATTCTATAGCGCCGGGGCTGTAAATGTTATTAAAATGTTAACATTTCTTGGCAACATTTCACTTTCTGATAGTAGCACAGAAACATCCCAGCCATCTTTTCTTATTACTTTTTTACAAACAAATAATAATTAAACCTTTGAGTAGGCGATGTATAGAATGGGTACAAAATTCAAAAGATGTCAGGGTTGGGGCGCCTGAGTGGCTCAGTCGGTTAAGCGTCCGACTTCAGCTCAGGTCATGATCTCACGGTTCGTTGAGTTCGAGCCCCGAGTCGGGCTCTGTGCTGACAGCTCAGAGCCTGGAGCCCGCTTCAGATTCTGTGTCTCCCTCTGTCTGCCCCTCCGCTGCTTGCACTCTGTCTCTCACATTGTCTCAAAAGTAAATAAACATTAAAAAAAAAAAAAATTCTTTTTTTTTTTTTTTTTTTTTTTTTTTTAAAGTTGTCAGGGTTTTGTAGCGGCTGATAAGTCTCTATTTCCTGTTCCTCTTCTGGTCCCTTGATCTCCTGAGTAACCAGCACCACCAGTCTCTGGCTGTGCTTTCTGTGGCACTTGGTTGATGCTCTGACTATAGAAAGGACATCATGGAAGTTGGTTCGATAGGTGATCCAAGGGGTGATCAATGGACCCTTGATGCATGATCCACGGATCAGGGTATCGAGCCCCACATCTGGCTCCGCACTGAGCATGCTTGCTTGGGATTCTCTCTCTCTCCCTCTGCCCCTCTCCCCAGCTCATACTCTCTCTCTCAAAAAAATTTGAAAAGTAACTTTTTAGCTTCTACTGTGTCCAGAACGAAGTCACAGTGCCATCATTGTTAGTGAGCGCATGACCTGTGGCAGGACAAGGACTTTCCAATCCAGAAAGTTGGCTAGGCATAGGGAATTTGGAGGTGCTCTAGTCTCCATTTCAAAAATCTGCCCTGTGTTTCCTATTAAATGACATGACTGATAGCCGCCTCTTATGGTTACGCAATACAAACTCCTATTGCTGAATAGCTCAAGTGGATGTCTGTGTATTTATTTTGCCATGTAATACAAAGCATAAATTTTTCTTACTCCACTAACTCATCAGGCTCTTGAATCTGTCCTCGTAAGCTAATTGGGACAGGAGCTATGCCTCAGCCATCCCTGTACCTTTGCAAGTTGGGTGTCTGTAAATGTTCCTCAGTGATTGTTAAGACCCGGTGGGGTCTTGTGCTCACAAATGGGAAGGACTTTGGGAAGGAGCGATAGGAGATTGCATTGACCTCTCCTCCGGGTTAGCTGCTGACTCCCTCAGCCACAAAACCCTGGCTTCTGCACCCCCATCAAATTGTTGAGATCCGGACTTTCAGGAAAATGTGGTCACAACGGCTTCCTTCTCCACTCCTGCTGATAGGAATTCATGTTGGCTGATCTCTTGTGGTTACACCCTAGATTTCTTTGTGAGGAAAGGGAAAGTATCGTAGATTAATGAGCATGACTAATTATGACTTGCTTCCTTATGTAGGAATGTATTTTTCACTGCTGTTCATTTTCCTTGAGAAATAGGGAAGTAGCATTTTTGGTAGGAAGCACTGGACTGAGAGTCCAGAGAACAGAATTCTACTCCCCCCATGGCTGTGCATCCTGGGACATGTCACTGTCCTTCTCTGGGCTTCAGTTTCCCTACGTGTATAACACAAGTTGACATATATATATATATATATATATATATATATATATATATATATATATAATCTCCGTAGGATCCTTCCCTAGTCAAAGATCTATGGTTTGGGGGTCCCTTTTTCCCAAAGTCTGTGCTTCTATGACCTTCCCTTTGCCTGTCCCCAGGCCCCAGGTGTCAGTTATTAATTTCGATGTCTGATTTTGTGCTTCTAGGTTTTCTTTGTGTCCGACCTCTTCAAGACTAAGACGACACTCTCCCTGCCTCCCCCTGCTCTCCGGAAGGAAATCCTTTCGCCTGTGGACATTATTGACAGGAACAATCACCACAACATGGTGTAGGTGCTGCCCACCTCCTGAGCTGTTTTATAAAATGACTGCTGACAGCAAGCTCTTGCTGCTCTCCAATCTCATCAGACAGTAGAATGTAGGGAAAAACTTTTTGCCCAACTGATTTTAAAAAGGAAAAAAAAAAGTCTTATTTTGTGGCCTTCCAAAATAGGTAGCATTCACCTATGTGGAAACAACAGCAAACTAACACCAAGTGCCGAAATCCTGGATGTGCAATTGGTCTAAGTGTTCATGTTCTAGTGAACACGGGCTTGTTCTGGAACAGACACTAAAATGATTTGAGTAGGGTCTGCCAGTCACGCTTGTGACCCGAGGAACCCCAGGCCTGTGAGAAAAGATCAAATTCACATTGTAGCACACAATGCTAGAAGTAGCACTGAATCAAGAAAACAGCCATTGGGCGGGCTCCTGTCTCGTGTCTCTCTGTCCACACCACTCTGATCTGTGCTGTGACTTTGGTTCAGGAAGGTTGGTTTTGTTTTGTTCAATATAAGGGCAGAGCAGGTGTGCTAAGTCAGGCCACGCAATCCCGAATCTGGATTCCCAGTCCTGAGGCCTTTCTCCCTCCCTCTCCTGGCCCCCAGGCCAGCAGCCACAGCCCCTCACTTTAGCGATTAGGAGACTCTTTGTGGATGAGTGAGTTTCACAAATAGCACAATTTCAAAAGCGATAGAGGGTGCTGGCCCTCCTTTGTCTTCTCTGGCCGCATCATTGTGTGATGCGGGATGTCAGCAGCGGGATGCCCCTGTTGTGTTCACCAGTCACTCGGCACCTTCACACTCTTGGTAACAGTTAGCTTCGGTCACTGCTTTCTCCCCGGAAGTCCTTGCTGTGTGCCCCCCGGGGTCTCCCGGGAGGGTCCCGACCCCAGGTGCTCCGCCGTCGGCTGACGGGAAGCAGCCTTACGTACAAGAGACGTGGGAGCGAATGGGCAAGAATGAAAAACTCACCAACCTTTTGGCTACTCAGAGTCAGAATGAGCCAGAGCAGCAGATGGTCTCGTGCCTGAGAGGCGGCCCTTCCAGATCTCGGAGCGGACGAGCGTCTCTGCGGGGGCTGCTCTTGCGAAGCTGTGTAAAGCACTATCGTCTTGGGGTTGATCTCTAGGGCAGTTCTTGGTAGGTTCTGCTGGGCAGAACACATGGGTTAAATCTCCGTAGAGTTTTTCCTCATCCTCTCTCCGTAAGTGTCCTTCCAAGCAAGGTCCCACGCGGGGCAGTAGACAGGGATCCTTTCTACTGAACCTTCGAGGAAAGGAGGAAGGAAGAAATGCTTTCAGATCGCGGGTGCAAACCTTTCAAAGGGCTAAATGTAACCACATGGATCAAGCACATGTACATCCTTACTCCAGAAGCCGTCCTTTTCATTTCCACTTCTAGCAAGCTATGATTTTTATATATAAATATGATATAAATAATGTATAAAACATTAAAAGTTAACTATGTAAGATATTATTTCTGAAACAATTTTAGCTACATCCACTATGATTTATAAACTGTCTCGACCTGTGTTATTTACATTAGCTGCTTAAAAAAGCATGGAGTTAATTTTTTTTTTTTTAATATCAACTAAAATATCGTAGTTCTGTGGTAGACATTGTTTTACAACGAAAGAAATAACTAGAGAAAACTGTATAAAAACATTAAAGTGTCAGTATTTTTGTAAGGTTCCATTTTGTAAAGAGAATAATATTCAAAGACTTTTGTAGAATACAAAGTGAAAACTTGTATCTGCGAAACTACACTTGTATTAAATGTGCTTTTTAAATAAAAGCTCATAACCCAACTAAGGAAGGGGCTGGAATCCTGAAATGTGTGAGGGGTGTTTGTCTCGGGTGTGTGGCAGGAGGGAGGGGGCTCGCAGGCCATCTGAGCTCTTTCAGTGGGCTGGCTTCACCTCGGGGCACCACTTCCTGATCCTTCCAGGGGGAAATACGGTGGCGGCCGTAGCTGCCTCAGCTGCTCTTTCATCTCTGAAAGCCTGTTTGCCCAGCCAGACTCTGGCTCTGCTCTGTCTCAGGCTCTAAAGAGCTTCTGTATTCTAAAGGGGTTTGTCAAGGAGGGAGGAGCTAGTGGGTCCCCCAAAGGCAGATAAGAAGCAGGGCTCCTGATAAGGTGTGCTTGGGGAGCTCCCAAGGGAGCTCTTTACGTATCAAAAGAAGGAGGGTGGAGGGCGCTCCCCAGAGAATGGCACTTGGCCCTTGCTTTCTCTCCCGGTGTCTCCCCAGCCTGGAAGAAGAGGGGGAGCTGGACATGTCACACCCGTTGAGCACCTGTGTGCCAGGCACGTCTGCCTGTTTGTCACTGCTGATCCTTCTGGCAGTTCTTACTTTGAGACCTGAGGAATGCCAAGGAGCCTAAAGATGGAACGACCTGTCTGAGATCCTGGAAGAGTAAATTGCCGGCCAAGACTTGTGTCCGTTGCCTATTGCTGCTGTAACAAGTTACCAGGAACACAGTAGCTTAAAACGGCACAGATTTACTATCTGATAGTTTTGGAGGCTCTGGGGAAGAAGCTGTTTCCTGGTCTTTTCCAGCTTCTAGAAGCCATCTGCATCCCTTGGTTTGTGGCCCTCTTTCTCCATCTGCAAAGCCAGCAGTACTGGACCAGGTCCTTTCCATTCTGCGGTCTCTGGGTCTCTACTTCTGCCACGTCTTCCACATTTAGGGCCCTGCTGATTAGATGGACCCACCTCTCTTATCCAGGATGCTCTACCTGTGTTAAGGTCAGCCGATTAGCAACCTTCATTCCATCTGCTACCTTAATTCCCTTTTGCCATGTCACAGAGCATATGCATAGAACCCAGGGATTAGTACACGGACGTCTTGCAGGGTGGTCAGACTGCCCACCACAGTTCACCCTCTAGGCCTCAAAGATTCCCATCCAGCCCATATGCAAAATAGATTCACCAGATCCGAACCTCCCCCAAAGTCTCAACCCATTACAGCATCAACTCAAATCCGAAGTCTTACCTAAATCTTGACTCCAGAGTCTCAAATCTCATCATCTAAACTAAATCATCGAAGTCAGGTAAGGATGGGGTTCTGGGTTTAGTCCATCCTGAGGCATAATTGCTCTCCAACTGTGAATGCATAACACAAGTCAGCTGCTCCCCAAAATTCAGCGATGGGACAGGCGTAGAATAACAGTTACAGGGGCGCCTGGGTGGCTCAGTCGGTTGGGCGACCGACTTCGGCTCAGGTCATGATCTCATGGTCCGTGAGTTCGAGCCCCGCATCGGGCTCTGTGCTGACAGCTCAGAGCCTGGAGCCTGTTTCAGATTCTGTGTCTCCCTCTCTCTCTGACCCTCCCCCATTCATGCTCTGTCCCTCTCTGTCTCAAAAATAAATAAATGTAAAAAAAATAATAATAACAGTTACAGACATTCCTGTTCAAAAGAGAAAATGGGAGGAAAAAAGCCGTGGATTCCAAGCACTTTGAAAATCCAAGGAGGCAAAACTTCATTTGGTTTCAGGGCATAGGGGAATAAAGCCCCCCCCCCCCAAAATCAGTCTGCTCTTCACTTCTAGATAAGCCTGCTCAGGCCCTGACACTAGCTCAGCACTTTCTCAGCATTTTCCTGCAGGCAGAAATGTACCTTTGGGCCCCAGTATGCAGCTAGGGAGACCCTCAAGGTCAGAGTCCAGATTTTCCCTTCCAATCCAGAGGAACAAAGGTCCAGATAGACAAAATAACTTGCTGGGGGGGAGAAGGCAAATTAGAGGAGGGACCAGGAGACCAAACCCCTGTACTGCTAATCCTCTAGCCTTTCCATCACACCTTTCCAGTAGCACTTGACAGACTCAACTGGTCTCAAGAAGAAATAACCCCATTTCCTGGAGACTTAAGGGAAGATGGAGCCATGCCATAGTATGGGGCACCTCTGGGATTCAGATCCAACCCATTTCAATTATTTGTTGACGAGTATTAATTCCCTACAGTGTACTGAGCACCAGTAAACACATAAGGTAGGATAGTGGATAAAAGGGACAGGATCTCAGTTTTAAGGAGTTTATAGGCTAGAGGAGAATGTAAAATATCAAATAATCACACAAATATGTAATCACGAATTAAGCTGTTATGAAGAAAGTAGAGGAAGCCATGAGGTGTAGGCAGAGGGAGATGTCCTATCTGAGGCTGGTTTCCCTAAGAGCTACCTTGGGCCAAAGCCTGTTTGTATCCCTCCCTGACCCCAACAGAACGAATGAAGAGTCTGCCAAATGCAGGTCTAGGACAAGAGACAAATGAGTAGGTAAATAATTATGGCAGTAGGATGGGGGAGGAGGGCCCTGTATAAAGTGTCCTGGGAACTTAAATGGAATGAATCAGAAAGACTGACACCCTCCATGTGGACCCTCTTCTCACCTCATGTAAGCGTCCTTTCTAGAACATCCAATCCCGAAAAAGATGCTAGCTTCTGCAAGAATCCTTCCAATGATGATAATCATGCCTTTAACAGCCCTTTGCAGTTTCAAAGACCCTTGAGTGCACACGGTCCCATTTGGATTCTCCACGTCTCTTTCTAAATGACATGGAAGGAATGGCCCCAGCCGGATATCAGAGAAAATGTTAGTGACAGGGAGGCTTTGGTAGTTTTCTTTTGACACCCAAACAGGTTGTAGATAATAATGAATAAGAAAAAGAGACTAAAGGTCCCTAGTTCGATCCTGGATTTGGGCAAAGAGTAGACTTCTTGGAGCGCCTGGGTTGCTCAGTTGGTTATGCGTCCTACTTCAGCTCAGGTCACGATCTCATCATACGTGAGTTTGAGCCCTGTGTCAGGCTCTGTGCTGACAGCTCACAGCCTGGAACCTGCTTCAGATTCTGTGTCTCCCTCCCTCTCTGCCCCTCCTCAGCTTGCATATTCTCTCTCTCTCTCTCTCTCTCTCAAAAATAAACATTCAAAACAAAACAAAACTGCAACTCATGCATGGCAAATAGGAGGTAAATTGGTACAACCATTTTGGAAAACGTTGGCAGTATCTACTAAAGCCAGTTATACACAGACCCTATCCCCCAGAAATTCTCCTCCTAAATATACACCAAATATATACACTATATATATATATATATATATATATATATATATATATATATATATATCCATATCCACATACTTATCAAAAGACAGGTACAAGAATGCTCATGGAGGCACTACCTAAGACTGGAGACAACTCAAATTCTCATCAATTGAGTGGATAATTAAATAGCCACATGAGGAATACTATTAAACAATGAAAATTAACAAACCCCCACTATGCACAATATGAGTGAATTTCACAGAAGACTATAGAGTGAGTGAAACCAAGCCCAGCAGAATACATACTGTGTGAGTTGATTTGTATGAAGTTCAGAACTGGCAAAGCCCACAGCAAAAGAAATGATCAACAAAATGAAAAGACAACCATGGAATGGGAAAAAAAATACTTGCTAATCACATATCTGATAAGAGGTTAATACTCAAAATATATAAATACTCATGCAATTCAATAGTAAAAGACCAAATAACCCAATTTAAAAATGGCCAAAAGAGGGGCACCTGGGTGGCTCAGTTAAGTGTGACTCTTGATTTCAGCTCAGGTCATATCTCACAGTTCGTGCGATAGAGCCCCGCGTTGGGCTCGGCCCTGAGGGTGAGGAGCCTTCTTGGGATTCTCTCTCTCTCTCTCTCTCTCTCTCTCTGCCCCTCCCCTGCTTTCTCTCTCTCTCTCTCTCTCTCTCCCTCAACATAAATAAATAATTTTAATTTTAAAAAATGGCCAAAGGACACAAAAAGACACTTTTCCAAAGAAGATATATGAATGGCCAACAGGTACATGAAAAGATGCTCAGCATCACTCATCATCAGGGAAATGCAAACCAAAGCCACAGTGATATATCACCTCACCTGTTAGAACGGCATCAAAAAGACAAGAGGTAACAAATACTGGTGAGGATGTGGAAGAGAGGGAACCCTTATGCTTGTTGGTGGGATTGCAAACTGGTGCAGCCACCGTGGAAAACAGTATGGAGGTTCCTCAAAAAATTCGAGATAGAAATACCATATGATCTGGCAATTCCACTTCTGGGACGATATCTGAAGGAAGCAAAAACACTTTGTCAAAGAGATATCTGCACCCTCATGTCACTGCAGCAATATTTACAATAGCCAAGACATGGAAACCACCTAAAAGTCTATCAGTGGATGAAGAAGTTGTGGAATATATATACAATAGAACACTATTCACCTATGCAAAGGAGGAAATTTGGCCATTTGCAACAACATGGATGCACCTTGAGGGCTTAAGGCTAAGTGAACTAAACCAGAGAAAAATAAGTACAGCATGATCTTGCTTATATGTGAAATGTAAAAAATAAACCAAAAAACCCAAAGCCGTAGAAAGAGATCAGATTTGTGGTACCAGAGGCTGCAGGTGGGAGGGGAAGGAATCGGACGAAGGTGGCAAAAGGTACAAACTCCAGTTATAAGATAAACAAGTAGTAGGGACGTAATGTCCAACATGATGGCTATAGTTAGCACTGCTGTGTGGCATATTTGAAAGTTGTTAAAGAATAAATCCTTTTTTTAAAAAAAAAACGTTTATTTATTTTGAGGAGGTGGGCAGAGAGGGGGAGAGAGAGAATCCCTAGCAGGCTCCACAACCAGTGAAGAGCCCGATGAGGGCCTCAATCCCTGACTGTGAGATCATGACCTGAGCCGAAATCAAGGGTCGGGTGCTTGATGAACTGAGCCACCCAGGCACCCGTGTTAAAGAATAAATCTTAAATCAGCACAAGGAAAAAAATTTTTTTTCTTTTTTCTTTCTTTCTTTCTTTTTTTTTTTTTTTTTTTTGCTATCTTTACGAGATGATAAATCTTAACTAAGCTTACTGTGGTAACTATTTCACAATGTATGTAAGTCAAATTGTCATGCTATATACCTTAAACTGACACAGTGCTGTATGTGTATTATAACTCAAAACTGGGAAACAACAAAAAATAAAACCAAACTAACAAAAATAGTTCAAGGAGCTCAATAAGAACAGAAAATTCCAGGGTAATGATTATACGTCAGACAGAAAAAGACTCTTGAACCAAAATAAATATTTGTACTACTTGATTCCTAGCATTGAAATGGCCTGGTTGGAAACCAAGGAAATTATTTATCATAAGGCGCCTGGCCTAAGAAGGTTGTTCTTAACCTATCCTCCGTCATGGAGTCTAAAGAAGAGGGTCACTGGCTTTCTGAGCCTCCTTGCAGCTGCTAATATTCTATGTATTTGAGAAAACAGGAAAGCACTTGAGGAGGTGTGTCATTAGCTTGGTTATGGCCGCTTCCTTCCTTTGGCATTGTCCTGTGAGGGTATGATGTTTGGGGTTATGGCAGCCACCTTGCCAGCCATAAGGAAAGGGCCAGAACCTCACAGAGCCGTTGACCCGATGCCCTGGATGGATCAGCTCTGGAACCATCTGGATGTAGACTCTCATAATATGTGGTCACTAAATGCCTTTGTTATTTTAATAAATTCAACTCAATATTTAAAAAAAAAAAAGACAGAATAAACTCATCTTCGGTGACAGAAGTCAGATTTATGATTACATTTGGGAGTATACTGGCTGGGAGAGGATTTGACCTGGGTGGTGGTCACTTTGTGAAAACTTATTAAGCAGTATGCTTATGATTTATTCATTAGTCTATTGCCATGACATACATCAGTTGAAACGGGAAAAAAGGAAAGTTTGTAAAAAAAAAAAAAAAAAAAAAAAAAAAAAAAAAAAAAAGACCAAAGGACAAAGGAAAACGCTGATAGTATATAGGCAATTTTACTTTCTAAATTACTTTCAAACTCATCCCTTCGTTTCACTCCCTGGCCATGAACTTAGGCCAGGCCTCATTACCTCTTTCTCAGTCTACTGCAATAGCCCTGCCTCCATCTACATTATCATAACAATCCCTCCACACAAGGGCCAGAGGGAGCTTTCCAAAGCACAAAACTAACCGTGTCATTCTCTGCTCAGGGAATAAAATCTTTGCATGGCATTTATCCTTATTTGAAAATTTCAATTTATTTTAAAAATGTAATACAATACAGAGAGTAACGTGAGAACCATATAACAACCCCTCAGGTATAACAAATTTGCATTTTGCCCCATTTGTTCCAGATCAAATATTGTTATAATTTAAAAATGAACCATTAAGATACAATTTAAGCTCAGCCCCTCTCTTCCATACAGTCTGTCCCAGAGGTAACCATTATCCTGAGTTCTAGTCCTTTCAAATCAGATCTTCGTAGCTGAACAATACATGGATGCTTTCATGAATAACGTGTAGAACTATTTTACGAGCTTTAAATATACATATATGTAAAAATTATCAAAATAGTATGTATTTTTATAATCTGCTCTAACTAGTCAGCACTGTGTTTTTGCAATTTATACATGATGCAACACAGATCTAGAATGTTCATCTTAGCCACTCTGCAGCAGCACTGTATGAGTAAACCATTCCTCATGAATCCATTATAGTGTTGAAAGACATTCAAGTTGTTTGCAGTTTTGGACTATTATACACAGTGCAGCAATGGACACCCTTATGTCTCTCTCCTTGTCCGTGTGAGTTTTAGTCACAAGATCCATAGAAATGGAATCACTGGATAGAATATATGTATATCCCTTCTTTAACAGACATTGTCAAAATACTCTCAGAAGTAGTTGTATCACACTCAAACTATTATTAGCAGCACAGATTTCCAATTGATTTCCATCTTCAACAATTGTTGGACTTTAAAATTTTAATGATCTAATAGGTATGGATAAGTAAAATCCCTTTGCATTTTAGTTTTCATTTTGGATACTAAATAGGTTGAGCTTGTGTGGTTTATAATGTTTTTATTCTGAGCTTATCTATGGCAGGGCTTATGTTTAATGTAGGAGTGCCATGTGCCCTGGTCTTTAAAAAGTAGTTCTGTGCTTGCTCCTGCCAGGAGGGAGTCCCAGGGATTTCACAGGCCTTGGGCAATGCAAATCTAATCATGCTATTCTCTTTTTAAACTTTATTTATTTTTTCTTTTTTAAATGTTTTTATTTTTGAGAGAGAGAGAGAGAGAGAGAGAGAGAGAGCGCAAGCAGGGGAGGGGCAGAGAGAGAGGGAGACACAGAATCGGAAGCAGGTTCCAGGCTCTGAGCTGTCAGCACAGAGCCTGACGTGGGGCTCGAACCTACGAACCATGAAGTCATGACCTGAGCTTCAGTCGGATGCTTAACCGACTGAGCCACCCAGGTGCCCCATCTTTTTAAACTTTCTAAAGAGGGATTTCAGGAAAGAGTCGAGACTCTTCAGATGTATAGGACTGCGTGATTTGATGGCTACCTCTCCAACATCAACTTTAGCCTCAAGGTCTTACCTTGCTCTTATACTTCTCTTTCATTTCAGATATAGGGAACTTCTACTCATCTGGTCCATGGATTAATGGGGGCATGGAATTGTTATACTTTATTCAGTGGAGGGAGGCAGTATATTGTATTCAGTATTTCTATGTGTTTTTCTGGGAGAGGTAGTTCTACATTAGTGAAGTCTGCCATGTTGCTAGATTTGGAATATAACTTTCACGATCTGGACTTGCCTATCCCTCTACCCCTATATTTTCCCAATGTACTTACTTTTCCCCCTTGCCCCCTAAAATCCAGCCATGCTGAACTGCTTGCAATTCTTCTAAACTCATACTGCTTTGCTTTTGTATCTGTAGCCAGTCATCCTTGAGGATCGGATCTGCCTCCACCCTCTCTGGAAAAACTCTGAGTCCAGAGGTTGGGTTGGATGGCTTTGCTGGCCTTCCAACTGCCCTTTGGTTCTGCAGTTGACCATATGTCTCCCTATCTCACTTACTGACTGAGAACTTTTTGAGGGCAATGATAATGTCTCATCCTTCATTTTTCCCTTAAGATGGAGCTCAGGGGTTAGCACAGAGTTGGAACTCCATAAATAGTTTTTGATTGAATAGATGACTAGAGAGTCCCTCTTTCAGTTTATATGTGAAAGTTGTATGTGTGGGGGAGGGGGGTGGGATTGTATGTGCAAGTATGTATATGTATTTGCAGATGCGTGATTTGTATCTCTGGATATGCACGCAAATGTGAGTGTGTGCATCCAAATATATGCATGTCCATGTTCACTCTGCTTCTGAGTGGGAGACACAAACCGTTAGGTGGCATTTGTGGAGATGCTGTGATGTTTGCGGTGACAGTGGAGAGGGGAAATAAAGGATAATTGCCACTTTGGTGACCAAACTGTGGCATATGTGGTCCAAGCAACCCTCAGCCAGAAACTCTCCCTATGGAAGGTGCCTCTAATGGGGGGTGCATTCTACCTAAGCAAATACTACACTGCTCTTACACTTAGGGTGTTGGGAGGAGGGGGAAGAATGAGTTTTGACATCAATGGGACAGCCTCGGTGGACAACGGTTCCTATGGACCCGATCTCTTTAATGCCAATTGAAGCTTATGTGCCAAGTTTTCATTTTTCATTTTCTTTTTAATCCTGTGAGGCTAGTTCCTGCTGCACACTGGGGCCTCTTTCCATCCCATTAAGCCTGTGCCTTCTATTTCTGTGTTTCTTTTCCTCTCATTACTCTGGCATGTGTGGGCAAACAGAAACTTTCTACCAGCACTGCCATTCGACATCTTTCTCTTTCTGCTTGATTCATGGGACGCTGTCTAGGGGTCCACCTTTATTGGCAGAGGAGTTCCATGACCATGATGTCACCTCTGCTCAGTTGGAGGACCCCAGCATGAATCAAGACATCAGAGGAAATGAGTGGTGATCCCCCAAGGAGACAAGCTCATAAAGTCATCATCAGTGACAGCAAAGGAAATTAAGGAAAACCGAGGTCAGATTTATAAGAGTAATACCAGTATTTGTTTATTCATTCTCCATTCATTCAATGAAGAGTCACTGAGCTCCTATACTGTGACTTATACATAGCTCCTGCCCTCAAGGAATTTACAGTCTAGGGAGGGAGATTGATTTATGGACAGAGAGACAGAGGTAAGCTCAGGATACTATAGAAACACAGAGAAGATGAATCTAAATGGCAAGAAGCCCAGAGAGGCAGGAAATCACACACAGTGATAAAGAATGTGGGCTTGGAAGCAGTTTAAGCCTCCATTCTGCCACTTAACAGTAGAAATCACTTACTAATGGAGACTCCATTTCTTCAGTTGGATACTGAAGATAACGTACCTGTGTGAAACGGTCTGATGAGCAAATGACATGAGTTTTTAGCAGAAGGTCTGACTCACTGCAAGCATTTAAGTGGAAGATATTTTTTTATTTTGTTTTTAGTAATTTCTATACCCAGCGTAGGGCTTGAACTCACCATCCTGAGATCAAGAGTGGCACACTCGGGGCGCCTGGGTGGCTCAGTCGGTTAAGCATCTGACTTCGGCTCAGGTCACGATCTCGCAGTTTGTGGGTTTGAGCCCCGCTTCGGGCTCTGTGCTAACAGCTCAGAGCCTGGAGCCTGTTTCGGATTCTGTGTCTCCTCCTCTCTCTGCCCCTCCCATGCTCATGCTCTGTCTCTCTCTGTCTCTCAATAATAAATAAACGTTAAAAATTAAAAGAGTGGCACACTCTTCCAACTGAGTCAGCCAGGCGCCACAAGTGGAAGATATTTTATTATATCACATATAGATGATGCTTAAAGCTAAACTTTGAAGCAACATGCAAGATTGGCTAGCATAAAAGTGTTCTAGTGGTGTTCTAGACGAGGAACACAGCCTTGTCCAGAGGTGTGACACATGTAATAAACTGTTATATAGTTTGATATGGTTGAAACGAAGTGTTCACTCACAGAACAAGTGGAAGCTGAAGTCAGAGAGACAGAGGTCAAATCATGCAGTCCTGTATACCTACCTAAAAAGTCTGAACAATTTTCTGCACTCTATGTTTAGAGATTTTAAAAAGAGAATAATGTGGGGCACCTGGCTGGCTCAGTTGGTGCAGCATGGGACTCTTGATCTCAGGTTGTAAGTTCACGCCCCCACACTGGGTGTAGAGATTACTTAAAATCTTTTAAAAACACTTAAGAAGAGAAGGTGATTAGATTTGCATTATTTATTCATTAAAAAAACTTTTTAGTTTATTTATTTATTTTGAGAGAGAGAGAGAGAGAGCATGAGTCGGGTAGGGGCAGAGAGAGAGGGAGAGAGAATTCTATGCAGGCTCCTTGCTGTCAGTGCAGAGAGCCTGATGTGGGGCTCAAGCTCATGAACCATGAGATCATGACCTGAGCCAAAATAAAGAGTCAAACGCGTAGCCAACTGATTTGCATTTTAAAAAATTTACTCTAAGGCAAAAAAAAAAAAAAAAAAAAAAAAGATAAAAGAAAGAAAGAAAAAAAAGTTACGCTCAGGCAACTTGATAAAAGTGTCAAGAGCCTTAAGCAGTTTCATATAATTTGATCTAATAATTTTACTTCTAGGAATTTATAATAAGGACATAATCAGAGATAAAGACAAAAATTTATGTGCGAGAATGCATATCGAAGACTGTTTTATAATAATGAAATTATAAATAATCTAAATGTTAAATAATTGGAAAATGATTAAACGCATTATGATACATCCAAATGATAGAATATTTTAAATCAAATACATTCGACAACATTTAAAGGCATAGCAGGCATTCATAATAAAATGTCAATGCAAAAAGAAGAATTCAAAGTTTAAATACAATGGTTCTGGGTTTGGTTTATTTATTGATTTATTTTTAAGGTTTATTTATTTTGAGAGAGAGAGAGAAAGAACACAAACAGGGGAGGGACAGAAACAGCGAGAGAATCCACAGCTCAATCCCACCAATCTCAAGATCATGACCTTAGCTGAAGTCAAGAGTCAGATGATTAACCGACTGAGCCACTCAGGTGCCCCTGGTCTTGTTTTAAAAGAAAGAGAGAAAGGAAGAGAGGAAGAAAGGGAAGAACTACACCCGAATAAATAAATAACTGTACTTATCTCTGTGTGGAGGGATTATTGGTGATTTCTTTTCTGCTTTTCAAGTTTTTTCTGTACTTTCCAAATCTTTAGAATGGATATAAAGCTTTTACAATTTAAAAATATTTTTTGAATTATCACTCTTATAGGCATGTACAGAATAGAGGCTTATGTAGGGCAGTAAGAAAAAAATGAGACAACTGATTGACTATTATACTAATCCAGGAGAGAAGGATAAGATTTTTAGCCAAGGCATAAGCAGAAGGGATATAGAGAAGCAGGGACAGGTTATAGAAATATCAAGAGTCAGCACTGAGAAGATCTCATTTTCTGTTAGATATGGGTGAAATCATCAAGAAGAAATCTGGTTTCTTACTTGGGCAATCAGGTGGAGTGTGTACTGATCTTAGAGAGAAACACAAGACAGGGAAAGGGCAGTGTGGGGGACAGAGTAGCAGAGATGAGGAGGTCTGCTTTGCATGTGCTGAAGTTCAGGTGTTTGTGGGAGGTCGAGGTGAACACTTCCAGTGAATAACAGAAAAATAGGTTTGCGGTCCAGTTATCCATTCATTCAACAAATATTTATTGAGTATCTACTACATGCCACACAGTGTTTTAGTTCTCGGCATGTAGGAATGTACAAAACAAAATAGTGCTTGCATTCCAGTTGGGGGTAAGTAGGCTTTTTGGAGTCAACAACTGGCGGAGGTGGAGAAAGCCAGTAGAGGTGGATGAGACAAATGGTCCAGTGGGAGAGTGTAGAAAGAGACGCGTACTTATTGGGGATCACAGTCAGTCAGGCTACTTCTTTTTCATAGTGTAGGGAATCGAACCACTTTGGTAAGCATCTGCAAACCCCCTAAATATGACTACTTTCTGGCTGTAGTCAACTCCCAACCTAGCTGCCACTTCTGTGAGAGGTGGGCAAATCACTCTCTCTTAGATTTAGTTGTCGTATCTCTAGAATAGAAGTAATATGACTTTAACCTGCATCAGTGTAACTTTCCTACTTCAGGACCTCTGTACTCTCCATTCCTTCTGCCTGGAATGCCCTTCTTTTTGTTCTTCCCCTGCTTGGCTCCTTCTTGGCATGTAGGTCTCTCTTTAATACTTTTGCAGAGATGACTTCCATGATCCCCCCCCCCCCCCCCCCCAGTATAAGTCAATATAAACCCAGGCCCTTGCTACTCCAATACCCTCTTCTAATCAGGGCCTGGAATTTTACTGATTGTTGGTTCTCCCACACTCCTACCAGAATGTGCCATGAGAGTATGGATCAAGTCTGTCTTGTTCTTTGTGATAGTCCATCTCCTAGAACAGAGCCTGGCTCAGAGAAGGCAAGCAGTAATTTTTGAATTATTCTGCATTCAAATTTTGAACTATTTGAATAATTTGGAACAAGTAAATAAGGGATTTTCCAACTTTAGGAGTAAACATTAAAAAACAATTACTGAACATTTCCATGTGCCAAATACCTTGTTCAAGTGCTGGGGATGCAGAATCAAATATTTGCTTATTTGCAAACAGGTATACAATCTCATGAGAGATACAGACCTCTACAGAGCTATCTATCATAGGAGAGTGAATAAAGGTGAGCAGAGGTTTGAGTTGGTGTGAGGACCGATCTGGAGATGTGTTGTATGCTTGGAGAATGGAACCAGGTAGTCTCAGGGCTCCAAACTGGAACACTGGGATTGTGGTGTTAACTTGATATTCTGACCCACAGCTTTGATTGATGGAATAATAAATAGGACAGGAGAATGGGTCAACTTTGAAGTCTACAGTAGACCGTGAACCTGACATCTGTCTGGTAGGTCATATACAAATGTGTATGTAGAAACATAGCATCTTTTGAATTAAAAAAAAATCCCATCTCAGTGTGAAATAAAATTCAGAGTTGGTATATACCTACAGTGGAATGTTATTCAGTCTTAACAAGGAAGGAAGTTCTGACATATGCTACAAATGGATGAACCTTGAGGAAATTGTGCTAAATGAAATAAACCAATCACAAGGACATACGAGATATGATCACCCTTATAGGAGTATATAGAATAGTCAAAGTAATAGAAACAAAGTAGAACGGCAGTTGCCGGAGACTGGGGGAGGAAAGAATAGAAAATTGTTTAATGGATATAGAATTTCAATTTTGTAAGATGAGAAACTTCTGGCAATTAGTTGTACAACAATGTGAATACACTTAACACTATTAAACTGTACACTTAAAAATGGTTAAGATGATAAACTTTATACTATGCATATCTTACTATATTTAAAAGTTAAAAAAATAAAATAAAACTCATTGTGTGGCTGGTGATGCAGCCGTATCTGGATCTGTGTTATTCTGGTCTCCTGAGAAGTTAAAGAACTCAGAAAAGTCTGTGTTCCCAGTGAGAGCTCCTCCTGCTCCAGATTTTGTGGACCCCATGAAAGGGGAAAGGGGAAGCTAAGGCTCAGAGAGGTTGTGTAACTTGGGCAAGCTCACGCTGTCAGCAGAGACTAGGTCCCATGAGTAGAACCCAAGTTTTTTTATTATTTTTTCTTATGTTTATTTATTTTGAGAGAGAGAGAGCGTGAGAGAGCATAAATGGGGGAGGGGCAGTGATAGAGGGGGACAGAGGATCCCAAGCAGGCCCCGCACTGACAGCAAAGAGCCCAGTGCCAGGCTCGAACTCACAAACTGTGAGATCACAACCTGAGCTGAGGTTGCTCAACCAACTGAGCCACCGGGGCACCCCAGAATCCAAGTTTTTGACTCCAGTTCAGTGCTCTTCCCATTCCACTGGCCATCAGGGTCAGGGTCAGCCTCTGCAGTCACTTCACATCCTGAAGCTGCCTGGAGACCACAGTTTTCTCCATAGCAGAGAATGCATTCCCTTGATGTCTCTGCCCAAATATCTAATAGGCACCTCACAATACCCTAAACTGAGCCCCTGATTTGTTATCCAATGATACAGTTTTGAAAACAATTTTTGATGGTAGTTCGCGATGTGGTTTTGGAACGTGCCTTAGAAGGAATTCGAAGAATTGAGTCACATTCTTACAACAAACTTTTTCCCCACATACTTATTTTTGAGAATAAGGTTTCTCACTGCTGACATCTGTAAATATGAAAAATAGGAACAGATTTGATGCTTAACCTTGTGCCATTCTAGCAATAAATATATGCCAATGGATATATGAACTGAGAAAATCCTCATAGATCTCATTATGAGATTCATTTCCAATAAAATTTTACTTTATACGTTTCAGAATTATTTTTAAAAATCCATAGTATATTTGTCGTTTTGGTCAATTGTGTACTACTGATAATTATTATAATTCAGATGGAATTTTCTTTTTAAATGTTTTAATGTTTATTTATTTTTGAGAGAGAGAGAGAGAGAGAGAGAGATAGAGAGAGAGCCCGTGAGCAGGGAAGGGGCAGAGAGAGAGGGAGACAGAACCTGAAGCAGGCTCCAGGCTCTGAGCTGTCAGCACAGGGCCCAATGATCCTGACCTGAGCCCAAGTCAGTCGCTTGACGGACTGAGCCCCCCAGGAACCCCCAGATGGAATTTTCTGATACTTTGAACCACATGGACACGGGAAGCGGAACATTTTATATTTCCATTTATATCCATGTTTTGTTAGATATATGGTATGATGAATAAAAGACTTTCAATCGAATAATCTGCAGTAGGCTAAGATTCTGGAAGGGAGGTAAATAGGATAAAAATAAGAGTTCAAGGAATAAAAGGAACTATGCAAAATTTCTGATTCTTTAAATCTTTCATTCTTGCAAGCAACAGAGTGCTATATTTAAATTCACTTGGATACACTTAAAATAGTAAGTGCCTTTATAATTCCAATATTTACAAATTGCCATAAATTATCATGTTTGCAACTATTTAAACTTAAAATGAACAATTTTAGACGTTAACTTAAAAATCGGTTTTGGAGTACATGATTCGTCTATATTCTTTCAGGCGCAGGTGAACCAAACAAGTTTGACGACCACTGGCATTAAGGGTTCTTGATGAGTTGCTCTGTAAAGGGGGCAAACGGGTAGGTAGCTGGAGGAAATTAGGGCACCAAGAGAGATTTTTGGTTTTTGGCTCGGCTTTCGTTTGCTTTTGTTTTTGAAGATAGGAGAAAACTCGTGAGCAGAGGGCAATGATTTGGAAGCAAGGGGCAAATGATGGGGGGGGGGGGCGGGGGGAGAAGTGAAGGGCATGCGCACAGAGAACCGGCGAAAGCAAGGCCTAGAAAAGGGCCGGGGCGACCCCGCAGACCACCAGGTGCGGGGGCGGGCAGAAGTCTGGCTGCCATAGACGAGGGGGTGGGGGAACTAGGTGAAAAGTGTCCTTTCTGGCCGGATTGCACCTACCTCCGCAGTAATATGCCGGCCAAACGAGCCGCTGTGAGGAGAGCGAAGGTGCTGGGCTGATAAGAGAGTAGATGTGCAATGTCCTTTAGAGGAGCGGGGAAGAATCCACTCGGGAAATCCTGAAGTTCCTCGCAGGAATTTATGGACACCAGGCAGCAAGGCAGCTTGCTCCCGTGCTGCGTTCCCGGGGCGGGACGCAGGTGAGGGCGGCCGGGGGTGGGCTTTAACCAGCTTGGGGGTTGCCAGGTGCGGCCCGGGACGGGTGTGGGGGATGGGGCACAGGAGTTGAGGCTGAGTAAAGGTGATGGAGGCTAGCCTTGGAGCTGCGGAGGGAGCGGAGGGAGGACATAGGTATGGGTGATGGAAGTGATGGATTGTTAAAGCCGTGGGGGTGAGGTATGGATTTTTCTTTTCAAAATATTCATATATATATGTGTGTATATATATATATGTGTGTATATACATATGTGTGTGTGTGTGTGTATATATATATATATATATATACACGCCTTTGTGACTGTCCAATTCTTTTTTTTTTTTTTTCCTTTTTGCAATAGCCTCTGCGGTCATTTTCCCGTGAGGACTACTCTCCGCCTTTCGGGAGAAGGTGACTTGCGCTTTTCCTAGCACTTTTTCCGCCTGCCGCGAGACCCGCGCCCGGTGGTGGGTCTCTGCCGGCTTTCCCGCGCGCCCGCCGCCCCAGGCACTGCACTCGGGCGGCTGGAGGCGGAAGGAGGCGCTGATTGGAGGCCTGAGTGCGGGGGCGGGGCCTGCCCGGGCTGCCGGGCGCGGAGACCCCGCGGTGAGCTCGTCGCGCGCCTTTCTGGGCGTCGTGGGCGCCGGAGCCCTGCCTCCGGCCCGGGTGTCCCGGGGTGGGAGTGAGGCCGGCTGGGACCCAGTTCCCTGCTTTTCATCCCCAGGCCCACAGTTTAGACTGCGGGTGCGGAGTAGTGCGGCAGCGGCGCGATTTCCTGGGAGCGTCTTTGGGGTGACCCCGATTACAGCAGCAGGGTTTTGTTTGGCGTGCTTTTCCCCAGCCCGCGCCTCGGGTGGGACGCTGGAGGGCGGGGCAGGCACGGGCCCAATGGGAGCAGCTCAGGGCTTCCAGCCAGGTCTGGTTTTGAAAAGAATGGGGTCAGTAGGGTGGTTGGTTGAACGTTAACTCTTTGCGGCGGTGGTTTATCCGTGGGGGAGGCGGCAGGACGATTTGGATCTCCACGCTGCACAAAGCACAGCGTGCGGTCCTCCAGCCCTGTATTTCGTGCTTTCTGCCACAGCCTGGGACGTTTCTGGAGAAAAAGGCGACTTCCAGCCCTTTCTAGGGACTTGTGCTCCAGCTCCTGGCTGTCCCTGCGTGGAATCCTCACACCCCTATGATGTAGATATTAGTCTGCCTATTTTAAGATAAGGCAGTCAAGGCTTAGAGGGTTGAAGTGACGTACCCAGTGTCATCTAGAATTCGGCTTCGCCCAGATCTGCCTTAATAGCCTGGGCACTTTGTAATACTCCACCTGGGACATGCCCTCCAGGGGTAAGAGCTTTGCAAGGGTGGGGAGAGGAGAGAAACTGATGATTAGGGAAACAGTAAGTATCTGGTGAATGCTCAAGGCAAGGGAAGATTCCAGTGGTCATTTTTGTGTGTTGGCTTGTTTCTGTGTGATACAAGGAAGCATTCCCAGACGAAGTTAAATGTAACCTGGCCACTGAAGACGAGTAGGGAGTTCCATGGCTGAGACAGGTTCCAAGGGGCATGTATCGGTACCCACAGGATGGACTGACTAGAAGACTCTTAGGGAGCCCCCACCCTTTTATTTTACTGAGGAAATAAATAGAGGCACAGAACAGGAAAGACAAAATGGCCTGGAACACAGATTCTCTACCCTTTAAGGTGTTCTCTGGATTTCTTAATAACTGAGGGTCCGACTTCTGTAAGAGTAGTTCACTTGTTTAGCACATACTAAATAAGTTACTTTATACACTTGCATTTCTTTTAGTCCTCGTAACAACTCCATGAGGTATTGGACAAAATATAGTATTTTTACAAGTATTTTACAAAGGAGAAAATTGAGACAGAAGGAACTTACCCAAGATCACAGTGCAAATCTCAGCCCAGAGCCCAGGCTCTTGACTACTCTGTTATCTGTCATGATAAGGAAAGTAGATAAGGAAAGAAGGGCATGATGAAACAAAAAACAAAAAACCTTTCACAGTAGAAATGTGTCTCACCCCCACATTCAGATGAGGACCTGAGGCTCAGAGATGTCCGGTGGTGCCCGAGGTCGCAGAGTGAAAAAGTGGCGGAACCGGCCCTGGAGACCAGTCCTGGGTTCTCTCTGCTCCATCTAGCGTAACCCCGCCTTAGATAGAGAATTGATCACAGCCCTCCTTCTCCTGACTCCCATCTTTCTGACACTGCCCTTGGGGATTTTGGCCTCAGCAGGTAAAATAGCTCCACTTCTGGCTCCAGTTGTAGGGTCAAATACCACTTTTCCCATGATGAATTTCCTGCTCAAACAAGACAAGGACCTGGATCTCCTGGCTGCCAACGTGGTGATTTTCTGTGTTCCTCCTCACTTTCTCCCGTGCAGCATGCCATCGGGGGATCTGGATCACATCATCCCAGAAAACCAAAGTGTGAGATGCTTTTGGCTCTGCGACCCCTTAGAGAAGCCATTTGGTAAAGCAACTTTGGTTTAGGTTTGCAGGATGAGAATCAGAGGGGCAAAGCCTGGTCAGGATAGCCGGCACCGTAGGCATGGGGCCTGCTGGAACTTAGAATCTCTTAAATCTGGGTGGAGAGTGACCAATAGATAGAGTTATGAATTGGGGGTGCAAAACTGAAGTCCCTCCCCCCAAATATTTTTGTTCACGAGTGACCCTCACTGACCTAGTGGATGAGGTGCATGCCGTTCTTAAAATTAATCTAGCCACTCTGGCTTGTCTTCACTGCTAACTAAAGTGTCTCTGAAGGCTTGGCTTCAAGAAGGGATATTTAGAAGGAGGGCTTCTACTGTGGAAGGCAGCTCTGCCCTCGATTACAGGAGGTCTGGGGGGGCTCGAGCCTGCTCTGCCACTCACTGGCTTTGTGACCGTGGAAAAGGCAATTCCCTTGTCATTCACTAACATTTCTTGTACTACTGTGGGCCTGGCACAGTCCTGGTGGATGAGACACCTAACAAGACAGCCCCTATAGTGGACACACTCACAACCTCGAGGGGGAAACCGACAAGGCCAGACATTGTGAGTGGATCCTAAATTACCCTGGGGTATGGGAACAGAGCCCCTGGAGGAGCTGATGGCAATAGCACCACAACAACCCTAGTAGTGGAACCTTCATGAAAATTTGAAAAAGGTGCCAACCTCCGCTCCCCCCCCCACCTTTTTTTTCTGGGCATCCCCATATCAGATTGCACCGCTTGGCAGGTGGAGCCCTTTGGTGCCTCCAGTCACCGCCCCCCTGGACTGGTCACTCCTGCTTTGTGAACAGCTTGCAGATCTGAACACTGCAGCCCTGAATGTCAAGACCGAGGTGTAGAGGTCCAGCAGAAGACAGAGGTGGAAGAGTCCATTTCAGGCCAAGGAATAAGCATGTGTAAAACCTGCAGGCTTGGGAAAGAGCTTCCTTCATTTGGGGACCTGCAGGTGGTTCACTGTGACCAGAAGGGAGAGTGCGTGGTGTCCTGGGGGCCTTGAAGAGACGAGGTTGGAAGATTGGCAGAGCCGTTTATTCACTTATGAAGTAAATAATCAGTGGGCGTCACTCCAAGTTCAGTATTGTAGACATGAGGGAAATAGTAGTGAACAAAGTCTTCACAGTCCCCTGCCCTGGAGGAATTTGTGTTCTAGTGAGATCCTGTTGGGCCTCTGGTGTCTGTTACAGTATCATAAGGGTCCTTCCCTCTAGGATTGTATGTAATGAGATAATGTGTGTAAAAGCCCTTTGAGAACCGGGAACTTCTGGATCATTCCTATGAGTAAACACTCTTTTTAAAAAAAATTTTTTTTTTTTACATTTATTTATTTTTGAGAAACAGAGTGAGACAAAGCGTGAGTGGGGGAGGGACAGAGAGAGAAGGAGACAGAATCTGAAGCGGGCTCCAGGCTCTGAGCCAGCAGTCAGCACAGAGCCTGATGTAGGGCTCGAACCCACGAACCGTGAGATCATGACCTGAGCTGAAGTCAGACGCTCAACCGACTGGGCCACCCAGGCACCCCTAGACACTCTTTTTAAAAAACATTTATTTACTTATTTATTTTGAGAGAGGGAGAGAGCATGTGCAAGTGGGAGAGGGGCAGAGAGAGGGGGGCAGAGAATCCCAAGTAGGCTCTGTGCTATCAGCGCAGAGTCCCATGTGGGGCTCGAACTCACGAACTGTGAGATCATGACCTGAGCTGAAATCTAGAGTTGGACACTTAACTGACTGAGCCACCCAGGTGCCCCAACACACTTTTAATCTTAATCTTTGTGGCCAACACCAGTGCCCAGGCATTTGGGGGTCTGTTCCTGACACTAGGCACCTACCTGATCCTACTTTCTGGGTAGAAGTGACCTTTGGTCATGATCACAATGCGACACCTTCCCTTATCTGTTGTCATGGCCCATCCTGCCCAGGAGAGAAACCATCTGTTTGTGGGTCAGCTGAGCAGGCTGGCTAACCTGTGACTTTCTGGGGCCTGTATGGGAATTCACCAGCTCATCCTTAGGCTGGGAGCACCTGCTGTGGTCAAAGCTGCTTTCTCTTCTGGCTGTGGAGATGGAGAGTCACTTAAAACTTATGAACAAAAGGGAAGCTCCATCTCTGGGGTAAGAGTGGGCTGAGGGACTCCAGGAGGCCTTGTTGGGTTGTCCCCAGCTTAGAAGCTGCATGGTCTGCTCAGTAGGTCAGATTCAGGTGAAAGAGGCTGCTTTTTAGGCCTGGGAACTGGGCTTCTTCCTCATTGTGTGGTTGTGGGCAAATCACTTCCTCTTTCTGGATATTAGGTCCCTTCTCTATTAGCAAGAAGGTTTCACTTAGTGACATGTGATCAGCAGAGCTCTTTGAACTCTTCTGTGGAACCCCAATATATAAACCAGATGAAAGCCATGGGGTTGTGGCCTGAGGTTCTGCTGATTTCAGCTTTAGATTTCAACTTGTCCTCCTCATCCTCTCAGGACTTTTGAGTCCTAGACATTGCCCTGGAGGTATAGTGGAATTTAGTTTGAAACAACCGAATCGAACATTTTCCCTCTAAACTGGCTTCTCGGGTCCCTGGGCTCAAGGTAGGGGTGAGGGCAATTAAAAAGTCCTGTGATAATTTTATAATTTTGTGTATACATTAAATGATTATCCAACGCTCTAGCCATTACATATAAACATAATCCAGATTATCTTGATGGCCCTCCCTCACCCCTTTTTCTCATGGATGGACATGAAATTTCAGTCGCTCCCTTGGCATTTATATGTATGACTGTGGCAGCAGCCTGAAAATATCTAAAATTTCTCCCATTTCACTTTCTGTGCAGTGTGTTTCCCAAACTGGGGAATCTGTGAATTTTTTTTCTTTAAATGGGATGTATTTGTTAGAAGACACAAACAAGATAGGAATTTATTTCTTTCTCAAATATAAAGTCCAGATAGGCATCCTAAGGGGAACGATGGCTTCTCGAGCATCAGGACCTCAGCTTTTTCCATCATATTGCCCTATAGTTCTCCACATATGCCTTCCATCTTGTGATCCAAGATGGCAGCCCCAGTTCCTGCCATTGAGTCTGTATTCCATCCAACAGGAAAGAGGAAAGGAGGAAAGGCAAGAGCCTACTGTTTCCTTTAAAGGGCAGAAGTTGCACATATCACTTCTTTTTATAGTTCCCTGCCCATAGTTTGGTCAAGTGGTCACCCCTACCTTCAAGGGATGCCAAGAAATCTCTTTAGCTGGACATTCTTGTGACCAACTAAAAATTCGTTCATGAACAGATAAAGAGGCCAAATGGAGATAGCTGCCATAGGATTTAGCCATTCCTCAAGCTTGAGAAACGCTAATTTCTACAGTTCTTTCTAGGTATGAAATTCTGTGATATGAGTAGACTGTAAGGGATCTCAAGAGTTTAGCTAATCTGGGGGTGCCTGTGTGGCTCAGTCAGTTGAGTTAACCAACTCTTGATTTCAGCTCGGGTCATGATGCCAGGGTCATGAGCTTGAGCCCTGAATCAGGCTTCTGCTGAGTGTAGAGTCTTCTTGGGATTAACTCTCTCTTTCTGTCTCTCTGCCCCTCCCCAACTCGTGTGCTCTTTCAAAATAAATAAACATTAAAAAAAAAGAATTTAGCTAATCTATTCTCCTTTGTCAGATGATGAAGATATTAGGGATCCGTTTTACACGTAAGACAATCCAGGATGCACCGAGGTTAGGCAATTTGCCCAGGGTTAACTCAATAGCAAAGGGAGAAGTCAGTCACAGGGGTGGTGGGATTCCTTGGGCACGTGGAAGGACTCATGTCTCTGTTCTTCATATTCCTACACCCATGGCTACCCCTTTCCATTTACGCCATCATTTGGGAAGAATATGGTAGAGTCTGTCCCAGGGATCAGGATACCCTGAAAGGAACATGAGCTTTGGAGTCAGGTGTAGCTGACTTTCTTTTTTATTTTATTTTTTATTTTTAAATGTTTATTCACTTTTGAGAGAGAGAGAGAGAGAGAGAACACGAGCAGGGGAGGGGCAGAGAGAGGGAAACACAGAATCGAAGCAGGCTCCAGGCTCTGAGCTGTCAGCACAGAGCCTGATGTGGGGCTCGAACCCATAAACCGTGAGGTCATGACCTGAGCTTAATCACCTGAGCCACTCAGGCGCCCCAGGCATAGCTGACTTTCAATCCCTGTTCTCTGCTTATGGTTATGTGGCCTTAGGCAAGGCATTTCATCTCCTGGCTTTACTTTCCTCATAGTTACAGAGAGATATTATCCATCTCAAGGATTTCTTCCTCCCCCACCCCTTTCTTTCTTTCCAGTCAGGGAGTGGAATAAGTGCAGGGACCTGGTAGGGGACTTAGTACACACAAGTGAAACCAAAGGTAGTTTCCTTCCTTTCTTCCTTCCTCTTTTCTGCTCTTCTTTCATTTTCTGTCTTTTTCTTTCAGTCTCCTTTAATTGTATACTTTTTCCCACCAGCCTTAATAATCACAGGATCCAGAAGACTGAATAAGTGTAGTAGTTGGTATGCACCAGATTCTCTTCAGAATATGCGGTGCCCAGGAATAGTTTGCCCTGACTGGTGAGCTTCTAATTCCTTGTACTTTTTTTTTTTTTTTTTGCATGTTTATTTTTTTAATCAGACAAGGAGGACTTTGCAGTTGTTCTTGGGTTTCCCCCCAATCGTGTCATCGCTGGACCCTTATGAAGCCATTTCCTTCCCTTCTACATGACTTCTGGGCTCTATATAATTTCATGCTTACTGTGGGTTTTTTCTCTTCCTTGTCTTTAGCTAGAGTTTTCTGTGAGCTCCTTGAGGATAGGGAATGGACATCTGTGTATTCCTGCAGCTTGGCCCACGGCCTGGATGTGATGTCCCAGAAGTCTGTGGGGGAGCATGGATCTGGAGAAGCCATGTCTTCCCACCTTCACATGGAAGCTTGAAGTTCCATGGAGGTGAGCTTCCTTTGAGCAAGGGCTCCGTACTGCACTCTGCGTTCATCACAGTACCTGCTGGGAACAGAGGGGGAAAAGGAGTAGAGGGAAGAGGGAGCAAGAGAGAAGGTGGGAAATCACCACTGATTCAGCCCTGAAAGTGCCCGCCTTTAGGTAAATGCTATCTGACTCCATCTTGACTACAGGAATGTGAGATAATATCTGTCCTGTGGAAGGTGGGATTGAGGCCCAGGAAGGTGAAGCTCACACAGTACACAGGAAGCAGAGTGAGAAATGAAACAAGGTCTGTGAAGCCGAGGCCACGCTCTTATGCTTGAACCACGAGTCAGAGTTACTGACACGGTCAAGTGTGAGAATTAAATGGGCTGCGTAGGAAGCCAGACCACTTTAAGAAATTTCTCCCAACAACACTAAGGAAGCTACGTGACCCTGTCGAGATGTGCACTCTGTGAGTGCTAAGTCCCTCTCAGCTCTACAGTGCTGGGATTGTCTACCTCTCCCTGAATTCCTCAACCCGACAGGGTGAGCCATTTAAAAACCGATTCTTCCAGGAGCAGCAGAGTCTCTCGAATCATCAGGGTCAGGCCAAGCAGACTTATCTGGAGGTTTTGATGGGATTTCTCTTAATTGATTGGGGTGAAGAGTTCAGAGCTAAGTTGGAGGATTGGCTTTTCAGCTCCAAGCTGCAAGAGACTGGAGCTTGGCACTATTCCAGGTTGTCCGATGAGGCTGGTCCCTGCCTCCCCTTAAGCAGCCCGCTGGAGAGCACCTACCAGCACCCTCTGCTCCCTGGAGAGTACGGAGGTGGCCACTCCACAAGGAATAAATATGTTTAGTCCCCAGAGAAACCATATCAAATTTCCGGGGCTTTCCTATTTCGATTATGCCCACTGCCCGGAGGGTTTTCTGTGTTCTTTTGTTTTGCCTCTCTCTCTCTCTGTCTGTCTGTCTCCCTCTCCCCCTCCTCCTCACTTTCTTTCTCCCCTTCTCTCTCTCCCCCTCTCCCTCCCCTTTTTTCCTTCCCTTCTTCCTTCCAGGTATTTTGTTATTCTAGCTTTAAAAACATTTAGGGCCATAAGAAATTTTGAATTATTATGCTCTCCAGAGTCTAGCTTACAGTGATTTTTATGTCTTCTGAACGTGGGTGTGTTTTGACTCTTCTTTATTCATTTAACTAAGATTCATTAATAATAGCAAGAGTTTCAATGGGGAAAACTTACTTACAGATGGATACCAGACACCAATCTTTCAGGTCCTACCAAGGACTACATTCTTTCAATCAACACATGTTTCTTAAGCATCTCGTCCTTTCCGGGCACGATCATGGAACACTGGGATTCAGCAGTGACCAGGGCAGGTCCCCTTCTTCGTGGAGCACACACTGTAGTTAGAAACACAGACAGTAGGCACGTAAACAAACACGTAACATCTTTTTCGGGTTATGTAATTACATTTTCAAAATACCCTCACCTGCAGGTATGCAGAAATACTGAAGTGCAGACAGTGAACTCACCTGCCCAAAAAGAAAGGAGAAATTGGAATGCAGCCCAGCCTGTGGTCTTTCTAGCACCCAGTGAGGCTTCTTACTATGAGCCCAGAGGCGGATGTACTCTGAAGCTGTAAAGCTTAACTCCAGGGTCCGTCACTTGTACGGGCCCTTTCTAAATTCACTTCATATCTAATTTTTCATCCTTTTCTTAACGAGGACCTCGCAAAACCTAGACCAGTCGTCACTGACATAGGATTCAGAGACCATTTTAACTTTCTATAGGAACTCAAAACCAGTGGAGGAGACAGATATGAAAATAAATCATCCCAGTTCGTAGAGATAAGAGCTCTAAATGGAGGTGCCATGGACTGAAGTTTGTCCCCCTCCCCTAAGTTCATATATTGAAGTCCTAACCCTGAATGTGACTGTATTTGCAGGTATGACCTTTAGGGAGGTTATTACGTTAAATGAGGTTATGAAGGTGGGTGCCTGGTCCAACAGGATTGGTGTCCTTGTAAGAAGAGGCAGAGATACCAGGAAGCTATGTTCCCATGCACACACACAGGGAAGACCACGTGAGGTCACGAGAGAAGGCGACTGTCCCTAAGCAGCAAGAGAGCTCTCATCAGAAACTGAATCTGCCTGCATCTTGGTCATGCATTTGAGCCTTCAGAACTGTGAGGAAATAAACTTCTGTTGTTTGCACCACTCAGCCTGTGGTATTTTGCACCCCGAGCAGACTAGTATAGGAGGGATGTACAAGGAGATGGATTTGAGGAGGGGGAAGCCTTCCAGGCGTAGGAAGCAGTCTGAGGAGAGGCACAGAGAGCCAAGAGAGCTCGGCATGACTGCAGACCCATGAGCAATACCGGTGCACCCTTGAGGAGTATGAAGGCAGAGACTAACAATGCCAGGCAGGTGGGGGGAATGGCAAAAGGTGTGGCGTGCCATGCTGCAGAGGTTGGGTTTCATCTGGCAGGTGTGGGAGTGCCCCCAGCTTGCTCAGAGCAGGGGAGAGTCAACACCGTCCTGGTAGCTACACGGAGGAAGATGCATGGGAGGGCGGGAGACTAGTGAGCCAGCTAACGCAATAGCCTGGCTCTGAACCAGGTCAGCGGTGGGACAGGGAGAGGCACGTATTTAGGATCTGGCAAGAGACAATAAAAATTTTTTTTTTTAATGTTTATTTATTTTTGAGACAGAGACAGAGCATGAACGGAGGAGGGTCAGAGAGAGGGAGACACAGAATCTGAAACAGGCTCCAGGCTCTGAGCTGTCAGCACGGAGCCCGACGCGGGGCTCGAACTCATGCGAGATCATGACCTGAGCCGAAGTCGGATGCTTAACTGACTGAGCCACCCAGGCGCCCCCTGGCAAGAGACAATAGAGAGAGGGAGGAGCTAGGATCACACTTGGGTTCTCATTTGGTTGTCAGGATGGATGGTATTTAAAATGTTTTGGCCATGTCTAAAGTAACTTGACTATATACATAGACTCAATTTACTTCTGAGGAAATGGGTTTGGAAGTCTTAGGTCTTAAAGGCATATCAGTTGGAATTGTGCTCCAGTCCTAGATCTGTAGGTTTGGTCAACGGGGTGCTCTGCCATTACAAAGCATTGGAGGGAGTCAGGGTCCAGCTTGGTAACTACTTGGCTTGGCACACACAACACTTTTGTCCTGACCCTGGTCTTGGTCCTAATCCACTTGGCTGTTTACCTCTGAGTGAATCATTTGTTGTCTCTGGGCCTCAGTCTCACCTTTTCAAAAAGGAACCACTTGGGCTAAGTGATCCTTAATTTACATTTTAGTGCGTCAGTGTTTAATCAACCTTTGTGTGAATCAAGATTTGGAGAAGAGTAAAGTTTCATTTCCAAGGACAATACCTAATTTGGTCCTGAATGACAAGCTTTAATAACCCCATGTCGTTTCAGCTCCGGTTAGACTCCTAGATTCCTGGGGGACTCTAGAGGGAAGAAGAGATTTGGAAGCTAGCTGGTGCAGCTTCTTTATTCCACACTTGAAGAGACTGAGAAACGGGAAAAGCATTGTCCAAGAGCGTCATACAGCTAGTTAGAAGCAGAGCCAGGAACTGAACCCTGATTAGGGGTGGGGTGGGTGTGGGGGTTGACTGTGCACTATATGACTATAGATGCTGATGTGAGTAGTAGCTCCAGGAACTATGCAAGGTGGAGGTCCTGGTCATGACCCCTATTTTGGTGCCACCCTCACTTTGTGTATCTGATTGTTTAAAATGCCTTCTCAATCCCCCTGGATACCTAGCCCCCTCTCTTCTTCCCTTTTACCTGCCTGGTAGAACTCTGTTCATCCTCTACAGCAGTAGAGGTTGCTGTTCTGCCCTTTGTACGTGCCTCTATGGCTATATGTACTTAACCCATTACATAAAAATTGGTGTTTTACTCATTTTCCTACAGTGGACCCAACAAGGGTGGGAACCGTGTCTTATTTATCTCGGTACTTCTAACATCTAGCCCAGGTACTTAATTAATGTCTGTGGAAAGAGTGAATACAACAGCTGAATAATGATGGAATGAATGAATGAATGAATGTAAACTGAGGTTTGCTGGAGATTATACCATCAGAAAAGGCTTAGGAAGCCATGCGCCCGCCATGAGGGGTAAAGGAGACCAGCGTTTTCCTCTCAGCTGCTTATTTCTTGGACTCACAGGTCATCACCCTCATTAAGGATAGCTCCCCTAAGCTGTAAGCAGGAAATGCCTCGATATCAGGCCCGATGGCCCATATTGAAGACATAATCCTTTGGCCCATGACTCACCAATGGATTCCAGAAGGCTCAGTGTGGGTGGCCTTCCTCAATCAATCAATGGTTGGGCGTCCTAGCTTGTGATTGGATCCCCTTCCTGCCACCCAAGCTTATAGGTCTCTCAGATGCAGCCTGTATGGAGACCTCTGGCCATGAGGCCTGCTCAATTTCTAACCACCCACCAGGAGACTCGGAATCATCCATAAAAGCTAGATTTTATGAGCACTGACACCCCTTGAGCGTGGTCATTATGATTATTTAACATTTATGAGACACCCTTGGTGCACTGGGGGCAAGGGAAAGGCAGTTTGGCAGCTTCAACACAAACGGATGTTTCTCTGTGACCCCACGGAGGTGCTCCCTCCCACCCAGATTAGTTCATTTGCAGCCGTGCTCAGGAGCTTCCGTAGGCCAGGGCAAAACTCACTTAATGTGTCCTATGTAACATTTAACCCGGGCATTCTCAGGAAAACCTGTTAACCAAATCCCAACCAAGGAGACCATTTAACCAGATTTTGATTCTTGCATTTCTGTTGGTTTGTTCTCTGAGTGATGTTGACGTGCAGAGTCCTTCTTTCTTTCTCATTCAATAAAATATATGGACTTCAGACTTTATGCCAGACTGTGTCTGGTCTTGGCATTATAAAAATATATAGAAATAAATACGACAGCCCGTGCCCCTAGACAACTCAAGCATGGAAAGAAAAATATGGTATTACAGGTCATATATGAGAGCCAAGTTCACAGAAGAGTGGAGGCTTACCAAGAGGGAGCAGTCACCTCCCTCTCCTGTCAGGGCACAGGCTAGGAGAGCTTTGCAGGAGGAAAAGCTCAAGGTGGCATTTGATTGATGACAATTTCAGAGTGGGTGGATGTGGACCTTACAGGCAGAGGGAATGACTGAGCAAAGGTATGAGAGGGTGAAATGGCATAGCATATTCGGGAATCCTAAACCATGCAGACAGGCTAGGATCTGCAGTGTGAGGGGGTGAGGTGGGAAGTCTAGGCAAAGACTGCATTATAAAGGGCCTTGCCCATAGTTGAAAAAGCGTGGTCGCTACTGCTGCATTTGGAAACCCTGTCATGCTTCTGGAAATGCACTCTTCACTTGATTTGATTGACATCATTCTCTGATGGAGCAGCTTTTACCTCTCTGGCCGGTCCCCCTCTGTCATTTGCATCGGGTTGTCTTTCTCTGCCCACCTTTTAATGCCAGTGTTCTTTCAAGGTTTCCTCCACTATGTTTCTCACTCTAGACCACCCTCTGGGGAATTTTCCCACTGCATTGATTCCCCCAAATGATATCTCTTATTCGGGCGAGAGCTTTCCCTGAACTCTAGAAGCGTACATAGACCCAACTGCCTAGTGAAGTCTCTTCCTGATGTAGGTGGCTATCTGCTGCCTAAACCTTCACTCATCCTGTATTTCCTATGCTTATAAAAGTCATCACTATCCAGCCTCTTGAACTTGGAATTATCCTAGGCTCCTCATTTCCACTCATGAGTTACATCAAGTCCATTAAAGATTCTTTCCTTCATTCGGCCCTTACTCAGTTCTTACTTTCTGCCAAGGCTGTGACTAGCAGCTGGCGGTGTAGACACGAGTAGAACACAGCTCTGGCCCTTGAGGAGCTCACAGTCAAATGAGAGGAATGGCACATGAATGGCTGGCTGTCACTCTGGGTGCACCATGTCACAACAAAGGGCCGTGGGAAGATGACTTACTCGGGTCCTAAAAGGTGCTGGAAAAGGTACCTACCCTCGCCAGGTGTGCTGGGGCGGGGTGAGGGAGGCCTGGCAAGGCTTCCTCACGGGGATGATACCTGTGCTGTGCCACAAAGAATGAGAAGGAGTTAGGTAGGGGTGGGGTGGGGGTGGGGTGGGGTGAGGGAAGGGAGGTGTCCCAGAAAAAGGGAAAAACATGAGGAGATGATCGGAGATGAGAAATGGTGTGATGTGGTTTTAAGCAGTTGACAGCTGCTGGAGAGACAAGTGGAAGGCACCAGTGGTAAGAGGAGATAAAGCTGGGTTGTGCCGGGCCTTGTGGTTCCTGATAAAGAGTTTGGATGTATCCCGAGGGAAATCGGGATTCAGCAGTAGGAGCAGAGAACTGACCTGATCAGGGTAACTGTTTGGGAAGATGGCACCAACAGGGAGGGTAGGTTGCAAGTGTGTGTGTGTGTGTGTGTGTGTGTGTGTGTGTGTGTGTGTGTGTGTGTGTGGTGGGGGGAAGGAAGGTTGCTGCTGTAGTAAGAAAGCCACGAGTGAGGCGATAAGGTGCTCGCAGGAGTGCAGGTGCTCCGGGAGTGGAGAGGAAGGGATACCGGGAGACATTTCTCAAGTAGAATCAGCTACTTTTGTTCATCTTTTTTTTTTTTTTTTTAATTTTTTTTTTTTCAACGTTTTTTATTTATTTTTGGGACAGAGAGAGACAGAGCATGAACGGGGGAGGGGCAGAGAGAGAGGGAGACACAGAATCGGAAGCAGGCTCCAGGCTCCGAGCCATCAGCCCAGAGCCTGACGCGGGGCTCGAACTCACGGACCGCGAGATCGTGACCTGGCTGAAGTCGGACGCTTAACCGACTGCGCCACCCAGGCGCCCCTGTTCATCTTTTGAATAGGGGAATGATGCAGAGGTAAAACGAAGATGCTTAATTACTTTTCTAGCTGAATGATACGTGAGTATTGGTGCTTCCTGAGAACACGGGAGTGGAAGTAAGCTTGGGGGGATAAGAGCCCTCGTTTTTAGACCAATTTTGAGGTATTTTACTCAAAAATGCTTTGTAAGCTTGAAAGATTTTTTTTTTTTTTTTTTTTTTCACATGGGGACTGGGGCTCTGGGATCTGACCTTGACCTCTCCAGGTGGAATCCATACCCTTGACCTGGGCACAGAGGCCCAGGACGGAACAGAGGGCTGTTTGGCAACATGGGCAGCAAGGATGGAAGTCACAGCGATATTCACACTGAGGAGAGTGACCTTTGCTGGCCTATAGGCTGCCGGCCACGCTGGGACTTATGCTCTCTGCCATCTCCTGCTGGGAATACTGGGCCATTTGGGCAAACCCCCATCCATGTCAGTGAGGCAGGAGCTTCTGGAACTCCGTCCACCCCCACACTTATTCCTGTCCACCTCCACGTGTTTCCCTGTGGAAGGGGCTGCTCTGTTTGGCGGATTCATCGTCAGTCTGCTGTCTTCCAGCTCGATCCTCCAGAAGAGCTCTGGTCTTCCAGGGAAAGGGGCTTTGAAGACTAAAGTGCAGTTCTCTGGAAAAATGGATTTTCGGGCTATGTCTGTATCATGGTTTTCTCCTTTTTTTGTTTTGCTTCTTGTTTATTTTGTTTTAAAGGGCAGGTGTTTCTTGCTGTCTTGGAACAGAGCAGTGTGTCTCTGGTATTTGTCTGGAGTAATGGGACAGAAACTATCTAGGCTTGCACACAAACTCTACCCCCCCAAATTATAAAACAGTGTGGGACTTTGGGGAAAGCCCTGAACTCGAGGGACCTGAGAGCCCAGAAGGAAGCACGTTTAAGCTTAGTCTGTAAGTCAGCCAAGTCTGTTTCAGAGGAGATGGCATCTGACCTGAGCCTTGGAGGATGAGTCTGCCGGGTGTGAGAGTTGGGGCGCACAGGAGAGGTGGACCACCATACACACGGGCCGCATGGAATGTCCTTTCCTCATAACTTCTCATGGCGTGCTGTCTTACTTCTTCCGGGCTTCAAATGTCACCTCCCCACAGGCATTTGGTCTGAGTACTTTGGTCCCTCTATTCCTTTACCTTGATTTAGTTTCCTTAATGTCACTTATCGTGACCTGAAATCATCTTATATATATTTTTGTGGATTTACAGCCTGCCTTCCCTGTGGGAATGTAAGCGTGATGTGGGTGGGGACCTCCTCTGCCTTGTTCAGTGTGGCGTCCCCCTTGCCTCCGGCCTGATGCCGGATTAGTTTGCTCGGCCTGCCATAACAAGAGACCACAGAGTGGGCGGCTCAAACGACAGAAATGTATTTCCTCGCGTTTCTGGAGGCCAGTAGTCCCAGATCAGGGCATAGGCGGGATTGGTTCCTTCTGAGGCCCGTGAGGAAGGATCAGTTCCATGTCTTCCTCCTAGCCTCTCGTGGTTTGCTGGCAGTCTTTGGTGTTCCTTTTCTTGTAAATATCTCACCCTGCTCTCTGCCTTCATCTCTATGTGGCATTACCCCTGAGTGTGTGCATCTGTGTCCAAATTTTCCCTTTTTGTGAGGACCCAATTCATATAAGATTAGGGGTGCACCCTGTTTCCGCATGACCTCAACCTGACAAATCATATCTGCGATGACCCTATTTCCAAATAAGATCATATCCTGAGATATTGGGGGCTAGGACCTCAAGATACGAATTTTGGGTGGGTGCAATTCAACCCACAAAAGGCACATAGTAGGTAGTCAAAATATATTCGTCAAATGAAGGAATGCATGGATGAAGGCACAGAGGCAAGAAGTAGCTCGGTGGGGGGCTGGTGGGGAGGCGGCCTGTAGGGAGCTCTGGGTTGTTTGGGGTTCTTGGTGCTTCGGGGGCAAGGCAGGGACTGGTGAGAGCTGACACCCAAGAGGTATGTGTGCCTCCTCCTCAGCATGGGAGAAACACTCAGTCAACGTGTTGCGTGATCCTAACTTCTGCTGGTGGGGAGGTAGGCGTGTGACTGTCTCTGGGTGTGCATCCCTGCTCCTGCAGGCCTCCCTCCACCGCACAGCGGAGCTGCGTCAGCACTTTGGGCCGGCACCGTCCTGCTTACAGAGGGCCACATGGGCCCCTGCTTACTCAGCAGGCCCCAGAGGCCGAGTCTTGTGAGAGACGCTGCCACCAGGCCGTCTCTCCTTTATATCGCAACAATAGGCTGCCCTCTGCCCTCTGATAAACAGCCCGTCCTTCATGAGCTGACATCAGGGACGGGTTGGCGGGGGTTCTGAAACATTTCCTTCAGGGTCATAACCACGGAGACACGATTTCTGATTAATCAACCCTGGTGATACAGCATGGGCAAGGTAACAGAACATAAATAGCATAGGAAACCAAGATTAATGTGGAAATGTCCCTGAGATATCAGGATAGGAAATTGCGAAGGAGCCAAGGGGGCTCCTTGGAGAATGAGCTGGAAGTCAGAGGGAGATAAACTTGGGGTGAAGTGGAAAAGAGCTCTGACTTGAGCCCAGCCTCTGCCACCTGCCAGCTGTGGGATCCAGGGGAAGTCAACCTCCTGCCGTGACTCTCGGTTCCCGCAGCCTAAAGGTGGGGATTGTGTGACCCATGACGTAGTGGAAATGAGAACACATAGATGAGACTTGAACGCAGAGGCTGGCATGTAGCAGGAGCTCAGTGCACGGCAGCTGTAATAGCTCACATAAACTGAGTGCTCACAAATGGGCGAGGCACTATTCTAAGTGATTTAACCCCACGAGGTAGGTAAGGTCAGACAACTCATTTTGCAGTTGAAGAAACAGGTTCAGGTGATTTAAGTCAGTGCCCAAGGTCACCTTGCTACCAGGTGATGGAGCTGAGATTCGGGTTGAGGCAGTCAATCCTAAAGCTTGTGCTTTGGACTATTGTGCTATGTAATTATTGGCACAGTTACAACCGGTGTTGGTATGCTTTAGCTATAAAGTGAGAATTTGGGGCATTTTCAATCAAGAAAACTGAAAGGTAGAGAAATAGCCAAAGTTATTAAGCAATTCCCAGGTGCCAGGGGATAAAATACTTATCTCCATTAACCGCCCCCCATGCAGCCTGGAAAAGATGTATTATCTACTTGCATTTTAGGAATAAGTAAATTAAGACTCAGAAATATCGAACAGCTGAGATTCACACCCAAGTTTCTCTGGGCCCGAAGCTCAAGGTCTGTCCACCGCACCCACTGCTTCCAGGAAATTTGCTCAAGTTAACACGGAGGGGGCGGCACGTCACCGAGAGCCCTGTCCCCAAGGGGTGACTAATACATGGAGGCTCTTTTT
The DNA here is from genome assembly GCF_046562875.1 of Panthera onca. Taxonomy (NCBI): domain Eukaryota; kingdom Metazoa; phylum Chordata; class Mammalia; order Carnivora; family Felidae; genus Panthera; species Panthera onca. The sequence continues at coordinate 176,015,519 of NC_138346.1, forward strand.
GACTTGTGTCAGAGCTGACGGTTAGGTAAGGATGACCATTAACAAGTTTGCAAGACGCTGGGTCCAAAACGAGTAACAAGTCAGATTCCCAGAGGAAGTTAAGAGGGCAATAGGAAAAATACTGCTGGTCTGATGGTCTGTGAAGTGCAGAGGAAACATTGGTGAATAAGGAAGATGGATAGGAGAGCCTATATTTAAAACTGGCCGGAGGTAGAGAAGGAAGCCATCAACCTAATTTTAGAAAGCCTCAGACTCTGAGGCTCCTAAGGTACGAGACAAGGAACTCAGTGAAGATTACTTGTCATTTATCATCCACTGGCCTTCAGAGGAGGGGCTGGCATGGAAAAAGGACGGACTTCAAGGTCAGATAGATCTAGTGTTGAGCTATATGTGATCAAGTGACTTATTTCAGCTCTCTCAGGCTTGGTTTTCTCATCTATAAAATGGGACTGTAGTATCTGCCTGACAGAGCTTTTGTTAAGGATGAAGTGAGAAAAGGTTGAAAGGGCCTGATAAATTGCCTGGCCTGTGGTGGGCACTCAGTTAATGTTCACTGAATGAGTCTCGTGGGGAGATGAAATGTTTGTAAAAGGAAGTCTTCATTGACTCATGATCAGAGCACCACCAGGAGGATCTAATTTCTTTAGATCAGAAGAGAGATTTTCACGTCTACAATGTTCAGCCTTATTCAGGCTTACTACACACTAAAGGCTTTAAGAATGGTTATTAACTGCATGACTGTAGATGAGTGTATTCAAACCCTGGCATAAATAAAATATTGTTGCCAATTTCATAGCACACTCTGAAGTTCACGTTATAGGATTTTAACATCATTAACCTCTTTTGTCCCCAGTATTGAGGAATCTTTATGGCTTTTTTTTTTTTTTCTGAGTCTAAAAGTAATATAAGGTGGTTGAAAATAATTTTATTAATTCAGGATGATACGAAGTAGCAAGTGAAAGAATCCTTTCTAATTGGACTTCCCAGACATAACAATGTTTTGTCATATGCATACGCTTCCAGACTTTATTCTCTGTTCGCATAAACATGTATGTTGCAGTCTACACACATGTGGACACACACACATACACACACACCCCACTTAGTGCAGAATCTTGATTTTTAGCTGAGCATTTTGCCACCTGGAATAAAGACTACCTTTCCCAGTCTCCATTCCAGCAAGGCGTGTGCATGTGGCTAACTTCTGACCAATAGCAGATAAGCAGACAGACTGTGCAACACCGAGAAGGTTGCTTAAATGAGGCTAAGTCAGGTGGGAGGTGCATCTTTTTATTATTTCCTGTCTCCTCCTACCTACAAAACAGATGTGAAGGAGAGTTCCAGCAGTCATCCTAGGCCATGAGGGGACCCTGAGGATGGAAGCTACACGTTGGAGGCCACAAGAAAGTGTCTGAATCATTGACAGCTTAAAGGAACAGCCACACCACTTCTGATCGTCCTTCTTCAGGCTCTCTTTAACATTGGAGAATAATCCCCTGTGAGCTTAGGCCACTATGATGAAGTCATCTGCTCCTGATACTGAATGCAGTTTCTAAATGACACCTAGTTCTCTCCCACCCCTTCCGCTTAACTTTATATTGTAGATATTTTCCCTGTTAGCACATTGAAAAATCTGTATTCTTCCTCATGATTAAATATTCCCGCATAAGGATTTACTCAGTTCCTTATTGATCAATCTCGTAAGGTCTTTTCAATTTTTGAAAATTATAAACAGTGTGAAATAAATCTTTGTGCCCACGGTAATGTTTCCTTAGGATAAGAAGAGGGATTTTAGGGTTAACTTGTTTGTGCACCTGCAGTTGGTAATTTAAAAATGGATAAATACATTTGTGTTTACACAAATACACAGGACACAATACAATGTGTTGCCGGATTGTCTCCAGAAAAGTTGTGAGGTATACTTCTTTAGGTGGAATTAAAAAAATTTTTTCTGGTGAGATTTTTCATCCATGCGAGGCACAGAGAATAACATCAAAAACACCTGCATACTCGCTCTCCAGTTTAAGAAGTAGAACTCCTCCACAGTTCTCTGAAGTGCCCTGCGTATCTCATTCCAGTGGCATCGCCCAACTCTTCTCTCCCAGCGGGCCAGTGGCTCTCTTGATCCATCAAAGACCCCGGGGGCCAGTGGGTGAATCTGTAGGATTCTTTCACTTGTAAGTGATAGACATTCTCCCCCAACCCAAAAAAGGATGCATTGGTTCCTGCCCTTTGAATGCCCTGGGGCAGAACTTGCTAAGACGATGTCATCGGGGACCCCCTTTCTTCCCTTCCTGGGCCTTCTTTTCTCCCTGCTGGCTTCATTCCCACTTTCCACATAGTGCCAGCATGGCAGCCGGCACCTCCATGCCTGCGTTCTCTGGGTTCACATCCAACAGAAAAAAGTGGTGCATCTTCCCAGCAGCTCCCTCACAAAACCCGGCTTCACCCTGACTAGATTAGCCAGGGTGATGTGCCAATCCTGAGTATATCCAGCTCCCGCTATGGATTTGTCAGCTGGAATCCATCCGACCCTTCTGACGCTAATGTGTAGTTTTTGCCTATATTGGGTTATCAAACCCCAGGGGTGACTGCCTTATTGGTAATGTGGCCCCTGGCCACAGAGGAAGCAAGAATAACCATTGCTAGCATCTTCTGAGTGCTATCGTGTGCTGGGCGCCTTGCCTCATTCAGTCTCCCCAACAAATCTGTGAGGTGGGTACGATGTCCGTTTTATAAGTGAGGAAAATAGAGGCTTAGAGAGGGTAGATGAGTGACCTGAGCTCGGGTGGCTCGTGTGTGTTGAGACTGGGATCCAGCCCTTGGTCTACCTCACTCTCGTGTCCGGTGGAGATGGCATGCCATACCGTCTCTTGCAAGACGCTCGTGTTTACCTCACAAGGCTGTTGGAAAATGTAACCCGAAACCATTGTGTGAAGCAGAGCACTTCACAAACATTCGTTCGTTGAGCTCATTGATATGTCCTAAATTTACCTCCTTCAAGCCCCCGGGGAAGGAAGGGGACAGCTGGGTAACTGGCCCAGCAATGCTGAGTAAACAGATTAAGTAAGGGATGAGGGAGACAAGTTATTCCCTGAACGATTGTTTTCTTTATTTCCACAAATATGTCTTTGCAAAGATATCTACAATGGTTTAAAGTTTTAAGAAGAACCTAAGACACTTTCAGGGATTATTTACTCTGGGCAGAGTGCTGGGAGGAGCCAGTGTGATGGAAAGTAGGATTCCGAGTGGACAGGTCGGGTTTCCAGCCTGCCTCTGGCAGCTGTTGGCCCACCGTGTGGCTTGGAGCTGGCCCAGTCTCCTTGCTGGCCTCAGTTTCCCCGTTGGTTCAAGGTGGGGTTTGGACAGACATCCCCTATCGAAAAGCCCGTGACAGTTTTTCATCTATAGAACAATTCCGGGGTGAGGGTGATGGGAGCCTAGGCTAACCAGGTGTCCTCCGGGAGAATCTCAGGAGGCCAAAAAAAAAAATGCCTTCCACTGGCTGCACAGCGACGTCCTTGTGGGTTGTGGAGGAGCTGAGCAACGGGACCCTAGGGGTTTTCCTGTCTCTGGAAATATGTGACTTCGCTTATTCCCCAGCCAAAAGCTTCGTGACTCCTGCAAGGGGTTGCCTGGAGCGTCTGGCCAGGCTCCAGTTTGAATGTGAGGAACATAGGTCATTAGCAAGAGACTTTAATGTCCCGTAAACCGGCTTCCTGGAGTGGAGTGCTCACCCCAGTATAATCGAGCTGTTAGCAAGAAACCCAGCCCGTTTCCAGCCAGGAGAGACTAGTTCCATGGAAGGCTAAGAAGGGGTGCAGTGCCAGAGGTAGGAGGGGCTCTGGAACTGGGGCTGGGGGAGAGTGCTAGCCCAGGCTCTGCCACGGACCCATGGACTGGAGCAAGCTCCCCTCCCTCTCTCTGGGCCTCATGGTCTTCATTTTCAAAATGAGGGGTGATGTTGGATGTCCTTTGGGACTTTCCAGCTCCGGCAAAAAACATATGAGGAGATTAAGTGAGCAGACTCAGGAACCACCTTGCCCGAATTCTGATGCAGCCTTGCCACCCACAGTCTTTGTGTTCTTAGGTAATTCGTTTAAACCGCGCCTCTGTTTTCTCATCTGTGTGATGGGAATACTCACCACACGCACCACGTGGGGTTTCCCGTTTCAGACAGTGCCTGGCATAAAGTAAAGTAAGTGGCCTGCAGGTATAAAGAGTTACTGTGATCATCACCCAACCCACAGCAGGCGATGCCCTCTGTTTCAGAGGCCACTGTGGGGCCCCGCGGTGCCCTGGGCTTCCTGTGCCAGTGGGAAGTTGACTTTAAGTCCCTATCTGGCTGTTGAGGACCCCGTGGGGAGTGATGCCTCTCACCGAGGAAATCCCGGGGTGGGGGCAAAGTGTGAGAGTCAGAGGTCTCATGGCAGGGCAAAGGGGGGGCGGCAAGAGAAAAGAAGGGAAGAGGAGGGGGGCTACTCTGCATAGTCAGGGCCCCGGGGTGGGGGGGTGCCAGGCACTCTTGGCTCCCAGTCCTGGCTGTGCCGCTTACTTGCCACGGGAGCCCTGGGCAAGTCTCTGGATTTGTCTGACCCTCTCGGCGCTCAGCTATACGACGAAAGCAGAGTGCCCGGACCACAGGTCTGCGGAGGGCATGAATGAAACAACACAGCGACACAGTGTCGGCTCTCCCGGGGATGCCCGGCAAGTGTGAGCTGAATCTGAGTCAGAGGAACGGAGGATGCAGCTGGGGACAGCACCAGGGCACGTGGCTCAGTGCCCGTGAGGGTGCATGTAAGGGGTGTGTGTAAGAGAAGAGGAAGAGGAAAAGGAAAGGTATGCAGTTTCCTGAGGTTTGGGAGGCCCTTCCCTAATGACCTGTGAGAATCTCATTACCCTAAACACCACTGCTGTGGTCCAGGCCCACGCCCCTCCCATGGCGACATCCGCTGTGGCCTCTTAACGGGCCTTCCTGCCTCCAGCCCGCATGCTGCTTTCCTTCTCCTTCACACTGTGATCCATTCTTCTAGAATGATACTCCACTTAGTGTAGTAATGGCTCCCCGTGGCCCCCAGGATGAATAACAAATCCCATGGCAGGACTGTTTTCGGATTACCCCCCTATCGGTCTCCCATCTTCCCTTCTTCACCCCGCCCTGTGCCTCAAGACCCTGAGCCGTCCTGACTGTGCCAACAGAGCCTGCTTGCATGCGTGTTTCCAGTTGGGTTCAACCCCCGAAGCTCCAGGCGGTGGGAGGGGAGGAGAGAGTGGTCAGAGCATTTACCTCCTGCTTCCTTCCTGCCAGGTTCCCATGGAAGGCTGTGCCCCTGGACCACAGGCCACAGCTCCTGCCACAGTCCTGTATACTCCTCTTGCCTCTTATCTCTTCAGACTGCTGGTGCTGCTGGTTGCTAACCCATGACCCCTACAACATCTGTTATCAGTCTCCTAGTCCCTGCCCTCACTTTGTGAAGTCCCTTTCTTAAGCTTTTCTTAAACCGTGCAGGCGAGTGTGCCTCCTCTCTCCTGCTGGGACCCTGGCTTACAAGGCCCTGTGCGATCCCCCCCCCAACTGATCTCTTCCCTGGCCCCCTCTGTTATCACATGCACCAGCCTCCTTCTCACCCCGGGGCTTTCTGGCTCTGTTACCCCATATCTGTTTCTTCCGAGAAGTCTTCCTTGATACCCCCAGGCTCCGTCAGAACAAGCCCCTGTACGTCCCCCATCACAGCAGTATCATACTGTATACTGTCATTGTCTGCTTACTTGTCTCTCTTTCCTACCCGACTGCGAGGGCAGAAACCGTGTCTTGCCCCCAGGGAGAGGGAAGTACTGTAAAGGCTGGGAACACAGACTCTGGAGCTAGCCTGCTCAGGTTCAGAGTCCAGCTTTTTAAACCCCGGCCACGTCTGTGTAACCCAAGCAGGTTGCCTAACCCAACATAAGGATACAGAAAATATATACCTACAGGCTTGCTATGAGAATTAAATTAGGTAATATATGTAAAGCTAAGCTTTTAAAAAATATGTATTGACAAATGTAATATATGAAATGTAGTGTAGAATTGTTAACTAATTTGAGACATGGAATTAGTACCCAGTAAATTATTGCGGTCAGCTTGTGACACAAAGCGTATGCTCAACAAATAGAGAATGAATGGATTCTTTCTTACAGGTAAGTCATTGCACAATACTGTACTTTCCTGTTGAGTTTTTACAGCAGCCTTATGAGGAAAAGAGGGTAGAAAAATTCTATCTCCACTTTGTAGAAGAGGACATTGACCTTGGAGGGACTTGCCCAGGGACCCACAATTGACCCAGAGCTGAGCGGCAGGTTGGAGCCTGGATGAGCAGATCCCGCGGGGTGCCCTGTGCCCTCCCTCGGCTGCCGCAGGCGGTGAGAAGGTCTGTGGGATTCAGCTCTGGCCAGTTCTGCCCCCGGGAGAGGGGACGTTGTAGGGTTGGTAGGGTCCAGGGGCTTTAGTGGCTTCGGCTTTGGTCGCTTTCCCTGAAAGTCTCTGAGTCACCTCTGGGATTTTCCAAGTTATCGGCTCCTGGAGGGTTAAAAAAAAAAAGTCCATAGTGTTGCAAGTTCTGAAGCCAGCTGCATTTATACGTTCTGTTGGTCTAAGTGTTCATCTGGGGAATGTGGGATCTGAAGGGAGAAGTCAGGAAGGGAGACTCAGAAGGGCCTTTAATGTCCCAGTGAACAGCAGTAATAATAATTTATTCTATAAATATTCTGTATTCCTAAGAACCCTGAGCGTTTATCGGTGTCACTGGGTGCACAGTCAGTTTCCTAATAACGCTTAGCACGCTGCCTGTGGTTAGTTGTGCAGGTGTCTTTTGCCCTTGTTGGTGGACACTCACATTCACCTCCCAAACCCCAGAACCTCAGTGCCTGATAGATCAGGGGAGCGCCACAAGTGGCTGTGGAATGACTGGCTAAGTACGCAACCAGATCTAATGTTCTTGGTCCTCATACAACTCCATTTTACAGATAAGGAAACTGACGTTTTGAGACGTTCAGTGCCTTGACCAAGGTGGCACAGTTAATAAGGGGAAAGACGGGGAAATTCTTGAAATTCTTCCAGGAGTCCTCATGGTTTAACGGAGAGTAACCAGAGCATTCGGGTCACAGACATAGGTTCAGATTCCCAATCTGCCAGCTGCTTGCTGTTTGATTTTGTATAAGTTACTCAACCTCTCTGAGCCTCAGGGGGCCAAAATGGTGACATGAGCATAGTAACAGTAAATATTCTAGCAAGTTGTTGTCAGGGTTCATGACCATAATGCATGCAAAGAGGGACTGGGGCATAGGTACGAAGGAAGAGCTCTGGGAATGTTGGTCACAGTTATTACTGTTCTTACTTGTCTTTAGTTTCCTATTTATTGTTATTCTTTTTTTTTTATTTAAAAAAAAATTTTTTTTTTAACGTTTATTTATTTTTGAGACAGAGAGAGACAAAGCATGAACGGGGGAGGGTCAGAGAGAGGGAGACACAGAATCTGAAACAGGCTCCAGGCTCTGAGCTGTCAGCACAGAGCCTGACGCGGGGCTCGAACTCACGGACCGCGAGATCATGACCTGAGCCGAAGTCGGCTGCCCAACCGACTGAGCCACCCAGGCACCCCTATTTATTGTTATTCTTATTAGTAGGTAAAAAATACTGCAGTATTTGTTACTTTTATTATTGAATATGTGTCTGGTATTCATTTGGTCTGCAACAAATTAGGTTTTTTTCCTTTCTCAAGCTTGGTCTGTTGCACTCTCTCCTATAACTGGTGTCCCAGGACTGATGTTTGCGAGCCCTGACTCTTGCAGGTGTCAGGGGCATGGAATTTGGGGGTGAAGAAATTGAGGGTGATGGCCTGGTAATACATCCTCAGAACCCCATCACACGAGCCCCAGGTCACCTACACTTTTCCTGCTGTGGCTGAGCGAGGTGGTGGCTACATGAGCTATTTCAGGGACTTTCCAGGGATTTCTTGAACCTTCTTCTCCCAAACACTCGTACATCCCACTCTTCCTCGCCCCCCCCCCCCACCCGCCCCCAGCCTCTCCCTAGTGACCGACAAAACTTTTTGGGTATCTTCTGAGATATTTTCCTTACACAAAGACAGCCTAAGAGCCAGCTACTTAAACAACATTTACTTAAAACCCGACCAGGAGCCAGGTTGTCTCTCCACACGTAGAGACTGTTCTGATGGGCCTCCAATGTTTCAGATTTATAAACCTAGGAGACTCTTGCTGCCATTTTATGATTCAGAAGGGGAAACTGAGGTTGAGAGAGGCGAGTGATTTACCCCAGATCCCAGATCACACACCAGTTAGGGGTAGGGTTAGAAAGAGATTCAGACTTTGGGACTCATTGTCAGTGAGGCAGTATAAGGGGATGGGAAATGAGGACCAGCCTCAACTATCACCCGGTTCTAACATTTTTTTTTTTTTGAGAGAGAGAAAGAGAGAGACTCTCAAGCAGATGCTGCCCGACACAGGGCTTGAACTCCTAAACCATGAGATCGTGACCTGAGCCGAAACCAAGAGTCCCGCGTAATGGACTGAGCCACCCGGGTGGCCCCCTAGCTCTTATCACTGCATGTGTGCCCTTGGGCAAGCACTCCAGTCCTCTGAACCTCAGTCTTCTTACCTGTGAGATGAGCATGATCATACCTTTCTCACAAGAATGGTAGGAAGAATAAAGTAGATAATGGAGAGGAAGTCATCCTGCACAGTGCATGGCAGAAAATAAGTCCCCCTTTCCTCCTACCTGCCCTTTCCTTCCTGAAGTGAACAGAGGCATTAGAATCAGACAGTCCTGGGGGCAAATCCTCTGAGAACTTGGGAAAAGTGTTAACTTTCCTGGGTCTTGGCTTTTCTTAACTATGAAACGGCAACAGGAATGATCACATTGAGGGTTCTTTGAAGAATTCAGACAGATGATAGATGTAGCACAGGGTGCCCTTTTGTTTTATTATTATTATTATCTTTTTTTTAAAATTTTTTTTTTTAACGTTTATTTATTTTTGAGACAGAGACAGAGCATGAACGGGGGAGGGTCAGAGAGAGAGAGACACAGAATCTCAAACAGGCTCCAGGCTCTGAGCTGTCAGCACGGAGCCCGACGCGGGGCTCGAACTCACGGACCGCGAGATCATGACCTGAGCTGAAGTCGGACGCCCAACCGACCGAGCCACCCAGGCGCCCCTATTTTTTTTTTTTTTTTTTGAGACAGCGAGAGACACAGCACGAGCAGGGGAGGGGCAGAGAGAGAAGGAGACACAGAATCCGAAGCAGGCTCCAGGCTCTGAGCTGTCAGCACAGAGCCTGATGTGTGGCTCTAACTCATGAGCCGTGAGATCATGACCTGAACCAACGTTGGACACTCACCTGACTGAGCCACCCAGGCACCCCTAGGATGCCCTTTCAGACGAAACTTTTATTTTTCTTTCCACCTGCCTCCAGGATTCCTTCCAGAGCATCACAGGCCAGGATCCCCTGGCCCCATGCTAAGATGGTGGGAGACTGTGAGTCTGTATGTGTCTGGCTCCTCCCCTGGGCACGGAGCAGTGAAGCCAGCTCTCTGCAGGCACAAGGGTTGGGGGTGGATGTGGGGGGTGCAGCCAGCAGAGATGATGGCTCTGGGGACAGCAGTCCTCCCTCCCAGGCCTCAGGCCACTTCAGGACACGGATCCCTTCAGGGGCGTCCAACCCAAAGAGGGTCACTGCAGCAGCTTCCAAAGGGGGTGTTGGAGACCCGGACATGTAAATAACTCTGAGGAGACAGCCCCTTGGCACCCCTTCCTGGTCGTCAGGAGTACACATTACGTTATTCAGAGAGACCCTGAGGTTTCAAACCACTTCATATTTAATCAGCAATCATGCTTCCTTCCAAAACCCATTCCAGGAAAAACATCAGTTTAGCTCTCGACAAGAAACAAAGCTTTCTGAAAACTTGCGCACATAGCCCGGGCCTTGAGGGACACACAGCCTCTTTTGAGTCAGAGGTGGTGCCAGCCTAGGACACTGTGGCCAAGGCAGTGCACATTGGTCCAGTGTTTCAGGTGTCCTCAGTCCTGAGATGAGCTCATGGTACAGCAGAGCAGGGGGCTGATGAGCACATTAGACATAATTCTTTTTTTTTTTTTTTTTTTTTTAATGTTCACTTATTGAGAGAGAGTGAACATGAGCAGGGGAGAGGCAGAGAGAGAGGGAGAGAGAGAATCCCAAGCAAGCTTCACGCCCAACCCGAAGCCCAACACACACACGGCTTGATCCCGTGACCCTGGGATCATGACCTGAGCTGAGATCAAGAGCCACCCAGGCGCCCCTCATTAGACATAATTCTTACCCTCATAAACTCCACACACTCTGTGTTCCCACTGGGTATAATTGAACGAGCTATAGGCAAATTCAGCGGAACTTTGAGAATGTATAACCAGGAGGCTGGCTCTAGTTCAGACTGGGTGGGAGTTGCCTGCTCCTTTCTTTATGGTGGGAACCTGGGGATGAGTCCAGTCTTCAAAATCATTTGCAGATTTTAAGTCCATGCTATTTCTAGACGCCATGCCAGCCTTTATGGTGTAGCCACAGATCAAGAAGAAAGGAAGATGAGGCCAGAAAGAGTACCAACCCTCAAGCTGAGGTGACGTTGACTAAAGCCCTGAACCTCACGGTGTTTTGGGGGCGTCCTCCTGTTTCCCGTGGAGAGGCATTCCTAGGGCCTCCCTGTTTTGCACCAGGAAGTGAGCTCAGAGACTCTGTCTGTGTTGCTTGGTTTTGAGCTCTGTCCCACATCTGCAAAACAGGGACAATAAGAGTCTCTGGCTCTGGGACGCCTGGGTGGCTCAGTCGGTTAGGCGGCCGACTTTTGATTTTGGCCCAGGTCATCATCTCGTGGTTCATGGGATCGAGCCCCACGTCGGGCTCTGCGCTGACAGTGCGGAAGCTGCTTGGGATTCCCTTTGTCCCTCTCTGTCTGCCCCTCCCCCCCAACCCCCCCTTGGACACACACTCTCTCTTTCTCAAAAAAAAAAAAAAATCTCTGCTTTGCCGCCGTGTGGTGAGAATGCCTCTGGAATACCAAGCGGAAGTGCCCAGCCCCAGCTCCCAGCTTGTAGTACCTGAGGGACGCTTGCCTGCTTCTTCCAGGAAACTTGTCCACACGAGACTGAGGCACTCTGTGGCACGGGCCGGGCTTCAGCTACGTGTGTGTGATTCCTAGTCCAGAGCCCCCTGCCCCGCTGTACCGTGAGCTCATCTCAGGATAAATGGTGGAAAATTCTAGCAGACCTTAACTTTATGCTTTGAATTTGAACTTCATTTGGGAGATATTAGGGATACGCTGAAGCTCTTTAAACTGAAAGTCATATGACAAAGCTGCTTTTGGATGTGGGGCGACCAGGGTAGATATGGGGACTGAGGATGCAATGAAAACTGGGGAGTAAGAATCTGCTTTATTTTGACTGTCCCACGCAGTTGGGTCTTGAGGAATAGCTACTCCTGAACTGGGGCAGGGCGAGGCTGGGAAGGACAGACTGGACAGGGGTCATCTCCCCCTGCAAAGCACTTAGTGGTTGCCTGTGTAATTTGAGCCTGGCTCTGATTTAATCTCTGTGGCCCATCAGCTGTGCCCACAGCATCTACCTCAGCATCCGCTTGCTACGATGTCGGCTGGCGATTATACCCTTCCACCCTTTGAAGAAGACGAGGGCTTCAGACGCCGAATTTAAATCGCTGCCATTCAAGGTCAAAGTGGTAATCGTTCTGCCGGTCACCCGTGAGGAATTATGTCATAGTTGTTCTTCTTGCCAGGAGCTTTCCAGATATTATCTCTCATTCTCCCAGCAACCCTGAATAATGGGTATTATTATTTATACTTCATGGAAAAGGAAACTGAAGCTCTGAGGTTCCTTTCAACAACATGCAAGGAAACAGTTTGCTAAAGGAAAGAAGTAGAAAATGATCCTAGCCTGCTCTGAGTGTGAAACTTACTGCTTTCTGCCCAACCACCTTTTACAGATGATCCATTTTTCCAGATGAGGAAACTGAAGCTCAGAAAAGCTAGGTGAATTACCCAAGATCATGCAGCTGATACAATAGCTAAGTAACAGCTAACTTTTATAGAGTGTGCTCTATGACCCCGGGCGGTGGGCTTAGGGCCTAATGTACATTCTCTCATTTAATCTACCTAACAGCCTGCCTTACATCACCAATAAATGCCAGAACTGGTATTTATGATCAGGTCTACCTCTGCTCAGAGCTTTCTTCTGCCCAGTTCTGCTCTAAGGAGACTGATGGGGGATTGATATAAATCCCAGGTTTTCAATGGAGGAAAGCTAATGTTGGCTAAGAAATGTGACACCTAATCAGAATTTATGGGGTGAAGTTGTCATGAATGCAATTCCTGTCCATTTCTAAGTGATGGATGGAGGTCAGAGCACCAAGGATCAGGAATCTCTGGCCTCACGTAATGGACATTTGAGTGAAGGGCACCAGTCAGTCTCTGCGATGGATGAACAGATAAAACCCCTGAGACACCCGGGATGGTTGAGATGAGATGGATGAACGCAGGCTGCCTCTCTGGGATCTTTCTTTCCCAAGGAAGTTGATGGAAGATGTGTCAGGCTTCGCTCACTGCATTCCAGCCCAAAGGGTCAGCTGTCCAAAACCCGAGAGCATCCCATACCCAGAGGTGAGGGGGCTGGGGAAGGGTGCTCACAGTCTCTGCCCCAGTCCTGGAGGAGAGGTGCTGTCTGCTCTGTCAGTACCGCAGACATTCCTGGGAGGTGAAAGGCAGTTCCACAGGCAGTCCTGGGAGCCCCTCCGAACCCCAGGAAGGCCCTGCTCATCCTGGCTGGCTCTCCCTTGAAACGATGATGGAAAATGCAGGGCCTGCTATGAAGAGTGGTGGAGGCCGGAAGGCAGCAGCTGTATCAGGAGCCCAGTTTATTTTCTCCATGCAACCCCGGGAGAGTCATCACGTCATAGAGTTGGAAGGCTAATCAGAAAATTAGTGGACTTTGGTGGAAATTTTTGGAATTATAATGAGTGCTCGCAGATCCGCAGTTTCCTTTCTCTGCCCCAGTAGCCCAGTGAGGAGTGCATTGTTATTCTACCCATTTTTATAAACGAGGTGACCGAGGCCTCGTAAGGGCAAGTCATTTGTCCTTATGCCTTGGCTGCTAAGTAATGCAGCCGGGTCTTGTGTGCAGGGCTCCTAACTCTGGCTCACCTTTTTCCTGCAATGTGACTTAGATATCACCTGGTTCAGCCTCTGACTGTTTCTACCAACTTTGCTTGAACATCCAACGTGGCCCATTCTAGGGTCAGACAGTTATAACCGAGTGTTAAAAATGATACCATTTTTTGAGTCCCTGTTATACACCAAGAAGTATTCTAAATGTACAGTGACCCTCCGATGAGCCATACATGGTTTAAATTTGTGGGAATTGAGTTTCATAGAACACAAGTGACTTGCTTAAGGTCACACAACCAGTAAGTGATGGAGCAGGAATTCAAACTCAAGTCCATCTTATGTCAAACCCATGGCACCATATGTTCTCCTTATGTTGAATTAAAATCATCTCTAATTTCCATATGGATGTTCTTTAAAATTTTTTTTAATGTGTATTTATTTTTGAGAGAGACCAAGACAGAATGCGAGTGGGTTAGAGGCAGAGAGAGAGGGAGACCCAGAATCCGAAGCAGGCTCCAGGCTCCCAGCTGTCAGCATAGAGCCCGACATGGGGCTCGAACTCATGAGCTGTGAGATCATGACCTGAACCAAAGTCGGACGCTTAACTGTTGTCTGAGCCACCCAGGCGCCCCTTCCATATAGATGTTATTGCTTGCTTTTGCATCAGGCAATCTGTTGTCCTGGCATGTGCTGGAAGAAATGTTTGCTTTCTAAGTCTTCTCTCCTCCAGGTCCAGAATTCCCGGTTCCTCCAGTTCTTTCTGATGAGATGTGGCTGTCAGATGGTCCGATGGTCCGTGCTCCTGTCATTCACATTGTATCAGGAAGCACAGAGTGGTAGAACAGGCATGGGCCTTGAGGCCTGAAGAAGTGGCCTCTGCTTTAGTTCTGGGTTTACGAGCTGTGTTTCATTACTTGCTTCTGGGATCCTTATCTACTTCATGTGAATACTACCTAATTCTCAAGGTTGTTTCAAGAATACTGTGTAGGAAATTAAGGCAGTGATAGTCAATTACGAATTATAACAGACCTACAATTAAAAGCCATCCACAATAAAACAGAAAACAGAACTAACCTAAACGTTCACAGCAGAATGGTTAAATAACAAAGGTACATCATGTCAATGGGATAATGTGCAGCTATTAAAGTTTCTTTAAAAAAAAAAAAGCCTATGATAAAATGCTAATCAAATCAAGCAATGTATGTCAGTTATACCTCAATGAAGCTAAAAACCAAAACAAAACAAACAAGATATAAAACGTTATCTCTAGTATGATTTCCGCTCAACATAAAGTAAGCCTGGAATAAAATACATCCCGACATTAATCATCGTTTCAACAATATCTTGAGATGATAGGCTAACAAAGAGCACACACGTGTGTAAATATGTATGTGTGTACATGTGTACATTCTTTACATTTTTCTGTTTTCCAAATTTTCTGCAATGCGCATGGTCATTTTGAAAAGCAACCCAAAATATGGGGCTCAGAAGGGGCACAGTGAGCTCCCAGATAGGGCCTCAGTGGCCCAGAGATCAATTAGCACCTTTTCAAAACTATTTTGTTTTTCTGACTGTGCCGAAGTGCCATTTCAGCGGCTCTCCTCTGCTTACTCATCTCTTTTGGCATCACTATCTTGATTTGACTGGATTCAAAGAGGAAGCAAATACAACAGAGTAAAGCCAGTCTTTAGGAACTGCCTGGGCTCAGATTGCAAAAACGATATGCTGACATAGTCTTTAGAAGAAAACCACAGAATCTCTTTAGCATCTCACCAAGAAAGCAGCAAGATGAGAAGTTGCCTCGTCACCTGCTCCTGGAGGGTTAGCTGTTTGGGGCATGCCAAGGCAGGTTGCCAGATGGATGAATCTTGCCTAAAATACCCAGTGGGTGACCTGGGGACAGTTAAGTCTTGTCAGGGTGGCTCCCTAAGTTATGTCTTCTTTGCCTGATAATAATAAAACTGATTGCCTCTAAGCAAAACGTGGCTCCCACTTGCTGGGTAGGGCAGGAGGGGAAAGGTAAGGAAAAGAATGTTTTCTGGAGTTGCTTCAACTATAGATTCAGAGGAACAGCAGGAAGCTGAGCCCTTGGAGGGTGTTGGTGTGACTGGTTCTGAAAATAGCAGAACCTTAGCCTTCTTCCTGTCTTGCCATTGGAGTGACCACTGCCGAGGAATTTATTTTTTTTTCTATTTACACAATGGAACTATGCAAGAAGAAAAGGAATGTAGATATTATGGGATGCAGGGTACATCCCATTTGTTGTTACCAAGGAGAAGGCATCAAGGTATTGCCAAGGCCATCTAGGTGGCAAGGCAGGGTTAGAACTTTACACCCTATTTAGGGGCGCCTGGGTGGCTCAGTCGGTTAAGCATCCAACTTCGGCTCAGGTCATGATCTCACAGTTCATGAGTTCGGGCCCCATGTCGGGCTCTGTGCTGACAGCTCAGAGCCTGGAGCCTGCTCCCGATTCTGTGTCTTCCCCCCTTCTCTCTGCCCCTCTCCGGCTTGTGCTCTGTCTCTCTCTCTCTGTCAAAAATAAATAATAAACATTAAAAAAAAAAGAATTCTAGTTACATAATATTTTAAGAAAAAAAATTTTTTAACGTTTATTTTTGAGACAGAGAGAGACAGAGCATGAATGGGGGAGGGTCAGAGAGAGAAGGAGACACAGAATCCGAAACAGGCTCCAGGCTCTGAACTGTCAGCACGGAGCCCGATGCGGGGCTCGAACCCACGAACCGTGAGATCATGACCTGAGCCAAAGTCGGACGCTTAACCGACTGAGCCACCCAGGCGCCCCTGGGTGCACAATATTAAATGAGGGACACTGAGAGGTCAGAGAGGTTCTGATTTGCCAAAAGACATGGTACCCCAAGTGAATTTCCATGCCTTGGGAGAGCTCACTCTACACCATTTGTTGCTTTGTTCGTTCAACAAACTGTTTACCCATCCCTGTCCTCTTATGCCAGGCAATGCATTTACAACATGATTAAGAAATGGTCTTAGCCTCCATATGGTCACAGTCTGGTAAGGGAGGCAGGCATTGACCCTGATAGTAATAATTTAGCGTGATCAGTGCTGTAACTAGAAGCAGGCACCCGTGTGGGGGCATCGTACGGCAGGGTTCATTGGTCCTGGTGTGTGGGGTCACAGAGGGCAGAGAGGAGGCAGCTCTTGAACTGAAGCCTGAGTACGTACACTTCAGAGAAAAGGAGGGGGGGGCAGGGTAGGTGGAGGAAAAACCTGAGGGAAGGCCTAGAAGGGATAGAACATGGCTGGCCCAGGGAAGAGCAGTTAGGCTGTGGGGAGGGGAGGCGGGAAAGAGGTGTGGGCTGCAAAGGAGGCGCATGCTTGCTCTCTGGAGACCTTTGCAAAAGGAGGAGGAGAACAGGTTGTCATTCTTACCCTGCTGGGACTCAGCTTTTGTCCCTTGTCTGGGCCTCACTCTCTTTGATCCCAGCAAGGCCATTGTTTCCCCAGCGCTGGCTTCTCTGCTTCCAGGGGGAAAATGTGGTCTTTGTTCTCCCGAGAGAGACTTTTCATCCCAGTCCTGCCCTGGTGGGGACCAGCCAGGGAGGGGCTCTGTGTGAGGAGCCAGTCCCTGGCAGCTGGGGGGACAAGGGCCGCCCCTGTCCCCGTTCCCCGCCTTGTGTGGGTTGCATAGAGCTCTCAGAATCTGCTTGCTCACTTGGTACAAATCCCGCTGTGTTGGGGGTGGAGAGGGAGTTCTGGGCAAACAGCTTCAGCTTCTTTATTTTGAAAAATTGCCTTTGTTAACGTTTTCAGCCTGATCTTAATATGAAGCAAATGCAGCGAGGCCTGGTGAAAACCTGGGTTCGAATCCTATTTCCACCGTTTACTGGCTGTTGGCTGGGGGAAGACATTTCTGTCCCTGGGAGTCTTAGTAGCCGCTCTGAAAAATCAGGAAAACGATATTTACCCCACAGCATTGCCATGAGGTTTTATGTGCTCATTCAGTAGCATGTTACGTACTTACTATGTGGCAGGTGCCAAAGAAATCTGGGGAAAGAGGGAGACTTGACCTACCCATCATGAAGCTTACCAGCAGGGAAGAGACTCAACACAGCCTTGTAAGTGTTGCCAGAAGAAATGTGGCTTGCCAAGGTGGTGTGTAACAGGACTTCGCTGAGTCTTGGGGGGGTGGGTCACGAGAGGGGCCCCCAGAAAGGTGGTGCTCATGCTGAGGTTTGCTGTACATACAGGGAGCCTGGGATGTGGGAGATAGTTGGTGAATGCTCACTCCCACCCCCTGCCTTGGATCACACCTCTCTCATCAACACCTACCAGGTTTCTGTGGGTTGATGAAACCCCCTCCCCTCTAGGGAGCTTACTCAGCTGAAAAGAAGTGGATGCTGGGGGCCGCTTCCAGTGGCCTGGAAATTGATGAAGACACATACTAGGGAAGGACCACAGGGCCAGGTGGGAGACTTCTCCATGCCTTAATGAGAAGTGCGGACGCTGTGCTACTCAGAGCGGAGCTCTGGGCCCAGCTCACCAGGCTAGAGAAGGGGGGGCAGCCTCCAGACCGCAGTGCTTTGTGAGGGGAAACAAACGGACCTGTAACTTGATCGAGGTGGCCAGGGAGGCTACAAGAGCTGTAAGGATGAAGAAGACCTTTCAGAAGCATGTCAGGAGGTGGAGGCAGCTTCCTTTCTTCCAGTGAGGGGGTGTGCAGCACGGAGCTGCCCCTTGGAGTGGCCCTGAACCCGGGGGCGTGGGTGGTGCTGCTTTGGGCATCTTTGGGCTGTAGTGCTCACCTGTATGGAGCACCTTCCATAGGCCAGGGACATTTACAGAGCGTGCACGTTCATTAGTCCTTGCAGCAACCTGTCTGCTGGGGAGCATTTTTACTCCCGTTTGGCACATGAGAGAGCTGAGGCTCAGAGAAGTGAAGTGACTTGCCTGAGGTCACACGGCCAGTAAGTGGTGAAGTTGGGACTTAGGTCCAGTTTTGAATGTCTTCGAATCCATAGTTCTTCCACCGTATTATGCTGCCGGATAACTTCTTGGACAATATTTCCTTCTGAATTTTCTACATATAGTAATGATAAGAAGAATCCCCTTTATGTAATTTGTGTTACAAAGCAGGCGTGCAAATGACATTTCCCAGGGTCCTCGTTGCCCCGTCTCTGCGAGGTGCAGTGTTATCACATTCGGGAAGTTCAGCCAGGCAGGTGGCTCCCCCACTGTCCCGCAGCAGGGAAGCCACGGAGCTGGGGTGGGGGGATGCCAAACCCTGTGCACTCTCAACCGTTGTCTTGAGACCCACGTGGGCTCCTCAGGTATCCCCTGATAGCCAGACCATCTCCAGATCCTTAAGATAAAAGCCCAAACACAAACCGTGTGTTTTTCTAACAAGCTCAAAGCCTTCACTTTGTTTCTAACGCTTGATGCCCAAATCCCCTGTCCTGGGGCCCCTCCTGCCTAGAAAGGGCTGGCTGGCCATGTGTATTTTTCACAGGGGCTCCCACAAAGAATGTTGCATGTAATAGGAAACATGTGTCATTGGTGTTTGCTGGAGTGCTGCACCCCATGCCCTTTGCTTCGCAGCTGGTAGCCCCTTCTGCTGAAGCCCTAGGTGGAGGGGACCCCTAGAGAGATTTCCTCCCCCAGAACAGCCCCTCCTGCAGGCAGAGCCGGGCACTGAGCTCACCCAGCCCTCTTGTCTCACTTCCCCACGGGAGCCCTTGCTCCCCTTGAGGCTCAGATGTCTCTGAGTTCAAGCTGGAAACGTGCATCATATGTACTCAATCCTATTGGGGGGCGGGGCGGGGGGGGGTAAAGTACAGAATGAACCCGGGCACAGACCATTCTGCCTTCTGTCTCCAGGCAGCCGGTGTGCCGTGATTTTTGTTGGAGGAGAGACTAAAGTTCACTGTGATGGAGACCTTCATGTCAGTGTGTTTCTGGAGAACTCTGCAGCTTAAGGAAGGGTGTTAGTACTTTGTCCTTTCCCTTCTTAGAAGACAGGGTCACATGAAAGCACTGATTCTTGAACTTGGATGTGTATTAGAATCACCTGGCAGACTTAAGCACAGATGGTGCCCGCCCCCCCCCCCCCCCCCCCCCCCCCCCGCCCTGTCCTGGGGTTTCAGATTCTGTGGCTTGGGTACAGCCCCATAATAAGCACTTTTCTTTTTTAAGTTCATTTATTTATTTTGAGAGAGAGTTGGGTGGGGGGCAGAGAAGGAGAGAGGGAATCCTAAGCAGGCTCTGTGCTGAAAGCTTTCAGCACAGAGCCTGATGCAGGGCTCCATCTCACAATGTGTGAGATCATGACCTGAGCTGAGATCAAGAGTTGGACACTTAACTGCCTGAGCCACCCAGGTGCCCCTGCACTTTTAACAGATTCCCAGTTGACATGTTGCTGCTGGTTCACAGCCATGCCTCGAGCACTGCTGGTCTGCAGGAAGGGTGGAGGTCGTGAATGAGTTTGTCAAAGAGGAGGATAGGAAATGAGATTGTACTGCGCTGAGAGACATCTTTCTAGAAATCAGACTTGGGCACATGCCTCACATACTCAGAGGTCTCCACGGCCCCCCCGCTGCCTGCAGGATCAGGGCTCAGGTGCGGCACCTGGCAGTGTGAGGACCCTCCTACTTGGGCTCTGCCTTCCTCTCAAGAGCCCTGTTGCCTCCACTCCCCTCTTGGACTCCATATGCCCATGACCCTGGGCTTCTCATCCTGCCCTTAGTGTAGTGACCTTTTTCCTCCTTCCCTGTCTTTACACATGCTGCTTCTACTACTACCTGGGTCAGCCCGGTCCTCTTTCCTAAACCTGGGAAACTCCTCCTTATCTGAACGGACCCCTCAGCTGCTACTGCTGAGAAACCTTCCCTGATTGTCCCAGATGAAGCTTTGGCTTCCTTCCCTGTCCTGATGCGGCAGTGATGTTGTATCTCCACCCAGGGCTCCCTCCCCATACCCTACAGCTGTCTCCTGTCCCCCTCAGCCTGGGATCATTCTTTCCTGGGATCTAGTTCTGTGCCTGACACCTCAAGGGATGGGCTGGAGCCGAGATGGCATGGCATTCGGTGCAAATGTGTTGTGAATTGAGTGCAATCACTGCAAGGTCGGGTAGTTCATGGTAGGTCATTCGTGCACCTGCCCCAGGTAGGCACCACGCTGGGTGCTGGGGATATATCTCTGCCCTGGCTCTCATGTAGTTTATTGTCAGAGGGGGAGGAAGGCATGAACTGGTTAGTTTCAGCATCGGTAAGAGGAGTAATGGGGGAAACGGTATAAAAAGGGCTCGTGGTAAAAGTACTCCGTCTGAGGGGAGTTAGAGGCAAAGGACAAAGGAAGGCTTCCAAAGGGGGTGACGTGTAAACCAAAGCTCGAAAGATAGACAAGCTGGGGTATGGCACGTTTAGGGACTGAAATCATCATATCAGAGGGCAGAGATGAAGTGGCCTTGATTTACAGTGGGGATTGGGAGGTAGAGGGAAGTCCCTTGGAAGTGATGATACGGTGAACACCCAAGGGCCTTTGTCCTGGTGAGGTGAGGGTGAAGCAGAACAGAAAAAACATGGAAGAGGCAGAGTGACCATCTTACGGCATGGTCCGGTCTGAGACGTCTTGAGGGTGTGAGATCAGTGCAGGCTGGCCATCAGGAGGGCTTCCTGGAGACAAGGTTGTCAAGGATGGGCAGGATGTGGAAGGTAAAAGGAAGAAGGGAGGGCTCTGGGTCGGGGGTAAGGGGAGCCTGTAGGAAGGCACGGAGGTGCGCGTCTAGGTTGGCAGAGGCACGGAGATGGAAGCGACCTTCCTCATCAGGGGTGCCCTGGATGCCCCTGTAGGCCTGTTCACACAGCCGTAGCAGCTCTGGTGGGGCAGAGGTTGTGATACAATTCCCTTGTTCCACAGGAGGCAGCCAGCACAGAGATTCATGGCAATTGCAGCAGGGGTCACCCGGCCACAAGGTTTGGTGGTTTGTTCTCTTCCAAGGGGTTGACCGTCCCCCTGCTCCAGAAGCTCTTCTGGCCGCCTCATCAGGGGCGAACAACACGGTTGGCTCTGTGGCATGCATCACGGTTCCTTTCACCTGAATTTTTCCCATTCCATGATCAATACAGAAACCACTCTTGTTCTGCTTAAGCCATTTGCCAGTGGTTCTCTTCCTGGTTCCCTGACACCTGTTGGGTTCACACCATAGTCATGAGGAAAGGGAGGGAGGGCAGAAATGGATTGAAAGCTCATTGTGCATCAGGATCAGGCTAGGCCCAGGCGTGCACAATATTAGTCCTCACCACCAGTGGCTGATGGTGTTTATGGACAAGGACACGGAAGCTCATGACAATGGTGAAGCTCAAGTTCAAGATGAACCCCTTACCTGAACCCGTATTGTTAGGTGGTAGGCTGAGATCCAATCTCTGATCTGTTTGAACAAGCAGAATAAACAATACCAGCTGGAAAAAAAAAAGCTCAGAAGCCAGAGCCTTACCTGAGGGTCAGTGTGCAGTGGGAGAGTGTTTCTGGAACATGATACACGTTCATACGTGCCAGCCTCCTTCCTGTACTTTCCAGCCTCCTCTCCCCCACCAGCTCTAGCTCATGTTTTAAGCATCCTCATGATGCCTGTGTTAGGCGCCCCTCTTCCAGCTTCCGTTTTCTTTGTACTTATCCTTCACGTAGAATTTAGCACAATGTACCATAATGGATGTTGTTTCCCTGGACTTTTTTTTTTTTTTTTTTTCAGTTGACTATAAACTGACGGAAGCAGGGTTCATGATGAATCTCTGAATCCTCAATGCCTACACAGCCCTTGGCACACAGAAGATGCATGAGTAGATTCTGGTTGAGTGAAAGAATGAACAAGTAAAGGGATGAACCTTGTCCCCAGATTCATTTTACCACAGTTGACCTAGAAAGTCCCATCCTCTACATTAGGAGGTTCAGGGAGATGTGGAGACATGTGTGAAGTACCACGGGTAGCCAGATGAAAGCCAGCCAGAACAAAACGAAACAAAGCAGCCACCACCCCCACCACTGCCCAGGGTCCCCTGTCCTCCAACACTTCGCAGCGATCAACCACCCAGATCTCCTGTCTGGAACTCACGTTATTCTCTAACGATCAGCTCCAAAACTAGCAGAGATTGCGGGCTGCCTGCCTCATACCCGTTCTCTTTGTCTTGCTTACTAATTTAAATGAATTGGGAGTTGCAAAATGCCCAGTTTAAAACAGACATTTCCCAGCCCCTTAGCAGCAAGGTGTGGTCCTGTGATGAAGTTCTGGCCAATGAGATATAAGGAGTTTGGGGATGGGGTGTGTGGGAAATCTCTTTAAAAAAGGAGAGGGGAAGGGGGCGCCTGGCTGGCTCAGTTGGTAGAGCATGTGATTCTTGATCTCGGGGGGTGTGGGTTTGAGACCCTCATTGGGTATAGAGCCTACCTGAAAAAAAAAGGAGAGGATAAGAAAGATAAAGGTCTTTTTTGTTGTTGGTTTTGCTTTTCCCTTTTCCTTTCCGAATGTTGACATAATGATAATGGTAGTTGTGGAAGTGATTTTGGACCATGAAATAATCTTGAGGATGGAGGGGCAGAGAGATAGAAGGAACTTGGCTTCTTCAGGACCGTGGAGCCCTGGGTTGCTTGCTTCTGGACTTCTTATGTGGGGAAAAAACACACCTCTTTGTTTAAGTCACTCTTATCAGTTGCTGTTTATTTATTGAAAGATGCAGGAAGGAAAGTCAGGGGTCATCAGCTCTGAGCCTGGTGGGCGAGGCTGTTTTTAGAAATAGAATCTAGAAAGCTGTCAGAGGTGCACCTGGCTGAACGGGTGTCCTGCGGCCGGAGGAGAGTTCAGTGATGGTGTAGAGTCTGGCTTCACTCACCAGCACCACCTCCCATCTAGTCCATCTACTAGGAACAGGGTAGGGCGTGGAGACTGGGCAGGGGCAGGGTGTCTCAGTTCCTCCCGTGGGGCTCTGTGACCTTGGGCTGATCTCATCATTGCACTTCGGGGTTCGAGTGGACTTCAGAGATCCAGAGACTGTGTCAGATGCTGAAGGTTACCTGCCCCGAAGTCATTTCTGCTTTGGTTCTTGTTATCAGAGCACTGATTTTGTTGCTCATCATGGTAATTCCCTTTTCTTTTTCCTGATTGTTTAGTTAAGAGGCATGTGATCACCCTCCTCCCCCTGCCTCCCGCCCCCACCATGAAAAACAAGGGGGTACATCTGGGAAATTTTCCTCATTCTTTTCTTAAGGGAGGCCCAAGGCGAACACTCAGCTCTTCTTGCCTTTGGGCATTGCTGAGTGGGGGTGTGAAGTTTGGAGCTGAAGGAGCTGTCTTGACACCATTAAAGAATGACCTAGAAACTGGTTGTGGCCCTGATCCCTTTGAGGCCCTGTAATACCAAGCCCAGGACCCCTATATCTGGGCTTCTTGCTGTGAGATAACAAATCGAGTTACTGATTATCACTTTTTTTTTTTTCCTCTTAGGCATGAGCATCTCAACTTAAAAAGAATCTGATCTCTTTTTTTGATAAGAGTGGAGAATGAGGCTCAGGGAGGGAAAGCAACTTGCCCAAGGTCACACTGTAGGTGCAACAGTGACAACTTGGAATCCTATCTTCCTCTCTAATGAAAAAAAGTCTTTCTTTTTCCTGCATAGAGCACGTGGGGTCCCCTCAAGAATCGAGCGAGAGCCAGGTCACGATCTCGCGGTCTGTGAGTTCGAGCCCCGCGTCGGGCTCTGGGCTGATGGCTCGGAGCCTGGAGCCTGTTTCCGATTCTGTGTCTCCCTCTCTCTCTGCCCCTCCCCCGTTCATGCTCTGTCTCTCTCTGTCCCAAAAATAAATAAAAAACGTTGAAAAAAAAATTAAAAAAAAAAAAAAAAAAAGAATCGAGCGAGATTCCACACGTTTGGGATACACGGAGAGCATTTTACTGGTTCTTTTCTTTCTCTCTTGATAGGTGAGCCACAGATGTGGCACCAAGTCCAATTCTACCACGATGAACATCCTCCCACATGACAACAAAAAGAATAATCGTTCTTCACGTTTATAGAGCACTTGATCATTTATATAGCGTGTCAGCATTTGCCAAGGTTTTTCAAATCCATAATTTTGTTAGATTTTCACAACACTGCAGGGTGGGCCAGACAGGGATTATTATTCCCATTTTACAGATGAGGACCTTGAGCGTCAGAGAGGCTGATTCACCTCAGGGAAATCCGGGCCTTGAAACTGAAGTGTGAGTGGAATAAGTACAAGCCTAGAGCAGGGAGTTCCAATGTCAGTGTTCTTTGCTGTTCACAATGCCCTGTGTCCTTCTGTGGTCTGGGTTAAGATCCACAAGGACTCGGGGCGCCTGGGTGGCTCAGTCGGTTGAGTGTCCGACTTCGGCTCAGGTCATGATCTCGTGGTCCGTGAGTTCGAGCCCCGCGTCGGGCTCTGTGCTCATGGCTCAGAGCCTGGAGCCTGTTTCCGATTCTGTGTCTCCCTCTCTCTCTGCCCCTCCCCCGTTCATGCTCTGTCTCTCTCTGTCTCAAAAAAAAATTAAAAAAAACGTTAAAAAAAAATTAAAAAAAAAAAGATCCACGAGGACTCTGTGGGGTAGGCCAAGTGAGTATTCATCCCCACTTTACAGAGGAACAAGTAGAGGCTTGGAGAGGTAGATAGAGGTCCCCGAACCAGGTCATTGTGGCAATAAGCTGTCATCCTTCCCTGACTCCACAGCATTTTCTAGAATCATTCCTGATATGAATATCTGACCTGGTGGCGAGAAGGGCAGATATGGCCGTCTAAGTAGCAAGTCACAGGGGCCAAGAGAAGCTAAGTGGCCTGGCTGAGATGACTGTGCCTATAGCCAAAGTACAGATCTGGGCTTCCTGGCTCCCTGTCCATAGTTCTTCATCCTCCTCCTCCACCTCCACAGTGACAGGTGTTACTGGCTTATGTCACCTCTCTAAGGGATCATATTTCCCCTTGTCTGTCCTGGGAACATGCTCATCCCTCCATTGCTGTAACCTGTTCGCTGGAATGGT
This sequence comes from Panthera onca, assembly GCF_046562875.1. Lineage (NCBI taxonomy): Eukaryota > Metazoa > Chordata > Mammalia > Carnivora > Felidae > Panthera > Panthera onca. The sequence continues at coordinate 176,040,734 of NC_138346.1, forward strand.
GTCTGTCTCGATAAATATTTCTTAAGTGAATAAATGAATCTCTACATTCCAAGCAAATATTTATTGATGGTCAGATGCCTGGTGGGCCTTGGGGGGAGGACAGCGGCCAGGCTCAGCAGTAACAAAGTACATGTGAGAGTCTACCTTTGAGTTCTCATTGTCCCCACTGCTCTGTGACCTTGGGGGCCCAAAGTGATATCCTAGGCATGGTTTAGACCTGAGCCGCTCTGGGCAGCTCTAGCGTTAGCTCTACGGGGGTTGATAATAGGCATTGCTGTCAATGAAGCCTAAAGACCTATTCATTCACTTTACTTACTCCTGCCTTCATTCATTCCATCCATTCATTCACTCACAATAAACAGACCTGCTCTTGGCTCCTGGGGTTACCAAGACAGAGAGTTGCTGCCCATGAGTTGCTTCCTGTCTCGTTGGACCACAGATAATGAGCAGATATTAAAAGAGATGAATGACAACTATAGGGATATGCACAGGGTGCTGTCGGAGTGTAGGGGAGGGCCATCTAATCCAGTCGGGGGTCTAGGAATGCTTCATATGCACCCACAGCCACCGTTCACTAAGAGCTCTCCCTCTGCCTAGGTCTGTGCCAAGCGTTTCACGTTTACTACATCTCGTAACAACTGTGTGAAGGAGCTGTTACCATTCCCATTTTACAGATGAGCCAACTGAGGCTCAGACCTGGGAGGTGACTTTCCCGAAGTCACACAGCGCATTTGTGCTAGGGCTTCAACTGGAAAGCCCGGGCTCCTGACAGCTGTCCTGCATGCCTGCTGTGCAGATGGCCTCTGTGTCAGAGAGGTGACACCTGGCTTGTATTCTGAAGGAGAAGTGTGAGTCCCGTAGGCAAATTGGCTGTGGCAGGTTGGTGGCTGTTGGCTGTGGCGAGGTTGGTGGCTGGAGGGGTCTCACGTGAGGGTGTGGTTTGGGGAATGGCCAAAGGCGGTTCAGACCAAAGGGAAGCGCACTGGCAAAGACAGAAGCAGCAGTGAATGGAAGGCGGGTCCTCCCCACCCATGTTTATGGAGAGATTATACAGGGATCTTCCTGCTCCATGGGGCCAGGGGTGACTTTTCTCATAACCCTGATAGCCCTGCAGTGATTGCGTCCTTTGGGTGACAGGTTGAGTTCAACATCACACAGGAAAGTGCTGCTGGAGAGACCATAGCCAGGCTTTTTGAATTTGGAAAGATTTTGGCCAGGAGGACTAAGAAAACATGTGGAACTTGCACCCAGGGGGAGGAGTGAGATCGCGGTCTGCCTGGCAGCTGCGGGGGTATGACAGTTATCTGGGTGAGCTGCTCTTGGGAAGAGGGGTTCTGTTTCTTTCTCTCCCCTTCCATCTTTCTTCCCGTTTTCCACACGTTCTCACTGAGCACCCGCTGTATGTCTAGCGTGGCACCATGGTGGATGCATGGATGAGTCGATCCTGGTCGCTGCCCCTGGAGTGCCTACAGTCTAGAGGGGAGATGGGGCGTACCGGTAGATAGGCTGGTTCGTGACCCCAGAGGGGGCACCAGCTACAAAGCGTTCTTAGTTTGATCTGTGTTTTTAGGAACCCATGGGTGGCCAGATAAGTGAGGGCAAAGATAAATACTATGGGGCCCTAATTTCTGGGCAGCCACCCTGCCCCCCTTAAAAGGAGAGAAACTGGAAAGACGGAGGGTAAAGATGGAGGCACGTGCAAGGTGCCGCAGAGCACGGACGAGGAAGGAGGAAGAGGGCAGGAAGCCACAGATGTGAGACGACATTCGAGCCAGGCCTTCATCCCAGCCAGGGGAAGTCCCATTCATGCTTCATGCCCATGCTCTCTGAGGACATGAGTTTTCAGTAATTTCTCAGAACCCTGCACGAGTCTGTGAAATCCATGCAGTGAACTGTTGAGGGAGCTGAGGCCCAGAGAAGTGAAGTAACCCACCAGAGGTCACACAGCTGGCATGTGGCAGGGCTGGGAGCAGACCCAGGTCTTTTGGCTCATGTTCTTTTTAAGACACCCTGCTGCCTCTACAAATAACACAAGGGAGAGAGTGACAAGTGCTGTGTGCCCATGCGCCGTCTACTTTTAGCCCCTTCGTTGGACCGAGGCCCAGAAAGTGTCCCATTGTGTCACATCTGTTCAAGGCTGCGGGTGATCTGTGGGCTCAGGCTTAATCCAGTAGGAGGATTTAGTAACACAGGTTGCCCGGCCTCTCAGTGGGAGAGCTGGTTAATCCTGCAAAACCCCCTGTCCCCGCTCCATCCTTCAGTCACGCCGCCGATCAGGCTGGGGCTCAGAGGAGCCCCCCGTTTTGGAGTCTTTGAAATGTGAATGGCAGTGGTCACCCCAACGCTCTCCCTGAAGATGAGCCGGGGTTCGGGGCATAAGCGGGGCATGGGGCGGAGCAGCCTTATCCGAGGCAGTGAGGCATGCAAAGCGGGTGGGGGCACTTTGAAGCCGGTGCAAGAAAAGGGAAGGAAAGTTTTAACACTGACTGGCTTAGCACCCTGTGCTGACTGTTTTACATACATCTGGGAGGAGGTGTTTGCTACCAGAAGGACCTGAAGTCTTTGCAGCAAGCTTGGAAGGCCAGTCCCGATGGCCGTTTTTCTGCCGGAATGCAACAAAAAAAAAAAAGCAGCGTCTGTCAAACCACGAGGGTGGAGGCAGCCCCGTCCAACCCCACCTAGAGTCCTCTGACTCCTGTTTTGCAGAGGAGAGGAAAGTGGCCCCGAGAGGTCAGGCAGGAGGACAGGGCTAGTTGCTGGGGAAGCAGAGAAAAAAAACTTGAGGCCTTGGACTCCAGGATGGCATGTGGGAAAAGGGGCCACTAACCCTGAGGAGGAGGGTGGAGCTGGGGGTCCCCGCCTGTACACAGGAATGCTCGCTGAATGCGTGAAATCCAGATGGGGTGGGTGGGGAGCAGAGAGGCTCCTGTGCCTGGCGCTGGGCTCTGAAAGCCCCGCTGTCACACAGAGATGCCTGCGGCCCCCACTCCTTCCAGAGGAGCCAGTCAGATCCTAGCTCTGAAGGGCAGAGGCCATTCCTCTGAGAGAATGACCTCTTTCTCTCATGAAGCTGCCTCTTTCAGAGCTGTGGCTACCCCAGCCCCAGCCACTGAATGCAACTGCACCAAGAAATACATGGTTCTCACGGCCGGAGAGACGCTCCCGCGCAGTTTAACTTGGCGTAATTATAAGGTTCCTCGGGACGTTTTATTATGTGCATTGTTGTTGCAGCAAAAATTGTCTTGACCTACAAAGTTTTTTTTTTTTTTTTATCATTGGTAATTTTTTTTCAGGTTCTGTATCATCCCTTCGAGCTAGTTCTCCCCCCACATTCACACGCTTCAGTGATAGGCACTTCCCGGGGTTGCTCCTTCCCTTTCTCTAGTTGATGCTTCAAAGAGGGAGGGAAGCCTAAATTACATGGTAGGGTTCTAGAGGCTGCGAAGCCGGGGAAGGCCAGGTCAGCAGGCAGCGGGGGAGGGGGTGCCTCCTTGCGCTGCAGGCTATGTCTGGCCAAGGACCCCGGCACACCTACTGTACCCCGCAGGTCCCCAGGAGCACTGCTTTGGGAGTCTGCTCATTCAGGAATCAGATCCTGAACCTGCAGCTTGCTAGCTGCGTGACACTAGCCAGGTTCCTTCTCGTTGCCTTTTCCTTCAGTCCAGTTTGTTTTCCAAACTGAGGTATGAATGAATATTCTTAGAAAGAGCGTGTCACTGCTGGGGGGTGCAAAGTCACCCACTCAATAAATATGAAATTTCCTAGTGAGGCATTAGTTTTATCATAGTGTTGGTGGTGTGCGTGTGTGTGTGTGTGTGTGTGTGTGTGTGTGTGTGTTCCAGCAACAATAATGTCAGTAATATAATATTTATATTAAACTCATAAGCATCTGACTCTTGATTTCGACTTAGGTCAGGATATCACCGTTAGTGAGTTCGAGGCCCCTCAGCGGGCTCTGCACTGACAGCGGGGGGCCTGCTTGGGATTCTCTGTCTCCTCTCTGCCACTCCCCTGCTCTCTCTCCTTCTCTCAAAAATACAGAAACATTAAAAAATGTCAAACAAACAAACAAACACCTCAGCTTTGGGGCGCCTGGGTGGCTCGTTTCCTTGAGCATCTGACTCTTGACTTGAGCTCAGGTCCTGGGATGGAGACTCACGTTGGGCTCGATGCTGAACGTGCACTCTGTTTAAGATTCCATCTCCGTCTCTCTGCCCCTCTCCCGCCCCCACTACCGCGCGCGCGCCCTCTCTGAAACTAAAAACACCACAAACTGAGCTGGGTAGTGGAGGAGATGGTCAACAGGCTCAAATTTTAAGGCTGAATAGGGAACTTCGAAGACATGTGGTATTTGTCTTGGCCTGCTACCCATTCTCCTTTAGTTCTTACCTGTCCTCTTTTTTGCCTGTTTAGAGGTACTTCAGAGAAAAGTGTGTCAGGCAGCCACTCTCTCTGTGACATGGGTGTAACGCCCCTTGCCTCAGAGCACTGGTGTTAGGATTACAGAAGAGAACACGTTTAAAATCCTTTGGGGTGTGGCAGTGCGTTTCCAGATATAACATCCAAGGTGTGGCCTGGGAAAGGGAAAGCAGGTAACTTGGACTTTATTCTTCTAGGAGCGCCTGGGTGGCTCAGTCGGATGGGCGGCCGACTTCGGCTCAGGTCATGATCTCATGTTCTGGGAGTTCAGGCCCCGCATCGGGCTCTGGGCTGACGGCTCAGAGCCTGGAGCCTGCTTCGGGTTCTGTGTCTCCCTCTCTCTCTCTCTGCCCCTCCCTGGCTCATACTCTGTCTCTCTTGCTCTTATAAATCAACATAAAAAATTTTTTTTTAAATTTCCAAAAAAATGGAAAACGTCTTCTCTGTGAAAGACACCATTAAGATAGGCAAAAGATGAGCCACAGAATGAGAGGAAATATTTGCAACACACATGTCTGATAAAGGACTTCTATTCAAAATATACGAGAACACTTAAAACTCAACAATATGAAAATGGGCAGCAGATCTAAACAGACACCTCATCAGAGAAGGTAACCCATGGAAAGATGATCAACATCATTTGTCATTAGGAAATTTCGAGTTAAAACGATAATGAGATATCACTGCACACCTATAAGAATGGCCCAGATTTAAAACATCGACTGCACCAAATACTGGTGAGGACAGTATAGCAACAGAAGCTCTCCTTTATTGCTGATAGGAATGCAAAATGGCTCGACCACTTTAGAAGACAGTCTTGCGGTTTCTTACTCTCTGATCCAGCAGCTGCCCTTCTAGGTATTTTTCTAACTAATGTGGAAACTCAACATGCAAACAAAAGCCTGCACACTAGTATTCATAATTGCCCCAAACTGGATCCTCCCCACCCCGCCCCCCGCACACATCCAAGGTGTTCCTCACTGGATGGATAAACTGTGGTATGTACATGCAATGAGATATTATTCCACAGTAAGAGAACAAAATATAAAAGAGCTATTAAGCCTTGAAAAGATACGGATGACTCTTAAATGCATACTGCTGAGTGAAGGAAGGGTACTCAGGTTGCATGCTCTATGGTTCCAATTGTATATGCTATTCTAGAAAAGGTGAAACTAAAGTAGGGCTAAAAACATCTGTAGAGGGGGTACCTGGGTAGCTCAGTTGGTTAAGTATCTGACTCTTGATATCAGCTCAGGTCTTGATCTTGGGGTTGTGAATTTGAGCCCCACGTTAAAAAAAAATCTGTAGTTGTCAGGCACTAGGGTGGGGGTAAGTAGGTGAAGCTTAGTGGGTTTTTTTAGAGTATGATACTGTAACTGTGGATAAATGACATTATGCACTTATCAAAACACATCGAACTTGATAGCACAGAGCGAACCTTAACATATACACAGTAAAGGAACATCACTGACACGTCAAGGGATCTGGGATGGGATGAGAATGTGGCAGAACAGTTTAATTGTATTACACGTGTATGACACAACTTTAGTGAAAGGGGTGAAGGAAGAAGTCACTGAACTAAGTAACTTTGGAAATGAGTGGAGTTTGTAAAACTAAAGGCAGAAGGAACTGTGTATAAACACTGCACTTCCGTTAAAAACTTGGTTCCCAGGGAATATGGGTCAACAGTTCTGATATTGCTATAGAAATACAGTTGGCCCTTGAACAACACGGGTTTGAAATTTGTGAGTACACTTACATGTAGATATTTTACCATACGGTACTGTAAATGTGTTTTCTCATATTTATGGTTTTTCTTAATAGCATTTCCTTTCCTCTAGCTTACCTAATTGGAAGAATAGAGCATATAATACATGTAACATACAAAATGTATGTTAGTCGACTTTTTGTGTTACCAGTAAGGTATCTAGTCCACAGTAGGCTATTAGTAGTTAAGTTTTTGGAGAATCAGAGGTTATATGGGCATTTTGGACTGCGTGGAGATTGGTGTCCCTAACCCATATTGTTCAAGGGTCATCCGTATACTGGAATTGAACAATTAAATAAATGGATGGTAGGAGCCAGCTTTCTTCTTCCTGGAGTGAGAGTACATAGTTGAGCAAGAGGAGGAAGCTGGAATGAGCCATGTGGTAATAATGGATTAGAGTTGAGGACATTAGTGTCCACAGTGTTCAGCTTAATACAGATACCGATGGCTACGCTTATAAGTATTTATAGATATGTATAAATAAGTGGGTTACAGTTAGCATACACACAAAAATTTCCTCACTGGGTCAACTGAGAGAGCCTAAAAGCAAGGACACTGCAGTCATAGTGAGCACATCTAGTGCCCAGATCTTGGTTGCTAACACCGTTCTACAATAAAAGGAATCAGTTTTCCTTAGAGACATGGCCGAATCTAAGACCGGGGCAGGAAATTTATAAGATGAGTTTAGGGCATCTCATAGTACGGGGATATGAGGAAGTGTTCAAAAGTCAAACAAAAGGAAGCAAACCAGTGACGGAATATGGTGAAGGGATGCACGAATCAAGTGAAAGAGCTCACAATGATCAAAGCTGGAGTAATTTGAACAACAGAATAAATAAGTTAAGATTTTGACTGTAACAGGAGCCCCTACTGGTATAGCCAAATTATTGAATAAATAAGTCAACAGAGGAGAATATACAAATTTCCCATATAGGAGAATTCCAAATACTTGATATAGATACTGTGCCATCAAGGAGGTGAAGCACATCTCCCTGCTCAAGTGTGGACTGCATGGAGTGGTTTCCTTCTAAAGAGTGTGGATGGAAAGGGAGAAAACAAGAGTAACTTTACAGTGGAGAAATCTGGCAAACACTACCTCAGCCAGGTCTTCAAGGTCAGCATCAACAATGATAAGTTATATTGGTATAGGGTGATATGATATGATCAAAATGACACTTGCTTTCTGCAGTCTTCCTTCTCAAAACCCAGTCTCTCAAATTATAAGAAAAACATCAGACAATGGCTAATTGAGGAACTGTCTGTAAAATACCTGACTGGTTCTCCTCAAAACTGTCAAGGTCATCAAAAACAAGGAGATTCCTCTGAAACTGTCATAGCCAAGACAGGCCTAGGAGGCAAGACAACTAAATATAATATGCTATCCTTGATAGGATCCTGAAACCTAAAAAGACATTAGATAAAATATAAAGATGTATGTGTAAATACAGATATATCAGTTAATATGATACATCAACCTTTGCTCATTAATTGTAACAAATGTACCACATTCACGTGCAATGTTAATACCTGGGGGATCCGAGTGTGAGATATATGGCAATTCTGTACTATCTTGGTAATTTTCCTGTAAATCTAAAACTATCCTAAAATAGGAAGTTTATTAAAAAAAACGGAATAATACCATCAAACATTATTTAGTAAGTGGTTGCTATTAAATGGGAATAAATGATAATGAGACTGAGAAATTTTTATTCATTCAAATGGCCTACAGGGAGAGCACTTAGAGGAATGCCTGACAAGGCCATTTCCCATAGGAGCTAAAATTTCAAGGGCATGGATACTGGCTGAGGCCAAGGTTTCAGAGAAGGGGTACCATTATTCTTTATGAGACAAGGAAGGGTTTTTTGTTTTTTCCCTTCTGAAGGGGAGGAGGAAGCAGAATAAACAATAATGGGCATTTATTGAGTACTGAATCGTGCCAAATGCTTTATCTATTCTAAGTGCTTTATCTCACTGAATCTTGATGAGGTAGGTACCACTGTTTCCCTAGAAAGAAGGAAAGAGAGAAAAAACTGAGGCCCGGAGACCTTGACCTGCCCAATAACATACAGTTAAGAAGGGATAGGGAGTATGAAGTAGGATTTGAACCCAGGAAGCTTGGCTCCAGAGCCGTCTCCGTGAGGCTACTTGCCAAGAAATATGTCGGTGCCCTGTGACCACTCAAATTCCACTGCAGTGTTTCTAAATTCCTGGAATGTGTGGTGTGAGCTTATTTTCTGTACAAACAAGAAAAGGGTTGAATTTTCTATCTTTGATGACTTTGGACTATCAAAGGCCAGTGAGAGTTGAGGTCAAGTTTACTTAGATCTCTGAGTCTCAGGACAAGGGGGTGGGGTGGGGGCTTAGTACTTAGCTGACACTGGATAACACTATTATTACTACTGTTCATTGCCTTCCTGCCCCACTACCTACCCACCCCTCACTCAGTACCCTAGAGGCCCCTTCAAGTTGGGCTACTTCCTTAGGGGAAACAGGATGTCTCTTCTACAGGCTTGGGCCAGGTCTCTGGGGGTTTGGGGTGGGAAGAGGCTGTCTAATTGGTTAACACGGAGCTAGGCACCAGAGAGGAAGTAATGTTTCCGGGACTTGAGGAAACTGCCATTTCCTCCTCCAGCAGGAAGCGCCCTTGGCTATTCTCAGCACCCTGTGGCCATGTGGGGCAATGGAAATCACAGCCTGGCAGTGTCTCAGATTTGCCTCCTGCAGTTTAACAATCTCCCAGTCAAAATAAACTGGCTCCTTCAGTCTCCAGGGCACGGTTAAGGTAATAATTGAGAGAGAGAAGCCAGAGACCTGGCTGTTGCACAAAGGCATGGAAAGACTTTTATATCAGACTGGTATTGGCTGCTTGTGCCTCATTAAAGTGGTTTAATTGAAGCATTGTGAAGACAAACAAACCAAGAGATTCAGTTACGGTTTCTCGAAGAGCTAGTCTCCGCCTCAGGAGAATCTGTACTGATGGGGGTAAGGGAGATCGTTGCTCCCTTAAGCGTGTATGTGGGTAAGTTTTAAACAGGAAAGCAGCACGATTCTGGAGAAAGGGAACTGGAAAATGGATCATAGAGAGTTGGGTTCAAATTTGAACTTCACCAGACATGCTGTTTTGTGACAGTCACAACATGGCTGACCTGTGGTTTCTTCAGGTGGCAAAACCTGCCCTGTTTACCTCACGGCGTTACTCTAAAATCAACCTTGATTTCCTTCCGTGCCTTATCTCCTCATGTCCGCCAGTTCTGAAGCCTTGGAGACTCCCTCCCTCCTCCCCTCCCTCCTTTCTTCCTATCATTCCTCCTGTAAAAGTTCACTGAGTACCTACTTAATGTTTGGAAGTGATCTTGCCTTTGGGGAATTCCACAGGGAATGATAGAGAATTTACGTTCATTTGAGAAAGCGGATAACAAACAAATAAATACAAACACATGAGATAATTTTGTAGCGTGATCAGAGCTATGGAAGAAAATACACATATGTGTCAACAGAAAGCAGTTCTGTGGGGAGGGGTCGCTCTACACGAGGGGGTGGCGGCCTCTCTGAGGAGGTCATATTTGAATAGTTGCCTAACTGGGACGCCTGGGTGGCTCCGTCAGTGGAGCATCTGACTCTTGATTTCGGCTCAGGTCATAATCCTGGGGTTGTGGGACTGAGCCCCGAGTTGGCTGAGTGTGGGGCATGCTTAAGATTCTCTCTCTCCCTCTGCCCCTCTCCCCAGCTCTCTCTCATAATTAAAAAAAATAAATAAAATGAATGACGCTTAAAAAAAAAAAAATGAATGATGCCTAACTGATGAGACAAAGTCAGCTGTTTCAGGGGGTGGGTCCCTGGGAGGGGGCAGGGCAGCTGATCACTGATAATTTGTGTGTATTAGGGGATCCTCGATACCAGAGATGTGGTGATGAGGCAGAGAGTTTCGGTCTGTGCTTTTATGGAGTTTATGTTTGAGAAGAAGGGACAGAGAAAAATAAACACACAGGTAAGTAAAATCAGTTATTGATCAACAGTCTGCAGAGAATTAGGACAAAGGTTGTTCGGAGAGTAGAGTAACTGGGTGACCAGGCAGAGGAAGCAGCCGTGCAGAGGGCTCAGGGCAGGAAGGGCCTGCTGGTCAGATAAACAAAAGGAATAAAATGTTCCTCTGACCCATGCCTGAATGTTCTTTATGCCCCACTGCCCGATCATGATGGCTAGGAGTCCCCTCCCCACTTGCTCGTGGGAGTTCCAGCCTGTTCCAGAGGTTCTCCTTGGGCAAGGGGGGTGGGGGGTGAGGGGGAAGGTCCACAGCTTAGGCGTTGCTGGGATGCTGCCTCCTCCGGGAGTGTCTGGCCATCAGAGGCACAGCTTGACATCCTCACATTCAGAAGGGCCAAGCCCTCCCTGATGGTTGTGTCCCCAAGGACACTCATGGGGGAGCTGAATGTCTAATAAAACTGATGTCCAGCAGAATGCGGCTGACTTGCAGAGAGGCCGGTCCAGCATGCGATGCAGTGGGACGACAGTGGGACCACCTGCCTTCGGGAAGCAGATAATGTAGTAGAGAGACACCTGGCTTCATAGGCTCCAAAAACAAATTTTTTTTTTTTTTTTTTTTTTTTTTTTTTTTTTTTAGAGTGCCTGCTGCGTGCTAGACTGATGTGAGGGGCTGGCAGTACCAGGGTAGATGAAAGTCCAGTCCTTGCCCTCACCTCTCATTGATCTTGGAGGTTAGTGGGCCTTTAATACCAAGGTAGGGCATCTGGATGCAATTCAAAGTGCCCTGGGAGGCATTCGAACCTCTCGGGAGACTTTCTGTGGCAGGTTACAGGGAACCTAATGCACGCCGGCTTGAATAATAAAGAGGGTTTATTGGCACACCATAACTAGAAGGCTGAAACGTAGAGAGTCCTCAGATGTGGTGCAGCCGAGGCTCCAACTCTGTCTCTGTGATCCCCTTGGCTCCGTGCTCCTCTCGTGAAGCTCAGTGCCTCCCTCCCAAGGTGGCTTCCCGCAGGCACAGAGGCTGTGCTTTTTCATTCATGTTCTGGAGTAAGAAAGACACAGTGACAGAGACAGAGATAGAGACAGGGACGGAGACAGAGAGCCCCAGAATGAAAACAGAACATCATTGCTGAACTTCTGACTAATGGCCTCTCCTAACACCTTGCTCAATCTCTGCAGCGACGAGAATGCAGTGCCTGGATTACCAATTCCTACAGCAGGGCTCTTGGGACTCCCCAGATTAGTTAACTAGGCTCACCAAACCACGGGATTGCTGGCAGGATGGATGCTGGGAAGTAGCAACAACCCCTGTTACGGTGGGAAGATTTCAAGCAGATTTCAGGAAGGTTGACATAACTGGTTTGCATTTTTAAAGATCTCCCTGCATTGGAGGAGGGAAAAAGAGGAAGCTGGGAGAACCATTTGGAGCTACTCCAAAGAGAGATGATGGTGGCTGAGCCCGGGAGGAGGGAGGCAGGTGAGATAGGGCAGAAAGGACATAATTGAACCTGGTCACTTAGCAGTTGAGTGGCAGTGACATGGCTCTTAACTTCTCTACATCATTTTCCAAATCCATAGTATGGTTGTATCAATTCTTAGCTCTCAGGATTATAAAAATACATTAAGTGTATCTACCACAATGAAGGTCCCCAATAATTGGCATTATTAGTATTAACATCCAAACTCCTTATGTGACATGCAAGTCCCTTTGTGTTCTGGACTCGAATAACTCTGGGTGGAAGAGAAGGGGAGTGTCTCCCATGTTCAGCCGATACATGTGTTTTTCCCATCCTGTGGTGGAACCTTCCAAAATGGGAAAAAGTTGTCCTATAGCCAGTCATGAAACTTCTTCTTTTGGTCCCAGGGGATTTTTGTCCCTAGTCCCATCATTCAGCATCCATATCTTGACCAGCACAGAGAGCAGTTTGTCATGTCTTCAGTCTGCAAATATTGACAAAAGAATGAGAGTTGGCCCAATGCACTTTAATGAGTAAGAAACAAACAAGCTTGCTCAAATTTCCAGGAATTTTCTCCCGAACCGAGTTGCAATGTGGTTTTTGCCACTCCCCAAAACCAATGTCCTAAGCTCAGGAAAGCCCCCTGTTATTGCTGTCACTCCAAAATGTTTTCACCAAAATCAGTGGGTTGAGTGATTTCCTTGAGAATAATAACTTTGCACAATACAGACAGAGCCTCAGTCTGCCATGGAGATATGCATTCCTGGCAGAAAGTGAGTCCACACCTAGTAGAGAGGCTGTAGAATGTTGTTTGTTGCAGGAGGGTGGGGAGGAGTTAGGGGGGATCAAGGGGATGGAGGGTAGCACTACTTGTCTTTAGGTTTCAGTGGGGATGGGGGGAACCCGTGAGTTTAGGAATTAGAGTGCCCTGGGTTTTAATCTCATTTCTGCCATTCATTAGCTATGAGATTGTTCATTCATTCAAAACAGGCCAGATAATGGGGACAGTACAAGACCTACTCTTAAGAAATGACTGTCTAACAATTGCTACAGAGAACTGGATTACAATAGAGTAGGGCAATGGGGAAAACATGGAAGTGGCTTTATGGGAGCACAAAAAGGGGCACCAGATCCAGCCTTGCCATAGGGTAGGAGGCAGGAAGAGCATCCTGAAAGAAGGATAGAAGCATAGAGCGTTGGGAAGGAGAACGTTAGCCTGGAGGAAAGGGCCAGCAGCAGGGACTGTGCTCCAGGCAGAAGGAAGCGCACCCAAATTCTGGAGGCAAAATTGAATTGGAGTGTGATGGGGCAGTGTGGGGCAGATCAGGTTGGGAGGTAAGCAGGGTCAGGTGGTGAATGTGCTGAGAGCCACTGTTGTTTCAACCCCGCGGACAAGGGGAGCTGTGGAGGGGCTGACGCCGGGGAAAGGCACGGGCACATAAGTACCTGAAAGCCTTGTTGGTAGCTTGAAGGGGCTCAGAGGGGAACAAGATAGGAAGCAGGGACAGGAGCGCTGAGGCTGTCCTGTAGTCCAGGGGAGAGACGGCAGCCTGGATTAGGTCGTGGCGTTGGAGAGAGAAAATAATACAGGGAGTTGAGGGATATATATATATATATATATATATATATATATATATATATATATAATTTATTTATTTATTTATTTACTAATGTTTATTTTTTTTTGAGAGAGACAGAGAGCACGAGAGGCAGAGAGAGAAGGAGACACAGAACCCGAAGCAGGCTCCAGGCTCTGAGCTGTCAGCACAGAGCCTGATGCGGGGCTCAAACACGCAGACCTCGAATTCACGGACTGTGAGATTGTGACCTGAGCTGAAGTCGGACGCTTAACCGACTGAGCCACCCAGGCACCCCTATATATATGTGTGTGTGTGTGTGTGTGTGTGTGTGTGTGTGTGTATGTATATATATATGTGTGTATATATATACGTGTGTGTGTATATATATGTGTGTGTATATATATGTGTGTGTGTATATATATATGTATGTATATATATATATACATATATATATATTTTTTAATGTTTGTTTATTTTTAAAGGAGAGAGGGACAGAGTGTGAGCAGGGGGGGTGGGTGGCAGAGAGAGAGGGAGACACAGAATCCGAAGCAGGCTCCAGGCTCTGAGCTGTCAGCACAGAGCCCGATGCCGGGCTCGAACTCGTGGACCTCGAACTCACGGACCGCGAGATCATGACCTGAGCCGTAGTCGGATGCTTAATCGATGGAGCCACCCAGCTGCCCCGAGGGATATTTGAGTAGTGGTTATTTGATCTCAGAGACAGAATGTGCCTGACACTCTAATTGCTTCATTCTATTTCTTACAACGTCCCTGTGAGGTAGATATGGTTCCAGGTCAAGCAACTTGTCCACCACTAGTGAGTGCAGAGGCAGAATTCAAACCCAGGTCTGTGGGCCCCCAAACCCCAAACACTACTAGATTATGTGGCTTTCCTAAGTCAAATATGACCATTTCTTGCTTACCCTGTTTAAATTAAGGCCCATAGAAGTTATACCAATTCGGAAGGATTTAAGTGGAATGATACATCACAGACTGAAGAAGGTTGATGCCTTGGTATTTTTGGGAGTACTCACGCTGACCATCGACATCCACCTCCCATCTGTCAAACCCCTCCCTGCACCGTCCTCTCTGGGAGTTTAACTAGCTCAACTGCCACCTTCCGGAGGAAGCGTCCTGGGTGCACTCGCTTCCCCAACAGAATCCATAGCATCGTTGCTTTCCTATCCTTGCCTGTTCACAAGTCCGTTTTGCCCACTGGCCTGGAAGCTCCTGGAGGGCACAAGCGGTGTTGTCATCCCTGAGATCTTCCCAGTGCCTAGCCAACGACCATGGACTTGTTACATATGGGATGAAGGAGTGATTGCAGGAAGATCATGGTCACACCACGATAGAACAACAACCTGTTTGTTTTGGTGGAATGCGTGAGTGGAGGCTCTGTTGGCGTCCATTCTGCCAACTGCTTTGCCCTTCCTTGTGCCGAGTGCTGTTCCTTCTCTTGTCCTGAGAAATCTTGCTGTCTGTCTGCGGCCCCACCTCCCCTGGGAGCCAGCACCGCAGGGTCCCCTTGGTACGTGCTCAGCACTGTTCTTCCTTAGCTGCTGTTCGCTCGGTTCTTTTGCACAAATTACATGTTTCTTCCAGCTTTAATCAACACAACCTTGAATCCTCATCAGACTCTCTGCCCTCTCTCCAACCAGTGCTTAAAGGACACTCTTCCCCTCAGCAGAGATGGTATAATTTTCATAAACATGGGTCATTTCCCCCTTGCATCAATGTCAGATACGAAACCACCACTTAACAAGACGTACCAGAAACGCAGAATGTCTGAACAAAGGCTGGGGACAATAGTATTTTCTTTTCTTTTTTTCCTTTCTCTAGTTCTGTTAAATCGCTCTCCCAAAATAATCCTAATGCTTTATTTACTTCAGCTCTGGGTTTATTTTGAGATGAACTTTCCTGAAGCGGAGTCTTAGGATGTGATTCTTATCCTGGTCACATCCTGGGGAGTTGTTTTGTGACTTGTTTGAATGGGCTCTGGCTTTTCCAGGGAGCCCCCTGGCACCGAGGAAGAGGCCAGAGGATGTCAACTCCCGTGTGCAGTACAAAGACAGAGATGGCAAACCATCAGCTTTGGGTGGAAGTGCTCCCCAGAGGAAAGCCTCGTCTCCTGGGCTCATGCACGACAGACACCGGCAGAAGCGAACTCAGCTCAGACTTTATCAGTTATCCGTTCCGGAGACTGAGGTGTCTCATAGTTTCCAACATCTGAGTGATTTGTGAACGTTAGGAATTCAGACGCTGGATGATTAAAACGGCCAGTGCTGGGAATTTTCTCATTTCAGGAAATTTTGGTCGTGAGGCATGCTGGAACCTCCCCAGCAGGCAGACCCGAAGGGCAGGAAGTCCAGACCGGGGGTGGGGATGAGACTGTGAGAATGGACCAGAAGCCGGCGCGAGCCTTCACTATCATGTCAGACAGATCTGTGTGGGAATCCTGCTTCCCTGGGCCTCAGTTTCTTCACTGGCAAAATGGGGATGATAATATCTACCTCACAGGAGTGTCGTGACAATTAAATCCGATAACGTCATGCCTGGCACACAGTCAGGGCCCGGGGCATGTGAATTCCCCTCCGTTTCTATAGGTGGATGACAAGCGGTGGTGAGTGGTGCATCCGAGAGGGAAGCTGGAGGTCAAGGGACTGGGGCTGACTCTTGGAGGTTGGGGGGGAAGGGGCTGGCCAAGCCATGCGGGCTGTTGCAGTCATGAGGCTCAGGGCAGGGTTTCAGTCCAAACTTTGATCTGCAGGAGGAAGCTCCTACAGCCGCAGGTTGATCCCGGGTCTGTTGTATAAAGCAGTGGTTCTCCAAGTGTAGTCTGAGGGCCCCGGAGGAACCTGACACACAGTTACTTTGCTACAGTAGCAATCACTCTGGGACTCACCCCTGCGCGTGCACAGTAAACAAAGAAAAAAACCAAAAGCCAGTTTTCAGAGTGTTGCTTGGTGAAGCAGTGAAAGTGACCACATTTATTAAATGTCAACCCTTGAGTACTTGGCTTTAAAAAATTCTTTTTTAAAACGTTTATTTATTTTGAGAGAGAGAGACAGAGTGTGAGCAGGGCAGGGGCAGAGAGAGAAGGAGACACAGAATCCAAAGAAGGCTCCAGGCTTTGAGCTGTCAGCACAGAGCTCGACACGGGGCTCGAACTCACGAGCTGTGAGATCATGACCTGAGCTGGCGTTGGACCCTGAACTGACCGAGCCACCCAGGTGCCCCGAGTACTTATCTTTTTAATGCTTTGTGTGATGAAATGGGAAGTATTCATAAGCTATTTCTGCTACCCACCACAGTACCCTGGCAGCATCAAGGAAGCATGCCGGCACAGTTGTTTGAGCTAGGAACTGAGCTAGCCACTTTTTTTTAAAGAATGACTGATACACACACTGTGGCTATCAGACTTGGGTAGTTGGCAGATTTTGGGGGGCTGTCACTTCACAGAAAACAAGACCATATTTGAGAGTACAAATTAAGAATGAGAATTTTGGAAGATTTATATCCTCCACCGTGAACTGTCAAATTCCGTCCATCCTTTAAGAAACCACCCACCGCCTGTCGAGTGTTGGTATAGTATCAAAGAAGAATATCCACAGTTCCCTGAATAAGCTGCTAAAATAGGTCTCCCTTAGTCAACTCCACCGTCTGTGTGAGGCCACATTTCTTCTTATCTTTCAGCTGTTGAACTGATTAAACAAAGAGGCCATTAGGCTAAGGTCATTCTTTTTTTGTTTGTTTTTTTTGAGTTTTTAAAAATTTACATTCAAATTAGCATAGAGTGCAGCAGTGATTTCAGGAGTAGATTCCTTAGTGCCCCTTCCCCATTTAGCCCATCCCCCCTCCCACACCCCCTCTAGCAACCCTCGGTTTGTTCTCCATGTTTAAGAGTCTCTGATGTTTTGTCCCCCTCCCTGTTTTTATATTATTTTTGTTTCCCTCCCCTTATGTTCATCTGTTCTGTGTCTTAAAGTCCTCGTATGAGTGAAGTCATATGATCTATGTCTTTCTCTGACCGACTAATTTCACTTAGCATAATACCCTCCAGTTCCATCCACCTAGCTGCAAATGGCGAGATTTCATTCTTTTTGATTGCCGAGTAATACTCCAGTGTGTGTGTGTGTGTGTGTGTGTGTGTGTGTGTGTGTGTGTGTGTATACATACCACATCTTCTTTATCCATTCATCCATCAGTGGACATTTGGGCTCTTTCCACACTTTGGCTATTGTTGATAGTGCTGCTATAAACATGGGGGTGCATGTGTCCCTTTGAAACAGCACACCTGTATCCCTTTGATGAACAACTAGTAGTGCAATTGCTGGGTGGGAGGGTAGTTCTATTTTTAGTTTTTTGAGGAACCTCCATACTGTTTTCCAGGGTGGCTGCACAAGCTTGCATTCCCACCAACAGTGCAAAAGAGATCCTCTTTCTCGCATCCTCGCCAACATCTGTTGTTGCCTGAGTTGTTAATGTTATAGGCTAAGGTCATTCTAATGCCTTTGTATCCTAGGCAAGCAAACCAAAATTTAAGCCTTTAAATCCCTCAAGTTTAAGAAGTCAAAACCTAAGGATAATCAATCCCAGCCTAATAGGCTTTCCCAAATAAGGCAACCACTGCTTAAGCTATGGCCAATCCAGTAATTCCCTAGCCATACTTCCTTGTCTTCTCTGCGAACGTCTTGCCCCCAGCTCCTCCATGGGAGCACTCCTGCCATGGGAGCACTGCTAATCACTACCGGTTTGGTGCTGCCTCATTCAAATTGATTTTTACTCAAATAAGCCCATTTTTTTTCTTCTTTAAACATTTTTAAAGTTTATTTCTTTATTTTGAGAAAGAGAAGGAGAGAGAGAGAGAGAGAGAGAGAGAGAGAGAGAGAGAAGAATCCCGAGCAGGCTGTGCACCGTCAGTACCCCTCAAAGCTCTTAAAATTTTTACTGTCCCCAGCTTATCTTTTCACATAACCAAATACCATATCATCATAGACTGAATGCAAAAGAGGATGGGTGTGAAGCCTACTTAATAAAAAAAAAAAAAAAAAAAGAAGAAGAGGAGGGGCCCCTGGGTGGCTCAGTCCATTAGGCATCTGACTTTTGCTTTTGGCTCAGGTCATGATCTCATGGTTCGTGGGTTTGACCCCTGCACTGGGCTCTAGAGACTGCTGGGGATTCTCTGTCTTCTTTTCCTTTAAAAAATTTTTTTGAATGTTTATTTATTTTTTGAGAGAGACAGAGACAGAATGCAAGTGGGTTAGGGGCAGAGAGAGGGAGAGACACAGAATCTGAAGCGGGCTCCAGGCTCTGGGCTGTCAGCACCGGAGCCCTATGCGGGGCCTGAACTCACTTGCTGTGAGATCATGACCTGAGCCAAAGTTGGACACTCAACCGAGTGAGCCACCCAGGTGCCCCAATTCTCTCTCTTCTCCCTTTCTTTCCTTTTCTCTCTGCCCTTCCCCCACTTGCCCGTGCGTTTGCACTCTCTTTTTCTCAAAATGAATAAACTTAAAAAAAAAAGAGGCTACAGAAATCCACCTGTATGCTAATAAATCAGACATTAAAGGAATTTGTAAACTTGTGAAACAATGCCATTCTTCTCGCTAATTTTCATATAGATTTTTTCACTTAACGTGTTATTTAGATTAATGTGTAGTGGGTTTGGTATTATTGTAAAGAAATTAATAAATGTTTTTAACTTTTTTTTTTTTTTAACATTTATTTATTTTGAGACAGAGAGAGACAGAGCATGAACGGGGGAGGGGCAGAGAGAGAGGGAGACACAGAACCAGAAGCAGGCTCCAGGCTCTGAGCCATCAGCCCAGAGCCCGACGTGGGGCTCGAACTCACGGACCGCGAGATGGTGACCTGAGCTGAAGTCGGACGCTTAACCGACTGAGCCACCCAGGCGCCCCAATAAATGTTTTTAAAAGCATAGGGCAAGTGCTACAAGTATGATATTAATAGTCACTATACCACAGCATATAGTGTTGCTGTCAGTTCTCCCCCCGGACTGTGAGGCCCCCCAGAACAGGGCCTGTCTCTGATTCATCCTGTGTCTTAGTGCTGAGCTTCGTATCCGTTAGGGGGGCGTCAAGTTTGGAGAGTGAATGAATGAGAAGCTGAAAGAAGACAGGGCAGATCCCAGATGGATTCCTGATGGATAGCTAGACTCATGAACCTGGGAGCTCAAGTCCAAAATGCTAAGAGTGGGACGTGAATGGGACCTGGATGAAGATGGGAGCATGTAGGGGCCGGAGAGGAGGGTCCCAGTGTCTGCAGTCAGTCTGGTGGGATAGCCTTCCGTGAGCTGTGTCCAGTGCTGGCCAGTGGGTACGGCAGGCTGTCTATAGACACAGGATGGAGACCGGCCCCACCTGCTGCTGGGGCTGGGTAACACAGCCTGCCTGATTCCACCTGGGTTGCCAACCTACGGGGCTCCGTGTGTGCCACCGTGCGGGCTTGGGGAGATCAGAGCTGAAAAAATTAAGCCCGGAGCATTAAACACGAGTCTTTCCTAAGTTTCCAAACTACGTTTTACATAATTAGGTGCGTGTTTGACCATCTTGTCTTTGTGAATTGTTATTCCGAGGTATTTTTGGACATCCGGGAAGGAAGGGAAAAATGTCATCAATGTCTACTTGGTGCCAGGCACTTTATTTATGTTTCCTCATTTAATCCTTGCAAATGCCTCATGAGGAAGGTGCTAGGATCGACTTTTGGGATATGAGGAAACTGAGGTTCAGGGAGTGTAAGTAATGTCTTTGTGGTCTAGCTGGGACTTGAACCTGAGTCTGTGTGAGTATGAAGTCCACACCCTTGAAAAAACCCAAATTCATTCATTCATTCATTCATTCTTTCATTCATTCATTCTACCTATCTATCTATCTATTTATTTTTGCCACTAATATATATTTACTGCCTAAAAATGAGAAAATACTGAAACAAGTGAAAAATAAAAATTACCCATTAATTCTATCATCCAAAAATAAAAATTATTGTCACGTTGGTATGTCTTTTCAGACTTCTCCCCCATGTATATTTGTAACGTGTTTTTCTGCTTAACAATATATATTATAAACATCTTTCTGCATCTATAAATACGTTTCTGTATAATTTAAAAAGGGCTGCCTCGTAGTTTGTTCTATGAATGTGCCATTCATTGAACCAATCCTCTGTTAAATATTTAGTTTGATGTAATTTGTCGCTAGTGTTAAAAAATGCTGCAGTGAGCCTCTTTGCAGTTCAATCTGTGTGTACATCTTTGCTTCCTTAGGCTAGAATCCTAAAAATGCAGTTGATGATTTAAAGTACATTTCAGTTTTTTTTAATTTTTTTTTAACGTTTATTTATTTTTGAGACAGAGAGAGACAGAGCATGAACATGGGAGGGTCAGAGAGAGAGGGAGACACAGACTCTGAAACAGGCTCCAGGCTCTGAGCGGTCAGCACAGAGCCCGACGTGGGGCTCGAACTCACGGACTGCGATATCATGACCTGAGCCAAAGTTGGACACTTAACTGACTGAGCCACCCAGGTGCCCCAAGCATACGACTCTTTTTTTTTTTTTTTTTTTAATTTTTTTTTCTAACGTTTATTTATTTTTGAGACAGAGAGAGACAGAGCATGAACGGGGGAGGGTCAGAGAGAGAGGGAGACACAGAATCTGAAACAGGCTACAGGCTCTGAGCGGTCAGCACAGAGCCCGATGCAGGGCTCGAACTCACGGACCGTGAGATCATGACCTGAGCTGAAGCCGGCCGCTTAACCGACTGAGCCACTCAGGCGCCCCTAGTACATTTCAGTTTTAAAGACATTTCCGTATACCGTATTGTCAAGTTATCCCCCCGGAAAGCTGTAAAAATTTTTAATTGCCGCTAGCACTGGGTGAACATTCCTGCTTCCCTTTTCCCTCAACAAGTGGTATCAAAGGATGCCTGCCAGTTGGATACCCAAACACAAAATATCTATTGTAGTAAATCTGTGTTCTTCCAGTGCCACCTTCTTGTTTTTTTTCCATCCAGTTTGAGTAGTGCTGTATACTAGGAAATGAACATTTTTCATATGTTAATTACCCGAGGAGACACATTTCTATTTCCTGTATGAGCTGGGTGGGGGTGGCGGTGGCCAGGGAGCCACATGGGAGGGAAGGCGTGGCTCTGACTTCGGTTAGGTAGTGGGACAGGTTGCACGGAGAGGGATTGGATACTGGTAATCATTCTCACCAACTGGTAATCATTCTCACCAACAGGGTGTTGGCTGTTAGTGAGAGTCTGGCCCAACTGCACAGGGGAAGGGTGAGTCCCGTCAAGGTGTGCTTGCTCCCCAGGGACTGTGGTGGGCAGTCCAGACTGAGAACAGGTGCCTAGAAATCCACCAGGGTGAGTGGGGTGTACGGGGAGAGGGGTGGACAGGCATCCCGATAGGGGACAGATAATAGGGTAAACAGCCGTGCACTCTTGTGGATGCCAGCCTCAGGAGGACTGGGGAGAAGTGGAATTTCACATGTAGAAAAGAACGCTCTCTTTGGCAGCTACATGTCCTACCCACTGATCCCCAATGGCTTGGCCACCAAAGGGTCTTACAGTTTGTCAATCATGCGGTGAATTCTCCACAACCGTGCTGGCTTTCAGACGTAGACATCTACTTTGTGAGGTCTCTGGCAGTGTATCTTTGACTCAAGGGGAGACTGTTAATGAGATTGAAGGGTCTCAGAAGCCCAATTGTTCATGTAACTTGCTAATTCAAGGTTGCAGGAATGGAATGTTCCCACAGGCATAATAAGCTCAGGCTTTCCCTGAAAGCAGACCTACCGGTAAAACTAACCCCTAGGTGCAAGGTTGTGTGGCAAGCATGAAATAGGAACAAGGAGAATTAGGTCCCTATAACATCTTTATGAGACCCATCAGTTATTGACCACACAGTAGGGGCAGTCTGCCAGTGGGGCTGTAAATGCTGGAAATTGTTCGGCTGAATCTTCTCCATAGGCGGTGTCCTTTGGTTTGACTTTGTAACCTTCTCTTTTTTTCAGTTGAAACGGTCGGCCAGCTCCCTTGCTGTGTGACCTGCCTTCCTTTAGAAGTCATCGGGGTTTTCGGCCTCTCCTGCCTGGGAGCCCATCTAGGTCTTTCAGATGACTTTGCATATTTCTGTTCTCATCCACTGATGTGAAGGGTCAAATCTGAGTGCAGTCGTCGTTCATTTACCTCCAAGTTGTCCCACATTGTGCTTACCTCTAAAGGCCTTGGGGTTGGCTGCAGGACAGGGTCTGGCGAGAGCAAAGGCCCAATCCTGAAAAGAACCTGGGGGCTGGCGGGACGCCTCAGCAGAGGGTAGGCACAGGGACAGGTGGGGACTGAGGCTCTGACATTGGTCTGCAGAAGCACCATGAGCACCTTCAATGAAATCGGGGCCACCCTCTGCATGAGCTCAGCAGGCTGATCTGCTTGAACCGCCAGACCCCGACTGCCCATATCTGGGCTCCTCAGTGTCCCTAATTAGTGAACCTGGAGGCCTGGTGGGAGAGGGCAAGTGGCCCCAACTGCAGGGATGAGAGGGCGTTCGAGGCAGGGGCCTCACACAAAGTGAGGACGGAAAACAGTCACTGGCCCAGCAGTGTCTACGCTTAAGTAGGTGTGGAGTGGGGAACTGCCCCGTCCTGTGCCTTGTTGCAAAATGCACGAAGGCAGCCTACTTACACAGAGACACTCTGACCTGTGAGATAAAGTTCACTTCGAGTCAAGAGTGGCAAAGCGAGGGGAAAGGTGAGACAGGAGGAGGAGGCTGTGGGCAGGTGAGGTAAATTCAGACAGCACCCCTGCTCACAAGCCCATCCTGTTGCTGCCGGAGAGCCACTCACCCTGGCCAGTGTTGCTGGCAGTCTAGGGTACGAGGGGCCCAGCAAACCCATTCTTCAGAGCCCAGCTCCTGTGTCTCACCTGGCTGAAGAAGTTCTACCAAACCTAAAGGGACACAAGGCACATATTTTGAGATGTAAACATAACTTCTCTGAAAGACTCCAGTTGGCTGAAAGCAGAGACTCTGTGTGTGTCTTATTTGCTCTGGAAGGACAAGCCTCGGGAGATAGGATTTGGGCATTAGAGCTGAGTTCCATCCCGGTTCTGCAACATCACCTATGTGACCTTAAAAAGCGCTTTAACTTCTCTGAGCTTCAGGAAGCTGCCGAGAGGATTTAAGGGGGAAGGTTTTTTTTTTTGTTTCGGTTTGTTTTTTTAATATAATTTTTTGTCAAGTTAGCTAACATACCAGCGTATACAGTGTGCTCTTGGTTTTGGGGGTAGATTCCCGTGATCCACTGCTCACCCACAACACCCAGTGCTCCTCCCAAAGGGGGGAAGGAGTTTTGGGCTGGTTTTCATGGACGGAGAATCTGGCATTCAGTGAAGGCACAACTTGTCGGGGTTCTCTACTTGCTCTGTATGCGGCAGGTTCAGATCTAACTGACCTCATGGGCTCTCGGCAAAGGAGGCTCCAGAAAGCTTCAGTGGCTTGTCAGAGACCCCAAAGCTGGATGCAGGGAGCCAAACCTGGCCCTTCTGGTTTCACAGTCCTTGCTTTTTCTACTCTGCATACGGCCTCTCCCCAGCACCCTCTGTTCAGCTGTCTGCCAGAGAAGTTGCCTTTCAGAAAGGGTCCCAAGTTAGCAGAAATGTCATGGGGTCGACAAGACAAGTGCCTGCTTGTCCTTGGGGTGCTTCTGACCTTTGCTTCATGCCACCACTCTGGGCTATTTTGGACCTTGGGGATATAAGGAGGGTCTGTGATGGGAAGACAGCTGGTACGGCCGCTTCATGCTGCCAAGAGCCATCGAGAGAACCTTTGCATTGGAGCCTACCGAGTGCACTCAAGCCTGCTGGCTTTGCTGAACAGCCAAGAATCCCCCACCCTTGGGAGAAAACTTAGAAGTAGAACCTTTCCAGGAGGCATTCTGGAACGAAGGCGAGGGGGAACAGAAGCTAGACGGGGCGCCAGGAGACCTCATTGTTATGGAACGTGGTAGAGGAAGTGGGCGTCAGACGGCCGGGTGCCGGGGAGTAAGACCAGGGTGGGCTTGGTGTTGAGGTGGCCCCCACAGGGAGTCGAGTTCCTGTGCAAGCGGACATTCACTTACCCTCAGGATCTCTCGGGACTGTCTGGGTGTGTGGGTTCAGACTAGAAAAACATCTCCTTGGCTGCAGGCTCTCAGTGGCTACTAGCTATTTTCTCCTTCTCCAACCAGGGCAGGCTTCGTGCTCAAGGACTCAGCCTTGCAGACACGGGCTGCGGAGGGAGCCCCAGCCCAGCCACATAACCCCGCAGCCCTAGAGACTGCTTTCGCAAGGTCCAGGGCCGCTGAGGTTCGGTGGCTGAGAGCACAGTGATGTCGCTTAGTTTTTTCCTTCACAGAAAGAAGAGAAATTTACATAAACGGGATTAGGTCCCAATCAGGAAGACGTTGTCCATGCTATTAATTAGTGAAATGATACAGTCACTGTTTATGGAGTGTCCACTCTGTGTCGGGGTGACCCTGGGTGATAGGAGCACAAAAACGAGGAAGGTAGAGGCCGTGCCTTAAAGAGTCCTGTGATGGGGACAGGTATCTACACAGGTGAGGAGGCAAGCTGTGGTCCTGCAGGGCCTTGTGGGCAGACCAAGGACGCATGGAGCTTCACCAGTGCTGGTAAAACAACTGACGGGTTCTTAGCGGACAAGTGGCAAGCTCTCCGGCTACTTGGGGGTGAATTGGAGTGGAACAAGCCTGAAAGCAGGTAGACACCCAGATTTCAGAAACATTCAGGAATTTAAGAAAGACATGCGGTTATAGGCAGCCTAATCCTGGAAGTATTAACTGCCATCCAACTTTAATGAGAACCTATATTGATTTTTCACTTGGCACTTTATGAACCGTAGTTACAGCTCTT
Source organism: Panthera onca (assembly GCF_046562875.1). NCBI lineage: Eukaryota > Metazoa > Chordata > Mammalia > Carnivora > Felidae > Panthera > Panthera onca. The sequence continues at coordinate 176,065,871 of NC_138346.1, forward strand.
TTGAGCCTCCTGAAACTCCCTTTCGGCATCCCTGAGGTTTCCCCAGTTGTCCGCTCGTATGAGGTTCAGACTCAATTCCTGAGAGGTTCACGGTGCCTTTCTTTACAAGTGGGATGGCTGGGATTTCCCCCTCACGAAGAGCATGAGGGCACCTTTCTGTTCCTTCCAGATTTCACTGGGTTTCCTCTTAACGCTCCTTACTCTTTTCTGGTTCCTGAGTTTGGGTGGCCTTTTGGGTATGTAACTCACGAGGGGTGGGGTTGTTGAATGTGGGAAGCCCCAGGGCACGGCCAAACCAGTAGAAGTATTTACCTGAAACAGTTCAGGCTGGGAGGGGAGAACCAGAATGTTGTTAGCTGGGAGGTGATCTCAACATCTGGGGGGAGCAAGTAGAGGGTCAAGTTTATAAGGCAAGGCGAAGATATAAATGGAAAGTGGGCCATGCAATTAGAATCTAGGAGCTTCAGGAGCAGCATGGAGTCAGGGTGGAGAGAGAGACAAAGACATATAGTTAAGGACTAGGCACACAAGAAACAGGATTGTGCCCTGTGTGCCCCTTTCTCTGTGGTTCCATGCACGAGGGGTTCAGGCACTGTGGCTCAGTAGAAGCAGGCAGATCAATGAGGCAAAAGATAAGCTTGAATAGGAATACAGGTTTAATAGTGTTTTTAGACAGAAGCGGAAAAAAAAGTAATCAAAGAAAAATAGGATTCTAGTAAAAAGCAGAAAGCAAAGGATAAGTAGTGTTAACACCCACTTGTGTTTATGAACTGTGGCGGCTGAGACTCTGTTTCATACATGACATTCAACACCAAACCTCTACTCATATTAGATAGACCTGGCAATGGAAGGAACGGTGAGTACAGGCCTGCCATAGTAAGGTCTAGGAACGGAGATGCTGGGGGGAGTTTTGTGAAAATAGGTACGTTCACACCAGCCAGTTTGAAGCTTCTAAAAAACTTTGTTTTTTCTTGATGGTGTAGGTGTTTCCAGTTAAGCATGTCAGTGAAAGCAGATTTACGAGTCTTTCCTCCGCCTTTCTCCATTGGTGCGAGGGTGGGTTTCTAGTTAGGGATTGCTCATTTTGGGATGTTTTTAACTTAGATCGGGGAGGATAGTGGTCACGGCTGCCTTGACCGCTCTCCTTGCCTCTTGCTATCATCCAAGCTGACGGAGACCATTCTGTGGCCCTCTGAAAGGGGGCTCCATGACCTGAGGGACACTGTGAAGGTATTCCCTGTGCAGAGGTAGCTCCGGGAAAGAAATGCAGCCCATGTTCAGCTTGCTAAACCACGTGCACTGGCATAGTGGAGGCGGTGCCTTTTTCTAATGTACATGAAAACATCATACGGGCCAGCGGTGGCCTTGTCCTGACGTCATGTGTGATACTCTTCAGCCAATCACATTTGCTATTCATAGCGGTCGGGTGAATCAGAGGGATGTGGATTATTATGTTGCCCAACTTCAGGTGACTTCCTTGGGCTGTTCACTCTGTTCGCCAGAGCCGGAAGTTGAACCCACTGAGGTTTAATCATAAATCCAGTGCTCTTTCCATGGTGCCGCCTGCCGGCACCTGCCCCTCACCACGCTCCCATCATGGGAATTCCCAGCAAGCAGGGACTCAGAGGTGCTGCCAGGACGGGGGTCCTAGTTCAGCAGCACACGGCCTGGTGGAAGTGCACGCTTCTCAGAAACACAGCAGCGGGCTGGTGCCCGTGCCCGCGTGGGAAGTGCTCGCTGAACATCTGACCCTGTCTGCCTCAAATTCTTCTCAACGCTTTTTAGCAACTTTTAGGCTTTTCCCTTGCAGGGTGGGGTAGAGAGAGGCAAGGGTGGGGGTGGTGGTGGGGGGGCGGGGGGCGGAACTGGGTGGGTTTGCAAAACATTAATGAATATAATCTGTGCCTTTTCCCTGACCCAGCTTGGCCAGCTGTACTGGTCTGAAATTCCACATTCCATTGTCCTTCTAAGAAAACAGAATTGGCTCTGTTCAGCCCTCGGAATTGTCTGTGTAGACTTGTTTGAGAGAATTTGCAAACCAGATGGATTTACTGTTTACTGTCTCTTCTAGTCCCGGGGAAAAACAGTATTTCCAGAGACCATCAGCAGCATGTTCTGAAAGGTTTCCCAACCATTATTGTTCACGTTGTGGTCAATACTCCAGCTTAATCCCGTTTTCTCACCTCTTACCTCTCTGTATGCACACGTATCACACCCTAGCCTAGTGGTCAGCTGTTGGGTTTACTACCCAGATCCTTTCTCTGCAAACTAGCCTTCTTTGTCCATCTGTATGGTTCCAGTAATGGGGCTCTGGTAGCCACTTGTACAATGCCATCCCCACTATTGTCCCGCTCACAGGTGATTAGACCAGAGGTGTGCACCCCACTCAAGCAAGTCTCGGGAATTTTGGGACTGGGACAGTGAGGAAGGTTCTGTCTGTCTTTGGGTTGCTCACTCTGCATGGCATAACTTAGAAGAAGCTGCCTGCCATGTGGTCTGTCACTAGACGGCAGGTGGGGGTGGGGGGCAGATTCAGAAGCTGGTATAAACAGAAGGAGAAAAATGAAGCAACTTTCAAAGAGAAGCTGAGGATGAAAGCTAGGCATAGAGCTTCCAGACCTGTTTGACTCAATCGCGTTCTGTCCTTTGGGTTCCCTGATATCCATGTGATAAAATGCTCTTTTTCTTTTTCTTTTTTTCTCCTCCTCAAATTACCCTCAGTTGGGTTCTATTAACTACAATTAAGAGTCTTTTCTGTTACTGTAGCCAGATTTTTCTCAAAATGTAATCCCGGGACCAACATCAGCATCTTTACCGGAGAACATGTTAAAGGGGCAAATTCTCAGGCTGCATCCCAGACCTGCTGAATCAGAAAATCTGGAGGGGAGGCCCAGCAATGTGGGTTTTAACAAGCCCTGCAGACATCTCAAGTTTGAGAACCACTGGCCTCGCCGTCTCGAGGCGTGGATGGAAGAGCATGGACCTAGAGGCACAATGGCCTGGATTTGGATCCTGGACCTGTGCGCTAGTGATATGATTGGGTAAGTCACCTCATCTCTTGGAGACTCTGCTTTCTCAGCAGTGAAATGGAGGGTAACGATTGTTTATATTGTATAGCAGCTGTAAGAGAAGCACACACTTCTCTGGGCATGTGAAGAGCAGTGGTTTCAATCTTGCCTCTGTGGACCCTGTTCTGACATGAGAAGAGAAGCCGATTCACCCAGGTCGTGCCCCATGGAGACAAAACCTGAGTTGTTGTGTGTTTTTTTTTTTTTAAGAACTCATCACCCTAACAGAACAGGTTACTGTTTGGAGTTTATACCAAGTCTGTGCCCCCAGATCTTAGTATTGGTACTAGACTCCCCTAGGCTATCGCTGGATGGTTGGGAATTAAGCCCGATTAATCTGAAACTCATTGTGATTCCCCAGGTTTCGCTGACCTATTTTCCTGCTATGTTACGAGAACTATGCAGTCTGGGCCATCCTAGAATAAAATGAGATCAGAAAATCAGCTGGCTTATATTCGAAGAAGGAAAGCACAGGCTTCCATTCATTAATTTATTCCTTTACTTATGCATCCACTTACTCATTCACTGATTCATTCACTGACTCATTCATTCATTCATTCATTCATTCATCCGCCTGACACTCACTGAGCTACTTCTCTGTCAAGACACCATGCTAGATACTAGAGACTTATGGATAAGGCCATTGTGTCCCCCTACCCCCAACTACTAATTGTTGACAGATGACAGTATGAGCAAAGACCCAGAGGTGGGAAATGGTCATGGCATGAGGAGATCGGAGCCAGGAGATAGGTCTTGCTGAAGCAAAGAGTGAGTGTTAGGAAGTTATTGAGGCACGAGAATCAGAGACTGTTAGAGAATGGGAATCAACATCTGCTTCGGTTTCCACAGCACACTGTCCTGTAATTAACAGTGGTGAGTGTTTCGCAAGGACCTCCCGGTTCTTTGGGCCGCATTTGAGCCGATCCCGGATGGATGACCCTACAGTAGGTAGATTCATCTGCCAAATACTGCTCATGCTGTTCATACCCCACGAGGAGTAGGCTGGTTAGCTCTCATTAAAAAGGAATCCTTGTGCCTGCTACTGCTTGACAGCTGAATCCGTCCAACCCCAAGTGAACTCTTTCTGGTATCCAGAAAGTCTGGCTATTGTCTGGACGAATCTCCACCCAGTTCTTGGCTTTCATATCACTGGAACCTCCAGTTATATGCAAAATGGGGCAAAAACATCCAACGTCTCCCCAGACAGCTCTGCAGGAAATACATCCAATTGGACGCTTCCTCAGACATATCCTTTAGGGAAGTCTGAGACTAGGAGTTCAGATGCAGAAGAGGTGTGGCTGGTCTGGGAGGGAAGATGGCTACTCAGTGGTTGAGTGTGAAACACTGCCTCCCATTTTACAGGTGGTTTTTCTCTTTGTGTCAACTAAAGAACGGCCTAATGACAGTAAAATTATACCCTTCTTATTCCCAGACTTTAAAGAAAAGAACAGAAATAATGACTAGCTTGTCACATGGGGTTGATAACATCCTTGACCTCATTTGACCCTTGCCACTACCCTAGTGGAGGTTACGAGCATTTTATTCCCCCTTACCGGATGACGAGAGGAGGTCCATTCCACGCAAGTGTCTGAGCCTCTTTTTAATCCCAATTTCTTGACTGTAGATTTTATGCTCATTCTACCGTACCAGGCTGTTCTCAAGTAAAACCTTTGTTGCCAGTACTTAGGATTACAAGGAACTTCCTGGGGGGGGGCCTCTCAGAAATATGGAAACAAGATTATCCTTTGAGAGTTAAAGTTTAAGACAGGCACAAGAGGATTAGTGAGGAGACAGGATGGCTCCCAGGATTCTGAGAGTCAACTGATCTTAATCCGGCCATAGATCTCCAATATATTTGAAGAAGGAAGGAAAACAGAGTCAGAGAGGGAAATTTTGGCACTCTGTCCATGCTGCGTGCTAGGAATCACATAAGACTATCTTAATTGGGTGCTATTAGATAGTGTAGTCATGTAACTCCTCCTGCGCTGATCCCTAGGTCACTCTGTGATCGTCAGCGTGTCTAATGTGACATCCCAAGCCGTGTGGCCCAGAAGGTAGAGAATGTACTAGTCGTGTTGATGTGTGGATTCTACTTCCATGTTATGGTACCTTCCTGCGCTCACTGTCCAATAACACACGAGCGATCTGGTTTCCAGATTAGCCCTTGGTGTGCAGGAGAGAAAGATCGGCTCTTGGGGGCTGACAACACAGTGTTTCTTAGCCTTTGCAGCTATAGGATAAATCCACAACTTGGGCAAATTCGGTAAGGGAGTGAATAAAATGCTCGCCTGGAAGACATCTGGGAAGACTTAACCGTGTACTGCCTTCCCTTGACAATGTGTCTTCTTTGCTTCGCGGATGCAAGCCTGAGGCCTGTGGCCATTCCCATAGGCTTGGCCTTGTTCTTACTAGAAGCCAGTAGCGCTCGCACATCCAGGCCTAATGTCAATTCCTACCCAGATCACTGGCTGATCACCTGATGAATTCACGATAACTTCCTAGGAACTCTGAGGAAGGCAGGATGAGTGGGACAAGGTCTCTCCAATTCAAGTGCTTAATCTTGCAGTAGAGACAGGTTTGTGCCTAGGTAACTTTAATCATTTCGGTGGTTTTCTGTATTCCCTGAATTCACCAGCCATCTACAAAACATTATGCTATGTGGTTTCATTTGCTTTTCACAAGTAGCCCATGAACAGATGCAAACATAGAGTCTCAAGAAGTGAAGGGGTCACAGAGCTGGTACACGACCAAACGTAGCTCCGATGCCCAAGACATCAGCTGTGGGCAAAGGGTGTCACTGGCATTAGATAGGAGGGTAGAGCAAGGGACTGAAATTGCTCTTCTGGTAATTTCCACTCACCACTCTCGTTCTCTTTTGGGAGCTCATCAGAATTGTCCCTAGGCAATTTGTATGCCTTCATTGGTATACAAGAGATCTGGCCAATCACATGGATCCCAGTCTGGAGTTCTCGTCTAATATGAGTTAACAAAGAGAGTCTAGGAACCATTTACGATAACAAAATATTATAATGGAAGTTATGTCTTTATCTCAGATGATGCAGCACACACTGATGAAGCTGTTTTGGCTGTCCCACTTCTTTTGAGAGTTTCATTCTAGGGAGGGAAGCCTATCTGTGAAACTTTTTTTTTTTTAAAGTGAACTCTGTGCCCAACGTGGGGTTGGCAAACTCATGACTCCAAGATCAAGAGTCACATACTCTACTGGCTGAGCCAGCCAAGCACCCCCTTCCATAGCTAAATAAGCATTTTAAAACATTTTCTTTCAAACTTATAACAATAATACATTCTCACTGCAAACAATTCAAATAGCAGAGAGTATTTATTTTTTAGCTGCTGGAGAGCCATTGAAGGATTTTTACACTGGGGCCTATATGCAGGAGGATTGGCATTCGGAAAGATCCTCCTGGCTGCAGAGTAGAGGTTGGCTCATAGCTGGTCCTGGCTGGAGGCAGGAAGCCTGGGATACCAGCAAGGAGGCCACAGTGTGATTTCAGCCAGAGATGGCAGCGGGGCTGAGCCAGGCAGAGGCTGCTGAAGCGGATTTCAGAGATCATTGGGCGGAAAAGCGTGTGTTGGGTGACTGAAGAAGAAGGAAAATAAAACAACTTTGACTTCAGAAAGTGGCCTTGCTAGACAAGCCTTTTCACAAGCTCTTCTCCTGGAAAGGGCCTTGAAGGCACAGCTAACCAAACAACCATCCCTCCTGGGCAAGGGCTCCCCACGAGGTGAATGGTTTGCCGTATTTCCGATTCCAGGAACTGGCTGGAATAACACTTATGCAATGGGAACACACGAGGCCCACCTCCAGGAGCCTGGCTGGGGCAGAACTTGGCAAGGCTGGAATCCTCCATGCAGTGGAAAGTCCTCCTGATCTGCTACAAAAGAGCGTCCCTTGGATGTGTGACTTTGAGGGGACGTCAGAGCTAGCCGCGTGGATGGCTGCGTGGGCCTGGAGCCGCTGGCAAGGAGGAGCTCAGGGTGTGCGTCAGACCCAACAGGACAATGCACAGGCGGGAAACTCTGCTGCCTCTCCCATGCCGTGGATGGAGTGAGCGCTCAGGAGCCACCATAGCCTGCCGTGTCACTTCAGCACCGTGTGACCCCGGGCAAGTCACTTAACCTCTTTGATCCTCAGTGTCCTTGTGTGTGAAATGGGATCTGTGTAGCAGCCATCTCCTGGGCTGTTGCAAGAGTAGGAAACGTGAGGGAACACTGCTAATACTGTGCCCAGCCCCTTGGGGAAAGTCAGTACTTGGTGGTTACTGGTTGAAAGATCGTGACTCTCAGGGCGCCCGGGTGGCTTAGTCCGTTGAGCCTCCGACTTTGGCTCAGGTCATGATCTCACGGTCTGTGAGTTCGAGCCCTGTGTCGGGCTCTGTGCTGACAGCTCAGAGCCTGGCACCTGCTTCAGATTCTGTGTCTCCTTCTCTCTCTGCCCCTCCCCTACTCATGCTCTGTCTCTCTTGCTCTGTTTCTGTCTCTCTCTCAAAAATAAATAAACAAAAAATTTATAAGAAAGATCGTGACTCTCTACCAAATACAGCTCTCAGGAGATTGAGGGGCCGGGGGGCAGGGGAGACAGAAGGCCATCTGTCAAATCAAAGAATAAGTAAGAATAAACTTGCAACAATAAGGGCAGGCTCAGTGTATGCGTGTGAGGTGGGTAGGCTCCTGAATAGTTGTCTGCAGTCCAAATGTATGCAAATCAAATCATTCTCAAAGCCTCAAGGCAGTTGCTTACATCCAGATATCCCAGAGGGGGATCTTTCTGTAAAGTTGCTACCGCTGATTATTATAATATGGTGCTACTGTCTCACCTGGAGCTCTTAGAGGAAAGGGACAACTGGTACAGCTTTAGCATCTCGTTCCTACATTTTATTCTTTGTTAAACCAAACTGATGCAGTCCTTTCTGGTGTCGTGTTCCCTGAGCAATCCAGAATTGTAGGTGAAGGCTGGAGTCAGGTGGGGTGGGGCCACCTGTGTTTCAGGGGAGGCGGCTGGAGGGCAGTGGGATCACGTGGGTTGCCTAAATTCACTCAGGGGGGAAGCAGCAGGGTCAGAATCCAGACCCGTGTCTTCTCTCAGTCCTGTGTTTATCTCTCTCAGCTGTTGGCTCTTTCCAGGGAGGCGATGAGCCCTCCTTCTTCTCCTGCACACACGTAAAAGGCATGACGTGGACAAGCTTGGGGGTGGGGGTGGGATTTCAGCACGGAGCATGGATGTTTTATGTCTGGGTGCAAGCATGAAGGATAAATACTCATGGGGAGACTCCCTTCCCTCGCTCTCCACCCTGGCTGGGTATGTGGGAGGGAATTCTGGGTCACTGCCACCCCCGCCAACACATTCAGAATGTTAATAACATGTTCTTCGGGGAACGGCCCCAAAATTCTCACACCCAACTCAACACCAAGTTCTTGGTCTTAGAGGGTTCTAGCATGATTAGCCAGAAAAATCTTCCCAGCTTTCCTCCTAGGCCTCTCCCAGCCTGGTCACCTCTCTAGGAGTGACCTACAGTGCTGGCTAGGAGCACCTGGGGAACCTGAATTCGGCTGTCCCTGCTCCGTTGAGAAGCGGGATGTGCTTTTACCCATCAAAGTAGCGCCCAGTGTTCATGGCCATCAAGGATGCGCTGTTCTCAGATTTTTGTGACAAGTGACGAGGGAGTTCCCTCATACTCCTTCCTGTGTGCACTCCTCACTCAAACCCCGCATGCTAGTTACCACATGGCCCCAAGAAGGGCACTCTTGCCAAACCACATGCCTTTGGTCTTGCCCTTTGCTCACTTGCCTGTCGGGTGATAAGGAAATCAGGAAAATTATGCAGCCCGCAGCCAGGCTTATATTTGAGTATTCCCTGGGCCCTCAGAGGAGGAGTACCCCGAGAATATGACCTATGTCTGGGTTTGCAGACTTCTTTCACCCACCTGGTATCTTAGGGGGAGGGAGGTTACCTGCACTTACACCTGAGAAAACTAGGGTTTTGCAGCATCTGCCCCTGCCTGCCCTCAGGCATCACTAGGTACTTCTCCAAGCCCCACGTGGTAGGCACAGCTAAGTTCTCCCTATGCTGACGCCCTTTCTGTTCCTCTAGCACTCCCAAGTCATTCCTGCCTCAAGGCCTTGGCACCCACTCTTCCCTCCTTCTGAAGTGTGCCTCCCCATCTGTTTAGCTCCGTGCCCTCACCCAGGTCCCAACTCTGATGCCACCTTCTCCAGGAGCCTTCTGCCCCCGCCCCCTGCCCAACCACACAGCCCCGCTTCCCTGAGACAAGAGCACCAGAATTCAGAGCTAACCGTCCTTCTCCCGAGGGCAGTGGGAGGACTTCTTTTCAGCCCTTCTTAGTGTTGGGATCACTGCCATCTCCAGCACCTCTGTCTCAGCCCTGCCAGAACCAGAAGGAAGGGGTGGGGGGCACTCAGCCAACGGGAGACCCTTGTCCCAGTGCCCCACTCCCCACACTGTCTTCAGATGGGTGGTCACCACTTCTTCAGCATTTCCTGCCCCAGTGTGTCCTCTGACCAATGTAAATCTCACTGAGCTCTGTCTAATCTTTCAAAAACCCATAAGGCTCCTGTTCTGATAGATCCACAGACCGTGGAGGGGAAGACGGAAACCTATTTCCTCTGTGAGGCTGACTAGGGGCTGAATTACCTGTGATGGAAAATGCCACTGGTTTGCTTTGTCCTTACCCCTGGAGCTTATAGCAAGACAATCCGTTTTTTCAGCTCTGGTTCATAGGCTAGTGTGCATATCTCAGTCATTAAAGGCACCTTTCGGAAACATGCGAAGTGTCTCTCTAAGCCCAGTGATGTCCCCAGCGCTGCTTGAAGGGCAAAGCCTGGTTTGCTTCCCTCTCGTGGACAGACATACGTGCTATGTGCTTTTGTCCACAGTGTTTTGGTCCACACTGCTTTCAAGTCCATTGCTTCGGTTTTTAATTTCTGGACTTGCCTTGCCTTTTGACCCTGCTAATCAGATTTACTTATTCTGCCACCCCTGGGCCTCCCTGTCAACCCTGAATTCTGGTCCCTGGTGGTTTAACTGGTGCCTGAACCTCATCAACCTTGGCAGTTTCCCCCAGTGGACAATCCCACTGGGTTCCTAGGGGCCCCCAAGCTAGAACTGATACTCAGAATTGCCCAGCTGGTGCTCGGTTTTCCCCGTGACTCATTCCATTTATACTCCAGGGCATAGTATATTCCTCCACCTTGAAGGGAATGTATTCACCCGACATCTGCTCTCAACACTTCCAGAATGCCCAGCGCTGTCCTGGGTGAGCATTCTAAGGAAAGCGACAGGCTTGTCAAAACAGAGGAAGTGGACTTTGGAGTTGGAGAAATTCGAGTTCAAAATAAAGCTGCGTCACCTAGCCACGTGAGCTTGGGTAAATGATTCGGCTCTTTGAGCCTCAGTTGTCTCATTTGTGTACTAGAGATAATTACTACCTTACCTAATGGCGATGAGTGATTTAGAATATTCAGTGGGACAAAGTATTTAAAATACCTGTTCAGGAGATGCCAAATGAGTGGTAGCTACGTGCAAACACAGGCATACCAGCAGACACACTGGTATATTTTGCAAAGAAAAAAGCATGAGCCTCAAGTCTTGAGATATTACCTAATGCTTCCCCTATTTATTTGTCCTGGGCCATCTTTTCCCCACACCCTGCTTACTAGCACGTAACTTGTGCTTACCAGAAGAGGCAGCCAATATGGGATTGTTAATTTATTTGTGAACAGTTTCCTAAAATAGGGTTCCCGCGTGCCGCCTTCTAAGTGTGACTGCGAAACAGCACGTGTGCCGTGGATGCGTGTGCATGTGTGTGTGTGCTCCTGTGTGTGAGACAACATCAAGCATAGTACGTGTTTCATGCTCGGCAGGGCCCTCTCATGTGTATCCTTTGATTAGCGTTTATTTTTAAGCGGGATGAAAATCCCAAAACATAAATTCATCATGTGAACCATTTCTGAGAGCGCAGCTCAGAAGTGTTAAACGTATTCTTGTGTGACCCATGTCCAGAACTTTTTCACCTTGCAAAACTGAAACTCTCTGCACCCATAAACAACCCCCAGTTCCCCTCTCCTGCCAGCCCCCGGCAACTTCTGTTCTACTTTCTGTTTCTGTAAATTTGACTACTCTAGTGACCTTATGTAAATAAAAGCACACAGTATTTTTCTTTTTGACTGGCATATGTATTCTCCTACTTAACCCTCACAACCACTTTGGGAGACAGGCCTTATTGTTACTTATGCCTGATGGGTGAGGAAATAAAACGTAAGAGATTCTTTGGTTTCACGTGGATAGCATGTGACACGGGCGGGATTCGAACTCAGGTCTTGTGGCTCCATGTTGAATGTATATACACGGGTACATACAGAAAAACTGTCCCGAAAACCAGACATGTGTATGTTTTGCACACATTGAAATCTCTCCCTACATATATTCACCTATTCATAAATGTGTGGCTATATGTGGCATTATCTGAAGGAGGAAAGACGTGTTTGGCTCTGAATCTGTCCTGTGTGGTTGTTGGGACACTGAGAAATGGGAATATGAAATTGCCCCTGTTGCCCCCCGCGGTCTGGAGGCATATTTGGGGAAGCCTGTGCAATGACTGGAAGGAGCTCAGGCTCGAGTAAGGATGGGCTCCAACCCTTACTAGCTGGGGACTCGGGTTTGTCAGGCCTCTTGCAGATGAGAAGACAGGTCAGAGGGTCCGGGGAGATAGTGTGTGTGGAGGGCCCCGCTCTGGCCCACAGCATCCCCCCCTTCACACCACGGACTGGCTGTCTCTGGAAGCACCTCTTTGCCTCATCTCTAAGTCCTGGGTTCTAAGGGAGGGTTGTTTTCCCTCCCTCTCCTCTCCCTGACCTTCCCCCCTCTCCCTCCCTCTCTCCCTTAACTGCCCCACCTCTAAAGGCTTGAGCCTTTGGAGGAATTCACTAAGAAACCAAATTCTGTGTTCAGGCTGACTGCCGAACTCCCAGGCCTCGCTGTCAGGGAGATTTCTGGGCCTTTAATGAGGAGAGAATTTGATCCTCAGACTCCTTGTTAAGATAAAGACCTGGCGGGTTTATTAACTCTGTCCAGCTGGGGTACAGGCTCACAGAGAAATAATTAAACACTCCCTGCCTAAGAATGGTCAGGGTCTCGGGGAAAACCTGGCCTGGACCTTGCGAGAAAGGGGAGAAGGGTGATTGGTTACCCCTGGGGCAGGAATCATTTCTTCAGAGCCTAAAGCTTGAGAAGAGAAGAGCCTTTCTCCCTGAAAGGACTCGCTTCCTATTCCCCTCCATTGTAGACCGACCGAGTTCATTTATTCGTTCGGCAGATATTTATTGAATACCCGCTGTATGCCAGACACTGTGCTGAGTTTGGGGTGAGGGTGGAGGTACTCCGAGGACAGCCAGCTCATTAATACCATTTTATATAGAAAGAGACTGAGCGCAGAAAGAAGTAACTTGTCTACGATGACGGGATCAGTCAGGACTTGGTCCTGTCCTCACTGATGTGAAATACCTCCTCTTGCATGCCAAGCAGCTCTGACCTCCCCCCTGCCTCTCTCCTAGGATTTGACCTTCTTTGGGATCAGCACTCGAGAATGCAGCCGCTAGATTGTCAGCCCTCTGTAGGTGGAGCCATGCCCACCACCTCTCAGCGGACCCTGAGGCTGAATCTCAGTGCTCTGTTTACTGCAGGTGAGTGATCTCTTAACATAGATGGAATTCAATGAATAAGGTAGGGTAAAGGAAGAATATGCAAGGGGAAGGATGTAAATGGTCTTAGAAGGAGGAATGGTGTTCAAGAGAGAGAAGATTAGGAAAGAGGGAGAGAGAGAGAGAGAGAGTGTGTGGTATGCACGCGGGCACACTCACGTGGCTAGGGGAGTGTGTGTGTGTATGGGCCATTTCAGACGCCATAACCTAAGGGGTCCTTAATGAAACATGGCCTGTTTGCAGAATGGTGATACGGAAGACCTGAACTGGAAGGTATGTTCATGAGGCAGGCACGCAGGGAGGAAGGCGGAAGGACACGGGTGCTGGGGTTGGTGTCGGGAGCGGGAGAGCGTGAAGTCCAAATCTCCGCTCTGTGCTTTGCTAGCCGTGTGCCTTTGGGCAAGTCGCTTATCTCAGCCTGTTTTCTCTTGTGACATGATGGCAGTGCTGACGGCTGCAAAGCGCTTGCAGGCACCCTGTGTGCTGTGCGCGTCAACAGCACCCGTCCCCCTTCCCGGTTTCTTTTAGGCGTACACGATCAATTCGCCTTCGCCTTTCAACAACAGCGGAAAGGGCAGTTTTGCGATTGATGGTGCGAGTCTATAAGGAAACGTAGGGCTGATCCCGTAGCATAAGATGAGAGGCTGAAGAGTTTGGATAGCATCTCCAAGCTGGAAGAGGTTGGAAGTTGTGATGAATGATGTGAACAGTCTGTTTGCTTTTAGAAAGTTGCGCTCAGGATTTGTAACAAATCTGAGTCTGAAGGCAGATCAGGCGGGTGCTTAAAGGGCCTAAGTGAGAAGAGAAATTCCCTAGAATAATGTGGTACAAGGGGATGGGGAGGAAAGGGAAGGACAAATTACAAAAGAACAACAGCAGTAGTAACTAATGTTCACTGAGTATTTGCTGTGTCCCTGGTATTGTCTAAGCATCTCAGGGACTTTGCTCATTTAATGTATCAAATGTATTAACTTGTCCTACACCCATGGCACACCTGAGGTGAACACCATTCTTAACACTTTTTGGAGGTAAGGAAACTGAGGCATGGAGAAGTTGAGGTGCAAATAAGGCAGGTTTCCACCCCAATTTAATTTAGAATGGATTTTTAAAAAAGTTCTTAAGCATACCCACACTGTAGAAAAATCAATAAAAATACTGATTTTCTCGGTCTTTCATATCCAATGAGAGTAGGTCGCTATGTTTCCTTTTAAAGTGTTTTAGACTCTTTTATCCATAACTTACATGTAATTGTAATAATGATGTACATTTACAAATATCACAAGCATAGGATGATGATAGTTTTAAATGGTGTTTAATATTTTATTTGCATGGATAGACCAGAGCTATTTTTTTCTGCTAATATGAACATCTTGGAACATAAATCCTTGACAGCACCTTTTATTGTGTTTTAAAGATACATTTCCTGATGTTGAATTACTGAATGAAATACAGTACCAATTTCACGGATCTTAATTCATATTTCCACGATTGCTTTTTCCATGGGGTTGAACTTGCAGTGTCCTCAACGATGCAGGATGCTATCGATTTCACGCACCCTTGCCAGCATTTGGTATTATTGTTGTGGTTGTTGTTTGTTATTAGGAGAAATATGGTCAATCCCTTTCACTCCACATTGCATCTCTTATTGGAGTGCATCGTTTTCCTTCATGGAGGATTGATACTTCCTGCTTCTCTTCAGTTGTTATTATTTTTTGGTGAAGGCCATTTTTTCCAAGCATCATCTTGCATGTTAGGATGAGTCAAGGACAAAAGGGGAGGAGGAGAGGGGTAAAGTTGAGGAGCGCAGGCGAATGCTTGAGCCAAGTGTCAGTGCCGTCTGGGAAATGGGGAGGCTTGCTCTTTTCTGGCTAGTATCTTCTTTTTCCTTCTTACTACAAAAATATGTGCATTGCAGGGAAAAAAAATACATATAAGGACAAGAGATAAAATCACCCATATTCCCACTGTTCAGAGAGAAGTCCTTTAGCATTTTAGTATATGTGCTTACAGAATCTCTCTCTCTATGTACAAAACTTTATATATAACAGGTACACACACACACACACACACACACACACACACACACACACACTCACATATCGGTGTAATAGCATCTATTTTGAGCTTTTTTTCTCCCAACACTGGGCTTCTAGCTCTTCCTACCTTCTCTTTCTCTTTCACTCTCTCTCATCATTTAAATGCATGTGATTTTACAGGTGTCATTTGTCATTTTCTTACTCAGAACACCTCAAAGGCCTGAGAGGTGGGGTCAGGTGTCAGGGTCCTAGAGGAATCCCCCATTTGTGGGTCTCAACCAAGTGACTCAGCTGGCTGAAGTTATTTCTGTTTTTTTTTTAAATCTGATTCTATTGGCTGCCATGTTCTTTCAACTGATGGAGGACAATTTAGCAAGATTTGGAAGTAGAAACCTGGGATAAGTGTTACATGTGGGCTCATGCACATATCCATTTTGGTTCAATGCTAGTCGATTTTCTCTAAATAAGTGTTGAAAAGGGCCATGTTGAGCTGACCTCAGTACTTCTTTGATTAAAGAATTAAAGTTTCAAGGAAAGATTTCTTTACAGGCCTAATTTATGGAAGAGGAGTTCCATTCTTTTCTCTTGCTCCTTTCAGGCGTTCTGAGCCTTTTAAAGTCTGATCTAGAGTGATAGTTGGGTTCTAATGAGGCCCAGCAGACTACTGGCCCCTAAATTCCCAGTCACAGGCAGAACGTTGGATGGACGGTTCAACACACTTGTGTTGCATCCCTGCTCTGTGACAGGCTCTTTTACATACATTTAATCTATTTAACTTTTCTACCTCCCCAGACCTCAGTTCCTCCATCTGTAAGTTGGAAATAATAAAAATCCCGACTTCATAGGTTGGCTGTGGGAGTAAATGATATATAAGGAAGGTGAGAGCTTACAAGAGCTGGCACACAGGAGTCAATGCTAGCTCTCGTTGTGTAAGGGGCTGGGATGCTGTTTTCACTGCATCACTTGTTACCAACAAGTGTTACTGTAACACTGGAAGCTTCACTAAAAGGCTCACCTGCAGCCCCTATATACCATCCCATTCAATCGCTCCACCATTCCTTGTAGGGAAACAGTTATCTTCCGTTTTAAGAATGTATTCATTTATTCATGATAAAGCACCTCCTTGGGGCACCTGGGAGGCTTAAGCGGTTAAGCGACTCTTGGTTTTGGCTCAGGTCACGTTCTCATGGTTTTGTGAATTCAAGCCCCGTGTCAGGCTCTGTGCTGGCAGTGCAGAGCCTTCTTGAGATTCTCTCTCTCTTTGCCTCTCCCTCACTTGTGCTGCCTCTGTCTCTCTCAAAATAAACTTAAAAAAAAAATAAAGCTCCTCCTCTACACCAAGTGCTATTCTAGATTCTGGGGACACAGTGGGAAGCAGAGCAAATTTCCTGCTCTCATAGAGCTTATATGCACATTCAGGAGACAGCTCGCAACCGAATGGGTGCTTTAGGTGGTAGTAAGGTCAGGAGGGGGAATAGAGCAGGATTGGGGGGTAATGGCGTGGTAAATAGGAGGTCACTGTTGTGCAGAAGGGTAAGGGAAGACCTCTCTGATGGTATGATATTCGAGCAGAGGGGTAGAAAAAGTAAGAGACTGAGCCCCACGGATAATCAGGGGAGGCACAATCCAGGAAGTGGGAACAGCTCCTACCAGGGCTCTGAGGTAGAAATGAGCCCATTGGAGGTTGGAGGCACAGTGGAGGGTGGTGTGGGATGGGTTGGGATGGCTTGAGAGGGAGTGTGGTAGGAGAAGAGGGAAGAAAAGAAGTTCTGGCTGTGAGAGAGGAGGGCGTATTTCGTAAAGCTCCCTGTGATACTGTAAGTACTTCAGCTTCTACGGAGTCAAGTACGAAATCACTGGACGATTTGAGTAGAGAAGTGATCCATGATCTAAGGCTCTAAAGTGTTACCATGGCACTGTACAGCTTGGGCAAGGCCAGAAGATGGCTATTGCAATAATCCAAGCAAAGGATTAATGGGACCTTGGATGTTGGTGGTGGTGGGTTGGGTGTTATGAACAGGTGAGCTTGCAGAAGGTGCAAGAGGCAGGCTTGGCTGATGGACAGAGATGGGATGTGAAAGTACATTACTTGAAGGTCTTGAACCCAAATAACTAGTGGAGTGGAGTTGCTATTTACCAAGATGGGGAAGACAGGGCAGAGTAGGAATCAAGAGGTTGGTTTGGGGCATATGGACTTTGAGGTATCCATTACCTGGTCCAGTTGAGATGGTAGTTTTGTAGTTAAATATTGAGTCTGTGGTTTTGATGAGAGGTCTGGTATAGACCCACATTTAGAAGTCTTTGGCATATACATAGTATTTAAGCCATCGGTAAGATCGTGAAGGAAATGAGCATAGACAGAAAATAGAAGTGGCCTGAAGACTGAGCCTGCCGGCATTTCAAGGTGGCACAGGTGAGGGAAACCCATTGCAGATGAAGAAATCAAAGCTTGCGGAATCAAGCAATCTGCTTCCTAGCGAGCGGCAGAGATGGGAATCCAAGCTCTATAGGTCTGACTCTGACGTCTATGTTCTTAAGCTCTTAGCAGTACTCCAAATGCTGGAGCAAAGAGGGCTTTTCCCGGAGACATAAAACATGGGTGGCTTGGCTTGCCAGGGCTTCTAACTGTGCTGGAATAGCAAACTGGGCCCTCAGGTTTGAGCAAATAAGACACTTCATTTGTTGGTAGAACCAGATGACACATCCATCAGCCCCACCTGGTGTAGTACTCAAGAATCTCAAGGGAGCAAGAAAGGTCTGGTAATTAAGAAAGATTCCTTTCCTGAGCTGCAGTGGGTCACAGTGACTGTCAGGGGCGAAAGATTGATGCCTTAATAAAGACCACCTGAAAAGGCAATTGACCAGCAAGGGAAAAAAATCATTGCCACCCACCCACTACCAGCAGTATCTCTGTCCAGAGACCCACCACGAACACAGGGCTGCTTGGAATTGTCTGTACCAGACGTCACTTGGCCTCATTTTATAGTTGTCAACAACTAGGATGCCTTCCCTCATTCACTGATAAACAGTGCTGTCCGCTTAGTTCCTTGACTAGATACACAGAGACGAACAAGACTCCCTTCTCTTGCTTCGCGAGTTCAGAATATCCCGGAGGCCATGACTACCGTCAAGATTGTGGCCAAGCCAAGAGTTCAGTTTCATAATACTGCATGTACTCATGTTTGAATATTTTAAAAACTTATTTTTTCATACATTTATTTTTGAGAGAGAGAGTGAGCAGGGGAGAGGCACAGAGAGAGGAGGACAGAGGATCTGAAGTGGGCTCTGTGCTGGCAGCAGCGAGTGTGATGGGTCTCGAACTCACCAACTGTGAGGCCATGACCTGAGCTGAAGTTGGATGCTCAACCGACTGAGCCACCCTGGAGCCCCTAAACATTTATTTCTATAATGATATGGAGAATTAGAGCCCCGCGTGTAGTAAATGCTCAGTAAGTTATTCACTAAAGTGTGAGTGGAGTCATAAAGAAAGGGCACAGAATTGGGAATTAGGACCAACATTGTGGCTATGACTTTGCAAATAAAATAGCTACGTGATTTCACAAAAATCACTCTTCTCTGGATCTTAGTTTTCCCATCTGTCAGACAGGGGTTGGATTAAATTATCCTAGGAGATCTTTTAGATCTAACACTAGGATTTGTTGCAAGGTCTGAAAAGCCCCAGTAAAACTCCCCTTCCTAACCTGCTGTTAAATGCTATGATGTATATTTTGTAGGATGGGCATCGTAGGGATTTAAGAAAAGGAATCAGATGCATGCCTGCTATGTACAACCTGACATTCCCTCTGTGGAGCCACCTCCTTTCCCATAATTCCTCAGATCCCAAATTCTCAGGAGTTCAGCCTGTTGGGAGACCTGGCTGGGCACCTTGCCATAGGGCAACGCAACAGTGGCAAGGTGGGAAAAATGTGAGTTATCTTTGCCTTTTTCAGTGCCTGCCAGGATCAGTACATGTGTTGGCCAGGAATATGGGTGCTTAGAGCTTCCTTCTGCCTTGAGTCCGACCCAGCATTCAGGCAGATGGAAGTCACCCTGGAAAAAGGGAGGGGGCTCCTTCCAGTGGATACCTCCTGAAAGAGAACTTGCTGTTCTATTCGCTTTAAGGACAGGATGTCGCTGTTTGGAGCTGCTAGTGTAGAATTTTCCTAAAGGAGACCTTCTCTCGAGGCTGTTCTCTCTATCCTTTTGGCCCTCATGTTAGTTCAGGCCCTGGCTTTTTTTTTTTTTTTTTTTTTTTTTTCCTCAACAGGACAATTGCATAGCTTCTAGTCAGGATCTGTCTTCACCAGTCCCCCTCCAGCCCGTTTCCTACTAAGGAACTAGGGTTATCTTTTTGGGAAAAAAATAAATAAAAATAAAAGGGCGGTGCTTAGGTGGCTCAGTCATTAAGCATCTTACTTCAGCTCAGGTCATGATCTCACCATTCATGAATTCGAGTCCTACTTTGGGTCAACACAAACCCCCCTTCAGGTAAAATACAAACCCCAGGTGAGCCCCACTTCCCTTTCTCTCTCTGTCCCTTGCTCACTTACACTCTCTCACTCTCTCTCAAAAAATAAATAAATAAAGCGCAAACAAAATACTCCAAACAAACTGGCTTACGTCTTCCACCCACTCATGAGCCCTCCCAGAGGCTCCACTGCCCTTGGAATCAATACAGGCACCAACCAGAGCCTGTAAGACCCAGGCTACCTTTCCCACCCCTTCTTGTCAAATTGGTCACTGCTTTTGCACTTATGAATTCCATCCTTTGGAAAGGAATGATTTTTTTTTAAGTTTATTTAATTTATCTTGAGAGGAAGAGAGCATAAGCGGGGGAGGGGCAGAGAGGGAGAGAGAGAATCAATCCCAAGCAGGCTGAGCGCTGTCAGTACAGAGACGGACGCGGGGCTCTAACTCAAGAACAGTCAGATCGGGGCGCCTGGGTGGCTCAGTCAGTTGGGGGGCCAACTTCGGCTCAGGTCATGATCTCACGGTCCGTGAGTTCGAGCCCCGCGTCGGGCTCTGTGCTGACAGCTCAGAGCCTGGAACCTGTTTCAGATTCTGTGTCTCCCTCTCTCTGACCCTCCCCCATTCATGTTCTGTCTCTCTCTGTCTCAAAAATAAATAAACGTTAAAAAAAATAAATAAAATAAAAGCTAATATTTAAAAACAAAACAAAAGAACAGTCAGATCATGACCATTTGCTGAAATCAAGAGTCGGATGCTTTACTTAACCCACTGAGCCACCCAGGAGCCCCCACTTAGGTTTTTTGAATCTATTGTGTTCCTTCCAGCCTCAGGGTTTTGTTCAATATTTTTTTCTCTCTGCTTGGGGTTCTCATCTCTACTCCTTCCTTCCTCCTCTGATGAAGTCCGCCTCCTCAGAGAGCCTACCCTTGACCATTTTATCTGAGGTTTAATGTCTCGCTTTGTTCCAGTTCAGCTAATGGTACTCTTCTGCAGATATTGTATTCATTTGTTTCTTTGTGTCTTTTCCTACCACTGCTTCTAAACTGTAAACTGTTAGCTCCAGGAGAGCAGAGACCTGTGATTTATGGCTGTCTACATCTCCAGTGCCTGCCTCGGTGCCAAGCTGATGCTCACGACATGTTTGCTAAATGACTGCCCTGGTTCTGCTCCACTTCCCGACGTGAACCTCCAGCGCGACCCACTTAGCCTCGCCGTGTCAGAGTGCTGGCAGTGCCCCAGCGGGCAGTGTTCTTCTTCCCCTGCTTCTGTGCCTGTGCCAGACCTTCTGCCTACAATGCCCTTCCTTCTTCCCTGTTGGGCTCCTGAAACACTGACTCAGCCTTCCAGGCTGAGCTCAAATATCATCTCTTCCTCGATGCTGGTCCTCACCTCTCCTGGTGAGATGGAAAGCACCTGCCTCGGGGTGAAGGGTGTGCCCACTTGGGTCACAGCCTTTCTCACTGGCTGGTCCTGCCCCTCTTCCATCTACCTCCCCCACTGGATGAACGTCTTGGGAACAAGGAGGCTCTCCGGCTCATCTTATATCCCCACCTCTTCTGTTCAGTCCATGTTTGTGGAGGGAATGGGTATGTTCATAAAGGAACTTCCTCTGTGAAATTTCAGTCTGGGGAGTCTTCCTCTCTGAGGAATCCTGTTTGGATATTCTCTCTTGGAAATTTTCTCTGGGGTTCCTGGTTCAGGGAGACCATCTCTCTGGTGTTTGTCTTCTGGGATCAGGCCGTTGGTTTGCTTTAGAAAACAGTTTGCTATTGCCTGCTTTAAAAGGAACCTGGCAGTTAGTACAGGTCCCATGGTAGGTACAGGAGTAGACAGCCAACCCTCCCAGATACTTTCCTCCTCTGCCTACCAGTAGGACTGGTTGTTAGGGGTTCATTCAGTCCGTCATTCATTCACTCATTTCCACTGGTCTCCTGCTAGGTGCCAGGCGCTGTGTCGGGGCCGTGGTCACAGAGAGGGGAGGGGTCCTGTTTCTAACGTAGTCCTGGTGGATAGGGAAGTACAGACAGGCAGTACAGGGTGATCAGTGCTGTGATGGGAGCTGTGCATGACGAGGAAAAAGAGGGCTTTCTTCCACCTGGAGGGGTTCAGGAGGTCTTATGAGGGGAGGGGCTCTTTATGTGAACTTTTGATAGGTGAGTAGAATTGTTTATGGGTAAGGAGGTGAGAAAGGGAGGAAGAGAAAGCTAGGGAAGGCACAGGGACAGGAATCCCAAGGCCTAGAGCAAGGAGTAGAAGGCATGCCTGGGAAATGACAGAGATCGCTGAAGTCTGGAGCTTTGCTGCTCAGTTTGGAGCGAGGACCAGCAGCATCAGCATTGCATGGGAACTTGCTGGAACAAGGAAATTTTTTTTAATGTTTACTTTTGAGAGAGAGAGAGAGAGAGAGAGAGAGAGAGAGAGAGAATGAGGGGGGGAGGGGCAAAGAGAGAGGGAGACACAGAATCTGAAGCAGGCTCCAGGCTCTGTGAGGTCAGCACAGAGCCCGACGTGGGGCTCGAACTCATGAACGTGGCATCATTGAGGTCCACCTCAAGACCAACTACACTAGAATCTACATCTTAACAAGAGCCCCAGGTGGTTCCTGCCCACGTTAAAGCTTAAGAGAAAGTGGGCAAAGTGGTGTTTTTCAAAACCACCATCAAAATTATGCAATCCAGGGAGCCTGGCAGGCTCAGTCCATGGAGTGTGTGACCCTTGATATGGAGGTTGTGAATTTGAGCCCCATGTTGGGGGTAGAGATTACTTAAAAATCTTAAAAAATATACAATCAACATCGTCCGGAAGGTTTGTTTAAAAAAAACAAAAACAAACAAACAAAAAAACTAGACTGCGGGGGCCTTACCCCAGGGTCTCTGAATCCATAGCCCTGGGTGGGGCCTGAGAACTTGCATTTTCCAAGAGTTTGTGGGTGATGTTGATGCTGCCCCAGAGCCCCACACTGAGAACCACTGGAGTAAGTTGGGTAGGAAGAGTAATTTCTGGGAAGTGAGCTTGGGCAGATAGCAGGATTCACTGCCACTGGGCCCTGCCTGGGGAAGTTTGAAGTCTCGTGGACCGCTGCAGGGTTTGGATCTAAGAGAGGGACGCGGTCTGACCCTTATGTTGGCAAGACTGCCTTGGTGGCGTGTGGCAGACGAACTGGATGGTGACAGGGAGGCAGACTGTCACTGTTGTGGGCGAGACTGGTGAATCCTGGATCAAGGCAGTGAAGGTGGCTTCAGGATAAATGGGGGGTTAAATATGGGAGTCGGCACCTGGTAGAGTGTGGGGGTGGGGCTCAGAAGCCTCCCTCCCCCTGCCGGCGCAGACGCAGAGCCCAGCCTGGGGCTCTCTCCCTTCTCTTGCCCAGAAAGCTGCCCTGTCTTCTTTGCCTTCTCTTCACGAGGCCTCTGGCCTCATCTGACAGGTTTCAGCCTGCAGTGTTGGAAGAAAGGGGTGCAGTAAACCATTCAGAAGCAGGATTTATTAATGGGAGGTATGTAATTACTGCCAGAGCCAGCCATCTGAAGAGTTTATAGCCTAAGTGTTTGGTGTCATTCATTAAAACAAAGTGGGGCTCTTGGCATGGACGCCATTACCCTGTGACCAGACCGTCTGTTTCTGTGATAGCCCCTCCCCCCAAGTCTGCACGTTGAGCCGGGCTGAAGGGGCAAAGGCAGACGCATCAGCAATGCAGGGGTCTGGCTCTGTGGACGATGACCTCTCTTGGGCCCCTGGTTCCAGAGTGGGACTCGTGGGGTGGGGGTGGGGGGATTGTGGCCTGTCTGCTTTTTGTCTCCTGGACTTCTGATTCCATAGTCCCATTCAGCAGAACCTGTATGGAGGGCCACCCCACACACGGGTGACTTCTCCAATGCCTTCCTGTCCATTTCAACCCTCTGCAGACCCTGACCGAACGAACCCTTTGATGCAGACCCAGAGGTTAGCATTGTCTCTTGACAAATGAGAGACCGAGGCCGGCCCAGAGAAGTTTGAGAGTCTCCCAAAGTCATACGGCCAAGGGAACACGCTCATGCTGAGCTCTCACGAGGCCATTTCTGTCCCTCAGCAAGGCAGTCCAGGCTGTCCCAGCTCTGTGATGAGAAGGCTGGTTGGTTTTGAAGACAGACCTGGCTGTCAGAGGTGCTGGCTGCTGTAGGACTTGGGTTCAGACCCAGGATTTATCTTGACCAGTTCTGTGCACTTGGGAAAGACGCCCTAAGCCTCAGCTTCCTCAAGTGTAAATCAAGGAGAGGGAAATAGGTCAACTCCTTTCCAGGGTGTTGTGAACACTAAGTGGCATCGCAGGGCTTGGTGCTGGCCGGCCCTCTTTCCTGTCACTCGTGACCATCTCTGGGCCTCACAGCAAAACCTCTGTCCTGCTCAGGACAGGGTCGTGGATGCTCAGATGAGATAATGGAGGGAATATGCTTTGGAAAATCCATGCACATCATTCAAATGTGAGGTAATAATAGGAACCACGAATCTGCCACTACCCTGCCAAGAAACTAGCAACCTTTGAGACAAAAAGCAGGCCTGAATTCTAGAATCCTCATCATCATGATGGGTTTTGGACAGAAAAACTTTTCTGCTCTTTCAAACATTTATCTCAAAAGGTTATTTTCTTTTGAGGACCGCAGAGAATGTGTATCAAGCACAAGGTGGGGGCCATACCAGGTGATGGGTAGCTAAGTAGGTATTTATTAGTATGCTGAGTAGGATACCATTGACTGTAAGCTCTTCCGGGCTGGGGACTGACACGCTATTTATCATAGTATTCTCTAGTGCCCAGCACAGGTCTGTAAATGGTAGGTGGTTGGCAATTATTTATTAAGCTGAACCAAATTGGATTCTGTCATCTTCCATGGGTTCTTTGAAGGCAGAGCCTATGTTTTACTCATTTCTCTCTCTTTCCAGAGCCAAGCCCAGCGTCTGGCACAGAGTAGGTGCTTAGTGAATTCAGGCTGGATAGAAATGAAGCGCGGTGAAAAATAAGGCAGACTATCTAGTGTCTGCCCTGGACCCTGGGCGGAACTCAGGGCTCCAGGTAGGGAAGGAGTCTGGGATTTGTAGCCTGAGTAGGTACTGGTCAGATGACAGGCTCACTTCAAAGGCATGCGGTGGGGAGCGCAGGGGATGCGGTTTCTCAAATGCCTTTTTGGCGGTGTGGGAGCTTCAGCTGGCGGCAGCCGTGGGGTAGGGGGAGGTTGCCAGCCATAGAGGAGGCCTCGGCTGGGGCCACAGAGATGGAACAAATGAGCCAGAGGAGAGGAAGCAACTCAGATGGAGACAAAACAGGCTTAAAATCTATTCCCCTCTCTGCATCCGCGGGAACTGACGTGGCTGCCTGTGTGTGTGTGTGTGTGTGTATGTGTGTGTGTGTGTGTGTGTGTGTGTGTGTGTATACTGGAAGGAAAATAGGCTTTGCAGCCAAATCAATCTGCTTGCAGATCCTCTCAGTGCAAGCCAGGGCTATGGGATCTCGAGCATGTTTTATTTTTCTGAATCTCTATTTCCACGTCTAAAACAATGGGATCAGTAATTCTTACCTTGCAGAGTTGTTGTGAGTATAAAAACAGTGTTTTGTAAGATCCATTTCTCTAAGCACCTGCTCTCCACCAGGCACTGAGCCTAGTAGCTAGATGGGTTTAACCCGTGATCTCCTTCACCATCCTGCAAAGTCTATATTCTCATCTCCAGTCTCCACTTTGGAGCAGAGGAAACTGAAGTTCAGAGGCATGGAACAATTCACTCTAACGACAGTACTGACGTCCGGACTGGATTCTTTTTGCAAAGCCACTCTGTGGCTATGGACATGGTGATTGTATGTTGTGAATCTTAGTCAAGCCTTAAACTCTCCCCTAGTGGCAGCTTTCCCTTATTGTCAGCACTTTTCTCTTTCCACCCTCCTTTTTATTTATTTATCTTGTTAAGTTTATTTATTGATTGATTTTGGGACAGAGAGAGAAAGAGAGCAGGTTTATTTATTTTGAGAGAGAGAGAGAGGGAGAGAGGGTGCACGTGCACGCACACATGAGCATGAGCGGGGAGGGAGGGGCAGAGAGAGAAGGGGAGAGAATCCCAAGCAGGCTCCCTGCTGTCAGCTGGGAGCCGGGTGTGGGGACTGATCTTATGAACCATGTGATCGTCATGTGAGCCGAAATCAAGAGTCAGATGCCTAATGGACTCAGCCATCCAAGTGCCTTTCCTCCCCCCTTAAAAAAATTTTTTTTTTAACGTTTATCTATTATTGAGAGACAGAACGTGAACAGGGGAGGGGCAGAGAGAGAGGGAGACACAGAATCAGAAGCAGGCTCCAGGCTCTGAGCTGTCAGCACAGAGCCTGATGTGGGACTCGAACTCACAAACTGCAGGATCATGACCTGAGCCGAAGTCGGATGCTTAACTGACTGAGCCACCCAGGCACCCTTCCACCCCCCTTTTTAAAAACAGTGAGACCTTTGGCTAACCGGGCAATCTGTGGAAGAGGGGTGAGTTCCACCAAGCAGTTTAAGCGTGACCGGGTTCTCTTTGGCCAGGTGCTCTTTGACTTCCACAGGACGTGGACCAGGAGATTATTTCTAGGTGTTTACATGAGGGAAGAGGGAAAGCTGCTGAGAGGGAAACTTTTGGGTAATCCAACAACATCTATAATGTATCAAAAACTGTCCTTTCTAAAGAAAACTATCAACTCTTTCAACCTTTTTTGCGAGTCTTTCTTTGAAGCCTTAGCCAAATATGCAGTAAACACAGAAGATCGGGAAAGCAAATGAACTTTTGTTGAAAGCTACCGTGTGTCTGTGTCTTCTCGATGCATTGTTTCTTGCTTCCTTGTAGTCACCCTGGACTGTAGGCATCGTTAGATCCACTGGCCACATAAACATGCTCAGAAAAGCAAAAATGTATCTGAGATCACAGGATGATCAGGTGTCAAAGTCAGGATTCAAACCTTAGTCTTTCTGGTCCTGAAGCGTAGGCTCTTTTTTTCTACTATTCTCTGCTTCTGAGTCTCCAATTGAAGCTATTGCTACTTCTAAATTCCTTTTGGTGAGGAGCCCTGCCTTTTGTCCTGTGTAGCCCCAGGGAGACCCTGGGAAAACTACGTATCTGCAATTTCAGAAGGAAAAGGACTTTAGCCTCGAGACTGTGTGAGACCACAAAGGTCCCTGTAGCAGCAAATGGGGGAGCATAGCTTTTGGAAAGCGCTCTGTGGAATAGACATCAGCTGGACGTTTCCTTTTTTGGATGCGGGCTCAGACTTTAGGAATAGGCTGTATCTTTTTCCTCCCCTTCCCTTCCCTGTCTTCTTCTCCTTCTCCTCCTCTTCCTCCTCCTTTCTCCCTCCCTTCCTCCTTTCTGCCTGCCTTCCTTCCTTCCTTCCTTCCTTCCTTCCTTCCTTCCTTCCTGGCAAGGTTTGTTGGCTTGAGGGAGGAGAAGGAAGGAAGAAGCAGGGAAGGGGGGTTCCTTTCAGTTCATCCAATTCAAAATGAGTATCATGGATTTAAATCCCATGTGCAGATCCCATTATTTAGTGGCTTTGCTTAGATCCAGGCTGTTGTGAGTGGAAGATGCCCTACCTGTCCTGCCTTGTGTTTTTTTTTTTAATTAAAAAATTTTTTTTATTTAAGTGCTTATTTATTTATTTTGAGAGAGAGCATGAGTGAGGGAGGGGCAGAGGGAGGGAGAGAGAGAGAGAATCCCAAGCAGGCCCTGTGCTGTCAGATGTGGGGCTCGAACCCACAAACTTTGAGACCATGACCTGAGCCGAAACCAAGAGCTGGACGCTTAACCGAGCCACCCAGGTGCCCCCCTGCCTTGTTTCTTTTAAACACAGTTTTGGACAAGAATTTTTTAACAAATTCTTGAAGTGTAGCTGGAGAAAAATAAAAACAACCCACCAAGTGGTTGGTTTGCGTGCCATCCCTAGGGTTCTGGGGTGGCAGAAAGCTCACAGACTTGGGAGTTCACGAAGTGGGGGTTTGACTTCCAGCCATGTGGCTTTGGGAAGGCCATCTAACATCTCTGACCTCAGTTTCCATATCTGTAAAATTGTCACTGGGACTCAGGGGCGCTAGAGCACCTGGCTCCATGGACCCCAAAGAAACCCAGGTTTGGCCACTCACTGCCGACAAAATCCAAAGGCAGAGAGACAAGGGGTGATAAAACCAGAAAGGAATTTATTTCAGTGAGGCAGCACCGGGAAGACGGTGGACTGGTGTCTCAAAGACGATCTCCAAAGTGGCAAAAATACTTCTAGGTTTATATCAGGTAAATATGGGACAAAGGTCGTTGGGTACGTGCAGGTGGGCAGTAAAGGTCAAGCTGACCATTGTCTCGGGGTCAGTCAGCGGGGTCTTGCTGACTTCAGGGCAGTCCCTGTTGCTTGAGGGGTAGTTACGGTCACATCACAGGATGCTTTGCCCGCAGGGTCTTCTGCCGGAGTTAAAAGATAAGCTGCAAGAAGAACTTAATTGGTTAGAAAGTACAGACTGAAGTCGGAATGGAGGCAGCTTCCGGCACATCTGGGGCCTCCTCCACAGTGAGGATTATAATGTCTGCTTCTTAAGGTTATCATGGTTGTAAAGTGCTTGACGCATAGCAGACAGTCATTCGACGTTAGTTACTCTTTTCTCCCTGTACACGAAAGTACAAATTCCTTACCTGTGTTCTCTTGCATAGGGAGGTGGGCACCAGGGGTGACCTGTATTTCTTAGGGCATCTTGGATCCACCCACATTGTTGGCAGGGACCATCAGCCTCGGTTTAAGACTTAAGCCGGTGCCCATTATGTCATTATGGAGCCTGCAGAAGCGATTACTAATGTTACTTTTCCAGTTCACTGCAGAGCAGAGGGGAGAGTTTTTCACACTGCTGGCGTTTTGTTGGAGCACGACGATACAAATCACAGATGACTTCCTCGGCAGATGTGGCTCTGTAGAACTGCAGTGTGGGTTTACAAGGGGTTTAATGAAAACCTGGCAGCCTTCCAGGCTTGAATCAATCCTCTGGGGTTCTCAGCTCATGCACATAGCGGCCAGTCTGCAAATGTCCACCCTGTTGACGGTGTGGA
Source organism: Panthera onca (assembly GCF_046562875.1). Classification (NCBI taxonomy): domain Eukaryota; kingdom Metazoa; phylum Chordata; class Mammalia; order Carnivora; family Felidae; genus Panthera; species Panthera onca. Next base: position 176,094,252 of record NC_138346.1, read on the forward strand.
GAATACTAGGGTAAGGAGCTTTTACCTGGGAAACAAAGCCAAGCTTGGCTGGCTGAGTTCACAGGCTTGGGGCCTGGGAGATGGAACAGAGACATGGAAGGGAAGTTGGTAGGAGGAGGGCGGCCTACATCTGGAAGATGTCCAGATGGCTGCTGCCCAGCTGGGGTGATCTGGGCCCAGGATGGATTGATGGCTTTCCCAGATGCGTGGGGCTCACACTCTTCCTTGCCATGGGTTAAGCTAAGAGTGGTGAGCAGGAGCCACAGTATGGGATATAGAATAAGAAAATCGTTTCAGATAAGTTGATAATATACTTTAGTACCGGACTTGACCTGTTCCCTCGGCCTGAACTATTCTGACTCTTCGATTGGCCAGTTTGCCACGTCTTCTCATTTATTTCAGCTTCGATGTCATTTCCTTGGAGAAGCCTCCCTAGCTCACCTCCCTGAAAGAGAACCTCCCAGCTCTTTGCCACATGTTCTCTTAGCGGTGCGTTTATTTCATAACATATCACATGTGATTTGCCTGGCTGTTTTCTGCTTTTGTCCTTTCGTAGAACTCCTCGAGGGAAAGAGCTCTGTTTGTCTTGTTGACCGATGTCACCCAGTGCCTCGTGGGGCACCTGGTGCGTGGTGGAGATTCCATAAATACCGTTGCATGAATTAATAAATTGTGGCACAAGAATAAGGTAGATGAGTGACTGTAGCTTAATGCTACCGTTTCACAACACTGAATGTCCAAATTATTTAAATCTTTCTTAGGCTGGGATTCAGCATCTGGAAGAGGGAAACAGGGAGCTGTTCATGTAGTGTTTAGCACATAAACAATGCTCAATAAATTGATGCTGTTATTATTCAGTCCTTGAAGAATTAACTACCAACAAATATTTATCAATATTTCTATTCAGCTGGTATCTGTTGAGATCTAGTATATGTCTTCACGACGAGCTTGTGAGAGATTCTTCCCGGTTTAGGACACAAGAACAGAGGCTGAGAGTTTGTGTCATGAACAAGCTTGCCTAGTTGCTCAGTGGCAGAGGCCGTATTAGCTCCATTTCTGTTTTGAAAGCCATAATCTCCCCCCCATAATTCCAGGCTGCTTCCTATTAACACTCACTCTGGATAAATAAACATAAGGAAGCCACATTCTCTGTCCGCTGGGGGCTCTGGTTTAGGTGATAAGACACATGTAAGAGTAAAGTGAACGCTAATAAAAACCAAAGGTTTTTACACTGCTTTGAAGTTTATAAAGATTGTCCCAATATTTACAACACGTTCAAGTTTTAAAAGATTATTATCCAGGATGTATAAATAATTCACACGAGTCAATAAGAAAAAAAAAAAACAACGCAGTGGGAAAATGGACAGATTATGAACAGGCATTTCGAATGGCCAATAGCCATGTGAAAAGATGTTTGGCATCACTAGCCATGGGGAAATTCAAATGAGAGCGAGATACCATTTCCCATCCGTCAGACTGGCAAAAATAACAGAATACCGTGAGTTAACAAGGATAAAGGAAAAGGGGAACTATTACACCATGCTAATGGTCTATAAAATGGTAAAATCAGTTTGGGAAGCCACTGGCAATGCCTATGTTAGTGAGTATCAACTTGCCCTTGGAACCAGGGTATCCTGTAAGCATTCGGTACCTTAGAGAAACTTTTGCACACGTTCAGAAGGAGATGTAAAAAAATGTTCAGTTTCAGCATTTTATGTAATAGTGAAATACTGGAGATGATATAAAAGTGCATGGATAGGGGAATGGAGAAATAAAGTGGTCTTCCGTAGATGAAATATGAGCCAGCAGCTGAAGGAACAGAGTGGGGCTCTGCTCAGCGATGTGGATAAATCACAGACGCGTATCGTTAAATAAAAAAAGAGCAAGTTGCAGAAAGATACAGACAAGATCATTTATGTATGTTAAAAAAAATGTGAAACAATTCTGCATGTTTAAAATGAACTCTCTTTATGTACCATAAAGATCTGGTCAGGAAAAGTACATGCTGCTACAGGATAGTAATTACTTCTGGGGGTGGGTGGACTGAGGTCTGGGAAGCTTGCAGAGAGGACTTCTGCTGAACCTGCAACTCAATGTTTTTGCGTTTTAAAAAAAAACATCTGAAGCAAATGTGGCAGAATGGTAACATTGTTAGATCCAGGTGGCGGGTTCATCGTGTTTGTTCTGCTGGCCTTGGAAGTTGTCTGGGTATAAGGGGTAATTTATAAAACAAACAAACAACCCAGAGCTTCTTCCCCCACCCTTAGGCAGGGTGCTCCTCTTTGCAGCCCTGGAGCCAGCTGGAGCCACGGGAGGGCAGATGTGCCATATACAGTGTCCTGTCCCACCTCTCCTGGCACCTGCCTGTTGTGCCGATTGGGGCGGTGTAGGCGGCTGGGCAGGTGGAGAAGAGATGAACTGATGGTGGGGGCAGGAATGGGGGGCAGGGAAAAGGGCGAGAGAACCAGGGGAGCCAAGGGTGCCGAGGTTTTGAGTAAAGGCTGAAGGATCTGAGGTTCGGAGAAAAGGAGTAATTTATTCAAGGTCACGCAGAGACAGAACTGGAATCTATCGCTGGTTACTTCACATTCAGGCCAAAGGCAAGTGTATGCCAGAGCAGGAGGCGGGGACACTGGAGGCCACACCTCTAGGTCAAACGCCGGCACTGGCTCTGATGTTTAGTGGCAATATGGCCTTAGGCACCCCACCTAACTGAGCTTTCTCAGAGTAACACAGGAAAGGATGTGCATGAAGGGACTGGTGGGGCTAGTATGGTGTTTAAATCTCGGTAGCGACTCCTTGCAAACAGGGGCTGTCAGCATTGGCATCAGCATTGCAATTGTCCCAGCCTTTCTTCAGTAACTCGTTTGATTGCCCTCTCATTCCACCTTCCCCCTTCTTCAACCCAACTGAACGGTTTCCTGTGTGCAAGCATCCAGTTTATTTGCATGTAAGAAGTGGTCTCAGCATTCCAAACCCAGAGGCAAACAGAAAGATCACCTCCATTTCTCTGAGGCCCTTGTTCCTATGAGTGTAGTCTGAAGTCTCACAAATTTTGGGAAAACCACGTCACGCATCCCTAGGAAACTATCAGTGAAAAGCCCTGAAATCTTTTTATTTTATTTTTCCAGTTTTACTGGGATACAACTGACCTATAACATTGCGTAAGCTTAAGGTATACAAAGTGATGAGTTGATAGGCATATATATTGTGAAATGCCTGAACATTTTAATATTATTTACAATTGAAACATAACTTTTACTCCCCCTTTACATTTGGATTTTCAGACTGAAATGTAGAATCTTGAAAAGAAAAAGGAGGAAAGAGCAGGATAAGAAAGACCCTACAACCATGGAGGATATGAAATTCTTCTTATTTGTGGGCATTGGAGAGACTGGTGTATTTTTGTTCTTTTCAAAGAGTTCTATGACATTAAAACTTGGAGAGCATAGAGATGAACACATATTCCTCCTTTTCTTGCTTCTAGTAACAACTATTCTGACAAACAGCTCCCTTTCCATCTCCATGCACATTTTTATTTTATTTGGTAAGTATTATTATGGTCTTATGGACTCTTCTGTCATTATTGATGCTATAAATCATTGCCATCATTATTTGTCTTGATTTCCCAAATGGTTTGACCAGTGGGATCTCCTTCAAACCAGTGCCTGTGTTTTTTTGGTACATTTCTAATGATCTTCAAATACTTCCTTATTCTCTGGCATGTGAGGTTCCAGATTTACCTTGTACTTTCCTTGCCCCAGAACCAGTATCAGCTACTTCTCCAAGGAGTGCTGTCTGTTTTCAGTAGAGAATGGTATTTAGAAACCAAGATTTGGACATTAGGTGCTCTGTGTATTACTGGGGTATCATTGCTTTTGGGCCCTTTTAGTACAGAGCTGAAATAAATAAGGTGTGTGTGTGTGTGTGTGTGTGTGTGTGTGTGTATCTATATCTTAGAGATATTGGAGTCTGTGATGATTAATTTTATATGTCAATGTGGTTGGGACAAGGCACCCAGATATTTGGTCAAACATTATCATGGATGTTACTGTGAGGGTGTTTTGGGATGAGATTAACATTTAAATCAATGGACCTTGAATAAAAAAGATTGCCTTTCATAATGTGGGCAGACCTCATCCAATCACATGAAAGCCTGACTAGAAAAAAGGTGGATTTCCCCTGAGCAGAGACAGCCTTTTGACTTAAACCACAACACGGGCTCTTCTCTGGGTCTCTACCTGCTGGCCCATCCTGAAGATTTTCTCAGCTTCCATAACTGCGTGAGTCAATTCCTTGAATAAATCCTCCCACCATGTATATGTATACATCCCATTGGTTCTTTTTCTCTGGATAACCCTGGCTAACGTAGAGTCAGATATCTCTAGTCCAATTTCAATGCTATGAGGTCCTCAATCACCTTACTCATTCATATTTATATCACCCATTCTTTTACAATGAGAGTCTTGGTTTGCAAAAAAAGTCGACAGGTCAACTATCGTGGACTCTTCAAAAATGCCAATGTCCTGGAAGGAAAGAAGGAAAGAAGGAAGGAAGAAAGAAAACAGGAGGAATGATACATAGAAATAGAATTAAAGAGGTAGGATAAGCAAATGCAGTGCATTTGATACTTGTTTGAACTCTGGAATGGAAAAAAGGAAAGAGAGCTATAAAGGACATAGTTGGGAACCTTTAAATATGGAATGGATGTTAGATAATATTTTATAAATACTAAATTATTGAGCCATAATGATATCACATGAAAGAGTATGATGGTAAGAAATAGGAGATGCGTGTTGAATTATTTAGAGATGCAGTGTTTTGATGTTAGTAAGTTATGCCTAGTTGGTTCACAAAATATGTACATACTAATATACAGATAGACTGATAGAAGGAATGTGTGTGTGTGTGTGTGTGTGTGTGTGTGTGTGTGTGTGTGTGTATGTGAGAGGGAGCGGGGGAGAAGGAAAGAACAAATGTGGCAAAATATGACGAGCTGGTAAACCTAAGTGTAGAAAAAATAGGCAGACTGTTAGGCAACTAGACTGTTAACTTTTCTGCTGAAAAATTTAAAAATAAAAATGGGCAAATGGTAGCAGGTATTATGCATCAAGTATTACATATCTAGTAGCAAGAGCATTACATACCACGTGTGACGTGTCAGAAGCAAGTATTCCGTATCAAGTACTGGCTTTGTGCTAGGCTTGTGTTAAGCACTTTGCATACATCATTAGTTTGTGTAATCATCATGGCAGTCCTCGGAGGGAGCTAACGTTGCCTTACAGTTGGGGCATCTACAGCTCAGAGAGGAAGGTGCAGGAAGGCATAACGTCACCCGGTTAGCAGGAGAGGAAACTGAGGCTCAGTGACCTGACCAGGCCATCAGATAGATAGTGACCAGCGTAGGACTATCTGATGCTTGGTCTGTTGCATCAGAAAGATTGTTCCTCATTGTTTTCTTGCCCACTGGGGCTCCATTTAGAGAAGGATTTCTGCCAACTCTACCAGGCTCATGCAAAGAGAAAAGATTCTGTTTCCCAGCTCTGCTTTGAAGAAGATAAGGCATGCTAGCTTCCTGTCCTGCGGTTCCTGTTCAGACCGTTTATACTCATTCTCAGCAATGCATGTTCCTCTTGGTTCTTGGGTCACCACCCTATCAGATCCCAGAGATGCAAGAACCCAAGCAGGCAGCAGAACCCTCAGAACGTGCCTGTTCACTTACTTCTAGCTATTCACATGCTATTCGCTTTAAACACGAGCACAGCGTCAGCCTGGTACGGTGTTCTGCAAACTGAGGGTCATGACCCACAAGTGGATCTTGAAGTCGATTTAGATGGTGGCCGTCAGCATTTAAAAAGTGATTTCGAATCAAATTGGATAGAATAGCAGGTATCAGTGTATGCTCTTTGTAAAGGGATTGTTTCGGTGAGCACACACCCACGTGCATGGGAACGTACATATATATATGTGTTTGTGTTTTGGGAGATGGTGTAAAATTTATTTTTTATTATGAGTCACAGTTAAGACAATTCAAAAGCTACTGGTCTGGGACAGGGGTTGGCAAATGTCTGGTTTTGTGAACACAGTTATTGGAATACAGCCATACCCACCGGCGTATGTATTGTCTTTGGCTGCTTTCGCCCTGCAATGGCTGAGCCGAGGAGTTGTGATACACCATATGGCCTACAAATCCTAAAATATTTACCATTTGACTCTTTGCAGAAAAATTTGCTGGCCCCTATGGTCTAGGATATTGAGGCAAAGCTTCCAATTTAAAGTCCAATAAAGCTCCCATTGTGTATAATCTCCAGAATTTCTGTCATAGTATTTCTCCCCCAGTAACTATCGGGGTTATAGCGGTCACGTATAGGACGTATAGGCTCATGTGCAGACATATGTAACTATAGAAAGGTAGGCACAACAAAAGCGATCATTGCCCAAGTGTATATTTCCAACATAATGCCAGGAGTATTCAGAGGCAGTGTCCTGCCAGCACATAGCAAACACGATGACCTTTCCATTCTAGGAAAATATTTCGATGTTTAACCTCACTGCACTCAACCAGACGTTTCCTTGCACAAATTTTCAAGTGAAATATTTCAATCCTGCATTCATCTTGGGGGCCACATGTCTTATCCAAGTTAAATATTTCCAGAAAATAAATGTCTAGACACCGTCTCATATAAATTAAGCACCCGGTTTTTAAAAGATTTCTAGCAGACCTCCTTTTTGGTGTGTGGGTGAGTATAATTTTACTCCTGTGAAAAATTCTGGATAAAATCTGATGTGCCTAAGTCAGTGCACCTGCAGGTGGCTCATGAGTGCTGCTTCGTCATTAGTGGGCAGTTACATGGGTTGGTGGGGAGGAGGGACTGGATGGGAAGGACAAGACTTGGGAGTGTATTTCAGAGAAGGGCGAAGATCTCCCTTTTCTTTGCGATCCTCCTTTATCAAAACCTTGGAGGAGGAAGTGCATGAATGTTGACATCTTCCTTGGGGAGACTTACCGTAGGTGTTGAATTCTCCCATCAAAGAATAGAGAATATGTGAGTTACAGTACATGAAAGCAAAATTTTGCCGTATCTCTTAGACTTTCCATTTTATTCATTTGTTTGAGGTTTTTCGAACCGTGGGTATTGTTTAATTCAAGTATACTATTTTTAGTGCTTTCGATAGTTATGTGTTCTTTGATATATACTTCCGTACCACTGTGTTGTAACTTAGTTTTTTCACTAAAAATAAAATCTTTTTTAAAATTTTATTTATTTGAGAGAGAGAGAAAGTGAGTGAGTGAGTGGAGGAGGGGCAGAGAGAGAGAGAGAGAGAATCCGGGGCAGGTTCCTTGCACTGTCAGGGTGGAACCCAATGCCAGGGCTCCATCTCATGGTTGCTGAGATCGCAGTTCTCAGGAACCCTGAGATCATGACTTGAGCTGAAGTCCAGAGTGCCCTCAAAATAAAATCTTTATGAAAGAAAGATCAAATACTTAAAAGAAAGACCAAAAATTGTTTCTTAGGCTACTCTTATTAGATCTTATAATGTATGTTTATATTTTACATAACTATTATATTGACATAAATATACATTTTATATTATATAAATATTATAATTATAAACATTATAAAATGTTTTATAAAATATAAATATAATAAATATAAACTTAAATATTTATATTTCATATAAATAATACAAATGTATATAATACATTAAACAAATGTAGATATTTTATATATAAATGAATTACATATTATATTATTTATATTCTTATATATTTTTAGCTACACTTCATGTTATAAAGACAAGAAGTCCATGAGGGAATTTATAGTGGAATATATTTAACTGCCAGAAATTCTATGGAGAGGCAATTCAAGAAGTAGTCACTATATTTTCCTTTTCTAAATTGTTGCAAAATCATGCACAGCACTCTTCTGTGCACCATACTGTTTTTTTTTTAAAAAAAGAAGAAAATTTGGGAGAGGATTCAAGAAGTGGAGAGGAGAAGGAAAGGAAGTTTACGCTTTATTGGGATCTATGTAAAAACCCTTTATTCTCCTTACTCCAAATCCCACAGATGAGAAATAAAAAGATTTCTGGATATGGCATCATTTTCCACTTATTCATTCAAGGACTGTTTGATGGATGTCTCCTGCATGCCAGGCACTGGGCTGGGTGCCAGGGAGCCGAAAGAGCAAGGTCTGTCTTCGCATGGGCGTTACCACACAGAAGGAGTGAGGTGGAAAAAACAAATAAATAAACTAGATAATTTCAGGTAGTGGAAATATTAGGGCTAGAACAATACCAGATGAGGTACTGGAAAGAGGGGACACTTGAGCATATGTAATCTGGGAGGGCTGCTCCACAGAAGTGATGTTTGAATCCAGCCCCAGATGGGGAGCAACCCAGCCTTGGAAAGACCTGAGGGAAGGTGGTTGAAAGCAGAGAGAAGAGCTGGTGCAAATGTCCTGAGAAGGGATTTGGGAAAGAACTCATTCTGAGGTCCCATCTTGTGTGAATAGTCTCTGGATAAGGGTTTGGAGGTCAAATGACTGTGAAAATTGGGTGAGGCTGATGATGATGTCTTTTTGCTGGGCTGGCATTTTGTAGCAAGCTCTCTGATAAAAAAGTAGGTGGCCTCAAGTGTTGGGGGGCCTCTGAATTCTGAATATGAGATTCTGTGGGAAATTTATTTTTCAGAGATGGCCAGAGCAATCTCTCCCATCCTATGTGCTCTTCTAACAATATCATGTTGACATTCATGATTTTAATTGTGGGAGTCCAGTTGCTTCCCCTTGGATCTGAGTGGGCTTGTGACTCTACTAGAAGTGACCCTATGTGACTCACTTTCATCTGGTTCTGTTGGGTGTTAACTCTTGGAGTCCAGGCCCCATGCTGTGGGGAAGCCCAGGCAGCCACTCAGAGTGGCTTCATGTAGGTGTTCTGATTGGCAGCCTCTGCAGAGTTCTCAGCAGTAGCATCAACCTCAGATTTGTTGAGTAAAGGAGCCTCCAGGCGATCCCTGCTCCCACCCGTCAAGTCACGCCAACCTAGCTCTTCCAGATGAGGCCCCAGACTTTGTAGAACAGACAACAGCGGTACCTGCTCCGCCCTTTCCCAGTTCCCAACACACGGTCTGTGAGCACAACAAAATGATTGCTGTTTTACACTCTCAGGTCTGGGGTGGTTTATTTCACAGCATAGACAGCAGGGCAGCTCCTTAGTGGCTTTGTTGTCAGCTGGGACAGCTGGGAGTGTCTTCAGGCGAGAAGTCATACTGGGAGTCATACTGGGAGTGTCTTCAGGCGAGAGAAGATGCTTCTCAGGTTCTAGTGCCATTCTACTCAAAAGTCAACCTAGTGGAATCCCGGAGCTCAAGTGTTTCACCACCAAGATGGCAGGTCGCTAGACTCTTCGAACAGGCTAAGCTGGGCAGAAAAGAGGAGCTGCTTCACTCCTGGGCACCCTTGCAGGTAGAAAGCTGGTCACCGTCTGTATGCCTGCACCTTGTACCCACTGTCTATTGTGCTGCCCTCCGGAGTGTGGCCCTTCATCCACATGACCCCTTGACTTTAATCTTAAACTAAATTACTTGCCATCCTTTGAGAGTGGTCTGCAGTGTCCCACCCCAAAGGTTTGTTGCAACTCTTCCTCCCATGCCTCCAGGTCCATATGCTGATGCATCGTAGCCTCTGGGGGTATTCTGCCTGGTTCACATCCTTGCTCAACAACGCATTAGATCATGAGCACACTTCTTCAATGTCTAAGCCTCAGTTTTCTCATCTGTAAAATATGGACGATGGCGACACTGCCTATTTCATGGAGATTGCGTGAGGGCTAAAGTTAGTGAGTTTATTTGTGAAAACACTTTATAAAGCATCTGGCTCACAGTAAGCACTAGAGTAAATCTATACATATGCAACATATGTTTATAATATATGTAGAAATGTATAGGATATACATAGGATAGGTATACATAGCTTTGTAAACCTACATAGTTTGTTATACCTAAGATACGCATCTCTCATACATATGTATGTGGAGAGAGAATAAATGTGTATTTATATATTTTAAATATATCTACTTCCTTAAAGTCCTTGCTACCCTCAATGTTATATTAACTGTGTCCTAGCCACATCATTACGTGCATTCCGTATCCACCTACCCTGTAAACTCATTGGTGTGAATGAGCAGGTCCCAGTCATGTTGTTTCATCTAGAACCAGCATCATGCTCTGTTTCCTGCAGGCAGGTTATATGCCTTCCTCAGCACCGTGGCCTCAGAATCCAGCACAGGCTTACTCACTGTCAGATCCCTATACACGTGGCTTAAATCAATGAATGGCTAAGTGATCCATTTGGGATATGTCAGTAGTTTGTGCAGCCTAACGCCGTGATGTGAAAAATCAGTGCCTGGGTGCCTGGGTGGCTCAGTTGGTTGAGCATCCCACTCTAGATTTTGGCTCAGGTCATGATCTCACAGTCCATGGGTTCAAGCCCTGTGTCAGGCTCTGGCTGACAGTACGCAGCCTGCTTGGGATTCTCTTTCTCCCCTCTCTCTCTCTGCCCGTATCCTGCTTGCTCTCTCCCTCAAAATAAATAGATAAGCTTAAAAAAATAATTAAAAGGGGCACCTGGGTGGCTCAGTCGGTCGAGCGTCTGACTTCGGCTCAGGTCATGATCTCACAGTTCGTGAGTTCGAGCCCCGCACCGGGCTCTGTGTTGACAGCTCAGAGCCTGGAGCCTGCTTTGGATTCTGTGTCTCCCTCTCTCTCTGCCCCTTCTCCGCTCATGCTCTGTCTCTCTCTGTCTCTCAAAGATGAATAAACGTTAAAAAAATAAAAAATAAAGGAAAATCAGTGTCTTGTTCCATGAGCTCTCTATCCGTTGTCTCAAATGGCAGAAGGCCTGAGACATCCCAGTGATCTGATAATGTCGGTCTTGGAGAGGGAGCCAAGATCAGAGAAATCTGAGTCCATCATTAACCATGAAAGGGAAGGCAAAGGCAGCGAGAGCTTTTATTGTGCTGTGACATCATCCCCCGTCCATTTATATGGGTGAAAAGGGTTTGCCAGTGGTCCAGGGAATTCAAAAAGAAAAAGTACCTCAACCTTCTTTGTACATTAAAGAATGTAAACGGCCCCAGGAAATGGCTTGGGTGCTGAGGTAATTTCCTAGGTTTGTTGCAAAATTCATTTGTCATCAATTTCGAGGCAAGTGCAGAGAAAGTGGAAACTTGAATGTGGATGGGTCTGGACCATGAAGGGGACGTAGACACCATCCTTAACCACCCTTGGTCTGAGCCGGAACTTTTAAAACATGACATCATAAGCCTTGGACCAGGTCAGGCTGCAATGACAAGGCACTTGAACGTGGAATATGGAAGGAGGAAACGTCTCCCAGGTGGGGTGGAGACCAGTTGCAGTGGCAGGTGGTTATGTGGACTCACGTTCATTTAAAATTATTTTAGTACACACTCTATGCCAGGCGGTGCTGAGGACCCAAAGATCAATGCAATCGCTGTCTCTCAAGAAACTCGTCATCTAACGTGAGCGCCCAGCATGTAAGCAGATAGGTGTGCACTAAGTGTGGTGGGAGAGGAAACAGTCGTTCTGCAGAAGCACAGGGGAGGATCCAAGATCTCACCTGCCAGCCAAGTACGTACAGCCAGTGGTGGCAGGGAACTCTCCACTTACGACATCCCCCATGCCTGCCGGGGTGGGGGGTGGGGGGGGAGCATTCTAAATTGCAAATGTGATCGCATTGTTTCCTTCTTATAACACCTTGTTAGGTTAATTTCTATGGATTGCATGTTTGTGTCTCCCTAAATTCCTATGTTGAAGCCCTAATTCCCAATGTGATGGTATTAGAGGAGGGGCCCTTAGGAGGTAATTAGGGTTTGCTGAGGTCATGAGGATGGGGGTCCCATAATGGGATTAGTGCCCTTGTAAAAAGAGACTAGAGAGCTGGCTCTCTGGCTCTCTGTCCTGTGAGGATACGATAAGGAGGCACGATCTGTAAGCCAGGGAGAGAGTTTTCACCAGAACCCGAGCCTGTTGGCGCCCTGATCTCAGACTTTCAGCCCCCAAACTGTGACAGATTTCTGCTGTTTATGCCACCCAGTCTATGGTATTTAATGTAGCAACCATAGCTAAGACAATAATTAAAAATAATAGCCAAAATTGTTGAAGTTACTATGTGTCAAGCTCTTTTTCTAAGCATTTAAAAAAAAATTGTACTGACATGACATCTGTAGCTCTGTTTTGCGCATAAGAGATCCTTCAGTTTTCTTTGCAAACCATTCAAGGCTCTTGACGATCTGCCTCTGGCCCTTGCTGTCCAGTTTCATTTTCTGCTACTCCCCTGTGTGAACCTCGAACCCCAGGCATGCTCAGATGCATGCAGTGTCTTCCAGCGAAGCCTCCCTGCTTTGGCATCTGCTGTTCTGTCTGCCCTGGCCGTGCCGTCTCTGCACCTTGTCAGTGGGGCCAATAGTGGACTGGTTGCTTCCTCTGGGAAGCTGTCCCTCATTCTCCAGGGCAGAATTCACAGCCCTGCCCTGTACATCTTTGCTTATGCTGCTCTAGTGGCCTGGAACACTCTTCTTTTAGTGGTTATCACCTTATCAACCTATGTTTCTAAAAACATCTACAGAATGACTGCAGGTATGAAGTCTTTGCTGACTCACCCAAGGGAACTGGCCATGCCCTCCTTCGTGCTCCCGCTTGACAAACTCCTGTTGTTTCACGGTGACACTGGACTGTGAGCTCCTTGAAGACAGGGACTGTGATCCTAGCTGCAAATCTTCAGCTGTTCGTAAATGCTTGCCAAGTGAATGAATGGACGCATTCATCACATCACAGTGTAATTAATCTGCCTGCCTGTCATTGTGTACCACTATATATCATGAGCCCTTTGAGGGCAGGGATTTCTTCTTCTTCTTTTTCTCCTTCCCCTCCTCCTCCTCCTCCCCCTCCCCCTACCTCCTCCTCCTCCTTCTTCTTTTTCCTCTTCTTCCCTCCTCCTCCTCCTTCTTCTTTTTCCTCTTCTTCTCTCCTCCTCCTCCTCCTCCTTCTTCTTTTTCCTCTTCTTCCCTCCTCCTCCTCCTCCTTCTTCTTCTTTTTCCTCTTCTTTCCTCCTCCTCCTTCTCCTTCTCCTTCTCCTTCTCCTTCTCCTTCTCCTTCTCCTTCTCCTTTTCCTTCTATCTTACCCCTCTCTGTTTTTTCCCTGCTCTGGCACTGCTACTCACACTGAGTGACTAGGAGGCAAGTGCTTGTTAGACAAGTGAATCAAGGCTCAGAATACTCATCTGCCTGTGTTTGGTTTACTGTTTAATCTTTGAGGGCAGTGACACAATTCAGAGTCAAGGGTAGAGTGTAAAGAACCTTTTACCAGAAGCCTGAGGCTCTGGGCTTTAGACCCAGAGTCTTTCCTGTGACCTTGGCCAGTCACTTACTCAATTTGAATCTTTTTTGGGAATGACTTGTCAGCTAGACTAATTATATCTAACACACAGGGTGGTTTTGAAGACTGAACAAGACAGTACACATAAAATGCCTGGCACTTGAAGGTGCTCAGCCAGTGTTAATTTCCTTTTACTCAGTGTCATGACATGACTTCGGTGTGGTCAGTTCCTTAGAAGTAAAGGTCTGTAGGTCTCTAAGCGTAACAGACTAGCCAGGTTATGTCCCTCAGTCAGCTGGCTATCAAACGGTGCGGTGCCCTTGAAACCTGACACTGGACTTTGCCTGAAAGATATTAGCCTGCTCCCAACTTAGACTATTTTGGGATTTGGTGGCTTTGGAAAGAAGATAACAGCTGACTTGCACAGATAGATGGTGGCTGGGCTCTGGAAGAAAGTGCCAGCAGCAACACATGCCACTTGGAAAGAACTCAGAACACTCTGAAGTTAGGCATTCAAAGGCTATTATTTTTATGCCAACGCAAGGGTTTATGCAGGAAGTTGCAAGAAAAAATTAAATTTCATAGTGGGCTCCAGCGGAACTGGAAAATTCTCTCACCTTCCTGTTGATGCCTGTTCAGCCGTCAGAAAGATGGAAAGAAAGGTGTATTTGTCGGGATAGTCTTGGTGATGCTGTAGTTACAAGTAACTTCAACATTTCAGTGACTTAAAAGAAGAAAGATTTGTTTTTGTGAACACTACATGTTTATTATCTGTAAGCAGGGTTTTGTTGTTCTCGCTCGAGAATCGAGGCTGGTGGAGCCCCTCCCAGATGTGATGTTACCCATCATTGTGGCAGGGGTTTCGGGTTATGGTAAATTATGCACTGAGGTTTGCACCTTCTGCCTGGGAGTGACATAGGTCACATCTGCACACACTTCTTTGGCCAAGCACGTCACATGGCCTTCCTAACTTCAGAGAACGAGGAAGAACAATCTTACCACGAGCCCAGACATAGTAGCAAACCACAATAAGAGAGGGAAAAGATTCTCAAGGGACATTTGAGTAGTACAATTGACAAGATGGGGAGGTAGGACTAAAAGGGAAAGAAGACACTTACGGTGATGTCCTGGTTTCTGCTTTGGGTGACCGAGTAAAGCTGGTGCAGTGTAAACATGCCATGTGTAAAGGGTATGCTCGGTTGGGGACATGTAACATTTGCTCAGGCTGCAAACTAGGAGACGTTAGATAAGGAGTTGAATATATGATCTGGAGCTTGGGAGAAAGGTACAAGCTGGAGGTAAACCTTTGGTGGCCGTCAGCTCATCAGTGGTGTCTGAAGCCAAGGGAGAGCAGATAGAGGGACAACCAACTCAGGAAAGTGTGACAGCATCAGTGTTGGTAATTGAAACATTCATGCCGTGATGATGGGAGTGCAGATCGATACAAATCATTTTGAAAAGAAGTTTTCGGTGACCTACTAAAGACGTGTGAAGCCTCTCACCCAGCAATGCTGACCCTGATTATATATCCTAGACATTTTCAGAGGAGATGTATAGAAGTGCATAGCAGCATTATTGTAGTCACCAAATATTGGAAACAACCCAAATATCCATCAACAGTAGAAAGGCAAAATAAATTGTGGAGTATTCATACAGTGGAGTGATGCAGCAATAAAAAATAATGAAACAGAGTCTCAGAAACAATGTGGACGAGCCTCTATCTTGTCCCTCTATCTGCTCTCCCTTGGCTTCAGGCACCACTGATGAGCTGACGGCCACCAAACGTTTACCTCCAGCTTGTATCTTTCTCCTAAGCTCCAGATCATATATTCAACTCCTTATCTAACGTCTCCCAGTTTGCAGCCCGAGCAAATGTTACATGTCCCAAACCAAGCATACCCTTTACACGTGGCATGTTTACACTACACTGAGAACATGTTAAGTAGAAAAAGAAGGTTGCAGAAGACAGCGTCCAGCATGTTTCTTTTTATGTGAAGTTCAAGTGTTTGCAAACCTACACACATGTGGTAAAATTTAGAAAATAAGTGAGGGAATGGTGAACATGATAATCAGGATCGTGGTGGTCTCTGTAGGGTAAGGGGAGGGGATCCACCTGGTGAACTTGGATGAGAACTTTTGCCTCCCTTGGCTTAAATTTATGCATCTAAATTACGGGAATGATAAAATTGACCACATAGGATTCTTTTGAGAATTAAATGATATGTCATCTAGTTCAAGAACCATTTGTTGCCCTTGACATTGTCAAGCAGGTCTTTCCCAAAAGTTGATAGCCACAGTTAACCAGAAGGGCTCAGTCAGGATAACCTGGGGATGCTGTTTCAGAAAGGTTTAGGGTATAGAACAGTTTTGAGGCCTATGGCTGATAGATAATCTTGAAAAAACAGAATGGGTTATCGCATAGCGGGGAGAGACCGTATCTTTCCCCCAACTCTGTCTTCCCTCTGAGACTTCTGTCCACATCTGGCTTAGGTCATCAGGCAAAATTAATTTGTTGGTTTCACCCTGTTGACATCTGTCTCTGTCAGTGCAGCCCCAGGCAACGTGGGTGCAAATCAGCATGAGTTCTCCCCGCAGAGACCCGGACAGTATGCCTGGATCAGGAAGGGGATTTGGGGGGGTCAGGGAAAAGCAGTTTCATGATGTCGTCTGGGAATATTTTGCATGTGCTAAGTGGCAAAACTTAGTCAAGGGCTGCCTCTGGATTTTATGATGGAGGTCAACCCTCTCACTTGCAAGTAGTAAGAAAACAAAACAACTGCTTTGTTTCCTTTCTTGTTTAAAGTAGTAAAGTTGGATAAGAAAGTATCAATGATAATAACTACTGTATTTTATTTTATTTTTAAATAACTGTTATATTTTAAATGCACACAGTCTTTTTCTCTGTAAAAGGAACCGTTCATCGTCTCATTTGATATTCACAGCAAATTCTTGGGGTAGATAGGACAGGTATTATTGCCTATTTTACAGCCAAGGAAAGAAACATTCAAGTCCACAAAGGTTAAATGATCTGTCTGACGTCACCAGCTAAGAAGTAGGAGGCGTAGGACTTGACTTCTTGTGTTCTGATTCCAAATCCTCATTGAATGTACAGGGCTTTTTCTGTCTTCCATGTTTTTGCTAGTGTTGTGCCCAAAATAATGTAAAGGGAGAGAGTAACTTCCCTTGGTCAATATCCTCTCTAACAGCCACATTATCCAATGAAGGAATGAGATACTGAACTCCTCGTTGCTGGAGAAGGGTAAGCAGCAATGTTATAGATGAGGCCCAAGTATCAAATGGTATATTGGATATAGCCCTTCCAAATCTGTGATTCAATATCATTAGCATGAAAGCTAACAATATAATCCTTGGTTGTGGAAACAAGACTGGGAAGGCGGAAGTGTGGGATGGGGATTCTGAACCAGAGGATACCCCCAACTCACAGAATCCCAGAGCACTGTAACCAAAGGAGACATTGGCCCAGCTCTCTGTACCAACTGTGAAACTCTCCTCTCTCCTCTACCACCTGCTAATTAGGACAGCCCCAGGAATTTGAAAGAAGAGAATCTCTGTGTCTGTCGTGGCTCTGACAACCTTTGAAAAGGGTGCCTCTTGGTGGGTTCTGGAGGGGCCCAGGCCTGGGGTAGGAACCACTCTTTTAGATTCCTTGCCGGACTGAAGACAACTGACGTAAAGTTTTAGGCAGGGAACTTAACAGGGTTCTAGCTAAAATGCATAGAGAGAAAGAATTCACTTCAAAAATTAACCAGTGAAAAGCATATAAATGTTCTCAACAAGAGAGCAACAGGTGAAGCCAACTTATTTATTGGTTCTGGAGCAGAGGTGAAGTGGGTTGGGCGTGGGAGGACTGCACTTTGGAGGTGAATAGATCTGAGTGGAAATTTTGGTTCTGTCACTGTCTCTAGGTGGCCTGGCAAGCTAGTCACCTGTCTTTTTTTCCTGTTTCCTTACCTATAACTTGGGAGATACTCATGTCTCCCTCTCAGAGCAATGCAATGACAAATGGACATGTACATACAAGGCACATAATAGGTGTTCAATAAATTCCAAGTTCTTTTCCCCTTCCCAGATAGGAACAGAATGTCTAATTCTTAAGGAGCAAAATGTACGACATCAAGAGTATCTAAAAACATGAGGCACAACATTTAGGAAATTGTTTACTGCTTTTCTTAGACCAAGTAGTCGAGTGACGACCAAGAGCTGACATTGATCATCCATCATTTAGTGCAATTTGAAACAAAAAATGGGAATCTGCGGGTCATTCCTCTGGCTCAGGGGGTCACCATGCCCAAGGCCAAACCAGTTGCTCTTCACAGCTTTGCCCTCCACTGGGTTTTCCCCTGCGCTCTGGGAGCTCCGTCCCCCTCCCACATCCTCTGTCAACAAGACTGATGAATTCAATATCCCCCTCTCCCCAGCTGACAGCCCAGAGAGCTGACTCCAATCAGCAGGCCCCCCTAGTCGCCTGACTCAGGCCTCCCCAATCAGAGGCGGGGTCTGCCGAGGACAGACAGACAGGTCTGGAGAGGCTAGTAAGTGAGAACTCCCCAAGTGCCTCCGCCAAGAACCGATTTGATGAGGCTGCCAGTCACCCTGTCAGGCCATGTGTGGGATTCATCAGAACCTAACCCGTCTCTCCTCCACCCCCTGTCAATGTGCTCTAAAGGGTTTTTCTTTAAACGTGATTGCTCTGAGGGCATTGGTAAACCCACCGGTTTGTGATCCATCAATGCCTGACAGCCTGTTATTCCAGAAGCGTTTATGCCCCTGAACCAGGAGAGTGGGAAAGGCTTCCTGGTGCCATCATAGGACAGATTTTCACTGGTTTATTGATTCATCGCACAAATATTTACTCAGCCTGCTGTTTGACTGTGGAGATGAAACAGGGAGGAGAATGTTTGCTGGTGGGCCTCCCTATAAGGAAATCCCACTCAGTGGAATGGTATCGGGACATTTAGACTGCAGGGCTGTGAATATTGAACTATTAATGAGTATATGAGTCGGGCGTTTTCAATAAATCATGTAAGTGTCTCTGGGATGTGCCTGTGTGTAATAATACCATCTTTGTTTTATAGATGAGGAAACCGAGGCTCAAGGGGGGCTCAGTGACTTAATTAAATTCCATAGATAGAAAGTGTCGGAAACGGTATCCGATCTGGTCTGGCTCCAGATCCCATGATCCTAATCATTTTTGCTACATTGCCTGTTCCCACATCTCTTTTTTGTGGCTAGGATAAAAGGAAGATAAAGCTGTTTATGGAAGCACTTTGAAAACCATAAAGCCCTCTGCTAAAAGAGATTAATACTGCGTTGGGTGTAACTTTCAGTGGACAATGGAGCATTTGGTTGACTGCCCTCTCCCTCCAAGTTCAAGAGGCCTCTCGGGTTTCAGTCTTGGCTGCTTCGGGTCACTGCTACTCTGAGCCCTGCCCTTGTGTGCTTCTCCTGGGCTGAGGCTCCCGAGTGTGGCTAGAACCTTGGTGGTACTCTGCTGTCCTCAGAGAGCTGAGGTCAACCCAGACACTGCCCTGGGGTTTCGATCTCAATAACCACTGAAATAGGCTACATTCAGCCTGGTAAAACTGTTTATTTCTTACATGTGTTTGCAGTAAGCTTCCTTTCCAACCTCCTGCTAACATAAGAAGTGGAGAGGGCTTTTCCACGCTCAGAGAGATTTCTCTTGCATTTCTCAGCTAGTCACTGTAGAGGTTGACTTGTTCAGATCTAGAAGGACATGGAGACGGAGGATTAGGGAACCATGGGCAGTAGCAGGAAACGCTCTGAGCTGAGGGTCAGAGTCCGGTGTCCTCATCGATCCACTCACTGTATGACTTGGGGCGAAGTGCTTAGCTTCTGTTTCCATTTCTCCATCTGTGAATTGGGGATGGTAATACTTTTTCATCTTACAGAGTTATTGCCCAGGTCAAATGTGATAATAAATTTCAGTTATTCACTTTGTCATTCATTCAGTAACTGCTGGACAGTTGAAATGGAGAGATGAACCAAAGCCACGGCCTGTGCTTATGGAGCTTACGGTCCAGTGGGAGAGATAAACGTAAATCAACCTTGGTAGAAATAATCACTGACAGGGAAGGTGTGGGAGGAGGGATGAAGAGTTTAGGGTTCCGTGAAGGCTGCGGCTGAGCCTGAGTCTGGAAGAGTGAGCGGTAGGTGGCCAAGTGAAGAGGGAGGGGAAGGGCGTTTGGTTAGGTAAAGCATTATGCCTGAAGTCGCAAAGGAGTTTGGCACAAATGAGAAATGGAGAGGTCACTGTGTAGGGTCCTATGTCCCTGGTTGCTGGGCGCAGTCCCTGTTCCAGAATAGTCATTCCTAGAGCCTTCTCGCACTCGAAAGCATCTCTGTTTGGAGGAGAAATTATAAAGTCATCTCACTAACGTAGCTGGCACGGGGTGAGCAAAGGTGAGCGTTAGACTAGACGGGCACATAGGGACAGACTCAGGCTCCGTAGGCCATACTAGTGGGCTTGGTCTTTACTCCAAGAGGAGGAAGTACCACTCGGAGGGTGAAAAATGGATAATAATAATTAGAGCTTCTGCGTGCCTGCGTTATGCTCCATGCTTTAGAAGAGGCAGTAGGTTCTCCCGCCATCCCTGTGTTATATATGAGGAAATGGACCTTTTTAGGCATCAAGGGACTTTGTACAGGGCCATGTAGCTGCTTAGTAGCAGAGCACTGATTTAAAGCCAGGCCTCATCCCAGAGCTTGGGCCTTTGACCACTCTGACACTGCCTCCTAAAGAGAGAGTCTTTGGCTTTCCGTGTGTTCTGTTCAGGGACCCTCGCTGCTCTGAATGCTTCTCTGACTTCAGTACCTGCCTGTTGGAATGAGCCGAAGCCTCCCTAGCACCGTTTCCCTGCTCTTCTCTAGGAACTGTGGAGCTGGGTGTTGGGATGGGCACCGAAATACTAGCAGTAATCTGTACTGTGGCATCAGGGTTCGGGATTAAGGCCTCATTCCTGCCAGCTGTGACCTGAGCAAAGCCATTTCATTTCTTAGAGCCCAGCCCTCAGGCCTCCAACAGCGACAAACCTGGTCCTTCACCAGGCTGTGTCCTGTGTGGACAACACAACAGTGGTAACAGTAACCAAGAACATGGCAAACATTTGTTGAGAACTTTCTTCTTACCAACAGACTTATGTTAAATGACTTATGTAATTTTGTTTTCATTGACAATCCCCTGAGGTAGCTGCTATTATCATTGCCATTTAATGCCTGTGTAAATGGAGGCAGAGAGAATTCAATAACTCATCCAAAGTCACAAGGCTGGTATTTGGAGTTGGCCAGGGCTCTTAGTCATTATTTTTTTATTTTTTATTATTTTTTTTTTACATTTATTCACTTTTGAGAGACAGAGCACAAGTGTGGGGGGGGGGGGGCAGGCAAAGAGAGAGAGGGTGACACAGAATCTGAAGCAGGCTCCAGGCTCCGAGCTGTCAGCACAGAGCTGGACGTGGGGCTCGAACTCACAAACCGCGAGATCATGACCTGAGCCAAAGTCGGACGCCCAATCGACTGAGCCACCCAGGCGCCCCATCATTATAAGTAATTAAACAGTTTTATTCACTCCAAAGAGGACAAAGTACCATAAATGGCTCTGAACCTTTTCTCCTAAGAGCGCTTAACAGCCCCAAGATAGGCCAAGGGTATTCAGCAGGAGATGAGTTGGAAGGTGGTGGGGCAGTGGCTGGTGGGGTTCTGTCCAGGAAGAGGCGAGTGACCTTGGGTCAAGGTTTGCCCACAGGGCTCTGAGGGGGTTTTGAGATGGCCCGACAGGGCTGGAGAGGAATCAGTGATGAGACCCAAATCTCTTAGGATGCAATTAGGTCTCTTTCTTCATCCCAATGGCATGGTGAATGGGACATGACTGTCACCAGGGGGACTTCCCAGGTGGACTGTATCAGGGGGGCGTCAGCACTGTCACATGCTTTCTGTTACCGGTCAATCCACAAACACTGCAAAGCTAGGCCTCAGCTGACATTGACTGTCACCTTTGAGATGTTATTACATAACAGCCACTGTTTCATGTTCTTCATGCCCATGACTCAAGGGAGCTTCAAAGCCTGTTTGAAGGATTTATATTCCTGTTTTGCAGTTGAGGAAACTGAGCAGAGAGGGGAGGTCTCAAGCCCAAGGCCCCATGGCTGGCAAGCGGGTTTGAACCCGAGTTGCTCTGTCCTCAGCGTTTGTATGCTCAGTTGCTGGGCAAGGTTGTCTTTGCCGACAGAACACTGTATAGGTAGTCCCACCATCCCTGGTCTCCTAGAATCTGGTCTTTGTTCCTTCATCTTGGCCGGAAGTAGAAATAGCCAGAGATTGTTTGGTCATAGAGAACCCTTACAGGCTCTTGTCAATAATATGACAACACTGTATATAACAATAATAACAATACTTACCTCAGAGGGCTGATCTGAAGTAGCACTACCAAGCACTTATTTATTCCTGTTCTAGCCAGGGGTTGGGTACCCTAAAGAAGGCAGAAGACAGGGGGGCCTGGGTGGCTCAGCCGGTTGAGCCTCTGACTCTTAATTTCAGTTCAGGTCATGATCCCCGGGTCATGGGATCCAGCCCTGTGAGGATGAGTACTAGAGCCTGCTTGAGATTCTCTCTCTCTCTCTCTCTCTCTCTCTCTCTCTCTCTCTTTCCCTCCCCCTCTGCTCTTTCCCCCTCCTTCTGCTCGCTCTCCCCCTCTTTCTCTCTCAAATAAAAGAAAAATGACTTTTTCAGCATAATTATTTGCAGATTTGCCATTTCATTTCAATCATTCCTTTGTATTGCTGAGTGTTGGTCTGTCGTAAATATTGACCATAATTTATCCATTGACCTGTTGATGAACATTTGGTTTATTTCCAGTTGTTGGCTATTAGAAATAAAGCTGCCAAGAACATTAGTCTTGTTAAACTCTTAAAGGTCACATGGGTGGGTCATATGATAGATGGGTGGGTAACTTTTCCATTAAAAAATTTTTTCTTTTCCAATGTTTATTTATTTTTTGAGAGACAGATAGAGAGTCAGAGCTTGAGTAGGGAAGGGGCAGACAGAGAGGGAGACACAGAATGTGAAGCAGGCTCCAGGCTGTGAGCTGTCAGCACAGAGCCCAATGCGGGGCTCGAACCCACGAACTGTGAGATCATGACCTGGGCCAAAGTCAGACGCCCAACTGACTGAGCCACCCAGGCACCCCTGGGTGTGTAACTTTTTTAAAAACTGGCTAACTGTTTGGCAGAGTGGTTGCAACATTTTTCCATCTCCACCAGCAACCTGTGAGCGTTCAACTTGGTCCTCAGCCTCCCCAACACTCAGTATAGTCTTTCGGAATTTTAACATCTAATAGGCAAGTCGCGTGTCTTAGCATGGTTTGATTTTGCATTTCTCCAATGACTAATGAGGGGTGAGCATCTTTTCACATGCTTCTTTAGTACCCACCTTTCCTGGTAAAGTGTTCAAATCTTTCATCCAGTTTTTAAATTGAGGTTGTTTTTTTTTGTTTGTTTGCTTGTTGTTTTTTTAAAAAAAATTGTTTTTAATGTTTATTTTTGAGAGACAGAGACAGCATGAGTGGGAGAGGACAGAGACAGAGAGATGGAGACCCAGAATCGGAAGCAGGCTCCAGGCTCTGAGCTGTCAGCACAGAGCCCGACACGGGGCTTGAACCCACAAACTGTGAGATCATGACCTGAGCCGAAGTCGGTCGCTCAACTGACTGAGCCACCCAGGCGCCCCTGTTGTTTTTTTTTTTTTTTTATTACTGAGTTTTGAGAATTCTTTATGCCTTCTGAATACAAATCCTTTTTCAAATGTATGATGTGAAAATCTATTCTCCCAGTGTGTGGTTTGCTTTTTTTTCATGTTCTAAATAGTATTCTCCCAAAGCTTATTGATGTTTTGTTCATTGTTTTTCCATTTTTTTCTCTCTCTCTCTCTGCTTGATTTCAGATAGTCTTCGTGTTCATTGTCTTTTGCAATGTTGACCCTGCCTTTAATCCCACACTGTTTACTTCTCATCTCAGATGTGATCATTCGCTTTAGGTCTTTTCTACATTTTTTGTGTCTGTGTTCGGTCTTTTCCTCTAGCTTCTTGAATACGGAGGATATATTTGTAATCACTGTTTTAATGGAGTTGTCTACCAATTTTATCATATGGGTTAGTGCCAATTGGTTGATTCTTCTCCTATCAGGCTGGTCCCCCTTCCTGCCTTGGGTAGTTTTCCACCATGCACACTCTGCTGCATGGTTAAGGGGACCATCCGCAGATCTCTGAATTCCTTTCTCTGTGTGTTGTTCCTTCATGCACATTGCCCCACGAACTCTACTCATCTTGGTCTTGCCAGACTCCCAGCCCTGTCTCCACAGATCAGGGAGTCCGCTTGCCTCCACCTGGGTCCCCGTGCTGTGCTGTGGCCCAGAAACTCACTCAGGCTGTAAATGGGATCCGTTCGAAGATTTCCCTCATTGTGTTCCTATCTCTCAGAAATCATGGTTCTTCTTTGCCTAAATGTCCAATGCCTTGAGAACCATTGTGTTTTCATTAGGCTTTTCAGTTGTTTCAGGTGGTAGGGTAAACCTGGTCTCTGTTCCTTCATCTTGGCCGGAAGTAGACATAGCCAGAGATTGTTTGGCCATAGAGAACCCTTACAGGCTCTTGTCAAAACCCTCCTTATTAGACATTAGGAAGCTGAGGAATTGCCCTGTATTATCTGCAGTACAGTTTGGGGGTTAAAGGATGTAATGTGCAGTATTTGGTATTGGGGTTGGGGACATGAATGCTTTTGAGGCAGAAGCGAGGTTGTAAAGGATACTGAGTGCTGTGCTTGGAGAAGGGACTGTCCCGTGGTTGGTAGAGGGGGAACTGAAGAATCATTGTAAGTCTACGAATGGTGTTCTCAGGCTGGATAGCCTAATCAGTATTTACACATTCTTTTCTTCCCATAGTTGGGTTACACTCACCTCTCCTCCTGGCAGGGAGTTGGCAGAGGGTGAAACGTCGAGCTTGTGGAGCTCTGGACCACAGTCTGCCCCTATCTGTGTGGCTCTGGACCCATCAGTTCATCACTCTTGGGCCTCAGTTTGTGCACAGCTGTAAAATGAGGATCCTGGTACCCCTGTGCACATCCACTGGTGGCCTTGAGGATTCGTTGAGATGGCATAGGTCTGACAGGGGACTGACTGTAGGTGCCTGGTGCAGCGCCTGGCAAATAGCCCTCGGTGAAAATGAGCGATTACTAATCGAGAAAGTGAGACCGTTTGGACGTGGTGACAGAGCCAGCAAGGAGCAGCGCTAAGCTTCCACTTCGGCTCTCTGATAGCTTGCCATGTCTATGATCCTTTAAAGCACGATGTAATCCAAAAGATGTACTAATGATTGGTTGCGGCGAATACCATCAGGGCCGCAAAGATGCACATAGTGGTGACAGAGGACTATCCCCTGCCCTCGGCGTCCCCTGACCCAGCACTTCTAGCCCAACGTGACACAACTTTTCTGAGTGCTGCATACTGGAAGCCTTTGGATTTCTGCCACACACAGGGTCACGTTTAACCAGCTGGAATGAAAAGCCAGAGCTAGACTGTGGTGTGCAATGGCTCGTGGTCCTATGTTTTAATATAACGTTTGGGGCAAAATTAAACTGTAAGAGGCTCTATCACAAAATGAAAGCTTTTCTTTGTGTATGGTCTCCCATGGTGCCAGACCTTTGTGGAGGCTGTTCTCACAGCCTAAGGTGCAGTGGCCCATTGATTCCATATTCCCTGCATGTCTGATTGTGGAGCATGTCGTCTTCCTTCAATTCTCAAATACTACTGTTACACCTTTTTTGGACTCCCCCAGACAGACTATATTTTCTTTCTTTTTTAGATCCCTCTGCATGTTGCAAATACTGCCGTTTTTCATAATTGCCTTCTTTTCTCTTCTCTCTCTCTCTCTCTCTCTGTGTCTCCCACTGGACTGCAAACCCTCTGTATCAGCAGAACTATACCTCCTTTGTTTATTGTGGTACCCATGGAACCTAGGGCAATGCCTGGAACTGTCCGTGCTCAACACATATATTTGGATGAATGAATGAATGGATGGACAGTGGGAGTATAAGGTGAAGTGATGTACGTAAAGAGACTTGCACATAGTAGGAGCTTTATTTTTCCCTCTGTCTGTCTTGTATTAGCCTGAGCTTTTAGGGGCATACGTGATCTTGGTTATCTCTCTATATTTACCCTTATTTATTGTCACAGAATATACTAGGGGCTCAGCAGATGCTGGCCAAATGAACGAACAAATAAGTCTTTAGCCTTTGGTGCTTTGTCTCTTGCAGGAAATGGTTGGATTAGATTTCATATCACTCAACCGGTATTTCCTGCCCCTCTGCCATGTTCCAGGCAGAGACTGCATCAGTCATGAACAGTATCCTTAAGAAGCCTACAGATTAGTAGAATTAAGACAGGGACTGTAATGCCAGTAGAAAGTGAGAGGTCACATCTTGGGATGTAGCTGAGACTGATGGGGGTGTCTGAGACTAAACCCAAACCTGTCCTATGGGATGGGCCTGGTGCTCAGGGGTTGGTGCCGCGATAGTTATGAAGAGAAGATCCAGATCTCATCTCTTCCACACCTCTCAGTCAGAAGTAAGCTTTTTCTCATTCATTCTGACTCTAGCTCTTGATCTAACCCCTTTAAAACACCAGTTCCTTCTTGGGAGGGTTAATGGTGATGGTTAATCTTATGTGTCAGCTTGACCCAGCCACGGGCTGCCCTGACATTTGATCAGACATCATTCTGGTTGAGTCTTTTAAGGGTGTTTCTGGATGACGTTAACATTCTTGAATTGGTAAATTGAGCCCAACAGATTGCCCTCTCTCTTGTGGGGAGGCCTCATCCAGTCAATTCAACAACAAGGTGGGGGGGAACTCCTGCCTGAGGGCTGATGTGGGACATCATGTTTCACCTGCCTTTTGACACAAACTTGAAGAATCAGACTTCCTGGTTCTCAAGCCTCTGGCTTTTGGACTGAAACTTTGCCATGAGCTCTCCTAGTGTTCAGACTTTCAGACTCAGACTGGAACAATATCATTGGCTTTTCTGGGTCTCTAGCTTTCTGACTACAAATCTTGGGATTTCTCAGCCTCCATAATTGCGTGAGCAAATTCCTTATTATCTATCTATCTATGTATGTATCTATTATCATCTACAATATATATGTATTGAGAGAGTCTCTCTCTCTCTCTCTTTCTTCCTCATCTCTTACCGGTTCTGCTTTTGTGGGGAACCCTAACACGGAAGGTAAGAAGGTACCTACACGTTCCTGGGTGTGTCTGTAACAGTAACTGGACTAGGTGGCTTTATATCCATTAGCTGCTTATTCATTAAACATAACACCCCTCTGAGGGTGGGTGTAATTTCCAGCTTACGGATGAGAACCTCGAGGCTCAGAGAGGTGAAGCAACATCCCCAAGGACACACGACCAGCAAATGACAAGATAGGTTTAAAATCTCACTCCCTTTGGCACCATAGCTCATGCTTTTTCTCCCCCACTCAACTCCTCCTTCCTTCCCTGTATGTTTTCTCTCTCTAGTAGATAGTAAGTTTTTTGTGGACAGAAACCAGGTCCAGTTATTTTCCCTCTGCGTGTCCACCTTTCATTTTTGTGCTTAATGCAGGATCTGGCACATGCGGTGAGGGTGGGGGTGACCCCAGGAATTGTGGAGTGATCTGTCTCGCTCATGGGACTGCTTTTGCAGGACAGGACTTTAGAGAACGCATAGCCCTACCTATCCCTCCTTCTTCTGCCCTTGTTCCATGGTGCTGTTAATTATCATATGGCCATTCATTCCCCCATGGCAATTCCAGGGTGTTCTCAAGTTTGCGCTGAAAAGCTGAGGATCACGCTCCCCCAGGAAACACTTCCCCAAGCCCCTTCTGGCGCTTTGACTTGCCTGTGCCGCCTGGGCCTGCAGCCAGCTCTGCCTTGGGGCTGGGAGGAGAGAGTGTGGGCTGAAGAGGACAGGGAGACCCTGACAGGCCTGCTGGGCCCCTGCTGGGTGAACTCTGGCTATAAATAGAAGGAATACGAAGCTGAGTGTTTTTAATATGCACATTGAATTCATTTATTTAATGAAGAATTTTCCTGGAAAAGAGAGCTGAGCTGTCAGAGCCGAGCTATTTTTGAGTAGGATGTAAAAGAAAAACTCAAGAGAATTATTTGCTGTTTGGATTTAGGCTTTTAAAATAGGTCACGATAAAAAACAACACTGTAGGGGCCGAAAGAAGATCGGTGTTCACCAGGGGCTAGAGGTGGGGGTGAGGGATGGACTGGAAAGAGGCATGAAGGAACTTTCTGGGTTGAGGGTAGCATTTTATGTCCCACTGAGGTAGTAGTTACACACGGCTGTTTGTGGAGCTGTTTGTCGGAAATAAATGAATTTTACTGTATGCAAATTATACCTCAACAAGCCTGATCTTCAAGGGAGGAAGGGAAGGAGTGGGGAATGAAACTTTTCAAGGATCTACTTTGAGGGGTGGAGTTCTCTGGAGCTTCTTTAGATACTTTATCTTCTTACAAAACCATGGAGAGAGGTCATTCTGTGCCCTTTGCAGATGAACCCCGGAGATTGGGGGAGCCTAGGTTAGTTGCCTCGGGTCACACGTAAGCTGCCGCTGGACCTCTTGAGGAGGTTTCAGAATTCCATGGCGCCCTCCCTCCACCTATCCCGATGTTTGGAGAGAAGGAGGCAAGAAGTCTGGGAACAGACAGAACTGGGTTTGTGCTCCTCATGTTAAATGCTTCAGACAACTCTATGCTCTTTCTCCAAAATGTTCCCCCATTCTGTATTCTTTGGCTGTTTCTGGCTGCATCTGGGAAAAGGTCTTAATAAGGTGCTAATGGTCTTTAACAGCTTTATTTAGTACCCTTGGACCTCCCTTTTTATCAAGTGTGCTTGACTTTGGGCAGACTTTGAAACCTGAAAGGGGGTGCGGTGTGCTCCTTAGGGCCTGCCATCATTCCTGGATCCCATTCCCGTGGCTGACATCATTAATCAATCACGATACTCTATGTACTCTGACTCGCTCTTGCAATCCTTCATGACATGGTCTTCTGAGCAGTAATTACTAACCCATTCGAGTTGGCCCTCAAAATCGAAAGGCTATGTGCCATTATACCTGTGTTATGAGCCTAATGGAGGTGCATTTGTAAACTGAGGGTGAAATCTTATCCTTTCCTCTCTTCAGACCTGGAACCCTGAGAAGAGCTGATGTGTGGATCTAGTGGCAAGAGTAGAAAAAGCACGGATTAGACAGCTAGAGTTGGATTTGGACATCAGCCCCGTACCACTGCCTTCCCATCCCAACATTCATTTTACTCATTTTCGAGATGGGGATATCAATAACAGCTCTCCAGAGGGGTCATGGTGAAGTTGAAATCAAATGAGATCGCCCACAGGAAATAGAACTCACCAGGTCCTCGGCACCATGCTAAGGACCATTACATGTGTTATCTTGTTCAACACTTGCAACCAAGTTGTGCATGAGAAACTTCTCAACCTGCATTAAATAGTACTTTATTCAGGTCACACACGAAAGAGTGAACTCAGATCTGAGTTGAAGACTCCTACAGTTAGTTACAAGCTACAGTTTGTCTCGTTCTAGGCAAGGGACAGCAGTACTTGGGGTGCTGCGTCCTGTTTTGGAGGACTGAGTTGACTGGCAAGGACTCACACAGGAAGTGGCTCATACACCAGCCTGGTAGAGGGCCTGAAGAAATGAAGAAGGCCTCTGCAGCAGGGAATTCTGGGAGTGGTCAATGGTACCAGTACTGTTTTCAGGATCCTGCTGGTCTGTTTGGGTCTTTGCACAAATTAGGAAAAAGTACCTTATCTGGGCTGAAGAATTACGAAAGTCACTCCCTTTGGGAAGACACAGTTCAACAGGAGGCAAAGCTAAGAGTGTTTGGATGAAAAAAAATGGGGTCCCTTCCTCTGGGTGGAGGAATTAGTACAAGGTGGGATCTCAGCAAACATTCAATCTTTTGACTGGTATCTTTTTTAAAAAAAAATTTTTTTTTTTAACGTTTTTATTTATTTTTGAGACAGAGAGAGACAGAGCATGAATGGGGGAGGGGCAGAGAGAGAGGGAGACACAGAATCGGAAGCAGGCTCCAGGCTCTGAGCCATCAGCCCAGAGCCCGACGCGGGGCTCGAACTCACAGACTGTGAGATCGTGACCTGAGCCGAAGTCGGACGCTTAACTGACTGAGCCACCCGGGCGCCCCTTGACTGGTATCTTTTTGCAGTACACAACCTGTACAACAATATAAGATGGACTGTATCTTGACAGCTGGAAAAGGCAGTCTTAGGAACTTGGAAGCAGGTGAGAGGTGAATGTCCCGATAGGTAATTTCATCAGGCAGGTAACATCATTGGCCTGAGTCAGAATTAGAATCCAGCTCTGAATGTTTCCAAAGCCAGACTGACTGATCATAAGAATTACTGGGGTCTGCGGGGCACAGGGAGGGACTTTTAGTAAAAATGCAGATTATCAGCCCCTGAATAATCAAACTTAGTAAATCTGGGATGGGCAATTCTTTTTTTTTTTAAGTTTATTAATTTATTTGAGAGAGAGAGAGAGAGAGAAAACATGTGCCTGTGAGTGGGAGAGGGGCAGAGAGAGAGGGAGAGAGAGAATCCTAAGCAAGCTCTGTGCCATCAGCTTAGAGCCTGATGCAGAGCTTGATCCCATGAATCATGAGATCGCGACCTGAGCCGAAATCAAGAGTCAGATGCATAACTGACTGAGCCACCCGTGTGCCCCTGGGATGGGAATTCTTATGGCCAAAAAAGTTTAGGAAATACTGCTCTATTCCATGCTCATCACAATGTGTTGCAACTGTCTCTGTTGGTGGCCATGGTAACCAGCTGGCCTGCTGGACTGTCTCTTGAGGGCAGTACCACATCTACGTCCATAGCACATAGAGCAATGTCTGGCACGTACATTGAATAAAAGAGTCAATCAACGGAGAAACCATGCATCATTTGAATGACTTCACAGTCCAGAGAGTTCTGGCTTACTCATCATGCTATTACTCCCTGCCAAGGTAGCTTCACCTACATGTATGTATTCCTTCCCTACTTCCTCACTTCTTCCTAGTCCCCTAATCACCACCTGTTTCTCAACCTAACCCCACAGGACAGGATCTATCATTCTGGGAGACCCTTTCAGACTTACCTAGAGCATGGCATGTTTCCTGATAGCCATACCTACTTTTGGGTCTGGCTGCTGCTTCTAACTCGTTGTGTGTGATTGCACGTCTTTAAGCCTCATTTCTTCCTTGATAAGAGGAACGGTTTTTACTGTATGATTTCTGAAGTCTCTTCTAACTCTGGATTGCTGGAATCCTGTGACTGGAATCTAAAATTTCTGGTAAATTCTGGGGGCACCCGGGCGGCTCAGTTGGTTACGCATCTGACTTCAGCTCAGGTCATGATCTCACAGTTTGTGGGTTCGAGCCCCGCACTGGACTCTGTGCTGACAGCTCAGAGCCCGGAGCCTGTTTCAGATTCTGTGTCTCCCTCTCTCAGTGCCCCTCCCCTGCTCATGCTCTGTCTCTCTCTGTCTCTCAAAAGTGAATAAACATTAAAAAAAATTAAAAAAAAATTAAAATTTCTGGTAAATTCTGTAAGATGAGAAGGATGTATTAGAGACCTTCAAATTGACATCATATAGTCTGTTGGTCGGAGCCTGGGCGATGAGCAGCTGTAGTATGGGAATTTCTGGAGATCTTGCTTTGCTGGTGGGAGGCTTTCTATCATGGGCATGCTCCAGCAGATTCTGGCCACCCCCATGGGCGACTCAGTAAATACTGGCTGCCTAATGGATGTGTTGGATGGGAAGCCAACTGGATGCGTGAAGGGCCCTGGAAAACATGGCAGTTCAAAGGCAGGCGGCTGTGCTGAGTAGGTTTCCAAGTGCGCTTACCCTCCGAGGCTTTGAATGTGAGCTCCATCGGAAAATCACAAGTGTCTGCTTCCAAGGGAATGGCTTCTAGTAATAATAATAATAAAAAGGGGCTTTGAAGGCTTCTTGGAAATCAGCTTCTATAAAATAGTGTGTTGAGAAATTGAGTTGCAAGTCAAGCAGAAACACGGGTTGAAATTCTCCCTCTGCATCCTCATTCTTTTAAAATGTTTTCTTTTTAAGTATGAAAATAATGTGTGCATCTGGCTAAAGAATCCAAACAGCTCAGAAAAGTGCAAAACACAAAGCAGAAATCTCCTTTCCCCGCTCTGTCCTTGTCTCCCATCCCGCGAGGTAACGATTTATTTCTTTTTGTGTGTGCTCGCTCTGTGAGTTTATAAAAATTTAAAAAAATGTGTTGTGGTAAAATGCTCAGAAGATTTACCATTTTAACCATTTTTAAGAAATTTTTATTTAAACTTGAGAGAGAGAGAGAGGGAGAGGGAGAGAAAGTGGGGAGGGGCAGGGAGAGAGGGAGACAGAGGATCTGAAGCAGGCTCCCCATTCACAGCAGACACCCGGATATGGGGCTCAAATCCACAAACTTGCACGACCGTGACCGGGGCCAAAGTCAGACATTTAACCGGCTGAGCCACCCAGGTGGCCCACATTGTAACCATTTTTAAATGTACAGTTCCGTGGCATGAAGTACACTCCCGTGGATGTGCAGCCATCACCCTCTCCTGTCTCTACAACGTTTTTCATCTTCCCCGTAGTGAAACTCTGTACCCATGAAACAGTAACTCCTCATTCCGCCTCCCTCCGCCTCTGGCCACAGCCCTTTACTTCCGGTCTCTATCCATTTGTCTGCTCTGGGTAGGGGGAGTCAGGCAGGGTTTGTCCTTTTGTGACTGGCTCATTTCCCTTAATGTAAACGAGCTCTTTTCGACTGGTTTTTATTTCAGGCCGGGCACTACTATAACTCTTAACTCAAATGCTTGTATGGTGTTATTTAATCTCTCAAACTTCAATAGTATTTGTTGATTCCTGCAGTGAAAGATTTAGGTCATTGGTCTACTTCCAGAATCCCTTCTCGCTCTGCATCTCTCATGCTATCAGTTTTAGTTCTTGAAGTGATTTTTAGCATTTCAAGTAAGTGGCCCTTCTCTACTGAACCCCAGACTCGTACATCCAACTGTTTGCTTGAGATCTCCACCTGGGTGTCTAACAGACATCTCAAACTTGAAATTCTCTCCTGTGAAACCCATGGTCTTGGGCCCCACCCCTCCCTGCCCCCTCCAACCCACTCCCCTGCCTAGTCTTCCCCACTCAGTAAATGCCAGATTCGTCTTTACAGTTGCTAAGTGCTCAAATCTTACAGTCATCTCCCTTTCCTCACTCCTTTGTGACCCCCTCATGCCTCAAGCCCCAAATGATGGAAAATCCTATTGACTTTACCTCAAACTATACCCAGACCCCAGCCACTTCTCATTACCTCCCCTTGTCCAACTCATGGTTGTCTCTCACTTGAATTATTGAGATATTCTAACTTGTCTCCCTGCTTCCTCCCCTGCTCTCCTGTAGTGTAAGCACAAAATACTAGTCAGAGAAGTTCTTTTAACGTGGGTATCAGATCAGGTTACTCCTCTGTTCAGCCAGTGGTTGATTCTTTTTTTTTTTTACGTTTATTTATTTTTGAGACCGAGAGAGAGCATGAACGGGGGAGGGTCAGAGAGAGGGAGACACAGAATCTGAAACAGGCTCCAGGCTCTGAGCTGTCAGCACAGAGCCCGACGCGGGGCTCGAACTCACGGACCGTGAGATCATGACCTGAGCCGAAGTCGGCCGCTTAACCGACTGAGCCACCCAGGCGCCCCAAGCCAGTGGTTGATTCTTATTCAGAATAAAGGCCAGAGTCCTTAAGATGGCCAAGGAGGCTCCATAGGGTGCTTTTCAAACTTTAAGGTGCATAGGGTTCACCTGTGGGTCTTGTTAAAGTGCAGATTCTGGGGGCGCCTGGGTGGCTCAGTCGGTTAAGCGTCCGACTTCAACTCAGGTCACGATCTCGCGGATCCATGAGTTCGAGCCCCTTGTCGGGCTCTGGGCTGATGGCTCAGAGCCTGGAGCCTGCTTCCGATTCTGTGTCTCCCTTTCTCTCTGCCCCTCCCCCATTCATGCTCTGTCTCTCTCTGTCTCAAAAAATAAATAAACGTTAAAAAAAAAATTTAAAAATAAAAAAAAATGCAGATTCTGATCCTGGGTAATGAGTCCTGCTGGCTGACGACTACACTTTTACTGCAGGATCATCCCCACAACCCACATACTCATCCTCCCTCGCTTCTGGGGCCTGTGTCTTATACTCCACTTCCCTCCTCTTGTTCCCAGCCTCAGGGTCTCTGGTCTCTAGGTTGCATGCTCCCACCTCCTTCTTTGTACTTGCAGTTCCTTCTGTCTAGAACACTCCCCAGGTATTTGTAAGGCTCACTCTCTTCCGTCCTTCAGATAATTTCCCGAGTATCATTTCTCCGGAGACTTTCTCTCCTCTCTGTATTTCAAATGGCAGCCCATCTGTCTATGCCTTTCCCTAGTGCCTGTCCCTCTTTGCTTTTTCTGTATAGAAAAGATATACAAAGTATGGCCTCTAGGCCATGGATCAAATCCGGCCCACTGCTTACTATTATAAATAAAGTTTTATTGGAACAAAGCCACATACATTTATTTATGTATTGCTTACAGCTGCTTTCCTGCTATAATGACAAAGTATTTGTAACAGAGAACTTCTGGCCTGCAAACCTAAAATATTTACTCCGTATCTGACTTTTGACAGAAAAAGTTCACTGACTCCTGCTTTGCAGCATTGATCGCCATCTAACTCACTAGATAAGTCATGCATTTATTTATAATCTATCTCTCCTCACTAGAATGTAAACTCTGTGATAAAAAGGGTTTTATCTATTTTGTTCGCTGTTAGATTCCTCATGCACAGGAAGGTGACTAGCGGAGTCACTCAATGAATGTTCGTTAAATGAATGGTTATGAGTTAAAAATATATATACTTATGTATATACAATTATACATACAAGCTGAGGGTTGTCAGAGGTGGGGGTGAGGGTGGGTAGGTGAAATAGGTGAAGGGGATTAAGAGGTACAAACTTCCAGTTATAAAATAGATAAGTCATGAGGATCAAAAGTACAGCATAGGGAATACAGTCAATAGTATAGTAAAAACTTTGTATGGTGACCGTAGCTACACTTATCTTGGAGAGCGTTTTGTAATGTATATAATTGTTGAATCACTATGTTGTATACCTGAGACTAATTTAATACGGGATGCCAACTGTATTTTGCTTAAAAAAATCTATCCATCCTTAAACTTTTATTTTATCAGTCATTTAGATAGTACTCCTGACTTCCCATCATGTAACAGGAGGACACTATTGGACCTATACTTTCTGCCCCCTCACCTCCCCCCTGCCCTAACTCCTGATGGCCAACATTATTTTCATCCTGTCAGTGTTGATACCGATTGTGTTTGGTACTATAATTATAACTAAATCTCACCTGCTTTGTCTGTAGGTTAATTCTAATCACCCCCGCCAAAAGCATCTCAAGTATTGTAATTGGGTAAATAGTAGTTGATATAGAATATAGAAGTGTTATTGAGCCCATGGAGAAGAAATGGTAATTCTAAGCTATGGTGCATGAAAAGAAATATTCCTGTCC
The DNA here is from genome assembly GCF_046562875.1 of Panthera onca. Taxonomy (NCBI): domain Eukaryota; kingdom Metazoa; phylum Chordata; class Mammalia; order Carnivora; family Felidae; genus Panthera; species Panthera onca. Next base: position 176,129,347 of record NC_138346.1, read on the forward strand.
TATTGGGTAAATAGATCTTTTCTTACTCTCTTTCGGTTATTTAATTTGTGTGTATTTGGATCATGACTTCTGTACAACTTTTGATTTTTCCCAAAGTTCCTAGGGCATCTTTTAAAAAAAATTTGTAGAATATGCAAATGTAGTCATCACATATTTGAGGTCGTTGGGCCTCTTTGTCTGTGATTTTGCTGTGGAGTTCACTCTCTCCTTAAGATATTTTTTTCGCAGAGCCTTCTGGCTTTCTTGTCTAATTTTGATAAAATGCTTGCTGGATTTATTGCACAGCTGTAAATCCACCTTGTACATTTTACTTCTGGATTAGTTCCACTGTTTCTTGCATCATATTTGTTTATATTTCTTAGCTTCCTTTTTCATTCTGCTATAGTATATTCCCAAGTAATTGTTTTCAGAAGAGGAGTGTGGGAGGGAACTGTACAGTTTCCTGTTGCTGCTGTAACACATCACTGCAAACTTAGTGACTTAAAACAACACACATTTATTATCTTAACACTTCTGTAGGTTAGATGTCTGACATAGGTCTCACTAGGCTAAAATCAAAATATTGGCAGAGCTGGATTCATTTTTGGAGACACTCAGGGAAAATCTGTTTCCTTGCCTCTTCTGGATTCTAGATGTTTCTTGCATCCTTTGGCCCTGGGCTGCATTCCTCCGTCTTCAAAGCCAGCATTGTGACATCTCTCTGACCATTCTTCTCCAGTCACATCTCTCTCTGACCACGAAGGAAAAGGTTTCCCACTTGCAGTGACCCCTGTCAGGGTCCTTAATTTGTTTATATCTGCAAGTCCGTGTGGGGTGACATAGTCATAGGTTTCCGGAATTAGGATGTGGACACCTAATTGTGGGGAGAGTCATTCTTTGCCTGGTATATAATCTTTTGGATTCCCTCCCCCCAACATTTTGGAAATTCTCAAATTAGTTTCACACTGCTTATAAAGTTCTAGATTCAAAAGCATGTTCTCTCATAACTTCATAGACACTCCTCCATGTCCTCTGGGGCCAATAACTATTGACACAAGATCTGTATGCAGTCTGATCCTTTGTCCTTTTCAGGTGCATTTACTGCCAGATCCCCTGGCATCTTTTAGAAGTCTCTTGCTTGAAATTTCATCAAATCATGACTGAGAGTGCATTTTCATTTTTGTTGTTTGCTTTGTTTATATCTATCATGCTGATATGATCCTGAAGTGATCCTTTCAACCTAAGACTCAAATCTCTTTTTAAGGACAAGGAGTATGTTTTCTTTCTTTATTTCTTTTTTTTTTTTTTCTATTTTTTTTCTTCAATATCGGCACCACTCCGTGGCTTTCACTAACATCCCCTTAGAGGAATTCTGAGTCTTCTGGACCTGTTCTCCATTTAGTTTAACTTGTAATTTTCTTGTATTTCCCTCCTCCTTGTCTTCTGTTACCTGTATCATGGGATTGCCTTGACTTCATCTCCCAGAAGACTCATTTGGTCTCTAGCCGTTACCAACCTATTATTTGGCCACACTGCTAAATTTTTGGCATGTTGATGAACATAGTTCACATTTCCAATGACACTTCACTGCCTGTTTCTCATGGCGGCACTAACTTTTCAAATTCCTGTGAGCTTTCTGATGAAATGTGCTTTGAAAATTCTCTTCTGTTTCTTGCTTATGTCTGTTGCCTCCAGGATCCACTCTGTGCATTTTTTCAGTCTTGGGATTTCTCTTTCTCATCAGTTTTCCTCAAATGTTGACCTAGGTGGCTTACATTTTTTTAATTATTATTTTTAGAGGTGGGGGGACAGAGAGTGTGTGTGGGGGGGTCGGAGAGGGGCAAAGGGAGAGAGAGAGAGAGAGAGAGAGAGAGAGAGGGAGAGAGAATCCCAAGCAGGCTCTGTGCCCAGTGCTGAGCCTGATGTGGGGCTCAATCTCATGACCCTGGGATCATGATCTAAGCCTAAATCAAGAATTGGACGCTTAACCAACTGAGCCGTCCTGGCGCCCTCAGTTGGCTTACTTTTATTTGTGACTCTCTTGCCTGACAGCATAGGCAGCTGGATGGCACGGTTTCCCTTAGTGATCGTGGTCCATTTATCCAAAAAGCTCTGCGTAGATGAGCAGGTCCCCTTGAATGGCAGGCTGGTCCTTATTGGGCATGGTGGGGAGCAGAGCAGGTTGCTTGAGCTCCCACAATTTCCGTGGTGAAAGGGAGTGTGCTGTGGGGTTTGAGCACCGCAGCACATTTCTGGCTTGGGTGGAACATCTTTCTTCTTTTTCTTCAGTTCAAGATGGGCTTGTGGATTTACCCTGAACTCTTCCCTGCCCTCATCCCCAGCCCTCATGCAGACTGTTGGCCCTTCCCAGGGTAGTCTTGATTCTTTCATCATGGCCATCCCATAGCCCTCTCTGGTTCCCCAGGCCTGCTCACTTCTGTTCTAAAGCCTTTCTAGGGCTCTACTAGGTTACACTGGGTCACACACTCACTCTAGTCTTCTGTCTGTGTCTGCCACAGACCTCTTGTGCTCTAGCTTATGCCTTAGTAATTCCATTTGCTTTCTACCCTTCAGAGATTTGTGTGTGGATTGTACCTGCTTGTTTTGTTTTGTTTTGTTTGTTAATCAGTACTTCCAAGGATTTATGTATTCTATTTTGTACATCTTTGTTAGCTGTTCAATGGGGTCTTGTCTGGGAGCCATGTCCAGTCTGACATCTTGAACCGTAGACCTGAAATTCTAAAAGTCCAAATGCAATTCATAAAGGAAATAACTTATATAATCTCCTCTTGGAAGTGTTTTTTGCCCCTCTCTCCCAACTGAGATTATTTAGGGCCTCTCCTTGGGACTCTAGAGTCACATGTCACATTGTGTTATTATTTGCCTCCGTATATTGGCTGTGCCTCTAGGCTGTAGGGGCTTTGAGTACAGCCTATCTGTTCATCTCCAGATTCCTAGTTACGCACATGGTAGGGAGTCTGAATATTTATAGACTGTGAATGCATATACACCTACTCTGTGAACATGGGAATCCAAGGTACTACTGCATGGCTTTAGCGTTCGAGGGATTCAAAGCATAGTGGGGACAACAGACATGTGCACTGATAATTCTAAAACAGTGTAAACAGAGTGGATGCCAAGTGTGTGGGGACACGGACAGGAGAGCAGATAACTGTGCTTGGGGGTGGAGAGAAGTCAAGAAAGGCCTTCAGAAGGAGATTATATTTATGTAGTTGTGAAGAGCACATAGGGCTCTCAGGTAGTTCCAGGTGTATTAAGGCATTCCAGGAGCAAAACAGTCATTCAAAGTGAATTATGGCTGGGGTACAAAGTGTAAGTGGGGGGGGGGGAAGTGGCAGAGGAGGGATCTGAAGAGATAGATGGGGGCCAGAACATGCCCGTTGTCCGCAGTGAAGGTGAGCATTTTATAGTCAATCCCGAAGGGAGCCACTGGGAGCTTGTAAACAAGGGGTAGTATGGTCACGTTGGCGTATCGTAAAGATGTTGACTGCAGTATAGAGGATGGACGAGCAGAGTCCAGAAGATTTGGGACTTGACTGCAGTAGTCTAAGTGAGAAGTGTTGACCAAGGGAGCAAAAGCTGGAGTAAAGTTGGAGAGATGGGTTTGGGAAACGGCAGGAGGACAGGATGGTGGACTTTGGTGACTATTAGATGTGAGGGGTTGATGGGGAGGGAAGAGGCAAGCTTTCGGAGGCGTTTCTGGCGCTGGGGCTCTCGGATCCAGTGTTTGCAGGAAAGGACGTGAGTGCTTTTGTTTTTTGGTAAATCTCAACTGAAAGGCAACGAGGCCGTGGCAGCAGTGATTTATGAGACTCAACCCGGCTGTTTCAGTCCTTTCTGAAATGCGTATTTCAGCTGAAATGAGGGAAAGGCGTGTCTTCAGCTCTGGCTTTGACAGCCAGGCTCCCCATTTCCTTCCCAGGAAACCGAATGGGAGTGGGATGTCCTGATGAGCTACATGAGATCAGCTTCTTGTCAAGTTTGGATTAATTTTTAAAATGGAATTAGCATCCAGCTGAAATGGATGTCAACTGCTTGGAATGCATCTTTGGATCTGAGTGATTTTGATATGAACCAAATGTGATCGCCTCGTAAGGTTTTTGTCTATGCAGAACCATCTTGATATTTGAACCCCGCCCCAAGTTTAACTCTTAGGAACCCTCCAAAAGAAGGATACATGTCACTTGTTTGGCCTTTGTGCATCTCTACCTCATTCTCTCTCTCTCTCTTTAACATACTCTTTAGCTCTTCTTAACCATGACAACACAATTCAGAAGCATTCGGGAAAAGTGGGGGAAGAAGTCTTACCAGATACGAGCACTTTCTGGGTGTTGGGCATACCCACCAGCGGTACTGCATGGACCTGTGCAACCACATTAAACATAAGAATCACAATCCCCTTTTGGTAGATGTTGAAATCAGACCTCAAAGGGGCCTTCAAGTTAGTAAATAGCAGAGGACATTCAAATATATCTGGTGTGCCGTATGAACTACCTGCTGTGGCCCAGTGTTATACCTGCAGTATTCCATTTAGTCCTCACAGCCATGGAAAACTGTAGAAACTTAGAGAAGACTAATAAAAAGAGGCTTAGCAAGATTAAAAAACCTTTCCATGGTCACTCCCCATCAGGGAGACCTGAGATTTTGTTTTCCTTCTTTATTTGTAGGCCAGCGGTACGCATTATAGGTCTAAGAGGTGTTAAGAGACATATAGGCAATATTATATGGCATTGCAGGAAAACTTCCCATAATGCTATTCAGATAAAGAGAGAACCTCTTTCGAAAGCTGTTTTCTGGATGGCCATACTCAAAACCTTAGTGATGGGGAAGATGAGAGGGGAGTAACTTGTTCTGCGCCCTGGATTGGACCGTTCCGTATTCCACCCTTAATTCTAATACTTCAAACAGCCCTTTGAGGTGGGTGTAATGATTCCTGTTTCCTAGATGAAGGAACTGAAGTCCAGAAAGGTTAGGTAAAGTGATTCACAAGCTTTCTGCCCAAGTCCAGCCGACCCAAAGCTACAGGTTTTCGGAATAGCGCTAACCCACTTGGAGGGCCGTTATTTAGAGAAACACGTAAGGAGGAAGAAAGTGATGAGGACGCAAGCCCTGCCATTGGTATTTCACTTGGCCCATTAAGTTTCCCTAGGTGGTGAAGAGACGCCCTTTGATGAAATTTGCAGATGATGCTAAATCAGGCCCTCTGTAAACATGAGTAACACAAAAAAGCAATACAAATGATCCCAAATGAAGGAGGTTAGTAGTGCAGGCAGGAAATAACAAGATGAGATTGATTACCACAAGGGAAATTCTGAATTAAAACATCTGTGCCAGCCAATATGAGTAACATAAGCACCTTTCAGTAGCTCAGAGCTCTGCAAGTTGGAAGGGCAGGAGTGGTCACTGTATCCGGCTCCTTCACCTACAGATAAGGAGACTCAGGCTCAGACAGGAGATGGAAATGATCCAAGGCCACAGTCAAATTAATGACAGAGTTGGGATGAACCCCACATCTCCTGTCTTGTGACTGACTTCTCCTTTCATTATGGCCCATGGGTTTTGGAGTCAAAGTTACTTAAACTTAACTCCACCGTTTAGATACTGTGTGTCTTCAGGCGGGTTACTTAACCTGCTTGAATCTGAGTTTTCCTATCTGGAAGAGTGGTAAAGTGATACATATTCCTGAGGGTTATTTTGGGAAGTAAGTGAAATGGTCGGTACCTGACATATCGAGGTTTAAGACAGATTAATTCCCTCTATTTGTGCAGAGGAACCCCTTAAGGGCAAAATAGCTATGGTGCAGGGTACGTGGTCTCCACTGCTCCATGCATGAATGGATGCTGAATGAGCATCTTCCAGGAAGATGGGCAGTGGATACAGTGGGAGCAGCTAATGCCATACGGCTGCAGTCAACAGTGTCTTCAAGTCGACCGATCAAAAATTAATCACGCAGGGCCTGTTACACGCAAGGGAGATTTGGTGCCACCTCGCGGGATTCAGGAGAGTAGTGGGGCGGAATGTCACCGACTGCTGAGACCGTTGGGAAAGACAACCTGAGGAGGTGGGACTGGAGCCAGAAAGAATTGTTTTCAGAGGAACGAGCCCACGTGAGCGCCGACTTGGAACATGATTGCCACATGGGGTGCTGCCTAACGTGAAAAGTGGGGGCACGCGTGCCTTGTTTATAGGAGAGGGTGTTCAGGTGGAAATGGGCCATGGCACCACGACACGTTAAAGGCTGCATTCATCAAGTGTGGAGTTTCTGAAGGAGACAGCCCTCAATCAGTTCTTTGGCTCTTGGATCCTGCATCACACTGGGGACATAGAAGATTGGAGATGAAGATTGCAGGCTAAAAGAGGATTTGTGAGGAAAATGTCTTTGGTGTGAGGGGTGCCCTGAATCCCAGTCCCGCAGGGGTAGGGTCAGGGAAGGGCACATCACCCTTCCTTCAAAACCAGTGTGAGGGCTTCTGTGGGGCCATCTGGAGTGATTGGTAAGAGTCCTCTGAAGTGACAGTGACAGAGGGGGCTGGCTCTGCCTCCTGCCTGGGATAGCTAGCCGCTCGTGGCCATGGCCATGGAGAGGAGGGCTGGTGGCCCTGGATTGGCCTGCCTCTCCAATTCTGTCAGGTCAGAGCTGCTGGGTATTTCTGGAAGAATATATACAGACCATGTGGGAGAGAATGCAGGCCTGGAGCCACGCAAAGTTCTACGCAAACCACCTACTAGGGAGGGAGAACTAACTAGGGAGTCCGCATGAACCGGATTGCTGGAACAAGGGGACGGGGTGTGGGAAGGGGACAGCCAGCTGAGGGGAACCTATCACAAGGGTCACCTAGTGCTCCCAGTGAGGGTCTAAAAAAAGGTTGCAAATCCCAGTTCTTCTCCCAGCTTTAATCATCTTTTTTTTTTTAATTGTTTTTAAAATTTATTTATTTTGAGGGAGAGAAAAAGAGCAAGCAGGGGAGGGGCAGAGAGGGAGGGAGAGGGAGAATCCCAAGCAGGCTCCATGCTGTCCACGTAGAGCCCGACAAGGGGCTCGAATCCATGAACTGTGAGATCATGATCTGAGCCAAAATCAAGAGTCAGATGCTTAGCCAACTGAACCACCCAGGCGGCCCCCAGCTTTAATCGTCTTTAATGAGGCACCAGGAGCAGAGAGTGAGCGCTGGTTTATGACAATACTTGTGAGGTGGAAGTTCTCCGGTGCTGCCCTTTACCATGTTCTCTTCTCTCTTTGTCCCTCTACCAGTCCAACCCCAGGATGTGTCTGCAGACCAGAGGTAGCAGAGTTATGGGAGGAGGAGCTGGGATATGAAAGGGTACAGTCCCCTGGACTGCAGTAAACCAGAGACAGAGGAGGAGAAAATATTCATGTTCTACAAAGTTGGAAGCTTTGCCTATTACGTTGACTTTACTGAAATGAGATTTTACTTAAGGATTTGTAAAACCCAGTTTATTATTCTTTTTTTTTAGTATTCTTTACACCCAACATGGGGCTCACCAAGATCAAGAGTCACATGCTCGTCCGACTGAGCCAGCCAGGCATCCCTTACTTAAGGATTTTAAAGGACTACTGAACATTCGATTATCTAAGAGTGAACAAGGGAGTCAGGGGCCTGCCTCAGCTTTCATCCGGGAGTATATAGGAAGGATTACCCCATGAGCAGGGGAGAGATATACAAAGTTCCTTTTTCAAATGCAACTCTCGAGTCCCCTATGTGCTCTGGTCACATTTACATATTTGATTCATTGGAGTATAGTCTTTACATTGGCTTGTTTGATTTCTTACCAGATGGTGAGTTCTTTGATGCACTAGGACTTATGCTTATAAAAATAGTACTAAGCACAGAGTAGGTCCTCAACACATAGTGTGGACTGAGATGCCTAGAGGAAAAGTTACTTGAGTGGCTGGTAGAACAGAGACTTCTTCCCACATGCTGACCTCTCTGTTTGGTTGTCCAGGTTCCATCCGTTCAGGGAGCACTTGCTGAGTGCCTCTTATGTCCTTCCCAACATAGTCTTTTCTCGTGTCACAAGCGAGTGTGACACCATTCTAATGGTCTCACCTTCGGGACTCCTGATGAACAACACACTTTTATTTTCTCCTCTTCTATCATTATTTGTCTTTGTTCTCTCTGAGGGCCAGACAATGTCGTTCACATCTCTGAATCCCTAGCACAGGACTGGCACCTCACAGCTGCTCCATAAGAGTGCAGTGAAGAGCTGGACAGAGCAAATCCGAAATGCTTATAGATGATGTGGGGGTTTGAGTAGGAGCTGTGACTCAGGAGGGGCCTGGGTCCCGGACCCACCAGCTACCTGGGAAATATATGGTCTTTTCTAAGAATTGGTTTTAAGCGTAATAATTAGGGCAGTAATACTCATCATAAGTGGGACCTGTGAAGGTATCTAGTAAAAGGATCTCTAGTTCGGTGCCTTGTAAACAACAGGTGCCTTGTAAACAACAGACTTTCTCTTTCATGTATGTAAATGTGTGTGTGTGTGTGTGTGTGTATGTATATATATGTACAAAATTATATTTATATAATTATATATAATGTATATATAACTTATATTTAGAAATACATAATGTATAAAAAGGTATATATTGTAGTAATAATATAATAATATAAACATAGTATGTATTTATAAATTATGCATTTTATAACACATAATTATATATAATTATATATGTTTGTATAAAAGTACATAATGTTATATAATTATACATTTTATACATATATATAATTTTTTAAACCCTCTTTCTCTTTATCTCCATACTTGAAACCCAAGCAGCATCTGGAGGCAGGAGTCATGGAAATGGTTGGTAGTAAAGGTCAAGATCACATTGGGGGAGAGCTGAAATCGAATAACAGGGGCGCCTGGGTGGCGCGGTCGGTTAAGCATCCGACTTCAGCCAGGTCATGATCTCGCGGTCCGTGAGTTCGAGCCCCGCGTCAGGCTCTGGGCTGATGGCTCGGAGCCTGGAGCCTGTTTCCGATTCTGTGTCTCCCTCTCTCTCTGCCCCTCCCCCGTTCATGCTCTGTCTCTCTCTGTCCCAAAAATAAAATTAAAAAAAAAAAAAACAAAAACGTTGAAATCGAATAACATTATCTGATACTGTGGTGCGAGAACACGGACATCCGAGGGAGAGAATGTTTGGGTTTGGGTTGGAGTCCTTTCCCTGTCATGTATCCACTCACAACCTTAGCGAGTAAATGACTTTTCTGAGTTTCCTTTCGTGTGTCTTTAAAGGATGTCAGTAAGATGGCTCGGCCCTTCTAGAGGGCAAAATCTGTGTCTGTTCATCTCCATGTTCTTAGCAGCTAACAAAGCACATGGTGTTCAATCATCATGATCATATAATAACTGGTAAATAATAATAAATAACTCTTCTAAACCTTTGAATGTATTAATTCGCTTAATCCCAACAGCAACACAATGAGGTAGGTACTCTTAAATTTTCGTAAATACTTGGGGAATGGAGTTTCACTCACATATCAGTAAACCAAATCAAATGCGACAATGTCAAGAAACACTAATGCATGCCATGAAAATATAAGGTAGCATTTGGGTTTTTCTATTTCTCTACTTTGATGTAGGGGACGTGCTGCTCGAGCTTATCATAAAAAAAGGGAGGGCATCTTTTAAAGAGATTTTACAAGCATTGCCCTTTGTGCGATTTCATTTAACCTTGAGTATAGCTCTTTGAGGAAGATAATAATTATCTCATTTTGTAGATTTGGAAGCTGAAGCACAGAATAATAATTAGGTAGCTTAGTGACTTGCGCAGTGGCTGTGCAACTATTCTGTGGAAAAGCTATGATCCAGATCAGAGTTGACTGTCTGCAAAACCCAGGCACTGGGAGAGATGGCTAGGTAAGGGAAGAGGGGGGAAATTCAGAGGGAGAGGAGGCATCCGCTGAGTTTGCAGTGGGTTAAAACCATCAAAAGAACTGAAGTCCTGTCCCCTGTCCCCTCCAATGACATCCAAATGTTTTTCTCATTTTGACAGTCAGAAGTAGATGTCCCTGAAGTACCGCTGTTCCCAGGGAAAGGCCAAATGATACGTCTGCTGGGAACTGCACAGGATGAAGAGAGTCTGTTATTTCCAGAGAAATCTGAGAGGTCCAGTGGAGGTCAGGTGTTGAGAGGTGTGCCTTCGGGCTCTCTTACACGTGAACACGCTTATTGCCCTGGCTGGGTTATACTTTTTTTACTCTTTTCCCAAATGCTAGGAAGGCAGCACCGAGGTGGGGGAGGCAGAGCTAGGAGGTAGGTAGGAACCCCTGGGATGGGAGCTTGGCCACCTTGCTTTAGTGTTCTGTCCAAGTCCTCCCCTCTGGATCTCAACCCAATAAGAGTGGGCTGGGGCAGCTGACATGGGGAAGCCCTTCCTGTTCTATAGTCTAGGGTCTGAATTTACTCTTTTTTAGTCTGACTTCCCACATCCTAGGGAGGGTGATTCGGTTCTAACTTTGGGAGAGGATGTGCATGACAGACTACTATTTTTGAACTTTACATTTAATCGTGTCACTTCTACACTTAGCCCTCTTGTTTGGCACGTTTGTAGGTTTCCCAATTAAGGTGCCCACTTGTTCTAAATATATCAGATGCTTATGCTAGTTAATTAGGTGGGGTGTGTGTGTGTGTGTGTGTGTGTGGCTGGCAGGGAGTGGATTACCTGACTGACAGGTGGAGTCCCTGTGATTCAAGTCTACCCAGAACTGTGAAATCTCGAACCAGTTATTAACCTCTCTGGGCTTTGATTTCATGCTCAGATAAAGAGAGTCCTAATAGTGCCTACATGATTGGGTTGTTCCTAGTGTTGAGTCCATTTCTGAAAGGCACTTAGGAGAGTGCTGGAACTACAGTGAACACTCAGTGTTAGAAGTTATTTTTGTGAGTTCTCACCGACTCTCTCTTTTTACACATGAGAAAATGGACCCTGAGTAAGTTTAAGCAACTTGCTCAAGGTCCTACAATAAGCACTTGTTAGGAAGAGGGGTAAGAATTTGAGGATGTTAGGATTGTGTCTCCACCTGGGACTCAGAATGGGCTGGGTTCTGCACTGCTGTTCACTGGCCCTTCCTAACGGTGGTCAGTGGCAGCCTCGCACCTGAGGCACGTGGTTACGGAAGGAAGCAGAACACACAGGTATGTGCCTGCCCTTTGAGGCACAGCTCTCAACCCAAGAGCAGCACACTCCACGAGTAGCCTCGGACCAGCCTGATGATTCCTTTCAGGAGCCGGGAAACTGGTGGGCAGAGAGGGGGAGGCCTGGGAAAAGGTGGTCTTTCCTCAACAGCTGTTGTAATCGAACTTCATCTTGGCCGTGTTCAAGGCCATTCACAAACTGTCCGCATTCTCGCTCATCAACCTCATTTCCAAGCTGTTTGTATTCCAGCCCCGTCTGGATATTCTGTATCCTGGGTCCTCTATACGCCAATCTGCTCCAGCAGGAAACGAGTGGCTTGACATTGCCACCCCCCCCCCCCCGCCACCTCCTTTCTAATCCTTCCTGTTGTGACCAACAAAATCCTGATTAAAATTTTCCATCTTATTTTTAGTTTAGATTAAGCCTGACCAAACGATCACAATGTGTTGGTGCCATTTGCAACTGCAAAATCTTTCCCAGGGCACATTGAGCTTAGATAAGCAGTCGACCCAAAATGGAACCGGAAGTAATTCAACCTACATATGCAAATCTTTGTTATTGAACCAAACGCCAAAAACTATATATGGAATAATCGTGGTTTCTTGTCAAAGTTAGATCTGCACTATATAATGTGAGAAATTGGATTTGGGAGGAATTATAGCCACAAAATAAAATTCACAATGACCGAAGCTATAATTAATTAAATGAGGTACAGACAATACACTGATTCAGGAAATCGAACCTGTATAGGATTGAAATGAAAATTTCATTTTGAAGAACGTACAGTGAAAGTGAAAATGTAGAAATTAAACACTGTCTACCTGTGGTGCAATAACGATTTAAGTGTCTGTACCCTTGAAGTAGATGGGGTCAGAATAACTGATGAATCCAAACGACAAAATCAGTATCTAAAGGGTCAAAATGAATTCCACTTAGCCCGGCACAGTGACATGTTTGTGTGACATGTTTGATGACACATTTCCCTAGAAGCTAAGACAGCCCTGGCTGGGTGATGAATCTCCCCTTTGCTACCTGCAATGACCTGTATTTTCTGAAATGATCAAGATCTTTTTCAGTGCTGTTAGCAACAAATGAATAGAATGCAAACACCAAATGAACATAGGTTTTGCCATGTGCTTCACCTCCTGTGGGGCATCCCCAAAGTGTGCTGGTCAAGCCATTCTTCCTGGGCACTGTATATCTTAGGCGTATACAAAACTTTAGGGGCCAAAGTAAGTAGCTTTCAAAAACTGACTTTAAAAAGTACCTAAATTGGCCCATAAAACTTCTTTCTAGAAAACACCTCCTTTGTCCTTTTGTGATGTTAGTCATCTCCCAGTCATTGACTACATGGGACACTGGATGCTTAGATATGGTTCGTGCCTCCAAAGGAGGCAAGACATAGTCACTCCCACACATATGTACAGCACAGTGTGCTAAGTTTAATAATAGACTCTATCTACTATGCAGAGGATATGATAATCAGCTTTGCTAGGCCAGTGTCAGAGGGGCTGATACTTAAGTAAAATCATCAAAGTCCAAGGAATGAATGCATCTAGTTGGAGGTGCAGCATGGATAACGTGGTGGGGAAAGTATTTCAGGCAGCTGGGCGTTGGCAGATGGAGAGCAGGGTCTGGAGGTGAGGGCTCGTGGGAACTCTAGTGGTGACCACGGCGGCCTCTTCTTCCCACATCACAGTAAGCTCCTGTGTCCAGGCATGGGTGCTCTCCCCAACTGGATATCCACTGCTTCCCATAGGGCTAATGGGTGTTCTGAGACGTTGCAGAGTTATCTGAATAGCCTCTCAGGGTCGCTGCACGATTTTGGTTTGAACTTACGGCACAGGTGGTTGTAGATCACATTCATTCCGTGACTGTCTAGCAGTTTGCAAGCTGCTTGTGAGGGGCCTGGGGGCAGGAGGACATGACCTTAACTCAGACGTCAGGCTGATGGTCTTCATTCTGAGGTATATGCCCCCTTAGAGGTGCCTAAAGACTTTCAAGAAATGTGCAGCATAGTTTTAGTGGAATCGATTTCTAGCACCTTAACTTCCATGTATGTTCTTTCCTACCATTGATCTCCCCAACAGCTTTCCTGCTGGCAAATTCTCTCCTTCACAGTCTCCCTTCCTCTCCCTCTTTTAAATAACTGTCGCTTTATCAATTTTAAAATTTACACACACTCACACATGCACACACACTTCACAGAAGTACTGGATGATCAATGAATGACTAGGTTCTAGCATAAAAATCGAACACATTAGGATAAAATCCTGTGGGAGAAGTGACCTAGACACAGGAGCTCAAGGGGTTTCTGGAAAATAAAAAAGAATAATGTAAAATTTCCAACTGCTAAGGAAGAACTTGTTTCTACATTTTTCAGATGGATTGTGGTGGGTTTTAAGTAACTGGTATTTAGATCAAATTGGGTACATGCAAAAGAGCAATGTCACAATTTTATTTTAAAATGTCAATATTTACAACATGTTGTTTAAGGTTTCCATGAAGACTTTCAGATGTCAACTTAAAATGTGTGAGGGGGTACAGAGCTTTTTGAAAACCGTTTTAAGGGTATATGAGGAAAAAGTGAGCATGCCTGGCAAGGCATTCCTGGCCCGGGTACTGGATTCTGTTCTTGGGACCAGCACCTATCCCACCCCGCTATCTGTTACCCTCAGGAGTGGGGTCTAGAGTCTAGGACCCAGAGCCCCATTTCAGGGTCCCTGGAGCCTGGGGAGTCTCCTTCCTGGGGACTTGTTACCAGTTCTCAGGGAACCTCACACACAAAAGCCTTCATTCTGCCTATTTTCTCCCATTATTATGTTCAGTGGTCCACTAGAAAGAGATTAGTTCCTTTGAATAGAACCCAAACCCTTAGGAAAACAAGCTTTAGATAAGGAAAGCCACACCTTTAGAAATAAAACTATAGTAGTCTTGATTCTCTCTTTGGAGAGAGAAGTGTTAACCATCTTCCCAGACCAGACCCTGCAGAAGCACGCAGGCCAGTGTTGGGTGGAGAAGGAGCGTGCTCTTTTAGCCTGATGATCCCACCCACCACTTCTGGGCTGTGAGACCTTGGGCAAATTCCTCACCCTCTCTGAGCCTGACTGTGGTACTCATGGAATGAATGTGATCTACTCCCACCTGTGCCTTCAGGTCAAACCAAAATCGCTCAGCGACTCTGAGAGGCTACACAGCTCTGCAACGTCTCAAAACACCCACATCTGGAAGGGGAGATCAAAATGTGATCCTCTTACACTTTTCATAGATTAGAGGAGCTATTTATGAAAATGCCTAACCTAGAGTGCGAAATGTAGTAGACAGCCCATGAGTAATTATTCTGAGTGCTGACTAATAAGTGCTATTTCTTTTACTGCATGTGGGGAAACGAAGGTGAAGAGGTTGGCCATATATCTGGGTGAAGTTTGCAAGCTCCCGAGAGCCAGGCAAATGGAGCAGGCAGCCAGAGTGGTGCAGCAGGGGACGCTTACAAGGACAGAGGGGAAGGCCGGCTAAACGACCGGATATGCAGAAGACTGGAGGACCCGATCTGGTGTTGGTGTTGGGGATAGCTTCTTTGAGACCACAACATCTAAGAGAGGAAATGAAGGCCCAGAAGGAGTTGGGTGGGCACAGAAGGGGAAATACCATTGTGGGCACGGGGGAAGTCCGAAGCAAAGGCCTGGAGGCAGAGATCTCGGGGTGGGGTGGGCTGGGAGTACCACAGTCAGGCTGGAGAGGTAGAGAGGGGCTGTGTGCCAGGCTAAAGGGCTGAGGCTTACTTCCTTTCTTTAAGGGGTTGCCGCTATAGGGTTTAGTCTGGGAATGCCCTGGCCTGCTTCTCAGTTTAAAAATCTCCCAGGGCGCCTGAGTGGCTTAGTCAGTTAAGCGTTCTACTCTTGATCTCAGCTCCGTTCATGATCTCATGGTTCCTGGGATGGAGCCCCACATGGGGCTCTGTGCTGACAGTGTTGGAGTCTGCTCGGGAATCTCTCTCTCCCTCTCCCCGTTCTGGTGTTCTCTTTCTCTTTCTCTCTTTCTCTCTGTCAAAATAAATAAATAAGCATAAAAAAAAAAAAAAAAAGAAATTTCCTGCTGTAGTAAGGAGCAGATAGCAGGTGCACGTCTGGAGATCAGGAAGACCAGTCACTCTTCTAGTCCAGGAGCTCTCAAGTGCACAGAGAAATGTTTGTAAATTCAGGGCCCAGGACAGTGGCTGTTACAGAGTAAGAGTTTGATGCAGTGTTTGTTGAATGAACTGGCCAGTGACTCGGCAAACTAATTTTGCCAAATTTTACATTAACCAGGGCAAAAATGACTGCCGAATGTAGTTTCTCATCAATGTCCCCTTCCATTGTCCCCTCAATGCTCTCAGCAGATCCATGCCTGCAGACAAAGCAGCTGAAAAAGCGATTGCCTGCTAGTGAGCGCAGGAATTGCCCTACGCGTCCCTCCTCACATCCACTTGAACCCCGAACCTTCTGTCTCACCACTGCCCTGCTCCCTGTCTTATTTGTCCTCATAAGTTCCTTGCTGAGCCCTGTTCAGTCTGACAAGTCCCCTTTTATGGTGTGATTTACCTGCCTCCAACCTGGTTTTCTCAGAAGGCGCTTTTCCCTTCTCCGGAGAGGCCGTTCCCACTTGCCCCGGGTAGGTGATCAGACAAGCAGCATGCGGTTGGTTTGTAACAGAACCGCCCAATGGCAACAACAAAAATCCCTTTTCAGTTCACCTCGCCTGGTGGCCCTATCATAGGTACAGTGCGATTTCCCTGAAGCTTTGTGCAATTTTGAGAGTTAGGACCCCATGAGCTATTCCACTTTGGGGCATTTTCTCTAAGACTTGCTTCACAAGTCTGGACCTCAGGGCTTGTCATTATGCTGAGGGACAGCAGGAAAGCAGTTGAGGAGGAGAAATCAATGAAAAGGATTCTTATCATAAGCTCCTTCTCTAATTTGGGGAAACAGAAATCTCTGCATGTTTTCTCAATAAGCACTTCATCAGAAGCCTTCTTATCCTGACAGGCTTCACTCTTTCATAAACACAGCAAGAATAACCTCTGGACGCTGGCCTACCATAGTCAAGTATGAAAATGTGAATTCCACGGGTCACTGTTTGTGCAGCCGCCAGATGTGGATGAAAGGAGAAGGGTGTTTTATTGTGTTTTCTTAAGAAACAGAGAAAGGTCTGTCCTGAGATGGGCCTGCTTCCCTCCCACACAAGTGGCCACCATGTGGCCAGAGGACAGCTAGCTAATTTGCAAGATTAAGCTTTTCCAAATATTTAGAATTGGTCTATTCTGTCTTCAGCTAATAAAATGGATTTCTGCTCCAAAATGGATTTAGGAAGCAGACACAAGAGCTCCTAAGGGCTTGTTGGCAAGTTACCTGTTAACAAGGTCCATCTGTCAAATGGATGTCCAATGGGTAAGCTCTACGTGGATCTCCTCCTTGTCCTCCCAAGGACGCCTACATTCGTGCCTAGGTTCTGCTGAGGACAGATGGAGGCCAGTGCCAGCTGAGGCCGAAAGATGTTCAGGACGTAAGCTTCTGTCCTCTGTCACACGTTCATCCCCTACAAGTGCATAAAGAACAACCATATGTTGAAAAACAAACCCACGCACCAAATGAAAAATCTACATTAATTGCAAATGTCTTTATTCAATTCAATGTTTCATTCACTAATCTAATGTTGAGTGTTTACAATGTGCCAGAGGCTTTAGGTACTAGGGAAATAGATGAAGTAAGATGTAGTCTCTGCCTTAAAGGAGCTTGCAATTTATGTGGGGACACAGAGTTAAAAATCTATAATGTAAAGTACTGTAAAACATGAGCTATAAAAGGAACTTAGGAGAAGGTGGCCCAGAGTCTCTCTGGGGGGAGGGATCAGGGAGTTTCACAGTGGAAGTTACTCTTGAGCGGAGCCTTAGAGAATGAGTAGGAGGTTTCCAATGGGGGAAGTGTTCTCAGGACAAAAGAATAGACCCTTTATGGACAATGCTGTATTCCTGGAGTGACATGTGTTCATGTGGCTGGATTGTGAAGTAGGAGGAAAGGGAGAGGTGGCCCTAAGGAAGTGAGGCAGGCAAGAGCCCAGTCACAGGGGCATTATTCATGCCAATACATTTATATTTATCTGTAGGCAACGAGGGGGGGACACACTGGGGCCATGAAGAATGTTGATTGAAAGCAAAGTGGCCATGTCATAGTGCAAAAGATGGTTTGGAAGTGAGTGAGACAATACATATTTAGTCTAGAAGGTGAAACATACCTGCTGATAATTAACCATAATAAAGGGTAATGAGCTTTAATAGGGTGAGATGGGGCTCTCTCTTTGCCCTTTCAGGTCTGCTCTCCACCCTTCTCTACCACACCCTGCACCATAGGATGCCGATCTGTATGAACTGAGTCCGTGGGTTTCCTAGTCCCTGGATTTAGCTGAGTTCTGCTAATGGAAGCCTGGGTAGGAGATGGAAAAGACAAAGACGAATAAAGTCAAGGTATTATTCTTCAGGGGTTACCTTGACCTTGAGAGAAGTCACAGCTCCTCTCCACACGACCCTTTCCTGCTGAGTTCCAGTAACCTCGCCCTGTCCTCACTCTTTCACACATAGGGGTGTCAAAAGCCTTGCTGACCCATGGACACTGGCTATTTCTTAGAGTTTCCTTACATCCTGCCCACGGATTCCCAAAGAATCCCTTTATTCAATACTTCTGAGTCATGCAGATATGAGCAGGCCGTCTGTTTCGTGCTGGGGCTCTCTACTATTCCAGGTGGCACAGGGGTGGAGTGGGCAGAGCACTTTGGTTCTGCCTGGGGCAGGGAGAAGGAGTCAAGAGCCTTCAGGGCAGGGGCGGCATTTGAGCCCTGTCTTGACCAATGAGATTGAGTGTCCCAGGCATCAAAAGTGTGAAAGGCATTCTGGACTGAAGGAGTAGAATCCACAGATGAATAGCAGAATGCAGGAACTGTGCGTATGCAGGGTGCTGCGGTTGACTGGAGGGGAGGGTGCCTGGAAAGTGAGGTGCGATGCGGTAGACGAGGGGCAGAGATAAAGTAGGTCAGAGGGGAAGAATCTGGAATGCCAGCTTAAGAGTTGTCCCCAGAAAAGGGGCAAGAGTGGTGGCAGCACTGGGAATTGAATTATATGAGGAAGGTGGAAGGGTCTGGGAGTGTTTAGCTTATAGAAAAGGCAGCATGATCATTGTCTTCAGATATGTGAAGGATCTGGATAACAATATGGCAATATGTATTGTGAGTTCATATTTTTTGGCCCAGTAATTCTGTGTCTAGGAATTTAGCCGAAGGAAGTAATCCAAAATGCAGACAGAAACGTTCACTGCTACATTATTTGTAATAGTCAAGAATTGGAAACAACCTAAATGCCTGGTAAAAAGAGAGTTGTTAAATAAATTATGGCAGATCTTTACAATATCATGTGGTTGTTAAAATAAAGTGTATACAAAATTTAAAGGCATGGGAATATACTTTTAATATCATGTTAAGTAAAGAGTAGGATACAGAATGTCTGTACAGAATGATGTCAGGGACGTAAAAATATACGGACAAAATAAAGTTGTGAAACTCTTATTCATAGTTATTGCTGTTGATGAGTTTGTGGGGGAGGGACATTCTCAGGATGTTTCAAAGATCATTTGTAAATAGGAGTTGGGAGGTGGTATATTGTGGAGATGAGTACACAGCCTCTCAAGTGAAAAACAATGAAGGAGCCCGCCCCATTTCAAGATACAGGTTGTGCTGTTTGTTTACCTTCTCCACCTCCTCCACCTCTACCACCTCCTTCACCTCCATCACCACCACCTCTGTGACCTCCACCTCCTCCACCTCTACCACTGCCACCTCCACCATCTTCACCTCCACTACCCCTGCCTCCACGACCTCCTCCACCTCCTGCACCTCCATCACCACCTCCATCACCCCCACCTCTGCCACCTCCTCCACCACCACCTGCATCACCTCCACCTCCTCCACCTCTACCACCTCCTTCACCTCCATCACCACCACCTCTGTGACCTCCACCTCCTCCACCTCTACCACTGCCACCTCCACCATCTTCACCTCCATTACCCCCGCCTCCACGACCTCCTCCACCTCCTGCACCTCCATCACCACCTCCATCACCCCCACCTCTGCCACCTCCTCCACCTCCACCACCTCCTCCACCACCACCTCCGTCATCTCCACCTCCTCCACCTCCACCACCTCCTCCACCATCACCTCCACCTCCTCCACCTCCACCACCTCCTCCACCACCACCTGCATCACCTCCACCTCCTCCACCTCTACCACCTCCTTCGCCTCCATCACCACCACCTCTGTGACCTCCACCTCCTCCACCTCTACCACTGCCACCTCCACCATCTTCACCTCCATTACCCCCGCCTCCATGACCTCCTCCACCTCCTGCACCTCCATCACCACCTCCATCACCCCCACCTCTGCCACCTCCTCCACCTCCACCACCTCCTCCACCTCCACCACCTCCTCCATCACCTCAACCTCCTCCACCTCCTCTACTTCCACCTCTTCCACCTCCATCTCCTCCACCTCCTCCGTGTCTATCATCACCACCTCCTCTACCTCTACTATCTCTATCACCTCCACCTCCACCACTTCCACCTCTGCTACCTCCACCACCACCACCTCCACCTCCACCATCTCCACCATCACCTCCGCCTGCATCGCCACTGCCACCACGAGAACCACTTCTACCAGCAACACCTCTACTTCTGTCACCTCCACCACCTCCACTCCACTGCCTCTACTACCACGACCTCCATCACCACCCCCACCTCTACTATTGCCATGTCCATGACCACCTCCACCTCCACCACCTCCACCACCTCCACCATCTAATTCATTGATCATGTGCATGTATATACCAAGCGTATAACACACATTTCTCTGCATATTTTATCTCTTAATCCTCTCACCTCTGTAAGGCAGGTTTTATTTTTACTCACATTTATCAAACGAGGCAACTGCTCAGAGAAATCAACCAGCTTATCCACGATCACACGGCAAGCACACTTCCAAATTGAAATTTGAACCCGGGTTATCGGACTCCAAACTGTTGTGCCATCCTGCTAGTGCATCACTTCTGTGTAGTCGTATCACTGTCTCCAGTCACATATCATTGAGTAGACGTTTTTTGCAATAATGAACTTCAGTGCTGAAAATGGCACATCTTCTTGGTGTTGGCTCCGTTTATTTATTTATGTTTATGTATTTGTTTTGAGAGAGAGAGTGTGCACAAGCGGGGGAGGCGTATAGAGGGGTGAGATCATCCCAAGCATGCCCCATGCCATCAGCACAGAGCCCCACGTGGGGCTCAAACTCACGAACTGTGAGATCATGACCTGATCCAAAATTGGACGCTTAACCAACTGAGCCACCCAAGGGCCCCGAGAGATATTGGCTGCCTTTAAAGTAGATGATGTCAGTGAGAGAAAGTCCTATGACACTTATTTAATAAAAGCAAAGAACTATAAATAAATAAATACATACATTCATACATACATAAATAAATGTAAATAACTCGTCTTTATTGAGACCTTATCCTGTGCCCAAAAATGTTTTAAGTCTTTTACATGTACTAATTTAATTATTTCAAACACCATATGAGTTTAGGGAGGCTCTGATCTTCATTTTACACGTGAGGACGCGGACTTTACGGAACTTGCCTATGTTCTCACCGCTAGGCAAGATACTGAGCAACAAAGACGAGACATACAGTCCACTGTGTTCCTTACCATTACTGGTTCTGTGTATGCGTCTAATGAAGTGATTTATTTATTTCTGCCCTTAGTGGCTAGAATTCCTCTCAGGGAGATAACAGTCTTTCTTATGAAAATACCTTGATACACTATTTGGGAAGCAAGGCGTTATCAGGAGTTTCCGCAACACAAGAATAGTCAAACCCCTCTGCCTGAGAATGTGAGAGGAATTTAATTTTTGCTCCAGAGAAAGAGAAGGGAGGGGAGGAGCAGAGTGCTGTAGGAGAGAAGAATCGGCTGGGGTGGGGCATGGAATGGCACCTGGTGTTGTGCAGGGAGGCCAAGGAATGTTTAAGAACAGGCTATATACCTTAATGTCGAAGTTCTTAATGTTTTAGATGTAAATCTCTCCCTCCACGATGCCCATAAGTAGTACTATGTTCACAAACTCTGAATGATTTTATTGTGATGATGGTCATTATTATTATCGGCAGAAATTGAGGAAGGGCCCGAATCTCACATTGGGCTCAATGCTGTGTGAAACGGAATCAGCAGATTTAAAATAGCCTAGAATCCTATACGTATGAGCAAGGGTTGCCCCTGGAATTGCAGACCCTGGAGGAGGGCTTCAGACATTCACAGGGGACTCCAGCCATTCCTTTCACGTCTCTCCAGGAACAGAAGCACCAGGGGACACCTGAGTTACCTACTTCAGCAGGTTTAAACCTCCTAACAATCCTATCATTTCTTACTCTGGCCATTTTCTTTCCGAAACAAAGAAACAGAGTTCAGAGAGAGTATGGAACTTTTGGGTCTATGACAATAAGAGAAACCCAGGATTCAAAGCCAGGTTGATTTCAAGTCCCGTGAACTTCCCAGGACTTCTCACGGTCTCACCTGTCTTGGTGTTTTTCTTCTGTGTTGATCCTCTGTGGGAGAGCCTCATAACTTCAGTGGTGGGGATTCTGAATCTCCAGGGCTTAGACCCAATTCAGCAACCAGGGTGGACTTCTGCATCTGGTTCTCAGTAGGGCAAGGGAATCTAGACCACCCCTGTGGGGGTGAGCCAACGACTAATTTAAAGTAGTGATGGGAATCGACCTGAATGGGAGTAGTAATAGTTTCCCAGTCTTAAAAATGTAAAAGTCACTTTTTCCTAGTTTTACGCATGCAAATTTTTATTAAGATCTGCTCAGCCTCATAACAGAATTCTCATCATTTTATAGTATTTTTAAAACTAAAGACGAATACATGTTTATTGTAGAACATGTGTTAACTGAAAATTTCTTTCTGCTCTCCTAAATTGCCTTTTCGTTCCTTTATACACTTTCTTTGGATTTGATTCTTACTTAAATGTATAATAGAGTTGTATCATAGCCTCAAAAAGAGGTGATTATCCGACTATCTTAGCATCTCACTTCTGTAACAACTGTCTTTCTTGGCTCTCCATCTAAAAAGTGAGGAGGAAGTGCATGGGAGCACTTATAATAGAGAACAGTGTTTCCCAAATTGTGTTTTCTGGAAAAATAATCCTATGAGATGTTAATGGATGTTGTGGGGAGGAGAAAGGCTCAAATGACTTGGAGAATGCTGTATTAAATTTAAAAAATAATGGTTTCTAAATTGCAGCTGAACGACAGGATTTTCTATAGGCTTTGGGGTTAACAGGGATTAAGGCTTCTCTAGAAAAAGGTAGAGGAAGACAGATAACCTTTACTGAGCACTCAGGAGCCTGTGTCCTTTGGGCAACCCTGGTGTGAAGGGAAGAATATGGGACAGGGTAGCTAGAGGCCTCTCTTTCTCTTAGTTTGCCTCTGATGTGCGTTATGACCTTGGGCCAACTCCAGCCATCCAATCGTTGGTAAAATAAACAAGGATATGTTTGAGGTGGGGGTTAAAGGATGCATGATATTTTGATATGAGGAGCAGAGATGGTCCAGGTGGAGACAACTGAATGGGCAAAGTACAAGGCACTTTCCTACCCAGAGTGATAGGAAACCAAATAATTCTTCCCCTGTTTTGTAACAACTCTACCCTGCGAGTAGAAAAGGCAACTGGCGTATTTATTTCTGAGAGATAGACCTTCACATTCTTTTCATTTGTTTTAATGTTGAGAAACCCACCTGCCTTTTCCTAAGTGTTCCTGCCCACATAGGTAGACCACATCATAAAAATTCATGTTTGAAATAAGAAACCTCACTACTTCCCTCATTTTGACAGCCAGACTTTGGGTTTATGGAGAAATTACAGATGAATGTCTTCAAAATCCAGTGAAGGACTTTTATGGCCTGTTCCTTGAATGGCAGGTCTAGAATTTTCATACATGGCTTATTTTTACTAATTGTATAAAACATCTATGCACACTTGTTAGAAAAGTGTTTGTTTTATTAAGAGCAAAAACAGCATGAACCAGAACATTATTTGGATTCTAATTGTGAAATAAGTTACTCACTAAAAAAAAAAAGTCTCAAATTTGCAGCAGATCAACATTTCAATTCACCACCATTTCGTATCGTTGGAGCTGCAGAAATGACTACAGTAGGCATTGTGCTATCAAGGAGCTCACAGTTTGTGGGGAGACAGACTACGACACAGCTGAAGATGATAACACAGTGCCCCCGAAGCGACGCTTGTGTCCACAACAAAAACCCTACAGATCTCAAAGGGAAGAATAATGGTCTTGCTTATGGAGACTTAGGCAGCTTCACAGACGTGGTATTTGAACTGCTTCATGTAGCCGAATAGGATTTTGTCTCTAAGAGGAAGGACATAGAGGCAATGCTACTCCGAGAAGCCTTCCTGACGTCCATAACCAAATCAATTTCTTCCACGATTACTCTCATAAACAGTATTCTGATCCTGTGTCGCATGTACAACCTCCGATGTTTCTGGTTTTTTGTACCATTTTTTGGTTCCCGTTTGTCTAGTTAATCTGGTTAATGTTAGATTATAGGCCTCTGAGAGCAGGGATCATGTCTTTCTTTTTTCTCACTACTTGGAACCCAGACCAACATGAACAAAGACAAAGAAGCAGGAGGTAAGGGCATTTTAGGGGAATGCACAGTAGTTCATTCAGCATGGCTAGAGTAGGATGCAGAGAGGAATCAGAGACTGGAAAAACCTTGAGCCAAAATGCGTTCGCTTGTAGCTACCAATTTCGAACTAAAGTAACCAGATGAAAGTGAGTTAGCCAACCAGCATTCCTAAATAGCCAGTTTGACTCCCCCCCCCAACCCCCCCCCCCCCCGCAACCCACCTAATTAATCTATTGTTTCCAGTGTCCCATGATTAAAAGTCATTGTTTACTCCAAAGCCAGGTAGTCGGGCCTCAGAGCTTTTTTTCAAAAATTCTTTTGGGGGTGCCTGGATGGCTCAGTCAGTTGAATGTCCAGCCTCGGCTCAGGTCATGATCTCGCGGTTCGTGAGTTTGAGCCCCGCGTCAGGCTCTGTGCTGTCAGCGTCCCCCTTCTCTGTCTGCCCCCCTACCCCCCGCTTGCACTCTTTTTCTCTCAAAAATAAAATACACATTAAAAACAATAAGTAAATAAAGTAAAAAACTCCTCTTGGTTCAAAGACCTCTCATTCTGTCTACTCATTCAGAGTGAAGAGGAACTTTGGGATAACACAATCCTTCTCAGGCTCCCAAGTCAAGTTCGATGTACTGCCTCGCAGAATCCTGGAACCTCTGGACTGGAAGGGACATCAGTTGGAGAAATTGAGGCTCAGGTTGAGGAAGTGACTTGCCGGGGACCACACAGCCAGGCAGGAGCAAAGCTGGGCCTGGAGCCCAGATGTATGCGACTCCACTCCCATCTCGTCATCCCCTGCTTTTCTGAAGCCACTTGTCTTTCATTCAGCAAACTTCTGCACTTCCAGGCTTCCTGCCCCAGAAGAGTTTCCTGTTTTACCTCCAAAGCCATCAGCAGCCCTCGGGCCCCTGCCAAACATCTGGCACTTGACAGGGATGTTCCCTGCTTCCCCCTCTCTGCAGGGTGCTGAAGGGGTGGGTCGTGAATTATGCCTTGATTCCATCCAGCTAAGCAGAGTGTAAATAAACAGAAGCGTGGAGAGCATGTGTGTAGATGGATAGCCAGCGTTATGTATCCCTTTCTGTGCGGCTATCTGCAGGAGAGTCCTGGCAGCCCATCTCTGGGGATGCCTCAGGCTTCACCTCTCCCCTCGGCGGGGGCTCCCTGAGCCCCGGCCACTCTCTGTGCCCTCCATTTCTACCCCTCAAAACTCTCTCTTAACTCTCCCGTGATACGGAACTGCATATACGCCCCACAACATGCCATATTCTTTCATGTGCTGCTTTTTCATTCTTGCTTTGTCCTTTGTTGGGCGTTCTCTCTCCTGATTTGTGGGCCTTTAAGAAAGCTCAGTTGAAGAGGAACTTCGGTGAAGCGTCCTTGATTCCTCCAAACTTAAGAGCTGCTTCACCTGTTCTCATTCTGCTCGTTCAACCACTTTATACTTTCATTGTAGCATTTATCTTACTGGATTACGCTTGTCCATCTCCCCCACCAAGAATATAATATTGATACCTACAATGTATTAAATTTTTGTTTTCGTTTTATTTAAATCCAAATTAATTAAGATGCAGTACAGCAATGATTTCAGGAGTAGAATTCAGTGATTCACCACTTACATAGGACACCCAGTGCTTATCCCAACAAGTGGCCTCCTTAATTCCCATCACATATTTAGCCCGACCCCATCTTCCTTATCCATTCACCTGTTGATGCACATTTGGGCTCTTCCTATGCTTTGGCTATTGTTGATAGCACTGCTATAGACATTGGGGTGCATGTGCCCCTTCAAAGCAGCATTTTTGTATCCTTTGGATAAATACCTAGTAGTGCAATTGCTGGGTCATAGGGTAACTCTATTTTTAATTTTTTGAGGAACCTCCACGCTGTTCTCCAGAGTGGCTGCACCAGTTTGCATTCCCATCAACAGTGCATAAGTGTTGCTCTTTCTCTGCATCCTCGCCAACATCTGTTGTTTCCTGAGTTGTTAATTTTAGCCACTCTGATAGGTGTGATGTGGTATCTCATTGTGGTTTTGATTTGTATTTCCCTGATGATGAGTGATATTGGGCATCTTTTCATTTGTCTATTAGTCATCTGGATGTCGTCTCTGGAAAGTGTTCACGTCTTTTTCCCATTTCTTCACTGGATTATTTGTTTTTCAGGTGTTGAGTTTGATAAGTTCTTTATAGATATATTGGAAAGTAATCTGAAGTACCATTTGCAGTTTTTTGCATCGGAGGTTGTACATGCGACACATTGGAAATTTATCTGATGTACCATTTGCAAATATCTTCTCCCATTCTGCCAGTTGCCTTTTATGTAATACCTACAATTTAATAAGCACAGACAGTGTGCTAGGAAATGTGTTTAGAATTTCACTCATGTTGCTGTGGTTAATCTTTGGAATAACCTTGTGAGTCTGGTGCCCTAATTTGGGTTTCTTGCAAAGCCAAGCCTGGTACGAGACTTGGGTACCAGTACAGGGGATCCCAAGAAGAACGAGTGAGGGAACAGAGAGAGGGAGACAGGGAAGGAGGAAGAAGCAAAATAAGTTTGTGTTTTTGAGGTCTCTGCAGTAGGCAATGGGGGTTCAGTTCTGTCTCCTAGAAAAGTGGGCAGCTGAAACATTTATCCACCAGAGACATCTGCTTTAGCAGATAGCCCCATTTTGCAGGTGAGGGAACCAAGGCTTCTGCCTTTAAAGCTTGGGCTCTTCACTAGCATAACTAGAGTCTGAGTGCCCTAAAGGCATGGATCATGCTTCCTTAGTCGCTGCAGCTTTAAGACCTACCAAAGGCTCAGCACCTTATGGGAACTTAGAAGGTGAGAGCTGAGTAAGCAAAGGCATTGGCAGAGTGGTAATTTGGGGATTTGCAGGGTTGATTCTTTCTTCAAACATTCATCCAATTTACGATAAGCAACTCAAGGAGCTTATAGCCAAGAAGGGAAGGCAGATAGTAAACAAGTATTAAAAAAAAAAAAAAAAAAGATCTGATGAGTGTTTCAAAAGTAGAACTGTGTGTTATGGGAACAGAGAAGGAGGCTCATCTAGTTTAATGGTCAGAAAGGCCTTTTAGGGAAAATGAGATTTATCCTCGTAAGTTGTGGGGGAGGTGGGTGAGTGGAGAAGAGCATGTTAAGAAGGGCTGGAAGCATGGAGAGGTTGAGGAACTAAGGGCAGACAGTATAGCTGTTGGGTGGTGGGAGTGCAAGAGATGACTGGTTATAATAACTAAGGCTGGAGAAGTTGATGGGACCAGATTATGGAGGACTACATTGTAAGCCAAGTTAGGAAAGACGATTCCTTTTTTTTTTTTTTTTTTTTTAAGATTGAGCCTTATGACTTTTTTTTAAAATGTTTTTTTCATTCTTTATTTATTTTGAGAGAGGCAGAGATACAGAGCGTGAGCAGGGGAGGGGCAGAGAGAGAGGGAGACAGAGAATCCCAAGCAGGCCTTGCATTGTCAGCTTGGAGCCCCACGTGGAGCTCGGATCCACGAACCTTGAGATCATGACCTGAGTGGAAGTCAAGAGTTGGATGCTTAACCGATGGAGCCACCCAGATGCCCCTAGGAAAGACCGTTCTGATTATGGTAAAAAAAAAAAAAAAAAAAAAAAAAAAAAAGAAAGAAAGAAAAGAAAAGAAAAAAAAAAAGGATCAGGGCAAAGCAGGCTGGGAAATGGGAAGCCTGGGTAGGGGGCTGTTGGGTAATGTCTGGTGGAAACATAATGGTAGCATAGCTAGGGTCCGTACGGTGGTGGGGTTGAGAAGTAGATGGATTCTGGAGATATGTCTGAGGTTGAGTGGTTAGGGCTTGTTGGTAGACTGGAGGGACGTGAAGAGAGGGTAACATCAAAGATGAGTTTCAGGATTCTGGATTGAACAGCCAGACAGTGGCAGGCGGTAGTATTATATTCCCTGAGATTGGGAGCACGGCGGGGACAAGGTTAGGTGATGGAAGGGGGTGGGATCTATCTTAATCATGCTGAACTTGAGAAGCCCGTGGAATATTTTGGGGAATTGATGACAAGTCCACAGGCCCGAGGGTCAAGAGTCAAGACATAAAGGAAGGCACAGGTGGCCCATACAGAGCAAAATTTCAGGAGGCACTCACTCTCAGTGCCCTGCAGAGGTAGGGTCAGCACTTGAGAGTGAGTGTGTCCTTAAACTGTGCACCCTAGGTTCCTTGCCTGCCTCTCCCCGGTGCTGGCCCTGTCTGAGCCACAGGAGAGGGTTCCTGCTGGAGTTAGCAGTTTGGATAATTTCAGCATACAGGTGATGGAGCGGACATTTACTATTGTTTAGCTTCCCAGTATTGATTTCTACTTCCTAACAGTACTTAATTTCATTTTGGGGAATTTGTGTCCTCTATTGTGTGTGTGTCTTGACTGGACATTGTGGGAAGTAAGTGCTTGCCTCCCACAATAGAAACCTAAGAGGACTGGAAGCACAGCCTGTGACCATTAGCGTCCGTTGTGCTGGGTGTGAATCCACATGTAATGGCTCTAGGTAAACATTAAGCAAGGTGTTCAAAGAAGAAAATGAATAACCTCAGGTAGGTCACGTAAGTTTGCTAGCTTATCTTTCTGTCTTCATGTGGTGTCCCTCTTGCCCTTTTCAATGCTGACAGAAGAAAACATCTCTCTTCTCTAGACTGTGTTGTGTGAGAATTTGAAATGTGTATTTGTTGAAGCAATTTTTGTTAGGCTCGGGGGAGCTCCTGAAGCTATTTTAGGGCTGGGGTTAGGGTGGGGTGGGGGCGTAGGGACCAGTTATGGGAGGGGGCACCTAGAGTCTGAGAATAAGACACCATTGGAAGCAGATCAGAGACAACGAAAGGAACTACCAGATCCGTGGTGACACGGTTGGAAACTGCTGGATCAAGCCACACCTGAAGTGAATTGTGTTAGCAGGTGAAAGGGTATGTGTGTTGCTACAACAAAGACTCTCCAGCAAGAGGACTTAGATAAGATAGGAGCTTGTTTCTGTCTCCTATCACAATGCGGAGATAAGAGGTCCAGGGCCGCCAGACTAGCTCTGCCATTCGCAGCAGGTGGCTTCCCTTTCTGGGGAAGAGCAAAAGAAGCTATGGAGAGCAATTTAGTTTCTCTTTTAAGGAAGTGACCCGAGAATTGCACTCCTCTCCGTCACTTACGGTTTGCTGCAGGATCACGTGCGGATGCAAGGCAGGCTGGGAAGTGTAGTCTCTGGAGTGTGCGTGGAAGAGAGGAGCATAGGCTGTGTCTGTCACTTGGAGACTGGGAGCTCTGTGACTGAGAGACTAGGTATTAGGAGTATCGGTCAGGTTAAGGGAGGCAGCGGGAGGGAAATAACGTGAGATTATACCGTGTGCCAGCTACTCTTCTCTGTCCTTTATGTATCTTCGATCCTTTAATCCTTTCTTTTTCTTTCTGTCCAGGTTGCAGGTGAGGAAGCGGGGCTGGTACATAGAAAAGTCACGTGGCTGCCATACGACCCGGGTCCTTCTGGTTTGAGAGCCCTTGTCCTCCGCACTCCGTGCCCGCTGTGGCACCATGGTGTTGAGGTGCGTGATGGTGTAAGAATTAACGGGGCAGCGGGGGACCGGGGACGATTGGCAGTGGGGAGCGGCATAGGGTGTGAGAGCAGGGAACAAGAAGGCCACCTGTGGTGTGTGTGTGCGTGTGTGTGTGTGTGTGTGTGATATGTGTATGGTGTGCGTTGTGTGTTGTGTATACTGTGTGTTGTATGTGTTTGTGCGGTGTGTGGATGGTGTACGTTGTGATATATGTGTGTTGTGCATTGTGTATAGTGTATATGTGTTGTGTGTGTGTGTTGTGTGGCATGTGTCATGTGTGTGTCGCGTGTGTTGTGCATGTGGTTGTGTATCATGTGCATGTTGTGTGTATGTTGTGTGTCATATGTTGTGTGTTGTGTGTCGTGTGTGTTGTGTGTATGCTGTGTGCGGCTGTATGTGTGGCATATGTGTGACGCATGTTGTGTGTGTTGTGTGTGTGGTTGTGTGTCGTGTGTGTTGTGCGTATGTCATATGTTGTGTGTTGTGTGTCATGCATGTTGTGTGTATGTTGTGTGTGGCTGTATGTATGTGTGATACATGTTGTGTGTTGTGTGTGTGGTTGTGTGTCATGTGTGTGTTGTGCGTATGTCATATGCTGTGTGTTGTGTGTCATGCGTGTACGTTGTGTGTCATATGTTGTGTGTTGTGTGTCGTGCGTGTTGTATGTTGTGTGTATGTTGTGTGTTGTGTGTATGTTGTGTGTGGCTGTATGTGTGATGCATGTTGTGTGTGTTGTGTGTGTGGTTGTGTGTGTGTGTGTGTGTGTGGTGTGTGTGTTCCTGAGTGCTTGCTCATCCACAGAGATGGGGAGGCAGTCGGTCAGGAGGGAGATAGTTACTGAAAGGACTGGTGGGAAATCAGCCCTAAACAGCCCTCCCTTTCCCAGGAGCCCCACAAGGTCAACCACACTCCTGACTCCCCTTTGACAAGACATTTGCGTGCTGACCCTGTGTTTATTTGCACAGGGTTCTGCAGACCCAGAGTCTTCCTCCCGGCGACAGGCTTGGGGAGGCTGGTTCAACAAGGGCCCCGATTCCCTGGAGTCTGGACTTGAACATGCAAAGTCTCTTCAGGCCCATCTGTGTTGTGAAGGCTGCCTGGGAGGGTGCTGCACTGCAGAGAAAGCCGCAGCTGTAAGTGTAGGGCAGGTGGGGGTAGGAGCGGGGGGTGGGGGGGTGGGGGGGGGAGGCAAGTTGTCAGCAAACTAGATTTCCTGGAAGGAAAGCCCACCCTCCGCCCCAAGGCTGAATTAAGGCTGCCCTGGACGTCTCATTCCTGAGAAGTCTCCCTGGGAAGAATTCTATTGTCTGCCCTTCAGGAACAAGGAAACTTGTTCCTTGGGGGCACAATGAGGACACCCAGCAGCCAAGGCCACAGGGAGGAAGCAGGGAGTCCTTGAGTTCTCCAGATTCTGCTGGAGATTGCCTTTTAGCAAGTGTTCAGGGAGTGGTGCTCAACACTTAACCTAGAGGAGCAGCCGGGGCCCTGGGAACAGTGGTGAAATGGGGAGTCAGTTTCAAGATGAGATGACACTTCCCAGCCCAGGCTGTTTGTAGCCTGGGGTCACCCTGACACTGTACCCAGGAGTGTCCAGCCTCATGTCTGCCACACCCCAGGATGCCCTCTTCTTAGCCAGGTGGAACTGCCCACTCTTCTAGATAAACATCATACCCTTTCCTCATCCCAGGTTCACTTGATTGTCCGTTCTTTCTCACCTCTATCTGCTTATCCTTCAGGGCCTGATGATCTGTCACTTCTTTTGGGAAGTCTTCCTTGATTGCCTCAGGGGCTTATGCCGACTTTCTGCAAGCTTGCATTATTTTCACCTGCATATCTGCACCTCTGACAAATTGTTTTGCATAGATTAGTAAAGGAATAGTCCTGATTTACTTTAATGTTCTTATTAGTGATAAGGGTTTTTATACATGAAATCATTAAATGATGTATATGTTCATGGATGAAATTCAAAAGATCTTTTTTTGAACTTGGAGTTTTAGTGTTTTGGTCGGGGTGTGTGGTTACGGCACCTATCCACACATGCATTCGGGTGACAAGTAACATGGCATGAGTGATGTGTCCCTTGGCTATGACTGTGTACTCTTCGGCAAGCCTTCTCCCTTTCTGATTTCCTCCCTACAATAAACGTTTGGTAACAGCTGATGCTGAGGCTTCTTCCAGCTGAAAAAATGCTATGGGTCTAGGTTGTATCTAAAATGTGATCTCATAGGAACATTTGTATTTTTTTTTAACGTTTATTTATTTTTGAGACAGAGAGAGACAGAGCATGAACGCGAGATCACGACCTGAGCCGAAGTCAGCCGCTTAACTGACTGAGCCACCCAGGCATCCTGGAACATTTGTATTTTAAAGGGGCCACTTGACTAGAGTCGTGGTGGGACTTCACTGGAGGATGAAATAGCAGAGGTCCGAAGGCAAAGATTTGCAGAATTTTCTACGGAGTGACCAGGTAAAGAGCCTTTATTCAGCTTCCTTTGACTATCATCACTCAACTCGGTGTGAACATACCGACCCTTGATTGAGACACGGCCAAGGAAAAGACATGGGGGAAACTCAAATGCCTGCTGCTAAGTGAGAGAAGCCAGTCTGAAAAGTCTATGTGCAGTTTGACAACTGTATGACATTCTGGAAAAGGTACGATTACAGAGGTGGTAGAAAGATCAGTGGTTGCCAGAGGGTAGGAAATCGGGGGAGGAACAACTAGGCAGAGCACAGAGGATTTTTAGGGCAGTGGGACTATTCTGTATGATGTAGTAATGGCTGGTACATGACATTATGCATTTGTCAAAACGTGTAGAATGTACAACACGGTGCGTTCGTGTAAATTGTGGACTTCAGTTAACAATATGCCGATATGTACGAAATGTGTCACCCTAGTGCAAGATGCTAATCATAGGGAAAATTGTGTGTGGAGGGGAGGGGAGTGTGGGAACTCTCTGTACTTCCTGCTCAGTTTTTCTTTAAACCTAAAACTGCTTAGAAAGTCTGTTAATTAAAAAAAATTAACCATGCATCTCCTTAATCATAGCTAACATTTATGCAACACTTAGTACATACTAGGTGCTGTTCTGGGCACTTTGCATATGTTAACTCTTTATGAAAATTCTCACATCAAGCTTGTGAACTAAGTACTATTATTCTTCTTTTGTGGGTGAGGAAACTGAGGCACAGTAAGGTTAGGGGAACTTGCGCTGGGTCACGTAGCTAGTAATTGGCAGGGCTTACTTTGACCCCAGGCAGTCTGGCTCCAGAGTTCAGACCATGCTGTACTACATGCTTCTGTCTCAGGTGTCCTCAGGTATCTGCTCAGGTATCCCTCCTCCAGGAAGCCTTCCAGACTTGCCACAGGCTGGGGTAGGTGACTCTCTCCTGTGCCCTCATTACACTCTGGCCTTGACTCTGTTTGTTGAATGTGTATTAAGTAATTGCCAAAGAAGGGTTTGGCCTGTGTTTGGTCAAATCTCAGAGAAACTGGGGACTTTCACTAAACTGTCCACAAAAAGGCAGCCAGGTGAGTGACCTTGTTCTCCTGGTCACCACCTCTTCCCTCTCAGATGTCCTGAAGTTTCCCTCTTGATCACCTCATCTCCATCATGGCTTGGTGTCAGTGTCGAGGTCATCAGTGAAGTTTCCTGTGTCTACTCTTGTTGAAAATAAACATAATGTTGGTCAAACTCCTATCCCTCAACTCTTCTCTTGCTCTTTATGTTTCCTCAAAACTTCATCTGCAGAAATTCTCAGTACTGGGACAGAGTTTAATCCAAAGCAGAAGACGAGGACTCAATTAGGGGCAAACAGAGGTCACTTATGGTGCGCCTCACTCTCCTGAAGGTCACTTCTCTTGCCAGAAAAGATACAGAAGAAGAGTAGAGGAATGTGGCTGTCCCTTGCCATTTCTGAAACACTATGTCACCAGCGTCACTCAGGAGACCACCTTCATCTCCCTAATTCACAATGATTCTTCGTTCCCAGGATTCAGACCCTGGAGACACAAGTGGGTGTGGCCTCAGTTCCCCTCCCTGACAAGTGGGACCCTGGAAGGCGTTGGCTCCCCTAGGACTCTGAAAGCTGGGTTGGAACTGGGGTCTCACCGAGGACTGTTGGTTTCCAAGCATGGAGCCAAAGAACGTCTGGAAATTGTGTGCACCCTAGCCAGCTGGAAGGGAGGGATGAGGGCAGCCTTCCCCTCCATCAGCTGGCTGTGCATCAGCCCGGGCTTACCTCTTTCATGCCTCATTCCCCGCAGCCTAGTTATAGTCCTCTCCTTGTGGGTCCCTTGTTTCCTGCTGCCACCTCCTTAGGTTAACTCAGCCTTCTGCTCAGTCCCGGCTGAAAAGGCAGTTTCTCCAAAGACCCTCTTCAAATATCTCTTACAGGTTGGACTGCCTGTGGTATCCTCACAGGGTCCTGAAGTTCCCCTAGCACAACCCTCACTCATCCCGCTTCATTGTAATAAAAGTCACGGTCTGGCTTTCTAGTTAGTCAATAAACTGTGTACAGGGAGAGAATGGCGCTGTTTTATTTGCTATTTTAGCCCTCACCACAGTGCCTGGGTTAGGGGATGTGCTCATTAAGGGTTTGTCACATACATGAATGACCCCTAAAGCACCCGTGTAAAGTGGGAGTGTGAAGAGATGGCCCCAGATCCAAAGTCACCATCAGGAGGGCAGCAGAAGCAGTCTGGGCGTTAAACGTTCGGCACCCCATCGATGGTATGTTTAATAAATGAAAGAACATTGATTTCACTGTGCTAGGAGGTGGTCCCTCCCACCCCAGATTAAGTAAGTCTTCATGAGAGCAGAGCATTTCTCCCCCAAGAATCAGAATGGCCTGTGCTAATAGATTTTGGGGGGAGCTTTGGCTCATAGATTAAAAAAAATGAGTCTCCCCCTTCCACACCACTTCCTTGAGGATGCACTGAATCACAATGAATGCTCAATTGAAGCTGCCAGTAGGCCCCTTAGAAAGTGGGTTTTCAGAGACTCATATTACGTAGGATTAATATTAAGCATCTCTGTCTCAGCCCAGTGAAAGGCCTGAAGTGTCCTTGGAATTGCAGCGACCTTTCCCCATCAATGACGACATTGTTCTGTGGGCCTGATGGCTTAATTCATAGGAAATGCAACACACTCCTCCTCCTCACTGCCCACCACATCTGGGATGGGGGGTCCCGGGTGCCTGGGAGCGTGGAGCTCCAGGCACCGAAATGTTACATTTCCCTGGCACAGCCCTGCTCCCCCTTCCCCACCCCGGGCATCAGGGGCTCCTGATAGTTTTCCACATCTCTCCACAATCTTCTCAATGGTCTTAGCCGGCAATGAGGAGGCGGGGACACGGGTCCTAGCTGCCTTGCAGGTCTTAAACCTGTCATCAGCTGAGCTCCTCGGGTCCAACAGGGTGAAGCTGCTGACCAGAAAACCTCCTAAGAACTTAGGCAGTAGGACAGGATCTAAGCCCAAACAGACCACTTTCATTTAGGGAAGGCCCAGTGGAACCAACGGGCTGTTGACATATTTGTTTCTAAATCCCCTCTATAACCTTCCGAGTTTGTTATGTTACTGCCTGCCGCTTACCGATGAGGGGGCTGTGGCTCAGAGCACACAGTGGTTAAATGCACTGCTGGAATTCAAGTTCAGTTAAGAGGCCTGTCAGACTTCAAAAGGCTGGGTGGGGGGTGGTCGCATCTGTCGAACACCTAGTGGTGTTACACAGCATATTAGGGCTTCTGCATTCTGTTTCTTCCACTTGCCTCCTTGCAGCCTGGCGGAAAGTGCAGTGAAGACAGAGCGTGCTAATTCTTTTCCAGTCGTGAGGCAAACTTCTCAGCAGTTTGGCAGTCAGAATCGCGAGGGTGAGCCACTGGGTGGGGCAGATGAAGGGTCTCCAGGCTGGTGAGAGGACGATCTAGGTTGGCCGGGAAGGGGCTGAGGGTGGTCTGTGAAAGCAGGGATGGGTCTTATTCATGGTGAAGCTCTCATACCAGGGTCATGACTGGCACTCAGAAGGTGTCTGTTGAATAGGTGTGTGAATGCTAGCAGGTGACCGATGGACAGTCACGTCAAATTCCCGGAGGGGGGCGCCTGGGTGGCTCAGTCGGTTAAGCGACTGACTTCGGCTCAGGTCACGATCTCGCGGTCCGTGAGTTCGAGCCCTGCGTCGGGCTCTGTGCTGACAGCTCAGAGCCTGGAGCCTGTTTCCGATTCTGTGTCTCCCTCTCTCTCTGCCCCTCCCCTGTTCATGCTCTGTCTCTCTCTGTCTCAAAAATAAATAAACGTTAAAAAAAAAAAAAACTGTTAAAAAAAAAAAAATTCCCGGAGGGTCCAGTGGGGCCATAGGGCAGTGGTTGTGTGAGCGAGCTGTCAGAGCTGAGAAGCTGCCGGAAGGGTAGTGGACTTTAAGAGTCTCAGAGGGCTGCAGTGCCTGGGGCGCCCAGTCCATTAAGCGTCCGACTCTCGGTTTCACTCAGTTCATTCATGATCTTGAGGTTCCTGAGTTCGAGCCCCGTGTCTGGCTCCACACTGCAGCTGCAGAGCCTGCTTGGGATTCTCTCTCTTGCTCTCTCTCTCTGCCCCTCCCCTGCTTGGGCGGTCTCTGTCTCTCTAAAAAATAAATAAACTTAAAAAGTCTCAGAGGGGGAGCCATTGGAATGATGACAGGGCCACTGTGGGCCATGACTGGGTATCTCCACAAGCATGTGTCAATGGCCACTGGCATTGAGGAATAAGAGGCCAATGAGGTCAGAGTGTGGGCCAATTCCTGCTCATTTCCTGGGTATTTCACACTATTCTGGGTGGTTGTGACACGTAGGGATTGGACAGATGCGAGTCTCCGATCACTTTGAAGGGTTGGGTGTCCACCTTCTCCAAAGTGCTACATCCAAGGGGAAGAAAATGCTGTAAACATCTCTGTACCCAGATCCACTTTGCCCTTGAGCCCTGGGTACTACCTGCAGTGTATCAGGAAGCTCAGATGTGGGCTGTGGTGCCTCTCACTGTGGTTTTCTGTGGATTTGGTCAGTAAAGATGGAGCTGATCTGTGAATACGTTTTCTTTTTTATTCGGGCACTGCCTTTACCCAATCAGCCCTGGCTTCCTGCAGCAGAGGTCTGGGCTGTAATAGAGCCAGTATTATTTTATTTTTTATTAAGTTCATGAACTTTGGAGGAAGGAACTCGGAAAAAAAGGTCTCATTACCTCAGGAATGAAGGCTCATGCTTTTTTTTTTTTTTTTTTAAATGCCAGGCATGGCGTGGCCTTGCTTGTTATAGCCACAAATAATTCAGGGGTGGAAAATTGCAGCAGAGTGGCTAGGAGAAAACAGGGTAGCTTTTTTGATATGAAGCAGGTGGGGTGGGGAAGAAGAGGTCAGTGGAGGGTCAACCTAAGATGGCAAGATCCTGAGTCAGGCTTGCGGATTTCAACTATGGCTACCCATTTGTATGGACTGACTCTCTCTGAGGACAGGCTCTACCATAGACCCTTCCAGAAGCCAGGAGACTGGGAAGAGCATGGACTCAGAATGCATTTGGTTTCAGATTGCAAGTTGGCTACTCACTATACACCGCATGACCTTTTTCATGTTTCCAGACTTGAGTTTTGGTTTCCAAATCTGTACAAGGTAGAAATGTATCTGTCTTGCAGGAAGGTGGAGGGGATTGGATGGGAGAGTGTAGGAAAAGTGTCAGTTACTGGGTCCATAAAGAGAAATGTGCTACAAGGTTGCCGACCCACAAGTCACATGTTTTAAGGGACTCTATCTTGGAGTTATCCAGGGCAGTGGTTCATATGATTTAATTGTTAACTGACCAGAAGGCTGATCTCTATGCGGGAGTCAGCCTCCTCTGCAGATTGGTGGGAGGGGCCCTGAACTTCCGCACCCAGGCTCGCCCAGTGTTTGCCAGGCGTCTCTGATAATGAGAATCTCGTGGGGGTACTTCTTAACTATTGCTAGTTCCTGGCTTCATCTCAGACCCATTGGATAAGAACTTCCAGGAGGCCCGGGAAGCTGTGTTTTTAATATGAGCCCCAGACAATTCTTATCAGAGAATTTTGGGAAACACCATTAATCCTAGCTATAACACAGATTGATTGGTGATAGCCAGCTGATTTTTTTTTTCTCTTTAAGAGTAAAATAAAAATTTACTGCAAAGATGATGTCTAAGATCCAGACTTATTTTTACAGAAGGCATCCTTCCATTGATATTTGGGGGAAGAGGGTATCATCATGTTTTCAGGAGAAAGATGCCGTTTCCTTCCTCCCCTGCTTTAGCTGTCACTTTCCTCTCTGCTTGAAATTCTCTCACTTCTTACACCTGGAAAACTCTGCTCCTTCTTGAAGAGTCAGTTCGGCCAATCATGCCCCCTGAAAACCTTCTGTGACTCTCCCAGCAGAATCAGCTACTTCTTCCTCCATGTTCCTTTCGTGCCTTTGTCAAATGTCTAAACTAAGGTAAATCACACCGTATTGTATGTTTGCTTTCCTGTTTCTTTTCATGCCAGTTAATGTGTGTAAGGGCCAAGAGAGTGGGTTCTGGAACCACAGTGCCTAGGTTTATTTTTAGTTTTTAAAAAAGTTTATTTATTTTGAGAGACTGAGAGCATGAGTGGGGGACGGACAGAGAGAGATGGGGACAGAGGATCCGAAGCAGGCTCTGTGCTGAAGCACAGACAGCACAGAGCCTGATGTGGGGCTTGAACTCATGAACCATGAGATCATGACCTGAGCCAAAGTCAGATGCTTAACCGACTGAGCCCCACAGGTGCTCCAAAAATAGTGTTTTAAATTGTTTAACTGTAAGGAACCTGGATTAGTCCTCAGATATCGCCTGTGTGTGATTTTGCAAAGCATGATATAATCCTGTGTGTGAAAAGCTTTGGCTTCAGACATACCTGGTTCAAAGCATGCCTCTCCCACTTATCCCTGGAAGGCTTTGAGCAAGTTAGCTTCTTTGAGCTTCAGTTTCCTGTGTGTAAAACAAAAAATCAACACTGTTTTTTAAAGTTTTATTTATTTTGAGAGAGAAAAAGAGAGTATGTATGCAAGTGGGGGAGGGGCAGAGAGAGAGAGATTTCGAGAAAGAGAGAGAAAGAGAGAATCCTAAGCAGGCTTTGCACTGTCAGCTTGGAGCCTGATGCAGGGCTCGTACTGGCGATCCGTGAGATCATGACCTGAGCCGAAATCAGGAGTCAGGCACTTAACAAACTGAGCCACCCAGGCATCTCAGAGAATTAACATTCTTTTCCTTTCCTTTTATTCTCCCAAAGTTAAAAGGGGTGATTAAAAAATAGACAACAGAATAAAGATTTTAGAGTAATCTTCATAGACCAGAGCACTGGGCTAATACTATTCAAGTAAAATTTTACAGTGATAAATGTCAAGTCCAGAACTTAAGTTTATATATAACATAGAAATACTGGTTTGAGGAGAATTAGTTTGGCAGCAGCCCATGTCAGAAACACCAGAAAAAATTGTAGGAAATCAAGTTCAATCAGCTTCTACAGGGTAGTGGGACACTAAAAAATGTGCTTTTTACTTTGGCATCATAACTAGGTTGGCAAAATTATTTTAGCTATGTAATATCAAGTGTTATCAGAAACCCTTATGCACTGCTGGTGGGGGCATAGATTTGTGTAGTCCTTCTGGAGATAATTTGGCACTACTTGGGCACATTAAATTCATATGTGACCATGACTCATGAGTCCCACTCTTGGTTTGTGGCAAATTCTAGGGAGGGATATTACAAAAAAAAAAAAAAAATGAATGCCTATGGGGAGGGATAATAGGATGATTCGGGGACCACACATGTGTCACAAAAGCAATGGTTGAAGACCATGGGGATATTCCGGCTGGGGAAGAACAGGGAGGAGGGGAGGGGGACCCATCATCTTGGTTTGCCGGGAACTTTACCAATGTTAGCACTAAAAGTCCTATATCCTAGGGAACCCTTGAGTCGTGGACAAACCAGGGTAGTCGGTCACCCTGGGGAGACATCATTGCTTTCTTCAACTAACTAAAGAGCTTTTCCAGGGAAAGATAGGAGGTAAACTGATTTTACGTACCTTCAGAGGGCAGATTTTAGAACATTGGGAAGAACAAAGTGAGAGGAAGGAGAATTTTGGCTCCGTACCTGGAGGACTTTCTAACAACCAGCTCATGAGTTCCTGCTGGGTACATAATCGCATTAAGTCTTTGCAGCTGCATTGAACTTAGGCATCAAAATAACTTTCCCAAGGTCAGACAGGTAAGAGTTTGAGTACAAGACTGACTCCAAAAAGCCCAGGCTCATAACTCATGCCTTTTAAAATAATCTGATCGCTCTTTCTACTCTAAGAGGATGAAATTCAGTGTGAGATTGTGTGTTACGGGCTAACAATGCTTAGAAGTTCAGACGTGAGGCATTTCAATGAAAGCTGGTCTAGCTAGGCAGGCACTCATCGTGACTTGATTTCGAAACACTTGATTCCCCTAAGGAGTTGAGCAGGGACATCATCCTGAGAGGCGGGAACTCTCAATGACACTCGATAAGGGAAGAGCTCTGCAGAGATTTACAATGTGCTAACTACAGGAATCCAGCACAGACCCTCCCATCGGTGAGCCTTAAAAAGCAGGTGCCGTTCTCTTTCTAGATGCAGGTTGGATAACCAGGATCAGCATAACTGGGCTTGTAATGATAAGAGTAACTGCCAGGTTTCGGGTACATCTACTACGTGCTAAGCACGGTGCAAAGTGCTTAACCACGCCTATCCAGAGCCTATCACGAGAATATGGCAGTCACTCATATATCTGATAAATGTAGGATCTCCATCCCCGGAGATCCTACACAGCTCTTTGTGGCGGGTTCTATTATTATGTCCACTGCATGGATGAGGACACTGCGCCTCAAAAAAGAAATTGTATTGCCGTGGTCATACTCTATTTTTATCTCCTACTGTAGTAAAGATAGTAAGTTACAGAGTGTGGGGATATGCCTGCCTTTTAACAGACCTGTCACACCAGATCATGTACATTATTGTTGTTTAATTGGTTAGGCCCAAGTTTTGCATATTTTAATATAACTAATCATTACATGTCTCCTAGTTTTCAATCCATTGTTTCTGCCAGTGGAGGTATTCTAAAGTGTTGCTGTTATTTTTTTTTTTTTTTACCTTAATTACATGCATTCATTTTTGGATAGAGATATTTTAAACTTGATTGTGTTGTCTGCCGTGGTTTCCCAGATCTTGTCTGGTGACAACAAAGATTATCTGGAGCTCTTCTTAACAGTAGTGATTTCTAGGTCAGCCCCTTGACCTTCTGCTTCAGAATCTGCGATAGCATCTATCACATTATATAGTATAATGAGCTATTTACTGTGCAGTGACCTTCTCAAGGGAAAGAACAAAGTAAGTGCTCAACGATTTTCCATTGAATGGATGAATGTATTTAATAAGCTTATCTTATGAATCTTTATCAAGTAATTTCTACACTTGTCAAACAGGAAAGGCAAAGAAATGAGGACAGCACTCTCCCTCCGGACAAATCTTGAAACATTCATTAATACGTGAATTTGATCAGGTATAAGTTTGTCTAAATGGCAGTATCTTCCAGCTAATGTTTTTCTCTTTTCACATGGACATTATATAAGATTTGCCAAATGCTCGAATGGCAGAGAATTTGTCAGGATTTATGATTTGAGATGCTATTTATATCCCAGTGATCACTTCTTCATTTTTCAAATGCTCCTAAATTTGGTAGTGATCAGTTGCACATCAGCCTGTCCCTGGTTTTTTAAATTCACCTTCAATTGCTTTTTGAGAAACTAACACTTCTATCCATTTCATGTCTTATGGCTTTTCTCTAATTCTCTGATATTTTAAAAATTCCTGAAAATGTTTCTAGTATTTCAACTTGAGGACATACTTCACTTGAATAGGCTAGTGGAGTAACTCAGACCTGTGGGTAAAGAGCTTATTCATTAATTCATTCAGTTAGTTGTATTGAGTGTGTTTGAGTATCTATAATGTGCCAGGTTTGTGCAAGATACCTGGAATACAACAGAGTGAGATACAGTTCACACAGATGAGGCAGAGAAAACAAAATGTAATGGTTGATTATATTAGGATGGAGGTAAGGTCAGGCTGCTTATAAGAGAACAGCGGAGGGACTTTCCATATCACCCTGGGGTCAGAGGAACCTTCCCCACATAGCTGATCCTTGGGCTGTGGCTCAGTAGATGAGCGGGACCTGGTCAGGCAGAGACGTGGGAGAAGAGCCAAAATGCAGAAGCAGAACATTTGCCAATCATGGACACAGGGAGGAACAAGGGGGCAACTGAGAAACAGAGTTCCCAGGAATCTTGGGCCTTTCTCCTGAAGGCCCTGAGTGGGATCTCTTTGGCAGAAGGATCATTCAGTGACCATTTGTCTGTTCTCTACTTGAACTCTAGTGGTGGGCAATTCTAGGTTCATGAGGCAATGAACTACCCACCACTGACAGTATGGTGGCATGGGATAAGGACTTGTATGGAAACAGTATGGCGGCATGGGATAAGGACTTGTATGGAAACAGTATGGCGGCATGGGATAAGGACTTGTATGGAAACAGTATGGCGGCATGGGATAAGGACTTGTATGGAAACAGTATGGTGGCATGGGATAAGGACTTGTATGGAAACAATATTGCTCTAGCCAGTGAGCTGGCTGATTCAAGCAGACTCTTGTGGGGCTGGTGGGAGAGAATGAGAAATTTTATAATTGGACTCAGAGGAAGCCCGTGTTCGTTTAAGTCTTATTATAAGCACATGCCTTGTACAATCACGCTAGTTAGTGCCGTGTGCTCCTTATCCCTCTCACAAAGCTGTCTAGAAAGCTAGGATTTACATTTATCCATGGCTGCGCTGTCTGCAATCAAGAAGCTTTGCTTTCGACTCCTGCAGAAGTTTCCATTTAAGTAAAAATAGAATTGAAATCAAATGCCGCATTGGAAGCTGCCCTGTATTCCTTTGCGTTTAGTAATCAGTCCTTCTCATTATTTAAACCTCAGAAATCAGAGCCTCTGAAACTGAGGAGTATAGCTGTCTGCCATCCATTTGTTTATTGGCTTTACTTATTCCTCAGCTCCCCTGAGTCCTCCATGGCTGCTTATTAATAAGGTCCAGACAAGTGAATGTCTCTCAAGGTGTGGGCTTGAATAATGTGCATAAGAATCACTGGAAAATTTCGTAAAAATGAAGATTCCCCAGAACCCACACAGACTCTCTGCATCAGAAGTTGTGGGTTAATGCCCAGGTGTCAGCATTTTAAACAGTCTCTGGTTGATTCTTCTGAATATTCACATATTAAGCACATCTACTCTGAGCACTGTGTATATGCCAGTGCTGGGGTTCATACTTCAGTAAGACACAGCTCTTGCTCCCAAGCCACAGTCTGGCGGGTGACAAATGAGTACACCCGTTTGATTCAAACCAGGTTGTGCAGGGAGGGAGCACGCACATTAGTGGTTAACAAGCGTTGATGCCTTGCTTGGCGTGGTGGTGGGTGGTACAACGGGGTAGTTTTTGCTGTTCATAAAAAAATCAAAGTTTGTAAATGATTTTTAACATGTGTATTAAGTCTGATTTAAGATTTTCCTATGTTATTTGAAAGTACTTTTATTACAAAAACTTTCAAACATAACACCAAAATGGTGAGGTTATGCTACCTACCACTACTCTAACGTAACATAGTTTGATAAACTCCAATATCTTATCTATCTATCTATCTATCTATCTAGATATATCTATATCTCAGGATTTTGCCTGTCTTGCTTCACCATCTCCTCCCACCCAAACCCTACTCAAGTGTTGTTTCTTTGAATCCCAGATCTCATATGTCATTTCATTTATGAATAGTTGAGGATACATCTTTTAGGAATATGGACATTTTCTCAGCTAACCATAAGGTTATCATCATACCTAAAAGAATTCACTCTGATGCCTTGGTGTCATACTTCAATTTCTCCAATTATCTCAAGAATGGGATGTTACTATTTTTGTTTAAATCAGGATCAAAATAAGATCGACACCTGTTGCCGTTGGTTGTGTTTCTTGAACCTCTTGTCTTCCATCTAGAACAGCCTCTCCACTCCCCGTTTCTCTGACCCCTCCCTTTTTATACCATTTTCTTATTGAAGAACCAGGTCTTACAGAAAGTCCCACATTCTGAATGTGTCTGTATTTGCTTCATCATAGTGTCATTTAGTTGATTTCTCCTTCTGTTTACAGTAAAACTGGAAGTTAGTTCTAACACCTTGATGGAATTCAAGCCCAAGCTTTCTTGCAAGAGTGTTTCACGGTTGGTGCCACCTGCTTCGTGCTTCACATAAGAAGTCAAGTGAAGTCTGAACACTGTTAATGATGCTAATTTGGTCTAGGGTTTCAGATGGTGATACCCTGCTACCTCCATTCTAAAATGTCGCTTTGACCTTTCGTCTAATGGTTTCATCTACAGATAATCTTTGCTTGAATGAATTATCTCATTAGGAGTTGAAAAGTGGCAATTCTTAAAATTC
The DNA here is from genome assembly GCF_046562875.1 of Panthera onca. Taxonomy (NCBI): domain Eukaryota; kingdom Metazoa; phylum Chordata; class Mammalia; order Carnivora; family Felidae; genus Panthera; species Panthera onca. The sequence goes on from NC_138346.1 coordinate 176,173,379, forward strand.
CATCATCCTTTCACATTTATGGGCTGGAATTACTCTGTAAGGACCCATTATGCTCACAAATTGTGAATATCTGATTATCCTGAACCATTTTTCTTTGAAGAAAGGTAGGATAAATGTTTCTTCTTCTTTCTTTCTTTTTTTTTTTTTTAATTGCTGGATTTCAGTTACAAGCTGGTGCCTAGTGACTGCTAAGGGTGAACATGGAGGATGTTAAAGTATTTATTCATTTTCCTGTTGATATCATAATGAACACGTGGGTTTTTTTTTTTTAAATATTTATTTTTGAGACAGAGAGAGACAGAGCATGAACGGGGGAGGAGCAGAGAGAGAGAGAGAGAGACACAGAATCCGAAGCAGGCTCCAGGCTCTGAGCTGTCAGCACAGAGCCCGACGCGGGGCTCGAACTCATGGACCATGAGATCGTGACCCGAGCCAAAGTCAGATGCTTAACCGACTGAGCCACACAGGGGCCCTGAACACGTGGGTTTTTAAATGCAGTGTGTTTCAGTACATTGCAGCCAACTTTTTTTGGCCACCAGTCCTTTTATCAAACCATCAGTGGTCCTTGATAGCTTTCGTACCTTCTGGTACAAGAAGCCCCTGGAAATTTTTTGCTCCGGGTCTTAAACATCATCCATTTCTTGGAGGAATCCCTGTTTGTTTCGGAGGGGACTGCTCTTTATAAGCCACAATTTGGGTGCCAGGATGCTCACTGCTGTGAGGTTGTGTTTGCTTCTAGCCCCTTTTAGTGGACATAACTGGACAATATTTACCTTGAGAAAAATCACAGGATTAAGCTAATCGTTTCCAATCCAAATGTACTGTTTTAGAGTTTAACCTTATTGGATTGATACTTGTATCTTTTTTCTCACATACTCAAATTCTCAGTTCCTGATAAAATTAGCCCAAATGTTTACCTGCTATATCCGTAACATATTCTGTTGTGGTAGGAAACCATGCTTCTTATGACTTTATTCTTCTTAAGTTTATTAAGACTTATTTTCTCTTTTCGCTCTCATTTACTTGCATTCCAATATACTTTGTTGGGTGTGAGTAAAAGGGGTAGAGTTTCAGCTGATACAATGCTGGCTAACATTTGCTGGTGCTTATGTGGTGGGAAAATTTAACCCTTAGGCCAACCCTATGAGGACTCAGTTTCTCTTTTGCTGACTAACTCTAGGCCATTTTGTTCTCTATGCTATGCTGTTGAAGATTGTAGGCTCTAATAAATATTTTGGATCTGCTTATGGTTACTCATTCAGCAAATCAGTCACTCTGGAGCATAATCTGATTCATACGTAGGGTAAACAGGAAAGTAAGTCTATTTTGGTTGTGATTTTTAGGAAACCAGAGTATTCCTGTTTGGCCATAAGCTTTGTTTTTTTGGAAACAAGCACGCGTTCCAGCACAAAAATATTTTCATGCCCTACCAATCCCCTTCAGTTAAGGCTGGATGGTATAGCAGAAACTGCATGAAGGATTTGGGATCTCTGCAGTGTGGTTTTCACACAACAGAAGCTGGTGGAGCCTGTTGGAGGCGTTGGCCCAGAGGAGTGCACTGGGGCTGGAGGATCCAAGTTATAGAGGGAGAGCATTTACTCAAAGCAACTTGAGGCAGCATAGTGATATGCTTAAGTGGGCCTGTCTGGGGTAGCCAAAATCTTAGCCAAGAAAGAAGAGAGAAGTATTAAAGTCATCTTGCGAGGCCAAGGCAGCAAGGACAGCACTGAGAAAATAAGAGGTGAAGTTCAGCAGAAGTTCAGAAGCAGGATAGAATCAGGTGCAAGTGATGGTTAAGGAGGACCAATCTGAATTGAGGTGGTAGATGAAAGAAGGAAGTATGCCAAGGCTCATTTTATATGGTGCTTAGTCCGGATTTCCAAGGGGACCGTGGAGGTTGAAAGCCTTGCTATTCAAAAAGTGGTCCACAAACCCCCATCTCGGCTCAGACATCCTGGATCAGAATCTCCTTCGTAACCAGACTGGCAAGTAGATTGACCAACGTATTAGAATCTGAGGAGCACAGGTCTAAGGGACTTGGCCAATGGCAGCTGTGTGACTTGGGGAAGTCCGTTTCCTTTGCTGGGTCTCCGATTGCTGGTTTCTAAAATGGACAGGTCACATTGAAGTTTTTAAAGCATCTTTTAAAAAATTGGAATCTTGCTCGTGGTCTGTGCTATGGATGCCACTTCCCCCCCTGCACAAGGGTGGAGCACTGCATGGGGTGTTCTGAGGCCACTGTGGTGACCGAGCTCTGTGAGCTGTCTGGGGTCACAGGGCCTGGGCTTGCTTGGACCACACGGAGCCGCCTTTCCACTGAGATAGTTGATAGGCTTCCTGATCAGCTCTTCAGGGGCCAAGGGATACCACTCAGGTGTGGGAAACTGGCTCCCCATGGGGTCAACCTTGATCAATGGGGCGGGGAGACCAGGAGGAACAAGGCAGACACTTTATGTCTCCTCCTCCTTCTGAGGAGTGCCGAGTGGCAGTGTCTGCTTGAAAACCTTCTGGAAAGTCCTATCTACTGAAGGAATGAACATGCCTTTGCAGGATGAACGTCTCTTTGCCACTCCTCACAAAGAGTGAGGAGTCTACACATTACATTAGTTTCCGTATTTCTTTTTTTTTAATTGAAAAGTTTTTAATGTTTATTTTTGAGACAGAGAGAGAGAGAGAGAGTGCAAGCAGGAGAGGAACACAGAGAGAGGGAGACGCAGGATCTGAAGCAGGCCCCAGGCTCTGAGTTGTCAGCACAGAGCCCGACGCGGTGCTTGAACTCACAAACTGTGCGATCATGACCTGAGCTGAAGTTGGACGCTTTACCAACTGAACCACCCAGACGCCCCTGTGTGTTTTTTCTGCTCACTTCGGTGTTGGCTTCTTCACCTTGGTCTCACTTAGGTTACAACTCCAATGCAAGGCAACACTTCAGGCTGCTTTCTAGAGGATAAACACTATGTTGAATGTCAAGTATGTCATGCTGTTTAATTTGGGAAAGTACTGTCCCCCTATTCCATGGAATATAGACAAATGACATGTGTCCAACACCACGTGATTGGGAGATGCCAGAACTGGATCTTTATCCTATGTTCGTTGGCTCCAAATCCATGTATTTCTTTATTCAGGGAAATAACCGAGATTTATGGAACATCGGTTAACATGACAGTTTTCCCACTGAATCGTCACAACCATCCTGGGTGGTAGGGATCATTGTCCTCAATGTACAGAGGAGGAAACCAAGGCTCAGAAAGTTGTCGGATTTGCCCGAGATCACATAGCAAGTGGTAGAACTTCAACTTGGTCTGAGTTCTGCTTCATTACATAGAAATTAAATAATTCCTGGGGCGCCTGGGTGGCTCAGTCGGTTGAGCGGCCGACTTCGGCTCAGGTCATGATCTCGCGGTCCGTGAGTTCGAGCCCCGCGTCGGGCTCTGTGCTGACAGCTCAGAGCCTGGAGCCTGTTTCAGATGCTGTGTCTCCCTCTCTCTGACCCTCCCCCGTTCATGCTCTGTCTCTCTCTGTCTCAAAAATAAGTAAACGTTAAAAAAAATTTTTTTTTTTTTAAATAATTCCTGATGTCATTGCACCTGTGTACGAGCTCTGCCTCCATATCACTGTGACTTGCTCTCGGCCAAAGCTGATTAAATAATATGAAAATCACTGTGAAAGAAATTATTGTGTACAAACATCTTAAAGAAAAGCCTCGAAGTAATTTTTTTTTTTAACTTGTACTCTTTCTATTTTAGTTGAAGTGTAGTTGGCATACAAGAGCATATTAATTTCAGGTGTGCAACATAGTGATTCCACAATTATATATGTTGTAAAACGCTCACCATGGTAAGTGAGTGTTTACTTATTGTCTGTCTCTGTACAAAGTTATTGCAACATTACTGGAAGTAATATGACTGGATGTTATTACAATGTAACTGGAAGTTTGTACCTCTTAATCTTCGGAGTAGGTTTTGAACAAACCTCTCTCATGGCTATTACTGTCATTTTGCCAACACGTTTCCTACGGAGCTCTTTTATGGTGGTTCAGGCTCAAATGGGATCTTCTCCTCCTACGCTTAAGAAGATGGACACTGGAATTCTCAAAATACGATAGCTCAGATCCGTGGAACGAATTTTGATGTGGTGACTTCACATCATCACCCATCTATTTTGCGTGGCTTTCCCTATCCACCCCAGCCCCAGATCTCGTCTGTGTGGATGGTGCAGAATTATCCCTTTGTCTCTTCTTTTATGGCCTATCATTTGTGGAGGAAAAAAATACAGGAGGGAAAAATCCCCACCCCAGCTGGAGTGCTTTGAAAAGCTGGAGGTTTTGAAGTCTGGCCTGGGCTGGAAGAAAAACAAGAGGAAAATTTCCTTGAAATGTGAAAATGACCTTGAAATGGGTCCAAAATACTTCATTGGGGCAAAGCCTTCTACCATGATGGATCTGTGGAATAATTCCTCACAGCCAATAGCTACAAGATGAAACTAAAGCCACGGCAGATCACACGAGGCCGGGCTGATGGTTCCCTAACTGGCTGGACCACAAACTCCCCTTCTACATGGAGTCAGACAAATTGCTCTGTATGCAGGTCAATGGAGACCAGCACGGCTGCCTTTCTAGTTGAGTTTTCCTCGGTCCCTGTACCAGGCCTCGTTGCCTGCGTGTTGCACCAGCCCCCCATTTGCTATCCCTGCCTCCGGGATGGCTTGTTAAATCTGAACCGTGTCATGAGATCCATTGACTTTCCTTCAGGGTAAAGGCGGGGCAATGCTGTCCTAACCTGTGCTTGAAAGGAGAGGAGGAGGGCATACTTGTGGCCATCCATAGTGACGGCATGGCTTTCTGAACAGGATGCAGGTGCCTTTGTAAGGCTGTTCCCTAAGCGGGAAGTTCCTCTCTTTTCAGATACATTTGACCAACTCCTCCTTTATTTGAGGTGGCTCAGAGGTAACCTTTACTGGAAAGCCTTCCTGAATCCCCACCGGCCCACCCCACATGTATATCATGTAGGGTTGATCACATTACTCTCATTCGATCCATATGCCGACTCTGTGGGATTAGGTACTATTTTGATTCCCACGTTACAAAGGGGGAAACACCAAGGAACAAAGGAGCTTGATAACTTGCTCAAGATCCCACAAACAGTAAATGGTAGAGCGGGACTTTGAATTGCCACAGTTGGGCTGCAGACACATTGTTCTTAACCGTGGCCTCTGTGAAGCCAGTTTTAGATCTGTGTCTTTGACCTGGGTAGTTACAGCCCTTTCTTAACTGCTTTCCCTGTTTTGTCTTAGCCGTACATTACTGTTAGAGCAACCTGCCTCAAAATAACGCTACCTTTGAGAGCCTCTGCCAATATCTAAGACTGAATGCACTCCAGGCTCACCAGGAGAAGCAGGGGCTCCATTTCTCTGCCCCACCTTCATCTCCCAGCACTGCCTGAGGCATGTGATCTTCCCAAAAGATCTTTGGAATGTAAATGACTTTTTCACCTCCCTGGATGCTCTGGGTTCTCTTCTGGAATCAAGCTGAGCCATCAGGAGTGCAGTGGAAGCATCCTCAGGGTATCTTGTGCAAAATCACGCAGGGTTATGTCTTCATTGCCTTTGAGGCAGAGACACTGTTATGGGATGAACTGTGTCCCCTTTCAGTTCCTGCGTTGAAGTCCTAGCCTCCAGAACTTCAGAACGTAGCTGTCTTTGGAGATAGGGCCTTGAAGGAGATAATTCAGGTGAAATGAGGTCCTACAGGTAGGCTATAATCCATTATGACTGCTGTCCTGATAAGAAGAGATTAGGACCCAGATACACACAGAGGGAGGACCGTGTGAAGTCGTAGCCAGGAGGCTGTCTACAGAAGCCCAGGAGAGAGGGCTCAGAAAAAACAATCCTGCCGACACCTTGATCTCTGACTTCCAGCCTCCAGAATAAGGCCATGACGAGAATATTCTGTGAGAGAGTAAGTGTCCGTTGTTCAAGCCCCCCGGTCTCTGGTGCTTTCTGATGGCAGCCCGAGCAGATTGGTCCACACACCCCTGCGAATATTGTGCACTTAGCGCCTCCTGTGTGAAGCCAGAGGGAGGAATTCTTTCAGAAGTTCTGTTCTGGGAAAGTAATTATGAATTGGTTCTCCTTTTTGCTTTGGCTGCCAGGAAACTGGACGTCAAACTTGAAACTCGACCATAGCGGCCGTGTGAGACTTTATGGTGTGGGTTTTTGTGTTTTTTCCCTATGTTAATCAGTGATTCTTGTGTTTTCTTCTCACTCTCACTCTTCATCCATATCTCCCCCCGTCCCTGGAAATAATTGAAGTTAAAAATAAAGTGGCTGGAATTGTAGAAGTTGATGTTTTGGGTCATCATAATGATAGTTAACGTTGTGTCATTGCTGTGTGTGAGGCGCTGCTCTCTGTTCTTTGTATTATCTCATTTATTATTTTTTAAAATTTTTAATGTTTATTTTTTGAGAGCGAGAGAGAGAGCGAGAGCACGTGAGTGAGTGGGGCAGGGGCAGAGAGAGAGGGAGACACAGGATCCGAAGCAGGCTCCGGGCTCCCAGCTGTCGGTGCAGAGCCCGACACGGGGCTTGAACTCACGAACCATGAGATCCTGCCCTGAGCCGAAGTCGGACGCTTAACCAACTGAGCCCCCCAGGTGCCCCTGTATTATCTCATTTAATTTTCACACAAACCTCAGGCGGTAGATGCTGTCACCCCTCCTTACAGATGAGGAAACAGGCACAAGAAGATTAATTACTTGCCCAGTTTGTACAGCTAAGTGGCTATGCCAGGCTTTGAAGGTGGGCCGGTCTAACTCAGGGCTTGAAGCATTTAGCTAAGGGGAATGGGCATAATCTAGGCAGCTTTGGGCTGCCTGTCTTTGCTTGTAGGGGAAGTGAGATGTGGCTTAGCTACGAGGTCGTTAAGGCCTACCTGTAGGAGCAGCTAGAGAAGCTGATGGATCTGAGTGAGGCACAGGGCCCTCGGAGGCTCTGGAAGACTCTGATGTCTCACTGGGCTCTGGATATGGGGACACTCGTGAGCACAGTGAGGGGAGTTCTCGTAGCTTGAGGAACTTCGTCATACATAGCCCACTCTCCCCTACACCTCTAAGCCTCAGCCAGGCCAATTATTTGCAGTTCCAGAGACCTGCCAACTCACACACCCACTCCTCCCCACTCTTCTTTCACTCCCAGAATCCAGTTCGTTCGGGGAGTGGGGGGGCGGAAAATCATAAGTTCCTGCCTCTAGGAGTGCTTTCTCGGGTTAGGTGCCCTTCCGTCACTCCCCAAACTTGCAGTTTGCTGTGTTTTTCTTTCCTGTAGTGCTGGGCACTCTTGTAAAGTGGCCTGTTTATTACTCTGTTTTCTCTTCTAGGCTCTGAGATCCTTGAGGGCAGGGACTGTGTTTTATTCATGATTTATATGCTGCACTCGGGTTTGGCCCAATGCGGCGGCTTAGGAAGGGTTTGTTGAATGAATGATTTTATGAATGTGAGATTGGATTCCTTGGGTTTTATTTGTGCCTGCGAAGTCTTTCTCCATGAAGATTTATCAGGCGGAGAAACTAATCTCTTTTGTACATCTGCACTGGTATTCAGGTTACTGGACGGTGTTATTTTACTGTGTGTGGTCTTATGTAGGCTTTGTTGCAGAATGAAAAAAAAAATATAAAGAAACAAGCAGGCAAATAAACAAATACATGCAACTCAGATTTGCATGATGCCTGCTGGTTGACCAAATTTTTTTATACAGACGGTGTCGGTGGTTACAGCACCCTCATTTTATAGATGAGGTAAGAGAGAGTGCCTTTGCTCAGGGTCGTTCAGCCCACGAGGGGGTTCGGGATGGGCTCCAAGCCAGAACAGGGGCTTTGGATCAGACAAGCCCTGGGCATAAAGCCCACTTTGATCACTTGTGAGCCTCACTGAAATTTAATTTCCTCATTTCTGAAATGGCCATAATAATAGAAGCAAGGGTAGTTGTGCACATCAAGTGAGCTAAGTACAAAGGCCCCCATAAATGCCTGGTGAATAAATTAATACACAACCTGACTCCGTAGAAAGTTCTGCAACAAACAGCAGGCTGTAAGGAAACACTGGAATTCCTTGTGTGTTCTGACCACGCTCATTCTCCCCCCCTGACTTTTGCTCGTTTGCTTCCCTCTAGATCTTGCTGCGGCTAAGATCCTTAGCTCTTGCCACGTGGACTTTATTTCATGATTCTTGGCCTCGCTCGGGACTCCCGCTCTCCCCCAAGCTTGCTCTCCAAGAGTCCTTTCGCTGAGTTGGAAACTTCTTTCTCTCTTGCACAACTTCTCTGATTCTGCAGCTGTGACGCCCCACCTGGCAGGGAGCTCTGCTGTGGAGACAGAGCTGGCTTGGGGGCCTCAGCCAGGAACACAGAGACCTCACTGCCTTGGCCTGGCAGGGCACACCTTCTCCGTTTCTAGTCAGTGCACAAGAGAGGGCCTGCATCATTCCAAAGCCAACATTTTTCAGGCGTTGGACAATTTGATGGTGGAGTTCATTCCCCCCTCCCATCTGGCCTGGCTTATTGTGATCTGTCGAGTGGGGCCAGAAGGACTGCCAGATTGGGTAATTTTCTCAGAAAAGAGCTATAAAGATGAGAGTTTCAGATGTGCTTTCGGCATGAATCATACGTTGCAGGCACCAAGGCCAAAGTGAAGCACATGTCCACCCATGGGGGCCAGGCAAAACAAGGCCCAGGTTAGGTGTGCCATCCTTGGGGCTTCACATGTCAGAGGAGAGTTGTGCACCTGTGATTTTGGGGGGCTTATGTTAGGTATTTCCCCTAACCCTTTAGATGGAATTCATAGTAGTGTTTATTCAACCAGGAGTTATTAAGCTTTGAACTGATAGATGTGGTCCCTGCAGCCTAGCTGGGAAGATAGACATGTACAGTGACCATTGCTGTGCTGAGGGAAGGTGCGGAAAAGGCCCTCCATCCAGGCTTGGTAGAGGCGGTGGGGAAGGGGGTGACAGGTGTCAGGGAAACCTTGCCAGCGGGACTTATCATGCAGCCAGGGTCTAAGGGATGAGTGTAAATTAATTCGTTGCAGAAGGGAGATAAAGAGCAATCCAGGAGGAGGATATAATATGTGCTGAGGCCTGGAGGCGAGAGAGGGCGACTTGTTTGGGGAACAAGTGTAATTTCTCTGTGCGACTGGGATATAGGTAATGACGGGGTGGGGACGAGTGAGAGATGAGGGATCTCACTCCCTACTTTCCCCTCCTCCCTGTACTCCAGCTCATATCCAGGTAAGGTTTGCATGAGCACAATGTGCCTCAGACTTTGTGTCGAGTGAGAAATTCCTTACTATCGTAGATTGCTCAAGTTCTGGGGGGACTTTGAAAGCCCCCCCATTCAAGCCCATGTTGCTTGGTTCTGTCACTCATCCTCTGTTCATGCCTCTGTTTACCCTGGTGGTCTGAGCCCATTTATTCCTTCCTCATTCACGGTGCAACTCTTGAGCACTGATGTGACTTCGAATGACATTTTAAGAAATTTGAACGTTAACCTCAAGTCCGTCAAACGACATCAGGTGTCTAAAGGAAGGACAGAGTCCGTTGAGAGGAATAAGTTGTTCATATGAGAGAAAATGGACTGGAGATGGGTAGCTCAGGGGCAAAGAAACTATCCGGAGAGCAATGCCAATAGCCCAAGGTAGAGAAAATGACCATATGAACCAGAGCATTGAGCAGACGGTGAGCAGGAAGGAGGATTCTGGACAGATTTCTAAAGAGTGGTGTATGATAACCTTATCAGACCCACTCGCTGCTTGCTTCTTCATTAATCAGGGTAGTGGCTCCCCTCCTTGGCCACACATTAGAATCTCCTAGAGGAAAAACAGGCCCAGGCTTTATTTCAGGTGGAATGAATTAAAATTATTGAGGGTAGGGCCCTAGTTTCCAGATGATTCTACTGTGTTGCCACCACTAAAAATGATCATCCTAGGGAGAGTCCTCCAGGCTCTTGGCTCTTTGGAGAGTCCCCCAGTCCTTGGCTCTTTGGACTGGGAGCCATGTGACTTCTCGGAAATCAACCAGGAAGAAGTGCACTGTTATATGGACAAATAGGTTGAGTATGTTGATAGATACCAGACAGAGTAGTCTGTACTTAGAATTGTTATCTAATTTATCATCCAGACTGGGACACATTTAACTGGATATAACACTGGTCTGCAAGTGCAGGCTGGGATTGCGACGCTAAACAAAGACAAATGGCAGCTCCGTCTACATTCTGTCATGAGCTCCACTCCTCCACTTCTCTCTAGAATGTTCCCCCAAACACGCTTTCACTCCATCACTCACAAAAACTTTTCTTGTCCAGATCACCAGTTTCTACATTGTTGAAACTGATGGTCAGTTGTGTGTCCACACGTTATTTCACCCAACAATTGAAATGCTATCATGGTGTTGACATGTCCTGAATTTATGTTTCCGGCTCTGACTTCTTCAGTGAAATCCAGAGTGTTCTTCTTAACTCTCAATTTAACATCTCAGCTGGATGATAAAAATGTCAGACGTTAGTTTCCCATGGCTGAGCTCCCGAATCCCCCCCTCAATTCTCACATAAGATCAATTTCTTCTGTAGCCTTACACAATAAGATACCGCTGCACACTCATTAGAATGGTTAGTACTATCAAAAAACCAAAACCAAAACAGAAAACAGCAAGTGTTGGCAAGGATGTGGGAAAAAAGGAACACTTGTACGTTATGGGTAGGAATGTAAATTGATACACCCTCTACAGAAGACAGTGTGGAAGTTCCTCAAAAAAATGATACGTAGAATTACCATATAAGCCAGCAATTCCTCTTCTGGGTACAGATACAAAGGAAACGAAATCAGGTTCTTGAAGAGATATCTGCACCTCCACATTCATTGCAGCGTTATTCACAGTAGCCAAGGCATAGAGACCACCTACATGTCCATCTACAGATGAATGGAGAAAGATGTGATATATCTATTAAATATACATGTTCATACAGCATGGAATATTATTCAGCCACGAGAAAGAATGAAATTCTGCCGTTTGTGGCAACACGGATGGGCTTTGATGGCATTATGCTAAGTGGCTGCCAGGGCCTGGGGATGGGGGAAATGGGGAGATGTTGGTGAAAGCGTCCAAAGTTTCAGGTACAGGATGAGAAAGTTCTGGGGATCCAGTGTACATCCCGGCAACTGTAGTTAACAATACCGTATCAGATACGTGAAAGTCGCTGAGAGGGTAGATCCCCGATGTTCTCCCGATACACAAAAGTAATTATGGGAGGTGATGGAGGTGTTAAGTGATCCGATCATGGCAATCTTCTCGATAGGTAATGTGTACCAAAGCATCCTGTTGTACACCGTAAACTTACACGATGTTATATGACAATTACATCTCAATAAAACTGGAAAAAAACTCCCTTCTATCTAGTTGATCAGGCCAAAAATCATACTGCCTTCTCCGTATGTCCTCTACTTCCACATTTAGCTTGTCTTCAAGGGCTTTCGAAACACCTCCAGAATTTGTCCACCTCTTATCCACGATAGCCAGCACTCCGTCCTGAAACTCCATTATTTCTTATCGAGAGTATTGCACCAATGGGTCCCTGTCTGATTCTGTTTCTGTTCCCCTCCTGCCTCCTCCAACACTGCATCTAAATTACATTTTTAAATTTTTTTTTTCAACGTTTTTTATTTTTATTTTTTTATTTTTGGGACAGAGAGAGACAGAGCATGAACTGGGGAGGGGCAGAGAGAGAGGGAGACACAGAATCGGAAACAGGCTCCAGGCTCCGAGCCATCAGCCCAGAGCCTGACGCGGGGCTCGAACTCACGGACCGCGAGATCGTGACCTGGCTGAAGTCGGATGCTTAACCGACTGCGCCACCCAGGCGCCCCTAAATTACATTTTTAAAGCACATGCCAGTTGATCTCTTTTTGTTGTTCAAAACCTTCCAGTGGCTTCCCATCTCACACAGAGGGAAGGTCCTTAAGGCACCTTGCAGCCTCTGCACACTCATACCCATCATATCTTGTCTGCTCCCACTGTCCCCCAAAGTACACAGTGTTGTAGCCACACTGGTCTTAGCCTTGATCCTTAAACATGTCACTCTGGGGCAGATGATCGTTTGTTTAATTTTTAATGTTTATTTTTATTTATTTTTTAAATTTATTTTTAGAGAGAATGGGAGCAGGGGAGGGGCAGAGAGAAAGGGAGACGCAGAATCCAAAGCAGGCTCCAGGCTCTGAGCTGTCAGCACAGAGCCCAACGTGGGGCTCAAACCCATGAACTGTGAGATCATGACCTGAGCCAAAGTCAGATGCTCAGCCGACCAAGCCACCCAGGTGCCCCGATGATGGTTTTCTCTCACCTGGATTGTTGGCATTCCTGTTGCATCTGGTGGTGGGAATGTTCCCTCTGCCTGGGATGCCCCGTACTCCAGCATCCGCCTCCTCACTCTTTTATTTCGAGTCTTTGTTCCAAAGTCACCTTTTATTAGAGACCTTGCTGGAACCCCTGCCCTGCAGCATGCCATGTATTCTCTGTCCCACTTTGTGCTTTATGTTTCTCCATAGTATTTTCACCACTTGATGTACTTCGTATTATACTTATTTATTGTTTCTCTCCTATTCACTTAAATATAAGCACCGTCAAGGCAAGGATTTTTTTTTTTTTTTTTTTTTGTATTCCCAGTGCCTAGAAAAGTGGCTAAAATATGGTGAGTGTTCAGTAAATATTCAATGCATAAATAAGCTATCAGAGTTGGAGAGAAGGCTGCAGTCTGGTTTTTGAGAGGACGATATCAATGCTTTCCTAGTGACCCACTACCGGAAGCAAGGGACGGTAGAGATGGATGTCCTGTGCAGATGCTTTGGGACGTGTAATCCAGCAGACATTTACTGAGCACTTAAACCATGTCAGGAGCAGCTTCTGGGCTGCTTGTAACCTAGCAGAGCTCATAAGCTGCTGAAAGATATGTAGATATAAACTATGACATTAAGAAGAATGACTTCTGGAGTGCCTGGGTGGCTCAGTCAGTTAAGCATCCAACTTTTGATTTCAGCTCAGGTCATGATCTCACGGTTCTTGGGTTCGAGCCCCATGTTGGGCTCTTCACTGACAGTATGGAGTTTGCTAGGGATTCTCTCTCTTCCTATCTCTGCTCCTCCCTGACTCATGCTCTGTCTCTGTCTCTTTCTTTCTCAAAATAAGTAAGATAAAAAAAAAGAAGAATGACTTCTGCACATCAAGTAAGTGGAAGCATGTGGAGTGGAAGCAGAAGGGAGGAGAGATGCATCCAGGGGAGGAAGGATGGCTCACCAGGGAAGCTTCCACAGAGGAGGGCATTGGAGTTACATTGGAATCATCTGATTCGGCAGAGGGAAGATGAAGGACAGGATGTGTGTAGAAGTCGGCAAGAGCAGGGTGTGTTTGGTCAGTGGGGAGGAGGTCATCGTGACTGCTTTGTGAAGTGATTTAGAGGGGATACAGATACAGACAGATGGTAGAAAGCCGGGTCTTTTGTGGGGAGAGGGTGGCGCCATGCTGGAGAATTTGGCTATTTTTCCTTAGGGAGTCCATTGCATTTTGGAGACGTTAAGTGACGTGTTGTAAGCTGACTTTATAGCACAATAACTCAGCTTGTCAAGTTGAAGAGAGCAGAAGTTTTGAGACCAGTTAGGAGACTATTTCCCGGATATGACATCATGGGCTGAAGAAGAGACGCCTTCTTGCCTACTGTCTTCATCCTTCACCTACCGCAGTCTTGACTTAAACCCAACACTTGTAGGGGACATTTCAACCCCTCCTCTCCCCGTCCATTTATGCCCCCTTGATCTGTTTCTTTGTTCATTCCATTAGTTTGTATGTGTTGACTCAGCATCTGCTCTCTCCTGGGACTGTGCCAAGTGTGCTGAGAACACAGTGATGAATAACGTGGACATCGATGATGTCAAGGGCAAAGAAGGAAAGGAATAGAGGGATGCAAGGAAATAACCAGGAGTGGGCCAGGGGAAGGGAGAAGAACAGGACTATCCCAGACAGAAGGGACATGTGTAAACGCACTGCAGGGAGAAGCATTCTGTGGGTCTCCTTTGCCAGAATGGGAGCACTGCATCTTTATGGCCCTGCAGAGCACCTGGGCATAATCAGTGCTTAGGAAATATTAGTTTAATGAACGAATGAAGGCATGAGCTAAGTGCATGTATGATTGGCTATTTGACAAGACGCCCCAGACCTGTCTAAGTCCAATGTGGCTTCATTCCAGTGTGCCTTGTATTTAAGTGAATTAATGATCTGGGTAATAGCAAGCGGTCACTCCTATTTGTGGTTACAATCTGGGAGTAGAGGAGAAAAACATCTTGTATGTGCGTGTGTGTAACAGAATTCTAGAGGTACTTTGTTGACTGTAACACTAGTTGTAATTCATGCTCTTTTACTGCTGATTCATTTTTCCTGGAAATCTGAGAATAAGAGCAGATCTGAGCTGAAAAAGGCTTTAGAGATCAGGTGCCCCATTGCTTTGTTTTCTTCTGAGACCTAAACACACTCAGTACCTTGTCTGTGGTACTTGCAAAGCTGGTTACATAAAAATGGTTGGAGCAGGGATATTGGAGGTAAGAAGAAGTTGTCAAAGCCTGAACGATAGTTCTTAATTCTCAAAAGGCAGAGAAAGAATTCTAAAGAGGATGGACGAGAAGGGTTGGTGGTGATAAATGCCAAAAACCAACGCAAAAAAGACAAGTTCTGGATTTGGGTCTAAAAAAAGGAACTAAAAGGAGCTATTTTTTTTTCAGATATGGCCTTTCTGCTTCTGAGGAATAATAGAAAACCCACATCAATCTAGCTTTCTTTAGAGAGCTATAAAGATTTTACCTAGGAATTTTCATGAAAAGCTTTGCTTTTTCTCCAAGACCGCCTGGTAATTATTTTGCCAGCAGAGTGACCCCCTACAGTCAGCAGTCTGTTTTGTTCTTTTATCTTTGTGCTGTGTGGTGTTGGGTCTAAGGAATATTTCCCTGATTCAAGGTCACAAAGGTTTTCTCCTCTTTTCTTCTGGAAATTTTATAGTTTCAGGTGGCACATTTAGGTCTGTGGTTCATTTAGAGTGGATCCTTGTTTATGACACAAAGTAGGGACTCAAGAATGTTTTGTTCTGTTTTGTTTGCTCATGCATATCTAATTCTAGCACCATTTGTTGAAAAGACGGCTCTTGACCAAATACCCTTTGCACTTGTATTGAAAATCATATAATTGTTTGTGTCCTTATACCTTTGGACTCTATTCTGTACCATCGGTCTATGTGTCTGTCTTTGTGCCAACATCACTGTTTTGGTTAATGTAAATTTATAAGTCTTGAAATCGGATAGTGGAAGTCCTCCAACTTTGTTCTGCCGTTTAAAACTTGTTTTTGGTTAATCTTTGCATTTTCATATGAATTTTAGAATCAGTTTGTCAATTTACCTAAAAAATTTTGCTGGGATTCTGATTGGGATCGTGCTGAGTCTGTCCATTAATCTGGGGAGAATTGACGTCTTCATACTGAGCCATCTGCCTTAACGATTGTGGTAATCTCTTTATTTGGGTCTCCTTTAACATCGCTCAGCAGTGTTTTACAGATTTCAGTATGCAGGTATTTCACAGCTTTTTCAGATTCATCCCTAAAAATTTTATGTTTTTGATGCTGTTGGAAGTGTTATCTTTTTATGATTTTAATTTCTGATATTTCATTGCGAGTATATAGAAATACTATTGATCTTTGTATTATTGATCTTGTACCCTACATCTTTGCTAAAGTCACTCATTTCTAGTAGCTTTTCTTTGGTAAGGTCTATAGGATTTTCTACATAGATGATGGTGTCATCTGTGAATAAAGTCAATTTTACTCCCTTTCTAATCTTAATGTCTTTTATGCCTTTTTTGTCTGAAAACTCTTTCAAGGCAGTCAGCTGGGAAATTGTGGGACTCAATTTGTTTATTTCTTT
This sequence comes from Panthera onca, assembly GCF_046562875.1. Taxonomy (NCBI): domain Eukaryota; kingdom Metazoa; phylum Chordata; class Mammalia; order Carnivora; family Felidae; genus Panthera; species Panthera onca. Next base: position 176,189,370 of record NC_138346.1, read on the forward strand.
TTTTTTTTTTTTTTTTTTAAATTTTTTTTTAACGTTTTATTTATTTTTGAGACAGAGAGAGAGCATGAACGGGGGAGGGGCAGAGAGAGAGGGAGACACAGAATCGGAAGCAGGCTCCAGGCTCTGAGCCATCAGCCCAGAGCCCGACGCGGGGCTCGAACTCACGGACCGCGAGATCGTGACCTGAGCTGAAGTCGGACGCTTAACCGACTGAGCTACCCAGGCACCCCTCAATTTGTTTATTTCTCACATCTCTTGAAAACCTATGTGTGTGTATATATATACATATATACATATATATATATACATATATGTATATATATATACATATATGTATATATATATACATGAAAACCATATATGTACATGTGAAACATATACTACATATGAAAACATATGGATGAGAATAAATCCAGTGTCTCTTACTCCATGTTGACCCAAAGCAGAAATTCTCCCCAGTTGGATTTGAGATAAAGACAAGAGATGAGATTTTAAAAAATAATCATCAGACCCTTGAGCCAGGTCATAGAGCTCAAAGAGCTCTTTGAGCCCATTGCACTTAATTTCTCATGGGAGCAGACCACCTGTGAAGAGCTACTGTTACTAAGGGGGCAGCAGGTGCCAACGGATCCAAATTAGTTTCAAGGTCAGTAGTGACGGTGACAAAAACAGTTCCTTACGTGTGGGTAGCCCTTCATGGTTTATCAAATACTTCTACATTTGTGAGCTCATTTGGCTTGGCTCTCATGGCCTCATGGGAAACTAACGAGGGGAGATTATCCCTATTTATTGGTAAGGACATGGAAGCTCAGAGAAGTGAAATTACTTTTTCAAGGACATAGAGTTAAGGAGAGGAGACCTGGGGCTGCTATTTGAACCCAGCGCTGTCCACCTACTTGTCCCACTCTTAAAAAAATGTATTTATTATGGAGAATTTCAAAGATCTAAAGTAGCCAGAAGTGTGTGATGAATGCCCGTGTACTCACTATGTAACTTTCACAGTTGTAACCTCGTGGGCATTCTTGCTTCATTTGTACCCTCATCTGCTTATTCCCACTCTGTAAGACAAATCTCAGCTATAGTATCATTTCCCAGGTAAATAGTTTCATAGGTATTCTAAAAGCTAAGGAGTCTTTTAAGAAGATGTAATACTAATACCAGCTCACACCTAAAATTAGCTTTAATCCCTTCATGTCATCAATTACCCAGTTTATAAGTTTCCAGTTGTCTCATAATGTCGTACTTTTTTAGTTTATTTGAATTCAGATAAGTCCCACACATTGTTACTGGTTTCTCTTAATGTATGTGTTTCTTTTCAACCTCTTTTTATCCCCTTGTAGTGTATTTATTGAAAAATGAGATTATTTTCCTATAGTGTTTCCCAGTCTGGATTTTGCTGATTGCACTTTTGTAGTATGGTTTAACATGTTCCTTTTTCTTTTGTCATTCCTGAAAATTAGAAGTTGTACCTAGAAGCTTAATCAGACTTAGGGTCAATTTTTTTTTTTTATTTTGGCAAGAGAACTTCACAGCTGATATAGTGGTCCTCCTCAGGGTCACATCATATCGAGTTATCTTGTTTTCTTCCTTCCTTCCTTTCTTTTTTTTTTTTTTTAACATTTATTTATTTTTGAGAGACAGAGACAGAGCATGAGCAGGGGAGGGGCAGAGAGAGAGGGAGATACAGAATCCAAGGCAGGCTCCAGGCTCCTCTGAGCTATCAGCGTAGAGCCCAATGTGGGACTTGAACCCACAGACTGTGAGATCGTGACCTGAGCCAAAGTCAGATGCCTAACTGACTGAGCCACGCAGGCATCCCTAGTTGTCTTGGGTTTTGTGATGTTAGCAGCTACTATACTTAAAACCTGCATCTACTAATTCATTATAGGTTGGAAAATGAGGATATTCTTTTTTTTTAATGTTTATTTATTTTGAGAGAGAGAGAGAGACAGCAAGCAAGAGCGGGGGAGGGGCAGAGAAAGAGGGAGAGAGAGAATCCTAAGAAGGCTCTATGCTGTCAGCAGAGAGCTCGATGTGGCGCTCCATCCCATGAACTGTGAAATCATGACCTGAGCCAAAATCAAGAGTCGGACACTTAATTGACTGAGTCACCCAGGCACCCCTGGAAAATGATGATATTCTATCATCCGTCTGGGATTCTTTCCTTTATATTCTCATACACTTTTCTTAACTAATAGAGAATCAAAATGTGAAAACTTAACCCAGATCATCTTGAGACCAGTTAAGTAATACAAATACAAATATTAGGACAAAAAATAAATTCTCTTCCATCTGTATGACCTAACACTTCACTTTTTATGAAAAGCCTGTAATTATATCAACTTACCTGCTTGTAAATAACCCCAGGGGCAGGACACATGTGTGTTAGATTGATACAAAAATGGCTTCCAATGAATCATGCCTCACTGTGACCAGGTCCCTTTTTGTAATTTGACTTTGCCTTCCTCTAATCAAATAGTGGATTCTCTTTGCTCAACTCATGATTCTTGACTGACTGTATAACTTGCTTTGCCCAGTAGAATATGGAGGAAGTGACGCTCTGGGAAGGTATGCTTTGAGAGTCCATATGGTTTCTACTTTTGTGGTTGTACAATGCCATGCCAGGAGAAAAGCTCCCCCCACCCCACCACCTGCCCTGTCTAGCTCCTTATGTCTGAAAAGACCCTGTACAAAGAAAGGGACTCAGAGACTTAGTTGTATTACTTGGGCCGAGGTCCCAACTGACCCACCAGCTGAATGCTGCCCTATGAGTGGGCTCACACTACTTGAGTGCATCTGTCTAACCAATGCACATAATGGTGATCAACAAGGTCTTGATGTTTTAAGTCACTACATTTAGGGTGATTTGTTGTATGGGAAAGGCTAATGAAATGGGGGGTATGGTATCCACATTTTACTGAGAAAGCTAAAGCCCAGGTAGAGAAGATATCCCAATTAGAAGGCTATAGAACTAGGTTAGAATTTAGGATTTCTGACTTTCAGGCCAGTGTTCTTGCCATCTCTGTGGTTCTGTCTTTGCCAAATTTACTAGCTATCTTTATCTAAACTCCCTATTATCCTAAAGTAACCCCTGAGGTTGAGCTTCCTGACACCTCCAGAAACCCTGTAAATTGAGCTGTGTTTAATAACTTAGCTATTAGCCAGGGCTCTAGAAATTCCCTTAAGGGAAATAGAAACTGAAAATCTTTAGTGAAGTTTTAGCCTTAGCTATATTTTTAATTCCTGTCATTACTTAGTCTTTGGGGAAAGAAACTTGAAAATTCTCAAATTGGGGTGAATATGGAGAAGACCTGCCATATGCATAGGGTTAAGGGCTTTTAAAAGTACCCAAGCCTAACAACCACTTTTTGTGTAAGCCAAGTAGGTGTTGACTGATTCTATCAATTTGTAAGTCCAAACAACTTCCAGATGGTTCCAATAATAGGAAATGTATCTTACATTTGATTAGTGCCTTTTGGTTTACAAAGCAGTTTCACATCTGTGTCCTTATTCTAACCCCACAATGGACCTTGCGAGGAAGTGGGCAAAGGGTTATTGGTTCCATTTTCTAGATGAGGAAACTGAGTCCTAGAAAGGGGAAGTGACTTGCACAAAGCCAATGTCTAAGCAAGCAGAAGAGCCACGATTTAAACCAAATCTGATTCCATAGTCAATGATTTCACCACTCCACTACCTTTACTCTTGTCACAGTGTTTCTTTAGAATATCATCCATCCATATCCATTTTAATAATAACAATGAAAAGAGCAACTATGATGTGGCAAGTATAGATACAGACTCAAAAAGAAGGAGCTCACAGTCTGGCAGGGCAATAGATATAGAGACATATACAATAAATAATAATAATAATAATAAATGTTGATCAAGTGCTATGTGTCTAATCTTGTTCTAGAAGTCTTACGTATCTTCCTGAATTCTGAAAACAATCTTGTATGGTCCATGCTGTATTGTCCTCATTGAATAGGTAAGGCAGCTGAAGCATAATCACGTTTGAACTAACTTCTTTTTCTTTTTCTTTTTTTTTTTTTAAAGTTTATTTACTTTGGGAGAGAGAGAGGAGGGGAGGGACGGAGAGAGAGGGAAGAGACAGCATCCTAAGCAAGCTCCGTGCTGCCAGTGCAGAGCCTGACCTGGGGCTCAAACCCATGAACCATGAGCTCATGACTTGAGCCCGAGCCAAGAGTCAGATGCTCAACCGACTGAGCCACCCGGGTGCCCCTTAAGGAACTTCTCAAAGAAGCACAACTTCCAAGTGGTAGAACTGGGATGGTACCTTCCAGAGTGGAGGTCTACAGAGGGTGAGGAGAAGCACGAGGGAGAGATTCCTGGTGTTCCAGAAAAATCCCAGGAAGACTTCGCTGAAGACAATCTGCATGAACTGGGACCTGAAGGACCTTGGGTCTGTCCGGAGGCATGGACAATGTGATGAGTAGGTGGTGTTAGGGAATGGCATGGCCATGGACCCATGAGCAGTTCACCGTGGTGAAGCTTCGTATGAAAGCATTCGCACAGGGAGATAGATACACACACCACAACCGCATGGACAGTTGCACCTCAGGAGCTGATAGCGTGGTAGGCGGTGTGGGTGTTTATCATTCCCTTTGACCTCAACACCATGGAACTGGGACGAGGAGCGCCAGGCTAATCTGCTTGTCTGGCTCATTTGCCTGTATCTGCGTCTTTTTGCCAGCTCTCATTTGCGATGTTTACTCCAGTTTCATGCTGGTCCACACCCTATGGGCCACTTCTCAGTATCAGGGCTAATTATCATGATTATTGAGAGTTTTACTTAGCATAATTACCGTCAACATGCATTTTGATTAATAGTCATTAACAGTAATTTCTTAGATTCATTATTATAGCTGGGATTTAATTATTTAATTAATACAACAATTAATAATAACTTGTATTTATATGGGGCTTGATAGTTTGCAAAGTGGTTTCAAATACAGAGTCCCGTTTGATCCTCCCCGAAACTCCAGGAGGTAGGCAGGGTGTGGGTTGTTGCCCTCGTTTTATAGACAAGGAGGCTTAGGTGAGACAGTGAGGACTTGTTGGTTTCCTGCCTCCCCGTCTGGGTCTCTTTCTTTCTCTGCCTGCAGCGTCTCAGAGTTTCACCCAGGGTGATATTTGAGCCAAATCTTAGGGGATGGGTAGCAGTGAGCCAGCAGGCAAAGAAAGTGGGGGTGGGGGGGGAGAGAAATCGCGAAGACAGTGCTGGTGTAGAAAGAACATGGTCCATTCAGAGAACTGCCAGTATTTCATAACATCCGCAGGGCAGAGTGGAGAGCATCTGGGAGTCAGGTGAACCTGGATTTGGGTCTCTGTTCTGCCGCCTGGGTGATCTTGGGCAGCTTCCTGAATCTCGGTGTAAAAAAAGGTATAAAAATACCTCACAGCTTTCCGAGAATTTGTGCAAAAGTGCTACAGAGAATCAGGCATGTCTTAGACCCTCAATAAAAGACAGCAATGTAGTATCATTGCCCTGATGACAGGGTAGGCTGGATTCTGATGGTGTGGTGGTGCAATGTGATGATTCCAGGAGGATATATACAAATCAAATTGTGGAGAACACCAGCAATCTGGGCTTTGTTATCTAGTGAATAGGGAGTCGCAGGAAGGTGCTCGGCAGGGCTGAGATGGTTGGATCTTTGTTTTAAGAAGCTCATTTTGGCACCAGTGTGGAGGTGAGGGGCTGGTTAGGAGCCTGTTTAAACAGAGGTGGGAAGGTCTGTGCTTAAGTATGACAAGAGTAGAGAAGAGGACGCAGACTGGAGACCATCCAGGTGATGGACCTGGCTGAGGGCATGATTACATGTGTGGGTTCAGGAGCCGGAGGATTATGCCACGGTCCCCCGTTTGGGCAAATTTGTGGCCAGTGGGCCATCAACAGAATGTTGGCTTTCAGAGGCTTCCCGTTAGAGCCTTGCAGGCATTTCCTAAGGACGGAGATTATTCCACAGAGCTTTAATTCCTTACAGGACTGCCATCTGAGCCATTGTAGCAGGGCAGAACTTGTTGACCAAATGAAAGAAAACTTTCATTTTCTTTGTTAATCAGTACTTCACAGCATGAGAAAGTTCAGCAGAAACCAATTATAATTCGATATCCCTGAAGCGGGTGAAATGAAAAAATAAGCAGAAACCAGGTGGTGTCAGCACAGAATGAATCCAGAGGAGCAATGTTTATGTCTGTTTTGAAAAAAGCAAGAAGAGCCCAACATTTGGATCCAGGATCAATTAACTCTATTTGTTTCCTGAGTTAAATTCTGTCGATACAGAGTTCTAAAATATATATATAATAAAAATATATATATTTTAAATATATATGATATATAAGATATATAATATATGATATATAAAATAAAAATATATAAGATATATATAAAAATATAAATATATATATATATATATATATATATATATATATATATATATATAGCCTAAAACATTTGGGTCTGCCTATTGGCTGGCTCTTCACAAACACACTCGTATTTCAAAGCACAGGTTTGCTTTAAATAGAGAAAGTTTGAAAATCATGGCATACTGGAATGATAAGATATAAAATGATGATAATAGCTCACTTTTGTTAAAGTGGAGTTCTTTCCTAAGCAACTCCCTTTCAGACCCACTTAATCTTGCGATCATAGAAGTAGGCAAGCACAAATTATTACTCTCACTCTGCACACGATAAAATGGAGGCACAGAGATTAGGAGTCTTGTCCAAGGCCACACAGCTTGACAGTGGCATAGGTGGATCCCAGGACTTCTGGATTATGAACACCTCGCTTTAGTTTCAAGGAGGCCAACGCATAAGGCATCAGTCACAGGCAGTAGAGGATAATTAAGTGTGGGAGTTGAGTGCAGGACTTTGGAGTCGTTTCAGGATTTGAATGCGACCCCTACCACTTACTAGCTGTGGGACTTTGGGAAAATCAGTGGGCCTCTCTTAGCCTCGGTTTCCTTATACGTAAATTGGAGGTCACTACTTCTCATGGTTGTTGTGGGAATCAAATGAGGTAAAGATAGAACACTGTGCCTTCTCATCTCAGACCCTGCCATGTGTTATATCTCCCATAAATGATAAATGTTGTTATTAATTTAGTAGGTACTCTTTGGAGTGGCTTCTTGATTCATAGAGAGTTTCAGAGAATAACCCCCCAGTGCACAACCGTGAACCCCCAGTAGCCATGTTTCTGATCCTAGTTGCAGCTGATTGATTCCTGGGTGGACATTTGATGCACCCTGGTCCAATCAGAGATCTTTCCTTGAGTTTAAAAATTGAAACAGCAGGTCCCTCTGTAGTGCTAGAGTCCCCACAACCATGGATAACCAAACTCCTGCTGCAGAGAGGAAGAACTATGGTGGGTGGTAAGACAGAGTAAAGCCCATGGGTAGAAAGTTAGACAAGAGGGACAGAGGGCTCTGGGGAGTCTGTTTGTTCCTGAGGCCCCAGTGGCTTCCTGACCCTCTTATGCCCTAGTGCTAAACATTTCCTTACTTCCTCAATCCTGACATACCTACCATCCATCATTTACCTAAGCTAGTTGAATTTAGATTCTTGTCGTTTACAGATAAGTGTCCTGACTAATGCCATTATTGTTTGCCAGTCTTAATCACCCACTTGGGTAACATTCTGGTCAGATTAGAAAGCCCTTGAAAATAGAGTCACAAGGCAGATCCAGAGGTCAGCACGGAAGAATGTAGCATGAATGCTGGCTCCCTGTCTGTTTCCTATATGACCTTGGCCAGATGACTTCGTCTTCTGGTGCCTCAGTTTCTTTATCCACAGAATGGAGTTCTGCCTGAAAGTATCTGGCACTTAGCAGGTGCTCAATAAACATTAGCTCCCTTTCCAATTCCTTTTCCCTTTCCCATTTCTCTTCCCTTGCATGATGCTGGCGTCGGCCCTGTTAATACGAGAACAAATCAACTCTGAGCTGTGAGTTTGCCATCAGAATGATGTTCCCCAGTAGGATCATTATTCACTACCAGTGCCACTTCCTGGAACATCCCCACCCCCATCTTGGCCCTTCCTTTGTTCTCTTGGTCCCATGACACATGCTAGCACTTGCAGTTTCCCAAGAGTGTCACATGCTGTCTTGTTTCTGGCTCTCTGTGTGTGCTGTTTCTCCATATGTATCATCAAACAATCCCTCATCTGGTGGATCCTGGTGCATTCCTCAATTCTCAGCCTAGGTATCACTCCCCCTTAGGCAGATGAACTACCGTCCTTTCCATTTCCACAAGTGTGGTGTCCTTTCTTATCAAGCACTGAGTCACGTTTTCTTGTAGTTGCCTGCTTTACTTGTCCCTTTCTCTCCTTTTTGGTACCAGTTTCCCCCAGCTCTTCTCCCCCTGCCCCAACTATGACCCCAATCTTGCCTACTTATCACTCCTTCAGGGACTCTTTCTCTGACTTCAATGACAAGGTGTGTTCCTTTGTGTCCCCATTTCATCCACCCGTGGTTCCATGTCCTGCTTCTCATGGCACCCATCACAGTGTGAGAGTCTTTTGTGAAGGTCTGTCTCTGCTTTTCGCTCACCTCTTTAGCATCAGCACCTCTCACAATGTTGTCCCTTGTGTATATTCATTGACTAACCTGCAGAATGAAACAATCTCTAAACTCTCTGGACCTAGCATAACACCTGCTGCACAAAAGGTGCTTGCCTGCTAAAGCGTGGTCGTATGTTTTAACCAGTGGAACCTGGGTTCCACTGGTGAGCATGGAACCGTCCACTGGGACCTAGCACAAAATAGTGGCAAAAATGATAATCCCAACTGACTGCTGGATTGATGATTTGAGGTTGATGTGGAAATTGTAGAGCTTTGGGGGATCAGAGTTCTGGGTAGAGATCCTGGCGTGGCCACTTACTCTCCCTATCTGATCTTAGGCAATCAGCTAAGTCTTTCTGAGACTCAGTTTCTTCATCTGTGCAGTGGCATAGAGGATTGTGAAGAGGATAAGACTCTGTATGTAAAGTGCTCTTTGCAGAGCAAGCAGTCAGTTGTGGCTGTTATAACCTGGATAGTTCCTACCTACACGTGGCCAGTTTGGCCTTGACATCTGGATAACCTTCTATATTTTTCACTCCGTTTGGCATGGACTGGTGGAGCTCCCTAACAAGCAGGCCATTTTTCCATCAAGCTCAGCCACGGATTTTCCATGAAAAACTTTTTACTGAACTGGAACCACTTTGGCTGTAGGCACCAACGGTCAACATGTCCCCATGGAAAGAAGCTGAGCTGGAAATTCTTTATACTCTGAGTATCTGGAATGAAGGGGGATCCAAATGATTAAAGTCTCCCGAACCCCACGAGCTGTAAAAGTAAGTTGTAAAAGAGAGAATGGTTCATTATGGCTTTTATTACTCCGACTTCCATGAGGGATGTAGGGGCTACATCCAGGCCACCAACTGTGTCCAGGATTTTACTGTTGGGTAAGCCTCAGATGGTCCCACTATGGCCAAGAACAGGTTCTTAGAATTCAGAAGCAGTGCTGAGGCTTCCTTAGGCCTAGACAAGACTGGGAGAGATCGTCGGTGCCACTTAAAGTTGGTCAGATACCAGGCAGAGACATTATACGTCGTACCTCTGTCTCTTTGCCTGTGCTGTTTGTTTCTTTTCCAAGAACACGGTCCCCAGCTCACCCACATCCTAGACTCTTGCACTTATGTATGGCAGGCAGCGTATCGGTGGTCAACAAAAAGAGCGTGGGGGTAGGAATTAGACTGATGCGGGTTTGAATTCGGACTCTGTCATCTGCCAGCTGTGTGGGCCAGTGACGCCCCTAAACCTGTTCTATCTCTTTAAAAAAATGGCTAGTCATGATACCCACCAAAGAGGGATGTTGTGAAGATGAACGTGACAGTGCACGTACTGTGCCTAGCACATTGTAATGCTAATACACGATAGCAACTTCTACTTATTCTTTGAGTCTCAGCTCAAGCTCTCTTTCTTCTTTGTTTTATATCCCCATCGCTTCTTGGCCAGCTCCCCATGTGACTATTTACCGCACTGGATGGTGACGGTCCCAATTCTACAATGCAGGCCTTATTCACCAGGCGCTTAGGATATGTTTTGATACTGACCACCTCCTTCTGTGATTTTGACTGCTCTTCCCCCCACCCCCACTCCCAACCCCCTTCTCGTGACTTCTCTCCCCATTTATAAAATGAGGCTCTTGGGCTGCGATCTGTTACTTGATTCTCCATGATCTTTTACGCTTTCGGGCCTTCTCAAAACTTGAACCAAATTACAAAGGGAAGCTGACTAGCCTCCTTCCCAAATCCCCCAAATATCTTTCCTTCTGGAATATTTATTATTTATACACCACTGAGCCTAGGTCGGCCGTTTCTCAAAAGAGCTGCACAAAGTGAATTCTCCAACTGGGGGCAGGGTTGTGGGGGGCGGGGAACAAACAGCCGATTGAAAGGGATTTCACGCCTGAATGCTCTCATTCTGCTCACGCCTGGACATCAGGGCTGCTACCTTTCTGTACATTATCAAGGGAACTGGGGTTTGTCACTTGCACCAGACCCTGGCCTCTCCCAGAGAACCTCCAGAGAAGGCCTCAGCGGTTACCGTAGAAACGTCTTCCTTCCTGGATGCAGACCCATGAAGGCTCAGGCGGCCCCAGCCCAAGAGGGGCCTTGTTTAAACAGGAAAGAGCAGACAGTTTAATGGGTAGCTTTGCAGCTCCGATTCCTACACAGTTTACAGTAGTTGGAACAATAAAACTCATAATGAAGGTTTCTTTCTTTTACAGCTAACTTTTTTGTTTGTTTTTTTGTTGTTGTTGTTTTTCCTTTTCTTCGGTTTGTCTCTTTTTTTTTTTCTCGAACACTAGCTGATGGTAAGCAGGGAGGATTTTAATGTTTCTTTCAATTTTAATTACTGGGGAAGTGACATTAAAGAAGCACAGTGTTGTATGTACATTTATCTCATTTGTTCTTTATGGTATTTCTCTGACATGTGTAATTATGGTAGGAAGACTAAATCAGAGAACTTTGTTGCCCACGCAGGGACACATGACCGCTGGTGAGAAGTAGAACTGTTAAATGAATAACCACAAAAGAATACATTCCGGTTTCATTAATAAATTATGAATTAAATGTGGACTTCCCCATAGCTAAGTAGCCTTTGTAATTTGATCCCCAAGGAAGGGTAACATTTAGCTTGCAGGTGTATTAATGAGTTATTACTAATGCAAGGAAATAGTCAACGAAGACCATTATTGAACTCTTTTTTAAAATTTTTTTTTTTTTCAACGTTTTTTATTTATTTTTGGGACAGAGAGAGACAGAGCATGAACAGGGGAGGGGCAGAGAGAGAGGGAGACACAGAATCGGAAACAGGCTCCAGGCTCCGAGCCATCAGCCCAGAGCCTGACGCGGGGCTCGAACTCACGGACCGCGAGATCGTGACCTGGCTGAAGTCGGACGCTTAACCGACTGCGCCACCCAGGCGCCCCGTTTATTGAACTCTTTTTGGGGGAACTTTGTCCTTGGTTGCCTTTGGAGACTTGAGACCTCACAATTTGTCAAGAAACACAGTCTGCCTGGTTGCAATCTTCTTTGGTTATAGTCATTAAACACCCCTTGTATATCAGATGCTTTTATCATGCTCTCTCTCTGTTTTTTTTTTTGAAACTTTATTTATTTTGAGAGAAAGAGAGAGAGGGAGAGGGAGAAAGAGAGCGAGTGCCTTGCTGTCAGGGCAGAGCCCAAGGTGGGGCTCGAATCTGTGAGCTGTGAGATATGACCTGAGCTGAAGTCAAGAGGCAGATGCTCAACTGACCGAGCCACCCGAGAGCCCCTACCCATACCGTCTTATTTTATGCTAGTAATAACCCTATCGGGTAGATCCTACTATTTCCATTTTACTGATTCAGTAAATAGAGTCACAGAACAGCAAAATAATTTGTTCACAAATCAAATTCAATTCTCTCTGGTAACCAAGCTCCGTGCTTTGCTGGTTCTTCTACTGTGTCTCCTCAGAGGAAATTCTTATGAGAAAAGTGAAGATCGATTGTCTCAAGGTAGAGGCATCTGTCTAACTCTCAGAAGCAGGTGATCTGTTACAAATTTAGCCTGAGCTATAAGAAGTATTTCTGCAATTCTGAAAAGGAACGGGATTACTGGAGTATCCAGTGGGCACTCTGGTTGGAGACTGAACTCTTTCACATTTATAGAACAGGGAAACAGTAACCTTCTGAAAGGCAGTTATTACCCTGGGAAGGTCCTGGGGAAGAGCGGGCAACTGCGGAGAGTTATGAAGTGTGAGAAATGCCCCAAGCCAGTCGGGCAGGTCTTTTTAAAAGCCAGTGGAGAGTTTTATCAGGCCAAGGGGAGCTTTAATTGATGGAGTCTCTCTTATACGCAGGACAGTTACTGTCCTTTAATGTGCTTATTAAACCAAGAGCAAGAAAATTACCGTATGTGTGTGTTTGTGTGTGTGTGTGTGTGTGTGTGTGTGTGTGTGTGTGTGTATGTCTGAAGAGGGATGAGTAGAGGCTCGGTGGCTGGACGGGACCTGCTGATGTATTCCACATGTCCAGAACCCATAGTGAATGCCAATCTCTAGCACTATTAAATGAGCGAATGAGTGAATGAACTAATGAACAAACAACGTAGGAAGGGAAGTGGCAGATCCCAAGCTGTGGGAATGCCACAAGTTCCTGCTCTGTGCCCGGTCTCCAGGTGAGGCCTGTTAGCAAGCATCCAAGCTCCCTTTGCTGTGCCATCACCGTGTCGTTGCACAAGCCTTGTCCTCTGTTGCGGATGCCCTCTCTAATCCTCCTCCCCAGACCTTAGTCACATGGCATGTGCTTCTTTTCCTTCTACAATCACTTGCCTCTCCATTTTCCTACTTTGTTGTATATACCTCGCTGAGAGCACTGTGCTCTCTGTTTGTTCCTTTATGTGTCCTAATTTACACTAGAGTGTGAACTCCTAGAAGGGAGAGACCAGAGCTTTTATGTCTTTAGTGCTTGGTGTGTTTTCTTGCACACAGGAGGATTTGTAAAGGAATGGATGAATGAACCAATGAATGGATGCACTAGACACACCCTCTTACTTCAACCTGATGGCCTAGACTAAAAACTGAAAGGCTCTGTGGTTCCCTGGGGAATATTAGCACGGGGCTCAGAGAACTGGGTTCAGGTCTCACATTTGCCACCAGCTTGCTGGCTGACTTTGGGGAAGTCACTTGCCATCTCTGAGCCTCTCAGTCCCCGTGGGTTATCCCCATGAAAGGGTTGACCTAGATAATGCTCAATACTGCTCTCACCTCTTAGGTTCTAGAACTTAAGGTTTTAGCAAGAGTCTCTGTAGATTTAGAAGCCATCTCCCCACCCAAGTTCTTGCTCTTGAGGCCACATCTTTGAAACTGTATTTTGCAGAGTTCTGGTTCTATAAAATGTTACTAGATCTTCTGCAAAAAAGGAATCATAGCACTTGAAAAGGGTGGGGAAGCAAAGTTAAGGACATGACCTTACTGCAGTTGTTGTTGTTGTTGTTGTTGTTGTTGTTGTTTTTCACTTGATCTAAAACGGGCACTGGGACACCCGAAGACAGACATATCAATTAACTAGACATGTTGCAGTCGTTTGTACCCTGTGGAACGAGTCCTCTGTAGGGAAAGCTCTGTGCAGGCTGTATAAGAGGTCCCTCCACCGCCGCGATTCTAGGAACTCCCGCTTTTGATTCAGGCTTGGGTTGGCATCTCTTTCTAAAAGGAAGCTGTTAGTAATGAAGGACTGTGGGGTTTCAGGGGAGGTATCAGGGGGGTTGGGGGAGGCAGCATCAAGATGCTGGGCTGGTTGGGTGGGGGACCCAACTCAGCTGTTCTTTTCTGTACTGAATCAATCAATGGGGAGGGGGAAGCAGGATTTGATATTGTGACTGAAGAAACCCTTTACTTACAGGAAGAACAAGAGGACCTAGGAACATGGGCAGGAAGTGGGACAAGGAGGATAAGTGGGACAAGGAGTGACTTTTGAACAGTCACTACATCCTGCACCTCCGTGAATCTCACAGTAAGTCTGAGAGGCTGGTGTTGCTTTACCTACTATTTTACAGCTGGGATGACCAAGGCACACAGAGGTTCGAAAACATGCCCAAGGTCACCCAAATAGTAGGTGGCAGACCTACAATTTGAACTTGGGTCGTTTGGTCCCCACACTTTAATTCTCCCTGTGGAACATGGATGCCAAAACAGAGCCCTTGTTTGTGTTGTGTTGGTCATGATTTTGTTAGTCATTGCTTATCTGTCCTACGGACAACAACTGCGAACCTCATTGTTCCTTGTATGTAAAATACGGATGATACTTTTGTTTCACGAAATCGTTGGGAGGATAAAATGAACACACGTTCTTCCTTATGTTTTTCTTGCCCTCTCGGTTCTTTAAGTGGAGGTACTGAAAAAAAGCTGAATATGTCATTTGTTTTTATGTAACAGTGTCAGTCCTAAGCATGTTAATGTTTAAAGTAATTTACAGTTCCCATGACTGCCCATGAATATTGAGAGAATATACACACATTGCTGGTTTTATTAAAATACATAAGTCAAGTAGATGGTAATCAAACGTAAAAATCACCCTGCTCCATATTTGAATAGGTTATAAGCACAAGTAACAAACCTTGTATTTTTATTTGTGGTATAAATAAAATTTATGAGAAAAAAAATTGCTCACAGGGACCAATACTGTATATATTCATTTTTAGCTGCCCCTACTGGTAAAGACTGTGAATGGAAGAAATTCCTGACTGTAGTATTTACTACGTGCATAGCCTTGTGATTACTTCAGGTGAAATAACTCTTGTATTTCCTGAGTAAAACTCGCAGAAATCCAATTGACTTAACACTTTCTTGTTTTGCTTTTTGTGGCGGGGGCGGGGGGGGGGGGGGTGGGGTGGGGGTGGGGGGTGCGGAGCTTGGGGGCAGAGATTCACCTGACCTCAAGGTGGAGGTAATTGTTGGGGTTTTAGAGTTCCACTTTTTAGTGGAAATGAAGAAGCGGATGGGAAGAGAATGGACGTGAGAATCCTTTATGTGCTGTCGGATGGCAGTGTGCACTGTTATTAGTGTTTACCACTGTTTAGAGCAGGAGAAGGTAGGCTGGATGTCAGGGCCAGATGTGAATCTCATTTCACACTTCTCCTGTTCTTTGTATAGTCGCAGGAGGGTCCCCTCCTCTATGTAGGCCTTCACTATGTAGGCTCGCCCCATGTTTTCCCCAGCTGCGGGAGGATCGTGTGTCTCATTCACGGATTCCCTCCCCGACCACAGCACGTTCTTCTGATTCAGACGCAGACATCTCGTGGGCAGGGGTTACGGTGCGTGAACTCTCTCTGTGCTCCCAGGGTGTGGCGTGGGGCCTAGTCTACGGTAATGTTGGGAGTAGTAACAACTAGCATTTCCTGAGTGATTAAAAGTCACTCTTCTTAAGCCTGTCCCACGGAGTAGCTCATTTGATCTTCATCATGCTTCTATGAAGGAGATGCTGATATAATTCCCATTTTATGGTTAAAGAAACCAAGACAACATTCCATTAAGGGACTCATCCAAGAGTCCCCAGAGAGTGGAGGTCAGGCATGAGACCCACGCAGCGTGGGTCCGGTGCCCATGTTCTTAGTGACTGTATAATACTGTAGCCGGTGGGATGTTCTGGAGGCAGATGTGGGGATAGAGCTGGGGATGTGGGCTCTTAGAGATCAGCACCTGTGAGCAAGCAGGATGGGGCAGAGGGAGAAGTCTAACTGAGTGGGCCCGTGAGGAGGGCTGGAAGGGGTATTGCTCATGAGAGTTGATCTGGCCTGCGCTGACATGGCTGGGATTTATATCCCCACTTTGCCTGATCTTCTGGACATGGGCTGCCCTGGGGAAAGCAGTGACCACAGGCAAAGCAGCTCCTTCCAGCTAATGTGGACCCTGGTGTTGCTGGCAGCTGGGGCCTGTGTGTTCATCACATCCTCCGCAGCGGCTCAGAAAGTCTCTCCTTTCTGGATGGCCCATGTCCATGTCAACCATAAATGATAGATGGCCTCTCAGAGGAAATAGAATAAACATTTGCTAAATTAACAGAATCTTTATTAATTATAGTGACTATAATAATGGTTATACCTTATTAAGCAGTAATTATGTACCATATAAAGATGGCTACAATTTATTGAGTCATTAATCATCATTAGAATACGCTGAAGTTAATAGTGTATTACATAACCCCATTTTGCTAATGATGTAATAGCGATCTACCGACATTAAGTAACTCGTCCGGAGTTATGTAATTAGTAAGTGGGAGAGCTGGAATTCTCTCTCAGGCCCTTCTGACACCAGAGTCCATACCCTTAACCTCTCGGTTAGTGTTCGTGTCTTCCCAGCTTGATTGCTGGGAGCTTTTGGATCGCCGAGACCGCGTCTTTTTCAATTGTGTGGCTCTCAGCACCTAGCAATACCTGACATATGCTATATACCAAACGTATATTTGTTGAATGAATAATAAATTGGTCTTCCATGAAAAGCACCATGGTTTTGATAGGAACTAGCAAAACAATTTAATGACTTTGATTAGAAGCAACTGAGCATTTAATGAGGCATACTAACGTCAAATCTTTGTTTACGTCACAAGTCTCGCCAAAGCTGAGAGCTGTTAGCGGAAACAACGGGGAGCGCACACACACGACGTGTGCACAAGTGGCTCGCACACTGACCGAATCCATCAGGGTGGATGAGAGACCACAGGCTGTTGGGGCAAGAGGCTTGCTTACCACGGAGGAGGTTTCAGCCCCGGCATTTCACTCATGTGCGGTTTGTCACCGACAGGCTGCTTCGTCTTTTACTCTGAAATGAGGAAATGGTAGATGACGACCCTCTAGTTTCACTAATACTCATAATCCCTGATTCTATAAAAATGATCTGGAAGCGAGAGCTGACCTCCTGTGAAGGAACAGAGAGCAGTACCAGAACTGGTGGGTGGGAGATCCATTAGGAAGATTTTAGCTGAACGCGCAGAAGGATATTGTGAAGAAAGCCCTTGTCAGGAAGGGATTCCTCCCCCATTAGAAGCGGTCGAGCAGAAGCTGCTCACGCTCCGGGGTTCCCTGGCCGGGCTCCCTGTGCGGGGCCAATGCCTGGATGAGATGCCAATGAAGGTCAAACAAATCTGAGAGCCTGAGCATATAAAAGGCAAGGATTAAATCCCATGTGTTCCCAAAGAGGCAGAGAGTAGAGTAAAATATTGTACTGACCGGCGCCCAGGATAACAGTAGCTGCTTAGGGAATACTTGGTTAGTGATCAGTGTTTAAAATAAGGGTTGAACGTACCTGATACGTATACAACCCTGGATAGTTTGAGGTTAAAATTAGATCGTCCGTGTGAAGGTGCTTTGCCCGTGTTCAGTGTTACGGTTTGGGTTCTCTAGAAAATGGAGCCTGACACGAGGACTTGGGTGCAGATAAGAAGTTGTGTGTCTTAGGAAAGAGTGAATACAAATTTCTGAGAACATATAGTAAGTCCCAAGTAAATGGTCCCCATGGCAACGATTCCTACTAAAGAGCGAGTGAGGATTTTCCTGAAGATAAAGGCCTCTTGGCAGAAGACAGAGTGTTTCAAAAGGATTGCATGTGCCAGGGCTGGGTAATCTCTCGGAAGGGAATATGTTATTTGTCGGTGGGGAATAGGGAATTGGGTGAGGCTAGAAAGGCAGGCAAGCATCCCATTACGAAGTCCTCGGGAGCCAGCCCTGAGGAGTTTGGACAAATTTTAAATATATTGAACCACTACAAAGCATCCCTAAAACTCTTTACAGAAAATGACAAAATTGAAGTCAATAAATGACCAAGAGAGTACAAAGAGTTCAATCCAAACCATGAAAGTGCCCATGAAGAACAGAAACCAGGCATGAAGCATAGTCAAGCTGACTGACTTGTTTTTTGTACAAAATGTAAGAAAAGCGCATCTGAAAAGAATCGTGCCTTTTCTTCAACCCCCCCTTCCTCTCTTTTCTTTCCTTTTTTTTTTCTTTTCCTTTACTCTTTTTCTTCCTTCCTCCCTCCTTCTCTCCCCTGGGTCTTTGTCTGTATGTGTCTCTCTCTCTTTTTTTTTTTTCCAACAACATCAAACACATTTGAAAGGGGACATTTCCCATTATAGATTTTAATGTGACTTATCCAGGTACTGTTGGTACTCCCTGCCAGTGAATGTATAGGCAGTTTATAGGACAGAAACACTTATAGTTAAAGCTCAAGTTAAAAAAAAAGGGGGGGGCACCTGGGTGGCTCAGTCGGTTGAACGTCTGACTTCGGCTCAGGTCACGACCTCACAGCTCTTGAGTTTGAGCCCTGCGTTGGGCTCTGTGCTGACAACTCAGAGCCTAGAGCCTGCTTTGGACTCTTCGTCTTCCTCTTTCTGTCCCTCCCCCACTCACACTCTGTTTCTTTCTGTCTCTCAAAAAAAAAAAAAAAACACCATTAAAAAAATAAAAACAAAAGCTCCAGTTCAGATGCAGTTTTATATGCATGCAGGCACGCTGCAGTAAACACCTTGAAAGGACCTTAGATGATTTTCAGGGGTTCTCATGTTTGAATAAGGACAACCAACTATCAGTCACACTATTGGTAAAAGTCCTAAGCCCGTTGCTGAAATATTGAGTTCCTTATAGCGTCTTGAAGGCATCGTGCTGGTTCAGGTGTCTGCTTTTGCATTTTGCCACCCCTTTGGATTGAGTGCCCAACAGCCTACACCAGCCTCCCTTCACTTCTCTCCTGCCCACTCCCATCTAGATACCAGCTGCATTGTATCCTGTCCAGTTTGTAGTCCTACAACGCCTGCACTTATTTAAACACTGCCCTGAGCCCAGGACGTCTCAGTCCTTAACGCGCCTAGAAATACCTCCATAACCTGGTGAAAATGCGGATTCCGATTAAAGAGGTCTGAGGTGGGACCACAATTCTGCATTTTAAACCATCTTTGAGGTGCCATTGCTGCCACTGGTCCATGGACCACACTTGCAGTGGCAAGATCTTAGCCCATCTTATTGCGATCATCAGTTCATTTGGTTTTTTTGACTGTTAAGACCAAGGAATTTTTGTTTTGTGATTGTTGTTGTCTAATAGGAGTCTGGCACAGGATCAGATACTCAGTAAACTTCTGGTGAATGTATATCCAAGCATTAGCTCATTAGTCCATTTTCACAACCCGAATTACTCGTACTGCCATTAGCCTTTTTCTTTTTCTAAGGAGGAAATGAAAACTCAGGTTAAATAAGGAAAGTGTTCCCAGTTAGAGTGATGGGAGCCAGAACTCCAAAGACCCTCTGCAAACCCCATGCCTTGTGTCCTTTTCACTCCACCATTTGGTGTCCAAAACCCCCACTGCAACGCAAGTTAGGTCTGAGGAGTGGAGAGATTAAAAAAAAAAAAATTAATAAAATGCAACCATTTCTAGCACTGTGTTTAGGAGATTGGAACTTTACAATCTTAGCCTTAGAGAATACAGACAATATAAAGTTGCAGGAAATCCTTGGTCTTGAGAGATTTGGACCACACTCCAAACTTTGACATTCTGAACCATTCTCACAGCTGAACAAATATGACATATATAATTGTCAAGCCCACCACTGATATTATGAATTAATTCTTGGAATTTATGGTGTTTTGCGCTCTCTTTTCAAAGCACCTTACAACTGTTAATTATTTAAGCCGCCTTACATCCCTCAGAGGAAGGACAGGGATATTATTCTGCCCTGAGCCTGGGGGGAGGTGGCCTGCAGTGGTTGCCAGAGTCAAGGGGAAGAGAGATCACATTGCACCTGAGTGAACTCGGAGTTTTATTATGGAGGAAATCCTGCCGGTGAGACAGGACAGGGGCTTCCCTTGTGGGTTTTTGAGTCAGAAGAGGAGAGTACAAAGGCCATTTTAATACCTAACAATAAGATACGAGCTATCATGTAATGAATACTTACCGTGTCGCATATAGTGTGCTGTGTCGTGTACTATTTTTTATTTAATTTCATAAAAGAAATGTGAGTTGGACGATGATGACAGAATAGCAGCTACATTTATTGAGGACTCATGCCACGCATGAGTTCTCCTTATATCCTTACGGCAACCTCATAAAGCACATATTGTTATGCTTGCCTTGCAGATGGGGGATTAAATAACCTAAGTCACATGCTTGATACACGATAACACCGAGATTTGAATCCAGGATTTATCTGCCTCCAGCAGCTGGGCTCACGCTATTCAGTTCTACTGGCACGTCACTGACTCTCTGAGGGTTCTTATTTTGTAAAATGGGGATAATAATGTCTACATCATGGACTGGTATGAAGATGCTCTGGGATAATATCCCTGGCAGTCAGTTGGAATGCATTAGAAAGGTCGTGAGCTTCCAGGCAGGAAAGACCTAAGTTTGAATTTCATCTTAACATTTAATAACTGTAATGTCTTACGTTAGTTACATAGCTTTCTGAACCTCAATTTCCTTACCTGTAAAATGGGTATAGTAATACCTACCTTTTAGATTTCAGTGAAGATTAAATAAAAGAATGCATGGAGGGGCGCCCGGGTGGCTCAGTCGGTTGAGCATCCGACTTCAGCTCAGGTCATGATCTCACGGTCCATGAGTTCGAGCCCTGCATCGGGCTCTGTGCTGACAGCTTGGAACCTGGATCCTGCTTCAGATTCTGTGTCTCCTTCTCTCTCTGCCCCACCCCTGCTCAAATTTCTCTCTCTCTCTCAAAAATAACCATTAAAAAAAAATTAAAAAAAAAAAAAGAATGCATGGAAAGTGTCTGGTTCAGTGCTTGATAAGTAGAGGTGCTCCATATAAACTGGTTTTTCCTTTCTCTTCTCCTTTTTACCACATTCTTCCTGCTGGACTGTCTCTCGGCAAATAATACCACCGTCTTCTCAAATGCTAAGTAAAATCCTGGAGGTCTTCAAAAAATTTTTTTTTACCCTGGGCATCATTTAGCCAACTGCCAGCCAGAGTCAGTGGATTATGTCAGGAACGGAAACTTCCCATCCAGCAACTTTCAATTGTCCCGTTTTGGTTTCAAGCCCCTGCTACGTGTGAGGCTGAGTCTCAGTGTCCTAGGACTCTGGGAATCTCTGTCGCTTCTTCTCTACAACTTGCTTGCAGGAAGTGCTGCTCACCTCCTGGGTCAGGTTCTCTGTAGTTCACTGGGGAGTCATCCACTGTACTTATTCACATGAAGGGGAAAATAAAAGAGCACCCCCTCGAAATGCATTATTCTGAGCCTACGAGTATCTCTCATCTTGGAGGCCCTTGACTTTTCAGGACTGGATTCTATATCCCTGGCGTCAAGCAAATGTTGGATAATAAATTGAATCAAGTTCCCCTGACTCCACCCTCCAAGTGGAGTTGAGGTAAACCATTAATTTTGTGAGACAAGCTCTCTGAGATCCAGGTGCAATAGGTCATTTTGGGATGATAGAAGCCAATAAGTAAGAAACACCATTAGCATGAGCAGTGGACTCGAATATTAATTCTTAATCTCTGACTATTAACCCAGTAGCTTCGGGGCTTCCAGGAGTCCATACAAGGGGGAATTTTGTCCATTGGTCACTGTTGTACATTGCCCACACCTCTGAAACTTGCTTTGTGATTGCCAGGCGATGTTGGCCTAGCTGCCAGCCTTCTGTTTTCAGATGCTCTGGGCCATGAATACCTCTCTCCCTGTAATGTCTCCACCTGACAGACTGAGTTGCACCAGGTTGTTCATGGGTTGATATCCACAGTTAAGACCCAGAGCTGGGGACTGGTTTGAACGTTGACCCCCAAATGCTGAGGTATTCTAGGTGGACTGTCTGCATAGGAGGGTCTGATTGAATGATAGATAATAAATATCACAGAGAACCCTCTCGTTTACTTTGACGCATTAAAAAAAAAAAAGAGAATCTAGACCCTTTTTCTCAATTCAGGGTATTTTTCCATTCTAAGATATTTCCATTCCTATGTCTTCACCATGTAATAATAATAGTAATAATATTAATGGGTAACATTTATATGGAACTAAAGACATGCCAGAATCTGTTCTAAATACTTTAAATATATTAATCTATATAATCCTCACAACAATCCTATAAGGCATGCACGGTATTATTATCCTGTCATTGTTATTTGGATTTTGAGGTAGGCATTGAGAGGTTAGGTGACTTGTAGCTTTGCCTGTGGTCTAAGCCAGACCCTACGGCTTGAGGGCTAGAGAGCTCCACAGTAGTGAGGACAAAATAATAATGGCCCCTTTGCATGACACTTAGAGCTCACAAACAGTGTTCACAAGTATTATCTCATTTCATTACCCCAAGAATCTATTGGAGCAGACAAGGGACAGATAGGATGCCTTCATCACTGGGCGACTGTAGTATATAATCGCTGAGAGTGTGAAGTTTGAATTCAGAATGATACGGGTTTGAATTTTGGCTTTGAGTGTCTGAGCCTCGGTGTTTTCACCAGTAAAACGGAGATTAAAATGACATTTCATAGGGTTTTTGTGAGGATTAAATAAAGCGATATGAAGAGAGGGCTTCACATTGTAGTGACCAAGCGTTGGCAGCTGTTAGCTAGTGGACCTTCTTTCCTTCCTTGCTTTCCTCCTTCCTTCTTTTACTAAGTATTGGGCCCTGTATTTGAGTGTGTGCATATCACATACAAAAAATGTCTTCTTTTCTTCATCCCTTGTGCATCAGGTGATGGTAGGGAAAATTTAGGTTTGAGCTTGATGCGAAATGTTAAGTGCAAGGTTCAACAAATATCTATCGAGCATCTCCTATGAGTTGGATATTGTGCTAGGAAGGCACTGGCGATGCAAAAATGATGAAATGAGATCTCTGCCCTCAAGTAGCACCTACCCCTTGAGGAATGGAAGGGAGAGAACGTATCGAGGGGTCACTCTGCCAAGCACCGTGCTTTATACACATGATCTCGTGCATGATCTCATTTGACAGGTGAGGAAATGAAAGCTCGGAGAGAGGGGCTGTGTGACTTTCTCTAGACCATTGCTGTCCAGTCGGCTTTTCTAGACAATGGAAATAATCTGTCCGTGCTGCCCAATATGATGACCACTGGACTTTGGGTCGCTTGAAATGTATCTCCTATGACCAAGAAACTAAATATTTGATTTTATGTTGTCTTTGTTAATTTATTTTTTTATTTTATGTTTTTTTAATTTTTTTTTTTAACGTTTATTTATTTTTGAGACAGAGAGAGACAGAGCATGAATGGGGGAGGGGCAGAGAGAGAGGGAGACACAGAATCCGAAACAGGCTCCGAGCGGTCAGCACAGAGCCTGACGCCGGGCTCGAACTCACGGACCGTGAGATCACGACCTGAGCCGAAGTCGGTCGCTTAACCCACCAAGCCACCCAGGCGCCCCTGTCTGTTAATTTAAATGAAAACAGCCCCTGTAGCTACCAGATCTGATAGACCTACAGGAGAAGACGCAGCCAGAAAGTGGCAGACTCTGAATCTGAGCCCTGGTCTGTTTGACTTCCAGGGCCGTGATTAGGCATGACTCTTTGGCAGTCTGTTCTCTCACTTTAGGGGGTGGAAGGGACCCCTCCCCTCTCCCCTGCCAGTAGAGGAGAGGCAGCGCTGGGGGTAGGGAGTCATGTCAAGGGTGTCAGCCCACGCCCTTCCTCCTTTCACAGAACTAGAACAGAAAGTGGGAGCACTTATCCTTTCACCCGAAAGCCCTCAAGACCAGGAGGCTTTTGCTTGAGTGGAAGTCCCTTTGTTGCAGTAGTAATTCCTGCAGAAACCTAGTGTTGCTGGTACAATAGGAAGGCCAACTAGGGCCCCAAGTAGGGAGAACTCCTGAAATTCCTTAGTGGGAAAGTAGGAAAAATGCTGCTCATTAGTAGGGTATCTGATCTTCTTGTTGCCATGTTTAGGATTTCAAAACCCACGTCACCAACAATATGTTTGTGGCCAACTTGAGTCTAAGAATCCAATGACTCAATTCTTCCATGGCTCAGGCTGATGAAAAGACTTCAGAGTTCTAAATAAATAGTAGCATTTGCTCTTGTCCTTTATTATTGCTATTATTATTAAACCATTCAATTTGTATAGGAAAAACCGAGTGGGGCAGCTGTTAGAGGCAGGAAGATGAATCAACCTATATGTATGCAGTGTGTGTGTGTGTGTGTGTGTGTGTGTATGCCTGTGTGTGTGGCAATTATCGATACTTGTTGAATGAATAAATTATGAAATAAGTCATTTTTTTCCAGAAATAAAAAGCCATTTATGGCCTCATAATAACTAGGACTGTGGGGGGGTGAGGCCCCTGGGGAAATGGGGATTATATTCTGGGCAGAAGGACCACCATATGTAAAGTCCCTGCAGTTAGAGGGAGCCTGTACTTTGGAAAAACTGACACAGCAGATTAGTGTGGCTGGAGCTTAGGGAGAAGAGGCATGGGATGGGGATGAAAGGTTGGGGGGAGGCCAGACTTTGCCTGGTGGTTTAGGTTACATTGAGGGCTTTGGTCTTTAATTCAAGAGTAATGGAAAGGATTTGAAGGGGGTTGAAAGTAAAAATGCAGCACTGTCATGTTTGTGTGAAAAACAAACGGGAGGGGAACAGGGTGAACACAGGGAAATTATCTGTGACAATAGTAGTAATCCAGGTGAGAGACTATGTAGCCCAGAGGTACAAGATGTTGGGTGGAAAGAAGTGGACAGATTTGAGAAATAGAATAACTGGTGGGAGTCCGTGGTGTGAATGAGGGGCTTTGATGGAGGGAGGCATCGGGGATCACGGCGGGTTCAGGTTCATGGCAACTCTCAAGCTTTAACTTCCTCATCTCAAAAATGGAAATAATGTGTATGAAAGTGCTCTGTGAAATGTTGTTTTTCTTATTTGTGAGATAAAGTGTTTTACTTATTATTTGTGCTATTTTTATTCTATACAGGGGTGAACCGTGTACTAATAAGGTAATCGTCCGACGGCCCGTTTCCCAAAATAGGTGGTAAAACCCTGAGGCAGAATGTGTATGATTCAATGTCTCTAGTTCATGTAATATTGTACCCATCACATGCGAATTAGTTTTGCCTTCTGTTTTGGTCCTTGACCTTGGCCTCAGATTCATTCTTACTCCTTCCCGCTTGCCTCTCTACTTCTTGCAGGAAGGCGGGTCTCTAAAGCCTCTCTTTCCCAGGCTCCTTTTCTAACCAGCTAGCTTCTGGCTGGGTTTCCCAGTGGGATGTACTGAGGAGGGATTGGAGGGTGGGAAGAAGGGAAAAGCCAGGGTATTTCTTCTCCCTGTGCGTCCTGTATGTCAAGCTGAGGCTTTGTCTCTTCCAAGGCCCCTGGCTCATGATGATTCCAGCTTCAGCCACATGATCTTGGCCCCTGGGCACCTTGCTTTGTTCTTTCAGCTGTAGGGGCATAGCAACTCCCTGCCATTGCTGACCGCTGGAGTCCCTCAGGTGATCCACGGAGCTTTCCTTTCACCGTCTGTGCAGCCAGTTCCTTGTACTAAATTCCTTCTGCTTTAGACAGCCTAGAGTAGTTTTTGTTTAACAGGTTAGATCCTGAGTGATATACACACACACCTAGGCTAAACTTGATTAATGATCAAACAGCGCTCTTTTAAAAAAAAATGTCATTTTTTTATAGAAATAAACTTTGAAGCTTTAAAACACATAATGTATAAGAAAATATCCTGTCAATACAAACACATTTCAAAATTATAAACAAACTCAGAATGTTCTGCGTTTTGATTTAACAGCAACAAAATTAATTGTCAGTTTCTCAACTTTATTTTTTCAGCTGACTGAGCTTCAGAGCAGAGACAAATGTTGTCGCTTAGTGTTCTTTAAATAGTTTTTAGCTAGTTTTAATTTGGAAAAAAAGAACATTCTTCAGTAGAGACAGGGATAGGAATTACCAAAATATAAAATAAACAAATAACATACTTGGGAAAAACTCGCCATTATGTCATGGTATTACATGCTATCTTGGCAAATTTATGGATAGTTTTAATTTTTTTCGGTTTCAGTTGGTAATGGTTTGACACAAAACAGTGATATCATTGGCAGTGATTCTGTTATGTTGCTTGAAAGTTTATTTGGAATCTTCTCTGTGCTCCTTCCAATAGACTGTTTTTCTAAGATAGTGTTATTCATTGATTGATTGAAGCATTTACTAATTTATTAAAAAATGTGTGGGATGACTACTATATTTTCTCTAAAAACCAACATATTTAGGTACATAACCATTCGGTAATGGCACTTCTCTTAACAGTATTGAAATTGTCAACCTATTTAAAAAATAACTTGTTCAGGTGAACTTCACACACACAAAAGGAACCATTTTAAAATGAACAGTTCAGTGGCATTTAGTGGAGCAATGTTGAGTAAGCACCACCTCTGTCTACTTCCCAAACATTTCCATCATACAGTTTGTGACCTTTTGTGTCTGGCTTCCTTTTTTTTTTTTTTTTTTAAGAGAGCATATTTTTAAGATCTGTTCATGTTGCAACAGCTATCAGTACTTCCTTTTGACAGCTGAGTAATATTCCATTACATATATTTCCCAGGGCTCCTGGGTAGCTCAGTCGGTTCAGCGTCTGACTCTTGGTGTCAGTTCAGGTTGTGATCTCACGATGTGTGCGATCGAGCCCCACGTCGGGCTCTGCGCTGACAGCATGGAGCCTGCTTGGGATTCTCTGTCTCCCTCTCTCTCTCTGCCCCTCCCCCAGTCATTCTCAAAAATAAACAAACGTTTAAAGAAAAGATTCTCTACATACATATCCCACTATTTGCTTATCCCTTCATCCTTTGATGGGCATTTGAACTGTTTCCACCTTGTGGTTATTGTCATTGATGCCTCTATGAACATGTGCGTATCTGTACTCACTTATATGCCCTTTCCAGTCCTTTCGGGTATAGACTTAAGAGTGGAATTGTGGATCTGTTTTCGATTCTTTTGGGTATAGAGTGTAAGAAGGGTCATCTGGTAGTTTTATGTTTAACTTTTTGAGTGAATGCTAAACTTTTTCACAGCAACTAAATAAAGTATTTTACGTTTCCAACAACAATGTACAAGGGGTTTCATTTCTCCACATCCTCTCCAACACTTGTCGTTTTCCAGTTTCTTAAAATTGCTATCCTAGTGGGTATGAAGTGACATGTCATTGTGTTTCGTGTTTTGTTTTTGTTTATGATTAAGTAGGCTCCACACCCAGTGTGGGCCTTGAACTCACAACCCTGAGATCAAGAGTTGCACACTCCACCAACCGAGCCAGCCAGCCAGCCGTCTCCCTTATTGTGGTTTTAATTTACATTTCTAATGACTAATGGTGTTGACCATCTTCTCATATGCTTGTTGACCATTTGTATATCTTCTCTGGTGAAGTGTCTGTTCACATCCTTTGCCCTCTTCTTAAATTGGATTTTTTGTCTTTTTGTTGTTAAGTCATGGGTGTTCTTTAAATATTCTGGATATTAGGCTTTTATCAGATATATGATTTGCAAATATTTTCTGCCCTGTAGGTTGTCTATTTACTTTCTTGATAAAGAATGCCCTTTTGTACACAAACATTTTTCATTTTGATGAAGTCTGGTTTATCTATTGTTTCTTTAGTTGCTTATGCTTTGGGGGTCATATCTGAGAATCTATTGCCAAGTTCAATGTCATGAAGATTGCTTTATTTGTAAGTTTGCAAAAATTTTAGTCTGTCTTTTATATCATGTACAGTTTAATATGTTTAAAACTATATGTACGTATATATATGCACACGTATACACACATATCTGTGTATATGACACAAGTTCATTTATGGAGCATTTTGAAATTCATTGATCCATTTTATCCTTTGAACAATGCTGTGAGGTTCACAAGGCATTAGTAATTATGCTCATTTGAAAGATAAGAAACCACCTTGAACTTAAGGAGGAAAACTGTGAAAGTCTCATGGATGGTAAAAAGCAGATGTAAAATACAAATCCCAGCTGCCTGACCCCAATCACGTGTCCGTCCCATTCCACCCTCTTGCTCCATAGGGTGTCTCTTTGTTTGCAGAGTGATGTGAAAAAGGGAAGAAAGAGAGAGAAAACAAACGCTTATTCTGTCCCTTCTATGCACAAGGCTTATTTAAACCTTCTGCCCACCTATCACACAGTTCTTACACCATCCTAGGGGTGTTGAAATTCTGATTTTAAGAAGAGGGAAGAACGGCCCAGAGGATTTGTAACGTACTGTGTAGCCTATAGATAGCCAGCGGCAGAGCTTTCATTCAACCCCAAGCTAGCTTGACCCCTTGTGATCACATAGCATTTAGAGGAAAGCCCCATGAAGGGGGATAT
Source organism: Panthera onca (assembly GCF_046562875.1). NCBI lineage: Eukaryota > Metazoa > Chordata > Mammalia > Carnivora > Felidae > Panthera > Panthera onca. The sequence continues at coordinate 176,217,725 of NC_138346.1, forward strand.
TATGTGTCTGAATTATATTCAGAACATATAATAATAGAATAAAACCCCAAAGTAGAAGGGAACGTTGGCATCATTCTTCTAGGTTCTCAACTGCCTATGTTTAATGAAAACTGAACTTCTGCCTCTCACTTTTACAGCTCATCTGCTTAAATGCCAACCCCTGAATCCTCCCCTCCCCTGTTTTTAATCACTCCTTCAACCAGTGCCCTTGACAGTATTAAACATTCTGCCACAGGGACATGGAACCATTTCTCCACAGCTTGAGCCTCCAGACCCAACTGGCCAGGTCCTGCGGTGCAACTCTCCCAGCCACCATGGGTCTTCATCTGGTGTTTAACAGGTCATGCCCCCTCCCCTTTCCCACCTACTTTTGGCACATAGACAGGAAATTAAGGACTAAGGGAAATTCACCTCTGACCTTTAATTCACTTCTTAATAAAAGCATTTAGTCACTTGCTTGCTTCATGCCAGACACAAAGGACATGGCTTTTTGAAGGAAAACCCATCAGTCCCTCTCACACTGGCTTTTTTTTTTCAGTGTGTCAGCTTTCAAAGGCAGTTGCTAGCCCAGAGCATGTCCATGTTAAGACCTTGCCCAGTGCCCAATACATAGTAGGTGGTCATAAATATTCACAGCGTAGGTGGTCATAAATATTGACAATGAATGTTAGTTATTCTTGAAAAGAGAATGATGGTGCTTTTGCCCTCCATAGTAGAATTAATTAATCGATAGAATTATCCCAGTTTTACATTTTTTTCCTATCAGTTTTTCTTAAACTGTTGATGACTTTGAGGTGATAATTTGTATTAGACGTGAGTCTTTTGTTTCAGAAAGAAACTCATTGGAACTGATTTAAGAAGACAAAGGGCTGAATTTATAAACTCACTTATAACACTACGGCAAGACCCAGATTATCTTTAATAATCTGCCTCACTCCTTGCCTTCGCCTGCTTTCCTCTGACTGGCTTCATTCTCAAGCAAGTTGTTGTAGCAGCAAGATGGCCACTGGCATCTTCAAATCTTCAGGCATAGATTTTACTATCTGGGCAATCTAAGCTGGAAGACAGAATTCTTGTTCTAATAGTTTAACTCAAATCATGAGGCTGCCTGTCATGTGGTCATCTCTGGAACAGTCCTAGTGGCCAGGGTTGAACTTTCATTGGTTAGTGGCTCACACGCCCACCGCTGGAACTGGGAGTGGGGATCAGCCCTCCCTGAATGACAGGGACCAAGACTGGCGTAAGTGGGTTCTCAAAAGAAAATGGGGCTGACACACCAAATGATAAGGGAAGAGAGAATGAATAGGCAAAACAACAAATGCCCATCACATATCTGACACAATACGTGATAATTTAGAAATTGTAAATTCATTACACAAAACTATAAGTTCGATTTCTTGGTGTTAGGCAAAGACAACATCATTTTTAAGTGCTCTGCGACTGGAGCAGAAGATGAATTTCAAATCAGAATATACATTCAAAGAGCTTCTTTTGAAGCCTCCTTTATACACATAGGAGAACAAATTTCAGTTGCCTTTATTGATATTTTTGCTCAGTCCCATGCATTGTTTACTTTCAGCCTTCTCTGCTACTCATTGATCATTGACTGTTCACTATATACCAGACATTGTATCTCACACTGAGAATAGAGTATTAAATAAGGAAAACATGCCTATTCTCCTGGAGATTATTGCCCCAAGGAGCTTATAGTCTGCTTCTTGTCAACTCCTAACGTATGACTTGCCAGAGCTATTGAAGTCATGCAGTGGAGTTGCTACATTTCCAAAAAATGGGTATGTAAGTGCATCCATTTTATATAAGAAGCAGATTAATTAAATAAATTGACGGATAATTACTTGTTTGAATCTGTGTGAGTCACTTTGTGCTGACTACCACCTTCATTCTTAAAATCATTCTGTGGTTTCCCTTTATAGATGAAGTGAGAAGAAGGGGGAGTTAGGTGTTTAATCCAGGTCTGACTTTCCTAGGACATCATGCCTACATTGGGTAATCTATGATTTCTCTTATATCGTGGGCATTATTCACATCCAGAAATGTATACACATAATACAGTTTATAGAAGCTTTTGGAAAAAATTCTCAAGAAATTCTGGGAAAGCTAGGATGACCGTGTCATGAGTCCTATGCCCTTTATAGATTCTGTATCCCATCCCCAGGTTCCGCATCCTTGTTTCTTCACCCTTAGGGCATTGTAAATAAATATAGCAAAAGGAAGTCGTGTGTGTGTGTGTGTGTGTGTGTGTGTGTGTGTGTGTGTGCGCGCGCGCATGCGTGCACGCTCGTGGTGGTAGGGGGCTAGTGGAACCCTGCTGGCCTCTGAACCTTTGAGCAAGGGATGGGTAAGGGATTTGTGGCCTCCAAGGAAAGTCCATGGGAAGAGAAAGCAGTGAGGCCCAGTGGGAAAAGCACTGGAAAGAAGTCTTATGACTTGGCTTTGAATCTGGCTCCACCACTTAGAAGTCAAAGTCACTGAACATCACAGATCATATTTGTTAACTTACGGTGAAAATCCACTTCCTCATGCTTCATACCTCCCAAATGTTTTGTGAGTATCAAGTGTAGCAATATCTACGAAAATTGCTTTGGGCCGTGCAGACCTGTAATTTGTAAAGCTTTATTTTGTACATCTCTGCTCTCCTAATCTGCCTCTGCTTGCCCTGTTTCATACGCAAACCTCATGATTTCTGGCATTCTGAAGGTGGCCGAGTTCATGCATGGTGTAAACAAGTGCTTGTTCCTTCAGTTACTACTCCTTAATTTATTCTTAGCTGTCGGCTGTTTTCTCCAGAGTCTTCCACGTTCTAGATACAGTACTAGGTGCTAGAGATAAGAGCAAAAGCATGAGTTGAGGGAAAGAGTATGAAGTTTGGACTCAGGGTGTAAATCCTGACTTCTTCTCTGATTGTATAGTTTTGAGATAGTCAACTAACTGCTCTAAGCATTCAGTTTCTTCATCTGTAAGGCAGCAGTAATTTCCATGTTTTATAGGGATTTTACTGGGTGCTGGAAGGAACACGCGGCCCAGTAAATCAGCCTTCATTTTCTTTAAGACATTGCCCCTCCCATCTAGGAGCTCATGGTCTAAAAGTGGAGATGAGACATTTTTCCAGGCTATTCTAAATCGGAAGAGAGAGCAAGGGGCCTTGGTGGGGAGAGCGGCCAACCTCTGAGTGATTGAGTGGTGGAGTAAGGCATGACTTAACCAAAGGAGCCCCGCTGGTGCCTGCTAAAATCTAGTGTTGAATCCAAACTTCCTAGGAAGTTTTCAAAAACGTAGACATCTTTAGGCTTCCTAACCTATTGTTTGGACCTTGCCTGGTGTTTTAAGAACACTTCCAGAAGTTCGTGATTTTTTAAGAGAGAGGATGAGCTGAGAAGTCCTGTGCTACTTTAAGAAACACATGTATAGTACCAGTGGGAATGAAAACTGGGGCTTATTTTTTCTTAAAAAAAGAAAAGAAAAGAAAGTTAACCTGTGTTGCAGGGAATTGGATAGGTCAGAGGAGAGTTTGACACCAAGAGGTTGTTTGATTTTACAACAAATGGTTAGCATCGTGGAATTACTCATTTGTTGACTAATCTAGGGCTCCTTGGTGGCCTTGTCCTGGCTGGTGTTGTGCAGCCCTTCGGCCCATGTTTCTTTATTACACACTGACTCCACTGCAGTCTGCCTCTCTTGATCTTTTTCTTTGCTTCCCTCTCTGCTCTCTGCCAGATACCCAAAGCATGTTTACATATACCTCTGCTTGGCCCTACATTGTGAATATTTATGACCACCTACTATGTGTTGGGCACTGGGCAAGGTCCTAACATGGACATGCTCTGGGCTAACAGCTGCCTCTGAAAGCTGACACACTCAAAAAAAAAAGCCAGTGTGAGAGGGACTGACGGGTTTACCTTCAAAGAGCCATGAGGTCAGCTGTCCTTTGCTGTCATTCGCTCTTGATGATGTCCTTGGGAGATGGCCTTGAGTGTCATCATAAAGCAGTTGAAATAGGGTTTTCAGGTGCCCCTCTGTAGTAGATTGAATAATGGCCCCCAAAGATATCAGATCTTAATCCCTGGAACCTGTGAATGTGACCTTATTTGGGAAAGGGCAGCTACCAAGGTGATTAAGTTAAGGATCTAGAGATGGGGAGGGATAGCCCAGGTTATCTGGGTGAGCTCTGAATACAACAGAAGATGTCCTTATAAAAAAGAGACAGAGGTAGATTTGACACAGAGCAAGAAGGGAAGGCAGTGTGACCCAGAGACTAGAAACAGATTGGAGTGATGTAGTCATAAGCCAAGAATGCTAGCAGCCACCAGATTTCAAAGTCTGGTCTCCAGAACAGAGTGAATAAATTTCTGTTGTTTTAAACCACTCAGTTTGTGATCATTTATTACAGCAGCCATAGGAAATTAATATACCTTCCAATCTCCTTTCCCTGGCCATTTTACTATTTTGAATATTATGATGATGATTTAAATTTCATTTTAAATAAATGATCTTATAAAAATTGCCCGTCCATATTGCAGGAAGTCATGAGAGAGAACAGGTCACAGTAGGTCACGACTGGAAGGGCCCTCAGGGGCTACCCAAACTTCTCATCATAAAGACGATAATGCAGACACAGAGGGTACTTGCCCCAAATCATTCAGTGAGGGAAGAATATAGCCAGGACCTGACCCAACATCCAAGCTTTGTCCACCACAGACAAGGGGGCATAATTTATGAAGATATCTGGCTCAGCAAGTAGACAGGAAAGAACTTGCTTAAGTTTACTTGAAGAATGTGACTTTTTTTTTTTTTTTTTTTTTTTTAAGATAAACTGTGGATTGGCCCTCTTACTCTAGTTAACTTGAGAAACATTTTGGGGAATAGAAAAAGGCACTAGTCCTTTTTTCAAGAAACAGATAAATTGAATATATTTGACTTGGAAAGATATCCCTAATACACAGTCACAGGTAGGTGTGCGGTCTTTGGAATCCTAGGACGTGCCCAGAATTTTCTATCATTCACCAGCTCTGTGAGCTTGGGTAAGTTATTCTTTGGGAGCCTCAGTTTCCTCATCTGTAAAAGAGAGGTAATAACAGTGCTTGTCTGAGGCTGTGGGGAAGACTAAGTGAGATGCTGTATATAAAAGTTCCTTACCCAGTGCCTGGCAATTAATTGAGGCTCCATAAATGTTAGTGTTTGGTATTATCAAATCAAAGTTCCATTGTAGTAGAGTATATAGAATTTTATCTTTTTAGAATTTCTTATTTGGATATTTTATAAGGACCCTGGAGTTTCTTTAGTAATCAGGAATAACAATAAAGATGAAAAACAGGTCTGACTCATCGGGAGCAGAGTGGGTCTTCAGGGCGTCAGCGACTCCCAGAGCTGATGGGAATCCTCATACCTCTCTTCTGGGAAATGCACAGCTATAAATGTGCATTGCCATAAATGTGAATACACAGCCAAGATCAAAGCTGCTTGATCCTGGGGGATTGAGGTGAGCGCATTCCTATGACCGAAACTCTGGGTGACACAATGGCCCGATGCTGCCTGGGGGGCCCGGAGATGGTGGTCTGGACACCTGGTCTCCAGGCCTAGCCCAGCCCCTCTGAGCTGTGTGACTTGGGCAGGTCACCTGTCGCCTGTTTCCTTATCCATCCAACACATAGGCTTCTATGAGTCTCAAATGAGATAAAGGACATAAAAGTACTTAGTAAACAGGAAGTAAGTGAAAAGGAGATACTAATTATAAATCCTATCAGTCACCAAGCTCAACAGAGTATATCTTCCTAATACCTTTCAATTTTGTTCATTTTGTTTGGATGTTCACTGTTGTAATTTATGCTTTTCTTCCTTCTCTCTTGTTCGTTAGCATTTTAGGTGGTCTTACTGATTCTTGTGTGGCTTTTCTCTATCAGGATCATCTTTTTTTTTTAATGTTTATTTGTTTTTGAGAGAGAGAGAGAGAGAGAGAGAGAGAGAGCGCACGAGCACCAGCAGGTGAGGGGCAGAGAAAGAGGATCCTAAGCGGGCTCTGTGCTGACAGCAGAGGGCTCAAACTCATGAACCGTGACATCACGACCTGAGCTGAAGCCAGACGCTTAGCGGACTGAGCCACCCAGGTGTCCCAGGATAATCTTTTTTAAACATACCTTCTGCCATGATATGCCACTAGGGTATGTATCTATAGTTCCCTATTACCTACTATATGAGATGGTTGGGCATACAAGAAAAAGGAAAGCATCTGTCATTGTACTGAGCCATCTGTTTTAACTGAACAGCCCTCAAGAAAGCTGTGAACTTTGTTTCCCTGGCCCTGTTTTTTGATGCTGGTCCTCTGGCCCCTAAAGGGGAGCTTGAGTGGCTCACCCTGCTGGAAATAAACCCCTTCCCCTTGCCTCTGGTCCTATTTCTGGTTCCTAGCCCCAGTTTAGATCTGCCAATAAGTAGCTTACCAGTGAGTTGACCAGCTGCTGATCTTTTGGACATGTTTTTGTACTTTCTCTCTAGCTGCTTCTGGTCAGTCTTCTCCTGATTGATGGGTTGACACTCTCTGGCCCCGTCCAAACTTCTCCGTGAGAGGGAATGGTTTGTTCTCTCATACTGTACATGTACTGAGTGCCTAGTAGGTATTAGGAATTATACTAGCTGAATATGGCCCTTGATTCATGGAACTTCAGCTTAGTGAAGATAATAACAATTGAAAAAGCTTATTATAATTATGGTAAGTATTACTAAATAGGAAGAACAAGATGCCTTGGGGACACATAACAGTGAACCCTCAGATAAGGGTGTCACAGAAAGTCACCTCGAGAAAGTGGCCGTGGGCCGAGACTTAAGATGAATTGGAGTCAAAGACCAATTGGGATCAGCATGTGGCAAGACATGGAGTCTAGCAAAGTCTAAAAGGGACGTTGCTTCTTCCAGTTACGAAGAGCAGAGAATCTAGGTCATCACCCAAAATGTCTACTGGTCTGAAGCTGTAGATAGAAATCTGGCCTGGCTGGAGGCCAAACAGTCGTGTGGTTTTCTCTCTGCCGTTGTGGGCCATAGGATATTTGGCAAGTCACTTACCCTATCTGACCCTTAGTTTCCACATCTGGGAAACAACGAATGATAACACCAAGGTCATTGTGAATGACTGACAAAATAATGAACATGAAAGCACTTTGGAAACCATGTGAATGAAAGGGAGGAAGCTGGTCATAGGGCATCTGACCCAGCGTTGAGATGGAACAAGGAAGAGAAAATGCTGATCCTACCAGGAGCCAATCCTTTCAAAGTTTTATATTGTTTCAGAACTTCAGAAGTTCCACGTGTATCCGTGGATACATGTGCTCTGTATGTGTTACTTAAAGGGGAAGAGCAATTTTTTTTTTTTTTAATATTATCTGCATGGTTAAATTGTCCCATCAGTAAACATAGTTTTGTTCCTTAAAATGCAGAACAACTATGTACAGATCAAGCCAGCTGTTCTCTGCCAGACTATCATTGGCCATGGGCTCTGGAATGGCTAGGCTTCTGGGAGAAGACAAGCACTAGCCCCACAAACATTAGGCATTTTTGTAGCAAGATGAAATGACAAAAACATCCATGGTCCCCAATCCCTGGGGAGCCCACCTGTTACTTTTTTGGATCAATTATGAACGGAATATAGGAAGACTGACACGGTATCCTTTGGCTGGTTAATCATTGGTCATCCCAGCTTAAGGTACAATTGCTTTTCTAATTGCTAGCAAGCAGAACTGGAGTGGGGAGCCCTGGTGATGGATGGACCCTCAGCAGGTGAGAGTGTCTGGGGATGACTGCTCCCCCTGCAACTTGATTGCTGTCGTAAAGGTATCTTGTAAGGGTCAAGTGCATCCTGCATGTAATGCACTGGCATGGTGCCTAATCGAGGGTAAATATTCTGCATATACGTGACCAATTATTTACATATTAATGCCTGTCACCAATGGACATGAGAAATAGGGTCTAAACTCACCAAGAACAAAAGTGTTTAGAAAAACAATGTATCCCTTTTCTTTATGTTTCCCACAGTGTTTCCTCATAACCTCTTTGGACTGAGCACCAGGGCTGTTTCCTAGTGAAGAAGGTCAAATCACAAGAGAAGAGAAGGTCAGTGGAGACAGACCATCCTTGGAATTTGAAAGGGCAAATGTCCAAATGCCCAGCTTATGGTGTGTGTGTGTGTGTGTGTGTGTGTGTGTGTGTGTGTGTGTGTGTTGTAGTGTGATGTTATGTGTAGTATGGTGTATGCATGTGTTGTGTGTGTGTGTGTTGTGTGTGTTTGTGTGTGTGTGTACTCAGCATTTAAAATGGGAATTTTCAGAGGACCATTTCTATAGGCCGTTCTGCCTAAGAATGCATAGTACTTGGGCTATAAAAGTTCAGAGAAGGGGGAGGTTGACAAAGGGAAGGTGAATTCACCTCCAGCCAGTTCTCCAACCAGTTCAGGACCGATTCCCATGCAGCGTCTGCTGTCTCACATCATTTAACCTCACAAATAGCCTGTGAGACACAGGGGAGTACTCCTATTTTGTCAGTGGGAACACTGACTTCACTGACTTCACTGACTGAAGCTAGGAGGTAGGATGGTTGTCCAAGGTCATATAACTTGTAAGTTATAGGGCCAGGTGTGGTAGGTATTGACTCGGTAATCCAGTAAGTGATAGGTACTGACCTGGTGATACAAAGTCAACCAAAGTGAGGGAGTGCGAGCTCAGGAACAGTGCACTCTGAGCTTTGGAGGCTGTCACCAGAGGATGTAGTAAGAAGATGACAGTGAGAATTCACGGGCTAGCGTTAGACTCTGGAGATCCCAGCACAGGTCTTAAGGGAATAATATTCTTCAAAGGGCTCTTATTTTGGTCTTCTGGGAAGAATGGGGGGAAGCATAGGGAAATCTCCCAGAAACAAATCATTCCACATACTCTTATTCAACAGAAGTGGGTTGGGCCAAGTGAGGAGCATTTCTGATTAAATTCCCTTGGGTGTCGCTTTCCAAGGACAAGTTTTAGATGCTATATCAGACAAGAGTTTGGACTTTTTTTTTTTTTTTTAATTGTTGCTCCCGGACTTTGATTGCTATCTGTAAGGGAAACAGACAGTGGAAACTATTTCATCAGGACTGATGGGAAAAACACATTTTCACAGTGCCCTGAATAGCAATGCTTGGTGTTTGAAGTCATTATTGTAAGTAATGGGTAAGCTGGAGGGAGGAAAAGACACTGTGAGTGACTTTAAAGAGAGCGGGAGAGAGGAGAGAGAGAGATAATCTTGGAAGTCAGACTGGGGGTATTGACTGCTGGTGAGAAATTTCCACTGAACGTTAAGCTCTTCCTGAAGCTTTCTTCTCACATCCGGCCTGAGCTGTAAGGTTGGGTAAAGGGAGTGTGTGTGAGGAGGTCTGGGATGGAGGCAGTGTGTCCAGGGCTGCCTTGGGGACCAAAGTCCTCATCAATTCCTTGATTTCTCTATTCTTCATTCACTAATTCATTTAGTCATTTCTTTACTCGTTACATATTCTCTCAACACTTTTTAAGTGTCAGGCTATGAGCTTCGTGCCAAGATAGAGGAGATGAACCAGTAAGATGAAGCTTCCAGTCTAGTGGAGGAGATTAAAGAGACAGTTATAGCTTGTGTGATAATGCTACCACGAAGGTACCGAGAAATCGCAGGAGGATGTTGAGAATAGTCTCTTTCACTTTGTTTTGCTCTTGCTGTGCGCTAAGAACCTAGAACAGTCAGAATGTGCTCCTTCTGTTCTCCAGACCCTGCAGTCTAATGGAACACCTGTTCTAGGAGGGACTTGAATCAACAAGCCTACGTCCATGGAAGATAATGTCTTAACTACTGCATCCTCGGTGAGTGAGAGACATAACAAGATAGATCTAGATTCCATTTAACTCACAATGTTCTAACCCTCGCTGTTCACAAAATTCAACAAAAAGTTGAGAGACTTACAGTGGCTGATCTTGGTGTCTGTCAAACTAATGTCTCTTGATTCATTATGTTCATGGCATTGCTCCTTACTGACAGAGAGGACATTAGGTGGGAGAAGAATAAGTTTTATTTTGGACATAATTAGTTTGAGATTCCTGTAAGACCTCTAAGTCAAGATATTAAGGAGGCAGTTGTGTATATGAGACAGGGAGTCAGAAGAAGATATAGTCTCAGGATATAATTTGGGAGTTGTGATCCTGGAGGAGATTATTGGAAGCAAAGACTTTGATGGAATCATCTCAACAGTGGTTTTATGGGTAGTCAGTGAGTTTTGTAGGGAGCTCTTCAGGACTTGAGAAGAATGGAATCCTAAGAACTCTGGCTCACATAGCTACTTAAGGAATCCTGCAGTTCCTTTTATACAGTTATAGGCTTTGGTTTCAAAACCCACCATGTGGTCACCCACACAACCCCTGTTCAATGAAATAGTCTACCCCCTAACATCTCAATGTTAAATTGAATACTAATCATAGTATTAGTAACCATTGCTGGACAACATTGCTGGACAACATAGTTGAGTGTAAAGAGAGCACGTTTCTGGTTTCAGACTGCCCTACATGTAAGGCCTGGATTTGCCATTCAAACCATACTACCACCCAGTACTCGTTGCTGTCTTTTATCCATCAGACTATCCCAGAAGACCTTGTTCAGTGTAGAGCTATTCAGTTTTCAGGCCTGGTCTGATATATGATATTTGAATCATAAAACTTTATGATTTTACCAACTAAAGAATAAGGCTAATAATCTAGAATTATTTGATTTTCCCGAATTCACCCAAACTTCTAGGAACCACATTTCCTTTCCTTTTCTTTCTTTCTTTCTTTCTTTCTTTCTTTCTTTCTTTCTTTCTTTCATCTCAAAACATATTCTAGGTTTACTTCATCATCAAACCATCCAATTTTGTGTGAGTTCTTTGTAACAACTACTGGGCTTTTCCATATTAAAGAACTATTGTTAGTCAGTTTGTATGGATTTGAGTTGCGACACAGTTGAAACCCTCATTTCCTAGGAGAGCAGGTCCAGACCCCAGAAATGAGGGACAGCTCAGGGTACATTGGGGTGTTTGTAACAGAGCTGGACCTGCCATCTTGTGCCCTCTGCCCCATCTTTATGTGCCTTATGCATCTGCTGGCCAAACCCATTCCCCAGTTTCTCGGGATAGAAGCTGGGGAGATATGTGAATTGGAACTTTTTGCAAGTCAATCTGGTATTACAACACCACCCTCTGATGAGTTAAGTGCAAATGAATCAGAACCAGATGGGCAAATTTTTCCTGAAAACAACGTGTTTAAAAAGTGGAGGAGAAGGAGAGAAGTTCTTGGCAAAACTCTCAAAGATGTTTGGCTCCATCAGATGTATGCAGCACTTTGACTTGCTTTCAGCTGCTCCCACCATTACCACCTGGAGAAAATGACATGTCTGAGCTCCTGGGGGAAGCGGGGCAGTAAGGGGTAGGCATTGTACCCTCAGTCCTGTAAGTGGCATGGCTGTCTTCAGCCCTCGTTTTCTCAGAGGTCATTTCTGGCAGGCAAATGAGGTTTGGATGAATAAAACAATCATAAGGAATCAATTCTGGAGAAAAATCCAGGCTTAGACTGTTAGCATGCATTTCTCTTGGACTGTTATGAGATTCATGTTTTCAGATCCAACCAAAGCCTCTTGAATACTTAAAGTGTGTGGTTTTGTGCTAGGCATTCAAGTGACTCTTTTCTCCCTTTGTCCATCCAGCAAAGTTGTGAGGTACCAGAGTCATGAATGGATGAGGGAGCTCAGGATGAAAAAAAAATGACTTGCTTAATGTCCCACAGCTAGGCAGCAAGAGAGCTGTGCTATCCAAATGAGTAACCACTGGCCACATATGGCCATTTAAATTAAATTAGTTAATTCTGAATAAAATTAAAAACTGAGTCATTCAGTTTCACTAGCCACATTTCAAGTGCTCTATTGCCACATGTGGTTAGTGGCTACCATATTGGACAGCACAGCTATAGAACATTTCCATCATCGTAGAAAATACCATTGCACAATGGACTTCAGAGTCCTCTGAAGTCCAGGACTACAGAGCCTGGACTTCAACTAATATCTTTATGACAAAGTTCTGGGTTCCTTCCTTATTCCCGTCCGGGTTGTCTCACATAATAAAAGCTTCTAAAATGGAAGACCATTCCTCTTAAGTATAACTGGGAACTCTTCCTCCTCACTCTGGATACAGCATACACTGAAATGCCAGCTGATTATTTAAAAAAAAATTTTTTTTAAGGTTTATTTATTTTGAGAGAGGGAGAGAAGGCAAGAGAGCAAGTGGGTGAGGGACAGAGAGAGAGAGAGAGAGAGCAGGACAGAGGGTCTGAAACAGGCTCTGTGCTGATAGCAGACAGACTGATGCGGGGCTTGAATTTGTGAACTGTGAGATTGTGACCTGAGCCAAAATTGGATGCTTAACCTACGGAGCCATCCAAGCGCCCCCTGGCTGATTCTTTATTAAGCCTGCTCTGTCCTTTATGTGGCCACTGTGGAGAGGCAATGGACCAGGAGTCAGGAGGGAAGGGAGGGAGGAAGAGTTAGGGTGGGATGGGTGTCTTGTGCCCCCATGGGCTCACCTGCATTTCAGGGGCATCATAGGTCAGCAGCAGAGGGTGCTGCCAGAGGCAGTGCTAACACTCAGTGAAGTTAGGAAGGGCTACAAAGAGGATCTGCATGGTGGAATGAAAAGCTGGTGCAAATTTGGTCTGAAGAACTTGGGCCTGAATTCCACAGTCATGTGGGCTACATTGTGAATAGGGGATGGTGCCATTTTCCCTACAGGCATGTGTGGATTTAAACGTGTTAGCAACTGTGAGACACTGATGCCTCTTGGGTGTTCCCTACAACCAGCTGCCTTTGGCCAGTCACGCCCTTCTCTTTGCCCTTTTCTTCCCGTCCCTTTCCTGGTGGGAGTTCCCACCAGTTTCCATAGTCGTCAAGAGATAGCACTCTTTGATTTCAACATTTTGCACCCATTTTCAAAACCAGTTACCAGAAAAACTGGTAATATTGTTTTTTTGTTTGTTTGTTTTGTTTTGTTTTTTAAGCATTATCTAATCTTGTAAAAACAAGCATCTCTGTTTTAATCCTCACCTTAGGATAGGTTTGAGACCGGGTAATCAGAAAATGACATCAGATTGACTTAGGCAAAATCAGTGAACTTTAATCCGGGAACATTTTTCTCTGCTCTTATTTGTTGATATATCATTGTCACATTTCATCCTACGAAGTGTTTGCAGTAGCTTATTCAATATGGCTATATTGATATAGCTAAAATGGTAAAGTAGAAATTAAAAATATTTAATATTTCAAAGCTGGGAAAATGTTAGTCGGAATGGAAGGTTAAGATCTCAGAGAATAATAGAACCTAGAAATGTAGATCATAACGGAAGATAACCACACGGACGTAATGACCTTGTATAATTCATATGATTAACCAGTACGAATGCGTCAGTAATACAGTGTTTATCCCTTGTGTTTGACTAAAACTTTATAGAATGATACACATTACCTTCCACAGGATAGAGGTTTTGTGAGTTGTTTCTCAAGTGATGTGAGGAAAACGAACGTCCAAGAGGTGAAATCATTTGAAGGTCATGCGGCTATTTAGTGGCAGAGCCAGGATTCAGGCCCCGTGTCTCCTATCTCCCATTCATCACTTTTTAGAATGAAGGCCACTCACATTTTTTCAACACTAGAGATATAAAAGCCCCTTTTATTTCCGGAATGCTTCTGTTGAGCTCCCAACAAGCTCGGGAGGTGGCATAATAACATATTACCGGTGAGCAGGTGACGCACCCATGACTTAACTTACAAGGAACACCATCGGTACTGGGAGTTGGGTGGTTTTGCTTCCAGTCCCGGATACTTTCCACATCGTTTTCTTGTACACCGTTCCCAAAGGAGTGTGAGCAAGAACAAGAATAAAAACAGAAACACCACATTTCCAAATCTGGGCATGGTACATCTGCGAGTGATCTGTGGGGCAACATTTCTGTCTCCCCGTGACAGAAGAAGAGACCCAAGGGAGGTCCCCCCTCGGTCAGTAACTCTTGCAGAGCCATGCAACAAATGCTCTGATATTGGCACTAATTAAAGGACATTTAGCTTCTAATGTCCATATGGGGCTTGATTCTGGGCCGAGCCTGCGTGTCCTGGTGTGGCGAGCATGTGGAAAGGATTCAGGAAATGCTCATGGCCATGTCCCCGGGGCTGCTCGATGACTCCACTGACGTAGCTCTTCCCCATTGGGTATTTCCTTTCTTAGAGGTACCGTGGGGTAGGGGTGATGTACCCTGCGTGTGTTGTGTGTGTGTGTGTCCGTGTGTGCTCTAGGGTGATTTTTTCCATTGTGTTGTGTGTTTTATGACCTTCACAGATGTCAGACTTCCCGTGGTGAGAAGGGTGGAGAAAGGGCTGTGATTTGGGGGAGGAGGAGGAAGAGGTGAGACTGAGGCCAGGCAGGAAACACAATTGTGTGGATTTAACGGGCCTCGTTTTATAGCATTTAGCCCTGTTTTCACTGGGTAGCAGTGAATAGTCTCACCAAGGTAAACCGTTTTTCACTATTATTGGGCCAGGGGATGAAAGTTTCATTGGTATTCTTCCTTGGAGCTCAAGTGGCTGCTGTAGATATTCACCTCTTTTTGCCTCAGGGACTCAGAATAACCCTTTGAACGTTGGCTGGATAAAGATCACATATGTTTGTAAAGAGATTCGGTTTATAGAGCACTGGTCTGTGTTATCCCATCTGCTATTTGATCTTCAGAATAATCCTGTAAGGACCCGGTGCGGATTGTTAGTCCCATTTTCCTAAAGAGAGAACCGAGGCCCAGAGAAATGAAGTGACCTGGGCCCAGGAAGGAAGAGAGAAGGGTGTCAATGCATGCTTATGATCACCTCCACCTCTGTGCTGAGAAAGGACCCTGAAGCTCAGCCCGGGGTCATAATTGGCCCAAGGTTGTTCACTTTGGGCTCCTCAGGGCGGTGTCAGAATTAGAAACTGCCTGCCTGTCTCTAAAGCTAGTGCTCATTTCTGTTACACCACCAACTTTCCGAGAGTCCTAGCCAGAGGGCAAGCTTGAAAGGAAAAAAAAAGACCTTGGCATTGATTACCCAAAACCCCTGACAAACCAAACATTATGCAAATCAGGACCTACCATGTGAATAATGGCTCCCATGTGTGGGGCGCTTTCAAAAGCACTTTGGGAGATTGTTCCTTAACCCTCACAGCAAACTCCTGAGCTGGAGGTTCTTATTCTTCCCATTTTACAAATGGGGAAGTTGAGGCTCAGAGAGGTCATTTATCCAAGGTCCTACAGCTAGTGGGGAGCAGCGCTGGGATTCGAGCATGTATCAGACTATAATAGCTCGTTTTCCCTTTTAACCCACATTACCCACAGGCCCGTGTCTGTTTCACTCGGGTCATTTCTGTAGTCACACATCTGAAACTGAACCTTGTGCACTTCATCCTCGTTACCTACAACATGAAGTTCAAGTAGCTCAGCCTGAAATTCAGGACGCTCATGTTTTCCACGTGCATCTGCCTCTACCTCGCAATGCACCTCCTGCCCCAGCCATGGTCCAGTGGGTGTTTTTTCCTGCACACCCGTGGCCCTCCAAACCTTCCGTTATGTTCAAGCAGCATTTTCTTCCTGCTTCCCCTTTGAGAACTCTGTACTCTTTCAAGGATCGCTTCCGATGCCATCAATTCCAAGTACCCTTCCAGGGCCTTCCATTCCAGTGTTTTGGGCCTCCACAGTGCTCACGGGTCACCCAGATCAGAATGCTGCCCTTGTCTTCCTCCCCCTCTCAGTTCCCACTTTGAGTGCTCACTGGGGTCTGATTCATTGCTTTGTCCTCAGCGCTGACCACACAGTGACTGGGAGACAGAGGATTTGAAGTGAGCTCTGTGCTGACAGCCCTGTGTGGGGCTTGAACTCACGAACTATGAGATCATGACCTGAGCCCAAGTTGGAAGCTTAACCGACTGAGCCACCCTGGTACCCTTGGTAGCCTCCATTTTGAATGGCTGACTTCGTAGGAACAACTAAAGGACCAGCAAGAGCGTGGGACTTTGAGGTCAGAACACCTTGTTGCAAATTCAGTTCTGTCATTAATTAGTGTTACCTATGCACATATGAATATGCACACACACACACACATACACACACACATGTCACCTGGTCATATAAACTTGGGAAACGGAATTACACAAAATGAAACACAAAGTTTTGAACTGCAAGTCTCAGAATCTTTCATATGGTCAGGTACATTGTGAATCCAGATTAGCAGCTATGGTATGCATTTTATTTTTTTTCAATTTTGTCCCCACCAGGCCTTTTTCTGAGCAGCTACTCAGTGGACAAGTGTTCCGTGAAAACACTTGGGGAACATCAGACTAGATGGTCTCTGAGGCTTCTTCCCACCCTGCCCTACCCTGGCTCTCCATGATCCTGAGCTCAGAATCAAGATCACTCCCCCTTTCCCCCTCCCCTCCACACTCTTCCCCACAGTGCCTGGTGCATTGTAGACTCTTGGTCAATGCTTAATGGAATTAATTGCCTCTTGCAAAGGACCTTGGGGGCTCATGATGCAGCCTGTACGTTAGCTTAGGAAAAGAAAAAGAAGAAAGGAAGTAAAGATGCCACATTGGATTGGACAAACTTGGACTGCACAGGCTAGCTGGCTCTGCCAGTTGGCTTTGATTGCTTATAAAGGAAAAGCCAAACAAAGAAGGAGGTGGAGTTTATTTCAGTAAACAACAAAGAACTCAATCTCCTCCAGAGAGGTGGGCTCATTTCTGTTACAATCAGAAAACATTTGCAAACAACCACTTGGTAAGTGAAAACAAGTTCAAATGGAAAACTGTGGATTTCTTCTGGGTGTTGGGGTGTGTGTGTTTTAGAAGGGGGAAATGCAATAGCAAACATTTCATGCCTACATTTAAGAGCATTTGAGGGGCGCCTGAGTGGCTCACTCGGTTAAGTATCCAACTTCAGCTCAGGTCATGATCTCACAGTTTGTGAGTTTGAGCCCCACATTGGGCTGTCTGCTGTGAGTGCAGAGCCTGCTTCGGATCCTTTGCCTCCCTCTCTCTCTCTGCACCAGCCCCTTTCTGCTTGCACTCTTGCTCTTTCTCTCTCAAAAATAAATAAAGTCATTAAGAAAAATAGAGCATTTGGTATCTCGGAATTAGTGCATTTCAACCCCAAGGAATTTTATACCCTATCCTGCCAAACACTCCTCAATCAGCTGATGAGGGAGAGAAGTCCCAGGGGTGCCGGGCTGGCTCAGTCACTTAAGCATCCCACTCTTGATTTCGGCTCAGGTCATGATCTCACAGTTTGTGAGATCAAGCCCCACATCAAGCTCTGTGCTGACAGCTCAGATCCTGGAGCCTGCTTCAGGTTCTGTGTCTCCCTGTCTCTGTGCCCCTCCCCTGCTCAAGCTCTCTCTCTCTCTCTCTCAAAAAAAAACAAACATTAAAACACACACACACACACACACACACACACACACATACACACACACACTAGAGGCTACTGGCTGTAGTGCACTGACATGGTTGGTTTGGCTTTTGTAGTATTGGCCTTAGAGGGTTTTACATTTTTAAATTATTTGTCAACGTTTAGAGGTTGGGAGTTTTCTTATAAAAACTTCTTGTTCTTCTTGAAAAATGGAAGACCTGGCAGGATTGGACCACAGTGTATTATGATAGCACAAGGGCAGCTGTTCCCTGGCACGGGGTACCAATCTCCAGTTCACCACCTTCTTGCCCAGATTGACTTCATTCTGGTGTTGCAGGCCTGGTCCCTCTTGGCATTTGAGCTCGCAATCCCTGGTTCGGCGCAGGCTGTAATGAGGCCACAATTTCACTGTTTATACTTGCCTGCTTGTCACTTCTAAGAGTTGGTGCCTTTGATTAGACCATCTTTGGTTGGGTGAAACCCAAGAACACCTGGGTTAGGGGGGCCACTGCCTGTTAACAATGAGAAAGATGACATCTATTGAGTGTTTATTCTGTGTCAACCTCTGTTTTTACCATTTAGCAATGCTTCCCTTATTTATCCTTCACAGCCCTCTTACACAGTGGGAATTATTGTGCCACTCACTTCTGAGAGGAGGACATTGAGCATAGAATGATTAGTATAACTTTCCCCAAGTGATACAGTTAATAAGTAGAAGAATTGGAGTTTGAATACAGGGAACATGCTCTTAACTACTATAGTACATTTTTCGGGGGTGCCCGGGTGTCTCAGTCGGTTAAGCATCTGACTTCAGCTCAGGTCATGGTGTCAATGTTCCCGAGTTTGAGCCCCGTGTTGGGCTTTGTGCATGTAACTCAGAGCCTGGAGCCTATTCCAAATTCTGTGTCTCCTTCTCTCTCTCTGCTCCTCCCCCGCTTGTTCTCTCTCTCTCTCAAAAATAATCATTAAAATTTTTTTTTTACAGTTTATTTATTCATTCCTTCATTCCTTCAAGTAATTTCTACAGCCAATGTGGGGCTCAAACTCACATGTCTGTCTGTATTTAATCTCTACAGCCAATGTGGGGCTCAAACTCACATGTCTGTCTGTCTGTCTGTATGTATTTAATCTCTACAGCCAATGTGGGGCTCAAACTCACATGTCTGTCTGTCTGTCTGTATGTATTTAATCTCTACAGCCAATGTGGGGCTCAAACTCACATGCCTGTCTGTCTGTATGTATTTAATCTCTACAGCCAATGTGGGGCTCAAACTCACATGCCTGTCTGTCTGTCTGTATTTAATCTCTAGAGCCAATGTGGGGCTCAAACTCACATATCTGTCTGTCTGTATGTATGTATTTAATCTCTACAGCCAATGTGGGGCTCAAACTCACATGTCTGTCTGTCTGTATGTCATCTCTACACCCAACCTGGGCTCCAGTGTATGACCCTGAGATCAAGAGTGGCATGTTCAACTGACAAAGAGAGGCCAGGCTCCCCTTAACTACTGTAGTACATTCCTTAAAACATTGTTTTATATAAATGCCAGAATGATTGAGGTTTTTAAAAACTTTTTATTTTGAACTCATATCAGACTTACAGAGAAGTTGAAACAAGAATACGAAGCCCCCCCCCCACTTTTATCCCCTCACCCTGCTCTCCCAAGTGTTAGCATCTTAAATGTGGTTATTAAGTACAAGCAATGACCGTTACTAAGTAAACTGTAGACCTTTTTCTAATTTGACCAGCGTTAACATGTATGTCTGTCCCTGTTGGTTCCAAGATCCTATCCATAATCTGTCTGTGCAGTGCAGCTTCTTCACTGGGTTAAATTAGTGGCTGCTGTGTTTCTCTTACTGTAAAGTTTCTGTTTTTCCCTTCTAGTCAATAATAAGTTGTTGCAGGAAGATAATTTGCCATTATGAAAATCCTGTTTCTCCTCAAACTTTTGTCC
Source organism: Panthera onca (assembly GCF_046562875.1). Lineage (NCBI taxonomy): Eukaryota > Metazoa > Chordata > Mammalia > Carnivora > Felidae > Panthera > Panthera onca. The sequence continues at coordinate 176,237,178 of NC_138346.1, forward strand.
ATTAATGTTAGCATCTTTTCGTTGATTTTATCTGCAACAATTTGCTTCATTTGCTTTCAGTAAAAGACCTACAAAATATGCAGAAAATACTGGAAGATTATAGCAAGAATCAAGATTTTTAATGCAAAATGTTTGGAGGCTGCTTCTTTGCTTCATAGTCAATATTGCCTTTTGATTTTATAATGGAGTTAATATCACCACTTCACATGAGTGAATTTTGTGACTTCTGAGTATGAGCAGTTCAGAATCAGTTTCCTAATTGTTAATAGGGACAGCAATTGCAATTTGGAAGCATTGCTGCATGGAGAGGAAGTCATTAAGAGTAGATGCTCTAGTCAGGCTGCCTGGACTGGGGGCCTGAAGCTGTTACTCATGAACTGTGTGACTTTTGGTAGATTGTGCAACCTAGTTATGCTTTAGTTCCTCCTAGAGCCAATATGAGGATAAAATAAACAACAGATGTCAGATGCTTACTTAGCAGAGTGCCTGGCACGTGATAAATAATCAATACATATTTGTTGAGTCCAAACTTGATATATTCAACCATCAATCTTGGAAGTAATGCTTGTTAAGAATTGTGCAGGGTCAGAGATTTTAAGCTACATGTGTCAGGTAACTCTGCTGCAGTTTTGTGGATGCTTAGAGAAGTCACAAGATCCCTGGATCAGAGACAAAAGACTTTATTACTCCCAGAACAGCAAGCAGCATGAGCTTCTCATTCTCATTGGCTCCTCTGACTTCCAAACTCCATGGGGCGATGTGGCAGGACCCAGGTGAATGCTGCACATTCAGGGGGTTTGCTTCAGAGCTGGGGAATCCTAAGTTTAGGCAACCTCTTTCTTTTCTATTGGACTGCAGACAAACCTGCTTTCTGTTCTGGAGGGAGACACTATTTTCCCAGGTTGTTTACTATGTAAATATCCTTGATACATTAGTCCAGAACAAAATATTCAGTATCTCTGCTCAGAAGATGTTCAGAAAGGAATTGTCCCCCAACAACACTGAACAATATTTGATGCTTCCCTTGGAATGGAGCAAAGTAAGCCACAGAGATTTTTAACCAGGGTTCCAGAAATTGACAGAAATTTGTCTACTTAGTTAATTCCATAACTACCCCAGTTTATTCAGACTCTGTATTTCTTTTGCCACTGTATTTCAGTTCCTGTAGAGCTTTACAGTGCATAAAACCTACATCGATGCTTCCCCCTCCCCCCTTTTAACTAGGCATCGCGAGATTCTAACCACTGATACTGGTTTGATTCTTATTTGTGTCTCTGAGCTACCAGCTCCTGAATCAGTGTTCTATCTTGTCTGTATGGAGAAAACTATCCTCTCTGTATATTTGGGATGGAGGGTGGTGATGAGCTTTCTTTAGTAAGGACAAAGGGATGCCTGTGGAAATGCAGTGTAACTTCCACTGTCCCCCCCACCAGGTCCCTCTTTGTCTTTTTTTCTGTTTTTTGTTTTTTGGTGTTTTTTTTTTTTAATGGTAGAAGCTTTCAAAATGTCACATCTGTTTCTAATCATTTCCTTTAGTCTTTCACTATAGGATCAACTCAGCAACCTGACTTGTAAAGGGATCCAGATTATTTTGTAAGACAACCAACATATGTTAAAGAAAATTGCCCATTTAATATTCCAATTGTAAAACAAACACACACACAGGAAAAATTTTCTTCACTATTTACACTCAAGACAGACAGAATGAACTGCCCTTTTATGGACAAAGGATTTATTGCCCAATTTTATCACAAAGAAAGATGTTTAAAGCAATTATATTATGCTTTTTAAAAAGAAAATATTTTTAAAATGATGAAAGAGTTCATGCATAGAAAATCATGCATTGAAAACACTTATTATCTATGCCAAAGATTAAACAAATATTAACATTTTGCCATATTTGCTTCAGCTCTCTCTTAAAAAAAAAAAAAGGAAGAAGGGAAAGAAACAGAGTTAAGCCAAGCTCACCTCTCTGCCTTCCCTTTTTCAAAGGCGTGACTTCAATTTTGTATGTTTTTATTTTTATTTATTTTTATTGAACCAAAATAGACCTGCCATATTATATTAGTTTCATGTGTACAACATAGGGATTCTACTTTTGTACACATTGGGAAGTGATCATATGCTAAGTCTAGTTACCATCTGTCACCAACAAAGTTGATACAATATTACTGACTGCATTCCCCAGACTATACGTTATATCCCATATCGCTTATTTACTTATAACTGCAACTTTGTATCTCTTGATTTTCTTCACCCATTTTGCTTTCCTCCAATTCCCTCCCCTCTGGCAACCACCACTATGTTCTCTGTACTTAAGAGTTTGGGTTTTGTTTCGTTTGTTTGTTTAGATTTCTACCAGTAAGTGAAATCACTCTGTATTTGTCTTTCTTTGATTTATTTCACTTAGCATAATGTTCTGAGGTCCATTCATGGTGTCACCAGTGACGAGATTTCATTCTTTTTTCGTGGTTGAGTAGTATTCCTTGTATATATATCACACCTCTTTATCCACTCATCTATCAAAGGACACGTGGGTTGTTTCCATATCTTGGCTATTGTAAATAATACTATAATGAACATAGGGCTGCATATATCTTTTTGAATTAGTATTTTCATTTTCTTTGGATAGATACCCACTAGAGAAATTGCTAGATCCTATGGTAGTTCTATTTTTAATTTTGCTTGTTGTAGTTTTCTAAGAGGTTGTCCAATCCATTTAAGTTTTAAAATTTCTTAATCTAGATTATTGGCAGTACTCTCTTAAGATTTTCAGAATCTCTACCTATACATGCTTTTATTTGTATTCCTGATATTGCTTATTTATGCTTATACTCTCTCTTTTAAAATAAACCTTGCCAGAAGTTTGTTTATTGTGTAAGTCCTTAAAAAAAGAAGCTTTTGGTGCTGTTTTTACAATACCTCTCACATTGAATATAAAGTTACGTTTTGGTCCCATGATTTAAAGCATATATAAATAACAAATTCTTCGCAAACAGTTATCTTTCAATAGACTAAAGATTTGTTCAATGAATTTTAAGGAATACCTACTTCTTGTATGTTCTCACTCAGAATACTTCTGATACCACATGTGTGAGATTTTTGTCTCGCGCCCATGGATTCTCCAACTCTTTGGATACCAACTGGGTGTCCTACAATTCAGTTCAATTCTGACACAAACTATCTATAGTTAGCATCAGACTTCCTAGGTTTAAAGGCCCAGGTGTAGGGGTGCCTGGGTGGCTCAGTTGGTTAAGCATCTGACTCTTGGTTTCGTCTCAGGTCATGATCTCATGGTTTGTGGGATTGAGCCCCGTGTTGGGTTCTGTGCTGACAATGCAGAGCCTGCTTGGGATTCTTATCTCCCTCTCTCTATGCCTTCTCACACTCATGTGCACATTTGTGCATGCACTCTCTCTCAAGATAAATAAACTTAAAAAAAGGGCCCAGTTCTACAAGACTGCCTTCACTTCAGATGCCAGTTACAAGTATTGGGTCCCCAGGTAACTCACACGTGTGTCAGACTTGGCTGCAAAGTTGGAAGGGTTCTCCTAAACCCCCCTTTCTCAGGCTTGAGAATTTGCTAGAATGGCACACAGAACTCAGGCAAGTGTTTTACTTACTATTGCTAGTCACAAGTCAGGAGCAGCCAAATGGAAGAGATGCATAGAACACAGGAGGGGACAGGAGAGCAGGGCACCTCCTTGCTGTCTCTAGGCATGCCACCCTCCCTGCACTTCAATCTGTTCACCGACACAACTTTCCAAACACTGCATTTGGCCATTTTCATGGAGGTTTTATTACATAGGCATGATTGATGGAGTCTTTAGCTTGTCATGACTGATTCAACCTCCTTCAGCCCCTCTTTTCTCCCTGGAGGCTGGTGAATGGGGCTGAAAGCTTCAGTCCTCCAGTCATGCCTTGGTCGTTCTGGCAACCAGCCCCAGTCCTGAAGCTCTCTAATGGCCATCAGCAACCAGTCATCTTACTAGCATAACCCAAACATGGCTGAAAATGGCTTGTTATGAATAACAAAAGATACCTCCTCTAGCCCCTATCACTCAGAAAGTTCCGAGGGTCCCAGAAGCCCACGCACCAGGAACCAGGACAAAGACCAAAGATACAGTTCTCAGTGTATCACGGTATCAAGCTCTCATATGTTAAAAATTGGGCTAACTGCTGAGGCAGTTGGGGATTTGTAGTTCTTACCTCGATGGCTGATCATCTAATGGAGTTATAGTCACCTATGTTAATAATGGCAATATTACGTGAAAAATGCTAAAACTGAATTCTTGATTCCCTCTTCCCCTAAAGGTCCCCACCTCTGTAGATGGTATTGCCACTTGCTCCATTGTTCAGGCCCACATACTTGAAGTCATCTAGGATTCTCCTCTCTGACTCTCACACTGTGTCATTAACAACTCCTGCTATGTTCTATCTATAAAATGTATTCTGAATTGGACCACATTTTACTACTCCATTGCTACCACTCTCAAGCTACCATCACCTCTCCTCTGAACGACTCAAAACATCTCTTAATTGGTCTTGGTGATTCCTTACTTGCCACCTTGAAGTCTATTCTCAGTAGACTAGCAGAGGGATTCTTTTAAAAGAGAAGTCTGATGACCGATTCCCGGATTAAACCCCTCCAGGAGCTTTCCTAACCTTGTAGAATAAACACATGCTCTACAAGGGGCATCTCAGTCTGTCCCTTGGCTTCTTCTCTACCCTTCCGTTCTCTCACTCTATCCCTTGCTCACTCCATTCCAGCCACATGCATATACTTGTTGTTTCTTAAATATATCAAGCATGTACCGTTAGGGACTTGGCACTTGGGGTTCTCTTTTTTGTGGAATAATCCCTCCCCCCATGCCCGGTCTTGCTCCCTGATTTTATTCAGATCTTTCCCAAGTGTTATCTGATGAAAAGGTCTTCTTCCTACCGAGGGCATCCTGTCCTCATTCTGCATTACCCCAATTTAACTTTCTTCATAGAGTTCATCTGACATTAGGTTGATTATTTATTAACTCTGTCATAGGAATGTAAACGCCATAAGAGTAGGTCTTCGTCTGTTTTGTTGATGTGATGTTTGTATGCTCCCTAATTTCCTGGTTCAATCGCTATGCTCCTTTGCTAGGTAACAATTTCATATCTTTGCTTGGCTTCTCAAGCCTCTAACACACCTCTCCCCTCTCCCCGCACTGTTTTCTTCTTGACCTTCCTTCTAGTTTCATTGAGAAAGTAGAATGTCTACATACTCTTACCACAACATCCACCAACCGACCACACTCTGCCTTTCGTCCTTTAATATAGGTAAAGATTCATGATTTTATCAAAGACCAGTCCTGCTCATGTGCCCTGGATCCATTCCCTTTTACCTACTCAGTGACTTGCCTCTATCAATTGCATTGTCTCCTGAATCTTTAATATATTTCTCCTTCTGTTTCTACTGAATCTTTCCCAACAGGATATGAACGAGGTGTAAGATTTTTCAACTTCAAAAGTAACATCCCCTTTACCTCACATCCCCCCTCCAGCTACCTCCTCATTTCTCTGCTCCCTATATAGCAAAACTAGGTATTTGCTTCTAACTCTCTCTCTCTCTCTCTCTCTCTCTCTCTCTCTTTTGAAAAGCAGTTTGAAAGTGAAACCAAGATATTCAGGTTTAGTTGATCTTGGGTGAAGTCAGCAAATTGCATTGTATGTTTTTAAGACTCTCTTGGTGAGTGTGCTAGGATGAAGAACGATTAATTTGAGTTTTTTGTGTTAGGAATTCTTACTAAGTGAAGATTACAGTAAATGAGAATGAAATTGACCAGTTTTCCTGGAAGTCAGTAGAACAAAGCATTTGACTTAGTAAGACATACTTAGTTTACCAGGAACATGGCCATGATGGAAATGCTGGTATATCTCTCTATTATTTCCCTGTTTGTTTGACTGTCATGGAAATCTGGATGAATAACAGGAAATCTTAACATTAACCCGGTGTCTATAGGCTAATGCTTGCATTTACCAGCCTTGTTGATGGGAAGCAGGCAGGATAGGAGGTGGGAGGAAGAGGTAGAATGAGTAGAGGGAAAGTATGATTTTTCTACTCACTAACATCATTTTCCAGACATAAATAAATAAGGTCCATACCTATTCTTGTAAAAATTTTTAAAGCATTTAACATCCTGCCTTTCACGTGGTAGTAGTTCAATGCGTATGTATTAATTAATAAAAATAGGAGGCTGACCATGTCCCCAGGCATCTCCATGGCTGCAATTCCAGAAGTTCTCTGGAAGTTCGTTACATCTAGCCAAAGGTGATCAAAAAGCAGCATAAACCTTACTCTCTCGCTCCTTAGTATAACTATTCATCCATTCATTTGGTCAAAAAATAGTCATTGAGTGCCTTTCACATCCTGGGCATCGGACTCGGTGCTGTGGGTACAGATTCGGTGTCCATCCATAGAGATTTGTAATCCAGGCAAATAACTTGATGCCACTGGTCTCTGGCTACGTCGTTTTGTGAAGATCACGGCTCTGGTCTCTGTCCCAGTGTCTCCATGAGAAAGGATTGATTGCTAAGAGGATTAAATGATACTGCTCACAAACCATGAAGGATATCAGGAGGCTTACGTATTACTGTGCACTTTTAAAAGTCAACGGGTGTACGAGATAGAGTACTTTTCACCGAAAGTACACAAAAAAGTGTACTTTAAACATGGAAATGGGTATATAAAAACACTTCCTTCCAACACCCGGTTCTCATCACAACAAGTGCACTATATTTTACACCTGAAACTAATACTATACCATATGTTAACTAACTGGGATTTAAATAAAATTAAAAAAAAAAAAAGTAAATGGGAAAAAAGGACAAATGTGTAGGGTAGAGCTGAATTGTTTGTTGACAAATGGGGCTTGAAACTTCTAGTTGTTATTCTTTCCCTTCAGACTGAGCACGTCGGAGGGACCTTTTCAAGTTTGCTTTCATTAAAAATGATGGTTGGGGTGGGCACTTGGGTGGCTCAGTTGGTTGATGGTCTGACTTTGGCTCGGGTCGGGGTCTCACAGTTTGTGAGTTCGAGCCCTGTGTGTTCGAGCCCTACTTTGGATTCTCTGTCACTCACCCCCACCTCCCCGCCCCATCCCCCCCCCCCCCCCACCGGACTCGCGCAGGCCTCTCTCTCTCTCTCACAACTAAATAAACATTTAAAAAAATGAATGTCGGGAATGAAAGGCCTACTGCCTACTTCAGCCATCAAGTGCAAGGGCCACTACCTGCTGCGGACTGATCATGTTGGCCTCGCAGGCTCACAGGGCTGCGGGGCCATGTGTTGTTTGTGGGGCTCTTAAAACTTGAGGCACTTGGTGGATGTAGATCGTCCCTGAACAAAATAAGCTCGCAAACAAACATTGCCTTTAATTATCAGATTTCTTTTGGCCAGGCCTATCCTCTGGTGTCCAGCTCCCAGTGACAAGCCTCTTCATGCAATTCCCGCAGAAAATCAAAAACGTTATGAACTGCTACCTACCCCCAAGGACCATGCTTTTTTCATAAACACTCTCATGTTGCCTTTAGAAAAGCCAGTAACTTCAGAAATTAAAAGGGTCTCACAGATCACCTGAGACTGTCTTTCCTAAGGCTCAGGCTTAGTTATGATAATGGCATTTATATTGATCTCATCAAGCTGAATATATTCATTTTACTTTTTTTATTTATTAAAAAAAATTTTTTTAATGTTTATTTTTGAGAGAGACAGAGACAGAATGTGAGTGGCTTAGGGGCAGACAGAGAGGAAGACGCAGAATCTGAAGTAGGCTCCAGGCTCCGAGCCGTCAGCACAGAGCCCAACGTGGGGCTCGAACCCACGAGCTGTGAGATCATGACCTGAGCCGAAGTCGGACGCTCAACCGACTGAGCCACCCAGGCGCCCCTGAATACATTCATTTTAGAGGAGTGTCTTTTATTCTCTTCTTTCATGAAATGACAGAGTGATAGTGATAATAGTATGGTAGTTTACACACACACACACACACACACATACACACACACACACACACGAGTCTCTGAAATCACACATTAATCTGAGAGCCCGTTTTACAGATGGGGAAAATGAAACTCTGAGAAGTGATATGATTTCCCTAAAATGATAGTCCCGTTTCTTAACAGAATAGGAATAACCCTTAGGTCTACTGACTAACAGTTTAGTGCTAAGAAAGGAAACAGAATTACATATAATGAGAAAAGCACTTTTCCCATGTTAGAGAAAAGCACTATCAGAGATAGCTGGTTCATGCAGAGCCAGTGTGCGTGGTCGTTGTCTTGTAGTTTGGCTGGAGGAAAGTTTATATCATCAGTGCTCATGCATTTCCCACTCCTGTACCTTTGTCTCTTTGTAAGCCAAATTGCCAGGAAGGAACTTACAGCATGTTAGGAAGGCAGTTATGGAAAAGGTTGGTGCTTATGATGTGTTAGGACTTAAACTTAATTCTGGCTTTGTTATTGGCGATGTCACTCCATGTCCCGAATCAGTCTCCTTGCATGTAAAACCCGTCTCTACCTGCTAAGCATCCTACAAGGTTAAAAAGAGAATCCACAGATGAAAATGCTTGCTAAGTTGTATTATGTTCTACAGAGAGAAAAAGTTATTATGAAGGCAAAAACTAAGGGTTGCTACCTTTTGAGTCATAATAGGCCTAGCCTTTCAAGGTGGTAGAGAAGAGAGCTTCTTTTTTTTTTTAAACTTTATTTTTGAGAGAGAGAGAGAGCATGAGCATGAGTGGAGGAGGGGCAGAGAGAGAAGGGGAGAGAGGGAATCCCAAGTAGGCTCTACACTGTCAGCATGGAGCCTGATGCGGGGCTCGAACTCACAAACTGTGAGATCATGACCTGAGCTGAAATTGAGTCATACGCTTAATCGACTGAGCCCCCAGGTGTCCCGAGAAAAGAGCTTCTGAATTTGTGTGCAGATGTATGTTGGTAGGAGAAACAACTATACCTGTACCAACGTTAGAGCAATAGCTCCTAAAATTTTATACCCTACACACCTTGCTTGCCTCACTCTAGTCCCAGCCCTGAGTGTTGGGTGAGGGAGCTCTTTTCTGCCAAGGGCACATCCCAGAGAGGGATTTAACTTAGAGCTGTCCGCTGCTAACATTTCTTTTTTTTTCTTTCTCCAGATTTTTATTTAAATTCCAGTTAGTTAACATATAGTGTAATATTAGTTTCAGGACTAAAATTCAATGATTCATCACTTATATACAACACCCAGTGCTCATCACAGGTGCCCTCCTTATTACCCATCACCTATTTAACCCATCCCCCTCCCTCCCTCCCTTCCAGCAACCCTTAGTTTGTTCTCTATGGCTAAGAGTTTGTTTCTTGGTTTGCCTCTTTTTAATCCTCTCTTATGTTCGTTTGTTTTGTTTCTTAAATTGCACATTTGAGCGAAATCATGTTGTATTTATCATTCTCTGATTTATTTCACTTAGCATAATACCCCCTATCTCCATCTCTGTAGTTACAAATGGCAAGATTTCATTCTTTTTATGACTGAGTAAATATTCCATTTGACTGGACAAATATTCCATATGACTGACAATATTCCATTGTGTATATATGCCATATCTTCTTTATCTATTCATCAATCAATGGATATTTGGGCTCTTTGCATAATTTGGCTACTGTTTATAATGCTGCTATAAAGATTGGGGTGCATGCATCCTTCGAATTAGTATTTTTGTATCAAAATAAAAAGCTTCTGCACAGCAAAGGAGACAACCAACAAAACTAAAAGACAACCTATGGAATGGGAGAAGATATTTGCAAGTTACATATCAGGTAAAGGGTTAGCATCCGAAGTATATAAAGAACTTATGAAACTCAACACCCAAGAAAACAAATATTCCAGTTTAAAAATGGGCAGAAGAGATGAATAGACACTTTCCAAAGAAGACATCCAGATGGCCAACAGACACATGAGAGGATGCTCAACGTCACTCATCATCAGGGAAATACAAATCAAAACTACAATGAGATACTACCTTTCACCAGACAGAATGGCTAAAATTAACAACATGAGAATCAACAGGCGTTGACGAGGATGCAGAGAAAGGGGAACCTCTTACGTTATTGGCGGGAGTTGCCAGCATTTCTAGCAGATGAGGGAATGTGTGCAGTAGTCCTGGAAGGGGGATCCGGGCAGCATACCACAGCAGTCACTAAACCATGGCAGTCACATATGAAGTTAAAATACACCTACCCTACCACCCTATAAGTCTATTCTTAGGTTTATTTCTAAGAGAAATGAGAGCAAATGTCCACAAAAATACATCCACAAACATATTTATAGCAGCTTCAAACTGGAAACAACCCTTTTGTCTGGCATCAGGTAAATGGAGAAGAAACGAATGCTGCTCAGCAATGAATGAAACTCATGGATAAGTTTCTCAAACACTATGGTAAACCCAAGAAGGTGGATAAAAAGTAGTACCCTCTGTATAATTCAATTTACATGAGGTTCTAAAACAAGCAAAAACCAATTTATTGTAGAAAGCAAATTTTAGAATAACTGTCTCTGACATAGGAGATTGCCTGGTAAAGTCTATGAGGGAACTTTCTAAGCGGTGGGAATATTCTGTATGTTGATAGAAATATCAGTTTTACAGGTGCACACGTTTGTCAAAACTTGGCCCGCTGTTCACTTAGTATCATAATTTTACAAAATATAAATCTAACCTTTAAAAAAAACTTCATTGTTTTGTCTAATTGGGAAAAAGCAAACTTTTAAGGCTTCGGATCTTATCAAGCAGTTACTATTCATATTAAAAGGATTTTGAAGGCATCACAGAGGCTACTGACTATAGAGAGGCATCATAGAATAGAAAGGGATGATATTGCAGCACCAAAGAAATATAGGATACTGTCCCCAGGATAATACCTAACCAGTGTGAGAATTTCAGAGGACATCTCTGTATGGCACCAAATCTCCTAAAGGTCTTCTGATTTAAATTTGGTTCTTAGACTTTGAGCAAATATAGATAGCCATGAAAATCAGAAGTCAGTTGAAATAGTAATAAAAGCCCTGATACCAAAGGCGACACCTTGGTGTGATAAGGTGCCATCGAACTGGGCTGTGCGTATAAAGGAAGTCACAACAGGCTGGACAGTAAACGCTTGGGCTTTAAGTCAGGTAGTTTTTTTATACAAATTAAGTTACTACTCTTATTTATAGTACATCGTATGTAATTGTTCTTAAATTAACCACATTAGAAACAATATATAGTCTATTCAGGAGTATAGTTTGGTCATTCTCGAAGGATCTACTCCAAGGAATCCAGGGGTAATAAGCAAGCCCTATTTGATGATTCTAATGGAGATGGGGGACAAAATCTCATAAACCGTTTCCCTTGCATAATGTCACTTAACAAGTCTTATTTCTGCCTGAGTTTATTGATTGGTATTGCCTTGTATTTTAAGGAATTTTAATTTACTAAAGCAGAAACCATCCAAAATGAGAATATGAGACAAAATTTCCAAAATTTCATCAAGTTCTCCTGCGAGAAATTGCTCTGGTTTATTTCTTTCTGTTAGTGCCTCTGAGAGTTTGTCTCAACATAACCATGAGAGTGTGTATTTTCTATGGCTAAATCGGGTGAGGGGAAGGAGAGGGTGATGATGCATCTAGAAGCTTTACATAAAAATATGTCCCATCTGTAGTAAGCATCAGAGTTCTGATTGATCAGTGGCCAGCTTCATTTGAAAAGTCATCCCTTCATAATATTTTTCTTACTAATTAGGTCACAGTGGTTGATTTTCTTTCCATTCATTAATTCATTCAGACTTTTATGCATAAAACACTTAATGGGGCACCTACTATGGGCCACACGTTAGCATTTGGTGCTAATGGCATCTAAGGAAAAATAAGTCATCATTGACTGAATCCAAGATGCTTCTGTTATATTAGAGGAGATAAATCAGAACACAAGGAAATTAACACAGTGTTAATTTATTTAAACACATTTCTGTTAAGGTGACTTACAAAAATTGTGTTGGAGGGGCACCTGGGTGGCTCGGTTGAGAGGCCGACTTTGGCTCAGGTCATGATCTCACAGTCCGTGGGTTCGAGCCCCGCATTGGGCTCTGTGCTGACAGCTCAGAGCCTGGAGTCTGCTTCTGATTCTGTGTCTCCCTCTCTCTCTGCCCCTCCACTGCTCATGCTCTGTGTCTCGCTCTCTTTCTCTCAAAAATAAATAAACGTTAAAAGAAATTTTTTAAAAAAATTGTGTTGGAGCAGAAAGCACAGAGTAGATTTCGGCATGCATTGGGAAATGGCCTGATGGAAAGCTTCACATCTACATCATTCATTCTTTCATTTCAGTCCCCAGTTAGTTAATACCATGGGTTGTTTATGATGTAGCATTTATCCCTCTTCCTTCACCCGTAATCATTTCTTGCAGCTCTCCTAAGTATTTCTGAAAAATAGAACACACAGACAAATCAAAGGGTTTTACTACTATGGTTAATTAACTGGAAACACTGTTATTTTCATGTTTGGCTCATTAACTTGGCACAGTCTGCTTTCTGCTTGTCATGAAATCCCACGTTTGGCTGTAGCTCTCCACCCAAGTAATGGAGACTGACACCGAAGGCCATCTTACTCTCCGTCTTCATGTGCTACCATAACTTTCTTGACTTGGGGTCCCGTTGTTCTGGTGCTCAGTCTTCTGTCTTTAAGGAATCCCCTTGCTTTATCAGTAGCTGCTGGTCTGCCTTTCAGTGCTTGGGTGAGCCTGTGCTACTTACTTTGGAAATCTCAGGCTGCATACTGTGAGGCTTTCCCTTACTTAGCCAGAGGGAAAGTTTATTTCTTTAAGCTCTCAGTTTTCATTGTTCTTTCTTTCTCTTGGATGTCTCCCAGTTTAGGCATTTACATCCAGGCATAGGGTTATTGCTAGCCTCCAATGGAGGCATTTTTCACCCCAATCTGCTGATTTATTGTCCCTTCAATCCTATTCATAGCACGTTTGATAAAAATAATAATTGCAATCAATCAGGCTCAAGCTATGTGCCAGAAATTGGCTGGTTGTTTTGTGTACAATGTGTGTAACCATATCAATCATCCTGAAAAGTAGGCACATTATTATCCTGTTCTAACAGTAAGGAAATAAGACTCAGAGAGGTTAAGTGACTGGTCACAGAGTGAAAAAAATAGAGAACCAAGATCAAAACCAAGATCTTCTGATTCTAAGTGTTAGATTTTTCCCAGGGTACAATTTGGCTTTTTCTTGCGGCACATTGCCAGGAATTTGTTAGATATTTAATAGCTGTTTGTTAAGTGAATGCATAAATGAGCATGTGGAATATCCCGTATACTTTTTGCTATACTGAAATGCTAAAAATGTCTATTGGCATTTGATAATAGACTTGCTCACAGGCCATAAGCAACTAGAAAAACTGAACAATATACATGATACATCTGTTTAAAGACATTGGACGGTATGGGATTATGCTTCACAAGAGAAGGTAAACAAATGAGGCGAGGCCCATGGTCAATTCAGCTTCCAACTTGGAGGCATTCTCTGGAACGTGGGACAGGGAGGGGGAACCTAAGGAAAGCTTTGCAGTTTCACTGAATCAGGGAAATAGATAAGCATTTGGGGAGGCCTACGTCGCTTGAATTATGGGGCGGAGTACCACAGAAGAGGGAGGTAAGCCCAGAAAGAGATTCAGAAATATGCTTAGGGGTCCCCTTGAGTCTAGATAAATGCCATCCTGTGCAGGTGCAGAGTGCTTCTCTCTGAGGTCAAGCAGACAATATCGGCCAAGGAGGTATAAGCCAAACAATTCCTAAAGCCCACAAAGAGCTGGGAGTTGTGAAGAGCCAGGGTGTGGAGACCTTGCTGGACATCTAGGACATTCCATCGAGACCCAAGAAGGCTCATGCTGCAGTAGCAGAGTAAAGGATAGTCTTACTCTAGACTTACCCGAATAACCTTTAAAAACAAATCTTTTTTTTTTTTTTTAAATGGAATACACCTGATTTATTTATGGTGTAATCCTTAATTTTTATACATATTTCTTTTTTTAATTTTTTAATTTACAGCCAAGTTAGTTAGCATATTAAAAACAAATCTTAAAAACATGAAGTTGATTCACAAGCAATTAAGTGCCCCACGAAAAGAAACTTTCAGACTCTTTAAAGGAAGATTGTAAAATCCAGATCTTCAGTAATGTAAAACTTATAATGCCCAGCATTCAGTAAAAATTTACTAGACATACAAAGAAACAGAAAAATGTCACCCATAACTGGAAGAAAAGACAATCAGTAGAAATAGGCCCAGAAGTAACAGGGATAATAGAATTAGCAGACGAGGACTCCAGAACTGCTGTCATAAATGTTTGCAGGGATTTAAAGAATCATAGAAACATATGAGTCAGTAAATAAAAGATACATAGAGAACCAAATAGAAACTCTAGAGATTAAACATGTTCAAAACTTGAATGGAATTTCAATGGATGGTCTTAATAACAGAACAAAAAACTAGCAAGCTAGAAACTATCTAAGTGGGAGCACATAGAAAAAAAAAGGCACAAGACAAGAACAACAGCAACAAAAAAACCCTACCAAAAACCAGCCTTAATCACCCTGAGAAAATAGTCTAATGTTCATGCAATTAGAAACCCAGATAGGGTGGTAGGTGGTGGTAAAAAAATTATTTAAATAATTGCCAAAGGTTTTCTAAGTATCGTAACAGGATAAACACCCACAGGAGTAAAAACCAGCCCGGCACATCATAGTCAGATTGCTGAAAACCAGCAATAAGAAGAAAATTGTAAAAGCAGCCAGAGAAAAAGACACATTAAATACAAAAGAGAAATATCCTGGAACGGCTGCTGAATTCTCAGAAACATACGAGACAGAAGACAGTGGAACAACATCTTTAATGTGCTAAAAGAAATTGTCAGAGTAAATGTCTATATCCAAAAGTAATCTCCTTCAGAAATGGAAGGCAACGAGTCCTCCAGTTTCTGGTCTGACATGTAAAGACCTTGGAAGTTGACACTCCCATTTCACAGCAAGGAAAAAGGTGAAACAACGCAAAGCAGCAACTCTTGTAAGATTGATGAGAGGCTTGAGGTCACAAGCCGCCACCCTGAACATTGGACAGACAGGTGAATACAAAGAATCAAAGTTGACTTGGAGAGGACGCCCAGGATCAGAAGCCTGCTGCTGGTGTCCACATGCCCCCGCATCAGCCGGGCTACTGAGAAATAGCAGAGGATTACAACTGCAAGAGTTGTAACCTCAGGCCCTATCTAACAAAGAGTCTCTAAGGAAATCCAGAAGCAACAGGGCAGACGAAAATAAAGACATAGGAGGGAAGTTTAGCCTCTGCCTTGGACAGCTACAGCGAACAGGAAACACAGCCTCACTCCTAGCCGGATACGCACTGCACCTCACGCTAAAGGCCCATTTACTCCATTTCTCTTTACTTGATACATCATGTCTGGCTGTCAACAAAAAATTAGAAGGCACATGAAAAGGCAAAGAACACAATCTGAAAGGGGGAAAGCCACCACCACAACCAGACTCAGATATGGCAGAGATTTTAGAATTATCAAACTGGAGGAACTTAAAAATAACTTTGATTAGGGGCACCTGGGTGGTTCAGTCAGTTGAGTGTCCAACTTTGGTTCAGGTCATGAGCTGATGGGTTCAAGCTCATGGGTTCGTGGGTTCAAGCCCTGCGTCAGGTTCTGTGCTGGCGGTTCAGAGCCTGGAGCCTGCTTTGGATCCTCTAACCCCCTCTGTCTGCCCCTCCGCTGCTTTGCTCTCTCTGTCTCTCTCTGTCTCTCTCAAACAATAAATTTAAGAAGCATTAAAAACTAATGCTGATTAAAATGCCAAGGCCTCTAATGGAGAAGGTGCACAACATGCAAAATTGAAAGGCAAAACAAAGACATTTTCATGCATGCACAAGATGAGAGCATATGTCACCTGAGCCTGCATGATGAGATATGTTAGAGTATGTTCTTCTTTTTTTTTTAATTTTTTTTTTTTTAGCCTTTTTTTAATTTATTTTTGAGACAGAGAGAGACAAAGCATGAACGGGGGAGGGTCAGAGAGAGGGAGACACAGAATCTGAAACAGGCTCCAGGCTCTGAGATGTCAGCACAGAGCCCGACGCGGGGCTCGAACTCATGGACTGCGAGATCATGACCTGGGCCAAAGCCGGCCACTTAACCGACTGAGCCATCCAGGCGCCCCTGTTCTTCATTTTTTTTAATGTTTATTTTTAATTTTTGAGAGAGCACAAGTAGGGGAGGGACAGAGAGAGGGAGACAGAGGATCCTAAATATGCTCTGTGCTGTCAGCACAGAGCCCTATGTGGCCCTCAGACTCATGAACCATGAGATCGTGACCTGAGCCGAAGTTGACGCTCAACCCACTGGGCCACCCAGGCGCCCTGAGGAAGTTCTTCAGTTTGAAGGCAAATGGCACCCGATGGAAGCTGGGATTTACATGATGAAAGCATGGCGTCAGACGTTGTAAATATATGGGCAAATGTACAGTATTTATTTCTCATTAAAAAAAGTCCTCCTTAAGAGAGCACTGATTCTTTAAAATAAAAAAAAAATAATAGTATATTGGGAAAGTTATAATATATGCAGAGGTAAAATGTATGATGAGTAAATAAGGGAAAGGGGAAATTAAAATATACTGTTATACAGTAATTCAAAGGGATACATACATCCCTATATTTATTGCAGCGTTATTTACAATAGGCAAACTACGGAAGCAGCCCAAGTGTCCATCTATAGAAGAATGGATAAAGAAGATGTGATGTATATATATATACATATGTGGTGTATATATATGTACATATATACACATTATACATATGTATATACATATATACATATATGTATATATACATGTATATATACATATATACATATACATATATATATAATGGAATATTATTCACTATAAAAAGAATGAGATCTTGCCATTTGCGACAACTTGGATGGAGCTAGAGAATATAATGCTTATTAGTGACATAAGCCAGTCAGAGAAAGACAAATCCCATATGACTTCACTCATGTGTGGAATTTAAGAAACAAAGACATGAACAAAGAATAAAAAGAGATAAACCAGAAAACAGATTCTTAACTACAGAAAACAGATTCTTAACTCCCCTTTTATTTTAAAGTGGAGGGGGTGACGGGATGAGTGAAATAGGAGATGGGGATTAAGGAGGGCACCTGTGACGAGCAGTGGGTATCGTCTGGAAGTGTTGAATATTGCACACCTGAAATTAACATAACACTGTATGTCAACTACCCTGGAATTAAAATAAAAATAAAAGGAAAGTAATAAAAAATAAAATAAAAAGTAAAAGACAGGAACGTAAAAAAAGGAAATCCACTGTTACAAGCTTCTTATGTTCCAGGTGAATTAGTTTAATATTATTTGAAGATGGACTGTTTTAAGTTAAAGGTGTGTACTGTAAATCCTAAAGTAACTAGGAAATAAAAAAACAAAATGTTAATTTTAACAAACCAATAAAAAAAATAAAATAGGTGGCACTAGAAATTATGCAGTTAATCCACCAGAGATCAGGAAAAGAGGATAAAAGAAACGAAAACACAGGTGGGACAAATAGAAAGCAAGATGTTGGCCTTAAACACAGCCATATTGATAAGCACATTACACGTAAATGGTAAAAATGTTTCCATACTCGGAAAGAAAATAACCAACTGAAGTTACTAACATATTTTATAAAATCACATAGTCACTGATTGTCACAGTCACACTGACCTAATTTAGCATAGTGTTCAGCAAATTCCTCTAACTAGTCAGGGCTCATTCTGGAAGGTGCTGCACCAGGATTTAGGAAAGCTAACAGTGATGGGAAATAATACAGGTGAGCGCAAGTCTCTCCAATGGGGCGCCAGCCAGGAGCAAGGAGATGGAGATAAATGTCAAATTTGGAATAAATGATCCATTACAGGAACAAAGATTGAAAGATTTGTATCTGTGTTCTTTCTTATATTTTATGTACCTATTATACAGTTCTTTCTTCCTTTCTTTTTTTGTCTTTTCCTTACGCTTGATATTTTCTATGAGGAGTTTTATTGGTAGTTTTCTTTCTATTGAGTTTTTAGGTTACAGAATTTCCAGGTGGAATTGACTCATGGACTGGGTGGTTGACAGGGCTTTATGTCTCTCCGTATTTGAAAAAGATGAAAGGATCTTTGTATTATGGGGAAGTGATCGTATTATGATTCTATTATTGGTGGGAGTTAAATGTAGCTAAAAACATGAGCACTAAATGGATAGCTGAAGGTGTGGGCTACGCACGTCATTTGTGCAATGCTTTCAGCTCCCTTCCTGGGTTTCCATGCTCAGGCCTGTAGGACAGGGGTCGGCTTCTGCAGGCAGCACGCCCCAAACTCCCCTGATGGCTGGCGTCCTTCTCTGTTTCACCAGTGGGAGGAAGGTGCACGAGATTATAAAGCAGGAGTAGAATTGGGGAAAAGGGATAGGAAGGGGGAAGGTCATTGCTCTTCTGTGTCTGCTTTCGCTGTTGTCAGGCAGAAACAGGTGGCTGTGAATGGTGGCCGCCTTCAGTAGGTCTAGTAGCAGTAGACCTGGTGGCAATTGATTGCCAGTGACTGCTAGGTTATGGCTTTAGTGGTGTCTGTAGGAAGGGTGGTCCTGGCTGGAGCAGCAGGTGTGGTGGCTACATGTCCTTAGGCGGCTGCAGTGTGGGCCTCCAGTGAGCTCCTGGTCTCTGCTGACACTGCCTCCCTTTTGTGCCTCAAGCTGGTAGGGTGGTTGCAGCTTCCTGCAGTTACTAATCTCTGGGATTACTTACCACCCCCTTTTGGCATCCTTTGCCTTCAAGTCCTTTTAGAGCCAGGAGCCTGTATTACCCCTCCCCTTCCCATTTGAAATCACTAGTGTGGTTTTGATATGCCTGAGGAGACCCTGACTGATACAGGGGACATGAGAGATTTTGGCCGACGTAAGCTCCTTCTGGAGAATTTCCTAATATCTCCACAGCAGGATAGACCAATCTGAGAGGTGCTTAGCACACCTCTGTCTTTTTGGCCACGACTCCTCTGCTCCAGCTTCCCGGACTCCCACCTCTTTGAGTGTGTTCACCTACATAGCATGTGCCTAGCACTCAAAATGTTAAAGCCGGGATGAATTTATTGGGTACTGAGATGATTTCTATGACCTTAAATACCCTTCCTAGTCCTAATCTTTTAGAATAATGAGTCTACCCTGTAGATTACTGTGAGATGCTACAGATTTTTTTGAAAGGGATCCATAAATCCATATAGGCATAAGAATTTGTATGCTGCAAAAAATACCTAAGCGGCTCAAAGTATTATTATTTTTTTGACCTAAGTGTATTAGATACTTAGAATTGGCAACATACAAACTAATTTCTGCATTAATGAACACAGCCACTTTTATAACTGCAGTTTTAAAAATCAGTAGTTTAATAAATCAGTAATACTATTTTTCTTCTTATGACAGGGGGCAATCCACAAATTCTTTTATGTTTAAAAAGGGGCATATTTACCTGAAAGGGTCGGAAACCACAATACTAGGGTTCTCCATTTCAAACATGACATAGTTTCGAATTCCAGTGCCTCAGTCTTGAAGTTCTAAAGCCTGCAGGTTTAAAGGATGATTTTTCTGGAACGCGTCTTTGATTAACAAGATTTTACTTATTTAAGCTATACTATTAGTAAGCAACCCAGACTTAATATGCTCCGGTCATTTGGGAATTCCAGAACAAATGGGCTTTTGTTGGCAAGATAATTAATTTTATGAACAAGTGTAGTTTTGTTTCCTCATTTTAATTCTACCCTAAGAAGAACCTGGGGGAGAAAAGTTTGGGAATAGCGGTGAAATGTGACTCTAAGATGAGCTTAAGATACACTCTCTATTTTCTGCCTGTCAGTAGAAGCACTACCATTTTATGATGTTAGATTAACATGGTCATTTCTGTTATAAAAATGACCAGTGACAACAGATTGTGGTTGAAAGAAGGGAAACTAATGTTTATTGGTGGCCTACAAAGAGTAAGATGCTGAACCAGCAACCCCCTCCCCCCAATTTTATTTAACAGAGGCTCCAAACGTACAATAATATGTCCAAGGCTAGACAGTTAATAGCTAGCAGAGGCAGCATTTAAATAGATGTTTGTTTGGTTAAGAACTAGATTTGACACTGAACGCTGGGGTTTGAATCCCAACTCCACCAATAATTATCTGTGTGACCTTGACATAATCACCAAGTCTATCTTCAGTTTCCTCATCTGTAAAATGGGAACCATATACTGCCTCTGTCATAGGGGGTTTGAGAGTTAAATGCGATAATGTATGTAATGTGCATTTTGGGGCTAACACCAGGGAACCCATAGCAACTCCATGTTAGCTCCTCCTCCTCCTGTTTTTTTTTTCTACCCCATTTTCCTTAAAATGAGAATTAGTAAAACTGATGCTTAGATGTAATTCTGTCACTAAGAACTAAAGGTGTACGACTTTCCAGAAGTCCTTAAATCTCTGACCTTCAGTGTTTCATTTGTGAAATGGAGATAATAATTCTTTTCTAGCCTATTTGCCCATTGTTATGAAAAAATTAAGTGAGATTTAGAATGCAAAAATGCTCTGTGCACAAATGTGAATTGATACACACACACACACACACACACACACACACACACATATATTTGGAGAGCTGCACTTTCCTTAGAGTCCATTTGTTTTAAGATTAAGGTGTTGCCTTGTTTAAAGTTTTGATTTATTTATGTGTCTCTTTATATAATTTTAAGTGTCCTCAGGAAAGGGTGTGTAAGCTCTGTTTGAAACTCACTGCCGGTTTCAATATTTCTTCCTTTTCCCGGAGAAAGACTCAACTTAGTAAAGCAAACTGGACACTTTCTCACCATATGTTTGTCCAGACAAAGGAAGGGACCGTAACTGGCAGACTCAAGCTGACGTAGAGGATGTTTCTTGCTATCTTCAACTTGAACTTGTCTCACTTGACAGGACAGGCTGATTTATGCTGCCAGGTCAGTTCTCTTAGGAAGAAGCCACTTGTCAGATGCTGCATTTCATTTAGTGAGTTTCCAGGCACCTCGAATCCTTCGTGGAAAGAGGTGAATTGTGGATATAAATATAAAGAGACAAAAATAGCAATTTCCCTTTCCATTGAGTACAGACTATTCAGCATAGCCAAAATGAACTGAGTTAGTAGAAGTTATATTGTCACTATGTTGTCTTTTAAATGATTAATATTAAGCCAGAGGTTATGTTCACCTTGAAAAGATATGTCTGTATAATCTGCTAATCTTGGAATTCAGAAATTTCTCTTCAATCTATCCTTTTTTTCCTCTACTGTTGCAGCTGGGGTCCCTCATCCTTTTCCACCTGGGCCATCACCACGTTCTCTTAAATGCCCCTTCTCAATGTGTCCCAATCCAGTCCAATCCAATCCATTCCAATCCAATGTCCACCTTATTGCTAGAGGGACATTTTTCAGGCACAGATCTGAGCATATTGCTCTTTCATTTTCCCCCATTACTTAAAGGACAAAACCCCACACCTTTTGCATGACCACGCTCACAGGAAATATTAGCTTCCTACGTCCCTTCATCACTTAGCATGGCCCCTTAGGGCCAGCTAAGATCTTTCACTGATCTCCACGATTTTAGTCTTTGACAGATGTCTGGAATGCACATATTTATGTTTTCTTTCCCATTGCCACTTTTTTGTTCAGGTTCATGTCATCTGCTTTTCTGGACCACTCCCTGTTATTCTGTAGCCCCTACAGGCAGGGGCCCAGCATCACCGGAGTGCAAGGCACGTGGTCAGGAAGGGGTCAAAACCTTAACTGCCGAAGGGGCACACGGGAACGTAAATGAGTGAAGCCTACCAGGGAGCAATGGCGGCCATGACATAATGCGGAGGTCATGTCTCATCTACCGGCAAGAGTGGCTGCCTAGGAAAGTGCCTGCTCATTGTTTCCATGTGGGAATATGCTGGTGTTGGTGGACCTTCTCATATTTTAAGAGAAGATGCTAATCTGCACATGGTATCTACTGATACATTAATGTTGGCAGGTAGTTCACATTTAAAAATCCCTATTGCTTGGGCTAAACAAGGCTGCAGGTCAGATTTGGCACACAGGTAGAGAGGTTATGACGTCTAAGAAGAGGCTCAAGAAATATTTACGAAAAAAATGGATCCAGGATGCGTTTCCTCTCGGGCTCTCGCTCAATCTCTTCCTGCCTCCTGGATTGTGCCCTTTATTTAATCCCCCTTCAAAGTATGGTGTATGTTTTTCTCAGACCTTTCATGCCAGTTGCTCAGATCAATTGAGAACCCACTCTGTTCGAAGCCCTCGCGGTGAATTGATAATAAAGTAACATTATCCCTGAATTGATGGGATAACAAAGTCAGGTAGTTTATGGCAGTGGCAGATAGGAACAATAGTGTTGCAGCTATTTTTTTTTTTTTTTTTTTTTTTTGAAAGTAGGCTTCACATCCAGCGAGGAGCCCTATGTGGTGCTTGAACTCACGACCCTGAGGTGAGATCAAGACTTGAGCTGAGATCAGGAGTTGGACGCTTAACTGAATGAGCCACCCAGGCACCCCTCCAACCATTTTTAAAAATCTAGCTTCTTCTCTTGATACCATTGCACTTGAAGGATAATTTTAAGTTAAATTGTATGTCAATAATTGAACTGCAAGTGTTTCACATTTTACTAGGGTGTAACTAGACTGTGGGCTCCTCAGTGGCAAGGAGTTCTGATTAAATGGGATTTATACTCAGTGCTCCTACAGATCAGGAGATAGTCAGGTATGTAAGTGACAATAAATCATTACCTACAAGTCGTTTAAAACTCGTTGGTTCATCAGTGGTTGATTTAGTTAGGATGAGAATCCTATTAGTGCAAAATTCATATAACTATCTTGCAAAGTAGGGCTAAGGCTTTTACTTTGTCCATGTGTGCCCTGATGGATGTTAGCTGTGCCCCGTTGACTCTCTTGAATGGTTATGTTCATAAGCTGTGTCTGCACTTTAAAGTTTCTTTAAAGTGATGCAAGGTATAAAAGACATTTGGAAGAAATTTTAATGTCCAGGCCTCTTAGATTTCTGTGATTTTTTTCTAGTCTTTTACAATCATCTCGTTCACTATTAATTTGCAATAATGACTTTTGCCATGGTGTCTTTAAAATGTTGACATGGCAATCACCTGTATTTTCATATAAACAACAAATCTCTTTATAAAAATTCATACTTCAGTAGTTTACACAATATGTAATTGAATTTAGTGATTATTTTTCAGAAATACAATATGTAATTGAGTTTAGTAATTATTTTTTCAGAAATAAACCAGGATAAACCAGAATAAAGAGTAGGTAACCAAATATAAGTGACTTGTGATCATCATATCACTGACCTGGTGGGAGATAAGTTTCTAGCATGCTGGAGAGACAAGGACAATAGCACTGGACATTCTCTGTGCCAGGGACATGACTCCATCTTTTGCAAAATGAATAGAAGCTATCAACTCCATCATATCAGTGAGGCAAAGCTTCAGTTAAGTCTACTAGTCAATGGATTCAGGTAGCATTTATTGGGTTCTTTGCAATAATAATATTTTTTCACCCCATTAAATGTTCAATGGCATTTCCAAGTGCATTTACTTATATTATCAGACTTTACTGGTATCCCTATGAATGAGACCTTTTTTTCCTTTTGACAGATGAGGCAGTTTTCACACAGGTTGAAGTGACTTCCCTAAGGTCGTATAGCTTGAACTTAATACGAGTGAAGGGCTAGAACCCTAGTCCAGTCTGACCCAAGTTCAGGACTCTTTTTGCTCCTTAGTGCTATCTATCCAAACCAGGCTAAATGAACTCCAAAGACCCGTTTAGCTTTACCATGCTCTGATTCTGTGATATATTAGCAATATCCTGCTTACATCATCCATTCTACAGCTACGAGCTTCTATCCCTCTATGGCTCTGTGGCCACTGGCTTGACGTGGAGGGGAGAAGGAGATTAAGTAGAGGGGCCAATTAGTTTTGGACCGGTTGGTAAATGTTTCACAACATCTTTGAGTTTGTCCCTCTCTCCTTTGATGAATGGCTCTTGCCTCTTTTTGACAGATTGATCTTGAGTGCTGGGTGTTTTTCGCTCACCACATTAGCTGCCAGTTTTCCAGGCTATCCCCCCAGGACTGAGATGAGGTGAGAGGTAAGTTGTTTGTAAGTATGACTTGACTGAGCAGTGCAACCAGGCTGAACGTTCAGAAAGCCCTTCTGTGCTCGGAGCCTGCTTTCATGTCTTGGAAATCCTGATTTATTTCAGGACAGGGAAAATCCGAGCCGGCTTGCAGACTGGAAATTAAAATCTTAAAACTATGTACGAAAATCGAATATTCCAAATGGCCTGGTTTAAACATCACCCTGCCTCATTGATCAAATGTAAAAGTTCTTGAAAAGAAGCAGGGGGATTTATGACTGGGTGTAGGACGGGGGAAAGGCTTGGCGAATATTTATGGGTAACTTCAAGGAGTTCCACTGACTGTACCTTAGTCTGCTTTTGTACCTTTAAGTTTCTGCTTTGGAGATTTCAAGCCTGCAAATGCTTATGGATTGAAAAATATTTTGGTTTGGCTGTATTCTGTGAACTTCTGAATTTTGGGGGGCAGGAGAGCATATGTATTTATTTGGACACATTTATCATACTGTACGTAAGTATGTATGCGTGTGTTTTTATTCCTTTCGATTTATATCTTTGATTTTCTTGAGGACAGGGCCTTTGCTTTAACTATCTCTGTGCCCCCAGACCTCATACCGTTTTGGAAAGTGGAAGGTACCCCATAAATACTCTGCTGGTTTCTATTGTCTCAGTTACTTGTGTTGAGCACCTCTTTGAGCTAGGTCCTGTGCTAATGGCTACGGGAGGCAGACAGACAAATGGAGAGAGCAGGAGCTTTCAAAAAGAACTTTACTTTAAAATCTTACAAGATCATAATTGAAAAGGCAATGCGTAAAAATAGCTAGCCTTACAACTGAGCTCTTCTTTTGCGCCCTTCAGTTACCACTATGGCAGGTAGGGCCACACGTGTGGCCCATTTCATATACTTATTTAGGTATATTAGGAAGAGGCAGGGAAGGCAATTTGAGTTTTGTTCTCCTTTTGGCTGGTGAAGAACAAGATGAACACGTACAATGCTGGCTGGCGGATGGGTTGGTAACAGGAATGTAAAAAGGCCATCAGTAAACTCTAGAACCGTTACAGGTATTTCCACGTAAGTTATCTTATTTAATCCTCGTAATGTTTCATAGGATTGGCATTATTACTCAAAGGTATTAAAATACTGTCTTCTTCTTAGAAGCCTTTCTACCGTTTCAGTCTATCAGACACTCCTCATATTCAGGAGCCCGCTCCAATGACCCCTCCTCTGTGATTCTTTTTCCTGGCCAGATTCACAGGCTCCTTCTTTTCTGCTCCCTTAAGGCTTTGTGTATTCCTCCAACTCGGCAGGAAGCAATGGCATCGCATGAGGAGCCCTGCTGTCTGTTGGACTGCAGGCTCCCCAAAGCTGTCACTCCCCTGTCCCACAGATAACGCTTTCACCCATCTGCTTGCTCAGCCTGGGACTCCCGGTGCCTTCCCTGACACCTTTCCATTCCCCATCAGTGAGCCACCACGTCCTCTGCATTTACCCCTGCCCCCCCCCCCCACCCCATGCTTCCTAATTCCTCTGGCCTGCACTGCAGTCACTGTAGTTCTTTCCAGGCTCTGGGGACAGTCCTCTTCCTCCCTAGTCTCTTGCTCCCACTCTTGTGGCTCATGTCATTGCCCTGTGGTCCAGAAACCATTCAGTAAATTCCCACTGCTGTGAAAATAAGCCCGAAGATTGGAAGGCCACTTACAGGACCCCCCGTGACCTGGCTCCTCCCCCAACCCCAGCCCCCTCTTGTATCCTTACCCTCTGTTGTCAAAGAGCTTAGCCTTTTCTTTGCCAAGTGCTTTTCTTTCTCCCTTTTTTTTTAAGTTAATTTATTTTGAGAAAGAGAGAGAGAGCGCACTGGTAAGGGGAAGAGAGAGGAGGGGAGAGAGAGGGAATCCTAAGCAGGTTCTGCAGTGTCACTGCAGAGCCCTGCATGGGGGTTAAACTCGAGAACGAGGAGATCCTGACCTGAGCCGCAATCAAAAGTCGGAAGCTTAACTGACCTAGCCAGCCAGGTGTCCTGCCAAGTGCTTTTCCGCCTCGTGCTCCTGCCTCTGCCTAGAATGGTCTCTCTGCCCAAGCTAGCTCCTGCTTGCCCTTGAGGTCTTAGCTCAAATGTGGCATGCGCGGAGCAGGCTTTACTGAGTGTCTGATTTTCAGAGGATGATATTTCTTTTCCTTTATGGCATCCTTCAGAAATTACATGTATGTGTGTATGTATTTGCTTAATGTCTACCTCCTCTCCTGGAAGTCAAGACTTGTGGGGACGAGATACATCCGTTCAATTTTTTTCACTGTTACAATCCAGTACTAAGTTAGTGCCTGAGAGTATAGAGGGCATTTACTAAATATTTAATAAAAATCAAATAAATGAATAAGTGGATAAAAACAAAAGTCTTAAAATATGACTATCACAGCAGTACTATTGAATGGGCCCCTTATTTTTGTTTAGTGTCTGTCTCCCGAGTAAAGGTAACCAAAACATGTTTTTTAAAATTCCCACTGGGCGGCGGGGGAGGGCACCTGGGTGGCTCAGTTGTTAAGCGTCTGACGTTGGCTCAGGTTATGATTTCACAGTATGTGGGTTCGAGCTGCACATTGGGCTTTGTGCTGACAGGTCAGAGCCTGGAGCCTGCTTTGGATTCTCTTTCTCCCTCTCTCTCTGCCCCTCTCCTGCTCTCTCTCTCTCTCTCTCTCAAAAATGAATAAATATTACAAAAATAAATAAAAATTGCCACTGGTTGTAAATTTCCTTTGATTCTCACCCCCCCCCCCCGCCCACCAAACCGCATTTGAAAGGTGCCAACTGCCCCATTTATGAGAAGCATCCATCTGAAAATGTCCCACCTCCTATCCATGCACCTGTTAGTGGTCTTCCCCTGCACTTACCTGCCCCCCACCCCCATCCCAAATGGCGGCAGGGCTCTTCACTTTGGTGAGGGCTGTTGGGCAAGCCATTTTAGCCGCATTTCATAATGAGGAGACTGAGGCAAAGAGGAAATGAAATCACGTGGCTGAGCTAAACCAGGGCCCCCAAGGCATGTGTCGGAGAAGATGGATGAAATGGCCAGGGAAAGTGGAGAGGGATTCAAACCACGCGCCTCACCCAGGCTGGCGGCGAGGCCTATGGCAGGTAATCACACTCAGAATCCTGCACTTGGTTTGAAGGGCCCTGGTGTTCTGAGAAGGGAGCCCAGACCCTGCCAGCTTCGTGCCAAGAAAGAAGTTCTCACTCGGAATGTTTTCCCGACAACATTTTTTATTTGAAAGAAACCTAGCCAAATGAAAACACACGCATGGGGTTTCTTCTCGTGCGTTTCTCTGCCTGTATCTATATTTCTTTTGTATTCTTGACCACCCTGACAGTATAGTTTTTATTTTGAGGAGATTTTTAAATAACTTCCCTGTAAATCATTCATCTTCTTGTCCTGAGGTAGACTGAATTTTCACCTTTTCCAGCCAGTCTTAATGTAGCAGAAACAGTCGGAGGTGCTGCTGTGCCTTTAGGTGCTGGGGCAGAGAGCAGGGTTGGAGCAGGTGGGCCGAGCCAATAAAGTACAGCTGGGAAACCGGAAATGGCAGAGAAATTTCCCCAAGTTGCCCTGTGCTGGAGCCTGGCCATACTCTCCTGTGAAACCTGGCCAGCCTCTGGTTTCCTTCCCACTTCCCTCCTGGGCTTGAGACGCTGCTCCCATCTTGGACCTTCCTTGTTCCCTGTTGTAGTCCCTCTTTGCCCACATTGAATGCTGCCTCCCACGTAGAGGTCAGGGTCATCACTGAGCTCATTCCTGCTTCTTGCACTGGCTAAAGAGCATCAGATTTACAACGGTGCCCTCCCCCATCTCCACCGTGAGTGCTCCCTTTTGCAAGGAATGCAGGACAGAGATCTGTCTGAAGGTAAGCAAGACATCTTTCGTGGTCCTGAAAAGTCCAGGATAACTCTGACTTGCTTTCTGTTTATTTCATTGTGCCAAACATGAGTCCGTGGAATCCACTTGTGACTTGAGTTCCAGATTGTCTTCCTGGAAGTTATCTCTGAGAATATCATTCAGATGACTTCTGAACACTATTTCCTAGGCCCTGAATGGCCCTCTTGAGAGTTTTCCTGCCATTACCCCTTCCCCTCAGCTCAATTCTAATTGTACCTCTTCCACCCTGGAGCCTTGTCTGAGGACATTAGGGGAAGGAGTCCATGCTCTAGCACAGCGATTTCCAGGTTCGAATTCTAAGTTATTTACCTGCTAGCTGTGCAACATAGAACTATTCGAGTCATCTGTGCCTCAGTTGTCTCATCTGTTAACATGGTAACAACATTAGTATCTATTTTGTAAGACTGTTGAGATTTACTGAGTTAAGTGGTTAGAATGGTTAAATGCTCAATATCATCCTCTTTATACAATCAAGCTAGTTCGGAGTTCATAATAATCCATAGAGCTTTCGTTCACTCCTCAAGTAAATAATTTCAGGATTACTTGGTGCTGGTCATTCTACCAGGCACTGC
This sequence comes from Panthera onca, assembly GCF_046562875.1. Taxonomy (NCBI): domain Eukaryota; kingdom Metazoa; phylum Chordata; class Mammalia; order Carnivora; family Felidae; genus Panthera; species Panthera onca. The sequence goes on from NC_138346.1 coordinate 176,265,944, forward strand.
TCACAACCTAGGATGCTGTGTTCACGGTATTGTACATCTGCTTCCTGTCCTTGCTCTTAGCTCTAGAGACGGTGAAGGTAGAAACTTTCTTTCTGAAGATGCCACATGGTCGTTTCCTAGGGAACGCACTATGGATTGAGTTAATTTTTTCTCTGGATTAAAGGAGTGTCATGGAGATGGGCCTGAGGGATCCCTGTTTTACCATTTGAGCATACCTGATCTCATAGGAGATATGTTCACAGCATCGTCACGATGACCATTACCACCACTGGCACCTCCTTCACTGCAACGACCACCATTATGTGCACCGTCGTCACCGTCCCTGCTGTCATTATCGCCACCATCATGGCCGTGCTGTCACTACCAACATGGCCACCATCGTCACCATGAACGTATATATAATAATGATTATAGTAATAACAAAACGAGAGAGAGAGAGAGAGAGAGAGAGAGAGAGAGAGAGAGAGAATCCCAAGCAGGCTGCATGCTCAGAATGGAGCCCAATGTGGGGCTCGATCCCACAACCTGGATCATGACCTGAGCTGAAATCAAGAGTCAGACACTTAACCAACTGAGCTACCCAAGTGCCCCTGGGACAGCTTTCTCCTATAACTTCAGTTCTTTCCTAGTTCTAGAAACTGTTCCCTCCTCTTTCGTCTTCTGACCTAAATAGCAGCAGCTCGGAGCTGTGGCTAGACGTTGTATGTTATCTCCTGGCACTCCCTTCAGTCCTGCTCACACCTCTGAGAGGAGTCCTGTAATTAAATACTTTTCAGTTATCTCTGAGTTTGCCACCTGTTTCCTGCCTAGGCCCTGAATGATGTGATACAATACAAAATGTAATATATAATTCCTGAAAACAGGAATGGAGGAAGAAAAAGAAGGAAAAAAAATGAAAGAAAGAAGAAAGGAGGAAAGGAAGGGGAATAAACTCAGATTTCGAACACCAAAAGAAGATCACTGTTGTAATTTTGGTGCGTTTACCTTCAGTTTTTGTTTTCTATGCGGTTTTTAATGTAGCTGTTCCTGTGGTATACCTGTATTTATGCTTCCTACTTTCTTCACTTTATTACATTCTTCTATCTTTTTTATCATTGCTTTGTTCTCATGACTATTATTTGCAATGACTGGATAATATTCTGTGGAGAGTTCTTTTATTTTTTTTCTTGGTTACAAATGATGCATTTTCCATATTTCAGTTGTACTTAAATAAATTCCCTGAAGTATGATTTTTGGGTCAAAGGAAATGAATAGTTTTTGACTTGTAATATTATTCCCAAATTTCAAATCAAGGGATTTTATTTTAGAAGTTAGTATCAACTTCAGTTCTTAAAGGGGAGATGTAAAACGCTTATATTTCCTTTTATAATTGGTTTTGTGTCATATGGTGTTTGCTTTCATGTAGTTTTTTCTTGGTATTTCTCCATCATTTTTTTTCAAATGTCAGATTCAGCACTAAGCTAGCTTTTATGACTTGTAAGGTAAACGTTCTTGTTTCTTACTCTAATAGTGCCTTTCCAAAATTTTTTTTTTGCAGTCTAAATGCATGTTGGTGATATTTGGTTCACCATGGGCTTTTGTTGCATTAATTTTTATTTTTTGAAATATTGCTTTACAGTGTTATTTTTATCTTGATAACTGGGTGTTTGGGCATCCTGTTAGAGTTTGCTCCTGAGGCGAGTGTCTCACTCTTCTTACCCTCATCCTGGCCCTGGGGCTCATGTCTTCTTCATTTTGGCACCTCTAGTCCTTAGCATGGAGTCAGCACCTGGAAGGCGTATGGTACCTCTTGTTTGCTTGTTGATGTGATTTATTATGCTATGTCTTACATATGGAGCATTTTGAAAGAGGAACTCTCTAGCTGATTGGCATGAATCACTTCCCTGTCCATAGAAACAGACTTTCCCATGCCCTCGGCTGCCCACTGTCTGGGTAAATGAAGCATTTCTGAAATGAAGGCTTTTGTAAATGTGCCTGAGAGCACTCTGTTTGATTATCCATTTCATTATGATTGCTTTCCCTTACACAAATACTATCTAAATATTATGGTGAGAAATAAAAACAAAACAAAAATACTGGAAGATAAAAAAGGAAAACCAACAATCCACTCTTCTTTCTCCAGGATTAAGCGTGGAGCAAAAGTATAAAACAATTACAGTTTCATCTAATTGAATGCAGCTGTGAAAATACCCTAGCACACTGGGATACCGGTGTCCCCTTCATCCCGCCCTATGAACATCTTGATATCTGGGTTTGTTCCACTTTAGCCCAAGGCAAGGTGTATGTAGGAAGAATGAAACCATGCCTACTGGTTGAGGGAAAGGGATATATCTTTTCATAATAGTCAAACTGGAGCTTAAGCCCATGGGATTCGATTATTTCGAGGTTCTGATTTCCAGAACTCCCTCATCAAGAGGAAAAGGGCCATCAGGTGTTCAAATAGACTAGTGAAGGTCAAAGCAATGGTCTGCTTTCTAGGCTTCCTCTCCTTTCTGGGGGATGGGAACTTTATGTTTGTTGGTCAGTGTGTGTCAGATACTTGAAATTTGTTGTGGTTTCGCAGCACGTGGATGGCGTAGTTGGTTAAGCGTCTGACTCTTGGTTTCGGCTCAGGTCATGATCTCATGGCTCATGGGATCAAGCCCTGAATCAGGCTTCACGCTGACAGTGCAGGGCCTGTTTAGGTTTCTCTCTCTCTGCCCCTCCCCTGCTCGCGTTCCTTCTCTCTTAAAAAAAATAAGTAAACTTAAAAAAAATTGTGATTTCATTTTATCCTTGGAAATATGTGTTTTATCTGCATTCTGTAGATGAAGAGATAAGGCTTTAGACTGGTTGATGGCTGAAGGCTAAATACCTTCTCAAATGAATGGTGTGGAATTTGGGATTTGGACCTGCATGGCTTGACTCTGAAGTCCATGATTTTTCTATGACATTATGCTCCATAACCCACTATTATCCACAGGGCCCCTTGGAATCCAGCCTCTCTACCTTTTCCCCATACTTTTGTCTCTTACCCACGTTCTAAATCTCCAACTTCCCCTCTACTGGTATGCTCTCAGCTGCCCCATTCTCTTTGCTCGTCATCGGCTTCTCTCAGCAGTGGCCTCCCTTCTAGTCTGAGATTCTGTTTTATAGCCATGGATATTTAAGACAGAAAGATATTACCAAAAAGAACCTCTACAAAGGGAGGAGCACATTAATCTTGTTTTTTCGTAATATCCCAGCACTCTAGAAGAGTACTTGGTAAATGAGGTGCCAAATAACAATGCACTAAATATACCAATTTTCAAAAACACACAAGGACCTTGAATCTTCAAATTTTATTTATTTAAAAAAAAGTTTTTTAAGTTTATTTATTTTAAGAGAAAGAATGAGAGTGCAAGTAGGAAAGAGGCAGAGAGAGAGAATCCCAGGCAGAATTTGTGCTGTTAGTGAGGAGCCCAACACGGGTCTCCATCTCATAAACTGTGAGATCATGACCTGAGCCGAAATCAAGAGTCTGATGCTTCATCAACCCCAGGTGCCCCTAAAATTTTATTTGATGAATCATTATATCAATATCATAAATTACATTTTTACTATAATGCTTGTTAGTGTTTTCTTAGATTCTGATGGTATATTAGTTAATAGAGTCTTGGTTTTTCAACTGCTACAGTGTTTCTTTAAAAAATACAATAGGGTCACCTGGGTGGCTCAGTCAGTTGAACGTTTGACTCGACTTCAGCTCAGGTCATGATCCCAATGTTGTGGGATCAAGCCATGCATTGGGCTCTGCTCTGAGTGTGGAACCTGCTTGGAATTCTCTCTCTCTCTCTCTCTCTCAAAAAATTTTTAAAATACAATAAAAAGTTAAAAATACCATATTATCCAATAATTCCACCTCTGGGTATTTATCTGAAGGAAATGTAAAAACTAACTCAGAAAGATACCTGCAACTCCATGTTCACTGCAGCATTATTCATAATAGCCAAGACATGGAAACAACCCAAGTGTCCCGTGACAGGTGAATGGATAAAGAAAATGTGGTACGTATGTGTGTGTACACACACACACACACACACACCATAGAATACTGTTCAGCCATAAAAAAGAAACTCCTGCCATTTGCAACAACATGGAGTGACCTTGAGGGCATTATGCTAAGTGAAATAAGTCAGGTAGAGGGAGACAAATACTATGTTTATATGTAGAATTGAAATAATCCCCTCCCCCAAACAAACACACAAAACCCCTGAGATCATAGGTACAGAGAATAGATTGGTGGTTACCAGAGGTGGGAGGTGGAGGGTAGGCAAAAGGTAAAGGGGGTCAAAAGGTAGAAACTTCTAGGTATAAAATAAGTAAGTCCTGTGGTTGTAGTGTTCAACTTAGTGACTATAGTTAATAATGCTGTATTGAATATTTGGAAGTTGCTGAGATCTTAAAAGTTCTTACCATAAGAACAAAAATGTGTGATTATGTATAGTGATAGATGTTACCGTGACTTATTGTGGTGATCATTTCACAATATATACATATATTGAATCATTATGTTGTATACCTGAAACTTCTATAATGTATGTCATCTACATCTCAGTGAAAGAAAGAAGACCCTTCCTGAGGGGATTATGGGTAAAGGCAGCAGCCACCTGGGGTGACTGTGATAAAGGCACTGTTACACCCACAAAGCAGTGCTTGTTCCATAAGAGCACCAGACGACCCCTATTTGGCCTCTACTGAAAGCAGTTCTGGGAGATCATAGTAAGCAAACGAGTTTGGGGGGGAAATGATAGAGAAGCAAACTTCTGCTTACTGTGAGAAAGAACTTTGCAGCAACTAGAGCTTGCCCAAAGATGGAATGGGCCAATATAGAGAGCATTGAGCTTCCTGTCTTCAAAATTATTTAAGGAAAACCCACATAGACATTTGTTAGGATACCTAGAGTCCCTAGCTCATGGGTTCAAAGAATCCCCTCACCCCCAAAATACAAAAAAAATTAGACAGGTGGAGAAAGAAAACTTTAAAAAAATGTTTATTTATTTGTTTAGAGACAGAGAGAGACAGAGAGAGAGAGAGAGAGAATGCACACAAGCAGGGGGAGAGGCAGAGAGAGAGAGAATCCTAAGCAGGCTCTGTGCTGTTAGCGTGCAGCTGGACACATGGGGCTCGATCTCACAGACTGTGAGATCATGACCTGAGCTGGTCAAGAGTCAGATGCTTAACTGATTGTTTAAAAAGGATTGGTCCCGTGGATCTTGTCTCTATTGGGACTTAGCATCTGTGTGAGGTCTGGCATGGACCACTGAGTCTAAAGCTCTGAATTTGGAATCAGAAGTCCTGGATTCTTCACAAAACACTGGCCAGCTGTTTGACCTTGGACAAGTCCCTGAGCCTGACTTTTCTCTTACTTTAAAATGAGATAATTGAGACACCTGAAGAATATCCCAGGTTTCTTTGAACTGTAAAATTGTTCATCTGTCATAGTGTGTGCTTATAATTAAGGAGAATTGATACTCTCAGAGAGGGTCTGTATCAGCTTTGGGAGATAATAATGTAAAACAGCCTCCTGCCAATGGATCCCCTTCACACACATCTCAGAGCCAGGTCAGTGGTGGTGGTGGCTATTCCCATCTCTTCATGCCCGAGAGATTCCTTGAACAGAGCCTTGCGTCTTCTGTCCTAGGGACATGTTTGTGTGGAAGCGTGACTTGTGGGCTTTGAACCAAGCCCAAAGGAATGTTTCAGGTTTGCTCTTGGCAAAGTCCTTCTTTCCTTGCTCCCTAATGAAGGATTGGAAGGCTAAGAGAGGCCTCACGTGGCTCTTCTTGGCTGTTGCCTCCCTCTTTAAACAATGGCTGGATGCGTTCTGTAGGAAGAAAAGGAAACATATGGATTGAATTTCCCCCAAGTGCACTGTGGCCCAGGAGTAGATTGGAGGCCGGGTGTGGGGGTGAGTAGAGAGGAAGGCTTTGGCACAGCACACCGGGGAACTTTGTGAAACCTGGGTCCCATGAGAAGTGGTGGGGTGGGGACAGGGGGTCAATAACTAGCTGTGGCCAGGTGTGTTCCGAACTGGCTGTAGTGGGACAGCCCTTTATCAGGGACCTTGGGAAATGGAGGAGTAAGTGGAATGATATTATAATGGGAAAAGGGGCAGGTGTGGTTGTCAAGTCAGGCAGAGGCATCCAAAGTTTCTGGAGCGTCCTTAAGGGTCTGAATGTCGAGGGATCCTTCCTGAGGAAGCCAGGTCTGGCTGTATCCCATGCCTTGTACAATGGGATTGAATGTTTGGAATTTAGTTAAGTTTAATCAGAAAAGCATTAGACAATGTGTGTGAATCCTACATCCCTTGCCAAATTACTTAGGACCTATCAAATGGAGAGTCATGATGGGGCCTCTCTCGTTGGCATTGTAGATACATTTGCAGATGGCAGGTTGGACAGCAAGAAGGGGAGAATTTGGGTGGTTGAGGAGTTAGAAGTGCATCTTTGTGCTTTTGTACATGTTGTGCTTCCATTTATAAAGACCTCTCATCCTTCTCTCTCTTTGCAACCAATCATGCCTGCCCCTTCCATGCCTGAGCTTCCTGCCATGGTACCCACACTAGCAAGATTATGATCCCCAGGATGGACAAGACATGTAAAGCTCCCTTGCCACGTGAACACGAGGTTTGGGAATAATCTCTACCTTTACATGTGCATCCCTTATTCCAGATACCCATAAGCACGGTGTTATGCTCTCTCTCTCTCTCTTAATATTTGAAGTTTAGTTATTTTGAGAGAGAGAAAGACAGAAAATCCCAAGTGGGCTCTGTGCTAACATGAACTCATGAACCATGAAATCATGACCTGACCTGAAATCAACAATTGGACACTAAACCCACTGAGCCACCCAGGCGGCCTCTTGATTCTGAGCCTGGGTGCTTGTTTCTGTCCTACTGGTTGAGAGTGAAATTCTAAAAACTGAGTAGTTGTCTGTTGGCCTGATGCTGTCTCAGTACTCATCACTCCTTTCTTGTGGGGAACCTTATGCCTGACTTCTGTCATCTATTTTATTTTATTATTTTATTAAAAATGTTTATTTATTTTGAGAGTGAGAGAGAGTGGGAGGGGGCAGAGAGAGAGAGAGAGAGAGAGAGAGAGATGAAAGAGAGAATTCCAAGCAGGCTCCACACTGTCAGCATGGAGCCTGACGCAGGGCTCAAACTCACGAACCGAGAGATCATGACCTGAGCCAAGATCAAGAGTTAGACGCTTAACCAACTGATCCACCAGGTGCCCCCATCATCGTTTTTAGAATGAACCTTTTTAGTTTACATGTGGCACCAAGAGCACTAAATGCCCTGAAACCTGAATGATCGACCTCACCTCACTTCTTTGCATTCAGATTCTCCTTGGTCTTAGACTAGATTATAGTGAATCTTCCCCATCTTCCTTGGACTTGGTTTTTAATTCACAGTTCTAATGGAGAAGAAGCTGACTCTGTTGGCCATGGTCTTCTTCCTCAGCTCCTAACTTTGTTTTGGTCTGGCTTCATTCCTTCTCAGTGAAGAGAGTGCCGAACGTACCATGTCATCAATGAACTCATCTTTGAGACTTACTAATATTACTTGTCCTGTGAAGTCTGTGCTTCCTCATTAGCAAAAACTTGGTGGCTTCATTTCATGTGCTTCATATATCTATTCTGCATTTATTATATTGTATTATAATTACCTGTGAACTTCACAGGGCAGTGACTAGGTATACTTGAAAATTGAATGATTTTAGTGAAACAGTCTTATTTTCATTTCTTCTTATCTATTAGAGTATATGGCAAGACAGAGGAACTCAAAAAGTTTCTTGAGTGGATGAAATATTTAGTTCAGTGCCCTACACTTCCAGATGAGAAAACTGACTCTCAAAGAAGTTCAATGACTTAAACAGACCCTCAGTGAAATCTTTGAGGACAAAGACCATGTCTGATTTATCTTTGCACTTCCGATGCCCAGCCCAGCTTCTGGCACACATTAGACAGTCAATGTATATGCGTCATATTGAGTTAGAAAAGAATCCCGGAGACCACAAATCTAGTTAGTGGCAAGGTTAGGGCTGTAAACAAGTATCCTGACTTTTAAACCCTTGGCCTATTGTCAGATTAAATGAAAGCAAAGATGCTCAAGGTATATGTATATGTATATGTATATGTATATGTATATGTATATGTATATGTATATGTATACACACACACACACACACATACATTTTTTTTTAAAGGTGACATGACACATCTCTTAAATTTTAGTCTTGGCAGATAGCTCTTATCTATTTTTCCTTTTTACCGGATATCCTTCTTTATTGTCCTGTCCAAATCATGCAACACTTAAAATATGTGGTTGGCTTAACACTGAGAAAACCATTTCCTTTCTTTCTGATAAATATTCCAGATTTTGAAAAATATCAAGCCTACAAGGAGATTTATTCAAGAGAGGGCATATACAAAGAGTAAAGGTTTCTCATGTCTCCTGGGTGATTATTTTTGAAAGTACTAGATGTACACAGTTGCTGAGAAATGCCTCAGGTGAGCAGAGTTAAACGCCATGGTGAGAGGTGCTGGCCTAGCAATGAACCATCAAAAAGCAAGCATGGATTATTTTGCTATATCTCCTCCTGTACACCAGAGGGCTCTGTGCAAATTGTGGCTGCCTGTTTTCTTCCTGTAGATCGAAGGGCTAGTTAAGAGACTGTCAGTCTTTTCCTGTAAAGGGCCAGTAACTGTCTTAGGCTTTGCCAGCCACGTGATCTAGGTTGCACTGCTCAACTCTGTTGTGTGAAAATAGCCATAGGCTCTGTGTAAATGAATAAGCCTGGCTGTGTTCTAATAAAATCTTATCTGACCTTTGATTTTACACTATTTTTATGTATCACAAAACAGTATTAGAAAAATCTTAAAACCATTTAAAAATGTGAGAATCATTCTCATCTCACAGACTATATAAAAATAAGACAGATTTGATTGGGGGCTGTATTTGATGATTTCAGGCCCAGTTGATGATGATGATGATAATAATAATAATAATAATAATAATAGTAGTAGTAACAAGTATTTCCAGTGTCTGATACCTATTATGTGGCAAGCACTATATACATTTTACCACTTACCACATTATACCATTTACTATATACATTTTACCACCCGTTTAAAAAAATAAACTTTTGTCTCTTGGAATCACCCATTTTTCAGATGAGGAGACAAAGGCTCAGAGAGGTTAGTTTGTTCAGTGTCACAAATTTAGTGAGTAGAAGAACTAAGAATGAAGTCCATATCTGTTAGTCTTAGAATGGTGGTCCTCACCACTCTTCCATCTTGCCCCTTAATTTAAAATAGGCAGTTTTAGACAGCTCTTTTGCTGATGAAATTGTAGTTCAGATTTGCAGGCTTTGCTGGGGAGAGCACTCTGTGGGGAATTAAGATGCCTGAGTCTTGGTACGAGCTGCGCCCATAACTCCTCGTAACCTTGATGAAACTCTTCAGATTTCTGAGTCTTAGTTTCTTCGTTTGTAAGACACAGAGGTTGGTGAATGGCAGTGGTGATTTTGTCCCGCAGGGGTTTTTGGTACTGTCTAGACACATTTTTGCCTCTATTTTGCCCCACATGACTGTGGGGTGTGTTATCGGTGTCTAGTGTGTAGAGACCAAGGATGCTGCTAAACATCTTCTAACGCACCAGACGGCACCCGCAACAAACAATCATCCAATCCAAAATGTCAGTAGTGCTGCGATTGAGAAACCCTGGACTGGGGGACAAATACAGCTCCTTCCGTTTCTGAGAATCTAATTTTTTATTCATTTCACTGAAATATGTTAAAGTCCACGTCACTTATCTCTGGATACAGATTCTTCTTTTATAAAGCAAGAGGATTAAACCGTATGATCTCCAAGAGTCTTCGTAGGTTTAAAATGCTCAAGCCTGTGATTAACCAGGGAATTTTAAAAATAAATGTTATGCTATTAAATCCAAGATAATACAGAGCATTTTATATTTTTGTCTCGATCAGCAGTGCTGTCCCACTCCCTCATCCCTACAGGGCAAAGGTTGCAAGCTTGCAGCTATGGACTGAACCCAGCCTGCAGATGTATTTTCTTTGGCCCTACAGAGTATATTAGAGCTTTGCAAATTAGTGGCCAACCTTTAAGACTGGATATTTCCAGTAAACATCCACATTTCTGGCTTCTCTTAAAAACTCAGAAGGCAGAGCAACACTGGGCTTGATTTTTGCGTTTTAATGGTGACCTGAAGCTGAGTAGAAGCTGAGTCCCTTTAGATGGGGCTGAGCTCTCCAGCTCACCAGAGTTCCCACCTCACAGGTTTCAATTATACCTGGCCACCTTCCTTTACTAACATGATCTCTCTCCCTCCCTGCCCGGCCCCCGTAGGTAGGTGAGTTTGCTACTCCTGCCCTCGAATTCTCATTCCTTTATGGAATATGCCCAGAAATGTACAGGGTTGGCCACTTAGAATTGCTGATTCTTAGAATAAGTAAGATACGTGTTAAGTCCTGAGATTGGGTCTAAATAAAAGCGGTTGAGAGCAGAGTGGGAAGAAAAGTCTTTGCAGCAGCTTATGAAAAAAAGTATTAAGAGTTTTAATGGACAGTATGAGGCAATGGTGTTCTGTGCTTGCCAAGAGGCTAATGTGATCCCTGGCTGTGTTGTTAGGAGTGCAGCGTTCTGACGGGGAACAGGGTAGTCCTACTCTCCTCTCTGCTGCTCAGACGCCTCTGAATCATCATGTTCATTTCTTGGCACTAGGCTCTTAACGTGTGATCATAACAAGGAGCTGAGCTGTGAATTGGTGGGATGACTTGGAATGTCCTTCTCTGGGTGAGATTTGCGAGAGCTCAGGCCATCGGTTCTTGAAAAAAAGAGGACTCGGGAGGCACAGCACGGATCTTTTCAAATGTGGCATAGTGGTCCTGAGGAAGAGGGTCAGATCAGCTCCATGACCTTCAACGGATGCCTCAAACCCCACTCTGAGCTCCAATTTTTTCACTTCTGTAATAAATGGATTTTATCTGTAAGCTTCCTCCCCATCCTCAAGAAATCCTTTCTACAAAGGAAAGTTCATCTTGAAACAAAATATGTAACTAGGTAAAATAAATCCGTTCAAATTTGATTTGATCATTCAGCTGAAACTAAATCACATCAGTGCTCTGGTGGGGTGAGTGCCGAGTGTGTCCAGGGCCCTATCTCTTTAGCTCTTCCCTTCAGCCCTCTAAGGCGGCACCCGAGAGCACCTTAGAGAGCCTCTGGGACCCCATGGCCTGCCATATGACCAAACCTGATCTAGGTTTCTAAGATCTCTGCTAATTCTAAAACCTTCGATTTTCTGTAGCCTATGTTTCCCGGATGTGAAACCTCAGGGAGAGCTTTTGAGATTAGCTGGCGAATAAGATGGGCCATCAAAGGCAGGGATGGTGCAGAGATGGCCCCTGGGGTAAGAACAAGAGCCATGGAGAAGTGTACATTTGAAGTGAGTCAGGACCTCATGACAATTGTCTGAGTAAGAAATGTAGACAGCAGCTTGGCCTTTGTGTCTTTAGGAACTTTGGAAGGCTGTCTCTTGTAGACATTATGGCTTTCTCTTTAACATCAAGTTTGCCTCTTCATTCCATCTCCATTTTATAGTGATGCAGTTTGAAGGTTATCCCAATGCTGGAAGTGGGCCCTGGTTGTATTAAGTGGTGGTGATCCCTCCTTCTTGCCAGTGATTGGTCCGGGAACCCGGCTTCAGCCAATCAGTGTGCATAACGTCCCTTTAATGGGGACTGTTGAGGAATGGACACATTGCCCAAGTTGGGCAATGAGAACTGCAGGGCAGTGTTTGCTGAGGGGCCCTTTAGGAAAATTTATGGGAGAGAATCTAATGGAGAAAGTTTATTTCTTCATCTGGGTATCTGGATGTGGTCATATGTGGGTAAGAGACTTAGAGTTACTGAAGTCACTTCACTATCAGCCTGAGTATAAATTGGCTCATGGGGTGCCTGGTTGGCTCAGTCGGTTAAGCTGTTGACTTGGCTCAGGTCATGATCTCACTGCTCTTGAGTTTGAGCCCCACATGGGGCTCTGTATTGACAGCTCGGAGCCTGGAGCCTGCTTCGAATTCTGTGTCTCCCTCTTTCTCTGCCCCTCCCCTGCTCATACTCTGTCTCTCTCTCTCAAAAATAAAAAAAACGTTAACAAAAAAAAATTGGCTCATAGAGGAAGGCTTAGCCAGGAGAACTTGAGGGCCATGGAGCTGAAGTCACACAAATGAGTCAAAATCTGAAACTTGCCGACCTTTTGGACTTTTAAGTATGTGGAGCCAATGCCTTCCCTTCTTTTCTTAGTATTTTAGCTAGTTGCATCTGGGTTGTCTACTTCTTAAAACTTAATTAATCCCAACTGAGGGATCATCCAAAACCAGAGGGTTTCCTTGCAGTGATGGGGAAGCATGTTGAAGAGTAGATAAACACATTTTATGTCCTACCTCAGATTTTCGTGGCTTCCCCATCTCCTGAACCTCTGATTACCTGCTCCATTCCAACTGTGGCAGCTGTCTGACTCTGTGCTGACCCATGGAGTTAAACTACTCGAGGTCAACCAACAACAGGCCTGAAAGCATTTGTGTCTCATGGCACTTCTGGACTCAGATGAAGACCAAGCTGCAGGTGTGAAACCTGGCTTCCTGAGCAGCAGCTGCAGGGGCTGAGTAATGCAATCCGGGAGTGTGGAGGAGCTCAGTCCCTGAAAGGCAAACTCAGACCAGTCGAACTCGGGAGATGTGAAGGATCTGGCAAATAAATTTCCTCTCCCTTCTTCCCTGCAGTAGACTGAACCAAGGAGCATCCTCCCTCTGAATAGCCTAGAGACATCTCATGTAGCTGCCTCTTACAGGTACCTTGCTGGAATGCATCATCACCTTGCATTATTTTCCATTTTTCTGCCTCACCTCTCTTTTTGCTCACTTTGCATTCACACTAATCCTTGCCTCAGGCTCCATTTCTAGGAAAAGTAGCTAAGATAGAATGGAAAAACCCAAAGAAGAAATAATTGGTGGAGAGTTTAGGGTATTGCCTGGTACGAGTTTCATATTTAGGAAATCTGATCTTTTATGCTTTTATGAAGATCAACAATCCAAGTGGAATGCACCTCATACAGTATAGTGGTTAAGAACTCAGACATGTATTGTGTGTTGAAGCTCTAACTCTTCCCTCTGACACTTAAGTGATCTTGTCCAAATTATTTAACTCATTTGGGCTTCACTTTTCTCTTTTGTAAAGAACGAGGATCTTGTCTACCTCATAGGGCTCTCGTGAAGATTAAAGAAGATAATGCATATAGAAATGCTTACCACAGAGTTTTCAAACCTCAACACTATAGACATTTTGGGCCATAAAGTTTATTGTTGTGGGAAGCTCTCCTGTGCACTGTCTCATGTTTACCAACATCCCTGGCTTCAGACCATGACATGCAAGTAACCCCCACCCAATTGTAACAATTAAAAATGTGGAAATCAGAACTAAAGGAAGGAGTGAGCTCTCCCAAAACCATCAGAAGAATGACCTAGCCAAAACAAAATTGTGAGATATCGTAAAGCACTGTCATTTTAAGCCACTGAATCATGGATGGTTTGTTATGCAGCAATAGCAAACTGAAACAAATTGGTAACTAGATGTGTGATGGTACCATAAGAAAAACCTCAAATCTGTGGCATTGGCTTTGGACCTAGATGGTGGGTAGAGGCTAGAAAGCGAAGAGAGGGTAGAGGAGCAGAAAGAAAATGATTATTGAAGACAAAGAAAGAAAAGACCATTCTTGGTGTATGCTGGCAGAATTGTAGGAACTTGGAAGAAAAGTGCAATATGCCTCGTAAACTTGTTGGATCTGGCTAAGGAGATACTAAGTCAGAAGGATAAAATCACCAAATAATGTCTTCAACTGCATATACTAACATATGGCAAGGGAGATGACCTAATGAGATAACTATAGCATTTACAAGCAGAATTTGGAGAAAATATAAAAGAACAAAGAGGGGGGGGGCGTGTGCCTGGGTAGCTAGTTGGTTAAGTATCCGACTTTGACTCAGGTCATGATCTCACAGTTTGTGGGTTCGAGTCCCACAGTTTATGGGTTCTGAGCTCTGTGCTGACAGCTCAGAGCCTGGAGCTTGCTTCAGATTCTGTGTCTCCCTCTCTCCTGTGTCTGCCCCTCCCATGCTCCTGCTCTGTCTCTCAAAAATAAATGAAAATTTAAAAAAAAAATTAAAAAAAGAAGAACAAGGACTTGTAGATTGGAAAGTAAAACTGCTTTGTATTTTCTGCATCTGCAGCTGGCAAAAGATTACCAAAGTGAAAAATGGCTTCTAGGCAAAGAGAAAATATATGGCTGTAATACCTTTTGTTAAGATCTCGTAAGATTTAAGGTGCCCAGAAAGCACCTTTTACTACAAAATGGGGCTTCTAATAGTCTCAGTGGCATTGTCTCAAAGAAGTGAATGTTTCTAAAATATAAAGAGGTTTCAAAAAGAATGATGGATTTGGCTTTGGGGGGCATGGAGGGAATGCTGAGGAGATAATGGGAAACCCACAAAGATTTTAAGAGAATTATCATGTCAGTAGCATTGGTAACTTGAACTCTGCTAACTTGAACTGAAAGAGATAGAGTTGGTTCAGATTAGAAGAAGCTTGTGGAAAGCAGCACAAGATCCTGAGAAAGTTAGTCAGATATAAGTACAAACCATTTCTTCTTTAAAAAGAAGAGCCTTTTAGAAAGTTAGAACAAGAGCTCAGAAGGTAGAGTGAAGAGCTGAGGGGAGCAGTGAGACAACTCTCAGGTAGGAGAACGTGTTCCTAATCCAGGAATACTTCCAGTCACCAGGGTAGGGAGCTGATAACATGTGACATCTGGATTTCACAATTGCATAAAGAACTTCTGTGTTTGTGCCCCTGATCCATTCCGAATGCGGTTGTCTATTGTCAGTCATTTCCCCATCTCAGTGTTGTATGTTGAGTGTGCCTGGGAAGATATATTGTCTTTTTAGTTCCCCTGTCTTTGGAGTTGCCGGTGTTGGACAGTTGCTGTACCTGAAAGCCACACTTATGGAGACTCATTCACATCCAGATTGAAGCAAATTGAAATTCTGGACTTCAAGTTTAATACCATAATTGGTATGGTGCCAGCCTCCAAAATGGCCCCCCTCCCGTACTGAATGGAGCTAGCCTGAGTAATAGACCAAATATTACAGAAATAACTGCACATACCTTTAGGGGTGCCTGGGTGGCTCAGTCAGTTAAGCGTCCAACTTCGGCTCAGGTCATGATCTCACAGTCCGTGAGTTCAAGCCCCGCATTCGGCTCTGTGCTGACAGCTCGGAGCCTGGAGCCTGCTTTGGATTCTACGTCTCCCTGTCTCTCTGCCCCTCCCCCATTTATGCTCTGTCTCTATCTGTCTCAAAAATAAATAAACATTACATATACCTTCCAAGGCAAGGTCACAAAGGGCACCTCAGTTTTTTCCTTACTCTCTCTTGCATCACTTGCTCTGGAGAAAGCCGACATCCATCCTGTGAGAACACTTAATCAACTTTATGAGGAAGTCTTGTAGTGAGGAACTGAAGCCTCTTGTGCACAGGCATGTGAGCAAGCCATCTTGAAAGTGGATCCTCTGATCCCCTTCAAGCCTTCAAATGACTACCGCTCTGGTTGACATTTTAGCTAAGACCACATGAGAGACCCTGAGACAAAAGTATCCAGCTAACCTCCTGAATTTTTGACTCCCAGAATTGTGCAAGATATTGAATGCTTGTTTTTGCTTTAAGCAGCTAAGTTTGGGGATAACTTGTGAAGCAATAGATAACTAAAACAATTAGGATGAGACTCTTAGAGGTCTTAGTTTGGAAGTAACAGCATTTTATGTGTAGGGGGAATATGAATAACTTGTGGCAAGAGGGAAGACTCTAATAGATTGTTGAATGGCCACAAATTCTTCCCATCCCAGTGTACCTGCTTCTTTTGCAACATATCTTTGCTGTTCCTCCCATCTCATGCTCGTGTGTGTGTGTGTGTGTGTGTGTGTGTATTTCAAGAAAGATGTATTATATATAGATATAGATATATAATGCTCTTGAATCTGGGTATTCTAGTGACTTGATTTTATCAGTAGAATATTGCAGAAGTGAAGTTACATGACTTTTGAAGCTAAACCTTATAAGACCTTTTAGAATGCTACCTTGAAGTGTCATCTAGGGAAAGTCAGTCTAGTCTTCTAGAGGATGAGAGGCCATGTGGAGGAGAACTGAGACCCAGCCCATAGCCAACACCAGCTGCCAGCCTTGTAAGCGAGGCCATCTTGGACCTTCCAGCCCAGCCAGACCCCTAGCTAAATGCAGCTGTGTGAGCAAACCTGTGCATATCCATCTGAGGAACCCTCAAGCCCACCTACCAAAGTAGTTGCCATTGTTTCGGGGCTGTAAGTTAAGCAGCAAAAGATAACTGAAACAAACTTTATTCAGTGGGATTTGTTATAGAGTATAGTTGAACTCACTGATTCGCAACAATATCAAAAGCTTAGTTTCAAGAAATAGTTGTCAGTGACTTCCTGGAATGACTTCCTGTGTTGAGGAAGATTCTAAAGCTGTTTAGGTGCTCATTTGAAAGATAATTGTTATTAATTAGTAGTGTCTTCCATAGGCAAGGATAAGGCAGAATAATGGCATCTATGCTCTGTGTAGGCACAGCTTAAAAATGAGAATAACTGACCTTATCTCTGTAGAAGCTGCTGCATGCTTTGTGTTGATCTGGACACAAAGAAAAACATTTCTAAATCTCTATAAGTTATACATTTTACAGGACAATTTATTTAGAGTTGAGTTGATAAAAGCCTGAACTAAACTCACAAATGTTTGTATTTGCTTTTCTTCTCTTACATACACAACTTTATACTTGGATTAAAGTAGATCATCACAGAAGCATGTATAATATTTGATTTGATTCTCACAACAAGCCTAGTGTGTAAGAAGGGGGAGTCTTTTTTAAATCTTCATTTTATATACGAGGGCCATTCATATAATGTTCTTCAACTAAGGATGTACATTTAATGTAAAGGGATTTACTCCCATGCATTCAGTCTTTGAATCTGGTTCCCTTTCCACTCTAACATACGAGGCGTCTAGATGATTGTTAAGGTCCTTTCGGATTTAACCTTCAGTGACTTGAATGGACCCAGTGTGCACCATGCTATAATTCATCTGGTGGGAAACGGAATGCCAAGATCGAGTTAGCTTTAACAAGTGGTTACTGAGTTGCTTGGTTGCCTGGCCAGTTTGGTGGTGGGAGATCCTGTTTCAAGATCTGTCCGGGGAGGCAAACAAACCAAGCTTTACACCCTGTTGACATATGTATCCTGGGTGACTCAGATTCTGACAGAAAGATAATCGCCTGAGTCCAGTTACATTATGACTGGAGCAGTGTTCCACTTGACGTGGAATTCCTTGGAGAGGAACAATGTGGTTAGTTAAATTGTGGACACCATCTTTATGATGCAGATCAGGAGGGCTGTAGGCTCAAGGCAGTCACTTTGGGGAATGGGTGGTTTCAAAAGACCCTGCCTGAGTCAGAGCTAAGGGCGATGGAAGATGCAGACCAGGGCAAATTATATCACATGTTCTGTGAAGTGAAAAGCAAAAGGATACGTAGACCACCTTTACCTTCTTCCCTCTGCCACATCTCCAAATATGTACTTGTAGATATAACTTATTTTCCACCTTACAGGACTCTTGCCATTCTCTGAACATAAATTCTCCCATAAAGTATTTCATAGTCTAGATAAGAAATATAATAATGGCGCTGCCATTTAGTAGCCATACCCAAGGTAAATCACTTATTTTCTGAGCCTCAATTACCTCATCAGCTCGATGGTGATGATAATATTGTTTATTTTACAAGGTTTTGGTGAACAATAAAATATTTAACAAATACATTTAACAAATGCATAGCATGTAATAACATACTCTAAATATTCACTGCTTAAAATGAAATTACTTGCAAAATCTAACATCTGTGAAAGATAGTACTAGGACCGTGCTCCGGTGAATGAACTGTACATACTGAGTCTCGATTATGTGTGAAGTGCTTTGCTAAGTTTTTTCACACACATTTATCACATGCAACCCTCAAAAAACCTCCAGGACACAAATATTTTTCAAATCAAGGTTCAGAGAAGGTAAATAACATGGGTAAACCCATGATGATGTGTCATTTTGAAGAATACCTTAATGACCACAAGAAAAATAATTTTTAAAAAAAAAATTTTTTTTTAATGTTTTTTATTTATTTTTGAGACACAGAGAGACAGAGCATGAACGGGGGAGGGGCAGAGAGAGAGGAGACACAGAATCGGAAGCAGGCTCCAGGCTCTGAGCCATCAGCCCAGAGCCCGACGCGGGGCTCGAACTCGCGGACCGCGAGATCGTGACCTGAGCCGAAGTCGGACGCTTAACCGACTGAGCCACCCAGGCGCCCCAAGAAAAATAATTTTTTTATGCAAGATGCAGCACGCACACAATTGATAAGTTCTACCTCATTACAATTAGATACTTCTATTGATCAAAAGATGCCATAAACAGGGCTAAAATTAAAACCCAAGACTGGGCGAAAATGTTTGGAGTGCATACACATGACAAAGGATTAAGATCCAGAATATGTATCTTTTAAAACTCCTGTGAATTCATAAGAGGAAGATGGACAACTTAAGGGGCAAATGGGCAAAATTTTAAATAGGAATTTTATAGAAAACACACATGTCCCATAAAGTTATGCGAAGATGTTCAAGCTCACTGGCAGTTAAGGAACACACACTAAAACCAAAAGGAATATGTTTCCACGCTCACCAGATTCACAGCGGTAAGAGGTTTGACAATGTAAGTGTTTCCCAGGATGTGGGGAAAGGAAACCATCATACTGTGGGAGAGACTGTGAGCTAATGTGAAGTAGTCTGGCATTGCTTAGAACAGGAGTATGTCTGTGCCCTATGACTCAGCAATTCCGATCCTAGACGTATTTCATTGTCAAACTCCTGCCCAAGTGCACGTGGAAACGTGGTCAAAATGTGCATAACAACATTATTCAGAACAGCATCCCTACCAACAGTCCAACAATCCAAATGACCACCTATGAGAGAGAGAGATGAAAAACAATCATCGTATATTCTGTGTTTACAATATGTTCTGTGACAATTAAAATAATCTACAGCTCCATCACCAACATGGATAAACTAAAAAAAAAAAAAAGGAAGAAAAATAACATTGACCTAAAAAAGCCAGTCATACAGGAATACATTCTATATGACTCATTTACATCAAGGGCAAACCAGGCAAATAGAATATTGTGCAGAGAGGAAGCAACAACAAAGGGAAAGTAATTGACATAATATTTACTGCAAGGATTCCCTCAGTGGGAGAGGGACATGATATCGGAGAGGGTCGAATGGCAGGTTTCAAAGACCATGCACTCTTTTGTATGGGTGATATGCTTCAAAAGAAAAAAACAGGTTAAACAAAACAAACGTCCTTCTGCCCTCCCCCCCCCCCCCAATCCTATTGCTGAGTGACAAAAGTAAGAAACAGAGTGAGGTTTATGTATAAATTGAAGACATATATGCTTCCCAACCAACACTGCGTATTTTACAAGTATCCACGAATATTTAAGGATATAATTCACATTCATTCACCTTGGTACCGGTGGAAAAAAGGGAATAGGACTTAGACTGGGGATAAGAATGGAATGAGGCAAGAAAAAAGTATCACGTGTAAATTAATTTGGTAAAGTTACGTAGGGTTATTCATTCACTCCCAGCCTTATTCCCAAAAGGATTGGAGGAGGCAGAAGGACTCTTGGACTTCTCAGATCTATATTCCACTTTTTAAGCCACTTGATTTTCTAGATTCCAAGGAGGTCAACGGGAACTTTTTTTTTTTTTTTGGGGGGGGGGCACTTTTTATCATAAAGGAATCTAAATGATTTTGACCAGGAGAAATTCATTTTCTGCAGGCTAAAGCCGAGTCTTAGGGAGTGGCAGACTTGGGAATTAGAGGGAGAAGCTGAGGACACTACGTGTGTCGGGCATGACTCAGGCATTTCCACGCCTCATTCCAGTCCTGCAAGATCCCCTTGTTTGTCCTCACCCTGTGCGAACTGAGGGGAAGGAGAAAGCAGGTGCCCCCCCTTCCCAGGCTAACACTATATGTTTGATCATGCAGAGTGGAGTTTCTTGCCAAGCCAGATAGGATAGCAGCCTTGGGGCTTCCAGAGCTGATGGTTTACTCCAGACCCTGACCTTTATCCCAAGGCCTCCTTAGGAGACCTCCTTAGACACATCGCACAAAGCATAAGTGGTTTGGGATGGCCCAGACTTCAGGATCCCCACCCAGCCCAAATCCTTGCTATGCAGACAATTGGGAGGAAGGAAGGACTGAAGGAGTGAGGATTCCAGAAAACAGGCAAAATCAGTGGTGTCGAAAAGTGTGAGCAGACGGGTTTACCATCAGGAGGGAAAGGAGAAATCTCATTCTTGTTATTTCCAAGACAGAGAGAATAGATGTAGGGCCTTGCATATATACAGCAAGATAACTTTATAGATGGCGAAGGGAGAGAACTCATGCATAAAGCCTTCCGTGTGTGTGTGTGTGTGTGTGTGTGTATATTTATTTTTATTTTTATTTTTATTTTTTTTACAAAAGAAGACAAAATCGGAGTTAGGTGCAAAGCTTTGTGTTAAGTACGAAAGGAGATAAAAAGCCTAGGCTGCAGACCCTGCCCGCCAAAAATTGGCAGTCTACTTCCAGCATTCATTTGACACTTACGTATAGGGCAGCTTACACGTGTCCAGTGATTACTTAATAGGTATTCAAAAGAGGGGAAGAGAAAGGCAGCGTTGCCGGTCACATTCAGCACATACCGCATTGGTGCTCTGCGCAGGGCTGGCCTCCCGCTGCAGACACTGTTGTAGTGAACGGCTCAGACTCACCTCCGGGGCAGAGTTCCTGCCTTCCAGCTCCTTACCTCAGGGCCTTCTAGAGCTGGGGAGCTTGTTCAGCCAGCTGGCAAGCACAGCCTGGGAGTGCTGCCACACTCACATCCCCTACCTGGATGGACCCGAATTACAAAGCCAGCAGCTATAATTCTTTGCCTGTGGGCTTTCCCCTACAGCCAGACCCCACTCTGGGTCCATGCTGGGAATGCTGGAAGGGCTTTAAATTCTTTCCTCAACCTAAGGGGCAGGCTTCAAACCTCAAAAACTGGCTGATGGAAGGGGTGGAGAAAGCCCCTCCAGTGCCCTCTCCTCTCTGCAGGGATCATTCGGAGGCACGCTTTTACACTGGCACCTAGAGATGCGCTTGCTCACTGACACACCTGTATTGGCCTCCTTCCCTCCCAGGGTCAGTTTCCTGCTCTCCTACAGGTGCTTCCTTGTGTCACTTCTCACAGGACTTAGACTTGAACCCTTGTCTCAGCATCTGCTTCTAGGAGAACTTCGATATGCAGACAGTGCTCTCAGTAACCCTCATCTGGGGCTGGGGCCTAGGGTAGGGAGGTAGGGGAGAAGCACCCCAGTCTTTCCTCCAACTGATGGACAATTCTGTGGTGCACTTCTCAGGAGGTGGCACCGGTGACCTTGACAGTGCGCCTTATGCTGGTTTTTCCCTCTCCATTTCACTCACCACCCTCCTCACTCTTGCTTTCTGGGATCGATCTCAAAAATAAATTACCAGCATCCAAGTCTCTGACTTGGGCTTTTGTTTTCTGAGGAAACCAACCTAAGGTAGAAAGCTTTCTGGGAGAGAAGGTGTGAAATGAACTGGAACATTCACTATGGGTTAAGGGAATGTGCCGAGAGGACGCCAGTCCAGGAAAAGGAAATGACCAAAGGCAGAGAGGTGGAACTGGCTAGAACATTTTCTGCTGGCTCTCATGGAAGGTTCTTGGTGGTAGGAGAACACCATAAAGGGAGCCTTGTTCCCTTTCTTGGCCTCTGGAGAAGGAGCTGCCTCATTCCAATAAGCTGGCACTGAGAACGCAGATGAACACCCTGCCCGTGTTTACACCCTACGACTGAAAGTCCCCCAGACCTCTCCATTGTCTGTCCTCAAAGCTGCCCAGTCCCTTGTTTTGTAGCTTCATACGTTTTCCTCTTTTCTTCACCAGGCCTACTCACTCAGCTGCCCAGTGTAGACTCACTCTCCTGCCTGTGTGAAGAACAAGGCTCTTGGGATCGTGACTAGTTAGGGAAGGGCACCCATTATTGGTCTGTAAGCTGTATCTCTGCTGCTGGGCTCTCCCTCTGAGGAGTGGGGCTAATTAGGAGGGTCTGCTGAGGGTCACAGAGCTCGTGGGTTGGCTAGCGGAAATGAGAGCTAGCCAAAAGAGCCTCCTGGGATGCTGGACACGTAGCCCACGGGAGGTCAGGAGGAGTCTGTGCAGGATGTTGGATTTGGTGTGGTCATTGTTTAACACAGACCAGAATCTTGAGTAAGCCACATTCTCAAATAAGGAAGCGTCTCTGTGCCGTGTTCCCTTCCGCGCACCCGCCCACCCCCCTCCGCTGTTGGCGTGCAGAGGAAGGTAAGTAATATTCCTAAAACTGATTGCGCTTGGCTTCTTGCTTCAGAGCCTGTCTCGGGCATTACAGGCTCCACCATCCTGCTTTTCCTTATCACCTGGTCCTTCTCAGTGAAGCAGGAGCTCTGGGAAGGTTTGCTCTGCCTTGTCTTGCTTAGGAAATCACTGGGGGTTTTCCCTGAACATTTGTTCATTGTTAGGGGCTTCCTCCCGCCAGCCTTCCTAGATGGCTGGCTCTTGTCCATGTACTGGGAGATGGTCCAGGATGACTTGAGGGAAAAGAGAAACGGCTGCAGCCCATACGAGGCGGAGGGAGGGGAGGGCCTGGGTTACAGCACCCGTGAGGTGCTGTCAGGGAGGGGGAAAGGCCACAGGACCCCAAAGGTGAGGAGATGGGCTCGACGCCCTCTGTGTCCTTCCTCCTCCCCTCTCTGGGCTTCAACTTTCCATCTACAAAATGCAGTGGATCTCAAAGGGCTCTTCCGTGAACATACAGTTGTGCTTTATTGGGGGACCCGTTCCAGAATGCTGCTCCCATTCACATTGATTTTGAAAATGCTGTCCCCATAAAATACATTATTCATTCAGGTCGTAAATATCCCCGGCCTGCATGAAGGCAACAGCTTTTCGATTGGTCTCCCTGCCTTCCGTGTGCCTCCAGTTTTTCTCTTGCCTTCTGCTGGGATGACATTTCTAAATTAGAATTCCGATCGTGGCTTCTTCCCAGCAATCCAAAGGAAAAAGCCTGAGTGGATGACACATACAGGCCCTTCAAAATCTGAATTTTCATCCCCAGCTTCCACGCCTTTCTTCTGTGGCTGTATGTTTCAGCCCATCTAAACACCTCACTTTCCCCTGAATGTAAAATTTTACATTCTGCCTCTCTGACCTTCATATGAAAGAGAAGTACCAAAATAATGCACTTTTTAGGGCCAGGTTTTCTTGGTTTTTCCAGGTTTCCAGTGACCACACCAGACCTAGCTCTGCCATTTACTGCCTTTGTGAATTTGAACATGCCGGATTCCTTCTCTGAACGCGTTCCACCGTTTCTAAAATGCGATCTAAGTGAGACTTAGTGATGAGGGCTAGATCCCCAGCCTAGTTTTTGGCTCCTAAAAGGTAGTCAGTACATCTCTAAAATTATTATTATTGTAATTATTATCCTCTTTTTGGTAAATTCCTACTTTTTAAAACCCAACTCCAGTGTTACCTCCGTGTGAGGCTTCTCCAAGTCCCAGAGAGCAGGGCTTGCTTTTTCTTAGAGCTTTCTCCCAAGTTCTCAGAGGGCTCACTCACCACCTTGTGTGCACACCACCCGATTGTCTATTTACATGTTTGTTTTGTCCACCAGTTGGCGGGCTCCTTGCAGAAAAGAAGGCCTGTCCTGGGATAGGTGCTCAGGGAATGTTAAATGAATGAACAAATGACTGTTTTTGTTCTTGGGTAGAAAGAACTTTCATTAAAAACCCAGAGGAAGGAAAAGGTCAGAATGTGTAGGCTTGTTTAGTCTGCTCTGCCCGATTAGCTAGGCACACCCACCCTCTCTTGATCCCCCTGCTAGTCTGCCCTTTGGCAAATGTTGGAAGGTCATGTGGCATCCTGTCTCCTTATCTAGGCGGGTATGATGTGGCTAGGGAAGCCTCCACACCCTCTATCCAAATAGACTGGCTAGCTCTAGCCATTGGGAGTGCTTGAAAAACAAATTCAGTGTTTGTCCTTGGGAGATCTGCAAGGACAACAATATAACAATCAGATAAATAAATACAACAACAACATACAACAACATAAGCGCAGACAACCAAAGCTTGTCAAAAGTGCCTGGTAAATCTTGTTCCCCTGTAACACCCTGCGAGGATAGCAGGGCACAAAGGGATGTACAGCAAGCCCTAAAGTCTTTGGAAATGAGGTCTTCCTTCAAGCTGTAACTGATGTGTTTGCAAGTGAAGGAAAGTGTCCTGGAGGAGTAAAGAGAGCAAGGATTTTAATGCTGGAGACATCAAAGTTTGAACACTGATTGGTTGGGTGAAACTTAATCTTTCTGAGCTTAATTATGTATTTCTTCATTAAAGAATTCTTGTAGGCTGATGGAATGGTGAAATGAACAAGATAAGTCCTTTTGTCATCTTCTAAATATTCAATGGTTTACATTTTCTCAGTACTTTAAAAATGACAATGCTCTTTCAAAAACACTTTGAGAGGGTAGTGGAGTGATTATTATTAATGTTGGATATTTCCCCTTGCCCCTCTGGGGTCTACTCCCGTCCTTTACTGCCCTGCTCTGTGCCCCAGGAAACTGATCTCTAAAGACCTAGGGGGCTCCCATGACTTCTGGCTTCCCATAAATCATAGAGTCCATATCCTGGCTCCAGCCTGAGCCAGTCATTGGACTATAGGCTCATGCACTCATGACTTTACTTCCGTGAGCCTCTACTTTCTAAATAGATAGATAGAGATAGAGCCTCTGTCTATCTAAAAAATATATAAAAGATAAATAGATAGATAGAAAGACAGACAGATAGGAAGGGGAAATATCACTTATTCTGTTCATCTCAGGGGGCTGTGGTTAAAACAAGATCATTGCTAATTATTAGGAAATGCTTGCTTAAATCTACATTTTCTTATTTCTTACTTTCTACTGCTAAAAGGTACTATTCTTAGGAATAATTCA
Source organism: Panthera onca (assembly GCF_046562875.1). NCBI lineage: Eukaryota > Metazoa > Chordata > Mammalia > Carnivora > Felidae > Panthera > Panthera onca. Next base: position 176,291,222 of record NC_138346.1, read on the forward strand.
ATCATTCAGAGATTCATTCAGCCAATCTTGCATGCATTCTTTGATTTGCCCAACATTAATTATGCATCGACTATATCAGAGGCTGATAAATTTTTTCTCTATTGGGCCAGATAGGAAATATTTTGGGATCATGGTCCATATAGTCTTGGTTGCAACTACTCAACTCTGACATTATAGTGTGAAAGCAGCCATAGATGATAGGTAAACTACCAGAAGTTGCCTTGTTTCAATAAAACTTTATTTACCAAAAACAATTGGCAAGCGAGATTTGGGCCACAGGCTGTAGTTTGCCAACCCATGTGCTATAGGCCAACGATGGTGTTAGGCCCTGGAGACAAAGAAGAGCTCAAGATGCTCACACACAATACTGTGGGAAGGAAATTAACAGATGAGATAAAGTTGGATTGGCGCCCTGTTAGAAGTCTTCACAGAGTTTAGTGGGGGTGCAAAAGGAAGAAAGGTACTCCTTCAGGTGTGAAGAGAGAGGAGGGGAGGGAAGGGAGGGGAGGGGCTAAGATTGCATGTACAGGCAGTGAGAAACTAGAGTATGAGGTGGGTTTCTGGGGACATGGCATGCTAAGGAGTTTGGATTCATTCTCTGCGCCATGGAGAAGCACATTAGTGGATGGACATAAAGCACATGGGCTCTGGTGTAATTGCTGATTTGCCCATTTAGTAGCTTCATGGCATGTTTTTCCTCTGGAAATGTGAACATCAGTATTTCCTTCATAGGGTTGATGTGAAGCGACAATGGGACAATGAATGTAAAGGCTTTAGCACAATACCTGACAGGTAGCAAGTGCTTAATAGATGGAGGAATACACTGATAGGTTTTTGTTACAGAAAGATTACTTTGATATGGTGGATGTATCAGAAGGACCTAAAATTGGAGGCAGGAAAACTGATCAGGAAATGAGGACAGCAATCCATGGGGGAGAGAGTGAAAACCGGAACTCAGGCAGATGAGATGGAGAGAGGCATAAACAGGTCTTCGGGGCTAATTTGATGTTACAGTGAGGGACAGACAGGTCAAAATTCTATCCAGAATTTTAGATATCTAGTCATGCCATTTCCAAGTTAAGGAACACAGGAGGAAAACCTGATTTGGGGACGGGGGAAGATACTAAATTTCTTTTTGGGCACATTGATTAAGTGGAAATGTCCACTAGTTAGTTAACTTCATACTTCAGGTTGGAGTTTCATAATTGGAAATCATCCTCAATAAAAGAAGAATCAGCATGAATCCCTGGAGCAGATGAAATTATTCAGAATATATTCATAGCTAAAAAAAAAAAAGGAAAAGTCAAATTAGCCTTGGGAAACCTGGCACTTCCGGACAGACGGATATGAAGAATCCAGTATATAGGTATCTCCAAGAAGGAAATATACATATAACCAAGAAGGAAATATGTACGTGTGCATATATATCAGCAAGAAGGAAATGTCAGTGTGAGTCAGGAAACTCAGTGAGGAGTCACATCTTAGAAGCCGATGAGAGGGAGAGTTAGAAGAAGAGGCCATGATAGTCTTAAGATGTAGCAATGTGGTCATCCAAGTTGATGTCTGAGAATCACTGGCCATCAGGCAACGTGAAATTAGGCACTGATTGGTAACTTCAACCAAGGTAGATTCAGTAGAGCAGTGAAGGATTGTTATTGATTGAAGACCGAATGGGGATTGGGGAGTTGAGGGCAGTGGTTATGGATTACTCTGCGGGAGAATTTGATTGTGAGGAGAAAGGGAGATGGGCCTGGATGCAAGAAGAAGAAATAGGGGCAGCTTTCCTTTAACCTTTTAGAGTTTAAATATCCAGGAGAGAGAATATCTCTGGAAGAGTTAGATGAAGATCAACTGGGGAAAGAGATGGAGGTATTTACCTGGCATCGGAGAAGGATGTCGGTCGGTCTGGCACAGGATCCCAGGAGGTTATGTCTGGATTTAGATGTAGATGTTTAAGTTTGTGGTTTTGGAAAGAGAATTGTCAAGGGCTTATCTGATAGCCTCAGTTTTCTCTCTGAAAAGTCCACCAGTTTATCTGCTCCGAGAAGGGGAGCAGCAGTTAGGAAGGTGGCTTGACCAGAGTGGAATGTTTGCTCTGGCAATAAGGCCCAGTGAGCTTGGAGACCATAAATTTGGGGTGGCAGCAATCCATCTACTTGTGTCATTTCTTCCAACAGTGCTCAGCAACGAGGGACGGAGAAGGGGAAAAGGCAGGTGCTTAGGCCGAGGATCTGAGTCCAGTGTGCTGGAGGAGTGAGAGATTGACAGCAAGAAGGCATTTCCTATGAGACGATTATAGTGATGGACCGTGTGGTTTCAGGGAACAGGGAAGGAAGTGAAAGCAGGAAGAGGCTGATAGTGAAAATAAAAGACCGAAGAACTGGAGGGTTGTGATGAGGTCAAAAAATATGTGTGGTAGGCTTAAGGAAGGGAAAACTGGGCTGATAGGAAGCGAGAGTCAGAAATTGGTATATTAAAGTTTAAGATGTCAAGGGTGGGACGCTTCCTTTTAATGATAAGCTCCAGGATGTAGCCATAAAAATACGCTAGTAAATTGGGGCTATAGAAGTTGGTCAGAAGTGATAATACTAACATATAGTCACATCTGTGATATTTAACAGATTGCAAATCACTTTCAAAACTATTATCCCACTTGACCTCATTCTCTGAGATGGAATTATCTCAATTATTATCTTAATTTAACACATGAAACAGTTGAGGCTTGAGGATAGTAAGTATCTTACCAGGCTGGTTAAGGGATGGAAATTCCAACTGGGATGAAATCGCTAGCATCTGGACCAAAGGTGAAAAAAAAAAAATCCAATTATCTTCACCAATTGGGACACTTGGGTGCTATATACACTGAACGAATATTCTAGATGGGATAGGTTTCACAAAAAGTAACCCAGCCACAACCAAAGGAAAAGTTGGTGAACTCAGAGTCATGGAGGGGTTTTGTTTTGTTTTCCCTAAACGAAGTGTTCTTTACCTGTTCCATCACATCCGGTAATTTCACAAGGATTGGGTGATCATGTGCCTGGCTTCTACTCGTCCACCACAGCGGTGCTCCCAGAAGTCCTGCTTCTCATTCCTGCTGGAGACTGCGGTCTCCCTGGAGCCCCCTTTGGGCTCTCTGCCTGGGTGAAGATGGATGGAGATCTGATCCCGCAGCTGTGGGTGAAGGAGGGTCCAGGAAACAGGCACCCAGCATGGTAATTCATCCAAATTGCAAAACAGAGGCGGAGTCTGGGGGAGCTGGATGTGACCCAAGCAGGGTAAGGGGGAGAGATACCCTTCCATTTCCAGCTCAGATTTCTCCTTTGCGTCCTTTGCTTCATGCTGGCCTATTCCAGTCCCAAACTGGGTGTCAGGTTCCTTGTCAGTCCCTGACAGTGTGCTGGTTCCTCAACCAGATCCTGCATCTTGGCCAATAAAAGTGATTAACTCCCACCCAATCCCCACCCCACCTTTTCACGTTCTGCTCATCAGGAAATACTGCATCAACCAAACCACCGTGGAGTTTGGAAGGACCAAACTGAAGCCTACTTTATTTCTGCCACCGTTTTGCTCTTGTGACCTTGTGAGCGTCATTTCCTTTCCCTCGGCCTCATCTTCTCATCTGTGGAATTAGTTGGTTGAACTACTCCTAATGGCAAATAGGTCTCTTCATAAACACTAACTCAGGACCACCAGGAATGGCTTCTTGTGTCTCTGTGTTGAGAAGGATTCTGAGGTGTGCTGAGGTTTGGGACAACGTGTTCCCCCGTGCCCTTAAGTTAGTGGTTCTCAAACTGTGGCAGGCATCTTATTTACTTAGAGAGGTTGTTAAAACACATAGCACTGGGTCCCACACACAGAATTTCTGTATCAGTAGGCCCGGGGTATGACCCAAGAATTTGCATTCCTAGCAAGTTCCCAGGTGAAGTCAATGCCGTGGGTCCAGGGGCCCCATTTTAGAATGACCACTGTAGTTTTTAATTTCTTATGGCCTAGTTTGGTTTCCTTGAAACAATGTAAGCTTCATCACTAGCTAGTTGACAGAAATGCACAGACGTAGGGCCCCAAACTTCTTTAAGGGAGGTTAAGGGAGGTAAGAGAATTATTAAATAGTACAAGTTGTACATCTGGTCTTAAAAAAAAAAAAGAGCAGTCAAGCTGTAAGCATGAAATTCTATGTTTTTCTAGTTCATATTTAACTGGTAAGGGGAGACAGAGGAATATGGGCTTTGGAATCAGATACCACCAGAGTTTAAATTGTGGTTTGACCTTGGACCAGTTACCAAACTTTTCAGCTTTACTTTATGTAGTGAATTCACTACCTCTTCTATTTTGTTCACTCTTCCATTCCTTACACCTTATAGCTGGCAGTCAAAACTATTCTTTGAAGGAATAGGCAATGGTTTGCCATAGACATATCTACAGATCTTCTACAGAAATTATTTTCTCTTTTTGCCTCTTCAGGGTGTAGAGGTTAACCAGTTACTTTTAAATGGGGTTTAAAAAATTTCATCTTGAAGTGTGGAGAACTGGACTCTATATGCTTCTGTATTACTCAGCTTATCACAGACTCAGCTTTTATTTAAAAAAAAAATGCAGCTTTATTTCCTGCAGTGACTCTAATCTTGCTCACGACCCTCACCCTCGTGCTTGGCAATGAGGAGTGTGGGAGAGGGACTACCAGTGAAAGTTCTCTCTGTTTCACCTCTTCTGAGTGACTTGGCCTCTTATTCATACATGTTTAGTCTTCCAGAACTCCCTCTGCCTTCTTCCCCTCTCAGATGGCTCTCTAGGTAATGAGGCGACTGTGGCCTGGAAAGAGCCCTTCGCTGGAGCCTGTGGCTCAGTGGTTGGTCCTAGCTTTGCCTCTTCAATGGTGTTCACTGAGGTAGAACTTGTTCAGTCTGGCTCTTTGGAGGATCTCTCAGGCACCACTCCAGAATCCTTCGCTCTGTTTACCTCTGATCACTCAGGTCAAGTTGTCTGTGGCCTTTTTGTCCTTTGCCTGTGACCCTGGAGCTCTCTCAGGACTCCAGTATCCCCTAACGCGAATAAGGGGAATTTCTGGACTCCTGTCCACAGTGTAGCCAGGGTACTTATGCTTCTCTAAGGTACAGCCACACTCGAAAAAGTCAGTAGAGTTTATTGGAAAGAACTTGGGAGTAAGTTCTAGAAGACTTGTGTTCAAGTCTTCATTCCCTCCTTCTAGCTGTGGGACTTTGAAGTCATTACTTAGCTCGCTGCACTTCCATTTCATCTCTACCAAGAGGATTATATGGTGGTATTAAAGAAAGAACTGATATGTTGATTAAAAATGTAATTTGTAGGGGTGCCTGGGTGGCCCAGTTGGTTGGGCATCTGACTTCGGCTCAGGTCATGATCTCATCCTTTCTGGGTTCAAGCCCCGTGTCAGGCTCTTTGCTGACAGCTCAGAACCTGGAGCCTGCTTTGGATTCTGGGTCTCCTTCTCTCTCTGCCCCTCCCCCTCTCTTGCTGTCTCTCTCTCAAAAATAAATAAACATTAAAAAAATGTTATTTGTAAAAATTGTTGGTCAGAGCAGAACTTTGTCCCGTTCTTTGGCAGATATATATATATATATATTTTTTTTTTTTTTTTTTTGAGAAGTGACTATGTGGATTAATTCTGGGGAAATATAGGGTACTTGGATGCTGACTGTATCCCGGCCTTGTTTATAGCCTGGGGAGGGGGTGGGGCCCTGACCCACAAACTGATCACAGCAGGAAATCATGGGGGACTGCGGGGTGTGGAGCATGGACCTGAGAGCCCGTGTGGCCTGGCATGTTGCTTCAGCTCTCAGAGGTTCTGTGGCCTCATATATAATGGGAATAATACCAGCATTGGGAGCCTTCTGTGTGCATGCGGGTGTACATAAAGATTAAATGAAATGTAAGAAAAGCATGTTGTTACTAGTAAGGAGGGAATCATGTAGCCATTATAATTAGAATGCTACTTACAGTAAACACATTTATCCTTCTCTTCATGGACCCACCATCGTCTTAGAGTTGGAAAAAGGGAAATGATCTTCAAACAAGAGTCAAAATGAATTTACTCAGCTTTTAAAAGATGAATCCATAAAACCAAATATTTTTGGCTCTAATTTTGAAAAACAAAGCCCGCTAAATTTAAGGACTCAGTAGGGAGATCTGGAGTCGTGGGGAGGGCTCTCAAGGTTCCTAGAATAGAGAACTTAATATAGCAAGCAGGGAATATAGAATATCAGCTTGGCAATAGAACAGATATCTCATTTCATGCAGAACTGTCCACCCCCCAAATCTTGACCATACCCTGCAGATGTCGTCTTTTATTTGCCAAGTTCCTCTATCCCATTTTATGTGGGCCATGTAATAATATGGCAGCAGCATATTTGGTGGAGCAGGTATAGTATTTAACACACACAAGATACACACAGGATATTATCACTGTGGAACCAGGAATGAATGTGAAAGACCTGCTGAGCACATCTGAACCTTCAGGACTGAGAGGTTTTCCAAGTTGGAGGAAGTGGCTACTTAGGACATCAGGAGATCTAGCCCGGAAGCCATCTGAGTGTGGTGATCTTAGGTTCAGAGACAGTCCTAATGGGAGAAGGCAGGGAAAGGGGGTGCAGTTTAGAGCTGGGCAAGTGTAAGCCTTTCTTATGCAGATGGGAGTCCAGGAGCAGCCCTTGTGAGGAGTGCCTACCCTGGGTGGCCACTGTGCCTCACTGTTCCGTTTAACCTGGAAACAGTTCTGTGGGATAGCTGTCTCTGCTTCTGTTTTCCAAGTGGGAACTGACAGGGAAGAGTAAGGTTGCTCAGGGCCACGCCCCTGACTCTGCAGAGAGTCAAGGTTCAAAGCAGCCAGAGAATGCTGTGCTTATGGTGAACCAGTTCAACATCACAGAGGCATTTAGAAGTTACTGGGAGTGGCACCCTAGCCTATTTGACACCTGAAACAGATCATTTAAGACCCCCATTGCCCCAAAATGTCAAAATCATTTTCAGTGAGAGATATGAAACAAAACATATCATGATGTTGAGAACAGACATGCAGACAATGAAAATTTTTAAAATTAAATTTGGTATACGTTATCTCGGTAGGGAAAAGTAAAAACGAATATCCTAGCGTCAACAAAAATATTATACCTCTCAGTTTGTACTGTTTCAGTGTTTTAAATTTTAAGTGCAAATAAAATCTCTAAGTGGTCACATACAATGATGAAATTGAATTGATTCCAATTACTGTGTTACTATTGCTTATTTTGAACCTAGAGTTTAAATGCATGGCTGGACCCAATGAGATTGGATTGATACCACGAGGAGAATGCACTTGCACCAAATACGTGTAGCTGAGTTTGGATGTGTTGGGAGTCAGCTGCTTTATGTACATTAGCTCAATTTAATCCTCAACCCAATGACATAGACAAAATTATTATTATTACTCCTGTATTACTGATGAGGAAGCCCAGAGTCAAATGACGGTCTAAAGCCACAGGGCTAGTTCTTAGATGGGACTGAGCTACTGGTGTGGGCACCAGGGTCAGCTCCCTGAGCCACTCTGCCTCAGTCCTCCGGTTTCAGTTGCATCTGCCAACACACTCAATGTTCCCATCACCCTACACTGAAGCCGTGGGGCGAATATGTTGTTTTAATGATGAAAGCTCTCTAGGTAAATGTTAGGCTTTGCTGTTTCTTAGAGTGTTTGATTGACTTTGGTTTACTTAGAGGCCATGAAGGTGGAGGCTTGGGAAGATTGAAAACAGGGATTGGGACAGATAAAAGCTTCCTTTTTCAGAAGAATCTGTCCCCTAATTAATTATGTAATGGATTAAGTAGCACTGATTCAAGATACACTATCCAAGGCACTGTGCTAAAACACTTGGAAAAAAGAGGTATCAGAAAGTGTAGGGTAGGATACCCATTTAATTTTTGGGTTTTCTTCATTTATTTTTTATTATTTTAATTCCATTATAGATAGCATACAATATTATGTTAGTTACAGGTGTACAATATAGTGATTCAACAATTCATTACTTAGTACTCATCATGGTAAGTATACTCTTGCTCCCATCACCTGTGTCATCCATACCCCGCCCCCCCCCCCCCACACACACCTCACCTCCTGTAGCCATCAGTTTGTTCTCTATAGTTAAGACTATGTTTACTCTTAAACAAAGAGAACAAACTGAGGGTTGATGTGGGGGGCGGGGATGGGTGATCGGCATTAAGGAGGGCACTTGTTGGGATGAGCACTGGGTGTTACGTGTAAGTGATGAATCACTGGAATTTACTCCTAAAGCCAAGACTACACCGTATATTAATTAACTTGAAAATAATTTTTTTGAAAGACTATGTGTTTTGGTTTGTCTCTTTCTTTTTCCTTTGTTCATTTGTTTTGTTTCTTAAACTCTACATGTGAGTGACATCATATGGTATTTGTTTTTCTCTGACTTATTTCATTTCATATTATACTCTCTAGATCCTTCCATGTTGTTGTAAATGAGAAGATATTATTCTTTTCTGTGGCTGAATAATATTCCATTTTATATACACACCACATTTTTTTTTCCCATTCCTCTATCAATGGACTTGGGTTGCTTCCATCCTTTGGCTATTGTAAATAATGCTGTGATAAACATAGGGGTACATATATCTTTTGATTTAGTGTTTTCATATTCTTTGGGTAAATACCCAGTAGTGGAATTACTGCGTCATACAGTAATTCTGTTTTCAACTTTTTGAGAAAATTCCATACTGTTTTTCAAGGTGGCTGCAACAGTCTGCATTCCACCAACAGTTCACAAGGGTTCCTTTTCTCCACATCCTCGCCAACAGTTGTTTCTTGTGTTTTTTATTTTAGCCATTCTGACAGGTGTGAGGTAATATCTCATTCTGGCTTTGATTTGATTTTCCCTGATGATGAGTGGTGTTGAACATCTTTTCATGTGTCTGTTGGCCATCTATACGTCTTCTTTGGAGAAATGTCTGTTCATGTCTTCTGCCTACTTTTTAATTGGATTATTTGTGTGTTTTTGGTGTTGGGTTGTAGAAGTTCTTTATATACTTTGGATACTAACACTTAGTGGATTACCATTTTTTTTTTTTTTTAATTTTTTTTCAACATTTTTTATTTATTTTTGGGACAGAGAGAGACAGAGCATGAACGGGGGAGGGGCAGAGAGAGAGGGAGACACAGAATCGGAAACAGGCTCCAGGCTCCGAGCCATCAGCCCAGAGCCTGACGCGGGGCTCGAACTCACGGACCGCGAGATCATGACCTGGCTGAAGTCGGACGCTTAACCGACTGCGCCACCCAGGCGCCCCAGTGGATTACCATTTTAAAACACCATCTGCTTCACCGTGGATAGGACTTTCCTTAATTTAAAGTAAGTGGAGTTGGGGCACCTTGGTGACTCAGTTGGTTAAGTGTCCAACTCTTGATATTGGCTCAGGTCATGATCTTGCAGTTGTGAGATTGAGCACCACATCGGGCTCCACACTAAGCCTGCTTGGGATTCGCTCTCTCCCTCTTCTTGTTCCCCTCCTCTCCTCTCTCTCTCTCAAAGTAAATAAATAAATTTTAAAAAAGGAAGTGAGGTGGCCCAAAGCTAGGTGAAAACTCCCAATACTGAAACTTAGATAGACGGTTAACTTTTGACCAAAAATTTGGAAACAAATCAATGCACAACCCTAGGAGTAGATCTCTTCTGTTTTTGAGACCACAGCTATGGTTGAAAGAGTAGTGGGGAGATTGCCGGTGGTAGCATAGTACATCCTCTCTGAAGAATTAGAGATAATGAGGGCCAATAGGAGGCCTCCTGGGGCCTGTAAGGTCCTGAGTTCTCTGTTTGCTCCATCAGGATCAGAGTGTGGGAGTAGGAGAAGGTCCCAGTCCAGCTTGCTTTATACTACACTTGGCCTGAGAGCCATGAATTATCAATTTGCTTTTTAGATAATGTGGTTAGAAGGTAATTCCACCAACACCTAAGAGGTCACAGAAAGGTTTCAAGGTCAATATACTTCTCATTGAGCAATACCAACAGAGGTTCTGCTTGGATTTTGAAGCACAGACATGTGTCCATATTCTGTTTCTGCCACTTACCCTTCTAAGTCTTCTCTAAGTTTTTGTAATATGGAAAGAATAATAATAGCTTTGTGGTAATCCTCATTTGTAATATGGGAATAATAGTAAGAGCGTTACCCTCCTTGGGGTTAGGAATATTAAATGTGAAGGTAACAGTTAGAATGCATGTCCACAGTCTTTTATCTGGGAACTTTAGGTCTAGGTGTCTTAGAATTCAAACACTTTTGGAATTTTTAATATTATAAGATATGCTCAACTGGGTCTAGGAAACACCCTATAATGAGATACACTCTTCCCCCCCCCCCCCCCCCCCCCCGCCAAAGCAAAATGTTTGAATTGTTGCTCTATGTGGGATATATAAAGACAACAAATTGCCTCACATAAATTTAGGATGAGTTTTACTGCCAAATGAGTTTGCCACTTGCAAACAAAACAACCCCTTCCATTTTTCGAAGCTTCGTGAATTTCACAATTGCAGTTGAGGCATTGTGGATTTAAGATAACAATGTCAAAGGCCTGGCTTCTCCTGAGTTGTCCTTCTGTACTGGCTGGTAGCACCTGCCATGGCTCACTGCAGCTCTCCTGTGCGTTGGTTCCTGGTCTCCCCATTCCACATCCCAGGGACTGAGTACAGCCCAGTCCAGCCCCAGTCCTCCTGTGGGAATTGTTTATTCCTTTGAAGTGACAACTAGGCCAGGCCAAGGGGTTCAGACGCTGAAGCTGCTGGGGTTCCCACACCTTGGCTTAAGTGAGTCATGCCCTCTGCATGAAGCCCAGTGCCCACTTTGCCAAGTAGATCTCTCACTAAGTCTCTCAAACCTTTTCTGAACAGTTGGCACCCAAAGTATAAGTTGTCCCCTCTGCCCTGTGACCCTCAATTGTACCAGCATTACCTTACATCTGCCTTCCCCACTAATCTCTAAGTTCTGTGAGAGCAAATTAAGGTCCTTCTCAGACTGGTTCTTTTCCCATTATAGCATTCCCAGAGTCAGCAGGTAGCCACATATATTGAATGCATTAGTGGGTAGAAGTCATCATGCGTATGAAGTAATTAGCACAGTCCCTGGCAAACCGTGTGCACTCCAAAATGGTAGATATTATTAACATATTCTTATTTTTGTTGTTATAAATCCCTAGTACTAGGAGTGTGTTTTTCATATTATATCCTTCATCTTGACTCTACAATTCAGTAGAAGTTTCTTATAATCATGGAGCACAAAGCAGCTCTGCATTTGCTAATGCTATACACGAGACAACAGGCTCAAATGGAGTCACTTATGCTGAGCCCTATGTCAGCAAATTGAGACTTAATTATGGTTTTGGCTCTCCTAGAAATGGAGTCTTAAACCAATCTGGAATCACCTGATCAGAATAGTTAGATAATTTGCCTGTTAGACCCCTGCCAACCTCTAAAGGAAAGTAACCTTACCATAACCAATCCACTTTTCCTTAGTATAACTTCCTTGTTCCTGCTCTCTTCTGCCTATAAAAGTCTTTCATTTTGTACAGCTCCTCAGCTCCTTTCTACCTGCTAGATTGGGTGCTGCCTGATTTATGAATCATTGAATAAAGTCAAGGAGATCTTTAAAATTGACTCCCTTAAATTAACAGTAAGAGCAGATCAGCTATTGCATGTTGGGTAACTTGAGGTGTGCAAGTTACTATAAGAAGAAAATTATTTCACTGCCCCATAGAAAGCAAGGAGGATACCAACTAAATGGTTTAATGCTGCGCCACATAAGTATATATGTCTTTTCTTGGTTATGACATTTTACATTTTTCTCTGGAAGTTAAAAACTCACATTAAATGACTCAAGTTTTTTTTAAAAAAAATATTATTGGGAAATACTGAGAAAGCAGCTAGTTTTAGATCTCGTTGTTCACCAAGACCTCTTCCAAATAATCATGTGTCCAAGTTCTCTCCATGAAGTGTCTCAGTGTTAATTATGCTTAAAAATCTTTAGAACACAACATAAATTTAACTACGTTTAAAAAAAGAAAATCTTAAAGAAATATGCTACCATATATATTTTATCTTGGGATAAATGGGTTTCACATCATTTATGTTTTTTTATACTCTTCAAAAATTCTGAATTCCCTAAAATTAGCCTGTAATAGTAATCAGAAAATGTAGATGGAATATTTTTAAATCTCCATATTATATTTTGAATATAATATTTGACCACAATTTTGTAAAAAAAAAAATATATATATATATATATATATATGCCATAGAAACAGTCTGGAAGGAAATACAGTAAACTCTTAACACACATTATCCCTGGATATTAAGACTACATGCCACTTCCTCTATTTTTCTGAATTTAATCACTTCATAAGGTTTTTTTTACTTTATAAATGACTTTTTACTTTATAATTTATAAATGATTTATAAATGATTTTTTACTTTAAAGGGAAATATGGATAGGACATGGGTTTTGCTTTGAAAAACTTGCAAAGATTTCTGGTGCAAAGTTAATGATTGGAAGTAGATTGTGGTCTTTAAATGTCCAGGCTGAGAAAACATTTCACTAGAAGTCAAAATGCTTTGGAAAAAAATCAGGTTTCCACTTAGAAAAATTTTAGTGAGATAAATTGTCACTTGTCTCACAAAGATGATTCTAGAGTGGAAAGTGATTCTGCAGCCAGGAACTTGTGCACTGTGTCTAATTTCTTCTCCACCCTGCAAAGTCTACTTTATATATAAAAACCGTAAGAAACCGAACAATGCAAAAGATGTTTGCTGAACTTCCTTGAAGTGTAAAAGTAAAATGAATCATTATGCTTTAAAATACTGAAACGTCAATTATGTCTTTTGAGAATTTTTATGTAGTAGGTCCTCAATAAAATTTGAAAACCACAAATTATTGTCCTTGGAAGTTTTATACTGGTGAGGATACAGATGTAGCATCTGACAGTTAAGGACAAAATTGACAGCTGTGTAACTATTATCGTATAAATGTTTTCCCTCTTTCCTTTGCCCATTTGAATCCTCTCCTGATTTCAAGACTTGATTTATATGCTACCTGTCTTCAAGGAGGCCCCCATGGCTGCTCTAGCTGAAAGCCTTCACTCCCTCCTATGACATCATTTAGCATTTCTTTCCCCTAGCTCTCTTTTGAAAATTAATTATTTTTTTATTATACTATATATTTTCTTAAACAGTCCATTAAAATAGCTACACTCATTTCTATACAAGATTCGAATCCTCTTGTAAAATGACCTTAAGTCTTGGATTACCTTCTTTCTCACTTTTGTCCGTCCTCAGTCTGTCTATTCCTGATCTCCCCAACTATTCATACTGCTGCTGAATTCCCTCTTTATTTTCTCAGCTCTCTTATTTCTTTGCTCAGCCCCATCTTCTTGGCCACTACCTAGGCTGTTCTCCTTAACAATACTGGGTGGCTTCCTTGGCTACTACTCTGAGAATTTTTGAACTTCTGACCGTGTTTAGCTCCATTACCACTCAGTCCACTTTTGTGCTTGGGTGGGACTAAGGGTAATAGACCTTGGCTATGCCAGGACACTGCAAGCCCTGTGAGGTATGAGTCTGTGTTCTATAACACACACACACACACACACACACACACACACACACACACACACACACGGTATTGAAAAGACATCTGCACCTCTCATGTTTATTGCAGCATTATTCACAATAGCCAAGATATGCCAACAATCTAAGTATCCACTGGCGGATGAACGGATGAAGTCAATGTGGTAAACGTATATAATGGAATATTATTCAGCCGTAAAAAAGAAGGACACCCTGCCATTTGTGACAACATGGATGAATTTGAAGGGCATTATGCTAAGTAAAATAAGTCAGAGAAAGTCACCTACTGCATGATCTCACTTACACGTAGAACCTAAAAACCCCTGAACTCATAGAAACAGAGGATGGATGGGTGGTTGCCAGAGACAGGGTTTGGGGAAATGGGTGAAGGTTGTCAAAAGGTGCAAACCTCCAGATGCAAAATAAATAAGCCCTGCAGACATAATGTACAGCACGGTGACTGCAGTTAACAATACCGTGTCGTATATTTGAGAGTTGCTGAGTAGATCTTAAAAGTTCTCATCACGAGAAAAAAAATTATAACTATGGGAGGTGATGGATTGTCACGAAACTTCAGTTTAGTTTAAGGGAGCCTCAGTTTCCTCATCTGCATGGGAAATAAGATCCTCCACATTTGAGTGTAATAAGGATTAAATAAAATCATGTGCATCTAATACAGTGCCTACCATGTGGTACGTACCTACTTTCTGCCAGTTCCTTTTCTCTGTTCCTTTGGGATTATATATAGCTCTGCTTTCCAAAATTTGGAACACCGGTTCTATCCTCTGTTAATAAGCATGCTTGAAATAAAGATTCTGCGGTAAATAATTTTGGGGAACGTGGCGGTTATATGTTAATTTTGAAGGATTTCTCCTTGGAATATCTCTAGTGAAATGTGCCAGCCAAATTTTCCCAAATATATTTGACAGCAGATGTCTGCTTTTCATGAAATGTTTATAAAATCTTGGATTAGGGGATCACGTTGCCAATTTAACTCCTCTTTATGCAGACCTCAAAATAAAGCCTCTATTTTATTGACTGATATCCTAAGATAAATTGTTTTTTAAAAAACTGTATTTTTGCAACTGTATACCTGTATAAATCAGGATTTCTCAATACTGTGAAACCAAAACAAAATAGGAAATTAAATTGGATGCTGAAGATGAAATCAGATGACAGCTTGGGAATCGTAAAATGTAATTTCAGACTTCATGTGTTTAGGAAAACATCCTTATTGTTCTCAGTTAATGACTTCATCAAAGTTTAGTTGCACATTTGAACATAAACTGTATGAAAATTGTCAAATTTTAAAAAATGGAATTAAAAGTCCACCTCCAGGATGGAGTAGTGTTCTGTTGCAAATAACAGAACTCTAACAAATGTATAAAACAGGAACCAAAAGCTTTGGAGACTGAACAAAAGCAGCAGATTTTAGAAGAGAATTGAAACTTGAGATGAGGGAACCACATGGGAGGCATTCCTTGTTATTTGTGGCTGTATTTTGAAGGTACCCACAATCATGTATAGGTGGCACCAAGTGACAAAGATTCTGATAGAAATCCCTGCCGTTGTTTTGACCAGATGAACCAGTTGAAAGGATTTAATAAAATTCAACATTCATTTGTAGTAAAAACTCAGAAAACTAAGGATGGGAAGAATCATCATTGACTTGATAAAGAGCATCTTCAAAAACCTGCACATAAGATCATAATTAAGATTGAATGCCTTGTCCCTAAAATCAAGAACAGGACAACAATGTCCACTCTTACTGGATTTATTCAACATTGTATTTGAGGCTCTGGCCAGGACAATTAGGCAAGAAAATGAAGAATGATACTAATATAGGATAGATATATAGACTAATGGAATAGAACCGAGGGTGCAGAAATAAAGTCTTAAATTTATGGTCAATTGAATTTTGATAAGAGTGCCAAAACCACTCAATGGGGAAAGGAGAGTTAATTCCCCAAGTGGGACAACTGGATAGCTGCATGTAAAAGAATGGAGTTGGACACCTTCTTCATACTATATACAAAAATTAACTCAAAATGGATCATAGACCTAAAAACAAGCACTAAAACTATAAAACTCTTAGGTGAAAATATAGAAATAAAGCTTCATGACATTGATTGGACAAATTGTAGGGAGAATTTCGATGTTTTCCTTACTAAGTTTACTCAGGAATTATTTACATACATTACCCTGCATCTCTTTAAACTTTGTCGTCTAATGAATGCCGAAAATTGTATAAACCTATGAAACCACAACCATGAAGATACAGAACATCTACGTCATCCCCCAAAGATTCCTCATTCTTCTCTGCTGTTCATCCCTTCTTCTACCCCTCTACCGTAGGCACCCATTGATATTATTTTTGTCCCTATGGATTGATTTGAAATTTATATAAATGGAATCATACAATATGCATTCTATTGTGTCTGTAGTTTCATTCGCTTAGCATATTGATTTTGAGATTCACCCATGTCGTTTTGTATATCAGCAATTCACTCCTTTTTAATTACTTGAGTAAAGGAGCACCTGCGTGGCTCAGTCTGTTAAGTGTCTGACTTCAGCTCAGGTCATGATCTTGCAGTTGGTAAGTTTGAGCCCCACATCAGCCTGGAGCCTGCTTCAGAGTCAGTGTCTCCCTCTCTCTGTCCCTCCCCCTCTTGCACTCTTTGTCTCTCAAAAATAAATAAACATTAAAAAAATTTTTTTAATTACTTGAGTAAATACTTAGGAGTGGAATGGCTGGAGATTATGGAAGGTGTTAAACATTTTAGGAAACTGCTCAATACTTTAACAAGGTAGAATTATTATTTTGCATTTCCACTCGCAATGTTCGAGAATTCTCCTTTCTCATCTCCCCACCACCACTTGACATTGGCAGTCTATAACTGTAGCCATTCAGATTCATGAGGAGTGGCATCTCATTGTGTTTTTAATTTACGTTTCCCTGGTGACTAATAGATGTTGAGTATCTTTTCATGCACGTAATGTTGATTCTTCTTTCTCTGTGAAATGTCTGTTCAGATCTTCTGCTGATATTTTATTGCATTAGTTTGCTTCCATATCAAAGTGTCACAGACTGGGTGGCTTCAGCAACAACAACATTTTTTTTTTCCCTCACGGTTCTAGAGGCTAGAAGTCCAAGATCAAGTTGTTGGTAAGGTTGTTTCTCCTCAGGCCTCTCTTCCTGGCTTGTAGAGGAGCATCCTTTTCCAGTGTCTTTGCTTGGTTGGTCCTCTGTGTTTTTATCTGCTCTTCTTACAAGGAGTTTAGGAATTCAACATGGGAATTTGGGGAGGGGGACACAGTTCATCTCATAAGGGTCCTCTCTTTGACCCTCCCCCCGAATTCATGTTCTTTTTGCAGGCAAAATAAATTCTCCAAAAGTGTGATGGCTGTGGATTACTTGCATATAAAGCTGACTGCCGTCAGAGAAATAGGAGACTGACAAAGTTTTTGATATAATTCTGCTGCCAATTGAAACACAACAAAAAACAGGCAAAAATAACCCCAAACAACAACAACAACAAACTTGCCTGTGTTAAAAGGGATTCTGACTATCTGAACTTAAAATAATCCCTGAGATCGCCAAGTTCTTTGGGGCAGACAGTAGACTGATAAAAACAGCTTAGGCTCCTTGCCCCCTCACCAACCTCAGAACATATTGCCCAACACCTACTTCAGATGTGGCCCAAAAGAATAACAGAAAGGGAATAATCGGCAGGGGTCCGAGCCAAGGACAATGGAGAACAAAGTACAAGGGATCTACTTCTCAGGTGTGGAGTCAGGTTATAGTTTAGGCACATTCCCCACTCATAAGCAAGGACCTTCAAGCAGGGACTTCTGCCCAGTAGGATTTCAGATTTGCTATGGGACACTGTCTGCCCTGTGTCTCCTGTAATTTCCCTTTCTAAATGGGATTATGTATTGTGGTTTGTCTATCCTATTGTATATTGGGTGTGTGGAGGATAGATAATTTGTCTTTATAGTACAGAGGTCTGTGGATCAAGAGAAGCCACATCTGGACCTAATAAAGACACCATCTTTCACCTCTGATGAAGAGATCGCTGCACATTACCCAGTGTTATGGGCTGACCTGTGTCCTTTTAAAAGTCGTATGTTGCGATCCTAACCCCCAGTACCTCAGAATGTGACTGTATTTGGAGATGAGTTTTTTAAAGGGGTAATTCAGGCAAAATGCAATCGTATAGATAGGCCCTGATCCAGGATGACTGGCATCCTTATAAGAAGAGATTAGGACATAGACTGGCAAAAGGGGGGACCATGTGATGGCACAGGGAGAAGACCGCCATCAACAAGCCAAAGGGAGAGGACTTGGGAGAAACTCACCCTACCATCACCTTGATCTGGACTTGTAGCCTCCAGAGCTGTGCAAAAAACACATTTCTATGGTTCACACCATGTAGTCTCTGTTGTTTGTTATGGTCGCCCTAGCTAACTAGGCACGTCCAGATGCACTGAACTTTGCTTGCTGCAGTGTTTAGACAGACTTTTGGGGTGACCCTTTGAAAAAGTGTGTGTGTGTGTGTGTGTATACACAAAGAAGAGGAAAATAAAATTTTTGGCAGGCATGTTAGTCATTAGGGCTATTTATTGATATTTCTGGTGCTTCTCTGTATTCATCATCTTTTTCTAGGTTATACTGGTAACAAAATGGCCCCACGCTGTCAGTGGTTTACAGCCACCATTTATTACTCGTGTACGTTACCTGTGGGCTATAGGTAGAACGTGGCTCCACTCCAGGCATCGTCCTCATTCCAGAACTCATGCTGCAGGAACAGCTTCTATTTGGGACGCATCATTCTTGTGACAAAGAGAAAACAGCAACAACAAAAACATGCGGGTGGCTGTAAATCTTGTGCTCCAATGGGACACGTATGACTTCCGCTTCTGTGTCATTGGCTAAGCCTCGTATCAAGGAAGGGGGGGGACGAACACTTGACCTGCGGTCAGATGACAGTGGGTGGGGACGTGTAATCCTTTTACAGGAGGGGGGCATGTAATTGGTACCAGCAGTACAATCCAAGCATACAGCTTAATCGCACATCAAACCCTTTGAAGTTTACTGCTTACGCAAATTAGATGTGAGTGAATGCTGTGGGTGTCGCTTCCAGGAAGAAACCTTTAAAGACCATTGCATGACTCAGCACTTCCCTTTCTCCCCGTTATGGGGGGAAAGTCAGGGGATGCTCAGTTTACTTGGACCCGTGATGGAAAGGGTGGAGCAGAGAGCTCAGGGCCAGCTCCTGATAGCCATGCAGTGTGAATAAGAAATTCGTCTTTGTTTCCCTCAGCTACTGAGCTTTTAGCGTTGTTGTCACAGCACAAAATAATTCCTTCATTCTGACAAAGGTACTGAAAGAAGTTTGGAAGAGGCAGCCTTTAAAATGTGCGGTGTGCATAGTAGGTGCTTCGCAATATATGACAATGTATCTCTCATGTTCGTTTTATAACTACAGCTGCTCTCCTTTCTGCAAGTGACCCTGGCGGTTGTGCTCATCACTTCCTTCTTGGTGCTACCTTTAAGGTAGATGATACCTGAGGAGGTTGTTTGCTTATACGGCTTTTGGGGGGAACTTCCCCTTTTCTTTCCCTTTGAGTGGTTGCCGGAGCAGATCCATGTAATACAGTGTTATTGGAATGAGAGGGGTACACAAAAGTGGGGCCGGTATTCCTTCTGGAGCCAAGAGAGATGAATAAGGTTGTCTGTGTGGGTGCTTGGACTGTATAGGTCAAACTTGGGCCTTGCTGTGGGCCAGCGTTCACCTTAGTTGTAGTGGGGTCGTCTGCAGTGCAAGACGCTGTAGTTCCAGGGAGAACAGAGTTGATGCACGACAGGGATAGAACAAGAAAGTCAGAAGTATTTGGTTGCTGAATTCACTTTTGCGTCACATCTGGAGTGGCCAAAGGTGTATACCAGGCATCCGCGAGGTATGAACCATAGGCCAAATCTGGCCTGCTGCTTGTTTTTGTAAATAAAGTTTTATTGGAACACAGCCGAGCCCATTCATTTACCTATGGCTGTTTTTGTGTTATAGTGGCAGAGTTGAGTAGCAGCAGCAGAGACTTTATAGCTTAGAAAGCCTAAAATATTTACTCTCTGTCCCTCTGCAGAAAAAGTTTGCTGACCCTTGGTATGTATTATCTCATCCTTTAAGAAATATGTATTTTCAGGAGTGCCTGGGTGGCTTAGTCAGTTAAGCGTCTGACGTGGGCTCAGGTCATGATCTCACAGCTCGTGGGTTCGAGCCCTGCATCGGGCTCTCTGCTGACAGCTCAGAGCCTGGAGCCTGCTTCCTATTCTGTGTCTCCCTCTCTCTCCCCCACCCCTCTCTCTTTCTCTCTCAAAAATAAATAAACATTTTTAAAAAATTTAAAAAGAGAAATATGTATTTTCATAATTTATATGTGAAATATATAAATTCATAAATTAACATCTGATACGTAAGTGCAAACAACATATATTCATAAATCAATGCAGTTTTCCTGCGTGGCAGTGCAGAGTCAAAAAGATTAGCACATCGACTATATCTCAATTAAACAAAAAAGATTGGAAAGCACTGCTACGGGTGACATTGAGTCTCCCGAAATATTCGATCAAGGCAATGACATAACCAGATCAGTGGGACAGCTCTAGTGTCAGCTTCAGTGCTTGTGCAGAAGCAGCAGGCACATTAATAAACCTGATTATGAGCGTTTTTCAATTCATAACCCGAAACCCCAATAACAACCAAATCCTAAAACTGGGTGGAAGAATGGCAGAAGGGACAGAGGGGAGGGAATTCATGCGTGTGACTCCAGTGTGGCCTTTCACCTGCAGATGACAGACTCCAGGTTTGGGGAACAGATTGTTTGGCTACAAGAAACCATCAATAATGATTTCCGTGATCATCTCATCTTGGCCCAGACTCCATTCCAACCAAGTCATTAATACACACATTATTCTTCTTAAAGAAATAGAGAAATGCATTCCAGATTGCCGAAGGAAGGAATTCCCCATGATTTATACTGAAATGTTCCTAGAACTTTTTTTCGCCCCAAACATCCATCTTTGAGAAATACTAAAGGCAAATATTTCATGAATCCAGAGGTGCTCCTGGTCAGCATCTGGAGATGATCTTGAGAATACAAATCTGTTATCATTTTTCACCACGGGCCTCAGCTGTCAGAACATGTAATACACATAACCAGCCAGAGGGCTGGAGGGAAGCAAAAAGTGTTCAGTTAACCACTGTAGCAGGAGGCAACAGAAATGAGGGTGTATTTGCCCATACTTCCCCCATATCCACATTTTGTATCTCTGTTGTATCCCTTTTCCTAACAACTGTTTCCTAACAAAGGTCTAGGTAAAGACCCTGCAGTGGCTGATACTTTCCAAGGGCATAATGTCTTATCACATGGTCACATGGAGGGACAAGGTGGTGCAGTAGAGGAGATGTAGGCTATGGAGCCATCAGATCTGAGTTTGAGTCTTGGTTTTGCCACTTAATACCAGAGTGACCTTCAAGTTTCTTAACCTTGCTGAATCCTGTTTCCACGTCAGTAAAATGGGCTTGTCTATAAAGTGATAACGTAGGTGAAATTATTGGCACAGCTTTTGGCATAGCCTAAACCATTAGAGGTTGTAATTTTTATTTCAAAGCCACGCTCATGTTCCCACTATCCATTCACCAGGTGGTTCAATGAATGAGACAGAAAATATCAATTATTGATGAGAATATGGAGCACTTGGAGTTCTTATACACTGCTAGCTGGAGTGCCAAATGAGTACAAGCGACTCTGCCAGTACCATGCAAGCTGAACCTAATCAACGAGCTGGCGAGTCCACTCCTAGGTATGTGCCCAGAGTAAATGCTCTCAGATGTTCAGCAAAAACACCAACCGGCATGTTCAAAGCAGCACTATTTATAATAGCATCCAATTGGAAACTGCTCAAATGCCCATCGCTAGAGTAAATGCCCAGAGCTCAGCAAAACTTTTCTGTGAAAGGCCAGGGCATCAATATTCGGACTCCGCAGACCAAGAGGCAAAAATCACCTTATAATTATTTCATTTCTCTTTGGAGTGCCCCCAAAACAGTGCAAAGCAGTAGAGCGATGATAAGGTCTCTGTTGCAACTGCCTACCTGTATTGGTGGTGGGAAAGCAGCCCTAGCTTTTAGGTAAAAGACTGAGCATGGTTTGTCCCGATAAAATGTTATCAATGGACAAAAATTTAAATTTCATGTGGTTTTTATGTGTCATGCAATATTATTTTTTGTATTTATTATTTCTTTTCTCTTTTTTTGCATTTTTAGCACACTCATTTTTTTAAATTGTTTTTATTGAGGTGTGATTAACATAGAAGGTTATATTACAGTTTATTCTCTGTACCTGAGTTTTTTTGTTATTTGTTCATTTGTTTTGGTCTTCAGATTCCACTGTAAGTGAAATCATATGGTGTTTGTCTTTCTGTGCCTGACTTATCTCACTTAGCATAACGCCCTGTAGGTCCATCCATGTTGTCACACATGGTATGATCTCATTCGTTTTTATGGCCGAGTAATATTCCAGTGTGTGTGTGTGTGTGTGTGTGTGTGTGTGTGCGCGCACGCGCACGTGTGTGTGCCCGTCCATGGGTGGGCGTGACACATCTTCTTTATCCATTCATCGATTATGGATACTTGGGTTGCTTCCATATCTTGGCTGTTGTAAATAATGCTACTGATTTTTTTTTAAGCCTTCAAAAATGCACAAATCATTCTTACCGTGCAGGCTGTATAGAAATAGGAGGTGGGCCAAATTTGAATGTAGGTTGCCAACCTCTGGTACAGTGGATAAATAAATTATATAGTCACACAGTGGAATAGATGACGGGTAGACGCAACAGTATGGATGAATGTCATGAACATAAGATCAAACGAAATAAACCAGTTGCAGAAAGTGTAAGATTATATTTATATAAATTACAAAAGCAGGTGAAATGAATGTATGATCGTGTAAGTCCGCATGGTGTTCACTCTGTGAGGGCTGGTGACAGAGAGTTGGAACAAAGGAGATTTGGGGGTGAATAGTAATGGCTGCTTCTTCATTGGGTTTGTTCAGTGTATAAAATTCCACTAGCCACACACTTCTGTTGCACTTTTCTGTATGTAGATTATACTTTAACACTGAAAAAGACCCAATAAGTGCTCTTTCTTTATTTCAGGCCTTCTTTACCTCATACCTAACCAATTTATAGATTTCTAGGTATTCTCCTCCACTTTAGTTACCTTGTTTATTACTCCGGAGAATCTGAAACACCAATTTATCCTTTGGGATAGTGGAAAGGACAGCCGAGGTATAGACAAGAGCCCTGTACTTAGAAATGAAGAGCAGAATTTAACTCCACTGTGTACTTATTGTGCAACTAGGGGAAAAGCACTCAATCTTTTTGAATTTTATTGTGTCATCTGGTAAATGGGAAAATAAGTCTTTATCTGTGCATTTGGAGTAAAGACTATCCTTGATAATGAGGAACTGCTCTGTTTTACTCTATACTTCTGTATAGCTCTATACTCCTGTATAGAACTGCCTATGGCGTTCATAACCACCCACAATGATCAAGTTTAACCACATCCGTCTTCTTCCTTCTCTGCCTCCCAGTTTTCCTCTTGGGGAGACAGTATGCATAATGGTGAGGCACATAGACTCTCAGTTCAAACTGTGACTCCATCACTTGTCTCACAGCTTCTCCGTGCCTCATTGGTAAATGAGCCTCATTGGTAAAATATCTACTTCACACTGTTCCTCTAGAGGTTGTGGCAGTCAGCTTCCAAGACAGTCTAGTCTGGGTGTTCCCTGTCTCCTGTGTCCATGCCCTGGTGGAAGGCTCTTCTACACTATAGGAGGGTTGGGCTGTGTGGCCATAACATATGGCATAAAGGAAGGCGTTGCACTTCTGAAATTGAATTATGAAAGACTATGGCTTCTATCTTTGGTGACCTCTCTGTCTTGGATCATTCACTTCAGGGGAAGCCTGCTGCCAGGTCACGTAGCCCCGTGGAGACGCCTGCATGGTGAGGAACTGAGGCCTGCCCAAAACCACAGGAATGATCTTGGATGTGGATCTTCGAGCCCCAGGTAAGTTTGGAAATGACTGCAACCCTGGCTCTCAGCTTCTCTGCAACCTCCAGAAAGACCCTGAGTCGAAATGATCCAGCAACCTGCTCCCAGATGCTTGAGCCTCAGAAACTGATAGTCCGTGCCCTTACAACAGTGAACAGTGCCGGATGCATGCTAAGCATGCAATAAATATTGACTGTCTTTATCATCTGCTTCCTTAAAACTGGCGCTTCCACGTCTATAAAGCTCATTGCTGATGTCCGTGTTTTGTGCTTTGGAACAGTCGGTGCCGATGGATCGAGCATGGACAGTTTACCTTCCTTTCTGTGGCCCCTTTAAATGCCAAACATTAGTAGGTGGTATCTGTCTGAAGAGCAGCAACAGTGTGGCTGGGGAGGGGGGGGTCCCTATGGGCACAGTTCCCCGCCCAGCTCTTTTTCTCAAGGGATCATTCATTCCAGGCTTTGTCTCTTAAAGCCTCAGTGCGCCCTCTGGTCTTTGTGGCACACCCTATCTTCAGGTCTCTTTCTTGCTTTCTCAGTCTCCTCAGATGTGTTGATGATTCAGATTCTCCTTCTTTGGAATGTGGACTTTTGTTCCCTTTTTTGCCATAGTCTCCATAGTTGCAGGGCAACCATTGAGTTGACTGGTGTTTCTAGAAGCAGAGGCAGAGATGGGGTCAGGAGTATAAAAGCTTTACTGAGGGTTGTGTCTGTGAGAGGTAATAGGAAGAGAAGCAGGGTTGGGTAGGGAAAGCCTCAGACTGTGATGTAGATGTGACACCCGGGAAAGGAAAGAAGGGAAGAAACAAGACCAGGCTGGGAGAGCTGCAGATCCAGATCGGAAAAGTCACAGATCCAATGCGAGCTGCAGGGCAAAGAGCCTGAAAGACGAGTCCCAGTCCAGGCTGACATGGCCAGGCCCTGGTACCTTTGCCATGCTCAGTCAGCAGTGAGGGCTCCCTGGAAATGATAGGACTTCAGCTTAAAAGCTAAGATGGATCCTAAAGGAGCTAATGGCTGGAGCCTGTCGGCTCACTGCTCCTGACAGCTGAATGGCAGGTTCTTTCTTGAAGGGAGGTCCGAGAGGTGCACTTGCATGGCTGCTGTAGCCATCTTCATTCCCATGGGCCAGGCCTGGCCTCCTGGATCCCCATCCTGTGTCAAACACCTGAGCCTCCAGATTGCTTGGAAAGGAGATCAACTGGCCCTGAATACAGTGTCAATATGAAAAAAAAAAGGGGGCTCATAGGAGTGAGGTGAGAATTAATGATCTCTCGGGCAACATAAAAGGACCCACTGGGGTTTGGTAGAAATCAATTGTCGTTTTCACGGAGCATATACTAAAAGCTCTGGACTGTGTAAGTATTTCCTGTAGGAAACCCCAAACTATAGAATCATAAAGTTGGAAGGTACTTGAATACCCAGGTAATTCTCCCTTTCACGAGCAAGAATTCCTTGTAGAGCATTCCATATAGGTTCAATATCCTCTTGCATATGTCCAGTGATGGTGAGCTTATCTCTTTAGTCATCTCTTTTGTTGCTGAACTGCTCTCGTTGGTAGAATCTTCCCTCTTCTGTAGAATTCCGAATGCTCCCGCCATCTTTAAGTTTTGAAGCCACTTTAATAAGACTACCTCCTCTCTCCTTTATTAATCCTTTAGATATTTGAAGACAGTTGTCATTGTTTCTGAAATACCATGAGAGAAAAGAAGCTACTGGAGCCTCTGATTCCCCAGCTGTAAAACAATGGGGTCCGACTGTTCTCGATCACTAGGGTTTCGTTATGACCTAAAAGTCTATGAAGCCATGAAAACTTCATGGAAAAATTCTCAAATAAAAGAGAAATCCACATAAATTAAAAGATGATGTGCTCTCTCTGAAGTGTTTGTTGTACATTTCCTCTGGAGTACGTTGGGACTCAGGAATAGTGGGACCATCCGTTGAGCCATTGCTCATTTATGTTGAAATAAAACAGGCTCTGGCTAATTAGAAGCATGCTTCTCAAGATGAAACAATACAAGCTTTCCAACATTTCCCCACCATTAGCAATTCCTGATGTTGACTGGGCATGTTAATATAACCCCCCACTCTACATCAGGAAAAAAAAAATAAAGCAGGCATGATGATTCACAGCACAAGAAAGAATTCTTTATACTTACACTCAGCCAGCTCACACGAATGCACTAGGCACTCACTGTGCACTGGTATCTGTGCTAAGTTTCTGCACCTATATTATATTATTTTTTTCTGCACATAAATTATTTTATTTTATCCTCACAAGAATATAATGAGGTAGATTTTTATCAATTCCACATTCCCAGCTGAAAAAAATCTGAGCCTCAGAGTAATCAAGTGACTTGTTCAAGGTTGCCTAGATGGTAAATGGATGAAGTAGGACCGTCGGGCATGAACTCCAGTGCTCTGCCCACTCTCCCAGCTACGGGGAAACTTCTTGATAAAAGACCATGCCTGTGTAGGTGGAATATGCAGCTGTTTTAATGTCGGTTGCCCCAGAGGCATACCCTGAAATTAGGGTTTAGGTGAAAGTGGTTTATTATCAGAGGATAAAGAGATACCAAAAGAGGATGGTAAAGGGAGTCAGAGAAGAAAAGGCAGCCAATCAATTGTGCATCATCGAACCAGCTATCACCGTGGGCTGGTGGAACTAAACTCTGCTGGGGAAATTCTGAGAGCCCTTGTAGGATACAGGACACAGAGTTAACCCTCCCAAGGGGGGAGGGCCTGGAGTGTTTATAAACCAGCTCTGTCAGTCATTGGTTGAGGTCTTCTCCTAGCAGATAGTAATTTCTTGGCACTGACTACCTGCAAGCAGGTAGACAAAACATGCTTTAGAAGCCTGAGAAAGACCTCAAGCGGAGAAATTTGGGAGCTGGCAATTAGAGGTTGGGATAGAGTACACTGAAGTAACGGGCAAGAGGATATGGCAGAGCCCTGATAGCACGTGGTATAACACATAAGTGCCAATACTTCGTAATCTGTCAGTAAACGTATCTTGACCACCTACTGTGTGGAATAGCACAAGGGTGAACCACAGATATGGACCTGCTTTCATGTGGCTTAGCATCCGAGGAGGAAGGCAGAAATAAGTTATTCTAAATAAATATAAAATAATTAAAGTGTGCTAACTCCTGGGCAGGAGAAGCTAAAAGCCCCGCTTTAGCGAAGTCTTGCTACAAAAAAACAAAAAAAAATTAAAAGAACCCACAAAACACCTCCCTCATTCAGGGTTACTCTTTGTCTCCTTTTACCTCTGACCCTATTTCTTTTCTCCTTATTCAAGCCAAATTCCCTAAAACGGTGTGTTTAGAGTCTGTATTCTCCCGTGAACTATGAGATCCTCTGGGGATAGACCATTTTTAAAAAATTTTTAATTGTATTATGTAGTATTCAATGTATAAAAATATATGGATTTGGGCACCAGCCAAGATGGAGTAAGTTCACTCTAGCCTCTCTTTTTCACTGATTACAGCTAATAACTTGTGACAGATTAAAAAAACAGGATTTAAAGACTCTGAACATTAACAACAGCAGGCAGATTGGGAGGGAGGTCCATTGTTGAATAATGACCTATAATTGGGGTGTGGTTAGGGTTTTTCCTTCTTATCTCTCCCAGTTTTGACCTAAAGGTAGGTCAGAGTTCCATACTGCAGAGTAGGGACTTATACCAAAATTCTGAAAAAATTCCCCTGTGTTATAACCAAAGGACTGAGAGTAGGGGCCTCCTATGAGCTGGAGAGTATAGGAGAATAGTCCTACTTTTTTTTTTTTTTTTTTGGCTTTTTTCTTTCGTCCTTGTTCTTCCCTGAGGCAGGCTCCATTTGGGCAGCTGCATGATAGCAATAGTGATCATGGTGTGGACATCTGAGTCCCCTTGTCTTTCTGGCCAAATAAACGGGAAAAAGGACCCCCCTGGCCGAAAGAACATAGAGGAAATCCTGGTTCTTTCCCTCCCCGTTTCTCAAAGAACCTTGTCATGAGGGTAGGCCCATCTCTATAGAACTTCTCAATAGCACAAGGAGAACCCTGATTTTCTAGCCAGAGGACTCAGAAAGGGAGTCCTCTGGTTTCCATGGAAACCGAAGAGTGTGTGGGAGATCATGGAAGGAAGAGTTCTGGAAAAGGGGATCCCTGAGTCTGTGTATAAACTGACACAAATCGCTAACCTACCCCTGAGATGCAATGAAACAGCAAAGGCTTTGAAAACAGAACTCATGTTGAAACCACCACCCACGGATGGTGAGCTAGAACGTGTGGTGCGACCTGATTCCCTCCTAAAACAACAAATTGACATTCATTAGAGGATTTTAGCAAGACCTAGAACCTCACAACAAAATACTCAAAATGTCTAGGACTTAATAAAAAATTACTTTACATATAAAGGACGAAGAAACTCTGGCCCACTTTTAAGGGAAAAGACAATAGTCACCAACCCAGAGATAACCCTGATATTGGAATTATTAAACAGAGAATTTAAGGCACCTGATGAGAGCTGTTCTCTATGAGGTAAAAGTGACTACTTTGGAAATAAGTGGTAAGGTAGAAGCTTATAACAGACAAAAAGAAATGATAATTGAGAAGCAGATCAAACTGAAATGCCCAGTAACTGAATTACATTATTCACTGTAGAGTCTCAATTTCACAATGGAAGGAACAGAGGAAAGAGGGAAAAGGTAGAAAAAAATTAAGAGTCTCAGGAACATTTTGGAGACAAAGAATATGTATAATATAGTTAGAAGCAAAACAATAAAATGAATACCTAAGCACCCATAACCAACTTTAAGAACTGGAATGGTATCAATTCTAGAATTCTAGTATTCTCTTCTTATCGTTCTTTTATTTCCATTCTTCCATCACATATGTATTTATTCTCTCAATAATTTATTTCAAAATCATTTTTGTTATATTACAGAGTTTAATGATTTGAAACTTGCTTTACAGCGTAATGTCTAAGATTCATCTATGTCATAATCTGTAGCAAGTTAATTTTCATTATTCTGTAATATGTGTGTAACTGCCACAGTTTACATGCCCTTTTCCTATAGATTAGAATTGTGTTACTCATTTACTCATTTATTTATTTTTCCATTACAAGCATGGCTGCCCTGATTATTCTTTTGCCTGTTTTCTGGTACCCATTTACATCTCTAGGAGTGGAACTGCTTCTGGACCATAGGCTATGCAGATACTTGATTTTATAAAACAATGTCAACTATTTGTCATAACAATTTACATTCTCTTTTGTATCCTCACCAACCGATATCAAACTTAGTGATTTTTTTGTTAGTGTGGTAAGTGAATATCATATCACAATTTGCATTTTCCGGACTTCTAAAAAGTTGAATCTCTTTTCAAATATTTTTTGCCGTGTAAGTGTGACTTTGTGTGTGTGTGAAATGCCAATTCATAACTTTTGCCCACTTTTTCTTTTGGGTTATTTGGTTTTCCTAATTAATTCTAGAGGTTATTTTTGTATTCTATACACTAATATTTTGCCACTTAAAAGTTTTACAAATATGATCTCCCAGTTTGTGGCTTGTTTTTTCACTTTCTTTATGGTATCTTGATAGAATGAAGTCTCTGATTTCAATACAGTTGGATATACCAGGTTTTTTTCTTTCATATTAGCATTTTTTGGTGTCTTATTTAAGAAATGTTTTTTACTCCATGCTTGTAAAGCTAGTCTCCTCTACAATCCAGTACAAAGTTTTGCCTGTCATATACATCTTTAATCCATTTGGAATTGATTTTTAGGTACAGTATGTAGGAAGGATCCTAATGTCATTTTTGCCTGTTTGGATATTGAATTGTCCTGGCACCATTGAACGAATAAATACTCTTTTCTCAAGTAGGTTGTGATGCCCCTCTGTCAGATATCAATTTTTCATATATGTGCAGCCCTGTTCTGTGAATCTCTTTTCTAATCCTATGATTGGTTTGTCTGTACCTATACCAATACTGTACTGTCTTCGTTAACAAGCTTTATAGTAAATCTTTATATCTGATAGAAGACATCCTTTCACTTTGGAAGTGTTTGGCTGTTTCTTGGCCTTTGCTCTTTCACATACATTTTATTTTTGTTTATTTTTTTATTGTATTCAGAAACACTTTTTTTTGAAAAAAGATACTCTATGCTATGCATTTCAAGCTTCTACTTCCTTTTTTTTTTTTTTTTTTTTTTTTTAGAATCAGGGAGTCAGCTTCCTCAGAACATTCTAATGGGATTTTAACTGCAAGTGTCTTAAATCTATAGATCAGTTTGGAGATAATTAACATATTTAAAATAATCTCTCTTTATGAGTACATTGTATCTTTCCATTAATTCAAATCTTCATTTAAATTATATTTCCAAGATCCTTAGCATTTTCTTATTGTTATATGTGAGTCTTTTATATATTCTGGAGGTTGAAAGGGATGAAATGAAATTGTATATATTGATCTTAGAAGCAGCCACATTTTAAAATTATCTTAATATTTCTAAGAATTGGTCCATAGGTTCTTTTAGGTTTTCCAGAGATAGTTATATAATTTTCTAATATGACGGTCATTTTTCTTTTTATTCCCCTAGACCTAATTATTTTTGTGTCTTACCCTCGTCTGATGTCTCTAAGGAGCCAGGTTTTGCTCCTTTGAGAACTGTGGGCTATTTAGCGCCTCAGGCTAAGAGAAAGAACAAGAGAAAAATCATAGGATCTGCACATGTCTTTTTCATCCAGGGGAATGATAAGATTACTTTCACTTAGAATATTTTGAAAGGATGATGGAAAACAGAGTTATGTTTTAATTACTTTCCAAATCATGCTCATTGAACATATTAATTGCACTCATATTATGTCAAATCAAGGGTTATTAGATATCATTATTTCCATTTTCCAGATGAAAACATTGAAACTAAAGAATGAAACACGTGCTGGTCAAAGTCACAGCTCTCTGAAGTATTAGAGCTGCAACTTGAACCCAGTCTGTCTGGATAATTCCAGTAAGCCAGGCTCAGTCAAAACTTGAGGTGAGTAGAGGGAGAGGCAAAGAATACCCCTGAATTTCTAGTTAGAACCATAGAGCGCCCTGGGGCATGGTTAGCAGGGTCGAGAAAGTCATGGAAGGTTTGTGGGGGGGCTGGAGTAAATGAGCTTGATTCCTGAGTCATTTTCCTTTCAAGAGGAGACCCATTTCTCCTTCATGGTCCAGTTCACAGGTGATTCAATTTTTTGTTGTTGCTGTTAATATATGGAGAAGATCATTTTGTTAGAAATGTACTTAGCAGTTTGAGAGAAGCGCACACGGTCCTCTTTATGCTACTTTGTGGCTTGACCCTGTGGCTGGCTGTTCATAAATGCCCCTTTCAGCCAGCCAACAATAGCCACTGTGAGTCCTCAGCTACACCTAGTCCATCCTAGTCCAAGGTCCACAGCTATGGAATTCACTATCAGAGCAAATTGAAATGAATCCAAACCTCCATTTAGGATGCTCTGACATATTTCTTGCTTTGGGGGGAAGTGGTGGAGGGAAGCCCTATTAACAGCTCTATCAAAAAAACAAAAAAAAAAAGACTTTTTCTTAAGTCTCCCCTAAAGCTATTTCATCCAGAAATCTGGGACCTCCCCAGGAGTATAAATCTGTAACAGCGGTCTTTTTAAGACTCTTATTTAATCAGAACCATCCTTCCATAATGCAAGGGGCACCAGCTCTATCAGTCAACATCCCAGCTAGAAACAGATGACACTCTCCAACTGAATGATTTGAGGATGGTTTTCAAAAAGAAATATTCATGATGGTATAGTCAAGGGATGCTAGAGTCCCCCGGGGCTAGTAACAGGAACTGATTAGAGGCTTATGCTATGAAGCTTGAGAAGAAGAAGCTAAGTTGTCAGAACCTAGAGAGGAACATCTTAGTAGAGGATCCCTGACAGGACCTGTGGCTTTCAGATCAAGGACATAGCCAACCTGACGTGATCTGTCATGAAAATAGCCTAAAGAATAAATACCTAATCTCACCTTCCTTCTGTCTTCTGCTCTCTTGTCTCCCTTTGGCTGAACCCATGGAAGCCATTGATCATGGGAACTTGTTGATGGGTTAATAAAGCCAGTGTCCAGGAGCACAGTGCAGGTTGGAGAATGGTGGAAAGTAAATATAATGGTCCAGTTGGAAGAAATTTGGCAATGGCCACCACCTTTGCCCTTCAGCACCCCCTCTTGTCTTTGTCCAGGTGAAAGATCGATTCCCTCAACACAGATGGCACAAAAATCCCATCAGGTACCATAATGTCCCATGGGGGTCTCAGTTTGATGAAATTCCTATCTGAAGCCTGAAAGAATTCTGGCCATCACCAGGTTTTTAAGGAAAGACTGTGGGTAGAAATAAAAGGGGGGGGGGCGGGGGACAAGAAAAATATTAATTAAGGAAAACATGCAGATATAACCTCAGCTTTCATATAAGTCTCATGAGGCCTATGTCAATAATTGTAGCTGCCTTCTTCCACTGCCATTTGCATTTCCATTACTCGCTGCCAATTCCTCAGCTGGGTGACATTGTTTATCTATTGAAGTAACCCAAATCTTTATTCTTATGAGATGTAAGTCCTAGAAAATCCTGTTTTGGATTGCCCTTGTTTTCCACTGAACAGAACTGTTGGAGAATAAGATATACCCCAATGAATCCCCTACAGACACAGTTCTATTTACCACCATTGTGTAATAGCATCTCAATTTCCCTCTGGTAATTGGACTTAAATATCCTTGCTGGGGCAATGATACCCTTCTTTAACTATTGGTTCAGCAACATGAGTAGCCCAGAAAATATGAGGAACTGGTAGTCTCAGTACTGTCTAATTCAACGTTAATAGAACTTTACTCTGATGAAAGTGTTGCTCCCTTAGGACAGTAGTAACCCCAAACCTATTGAACCCAAGATAATGGTTTCGCAAGCAAAAATTTCTCCATAGGAGGTTGTGTCCAACATAGTGTCAAAAGTGAGCCCTTGTTAGGCCATTTCATCATTCTCTCAAGCCAATTATATATGAATAATGGGACACATGGTAAGACTAGTAAAGTCTGTAAATGGAAACCCTGTGTTATACTTCCTTTGTTATAAAATGTTTTCACTAATTGGAAGCAATGATACATAGGACATTGTAGCAATGGGTAAAGTATTCTGTAAGGCCACAAAAGGTAGAACTGTCTTAAGGATGTAAGCAGGGAAGGGAAATCTTTCTCTAGGAATTGTGTCTATTCTTGTTAGAATAAATACTGCTCCCTCCGTGATGAAATGATGGATTCAAGGTAATCAACCAGCTACTGGATAACCAGCTGATCCCCCAGAAATAGTGCTGTATCAGGAGCTCAGAAATGGCTCTGCTGTTTCCAGGCTGGGTGCTCACCAGTGACAGATTAGATTTAGTCAAAACATTTTGTATCCAGAGATAATGCACATTCTAAAAATACCGTTCTCCATGTGAAAAAACTGAAGCACACACACACACACACACATGCACACACACACACACATACATACTATGGGATTAAAACAATAGCAAATTCAAATCAATCCAAGTAAAGCCCAGGTTGGTTTGTAGGGCTTTTTATTTCATCACATATTTTCCTAGCATCATCTATGTGCTGATGGCTCTTTGTAGAGCAGGGGATACAGAAGTGAAAATTGTAACTTCTAGGCCCTAAAATACCAAAGCAGTTTCTAAAATATAAAAGTCGCCATAAATGAAACATGTGCAAACGCAAGAAAGAAATTGATTATTCCTGATGGTGTAAGGGAAGACATTAGCCTCAGACCCAAATGTTGGATAATGGCAAGATTTTCTAAAAGGTAAGGAAAAGTACGGTATTTCAGGAAGAGGGAAGCACTTTTGCAGTGTCATTGAGGCATAAGCATGAGATACCTCCCACCCTGATAATGCCAAAGCTTTCAGTTTGGTTGTGCCTTTGGAACACGTGACCATACAAAAAGCAGTTGGGGAAGTATGGCTCGATTTATGAAGGCTTTGATGATGGAAGGCCTGTTCCGTGGAAGGCCTTGCGAACTGGGAAGTACTTCTGTCTTTGCCCAGGAGTAGGAAAGCACTGAAGGGTTTACAGCAAGGCAGTAACATGATCTATATTGTATGTTAGAAAGCACACCTGTAGAGGGATAATGATACAGGGCTAATAGGAGCTTATTAATTCAAGAGAGGGAAGCAATGATGCTGACCTGATTAGAGTGTTTACAAGGTTTTTGTAAACGAGACATAGAGACATAAGAGATCCTTATGACTTGGGAACAGATTGGATGAAAGGTAAGTGAAAACCAGCAATTGATTAATTAATTAATTAATTATTTTATTTATATTGAGCTGTACCTGACACACAATGTTACATTAGTTTTTGGTGTACAACATAGTGATTCCACAACTTTATATGTTACACTGCACTCACTACATGTGTGGCTTCCCTCAGTCACCATATAACACTATTGTAATACCGTTGACTATATTCCCTTTGTTATACCCTTCTTCCCCGTGACGTTTTCATTCCATAACTGGAAGCCAGTACCTTCTATTCTCCTCCACCCACTTTGCAAGAAAGGAAGACTTTTAAGTGTCTCCTGTGGTTAGGACTTAAATGGCTGGTTTGGTGATGATGCCATTCGCACAAGACACAGGAAATAAAAGTTGGGGAAAAGAAATTTAGTTTCAATAAGCAGAATTAAGTTCCTGTAAGAGATGGAGATTATGTCTTGTATAGTTTGGTAAGTATTTTTTAATTTAATTTATTTTTTTTAGTTTATTTATTTATTTTGAGAGAAAAAGAAAGAGCACAAGCAGGGGAGGGGCAGAGACAGAGAGAGAATCCCAATCAGGCTTCACATGGTCAATGCAGAGCCCAATGTGGGGCTTGAACTCATGAACTGTGAGATCATGATGTGAGCCGAAATCAAGAGTTGGATGCCCAACCAACTGAGCCACCCAGGCGCCCCTAAAGGAGTTTGAAGTAGAGCTATGTGTCTGGAATATAGAATCAGGTTCAGAATAGAAACCATAGGTTATAAAGTTAAGAGCATTTTGGTAGTAGTTGAAATGATGAATGAAGATGAAATATTTTAGTAACAGTGTGCAGAGTAGAAAATCCTGTGTCTCCCCCTCTATGCTCTAAGCTCCATGGGACAGAATTGTCTACAAATTCCTGGTTACCTAGAACACAATGCTTGATACAAAGAAAATACTCAAAAATATCCTTAAATGAGGAGTGAGAAAGGAATAAACCGAACAAGAATGAAGTGGATGAAATCTAGGGAACACCAATATTTAAGAGAAGAGCAAGGGAAACAGTGAGAAGCTCTGAGAAAAAGTGGCCAAAGAGATAGAAAAACAAAACAAGAGGTGCCTGGGTGGCTCAGTTGGTTAAGCTTCCAACTTCAGCTCAGGTCATGATCTCATGGTTCATGGGTTTGAGCCCTGTGTCAGGCTCTGTGCTGACAGCTCAGAGCCTCGAGCCTGCTTCAGATTCTGGGTCTCCCTCGCTCTTTGCCCCTCCCCCACTTGCACTCTGTCTCTGTCTCAAAAATAAAATAAAAACATTAAAAACAATTTTTAAAAAAAAAAGAAAAAACAAAAGCAAGAATAGTACTTTAAAAGTCCAAGTCCAAGTAGGACAGTGAAAAGAAAGGAATGGCCAAGAAGGTCAAATGCTGCCAAGATGTCAAATAAGATAAAGGCAGGAATATGCACAGTGGGACTGGTGATCAGGAGAGAGAAAGAAGGGCCAGCTTGCAGTGGATTTAAAAGTAGATGGGAACACAAAAATAATTTCAAAATAGATGAAAGACCTAAATGTGAGACAGGAAACCATCAAAATCCTAGAGGAGAAAATAGGCAACAACCTCTTTGACCGTGACCACAGTAACTTCTTATATGACATGTCTCTTCAAAGGCAGGGGAAACAAAAGCAAAAATGACTATTGGGACCTCATCAAGATAAAACCTTCTGCACAGTGATAGAAATAATCAACAAAACCAAAAGGCAACCGACGGGATGGGAGAAGATGACATATTGGATAAAGGGTTAGTATCCAAAATCTATAAAGAATGTATCAAACTCAACACCCAAAAAGCCCAAATAATCCAGTGACGAAATGGCCAGAAGACATGAATAGACATTTCCAAAGAAGGTATCCATATGTCTAACAGACACATGCTAAGCTGCTCAATATCACTCATCATCAGAGAAATACAAATCAAAACCACAATGAGATACCACGTCACACCTGTCAGAATGGCTAAAATCAACAACTCAGGAAACAGATGTTGGCGAGAATGGGGAGAAAGGGGAGCCTCTTGCACTGTTGGTGGGGATGCTAACTGGTGCAACCACTTTGGAAAACAGTGTGGAGTTTCCTCAAAAAATTAAAACTAGAACTACCCTACGGCCCAGCAATTACACTACTAGGTATTTATCCAAAGGATACAAAAATGCTGATTTGAAGGGGCACATGCACCCCAGTGTTTATAGCAGTGCCATCAACAATAACCAAATTATGGAAAGGGTCCAAATGTCCATTGACTGATGAGTAGATTAAGAAGGTGTGGTATAATATACAATGGAATACTACTTGGCAATCAAAAAAATATGAAATCTTGTCATTTGCAACAAAGTGGATGGAGTTAGAGTGTATTATGCTAAGCAAAATAAGTCAGGCAGAGAAAGACAAATATCATATGATTTCACTCATATGTGGAATTTAAGAAACACAACAGATGAACATCAGGGAAGGGAAGGAAAAATAAAATAAAAACAGAGAGGGAGGCAAACCATAAGATACTCTTAAATCCAGAACAAACTGAGGGTTGCTGGAGAGGAAGTGGGTGGAGGGATGGGTTAAATGGGTGATGGTCATTAAGGAGGGCACTTGTTGGGATGAGCATTGAGTATTATATGTAAGTGATGAATCACTAAATTCTACTCCTGAAACCAATACTACACTGTATGTTCACTAACTTGAATTTACAAAAAAATGAATGAGGGATGAGAAAATGGAGCCAGAGAAAGAAAGAAAAGTTCTTGAGAAAATTAGATGAAAGAAAGAAAAGAAAGAAAAATAGATAAAAGACAAAGGAAGATTCAGGAGCAGGATTTAATTTTTCATTATTTTTTTGTTGGTCCTCGTCTTCAAAAAAAAAATGTGATTTCTTTTGGGTGCATAAGACTGATGAGGGTTATAAGTTATTTGGGTGCATAAGACTGATGATGATGTGCCACAGGAGGAAGGGAAAGGTTGTACCTTAAACTGGAGGTTATTGATGAAGCAAGATTTCAGGAGAGACTTAACCAGACGTTGGAGGAAATGGTTGTAATTTTCCATTTTAGCGGCAGCTGGAAGGACCTTCATAGTCACCTTCATTTTGGATTTTGGAAAGACCTGGCTCGAGATTCCTCTTGTCTCTCTGGACTTTTCCATGGGTTTCTATGCCCGGTTTCCATCAGCTGCTGCAGCTCAGGATGTATCCTGGCTGGAGTAGGGAAGAAAGGAAATTGAGGAAGACTTTGGTGAGAGGGATCCAGCATCTGCTCGCCTCTGGGAGCTGACTCAGATGCTCAGCATCTCCCCACACCCAGCTTGTTGTGCTCGGGTTTTGTGCTTTCCTGTGGAGTCCTCTTTATTTTTCCCCCTGAATCAGAGTGGGTTGGGAAATATAAACACAGGAATCATGACAAACTTGTCCATGTGGGAAAGAAAAGATGTCACTGCAGTTTTAGTGGAACGTCTGGGTAGCAGTTACAGCAGAGAAAGAACGAGAGGGCTTCATTAGGACAAAAACCTTTAATCCTTTTTTCTTCTTTTTTTCAGTAAACAAATGTTCTTTGGTCTTAGGTGGAAATTCAGAGATGAAAAGGCCAAGTTTCCTGTCCTCAAGAAATTGCTGGTGTGATCAGGTCGAGTTGTAAAAATATGATCCACCAAGAACCAAGATCCCCTGGAGAGGAAGCCAATTTGCAGGTAAGTTATGTACATCCCCTCCCACCCCAGCTTGAGAACTGGGGATCCGGGGACAAATGACAAGAGAAGTCTGTTTGGCGGAAGGAAGTTTCAGCACGCGTAGAGTGGGGTGACTGATTTTTCGGCAGCAGCTGAAATAAAAAGAATAGAAGAAAAAAAGCAGAAGTGAAAAAGACTCTTACTTCTTCATTCAATATTTATGGGCCTCCTACTATGGGCCAGGCATGGGTGAAAAGCCTTGCATGACATGTATGGGGAGGGAGTGATATCTCCCTTGTGCAAACTCAGAAAAATCTCACAGTATCTGGCCCACTGATCCTCATCCTGGGATCCCTAGACCTCCAGAAGTCCAAGAAGGGAGTCATGATGGATCCATGGTTATTTTAAATGTCTAAACCTGAACTGAAGGTATTTCAGTATGACCGAGTATGGAAGGGAGGGTGGGAGTGGCTGTTGCAAGATGTGAAAGAGGCCATTCCCCCTCTGAAGAATGAAATACTTCTAGTTCTCCAAGATGTCACACTTTGGGTGTGTGACACGCATTACATCCCTTATGCCTTCTTCCTAGGCAATTCTGAGTCCTTTAAGACTTGGAGCAGGTGCCATGTTATCAGGCCCTGGCAAGATCATGTTTCTCTTCCATATCCCATACACCTAGCGTTTTCCCTGTCAAAACCTTGATCACTCCCAGTATATTGGAACTGTTCCCATTGGTGTTCCCCGTAAGACTGCAAGACCCCCAGCCATGGGATTATCTGTGACTCCGGGCCCAAACTCCAGCATCCAGCATATGTTCCACCTAACATAATGCCCAGCTCATGGAGGTGCTTTATAAACACATGTTTCCTGAAGTTATAGCCAGAGAAAGAGCAAGAGGGTTTCATCTGCCTAAAAATTTTACTTCTGCCTTTTTCCTTTCTTTCAGTTTCCTTTCAGCTGCTGTAAAAGACCCAGCCACCTCACCTCACACTTTGTGTGTTCAAACTTCATTTTCCAGCACATATTTCTCCTTTTTGTCTTAGAACCCTTAGTTCTCAGAGCTGGGGGACCATGTAACTCATCCTGCAAAATATCTTCCTCTTCAGAAGAACTTGGCCTGACACTGCACGGGGCAGTGGAAAGAGTGCCAGCCAGAGGAACCAAGAGGTACTTTCTGGATCTGGCTCTGTCACTGATTCATTCAGTGGCCTCTACTGCTTACTTGCCTTCTTGGAGCTTTACCTCTTTTGTAAAAAGAAGGAGTGAGCGGGGATGGATACCAGGTGGGAAGTAGCATAGTATGGGGAAACAGACAGGAAGATTGTGGAATCACATACGTCTGGGGTAGGATCCCCCTACCCCACATGTCCTCTTTGTCGGTAACTTTCCTGAATCAACGCCTCCTGTGTGAAAAGGGAATGAGGATCCCTGGCTCTTTAAGCCATCGTGAGACTATGCGGGCAAATGTACAAAGTGCCTGTCATATGGTAGCTAATGAACAAATCACATTAAGTGTCTTCACCTCCAGGGGTCTTCCCATTTTCATATTTTCGTATTCTAGATTTATATACACAATCAGTCTCAGTCAACATTCTGCCTCCCCTCATATAGTTATGAAAATACTTTATCCGCTTAACCTTTTCTTATTCATCCACTTAAAAATACTTATTCCAGGGATGCCTGAGTAGCTCAGTCATTTGAGTGCGGGACACTTGATTTTGGCTCAGGTCATGATCCCAGGGTCGTAAGATTAAGCCCCATGTTGGCTCTGCCCAGAGTGTGGAGCCTGCTTAAGATTCTCTCTCTTTCCACTACTCAAGTGTGCACATGCACATGCATTCTCTGTCTCATCTCTCAAACCAGGAAACTCTTACCTATAGAGAAAAAGCTGAAGGTTCCTGGAGGGGATGTGTGGGTGGGGATGGGTACGATAGGAGATGGGGATTACGGAGTGCACTTGTTGTGATGAATACCGGGTGTTGTACGAAATTGTTGAATCACTATATTGTACACCTGAAACTAATGTAACACTGTATGTTAACGAACTGGAGTTTAAATAAAAACTGGAGGAGAAAAAATTTAAAAAGATAAAAATACTCCATTTATTCATTCAATATTTTAATAACTCACTTGGGAAAAAAAAAAATCCTACCTCTGCTCTCTAAGTATTGGCTAAGTGATCCTAGAGTAGTGGTCCTCAAAATTTTTGGTCTCAAGAACCCATTACACTATAGAAAATTGTCAAGGAACCCCAAGAACTTTTGTTTACGTGGGATGTATTTATTGAGATTAGACATTAGAACTGAGTGGGGTGCCTGGAAGGCCCAGTAAGTTAAGTGTCTGACTTCCCCTCAAGTCATGATCTCACAGTTCATGAGTTTGAGCCCATGCTGACAGCTCAGAACCTGGAGCCTGCTTCGGATTCTGTGTCTCCCTCCTCTCTGCCCCACCCCTGCTTGTGCGTGCACTCTCTCTCTCTCAAAAATAAACATCTAAAAAAGAGAAATTAGAACTGGGGAATTATGAGACTATTTATTAATTTATTTTAAAATGACAGTATTCTATTTCATGTTTACAGAAATGACATTTTAATGAAGAATAATTATATTTTACAAAATAAAAATAATTAGTCAAAAGGGTGGCATTGTTTTATATTTTTCAAATCTCATTAATATCTTTTTTTAATATGAAATTTATTGTCAGATTGGTTTCCATACAACAGCCAGTGCTCATCCCAACAGGTGCCCTCCTCAATGCCCATCACCCACCCTCCCTTCCCTCCCACTCCCCATCAACCCTCAGTTTATTCTCAGTTTTTAAGAGCCTCTTATGGTTTGACTCTCCCCTCTCTAACTTTTTTTCATTAATATCTTATTCAATAGAAGACTGGATTCTCACATCTGCTCTGAAGTCAGATTCTGTGCAGTGTAATGTTTTGTCAAAGTCTGTGCAGAGAACCCGGTCTCACACAGATAGGTAAAGTATAGGAGTCATTTTAATAATCTTATCAGACAATTGTGGATGTTCTTCTTTGATACTACACCAAAACTTGACAAGTGATAATTTCTTAAATGTTAGTTACAATGTGAAATCTGAAACCATATCAGTGAACTTTTCACATTCTACTGCGCTGAAATCCACTGGTCTACCTTTCCTTTGAGTGGATTTTTTTTCTTTTTTTTTACCCACGCATAACATTATAACATCATGCACTGGTCATATGGAAAATATCAATTCACTGAATTATGCAGATCTTCAGAATGTTGACTCATTTCATTATACAATATAAAAAATCACATTCCTTATTATCACCACCAATCTCATCAGAATGTGAGTATTAGAATGTTGTCAAGCTCATGATGGCAGATACACATTTTCCAAAATTTAAATTCTTGCTTGAAAGCTTGAGTTTAACCATTGGCAACAAATGCCATGAGTTGTTTTTCTGGAAATGGCAGGCTCTTTTTATTCAAT
This sequence comes from Panthera onca, assembly GCF_046562875.1. Taxonomy (NCBI): domain Eukaryota; kingdom Metazoa; phylum Chordata; class Mammalia; order Carnivora; family Felidae; genus Panthera; species Panthera onca. Next base: position 176,332,431 of record NC_138346.1, read on the forward strand.
TTTAAGAAAATGTATGACATATGCCCATGTCTAAATAGCCATAGTTTGTGTCAGTCTCTCTTACAAGTAATACAAATATTTTTTATTGCTCCCTCTTAAAGCATGTTTGAGTGAAATTGAGTTTTATTTTTATCTTTTAACTGTGAGTGCACGGTGTTAAAGAATACAACTATTAATACAGTTTGGTGCCACTGCCTTGACTCGTGCTAAAGCATCAGCTGTTTACTCACGATGGCTTCTTGCCATCAGTCAACACAGTGTCAGCACAAATGTCAACACAGTAAAAGAAGCAATACTTCTTTCTATTATTATAAAAATATTTTTTACCTCAGAGACCCCCTGAAAGAATCTTGGGTATTCCCAGGGTCCATAGACCACATTTGGGAAACATTGCTAGTATTTTTTTATTTTAAAAGGTAAGCTAGCCTCAAATGTGGACTAGACATCAAGTATAATTTGAAAGCATTTCTCACTTTTCTTTGATAATGACCATGGCTTCTTTTCCAGATGACATCTGCCTAGTATGTAATTGGTGACTACATCCAAGTAAACATGTGGAAAATGAGAGCAAGTGGGTGTGTGGGCTCAGAGGGAATTGCTTGTTTGGAGGATGATGGGAGAGCACAGTTCTGGAAGGAGTTCAGTTCTATGAGTGTATATTTCTGGTCTTCAAAAGATTACCACATACATGCTGTCATACAATTTATAATGTGCCTGAGGGAGGTAGCTTAATGTAGAGAAGGAACATGGGCTTTGCACTCAGCCAGTCTTGGGTTCCTATACCAGCTCCGTTGCTACTGTCTATGTGATCTCTACCAATTAACTTTGCCCTGCTAAGCCTTGATTATCCCATCTGGAAAATGAAATTACTGCTTAGAATAATGCTATGTTAGGCATTTAAAGGATGGGACATTGAGTGGATGCTCTGATGTACCATTCTGACCCCCCTTCAGGAATACACTTGTTACTGCAGGGAGTGCTGCTGAAGACAGCCCTCAGTGTCAGTCTTGGTGAAAAAAGAAAACTGCTTTGCCCAATGTCACAACACCTCTTAACGGGCAGCCTGCTTCCAATGACTGATCAATAGCCTGGCTACCTCATCTCAACTTGGTACATTTCTGAAAGGCCATCTCAGCTCCAGTACTCGTCATGGGGTCAGCTGATGTCTTTGTTGGACTGTATTAGAGCTCAGTTTCTCACTCTGCCCAACCCTGTGTCCCTCCCCTTCCCTTCCACAGGTGTCATCCTAAGTCTCCTGAATAGAGTCCTGTATGCTAATCTTCAATTCAGATTCTGGTTTCTGGTGAGCCCCACCTGATGCCGATGTTCTATTAATGTTGTAATTATTATTCATGATCCTCCACTCCCTATGATGGTGTGTGGGCCCTGGTAGCTAGGGACCCTTTGTGTGCTGATCCCTGGTGGTTGTAAGAGGAGGGTTTTGAAACTGGAGCCAGGAGAAGGCCGAATTAATCTTCACCAATTAGGAGGGAGTGAATACAGTTTGTGGGAAGGAAGAAATGGAGTTGTAATGGGAGGAGAGATGGGGAGGCTGGGAGAGAAAAAGACAACAAGAACCCCCCCCCCTTGGAATGAGACTAAGAGGGGACCAGGGGGGTTGGACATGTCTGGTGAGGATTTTTATATAATAGATTCTGGAACCACCATGTTTGGGTACAAGTCCCTGCTCTGACATTTACTTTCTCTTTGAGCAAGTTGTGTTATACCTTTATGCCTCATTTTTCTCATCTGTAAAGTAAGAATATTAAGAATACCTACTTCAAAGAGTTGTTTCGAAGATTCAGTGAGCTCATTGGAAATAAAAAGTGAGAACTAATTTTTTCCATATTTTTATCACTATCCAATGGGAAGTTAGAGAAGCATACAAAATTACAGTAATAATGATGTAGATGTACATAACCTCAATAGTTTCATTGAAGACAGAGTCCCTAAGACTGTGTAGGAGAAAGAAGTGAAGTCTTTGCAGAAGAAGGAACATTTGAGAGATTGTAGAATCAGTAGAAGCTTGCCAAAGAAGACAAGTATGGCAGGGCAGACAGGATAACACCTGCAAAGGCTTAGAGGTATGATAATTCTGAAGACCATGGGGATTTCTACTGTTACTGATTTGCTCTGATGGAAAGCTATAGTCTGCAGGAGGAAGTGAGTGGCTGGAGATGACATGGAGAATTGTGCAGCCCCCAACCGGCTCCACTGGATCCTATATGTCAGCTGGGATTTCATCCTGTGGGTGCAAAGTAGCACAATTACAAATATATTTGAGTAAGGATGTTTTACTAAAGTATTGTTTGTAACAGCCAAAGACTAAGTGTAAATTTAGTATGTTTAAGTATGGGATTGATTACATTTAATTATGGGAATTTAAATGGAATACTATGTGATCATGAGAAAGAATGAAGAAGAAAGATATATGTGCAGACATGGGACAGTCTCCCCTTTCTACTTACAGGAGACCAAAGGATGATGTAGAGCACAGCATAGAGTGTCCGTTCATCTGTATAAACACATGGTATGCATGGAATGTCTTTGGCAGAATACTCAGAAATCAGTAACAGTAATTGCCTTTGGAGAGGGGAACGTGCTGAATGGTCTGGAGTGGAAGAATATTATGGAATGAATGCTTGTGTACCCCCAAAGTTATTATGTTGAAGTCCTAACCCCCAAAGTGGCTATATTTAGAAATGGGACCTCCAAAGAAGAAATGAAGGTTAAATGAGCTCATAAAGATAAGATCCTTATCCAATAGGATTAGGGTCCTTTTAAGAAGAGACATCAGAGAACTCTCTCACTCCGCCCAGGCACCGAGAAAAGGCTCTGTGAGGGCATAATGAGAAGGCGGCTATCTAGAAGCCAGGGGGAGAGTTCTCACCAGAAACCGAATTGGCAGGAACCTTGATATTGGACTTCTATCTTCCAAGACTGTGAGAAAATAGATTTCTGTTGTTTAGGCCACCCGATCTGTGGTATCTTGTTATAGCAGCCAAAGCAGACTAATGGAAAGAGAGACTTACTTTTAATTGTAATTTTTTCCTTTATATTATAGATAGTTTTAAATTATTCGTGTTCCCAGGTTTCACCAGCTTATGAAAGAGCCACTAAATTGAGAGAGTAGGAAGCACCTACCCTTTCCTTCACGAGAATTTCAAAGGTCCCAGTTCTCTCCTTTCAAGCCTCTTCCCCTGTCTTGACAGTGGGCTGGAGGTCATGTCTTCCCCAGAGTACTGCTGTTGCAGACATCTCTCTGATGCCTACAAGACTCCAGAAGTAGATGCTGCTGTTCCTTCATAATTTGATCTTGGGCATCAGTGTTGCCCCGTTTGCCTTAGCTTTGCCCCAGGTTGGCCTGGGTAGCACAGGAGCAGCAGCAAAACAGTAAAGAGTACTGATTTCAGAGTTAGCCAAGCTCATGATTGAGACCTTGGCTCTGAACCTTATTAGTGGGCTTGCATAGCCACCTATGAAACTTCTCTGAGCCTCTGTTTTTTCATTTGAAAAAGGAGAGACCCATTATGAAGATTAACAATGAAGCATAGAGTATGCCTAGCACCTAGTAGACACCCATTGTGGCAGCTGTTATTACAAATATCAGGGTTATTTTTCTTGTCTCTTTTGCAGCTCTTGAAAGTGACTTTGCCAACCCAAGAAACACCAATGTTCATTCTGTCCCCATTTAGTAGGATTGCTTCCTTGCTTCCTCTGTATCCAGACTATAACTTCTTACTCCTGTTTTGTTATGGCTTCTAATTTCAAGGAATTTGGGATACATTTTTTCTGGGCTGGTTGGAGGACATTTATATAGGAGTACCAGTAGCCACAGATAACTTTTTGCTGACCGTAACCACCAGACACTGATTTTCTTTTAACTTACAGTTATGTCCTGTTCAGCCTACAGCTTGGGGGCAACCTTTGAATGGACTACCTTTGAGAACTTAATACTCACTAACTTGGAGGAAGCGTATTCCACAATTTTTTACTTGTCTCTCAGGCAGATAGTTTAATGAAATAGGAAGAATGTTGGCTTTGAGGTCAAATGTTCCTGCATTGATCTTGATTTTGTCTCTGCTAGTTGGGTGAACTTGGGCAAGTTATTTATCTGGTTCTGTCATCTGTCCAATGGAGGTAATTCCTCTCTCGTAGAGTGGTTGGGAGAACTCAATGAGTTATTAAATGTCAAGTATACTTATACAATGCTTAATATGTATTATAGAACTAGTAAATGTTAGTTCCCCTTTTATCTACTTGCAAATAAGAACGCTGTTGGCTTTCAGAGGTGTGCTAGAATATCTAAGTCAGCATGGGGATTGAAGTTGGTCTCCTCTACCTCCAAATTAAAATTAAGTTGGGTACAGATTCTTTAAAAATTTGTTTTAAATTTGTATTATTTTTTTAATATAATTTATTGTCAGATTGGCTTCCATACAACACCCAGTGCTCGTCCCAACAAGTGCCCTCCTCAATGCCCATCCCCCACTTTCCCCTCTCCCCCACCTCCCATCAGCCCTCAGTTTGTTCTGTGTAGTTAAGAGTCTCTTATGGTTTGCCTCCCTCCCTCTGTTTGTAACTTTTTTCCCCCTTCTCTTCCCCCATGGTCTTCTGTTAAGTTTCTCAAGATCCACATATGAGTGAAAACATATGGTATGTGTCTTTCTCTGACTGACTTATTTCAGTTAACATAATACCTTCCAGTTCCATCCACGTTGCTTTAAATGGCAGGATTTCATTCTTTCTCATTGCCAAGTAGTATTCCATTGTATGGAAAGAGCCTAAATGTCCATCATCTGATGAATGGATAAAGAAGATGTGGTTTATATATACAATGGGTACAGATTCTTAAATGTACCCAGTTCACACTGTAGATTAGAGAGCCACAGCTCATTTTAAGTGATAAACAGTAGGCCTTTGGAGTCAATTGTGTGAATAGATTTCAACAATTTTACAAGGGTATCTGTTAAGAAATTCTAAACAGGAATTGTACGCACATCTTTAAAATTATCCATTTGCCCTGCCTCTTCAATGATTTAGAAATATTTTATTTTGTATTGACATATTTTTGTAAGCTATCCCAAATTCGTTGTGGAAAGAGTAGCAGTATAGAACACATAAACCAAACAATGAAATGAAGTACAATAAATGAAAGAGCCAAAGAAAGGATTTGTCCAGGGCAACTTTCTGCTTCGATGTGTGTTTTGCATCTTAATTGTCCTGAAAGCTTTGAGAGAAACATGCCATTTTAATGACCAAACACTACTTGACCTTTCTTTTTTTTTTTTTTTCTACCCACAAAGAAAACATCTAAAGAACAAAACTTTCTGATATGGAACAAATTCTTATTTTTCTCTGGCACATCATTTATGGTCTTGTCAAAAACAGAGGAAGAAAGGCTTGCTGAGGGTCATGGGAGCGTGTGGTGCTTGAGAGGCACCTGGCATTCCTGGCTCTGTCTCCTACTGGGGCATAGAGCTGTGTGGAGAGCTGGACATTTTCAATCACACACTCGCTTAGTCTGTAACATTAACCCTATGAGCCTTCTCCACTCTTCCCATAATATTTGCTGTGTATCTCCTTCCCCAACCCTGGGCTGATAGAACAAATTAGTAGAATCAGTTGACACAACCTCTATCAGAAGCAACGGGGCTCGTCTTATCCAGAGCCAATAACATACAACATACAAGATGGCTGAACTCCAAGGTTGCTGCACATTAACATACAAGAGGGAAATTATCAGTGGAGAAATACAATCAAGCCATGTGGATAGGTGACAAGAAGTCCTTTGGCCAGAGGAACAGATTGCATACCAACGCTGCCCTGGCTCACTGCCCTGAAGAAATACATAGCAATCCACACTCGGGGAAAATTCCATGAAATAGCAGAGCAGAAACCTCCTGAAGCCAATGGCAGCACACTCCAAGAAAAACATCCAATGAACCAAACCCCAAACAACGCAGACCTCAGAAACGTAAATAAAAATTAACTGAAAAAGGAAACCTTCAGAGTCTTGGGAAGGAACACAACAGATTAAGTGACCACAAAACACTAAAACACCAACTAGTTATTTACCCACTGCTTTGTGGTAAATACAAGGCCCGTAGTCTCCAGGAGGTTATTTCTGGGCGCCAATGACTTAGCACATAGGCCAGCAAAGAGCATGGACTTTATTTTCCTTCCCAGGGCAAGTGGCATTTATAATGGTCCTGAGAACCAGAAGGAAGTTCCTTTGAACCTCTTAGTCTTATAGCTATTTATAAGGATGAGAGAGGAGCAGAGAGTGGGAAAAACATTGGGGTTAAAGTCAGAAGCCTTGGGTTTGTGTGCCCTGCCCCTTACTAACTCTGCTATCCTGGGCAAGCTACTAAACCACGCTGAGTTTCAGTCTCCTCATTTGGAGAGATGAATGGATAATAGTAATTTGTCCCTCACAAGGTTGATATGAATATTAAATGTAAAAAGGGATATAAAGATAACTTCATAAGAGGCAAACTACACCAAGACAGCCAGTTGTTCCTATTACTGTTCTACTTCATTTATGTCGGATCGTAGGAGAATTAGCATCTACCTACTTTGGGTGAATTTCTTGATAGCTGAGATGTGCCCCTTTGAGCATCTATTCCAACCAGTTTGGTTAAAATCTATAACCATTCACCTCTTTTAAAAGATTATAGAATATAGATTAGAGTTTTCTTGATGACTTAAAATCAAAGTTATAAACACCTGCTGTTGTTCTAAGTAGCACTACCGTTCTGTGTGTTTGTTTTGGATTTTTTTCCTTCTGGGAGTGGACGCATAGCCTCAACCACTGATCTGTCTTAATAGCTTCTCCTACCTCTATTCTGCTTGCCTATTTCCAATTTTGTCAAAACCAGATAACCAATCTCATTAAAAATGAGTGCTAACTCTGAATCAGGGAGTCTCTATTTAGAATCTTAGTAAGAAAATATGTGGTATTCACGCGGGGACTTTGAAAGCACCACAGTGGAGCTCAAAGATCATTTTTCTGGCTTGAGATTAGAGAATGGCAGGTGTTCGACAAGCTGACCTCAGGGTGAACATGTGGTGCCTGCGTTAGGAATATTTTGGATGGATTTGGTCTGCTCACATCTCTCTCACATTTTGATGTAACTGTAAGTGTGATAATGGTCATTTTACAGTCAGTGAAGAGTGAAGGCTGAATCAGAAGGATTAACATGAGGGACAAGGAAGTGTCTTGAGGACTTGTGGGGCATGCCTGTGTGTGTCAAAATGTATATGATATCTTAGACTGTTTTGAATAAATTAAATTCCCTATTTAGGCCCAGAAACGTTCAGTTCAGCAAAATCAGTTATTGGATTGATTTCTTCTCTGGACTGACTCACTGTTTTATTAATTTTCCCTAAATAAATTGTTGTTTTAGCACCATCACCTCTCGCCATGATAGAATCATGATAGAATCACAGAGGTGTCCTAGTAGAGGACACCTTCCAGGTCATACAATCTTCTGGCTTCCATACATGACTCTGAAGACCCATGTTGGTCCTGACAAATTTTCACCAGTCTGTGGAATGATAAGAAAAAAATAAGGAAAATAGGACAATGCAGCATTCTTTTCCTAAAATTAACTCATCCCATTTAAAGTGATGTCTTGTGTTCTGATGTCTTGCTCTTCCTTCTCTTCTGGTGTCCTTTACCCTTTTGTCTGAGATGATTGTAAGGGTAAGTAGCTGTTAACCTGAAAAATGCTTATTCATCAAATAACAGAGTTGACCGTGCTATGTTAGGCTCCTGGTCTGTGGGTGTTTTGTGTGGTTGTTTGATCTCTGGATTTCAAAAATGTGAGAACTACAGATCTAGACCATCTCCTTCAATTTTCAGACGAGGGAACAGAGACTCAGAAAATTTACACAACTGTAGTTCAAACAACTAGGAAGTTGGAAAGCTAAGACCAGAGCCTGGACTTGCTGCTCTCTCTCCTTCAGGGCTGTGTCCTTCCATAGCTAGAATGTCAGTATTATTACCAGTTCTGTGGGATGTCAGTATTATTACCAGTTCATGAGACTCTGGAAGAGGAAGGTAGTGGAGAAAAGGGAGCCTCTATTTCTTGACCATGATGATGTGCCTGACCCAATGATGCTTCATGTGTATTATTTCCTTTATTCCTCCAACAGCCCTAAAAAGAAGCTAAAATTGAACACATATTATAATTCAATGCATTATTGAATGCATGTAACGAGGAAAACCACGTTCAGAAATGTGAGCCAATTTGACTCAGAATCCATCAAGCCATATTACCACCAACCTCCATGTTGTCCGACAAGCATTTGAGTGGCTTCCCTGTACAAGGTAAGTCTAAGCTAATGTGAAAGATTTTAGCAAATTATAAAGTGATGAACAAAGATCTCATAATTTTTTTACTATTCCTCTCAAACAGTCCTATGAGGCTGGTTATTATCATCTCCATTTTATAGATGAGAAATATGCAAAGAGCATGTAAACATTGCTGAGCTGAGGCTGGCTTCCTGACTCCTCATCCTGGCCTCTGTGTTCTACATTCACTATGTTAGGGATATCTTATTCTGGAGAAGAAACATGGTGCACCAGAAACACTTCAGTCCACAAAGGATTACGAGCCAATCGGCCATAATTGTTGCTTTGAAAAGGCAGGAGCAAAAGTAGAGTTGATGGAGATTCCAGGCGTGAAAGGGTCGTAAGTTCTGGGCTTTCCAATACTAAGCCATCCTCCTCCAGATGATTTTAATAATCTCCAGCACATGTGTTCTAACCCCTTGATGCTGTACAATATGTGTAACCAAATAAAAGATCGCTCCAGATTCGGAGATTTACTGTTTGTGATGGGAAAAGGCCAACCAGATGACATCATTTATATTCCAAATATGAGCTGCTGCCAAGGCTGGTGATGTTAAGCTGGAGAAATTGATCCTCAACGTTATTCTGTGAAGGAAAAAAGAGAAAAGATCTTGGCTGAGACAGTATCTTTTTGTTATTTATGTGAGTATGAAGACTAGTTTCATAAACTTCTGTTGTATCTAGGATTGCTTATGTCCGGTGTGTGGACTGTTTAGACACACAATGACGTCCATACAATTAAACTTACCAAGTTGGGTGATCAGAGTTACCACTTGGTTGTTGTTGTTGCCGGATGGATAACCGATGAGGGATTGACCTGAGGCTTGTTTGCTCCAACAGACAGGGTATCCGAGCTGTGGTCACTTGTTCAAAAGCAAAGGTGCCCAGTTTGTAATGGTGGAGGGCAGTGGACTCTGCATCCATTCCCCAGCTTCTTCCTCACATGTGATTATTTTCTAGCATCCATATTCTCCACCACCATGAAACTCAGGGAAAGTTGACACCATTTTCAGTTTCAATGGTAGATCTTGATTAATCTAAATTAATAAACGCATGGCATTCTCCCCATGGCCGGTGATTCAGGAGTGACTTCTGAGTATAATCAGCTAAGTGAAAGGACTTAGGTTCCATGCTCAAGGAAGTGGGTTTTCCCTCTCTTTCTGGATAGATGATGGCAGAAGCACAGAGCCCCCCATTGCTAATGGCACCCATTTTACAATCGCAAGGAGGAGCAGGTTTAGAATGAAGTCAGTGTTGAGGATGGCTGAATGGAGAGATGGAAAAAACCAAAATGCTTGATTATATCATTCAGCCTCCGTGCTGTGCTTTCCCTGTCTCTGGGCTTTCTTTCATATACTATATCATTTCCTTATTATTTAAGCCAGTTTGAGTTTCTGTTGCTTGCCCCTGAAGGCATCCTGATTGGGAGAGGTGCACATTTGCTTCCTGAGGTCCCATGCACATTTGAACCACATTTTCGTGGTGTTTTAAAGATAGAGCCTTGAATTTATGTCTAAGGACTTTATGCGTCCAGCTGCCACCACACTCAAAGTGGTCTAAAACAGAAATCACTCGCAACATTGCCTGGCTTCTTGATCTTGACCCTCCCAGCCTCATGTCCAACCTTTCCAGCCTCATCTCTAGCCATGCTCATCAGCCCCTCTACAGTCTTTTTTTTTTTTAATTTTTTTTAACGTTTATTTATTTTTGAGACAGAGAGAGACAGAGCATGAACAGGGGAGGGACAGAGAGAGAGGGAGACACAGAATCTGAAACAGGCTCCAGGCTCTGAGCGGTCAGCACAGAGCCCGACGCGGGGCTCGAACTCACGGACCTCGAGATCGTGACCTGAGCCGAAGTTGGCCGCTTAACCGGCTGAGACACCCAGGCGCCCCTACAGTCTTTCAGTTATCCTAGTGCGCCATCCAGTCTCTCACCTCTAGCCTTGCTCACGCTTTTTCCACTGACTCTATGGATCTCCTTGACTGCCTTTTCCCCATACTCCCTCTCCATCAAACCTTGACTTAGGCACCATTTCCCCTGGGCAGTCTTCCCTTCATTGGTCCTTCTAATACTTCCCTAGCACCTTACTCATCCCCTATCAGAGCACTTTCTACTCTATATGGAAATGACCCTGTTGGACCGTGGGTCCAGTGAGGACAGGAAACATCTGTTCTGTTTACAGTTTTGTCCCCAGGGCTTAACACGTAGTTGGTACTGCATAAAATATTTGTTGAAAGAATGATGAATTAATTACTTAAAGCTATTCAAACATTCTGCATTGCCTAGTGCCCAAGTGCCTTAATATGGCTTTCAATGAACTGGCCCTGACTTCCTGTCCAGACCCCTCTCCAGTTACTCACCACTAATTTTTTTATTTAAAGCGCACTGATTCACACGTCCTCTGCCCTTTCATGTCTTACTGCCCCTATGGGCATTTGTTACTTCCTGAAACTACCCATTGTTGTGGACATCTGTTTCTTTAGTTGGGAGATTGCTGTGAAATAGTGAAAGGAATTCAAACAAGCAAACAACAACAATCCAACAACCCTGGATTCAAATTCTGCATAGCATCTTCTCATTCGTGTGACGTTGGACAATGTACTTAATCTGTCATCTACAACATGGGGGCAAAATTGTGCCCAACCAGGTTGTTGTGAGGATAAATCAGGGAATGGATAAGAAGTCACCTGGCATAATACTTCTTGTGTCAAGTTCTTCGAATAACCCTGCATGCTGAATCATCGTTGAAGTCTGACTTCTGGTTTCACAATCAACCACCAATTTGATTCTAGGTTGCTTTGAAAAAGCAAAATCAAAGAGTAAAAATTGACCATGGGTTCAGACTTCAGGAAGAAAAAAAGGTTTGAGAGGGAGTAAAGTGGCATTGCCGGGTCTTTATTCTCTACTTTAAAGTCTGAAGAGTCTGGGGTTAGCAGGAGTACCGTTTGAGAAGTTATTTGGTTTGGCTAAAACGGTCACGTTGTCACGGCAGAACCTGAAATTACCAGGAAGTTTTGAGTTCCCACAGTTTCAATTACAATTGCTGTGCCCACGGAGCGATCCTTCAAGGCCAAGTGGGAACACAGTGGCATGTGTTCAGTGGTGCTTTTAAGATGCTGCTAGGTAAGAGTGAAGAACTAGGTAAAAGCCCATTAAAAGCTTTCCCAAATGGGAGGGAACCACATTGTCTAGATTCACAGAGTGAGCTGGACTTACAACTCTTTCCCATAGTACTGGGTTCTATTCTTTGACATAGCTCCTAGTTTTTGATCCCTGGCTTCTGTTCTACACCTCCTGTAGTTTGGGGCAACTTACCTATTCAACAACTAGCTTTCCCTAGAGATATTTTGGAAGAGTAGGGGAAGGAAGGAGCTAGCTTCCAGAAAGGGGTACAGAAATTAGATGCTGCATCTAAACAGAACCTTTCTTTCACTTAAATATCTTCATGGTTGAGCGGAAGGGAAAAAATGTGTGTTTTGGAACCAGAAAGCTGGTTTTGAATGTTGGCTCATCCATTAATTGACTATATGATTTGGGGCATGCTACTTGACCTCTTTGAGCCTCAGCTTTTTCATCTATGAAATGGGCCTAATATCTGTCTTGCACAGTCTTGGTGGTAATGAAATGAGATCACGGATGCAAAACATTTAGCAGAGTACTTAGGAGGTGTTCAACAAAGTTGACTTTATTGCTAATTTTTAAAATTATTATTTCCTATACATCAATGTCAGTTATGTCAGAGTGAGATGGCAGGTACAGCTTCCTTTGGACCTGGCTTATAAGCCAAAAAGGAAAAGAGATATAATCCATAAAGTATCAGAATCATACTTTACATTGAACATTTCTGGCAGCTTTAGCCCTTATGAAGGTGGGCCAAGACAGTATCTTAGAATGTCAAGATGTAGATCCAGATTCCTCATTGTGCATGGAATGGAGTGAGGGTGCAGCGAGCTGTCTATGGAGTGAAGATTAAGAGTACAGAGAAAGACAGATACCATATGTTTTCACTCTTATGTGGATCCTGAGAAACTTAACAGAAGACCATGGGGGAGGGGAAGGGAGAAAAAAGTTAGAGAGGGAGGGAGCCAAACCATAAGAGACTCTTAAAAACTGAGAATAAACTGAGGGTTGATGGGGGTTAGGAGGGAGGGGAAAGTGGGTGATGGGCATTGAGGAAGGCACCTGTTGGGATGAGCACTGGGTGTTTGTATGGAAACCAATTTGACAATAAATTTCACATTAAAAAGAAAAGATAACCTTCAATTATAAAAAAAAAAAAAAGAGTGAACTCCCATGGAGATAAGGATTACATAGACAGAGAATGAAAAATAAAGGTGTGAATGGGAGTAGGGACATCTGGGTCCTGAGACCCAGTTTCCTCATTTGTAAAATAAAGAGGTGGCATAAGATGTGACATAAAATAAAGAGGTGGCATAAGTGTCTCAGACTGTGGGTTTCCTAACTCTTTATATTTTCTAACTGGGATCAGAGGAAAGAGGAGATAAAAGGAAGAACAGAAGAGGGAGGAACTGAGTGCAATCACTGTGCGAGAGAGCAGGAATGGCCAGGATAAAGGTAGTGATATTTTGTGTCTTTGGTTCATGGACTCTAGCTAATGCTTAATGTCTCTTCCAGGACTTTTTTCTTTTCTTTTCTTTTCTTTTCTTTTCTTTTCTTTTCTTTTCTTTTCTTTTCCTTTCCTTTCCTTTTCTTTTCTTTTTTTCTTTTCTTTTCTTTTCCTTTCTTTTCTTTCCTCTTCTCTTCTCTTTTCTTTTTTCTTCCTCCTCCTCCTCCTCCTCTTCTTCTTCTCCTTCTCCTCCTCCTCCCCCTTCTCCTCCTCCTCCCCCTTTCTCCTCCTCCCCCTTCTCCTCTTCCTCCTCCTCCCCCCTTCCCCTCCTCCTCCTCCTCCTCCTCCTCCTCCTCCTCCTTCTCCTTCTCCTTCTCCTTCTCTTTCTCCTTCTTCTTCTTATTCTTCATTAAGGACCAACAAATAATGAAGTTTCCAAGAAGAATGTGCTCAGCTAAGCAAACATTTACTAAGCAACAACAAGCAGCTATTGTACTAAGTACAAGGGGTATGAGGATGACTAGAATGTGATTCCTGTAGTTTAGTGGCAGGGACAGAGACTATGCTTATAACCTCAACATAATGTGATGAGTCTGTGAAAGAAGCCCAGGAAACATGGAAGCTCTGAGAAAGCAACTTGATGGCAGATGTCAGGAAAGACATCCTCAAGGAGGTGGTACCTCAACTGAGTCGTGAAGGATGAATAGGAGTCTGCCCTGTGAGGACAGATGAAGGACAGTGTATCCACTCAGAACAATGACCTTTGCAATCCTGGTTTATTCCTCTGCATCGCTCCTGGGGCAGCAACATGGAAATCATTCCAAATCGTTGGCTTGGGATGGTTTATTTTGGATGTGCTCATCACTGAGTACATATTTTTCCAGGATTTCTGAGGAGATGGATTTCCATGTGTGCTGTGCTGCAGCGTGTCTCCTCAGGGTGTTTATTTACTGTGCTTTATTCCATAACCTAGCAGGGTGTCACAGCTGGAGGCAGCTGGTGGTAAATAAATAGCTTCCATTACCCAACCCCATTACCACCCTCCATCCTGCTTTGAAAACATGGTCTCAGCCCATGGGTTCCTCCACCCTCAGATCCATTGCAAAGTGTCAAATCCCTGTGGAATTGCAAGAGTGTTTCCTTTTAAAAATGAAAATTAAGAGATAAAGCAAAGGACAACTTAAGGCACCAGGGAATTCAGACTCTAAAAAGATAGGCTTTCCTAGAGAAACCGGATAAAGCATATAGGCTCCTTGATAACAAAACAAAGTCACAAACAAACATAAACAAATCAAATTTATATTGTGGTCTGCTATGAGGGGGATTTGGGAGTGACTCAATAAAACATGGCTTGGTTGGGACTTTCCCATGTGCTTTTTGCCTTCACATATTTTATCTTATGTGTGGTTCTGTGTTAGGTTTGTCAAGCCAGCGATGGATGAATACAGAGCAAATGGGAGGGGCGAAGGCAGGGAATTAGCAACATCTACTTTCTGTCTGTCATGACGCTCGTGTGTTGGAAGTTCTGATATGAATTCACAGTTTTACACCACATCCTTATCTCCAAAACTACAAGAAGTCAATAGCCCAGCCATTTTCACCAGTTCCTTCACACATCAGACTCGCAGGCTTTCTGCTACATACAAGTAAAATGGAGGATATCCCGCTTATGCTGTGTGTGTGTGTGTGTGTGTGTGTGTGTGTGTGTGTGTGTGTTTTGGGTGGTGGGGGGGGTGCATGCAAGGAGAGAGAAGGACTCAGACATTTATTAAGGATCGCCTTCTATTCCTGAGTTAGCAAAATTCAAGAAACCGTTAAAAGCTAGAAGCATACATTTGAAAGTGGACACAGTACTTACCCATTTGGACATTTAAGACTTTAAAAAGGTCAAGGCATTTATCTGAGGGAGGAAAAAAATTGAATATCTATAATTTTCTCTTTACTTGCCATTTAAAAGTTTTTTTTTAATGTTAATTTTAAGACATAGTATGTGCACATTTGCACACAAGTGGGGGAGGGTAAGAAAGAGAGGGAAAGAGCTGTCAGCACAGAACCCCACGTGGCGTTCGATCCCATGAACCATGAGATCACGACCCGAGCCAAGATTAGGAGTCAGATGCTTAACCAACTGAGCCACCCAGGCGCCCCTCTTTATTTCCCATTTAATAGGAGAATTAGTGAGTGAATGATAAACTGGAATGAGAAATTCTTACAGCTTTGCCTTGGTAATATCCTCAGTAATATTCTTTTGCTAGGCAGGCATTTTTCTTGAAGTTAAGCTTGATAAGTCGGAGTGAATAGTTCTTGGCAAGGAACAGATCAGGATAAGACCAAAATATTGTCATAAAAACAGTTTCTATCAGACTCTGAGACATGCAAGTAAGTCGGCTACCAATTCTACCGGCACTTGAGCAATCAGAATGAATCCAGGAGAAAAAAAAAAAAAACTGGAAGCCTTGTAGAAATAAATGCTAGTAAATTTGAATACAATCTCCCTTCTGAGACTTTCCCGTTATCATCATAAACTTAACATCAGATGAGTTCACTAAGAGGTAAGGAGAAAAGGAGAGGGCGCAAGTGAAAGAAAATCTTCATAAAGGAATTGGATGTTCTGCCTTTTGGGAGAGATTCATTCTCCTCTTTGCTCTATAATTTTGTTGTTATTTGTTTATTTAGTTAAGTTTTAATGGCAGACGGTTCTTGGAACCTATGAAGTCTCGATATTACTGGGTACCAAACTTACTTCATGTTGCTGTAAACATTGAGACCAGAAAAGATTAGCCACAGAAATGTCGATGTGTATCTGAATGCTTTCAGAAAGCAACAGGTTAGTGTGTGGGGGGCATATAAGCAAATTGCACATGCCCCCTTCTCTAAAAATGTTCGCTTCCTGGCTTTTTCCAGGCAATTTGAAAATAAATTTACGAGAAAGTCCATGAAGCTTGAGATCCGGCTGTATGTACAGAAAGATGCTTTTATAATATTGAGAATATTGGCTTTTTAAGATATCTGTATATGCCACCATTAATTACATTAATTGCAAGCCATATTGAAGACAAAGACTAAATAATCAAGTAGTCACATTAGAACATTTTGAGTTTTTGCGATTTTGTTTTTGTTTTATCTTTTTGTTGTCAATATATGTTTATTTCACTTACGGAAGATGGGTATTCAGGGTCATAAGTGCTGGTGTGATCAAAACAGAATATCGTTATTTGTGACTTTAGCTTTCTTCCTAAATTTATTGGATTATAGTAGCGCCATGCTCTAGAGGTGCTTATATAATTTGTATCATTCGGCATATTCAGATCTATTGACTTATTCGTAGGTGGTACAGAACAGCATGTATTAAGTTAAATGTTGGTTCCCTCCTCTGCCCCAGCTCTTTTTTCCCCTTTTCTGGCTGGGGAAGTAGAGTAGATTAGGAATCCATAAAGATAAATGGAGGGTGAGATTAGTGAACAACTCCAGGTATGTTTTCTTCGTGTAGGCCAAAGGGATCAGACTTTATCTGCTTTGCAACTCTAAAGGTTTTGAGATCATAGAACATCCCATGACTCATAATCTCACCTAGGCTTTTTCTTTCCTTTCAAGCTCTAATAGCATGGCAAGAATCCTCATCAGTTCCTCTAACAGAAGAATTGCATGTAACCATCTGTTAACTCCTTTGCTCCCATGTTCCTCTTCTTGAGATAGCCGAGTGGCTTCACTACCACCTTGGGCATGTAACCTTGCCTTGCACATTGGGCGGAGGCCAGC
This sequence comes from Panthera onca, assembly GCF_046562875.1. Lineage (NCBI taxonomy): Eukaryota > Metazoa > Chordata > Mammalia > Carnivora > Felidae > Panthera > Panthera onca. The sequence goes on from NC_138346.1 coordinate 176,349,119, forward strand.
CACTCCTACCCTTCTACAGAGTTACCACTGTCGTCTGCCCCCACATTCTCACTGAAGCATGCCATTTCTTACACTCAGTGCCTCTCTGCTGTTAGATTGTCAGATGGTGGGACTGTGTGGTGTAATCTGATCTTTTCTTAGAAGCTCTTGTTGACACTCAGTACCCAAGTGCCTCCTGGGTCAGGGTCAGGGTCAGGGTCACTGAATGTCCAAAGCATTGAGAGTATTATGGCATCCCTATCTCATGTGTAACTCAAAATAAAGTCAAAGTAAGCCACAAAACATAAACTGGTAAGCTAGCCGAAATTAAAATCAGTCCCTCCTTTTAGATCATCCTGGATAACTGTACCCGAGCAAAGCTATTGTACATTGGTTCATTTAAAATTATTCATTTATTCATTCATTCATTCATTCCCTTGTTTAGTCATTCATTCATGTATTTAGTCATTGATTAGGTATTCCTCTTTGAGCTATGGGTTCAGCTGGCTGCTATTAGAAAATCCAGCACTGATTAAGTCTCTCTCAGTCTTGCTCATTCCAATCCTCCCTCTTGGCCATGCTACCTGGTACACGCCTGCCTGCTACAGATTTCCTCTTACCATGCCCTCCAGAAAGATGAATGATCTTAGAAAGGACTTTCTCTCTTGCCTCCTCTCTTGGTGGGGGTGGGGGAGAGAGGAGGTATTTACCCCAGTTAGTACTGAGTGGCTAATTAACCTTATGCCTTCTTGAACCTGGTGAGGTCGGTTTCCTTTTGCCTTGGATCTATGACCAAATTCACCTGATGCCTATATTTTGCAAAACTGTCTAGTGCTCGTCAGGGAAAGGAGGTCCATGGAGAGGAGATCTTGTTGGGGGTCCTTGGGTAGCCAAGGATAAGCTTGAGACCAGCTGGGGTGGGTGGGTCCTGGAGGAGATGGTGCTTCACTGGGACCTGTACGTGTTAGAGGAAGTAGGAGTAAACACAATTTCTCACCCATGATTAGGACTTTATAAGGCTTTCACATAATTTTCTAAGTATATTTTCACCACAGTTAATTTCACACTATCCTAATACTATCCCTATTTTGTAGATGAGGTATTAAATCCCAGAGAGCTTGGGTGACTCCCAAAGTTACCCAGATGGTAGAGAGAACTTCATCGACTTGATGGTTTTGTCAAAGGCTGATCCATATTTGCGATCCAGTTTGGCCCATTTCGCTTTATAAAACTTTTTTTAAAGGACTGTTCTTTGTTCCTTGAATTTATTTAAGTTATTTGTACATATTTGTATTTATGTTCCATCTTACTCCAGACAAGATTTAAGCAAGCACACACATATCCCAAATGAATATGTGGGAACTGCATTTTTGAGAGATTTTGAGCCCAAAACCTCAAACGATTTGTTTAGTTTTTGGTCAACAACAAGGGCACTTGTATTTCCATCAGTAGGTTTGGGGGCTGGTTTGCTTTCGCAGGGGTCTGAGTAATGTCTAGCAAGGCCTCTTCTGTTGAAGCCCAAATACACTCACGTTGTACACTTAGACCCAGTCAGAGGAAGCCAAGACCCAGGAAGGCTGCCAGATGTTTTCACTGCCATTTCATGGAAAGCTAGGCTTTTAATTTTTGTTTGCTTATTTGTTGAGCTGTAGAAGGGAAGTTTGAACAAGGCCCATTCCAGGGCAATGAAGGGCAGAATGCTAAGAGGTACTGATGAAATACATGACTGATCTCTGTGTGGGTCACGGTTTTGCTGTGTGATAACCAGAAAAACCTGAAGTCCCTGGAGGACAGGAGGGACAGGACCCTGGTTTTGGCTCTGTCACTTGGATAGCTATTGGACTGCTGGGCAAGTCACAGTCCTTAGGGAATATGGCTTTGCAGCCAAGGACATGGGCCCTGGAATTAGTGCTGGGCTTGAATCGTGCTTCCATGTTAGGCAAGGTGCATCCTATCCCTGATCCCCAGGTTCTTCATCTATAAGTGAGGATCATATCTTATTGAACTCTTGTTAGAAATTAATGATATAATGGGGCGTCTGAGTGGCTCAGTTGGGTAGGTGACCAACTCTTGATTTCAGCTCAGGTCATGATCTCACGGTTCATGAGTTTGAGCCCCGCATCGGGCTCTGCTGTCAGCACGGAGTCGGGTCCTCTGTCCTCCTCTCTCTCTGCCCCCTCCCACTAGCGCTCCTACGCACAATCTCTCTCTCTCTCTCTCTCTCTCTCTCTCTCTCTCTCTCTCTCTCTCCCCCCTCCCTCCCTCCCTCCCTCAAAAAAAGAATTAATGATATAACCTAGGTAAAGCGTTTAGCACACTGTCTGCCACTTTACTGAAGCTCAGTTCTTTTGTCTACACGTGAGCCATAGGAAGCCTCTGGCTTTGATGTTCTTGGGATCCATAGTGTTGCCAGGATTGCTCTGGGCCACGTGCTTTCTCAAACGGCTACCCTTTTCTTGCCACTGAATGCTTCTCAGGGCTTTCCTTGTCTTTTTGCGTTGCTGTGACAACTAAGGCACCAACTTGAGGGGAGCCTGTCTCCGTGTGAATAAACACATTGATGGTATGTATGTATCTTGGACGAGGACTTGTGGTCTGTGTCACCAAGGAAGCAATTTCCAGTGAGTCACAACGTCAGCCACTGGCGTTTGGGCACTGGAGGTGAGAAAATGCAAGGGGTGTATGTTTTAGGGGGCTTTTGCTGCCTTTTTTTCATGCTTGCTTGTGCTGACCCCTCACAGAAAATGTCTTCTCCCCTGTTGCTCTGTATCTCAGTCCCACTGAGAGGCAGTAGGGAGAGGAAGAGCAGGTGGCGCTTTGTAGTCAGACACCCCTGGATTCGGTCCTATTTATGCTGTTATCGCCCAGTGCAACCTTGGACACGTGGTAAGCTATTTTGACTTCTCTGAGGCAGTGTGCCTGATTGTTAGAGCATGGACGATAGAACCAGAGTATTTGGTTTTAAATTCTGTCTCTACTGCCTATTGACTCTGTGACCTTCAACATGTTACTGACCTTGCTCTCAGTTTCCTCACACTTGCAATGGGGATAATAATAGCACCTCTCCCATTGCTTGTTATAAGGATTAAATAAGACACACACACACACACACACACACACACACACACAATAAATGATAAGTAGGAATATGTACATATATACATATGTATATATATCATTTATTATATACATTTTTATTTATGTAAATATATATATGCATATAGCAGTTACAACAGTGTTCAGTGCATAGCTAATGCTAAATAAAAGTCAGCTCTCACCATAATCATCATCATTAAATTCCTTACTTGTAAATAGGTGATGATAATCCTGCTTCACAGAGTTGTGGAACTGCCTTATCTTTATTCACGCTCTCAGCCCAGCTCAGCTAGTCAGCTTCCTTCCTTCCTTCCTTCTTTCCTTTCTGCCTTCCTCCCTTCCTTCCTCCCTCCCTTCCTTCCTCCCTCCCTTCCTTCCTTCCTCCCTCCCTTCCTTCCTTCCTCCCTTCCTCCCTCCCTTCCTTCCTCCCTTGCTCCCTCCCTTCCTCCCTCCCTCCTTTCCTCCTTCCTTTCCTCCCTCCCTCCCTTCCTTCTTTCCTTCCTTCCTCCCTTCCTTCCTTCCTTCCTTCCTTCCTCCCACCCTTCTTTCTTTCCTTCCTCCTCCTTCCTTCCTTCCTTCCTTCCTCCCTCCCTCCCTCCCTCCCTCCCTTCCTTCCTTCATTCCTTCTTTCCTTCCTCCCTTCCTTCCCTCCTCCCTCTCTCCCTTCCTTCTTTCCTTCCTTCCTTCCTTTCTTCCTTCCTTCCTCCCTTCCTACCTTCCTTCCTTCCTTCTTTCCTTCCTTCCTTCCTCCCTTCCTTCCTTCCTTATATCCTTCCTTCCTTCCTTTCTCCTTCCTTCCTTTCTCCTTCCTTCCTTTCTCTTTCCTTCCTTCCTTCCTTCCTTCCTTCCTTCCTTCCTTCTTTCCTCCCTTCCTTCCTTCCTTCCTTCCCTCCTTCCTTCCTTCCTTCCTTCCTTCCTTTTTTTCTTCCTTCCTTCCTTCCTTCCTTCTTTACTCCCTCCCTCCCTCCCTTCCTTCCTTCTTTCCTTCTTTTCTTCCTTCCTTCCTTCTTTCCTTCCTTCCTTCCTTCTTTCCTTCCTCCCTCCCTTCCTTCCTTCCTTCTTTCCTTCCTTCCTTCCTTCCTTCCTTCCTCCCTTCCTTCCTCTCTTTCTCTTTCTCTCTTTCTCTCTTTTTTACTTTCTTTCTCTCTCTTTCCCTCTTTCTTTCTTTCTTTCTTTCTTTCTTTCTTTCTTTCTTTCTTTCTTAACTCGAGGGTCTTTTTATTTTTCCCCCAAACATTACTGTCTCAGGACATAAATTCAGATCAAGAAACAGTACGATTAGGACAATAGAATGTGGAGAACAATAGTTTAGAGTAATATATAAAATGTTTTTAGCTGGTTGAAAACAGAGCCATAAGAACTTTTTTCAAGAGTAAGAAAAAAAGGAACTTAGATTGAAAATCATATGAACAACCCTTTCAGCAATTCTGATAAATGCAGAAGCATGAGAAAACAACACAGACAAGACTTTTGCCCATAATAGTATTTTGTGATAGAAAATTTGTTAGACAAGTCTGGTCTTATTCATTGTTAACCATACTTGCATAAAATAATTGCATTTCATCATGCTCTCTTAGCTAACCTAAAGGATTTCTGATCCTTCTGGCCCACGTCAGTTACCTCTTTTGCCATCTTTGTATCCCCAGCATGTGATACCTTTTAGTAAAAGTTAAATAAATTTTCTTAAAAGGATAATTAGGATCATCATTTTATACTTTCCTTTAAAATCCAAGCCTCAGCTCAGATCTACCTTTGCCTCACTGGAAGCCTGCCTAGGTTCTCCCACAGCAACTCTATCTCACCTTTCTTTATGTGCCTGGATGGGAATAAAAGCTATTATGGGAAACACAGTTTGCTCTTGATTAATAACCAAGATGGAAAGCTGTCCGCAAACATCCCTACTCCTGTCTTGCCTACAGCTGAGATTTCCCAGTCCCCCTTCCATTAGGTGTGACCATGTGACTAAGTTCCCTCCAAAGGAACATTAGTGTAAGTGAAGACTCCACACACAGCCCTGGCCCACACCAGCCTCCTACACTTTTTTCTCCATACTCATTCTCTCTCCTGGTCCCCTGAGATGTCCACGCCTAGGACAACCTTGGGAGCCACAAAGTAAATACTGTAGGCCTCCATCAGTATGGAGGAGAGAGGCCTTTAAGTGGGCAACAAGTCCATTTCAGTGGTGTTAAGCCGCTGCAATTTCGTCTGTTACCACAGCCTAGCCTAATACAATGCTGGACACACAAATCAAATTTTTTTGTGTGTGTCCACTAGTTCAACTGAGCTACCAGAGTGAGGGATAATGAAAATTAACATTCCTTTTGTGCTCACTAAGTACCATAACTAATACTTGGCAAGTACATTGCTTAATTCCTTCCATATAATTTATCTTGGAAGCCCCTAGTCCTAGGTATTGTGATCGTCGCTTAACGTGAGGGATCTGAAACAGAGAAAGGTAGTGTAAATTGCATAGCAAGTAAATGAGAGAACTCATATGCAAAGGCAGATGTGAGGAAGTCCAAAGCTCTTTTGCCTAACCCATGTTGCTCATGAAAGGATGTCTAGTTAGTTGCTCTATTCCATGGATGTTTAATGGGGGCCAAAAAGCATCATATAAATTGAGACATGTCAGCCTTATTTTCAGAACGTTTGAATAACCAATTTTTTAACCACATACCCTTAAGACTATTGCATGAGAAGTCTCCACTCCTGCAGAGGAATCATCTGTCTCATTTGGCTTAATGTTAACATGGTGGCTCTCTAAAGAGCCTGGTATGTGGTCTGGTGCCAGGTCAGAGCAGCTGACCACAGCTTTCCTGGCTGTTTTTAGGGTTCGTGACCTTCCTGGCTTCAGTCATACCCCTCAAAGTAGTTGCCTTGTCTACATTCCTTGGTTTTTCCATATAAACAGGACACCCTAGGCCACTTATGCAACTTTGAAGAGAGGTTTCTAAACACTGAGACATCTGTAAGTCTCCTTTCTGCCACTTGACTTACTGGAGTGCTGCGGTTAGGAAACCAGTCTTCCTCCAGCTGGGTCACCTTGGGCACATCTCTAGGCTTTTGTGTCTACCTCTGCAAAAGAAGAAGCTGGTCTAGAGCTGGGCTTTTAAAACAGTTACCACCAAAGACACTATTTGGCATAATACTTGGTCTCAAATACCCCTGAGTTTTCTGTAACCAAAGAACCATGTCTCATCTTTAGTACCTAATGCAATGGCTGGCACAAAACTCATGAGTTTACTAGGTATTTACTGATGGGATTAGAGTCTGCAAAACTTCATTAAGCTCGGTAGTCATCAGTGCTCTTCACCAAATATTTGAGATGCTCTCCCCTTCCAGACACTGTGAGTTGGGATCACACTGCCAAGTGCCCTTGTGGCTGGGCCCAGCCAACTGACTTGTTCTGGCTGGCATGCTGTAAGAAGAAGGTTAAACGTTTCATCTCCAGTGCCAGATTCTCAAGAATTCTTATTTCTCTCCATGGGAAGAAGGACCCAATGTTCTAGGTAGGAGTTGCTTGATCGGCCTGGGTCCCGGGATGAGGACAGCGATGCCGAGCAGAGCCCTGGGCTGACCCAGTGGACGTGTCCTGGAAGCCCAGATACACTTCTGCTGGTTGAAGGCCCTGAGGTTTGGGGTTGTTCGCTATCATAGTGTGATCTGGCCTGTCCCAACTGATTCTGTAAATTAGATCATAACCAATTGGCCTTCCCATTGTTAATAATCACAGAAATTTATGTCTTATGTTCAGAGCCTCTAACAAGAAGGAACCAATTGGTGTGATTACTGATAACATTCCTGCCAAACCCAAAGCAATGGCATCATTTCAATAGCAATAGTCACAACAGGATAGTTTTATCCCACTTACGAATCTAATTTCTGTTGGCTTTTTAAACCTCGTGTGTATGACGTAGACGCGCGTTACTACTTTTGGTCTTGTTTTTATTCAGGGCGCCCCATTTGGATATCTCTGGCCTAATGTGTCCCAAGGCCTTTCTTGTCTGGCACACTGGAAGGAACATGCTGTTTGGAAGCAGAGAGTAAAGTCCTTTGACCTTTCTTAATCCACTTCCTTGCTTCTAAAGGACGAAAATACCACGTCTGTGCGTTGTCATGAAGATCAAATGAAATGTTATATCTGCTACACTTCAAGCAGCATGCAGCCCTCATGTGCTTGGTTCCCTGAATGCGTTAGGTGCCTTTTGGTTTTCAAGTGTGGGTGACTGTGTTGCCATGTGTCCTGCACAGTTCTGGTTTCTGCTACTTGTTCTTACGTAATTATGAATAAGGTTTCCTTTCCGTCTCAGAGATCCCTGTTTTGAGATCAGGAGCCTGTGGCTCTCAGCTCCAAGAGCTAATCCTGGAGCACCACGGTTCTGTGGTCTCCAGGGTCGCACACATCAGGGTCCATGCAAACCGCTATTGTCTGTGAGGTTCCTTTGGTCATTCAATAACCATTCTCTCCTACAAGGTGTGCAAGATAGACATGCTTTATCCTGAAGTTTTCACATTAATGGGATAGCACACCTCTACTTCTGTCAGAGGCATAGAAGTAAAGGCTGGTGAGGACCCAAAGATCATACTATCAATTTTCTCTGGAGAAATAGGCCATAGGGGAGAAGTGGCTTGTCTCAGATCACATAATAATTGCAAGGCCAGCTGTCATGTCTCCCCGTGTCATGCTCCTAATATTTTTGCTAGCCTGGCAATGTTTGATTGTTTGAGCCCTGGGATGGGGTTACAGGTATACCAGGTACTTTCCACCTGTAATGTATGGCTTACAGTGTCTAACTCCTGGAGTTGAGAATGTTTAGTGAGTTAAAGCATTTGGTGTCCTCACAGCATGCATGGAACACAGTGAATGTGTAGGAAACACCGCCTGCCTTCTGTTGTTACCATCAATCTTCCTCACCATGGTTTCCAGCCATGGGCATTGTTGTTTTGTTAGATCCATCTCTCTGGATCTCTTTGCAAATTCTTTTTTTTGACATTTTATTTATTTTTGAGAGAGCGCGAGTGGGAGAGGGGGAGAGAGAGAAAGAGACACAGAATCCGAAGCAGGCTCCAGGCTCTGAGCTGTCAGCACAGAGCCCGACGTGAAGCTCGAACCCACAAGCCAGGAGATCATGACCTGAGCCAAAGTCGGACGCTCAACCGACTGAACCACCCAGGTGCCCCTGCAGATTTTTTATAATCAGTTCATCTTATTAAAAATGGGGCAGGAAGTGGCTGAGGAGAATCTGGTCATTTCCTCCCATAATGCACTGTGCAAACCTGAAAGTTAATAATAAGATAATGACTATGGGCACAGACTCCCAACATCCACACTGCCTGGGGTCACATCCTCACTTTGTCACTGACCATGTGACTTGAGTAAGTTCCTCCATTTCTCTGTGCCCCTGTTTTCTCGTCTATGAAATGAGGTGGTTATAATAATACCACAAAGGGTTGTTGGGATGGTCAGTGAGCTAATATGAATAATATACTTGGAACATTGTCTAGCACATGGTAGATGCTGTGTAATGCCAGATTTTTAAAAAATTGTCATCGCATGTGCTGTTTATTCTTCTCTATCTTTCTCTGCCCGGGGCAGAGGGGAATCATTTACAACCCTGTTTCTCCATCAAGTTGTCTTCTCTCTTTTCCCCAAGTTCTCTTGCAGACTTTGACAATTCACACTCACCAACATTACCTGGCTATAATCATACCAGATTGCATTATTTACTTTTTCTTTCTTTTAACTTTTTAACATAATGTCAGACTTATAGAAAAGTTGCAAGAATAGGGCAAAGAATGCCCGTGTCTCAATTTGGGTTGCTCTAATAAGGCAACAAGATTGGGAGACTTAGAAACAACAGAATTTGTTTTTCACATCTCTAGAGACTGGGAACTCCAGGATCATAGGGCCGGCATGACTGGGCTCCAGTGAGGGCTAGTTGCCTGATTGCAGACTGCCGATTTCTCTTTGCATTCTCCTTTGGCTGGAAGAGAGAGAGAACAAGAGAACTATCTTATTACTTTTGTAGGGCACTGATCCCGTTCAAGAGGTTCCCACCCTAATGACCTCATCTGATGATCCTAGTTACCTCCCAAAGACCCCACCTCCTGACACCATCACAGTGGAAGGTAGGGTTTCAACCAATGAATTTTGAGGGGAACACAGTCAGTCCATAATATCCTTTGTACCCTTTCCCTAGATTCCCCAAATGCTAATATCTTACTACATTTGTTTTTTTATTTTCTCTTTCTCACTCCAGTGTTTTCTGAAGCATTTGAGAATATGTTGCAGACATGATACTCCTTTATCCCTAAATGCTTCAGTGTATGTTTTTTTTTTTAAAAAGGACATTCTCTTTCATAACCACAGTATAGTCAGCAAAATCAGAAAACTAGCATTGATGCAATGTTATTATCTACAGACCTTATTCAAAATTCACCAATTGCTCCAGTAGTCCTTTATAGCAAAAGGACTATTGGACTAAAAGGACTATTTACTGTCACATCTCTTCAGTCATATTTAATCTGGAGCAATTTCCTTGAGTCTTTCTGTGTCTTTCATGATATTGACACTGTTGAAGTGTACAGGTCAGTTATGTTATGGAATGTTCTTAACTTTGATTTTATCTGATGTTAACTCATGATTAGATCCAGATCATGCATTTTTGGCAAAAATATCACAGAGTGATGTTGTGTTCTTCCTAGTGCTTCATGTCAGGAAGTATCAAATTGTCCCATTACTGATGTTAACTTTGATCCCTTGGTTTTAAGGTGGTGTCTTGCCAGTTAGCTCTGAAATGTCTATTTTCCTTTTTGTAATTTAGTGACATTTGGGGAGATACTTTGAAACTGTGCAAATACCCTGCTACCCCTCAAACCTTTACCAATTAGTGTTCACATCCATTGATAATTCTTTCCTGAATCAACTGTTATTGTTATGGTTGTCGAATGGTGGTCTTCCAAATGTAGTACTTTTTCTATTTTTCTTAGTTGGCTTTCTACAGTAAGGAAGAGCTTTTTGTCCCCTGTCATACGGACTCGTGTTTGTAATTTTTTATTATTCCATTGGCTATCTATAATCTCTACTATATTTATTTGTTTGGTACTCCTATTGTATCACTGGCCACCTCTGGTCATTTTCAAGTCTGTTTCAAAAAGCACTTCTTCAGGAAGCCTGGTGCAGTCCATTCCAGCCAACTTGGTAGCTTGCTCCTTTGTGTGCCTCTGGATTATGTACTTTCCTCTCTTTACACATGTCTATTGTTTGGTTGTACTCGTTGGTTTCTATTTCTATTAGCTTGTGAGCTCTTGAGTAGAAGAATAGTGTCTGATTCATCTCCATATCCACAATGCTTAGTGCAATAGCTAGCACAAGGGGGAAATTCAGTTCATCTTTGTTAAAAGCATGGAAGGAGGAAAGAAAAACAGTGCTTAGGTTCCTACCAGTCTGCCTCAATCCTTTTTGAGGGAACTCATTTCAACTAGCAAAAAGGAAATTATCTATTAATGTTCAGAGCAGGCTACTGTATGCCTTGCAATAGCAAAGCCAAATCAACGTGGATTAAATTGTTGACATGTTTGAACTTAACATAAGTGTTTTCCCCCATTTTAGAGGCTTTCTGCCAACTCTGATCTCATATCCTTACAATTTCTTTACCGTTAGCTTGATACGGTGTTGTTTTCTCTATCAGTTCTTCATTCATTAAGAATGTCTTTCCCCAAAGGTGAAATAAAGGGGGTGTTATCAACCCTTCCGTTGGAGGTGGTGAGTCTATTGAAAGGGGCCTGGTCTCTTGATCAAGGGAAATTGGCTAGTTTCCTGTCTGTACAGCTAGACGTGTGACTGTGGGTGAATTACTTTAAACTCATTGGACTTTTGTCTCCTTCACTCTAAAATGGAGATCATAACACTGGTGATGCAAAGGATTATCTTGGGCTCTAAATGAGGTAACCTACAGGAAATCACCTTGAAACTCTCTGGAGCTTCTGAACCTTGCATTTGGAGTTCCGTTTGTCTGAGATGCCCTACCTGCTCTCTGCTGACTCTGTATTGGCAAACCCCTCCTCATCTCTCAGAACTCTGCTTATGTATCATCTCCTTGCATGTACCTCCTTGGACAACATATTGTACCCCTCTGATCTCTGTTTTGTCTGGATACAACAGAAAAGGTGCGCTGGGATGTATACTTTCATTCATAAACTACACACTGAATAGGTGCCCTGATCTGCACCTGTGTGCTTATCTCTTCATAGTCCTGGTATGTATTTCTTTGCATAGTAACACCCCCCAGTTAAACGTTCAATCCTTTGACTATAAAACTATGCTTTGGCTCTCTCCCCCTCTGAGGAAAAGGCATTTTACCCCCCAAATCCTCCTGCTTGGACTTAGCTTCCATGTGAGACACTCATTCCAAGTTCACCCTAACCCAGTGGATTTCCCCTAGATTTGGGAAGAAGAAAACTGTTGTAGATGGCAAGATAGACTGCAGAGGCAAGAAAATATGTATTAAAAGGGTAGCAAATACTTTAACCAGGCATTTAAAAAAGGAGCCAGGTGGGGCACATCAAAATTTTTCTTTTGTTGTCCATCACTAATAAGGAAATACTCATCCCCCTATACCCCACTTTTGGAGATTCATTGGTAGTAGGTTCACGGTATGCTGTATTGAGAAGGATTTTTAATTGTTCCTAAGATGGAATGGAGTAATTGATTTGTGGTGTCTGTTGAGGACACAGAAAAGGGGGGAGTAGCAGTGTGTGTGTGCTATTTGTGCCATCCCTGATCTAGGCCAACCTTTTACACTACCAATGAATCTTATTGCCCTTCTTAGGCTAGATGTTCTTCCTGGTCCTTGACGGTTTTACATTCTCAGAGTCTGGTACCTCTCTTTCAGATGGACATGTGGGAAAGATGCTCTCCAAAGGTGGGGAGGAATTGGGGATGATGGACGCTATTCCTGCCACTATGTCACTCCTGAATTTTCATCACTGCGGTCCTGATTTGACAAGTGATTTAGCGTCCAGGCTGGGGAAGGACTAATGGATGAATCAATCCTCTGTGCATGGCCATTGGGCAGGAAATTAATAAGAACGCTGGCTGACATGATCTATGGGACTGTAAGCTCATTATGCCTGATTAGCTTCCAGCCTTTCATTCCCTCTGACAGCCACAGGGCTGCAAGGTTTCCAATGGCAACCATTTCCCTTTCTCTAATTGATTGCTAGGTCTCTAGCCATGAAACCAGACCCTTCCACAGACTGTCAGAGTGGGACTTTTCTGCTTCATGTTACCTCTCCTTTTTGGCATTGGGAAGGTGAGCTCATGGGTTGTCTAAGTGGTGTTGACAGTGAAGCCCTTTGAACTCAGGAAACAAAGTTCAGAGGGGTCAGTTCAGTTCAGTAGATCAAGTTCTTATCGAACAACTTACTATGTGCTGACATCTGTGTTCAGCATGGAGATGGCAATAGAAGTAGATCATGTGAAGCAGAAAATGGAGGAGAAGTATTTTAATTTATGTAACAAAGTTATGAAGTATAGTGGCACCAAGCGAGTACAGTGGCACTTTGTTAGGAACAAAGGGGCTGGAGAGAAGTAGGTAAGATAGATAAGAGTGCTAGAAATCTATTCGATTTGGGGCATTTGGGTGGCTCAGTCAGCTAAGTGTCTGACTCCTGATCTTGGCTCAGGTCATGATCTCAGGGTCGTGAATTAAAGCCCCACACTGTCAGTGCAGAGCCTGCTTGGGATTTTCTCTCTCTTGCTGTCTCTGCTGCTCCCATGTGCTCTTGCTGTCTCTCTCAAAATAAATCAACAACAAGAACCACCACCCAAATCTATTCAATACATATAAAATTAATATATAATTACATTAATATAATTCAAAGGATATTCAGTAGAATGCAAAATGAATTGATGTGTCTATAGAAATAGACTTTAGTTATGTGTATGTACATTTATATGTATTTTCTGAAAGCATCCATCATATCTACTACACCCTTAAAATTGGGCTAACCTCTCTCTGGAATCTCCATGGTGCTGAACACTCAATCACCCATTCTTCTTCCCCCAAAACACACACTTTTTTATATTTTTATTTATCTCAAAATGTTTTACTTTTTTTATCTTGTTTTTCACATAGCCATAGATTAGCCTACACCTGTCATTCTGAAGATGATGTATGGGCCAAGATTTCCATTTCAATAGAGATGAGAATGCCAACAAACAGCAGGTAAAATGAATTCCAACACATATTACCAGCCATTTTCATGATGATTATTCTTATGAATGTGGGTTCTAAACAAATCCACTTGAGTGTGTTGTTGATGATTCTTCTCCCATAGTCAACTACAAGGAGACTTCTGAGAATACCCTGGTAGAGTAGGAAGGAAGTGGGTTTTAGCATCAGGCATAAACTCAAAAGTTACTGCTTCAGAGACGTCTTCCTTGATCCCACACGCAAGGTCAGGTTCCCTATTGCATGGGAAGTGTATTGATTGAAACTGTGGCTCTGAAAGCACTCTATAAGTTGTAAAGGGCCATGCAAATGCGAATAACTATTATCTACTTCTAGGACATGATGAGAAGGGAATAAAATGGTAAGTTAGGCTTCTCCTTATCTCTGGGTTAGGGCTGGTTTCATTTTGGCCTATGGAAAAGGGTGAACTTTTATTCTTCCTCCCACCATTCATGGCCACCCACAGGGGACCTCATTAGTGACTAAGTTTGTACTTGCCACACCCCCAACTTGGCCCAAGAAGTAATAGGCTCTGAAAACATGGCCTTAGAGCAATTCAGACATGAATTTGAATTTAATCACATTTAAAGGATAACAATCAGACAGATGTGCCTGGCTTCCCCAAAACTGTCTCTCAGTGACTTCACAAGAAATGAATATCTGAAATCCTGGGAAGTACATTGGTCTGGACACATTTTGTAAGTCTTAGTCCTCCAGGTAAAAGGGAAGCAGAGGACCACACTCTTTCACATTCATCGGTATCTTGTCATAAGCAAGATGTTGTGGCCCAAGTTTTATTGAAAAGATTTTTTATTTATTATTAATTTTTTTTAATGTTTATTTATTTTTGAGACAGAGAGAGACAGAGCATGAATGGGGGAGGGTCAGAGAGAGAGGGAGACACAGAATCTGAATCAGGCTCCAGGCTCTGAGCTGTCAGCACAGAGCCCGACGCGGGGCTCAAACTCAGGGACCGTGAGATCATGACCTGAGCTGAAGTCGGACGCTTAACCGACTGAGCCCCCCAGGCGCCCCTGAAAAGATTTTTTTAAAAGATTTTTCTAAATATTTTACGATGCTGTTTTTTCCTCTCTTTCTTTCCCAGGGATCATGGAGGGTGGTGTGGTTTAATTTCCATGTGAACTCAAGGGAGCTATTTCATGTCTGTGATGCTGTTTCCTTATATATAAAATGGGGATCAAAATCCTTCCCCTGCCCACCTCTTAAAGTGGTTTGTGGAAATGAGTGAGCAAAGAGAGATAAAATCCCTTAAAACTCTGTGAAAATGTAAGGATTCTTTATTATCAGGTGTCTTTGGGGGGGAAGGGAGGGTACATGCTGTCTTAGCAGGTCAGCACTGATGTTTTCAAAATCAAGTTGACACCGATAAAATTAATAGCCCCATCTTGACATGCTCACTGGTCAAGAACAGTATGAACAACAGAGCACTGGCTGACCCACTCACCCTGCCCCATCCCGCTTCCTCCAAGTGCATATTTGTGGGTTGTGACAGCTCGAACTGAGAAGTGATCAGCTTTTCTTTTCTTTTTTCTCTTTTGTTTTTTTTCATACAGTAGATCAACCTACATCTGTCATTCTAAATAAGACTTAAAGGCTGGAATTTCAATTTTAATGGTGATAGTGAGAGCACATTACTATTGAATGCATCTGATTTAGCTAAATATTACTGGCAGTAACTTTATGATAATCATTCTGAGTATGGAGCTCAAAGAAATTGACCAGATAGCTTTGTTGGTGGTTCTCTTTCCTGTAGATGGCCAAGCAGAGTTTTGCTCCTATCTTGGCAGGGGAGAAAGGAGATAGGTTTTAGTTTCAGGCGGTTCTGAGTTCCAGCCTTGATCAAATTACTTTTCTAAGTATGTATTGTAATAAGGATACATTTGTCCTCAAAAATGTTCAGTTGTATTTTCATATCTTATAAACCTTGTTGCCTGCAGGCCTTCTCACTCTTGAAGCAACGAATTTCAGAGCCTTGGGGAAAAGCCAAGGACCTTCCTAAAATAACAGGGCCATTGCTCGGTTTTGACTTAAAACTTAGATATTTGTTTGAGTCCGCAGGAAGCTAAATGCTTAAAACTGAGTTTTATGGAGGAAGAATGTACCAGTTAGGATTTGTATTTGATTGCATGTAACACAACCCTGGCTACTAAGACTGACCCATTTTTGTTTGTTTTTGGTTTTTCCACACAACAATGAATCCAGAGGCCAGTAGTCCAGAACTAATGCGGTGGCAATGTAATGCTGTTTAGGACCCCGCGATGGTTGGTATTGTGTCCACTTGGGTAGGCTATAGTCCCCAGTTATGCACACAAACACTAATCTTGTGCTGCGAAGGTATTTTGTAGATGTGATTATCAAGTGTATAATCAGTTTACTTTAAGCAAAGAAGATTATCCTAGATAATCTGGGTGGGTCTCATTTAGTCATTTGAAAAGCTTTAAGAGCAGAACTGAGGCTTTCCTGATGAAAAGAAATTTCACCTGTGGATTGCAGCTTCCTCCTGTGCCCCAGTGTTCAAGCCTGTCCTTCCCGATGGGCTGCCTTACGGGCTGCAGACTTGCCTAGACAGCCTCCACAATCACCCAAGTCCATCCTTTGCAGTCCGAGCCCTTGCCCCAACTCCACCTCCCCGATGGTTCTGCTTGTCTACCGGAACCATGCCTGATACAGACCCAGGCTCCTGCTACCCTTCTCTGTTAACCTCCTCGGTGCTTGCGAGCTGGCTGGTGCATTGCGAGGCGTCATGTCTGCATTCCTGGCAGGAAGAAGCGGGAAAGCAAAAGGGCAGAAACCGAAAACAAATGCCAGTTGAGCCTGCTTTTTGTTTTTGTTTTCGTTTTTTAAAGGAGAACCCTACCCAGCACCTTCCACTCCTAGCTCATTGGCGAGGCCTTGGCTCCATGGCCAGCCCCTGGCAACCTCTGGGTCTGGGGAGGAGAGCACTTTCCACTGGGCATCTATAGTCAGGAAGAACAGGGGAATTGGTATTGAGTTGGCAACCACAGAGAGAATTTTCTAAGTTCCTTTATCATATGAAGGACCAAGCCCCAACATCTGAAGTCACAGTTTCTTTTGTAATTGTAGAAAGGCTACTCCTTTCACCTGTGGCAACCAGGCCCTGCGGCTTGTTGCCTTAATGTGGAAGAACATATGTGCAGGAAATGAGAACCCTGCAGCCTCTGCTTCCAGCTGGACAGACTCTGGGAAGTAGGAGAGACAGGCTGATTGTGCCTTGACCTCTCTCTGCCTCTCAGCCCAGAGTGGGGAGCAGTAGTAGGTGTTAGGTGAGTGATACAGGGGGGTGGGAGGGGGGAAAGAGGCACTCCTCTTGGCTTACGTGTACACAATACAGAGGCAGAGGGAGGAACAGAACTTGGCTTTGCCAAGCCACCTGTGCTTCCTGTGTGGTATGATCAGGTGACTCAAATTTCCCATAGGACCCTTGGGAGGCACGGAGAGTCACGGAGTTGAGACTCAGCAAGCTTGTTACAAGATCTGCTGCAGCAAGGGGGAGAGACGGGGGCAGGACGGAGACCATGGAGCACACTGGAGGAGAGGCCTTGGTGAAATCTGAGGTGTCAGAGATAAGGCTGAGTAGTTAGCAAGTGCTCCAGGCCCTTGAGAAGCTGAGGGGGTGGAGGGAGAGAAAGACCTAGAGTTGCCCACTTGCTGCCTTCAGCAGCAGAGGACAGGGCTGGGCCCAAGCACAGGAACTCTTGCTAGTAGCAATAGCCGTGGCCATCCAGGGTCGAAGAGACCAGTGATGAGCTGAGGGTACCCGGCAGATAACCCTCATTCCACGCTGCTGCCTCGGACCTTCCTTCCAAGTACTATTTTCAAGAGGAGCAGGAGGACCCATATATAAAGACCTGAGTCAATTTCACCTACAGAAAACTAAACACTGATCACAGAGGACTGTGAACATTATTGCACTAGGCTAGAAGTATAGCAGACTGGATTGGAATATAGTCCCTTTCCCAACTAGCCAGTGGATGGAGACTCATGGATAGTGAAACTCCAGCGAATCCAAGAGGAGATGAAATGTATTTCTTTACACAGCAGAATCTGCGTGTCCTTCTGCAACCCCCTTAACGTGTAAAAAGAGGATGATGCTGTGTACCTCCTGAGGTGGTTGAGTAGAATGTAGGGGCGCCTGTGTGGCTCAGTCGGTTGAGCGGCCGACTTCGGCTCAGGTCATGATCTCGCGGTCTGTGAGTTCGAGTCCCGCATCGGGCTCTCAGAGCCTGGAGCCTGTTTCAGATTCTGTGTCTCCCTCTCTCTGACCCTCCCCCGTTCATGCTCTGTCTCTCTCTGTCTCAAAAACAAATAAACGTTAAAAAAAAAATTAAAAAAAAAAAAAAAAGAATGTAAATGAAATCGTACCCGCTCTGTAAAGCAGCAGGTGCGCAAGGCACAATTAATATGGTAGCTTGACGTCAGTTACCTGTGCTTGCTAGCAAGCGGGGCTTCGTGCCATCCTTGGATGGCAAGATGGTGAAGGGATCCAAGAGCACATCTCACCCCCAACTCCATTGTCACATTTGCTACCCCCGATTCTCCTCCTCCCATCACCCATATTTGTTATTGTATCACCTCCTTTCTTTTCTTTCCTAGTGCATCAAAATGCTACTTACGCATTTCAATTTGTTTATCTTACATTTCTGGAAGGCAAGAGCCATATCCTGTTTCTTTAAAACTCAGGCACATAGTAGACATGTAACAATTAATTGATTATTTAGGTCGTTACTTCCTTGGAGCCTGCAAAGTTAGCTTTTAGACACCCACTGTGGCCAATCCATGAAAGGAAAATAGTTTGTAGAACGTATTTCTCCTTGCAATTTAATCCATTAATGTAATTTGCTCATTTTGTTTTACTTTTCAAACCCAGTGGATTATTAGCACTTACCTCAAATACCACCTTTAAGGTAGTATATGTGAATCAGGATTTAAATATGTGATTTAGTCTTATAGTACAATGCTTATATTTTATTATAAAACAAGTTCCAAAACTACCACCTCCAAGAATTCCATTTGTTAACCTTGCTTTCACTGTGATCTGTTTTCCAAATTCTTTCTTTCATCTTAGTGTTTTAGAAGAGTGAAGCTTTCCTCTCACCTCAGGCCCATTGTAACTGGTAAGAAGGTCCAGAATGGCTTTCCAGAAGTTTTTCTCCAAAGAATGTATGTGTGTATTAAAACAATGATTTATATGCATACACACTCACACACATATTTGCATGTTTGTTTTATATACACATAAGCCAAAGTCTGTATTGATTGATGATATATATGTATTTTATTGTATATTTGGGGTATACTATTATATGAAGGAGTATCATAGAAGCATAATGTCAACCAGAAGCTTCCTCGAAATGGTCACTCCAGGTCTCATGTTTTACAGCTGAGACAACTAAAGTCCTGAGAGGTCAAGGGACTTTCTGAAGATCACACATTCTGTGAATGTCAGACCTGTGCTTTGCCTACAGGGCTCCTGACTTTTGGTTGAGAGCCCTCTGCAGGACCCAGTCTGCCTTTGACAAATGTGTCTCCCATCTGGCTGGGAACTGAGTCTATGTGACCAGCATAGACCCACACAACTCTATTAAAGATCATGATGAGAAGACCCCATCCTTAAGTTTTTTTTAACGTTTATTTTTGGGACAGAGAGAGAAAGAGACAGAGCATGAGCAGGGGAGGGGCAGAGAGAGAGGGAGACACAGAACTCGAAGCAGGCTCCAGGCTCCACACTGTCAGCACAGAGCCCGATGTGGGACTCGAACCCACAAACCGTGAGATCATGACCTGAGCTGAAGTTGGACACTTAGCTGACTGAGCCACCCAGACGCCCTGAGAAGACCCCACTTTAGCACCTTCTCTGCTCATAGGAGACTTTTCACCATGCTTTCCTCTAAGCTTCATTGTTATAATGGAAGGAAATTGGAGAAAAATTCATAGGCCCAAAATGCCGTGCTGAAATTACAAACCAGATAGAGCTGCTAAAGGAGGGTGTCTGTGGAAGAGAAGGGGCGGGAAAGAGGCAGGGGGAGGGGAGGACCGGCATCATGATGGAGAAATGAGAAGACAAATGTTGGAGGAGTCAGGGGGAGAGCAGAGAGACGCGACATGGGGACGATACACAGAGAGGAGGGACGGCAGAGGAGAGAAGAGACGACAGGAAGGAAGAAGGGGAAGGGAAGGCAGAGACACACGAAGGATATCCAAAAGTCAGAAGGCATAGAATAAGCTTATTTTTAAGTAGGGTATTAGTTACTTTCCCCAGTAATGTGTTTGATATACTTTTCCGCAATCTCCAGACACCTTTTTAGTTGAAGCAGCTTCATACTTAAAGCACTGGGTTGGGGCGCCTGGGTGGCTCAGTCAGTTAAGCACCCAACTTTGGCTCAGGTCATGATCTCACGGTTTGTGAGTGTGAGCCCCGTGTGTCGGGCTCTGTGCTGACAGCTTGGAGCCTGGAGCCTGCTTTGGATTCTGTGCCTCCCTCTCTCTCTGCCTCTCCCCTGTTCACGCTCTCTCACTCTAAAAATAAACATTAAAAAAAAGATGAAAAAAAAAATAAAGCACTGAGTTAAAGTGTTAATCTAAAAAGTTCAGATAAACATACTGTTTTCCTTGTATTCTCAGACTTTTTGTAGTATACTGGCACCCTGGGAAGAGAGAGGGACAAGACTGAGGTGGGGAGGTGAGGGAAGGGAGGGGAAGGGAACAAGAGAAGCAGATTCCAGAACTAGGCCAAGAAAGCTACAAAAAGAGCCTCTTATGGGCTAATACTGAGGCATATACAACAGAGCTACAACTTGCCTTCAGCAGTTCGGAACTCTGGAGGCCCAGGCTCAGACATCCTAGACCTAGAAGAGCAATGACCAAATGGGCTCCCTGGGTGAGGGTTTTTAGGCAGAAGTGGATTTGGATTGGGAGGCAGTTCTCTTTTAAAGAACAGATTACAGGAGTTCTTTCTAATGCATGAATCTAAAGAAAGGAGGAAGAAATCTGTTTTTCTCACTTGTTTATACTGCAAGCCCAGGAGATGTTATGGACTGAAATCCTGACTCCTAAATTTCATATGTGGGGGCCCTGTTTCCCATTGTGACTGGATTTGGAGATAGAGCCTTTCCACAGGTACTTGCAGGCAGATGAGGTTATAAAGATGGGGCCTGCATCCAATATGACTGTTGTCCTCATAAGAAGAGGAAGAGTCACATAGGTCGGTCTGTGCACACACAGAGGAAAAGCCTTGTAAGGACAGAGCCGAAGGCAGCCTTTTGCAAGCCAGGAAGAGATTCTCACCAGAAACTGAATCTGCCAGCACCTTGATCTGGGACTTTCAGCTTTTAGAACTGTGAGAAAATCACTTTCTGTTGTTTATGCCAGCCAGTCTATGATATTTTCTTATGGCAGCCCAAGCTGACCAATACAGAAGGAATGGAGTTTCATCAGGGTTTGCTAAGTACCTTTATTTACAGGCATTGAAATTTACATGCAGACCTTACAAATAGTAGTTCTCAATAAATAGCATGTGTTGCAAAAGATGAATAGGTAGGGTTGTTTTTTTTTTTTTTTTTTTTACCAGTTTGTACTAAGCTAATGATAATGTAATAACAGCCACATTAATAATGTATGAGATAATGATAAGCTATGCAAATGTTGGTTGACTTTACATTTGAACCTCATAGCGACTCAAGAAATACATCTGTATTACACTTATTTTCACAGATGGGAAAATAGTCTTACGCCTTTAGAGCTTCAGTTTCCTGTAGGACCCTTACCTGCAGGCCCTTAAGTGTCAGGGCCGTACTCAAACCCAAGTCTGTTGAATCCCTCCAGTGCTCTCTTCAGCCAGAGAGTCTTCTTCTTGGGAAAGAAGTTAGAACTCACTTGTTGGAGTTTCTACTTTTTTGGAATCTGGAAAATAAAATGTATTTCTTCAGAGCTCAATGTGATCATAGCCAGGAATTTTTGGCAAAGATTTTTAGTATCACAATATGTTCTGGTCTACTAATGGGGTGAAGGGGTTGGGGGAGCATGACATCCATCCATAATGCATGAGGAGTGGTCAGAGGGGGCCAGAAGAGGGGAAAGCAAGGCCCCTTTGGAAACAGGGACACCATGTGAACCATGGAAAGTCACATTGAATAGGGAGAAGGATTGTCAAAGCCCTGGAACTTGACAGAAATCCAATACTGGAGCTTCGAGGCAGGATAATTTAGAAGTTCAGGGCAAGGAGGATAGAAAAAGACATTTGATACAGGAAAATGTCTCTGACCCGGACAATAAAATAAAATTAGCTTATACTGCATGTCGGGAATGTAGGCTTTTCAAGAAAGGGAATTTTGGCAACAATTAGTGACTTAGCTTTATGCAAAGGGAAAATTAACCATATAACGAAAGAAATTCTTGTCTCTTTGACTCCTGAGTGTACAATTTTAAGATAGATTTATTAAGCACCTGCCATAGCGTTGGCCAAATCCACAGTGCATCCTTGTATTGGCTTTCTCTCCTTCTTCCTCCTTTCTTTTGTTTACCTCCTGACCCCCATCTCTCTTTTCTAGAATAACTTCCTAAATAAACTTAGCAGCATATAAGACTTGGTCTTGGGTTTTGCCTTTGGGGGAACCCGGGCTAAGAGAATTGCTTGTGGGAGGGTTCCTAGAATGTAGACCTTCAGGATGAGTTTTGGGGCTTGATCACCACGATCTGCTGGATTAAAAGCTCTAGCTCCCAAGCAGGCATGGGGGGGAGTCTCTTCTACCATGAGACACAGCAAGATTTCCACTAACTTCAAACTGAGCTTCCAACTTCAAACAGTTGGTGAGGCTGGAAAACATCTCACCTGGCTACTTTGGGCTCCTCTGTCATTGGACCAACAGGCAAAGAAGAGGGTTGCTGTACTGGGGGCGGGGGGCAATGGCCCCTAATTACTAAGAGGAGCTACGGTTGCTGCCACAGAATGGAGGCAGGGCCAAGTTGGTCAGGAACCTGAAGGATCCATCTTCCGTGCATGGTGATTATGGCGAGCCGACGATCGAAGCAAACCATGTGTGGGAGCAGGTGAGGGCTTAGTCCCCTTAGGGATGATGTCCTGGGACAGTTCACCAGGAAAGCAGCCTAGACCAGCTGAAATCTCCCACCAGAGAGATGATGAATACTAATTAGGGTTTCGGGCAGCTATAATGGTGAGGACCTAGCTCTTCTCAATTACAGAAGAGCAGCTAGCCACCTCCTTGGATGTGATGAGCCTAATAGACGCCATCAGCCAATCTGAGTGATGCCAAAGATGGACTATACCAGAAACCTCTTGTGAGCCACTTCAGATCCTCTCTGTACCACTTAACTTCAGGCGCTGCTGCGACAACCATTTCAATCAATAGGGAGCAGTATGATTTTAACTGGCAAAGCCAGGAAAGTTCTGTGTTTGAATGAGTTCCTTCCCATGGAGTTATGCTTGACGAATGAGATGGAGAGCCAGTGAGTCAAAATTCTTCCTCTACTCACACCCCTGGGAGCATAGTTCTGAGATGCATTGTAGCGGGCTCCTTAGGAGTCCTGGCAGGATCAAGTATCAGTCTCCCATGGTGGTCACAGGATCGAAAATCATGCATCCTAACTCCTACTTGCAGGAAGCATTTCTCAAATGAACTATCTGCACACTAGCCTTTGTTTGAGTATCTACTGTTCGGGGGAATTCAGGGTGACAATGTAGTTTTGAAAGAGCCTTCTGGTTGTATCAGGTAATTAATCTTAGCAATGCTGTATTAAGTAAATAATATGTTGTTAGATTTTTATTTGTTTCAGTGCACTGGAAACTGCCTTTTACTTGTGGGGCTTTGAATTATTCATAGATATTATTGCACTTATAGTTTTCAAAAAATTTATTTAAAAAAATTCTTTCCTGCAGTCTGTTCTTATCATCAGAATTTTGCCTTCGTAAAATTTGCATTCTGGTTCTCAGAATGATGGTATTTCAGAATTCTCAAAAGGGATGCTAATCAGATAGCTAATGC
Organism: Panthera onca; assembly: GCF_046562875.1. Lineage (NCBI taxonomy): Eukaryota > Metazoa > Chordata > Mammalia > Carnivora > Felidae > Panthera > Panthera onca. The sequence goes on from NC_138346.1 coordinate 176,372,469, forward strand.
CAAGATGAGTGAGGAATCTTTTATATCTTTTGTAATCTTTAATAGTTGCTGTGTATTTTTTCCCTAGTGTGTAGCTTACTTTCTAAATAACTGTATTCTTTAAAAAAAAAAAAACATATTGGTCTTATATTTTAATGTTTAATAGTAGGCAACGGTTAAGGAGGTTAAACTATATATATTAAAATAAGTACTATCTCCTAAAACTGTAATTATAACCAGAAAGGTATATTTATGGTATAACATTCCATGACAAAAAGAGAATATGAGACTGTATTGGGTTGCATAACAATAACCATGAAAAAGGACTGACAGTGACTTTTCCAAGATGGTAACAGATAGAGTATTCTAGTCTTGGGCTCAAGGACAAAAATATTTGTAAAACCTTCTATAATGCTGTTATATTTCTTAAAAATATTTTTGAGAAAAGATAGAAGCTAAATACATGCAGTTTTTGGTGTCAAATGAACTGATGGGATCTGGATCTTATTGTGCCTGTCTTTTTCCATGCAAAACACAGGGTTTTGCTCTTTCATTTGGAGAAAGTCACACTTTATTAATAATAACAACCTAATCTCTTGAGGGATTGCTGAGCAAAGGCACAGGGCTTTGGAATGCTGGGCTCTCGCCCTGCTTTCAGGATATTTGGAGAACATTTTCCTGGAAGCTTTCTTTCAGTGGCCTCCTCAAACACATGTAACTTACTGGAGCTTAAAGACTTACATTTGTAAAAGCCATTAGTGTCGATTAATGTAGACAAATGATTGAAATTGGGACATTGGGAGGTGCAACTCCACACCTTGTACCATTTATGGGCAGGAAATGAGGAACAATTAGGTTGGTGAGGCTGGAAAACACCCCACTAGCCCTGCCTGCATGGGGTCAGCTTCAGGGAAGCTCAGTGGGTATATAACGGGTGAAGGGCCGGGGCCAAGGCAGAGACAGATGGGAGCAGCAGACAGCACTGTTGGCCAAAGCAGGTTTCTCCACTCAGTGCCCCCACGCTTAACGTTTCTGATAATAACGATGACAGCTTAGATTCGAGCTCTTATAACTACCTTGGAAGTATATTGTTCGGTTGTTGATTCACTCCTCCATTCATTTATTTATTTATTTTTCTATCCGTAAATATTTTCTGAGTACTTAGTCTATTCAAGGGATCCCAGTTGTGAATGGGGCGTGAGCTCTGACTTTATGGAGATGATAGTCTAGGGACTTTTCATGGTGTGACAGTGCATGGAGCTATAGGGGATCCTGGAGGAGACTTAAATCTAGTCTTAGTTATTATGGGAGGCTTCTCACGGGAGGTGAAGTACAAGGTAAGACCTGACGGATGAATATAAACCCTTATTTTAAAAAAACTAGAAAACTGATGTAGAGAGCTGAAGCACAAAACAACAAAGAGGAAGTCAACTCATGGCTTGGACATATTGAGTTCTAAGGGCAATGTAGCCTAAATGAATGTTTCTAATGGGAATTGGCCCATTTGTATATCCAACACTTGTTGAATTTAAAAAAAAATTCTGATTGAGATATTTGTGAACAATTCTATTTCATACTGTCTGCTTAAGTAGGCTAGAAAAATGAATGGCTTTTAATTTTCTTAAAATGCACTCAATCATGCACTTATCAAATAACTCCAAGACTCTTTGCTTAGCCCTAAGGGGCACACTGCAAGTTCTGCAGTGCCCCTGTGCTCCAGGGACTCTCAGTCTGATGGACAAGGCTGCGACAAGGGTGAGAATAGAATTTCTTAAGTTGTGCTCTGGGAGATAAGAGACTAAGATGTGCCTTCTGGTTTTGTATAGAAAGTATGGTTGAGAGATTGAGTAGACCTACTAAGGAGATAGAGTATTGAGGAAGGCCTTAACATAGGAAGTGAATCATTCTTAAAAGCAAGTATTGATGTAGCATGCTAACTACATTGTGATGCCACATTTTGACTGTGATTTTGAATATGGTGCTTCATTGTGATGGCATGCCATTTCTGCTGTTGGGTTTTTCTTCCTCCCTGCTTTATCTCTTCCAATACCCATTTTCCTATCAGTCAGCTAATGTGAATGCTTACCTTATTTGCTGTTTAAAATTGGGTTTGGACTGGAAAATTTGATGACTCAACTCACTGAAGCATATGGTAGATTAGATAACACTTTAAAATATTCTCAGCATGGGTGTAACGCAGGGATCACTGGTTCAAGAGCACAAAACACAGATAAGAGAAGTGTCCAAGGGCCCTGATGATGCACTTGAGAGTTGATTGCTTTTTTTAAGTTGGGCAAACTATTATTCAGCCACAGTGGATTCTAGCCAGGTTGGAATAGGTGTTCAGAGTTACTAGATATTCTTATTTTCTAAGAGAAGGTGGGAATGTACGTTTTTTGTGTGTGTAATCTACAGCATTTTAAATTTTGGCAATAAATCAATAAATTCGAAATATACTATATGAAGCAATTATAGTTAAAACAATCTACAGATCGTTTTCTGCCTACAAGCCAATGGTTTGCAGCTGCCGGCCCAGTAATAACTAAACTAAACTTATTAAGCGTATTCCTAAATGCCTTATTCATATAGCTCATTTAATTCTCACTACAAACCTTTGGAAGAAGGGCTGGTGATGATGATAATGCCCGTTTACAAATGAAGAAATGAGACACAGAGAAGTTAAGTAATTTCCCAAGAATACCCAGCTGGCAAATAGCAGGCTCAGCATTCAATCCAAGGCAATCTGGCTCCAGAATTTGTGTCCATAAACAGTATCCCATACTGCTTCTCAAAATCAATGCCTTTTGGAGAAGGACTCCTTGACAATTATTTGAGGTGCTCAGAGAATTTTTTTCTGATCTTAATTTGGTTTCACACGGCAGGAGTGTGGGGGATTAAAGTTTAGAGTCTTCAATAAATCCACAGAGCACCTCACTTATTCCAGTTAATTTCTTGGTAGCACCAAACTATAGTGCCAAGATCAAAGGGCTTTGGAAGCACAGCCTCAAGTTTGAATTCTTGTTCTTCCACTTACTGGCTGTGTTTTGGTTTCCCTACTCGAACAAGGAAGATGATGAAAAATACCCTGCGGTGTTATTACAAGGACTAGAAATAACACATGAAAAATATGTGGCTCAAAATAAGTGCTTGTTAAATTATAGACTTTGTGATGACAATGATAATTTTTGGTCAGGCATTTAACTAGTAAATTTAAGGCATTATGTTGTAGGGAATCAAATAATAATCCCATATAATTCTTGCTGTGGGAACATAGAGGGGTCAAGTCATTAAGTAGAGGACATGAGACAGTTTTCTAAATTGTGATAATTTAAAGCATCAGGAAGCAGTACACAGCTAAGGAGGATGTAAGAGGGAGAGGTTAATATCCATTGGAGGAGGTCAGTGAAGACTTCTCAGAGGAAGTGGTATATGAGCTGGTTTTTTGAAAGGTGAGAAAGCTTTGGGCCAGTTGGTTAGCCCTCTTGGAGGTTAGAGAGTCACAGATGATGGTGATGGCATGAGCAGAGGCACCGAAATGAGACATATTGGTGCTCTGAATGTGGAAATACTACTTGGCTGACTGGAAGTGGAGGGCAAGGTATGTGGAAGACACTGGCTGTAGAGATTTCTGTAGGACCATTCTTCAAGTTCAGCCAACAGGTAGACGTGTTGTTTCTCCGTGACTAAGCTAGAGAAGGTCTGGGTGTGCATATTCTCTGGGCTATAAAGGGGAAACAGAGGGGACAGCTGGCAAGCATGCAAAATAGAGAGAAAGAACTTAATTTCCTGTTCAATCAAGGTTCTGACTTGTAGAGAAGGAATTCCAGTTGGAAACCCAGATGTCCTCATATAAAAGCAGGGGGAAGATGTGTGAAATCAGAAGAAGTCTATAAAACAAGTTGAAAATTGGGAGTTGTGGAGGTATCTACTCAAAAGAACCATTTGAAATCAATTGGCTCAACCTAAACCTTCAAGGCTTTCTTATGTACAGATGGAATGTTCATCTGGAAAGTTCTTTCTTCACAGTAAAGACTGTGTTTGAATCAGAAAAGTGGTGTTATAAGGTAGGGAAAAGGCTGGCTATGGAGTCATTCATCCTGGGGTCCAAAGTCTGGGTCTTTTCCTGACTCGCTGTAAGAACTCAAGTCATCTGTGTCTCAGCTCCCATCTCCATATCCATAAAATAAAGATTGTAATAATAGTTATTGCTTTTAATTATATCACAATCAAACATTTGATGAAGAGATGTTTAAATGAGATTTGGGTGTAATAATGCTGGTGTAGCATGAGGTAAACTCCTTGTCTCATCTCATTGGTGTATCATCTTAACTTGGGGTCACTGACTAGTGGAACATCTTCACATCCATCCATCCCCCCCTTCCAACTGCCTTCAGGCTGCATCTCAATTCTGCATCCTCCTGGTGTATCCTTTCAAATTCCCCCCAACTACGATTAAGGACAGACACATCAAGGGAAAAGCATCATGGCACAAGGGAAGAGACAGTTGGAGTCAGACACTGTGGGTTCTTAATGCCGGCTCTACCAGTAATAGAATCAATGGCCTTGGACACAGTTACTTTACCTTTTTGAGCTTCAACGTCCTCATCTGAGAAAAGGGGTGAAGAAATGAGACAACCTGTATAGAAGTCTTTGGTACAGTCCAGGTATTTTGTGTATGCCTAATGAACGATAGGGGAAGAAAGAAGAAAACCAAGCAATCCTTGGCCCTCAGGGGTGCTGAACACTGGCTGTCTCAGGGTAGCAGACGGTGGTAAAGGTGGGGCATAAGGATTCACTATAGCTTCAGTAGCAGGTGATGACGGTCTCTTGTGCCCTTGCCGACAAAACAATCAGATTTGTTTCTCCTGTGACCTGCATATATTTAAGCCAGACAGGTTGCCAGCTAGAGACCAGAACTGTTTATTCTTCCCCAGCCACCTCCTGTATTCTCCGTATCTGTACCTTTGTCCAGTGTGTGTCCTCCCCCTAAGATTCTTCTCTTCTATGTTGGACTGTCCCCTCTCTTTTGCTATACGCTGGAATCTTTTGCTGTAAGTTGAATCTTATTTCTTTTTTTTTATCATGTCTCCTGTGCTCTTCCCACATCATCCAAAGCGATGTCATTTATGGTGTGAGTTCTCAGAATTTTTTCCCTTAGGGAATGGATAAGAAAAGAGATGTCAAGATTTGGAGGAGAACTTAGATACTCTCTCTAGTCCAAGGCTGCCATTTCCTAAACTGAGATCCACAAACTACAGATGGAGGTCTGTGAACCCCTTGACAACATAGGTGAAATGTTGTGAAAAATCTGAGTGTTCATTTTTTTCTAGGTGGGGTATTCATAGCTTTTCTCGTATTTTCAAAGCAGAACATGATCCACAAAATGCTAAGATCCTACCCTTTTATTTTATGGATGAAGCCCAAAGAAAAGTACATATTTTGGCTAAAGTAATATATTACCAAGATACTAACGGGACCACGAGGAGAAGTAAGACTTACTCGTTTTCCTCCCAGAACTCTTGACAAGTGTACCGTCATTCATTCATGCACTCATTTAACTATTTCTTATATGGCTACTCTTTACTATTCACTGTTGTAGGTGTGAACTTAGACCATTGAAGTAAGTAGACAAATATCCCTGCCTTCATAGAGCTTACATTCTAGAGGAGACAGTAAACAAACGGTATCCTGTATCAGAAAGTGATTAGTGCCATAGAGAAAAACAGTGGCAGGAAACGGGATGGGATGTGCAGGTTTAAAGCTCAGGGAACTTTTATCTGATCCTAATTTTGTTTCAGATGGCAGGAGTGTGGGGGATTAAAGTTCAGAGTCTTCAATAAATCCACAGAGCACCTCACTCATTCCAAGTTCATTTCTTAGTAGCATCAAACTTTAGTGCCAAGATCAAAGGGCTTTGGAAGCACAGACTCAGAGAGTCTCTCTGGAATGGAGACTTTTGAGCTATCAGTAAATTACAGTCACTTTTTATTATTTGTGAAGTTATATTCTATAAAGTCCCTATGAATACCACATTAGCGAATACTGAGTCATTGCTCCCAGGGGAAATACAGCGTTAGGTTTCTGTGAGCCTCTGTTCACAACACCTTTGTCAACATATCAATTCATTAACTTGCTGTGTGTGTAAAGACACTTTTAAATATATATTGTCGGATCATTAACATTGAACTCACTCCCAACAGCATTATAACTCACACCCAAATGAAGCTCATCTAACACACATTTTCTCTCTAAGCACATTAATAGCCCTCCTGCCCTTAGGAACACTCGACAGTACTCCAGCACTATTTTAAACAGTGAAATCACCAAGAGAATGCATACGACTGTGGAAAACTCGGTACTATTAGGCCACGTTAGCAAGCAGGCAGATTTGCAAATATCGACTCCATAAATAATGAGGATGGGCTCTGGTTGGCTTGCTGGGAAATGAGGTTTCTTGGAAGACTGATTGACTCCCACACATTTCCTAACTCTCTGCTCAGTGCTCTTCAGTGGCTTAAGTTCTGTGCTTATTCTAAATGGTTCTTCCCTGTGTGCCGCGGTGTAAGATTTTTCTCTAAATCCACTCAAATGCTACTGAGTGGGAAAAAGGAAAGAGTGAGAAAAGCCAGACGCAGAAGCAGAGAAACTTTTCCATCCAGGAGTTTTGTTCAAGCAGACAGACTGCCTGTGTTTCCTGTAGACCTTTAATGTGAGGGGCCCAAGCCTAGCCACTGTGCAGGGGTAACGTGTGACTCCTTTCCACTGTAATTAATCCCTCCTCCTCTCCTCACCCCAACTCCTCGACTCCCTGCCCCAGGGTTGCCGTCCAAAAACATTGCAGAATTTCTTTTCTGATTTGTGACTTGTCTCAAAGAGCATAATGCCTCTAATTAGGTGATTTTAATCAGAAAGTTAAGAGCAATTTTATGTTGTCTTTAAACCAGAATCCCGCCCCCTCCCCCCCCCCCCACCCCTGGGCAACGCAATTCCAATTTTTTAATGAAAATCATTGGAAACAGGAAATTTTGAGAAAGGCAGTGAGTTATGGAAAACAGGACTCAGCAAAGCAGCTTGGCCATGCTACAAGAACCCTTTCAGTGGAGTGATTGTATCTAAGTCACGGACTGGGGAGGGCAAGAAACTCAGGGGCCAGACCCAGCTCCACTCGGACTCCCTGTGTGACCCTGGGCAAGTTTCTCCCTCTCTGTGCTTCCATTTCTTTTTTCTTCTTCCTTTTTTTTTTCTTTTTGAAATTTACATGGTGTGTTTATTTGTTAAGTTAAATGGATAGATTTAAAAACAAATATGCACAGTTAGAGCTACCTTTCTTTATCTTACTTTATTTTTTTACCTTTCTTTAGACATAGGAAGTCTTTTAGTGAATTAGATTTTATATCAATCAAAGAAGCCAACTATTTTTTATTAATTTTTTGACAAGCTAAATGATGTACTCTTAAGAGTAAACCTAGCAATTCTTTTTTTTTTTTTTTTTTTATTTACTTAAATTCAAGTTAGTTAACCTACAGTGTAGTCTTGGCTTCAGGAGTAGAACCCAGTAATTCATCTCTTACACATGACACCCAGTGCTCATCCCAAAAAGTGCCCTCCTTAATGCCCATCACCCATTTAGCCTGTCCTCAGACCCATTTCCCATCCATCAAGGCTGTTTGTTCTCTGTATTTAAGAGTCTCTTACGTTTTGCCTCCCTCTCTGTTTTTAATCTTATTTTTCCTTCCCTTGCCCTCTGTTCATCTGTTTTGTTTCTTAAATTCCACATATGAGTGAAATCATGATTATTTGTCTTTCTCTGACTAACTTATTTTGCTTAGCATAATACCCTCTAGTTCCATCCACATTGTTGCAAATGGCAAGATTTCACTCTTTTTGATCACCGAGTAATATTCCATTATATCTATATCTATATCTATATCTATATCTATATCTATATCTATGTCTCACAACTTCTTTATCCATTCATCAGCCGATGGACATTTCTGTGCTTCCATTTCTTAACTGGGAAATGGGAGGCTGGATACTCGATGGGGTAACTCCCAGCCTTAATATTCTGGGACACTGGAAAGATAAAATAAATCTAACAGTGCTCTTTATCTGTCCATGTCCATTCATTTGTCAGAAAAGTATTTTGAAGTATATATATTTTTAAATGTTTATTTAGGTTTTGTTTGTTTTTTGTTTTTGTTTTGTTTTGTTTTCAGAGAGAGAGAGAGAGAGAGAGAGAGCACAAGTGGCAGAGGGGCAGAGAGAGAGGGAGACACAGAATCTGAAGCAGACTCCAGGCCCTGAGCTGTCAGCCCAGAGCCTGAACCGGGGCTCGAACTCACGGACCCACGAGATCATGACCTGAGCCAAAGTCGGACGCTCAACTGACTGAGCCACCCAGGTGCCCTTTGAAGTATATATATATATATATACATACTTATATATATATAAGTATGTATATATATATATATATATATAAGTATGTATATATATATATATATATATATATACACACACACATATATATATACACACATATATATATATATACACACATATATATATATTTTTTTAATGTTTATTTATTTTTGGGGCAATGCAAGAGACAGAGTGCAAGCAGCAGAGGGGCAGACAGAGAGAGACACAGAATCCAAAGCGGGCTCCAGGATCTGAGCGGACAGCCCAGAGCCTGACGCGGGGCTCAAACTCACAAACCGCGAGATCATGACCCAAGCCGAAGTCAGACACTTAACCGACAGAGCCACTCAGGCGCCCCTGAAGTATATTTTGATGCCTATTTTGTCTCTAAGAAAATCTTGCAGGCACTAAAACATTTTAGAGTATTTTAGAGTTTTTAGAATTTTAGAATTTGTAGTTTTGAAGTCATGGTTGATGTGTCCTGATTCTGTGTACTTACATAGCCATGGTATTCTTTGTAAGGAAATCTACATTTCTTAGTACAGAAGCTTGTATGATCCAACTCTTCCCTACCAGTTTAGACTCCCCTCTCCTCACCCTGACTCCTACTTTTTATCATTATTAACCTTATGTCAAACCCTGCAGATTTCTTCGGTTCCTTCTTCATATTGGGCCCACTCACCTTTCCTCTCTCTTTGGAAGACCCATTCTCTCACGTGTCCTTTTAGAAGGGGCATATTTGTTCAGTTTTTAAGAATCTGCTGATATCTCCTACGTGAAGCCTTTCACGACTTTGGCAGGTCTGACTTTCCCTACCCCATACCAATGGTCTAGCAAAGTGCTGATTATTCTGATAAACTTATTTATTTGTACACTCGTCTTTGCTAATGTGAACCTTTCACACACATGTGTGTCTACTTCCCTAATACCTAGCAAAGTGTTTGACACCTGGGATTCAGGAACATTTGATGAAGGAAGAATGAATAAATAAATCCAAAATAAAGAACACGTGTAAAATATTTAAGCATGATTACCCCAAATTACAGGGTCACACTCTACTTCACGGTAGCCATGGGCATCATGAAAAATGTGGACGTAGTATTGCCACATCTTCCTATTTTTAAAGAAAAGCAAAAATAAAGAATCAAAAACAAAAATCCCTGAGTTTTTATGTAAAATATCACAATCTTTTGATATTTACAATCCATTTAAAATTGTTTAAAATTGATCTGGCAAATATGAACCTCCAGATGTACAGCCTTTGACCCAAGATAAAAATCCATATTCCTTTATCTATAATCCATGCTTTTCCAAACTGGTACCTGTGTGCCTCTTTCTCAATTTCATTTTTACCCACTCTCAATGGAGAAATTGTTTTGTGTTTAAATATCAGGTTTCCATGTCTTAACCTATCTCCTATGAACCCTTCTACTCCATAGAAAGACAGATTCTTCTCTCTAGGATTTAGAACTGCGGGTAGACTTCTCTTCTTGTTCTTGCCACCATGTATTATAGCCATTTGTCGGTAAACTCTTCTAGAGCATTCTTTTATTTATCTATTTGTTTTTAATGTATTGGCTTTCTCTGTTGTGCCAGACACTTTGTTACTGTTAAGGAATCAGACGTGAAATCAATATTGTCCCAGTTTCCGAGGAGCTCACAATCTAATAAAAAAGGGACTGTGTTTATCTGTGAATCTCTAGCACCATGCACCAAATAATAGAGGCTCAGTAGATTTAATTAAATGAGTCAGGTACACAATGCTAATTTTCTGAGCATTTATGATGAACAGGGCCCTCTGAGGGAAGCAAAAATGTGTCCTCTGGTGTCTTGCACATGGTAGGTATTACATAAGTATTTGGAAACACGGATAAGGCATGGAGTTTCCCCTGGATTTTTATGATCTACTTGGGAATATCTATATCTGTATCTGTATACGAATAGAAAATAGTGATTGCATTTGAGGTCCTATATAGAAAGTAGATTATAAGTGTTACAGATGTTTAACATAATGAAAGGTAATCGTGAGGTGGGGTAGTTAAGAAAGTCTTCAGTAAGGACATGGGCTCTGAGCCATGAATTAAAGGATTAATACAAATGTCTGGAGGTTGAGGGACAGGCATGGAGGAGGTGATGTTTATGAATATAGGTGGGGATATAGGAATGACTAAGACTTTTTGGGAGGTGAGTAAAGGGGAAGCATAGAAGGGAACTAATGCTTAATGAGCACTTCCTCAGGGCCGTGCGTGATCTTACACATGTCACACACAATTATTTCATGTCCTTCCCACATCCAGGCTGTAAGCTCAGGAAGACAGGGACCTTTTCTACTTGACCATCACTCTGTCACCATACTGAGCACATATCTTGCACATTGTAGATACTCATAAATATTTGTTAATAAGGGGGTGAAGGACCCTATAAAGCAGATGTTATTGTTCCCATTTTATAAATAAAGAAACTGAAATTCAGAAAAGGAAAGCGACTTGCCCAATGTCCAGGCCAGTAGTTAAGGTGTGGCCCCTGGACCTCATCATCAGCATCCTCTAGGAACTTGTTAGGAAAGAAAATTCTTCAGACCTATGGAATCAGAAATCCAGGTGGTTCTGATGCATGAGAAAGTTTGAGACCTACCCAAAAAGGGAATATGATTTTCCAGTCTTATGTGAGGCAGTGTGGCATAGCAGTGAGTGTGGGCTTTGGTGTTGGACCATTTGGTGTTGGGCCACTTGTATTCAAATTCTGTATCACTGGGGCCCCTGGGTGGCTCAGTGGGTTAAGCCTCCAACTCTTGGTTTGGGCTCAGGTCGTGATCTCACAGTTCATGAGATGGAGCCCCGTGTTGGGCTCAGTGCTGACATCATGGAGCCTGCTTGATATTCTCTTTCTCCCTCTCTCTCTGCCCTCCCCTGCTTATGAGCGCATGCTCTCTCTCCCCAAATAAATAAAAAACATTTTAAAACATCTTAAAAAAATTCGTCATCGCTGACTATCTTTGTGACCTCAGACAAATCTGCTTTATTTTTTTTTTCCCCCTCTCTCTCTGTTTCTTGCTTTCCTAAACTATAAGTAGATAATACAATTGCTCCTTCAGGGAGTTTTTGTGGAGATTAAGTAAGATAGTACAAGACATTTATCATGTCTGGTATGTAATTAGTTTGCAATAAATATTAGCCATTATAATTATTCTTCATGTTAATACTATCAGTGCTTTTAGAAAATGCTGCAGCTTGGCTCACTCAGCACCTGCATCAGCCCCTTTTGAGGGTGTCTTCCTACCTTGGCTGGAAGTCTAGACACTTCATCTGCCAGACACCCTTGAGCTAGGGTGTCATCTTTCACCTACTTGATGCTAAACAAACACCCTTAAGTAGTGGAAGGAAGAAGAGGCAAGGAGAGAAGACAGCCCACTAGGGTGACTGAATCGGAAAGGAAAGATGAAAGATGTTTGGTCCTTTGGGGTAAGTTGAGGCTGAACTCTAGTGCCCAGTGTTAGCAGCATGAGCCCCCTTTGGCAGGTGGCAGCAGTGGCGGTGGGGATTCTGCCCCGGTCTCACTACTCAAGGTGTGGTTCACAGACCAGCATGGGCATCACCAGAGAGCTTGGTAGCAAAGCAGAAGTTTGGGCCACACCCTGGACCTATAGAATCAGAATCCAGATCCCAGGAGATCTGTGTACATATCATAGTTTGAGAAACACTCACCGGAGTCCTATGAGCCATATTTACGGGGCAGTTAGACACCTTTACCAACCACATGTTAGCATTTAACATTTAGTTATATAACACTGTTTTTGTAAAACCCTTTCTGTTCAAATGAGCCAGTATGGATTCTATTATCTGCAACTGAAAGTTTGACCATAGAACCACAGAAATCTTATTTTTGGGGGAGAAGGGGTTAGCATATGACACTTTGGAAAGCACTTTTGTAAAAATAACAGGGAATAAAAGGCCACTTATGTAACACGGGACCATATTTTCGAGGGAAGTCCATTTGATTCTCTTGAATCTGTTGCTCATAAAGGCGAAAGGAGCTTTGCGTTAGCAAGTGTAAAAATCCTCAACTGACAGAACTGGCTTGTGTTTCAAACAATCTGGAAATTTTCAGTGGAGGCACTAATTTGTTTCCATGCATTTTGGGTAAACATTTATTTCTCCTTACAGAAACCTGACTTCATATGTGCATGTTGTCTTGGTTAGTTATAGGAGGATGCTGAGGTCATATGTTAGAAACTGACCCAAGCCAGTGGGTTCAGCACACATCTTGGATTTTTTTTTTTTTTTTTTTTTTTTTGGTAGAGAAGAGTAGGTTCAAAGAATTTGGGTGGGAGACTTTTAGCTGTTTCCTCTGAACCTTGCTACCAGGTCATTCTCCAAGCCGATCTCAGATCGAATTCCTCCTTTCCTGTAAACATTTCTTAAAAAACAAATGTATCGTTAACAAGAATAGGCAGACGAGTTCATGCACGTGTTTTCTAAAGTTGATGAAGTTCCAGCTCTTTGCCTTTGCAGAGAGGTTTTGTAAACAGAATTGTGAATAAAACGTGGCTTCCAAGGCAAACATGGCAACTTTTCAGAGGCAGTGTTCTGTGACCCTGGGAGCCAATACCAGCCATCCAGGGTGAGAAGTGGAGGTATCATCCTTAAGAGAGTATATCCTATAGGCTTTGCTGGAGTCCTACAAACTGCATACGCAATGCGCATGCAGGAGTGTGGGGGGAATCTCTACACTCTTTTAGCCAATTTGTCTGCATTTCATCAATGGGAGCCCATTTCTAACATTTGTCTTGCTAATTAACCAACTCTCAGTTCCATCAATTAAAAGCATTTGTGGCATTCACTGTGCTAAATAACAAAGCTTTGGAATTCAGTGTAGCAGTTGCTGTGGTAAACTGCTTCTGGACTGCAGCCTTTCTCAGGGAATACCAGCTAACCAAATTTGCAGTCTCTATGCTCGATAAAAATGATCCTGGAGGCTCCTGAGTTGTAGCTTTTGACCTAAGGAATGCCCACATAATTTCACATAATTTTTGGTGGATAAATTATAGACAGTTTACAAGCATGGAGGTGGATTTGTTTGGACAGAGTTCTAGATTAACAGGGAAACCAAGTTTGAGTCTTAATCATGAGAGGATTAATTCACTCTTTAAATCATTGAGTAGTGAGCCTGTACTAGATACTGAGGCCCAGTGTTGGTCTCAAGGAGGATAGAATCTACAGAAAAGAATATGCAATGAAAACAATATGGCAGATGCTATGGCAGGTGAGGCCCCAGGTACTCCGGTCACGTTGATAATGGGTGGAGAATGAAGGGGTGGAGTGAAATGGATGATGTCCCTGAGGAAGTGACTTCCCTGAGAAATTGGCATCTCAGGTGAATTTTAAGGACGAGTGCAAGTTGGCCAGTCCATACAGGGAGACAAAGGAGGGCAGTGGTGTTATTTAAATAATGACAGTGTGCTTTGAAATCCTCTTCAGTGATGGTGAGACCAACAAGATTATATGCTTTACCTTCCCTCATCTCTCATACGGTGCCCCATTTTGGGGTAGAAAAGAATGAAAGGAGTTTAGATGCTTATACACCATGAACTGGAGCTAATTGCATTAGTCTCAGAAAATCAGAGAATCATAGAATTGTAACTGCCAATTTGAAGACTCTTCCCTAGGAATGAAACTTTCATGTTCTTCATCATCATTGAATGATTTTTTTCCCCTTTTAGGAAAGGTTTCCAGAGCATTTTGTCATTATTTGTTTTCAGTTATTCAGGAGATCTAGTTCCCCGTACCTAGCATTTCATGCAGTGTATTCCTCAGCGTTTGTGTTCAAGTTCTTGTTCAGCTACTTAGTAACTGGACAAAATGATTCAACCTTCTAAGCCCCTGAATGGGTCATGATACTGATTTTATTTGTCAGGCGTTAAATAATTAATGAATGACTAGTCTAGAGCTTGTCACATAGTAAAAGCTCGACACATTGATAATCACAATAATGTGGGATTGTTAATGATATTAATAACAACATTTTTAAATCACAACTTACTGTGGTCCATCATACTACACAGGTGAGCAGGGGAGACTTGATTTGTGGTGGTGGGATTGGCCTCCGGCAGGAGTCACCGAACTGGTGATCCAACCTGGCTCTTGAACTTCCTTTTAGTTTTGGAACTGAGCTTACAGAGTCATCTGTATGTGAGTGTGGCTCAGTTTGGCAGCTCCGGGTGAGGATGACATTTGGCATAAATCTTAGTGCTGCTCCACACTCCTCACAACAAGTGTACTCCTTACTACCCATCCCCCCACCAGCTCCTCCCAGTTGTGGGCGGCCTTCCTCCATGTAGATCCTTTCCCCTGGCTTCCAGTGCTCAGGTGCAGGGTGTCTCACTCAAGAATTTCCACTCTACCTGTAGATAGTTAAGAAGGATCCCGGGGCGCCTGGGTGGCTCAGTCGGTTAAGTGTCCGACTTCAGCTCAGGTCACGATCTCGCGGTCCGTGAGTTTGAGCCCCGCATCAGGCTCTGGGCTGATGGCTCAGAGCCTGGAGCCAGCTTCCGATTCTGTGTCTCCCTCTCTCTCTGCCCCTTCCCCGTTCATGCTCTGTCTCTCTCTGTCCAAAAATAAATAAACGTTAAAAAAAAATTAAAAAAAAAAAAAAAAAGAAGGATCCCACCTTCCTCTCTCAGTAGAAAGAGCACAGACTTCAATGTCTGAAAAACCTAGTATCCAGTCTTGGCTCGGAATAAACAATGTGGCCTTGGGCAAGTCACTTCGTGCCTCTGAGCTTCTAGTTCCTGAGTTGTAGGGTGGCTATGGAATTTGCATTTCAAGAATTGTCGAAATTGAGGGAAATGGTTCACGTAAAGTATTTCATACAGTACTGGTACACGTAGTTGATACTCAGGATATAAGTGGCTGATATTATTTTTTATTGTTTTTATTATATATTTCTCTGATACTAACTTCTCTCCTGAATAATGGAAAAAGCGAGTGTTTTTTTTTTTCTTTTGGAGTTAGAAGGAGGAAATGGTAATCTGTCTATGCTTTTTGATCTTCCATTGGCTCATTTGCTAGTTTTACTGGATTCTTAGCATCTCTACAGAGATTAGACCCCACCTCCTTAATGCATGGTGTCAGAGCCATGAGACCTAGCATTTAGGTCGGCTTGACTTATTAAATGTACTTTTTAAGTTTTATTGAATCCAATTTTTTAAATTTTATTTTAGTAAGCTCTACACCAAACATGGGGCTCGAACTCACAACCCAGAGATCAAGAGTTGTATCCTCTACCGACTGAGCCAGCCAGGCACCCTATAAATGCATTTTGAGAACAAAACCAAGCTATGGAATACATGAGGGTAGGTATGACCTAGAACTAGAACAAGGCTGGTCCTTGAAAGGCAATTGGGTCTAGGGTTCAGAATATTATCAAAAATGAGTTTAAAAGTGCAGCTGACTTGGGGAGCCTGGGTGGCTCAGTCTGTTGAGCGTCCACCTTCGGCTCAGGTCACGATCTCGCAGTTCTTGAGTTCAAGCCCCGCGTCGGGCTCTACGCTGACAGCTCAGAGCCTGGAGCCTGCTTCAGATCCGGTGTCTCCCTCTCTCTCTGCCCCTTCCCTGTTCACTCTCTGTCTCTCTCTGTCTCTTAAAAATGAATAAACGTTAAAAAAATAAAATAAAAAAAAATAAAAGTGCAAACGACTTAACCTATCAGAACCCACAGCAGCAGTAACGCACCTTGAAGTTACTCCTTCCTTCCTCCCACCCTGCGGGCCGGGGTGGTGAGGGCAAGGAGTTGAGGTGGGGGTGCGAGTAGGTATTAACACAGAAAGGACAGACCAGGCCCAAGGCCTAAGAGGAGAGAGGAAGACTTGGCCTTAATTAATTCCTTCCTTCCGAGGAGCTGGAGGCCGTGGAAAGGAGCAGTAATAGAAGGTAACCCTGGAAACAGCTAGAAAGACACCCTGGCTCTGGGAACAAAATGGAGACAGGGAGCAATTTAAGGGTGAGGTGGCCAAGAACGGCCCAAAAGGAACGGAAGGGGGACTTGCCCTGACCACAAACTTAGGGGAACATGGGTACTTTCCTCCAGCCTTGTTTTCCCTACCACCACATGTAAACATATTTGCGTATGCACTGTGTCGCTCACAGAAATTCTAAGTCATGCATACAATTACTTTTGCAGGCTCTTGACTTTTCACAGGACTTAGAAATGGAAGGGTGGAAGGAAGGCAGAATGGATCAGGGACAGTCACACATGGCTCAGTTGACTCATTCTGCACTGGCAGTTAGGTTAAGTGCCAAGCAGCATTGAAGTAAGAACAGATACCAGATATTGCTATATTTCAGGTTCGTTCTTGGGAACATTATAAATGTTGTGCTTAATAAGCCTCATAATAACCGTATGTCACAGGAATCACTATTCCCCTTTGCAGAAACAGAGCTCCTGAGACTCGCGGACTTGCATAGTCATACTACTAGCAAATGGCCTAAATTCTCCTTCCAAAGCCCTTGTCCTTTTCCCCTCATCATGTGGCATTTGGAGTCCAGTCTTTAGAGACACAGGGTCCCTTTGGCTGTCAGAGAATGATAGAGAATCTGGTACAACTCTTGCTTGGCAGTTGTTTCAAAGAATGGTGCCAGACTTTTTTGTTCAGTGGAACCCCTCTCCTCTGTTGCTTAGCTGCTTCCTCTCTCTTTCTCCTCATTTTCTCTTCGCTCTCCCCACTTGTAGCCCAGGAGAATTTCCAGGAAAATGAAATCCGTATGTTTTTGATTCATTTGCACTTAACTCATCAAAATATGATTTTGAGAGAGAGTAGATTTGCAGAGAAGTAAATGTTCAAGCCCTTTCTCCCTGGAAAACAGGATGTCTACTCTGGCCAAAATCATAAAAACTTCAAGCTTCAAGTGTGAGGTTTCAGCTCAGTACATAGAAATAGCGTGATTTGAGGGAGCTATAATTTTAGACCGACACTCCACTGCAAGCCAAGTCCAAGAGGATGTGTACACCCGTTAGTGTTATCAGATGAGGCATAGAGGTGCCCAATTAAGTAAATGTCTTCCATTGGCCATCGTCAGCATAAAGGATATTGACATTGTGGGCAAAATAACGTTCAGGTTTTAGGATTGGAAGGAATGTCAGAAGTCACATCACGCCATATTCTCTGTTTATGGGTGAGGAAACTGAGGCCCAATAAGATCTGAGGCTGTGTTCGGGTCCCAGAGCTGGACCTAACCTGGGTACCAGAGTCCCAGTTCATGGCTCTTTTCCTTGGCTTGCTGTAAAACAAAAACAAAAACACCCACATGACATTGCATTACTTTTACTAAAAATCTCTCCAAAATAACACCATCTCTTTTTTTATGAGCATTTAAAAAATTTTTAATTCCAGTGTAGCTAATATACGGTGTTATATTAGTTTCAGGTGTACAATATAGTGATTCAACAGTTCTATACATTACTCAGTGCTCATCAAGAGAAGTGTACTCTTAATCCCTTTCACCTGTTTCTCCATCCCTCCTACTCACTTCCTCTCTTGTAACCATCAGTTCTCTGTAGTTAAGAGTCTGTTTCTTGGCTTCTCTCTCTCTCTTACCCCCCCCCCTTTGCTCATTTGTTTTGTTTCTTAAATTCCACAAATGAGTGAATTCATATGGTATTTGTCTTTCCCAGACTGACTCATTTTACCTAGCATTATACTCTTTAATTCCATCCGTGTCATTGCAAATGGCAAGATTTCATTCTTTTTTATGAGTGAATAATATTCTACTGTGTGTATACTATATCTTCTTTATCTATTCATCTTTCCATGGGCACTCAGGCTGCTTCCATAATTTGGCTATTGTAAATAATGGTGCTATGAACATAGGGGTGCATAGATCCCTTTGAATTAATGTTTTTGTATTTTGGGGGTAAATACCCAGGAGCACGATTACTGGATCATAGTGTAATTCTATTTTTAACTTTTTGAGAAACCTCCATACCCTTTTGCACAGTGGCTGCACCAGTTTGCATCCCCACCAACAGTGCATGAGGGTTCCTTTTTCTCCACATCCTCATCAACTCTTGTTGTTTCCTAAGTTGTTGATTGTAGTCACTCTGACTGGTATGAGGTGATATATCGTTGTAGTTTTGATTTGTACTCCCCTGATGATGTGGGATGTTGAGCATCTTTCCATGTGTCTGTTGGAGATCTGGATGTCTTCTTTGGAGAAATGCCTGTTCATTTCTTCTGCCCATTTTTAAACACTTTTTATTTATTTTGAGAGAGAGAGAGAGAGGAAGAGAGAGAATCCCAAGCAGGCTCTGTGCTGCCAGCTCAGAGCCCGATGCAGGGCTCAAACTCACAGACGGTGAGATCATGACCCAGGCTGAAGTCAAGAGTCAGATGCTTAACTGACTGAGCCACCCAGGCACCCCTCTTCTGCCCATTTTTTAATTGGAGTATTTGTTTTGGAGTATTGAGTTCTATCACTTCTTTACATATTTTGGATACTAACCCTTTATTGGATGTGTCATTTGCAAATATCTTCTCCCATTTCATAGTTTGCCCTTTAGTTTTACTGATTGTTCCCCTTGCTATGCAGAAGATTTTTATTTTGATGTAGTCCCATAGTTTATCCTTGCTTCTGTTTCCCTTGCCTCAGGAGACATATCTAGAAAAATGTTGCTATGGCCAATGTCAAAGACATTACTACCTGTGCTCTGTTCTAGGATTTTTATGGTTTCAGGTCTCACATTTAGGTCTTTGATCCATTTTGAATTTATTTTTGTATATGGCAGAATAACACCATCTTTGGTTCAGATGTTGAACTAAAATTTAAAAAAATAAATGGTATTTCCTATCTCTAGGGCAAAAGAGAAAAAAATCTCAGTTTGTATATCAGCTTTACAAAATGACCCTAATTCACCTGAGAAAAACAACAATTGAACTTCACTCACCTACCATCATAGGTGGTAGTAAATATTCCTTTACACCTGAAAGGTGGGAAACTAGTAGACAAAAATAGCCAATCTGCATCAGGCAGCTTATATAGGTTTCATTAATAATAGCAACAATATTAATAATTCATCATTCAGAGGGTATTCCACATTATTAAGTAAGGGTTTAGAGTCAGAGTCAGATCTATGTAATTAACCATGTAATCTTACTCAAGGATGAACTATGTTAATCTAGGCAGGTTAAGCCTCAGTATGAGCACCTTTAGAATGGGACTGATAGCAATGTTCACATCACAGAGTGTTGTAAAAATTGTGTATCGCACACAAGCATGCACCTCCAGTGTGCGTAGCAGGAAAAACTGATGGTGATGGTGTGGAGTGCTTACAAGGTACCAGGTGCCTTCTTGAGCAATTTGCAGTTATTTATCTCATTCTTTTTAAAACCTATTTAATTTTTTACTCCAGAGCGAGAGAGAGTGAGAGCGAGAACACACAAGCTGGGGAAAGGGGCAGAGGGAGAGAGAGATAGAGTCTTTTTTTTTTATTTTTTTAACATTTTTATTTATTTTTGAGAAACAGAGAGAGACAGAGCATGAGCGGGGGAGGGACAGAGAGAGAGGGAGACACAGAACACAAAGCAGGATGCAGGCTCCAGGCTCCGAGCTGTCAGCACAAATCCCGACGCGGGGCTCAAACCCACAAACTGTGAGATCATGACCTGAGCTGAAGTCAGACGCTCAACGGACTGAGCCACCCAGGTGCCGAGAGAGAGAGAGAGAGAGAGAGAGAGAGAGAGTCAGTCTTAAGCAGACTCCACGACTCCACGCTCAGCACAGAGCCCGATATGGAGCTTGATCCCATGATCCTGGGATCCTGACCTGAGCCGAAATCAAGAGTCAGACACTTAACTGACGGAGACACCCAGGCGCCCCATTTGTCTCATTCTTGACCACAACACTGTCAAGTAAACATTATTACTATCTTCATTTTGTAGGTGAAAAACTGGTTTAGAGAGATTAATAAGGGAGGGGTTAAGAAGAATAGAGGCTCTAACCCAAAACTGACTTCATAGCATGCCTCTTTAATCACTCAACTATTTTATTATTAAGATAATTAGATAATTTCATGTAGATGCCACAATCCCCTTAGGATGTAGGTATTATTTTCTCCCTCTTTTGGATGAAAAAAAGTGCTGGTACAGAGTTTAATACTTGGCCAAGTTCATGAGGTTATCAAGTGGCAAAGTGAAAACCAGGACCCTGTTTTCAGATCCCAAGTTCTGTGCTCATTCCACTGTGTCCTGTTGGCTCTTAGGGAAAATTTGATCAAAACATGGAGTCCTGGAAAAGCTGATTAAGAAAACAAAAAATTCCAGAGATTGGTTGGGGTTTGGGAACTCGATAGGGCCCTGGAAAGCATGAGCCCAGATCTGTTGTGCTTACTTCTTCCTGACCTCCTACCGAGTCCTGTGAAGCTATTTATGAACTCTGCTCCCCATCTAGTCCTCTGACTTGAACAACAAGGCTTCTCGAGTTCCAGCAGTTTATCTAAATTCAATCTTAATGAGCAAATTGGAGTGGCTTCTCTATTCCAGCCTCCTTGTCTAGACCAATTCTTTGGGGTAGGCTGCTTCTGGGGGCTCCAGGGTGCATGGCAGCCTTTGACAGATGAACATGTCTCATTGCAACTCTTCCTTACAAGGATGTCAGAAAACTTTCTTGTCTCTCCTATCACTTCTACCCTTGGATTCGGATTCATTCTTACCAGGAGCTGGGAAAGAGAAGGAAAGGGTTCTCACTTTGAGCTTTTCAGAAGAGTTTTTCATTTAGTTTAAGTCAATGAGTGTTTCCTGAGTGTTTGTTCTGTAGCAGGCCAGTGCTAAGGACTAAAGAGGCAGAGAGAAATAAATGCGAATGGGTGTCTGTGTGTGTGTGTGTGTGTGTGTGTGTGTGTGTGTGTGTTTTCTTTTATCCCTGTCTTAACCAGATTCCAGTCAGAAAAACAGGACCCAGCTGGGCAGTTTGATGGGAGGATTGAACTGGTGACAGACTTGTTAGAAGAGCTAAAAGGTCAAATGGGGACGGCGAGGCCACCTAGAGATTAGGAACCTAAGAGAGGGCTGCTTGCATCCCTAGGGTGGTAGACACCACAGGAAATGGCTTTGGTAGAACCCAGCTGGGAGGAGCACTGAATAGGAATTGGGTCCAGAGAAAGAAGGGCTGTGGTGGGAAGGAGAGGCCAACATGGTTGGAGACACCCCTGGAACAGAAAGAGAAGGGTGGAAATAGCCTCACATCTCCACTCCTGCCACTCGCCCACCATCTATCAGTGCCCCCCATTGCCAAGCGGAACGGAAGCCAGTTGGTGAGGGGGGCCTGGGAACGAGTTCTGCAGGGTCGGCACCCTGCGCCTCAAGGCCCACCCGGGTGGGCAGTGGATAGTGCAAGCCTCCCCCAACTTCTCCTTCCTCTCTTCTCCATCTCTGCCACCTTGAGTCCCTCGACCTTTCTATCATGGGATGCTGAAGCAGTGTGACTGGGTAGAAAGCTTTGCTCCAGCTCTAAGTGCAAATCATTCAGCTGCCCTCACAATCAAATATGAATGTGTTACCATGCGCGCATAGTGATTTCATTCTTTTTGCCATTCCTGTCGTATCTTTCCTCAGTTCCTGACTCCTGAGAAGCCAAGATCCATGAATTTCCTTTCTTCCTGCCTTCTTTCCTTTGGCCAGTTTGCTTGCTATGGATGTCTAGATCTTGCCTTCTTTACACAGTACTTATTCATTTGACAGGTATTTTCCTGGGTTCTCTCACATATCAGAATATGTGAGATAAGCAGAGGTAAGACGTGATCCTTGCTCTGAGAGTGATTCTGGTGCCTTCTTCCCTCACGGAGGATGAGGCAGGACATTTACATAAAGAGCAAGAAGAGACAGAGGGAAGCACAACTTCCCCAGGGTGTTTCAAAGATTAGAGTAGGAAGTCAGGTTCACCTGTCAGTTTCGATAGGTAGGTACAGATCAGAAATTGGAGATGAAGCTAGAGGTAAGAGGGTAGATCATTGCTTGATGGCACCAAAACAAAGATGCTGAAGGCACTCGTAAGACGTAGGCTAGAATTAGTTTGAGTTCATCTTAATTGACCTGCCTACATGATGAGCTGATCTGTCTTAAAGATGTAGGATTGGCCTCACCATTTACAAATTGGTGGAGATTGTCTGAGCAGGCATATTCCTTTAAGCCAGGGGATGACCAACTTTTTCTAAATGGGCCAGATAGTACACGTTGTAGGCTTCTCTGGACACATGGTCTCTCTTATGACGACTCAACTTTGCCATGGCTAAAGTAGCCATAGACAGTACATAAACAAATGGGTGTGTCTGGATTCCATTAAAATTATATCTACAAAAATAGGCATCGGCCCTTGGGCCAGTTTCTGCTAAGGCCTCAGACCTGTCTCCGCATCTCATAACTGGCACTACATGTAGGTGAGGCTTTGACAGTCTTACATCGCCGTCTGACTCGGTCCTGGGGCCTTGTCTTCATTCATTTTGCACTATGCTTCCCCGCCCCCCCCCCCCCCCCACTTTCCCTGTTCCCGACCTTCTTCACTTCTCACCTCACCATCAATTAATTTTTTTTTCTTTTTTTTTTTTAGTTAATGGTTTTGCCACATTCCTTAGAGCTGATGTTCGCCACTACCTCTCCAGTGTTGACATCCTTCTTCCTATTTTGGAAATTCCTCTACCATTAACTCCAGCTACGTTTATTGAACTTGTACTAAGCATCCAGAATTAAACCAGGAGCTTTACGCTTATTTAATCTATATTAAACAAGTTGATGTTTACATTAACTCTGTAAGATAGCTATTACTAATTTAATTCAACAAATGATGGACTTGAAGCTGAGAAGTTACTTTATCCAACGATACAACCAGTGAATGGCATAGCTGGAATTTTAAACCATGTGTATTTAAATAAAAAGCACCTTTTCCCCCCTCCCAGTATCTTAATTTTAAATTGCATCTTAATTTTTAAAACATATTTATTTATTTACTTATTTTGAGAGAGAAAGCGAGAGAGAATCCAAAGCAGGCTCCACACTGTCAGTGCAGAGACCAAAATGGGGCTTGAACTCATGAACTATGAGATCATGACCTGAGCTGAAATCCAGAGTTGGATGCTTAACTGACTGAGGCACCCAGGGGGCCCCCACATCTTTTTATGGGATCACAAGAATGTGACATTGGGATTCACGTTCCTCTGCAGATATCAAGAATGGAGTATGAAGAGAGACATCTTGGTATAAATGAAGTAGGAGGGAGCTGGGAGTCATGCCTTGTGGGCTCTGTCCTGGGGCCATCACGAGCTGGCTGCATGACATTGGCTCCTGCAGGATAACGCCTCCTTGAGCCCCTATCCTCTCTAATCTTCATCTTTTCTTACTTTCTGTTGGAAAGCTCAGTTTGCCTTCATCTCACAATGCTGCCACTGTATTTAGAAATTTTGCAGAATCCTATTCACATAGGATTTGAACATATGTGCCTAAATTTCTAGTATTTTAATCAAGTCTAATGTTAATCAGTGTCTGTATTCTGCTCTCAAAGGAGATGTAGACCTGAGCACGTTTTAACATCTCTCTGCTAACACCCTGCCCCAACCACCATGATATTGTTACCTAATTCTGTAGTTCCAGCTTATTTTAAACATCTGTGTGAATATTGTCATTCTTATAAATATTCATATCATATTCAGTACTTACATTTCCCAGTTTGCCAATTTTTTATTTTTCTTACACTTCCTATATCTTCTCCTTTCTAATAGTTTTTTTTTTTTTTTTTTTTCTTTAGCAAAGCTCCATGGACAGGAAGGTGGGTATGGAGTAGTCTTTTGGTGGTTACTTTGTTATTTTTATATCTACTTAAAAGAAAATCTTCCTTTTTTGCTTTAATCATTGTCATGATAATCATTGTTAGAACATGTTTGTTACATTCCTTTTTAGATCACAATAGTACCTCTAGTCCTCATATTTTAATTTTTCTATTTTGGAGGGTTTGTGATGCTTCTTCCGTGCATTGATTTAGATCTTTGTTTTGGAAATGTACTCTAGGACCTCATCTTCCATGTGAGTGAAATTTCGCGGGTTTTTCTCCCACACTTGCCCTAGGGCATGAGCTTCCCATCTGGATGATCACCTGAGCATCATCCCTGACCTTTCTAAACTCTTTACTGCATCTCAGAGTAAAGCGTGAGAATCCTTTCATTTCCCGGAATCCTTTAGGAAGGTTTCGACAGTGAGGAGCACCCACGTGAGGACTGGAAAGTGAGAAAATTGCTCTCCGGCCATAGCCACTGCAGGTATGGGTGCAGTGCCCGTGCCTTCCGAATAGTCTCCTGAGCAGGGGTTGAGCACAGTTATGCAAAGGACTAGGTATAAATATTTTAGACTTGTCAGGCAGATAAGGTGTCTTTTACATATTTCTTCCTCTTTTTTTTTTTTACTCCTCTTTATATATATAAAAAAATTCTTAGACAGCTGGCAGTACAATAATAGGCTATGATCCAGGTTTGGTTCACGGGTTACGGTGTTCTGACTCCCACTCTGAAGAATCTCCCGCTCCAGGCAACTGGGCTCCCGGGTGGCAGTCTGCCTGTTATCCTGCACTTCCAGATCCTGAAAACCAGCAGTGGCTGTGCTGACCTGACTCCCCACGTCCTTCCAAAGCTGTGTAAGATTCTAAATTCCCTAAGGTACCATCTGGTGTCCTATTCAAAGCCGACAAGGTGGTTTTATGGTTGTCCTCGAGCAGACACTGTAGAGGTCATTCTCTCTAAGTTGGTTTGCATGCCGGTGTCTACAATTTTGGTTTTCTACACTGGTGAGACCAGTCGGGTCTGATCCTGGTGAGGCACAATTTCAGAATTCCCCTTTGGTGCTGTGGTTCCACCCTCGGCCACAGTAGGTAGGCTTGCTCCTGGCTCCGGCCTCGTGCTCCTTTTTAGAGATTTTCATATCCTGTTGCATGGACAGAAAGCCTATCTTAACTCTTTGTCCACGCAGGGGCCCTAGCTGCAGATGCCTATGGTGATCTGAGTCTTGACCCAATTTTTCTTACAACATAACCACTGAAGCTGTAGTTCCTGAGGCTTGTGTTGGGTTAGTTGCCTCAGGACCAATGCAGCTTCCACTTTCACTAACTACTGGGGTTCCCTCTAAATTTCTGGCATAGGGAGATCTCCTTCCTTGCTTCATAGTTGGTTTGTGTACACTTTCGAGAGTGTTTTATCCAGAATCTCTCTGCGTTTAAATTGTGGAAGGGGTCATTTTAGCAGGTACTTCATCTCGACCTGGCAGCCCAGGGCGCGCATGTATGAAGTAAAGTTGTGTTTAATGATTCCCAAAGTCCCATCAAGCGCTCTGCTGTTCTCAGTTGCTACATCTAGGCACATTGTCTTTATATATAAATATTGCTGCCAACACTCAGACACATGTGCTGGCCCAGTGGGTTATTTATCATTGAAGGAAGACCATTAGTAGGAAGTTGAGCCAGCACACATTTAATGTTTGGCAAGGGAAAGGAGGAAAACAGTGTGGCCAATATGTTGCATGCCATGATTGAATTCAGCATGTTAACCAATGCTAGTGAATCCAAAAACTCATTCGGCAGCAACTGTTATTTACAAAGGTACCATTCATGGGGCCCCTGGGTGGCTCAGCTGGTTAAGCATCCGACTCTTGATTTTGGCTCAGGTCACCATCCCACAGTTTGTGAGTTTGAGACCCATGTCGGGCTCCATGCTGACAGCACGGAACCTGCTTGGGATTCTCTCTCTCTCCCTCTCTCTCTGCCGCTCCTTTGCTCACACACGCTCTGTCTTTCAAAATAAATAAACATTAAAACGAACAAACAAAGGTGCCGTTCATTTGAGAAAGCAAAGAAGTGTTAAATAGCACAACACAAACCACACTTGATACCTGGACTCTACATTTTCCATTTTCAGCCACCTGTAAGGAGGTGCTGAGAGGCTGTGCATAGCGGTAATGTTGAGATATATTCCTCATCCTCTCAGTTGGAGAGCTAATCCTTTAATTAATTAATTCACCATATATTAACCGAACTCTCACTAGGTGCCAGGCATGGGGTTTCGTGCCCAAGATACTAGAGTATATGAGGAAGTCACTGCTTCAGTCCTCATAGAGCACATGGTCCACAGGGGAAGACAGATATGGAACATGTGTGACAAAGGTTGTTGAGTGAGACTAAAGATTGAGTAAAGAGTGCCATGGGATTATACAAAAGGAGAGCTCACTGATGTGGGAGGTTCTGCAAGGTGAACCTGCAGAAGTCAAGTTCAGACTGAGACCTGAGGTCTGTGTGTTAGCCAAGCAAAGATATTCTCAGGCACATGGGAGGGCTGGGAGAGGGGAACCTGGAGAGCCAGGGGGAAAGGGGGGTCTAAAAGGGGAACAAAGACACCAGCTCTGAGAGGGGCTCATGAACACTGTTAGGGATTCGCAGTTTGTCCCCAGGTCAATGGGAAACCATCACTGGGTTTTTGGTAGAGAAGTGATGTGGTCAGATATAAAGGTCCCTGAGCTCCAGTGTGGACAGTAGAGATGGGGAGGTGAATTAGAAGGCTTCTACGGTGGTGCAGGTGGCAGCTACTGATGTCGTGATCGAGGGTCATGACAGCGGGGAGGGAAAGAAGTAGGTAGATTTTTAGGAGATAGCATGTACAGAACTTGGAGCTTGAACAGATGTGGGGTTTGAAAGAGAGAGAGCTTCTGATTTGAGCCACTGTGTAGATGGTGGTTCCACTTACTGGGAGAGAGAAAAGGGGCAGGGAGAAAGTGAAACACACACACACACACACACACACACACACACACACACAGACTGAGACAGAGACTGGAGGGAGGAGGGACAGGAGAGGAGAGAAGGAAGAAGGGTTCAGCTATGGAAATGTTATTAGTGGAGTGGACACAAGCTTTGGAATTGGGGAGATCCTGTTTTAAAAAGTAGATTATATGGAAGTGATGAATCACTGAATTCAACTCCTGAAACCAATGCTACACTGTATGTTAAGTGACTTGAATTTAAATAAAATTCATTCATTCATTCATTCATTCATTAAGGTAGGTTCTGTCACTTTCCTGCTCTGTGCATTTAGACAAATTATTTATAATTTCTGGGCCTTAAGTCCCTTATCTGTAAAATGAAGATAATATCAGCTTTCAATGTAGTTATAATGCTCGGTAAAGATTCAGTGTGCAATGACTGTCATCCAGTAGGTGATCGGTAAGTGATATTTCTCGCCTATTCTCCATCTAGCCAATCTTATCTGTCAACTCATTGGTTGAAGGAGTAGTACTGAGTGACAGGATTTCAAGCCTGGGGATCCAAAGACTGGAGCTATACTTACTAGTCACCTGCTGTGTGACATTGGGTGAGTGACCACCCCTCTCTGTGTCTGTGTCTTCCTCTGTTTCATGAGGGAGTCAGTCTGGATGATTTCTAAAGCTTCTTCCAGTTTTATAAATCAATGGTACTGTGGTCAGAGTGTCTCGAGATCTCAGAGGATCCTCGGCAGAAATCTCTCGTGGGCACAGGATCGGGGTGGAGGGAGATGAGAAAGATACAGAGAGATCTATATCCATTTCATTCGGAACAACGTGCATCCTCTTCTCAGCAAGCAACCTTCCTTTCCTGACATCAATGACATGCCAATTGCCTTGAAGTGCTTGCACTTTATTCTCCTTGTCAGATCTTGCTGGTGAGAGATCTATGTATTGGTTTCTCAAAACCAACAGCTTCATGGAATGGGTGTGCCTGGAAAAGAATCTCACATGAAAATGGAGACGGCCACAAAGCTGTATTTTCAGGATAGTACAGAGAAGCAAGAATCTGGTTTTCATTAGAAATGAGAGTGTTTTCCTAGATGGTGCAGGCAGCCTTAAGAGTAATATTCTAGAACGAGGGGATCGGTGTCTCCAATGTATACTATCCTGGTCAGACCGCAAACTAGGGATCGTGTTTGAGAGCTGTCATGTGTAAAACCTCAGACTCTGCAATCAGACAACCCTGGGTTCAAAATTTGACACTATTATTTTCTGGCTGTGTGACTCTGGAGAAGTAATTTAACTAGTCTAAGCCTCAGTTTCTCCATCTTAAAATAGGGGTAATAATTGCAACATCGCCCCCATGGGTTTCTTGTGAGGATTAAATAAGAGAGTGTAAGTAAAGGAATCAACACAGTGCCTGTTAAGTCATGCTGCTGCTGTTGATGACTGAGCTTTGGCCCATAAAACATTCAAGACCACATCTCTTGTGGAATCATTATATTAACTGAAGGTGCTTGGCTGGGACGAGAGAATGCTCAGAGCTTATGATCATAGGTTTTAAAAGACTAAAGAGCTATACTGAGGAGGAAAGCAGACTCATAGATGGGGCTCGATCCCAGATGGAGAGTTGATTAGATAGCTTTTAATGGCCCTTTTGGGTCTGGGATTCTGGGCCTCCATGGAAAGTTTAGAAATAAGTTGCTTTATTTGTTCCTCCATGTCGTTAATATCTGCAGACTACATACTATCTTTGTCAGGTGTAGAAGGATGCAGAAATAAAAAAGATAAGGTCTTGGCCTTCTAGGAGCTCATAGTCTCATCAATCAGAGAAATCCTGGACAGAGAGAGTCAAAAGACCAGTGTCTCTTCTCAATTCCTGTATCAGATCCACATTCCAGCACTAATTTTTTTTTTGATGTTTATTTATTTTTGAGAGAGACAGAGAGACAGAGCGTGAGCAAGGGAGAGGCAGGGTGGGAGGTGGGGAGACACAGAATCTGAAACAGGCTCCAGGTTCTGAGCTGTCAGCACAGGACCTGACATGGGGCTGAACCCGACAGACTGTGAGATTATGACCTGAGCTGAAGTCGCATGCTTAACCGACTGAGCCACCCACGTGCCCCTCCTGAATTATTTTTTTTATGTAAGTCACTTATCTTCCTTAAGCCTTAGTTTCCTCTTCTATAAAATGGGGTTCACATTAGCCCTATAGGTTTATAGCTATTTTGAGAATCAAACGAAGTAACAGATGTGGGGAGTGTCGCACTTTGATGGAATAAGTGAGTGTTAGGTGCTGAGTAAGACTTTCCTTGATTTTCATAGAATAACTACTAAGACTGGAAGGTGAAAACAAAGTGCTTTAAGTATCCCGTGTTCACATTTCAAGATGGAAAAGTGTCAAATTTGGGAGGCAGTGTCCTCTCAACAGGGTTTGCTAGGAACACCGGCACCTCCTTTCCAATCTCATAGTGGAAGAGAACTGGGGGAGAGTGATGTGCTTTAGGAAAGGGCTAGTTTCTCCCTTCAACTCAAGTGTCTTCCCTTCCTGAAGCACAGGGAAAAGGACCCAAGGAAAGCGCTCCTAGAGGTTGAGGATGCCTAAGGGGTGTCCCCTAAGCTGGGGACTGCTCACCTTAGAGGTACTGAGTCTGTGACTCAGCAGATCGGCCACTGCTGTCACAGCGTGGAAATGTTGGAGCAAGATGGCGGAGCTGAATGCCAAAAGGCAGTCCCAAGGACGTGTGAATTTTCGTTCATCGGGCAGTGACTGGATTTGAGCTATTTTGCTGACACTCCTGAGGCAGACTCCTTAGGAGGTAGGATACCCTAAGCAAGAGTGTGTGTGTGGGATGCCCTTGATGGAGTACTGAATGGGAGGAAAAGAGGTCCAGTAAAAACCAGTAATTTCAGGTCAGGATGCTCATGGGAGTGCTTTCTGCCTACCAAGAGGGAACTAATGGCCAGCAGGCATTAGAAAAGCACCACAATCCAACCGGGAGAATCCAGTCACCACCTCTGGGCCAGTCGCTGAAGAAGAGACAGTGTGACCTTTTCTGCTTCCTCCACCTCAACCCCAATATCAGATGAGAAGCATAGGGCAAAAGGAGAGTGAGGGGATATTTGTAAAAGTTGACCATGGCCCTTGTCCTCAAGGACCAGAGCCATTAGACAGCCCTGCGTGGGGGGTGGTGAGGAGGAAGGATTGCAGTGAATATGACACTAAAGCTTTAAAATGAATGACACTATCTTTAAACTTGAAAGGAGCTTTTCCTAGTAACTGAGAGTAACTAAAAGCTGGGGGAGGGCGGGTCTTGTTGAGGTGCCATGTAGGGGATTTGCATCTGCCCGAGAAGGGGATTTAACAAAATAGAGTTGGTAAATATTAGAATAAGAATAAAACTGTTTCCTGTTTAGGCTGAAAATGGCTTCACAAACGGAAAGGTCATCAAGGGATTTTGTTGCTCAGTGCAGAGATCTCTATCAGTTATGATCCCAGAAGGCAGCAGGGAGCCTACACTGAGATGGGTTTTCATAAAGGGAATATTTACAATGATGTGCTCAGGATTTATGGAAGCCAAGAAGGGACGGAGCAGTGCTACAGGCCATCATCAGCTGGGAGCCGTGGCCACCACAGGCCCAAAGGGTCAGGAGAGAGCCCTAAGCCTCGCTCCATGGAAAAGGGTCCCTGCAGAAGACATGGCTTTTGGTGAAGGGTGGAACCATCCCACGACAACGCAGCAGGGAACTTGCCGATCTTGCCTGTTCAGGTCCACCTTCCAGGGCAGAGCAGAAACGGAAGAAGGGTGGGTCTGGAAGGGCAAATGGACAATAGCCAGCGTGTCTGTCAGCTTTTCCCTCTAGCCAACCATGCCATCTTGATTGAAGCAAGTAGCAAACTATCATTCTCTGACACCATTCTGCCTCCATTCCAACTCTAGGTAATTACCATCCATGTAACTGCATGTGTCAGATATATTGCCTCTGGGAGGCCTGGAGACATTCTCCAGGAACCAGTGAAAGCGAGGCATATTAATATACCAGTAGCCTTCACTCCTTACCCAGTGGGGTTTAGAATTAGTATTTGTGTTATTCTAAATCTCAGAGGGCTGTGATTCGGTGGCGACCCCAGGCATCTTGTTTCTAACTCTGCAGACCCCTTTAGGGTCATCATTGCTTTCTGCACCCCCTTTTGCCCATCCATTAGGTAGGTGGGCTTGGCTTAGGGGTTGGGAGAGGAGAGGCCCTGTGTTTGCTCCTTTCCTATCCCCGAATGCCTTGTCTCTGGCAGAATTCCTGGATTTTCCTGAGGTCACATAGCACCCAATAGAGTGATTTGGAAAAAAATAGATACTGAATAAACATTCGTTGAATAGAAAGTACCAAAGCCAGGTCTGTCTGGGTCCAAAGCAGCTCTCCCCGCCTCCCGCCACACCCCCTTCCCGAATGTTTCACTTGAGGCAATTTCCTGTCAGAGCTCTGTCAGAGGCCATCCTGCATGAGAGCAGAGTGTTCTAGACTGTGCCTCAGGTCACCCCAGCCTAGATCGGTAAGGTTTATGTAAGGTGGTTTATATAAGCAAGGCTTATATAAGGAGACTCAACCAGGGTGGAGCTCAGCACCTGGGTGAGATCCAAGGGGCTCTGAAGGTGCGAATGTTCTTTGATTTACATTTGTGGCATTCCCGCAGGAATTAGAAACCATAGTGGGTACTTCCCAGATGCAGATTTTCAGAATTCTCCCCCAATCCTGCAATATAACTGGTTAGACTCCTACTTGACAGGTGAGGAAACTGAGACTTGGAGACCCAGAATTGCTTATATAATTGTGTCAGAATGCCATCTCAGGTTCATCTGACTGAAGACCTTTCTCTGTGCCACATTTTACTCATGCTGTGGTTAACCAGATCAGTCCACCCCCCTGGGTAGGATTCCTAAGATTTCAAGAGAAATCTGAATAGTCCCAAATATATTAGCTTCCCTAATGCATGTTTACATTTATTGTTGAAGTTGCTTGAGTCTGAAGAGTGTTCGTTCATTTAAAGACCTGAATCTGGGGCGCCTGGGTGGCTCAGTCGGTTAAGCGTCCGACTTTGGCTCAGGTCATGATCTCACGGTCTGTGAGTTTAAGCCCCGCGTCGGGCTCTGTGCTGACAGCTCAGATCCTGGAGCCTGCTTCGGATTCTGTGTCTCCCTCTCTCTCTGACCCTCCCCCGTTCATTCTCTGTCTCTCTCTGTCTCAAAAATAAACATTAAAAAAAAAAAAAAAAATTTAAAGACCTGAATCTGTCTCAAAAAGGAAGCAGTGTCTCTTCTGGATCCTGTGGGTTTCATCACTGGGGCAGATGACCATGGCATAAGAGAAGACCCTTCCTTCCACTATGGGCACTCAATCAGCTAGACTCTAAACCTCTTAGCTGGAAGTACAGCAGATGTCCTCAGTACCTGCCCCACCCCCCCACCCCCACCCCCCCATATCCCTTGTATCTTTTAGTGCAATTTAGCAGACTTCCAGATACCAGTTTTGCAGCTCTGTATTTTTGGTACTATTACCACATCACCCTGTCCAGCAGAGCAGACTGGAAGTACCTGGGGATTAAGTCTCAGTTCCCTATTGTGGCAGCTGATTTAATAATACACCTTTTATTGACCATATTCCCTCCTCTGTTTTTCTTCTCCATTTATCTACCATTGTTGTCTGCGCAACCCAAATAAACCTTTGTACTCAAATCCTTATCTCGAGGTCCGTTTCTGCAAGTGCCAAAACTAAGAGAGTAAGAGTCATGGTTTTGTGCCTGACTCCTGCTCTGTGTGGACATGTCTAAACTTAACTCAAAGTAGAAAAATTGCTTTGGTTCTGGGGTCACATTCACATGGCATGGAAAACAACAAACACCCTAGCTGCCCTGTAGTGTTCCTGCCCAGGGAATTTCAACCTCTTGACAAAACAGTGCGGGCTAGGTTTTTTCAACCATGTGATCTCTGGCTCTTTGTTCTTGCACAATCTGGCTTTGGAGACATTCACACACATTCATTCTGAATGCTCTTGCTGTCTCTCCTGCTGTTATCCCTCTAATGCTTTCATCAATAGCCCCACTTGGTTTGGAAAAATCCAGGCTTCTAAGTCGGAAAGTCATTTTGTTGTTGCCGACACCAATCCATTGCTCAGGCTCTAATGCCTCACTTTCTTTGTTAGGTAGGAGATTTCCTTATGATGCTGGAAGACGTCCTGGGAGATAAAACCTTAAAGGTGTCTGGTTTCTATGAAAAGCAAGTCTATAGGATTAGAAGTTCCTTAATGCACAATTATGAAATGCACAACACGAGATGTAGTTGCCCACATCTTCTTTCATATTTCTCTTTTCCTGTTACTGCTTAGCTTAATGTTTGCATGGGGGAGGAAAGCTTCTGAATCTTAAAGGGAACTGTCGGTTAACGTTCCTGAAGTACACCCAGGCTACCATCTTTCACATCCACACCTCTTTGGAGGCTACCTCATATCCCGGAATCCAGTTCTGCATAGCCTTGTTGACTGCAAAAAAAAAAAAAAAAAAAACATGTAGGAAGTTAAAAAGGACCCTGCCTAGCAGGTAGAACATAGTCTTCATAAGCCATGGTGACGGATACTGTGTCCTTCCAAGTTCAGGGGCTATTTCAGAGGTCACGGAAGTGGATAAACTAGTAGTTCTATTTATAAAGTGGGTCAATTAGCAGATGACATCACAGAATCTCAGTTGCTATGAGGACTGCAGGGTTTGGAACTGGGCTTGAGTCTTGGCAACAGCTTGTTAAAAGCAGTGGTTCTTTATCCATACCTGAAAAAAAGTAGAAGTTTGTGAGTATTCTGGAACAGTGTAGAAATTATGGGAAGAGAATGAGGACAACACCATCCAGGCTTATATCATGGCTTCCTCGCCTTTATTTTGGAAATATGTCCTCTTATGCTCATAGATTCAGTGGAAACATTGGGCAGTGTCCATATTTTTTATTAGAAGAAAATGTGACAATGTAATGATTAACATAAATTCAATTTATTTAATATTGTTTGTTCATCCTTTTATCTTCCCCTTGAGATATGTTTCTTGAGATCAAGTTTTAACCTTAACTAACTTTGTATTCTCAGCACCCAACACAAAAATCGCTATGTGGTAGACGCTGACTAAATCTAGTCTTTGTTGAATGATTGTTGAATAAGAAACCATTTGTGACCTTAGGACTTAACACAGTGCTCCAGTATGCAAACATGTGTTCATGACAGAATTAAGTAGCATACGAAATATTGCACAATGCAGGGACCTGGTTAGGAAATAAGATGGATTCTTCATGTTGTATAGGCGGGAGTGGGCGTAACTACAAGAAAGGGAGGGAAGTGGTTTTAATGTGGGGAAGGGTCTAGGAGAGGATAGCATAATTATTCGTACTGAAAGGAAAACAGAAAGGGAGAAGACGCTTTTCTTTTTTTTTTCTCAGTTCCCAAAGCCACTCAAGCCATCACTGATTTCAAATACTTCACAGAGTAACCACTAAATGGAAACAGATCATCTTTATTTTGCAAATATGGAAACAGGTTAAGCAAGCTGGCTTTATCTCTCTGTAAGGCTGAGAACTTGGAATACGTGTCATCATTTACAGTTCCTCTTTCAGACCACCTAGTATCTCATTCATGTGTTGTTTCCCTAAAGAGTACACACTTGAGAATACTTTTCCTGGAGTTTGCTCCAAGAACGTTACTGACATTAATGCAAATTCATCATGTGACTGAGGAATTAAAAGAGTACTGGGAGAAAATTAATTTCTCGGAGGAGGAAGTAATCCGGGGTAGTGGAGAGAATCAGGAGACTGGGTTTTATTCCTAGCTATGGCGCTAGTTATGTGACCTTGGAAAGAAATCATGAAACCTCTCCAGACCTCGGTTTCCCCATCTCAAAAATCAGGGGTCACGGAAGTCATTCTCTGCTTTCTGATATTGTGAGTCTCTGTAAGATTCTTCAAGTAAATTAGGGCCCATAAAAGTATTAGATCTTGGGAATACTAGCCAAGAACCATCAAGAGGGAAGTTAAGCCAAGTTCATAAGGCGATTTAATCCTAAGAAGCAAGACCCAGCCAATAGCCAGACGGGCGGTGATTCCCTGTGCTATGTTTTCCTACTTTTGTGCCAACCCCAAAATGCTAAGTCATTGCTTTTGCTAGAAGGATATTTTCTTATTGCATTCTGAGGATTTGAACAAATATTTTCATTTTGAGGAAAGCTTTGAGAACATTTTCAAATTGAAGGTTAGGCTTTCAGGACAAGCGGAGCCTCCAGACTGCAAAATGGAGCTCCCAGGTTTGAACTGACACTTGGAAGAAGGGATCGGCATCGCTGGGCTAAACTTGGTCTGACACAGCCTTTTCTTTTCACTGAGACTCAGATGGCTTTCAGCAAGGCCTGTGGGCACTGCGGTCACCATGGTGGTTCTTTCACGAGAGGCAGACACTGACAAGGCATTTAGCTTCAGCCTCAGGACTGGTAACAAGCTGAGGCCAATGAGTTGGCCACCTACATGGAAAACTACTAGACCTGCTTCCTCCCTCGCTCCCCTTTTGCAGGGATGCTGGCTTGAAATTCCATGTCTGGGTCCCTCTCCCTTTCCTTCTGACTATGCAGGTTTTTCCAATGGCAGTTCTCCCTGGAAAGGACAGCATGCAAACATATTAGGTCCGCAAATTAAAATGTCACTTGCGATCACCTTATAAACCAACACACAAGATCTAGGCTCCTGTAAGTTCTCTATTTATTTTGTTTTTTAAGCACTTTCAAATACTTTGTTTTTCTTCACTCTTGATATCAGATGGGAAAAATGGAAGCTCTGAGGCAGTAAGTAGTTAGGGTCCTCACTGCTGGGTGGCAGGGGTCACATTTAAAACAGTTCTACCTAAAATCATGCTCCAGAAGTGGTTATTCATCTAGCTGTCACTTCATCATCTAGGTAACATTTTTGTGAAAAGAGAAAATAAGCTCTGTGTTCATATTCATTCACCTTTAAAAGTCATGTCAGGAATTATATCTTCCAAAACGCCTTCCCAGAATGCCCAGATTAGAGAGTCTTCCTCTGACGTACATTCCCATGGCACCCTGAACTTGGCTTTGTCACTTGCCAAAATATATTAAAATTGTGTTTCTGTCTCTCTGGTGAAGGGATAGCTCCTGTGTCTCATTGTTAGTTTCCTAAAATGCCACCTTCTCAAGGAGACCAGACCAGCTTATTTATAGTTTGATCCGACATCCCACCCTATAATCTCTGGTTTGTTTTCCCCATAGTATGTATGCTTTATGACATACTTAACTATTTCTTTGCTTATGTACTAGGTTTATTTTTATTGTCTGTCTCCCTCCTTCAGCTAGACTCTGTGAAAGGACTTTCTGTATGTTCACTGATGTATCTCAAAAACCTAAGACAGTGCCTGGTGTATAATAAATAGGTGTTCAATAAATATTTGTTGAGTAAATGAATTGGGAAAATGAAAACCTCTCTGCATCCTTCAGGTAAAATGCCAGATATTCATTATTCTTTTGAGGGTAAAATTGGAAGCCTAGATTAAGCCAAAGTTACAAAGCATGTTGATGCAGAAGGGGAATAATGGCGACTGTATTGTTTTTAATAATGTTGTTTGTTCCCATCTATTAGACCTTGAGTCTGGGGTGGGGATTTGACCCAGATAATGTGAAGGAAAGATGATAGAGCAGTGACTTTGCCTAAGGTTTAATTAGCTACAAAAAAATGCTTGATGAAATGAGAGGACAAAGAGTCAAGGGAGATGTTATAAGATTTTATTCAGAAGGAATTGATTAATCTTTTCAAGACTTTTCCACAGCGGACAACAGGAAGCCATCGTGAGCAGGATACATACGCACAGCAGCATTTTCCACTAATCCTTTTAGAATCTCCAGGAAAAAGAAACAACAAAACTTTCATGGCCAAATTGTGTTAGGAAACTTTGTGTATTTCACAACCCGTTATAGCACAGGATTTGACATTTGATAGGATTTGAGGTGTCCTGCAATAAAGAATTTATTCAATTTTGTTTAACCCAGTTTTATTTGACCTCAGAAGTCTGTTTTCTTTTCTTCTCTCTCTCTCTCTCTCTTTTTTTTTTTAACATCTTGTACAAATACTCCTCTCTTGCTTGTGAAATTTTCCTTAAAACCCTCTTTCCCTCCCATCTATCCACATATGGCCTAAATCCTCCTAAATCAATTCTAACTTCAGAACTAATCTATCAATGACTTCCGAGAGAGTAATATCTCTGAGAGGGCCCCAAGTCAAATAATTGCCAAAATCCAATAATTATTTATTAAAAAACTGCTTTAAATGAGGGTCCAGTCGTAACCTCAAAGAACTTTCTACTCAATACCGGGAAGAGATACATCTAGAAATGCCTTGGTTATATGATAGAGGATAATGAAGATTGTAAGTGAAATGCCATTAAAATAAACTCAGTTTAAAGATACGCATGGGTTTAGCCACATGGGGCCAATGAGAAGAGGAAAGAAGGTAGAATTGTCTACAGAAGGAGTTGGATGGATTTTGGAAAACTAATCTGTCTCTACCACTAGTCTTTGACAGAGTGGTCAGTAATTCAATGTTCAGTAATTTAAGGGGCATAGAAAGTGCATGCGTAGTCCCAGGAGACATCAATAGCCATGGAACTTCCATCAATACTTCCACTTCCATGGAAATGGCATTTACTTATTCAGCAAGTATTTATTATGCAGCAGCCCCCGGCTAGGTATATAGAAAAGAGTAGATATAGCCTCTATTCTGGAGACCAGCATCTAGAAGAGGGCAAAAGGCAGATGATCAACTTTATCTTGTTACTCCTCCACGGTAAGTGATATATTTTTATTTGAGCAGATTTTCAGGACTCTGTGGGAGGTTTCAGGAAACAGGTAGTAAAAGCCAGGAGGAACTTGACCTTGTCGGGCAATTCATTCTTTCATGTCAGGACCTCAGTTTCAGGGATTGGAAGAAAACAGTCCTCTTAGGGAGTGAGTTAGCAAGCAAGTATCAGCAACCAGGTTGGCATGTGGTAGGTATCACAAACCATTTTGAGCTAGTCGTGTTACAGATGAGGTATCCAAGATTCAAGATGTCATGTAACTTTCCTGGGGGTTCCCTACCTTGTAAATATCAGAGTCTGATGTCTTCATGGAGTTTGGTCTTCATGATCTGTCATGATAAGCTATCCAAATATTAGCAAGTCAGAAAGTTTTGCAGGTGTGAAATAAGATCCAGATACGTGTATAGTCAAGATAACCCAGATTTTCACAGTCCAGTTGGTTCATGTGGAAACGTTAGTACGAACAAAGGTGTCACCCAAGTAGAACTGTGGAAATTTGGAAACTGAGTTTGGAGTGAAGCGTGGAGGTAGGTGGAAAATGATATGGAATATTAGGTTTAGTCAAAGTGTAAGTCTAAGAAAAAGCTTACTTTAAATCTGTGTTTTCTCTAAGTATATAGTGACTATTTTGGACATATGCTGCTAAATCTCAGTAATATCATGTGGCACATCCACTCAGAAATCACATGAAAAGGATCTGGTATTACAACATCTAGAATCTGGACTCTCAATGTACCGAGCTTTGTGTAAATAATACCCTTTAAATGAGTTTTGTTTTCTACAGAATTTTTCAACCTGGGACATAATGAGGATAATGAAAATATTTTTTAAGTTTATTTATTTATTTTGAGAG
Source organism: Panthera onca (assembly GCF_046562875.1). Classification (NCBI taxonomy): domain Eukaryota; kingdom Metazoa; phylum Chordata; class Mammalia; order Carnivora; family Felidae; genus Panthera; species Panthera onca. The sequence goes on from NC_138346.1 coordinate 176,411,375, forward strand.
AGAGAGAGAGAACAGGAGAGGGGCAGAGAGAGGAGGGAGAGAATCCCAAGCAGGCTCTACACTGTTAGTGCAGAGCCTGATGTGGGGCTCGAACTCGGAAACCTTGAGGTCATGACCTGAGCTGAAATCAAGAGTCAGATGCTAGGAGAGCCTGGGTGGCTCAGTCGCTTAAGTGTCCGACTTCGGCTCAGATCGTGATCTCTCGGTTTGTGAGTTCAAGCCCCGCGTTGGGCTCTGTGCTGACAGCTCAGAGCCTGGAGCCTGCTTCAGATTCTGTGTCTCCCTCTCTCTCTGCCCCTCCCCTGCTAACGGTCTGTCTCTCTCTGTCTCTCAATAATAGATAAATGTTAAAAAAAAAAAAAAAGAGTCAGACACTTAATTGAGCCACCCAGGTGCCCCATAATGAAAATATTTTTTAAAAATAACTGATCACTTTGGGTAGTATTAACATTTTAACAACTAAGGCAACAACAGATGTTGGCAAGGATGCAGACAAAGAGGATCTCTTTTGTACTGCTGTGGGAATGCAAACTGGTGCAGCCACTCTGGAACACAGTATGGAGGTTCCTCAAAAAATTAAAAATAGGACTACCCTACAACCCAGCAATTGCACTACTAGGTATTTATCCAAGGGATACAGGTATGCTGTTTCAAAGGGGCACATGCACCCCAGTGTTTATAGCAGGCTTTCGACAAGCCAAAGTATGGAAAGAGCCCAAAAGTCCATCAACGGATGAATGGATAAAGAAGATGTCATTTATATATACTATGGAGTATTACTCGGCCATCAAAAAGAATGAAATCTTGCCATTTGCAACTATGTGGATGGAACTAGAGGGTATTATGCTAAGCGAAATTAGAGAAAAACAAATATCATATGACTTCACTCATGAGAAATTTAAGATACAAAACAGATGAACATAAGGGAAGGGAAGCAAAAATAATATAAAACAGGGAGGGTACAAAACATAAGAGACTCTAAAATATAGAGAACAAACAGAGGGTTACTGGAAGGGTTGAGGGAGGGGGGATGGGCTAAATGGGTAAGGGGCATTAAGGAATCTACTCCTGAAATCATTGTTGCACTATATGCTAACTAACTTGGATTTAAATTTAAAAATAAACAAAATAAAATAAAAATAAAATAAAATAAAAAATATATAAAAAAATAAAAATAACTGATCAAAATTGAATGAAATAGATTAAATAATTCAAATTAAAGTTGAATGAAATAGTTTAAAAAATAGACCATCAATGAACTCACCTCTAAAGGTATACATCTTGCTCTAAACCACTCTACCTCTCTTTTCACTAGATCTGTTCCTCTTCAGTGCAATTCTGAAATCAGTTTCTGCACACTTAATTGATAATTATGAACCAGTTTGACTAAAAAACTAGATAGCTCTTGTTCTGGTCTAAAATGGATTCTATTTTTTGTGGATTTCTTGTTTTTGCCCTCCTCCCATCCTCTTCTGTGTTTCCCATAGGTCTTGCTAGATTTTAGCTTGTTATGGAATAATTATATCTGTATCTCTTTATCTTTCTCTCTCTGGGTATCTATCTATGCACACATACATGTACATGGTGACAGTTTTTACTCCCTGTAGTAGCACTTGACTGACTTTAAGCCCAGTCTTTAATATCACTTGAACATGCTTTGTAAAATTTTGGGTTTGTGATTTACGTATTAGTTCCAGGAATCTTTTTTTTTTTTTTTTTTTTTTTGTCTGTCTCTCTAAATGTCTCTCTAAATTCCTTTCTGCCAGTGACCTCCTTGCTGTTGAAGACACTGATTTTTCAGAAAGGGCTGAAAATGAAAATTGATTTCCCATTTTCCTATGTCATAACTCTTCTCATGTACACTGTTAAATATCCCTTGGGAACAATATTACCTTTTAAGTATTTTGTACCGTGACCTTATGGGGATACAGTAGCACGTCGAGCCCTTTCCCCATTGTTAAAGCCCCCCGCGATGCATAATTCAGTAGACTTATGTGGAGCTCTACTTTTCCTAGACTGGAATGATATGTGGGTGACTTGGAGGCTGAAACGGTGTCACCCACTCATATATGTATATGGTATGATCTCAAGCTTTTAAAAAATTCTTTGTAGGTATGGAATACATGCTGGGTAGTGAGTGCATATATATGTTTAACGGAACAAAGACTGAGTAGACATACAGTAACAACAGTGCATTGTCTCTGTGTGAGGCCATCTTGAATACAGAGCTCTATAAAGATTAATTATGTTTTTCATTTTACAAAATGGAATAATCTGGTATACATTCTTTTGAATTGCTTTCTTATGTTTTCAAGATGTTGATGCATCTATTTTTACTGTCGCATGGTATTCCGTTGGATGAAAATACCCCACACATGGTTATGAAAAGTACCCCTATGAGCAGCATTTTACTATCCATGTGCAAGAATGTGTCTCAGGTATGTACCACTGAAGACAATTAATGAGTTGTAAGGAATAATCACGTTTAACTTTATTAGGTTATACCGAATGCATGCCAAAATTCATGGTTCTATCAAAAGTATATTGCTGATTCTTCCACAGTTCTGAAAAATGCTCAGCCACTATATAATTGAATATTGTTTCTTTTCTTTCTGTTGTTTCTGTCTGAAACTTTGATTATTCATATGCTAGGCCTTTCCAGTATATATTCTATATACCTTAATCTCTTATATTTTTTTTTCCTTTTGTATTTATTTTTTCCTCTCTGGGTCCTATTTTGGATAAGTTTCTGGCTCTGTCATCTCGTCCACTAACTATTTCCTCAGTTGCCTGTAATGTGACTTTTAGCCAGTCATTGAAGTTTTAATTTTAGTAATTAAATTTTCCATTTCTAGGAGTTATTTTTGGTATTTTTCTAAATATGCTCAGTCACCCCCACCCCAAGTGTCTTATCCCTTGTTCATATGTAAGTCTCTTTTTTAATTTTTGGAAAAACATTATACATCCTTATTTTATATAAATATTGAAGAGTTCCAATCAGTACATGAAGTTGTTAGAGCTCTCATTCTTCTACTAGCTTTCTATGTTGACCTTCATCCTTAATATTTTATTTCCTTTTTGCTTTTGTTATCTTTTACTTAGAGCACCCTTTCCTTGGAGCCTTTTCTGTGGGAGCACTCTGTGGCATGGACTGAAGTTTTATGTTTTCTGTGAGGATTTGCGTATGGTTCTGCTAATCACTTTAGCTCACTGTGACTTAGAGCCACTTGAAATTAAATTATCTTCATGAGGTGTTTTATACCACAAAGTGGCAAAAATTGGGCCTGAAAAATCTTTGTGAAGGTTGACTTCTGTTAGCCTTCCCTAGAAAGATTTTCGGTGTTTTCTTTGGTTTATGAGTCACATCAACACAAGAAAATTTCCTTGTTTTTCTATCCTAGGAATTTTATTTATTCTTTATTTACCTTTCCACTGAAGATATAGTTCTTTGATGGTCTGGATTTATGTGTGGGCTTCCTATTAAATTTGTAAATTTGCCTACACCTTATATCAGCCTTCCTCAGGCCTCCGTAACAAAATGCCATAGACTGGGTGGTTTAAACAACATAAATTTATTTTCTCACAATCCTTTAGGTTGGAGTTTGAGATCAGGGTGCCAGCAAGGTTGATTTCTGGTGAGAACTTTCTTCCTGGCTGACAGATGGCTGCCTTCTCACCTTATCCTCATATAATGGAGGAAGAGAGAGATTAATCTCTCTTTTCCTATTCTTATAAGGCAACCAGTTCTATTATACTAGAACCCTACTCCTGTGACCTCATTTCATCTTAATTTCCTCCTAGAAGTGCTATCTCTAAGTACAGTCACTTTGAGTGGGTAAGGCTTCAATATAAGAATTTGGGGGGGATACAAGTCAGCCCATAGTACACCCTAAACTTTAATCTCCCGATTCCTATACATTCGATAATAGTCGAAACGAAAACTTAACGCCACCACGAAGTTGCTGAAACCTTTTAGCCATGATGATAGTTGTGTTTAGTGTAATTCTGGCTTTCCCTTCATGCTTGGCTCCTTCACATTCCTTCGATTTTTGCATCTCAGAAATTTATTGATAGAGCTTGAATCTTGGTAGAATTCTCTATCACATCGCTTATCTGTCTTTTTCTGCAAAACGTTGGTCATGGGTCATGTCCTTGCCTGATTAACTCCAATATCTGGAGCACCTGTGCATCTGAGTTGTGGGTTTCATTTGCTTGGATTTCCCCCCCCCCCACTCCTGGTTTTCAGACCCAGGGTTCTATTTGACAGCACATCTAATATGTTTTCATTAAATGCCAGACTTTGCATATGACAAACTATAGAAGTTCCAAATGATAATATTTCTTCCCAGGGATGGGTCACCTTTTGTGTACTAGGCAAAGAGAGCCGGGAGTCCTTACCCGAATCCAATCAAGGATGGATCTGAGTCAAGTCTGGGTTGCCGTTTTGGAAAGTGCACCACTGCCTCTGGTTGGCCTGTGTTCCCATATCTCCCTGGGGCTTTCAACTAAAATCCTGGTGTGTCCACCAGTGTCTCTGCTCCTAGTGGATCTTAAATTCTAATCGTGGTCTTCTCAACATGGAAAAACTGCCCCAGATTTCCGTCTGCTTCCCAGGGGCTGTTTGCCTAGTCTCAGAATTTGGCAAGTATCTCAAGAGGAAAACTGAGCATGTGTTTTCCCAAAGTTCTGCTGGTTCCCCTGACCCTTCAATGGCATTTTACCCAGATTTTCAGCCTCTTACCCTCACACCAGAATTGGGGAATGCCCTCAGAGAAAAAGCAGACAGGGGGTATCATCCCACCATTCTATGGTTTTCATTTTCCGTAACCTTGGTCTCCAAAGTCTTCAAAACCTTCCAAGGTTTTCTGATACCTTTTTAAGAGCCATTTTTGGTATTGACTTAGCTTGTATAATTGTTCTTAGTAAAAGCATTTGTCTGCTGCCCGTAATTAAATTCTACACAAATGTAGAAGAATGCACTTAACATATATTCATCCACATTTAATTCAGCTTTGCTAGTTGTCTTTATCAGAAAGATTATCTCAAGTAACAAGACATCATGTCAGAAACTGATTTAGATAGAAATTTCTCTGAAGAGAATGATTTTTGTGGTTTATGATGTGGTCTAGAGGAAGAGGGACTGGCAACAAACAAACTCAATTACAAAGACGTAAAGGGCATTGGTGCTGATCTGCCATCTTTAATATCTAATTTTTATATAGGATAAAATATGCACGAAGAAGGTGCACAAACTTGAATGTAATGCTCAGCTAATTATCATAAGCTGAACAAATCCATGGAGGCACAATCCAGGTCAGGAAATAGAATGATATCTCCATTCCAGAAGTCCCCTGACACCTTCTCCCAGTTCGTCCTTCTTTCCAAAGGTGATCACTGTCCTGGCTTCCCATACTGTTACTAAACAAAATATTCCACTATGTGAATACACCACAATTTATTTTTCCCATGAGGCTGTTTATGGCATTTGGTTATTTCTAGTTTGGGGCAATTATGAATAATGTTTTGATAAACATTCTTATACAGATATTTTAATGTACCCATGCATTTCAGATTTACATATGATGAGAATGGAATCGAGAGTCATAGGGTATGCTTATGTTCAGTTTGAATAGGTGATAGCAGGATTTCAAAATAGTTGCCTTAATTTACAGACCTAAAGGCAGTATGTGAGAGTTTTAGTTACTTCACAATCTTAGCACTATTTGGTATAATCAATCTTTTTTAATTGCAGTCTATTGATGATGTGATAGAATCTTGTTGGGGTGCTAAGTAACACTTCCTTGATTACTTTTCCTATGTTTATTGACTATGAAATATCTCTTCAGATCTCCTGCCTACTTTTCTATGGCTGCCTGTCTTTATTTATTATACCTAAAAGTCCTTTGTCAGTTATATTAGGAATGTAATCTTGAGAGTAAAAATATATGCTATTAATAATTACACTGGGACTGTCCTGAACAAACTTGAATATATAACTACATAAGTTTCTTTGCTTTAATCAACTTTATTAAGGCATAATTTACATAAAGAATATACCCATTTAAAATATGCAGTTTGATGGGCTCTGACAAATGTATATACTCATGTAACTGCTGCCATGATTGGGATATACAATATTTCCGTCACCCTTTGCATTTTCTCCCATTCAGTTGCCCAGATTTACCTGACCCTTGGCAATCACTGATCTGCTTTCTGTCACTATAGAATAGTTTGCTTGTTCGTAGAGTTTTGTATAAATGGCATCATACACTGTATACTCTTGTGTCTGGCTTCTTTTACTCGGCATAATGTTTGGGAGATTATCTATTTGTTGCCTGTATCATAGTTCATTACTTTGTATTGCTAAGTAGTATTCCATTTTATGGATTTACCAGTTTGTTAATCTAGTTGCCTCCTTATGAACGTTTTTTCCTCCTTACATTTTGGGCTATTAAGAGCAAAGCTTCCATGAATGATTGTGTACAAGTCTTTGTGGCACATATGTTCATTTTTCATGGATAAATACCTTAGTGGAATTACTAGGTTGTATGGTAACACCATGTTTAGCTATTTAAGGAGCCACCAAAAGTTTTTCCAAAACATTATATCATTTTATATTAACAGCAGTGATTTAAGAGAGGTCTTTTTTTTTTTTTTTTTTTTTGATATTTTTATTTTTGAGAGAGCACATGCAGGGGAGGGGCAGAGAGAGACGGGGCACGGAAGGTCTGAAGTGGGTTCTGTGCCAACAGCAGTGAGCCGGACGTGGGGCTTAACTCACAAACTACGAGATCATGACGCGAGCTGAAGTCGGATGCTCAACTGACTGAGCCACACAGGTGCCCCACTTAAGAGAGTTCTAACTGAGGATGAGTTCTATACATCCCCATCAACACTTGGTATTGTTAATCTTTTTAATATTAGCCATTGTCGTGTTGTCTCATGACGACAAATAATCTTGAGAAGTGGGCAATGTTTTCTTCTACTGAAATATAAAATTAAATTTCTCCTAAGTTCATACAGTGAAAATTCTGTTTTGGATATCATATTTTATATCTCTTGAAATTGTATCTCTTGAAATTTGGTTCTTTAAAAAATATCTTTCCTGGGGCACCTGGGTGGCTCAGTCAGTTAAGCGTCAGACTTCGGCACAGGTCATGATCTTATGGCTCACGAGTTCGAACCCCATGTCAGACTCTGTGCTGACAATTTAGAGCCTGGAGCCTGCTCCAGATTCTGTGTCGCCCTCTCTGCCCCTCCCCTACTCATGTTCTGTCTCTCTCTCTCTCAAAAATAAATAAAAACATTAAAAAAAATCTTTCCACATGTGTTCATGTTTTCTTCAATGATTTGGGCATATTGAGCATATTCATAAGAGCTTTTTAAACATTCATGTCTGCTAGTTCTATCATCTGTGTTGTTTCTTGCTTTCTTTTTTAAAAATTTATTTATTTTAGAGAGGGGGGAGAGAGAGAGAGAAGGCATGCATGAGCGAGGCAGAGGGGCAGGGGGAGTGAGAATCTTTATTAAATTTTTTTTTTTAAGTTTATTTATTTTTGAGACAGAGAGAGACAGAGCATGAATGGGGGAGGGTCAGAGAGAGAGGGAGGCACAGAATCGGAAGCAGGCTCCAGGCTCTGAGCCATCAGCCCAGAGCCTGACGCGGGGCTCGAACTCACGGACCGCGAGATTGTGACCTGAGCTGAAGTCGGACGCTTAACCGACTGAGCCACCCAGGCGCCCCAAGAATCTTAAGCAGCTCCATGCCCAGCCTCAGTGATGCGAGGCTCTGTCTCATGACTTCGAGATGACAACCTGAGCCAGTATTGTGAATCAGGTGCTAAACCTACTGGGCCTCCCAGGTACCCCTCTTGGCTTATTTTTATTGACAGATTTTTCTCTGGCTGAGGAGCACATTTTTTTTTTCTGCCTTATTACCTATCTAATTGTTTCTGTTAGATGCTAAATATTTAAAATTTTACATTGTTGGATTCTGGATCTTGCTATGTTACTCTAAAGAATATTAGACTTACTCTGACAGAATTATGTTCCTTGCTAAATAGTTGATCATTCGGAAGCTTGTTTTTAAGTTGCTTTGTTTAGAATAGTCTTTCCTCTATGACTAGTTTAATAAGGCATGCCTAATGACTAATAAGGCATGACTCTTTGGGGGTCGCTACTAAATGCCCTGTGTATTCATTGAGGTTTCTCTGCCTGCTGAGAATTCAAATGATTACTTACGCTCTGTAAGCCCTAGAAATCGTTTGGCTTCCAAGTCCCCAATAATTCTACTTTCTCCTAACGATGTTCTTTCTCCAGTTTTCGAGTTTTCCCCTATGCAAGTGGATTGGTATTTAGCCAAAGACACAAAGGGACTCATATGCAGATTTCTGGGGCTCTTTTTCTGCCTAGCTCTCTCTTCTTATATTCTCTGCCCACAAAGCCTAGCTGCTAAACCTTCCCCCAACAGAAATCTTGGCCTTTTCAACACAACATCAATATTGGTCTTTGTCTTGGTTCTCTTCCCTGCACCTGGGTCCAGAAATTATCTCTAAGCTAAAAGCTGGAGTGAGTCTAGAACTCACTTAATTTATTTCTCTTCTCTTAGGGATTATAGGTAATTGCCTGAAATTTGTTATTTCCTATATTATGTTCATTTTCTATTTGTTGACAGTGGAAAGGTAATTCTGGAACCTGTCAGTCCCTCAAAGTCAGGGACAGAAGTTCTGGTCATCCTGGTTTTATGTAGTATAAATATCTCCACTCATTCTGTGTAATTAATCTCTCCACTATCTTGGTGTATTGATACATAATACTATTGCTACTATTTAATTTTAGGTATTTTCTAACATTTAAGTTGTTAATATATCTCAAAATGTCTGTGTACCACATTTAAACATTAAAAAAATTAAAACTATAGTTCTTTGTACTTTCTAGTAATGTTTACTATTGACATCCATGGAGATTTAAAAAATAAAATATTTAGGGGTGCCTGGGTGGCTCAGTTGGTGGAGTATCTGTCTCTTGATTTTGACTTGGGTCATGATCTCATGGTTCATGAGATAGAGCCCTGCATCTGGCTCTGTGCTAACAGCATGGAGCCTGCTTGGAATTCTTTCTCTCCCTCTCTCTCTCCCCCTCCTCTGCCTTGCTCTCTTTCTCAAAATAAATAAGTGAACACTTAAAAAAATAAAACAAAATACTTAATCTCCACTTGTGAAATAAAAAAAATAATACATGTCATGTTTGCCTGCATTTTTATTCTCTATTCACTTCCAATGTAATCATATTGTAGTTGGAAAACATAAGTGATCTAAATGTGTATTATTTGTTGACATTTGTTGTGAAATGGTTTATAAGCTTTTGGTTGCTGTATTCCCTAAATGCTACTTGTGGACAGAATGTAAATTTTTTGAATTGTTGTATCCACTATCTATAAAGATCAGCTTGTTCATTTTGATCCCATCTACTCTCTCCCTATGAATTTGTGTTACTTTGATCTATCAAATACTGATAGATCTGCCAGATACTGGCGTGATGACCCAGCAGTGGCTCCCATATATTCATGCAGTCCTTAATGTCAGTGGTAATCTCCTGAAGGCAGCCACAAAGAGCATCCTTTCAACCCTAATAACGATTCCCAGCTCCTGTGCCTTGCCTGCATGTATAGTCCCATTTGGTCATGGTCCAGTTCCCCTCCTTTCTGGCTCAGCACAGCAAATGGAAAGAGACAGGTTCAAGGTCAGTACTGGGCCAGAAGCTGGAGCGTCTAGAGGATAGACCCCAACACGTAGATCGGAAGCTGTGGAAAACAGGATTCTTAAGTCAAAATCCAGTCAGAAACTACCGCAGTGAATGTTGCAATGAATTGTTAACTTATTCTTTCAACAAATATTTCTTGAATTCTTTCCTTTGGCAAGACACCAGGGAGGATGTGATGCCCCAAAATAATTTAAACAATTCCCTGAGTGCTGAATTCCAAGCTTCAATAAATTGTTCACATAGACTAATGGCAGCAAGGGCTTTCTCTGATGAATAAAAATAGAGTATTGTCTTTGTCGTTTTAGAAAAGAGTAAGAAAAAACACCAGAGTAATTTCCCGTCTCTCAGATGTAGCCTCAGGATTACATGGCAAACAGTTATTAAACAGAATGAGAAAAATCAAATGGTCCCATCTGTCCCACACTGGCTGTTTTTAGAAAAGGACAGTAAACAGTGACAGTTGCAAAACTTGATGGGACAAAATGAATGAGGCTCCAAGAAACATCCTCAGTCTGCACTCATTACTGTTTCAACAGCCTCTGAGAAAGGGCCAACTAATTTGGACCAGCTCTGCTGTCTGTTGACGTTCTTCAACAAGTGTCTTTTATTTCTGCTTGGGCAGATTTCTGCAACCCATCTCCCTACTGCCACTCTCACTCCGAACCTCCAGATTCTTCTCTGAACACAGCTTGGATCATTCCACTCCTTGGTCCAACCCATTAATATAGGATCATTGTCTATAAAGTGTTTATTTATTTTTAAGTTTATTTATTTTGAGAGAGAGAGAGAGAGAGAGAGAGAGAGAGAGGGAAAGTGCATATGGGGAGGAGCAGAAAAAGAGAGAGAGAGAATCCCATGCAAGCTCTCCATTGTAAGAGCAGAACGCCCATGTGGGGCTTAAACCCATGAACCTCCAGATCATGTCCAGCGCTGAAGCGGGACGCTTAACCAGCTAAGCTACCCACATGCCCCATTGTCTAAAAAGTATAACTTCTTAACCATTACCTCCACCCACCCTTCTCTCATAGGCCACACTGCTACACGTGCTGCACCCCGACCACACACCACTGGACACCATGTTTCCGCATTACTTCACCCACACATCTCCCCTCCCCCACTCTCATCCCATGCCATGCTTCTGTGCCTTGCCAGAGCCTGTGTGGAATGCCCTGTCTCCTAGCCTTCATTTCAGACTTCTAGTACCATGAGGCCTATGACGAAGGTTGATCTCAGTTCAGGCCAACAGGTATTTAAGGAGTATCTAGGCTCCTATCAAACTATGTGATAGGTAGGCCCTGAGGATATGAAGATGAAGAGATAACTCAGGCCCTTCGGTCCAGGAGCTCCCAGTCTAGCTGAAGAGACAGACATGGGCAGAGCATGTCCACGTGGCAAAGGCACGCCATCCTGACCCCCTCATCGTACAGGGTGTTGCAATGGCCGGGTGCTGTGGTGGTTCAGGAGAGGCGAGCCCTGCTCAGCCCGGGTCAGCGTGTTGCTGGAAGAAATTATCTGGCTTTGCTGTCGAATTAAAAGTTGTTCATAGCACTGAATGTGGGGAGAGAGGTGGTAGGCAAGAAGAGCTCGAATAAAGATTGTAATCTTCTATGGTGTCTCCTCAGCCTCCCCTCATTCCTGTAATTACATTTGTGTTATTGTTGCTGCTGCACCATTACAGTAGTAACCATATTCAGCCTTGTATTTTAGTGACTTGATTGTAATGATTATCAAGTGCCCGGTACGATTTAGGCACGATGGTAAATCTTGCCAAAAGTTGTCTCGTTTATTTATTTATGTATTTATTTATTTATTTATTTATTTTATTTTTAAAGTGTATTTATTTTGAGAGAGAGAGAGAGCGAGAGCAGGGGAGGAGCAGAGAGAGCGAGAGAGAGGATACCAAGTGAGGCTCCGTGCTGTCAGTGCAGAGCCCAATGCAGGGCTCGATCCCCCAAACTGTGAGATCATGACCTGAGCCAACACCAAGAGTCGAATGCTTAACCAACTGAGCCACCCAGGTGCCCCAAAAGGTGTCTCATTAAATTCTATGGTTCCATATGTCTGTTATAGCACATTATGTGTGTGTGGAGAGAGAGAGAAAAAAATGTTTATGTGAATATATAATATCTATCTGCCTATCTATCATCTATCTCCCATTAGTTCTGTTTCTCTGGAAAACTCTGACATACACAGAATTATGAAATTATTATGATCCTGGACATTTTTTGCCGAACCAGGTCCCACAAAATTACTATCCCTTTCTACGCTGTCAATAACTTTCTACAAACATCTCCAACACATTTGCCCTACTGAATTAGTGTTTTGCTAAAATACAAATCTGGCTGTGTCACTCCATTACTTAAACCCCTGCCATACTTCTCATCACTAAAAAGAAAATGCCACCATACTTAGCCTGAAGTCTAAGGTCATCTGAAATCAGATAACTTATCTCTCGCCAGCCTTTGTGCTCAACATCTTCACCTTTGCCCCCTGTGTACAGCCACTCTGAGTTTTACAAATTTGTGAAATTGTCTCCCGCCTCTTTGTCTGCCGTGCCCTCTGCCTGGGATGTCTTCCCCGGATCAAACCAATTGACAACGACCACTCCTTCTTAAAGACCTAACTCAAATGTCTCTTCGTCTGTGTCTAAATTCCTGATTCTCCTAAGCAGAAACAACCATTCTCTCTTTGGTTCCATATGTCTATCATACCACATTTTGTTTATAACCCTGTCTTCTCCATTAGAGTGTGAGCATCTTGAGAGCAGAGGCTGAGTCTGCATCCTGTCCATTTTGTCAGTAGCTGGCACGGAATGGTTCAGTTGCATTTTGTTGAATAAATTAATGGGGGAGCAAAGGAATGAGTCAAGGAATGAAGGAGTGGCTGAATGAATGAAGGCACGTGTCTTTATTTACCATTTCACATTCAATCTATCAGGCGATCTGTTGGCTCTACCTTCAAAATATTTCTAGAACCTGGTTACTTCTCACCACCTTTATTGCCACCATTCTAGACTAAGCTATCCTGGACTCTAGTCAAGATTTCCCTATTAGTTTCCTAACAGTTCTCTCTGCCTTGATCCTTGATAACCCCTAATGTCTATTCCCAACATGGAAGCTAGATGTATTCTTTAAAAGTAGAAACCAATACTCTGGTTTCTCTTCAGATCGTATAAATCTTTCGCCTTTTACTAAAAGTAGAAACCAGATCAAAACCCTCCTCAGGCTTTCATTTCATGCAAAATAAAAGCCCAGGTTCTTTCAGAGGCTGACAAGCTTTATTTGAACCACTGCCTCTCCTTTCAGTGTCCCATCTGGCCCTGCTTACTTTCTAATCTCATTTACTACTACTCTCCACCTTGCTCCCTCCACACCAGCCACCCTGGCTTTCTTGCTGCTCCTCAAATATACCAAGCTTGCTTCTGTCATAGGGCCTTTTCACGGGCAGTTCCCACTGCCTGGAATGCTCTCTGCTACTTACTTCCTGGTCCACTCCCCCAACCCCTGCAAGTCTTTGCTCAGATGGTACACATTCAATTGAGCCCAACCTTGACTACTTTATTTAATATCCTTCTTCTGACTGCCATTTTTTAATTCCATAGCACTTCTAACATACTATATAATTACTGATCACATTTATTATTTATTGTCTGACTCTCCCTACTAGAATGTAGGCTTATAAGGACTTGCTCTGTTTTGTTCAGTGATACATTCTAATTGGCTGAATAATGCCTGGAACATAGTAGACACTCAACAGGTAACTTTTGAATGACTAAGTGAGTGTATGACTACTCTAGGATGTAAGCTTCTTTTTTCTTTGTTTTGGTGGGGGGCAGGGTTAGGGTATGTGCTTAGTAGGATGTAAACTTCTTCTTTTTTTAATGTTTATTTATTTATGTTGAAAGAGTGAGTGAGTGGGGGAAGAGCAGAGAGAGAGGGAAAGAGAGAATCCCAAGCAGGCTCTGCACTGTCAGTGCAGAGCATGATGTGGGGCTCAAATGCCTGAACCATATGAGCATGACCTGAGCTGAAATCAAGTCAGACGCTTAACCGACTGAATCACCCAGGCACCCCAGGATGTAAGCTTCTTAAGTGCCCTGAACTTGTCAGACTTTCTTATTGCATACCTAACCCCAAATAGAATGCCTGCCACTTAGTAGGTGCTCAACAAATATTTGTTGAATGAATGGATGCATATGAGTTGAGTTTCAGTGGGTCACTCTTAAGGGGTTAAAAAAAAAAGCAGGCTGTCAACTAATAATCAGTTTAGTTTATTTAAAATATCTTGGTGTTTATTTTAACAAAAGCCTTCTTGGAATTCTAACACTAAAATAGGATGTCATTGAGGCCTCTGTGGTTTTAGTGGCTATGACCTTTAGCATCTTTCTCAGGATGGGAGGGTGAGTGTACATGGAGGGCCTTAATTAATCCAACCCTGAGGCTGGAGTGATGTGCTGACAAAATAATCAGGAAACCTTACAGACCAGCTTCCCTAAAATAACCTTGCAATTGTTCCTAACTACACCAGAAACTCCAATTTGGGCAGTATCGGCTCCTCTCGATTGACTCAGAGTGCTTTTAGCTAACATCAAATGCTTAACAAATCTGAAAGTTTCCCACGAGAACCTTCCACTAAGTTTGCGTTCTGCCAAGCTACAGAAAAGGAAGGTCTGTGTTTTACAAATGCAGAAAATAGTTTTAACTGTACTCCAGTTTTTGCAGACTCATGGGTAAATTTTCCAGTCAAGCACCAGTCTATGTGATCTGATTTTTGATCAAAATATAATGTCTAACAGGTGGGCTATTTGGGACTCAATCTTTGCCAGGTGCTGTGAAATAATGACAAATGATCATAGTGCCTATATATAAACCATCACAGGTCGCTCTCTTTGACCTGTGGTTCAGACCAGCCTTCCTAGAAACTCATTTTCAAACTACGCCCACTGCTGTGATTGAAAGTGGGTATTTTCAAAATTGCTTGGCTCGGCACACTTGCTGCTCTGGAATTACTTTGAATTGTGGCTTGACTGACAAGCTTATAGAATAGAAATTTGATATCTGAGTAAATAAACAGCCACCAGGTTCATGCAGGGACTTCTGAGCGTGGCATTTTTCTAAGGACAAGTAGATACATCATCACGAGGGTCCTTGTTAAAAAGATACTCACTTTACCCTGGAAAGTAGGGCCAAAAACTATTCATCTTTATACCCATAACAAGTTCGTTACTTGTAAATATTTAGAAATGAATAAATATGTGATAAATCTCTTTTATAATCATTAAAGAAAAATATCACTGTTTATAATATGATTCTTTTCAAGAGCATATAATAATTATTTTTTTAAATTTTGGTTTACAGAAGCTAAACGATGTCTTTTTCTTTTTTTTTTTTTTTTTTTATTTTACAGAGAGGGACAGAGAGAGAATCCCAAGCAGGCTCCACGCTCAGCAGGGAGCCTGACATGGGGCTGGATCCCAAGACCCTGGGATCATGACCTGAGTCAAAATCAAGAGTTGGACGGTCTACCGACTGAGCCATCCAGGCATCCCTAAGAGATGTCTGTCATTGTGGTAATTATCTATTAGCATAAGTAGTGAATAGTTTTGTTTTCTCTTTTGCCTTTCTTGTTTTCAACATGCTATTTTGTTTTAATATCTTACGGTATTTTCCAGAATCATACTTTCCTTTAGTTTCAAAACTACTTTTAGAAATATATCGGGCATACAATACAAACAAAAATGGATGTATTAGATGTACTGTGTTTCTTCAGTTGAATTTCCTACTAGCAAAATGTAGCAACATCTTTGCTTTCAGAACTAAAAATATATTTTGTGTGTATTTGATATGATAAGTTAGAACAATCTCCTTCATTTCAATAAGCCTTTATTCCATACCTTCTACATGCAAGCCACTGTGCTAAGCACTTTATAAGAAGTGATAAAGGCAAGTCTAGATATAGGGAGATAGACACCCCCATTGGCAGTTGCGAAACAGTGTGGTGATGCTTCCATTTATATGAAATATCCAGAGTCAGCAAATCCAGAGAGACAGAAAGCAGATTAGTAATTTCCAGAGATTGGAAGCAGAGGGAATAGGGAGTGACTGTTTAATGGGTGTGGGGCTTCCTTCTGGGGTCATGAAAATGTTCTTGAACTAGACAGTGCTAGTGGTTGCACAACGCTGTGAGTGTGCTAAATGTCGCTGATGGTTCATTTCATCATATGTATATTTTACCATAATGCATTTTTCTTAAAAAAAAAATACTAAAACAACAAACAGAAATCCCAGTGTGGTAAGGAAAACTCATTCATTCATTCATTCATTCATTCAACAAATATTTACTGAGAGCTTGTTATGTGTCAGTCACTGGTTACGTCCTAGGCATCAACTGCTGAGCAACACCAGACATTGTCATTCTCTCATGGACTATGTCTAGTTGAGAGACAGAAAATTAACAAGTAATTTTTTAAAGTTTAACCATGGATAAATGCTATGGAAACAAAATGGATAACTAAGACACTTGGCCTAATTGAGGGTGTTGGACAAGGGTCAGGGAAGATTATACAGAGGAAGGACGCATCAGTCTGGGTTTTCACGGATGAGTAGAAGCTGGAACGGAACTGGGGCAGAGGGGTGAGGTGGAGAGACCATGGAGAATATGGTAGCCCCTTTAGGAGCTTGCTGCCATGGACAAGGAGGTGGTGGATATAGAAACAGTGCAAAGGGTGTTTAGAAACTTAATGAGACAGAATTTGATGATGGATTGCATCTGGGATTGTCGAGTCAGGAGGGAAGGAGACAAAGGGGGAGAGAGACAGAGTGCCTATTTCTTAGCTTTCTGGTTTGCAGATCTGTATGACTGACAGTGTCACTCGAAGATAGGAAGTAATCCAGAGGCACCTTTGCCAGATAAAGGAAGGTGTTGCAGAAGAAAACACCTAACATTGGAAGTGGGTCACGTTGACTCAGGTGGGAAGCCTGACACAGTCTCTTCCTCAAATCTTGTGTAAGAATTTTTCCTATGCTCTTTGGAGTCGTAATTAGTGGTCAACAATAAGTCCATGTTGCAATGATAGCTACATATTCTTGTAACTCATTAAATATATATTAGCTGTCTAGGAAATGATATATAGTTCTATTATCCTTAGCACATACTTTAATTTCTTTTTAAGAAATTTTTAAGTATAAAATAAGAATGAAAGAGAAAAGGGGCACCTGGATGGCTCAGTCGGCTAAGCATCCAACTCTTGATTTCAGCTCCAGTCATGACCTCATGGTTCGTGAGTTAGATCCCCGCATGGGGCCCTGTGATAATAGCTTGGAGCCTGCTTGGAATTCTCTCTGTCTCTCCCTCATTCATGCTTGCTCCCCCCTCCCCCCTTCAGAATAAATAAACTTAAAAAAAAAAGAACAAAAGGGAGAAGAAAGATACCAGTTACTGAGTTTCCACTCTGTGCTACCAGGTACCATGCTAGGCACATAGTACAAATTTTCTATTTAAATGACCTATAGATCTTTCCCCCATTTTAAATATGAGGAAACAAAGGCTCAGAGTAAATTAGTAAATTATTTACTAATATTACTGTATTACAAATACAGGTCATAAGTAGGAGAGGTAGGATTTAAAATCAAGTCTCTAGGGGCCCCTGGATGGCTCAGTCGGTTAGGCATCCGACTTCAGCTCAAGTCATGATCTCACAGTTTGTGAGTTTGAGCCCCGCGTCGGGCTCTGTGCTGACAGCTCAGAGACTGGAGCCTGCTTCGGATTCTGTGTCTCCCTCTCTCTCTGCCCTTCCCCCATTCATGCTCTGTCTCTATCAAAAAATGAATAAATGTTAAAAAAAAATAGAAAAAAAATCAAGTCTCTAGTTACCTACCAAGAGTCACATTTATTCAACTACACTGACATTTGTCTAACTTGAATCATTTGTATGGCACTTTTATGATTTTTTTCTACGTACGTATGCCACTTATACTAGGATTTTACAACATATTTTCCTTTGAATTGGCTCATCTGTTTTTAGACTCAAATATATTTTATAAGGGCACTTTATAGTACTAGCATGAATAGGAAGTTAGTGCAATTATAAAGGCAATCATAAAAGGCAAATGGAAACTATAAAGATTACAATTAAACAATGAAACAGTACTAACTTCTAGTTACATGCTGTTGTTTTCTGGTGAGGTTCTGAGTTTGATGCTTGTTCTCTCCCTGTAAAATGAAGGATTAGAAAAGTCAGAGGGGTAATCAAGACCAGTAACATATTGAGAGATAATCCCTGATAATTATTGCAGAGAAGAGAAAGAGAAATAATTTTCTCACCACGTGATTCAATGTTATTTACTGCTGTGAACCACCTGAAGCCGTTTCGTAGGCTAGTGACATCAAATGTCCCAAGGCTTGGGGCGCCTGGGTGGCTCAGTTGGTTAAGCGTCCGACTTCAGCTCAGGTCACGATCTCGCGGTCCGTGAGTTCGAGCCCCGCGTCGGGCTCTGGGCTGATGGCTCAGAGCCTGGAGCCTGCTTCTGATTCTGTGTCTCCCTCTCTCTCTGCCCCTCCCCCGTTCATGCTCTGTCTCTCTCTGTCTCAAAAATAAATAAAACGTTAAAAAAAAAAATTAAAAAAAAAAATGTCCCAAGGCTAGGGAGCCACCACTCCCATCAATGGGATATCCACACTTTGGATTTTCTCTTGATATTGATCCCACCAACATTTGTATTCAAGATCATGGTGGCAAGAGAGTATGTAGCAGTTCGAGTTGCCTCTTTTACAAGAATTATCTGGATCGGGTCTAATGTAGCCTCCCGTTGGCTATGCAGGCATAAAAGAGAAAGGATTTGTCAACCGAAATCTCAGCTCTTACAGCATGTTATGAAATTTACCTCAGGATGGAACATTTCCAAAGCTTAAATGATTTTAAAAAGGGGGTTTTCATCACTTAGAAGGCCCCCACGTGACCGTAAATGAAATTCTAAAACTTCAGAGACCCTGAGAGAATTATCGTCCCCAGTCCGGGAAGATGAGCCCACAACGACAGGTCAACGCTGTGAGCAGAGGAGGCACTTAGGCTTGATTGAAGAAGAGAGGAAACAAACTACCGCACTTGGCATTCATTGAAGGGAGACAGAGAAGCAACAAGTGCCTTCCTGAGGAAAGACCAGATGGAAGGAAAATTAAGCAAAGTTGAAAAACATTGCTGTGGTCTGTTCCACAAAAACCAGCAGAGCTGTGGTTTCCCTGGAGCCAGAGATTTGAAAGGTAAGGAAAATAGAGATCACATTACATGGTACTCAAGGGTTCAATGTGCAAAACAATGATCCTAATGAAGGTCTAGCTAACGCCTTTTCTGTCTCAGAGATGAGCAAGGGGAACGAGAGGTATCTAAACCTATAACGGCCATGTATTAACCCAGTCGGAATGATTTACTGTTACCATATTGGGGCTGACTTTGAGTTCAGGAGAGGAAAAAAAAAATGAAGAAAAACAAGCTTACCCATAAAAAGAGATTGTAGAACTTCGTGTCCCAACAAGTGGGTAAAAATGTTAACATTGTTTTTTATGTCTTAATAAATGTCTTTCGTAAAAATTGCTGACAACACACTCCCTAGATCTCTTTATTAGATCGGAAGAGATATTGATCAGAAGGAGGAGTTGATCAGGAAAAAAAAGGGTAGAAGGAAACCGGGTCTTAGGTTAAATAAAAATATATTGACTGTCTTTTTGAATTTAATAATCTGGTAAGAATAAGTATTTTTATACAGGTGATAGAAATGAGATAAGAGAAGTTAGGGAAAAAAAGAAGAAGAAGTTAGATAACTTGTCTGGAAACACATAGCTGAAAATGTAGAAATCAGAACTTAGAGCCTGCCTGGATCTACAGCCTTTCGTCTTTCAACCAAACCCCTAAACCTTCTCTAATTAATCCTACCAGCTCAATGGAAATGGCCCATATGCTACTAATATTACCTTCAAAACTTCATGGAGTCACAAAACTACTGTGTCGGGAAAGAAGGATGGTGAGTTTGACCCCATTTGGGGGACATTGCAAAACTCCATGGGCAGTAAGGTAATGGTGCCCCCACTCCACAGATGACCAAAATAAGGCTCAGGCAATTACATGTCTTGCCTCAGGTGACGTAACTAATGTGTGGTCGTTCTGGCCATCCGCCTCACATCTCAGGTGGAATTCTTCTACCACGGTAACTTTTGGCTTTGCACGGAGAGCCAGAAGACGCCTTCAGTCATTATGGCCAGATGTGTTTTGTGAGCGACCATTGGCACTACTGGAGTAGTCAGTTTTAAAGACCAGGTTACTATTGTGGGGACTGAACTCTTCTTCCGAGGAGAAATTCAGAATGTGGTTTGTCTTTGCTGTCTCGAATTCCAACAGATTGGTAGGTGATCCAGGCTTCTACTCTGCATACTTAGTACGTGAACTGTTTTGTCCAGTGAGTGCAAAGACACAAAACGAAGGAGTCGGGTGACAGGGTCTCGATCCTCAGGCTGCACACAATGTCATGGTTACCTTCAGACAGGCAAGATAGGCACAGAACCGAGGAGTCTCTTTTCACGAAGGTTGCTGTAGGGCCACGGGGCCTGCCTGCGGCGGGCCCAGCCAGAGGTGCATCAGGTGTAAGCATGGGGGACTAGATCGGAAATGAGGAGGAACGGGTCGAGGCAGTTGTTAGAATGCCCTTGACTCAGAGGTTTGAGTCTGTGATCCTGGAACCGTAAGTTAGGAGCCCCCTCCAGGACTGCCATCTGGAGCGTGCACCGTTTCCGTTATCTCTTGAATCCTTTCATCTCAGCAATTAGCTCATGTTTTAGCGTTGAAAACCTTCTGATTTGATTTTCCCCATTCTCACTGCCAGTGAATCCTCATATAGCATTTCACTGGGAATGTGAACGTGTGTGTATTACGCAGGATGTTTACTTGTATTGGGGAATGGTTGGCGAAATCCTCATGGGGACGGCTTGGCACTTCGGCACTGCCCCCCAACACTGAGGGCCAAATCCCAGCCTGGACTGTCTTGGTGAAGCCCTCCATGGTGAACAACAGGGTAACTTAACTGCTGTCTGGTTACTGTGTCTAGAGATAATCTGCGGAAATGATAGGAATGATGGAAGCCATTGCTGAATGATGAGAGTCACCATGCTTCCTCTAGAATCAGGGGCAGAAGAAGGAGTCACACCGTAGAGACCTAGGACAGGAGGTCATCGTGCAGTTTTGTAGATAGGGCAGCACAAGGTGAGGAATCAAGTGTGTCTAACGGAGGCCTTCCTGTGAGGGGTTTACCTTTTTTGTAATTCTGTCTTGGATTAGAATGGACAATGACATAAACATCTTCTTCCTTCGACATGATGGTTAAGTTGGTCATGCTTAACCTTTAGAGAGGCCTCTGGGCTGGTGTAATGGAGAACAGAGGTCAAAGTCTGCACAGGAAAGTGTGGCTTCCCCACCTTCATCCAGTGATGCCCATAAAGGAGGGACAGCACCATCTTAAGCGGAGTGCAGTTCAGGAGCTTCCGGTGCAGACCCTTTCAAAATGAGCAGGGGCTTTCCGTGGAGGGGAGGAGCGTGGGGCAGCCCTCAGTGGCAACCTACACCTTGCACATGGGGCCAATGACTCTTTTCAAGGATTCTGAGGAGGGTGCCCCTTGAAGTGAGGGAAGCCTTCCTCACTCACGCTTCCTTCCTCACTCACGCTTTCACTCTCTAAGTAAATAAATAAACTTAAAAAGCAAAGACACATCATTAGAGCTCTGGAATGAGAGGTAGGGATGGCCTATGGGGCCTAACCCACAAATAGTAGTATCCGTGGGAGAGTGCCGGGCTGGGTGCTTCAGCTCCGATGAAGGTCTTAGCAGAGACGCAGAACTGAAAGCAATGAGGTGATGCATGGCACAGTAGAGGTGATAGAAACAACACGAGCTTGGGACTCAGAGTGACCTGGATCTGTCTTGGCTTCAAAAACTGTTCTCTTGGGGCGCCTGGGTGGCTCAGTCGGTTGAGCGTCCGACTTCGGTTCAGGTCATGATCTCACAGCTCGTGGGTTCGAGCCCCGCGTCGGGCTCTGTGCTGACGGCTCAGAGCCTGGAGCCTGCTTCGGAATCTATGGCTCCCTCTCTCACTCTTTGCCCCTCCCCTGCTCATGCTCTGTCTCTCTCTCTCTCTCTCTCAAAAATAAATAAACATTAAAAAAAAAATTAAAAAAAAAAAAAACTGTTCTCGTGTTTGAACAAGGTACCGAAACAGTCTCTGCCTCAGTTTTACCCTCTGCAAAATGAGACACATCGCTGCCCGCAAGTAGGGAACATCATCTAAAACATGGTAGCATCTCACAAGTACTCAATAATTAGTATCTGTTAGTATTTTCATTATCATTATTACTCATGCTTCTAGCATAATTCTTGGGGTTAATTCTTAATAGCTAATAACAGCCAATACCTCTATCTCACTTAGCTGTGTTCCAGGCACTGTTTCCAGCACTTATATTAACTAACTTAATTCCCGTAACAACCTATGAAGTAGCTGGTATTTTTTCCATTTTACAGATAAGGAAATTGAAACAGGAGAGTTTAGTAACTTGGCCAGGGGTGCACCACCAGTAAATGGCAGGATCAGGATTTGAATGAAACCCAAGCTGTCAGAGTGCAGTGTTCATTCTGTTAACTGTGATGTTATAAATGTGACTCCTTGTCTGCCTAAGAGGATCTATGAAAAAAAGCATAAGGCATATCATTAATCTTTTTTTTTTTTTTTTAATTTTTAACGTTTATTTATTATTGAGAGACAGAGCGTGAGCATGGGAGGGGCAAAGAGAGGGAAAGACACAGAATCCAAGGCAGGCTCCAGGCTCTGAGCTGTCTCCACAGAGCCCGACTTGGGGCTCAAACTCACAAACCGTGAGATCATCACCTGAGCCGAAGTTGGGTGCTTAACCGCCTGAGCCACTCAGGTGCCCCGGCGTAGCATTAACCTTGAAGGACATGGGGACACAAAACTCAGGTGCGTGAGGCCAGTGGAACAAACACAAAATCACATGGGCCCAGTGGTGTATCACAGCCTTTGAGCCATTGCAGTTGGAGCCGCAGTGAAAGGCAGGAGTCTGAGAAGTCAGGTTGGGCAAGGAGACGCTCCAGGAGTTGGCCGAAGTAGTTAGCAGGGGAAATATCTGACCCAGTGTTCTCCTCTCCCATCTGGCAAGCACACAGAGACCAACAAGGAAGAGAAAGAGCAAATCCTTGCAGCAATTTTAAATGCATAGGACTTAACATTAGACATTACGGAGTCTCTTCATTTTACAGTTGACAAAATGGCGTCGCCAGTGGAGCCAGTGACTTGCTGGGGGTCGCAGAGGTAGACTGTGTAAGGAGGCATCCAGAGGAAGTGGCAGCGGCTCGTGGTAGCTATGGAGAAGGATGTGCTGTGGGAACGGGGAAAGGGAAGACAGGAGAAAGGATGTGTGTGAGAGGCTCATGTGAAGCACGTTGACCACAGACTCTCAAGCGATGTCTTTGTGCTAGCTATTATTTTGAATAACATTGTCTTCAAGGGAGAGAGATGGGAGGTCAGTTTGGAAATTATTTCCTAACCCAGGGCAGTAATGAGAGTGTGGGTAAGGTCAGGGCCATGGTGGAATAGAGGAGGGAGCATGTTCAGTAAACACCTCAGAGATAAAACACATAGGTTTGGTGGGGTGGGGGTGGGGTGCACTGAGACCCGACGATGTGATGAAACACGGTTCTCTTTCTAGGTGGAATCCCGAGGCCACTATGGGAGTGGGAAGGAGGCAGAAGCCAGGGAGGGGCCAGAACAGACAAACCCTCAGCCTGCTTGTCATTACACAAAGGTTGGATTCTGTTGAGCACAGAGGAGTTCTTTCCTCTCTCCAGCTGAGCACATCTGGCTTTCAGGACGAAAGGATCTGATGTGTCAGGTTTAAATGTCTTGAATGACCAGCTGTAGCAGAGAAGGGATGAGAAGCATGTCAGGTCAACGCTGTGACCTCCCTGGGGCTGTAAGTGATATTCCCAATAATAAACATGGAGCCTTGGCTAGGAGAGGCCCACGATGGTCATTGTTTCCCTGACTAGAATTTTACATGCACACAGGCTGGAAAACTTGGCCAGAAGTTTGAACCATGTGTTTCGTCAAGTCCTATAAGTCTTTAGACTCCTTTTTTATATTATCCCAGTGAGAAATGTATTAGGAGGTTTATACGAGCCAGGCAACTGTCCTGATATTTTGCAGAGAGTATCATTGATATTTGGGCCACTGTGGTAAAAAAAAAAAAAAAAAAAAAAAAAGTCCTTTGCACAGGCACACGGATGTAGAGTTGGCAGTTATCAAAATGTGGACAAACTGGAGAGTCAGCTTCATTGCTTCCACGCTGCCTATTTGCTGGTGTTTGTGCTTTGATGACCTCCTAGGTTTGGAAATATCTTCTATTCCAACCTGCATAAGCAAAGTACTGAAAATTCACAGTAAGATGTGAAATACTGATGGTAGCTTGCAGCGTTCCCCCTCCCTGGGCATTTGCAGGCACAAAGCAGTAGGGCTGTAAGGCACTGTGCTTCAGAAATCAGCCTCAGTGGTAGGGAAGTTGCCTCAGTCGCTCCATCTGAAATGCACTTGAATTTCTTCCCAGAGCCTAACCTGTTCTTGGAAGCGCAAATCAGCCCCACCCACTTTGCAAAGCCTACTACCAACCCCAGCCCACAACAGTCTCCCCTACGTTGAACTTCTCTCGGATGTACTGCTTAAGACGTGGATAAGAATTGTGAAAAGCAAACCGATTAGCCATCTCCCTTTGGATGGCATGGTCTAAAACTGAGTCCTTGGAAACCCAAAACTTGGAGTTCAGATCTCAAGTTCACCATTTACTAGCTGGGTGCCCTTGGGCTACATTACCATCCAGTGCCTCACTTTCCAAATTTGTAAACTGGGTGTATTCGTGCCAGTCTCACAGAACTGTGAGAATTAGGTGGAATCACACAGGAAAATACCAAACCATGATAAGCGTTTTCTAAAAGTTAACTATGCCCTTTTTCAAACTCCTGAAATTGTGACAAGAGGCAGCACATAGTAATTCAGTTGTTTTCCAAGTTCCCAGAATCTGCATTTAACATATGTATGTTCTGTGTGTGTGTGTGTACATGCTTGTGCATGCACACCCTACTTATATTAGTAATAATTAAATATTTTCTTTAAATCAACTTCTGAAAAATTTGAATTTACTTAAAAACAAAATTTGTATTACAATTCTAAATGAAAGGAGCAGGATCTCCTGCTCTAAAAAGAACGTAAACTGAAGTCAGTAAGACAAAGCAATATTATTTAATGCTAAGTAGGCTCTAAGCATTAGATCTGCTCTCTTAGTATTAGAAAAAGGAGAATCGGGCGTGTGGGTGGCTCAGTCGGTTGAACGTCTGACTTCAGCTCAGGTCATGATCTCGCCGTTCCTGAGTTCGAGCCCCACGTCAGGCTCTGTGCTGACAGTTCAGAGCCTGGAGCCTGTTTCAGATTCTGTGTCTCCCTCTCTCTCTGCCCTTCCCCCACTCACGCTCTGTCTCTCTCTCTTAAAAATAAAAATAAAATATTAAGGACAAATTTAAAAAAAAGAATCAGCAAATGTCAAAGAGGTTTTGTGGATAGGCTCTTACAAAACTTAGCATTTTTTTGTTGATGTAAGCAAGTTAGAAATACAATTGAAAAAGGGGGCTGACTGTTTCACAGTAAGACTCATTGTCCTTTAATTGATGTCCTTTTATCACTCAATTCATCTTTCAGGGCACTCACTCTTTAGAGCAAAAATTACAGTCGATAGTGCAGCGTTTTAGAAGCAGAGACATCAGCCTTTGAAATTTGGCCCTGCTCCCTACTTGCCAATTACACTGAACAACTTACTCAAGTCTTTGTACTTCACTCTCCTCATTAGTCAAATGAAGTATTAACACTCAGCTTGGAGGGTATTTGCGTGGTGCCATAAAGTATGTTACATGCATAGTAAAATGCCTTGAATTCATAACAGAAAAGCATAATGATGATGACAGGGAAAATTGCCTTGTCAAAGTGCAGATACATAAAATAAAGAGCAGGGTGTTTGTGTGCCCAGCCATCCAGTTCACAGGGACAAAGATGTTCTGGGACTCTCATCCCAGACATCGGACAAGCTGTTAGCACATAACTGGGTGGTTTGAAGCCCTCCAGGATTATATAATATTAGATGGCAACCAGAACTGTTAGACCTTTTTCTTTTATTCCTTACATAGATTTCATTTTTCAACCAAAGTTAGAAAAACATTTTTTTTAGTAAAATATTGAGAAAGCACCATAAAGCAGAAAGGAAAAAATAAAATCACTTCTGATTCTGCTACCCAGACAAAACTGAATATGGTATTTTGCAAATATTTTCTTTCAGATTTTTCTATTCAGATTATGGGCATATAATGTTTTTTGTTTGTTTTCTTAAGATGGAAAGCTACTCTGCCCTTCGTTTTGTTATCAGGTCTGTTTATTTAACAAATAAAATGTGTACTCATGCAAATATTTTTCTGATCATTCTACAACCTGGCTTTTATGTTTATGATAGCATATCACATGGATGTAGCATTAGCCTCCCTGCCCAAAGTAGGTGGTATCGCATAAACATTTTTTGGGTGCCCGTTTAGGTGAAAATGTTATTTTAAATGTTTGTACGTTTCCTATATACTTACTGATGGCTTCTGTTTTTTTCTTTTATGAATTTCGTGTTCAGATCTATACTTACTTTTTCCCCATTGGGGCATTTATCTTAGTCTTATTGATTTGCAAGAAAATATTTACATATAAGATTAGTAATTTGCACGTCCTACACATTGGCACTGATTTTGCCGATAACCTGTTGGTTTCTTATTTTTACAAATGCCACGTGTGATAGCTACAATATTAAAAAATTATCACGTAGTCCTATCTGTTAGTGATTTCTTTCATAACTGTGCCTTTGGTATCAAGCTCAGAATGTTTTACTCTATAGTCAATTATATAAATTTTTGCATATATTATCTTTCAGCGCTTTACCAGTTTTAAAAAGTTTTGTGAATAATACACAAATAGAATTTTATTGTAAAAATTTTAATGTGATCAGAACTACTGAAACATGCCCTCATTCCCTTGGTTATCTCATTCAGTCTTATGGCTTAAAATGTGACCTGATGACTCCCAAATTTATATGTCTGTTCCTGAACTGTTACCTGGATTCCAGGGTCATACATCCGCCTGACTATTTGACAACTCTACCTTGATATGTAACAAGCACCTCAAATTTCACAGACCCCAAACTAAGCCCTGACATCTCTTCTACAACCTACCTCTCCTGTCACCCTTCCCACTTCAGTTAAACACGAATCCACCATGCACATGCTCATAATAAAGTCCTCGGAGGCTTGCTCACTCTTTTTATTTAAAAAAATTTAATGTTTATTTATTTTGAGAGAGAGAGAGAAGGAGAGAGAGAGCAGGGGAGGTGCAGAGAGAGAGGGAGAGAGAGAATCCCAAGCAGGTGCCATGCGGTCAGCACTGAGCAGGACGCAGGGCTCAAACTCACAGACTGTGAGAGCATGACCTGAGCCTAAATCAAGAGTCAGACACTTAACTGACTGAGACACCCAGGCGCCCCCTAATTCTCTTGTTTTTACAGTTCTGTTGAACTATTTGACAAATCCCATTAGCTCTCCCTTCAAAATATATCCAGAAGTCAATTACCTTGTGCCACCTGTCCTGCCACCACCCTGGTCCCACCCACCGTCATCTCCCTTCTCCAGGTTCGCGACAGCCCCCTGTCTAGTTTTCCTTCTTGCTTAGTAACCGAGGAGCAATCCTGTTAAGAAAACTAAGTTATATTGTGTGTCCTTGGCTTAACACCTTTCAACAGCTTGCTCTGTCATTCACAGGAATCACCACAATCCTCAAACACCCTTTAAGGCCCTGCAAGGTATGCCTTATCTTGTTGACCTCATTCCCTGCTACTCTTTCTTCAGGGAACAACATGCCCAAGTCAGGGTATCGAACGTTCCA
Source organism: Panthera onca (assembly GCF_046562875.1). Classification (NCBI taxonomy): domain Eukaryota; kingdom Metazoa; phylum Chordata; class Mammalia; order Carnivora; family Felidae; genus Panthera; species Panthera onca. Next base: position 176,439,195 of record NC_138346.1, read on the forward strand.
GGTCCACTCCCTCCTGAGCGAGTGCTCACTGTTCTGCAGCCTGGGAACATACCCACGTGGCACATTCCCTCACCTCTGTCACATCTTTTCTCAAGTATCACTTTCTCAGCAAAGTGTTTTTTCCTCTACCCCCTTTTGTGCTCTGTTTTCCTTGGTAGCATTTTTTCACCGTTTATCCTATATTTTACTCATTTATTTTGTTTATGGTCTCTCTCCTCCCCACTAGAATGTATGCTCCATAAAAACAGAATTAGTGTTGATGTCCCCTGCTGTATACTCAGCACAAGGAATAGTGCCTGGCACATGGCAGGCCCTCAACTGTTTGTTAAATGAGCCAATTAACTTACATAAACTTCCCTTTTGTCATCACTCTCAAACTCCGTCCCTTCCCCAAGCACCAGAGGTAACTAATAATAAATGAAGAAAGCGATTGCAGAACAATATATACAAGGAATCCTTAATGTAAAGCAGATAAATAAGTAAATGCCAAAATAAAGTTATGGAGGCACACACACCAAACTAAGATGTTGTTATTCCATCTGGAACTTATTTCTCTCTGAAGGAGGGGAAGATATACATTTTTTTCCCAAGTGACTAACCAATTGTGCTATTATTATTAAAACCTATCCACTAATATTCTAACATATCCTCACTGATACAATATGACACTTTGAACATAGATTACATGTGTCTCAACTGGGGCCAGTTTGCTGGACTATGTGTAGCTGTAATGCAAAATTTTAAAATTGTATCACTATCGCAAACTTGCGTATCAATTAGAGTTAGTCACCTCTTACTACTCTTTAAAAAAATTTTTTTTAATGTTTATTTTTGAGACAGAGAGAGACAGAGCATGAAGCGGCCGGTGGGGGGGGGGGGGGTGGTCAGAGAGAGGGAGATACAGAATCTGAAGCAGGCTCTAGGCTCCGAGCTGTCAGAACAGAGCCCAATGAGAAGCTCAAACTCACGGACTGTGAGATCATGACCTGAGCCGAAGTCGGATGCCTAACCGACTGAGCCACCCAGGCGACCCATCTTACTACTCTTTTTTAAAAATGTCCCTGCTTGTTTTCATGATTTTATTCTCTCAGCTATTTTTTTTTTGGGGGGGGGGGATATCTTTTAAAGCTGTTAGGTTAAAGAATTAGAATTTTAGTTGGAATTTCATTACGTGTACAGAGTAGTTTGTGAACAATTGACATGTTTATACCATTAAGTACTTCCTTCTTGGAACATGGCATGCCTTCCCAATAATTCATATATTTTATGGCTCAGAATGTAGTCATGTTGTCCTCATTAGGTTTAGGACATTTCCCATTCAATTTTTTTAAATTATTACACACAGCTAGAACAGAGATTCATTTTTGTGTATTTGTATTGTGAGCCAAAGTACTGAGTCCTATTATTAGAGTTTTGTTGTAGTTGTTGTGTCTCTTGGTTTTCTGGGTAGATAATCATCACCTTGAGATAATGACAATTTTGTCACCCCCTTACTACACCTGGATTCCCCAACATTCACAGCTTGAGATGGTGGCCTATATATGAGTGATTTGGTGGGAAGCACAAAGGCTCCAATCCCATGTAACAGCTCTTTCACATGGGGGAGCAAAGAGAGAGAGAGAGAGAGAGAGAGAGAGAGAGAGAGAGACAGACAGACAACCAAAAGATGTGCTATTGAGTGGGTCACATCTAGAGGTTATTTGTTGTCTGATCCCACAGGACTGATTAAGGATCATATGTGAGGCATTTCCATATTAGCCACAACAAGGAGAGAGAAGAATTTATGCCCTTTGCCATTTGCCAACAGTCCCAGCACATTTCATGCCTCATGATCAAGAGGGAAGCTTCAGGGGAAAAAAGGTGTATGGTGCAGGTCTGACAACGTGAGTCTCTGTCATATTACACTGCCAATAAGTCAGTCTGAGACTACACAGAACCGTGCTTGCTGGAATGAGATAAACAAGGCCAAGGGGATCTGAAGTGGTGGATAAGAGATACCCGGTACAGTCCACCCCTTGTACCTAGATCCTCTAGTGCTTGCCATCACATCTGGCTCCTATTCTGCAGTATGGAGCCAAATAATCCCTCACCTTATTCCCCAGACAGAGGAAATGCAAAGCCAATCTTTCATGGACTCACCTTCAGAGAGGTAGCCAGCCATAATCACTGAGGCTTTGTAAGAGAGTTAATGAAACAAGGTCTAGTCCCTACTGTGAAAGCAGCTCTGATTACCTCTCACTTTTTGCCCAGGGGATTCTCAGACCTGCTTTTTGGGATACTTGCAGAAGAAACTGTGCCAGCCATTCTGATGTAAAGAACAAACAAAGAGGTGTGAGGTGACTAACACCAATAAGGTGACCTTTGACAAATGGAGGAGAATTGGCAGATAAATAATCCTCTTTCATTCTTCAGTGAACAGTTTGGAAGCTCATTCTAAATTATTCTTCAGAGGGTCTTTAGCAGGATCAAGCCATAGATGCCCCCACTAGGGACCATCTTGATAACATATCATTGGATTGGTTTTTCCCTGCTTTTCTGCCTCATTATTCCCATTGACCCAACTCTGCATCTTTGGTGTTTCTTCCACCAGTTGCTACTTACAAGCAATCCCTGTCTCAAGCTCTGCTTTTTGGGAAAATCTAGACTAGCTGACATCCATGTGTGTTACCTCTGACCTATTATCCAATATTCATTGAAAATTCTAGCTATTCTCCTTTTCTCAATATTCCAGAAAAATCCAAGCACATGTTTATGGACAAATCACCAGAATATTTGTCATATATTCTTGTTGTGATATTGTAGGACCTTCAACAAGGAGACAGGCCTTCCCTTCTGTCAATAGGGGCTGGATCTGTGAACAGTTTTAGATCTGGAAATGAGGTCAGGGACCATAATTTTCCATAGCAGCAAATGAAATCATATTTTTGCTTCCCAGCCTTTTTTCTTCTAATCATACAAGTTGAGCATCACCCTGGTCTGTTGTTCACATGATTCACTCCCAGAATTTTAAGATGTATTATCTATTGCCACAGATCTTGGCAAGCCAAAGCATCCTATCCTACGGGCCACTCCAAGGCTTGCTGCCCATTTTGGTAATTATGTCCACTTTGTCTCCAATGTTCCTGGCTTCTACTGTTCCACAGCACCCCGCTGTCCATCCTGGCTTATGCTAGAAAGTCACCACTGAGTTTCTCAAAAATGCCAGTAGCCTTTTTGCTAGTGTATGTGGCCTTAGTAAAGTGAATGTGCTTGGGGCCCGCCTTGGGAACACAGACAGTGGAATTTCTGTTCTCATCTAATAAATCCATTTTCATATTCTCACTTCCCTTACTTTCTGACCATTTTCCTTATGGCATGCTTAGACAATTCTTGCATCCCCATCTCATTTACTGTTGTCCTTTGCCAGGTTCAAGCTAGTGAATTGGGACTAGCTCCATATATTCCTGAAAGAATGTTGAATTTTGGGTGAATAAATTCTCACCTGTTCAGTCTTGGATTCTACCTTCTTAGATCCCACACCTCAAGGTCCACTCCTATACATGCTCCCTGGTTCCTGTGAGTGTCCTGTGAGTGGTACCAAGAAGTTATTTCCTGGAGCAGAGAGTAACTCCCTGCTTGGACTGTGCTGGAGACTTGGCTTGTGTTATCAATCTGGAGGCAATAAGGAGTGAAGGATTGGATCTTAAAGACAAACATGAAATTGAAATGCATTTGCCTCGGTCGATGTCTCAGGTTGGGTTTTTTCAGAAGTAGATTCGGTGCCAAGGATTCTGGTGCAAATCTCTGAAGATGCCAGTTAAGGAACAGGAGAACCAGGATAGGGAAGGACAGAAAGCCAAGCAAATGTGCAATTTCAGATGAAGTCCCAGACTCATTTGTTCACAAATGTTCATAGCAATTTTAGTCACAATAATCAAAATCTGCAGCCTAACAATCTCTTTTTTAAAGATGTTTATTTATTTTTGAGAGACAGGGCACGAATGGGGAAAGAGCAGACAGAAAGGAAGGCACAGAATCCAAAGCAGGCTCTAGGCTCTGAGTTGTCAGCACAGAGCCTGACGCGGGGCTCGAACTCACGAGTTCGAGCATTTAAAATGAGTGCGTATAATCCTATGCAAATTCATTTGTTCTTCTTTCCTCATTTCTTAAATAGAAACTTAGATCATTTTGAGACCCTCATTTTACAATACAAGCATTTCTTGCTAAGAACTGCTTTCACTCAGGTCACGATCATGACCTGAGCCAAAGTCGGCGCTTAACCGACTGAGCCACCCAGGTGCCCCTAAAACTTAACAATCTAAATGCCCATCGACAAGTGAATAGATAAACAAATTGTGATATAGTCACTTAATGGGAAATTACTCAGTAATGAAAGGGAACAAATCACTGATAGTCAACAGCAAGATTCAATCTCAAAAACATGCTAAGAAGCCAGATTGCAAGAGTTACATACCATATTAATCCATTTATATGAAATTCTACAACAGGGAAATATAATCTATAATGACTTAGAGCAGATCAGATGTCACCCTGGGCTGGAATTAGTGATAAGGTGGTACTGACAATCTAACTGCAAGGATACTTTGGGGTGGTTATGGTGGTATATACATGGATTATACACCCTTATCATAACTTCCAGAACTGTGCATTTAAAATGAGTGCATATAATCGTATGCAAATTCATTTGTTCTTCTTTCCTCATTTCTTAAATAGAAACTTAGATCATTTTGAGACCCTCATTTTACAATATAAGCATTTCTTGCTAAGAACTGCTTTATCTGTATTCTTCAAATTTTGATGTGTTGTGTTTTCATATTCATTCAGTTTAAAATAGTTTCTAACTTCACTTTGGATATCTTCATTCATGGATTATTTAGAAGTGGGCTGTTTAATTTCCAACTATTTGGAGATTCTTCAGATGTCTTCTTGACATTCATCTCTAGCTTAAATTCCTATGGTCAGATAATATATGTTTGATTAAATTTATTGAGACTTGATAAGTAGCCCAGGATATGATCAATCTTGTTGCAGAACTTGTGTTCTGCTGTTTGGGTGGAGTGTCTAATAAATTTCACTGAGGTCAAGTGGGTTGAGAGTGTTCTTCAAGTCTTTCATATCCTTGGTGATTTTCTTTTTTCTTTTTTGTTTTAATTCTTATTCTTTGGTGATTTTCTATCTTTGTGTTCTCTCACTTGTTGAGATCAGGGTTTTGAAACTCTAAATTGCAATTCTGGATTTTTACATTCCTACTTTCAATTCTGTCTGTTTTTTGCTTCATATATTTTGAAGCTCTGTTGTTACATGCATACATTTTTTTTTTTGGATTGATATTTCTTCCTGATGAATTCTTCTCTAACTTACTATAGTTCACCTTCAAATTATTATGTCACTCTGTGCTCTGAAAGAACCTTATAGCAATATACTTCAATTTCCCCTTCCAATACTTTGGGCTATTCTGGTCATACATTTTACTCTACCTATGCTCTAAACCCCACAATTTAGTGCCTTTTGTTTGTTTGTTTTTATAAAGTTAATTGTTTACAAGATATTAACAATGAGGAAAAAAGGTCATATATTTATCATTTCTGGGGCTCACTTTTTTATTTCGATCTAAATCTCCATCTGGTAATATTTTCCTTCTGCCTCAAGAATTTCTTTTCAACATATCTTACAGTGCAGATCTGCTAGAAATGAATTTTACACTGCTTTGTTGGTCTGAATTTTTCAGACACTATCCTTCATTTTGAAGGTTATTTTCTTTGTTCTGTCTCGACACTCTGTTCATTTCTTTTTCTCTTTGTGTTTCATTTTGGGCAATTTTAATGGGTAGAGCTTCACATTAATTTTTCTTCTTCAGGATATAATCCGTTTTTGAAAGTTTATTTATTTATTTTGAGAGAGAGAGACAGAGAGAGCAAGTAGAGAAGGGACAGACAGAGGAGAGAGAGAATTTCAAGCAGGCTCCGCACTACCAGTGCTCGAACTCACAATCTGTGAGATCATGACCTGAGCCAAAGTCGGACGCTTAATCAAATGAGCCACCTAGGTGCCCCTGGGTACAATCTTTTTTTTTAAAAAGTTTTGGACATTGTGTTTTTATTTCTAGAAATTCCATCTGGGTCTTATTTTATATCTTGTATTTTTTTTTCTTATCATCCTATTTATGTGTTTGCTGTCTTCCTGAATATATGGAACATCTGTTTTAAAATTCTTGTCTGCTAGTTTTATTATCTCTTTCATTTAAGGGTCTATTTCTATCGATTAATTTCCTCCTGATTGTGGTCTCTCTTATTCTGATCCTTTGAATACCTGTTAATATTATACCGGATGCTGGACATTGTGATTTCGCATTGTTAGGTGCTGAGTTTTGTTATATTCCTTTATATGGTGTTGGATTTTGTTCTGGCATGCACTTATTTGGAACAACAGAATCCTTTCCATGTTTGCTTTTAAGCTTTATTAAGGCGTGTCCGGAGTAGATGTACGTGTGGAGTTAGTTCAGCCCCACTGCGGTGGAGATACCCTTTTCAGAACTTGACCTGGTGCCCTCACAATGACACTGTCTTTCCATTCTGAGTGACTGGCGCACACACTATTTCAGCCCTCTGTATGGTTCTTTCCTGGCTTCGGGTAATTTCCTTTCATGCATGCATAGAATGGTGCTCAGCCAAGAATTCCAAGGACCTCTCTGCAGGTCACTGGAGCTCTCTCTGTGTGTACTTCCCTCCACGCGGGTGCTGTGTCCCTCAAATTCCAGCTACCTTCGCTTGCCAGGTTCTGACCTATTTGAGCTTTCCCCACCTGTGCCTCAGCTTCCTCTCTCTCAGTCTTGTGCCACCTGTTGTCCAATGTCACAGAACCATTTTTCACATTTATTTTTTTTTCCTGGATTTCAGGTTGTTTAAGGAAGGACAGTAAATATGTTCCTTGCTATCCCATTACGTTCTGAAAAAGGAGGCCACTTGCACAGAAGTTATACTTCCAATCTTTTATGTAAGAAAAAAGAAAAGAAAAAAAGAAAAGAAAAGAATATTGCTGTAAATGATTCAGGTTCTGAGTGTATGACAGATACGTTTTCAGAATTCTTATTCCCTTTAATCACAGCTTAAATCTCTACTTTGACTCCAAACTTAGGTATGTGAAAAAAAAAAAAGCTAGAAGTAAATTTTAGTGGTTTATTACATTTTTATTGGACTAATTGTCAAGAGGAGAAAAACGTTTGGGGTAAATGGAGGAGTTCAGTTTTGGCTTCATTTTTGAAGTTTTCTGTTCAGTGTCAGGTGGAGATGTTCGAAAATCAGTTGGATCTATGACATCTGGCCCCCAAGAGAGTTCTGAACTGCAGATTTAAAAGTCACCAGCAGAGAGGGGCGCCTGGGTGTCTCAGTCGGTTAAGTGTCCGACTTCAGCTCAGGTCATGATCTTGCAGTTTGTGGGTTCGAGCCCCGCATCGGGCTCTGTGCTGACAGCTCGGAGCCTGGACCCTGCTTTGGATCTAGGCTGTCCCAGATCTATCTCTTGGCATTCTTTTCCCTCCCCACCCATCCTCTCCCCTCGAGCAGGGGTAAAACATTCAGCCCGCGGAGACTGAGAATGAAGCATTTGCACTGAGTGGAATATTGCCTGAGATCATGTCTAAGGGTCCTTCTGAGTCTAATTGACTATGAAAAATTTATAAAACACAGATCTTACAATAACCTAGCAGTAAAAGCTAATCAGAAGACTTTGTGAGGTATTCTGCCACACACACTTTTAAGGCCAAAATAGCTGTTCAATATATTTTCCGTGGCTTTTATAAAGAAATTCTTGGAAAACACTGCAAGCTGGCTTGGGGCTCCTCACTTATGGAACTCATATTTCTATGTCATTTCTCTCCATCTGAGGTTGAATAACTCTGAGGTTACAATTGTATTGCTCTTAAGTGGTAAGATGGTTTAGCTTTTGAAATGATGCTTCTACTCGGGGCTCTGGCAGCTAGTGGGTTTACTCTTCCTTGAATAATGAATCCACAGAAAGGAGTTAGATTGGTCTTTGGTTCGATCTCAACTCTTCTCAATAAATGCCATTTTATATGAAGGTGTTAACCCCCAAACAGAGCAGAATTCAGTCTTCTTTGGAACCCTATAATTGAAAGATTTAGAGTTTTATGGGCAGAATCAATTCTTTCTTTAAAAATATTCTTTATTGGCAACAGAAGGTGATAGTCATTTAAGAAACAGAAAAGATGGTGAGTTAAATTTGTTGATTTGCTGAGGTGTTTAAAATATGGTTTTCATTCCTTACCACCCAGAGAAAGAAGACATATTATTCTCATTTTCTACAGCAGAAAATGCCTCCAGGGAGTGAATAACTTGCTCAAGGTCATCAAGCTAGTATGCCATGATTTGTCTGGTCTGCCTCTTAAGCCTTTTCTCTCTTTATATGTCACGATGCCTCCATAGTGTAGGGAGATAATTTCTGCTGTGTTCTTTCTGAGAAATCAGAGTTCACTTCATCCTGGAAGGTTTAGGAATGAGAGAGTAGTACAGAAGGAATTGTTACCACCACACCTCATAGGATGCATTGTTTTTACTACTGAAATCCTAAGTGTATAGAACAAAATAACAGTTCACAATATAAGCGAGAAGCATGTACTTGGGAAATGGCACAGGGATTGGATCCAATTCTGAATCTGCCAATTCTAGCTCTGTGGCTTTGAACAAGGTATTTCCTGTCCCAAGCCTCAGTTTCCCCACTGGAAGAATGGAGCAATCATGCCTACCTCAAGGTGCTTCTGTTGAAACCTCAATGTCCCAGAAGCTCAAAGAGGCACGCTTTGCTAATAATTTCTGTTAGGAGTCCATAAATAAGCATGAGAGGCTACATTCCTAGCCCATTTTGAGTAGTCTGAAATTCCATCACTGAGCCAATGGGCCACAGCAAGGAAATGGGACTAGGGTGTGCGGGCAGACAGGACAGATAAAAATGACCACTAGTGAGAGAGGAGATCCACAAAGGGTGATGGGAAGGGAAGGTAAAGTCTGGCATCATTTCTACTCTGGAAAGAAAGTGGCCCACAGCAGTTCCCACATCTGCAGGAAGAGGTGTGCTGGCAAGTACATGGGATTCAGGATGGAGCAGAAAGGGTTAAATGATATTTGCAAGTGTATAGCCCTCCTAATTGTTCTTGTTACACGATTGTCTCACCTAGAGTACCGGTGGGTACAACTGGGAAGATAAACTCTAAGTAGAATTCACATGTGTGTGTGTGTGTGTGTGTGTGTGTGTGTGTGTGTGTGTGTATATATATATATATATATATATATATATATATATATATATGAAAGTACTTTGTAAATGGCAAGCATCGTAAATTGAAATTACTATCCTTCCTCTTTTATCAATGAGTTAAGTGTATTTCCCTAGTTTCTATGGTCAGTAAGTGGCCAATTTAGGACTCTGAAAGCCATTGTTCTTTACCGTCCAGTTCTGTTCTTCAGTAAAGCCTACTTGAGTATATGGGTGTGATCTCACGGAAGAAAGCTTCAGATTCAACAAGTATTAAAGAAGTGCCCAGCAGGCACTGAATTAGACACTGGGAATCAGTGACATAAGAGGCCATCAAAGACCTCACTGGTTAGCATGGGAGACAGACACATAAGAAAGAAAAAAAACAAACAAGACAGTTCCCACGTTGAATACTCTGAGGACCACAGAGAAGGGAGGACTTGGTAGTGTATATTTTATTCAATTCACTGCATATCTATTATCCCCATTATGTGCTGAGCCCTGTGTTAGTTGAGGAAATAGATAAATAAGACAGAATCCACATCCTCAAGCTTATCACCCAAAAAGGTGGCAGCACTGGAGAAATTTGCTTATTCATACTTAAATAAATACCTATTCCTTCCATATGGAGATATCTAAATCCCATTTTGTTGCTGGCTCATTTTATACAGAAATTGGAAGCTCTAATCTCTGCTTTCTGTGTCTGTATTACACCTTGCCTTCTTTCCCCCGACATGTGCCTGGAGACCCAAGTATCAGGTAAAAGTCGTTTCATTTAAATAAGTAGTGATGAATAGAGGTGATATAGTGAAGAAATAGCTAAACTGAATGTGGGTAAGAAAATGATACTTCAAAAGTGGTTTCATCTAATATGAGATTTGAACTTTGGCCAGTTTTCACACCTCAGCACCTTGACTGTATTGTATTTCTAGAAGGTAGAGAATATTAAACATTGTTAATGATTGATTGCATCTCAACTTTCAAGTGTTACATCAAACAGACCTTTAAAAGGGGAATTTTATTCTCTTCGAGCACATCGACAGAACTTTTTGGTTATTAAAAACTAATGCCGTGGATTTACTACGTTTAATCCAAATTTGATCCGAGAGTGAAATTCCTTTTTGGCAGCATCATCAATAATTTACTGCATCATGAGCTCTCCTTTTGGGGGCACAAAATATTGGCTAGGGGAGTTCTGGCTGACACATTATAAAATAAAGCTGGCAAATGGATTGTATGGGATTTTGCCAATGCTATACCCATCGGAGGATTCCCAAGTGAACGAGTATGGCTTTCCTTTAAGCTGCCCTCTGAGAGCTGGTGTGCACCACTGAACACCCAGAAAGGCCTAGAACTTTGGAAATTTACACCTGGAATGGATATTAGTAGTCCTCTAGCCTACCCACTCTCCTAAATCAGGAATTATTTTATTTCAAAACACCCTGATACAGGTTCAACCAGGTTCAATGGAACTTCAAAGTCACACCATTGACGCACCTTTGGGGCGCCTGGGTGGCTCAGTTGGTTAAGTGTCCCACTCTTGATTTTGTCTCAGGTCATGATCTCACAGTTCATGGGTTTGAGCTCCATGTCAGGATCTATGCTGTTGGTGTGGAGCCTGCTTAAGATTCTTCTCTCTCTCTCCCTTTCTCTGCCCTCCCCAACTCATGCTTTTTCTCTCAATCTCTCTCTCTCTTTCTCTCAAAAAAGAAAAAAAGCCACACCACTATTGGTTAGCTCTGAATGCTGAACACCTGATAGATGCCCCCCCTCAGATGCTTCTCCCCATTGGTGCTAGGTCATTCCTGGGAGCCATAGTGAACCTAGCTGCCCCTCTTTAGTACAAGCCTTGCAGATAAATGAAGAGTTACTCTAGGCTTTTCTAACTCTTCTCATTTTCAGGAAAACATTCCTGTTCTTCAACTAGACTGATTGCTCTTTTCTGGGCTTTCTCTAATTTGTTGGAATCCTTTGCACATTGTGAGGTACAAACTGGTACCCAGGAGTTCAGTTAGTTTCAACACACTGCTGACCAGTTGGATGTTCAGTGATAATGAATGTGATGTATGTCATGTGCTTACCTCCAACCAGTTCCTTATGAGGGGCTGCCTGGCATGCGATGTTGTGGAAGTTTCTAATGCTTTCTCTGAGCTCTCATGTTATCTCTGGGCTTGGCCATGTCTGCCACAGGTGCCCGAGGTGAGAGTGGTGGCCGGTTTGCCAATATCATAGATTTAAGGACCCACTGATTAAACATCTCTCCAAGTTTCCCTATGGAGTTACTGAAAGCAAAAACTAAAAAGCCTGGTCGCTTTTATTTCCTTAAGTTCTTTTAATGGTAAAGTATTCTATTTATCCTTTGAAGACATCCTCCTCATCGGGTTTAGTTGTTTAGTTCCACATATCCCTGAAATTGAAGTATTGGTAGCCAACAGTGACCAAGTTATGGAATATTCCGAAATGAAGGAAAGTCATAACTTTGTGCTAAGATGGCTTCTTCAGATATTCTTTTGAAATCGGTGACTGTCTCCGAAGATGATGGTGATGATAAAAATAAGTAGCATTTTATTGTGTTTTAAAGTTTTCACATCACCCTTAGATACATTCTTCCCTTCGATCCTGTGATACGCTTGGTATTAATCTTCCTATTTTAAGCTGAGAAGATAATTTTGGAATATTTAACATGCCCAAGAGCATTTGAGCAAGATGTCCTATTGAATCCAGTTTTGTTTGTTTGTTTGTTTGTTTGTTTACTGCGAAATCTGAAACTTTCTCCATGTAGGATGGGCTCTGGGGACATTTGTTCTTACCTGTCTTTGCCAGCTCAACGGCCCTGCTGCTTTATCAGTAACTGCTCTTCTCTTCCTTTGGCAACAGCACCTGCCACGCCTACCCTCTCCTGTGACTAAATCTCTCTCCATATCCCAATAGCAGCCCCCTCCCCCGTCCTTTCAGAACTTAGAAGGGGCGATGGCCTCTAGCTCTGGATGGGCAGGGAGAGAGGGTATGCCCGGGAGAAGCTAGAGCAAATTACGATTGCAGTCCCCGAGACGTTCGCCAACCCACACTGGTTCCCTTAACCCTGACCTGAACTCTAAATAGGCCTTTCATTAAACCCTCTTCAATTACCCCTTTGAGTGTGATTCTCCTTTTCCTGCCAAGGCCCTGACTGATACCACTGACCCAGGGCAGACACGTCTCTGCTGCCTTTCTCTGATTCACAAGGCACACTTGGGTCTGAATGACACTAAGACTGGATATTAAAGAGAGGCTGCCCCATTCTTTGGTGGGAACAATTATGAAAGCACAACCCAATTTGTTTTGTTGGGAATAGTCTCTTAGGAAAGATAACTCCCCACATTCAGGGCCATACAGGACCTTGGGGATTTCTCTAACTTTAGGATTATCGGGAGGAAGGTGCTGTTTGGATTCTCAACCAAGTTTGATTTATTAATCTATCTTATTTGTGTCAAAACAGAACCTCTCTTTCCTGGTAACATAAGTTTCAATTACCTAGTCCACCATCTAGGTGTATGTATGTCTATACGTGTGTGTGTCTGTATTTGGTGTGTGTATCTATGTATCTATCCCCACCCCCTCAAAAAAAAAAAAAACCCCAAACAACTTCTGGTGTGAATATGGCAAAGTTTATTTTTGAAACCATCTATTTAAACTGTTTAATGAATCCTAAAAGCATTAAGTGGGAAGTAGCCCATTCGTTTCCCAGGAGTGTTCTTTTATAGCCGCTAGGCTTTCCGTAGAATTTAATATCCTATCTTTTTGAGGCCTTCATAAATTTCTTCCTTTCTCAGCCTTTTACGCACACAGGCCATGATGGCTGGAATGCTGTCTTATGCTGTTTCTTTAATACAAACGTAGTGGCTTTTCTCTCATAAGTTATTAACGTGTGTGCAATATAATGATATCACTCAGACATATGCGTAGGAAACATATATCACTCAAGGATTTTTAAAGATCTTTTAGCAGGGAATTCAGGGCTTTCCAAAGTGCTAAAAGGGCTGGAAGTGTGGACAGTAGCTGTATATCTAGGAATGCCCCCGAGCATTACAAGAATCACACCTCCTCCCCACACCCCAGACCTGCTGTTTCTGGGCGGTTGGAAAGTGAGGAATTTGGGGATAGCTACTGAAACTACTGAGTTCAAGAGCATACCTCAGGGGCTACTATCCAAGGAAGCTCCCGGTGCTGTCACCACCTTGACCTCTACGAATGTGGTAATTGGGCAGAGCGACACTGAGTCTGCTCAGGGCTTTAACTATCTTGACAGTCGAGCCTAAAGACAAGTTGCTGCAATGACACTCTAGAAGAAAATGCCCAAGTCTCAGGCATGATGATGACCACTGTCTTACTCCCCCGCTAAAATCTCCAAGTCCTAATTTGCATCCTGAACTGTTGCCTCAAAGGACTCTGGGAAGAGTGGTTTTTCATTTAGCTTTCCATAGTGCAGGGAAGTATGGCACATTGAAAGGAGGCTCATGCTAATCAACTTTACCTGCCCCAGCGATACAGTGAGCTTTGGAGGCAGATAGGCCTAGTTTTAGTCTTTTTAAAAAAATTTTTTTAAAGCTTATTTATTTGTTTTGAGACACAGACGGGCAGAGAGAGAGAGAGAGAGAGAGAACGTGAGAAGGAGAGAGAATCTCAAGCAGGCTCCGCTTGATGGATGGGTAAGAGTTCTCAAACTGGGTACCAAGTTACCCTGGGGTGCCAGAGCAGTCAGAGGGGCATCTCAGGATAGCTTAAAATTTCAAAGGAAACACAGTGATATTTGACATCTATTGGACTCCAAGGTATTAGCCTGAGGTAGTTCACGGTCTCAACATTATGCTCCTTTCCTTTTGATGATGTCATATCTCCTTGAAAATGCATTTTCAACAGCTACCGTCATATCAAGCTTATAATGCACAAAAACCAATTGTGCATTGTCCAATTTGATTCCGATATTTGAGAAAGGGTACAAGGTTTGAGAAAGGGCACAATGCCCCATAGGCCCACAAACCTCACGAGTCAGTATTATGGGCTGAGTTGTGTCCCCCTAAACTCATATGTGGAAGCCCTAACCTTTGGTACCTCCCAATGTGACAGTATTTGGAAATAGCGTCTTTTAAAAAGGCAATTAACAGGCACCTGGGTGGCTCAGTCGGTTAAGCGTCCAACTTCGGCTCAGGTCATGATCTCACAGTTCGTGGGTTTGAGCCCCGCTTTGAGCTCTCTGCTGACAGCTCAGAGCCTGGAGCCTGCTTTGGATTCTGTGTGTGTCTCTCTCTCTGACCCTCCCCATGCTCTGTCTCTCTCTCTCTCTCAAAAATAAACATTAAAAATTTTTTTTTTTAAAAATAAAAAGGCAATTAAGTTAATAAGGCCAATAAGATAAGGCCTTTAAGTTAATAAAGACCAGTGTCTTTCTAGGAAGAGAAAATTGGGGCCCAGAGAAGGATGCAAGGACAGCAGGGATGCATATGCACAGAGGAAAGGCCACAGAGGACACAGCAGGAAGGCAGCCATCTGCAAGCCGAGGAGGGAGGCCCCAGGAGAACTCAAACCTGCCGACATCTTGATCTTGGCCACGAAAATTTTCATCCTATCACAGCCTAGAAGAGAGGGGCTCAACCATGAAATGAGAGATGAAATGAAGGAACCAGTCGTGAAGGTGTGAGGAGAACGGAATACTGAAGAGAGCACTGGAAGCTCAGGCAGTCATCAGAGGGGCAGGCTCCATATTGCTGCCTGGCATCAGATGCAGACGTGCTGTTCTAGTGCGAGCTTTGTCCTTCATCAGCTCTGTCCCCGCAGCAAGCCGTCTCCACCCTTACCTGGATCATGTGATCGTTCTGCTTCTCTAGAAGACAAAGCTGCACGATGCAGCTTGGAATGTAATACACAGCCTTTGCTACGCAGCCAGAATTCCTGCTGCGTATGCCTCAGTCCCTTCAGGCAGAGAAGCTACAAAAGTACTGAGTGAAGAGGAAAGACACTCCTGGTCTCCAAACAGAGTTGATCAGGGCAGAAGGAGAAGGGAGAGTCTTTATGTAACTTGTTCCAAAAGGCCATTAAATAGTGCCTGGTTTTAACCTTCTAAATATAATCTGTCCAAGCACATGTTGCATGTGGATGTGTGTGTGTGTGTGTGTGTGTGTGTGTGTGTGTGTGTTTGTGGGACTTTGATAAAATTCTCAGTATGGACCATCAACAGGGAGTGTGGACACATAGGATTTGTACTGACCTTCAAGACGTTGTTATGTTTTGCTGTTGGCTTACACTTACTGGGTGCTTATTCTGTATCTTCACAAAGAGTAGCTCTTTTAAAACTCACACTGACCTTAAGAAGTTGGCACTATTAACGTCATTGTTTTCGGAGGAGAAGAACTGACGTGCAGAAGGGTTGGTGACTTCTTCAAAGTGACACAGCTAGTAAGAGGTGGCAGAGCCAGGATACAATTCCAGGCAATCTGATTGCAGAATGCCATGTTGCCTCTGTCGCACTTTATCGTGTGCACGTAGGTAAGCTTCCATCAGCCCCTTCACTCTTCTCCTCACTTCCACAGGACCTGACAACAAATGAAAGGGCCTTGGGTTTGCCGTTGCGTACAGAGTCACGCAGAGGACTGTGCCACAGGCAGGGAGACGAATTAGGAGACGGTGGCAAAATCCAGGCAAGAGACCAATTTAGGAATTGGCAGAAGGAATGCACCTGGTTTCTCCCCAGATAATTTCAGGCCTCAGAAATGACAAAACGCCATTCTTCCTTGGAACCCGCCTCTCTCTATCTTAATATTCGTGCTGGTGCCACTCATTCCAGGCAGTGATTTCATGGGCGCTTTGGAATCAGCTGGGAATGTTCTCCTGGGCCCTTCTCAGCTATGCAGCCTTCGACGGTAACGCCCCATTTTTCAATAGATTCTCATCTCCCTCTTTTGCAGCTCCTCTCCCTCACCAGTTATTTCTTGACCTTTCATCTTCTGAAGGCTGCCTAGCATGCAGACGGACAGCTTCCTTGGAATTTTTAGCTGACAGATGTGATCGCAAGTTCCCTGCCGTTGCCTGAAAATAAAGGGATCAGAACGCAAAATCGTCCCTGGTCTTTAAGAGAGGGATGATAAAGTAAGTGTCGGGGGAGGTGGTAATGAGAAGACCATACCTACTCCTGGCTTCCATCTGCACACACTCACAGCGCCTCTCGATGAGGACTCCTAGAGGCGGTGGAATTTTGTGCCCAAGTATGTTTTTTAATGTGAGATTCCACGTGGACCAAGTTGCACGTGGCCAGAATTTCAGCGAGAAGGGATTGGAACATTCTGTTTTGCCATGTCATTGTTTGTAAAGGCAGGACAGTGATTATTTTATGAATTTTTGAAACAGTAGGAAGAGAATTAACTGGGATTGTCAGCAACCTGAGTGTGGAATTTTATTCTAGCACTCTGTAGATATGTGGGGTAATCATCCACACAGCACATGGGGTTTTCGTGAAATAATCAGGAAACACACAGCCATTTTGGTTTCCGTGCACAGCACTTCTTTGGAACTTCCTTTGTGTAGGTTACCGGTAATGCTCATGATGTGAAATCCAGTGGCAGCCTTTATGTTTTCACCTTACTCACCCAGTTAGCAGTATTTAACACAGTTGATCCTCTGTCCTTTCTAGCTCCCACGGTTGGCTGCTTTCCTTCCCTGACGCCTCAGTGGGCTTTGTCAGTTTCTCCTCCCGTGTCTGATGGAAATGTCGGTGATCGTATTCTTAGCTCACCAACTCTTCTTTCTCCGCGCTCCGTGGAAAGCGATCTCGCTTGACCTTTCCAATAGTGTGTTTCATGGACATCTCAAACTTCACATGCACGCACCAGATATTTATTGGTTGATTACTAACCTGCATTTGCTGCCTTATGTTCTCCTGGAACTGCAAGGACTTGAAACCTCCAAACGACAACGCCCAGACTCCTAAAGCTGTTGACTTTCACATCAGGTTCTGCCAGTAAAAGGCATTACATGGAGATGAGGGAGGGAAAGCAGTTCAAAACCATTGTGCTTCTGGCAGGACCTCTGACAATGGCGACCCTAATGTCTTCCTGCTCAGTGGCAGCTGCCATGGTTCCAACAGTTTCTGTAATGATGGTTTAAGCAACTTCAGTAGTAGAGGTTGCTGTAGTATTTGGGAGAGCAAAGAGGGCCCCTGCGAGGCAGCAGGAACTGATGGTTCCCTCACTGTTGGTGGCTAAGTGTGGCTCCTGAGCTCGGTCCCATTGGGGGCACCAGCTACCCCATCTCTGTGTAATATCCCACCCCCTTCTGCTTTCCAGTCCTTTCAATACCGTAAGCCTAGCAAACTTACCCATTAGTCACAACAGGCATGGCACCTAGAGCCCACAACAGTTTTAGGGACCCCAGAAGTTTTTAATTATTATTTTTTAATCAGAAAGAAAAGAAATGAATGGAGGAAAGAGCCCATAAAAAGCAGGAGTACCTAGCTATAATGCAAAAGCTATAATGCAACCATGATCTTTGCAACCGTTTTCCAGGAACAAATTCCTCTTAGCGTGAGACGCTGATAGCTTCTGCTTTCCTCATTTGGACACTGGCTAAGTCAGTGCTCCAGATGGTACTCTTGATTCCTACCCCTGACGTCCCTGTTCTCCCCTGTCCATATCTCTCTCTCAGGGAATGGTGTTATCATTCACCATAAACTCAGAGACCCAGCCATTAGCCTTGGGTCCCCACATCTAAAACATTACCAAATCCTTCTACCCGTTCAATGGACACAACATATCTCAACTCTGCCCACCGGTCTCCGCTTCTGCTGGTACCAGTTTGTCCAAGCCACTGCCAGGGCTTTCTTCTTGGCCTCACAATGGCCTTCATAAATGAAACAAGACCTGGTTAGCCTGCTCCATAAGGCTCTGTGTTGTCTGGACCCTGCCTCCTCCCCCAGTATGTTTTTGTGCTCCCCAACCCTTGCTTACGTACCCAGTGTGGTAGGTGGGTTGCATTAATGGCCCCAGCTTTTCATGCTTCCCTGTTCCCATGTCTTTTGGTAGTACCTTCCCACACAGACTATGAGCTCATGTCCTTTACATGTTAACCTCACCGGTAACTACCTAAAACTGCCCCACCTCCCCCATACGTCCTATTGCACCGTCGGAGACATTGCAGACCTGGTTTCAAGGGTTGGCCCCATTATTTTGTAGCTCTGTGACCCCATAAGCTCTGAGATCTAGTTTCCTCATATGTAAAATGGGAATAATAAAGACCTTATAGGGCATCATGGGAATTTAGTGGAATAAAAAGACATAATGCTGATCCATGATGGATCCTTAGCAAGAGTAAGGTTCTCTTATGAAATGTCACCGGCAATATTTTAAAATTAACTTCTGTTTTTGACTTAGGGGCCTACCCACCTACCCAGCAGGGTCAATAAGACAGAAACGACTTTGAGGAATAAAAATATCCTTGTAACTCTGCTTCAGCAAGTGTTTTATAATTACAGTAAGCGCTGAGAACCTTGGGGTGCGCTGTATCCCAATGTCTTCGTATTCACCACAGGTCTGTGCCCGTGCGTGTAGTAGACCAGGGACCCAGGAGACGAATAACATTGAACTCCGCACATGAGTGTGTTTTACGAGCGTTTTCCTGAGGATCACAGTGGAGGCATTTATGGTTGCAGAAAAAGAGACTTTTCAAGAGTCACCTCATGGGGCAAGAGACACCAAAGTGGTTATAAAAAGTAAGGCACCTCTGCATAGCACGTCTTTTGGAAAGCAGGGCTGTTGAGGCCTTGGCATCGTCACCCCTCTGGTTCCCCAGG
Organism: Panthera onca; assembly: GCF_046562875.1. NCBI lineage: Eukaryota > Metazoa > Chordata > Mammalia > Carnivora > Felidae > Panthera > Panthera onca. Next base: position 176,458,279 of record NC_138346.1, read on the forward strand.
TCGTCTTCGTCTTCTTTTTTCCCTCAGGAGCTGTGAGATCTAAAAAACAGGTGAGGTTGATTGAAACAGCTTCTTCTACTGAAAGATTCCACTCCTTAAAACCAAAAAAATTTAAAAAGGGATAAAAACTGCCTACAAAGGATTTTTTCCTCTGGACAGCCCTGTCATTTACGACACACAGGGCTCAGCCTTTGGCTGCCATCAGCCCCGAGAAAACTGTTGAACTCTTTCCCCTGTGTTTTGTGTTTCTCAATATTACAGCTGCCACTTGGATTTATGTGTTTCCACAGAAAGAGTGGACAAAGAGGTCCATGCTTTTGAAGGAACAGAATCACGTTCTAGAGGAGAAATCAAAGCAAAGGGCAAATTTGGGTTCGAGGAGTCCCCGCCTCAGACATCCCTGGAACTGGTTACCTCAATGGCAGAAATGCCAGGTGTATTCTCTTGCTCACAGAGAAGTTTTCTTAAACACAGAGAAGTTAAAGTTTCTTTAACTTCTCTGTGTTTACCTCTTACTACCCAGCATACTTTCTTTTAGCAATTGATGTGAGGGGAATTCCTCTTATATTATAAAATTAGTGGGTTCCACTATCTATCACTGTCCTTATCCACCTGTCATCCCCAAAATGAGGAGATAAGGAACATTCAAGAAAGTCATGGAGGAACACTATTTCTCAAGAGTTATTTTCTGGAGCATTAGATGGATGATTATATTAATAAGTGTTCTGAGAGAAAAGAGCCTGTGGTCAAGTGAGGTTGGGAAATGCTTCTTTAGTTAAGACGAAATAATCTCTTTTCTGCGGAACTTCTTAAAAACTTTATGAGTTTGTATTGTCAACATCCAACACTGGGATCTGGCCTGTGAAAGATTTGATAAGAACGTGCTATTCACATCTTATGGGATTTTAATGGAAAAACAGAGTAAAAAAAAATAAAGTTCCTGTTTTCAAGTCAGTCATTGCCTAATGGGGAGAAGATCCCATAAATAGACTACTAAAACCAACTAATAAAAGGGTAACAATGAAGACAAATATGGAGAGGACTGTGGAGGCTCAGTAGAGGGAAACTGACTGAGCAGGGGGAGCCAGTGCTTCCTGGAGCAGGTGACTCTGGAGCTGAGCCTTCACGATGTGTGCATCGTTCCAATCCCGTGGACAGGAGCCTACCTTTTCTGGTCATCTACATGGAATACATGGTCCTTTGTCTTCACTAAAGCATAGAGCTTTTCTATGCCAGTATTTACATGCATATGCCTTTGTTATCTTCAGAAGCCAGACAGATCTAGATCCAAACCTCATCTCTCCCTATTACTACCTCTGTGATCTTGAGCAACTACCTGAGCCTCATCTGTTTGTCAGAATTGTCGTAAGAATTAGAGATCGGATAAGTAAAGCACTAGCAAAGTGCCTGAAATGTAACAGGTTCAACCATTTATGCTATTATTACTTTTATTAGGCCTTGAGATTATAATGGATTTGCAGATACCTAATCTAAGCGTTCGCTGGGTGTAGACCAATCCCATTCTGTAATATTACAGCTTTTGCTTGAAACTCCACTGAAATTCAATTTTGTTTAATAAGCTCTCGGACACCAAAAGACTGTAGTGCTACAGCTGGGATAAATACAAAATGAATTAACCACCGATCTTGTCCTGGATCAAAAGTTTCCAGTTCAATGCTCGGAGTGGGGTAGAGAAACTAAGAGCATAATAATAGGCACAAGAGATGGGGAAGTCCATAGACACTAAATATGAGACACAGATAAGATACTGTGGGAGAGAAGATCACTTCCCTTTGGCAGATGAGGGAAGGCTTCCTGAAAGAAGTGATATTTAAGCAGGCCCTGAATACATGACTCATATACGGACATAAGAGATTAGCAAGGGAAGAAAGCCAGGAGAAGAAAACAGAAGAAGCAAAGTAATAATTTGTCAATTTGGCCTACTTATGTAGCTCCTGTGGGTGATACGTGGAATATAAAACCAGAAAGATAAATTGTCAACAGATTATGAAGGGCCAGAACAGCTCACGGTTCATTTGCGCCAACGCGTCACTTTAGATAGCTCTATGAAATACAACAAACATCATTTAAATGTATAGCTGAGTTGACAAGAGAGGAAAATCTACAGGAACCCGAAGCGCCGCAAACTTCACCAGTAAGCTCATGAGCTGACCCTGTTAGTAACAAAGGTCTTGACTTCGATGTGCCTAAGCAGACAGTGAATGAGACAATAGTCCGGAGTGCTGGGGATAGATGGCTGCATACCTGATATCCACCCACAAAGTAAGGGTCTTCCAAGCACTCTAGAAATAAAGTATACGGCTTCAAGAAATCCGTCTGCTGTTAGAGGAATTCCCGAATAAAATCTGTTTGTCAGCCTGGACATAAAAACAAAGTTGTCATCTCTGATAATTTGTTACCATAGACCTGCTGCACTTGCGTGTGGAGGTTGAATAAATACTGCAGAAGAGACCTGGAAAAATGCAAGCTGAGAAATTACCGGAAAAGTTCTGCCAGACAGCTATTATTTTGGTAGCTCCGGGGAGAAGCAAGCACAAAACCATGCTGGCAGGACATACCAGCAAACAAGGTTACAAAATATTTTTTTAAGCAGAAGCCCCATTGCAGATTAGCTCACAAGGAAAAATTATATAATTCATGAAGGAATAATCACTAGGGAGAGGTAAGAGACCAGTAAACAACGGAAGGGGACCTCCCAGAACTTTAGATAATAGAAACTATGAACTAGGTATCTTTAAAATGATTAAAAACATTAAAAAAGAAACCGCATATATGGGAGAAGAGGAAGACATCATTTAAGATGTATCTGAGAAAGAATAAAGGTGAGAAATATAGTTTTTGATATAAAAATCATTATATAATATAAATAGTAGCCTAGGATAAGCTGAAGAAAAATTAGTAAATTGGAAAATAGACCCTAAGAAGTTGCTAAGACTATCATTTAGAGAAACACACATGAAAAAAATTTAAGAGACATGGCAAATGGAATGCAAAATAATAACATAAACAGAAATGACAAGTGGAAGGAATAGTTGAAAGATGACAGCTAAAATGGTTCCATGTTTTCTATTAACTTCACTCACCACTATGACTACAGTCCACCCCACCGGTGTCTTTCACCGGGATTTTTTGGTAGCCTCCTACCCAGCCTTCCTGCTGCTGCCCCCGTCTGCTCTACTCTCGACATCTGAACCTGAGACAGTAAAAGTTGGATCATATCGTGTCGATCCTCTGCCCAAAACCTTCCAGTGGCTTCCTATCCCATTAGTGGTAGACGTACATAAAAGGCCCACATAGCCCTGTTTGGCATGCCTTGTTAACTCTCTGAACCCTTAACCCCTTCGGCCCTCTGCTTTGTCCTCCCTCTCTGCTCCAGCCATACCTCCCTCGTTGCTCTTCCTCAAACACTTGAGTCAAGTTTCCCCCTCCAAACCCTTGGCCTTGCAGTCTCTTGGGTTTGGATGCTCTCCCCCCACATAGCTGCATAGGTCCTTCCTTCCTCTCCCTCAGGTCTTTGCACAGATATCACCTTGTGTGTGAGGCCTTGCTTAATAATTCTATTTAAAATCACAAATCCCCCTCCCTACCCCTAGCACACCTTTATTCCCTTTTATGACTCATTTTTCCATAGCACCCATCACTTATAAAATATATTTTGTGTATTTATTCATTTATTTCTGTCCCCCATCTTCTACTACCCAATCCAAGAATGTAAACTTTGCACGTGATAACGTCAACACTAGTGAAAATTGGCTAACACAGTAAGTGCAGAAAAATTCATAACTTTAAATTGCTATATTATAAAAGAAGGCTGTATATTAGAATGCCAAACTTGAACCCAACAAATTACAAACTTTTAAAAAGTGTAAGCCCAAAGGAAGAAATGAGCAGTATAAGAACGAAAGTTAAATGCGTAGAAAACAAAGCTGTATTAGAGAGGATTGTTAAAATTAAAGCCGTTATTCAATTTTAAAACATGAATTTAAGAGAAAAACCTCCAGAGAAGCTGGTTATGAAGGAAGCAGGCAACGTTCGTAATCGGCCTTACGAGTTAAAATGTGGCCGTAACAGTAAAAGCAAGAGAGAAATGAAAAATACTGAAGCAATTCTATAGACAACTTTATGTCAAAAATTTTGAAAACTTAGAAGAAATGGAACATTTGCTACCCGATTATAACTTACTACAAGTGACCCAAGGAGAAAGTGAACAGAACAAAAACAAAAACACAACACCTGAACAGATTGACAAAAGGAGATAGGATGAATTATAATGTATACACATCAAGGAGAAGGGATGGGAATGTTACTCATTTGGAAAGAAAAAATACAAATGTATCTTTCTCACACCACATGCAAACATAGATTTTAGCTGGATATATAAAAGATAACATTTAGATGTATTTTAAAACCTGAAAAATGCCATGAATTGTTTTCAGATCTATTTCATACATCCCGGAAGTATAAAAAACATAAGCAGGACTGATGTACATCAAAATCAGGACTCCAGTTACTTCCAAGAAGGGCAGTAAGGAATGAGAAGGAGGGGATCCCAGGGCCTTCGTGCCTAGATCTAATCTTCAGGGTTAATTTTAAAAAGATTTGATGTGATTATCGCAAAATGTTAAGATTTGGCAAGGCTAGGCTGTGAATACAAGGATGCTTATTACATTATTCATTCATCTTTTAGTATCTTGAAACATGCCACGATTAGGAAAGAAGGCTGTGCCAAAACAATCTGTCTTTTTTGGTAAGCAGTGAGTAACTAACTTTTGAAGGTGTTTAACGGGAAATCTGACCATTGAGTGCTTCAACAGGCAGGCCATCATGGAAACCTGAGTGCTTTCTCTTCCCTCTCACTGAATGGATCTCAACACTCCTTGATTCAAATGAAAATCCAGAATGAACAGGTACAGACAAGGTGGGTCTCACCAAGCCAGACATGGAACAAAGTTGCTTTATTGAGAAACTTTCTGAGGAGACTAATACGAAACTGTTTGTTTTGTTTGTATGTCAAGGCACCCGGAGGCAACCACACAACATTGTGAAATCCTTGGAACCTAACCAGTGTAAACCGGTGGTGTTTCAGGCGGGGAGAGTGAGCTCCTCCACGCAGAAGTTTTAAGACTGCCTAACACCTCTGTTATAATCAAGCAGAAGCGAAATCAAAACGTATTTCTACCAAGTGCAATTTATAGAAGAGATTGCGTATAGAAAGGATCATGTAAAAACTATATGTGTTTATATCTCTACTTGCCACAGCTTATAAAAAAAAATTCCTCTGTAGAATTCCATTATTGATGTTTTATGTTTTTCAGTTTCTCTGTGCAATATGTAATTATTTCAACCTCTGCCCCTTTGTCTGTATTAGTGGGCTAGAATTCGGAAGGGTTTCTTTCTGAGAACTCCAATAGTCTCAGGAAAGCAATCTTCCCCCACTCAGCTCATCTTCCCTGATCTAAATAATTCCAGTTCTTGAATGCCCCAGTGACTTGAATAGGATGAAGCTTTCAAGACATAGCGTTCCCTTCAAGTATTTAATCTCAAAGAAAAGCAAGCTTCATTCCCTCAAGGAAAAAGAAACCTAATGCTAAATATGAATTGCTTTTCATTTCTCTGTTCTCTCTCTCTCTCTCTTTTTTTCCTTCTGAGACTGTTTTTATCTAGATAAAGGAACGAAATGGCCAGAGCCATTATCTGGATAATTTAATTCTAGGATATTTTGCCCAAGATTGGATGGCTGAGATAAAAAGTAGGATTTTACAATGTTAGGCTATTAGCTGCAGCCTTGATGCTTAGAAGTAGTTAGAAAAGACTGGGAGTCTCTCTTGGAGGGATGGGAAGTGAAAGACAAAAGATAAAAGGAAAAGAATGGGTTTCTTCTGAATGCTTGACTGTGTTCCAGATACTCCACGTAAATCACCTAAGTGAACTCTTGCACTCTCTCCAGGGAGTATTTATTGTGTTCTTCATGCCGCGGGTGACGAGCTGACTGGAACAGGTGGAATAATGACCAAGTGGGGGGCATGGAGGTGCATTAAAGGATCTCCGTTAAAGGAAACCTGCCGCATGTACGGATAATGATGCCGCTGCATCCTCAGAACTACACTGGCATTTTTGCCGAGACCACCCTCCACCCAGGCTGCTCCCCGGCCATGACCGAGCACAGCAGTGGCACTAGAGCTGTGCGGCCCTGCCCGAGGTGGGATTCCTCCAACTTCCGCCCCGAGGCTCTGCATTAGCCAGGCCAGGGTTTTCTCAGAACCGTACTCAGATCTGCAGGGATAGTAAGATAGATGTGATCTGCATTTTACAGATGAGAAGACAAAGGCTCAGAAATGTTATTAATTTACCCATAGCACGTAATTATCCAGTAGCCTAACCAGGATTTGCACTTGGGTTTGTATGACTCTAAAATCCATGTTCTTAACCCCTGTGTACATTTTGTGGCGTCTGTTCCTTACCATAAACCGCCCCGCCTCCTTCCAACTTACGTGACTTTACATGTTTTTGCACTCCGATTTGACGGGTATTTTTCCACTTGAGAATAAGCAGCAAACATTTATAAAACACCAACCCCGTGCCCAGGTTTTTGGATATAACCTGAGGATTCAATAAAAGGAAAGGGCTAGTTCCTGCTTCTAAGGAAATCGTTATTAATCCGTGACATTATTAACAATGTAAGTGAAGAGAAACTATCGATAACGTCCAAAACAAAAACCCATCCAAGAAGCTAGACAACTATATGGCTGTTATCAAGTGACACTCCTTTTCGGAACAACGTAACATAAAAGTGAGCAAACGCCAAAGGCTATGAGATTTCAAGAGAGCAAAGAGTCCCTATGTAGCTGTAAAAAGGGAACTAGGTCTTGAAGAGTCTGTAACATTTGGAAAAGGCAGAAAACGGGAGATACCAACTGTGCTAGCTGGAGGAAAAGAGTCAATCTTTAAAATAATGACAGGTTCAGGGAGAAATGTAATTAGTAAATTCTCACCTGGCATCCCCTAAAACATTCCCTCCTAGAGAATATAGTGGCATGTACTATAATGGAAATAATATGCACTTGGCTGTCAGACAGACCTGCAACCCCCAAGACTGTCAGCAAGAACTGGTTAAACAATAAAACCTCGAACTAGGGCAACCAGAAGGATGTTTAATGGTGCTGCACGGGAAATTTAATTGTGCGCAGGTATCTCCCCAATTGGGGAATCTGTTTTGATCCTGGACCTCTTTCAGGAACCTACCCTTCCTCACTCAAGGAGTCTTAAAATACTTCCTGACATGCAAAAAGACAAGGGGGGGGGGGGGGTGCAAAAAAACTACATACTAAACCCGAAGAGAAAAATACTGAGGCCACTGGCCTTGAGTGTACAGGCTACTGGAAGGTTGTTGGATTCTACACTCAGAATGAAGCCCTGCTGTTAGTAACTCTCTGCCTACCGGTCACCTGTTAGCATCTTGGAAGCAAGCAAAGCCTCTTTATCAGTTCCTTAGAGAAGTTCCAATGTTTGAAATAAACACTGAAAGCAGCATGAGCAAAGGTTGAGAATTTTCTGTAACACAGCATGGAGAGCCCTGTTACAAATAATCGGTAATTTAGAAGGAAGTTGTCTTAGGCCCACAATTCAGGAGAGACTCAGAAAGAGATCCATAGAACTTGGATGATATAGTAAATGAGGAGTTGAGACCAGGCCAAAGCAGAAATTGTCCCATTAGCCTTAGCTGGTTGAGGCCTTCCTCCTTAGAGAGAAGGAACTGGATGTTACTGTCACAACCTGCTGGGTACCACTGGCTTCTCTGTGGCCAGTTACAGCATGAGGTGCACAGTCCATTAAGTTTTCCAGGTGGGCCAGCCTGCACCGACGCGTTGAGGGACCCCCCAACTGAATGAACTTCTGAGGAGCCAAAGTGAGAAGCCCTGGATAGGAGGGGAGGAAGAAAGTCTTACTTTTCACTCCTCATTGAGATGTTCCCAAAACTAATAATAGGGTACATCATTTTTATTTTTTTTAGTTTTTTAATGCTTATTTTTGAGAGAAGGAGAGAGATGGGGCGCGAGCAGGGGAGGGGCAGAGAGACAGTGGGAGACACAGAATTCAAAGCAGGTTCCAGGCTGTGAGCTGTCAGCACAGAGCCCGACACGGGGCTTGAACCCACGACCTGTGAGATCATGACCTGAGCCCAGGTCAGATGCTCAACCGACTGAGCCACCCAGGTGCTCCTGGTATGTCATTTTTAAGAAGAAGCCGCAAACTGAAAGATGAACAGCATAGCTAGAAGGAGGAGAGCGGAGGAGTTAACTGTGGAAAGGTGGGGTTTGGAGGGGGCCAGAATCACATAGGGCTTCCTGGGCTGCGTTAAGGAAACGAGTCCATAGATTACACACATGGGAAGACACGGAAAGGTTTTCAGAAGGAAGGTGACATACCGAATTTCTGTTTCCAGAAGATTTGTCAGGGTGAGACTGGGTATCAGTGTAAAAACAGCAAAGTTGTGACAGTAGTTCCAACAAGTGCCCATGGTAACTGGAGTATTGGTGGTAGTGTGAGTGAAGAGAGTACGTTGATTAAAGAGAGCGTGAGAAGGTGGAACTGATACGGCTCACAGGACAGGTATGGTGTAGGGGGAGGGAGAGGGAGAAATCCAAGATGGCTCCCAGATTTCTGACCTGCTTACCTGGAGGGGTGGTGGTGAGCTCACTGAGCTAGGGAGCACCGGGAAGCAGGTACCAGGAAGGATCACAGACTTGCTCTTCGGCGTGACTTTCAAGGGCTTTGAGACAGAAGAAGCGGGGAAGGTGGGTATGTGTGTCGGGAGCGCAGAGGAGGGGTCTGAGTGGGGACATAAGTGACTGGAATGGGTGCCGGTACATGGGCTGAGACTGAATGGCAAAGTGGAGTTCACAGGGGGTCAAGGAAAGAAAGAACAGTTACTCACTCAACAGCACTTGCATTCTTTTCTCCTTGATCTTGGGCCAAATCCTCTATTATCAGCCTCTCTTACAAGGTAATATCATTGTGTTCCTCTGTTTGTACCCCTGTAGGACTGTAAGCTGGTTGAGGGCAAGTCTCTTTTACTTATTTAAATGTGCAATGCCTAGCAGAGTGTTCAGCATACAGTCGGGGCAAATAAATAATGGGTGAGCAGGTGCATGAATGAAGAGTATAGCTACAGAATAAACCAGGGATTGAGACCTGAGAAATCTGGTTTCTGCTTTCCTTCTGTGCAACCACTGGAAACTCACCTGATGGGTTTGTTTGTTTGTTTGTTTGTTTGTTTGTTTGTTTTTGAGGGGGAGGGGAGAGGCAGAGAGAAAGGGAGAGAGAAAAATCTTTTTTAAAATATTTGTTTATTTTGGGGAGAGCATAACTGGGGGAGGGGCAGAGAGAGGGGGAACAGAAGATCCAAAGAAGGTTCTGCACAGACAGGTTGACAGCAGTGAGCCCCGTGTGGGGCTCCAACTCACAAACTGTGAGACCACGACCTGAGCCAAAGTCCGATGCTCAACCAACTGAGCCACCCAGATGCCCCAGGGAGAGAGGAAATCTTAAGCAGGCTCCACACCCAGTGACAAGCCCAATGTGGGGCTTGATCCCACAACCATGAGATCATGACCTAAAACCCAAATCAAGAGATGGACACTTTCTGAGCCAGGCGTCCCTCACCTGATTATTTTATAGCTCAATTTTCTTATTTAATCTGCTTGATACATCATAGGACATGTGCTTAGTGAATGAAGGCATAGTCCTCCTGACATCATAGGAGGAAGGGGTCCAACATCTACCGGATACCTAATATGTGCTACTGCCCTGATCCTGGTGCACGTGCACACACGTGCGCATGCACACACACACACACACACGCAATCTCAAAATTAATCCTCGTAACCATGCTTTGAAGGTAGATAGGGTTGTCGTCACTTTTACACATGAAGACATCCAGATTCAAATACATTAAATGATATTTCAGGTCACACAGAGTAAGTAACTAGGGTACAATCAGAGGCAGAGGCAGTCCCAGACCCAAAACCTTATTGCCACTTGTTTGAGAAAGTTAAGAGCAGGGTATACAAATGAGGCGCTGCTATTGTTTCAGGTATTAGCCTAAAGGCACACATCTAAATGTTTGTTTCTGTATAAAACAGCCAAACTGGTTCTCCTACAAATTCACACAGGATGTGAGGCAACAGAGAGATTTCAAATATTTATTAAGTGGGGATAAAAGGTCCAGATTTTGCCGAAGACCGTTTCGTTTTGGTTTTACTTTTCAACCTGGCAACTAATAGCAAGGGAAGCAAGTGAAATGTTGGCAGACAAGTTGGCTAAAGTACCAGACTTCTTTGTCACCCAGTCAGACACCAGAGATGGAAAAAAAAAAAGTCTGACTGGTCTTTCTTGGCTGATTTTCTTTGGAGGTATCAGGGATGGTCCATTCCCCTAGTTAAAGAGGACTTTACACACAAAGGTTACCTAATATTTGGCAGGGGGGTGAAGAATGAATGATGGACATGTACAGATTACTTACGTGAAGAGTTTATTACATTATACATGAAAGCCCATGTTTTCACTCCATAGAATGTACAGGCACACATGCATGTAAATATGTTGGTGAGCTAGATAGATGTGTCCGTATTTCATTTTCATTGCAAGTTGTCGTTCTTCTTTTTCTCAGATGTCTTATTTTCTTTGCCCTTTTGTAAAGAAAATGTCCTTTTTCCTGTTTCTTTTTCCTTTTGGCTGTCTAGGAATCTTTTCCTTTTGGCTGTCAAAGGAATCTCAAAACTCATGCCACGCCTGATTAGAACAGTTTCCTGGGGTTTTGTTGTAAATGGTCCCTCATAGACCGGACTTTTAGTAATAGACCCCCTTCCATGCCTTTTGTTGTAAGCTCCGGCAAATCACTGCTGGAAGTATGAGGTAGATTCTATGAATAGCCCTGATTCTTCACCCATCCCATCATGCACATCCTCGCCGTGGCCTCATCAAGGGTGGAGTGTAGTTCCCCACCCCTTGACTTGAGATTTGCCGTGTAACTTGCCTGGAACAATGACAGATGCTGGAAATGACACTGCTGAGCCTCGGTTTGCAAAAGACTTAGTGTTCCCACTTGCCTTCTTACACATCTGCCATTACAACGAAAAGGACAAGTTCAGGCAGCCCGCTGGTGGCTGGAGGACGAGAGACACGTAGAGCAGACTTGCCCTACCTGCACACAGTCTAGATGAATGTCAGCGGACTTCCAGCAGACTTGCAGATACAAAAGCAGTAATAAATGACTCTTGTTTTTAGCCACTGAGTTTTGGCTAATTTTTTTGCAAGCGAGTTAACCAGTACAAGGTTAATGGGAAATATTTCTACTTTATTTTTTTTTAATTTTTTTTAACGTTTATTTATTTTTGAGACAGAGAGAGGAAGAAAGAGACAGAGACAGAGCATGAGTAGGGGAGGGGCAGAGAGAAGAGGGAGGCGCAGAATCCAAAGCAGGCTCCAGGCTCTGAGCTCTCAGCACAGAGCCCAGTGCGGGGCTGGAACTCACAAACCGCGAGATCATGGCCTGAACTGAAGTCGGACGCTTAACCGACTGAGCCACCCAGGTGCCTATTTTAAATATACATACATATACGTATCTATGGTTAGTATACTGAATGCATCGAGTCTTTTAATTTTCAGAAACAGTATATTATTTCATAATTCAATACTTCAGAATATGTGCTTTTTCACTCATTCTGCTTAATGAACTTCTATTCATCCTTTACAACCCTATCATCATGTCAGAAATCTCTGTGAAGACTTGCTGATGTCTCTTGAATCATTTCCTCCTCTGGATTAAATGTAAACCTTCAGTGTATTTGTTTTTTCTCTCACTAGATTTTTGTGACACCCAAAGTCAGAGACTAGGTTTCATGATTCTTTGTAACCTTCGTGGGCATATCAGACATTCAAAAATGTACATCAATGGATATGCCCTGTGATCAATTTCCAATCAATTCACTTGTTGAGAACAAACTGTCCAAGAAGATGGTCCTCTAAGGAATACTGAATATGTTGCTTTTGGAAAACCCAAGGCATTGGTGTTACTAAGGAAACAAAGCACTCGTATAGTATGTAAAATCTAGTGCGGTGAAATGTAAGTCAACTCAAACAATGCTCTCAAGCCCAGACTTGCTCCCCGGCATCAGGATGATAGTTAATAGATAATGTCACAACAGTCCTGAACTTCAGTGAGAAAGAAAGTGCCAAAGTAATTTCTTCCCATTGATTTCTCAGAAGGCTGCAGTTAACTTCATTATTCCTATTGACATCAAATGAAATAACGTGATAAATGGAGTAATGAAAATTAGCTTCAACAGCAGCAGAGTCTATGTATTCAGGAAATTTTATGTGATGATCTAAACACTATGGATGGATGGAAAATACTTAGGGTTTCATGTGCATATGTAAGTTGGTGCATGGCACTAGGAAAGAAACTTGTTAATGAGCACTGTGTGCCCTTTGTGCCATCTGTTACACTGTCCAGATCAATTATGGTGAGGTGGTCCCAACAACCTGTCTTGAAATGATTTAAATTTAGTGGTAGGGAAGGACATGGGTTCCTCTAGAATTTACATCATGTTATAAATCATCTGTAAGTGGTGAAATGACTGGGTCCATGAGATCGGACCAGGACTCTCTGTACCTACATCAAAATAGTTTGTCAAGCAAGGGAGTGCAGTGTGGTCCTTCAGGACTGCTCTCAGCATTGAGCACATATAAACCCATTTAAATCTCACAGCATTCATTGAAGTAGCTATACTTTTATTTCCACCTTGCAGAGAAGATTTTAATTGGTACGGAATCACAATTTTCTCCTCCCCTGTTTCTGAGTTCCCGATCGACTGGGAGCTAAAACAAGGAATGAGAGAAGCAGCAGTCAATTATGTCAGATTCTTGGTAAATATTGATAAGAAAGGACAGCTGGATCTATGACAAGACTCAAACTTCCTATTATGTTTCTCCAAGATCAAATGTATGTACAGGGAACAGCATCAACAGACAAAAACGTATTGCAAAGATTTAAAAAATATTCATATTGCTAACATTCTTTCTCCACCGATATGAAACACCATCTGTGTTACATATGTAGTGCCATTAACTATTGGATTTGCTTCTAAGCTTTCTAACTTGTTCCATGGCCATGCGTGTCTATTCCTGGGCATACACTACACTGTTTTAATGACCGAAGCTTTAAAATAGGTCTCGGTAACTGGTAGGACAGGCACAATCTTCTTCAAATTATGTGGGCTATCATCGGCTCTAATTCTTCCATTTAGATTTTACGGTCATCTTGTCAAGTTTCGTTTTCAAAAGGCGATGAAAATTTTAATCAGTATCTTAAGATATTTACAGATTGATTTTGAGAGAACTGCCAATTTTGTGATACTTCTCCACGAATTCAAGACTTCTTTTGTGTCCATGTTTTTTCCGGTTGGTTTTTTATTTTTCCCCCCAAAAATGCCTTGCCGATCTTGTTATACTAACTCTTGTATTCCTAAGATAAATCCTTTCATCTTGCTCAACTATACTTTTTACTACTTCTTTTAGTAAGAACCTTCGTCTTCATATGCCTGAGATTGTTTTTCCTCCTTACTTTTGGACAATAGTTTTGTATCATATGTATATTGTATTTTCAAGACTATTGTTTTCCCTCAGCATGTTGACACTAGTACTCTATTATCTTTGTTCTTTCTTGTTGATGACAAGTCTGCCATCAATTTGATTGCCTTTTTTGTAGGTAATTTTTTTTTTTTTACTCTGCTAGCTTTAAAGATTTTTTTTCTTTATCTTGGATATATGTAGGTATGGACATATTTGTATTTATATTACTAGCATTGGAGCTCACTTTAAGTATGAGACTCATGTCTTGCTGGAAATTTTTCTTACAATATATCTTAAATATTTTTCCGTCACATTTGTTTTAGTGTTTTCTTTCAAGGCTTTTATGGGATATATACACCCCCATAGGACATATATAGGATATGTTGAAGACTTGCCAATATATCAAACAGGCTTCCAAGTTTTATATATTTATCCTGAACTACATTCCTAGTTAACTTGTCATCACTGTATTCAGTGTTGTCCAAAGAAGAGTTTCACCCATCTAGCGAGGATTTATAAAGCAGTTCCAAAAGCTATGCTTAGATACAACACCAAAGGTGTGATCCATGAACGAATTATTAAAATCAAGACAACAGGTCCCAAACAAACTTCTGCTGGGCGCTGCATCAGCAAACCAAGACTTAAACGGTTTCAGTTCTTCCAGAAATGGAATCTTAAGCTAGTCCATCAAGAATTACTCGATCAGTGGGATTTAGGTAATCTTAGACGCCTGCCATCCCCTAAAGAAAAGTAATCCTGCAAAAACAATCCACTGTTTTGCCTCATAGAAGTTCCTTGTTCCTGCTCCCTTCTGCTTATAAAAGTCTTTCATTTTGTATAGTACCTTAGAGCACCTTTTTATCTGCTAGGTTGGATGTCACCTGATTTATAAATCATTGAATGAAGTCAATAAGATTTTTGAAACTTACTTAGTTGATTTTTTTAAAAGAGCCTCCATTCCCAGCATGCAGCCCAACATGGGGCTTGAACTCAAAACCCTGAGATCAAGACCTGAGTTGAGATTAAGAGTCAGATGCTTAACTGATGGAGCCACATAGGTACTACTGTTGAACCTTGTTTTTTACCAGGAATAATTGATAAATTAGACCTCATTAAAACTGAAAACTTCTGCCCTGCAAAAGACAATGTCAAGAGAGTGAGAAGACAAGCCACAGACAGAGAAAACGTTTGCAAAAGACACATCTGACAAAGGACTGTTATCCATAATATAAAAGAACTCTAAATATGCAACAATAAGAAAACAAAACGCCTCAACCTAAAAATGGGCCCAAAACTTGGGCAGATACCTCACTAAGGAAGATGTACAGATGGTAAATAAGCATATGAAAAGATGCTCCGTATCATATGTCATCAGGGAAACGTAAATGAAAACAACAGCGAGACACGACAACTACCTATTAGGATGGCCAGAATCTTGATCGCTGACAATACCAATTGCTGGCAAGAATGTGAAACGACAGGAACTTTCACCATTGCTGGTGGAAGTGCAAAATGGCACAGATATTTGGGAGACGGTTTGGCAGTATCTTATGAAGCTAAACATATTCTTACTGTATGATCCAACAATAGCACTCCTTGGTATTTACCCGAAGGACTTGGAAACTTAGGTCTGCACAAAAACCTGCATACAGATGTCCATAGGAGTTTCTTCGTAACTGCCCGAACTTGGAAGCAACCAGGAGGTCCTTGGGTAGATTCGTGGAGCAACAGCTGTGTTTTCCATGTTGGATTTTCAGATTCAGTTGTTTTCATATCCCATCTCGTGTATCTTCCTAGGTTTCTTTTAAGAATCTCTTCTTATTTCTGTGAATATCATTTCTTCTCTATACCCCTTTGGAAATTTTATTAACCCCTTTGGAGATACTTTTATTTAAATCAGAGAAAAGCAACTCTGCATATTTGTTGGTTTTGTTGGCTGTCTAGCTTAGTGTAATTTTCTTTATAGGTTTTTGACATGTAAATTCATCCTGAGTAGTAGTTACATGAGTCATCGTAATAGATTAACTGTTATAAAAATCAGTGCCTAAATATGAGAGGATCAACACAGTAGACACATTTCTTTCTCATACAACCCTTTAATAGAATGGTTTGGATGGTAACCCTCTACACAGTGGTTCAGGGATTCAGCCTTTTTCCATCTGATGGGTCTGCTGTCTTCTAGGTCTTTTGAGCTTTCCCCTTGGTTTACCATGTGAATTCTCTGACCTTCAGTCTCCTCCGATACGAACTGGAGATAGTAATACTACATACTTCATAGTTACAAGCATTAACCATGCTACTGTACTCAAGAAATAATAGTTTCTAATCCTAATAATGACTGTATGACTCCAGATGCAATGGGAGTCACTGATATTTTAGGCAGGGGAGTGACGTGGCATATTCACATTCAGCAAATATTTGAGTAACCACCTGATGCCGTATGTACCTGCTGAGAATAGAGTAGTGAACAAAAGAGACATAACTCCCACGCCGGTGGAGCTTATATTCTAGTGCAAGAGACATGATCAACAAGTAAAAGGAATTATGTTTTAGAGAAGTCACTGTGGTGGCAATGTGGGGAAGATTTAGAGAGTGGAAATTGCTTGCATGATAAACAAGATAAAAGATGCATGGGCCTGTCTGGGGGGCAATGACCGTAGGGATGGAGAGGAGACTATGGGTTTAGAACATTTTCGGGGTAAAATGGCAGCTCTTGGTAACATAGCCATGGAGAGAAGGGCAGGAGCATGAGAGAGAGGAAGAGCCTGGAATGATGCCCAGATCTCATGGGTTTCAGATTTGAGTGTCCCTGCAGATGGTGGCACCAAGATTGGTGATAGAAGAGGAACAACTTCGTGGTAATTAAAGAATCCCATTTTCGACCACTTGCATGATGTTCCTGTAGGAGGCTGTGTTTGTTCAGTAAGCAGTGCAGTGTGTTTTGTTTGTCAGGAAGCAGGTGTGCAGAAGTTTGCCCTCCAGATCCACTCTCTACTAGGCTCCGTGCCCTGAAGGGCCGACCTGTATGACTGGTATCAGTAGGCTTCCTTTTGCCCTGAATGAACTTTGTAAAGGGTGAACATGACCCAAGATTGGAAGAAGAGGAGAGTAAGGTCAGGGTGTTAACGCCCCAGGCTACCTCCTGGCCGGGATGCTGTGAGCTGGCTTCATCCCTTAACTGGAGGCCAAGGTTCCCATCGAGTGAGTCTCTCCCCCTCCCTGTCTCTCTCAGGTTCTCTTTATTCTCCCTCTTGCCCCTTTAGGCCCAGGGGAGATCACGAATCCTATTGTTACTGCATCCAGGATTCTACAGTAATTCCTCCTAGGTTCCCTGCACTCACTCACTCACATCTTGAACGTCATCCCTGCGTTAAGTTCTTCTCAGCTCTCTCAGTTTGTGTATGTGTCATGTGTTTTCTACTGGGACCTGACTGATACAGTAGATGCTCTGTAAATGATTATTGAACAAAAAAATTCAGTAATAAATATGGAGGATAGGTGGATCTGGACTTGAGAAAATGACTCTTTTCAGGCTATTTGGGCAATAATAAAAGTCATGAGATCCTTGAGGAGTCAGTGCAGAGTAAGAGGAGAAAAATCCATTATCTGGCCAGGGTGAGAAACAACTTGGAGAGGCAGCGCACAGGGTGGAAGGAAATTCCAAGGCGTGGTGGATAATACTGGCAAGGCATATTATGAAGTTATTCAGGAATTTCCTCTCACCTAGTAAGAAAATATATTGCTCCCCAGGGATGCGAGGTACGGTGGGAGGAGAATCGAAGGTAGAACTAAGGAAGCAAAAAACAACTTGTCCGTATTTCTTCATTAACTTCAAGTGTGGATTTATTGCCAAGGGTAATGATGTGGCTTCCTTAGGGGGAAAAGTTCCTCCTTCTGCCACATCTTTTCATCCATCTTAGCTGGCTTATATTTGTCTGTCAGAAACCTAGGCATTTCCAAACCAAATAGCTTACTTTCCCTATAGCAGGACCAAAATAGCTACAAAAGGCTGGGTGTGCTTCATTCAAACAATCTTGGCAAAAAATATTTGCCACATAAAACACGGGTCACTCTCTCTGCTCACAGCTATAGGCCACACCTCTCAAAATGCAATGTAAGTTTTGGAACAGTTGGAATTGGCCTGCACATGCCCTTCTAGGTATTCCTAAAGTAAGCACAGGAGGAAGGAAACCCACCATCACAGCTATATGGGAGGGTGTCCAGGTTCTTGGCAAGAATATAGAACAAATGGCGGTTGCCTTTATTCTACACCCCACCCCACTCTTATAACAGCAACTGGGTGATGCGATTAGTAAAATAAAAACACACCCTATGAGGAACTATGGAAGGAACGGATATTTAACTATCTTGAATATGGTGATAGTTTCACAGGTATATACGTGCATCAAAACATATCAGTTTGCACACTTTACACGTGGTGTATTTTATGTCAATGACACCATGGTAAACATGTTTAAAACAAAACCACACCATGTAATATGGACAGGTGGTCCTTGTAGGGAGCTGTGAGTTGGGAATTTATGTAACAGTTTGGATACACCTGACATATATAGAGCTTCCAGCCATATTCTTCACATTACTGCCAGAGTGGTCTTCGGGATTTTAATCAGATCATGTCTTCCTCTTCTCGAGACCCTCCAGTGACTCCCATTTCTCCCAGAGTCAATGTCAAAATCCTCATAACCTGCATATAACTCCATCAAGCCCTATACATTCAAGCCCTTATGACCCCTGTGGCTTTGACATCTACTACTTTCTACCCTTTAACCATATTAGCCTCCTAGTTATTCTTGATCAAGCATGACAAATTCACCTCAGGGCCTTTGCACATGCTATTTTCTCTCCCTGAAATCTTTCTTCCACTCCTAAATATGCACATGACTTTCTAGATCCTATACTTTTAGCGTTTTCTTCAAACTTTACCTCATAGTGAGGCCTTCTATGGCTTCCCATTGAAAATATCATTGTCCTGCTCTCACCTTGGACTCCGTGTTTCTGATTTCCTTCCCTACTTTATCATCATCTGCCATTCTCTATAGTTTACTTAGTTATTATTTATTATTATCCTCCTCACCATCCCACTATAATAGAAGCTTTCTAAAGGCTGGGGTTATTGTCTGTTGTTTCCAGTGGCCTGTACATAGGTATATGCTCAATTAAAAAAAAATGTTTGGGGGCACCTGGGTGGCTCAGTTGTTTGAGCATCCGACTTCTGCTCAGGTCATGATCTCCCGTTCATGGGTTCAAGCCCCACATAGGGCTCTGTGCTGACAGCTCAGAGCCTGGAGCCTGCTTCAGATTCTGTGTGTCCCTCTCTTTCTGCCTCTCCCTTGCCTGTGCTCTGTCACTCTCTGTCTCTCAAAAAATAAAATTAAAACAGAAAGTTAAAAAATTTTTTAATAAAAATGTTTAGATACTACTTCCTTCCATTAAAGAAAAAAATCAAAATTGTTATGGATTAAATGCACAGCAATAAACACATTGTATGAAAGCTAGAGGAATAGCTTGCTACCATTGGAATCATGTGAAAACTCTTTTTCTCCTGTTCTAAAACTTCTCTGGTGAGACATATCATGACACGACAGAAAATAGAGACATCTTAAAACCAGTCTAGTTCATTCAGATATTTGAATGGCATGCACAACGTGTCAACTTATTTTAATGTGAACCTCTCCAGAATTGGGTAATGTACTATTCATTTATTCAAAAAGTAACTATGGTTACTGTGAAGGTTAATTTTATGTGTCAGCCTGGCTAGGCTATGGTGCCATAGGTTTGTGAAGGGATTTTTAAGATGTGATTAACATTTACATCAGTAGACTTTGGGTAAAGCAGCATATCCTTTATGACATGGTGGGTCTTACCTAATCAGTTAAAGGCCTTAAGGAGGTCCTCTGAGGAAGGAGGGATTCTGCTTCTGGACTGCTGTTGGACCCTGGACTATAACATCAACTCTTCCTTGGTCCCCAAACTACCAGGCTGTCCTGCAGAGTTTGAACTTGCCTTTCAATTGTATGATCTAATTTCTTAAAGTCTCTCTCCTTTCTCTCTGTCTCTCTGTGTCTCTCTGTATCTCCATCTGTCTCTCTGTACCTCTCTCTCTCTCACATACACACACCTTACTGGTTCTATTTTTTGGATAATTATGACTGATAAAGTTCCTGAGCCCATATTCTGAGCCAGACATAGTTGAGGCACTAAGATATGATGAAAAACAAGAAAGCTTGGAGCCTAGTGAGAAAGTAAAAAGTTAACAATTCATACAATTTTGGTAAATATTCTCAAGTGGAATGAACAGTGTGTCATGGGAAACTCTAACAGGGACATCTTAAATTTAACAGGGACAACTAACCTGGGTCAGGAAGGCCTCATGTTAGAAATAAGATTGATCATGAAGGAGCTTGGTGACAGCAGGAGGGATGCCCTGGGCCCCACTGAGGTCTTCCGTTTCAGCTTTGTATGGCTTGTGTGGAGGCCGTGGTGGGCAATCCTTAGAGGGAGAGCTCCAGTCTCTGCTCTGCCATGTATTTCCTACGTGACTTGAGTAAGTTGTGTCCTGTGTCTGTCTCCATTTCCTCATCTATACAACAGTGTGTAATCCATTGGGTTGTTATAACATTAAATGAAAGAATTTCAGTAAAGCATTGAGGACAGTTTCTGAGATATTGAATGTGATCACTAAAAGCTGACCATGTTGTTACCTTTTAAAAACTGAGTCGACATCAACAACAAAAGAAACAACAGGTGTTGGCGAGAACGTGGAGAAAAAAAAGCCCAGTGCCCTGCTGGTGGGAATGCAAACTGGTGCAGCCACTGTGGAAAACAGTATGGACGTTCCTCAAAAAGTTAAAAATGGAACTACTATATGATCCCGCAACTGTACTACTATGTACTTACCCAAAGAATACAAGAACACTATTTCAAAAGGATACATGCACCTCTGTGTTTATGGCAGCATTATTTACAATAGCCAAGATATGGAAGCAGCCCAAGTGTCCGTCCATAGATGAATGGATAAAGAAGATGTGGTGTATATATACACCATGGAATATTACTCAGCCATGAAAAAGAATGAAATATTGCCATATGCAACAACATGGATGGAGCCAGAGAGTGTAATGCTCACTGATATCAGAAAAAAACCAATGTCATATAATTTTACTCATCTGTGGGATTTAAGAAACCAAACAAACAAGCAAAGGGAAAAAATGAGACAGAGCCAAAGCAAGAAGCAGACTCTTAATCATAGAGAACGAACTGATGGTCACTAAAGGGGATGTGGGGGGTGGGGAGCAGGGATGGGTGACATAGGTGATGGGGATTAAGGAGGGCGCTTGTGATGAGCACCTGGGGTTGTATGGAAGTGTTGAATCACTCTATTGTACACCTGAAACTAATATAGGGCTGTGTGCTAACTAACCGGAATTAGAATAAAAACTTTAAAAAGCTGAGAACTCCCATTAAATTCAACAAAGGCTGGCTATCACCAAGACATGTCATAGTCAAATTCACAAAATACAGAGACAAGGAAAGAATCCTGAAAGCAGCAAGGGAAAAAAAAAGTCCTTAACCTACAAGGGAAGACAGATCAGGTTCACAGAAAATCTGTCCATAGAAACTTGGCAGGCCAGAAAGGACTGGCAGGATATATTCAATGTGCTGAAGGGGAAAAATATACAGCCAAGAACACTCTATCCAGCAAGGCTGACATTCAAAATAGAAGGAGAGAGAAATTTCACAGATAAACAAAACCTAAAGGAATTTGTGTCCACAAAACCAGCCCTACAAGAAATTTTAAGAGTTCTCTTTGAGTGGAGGGGAAAAAAAAGACCAAAATCAATAAAGAGTCACAAGACCAGAGAGCATCACCAGAAATACGAACTCTACAGATAACACAATGGCTAAATTCATACCTTTCAATAATCACTTGGAATGTAAATGCACTAAGTGATCTAATAAAAAGACACAGGGTATCATCATGGATTAAAAAAACAAGATCCATGTATATGCTGGCTACAAGAGAATCACTTTAGACCTAAAGACACCTGCAGATTGAATGCGAATGGATGGAGAACCATCTATCATGCTAATGGATGTGAAAAGAAATCCGGAATAGCCATGCTTCCATCAGACAAACGAGATTTTATTTTATTTATTTTATTTTTTAATGTTTCTTTATTACTGAGAGGAAGAGAGAGAGAGACAAAGAGAGAGAGAGGCAGAGCGTGAGTGGGGGAGGGGCAGAGAAAGAGGGAGACACAGAATCCAGAGCAGGCTCCAGGCTCTGAGCTGTCAGCACAGAGCCTGATGCAGGGCTTGAACCCATGAACTGTGAGATCATGACCTGAGCCAAAGTCGGCACTTAACCGACTGAGCCACCCAGGTGCCCCAGACAAACTAGATTTTAAAACTAAGACTGTAACAAGAGATGGAGAAGGGCATTATATCATAATTAACAGGTCTTTCCATCAAGAATATCTAACAATTATAAATATTTATGCCCCAATTTGGAAGTGCCCAAATATATAAATCAGTTACTAAAAAAACATAAAGAATATCACTGATAATAATACAAAAATAGTAGGGGACTTTAACACTCCACTTACAACAATGCACAGATCACCTAACAGAAAATCAACAAGGAAAAAATGGCTTTGAATGACACACAGGACCAGATGGACTTAACAGATATATCCAGAATATTTCATCCTAAAGCAGCAGACTACACATTCTTTTTGAGTGCACATGGAACATTCTCCAGAATAGATCACATACTGGGTCACAAATCAGCCCTCAACAGGAACAAAAAGATCAAGATCATATCATGCATATTTTCAGATCACAATGCTGTGAAGCTTGAAGTCAACCACAAGTAAAAATTTGGAAAGTCCTCAAATACATGAAGGTTAAAGAACATCCTACTGAAGAATGAATGGGTTAACCAGTAAACTAATGAAGAATTAAAAAAAAATACATGGAAACAAATGAAAATGAAAACATGACAGTCGAAAACATTTGGGATGCAGCAAAGGCAGTCCTAAGAGGAAAATACATTGCTATTCAAGCCTATTTCAAGACACAAGAAATGTCCCAAATACACAATCTAACCTCACACCTAAAGGAGCCAGAAAAGGAGCAGCAAATAAATCCTAAAGCCAGCAGAAAAAAGGGAAATAATAAATATTAGGGCAAAAATAAATGATATATAAACCAAAAAACCCCACAGTAGAACAGATCAATGAAACTAAGCTGGTTCTTTGAAAGAATCAACAAAATTGATAAACCCCTCGCTAGACTTATCAAAAAGAAAAGAAAAGGACCCAAATAGGTAAAATCACAAATGAAAGAGGAGAGATCACAACCAATTATATAAGAAACACAAACAATTATAAGAGAATTCTAGGAAAATTATATGCCAACAAACTGGGCAATTTAGAAGAAATGGACAAATTACTAGAAACTCACAAACTACCAAAACTGAAACAGAAAGAAATAGAAAATTTGAACAGACCCATAACCAGCAAAGAAATTGAATCAGTAACCAAAAATCTCCCAACAAACAAGAATCCTGGGCCAGATGGCTTCCCAGGGGAATTCTACCAGTCATTTAAAGACTAGCTAATGCCTATTCTTGTCAAACTGTTCCAAGAAACAGAAACGGAAGGAAAACTTCCTTGTATTTTATGAAGTTATTTTATGAAACCAGCATTACCTTGATTGCAAAACTAGACAAAGACCTCACTAAAAAGGAGATATATCCCTGATGGATACAGATATAAAAGTTCTCAACAAGATACTAGCATATCAAATTCAATAGTACATTAAAAGAATTATTCACCATGATCAAGTGGGATTTATTCCTGGGCTGCAGGTCTGGTTCAGTATTTGCAAGTCAGTCAACGTGATACACCACATTAATAAAAGAAAGAATAAGAACCATATGATCCTGTCAATGGATGCAGAAAAAGCATTTGACAAAATACGGCACCCATTCTTGGTAAAAACCCTCCACAAAGTAGGGATAGATGGAACATACCTCCACATCATAAAGGCCATATACAAAAGACCCACAGCTTGTATCATCCTCAGTAGGGAAAAATTTGTTCCTATAGTCAGGAACAAGACAAGGATGTCCACTTTCACCATTACTAGTTAACGTAGTACTGGAAGACCTAGCCTCAGCAATGAGACAACAAAAAGAAATAAAAGGCATCGAAATCAGCAAGAAAGAAGTCAAACTTTCACTATTTGCAGGTGACATGATAGTCTAAGCAGAAAACCTGGAAGACTCCACCAAAAAATTGCTAGAGCTAATGCATGAATTCACCAAAGTCGCAGGATATAAAATCACCGTGCACAAATCTGTTGCCTTTCTATACACCAACAAGGAAGCAACAGAAAAAGAAATCAAGGAATCCATCCCATTGGCAACTGCACCCAAAACAATAAGGTACCAGGGAATAAACCTAACCAAAGAGGTAAAAGATCTATATTCTGAAAACTATAGAACACTTATGAAATAAACTGAAAAGGACACAAAGAAATGGAAAAGCATTCCATGCTCATGGATAGGAAGAACAAACTTTGTTAAAATGTCTATACTACCCAAAGCAATCTACACATTCAATGCAATCCCTATCAAAATACCACCAGCATTTTTTGCAGAGCTAGAACAAACAATCCGAAAATGTGTATGGAACCACAAAAGACCCCAAGTAGCCAAACAATCCTGAAAAAGGAAAAACTGGAGGCATCAGATTCCGGTTCTCAAGCTATATTACAAAGCTGTAGTCATCAAGACAGTATGATACTGACACAAAAACAGACATGTATATCAATGAAACAGAATAAAAAATCCAGAAGTGGACCCACAACTACATGATCAAATCATCTTTGACAAAGCAGAAGGGAATATCCGATGGAAAAAAGACTGTCTTTCCAACAGATGATGTTGGGAAAACTGGAAAAATGAGCCTGGACCACTTTCTTCCACCATACACAAAAATATATTCAAAATGGCTGATAGACCTAAATGTGAGACAGGACACCATCAAAATCCTAGAGGAGAACACAGGCAGCAACCTCTTTGACCTTGGCCTCAGCAGCTTCTTACTAGACATGTCATTAAAGTGAAGGGAAATGAAAGCAAACATGAACTATTGGGACCTCATCAAGATAGAAAGCTTCTGCTCAGCAAAGGAAATAATCAGGAACACTAAAAGGCAACTGATGAAATGGGAGAAGATATTTGTAAATGATGTATTGGATAAAGGGTTAGTATCCAAAATCTATAAAAAAAACTTGTCAAACTCAACAGCCAAAAAAAAAAAAAATAACTCAGCCAAGAAATGGGCAGAAAACATGAATAGACACTTTTCCAAAGAAGACATCCAGATGGCTAAGAGACACATGAAAAAATGCTCAACATCACTCATCATCAGGGAAATACAAATCAAAACCATGGTGAGATACCATCTCACACTTGTCAGAATGGCCAAAATTAGCAACACAAGGAACAACAGATGTTGGCGAGAATGTGGAAAAGGGGGAACCCTCTTGCACTGTTGGTGGGAATGCAAACTGGAGCAGCCACTCTGGAGAACAGTATGGAGGTTCTTCAAGAAACTACCCTATGATCCAGCAATTGCCACTATTAGGTACTTACCCAAAGCATACAAAAATACAGATTTGAAGAAGTACATGAACCCCAATGTTTATAGCAGCATTATCAACAATAGCCAAACTATAGAAAGAGCCCAAATGTCCATTGACTAATGAATGGATTGAGAAGATGTGGTGTATATATACAATGGAATATTATTCAGCTATCAAAAGAATGAAGTCTTGCCATTTGCAATGATGTGGATGGAGCTTGAATGTATTTTCTAAGTGAAACAAGTCAATCAGAGAAAGACAAATACCATATAATTTCACTCATATGTGGAATTTAAGAAACAGATAAACATACAGGAGTGGGAGAGAAGAGAGAGGAACAAACCGCTAGAGACTCTTGATAGACAACAAACTGAGGGTTGATGGGAAAGGGGGGTCGGGGGAGAGAGGGGAAAATGGGTCATGAGCATTGAGAAGGGCACTTGTTGGGATGAGCACCGGGTGTTGTATGTAAGTGATGAATCACTGAATCCTACTCCTGAAACCAATATTGCACTGTATGTTCACTAAAATTTAAATTTAAAAAAAGGGGAAAAGAACCTAAGTTGAAATCCATGTCTCCATCATTTTCATCTTTAGATTTTTTTCCCCGTCACCTGGAACCCCACAGAACCGGTCCACTCCCTCTTTCACAGGACAGCCCTTCCTGTTTTTAGGGCAGCCAACATGTTCCTAGTACCAGCCTCTACTGCCGACCTCCCCTCTTAGTCCAACGTCCCCGTTCTGTCACCACCCCTCTTGTGAAATAGCTTCCAGTCTCCTCACCAGCTGGGGGATTGTCCTCTGAGACAGCTGGGGAGTCTCTGCCTCTTGCTGTGTGTGCTTCCCAGAAATGACGCCAACACTGGCTGTGCTAGAGCACGTCGGACGGCCACCTTCCATACTTTGGGTCTAGCACCTGTATGCAACCTCAGTGGACTTCACTGCAGACCTTTATTTGTTTCTTCTGTCTCTTATTTATTATGGTTTCATTCATTTCTGGGGCAAAATTTCTGGGATAAAAGGTCTCATCAGATCATTCCCTGTTTGAATGTCACTGTAGATTTCTTTTTTGTGCCTTTATCCTAAGGGGCAAACGTCTGGTAATTATTTCTAACATATAAATCCAGCCTGCTACGTGAGAGACAGAGACTTCT
This sequence comes from Panthera onca, assembly GCF_046562875.1. Taxonomy (NCBI): domain Eukaryota; kingdom Metazoa; phylum Chordata; class Mammalia; order Carnivora; family Felidae; genus Panthera; species Panthera onca. The sequence continues at coordinate 176,484,762 of NC_138346.1, forward strand.
TAGGGCTTTTCATATGTGAACACACTTACTCCCCACTGCCTGTTGTGGGAGGTGCTCTAGGAGTTTCTGCATTTGGGGGTTAAGGAAAGCAAGGCTCAGAGCAAAGTGGTTGCCCAGGACCACTCAGCTGGTGAGCAGGAGAGCTGGGATTCACACCCACGCCAGCTGTTCGTGACTGATGCTGTGGGTCCGCTGTGAGCTGCTACCTGTCCAGATGCCATCAGTCCCCAGCCAAACTTCCTGACACCATGGTCGCCCAGCACAAGCCCCTTCTCACCACCAGGCCACACTCATGGACACATATGCACACTCCCATGCACACTCCCTACTCTGCACGCACGATGCACTCATGAACCGCACACTCCAGTCACACATCACTGCTTGGACATCACACTCCCTCGTGCACATGCCTCTGGGCTATGGTCTACACGATTCTTTGCATAAGGAATGGAGTAGGCCCCCCTTGAACCCTTGCATAAGTACAACAATTGTAACCACTAACAGTTACACATAACTACATAGCTTGAACTACTCTAAGTACCCTAGAGTACTTATCAACTCATCCAGCCTCATGACAGAAAACCCTATGTGGTAGACTTTATTATTGTTTCCAATAATACTGATGAAGGAATTAAGGCACAGAAAGATTATGGGTGTGCAGCTAGTAAGTGGTAGAGACACGATTCTTATCCATGCAGCCTGGCATTCTGAATCACCTACCTTTATTCTTCTCTCCAGTTTAGGATGTCATCCCTCTCATCCAGAGAGATACTTTTTTGGTAACATTTTCAACTTTTGATTGTAATTATTAATACATTTCCCACAGTAGTTTATGCCATCTTCAAGGGCAAGGCCTGCAGCACCCAATACAGTGGCCAGTATTTCAGTATCTCTTTGCTGAGTGAATGTATGAAGGCCATAGTGAATGACGGAGCACAGAGGGTGGCACTTGTCAATGAAGGTAACGAATGAAGAAGAGAGATGGTTCTTCTTTAATCCTTTTCCAGAAAATCAACATATGAGAACTGCCAAGAATCCAGGAAGAAAACAGATGCAAAAGAGAGACCAAAACCAAACCACAGATAAAAGACAAAAATCGCTTCACTGATAAAGAAACAGAAAGGCTTTTAAAGACTTCTTTATTGGAACTTTGGTATAATATTTCTCATTGTAATACAGAGCTCTGCAACAGTCCCATTTTTACATCCGTCTGCTTGCTTCATTTCCTTTGCTAATGTTTCCATGACCCCACGTTTGTGCAACTCCTTTCCTAGTGCCCATGTGTACATCTGGGGCTCTCAGCCAGTTGCAGAAATGCCCTGTTTGAATATTTACACTGAAGTCAGCAGTACCTTTTTTTTTTTTCTTTTAAATGGGGGAAGTGCATGAGAACTTTGGTTACAATTTCCTGAACCAGGAAAGCCAGCCACCAGGGCATGGAAATTCAGTAGTAAATGACTTCTTAAGTATTCTACTTTGTCAAGTGACTTCATAAGAAAGCTACTATAGGTATAGAAGTTCTCAAAATTTAGAGGGTAAAAATCATCTCTGGAATTTGTTTACAATACAGATTCCCAGGTCACAAGCCTCCAGAGAGTCTGATTCAGTATATCTCAAGTAGGGGCTCAGGAATGAGGATTTTTAGTCTAACACCCTAGGTGATTCTGCCTTAGGTGGTTCTGAGACCACACACTGAGAAAGGCCCTTGTGATGCAAAGAACCTGAACTGTGGCTTTTTAAAAAGCCAAACCTCACACAAGTATCTTTCAAACTTGTACAGCTCTCTTAAACTCCTTGAGCCTCAAATTGTTTATCTGTTAAAAGGAGGCAATAATACATATCTCTGTAATGTTAGATCATCAGGCCATGTTTCCATGGGATGGAAATTTTAGTGACAGTCTGTGTGAAGATGTCACCGGGTTTGGCAGCTATACTTTGGAGGGAGGGCGGTGGTGAATCCCCTTGAATACCACTTTCATGAAGCAAAAGCAAAGATCCTCAAACCACTGTAAAAATGCCTGACCATCTCTGGTAAAAAAAAAAAAAAAAAAAAAAAAAAAAAAAAAGCATGAAGAATGAAGTGATTACAAAGAATAATTAAAAACAATCTTTTCATGTTTATTTATTTTTGAGAGAGGGAGAGCATGAGCAAGGGAGGGGCAGAGAGAGAGGGAGACACAGAACCTGAAGCAGGCTCCAGGCTCTGAGCTGTCAGCACAGAGCCCGACTCGGGGCTCGAACCCACAAGCTGTGAGATCATGACCTGAGCTGAAGTCAGATGCTTCACCCACTCAGCCACTCAGGCACCCCACAAAGAATAATTTTATGTGAGTGCACTTGCAAACCTGTTTAAATTGCTAAATTTCAGGAAAAATATAAATTTACCACAATCGACTGAAGAAAAAGGAGGAATCTAAAATAAACCAATAGCCCTAAAGGAAGGCTTAAAGGAATTAATATTAAATTAATCCACCTTCAAGAAAGGTGGATTGCAATCAAAATGATCTCTATACTATAACGTAAAAACAGGTCCAAATGCCAAAACACCAAATAAAATATTCACGTGTAAATTCAAGCTGAGGGTTTTTTAAAAGATATTATGAGCAAGTGATGTTCACTTAGGAGGCAGGTACTCACCATCAGAAAAATCTACTATATAGTACATTACATTGATATAAGAGAAAACACACACAACCATCTCAGTAGATGTAGACTAAACATTTAAGGTGTTCAGCACACATTCAAGATGAAAAAAAAGTCTCAATACTTTGATTAGGAAGGCACTTCCTTAATCTGATGAAAGTGTCTTTTAAACCTTATTAAGCATTACGCTTGATGATGGAACAATAGAATGATTTCTGCTTCCGGTCAGTGATGTAGTAAGAGTCCTACACAATGTGATTAAAAGAGAAAATGAAAAAAAAAACAGAAATAGAAATTGTAAAGGGAGATGACTGTCCTTATTTGTAGACAATGCAATCGTCTTATTTAAAAAATCTGAAGAGATCCATAGGCACTGTATTAGATATAATTAAATAATTAAGCAAACTTGGCCGAGACAAGATACATACACAAACACCAAGACATTTCTATACAAATGCAACAATCAGAAAAGTGTAATAGGAAGATACAGATCCCATTTAAATAGTGACTAAAACTTTAACTTAACATAGAAATAAGTGTGATGAAAAGCTATCTATTCCCTTTATTAGGAAAAGTATAAAGAATTCTAAAAAAATAGAAAGAAAATCTAAATAAATCTAAATGTAAATAATCTAAATCTAAATCTAAAATAAAAATATAAATAAATGTAGGTATATATCATATCCATAGTTGGATAGACAAGATAAAGATGCCAGTTCTCACAAATTCAAAACCAAGTCTTGACAGTACTTTTCCCAGAACTCAAAGGGCCAAGAATAGCTAGGAAAAATTTGAAAGAACTAAACAAACTGCTGAGCCTTACCCTACCAGATATCAAGCCTTTGGTAATTAAAAACATGTGGAATTAGCCCAAGTCCACATAAACAATCAGACCAAAAATACAGAATACAGAGCTTAGCAACAGAACCATTTACATATGGAAACTCGGATCAATAGAGTGAAAAGAATTATCCCAATAAACAGAATGGATGTAATTGTATATGCTAACAGAAAAAAAAATAAATTAGTTCCCTACATCGCACCATGCACACAAAAAATTATTATAAGTGGATTGAAGCCATAAATATTTAAAGTTAAACTCTACAACTTTTGGAGACACCAAAGAATTATTAAATTAGAAAAAATAGAGATTGACATAGTTATCAACATTTAACCCCAAATAAAATTTCTATTAAACAAAATACACTGTAAAGTAAGAAGATTAACAAGATATTTGAAGCCAATATATGCAATGATATACTTGACAAAGAATTAGTACCAGGATATTCAAAGTATTAATACAAACCAACACGAAAAAACAACCTAATTTTTAAAATAGACAAAAGATATGAGCAGAAGAAACACAAATGACCAATAAACCTAGAAAAAGATGTTTGATTTCATTAATCAGAGAAATGCAAAATAAAGCTACATGGAGATAATATTTTACACCCAGATTGTCTAACATTCAGAAGCTTGGCGTTTCTAAATATCTGCTTCTGGCTATGATGGAGTAACTGGAAACAGATTTAGCTTTCTCATAGTAAACAACTAGAAAAATGAACAAAATAATTTTTTAAATGTTTACATTTGGCAGTTATAAAACAAATGTTCCAATAGGGAGGACTGGAAGTTGCAAAGAATCCCAGAGAGGAGAGAGCTAAGCAGGGGTGAACCTCCTGAGATGCAGAGAAAACCACATAGGATTACCTTTCATTATATTCTCAGTAGAAAGCCACTGGTGTATAGGATGAATTTCCATGGGTAAAGGCAAAGGACAACTGGCAATGTGTAAGCTGAGAAATTCTTAGAGCTCATATACAACTATCGTTGAGTACCAAATAGCCAGAATGGACAGACATCATGGAACACCCGGGTCATTTACTTGATACCCAAGAAGAGGCAAGTCTGGTTGGAGAACAAAATTATGCCTAAGGAAAAGAATACCTTAGACATAGCCTACAAAGTTACAAACAAAATAAACCTGAAAAATAACATTTCTCTAAAGTAACATTAGCTTGCAGAGTAAATCCCAACATTCTAGACACAGACCTTACACCTTTCAGGAAAGTTAACTTAAAATGTATCAAGACCTAAAGGTAAAATGCAAAACTATAAAACTCTGGGGAGAAATCCTAGATTTCCTTGGATATATGGATGTCTGTGACTTTTTAAATGATCATACCAAAGGCATGATCCATGAAACCCACTTTTAATACACACACAAAGATAGATGGAAAGTAAAAGGATAGAAAAGGATACACCATGCAAACACTAAGCATAAGAAAGTTGGAGTGACTACATTATTTACAGAAGAAGACTTCAGAATAAAAACTTTAGTAGCAATAAAAAAGGATATTTCATGGTGATAAAGGGGTTAATCATAAGAAAACAGAACTCCTAAATGTTCATGCATCTTCTCAGAAAACTTATATGCAAAAACTGATAGAATTTCAAAACTTCTCTCTCAGTAATTAATTAAACAGTAGACCAGAAATGAGTAAGGATATGCAAGATTTGAAAAACACTTGAAATCAATTTGGCCTAATTTACGTTTAGGAAACACTCCAACCAACAACATCACAGTATACATTCCAACAGGATGGAACATATGCCAAATTACAGAACTAGCCTTTAAAAGTAAATCAATAGGGGCATCTGGGTGGCTCTGTCAGTTAAGCGGTGGACTCTTGGTTTCAACTCAGGTCATCTCGTAATTCGTGGGTTTGAGCTCTCCATGGGGCTCTGCGATGCTGGCGTGGAGCTTGCTTGGGATTCTCTCTCTCCCCTGCCCCCTCTCTCTGCCTCTCCTCTGCTAGCACTCTCTGTCTCTCTGTCTCAAAATAAATAAATAAACTTTTGTTTAAAAAAGGAAATCAATAAAGGATTAAAATCAGAGTATTTTCTCTGGCTTCAAGGAATTGATTTAGACATCAATAGCCTAAGATGATCAATGACATAATCCCCAACTATTTGGAAATCAAAGGCTGCGCTCCTAAAATAAACCGTGGGTCAAAAAAGAAATCAAAAGTGAAAGAGAGATGAGCCCTGGGGACACAAGAAGAAATGCATTGTGTTTTCTACCCTTTTGGGTCTCAAGATCTAGCGGGGCAAGTAAATGAAGCAGTGCAATAAACATGGAAACTACTGTCACATAGTAAAAGTGTCATCTGACATAGATAAAGGAGGGGTGCACTCTGCACAGGAAATGTCATTTGTGCGGGTCATTGTAAAATCACTGGCATTTACCAATGAAAGAGAAGAAAATGTTTAAGGGGGGGTGGGCAACAAAATGACGTTTCATTTACTGAAGCTAAAGAGAGGATGTGAGGAAGGATGGTGGTAGAACGTGAGGTTGGAATTGTTGAGAATAGACTAAATAATGAGTTGGAGACCTTGGAATTTATCCTTAGGCCCCTGGCAAAATGTGTTTAAAGGAAAACGAAGGGGGACATGCTCAGACTTGTGTGTTGGAGACCTAACTGTGGCCATCTTCAATATGGCAGATGAAGTGGGGTTGGGTTGGGGATGACAGCATGGAGGTTGAGTGACCAACTAAGAGTCAACTGAAATAATCCAGGGGTGGGGTCATGAGGGTCTGAATTAAGGGTCTAAGAATTTAAGTGGTGAAGAACATTCTCCTTAAAAGTCGTAAGATGTGAGTCTGAATCCACGTTCTTCCAAGAACTCAACATTTACTCTTGAGCAAATTGCTTCACTGCTCTGGCCTTAAGAACATCATCTGTAAAATGGGAGCCACCCATGGTAAGAACTGTCAGAGGCAGCCAAGCTTGCGTCCTCTTAGAACTTTTGTGACCAGCTCTGAATACCTGTTCCCACTACCTGGAAAGCTGGAGAGCTCTTCACCGACTCCCTCTTGTCTTTCAGATATGGAAAAGTTTCACCTTCTGTGGGGTGAAGGTTGACTGCCTAATCAAAACAGCTCCCACTGATCACTGTTTAATGCGTTACTTTCTTTATTGTCTCAGAAACATTTATCAATATCCAAAATTGTCTTTTCTATTTGCTGCCTCTCATCTGTCTGCACCCCACTAGAATGGAGGCTCTGTGAAAACAGAGAAATTACCTGTCTTATGTCCCACTGTACCTCCAGCATCTAGAACCATGCACGTAAAGGACCCTCATTAAATATCCATCCAGTGCTGAATCTTATAAACCCATTTCTTTTTATGAGTGTCATGAGAATTGCCTAAGATCACACAACTAATAAATAGTAGAGAGAAATGAAAATCCTTTTCTTCTGATTTCCTGGTTCACTGATCTTTCGATGCATGACATCTGGTCTCTTACCTCATAGGATCATTTAGGAGATCAAATAAGAGGATAAGATGAAGAGCCGTAAGTTTTCTGAGAAGACAAGGCTCATGATTTAGAAGTTGCCCGGAAAGGAAACAATGACTCAGTGCCTCTAGAGGCTGAGAGCACTTCACAAAATGCACTATCTGGGCAGTGTGGAACCTGGGAAGCTTGGAAAGGGGTCGTTCTTTGTTTCTGCTGAGATGCGAAAGCCAGCATTTGGTGCCATTGAGAATGAGATTCAATAGGGACATATGATATGGGAGGGAGGTGGATGAGGCAAAGGAAATAGATAAATGTCTGCCTCATTAAAATGTTACAGAAGTCCTGAGGTGGCAGGATTCCCAATTGCTCACATCTAATGCAGTCCTTCCTCTTGTGGCTTTCTGAGTGAAAGGTTAATTCCTTCTGGGTTTCTTCCATTCTCAAGGGCTGAGGAGGGAAAATCTGTTTGTGACTGAGAAATAAAGAAGACCTCCACCAGGCAGTGGATGGCTACAAGTCTAAATTTGATGCCATGGAATGAATTAATCTCTGCATCTATGGCTCACTCGCCTGGCAACTGTTGAATAAATTAATTAATATTGCCAGATACTGTGCTAGGCATGGTGATAAAGGGGTGAACGGGAAGATGCGGGCTTTACCTAAGGGAGCTTGAAGGTAGGTGCAGACAGATAGTGAACAAACGATGGTGTAATGAAGTCCCATCTTGTTGAGGTGACCTTGGGGAAGTTCCCCCTGCTCAGTGATGCTCAGGGCTACCCAGGAAAAGACAACTGAGAACTTTGTCACCTTCGTATTAAGTAGAAATGCGGCCATAAAGCAATTTGATTTTAGCGCAAAATTTGAATTTTGGAAACGGTCTTCAGTCTGAAAAATACTTAGTTTTTACATATATGCTTTTCAGAGATTTGCGCATTGTGTCATATGTTTATTTTTAAGCATTTGGAAGACTATCTTCCAGCTTTATTGGATGGTAAGATATTTAAAATGTACATTGTGATGATTTGTTACATGTCTACGCGATAAAAGGATTCTTCACATTTAGTTAATAAATGTATTCACCACCTCACACGTTTATCAACCGTTACTCCCTGTTTCCTCCACCCCCGCAGCCCCTGGCAACCACTTTTCTGCTCTCTGTTTTTATGAGTTTGACTTTTTTTTTTAAGGTTCCACATGAGTATTTGCCTTTCTCTGCCCGCCTTATTTTCCTTAGTATACTGCTCTCAAGGTCCATCCGTGTTATTGCAAATGGCAGGATTCCTTCTTTTTTAAGGCTGAATCATATTCCATAAGATATCCATATGTATATACTTATACATACATACTTGGCAGGAGTCTTCACTCCTACAGGCGTCACATGTCACAACTGGGAAAACTGCTCTGGCTGCATACCAGGTGACAGGAAAGCCTGCCAGCTTGACCATGGGATACCGTGTGGCCATGTGTCCGGGACTGCCCATTGGTCTTTGGATGCAGGCTGCCCTGGGGAAGACTGGCTCTTGGGCGAGCTGGTGCCGTGCAGCTGAGGTGAGCCCAACAGGGGCCGACAGCTGAGTGCCACCTGCTGACAGCGGCTGGGCAGCGAAGCCTTTCTTGAAGGGGGGTCTGGGCGGCCCGCCTCCACAGGCTCATCACATGGGCTATGGTATGGTGACCAGGACATGCGCAACACAAGACTTCATGTTGAAACACGGCTCCTTTACTTTCTAAAGTAAAAGTAGCTCAGGAAACTGACTCCAACTTTCGAAGGCTCGATTCTACCATCCATAACGTGAGGAGAACAATAGTACTTTGATTATGAAGCTGCTGTTATGCGGCAGTGAGGTCATATGTGCTCAGAACTTAGCACGGAGCTCGAAAGTGCCACCCGTCGCTGTTCTCATTATTTGTAAGCTGAGTCTGAGCAGTTAAGATGATGCACGTGCAGGTGTAATCATGCTTCATTATGCTCGATTGTTTCTTTTTTTTTTTTTTTCCTTCTAATTTTTTCCTGAATAATATTTCCAAGGCTCCACGTGGCTTTCTTTGGGTGAACAGCTGGCAAGGAGGAGAAAGGTGAGATCGGTAAGAGGATTAGGGAAGGAGAATTCTTTGTTGTGTTTGCTAACTGCTCAGTAGCCCCGGCAACAGTGGCTCTGTGGCCACTGCACTTCAACTCGATTTATGCTACACAGGTTGCAGACATGCATTAGGATGGATTCTCCAGGCTGCATGCGATCCTACCTCTCTTCTGAGACACCTAAGTATTCTGATCAAAGGTTTCCACTTGCCGGAGCAGTGGAGCATGATCTGACCAAATCTAATTTTTGTGTGGATATGGGTGTGTTTTCATTTCCCCTTTCATAAAAAAACGGGGGGTGGGGGGTGGCGGGGGGAGAAGGAAGGGGGAGCAGCATATGTTATTCCTTTGCTGCCATCTGAAACAGCCAAGTTGAGAGCCAATTTATTCAGCCTAATTCATTCCAGATTTCTCAAGGAATAAACAGTGTTCTTGAGAGTTCTCAGATGTATGGCCAATAGAGATCCAGTTGTCCAGGAGCTCTAATGTCAAACATGCAGGTACATTTCAGTTAGGGCACAAGGCGCTAGGGATGGAGGGTGGACTCAGACACTCTCTGGGTTACCCCTGAGACCCCAGAGCCGTGTAATGAGACAACTGCTTCGCATACCCTAAGCACAGACCTAAAAGAGCTCATTAGGGTCCTTGTAAGCAATATTATGTTTCATTGTTCAGAACTTAATTCAAATCTGCAGAGAGAAGGGATTGCTCAAGGAGAGAAAAACACAAGGAACTGTATTCGTATTCTTTCTCCATGAGTCTTACTTATGCTTTAAGAACCACTGCGCACCCCCCCCCCCCCCGCCCCGCTCTCAAAAGCCCTACCTTTTCTACAGAAATCTTCCTAGATGATGCCAGCCTACACTGAGAAAGGATTCCTGTTGGAGCCATTCCAAATCCCATTTCTCAGAGGACAAAATAGAGACTCTGCTACTCTCTGAACACCCCTCTTACTGAGAACTGGCAACACCTAATGTGGACAGAAGAAAGCTTACATCCTTTGGAGGCAGGTGAGTATAGGTTCCAATTTTGCCTCACTTTTCCTTGTTCTGTGAATTCGGGCAAGTTAGTTCTCTGAGACTGTTTCTTCATTTGAAAAATGAAGATGATAATTTCTGGATTTTAGGTAACATGTATCAACAAAACAACAGGGCTACCATCATTTTAGCTTTTGTTGCTTAGTCAGTATGTGCTTGGTCTTTTCCAATACATGGCACTCTCCTTGAGGACTACCGGGCTCATGGTGAGGGGACCAGTCTGTGTGCTGTTTGTATGCAGCTCCATTCTTCACTCTCACTTTGCTTTGCTCCGTATCCCTGGGGATGATTCTGCATTTCCCAGTCTCCTGGTTAGAAAGTTCCAGTGGGGTTGAGCCCTGGGAGGCACACGTCAGAGATAAGAGGCAGAAGAGAGAGAGAAAACTCCAGGTTGACTGTGCCTCCGGCCCTGGCTATGTCTCCTTTCTGGCCCCTAGACAAGCCTGTCTGGTTCCATCTCCACCCAGGTGACCCTGACCATGGGGCTCTGGAGACCTCACTCACTCCAGCCATAGGAATGACAACAGTTGCCTACTGTTGCTAATCTCTTGGTTTCTCAGCTCTTTCAACAGTGCAACCAGTTTCTTCTGTGCTTAATATTGAGAGCTTTCTGGTTGAACCCTAATTGATGTATTAAGTAGAAGAAGATATTCAGTCCCATAATTGCTGCAGATTGTTTTTTAAACAAGCATTAAAGGGGCACGTGTGTGGCTCAGTCAGTTAAGCGTCTGACTCTTGATTTCAGCTCTGGTCATGATCTCACAGTTTGTGACTTCTAGCCCCTCGTTGGGCTCTGTACTGACAATGTGGAGCCTGCTTGGAATTCTCCCTCTCCCGCTTTCTCTCTGCCCCTCCCCTGCACCCTCCTCTCTCAAAATAAATAAACTTTTTTTAAAAAAGCATTAAAGAGTCCTGGTAAATATAGAATAATGGAAATCAATAAATCCTAAATATATGCAAAGTCCCAGCATGCTCATTTCATAGATACGGAAACTGAAGTCCCAAAAGGGAAGTGACTTCACCCAGGTAACACCATCAGAAAAATATGCAACATGCATGCTGATGTGATAGGCTTTGCTACTAAATCTGTAATTCAGATTTCTAGATTGTATGTTACTTGAGAACAGGGATTTCTTTTTGCATAGTTAACACTTGAACAACGTGGGGGCTAGGAGTACCAGTCTCCTGTGTATTTGAAAATCCAAAGATAACTTTTAACTCCCCCATAAATGCAACTATTAATAACTTACTGTTGACTGGAAGTCTTACCAATAACAGTTGATTAACACCTATTTTGTATGTTATGTGTATTGTAAACTATATTCTTAGAGTAACTAGAGGAAAAAATGTTATTAAGAGAGTCATAAGAGAAAATATATCAACAGTACCGTGTTGTATTCACTGAAAAAAAAAAATCCACCTGTAAGTGGACCCATGCAATTTGAACCCATGTTGTTCAAGGATCAACTGTATATCGATAGTTCCTAGCACATAGCCTGATATGGGGTGGATGCTGTAAGTGTTTGTAAAATGGAACTTATGCCCAGTCAAATGCAAACTCCTTGAGTAGGAGACACAGAGAAGCTATAAGTCAAATGCAAACTCCTTGGGGCACCTGGGTGGCTCAGTTGGCTAAGCATTGGACTTTGGCTCAGGTCACGATCTCATGCTCCATTTCTGGCTCTCTGCTGTCCGCAGAGAGCCTGCTTCAGATCCTCTGTCCCCCTCACCCTCTGCCCCGGTCCGACTCATGCTTTCTCTCTCTCAAAAATAAACATTAAAAAAAAACCATGCAAATTCCTTGAAGTAGGAGACAGAGAAGCTACAAAGACCCTAATATGTATCATAGTATCCAACTTATGTTTAAAATGTTGGCATTAATATTTGACCTGAGTTTTCTACTCTAGAAGACAAATGTTACACGGTTTACAAAATAATTTCTCACATAAGCTCTAGAACCATTTTGTGGTGTAGTAAGCAAAATCAGTATTTATCAGGCTTCTTTTATAGTTGAGGAGGTTAGGGTGGCTGGCCCACGCTAAGGTCATGGGCTGAACTTACATCTTCTGATTGCAAAATGAATATTGTTTCCATTACACTACCCTGTGCTCCCTATCTAACATCTGAAATAGATACATCTGGAAGCTATAGTATATTTAGCCATTAAGGCAGCATTAACAAGTTAGAAATAGCCTTCTCAAACTGGGGTTACTTACATCCCCAGGGGGTAACGGGGGTGCCCTGAGGCTACTTGAAGCTGGAGCGCCCTGAGCATGAAATTTACCTGAAGATTTGAATGACAATGTAAGTACTTTAAATGAAAGATGATTTCACGTTAAATTAACATGAATATATTGTGAGGAAGAAGACAAAGTTCTTGTGATTTTTTTTTTTTAAGTTTATTTGTTGAGAGAGAGGGGGGGAGAGAGAAAGAGAGAGAGAGAGAGAGAGAGAGAGAGAGAAATGGAGAGAGAGTGCAAGCAGGGGAGGGGCAGAGAGAGGGAAAGAGAAAGACTCCCAAACAGGCTTCCCACTGACAGCTCAGAGCCGGATGTGGGGCTTGATTTCATGAACCCTTAAGATCATGACCTGAACCAAAATCAGGAGTCAGATGCTTAACTGACTGAGCCACCCAGGTGCCCCAAGGTCTTGTGATTTTTATTATGAAATACAATCCCTCAAAGCATTTTTCAGTTTGTCATTGCTGTTTTAGGGGATCGCCTCTATTTCCACAAGGTGTCTTCATTTTTTATTCCAGGGGTACTGCAGCTAGAGTTTAAAATACTCCATCTTTTTTCTTTACAGAGTGTCCTTTTAAAAAAATCAAAGTACTACATGCACATAATTAACAAATCAAATACTATAGAGGGATACTAATAAAACCCAAAAGTTCTTTTGTCCAGCCCTATCACCCATCCTCACTTCCAGTACTACTCCCAGAAACAGTGATGTGCTTCTGTTTTTCAATCTTTATATAATGTTTGTTTTATCATTTCTCAACGAACCAACTTTCAATATTATCATTAACTTCTTCCAATAAAAATGAGTATTTGCTTTGCTTAAACACCTCTAAAAATATCACCTCCTTTTTGTGAGCTTGCCTTTTCATCGAAATGGAGGTTTGGGATGAACAATGTCTTATTATTGTTGTGATCGAATTTATTAGTCTATTTTTTGTTCCCTACTCAAGAAGACCCTCTTTACTTCAAAGTCATGAAGATATTCTTTCACGTTATCTTCTAAGAGTTGTATTGTCTTGTCTTTTTTATTTATACCCACGATGGATCTGGAAGTGATTTTTGAATATGATGTAAGGTGGGGACAAGTTTACATTTTCTGAATGGAAGGATATATTCATGGCATAATAACCAACAAAGGGCTCACTTTCATAGTATACAAGGAATATCTGCAATTAGTATGAAAGATACTAACAATCCAATAGAAATATGAACGTATTGAAAAAAGACTTTGCAGATCAGAATATTCTTTTTTTTTTTTTAATATTTTTTTAACGTTTATTTATTTTTGAGACAGAGAGAGACAGAGCATGAACAGGGGAGGAGCAGAGAGAGAGGGAGACACAGAATCTGAAACAGGCTCCAGGCTCTGAGCTGTCAGCACAGAGCCCGACACGGGGCTCGAACTCTCGGACCGTGAGATCGTGACCTGAGCCGAAGTTGGACCATTAACTGACCAAGCCACCCAGGCGCCCCTGGATCAGAATATTCTAATGGCCGATTAATAATACATGAAAAGGTACTTAACCTCATCTGTATTCACAGAAATACAAATTCAAACCATAACGGGAAACTATTTTATATTCTTGAATGAAAAAAAATAGAACAAGTCTGACCATAACAAATATTGGCAAGATTGTAGAACATCAGAGACCCTCCTGAACTTCTGGTGGGGATATAAATTATATTTTTTAAAATGTTTTAAAAAATATAATTTATTGTCAAATTGGCTTCCATACAACACCCAGTGCTCACCCCAGCAAGTGCCCTCCTCAATGTCCATCACCCACTTTCCCTTCTCCCCCACCTCCCATCAACGCTCAGTTTGTTCTCTGTATTTAAGAGTCTCTTATGGTTTGCCTCCCTCCCTCTCTGTTTGTAACTTTTTTTCCCCTTCCGCTCCCCCGTGGTCTTCTGTTAAGTTTCTCAAGATCCACACAAGAGTGAAAACATATGGTATCTGTCTTTCTCTGACTGACTTATTCCACTTAGCATAATACCCTCTAGTTCCATCCACGTTATTGCAAATGGCCAGTTTCATTCTTCCTCATTGCCAAGTAGTATTCCATTGTATGTATAAATCACGTCTTCTTTATCCATTCATCCGTTGATGGACATTTAGGCTCTTTCCATAATTTGGCTAGTGTTGAGATTGTTGCTATAAACATTGGGGTACATGCGACCCTGTGCATGAGCACTCCTGTATCCCTTGGGTAAATTCCTAGCAGTGCTATTGCTGGGTCATAGGGTAGGTCTATTTTTAATTTTTTGCGGAACCTCCACGCTGTTTTCCAGAGCGGCTGCACCAGTTTGCATTCGGTGAGGATATAAATTATTAAAACCACTTTGAAAAGTATTTGATACTGTCTACTAAAGTACCCTCTAAGCCAGCAATTCTACCCTTCAGTAGATACACAACAGAAATGTATGCAAATAAGCACCAAGAGATGTGTCTGAGAATTTTATAGCAGTATTATTCATAACAGTCCCAGACTGAGAACAACCCAAAAGTCCACAAACAGGAGGATGCTTGGCATTGACAGCAGACGGGGGTTAATACAGGATAGAATATTTTTATAGCAAAGAAACTGATGAATCTCACAAACATAATTTTGAGCACCAGAAACCAAACGCACGCACACACACGCACACGCGCGCACACACACACACACACACACACACACACACACAAAGGCACTGTATAATTATATTGCTATGAAAATAAATAGACAGGCAACACAGTAGAGTGATGGAAGGAAGTATGCAAGGAAGAAGTGGTGATTGCTAACAGGTAGCCAGAAACTCCCTAGAATGTGTGTGTTCATTTCCTAGGACTGCCATAAGACCACACCATAGACTGGGTGGTTTAAACAACAGAAATTTATTTTCCTATAGCTCTGGAGTCGAGAATTCAGAGATCAAGATGTCAGCAAGATTGGTCTCTCCTGAGGCCTTTCTCCTTGGCTTGTGGATGGTGGTCTTCTCCCAGGATCTTCACATGGTCTTTCCTCTGTGTGTGTTTTTGTCCTAATTTCTTCTTCTTACAAGGACACCATACTGGATTAGGCCCCACTCATGTCACCTCATATTAACATTACCTCTTTCGAGACCCTGTCTCCAAATGCAGTCACATTCTGAAGTCCTGGGGCTTAGGACTTTAACATATGAAATTGAGGGGGTCCCAGTTCAGCCCGTAACAGTGAGGAAAGGGTATGATCTTATTTTCCAGGGATGGCAATATCTCACTTCTTGACCTGGGTGGTGGTGCTAAGATGGGTTTAACTTAGTGGTAATTTATGGCAAGGAACATTTCTTTTTTTCCTTAAAAATTTTTTTTTTATATTTTATTAGAGAGAGAGAGAGAGCATGGGAGAGGGAGAGGGGGAAAGAGAGAATCTTAAGCAGGCTCCACGCCTGATGCAGGGCTTGAGCCCAGGACCATGGGGTCATGACCTGAGCCAAAACCAAGAGTCAGATGCTCAACCAACTGAGCTGCCCAGGCACCCAATTTCTTTTTTTGATTGTATTTGTACTTCATGACACAAGAGCTAAACATAGATAAAACTAAAAATGTGAGTTAGTCAGCTTTGCTGAGGTAACAAACAACCCTAAAGTCTCCGTAGTGTATAACAGTGAGCATTTATTATTCACTCACATTACTTCTTGGTGGCTGTGGATCTGCTGGACCTAGGCTGAAGGAACAGCCTTTCTTTGGGACATGCCATTCTTGTGGCAAAGGGAAAAGAACAAGAGAGTTGATAGAAACCCATGATGTTCCTTCAAGCAAAAAAAACCCCAGAAAACTGTATAACATGATCTCATTTTGTGAAAATATTGGTGACCATTCACCAAGTATACATCAGTGGGGAGGGATGTTGACTTTTTCCCTGGATGGGAGGCATTACAGGTCAACAAGATGTAAAATCCTCTTATAGGATAGGGGGCAAATAACGTGGAACAACAAAATAATCTGCCATAAAAGGTCAACAGAAAATTATAGACCAGGAGGAAAACATTTGAAATGCAAATGACAGCTAAATACATTTTTGAGCAGTTAAAATTTTTAAATACTTTAAAAAACAGAGGTGTGGGACAAAAAGCATTGGAGAATTTGTTTTATAACCTTGGAACAGAGAAAGTTCAAGTTTGACATCAAATTCTGAGGTCATAAATCCGACAACATAAAAAGTAAACACGCTGAATTAGAAAAACTACCATATGCACAAAGTTGAAAGACAACCTACAAATATTTGAAACTCAAATCACAGGGAAAAGGTACTTTTTTGAGAATAGGATGTGCTTCCACAAATTAATAACAAAAGGTTTAACAAGTTGGCATTATTGGACACAAGAATTTACTCATGTGTTGTCTTCATTTCTGGGGCCCCAGGCAACTCAGATGAACAATTCTAAAAAAGAAAAAGAAAAAGGTTCAAACATGGGAAAAGATCTCCCGTCACATTTATAACAAGGTAAATGCAAATGAATGAAATTCATAACGAGACAATTTTTTCACCTATCACATTGGCAGAGTATGGAAGTAAGAAGTGGTTTTTGCTAATAGGTGGCAAGAAACTCCCTATAATGGGTATGTTCGTTTCCTAGCACTGCCATAAGACCACAACAGACTGGGTGGTTTAAACCAGAGAAATTTATTTTCTTACAGCACTGGAGTCTAGAATTCGGAGATCACAAACGTGGATAATGGATATCAGGGGCCAGTAGGTCATCTTATATTGCTGAAAAAAGGGTAAGTGGCCTCATCCCACTCCAATTTGGCAATATCTCTAAAAGTTTACAATGTATATATCCTTTGATCAAGGGATTCCATTCCTAAACGTGTACCCCATGGAGAGCACATGTACAAATATAAGCTTGCAGAAAAGTATGTATCACAACATTGTTTCTAAAAACAGTAAATGATGGAAAAGAAACAGAAATTTACTACTTTGAAGCACTGGTAAAAGTGTAGCCCATCCATGGAATAATATGCTGCCATTAAAATAAGACACTTTTACATTTACTGAAATGGAAAGATCTCCAGCATGTATTAAGTGGGAGAAACGGGAAGGAAGTGCAGAAAAAATTTGCATACAAATCCACCTGTGTGGGAAAGAAAATGGACGGACTCTGAAATCTATTCACTGGCTGACTGTCTCTGGGGAGGAGAATGGCGTGGATAGGAGACAAGGGAGGGATTCTTGTTTTTTTGCCTTTTTATACCTTTGTACTTTTGTATTATGTGCCTGTATTACCTAATTATAAGCAACCAATCTAACAAACATGAATGAACAACCCAGAGAAACTTAGGAAGTGATGTGAGCGACTGAAAAGATCCCAGGATTTATCATCAAATGGGGTCTGAGTTGAAATCCTAGCTCTCACCCACTATGGGCCCTTTGTTCTCTGAGTTCTGTGAAATATAAATCTGTAAAATCAAGATCATAATGCCCAACAAGCAGCACTGTTGGAAGAATGAGACATAACATGAATGAAGCCCCTGGCTCAGTGAAGAGTAGCCGTCATTATTGAATTCACATTGGGGGAAATTAATAACCACAGAGAAGGCTAAATGTATTCCAAGTTACACAGGAAGTTTAACAGCAAATTCTTTCCCAAGGGGCAGCTTCAGGCTTTGGCCTATTCTCCAGAGCCTGCTGAATATGAGAGGAACTGTTTTCAGGGCGGGCCAGACCTGGGTCTGTTTGGCGGTGCTCCAAAGTTTCAGGTGCAATAGGTTAGCAGCAACGGGTCGTCTTGTTTTCCTCATTATCATTGTGAAGAAATTAGCCCGCAGTTGTTCAAGCGGGAGGAAGCATTCTGGGTGGTCTGGGGCCCCCTGAGAAGGCCTGCCAGATGAAGGCCGGGATGCCCAATTACATTTGAATTTCAGGTAAATAACAAATAACCTCGCAATACAGATATACCCCAAATAGTACAGTACAGCTTACGATGCGGCGTACGTGGACTACAAAACCGTTTGTGGATTATCTGAAATTCAGATGTTACTATGAGTCCTGTCCTTTTATTTGTTAAACCTGGCAGCCCTATCCGTGAGTGGAGATACCCACAGGCGAAGGCTTGTGTTTATTTGAGAAAATACTGCAAAGGTCCTCAGAGCTAGTCTTTGAGAAGCACTTCTCCGTGGGCACTCTGTAGCACAAATGTGGAGGAGATCTGGGGGTAAAGGTGAAATGAAGGTCAGAGGAGGCCCGGCTGTGCCCAAGGAACCCACCAGGTAAAGCTGCTGCCTTCGCTATGCTTTGGCTTCCCCTTTTCTTCTTGGAGGCCGCAGGTGCCTAGAAGTGACACGAGGAGGCAGCACGGGAGGAGGGATGGGAAGACAGGTGTTTCTCCCCTTGTTGATGCAACTCTCTTCCCAGTGAGCATGCGCCAATCACACTCGCCTTTAAAAGCGGGCCTTGGGCGCTTCCTGGTCTGTGGAGGGGTTTTCTTGCTGGGGGTGTTCTGTGCTTTTGTGGCTTTTTCCGTGGGGGCGGTTTTTCCGACTCTCGGTTTGCAGATTTGTGTTTTTTGAGGTAGGGGGTTGGGTGAGAGAGAGGGGGATCTAGGGGACAGGGGTGGGAGTAGTATCTGCTTTCTTTCCCCCAAGAAGTTCCTTTTTCTGTCCCTTTTCCAGGCCTGGAAGGCCATTGTGTTGGCAGGACTGTTCTCTTTTCACTGTGGCTTCTTTTACAAAGCATCATGCTGTCACCTCCAGGAGAGCTGGCTTTTCACCTCCTCTTTCTACCCTAGTTCTGAACAAGGCTGTGCCCTAAATGTTAGGGGGTGGTTTGAGTGACTGAGATTGCTCCCTGAGTTTCAGGCTTTGTCTGATTCACTGCCAGGGAGGGGGAAGCAGGCCCACAGAAGTTTTCTTCCAGCTTCTTATAGAAGGGGCTCTCCGTCTTTCACTTTGGTCTCTAGCAGGAGAAGCTGTGCTCCAGCAGAGACGCTCCATAATTTAGTGGTTCTGGCAATTGCTGTTATTCCCGTAATGGTAGGGGAAGGTCCGTCTCCCTTTTCCGACCATTGAACATAGAAAGTGGTCAGCTAGACCTTCCTGCTGCTTAGAGAGGAAACGTTGTGATGGAGTCTGGCTGCTTATTTCACAGGAAGCTTGTTTCCAGCTACATGTATCTTGCCGGAGCTCTGCTCTTCTGTACTAAGGCTTCTGAAGGCAGACGCAAAGCAGCAGCATGGGCAAGGAGCTAAGCAGGTCTTTCTGGGGTTTTCTGCTCTAGAAGTCTGAGGTTTCTCACCTCGGGTGCAAGCAAGGGCTCAAGTTGGCTTGTGCCTCATCACCTTGCTTTCGGGGCTCAAACTGCTGAAATCTTGGTCAGATAAAATGCCAGAATGATCGCAACAAGCTACTAGAACCCATTCTTAGGCACTGGTAGTTAATTGCCAAGTAACAGCTGAATAGAGAGAAGCAGAGTAAGCTACACTTGACGACTGTTTCTAGGAGGGGGAAGAGGGGTTGAGCACCTTTGAGCGGGCAGCCTGCTAGGGATCACCTAACTTCACTGTATTTAATGAAAAATCCATATGGAGTAGTGAAATCCAGGTATCCTGTGAAGTAGCAAAAAGGTTAAGTCTGACGTTTAGTGCGGGTATCCTAAGCTCTGGGCAAGCCTTGATGCTCACGTGGAAACCTGTCAACCGTGAGTCCAGAAACACGGACATCAGCTTTAGTAGGCCTGTTCAGCTGCTGGGTATGCCTCCTAGGCTGCTTCCACTCACACTTAACGGGTGTCGAGAGCAAACACTTCAACTAACCTATCACAAGGATACTCTGTACCAGCTCTGATCCTAAAAAACTCAAGTACCTCAACCTTGTGTAACCAGGTTTCTAAAAACGGCTTCTCCTAGCAGCTCCTAGGTCAGCTAGAGTCCCTAAAGTGGCACCTCCTTTGCACCTTGCTGGGGTGCTGTGGTTCCCTGGTCGCCATCTCGGGCAGGGTCTTCAAGTGCATCGATCTTCAGCTGCAACCCCAGGCAATTGCACAAGTGTAGCTAAAATCTAACCCAGCAGTCCACGGTATGTAGTCCCCGGGGAAACACTCCTCAGCTTGCTTGAGAAAGGACAGGTGAAGAATCTAAAGTCTCAGGACAAACGAGCACAACTTAAAGGGGTAAGATCTTTCCATGATCTTTCCTACTTGAAAGCTCTTCCAGCGACTTCAGCCAAGCAGAGTTAAGGTGACCAGCTGGCAAAACCATTACAGACTGAAATGACTCTTGTGACAGGAGGTGCTCTAAGACTTAAGTTTACAGACTTCCGTAGAAATCACTGCTTATCACCCCATGAAAGCTTTAAGATGAATAGATGGCATGGAGGTGGTGATATAGCAAAAACAGGGACAGCTGGGTTGTTATAGCAAGTAAATCTCTTTAGCTGGGGGAGGGGGAAGGAAAATGAGGATTTTCGGAAGGATTTTAGGTTAACCTGGACAAGTCTCCATAACCTTCCAAGCTTTCCTGTGCTGCTACTTGGTGACCGTAGGAAAATGCCCAGGGAAGCTTCTAACATCCCAGTGCTGGGTATAGCACTTGCCAGGAGCACCTCAAAGGATTCTACGACCTTGATGTAAATAAGTGAGCTCTTGATTGTGCTGCGGTACTGGAGAAAAGCTTTGGGTAGAGGAACTTCGGTAGTGAGCTGTGAGCGGGTCTTGCAGGCTGGGTAGAACTGACCCCGGGGCACAAACCAGGTAGGAAGTAGGAATATGGTCTCAGGAATAAGGCTGAAGTGTGGGACAAGGCAAAAGACTTGTATTACCTGGAAAAACTGGGGGGACTGGTGGTCATTCTTGTAAGCTCAGTGCTCAAAGCTGTCTTCATCTCCTGGTAACAAAATGCTCTCACCTGGGTTCACCGTCTGCATACTAGGTAGCTGGTTCCAGCCTAGAAGCTAGTCCTATTGCCCCAAACGTGCCATAAGCTCGAAAACCTGTGCCTCAAGTCAGGCTATTGTCTCGGCCTGTAAAGCTTCTTGCCTCTGCTTGGCACCTCACATTTTGGCATCTAGTTCCAACGTGGCTACTTGAGCTTTGCTGTGGTCACTGAAGACTTAGGGGTAGGAGTGTGGGTGTAGCAGTTGGAGCTCCTTGGAACTCCAAGTATACGTGACTCCAGGTGAGTCTAGGTCAAACGTGAGATTGACTCCAGGTCACATGAAAAAGCAGTTACTGAGGGGCTTCTGTTGAAAGTAGTTAAAGCAACCGTGTTGTCCCATCCACCTATTATCTCAGACCATAGCCGTTAAGCAAGTTGAACTCTGCAATGGGGGGCTGCGTGGAAAAAGAACGCTTGCTGCCTTAATACATCCAGTGGATACTCCAAACTGGTGTTTCTCCGTGACCTTGAATTTTCAACACCAAAAAGTGGATGCGGCAGAACTAAATACGCCCTGGGTAGTCTCTAGAGCTCGTATTCTAATGCTGCTTTATAAAGGCTTCGATTTGGCCCATCACACATCTAGAAAACTGACTTCATTGCTTCACCAACCATAAAGAGCCTAGTTTCCCACAAGGTGTGAAACGCTTCCACATCCCAGAACCCTGGAATTCTACCTGAGCTGTTGGGAGAGGATCTCCACAACCCCTAGCTGCCCATCAGCTGATGGCTGAGCAGCAGACCCATGGAGGCCTTGGTGTCTCCCCAGCCGTATCAATAACATATAGACCTAACCCCAACATTCTCCCATGGTTCCGGCCCTCTATTTGTTGAAATACTTGAGAGATTCAGCTGCAGTGCCTTTTCAGCTGACGCCAGAAACGGTGTGGTCAATCAAAGGTGTCTAAATTTGAGGCGTAGGCCTAATAAGTGGCTTTTCTCTATCCTTTTTTCCCTCCTGCCCTTGGAGCAGCAGCTGTCTGATCATGTGGTAATGCTTGAATTTTGCTCCTTGTGAAGCCACAACTATGGCTAGTGCTACTGGGCTGGGATTTTTTTTTTTCACCCTCCATTATAACTTGGTCTCTTTAGATAAGGAGGAAAATATTTTTTCCTAAACAAAAGGGAACCCAAGTAGTAACGTGGCTTCACAAAAGCAGAAGCCAGTGTGGAAGGTGAGCAGATGCTTATTCCAATAAGTCCATCTGGTTCCAAGCCTAAGAACGGGTGACTTTCCTGGGGGCTTTGTAACCTCACCCACTATCGCCATTGAGGTCTTAATCTACCTAGAACCAATTCTGACTCTTCCGAATGACTTGCATTCTTCTCCTGAAGGAACAAGTCCTTAAAGTTCTGACTAGAGGGGACTTAGGGTTTCGGCACCATCACGTAAGGAGCTTAGAAAGTTGTTCGTCCCATGCCTATGACTAAGAAAACCATGACGTAATAGTCAACTCTTCAGTCCACCGGGAATTGGCATTACAGGGAAACTGTTGCTCCAATTGGAGAGACCGATACAGAGAACTTAAAAGCAGCAACTCTGTAGAAGCCTTCATAGGACCTAGTACCAAATGTAAACCTAACCGGCTGCTGGAGGCTCAGTGTGGACGAGTCCCGAAGGTTTCAGAAGGCAGATCCTAGGATGGCAAATTCGTAGCTCCCCAAATGGAAGTGGAAGGCTCCAAATAGGATAGGCATCATCTGACGTGAAATTGAACAGAGCAGCTGACTAATCAGTTGTTCACATGCAGATTGTTCCCCTAGGACTGATAGTGATCCCAGTTGGTGTCCTTAAAGTTCTGGGCAGCAGAACAGGGACATTTCTCCTCCTCAAACATTGACACCACCATAGAAATGCCAGTCAAATATTGTAGTCATACAAGATAAAACCGATGGGCTTAACCCTAAACTTTGTTTTGATCAGCAACCAGCTTATTCAAACTGAGTGGAAAAAGCATGCAAGTAGTGAGGTTTTCAGGACTACCAAGATGTTTCAACACCTGAGGGTACTGACTAGTCCCAACAAGGTAAATGTTTAAAAATAGGGACCCTGAGGAAGACTGAAGAAATGGACAGCCTTAGAAAACAGGCTTAGGCTCCCTGCTCCAGCCATATCTCCCTCAACCCAAGTGCAGTTCTAGGTTCTGGAAAGGAGTCTACAAATGCTATGTGTAAGGAAGGAATCTGAGCAACTTCCTGAGTTCCCTATGAATTTTGGGCTACCAATGTAATGGAATACACAAGCTACATAACTGGATAGTCCCACCCTAGGCTGGAGAACTTAATCGCAGTTGATAGTCCTGTTAAGCTCGTTCACTGGATCAGAGTAGAAAGCTGGAAGGCGCCTAGACGGTGACCAGTAACTTGAAGCCTCCAGGGTTGAAGTTCAGAAGGTCAGGCAGTACCCATTATGGAGTTGAGTCATCTGTCAAAAGCCATAAACTGGGTTTTCAGTTTAGAGCGGGTTTGTGGATACCATCTAAGGGGGAAGCAGGCTTTGAGAGCAATGGGAGGTAATGGACCAGAACCATGGAGCAAGTAGGCAAGAAGGTTTGGGGACAGACGTCCAGAAGACCTGGAGCACTTGTGTATGTGCAGGAAGCTATGGGTGATCCTGTAGAGCTTCCACTTGACCCTAGCTGGGGGTTTACTTCTCTGTGGTGAAGGAGCTGCTGTTGTCACATGAGTGGAAAGACTGGTGGCTTCTCCCTGATGAGAATCTAGTTGTGACTAGACGAAGTGGTCACAGCTGTTTTTTGTTCCTATCACCCCCACCCCCGTGAGTTGGAGGGAGATGTGGGAGAACTATAAACCAGAATAGTGAGAAATGCTCAGAGGTCTGGGCTGGCATCTGTGAACCTGATAGACTCCTGTTGACTCAGTCACCCAAGTGTCTGGGTGCTTTCCAGAGGTTCAGGATAACTGCCTTTCCCTAAAGGTAAAATGGTTCTCCAAGTGCCCACATCTTACTGTGAGGCTCCTCCCACTTTGGAGGGGAGGGCCACATCTTTCATCATAAGCCAGCACCTGTTACTCTACAGGTCGCTGACCTTTCCTGCCTCTATGCAGTGCAGTAACTGGTCAGGGTACTTGGAACAGTGGCTGGACAATTAAATGAAGGCACACGTTACCAGTGGCAGGCTATATTCCAAGAAATGGTAGCTGGCTCAGATAGCCATAACGTCCTAACAAATCTCCTGAGTCTTCTTTGCCTGACCCTACCTCAAGGCAACTGGAACTTTTCTGCTTGTATTCTCTTCTAGCCATTAATTCTAGCCCCAAAGAGCAGTCTCCCTACGACCCAGGGCTAAGAGGCAGATTCCCTTTCCTACCTAAAGGTGAGTTTCCTGAGAGTTCCAAACTTTGGGTGGGTTCTAGATGTCTCAGGCATCTGCCCTGTGCTGCCTGTATAAAACAAAACACTGGTCAATAGAGTCAGAACAGAAGCCACGAGGGACAGAGCCTCACCGTAGAGCTGGCTGCTTTCCTTTTAGTCCTCTTGCAACATTAATACACCCCTTCCTTGGCCAGTTTATCTCTGAACCTTAACCAACAATTCCCCATATTCAGGTGGTCCTGTCTATTTTCTAGGCCTCTGGCTTCTCTAATACCAGACACAGTGATAGTATTGTTTTGGCTACATTTTTGTCATTGCCTCTTGGTATATTCTGACTTGTTAGAGGTCTCTTGATTGCTAACTCGCTTTCTCTGACATTTCCAGTGGCTCCTTCATATTTCTAACTTCTAATTGAACACCATTGCCTTTCATTCCGAAAATATCAAAAGTCCAGTCGCCTTGGTGGACAAAGATTTTAAATGTTAAAGGTAAAAAAACAAAGTTCCCTAAGGATGCAGAGTTGTACCGGTGCAAACACCAGGTTAATGGAAGGAGGATTATAAAGCATGTCCTATCAAGAAAGCCTACTAGTCCTTGTCCCCCTAACTTTTACCTCCCATGGTGGGCAGTCGGGGGGGGGGGTGGGGAACCTTTCATGCTAATGAAAACCTGTGGCCCTGGGTCCCCACAGTGTCCATTTTCGGCCGGGCATCCATGGTACTTTAGGCAAATGGTTAGGCAAATCCAAGTTGTCACAAGTTAGTGTGAAACAGTGTTATGCGTTTCACCCCATGCTTCGTGGCCCTGTTGAAACTGGGGAGGTTTGCCTCCCGGTCACATAGAATAAGTGTCACCTAGGCTTTTGCCTATAAGATGGCTTCTCAAACGTGAGCGTGGCTGTGAATAGCTGAACTCAGATGTGGGAAAGCCAGTAGAAAAAAAGCAATACAGGGAGAGGAAGGCAATAGGTAATGGTACATCCTCGTGCCAGCCACTATTGGAGCCTGACCTAAG
Source organism: Panthera onca (assembly GCF_046562875.1). Taxonomy (NCBI): domain Eukaryota; kingdom Metazoa; phylum Chordata; class Mammalia; order Carnivora; family Felidae; genus Panthera; species Panthera onca. The sequence continues at coordinate 176,510,310 of NC_138346.1, forward strand.
AAAGTTGTGGGGGAAAGTGTCAAGGTCTGTAATTCTTCGACCTGACACGCAGGAGGAGTTAAGGTATCTGTGCACTGATCTTGGTCACTGATGGAGGCTCCTGGTAGAGGAGGGAGTGAGGTCGTGGTACCCAGGATCACGCTCCTTTTGGGACAGACCCTAGCCAGTGACCTAGCATGGTGGTAAAACCTGGTACTGCTGTTCTTGCCCGTAGGCTGGACTCCTCTAAAGGACTCCCAAGCTTTGTTTGGGGTTGGCAGAGACTACTAGGTTGGCATGATAGTCTGACAGTCCTCCCTGCTTAATCTAGTTTCTTCCCTGCCCCCCATCTTACATCACAGGTGTTACACTCCAATGAACTTTGGACATGCTTAATTCCTCTTTAACATCTTGCTCTAGAGCCTCGGTTTCAACACCTGCCCAGGGCCTGATACCATATGTTACTTTCTAGGGAACTTGGATCCATGTGTCCAACATCGTAGATGCTTGGATCATCAGGTGCCCAGTTCATGATGGACAGCTCAGGTTACATAGTTGGTTGGTGTATCAAGGTCTGCAGGGGCCCAGCACTTGGCCTCCAGTGGCCTTCCTGATGTATAACTGTTAGGAGAAGGCCTGTTCTGGGGGCTTACGGATCCTCTGTTCTTTGTCCTCTGTAGCCTCTACTTCAAAGTCCCGTGGATCTGCAGAGCATAAGGAGGGGAAGGGGTCCCATGTATCTCTAAATCCTGTCCTCGAAACGCTTAACTATTTTCTATTGGATGCCCACACGGTTCTTAAGATACATAGTTTTATCATCAGTCCTTCCTGAATTGCCTTTTCAAATACTCCTTCAGCTAAGGAAAACATGATTTATTTCATGCTAAACTTTCAGGGATGCTTATTTGCATACTAATTTTCCTGTATCTTAAACTTCCAGTAATTCATCTAGAGGGTTCCACTTAAAATCCCTAAGATCTGCGTTGAACAGGTGAAAACTCTCCCTTTTACTCTTCATGGTTTTACTGGGAAACTGCATCCTTTTATTCAAGGGCCATTACAACTTTCAATATTGTCCAATTGTTAGTGGCCTATGGTAAACCAGACCATATTTAGCCTTTGTGTATGGAACTTCAGTTCTGTTGGCCAGCCCTTGTTCTTGTCCCTTGGAGTCTGAGTTCCCCTGACTGCCGGATTATTGTAGGTTTATTCTCTTCATCCTCCTCCCATTGCCTAAAGAACATTGCTTGATCAAATTCTGGCTCTTGGGTTACTAGGAAACCCCTTGCCAATAGTCCTGACTTTGTACCAAGTGTCTAAATGCCGATTTCTGATTATCCTTAAAGCCAGACTGAGACACTTAGGCCATATTCTTTGTAGTGACTTTGTCCCATACTCCTCAACCCAGGGCCAGTGGCAATGTTGGAAGAAGATTCAACAGCCCCAGCTAGGATTGGGGATCCTAATTTGTCCAAGTTTCTTGTTCTAACTGAACTCCATGGGATCCTAGAAACCCGTAGGGAAATCAGTTTGGATAAACTGCTCAACATATGGATACCCTGTTTCACTTTGATTACAGGCCCACACTTAGGAGGCTTTGGTATTCTCCCAGGAGTACTTAGCTGCCCAGGGGTCTAGCAGACCGTGTGCAGTAGTAGTCTGGAGTATGGGAGGAGGGCTGTGGATGTGGGAAATAATCCATAGGATTAATATCCAAGGCTTCTCCTCCAGCTACCAATTCGAGGAGGGTGTGTGTGTGTGTGTGTGTGTGTGTGTGTGTAGCTTAAAATTTCTGCCACCAGTGGTGTCTTCCATGAAAACTCCAATCGTGTGTGTGTGTGTGTGTGTGTGTGTGTGTTGAAACCACAGAAAGGGGTAAAACGAGCAGCACTAGCCAGAATCTCTTGCCAGAGTTGCTGTTGCTGTGAGACAACAGTGTGTGGGAGTCGGGCTTGTGGGTAAGTGAAATCAATGTCCTGGTCTCAGGAAAGCTACATCTTGGTGTCATTATCAAATATAACTTGTCACACTGGTAACAATGGGTACAGTGCGCTCTTGGTTTTTGGGGTAGATCCCTGTGGTTCATCGCATGAATCTAACACCCACTGCTCTTCCCACCAAGTGCCCTCAGTGCCCATCCCCCATTTCCCCCTCAGATTGCTTTCGGTATTCAAGAGTCTCTTATGGTTTGCCTTTTTTTACCCTTCCCTTCTCTCATGGTCTTCTGTTAAGTTTGTCAGGATTCACAGGAGTGAAAACCTGTGACCTGTCTTTTGACAGACTTATTTCACTCGGTGTAGTATCTTCCAGTTCCATGTTGCTGCAAATAGTATTTCATTCTTCTTGCCAAGTAGTATTCCATTGTATGTATAGCTAACGATGACGTTGATCAGTTGATGGACATTAAGGCTCTTTGCACAACTTGGCTATTGTTGAAAGTGCTGCTATAAACATTGGGGTACTTGTGCCCCTATGCATCAGCACTCCTCTATCCTTTGGATCAATTCCTAGTAGTGCCTATGGGTCGTAGGGTAGTCCTATTTTTAATCTCTTGAGGAACCTTCACGTGGTTGTCCAGAGCAGCTGCACGAGTTGGCATTCCCACCAACAGTGCAAGAGGGTTCTTGGTGATTGTCTTAAGGGCAGATAGTGTCACTGAACCATGAGGTCTGCCATTTATATTCTATCACTTTGCATCAGTCTGGACCTAGATAGTAGGAAAGTGACAAGTGTATCTGAATCAACCTATCGTCTTTAGGTACACTCGAGTACTTTCTGAGGGGTGGAGATGGCACTTGTTACCCAGTTACCTAATCATCCTGTGATTATAGAAACAGACTCCTTTCTTTGACCTAGACAGAGCAATCCAAATGTTGTTCCTGTGGGTCTGGTTTAATTTACAGCCCCTACTGAAAAATGTGTAGGCCTACACTTCATTCTGTTTCCTGCCTGTACCTACATTTTTGGGCTTAAATCCTTATTACAGGTGACTCCTACCTTACTCCAGTTTCCATTTACCTGTACAAATGGCACTTATCCTGTTGGCTTTCCATTCACAATTTTTAAACCAAGAGGGATGCAGCCAAATTTAAGGCATTTTGACTTCATCTTTGAAACTTCGTTCTCTAAAACCGATATCCCTGGAAAAATCACTTAGAAATGTTCATCAAATTTCCGTGTCAGCAGTCCCGTAAGTGTTCCCCTTTCCCTTTACCTGTAGGGTATAGCTTCTAAGACCGCCCCCTGCCCTGGGACTGTGTGAAACCTCAGATCATACCGAAAGTACATAGTACTCTATGACACAGTTCAGTAAGTTAAGTGCAACAGACAAAAACTAACATGAAGCTATATGGAATGTGGTCTCCTAAAATCCTATTACACTGTAATCCCTCTTGTGATGGGAGAGGATAAAAATGCCCATGTGAGGAGATGAAGTGAGGATGAGGATGGACTGGGGACATAGCTACAGCTAACTTGATAGTCAGAATTGTCTGTTTCTGCAATGTGAGGGACTGGGATAACAAACTGGGTCAGGGGGGCTATTGGATGAATCCTGTTTTGATGGATATTAAACAGTGAGCTGCTTACCCGTGAAAGTGAACAACCATGAGGACTATGGACTTGGCCTCAGGGCTAGGAACTCCTCACTACTTAAAGCAGAATGCCGAAACAATCCCTGATACAGGAGCAGCTGGGAAACAGGTTTAGGACTTAAGAATGAAACCCCATATGTCCCTGTTGGAGAAAATCTTATTTCAATACAAGTTTAGGTTATATGTGTATACATATATACAGAAACGATCTAACCTTTTTGGTATAAGTTCTTGGTGTTGGGACTTCTTGCAGAGTCTGACTAGCATTTGTAGGTGGTTCTTTCCTCTCATAGGTTTGTAAAAATGCTGCTTCTGCCTGCCTCCTTCTTGCTGCTTCCGTCACTCTGGTTTTACCATTTTTGACAGTGTTGGCTTGTCGGACTCCTTTTTAAAAGGGAATGGTTTCTCTTTCGGTTAGAAAGTTGCCTGATGTTTGCTCTGGAAACAGGCTAAAGGCTCTACTTCCCTGTCCTCGAAGCTAGCCCTTCTGAGGCTGGGGGAGCCATTCCAAGCCCTCCTTACCTCTTTAAGGATCCACGAAGCCCTTCCTTGGCTTTCCAGGACTCTGCTGCTTCATAAAAGTACTACTGAAACAGGTGAATTTCTCTACTACAGGCTTTAATGATGAAGGTAGTGTGTACAGTCGAGTGTGGTACAAGTCAGGATCAGTGTGGGCACCCAGTCTTGTTCCTCTTTAAATGGCACATTTACCCATCGGTAGGTCTAGAGCTCCTTAACCCATTTATAATGGATGTATCATACATCTTTCTGTTGCACAGTTAAAATGCAACATAGAAAATGTACTTAGACCAATACACTGGGCTTTAAGAGAAACCCACAAAACAAAGTGGTCTATGGTATTTAACAAGCCCAAGGAAACCACTTGGACTATGTGCTGTATAAGGCCTATATTTGGTCTTGGTCCCTGGTTCCTGGCACAAACCTCAAAATCTTTGGAATCTCATGAGTGCTAGGAGGGCCTTCTGTTACTCATAAGGAGCCCCTTGTGATCATACTTGAGTCCATGCTAATGAAGCAACTTAGAGTGGTCCCTCTACGTGACCCTGGATGGGCCTTTGACCAGAAGCAACACATGTTTGGAGGGTTAGGCCTTTTGAGCTCTCTCCCCTGACTTCCAGAAAAGAGAAGTGTGGGGGTGGGGATCAAATTCCTAAGCAAAGCGATCTGACCAGCTTCTGGGTTGGTGAACACCTAAAAGTGCTAGGAGTGTGGTGTGCCCAGAAGTCATGAAAGATCTGTACCAACTACCAGGCCTCCTTCCCTGCACCCCCAACCTTGCCCTACACATCTCTTAAACTTAGCTGTTCCTGAGTCCTATCCTTCATCATAAACTGGTACACACAAACATTTGTCAGTTGGATGAACAGTTCCAATAAACTGAACCTAAGGGGATTTAAGAACTCGAGTCAAGTTGGGCAGATGTTCAGGTTATCTCTGAACTTGTATTTAAAGCAGAACCAGTTTTGTGGTACTGAGTCCTTAAACTTGTATCTGTCCACAATTCTATGCATAGCATCAGTTGAATTGTTGGACACTCAGTTGGTGTCAGAAAATTGGTTGTTGTGTTAAAAAACCAAACCAAAACACCAAATATTCCAGAAAACACGAGAGAAAAGGACAGACTTTTTAATCCTATACTTAAAGCTAGGTCTGAACAGAGAAATAAGGTAGTGTCTAAGCAAGACTTTGGCAGACCATTTCAGAGTATGGCTCTACAATATGTTACAAAATGCCATAATGTCTTAAATAGTGACTTTGGCTAAGTCCTTAAAAATACTAGCAAAACAGATGAATAAGCTGAATTAGAAAAGTACACCTGTAGCTTTGCTTGCTTTTTTCTCTTGAGGTCTTAAGACTCTATTGAAATTGTCCTATCCCTTCAGTCTTCAGTCAATTGCCAGAGTAAAGAGCACAGCAGACCTCTGTTCTCTTAGCAAGGTTGACCAGGTTTCTGCTTAAGGTAAAACTTGGCTCTTTGTGTGACCATTGTTCTCATGGAGTAGCCTGAAATGCTAGTTTTTGGTAGTATCAGATGATATTAGGGGGTATAATGAGCATATGTGTGGCTCTTGCCTTTGGAATAGAAGTGATACCAACCATGAAGTCCAACAACCATTGGTAGTGTTTCCCCAAACTGAATCGTATCCCTTAAAGATACTGAGAATAGTAGTTACTATGAGAATCCCTTACTTCAGTTAATGACTTAAGGTGACGGGCTGCAAATTGGCTTTTGCAGGCTTGATAGGTGACTCCCTGCTTTGCAAGAATATCCAGTGTTTTTTCATCTTCAATATCCAGGTACATCGATGGTGTATCATGTGAGGAGATATATCTATATATATAGATGGATAGATGGCTTTATCCTGGTAAAAACCCCTATCAATATCTCCCATGAACAAAATGCTGGAATTGCTTCTGCTTTGTACCTTTGTAGGATTAAGATGCAATCTTCTCTAAGATTCTCCTGTGCAGATGCTGAAGGAGATCTGTCTCTTGAGCCATGACTATATCTTGCCCAATAGGCCTTCTTGATGGTGCCCATGGAGTGAATCTATCTCTGCATTGGACTATTCTGAGGCAGTTGTCAAGTCCTTTCTTACCCAGTTCCTTCAACCAGCTTTGTAGTTCTTGACTAGGCCTTTACTGAAAGACCTAGTTCTGTGACTTAGAACAATGCCAGACCAAGTAAACGAATAGGCAGTTGTAACCATCTGTCAGATGTAACCATCTTGTGTGGCTTCTATCTCCGTTTTACTGGGACATCTGTGTTCCTTCATGCCCCACTTCCCTTCCAGTGCAAGTCTTGAGAGTCCTACTGGATGAGGACTATTTCTCCTCTCGAACCCTTTCCAAAAGGAAGACTGACTTCAGCCTGAAAAGCATAAGGTATACCAGTCACTTTGATCATAGAATCAGAGTGGTTGACGAGGGTATTAATCCAAGTCCTAGGTAGGAACTTGAGTACTCCTACTTCGAGAATCGCTAATGAAGAGTTCTATACTTCCTGTGTTCAAACTAGTGACTGGGCACAAATACATATCAGTTACACACTTCACAGCTGATGGAAAGCCTGCTAAAGCTTAAATGTATCCATGGTGAAAGGGTATCAACAGGTACTACTGCCCCAGAGGACAGAACAATCCTGAATGTCTTAGTACTGGGGGAAGAGGAGACCTCGAAAGCTGTTTCTTGCTAAAAGTATGTAACAGGAAAGGCCCTTTCCTTGCAAATAAGGCCTGGAGTCCTGGAATCTGGGCTTTATAACAAGCTCACCTAGTAAGAGGACAGGCTTCAAAAATACTGTGACAGGTAGCTGGGAGTCTGGCATAGGAAGCCTGTTTGTTGGATTGAGATACTTTAAAAGTGACTAAACAGACTGCTCCTGTATAAGGGTAAAATCCTGAGCCTAAAACAAAAGCACGTGTGGGTATGGATAGTGATCTGATGGACATTATGGTGGCCGTCTGAGGGTTTATGCAGAGTGAACTTAGACCGTTCATTGAAGGAATATTTTCTATCCCTAACACTGGCTGTAGACAAACTTACAGTCTCTGTTAAAAACTGGAAATAGAGCCATGGCGGGCCAGGAATTCCCAACAGCTACATCAGGGCTCTGCGCTTTGGGACTTGATGCACTGGGAGTAGCCCAGCACAGTTAGGAAACCATTTAGGGGGACATAAATACTTGAGTCCAAAAGTCTGGAGGGGATTCCAAGACAGCCGAGAGGGTTATTTACTCTGAATTTCTTCTTTGAAGCCCAAGGACAACTTGGTGAAGCTATCTCCAGAAGGCCACAGAAGGTGATCCACAAATCTGAAGTGGAGTTGCACTAAGACTCTTGATCCTGGGGGTCCTTTAGAAGGAATAACATACTCAGTCTTGACCTACTCTCATAGAATGCTTCCCCTCTTTGTTCAGAGTTGTTAGTAACTCTCCCTACCTGCATATTCTGTAACCACTACCTGCTCGGCTTGGGAGCCTAGCAAGCAGGAACCCTCTGGGTTTAAAGTCCGTGGGACTACCCATTTTCCTCCTCTCAAATTTTCTCACTGGTGCCCATAAACATGGAAACCTACATCTCTCCTAAAACCCTGATTTCCTAGCTTCAGCCTCCCCATCCCACCCCTGGCCTGGAACCCTAGTGACCTACCTTGGGGTGGCAGCTTCCAGGAGCAACTACCTGGCTTTCTGTGCTCTACTGAAGACAATAGTTGACTCTCCCAGCACTTTCATGTGGTTTGGGCCTCAAGTAGGCCTTTGTATTTCTAAGCAAGGCCTTATGTTCACTCGAGTTCAGATATTCCCAGCTTCTGGTGTCTGGGTGGGGATAAGAGCAGCCTGTGTCAGAATAGCATTCTGCTTGTGTAGACCAACTACTGTTAATGAAATGCAAAGTAAGCCTTGTTTTGACCTTGAGTCCTCTGATCACTTGCTTTACCGGTCAAACCTGGAAGTTGTAGCCTTAAAGTCTTCATTCCAGAAACCTAGCTTCATTGTGGTTGGTGATTGAAAAGCTACTAGAAGTTATCATGGGTCACTTACCCTACAACCGGGCAAGTGAGTTTAGATAAGCCTTCAGACTTAAATTCTCTAAGCCGCACTACCATACTCCTCTACTTAATTCACAGAAAAAGGACTTAAAGGTAACCCTCAAAAGCCTGTCTGTGGAGGGGAACTGGCTTCACTCCTAAACTTAAAATCTCCCGAACCTTCCACTCTCCTCCAGTTTCTGGAAACTTGTCTCATTTAACAAGTAACTCTTCTATACTTGATTTCTTTCAAATCCTGACTTGTTCACACATCCTGGAACAGCCAACAAAGCCTAAATTCTACCTCCCATTGTGATTTGATCAGAAAAATTCTCCAGGAAACTAGTCCTCCCAAAACAACTTCTGTGGCTTTTTAAACTGGGGTCTGAGCTATGTGGCCAGCATGGTAAGACTAAGCCAAAAATCCCAGGAAAAAGAGGAAAAACTCCTGTGAAAAGTCCTCTCTCCCTATTCTGGAAACTTCCCTGGCAAGAGGCTGTGTTTAGACTCGAGGATCCCTGACCTATGGGAATTGGAGAGCAGACCAACTCATCCTGGCAACTGGCTATTGCTTTCCCCATGCCTCTCCACCATTTAAATGGTATGGCTGTACTGATTCCTTTCCCTTAAACTTGGGAAGTCCCCTACCTGCTGGTCCTGGAGACTTCCACCTTGTTGGTCTTGGGCCTTTCCCTAGAGTTCATTTCACAAGGGTCTTGATCTGGTATCTCCTGTCCTGCCTCACTTCTTAAACTACTTCGGTGAAGGTGAATGACCATGTAGAAAGAAGTTGGCAAGTCACAGGAAAACTGTTGTGGCTAAACCTAACACCAAAGCGACTCATGGAGCCCCTCTGATCTTGTTCCTTAGTTGCCTTCATGACCAGGAAAAGCTGCCAGAAATCAGCCTGCCTCTGCGATTATTCAAATTCTGCCAATGGGAGATAGGATACATTCCACCTGCAAACCGGACTGCTTTTCTTGACTATCGTGAGACCTCTTGCTGGTGATGCACTCTCTACCTGGGACTCCCCTCCCTTTTGTACATACCTGAGTGACTAGTTAAACTCCTGAACTATTCCATCACTGGCTTCTAGTGTAAGGTCTTGTCTAAAGGAGCTGCTAATGTGGTGGACCCAGCTGAGCCATAACCTAGACCTTTTGCTTGCCCTTTGGAGAAGGGCTGTTAACTCCTTGAGGACTGCTTCAGTAATTCTTTTTGGGGTCCCTGGGCTTGGCCTTGGAGTTGCTTTCCTCTGATCTTCATTTTGGATATCCATGAGGAACCATGGGTTTCAGTATTTCAAGACTTGCAAATCTGCATCTTTGTGTTACAAGGCTTCAAAATGCTTTCCCAGTAAGAACTGCCAGAACATAGGGACTGTGGATACTTGTCTTGGATGGGTGTGTGGTCTGTGAAGCCCCGTTTAAACTGTACTCAACTTGCTAACTAAGGTCTAAATACAATAAAGGAGCCAGAGTTCAAGAATCCATGGTAAATTGCAGATGAGGAAAGCTGAGCACTTGATGCTATGTTTAAGGTCTTTCATATTACAACCACACCTTTTAACACTTCTATGGACCAGAGAATAGGGATCCCATTTGGAAAAGAACCGGGAAAGGAGCATCAAAGTAAGCTGAAATGGAGCTAAACATCCCTCAGATAGTGGCTTCAAACTATCCCATGGTAGTCCTAAACATAGGCATAGACTTTTTACCTGAAAAGGAATATTACAAGCTGAACTTGTGATCTATCTTCATGATTAGGCCAAGAAAAGGACATCAAGACCTGTTTGCTAGTGCCTTTTGAAAACTGTTCCTAGGTTTGAAATATTAAAATCCTAATAGGCAGAGCACAAATGGTCAGATTCTTGCCATGTCTCCAGTCAATTCTAGGCATCTTGAATTATCTTTAGTAAACACATGGTCCCAACTTGTTGTCGATACCAGTAATCGACCACAACTATATTGATACAAAGTATGGAAACTTGGGATGACCTTAAAACATCCTTCCAAGTTACAGAAAAAGGCTTCCAGGTTATTTTCCCTTGAAGATGCAATATCTACACCATGGGATTCATTATCAAGGCCTGGCACTGTAGGAGGGACCCACAAGGAATGAAATAGGTTACTCCAATTGAGAGATCCTTATAAAGGAACAGATCTACAAAGGAGAATGCAATAACCCAGAGCTAGTAACAACCAAAGACTTAAAAACCAGTCATGTACTATTGAAGGCTCCAAGGGAAGGGGTTTACAACTGAACCTGGAGGTAGTAGTGGGCTGCCTTGTGAGAAAGTGACCTTCTGTTGATGGAAACAGCTCACCAGAAAATGCCAAGAGAATGGCCCCTTTTTCCTGCTGGATTTCTGGATGATAGTGCCCCCCCCCCCCCCCGCCAAGCAACAAATTAATCCAAACCACACCCCTGGCAGTTCTGCATGAAAAATGCTTCAGGTTAGCCTCCTAACAGGCAGAAAGGCTTACAGAGGGGCAAACAATACATCCAGCATATAGGCATAGAATAACTTTGTAATGCTCTAAGTCTTCCCAACTCAAATGGATTTTTGGTTTTGGTTTTGGTTTTTTAATTTATCTTTTTTTTTTTTTTTTTTTTGAGACTACATATGTAGGGGGAGGGCAGAGGATCCAAAGCGGGCTCTGTGCTGACAGGCCAATAGCAATGAGCCTGATGTGGGGCTTAAACTCCTGAACCGCAACATCATGACCCAAGCTGAAGTCAGACTCTCAATCCACTGAGCCACTTGGGCTCTCAAATTCATTTTTCAAGTATAAATTTACACTTGTAGAAAGCGGTCACATGAATGGACTACAAATCTCAAAAAAGCTCTTACCCACTGTTGCAAACTGCCTTTGCAACCTGAATGGCCATAAACCGTATCTGAAGCTGGTCCTGTCTCTCCTACTGGGACTTCTTTGGAAGAACCCTAAGAGCCACTCGCTCCTACATCTCATGACTGTTCCTGTAATCTTGATACTTAGCATCCCAAAGTCACACATTCAGCACTAGAGGGGAAACTTGGCTTCCTCTTGGGTACTGTGAAGGTTCTCTTGTACCTTCTGTTCACTGTTGTAAAGATGGCTCACTTTGTATATGGAGGACATCTTTCTCATATCTGCCTCTATTTTTCAGGATGTGCTAAGTCCTTGCCATGTGCATCAGGCTACACGTTAGCATCTGGTAGGCCACAGGCTGCATCACTATTGCAATGTCAATGTGGGTTAGCGTGCAGTACTGTTAGCAAGTTCAGATCTGATGGGTTTGCTGCACAACAGGCCAAGAGTTCCAGAGACAAGGTGTTTGGGAAAGGAAAGGGAGTCTATTCAAGAGTGGCAGCTAACGGAGAAGATGGCAGACTAATATCCTGAAAAACGACCCTGGCCTCCTGGTGCAGGCAGGGGTTTTCAAAGGGGATAAATGGGGAGCAAAAAGATACCAGCTATAGCTGCCACTCGGGCTTGAATAATCCGATGTCTTCAGTTGACAACTAGGAATGTGCTGATGAGTTGACTTTGTGCAATGTGCTCTGTGTCTTCATTGCTCCCATAGAAATGCAAGTCCACTAGTTTGCCAGTGGGCTTAAAATGTGCATACAGGTCTGACCTGGAAAACGAGGGAGCAGTGTTCAAGGCAGAAAGTTCAAGGGGGAGTTGGTCTTGTTAAAATTCCCCACTGTCAATGGTTTCCTCTTAGCCTTGTCAGAACAAAGGGTAAAGGATGTTGTCTGGAGTCTGATTACTTCCTGCAGAACTGGGGTGTTGGGGTGGTCCTAGAGTGAAGCAACTGGTTTTAAGAGGGGCACCCCAATTCCTTTCTTATGGGAGGACTTAAACAGTGACACTTGTCCCACAGTTTCCTCTAGAAAATACCTGAGCCATGCAAATTATCAACTTGATGAACACATGCATGTCAACTTGTATAAGTATTGAGCTCATCTTAGTCTAATACAGACTGAATACCTAAAGTTACCCTGGAGAACAAACCAGAGAACCATTGTCTCCAGTATGGAGCTAAGTTTTAGGGTCTGAAGCCAAGGGGCAGGCTTCTTCTACTGACCCTTGTTTTAACTTGGGCAGAGGTATTAATCTATAGGCAGCACGATGAATTAGCAACTACAAAAAACACTACCTTGTTCTGCTAATATTCTATCTGGGGCTTTTCTGTCATCAATACCACTTTTGTTAAAGCATGCAGAGACTCTTGTGGACTGGCCAGGATTGCATTAGTGATAATTGAGTGAAAGATAGGTTAGCAAGTACATGTTGATGGGCAAGGACACCCAACCATGCTACTACAAATGTAACCAAAGCAACTTCCTTCTGGTATTCCCCTGAGAAGAGCTCTCATCATGCTGGGGGTGGGAGGCTGAATTAGTCTGGTATCTGAGGGTGAACTGTAACTCACTTGATTAAAGCCTTTAACAAAAGTTCTCAGAAAAAAGAATTCTAGCACTATTCTGACCAGAGGCAGGGCTGTAGTTGGTTTAGGCATCACTTGATACTAAGCCTCTTGACTATTTTCAGGAATAAATAGGAATGTTTCAAATGACCCTTACTGGATTGGATAGACAACTCCTTACACTTTGTGAGGATTATGGTGCTGACATGAGGGTATATCTGAAATTCTAAATGGATGCACTAGTGGGTTTCCATGATTGACAGAATAAGGTTTGGGGTGGCAAATCCAATGACTACTTGGGAGCTATGCACGAAAGAATGGTCCTGCTAGCCACAGAATATGCACAATATTAGGTCAAACGACGAGGAGAAAGTTTAAGGAAGCTTATGGAATACATGTCTCCTGTTTTACTGAATCAGAGATCCACTAAGAAGATTCAGGTCCCTGATTGCTGCAGTGGGGCTCACTTCCCTCAAAGTCAGCCATCCGAGACTTTTATCCTAGCTAACCTAGAAGGACCAATAGGTGGTCTGTAATGGGTCATGTGGCTCCATCCACTTCTCGGCAAGCTCGTCCTCCGGTCCCTGTTGCCTCCAGGTTCTGAATTCCATTTTGTCTCTGGACTCAAGGATGGAGTAGTTTATCTGATAACTAGATCAGATGGAAGCTACTGTATGCTAAACATTTGACTTAGGTGTAACACAGCGTTTAAACTTCAATTTGACTTCTTTCAGAGGTCAGGAAGGTCAAGGCTGTGGACTGGAAGGGTCTCCTGTACACAAGGTTGAAGGGGCTTAACTTTAGCCAACTTTGGGGAGCTACCTCTATTGGAGAAGGGCAAGGCAATGTCTTAGATGAAATTAAGCTAAAGAGTGGTTGGTTTTTTTTGTTCTTTTTTTTTTTTTTTTTTTTTTTTTTTTTTTAACTAGTCCTCTTGGAGGCCTCCACTTCATAGGTAATATGGTGGATACTTGCTGCGACCTCCCAGCAACAAATACTGGGCCCTGATCACTTTGGATTGAACTTGGCAGCCCCAAAGGTGGGATGACTTTTCAATATTTTGAGCACTCGTGAAGCCCTCTCAATGCAAGTGGATAAGCTTCCATGCCTTCTAAGAAAGTGTCCACAAATACTAAGTACTTCAAATTACCAGAGGCCTTGGGCATCTGGGTAGAACAGTTGCCAGTCTCCCATTGGACATATTCCTTTATTTTATACTCCCATTTTGATGGAAAGTTTTTAAGTCTTAGGATTATTGACAAAAATCCTATCCCCTATTTAGTGATGTTTATTTGTTGACTTTGATTTTGGGGTTTTTAAAAACTGGGTTCAACCATATTTGAAGTGACCCTGTCTCTCAAGGCCCCCCACTGATAGTGGGAATCTTTGCTGCAAAATATTTCTCTACAGGATAGACTAAATCTTCAGGCAATAATGTGGCCCAATGTGTGTTTTCCATTTAAAACTTCTATCTGTATTGGTCAACTTCCATTCTGTAGTTCATTCCTGATCTCTTGTAATCTACCGGGGAAGTCTATAGGAGGAATCTGGAAACCCAAAACCTGGTGGGCTTCGTGGACTGCTTGGCCACAATGCCTGCTAACAGATTGCCTTTAACTGGGTTTTTAATACTCTAAGTGATAAGTGATTGCCACCCCAGATGGCTGTTCTACATCCTCCAGTAGAGCTAAAGTTTCCATAGGGTGTGTTTTTTCTAGTTGTAACATGTGAGGATTGCAGCCCAAATTGGTCCATACCATGTTACAAACGTCCGAACTCTGCTACTCCCAGTACATTTTGGAGGGGGCACACTTCTAACCCAAAAACCCATAGCAAGAAAACAAGGGTAGAAACTGCCATGAAAACAAGTGGAAAAGCCCCTCTTTTTGGAGAGTCCCCAGACTATAAATTCAGGAAATAAACTCAAATGCTATATATTAAGTAAATAGTTTGCCTTTGTCCATCATACCTCATCCAAGGATCTCTTAAAAGCATACTGGGCTTAATCCTGAGTTAATACTAAATATGATTTGCTGGTAATGTGTATGGTCTCCTATAATAAAGTAGACTTCATATACACAATTAAAACCTAAAGCTATCAATTGATTTAGAAGTAACCTTAAATATCTTTAAGCAGTAAGAACAGTTGTAAATGGAAACAATACTGGCTAAGTGTTCTGGGTCTCAGGTCCAGCAATAGACCATAGAGGTCTTGTGGGTTATTAAAAATGTCAAAACGTTTGATGTATCAGGAGTGGTTCTGGGATTGGGGAGAGAATAACTTTACCTTTTGGTTTAAGGTACTCAACAGTTGAAGTCCTGGACCTGAGAAGGTCAGCAACCTCCAGAGGAGTCAATCCTAGAAATGGAAATGGGCATGGAAGGATACCTGTTCTCCACTCCACCCCTCCACAAGGCTCAGCTCAGACTCCCACTTTAAAAGAACTGCCAAGGTCCTTTCTATTTCAGAAAGTTAAACAATGAGTGGTATGAACGAACCTGTTAAACTAGCTTTTCTGTTCATTCCAGTTAGTATCGCAGAAATTCCCAACTGAAAACCTAAGCTTCTGTAGCCCAACACAGAAAGCCCCAGGCCCTGTTGGGGGTATGAGGGTGACCTCGGCAACCCACCAGGCTGTGTCCTATAAGCAAGCATGGAGGGTGTGCAGTATTTTGTGGGCCCCAGATAGGAGTGGCACGACAGAGTTGGTTAGTTCCTTTTCTACCACTAATCATCAAACCAGTTGTACTCCTTCTAGTATTGTCATCTGATTGAAGGTTTTTTCACAAATGCCTTATTCCCCCAAATACATTTGGGATATAGCCTCTTACCCTCCAGGTGTGGGGATGGAAAATTGCAGCCAGGTACAAGGAAGAGTGTGTGTGCTCTCCCTTGTTTTTTAAGGCACCCAGGCTTGGCCTGCATGAAATTGTAGGCAAACCCAACCCTTGGGTCTGCAGACATCACAGGCCTCCTGTAGCAATTCCACTGTCTGCATCTTCCCAGCCCTGGCTGCAATTCTGGACCAAGAGGCAAACGCAGCCTTTGGGGCCAAGGCATCGACTCCCTCCAGTATCAGACCCAACCAACCCCCACCCTCAGGGGGCGCAGTCATTTCAGGAGGATAGGTTCTATCAGAAGATGCCTTTTTTCCTCCTCCACCCCCCCCCCCAACTTCTTTGCAGAGAACTATCCTCTTTGTCCACCTTCAATCTTTTGTAAGACAGCCTAAGAATCTTGGCCTCCTTTGCCGGGACAGGTATATTCTTCTGATTTGGGTAAGCATAATCAGTTACTTACCTGCATCTAATTTCTGGCCTTCAGTGCTCAGCTTTGGTTGCTGGCAATAGGCCCACATGATGTCTCTGTGAAGCATATTGGCTGGTGGCAGTTGAGAAGGTAATGGAGGAATTGGGATTTTCTTACCAAGTCTTGCTCTGCCATTGCCTTGTGCTGCCTTTTGCTGTTCAGTCCTATTCACTGAGGTTCTTTGTAACTTTGGTTCACCAGAAGCCTACTGTTTATAGCTTCTCCTGATAGAGATTTGCAAGCCAAATGGTGGTCTGCTGACTTCCTCATGGAGTTCCTTTACCCTGTAGCCTTTTGCTTTCTCCATGTCCAAAGAGAAGTCCAGGGTCTCCATATGGTGTTCAATGCCCTTGTTAGATGTCCAGTGACTGCTGCTTTCAAATGACACGATGAGCATGCACTCATCAGAAAGGCCTAGTGAGGGTTGGTGTATAGATTCACCTTCTCACCAGACCAAAGGAGAGCTCTTGTTAGGGCGATGATGGCCTTCAGAGAGGAATTTCTGGGGGGCAGTTGTTCAGCCTGCATTATCTCTTAGGTCACCATAGGATCTCCACCCTCTGCTGCCTGTGTCCCATAGAGCTATCCTCATCTTTAGAGTTCCCAGTCCAAGTATTGGAAAGGCTGGTTTGTAAGTTCTGGCCCTGCTAGAATATTCTAAATCAATAAGTAAACAATCTTGCTCGAGGTGATCATTAGGATCAGCAAGCAAAATTGCCAGGGTTTAATTTCACACTAGGGTTATGGGCTAGAATTCCCTGATAGTTCCCCCACTCAGCCAGTAGTAAGCCAAAATCCTCCCTCCATTCCAGCAGAGTAAGTACTTAATGATATGCATAGACTGTTACTGGTTGGCCAGGTGGCTTTTTTGGCACCCTGTAAAACCGTACGAGTAGCAGCAACTGCTCAGACAGGGTGGCCACACTTGGTTCTGCCCGTCTTTTGGTGGGGGTGGGGAAGCCAACAGGTTGGAGAAAATCCTCAGCATTTGGATTAATACTCCCACTACAATACCTTGTCTTCTATGCACCTATGATTCGAAAGACCTCTTGATCAGACCAATCCCGAGGTGTAGGGACTGGAAGCAGACTCTTGGGGTATCAAATGCTCTGGCACTCCTCTTCAAATCAGAGGCTCAGCTTCTAATCCTTGTAATGCCTTGTACAAAAGCTAAAATAGCCATAGTTCAGAATTGAAATGTGGCAGAATCCAGTTATGCTTAGGAATGCCCTCAGTTGGCATCTGGTAGTGGGTGCTTTGAGCACACCAAGTCTTAGTAGGTGGCTTTACCCTTGTTAGACTGCAGCACAGGTAGATTATTTTACGTGCAAATCACCTTGTGGGGAGTAGACCTTGTATCCACAGTCAGCAGGTGACTTAACAGGCAGATAGTGTTGTCAAAAAGGCTTTTGTAAGTAGAACTGGAGGGTCCTCCAGTCACTAGGCAACAATTTCCCCCAAATAGGGGCAATTCTTAAACCGGAGGTAAAACTGTCCAACAGCAATGGTGGGAAGTTCTAGGACCTGGTTCCTGCCATTCAGAAGCAAGTAACAATTGGGTCTTCCCTATCAGAATACAGAATGACCTTTTTCAAAGTTGAGACAGAACCATCCATAGGTCCTGGGTATAGTAGTCAGGAACACATAGATTGGGCACATACAGATCTATGTCTAATTGAAAATCAATAGTCAGGAGGTCTTTGACAAAATAAGTACTCAGAAGAAAGTTTTTTTGTTTTTTGTTTTCTGTTGTTTTAAAACATGGGCAAAATAATACCATAGGGAGACGTGCAAGGTCTGAGCCCATATTAAAAGCTTGGAAGACTGGCTGTATGCTCTTGCAACTTCCTCTTCAAAGGATATGGTATTTTACTTGGCATTTTGTCATCTCACAACATGATGGAAACAAGTTCTTACTAGCTTTACCTGGTTTTCCATCTGCCCATACAGCCTTCCTCACTTGTTCATAGGTCTCCAGGGACTAGGTCAGCAACCAAAGGTGCCTGTCCCAGTGTAGTCGTCTGTAGTCCGGAGGTTGGTTTAGGAGGTACTTACAGTCTGAAATGCTCTTTTTCTGGAAAAGTGACTTGAGCATTCAATTTACAAAGCTAGTCTCAAGGGGATGGGATGCTTGGGCATCTATTGAAACTTATTTCTGTGCTCTGAATTTCTATTCCATAGGCTACAGAAAGCCTTTTCTGTTCCCCAGTAAATCCTGTTATAGATACTTGTCTACTGGAACCTTTTGCTACTTTAATAACTGAATCAGTGGCCCCAGTGTGTCCTTAAAACGTCCATGGACTGCTGTCCATTTCCCCTGGGCTCCTGAGGGAAAATCACTATTGGCTTAGCCAGATCAGTGGGAGTACCTGGGCCCCTTTGCTCCTCATAAGAGCCTGCATCTGATTTACCACTTGACACTTGATTTCTCTTCCCTCCCCTCCCCACCCCGACCTTTCTATTTTTGTCTAGTGTCCCTCTTCCTTACAGTAAGCACACCAGTTCTTACCCAAGGGACTTCCCTGATTTTTTTTTTTTTCCCCCCTAAGAACCCTGAATTTGTGAGAAGTGACCAGAGCTTCTACCTCTTCATCTTTGTTTTCTGCCATGGTGCAGTGTGAATGTTCTACCCACTAGCTACAATGAGTTCGTCTTTGATTTTCCATCCAACTTTTATGACCTTAATGTCAGGAGCACTGTAGGATAAAGGCTTTTCTGTTAAGCCCTCTTTCATCCTGGTCGTTTTCAGAACTTTTTGTACGATTTCAGTCGAAGCATGTTGGTGTCCTTCGGATCCCAGTCTAGTTCCAACAAGTAAACAGCAACACCAGCATCGGGACTTCGATCTCTTGCATCCTTAATTTTTTTAAATATGAAATTTATTGTCAAACTGATTTCCATACAACACCCAGTGCTCATCCCAACAGGTGCCCTCCTCAATGCCCATCACCCACCCTCCCAGCCCCCATCAACCCTCAGTTTATTCTATTTTTAAGAGTCTCTTATGGTTTGGCTCCCTCCCTTTTTTTTTTTTTTTTTTTCCTTCCCCTCCCCCATGGTCTTAAGTTTCTCAGGATCCACATAAGAGTGAAAACATGTGGTATCTGTCTTTCTCTGTAGGACTTATTTCAGTTAGCATAACACTCTCCAGTTCCCTCCGTGTTGCTACAAAAGGCCATATTTCTTCTTGCCAAGTAGTATTCCGTTGTGTATATAACATTCATCAGTTGATGGACATTTAGGCTCTTTCCCTAATTTGGCTAGTGTTGAAAGTGCTGCTATAAACATTGGGGTACAAGTGCCCCTGTGCATGAGTGTTCCTGTCTCCCTTGGGTCAATTTCTAGCAGTGCTATTGCTGGGTCATAGGGTGGATCTGTTAATTTTTTGAGGAACCTCCATGCTGTTTACCAGAGTAGCTGCACTAGTTTGCATTCCCACCAACAGTGCAAGAGGGTTCCCGTTTCTCCACATCCTCTCCAGCATCTATAGTCTCCTGATTTCACTTTGGCGGGGTGTGGTATCTCAGTGTGGTTTTGATTTGTATTCCCTTGATGAGTGATGTTGAGCATCTTTTCATGTGCCTCTTGGCTATCTGGGTGTCCTTAGAGAAGTGTCTATTCAAGTTTTCTTCACTGGATTACTTGTTTTTCAGGTGTGGAGTTTGAGTTCTTCATAGATATTTGGATACTAGCTCTTTGATATGTCATTTGCAAATCTCTTTTCCCATTCCATTGGTTGGCTTTTAGTTTTGTTGACTAGTTTCCAGTGCAGAAGGTTTTTATCTTCATGAGGTCCCACTAGTTCATTTTTACTTTTAATTCCCTTGCCTTTGGAGATGTGTCAATTAAGAAATTGCTGCACCTGAGGTCAGGTTTTTCCTGCTTTCTCCTCTAGGGTTTTGATGGTTTCCTGTCTTACATTCAGGTCCTTTATCCATTTTGAGTTTATTTTTGTGAATGGTGTAAGAACATGGTCTATTTTCATTCTTCATGTCGCTGCCCAGTTCTCCCAGCACGATTTGTTAGAGACTGTCTTTTTTTTTTTTCCATTGTATATTCTTGCCTGCCTTGTCAAAGATTAGTTGGCCATACGTTTGTAGGTCTAGTTCTGGGTTTTATATTCTAGTCCATTGGTCTATCTGTTTTTGTGCCAATACCATGCCATCTTGATGATTATAGCTTTGTAGTAGAGGCTTAAGTCTGGGATTGTGATGCCTCCTGCTTTGGTCGTCTTGAATATTTCGTTATTCGGGGTCTTTTGTCATTGCATACAAGCTAGATCAGCATCCTTTAAATGGAGCCTGCATGCCTCTTGAGCCTTCTTTCACTCTAATGGTGGTTCACCAGCTGGGAGAAGCTTATTAAAACAGGAATATCTACCCAATGTCAGGGAATTGCAAATATTGAGGTAACAAGCTCATTCTAAGATCATCATACTAAGGGGTTATTGTTTCTCCAGCTAAACAGATCCAAAGTAGAAAAACCACTGTAAGACGTTAAGTATGTGGCCAGTTGTCCATGCTGGTTTATACTACCAGTGGGAAACTGCCTCAATGAGAATTGCCCTGCTCTGGCTGGAATTGTTCCCTGGCCAAACAGTCCTTTGCTGGGATCTTCCAGGAGGTGTCTACTCCAGGTTCCAGTGCTGCCCCGAGTTCATACTGAGGAGGGAGTGAAGCCCTGGAAGGTTCTGGAGGCTCCAGCATTTCCTCTAGAGGATGTGGCAAATCTGCCAGAAACGGGAGGGGGGTGGAAGGGCAGATCAGGGATGTATAATTTGTAATCTTCCTTCAATTTCCCCATCTTGTAGTACCAGGGCAGTAGCCTTCTTTGCTGGCCCCTGTACTATCAGCTTAGATCATTCCTTTTTAGTCCCCTGGTGGAATAGCATAAGGGCTTGCATAGAAAGGCTTTCTCTTCTTGGCCAGCCCTCTTGCAGTACAGCTCCATCTGCAAAACCGTATTTTAAGGAGGCTTCTAAAGGCCATTGTTAACCAGATTCTAAAGTGTATGGAAGCCATTCTGTATTACAATAAAAGATAACTCTTAAGGGTGAATAAAAATGGAACTACTTATTCAAAACGCACCAGAGCAGGCTATCAGCTAAACTACACACTCCATGTTCTAGGGCTGTCACCCAAAATCACAAAAGAGCTGCTCTCCTGACAAATCAAAACCAAACTGGGTAAAAAGTCTCTTTGCACTCAAATAGGTACTCAAACAATAGAAATGGCTCATAGCTCAAATGGGAAGGACCAAGGGGGTTTCTGGTCTTACAGACTGTCCGCTCACCCAGAGGTCAGTTTCTTGCCCCAGTGAAGAGCACTGGGGCAGACTACCATGTGGTGGGGGAACCAAAGGGAGAGTCCTCTGGAACCAAAGCAGTTCTGGCAGCTGCAAGGGATGGTCCCCAAAATTGCCCTGGCAAGGGCAGGCTAACCATAAGCAGTACCCCTACTGGCTGGTTCAACAAAGTTACCAAACCTAGTCCAATCTGTTCCCTCACAAGACAGACAAATAAGATACATGTCAAGACTAGGAAATCCACTTGAGTTGGCCATCTTTGCTGTTAGCTGGTGTCTTGAATAGTGTCCTGAAAAACCATCCTGACCTGGTAAAGGCAGGGGCCTCTAAAGAGGGAAGCGAAGGGACACCAGTTGGAGCTGCCATGCTGACTGGGGCGATCAGTCCTGGGTCTTCAGTTGACCTCTCAGAATGTGTTGATGAGCTGATGTAGTGCAATGTGTGTTGGGTGTTGTAGTTCCATAACTGGCATCCGTTACCTTTACCAGTTACATGTAGGCCACTACTTGAATTGAGACACCTGCTAAAACTAAGATGCTACTCCTTAAATTACATGAAGTGATCCTTAGTTTGTAACGTAAAATATCTGAGCACTTCAGTCTTGATTCTTGCCCTCCTATTCCTTAATCCATGACAGCAAAAGCTAATAAAGACCTAGGTCACCCTTTCAAGAGTAGAAGTGGTTGTATCTTATTCTAGGACTATGTGGATCATTGGAAGCCTTGAGCTTGCTAGAGTTAGAGGCTGTCCAGAAGCAACTAGTAGTTCATACTTGGTTCTGTAGTTCTATGAATCCTTGATCTGTCCAATTAGGAAGGATCTCTAATGGTCTGGAATACAGAAGAAATAAGTACTTGAAACTTGTAGAGAACTGTAGTAAAGCCTGACAAAAGGTAAGGCCAGCTCTTTGGAAAATAGCACCTTCTGTCAAACTTGCCTTAAGTAGCTCTCAGGCTACTTCATTTTTGTCACATTGGGGCTCACCTTGAACTTCCTGTTCCTTGAATCCGTTTTGAATCTGGTTTTGCCACATGAGATTTCTTTTTTCTCAGAACTAAGAAAACTACAGTTGGGCTGAAATATTTTTCAGGTCTTGACTAAGGTCCAATAATTCAGTGGTTGTATCCCACAGGGTGTTCGTGGAAACACTTGAAGCAATGTGAAAACTTGTATCACTGAATCTGAAGTTCACTTAGGAAGTTGTCAGCTGAAGATAAAGTTCAGAAGGTTTTTGGGGGGTTAATACCTAAGGGAGATAGACTGGATTAGGCAGTGAAGAACATTTTTTTTTTTTTTCATTGCTGTGTAAGGTTAACACTCCTGAAAAGAGGAGGAAGAATCCACTAGGAAGAGCTTGAACTGCAATGTAGCTCTGAGAAAGTTTCAGCCAGCCCAACAGGGAGCTCCAGCACAAAGATGGCTTATAGAAGGATCTTGGGAAATGGCCATTATCTGGTTCTCCCACAGTGCCCAATTACTGCATAGGAGCTCCTGGGAAGAATGTGGATTCAGCTAGAACTAGGTCAGATCCTGAAGGAACTAAGCTGGAAGTTCCCCTCTTTTTAGAAGGGAGATGGGAGTAGTCCACCTCTATGGCTGCCACACAAGCTAGAGTGGAAGATCCTCCATAACTTCAATGATAGCTTGTCTAGAATGGAGTAAGTTGAGCAAAGTGGCCAGGCAGGATTTCTTGGCTTAGGTCTAGAATAGACCATAGGGCATTCAAAGCTGAATGTAGAAGTTAGTCTCCACAACGCCCCTGCCAAGGAGAAGGATCTCTGAATTGCATTGCCTGAATTGTCCCTCATGGGGCTGAAAAGGGAAAGCTTTTCTGTAAACTTATTGGCATAGTCATTGAAGGTGGGCTGCTTCTCCAAAGACTTGGACCTGGTGTGGCACAGCTCTCTGAAGCTGAGTTAGACCTTGGAACTGGTATCCAAAGGCAGTATACTGAGCTCTCTCTCTGCCCCTAGGTGTA
This sequence comes from Panthera onca, assembly GCF_046562875.1. NCBI lineage: Eukaryota > Metazoa > Chordata > Mammalia > Carnivora > Felidae > Panthera > Panthera onca. The sequence continues at coordinate 176,533,444 of NC_138346.1, forward strand.
GTAAGCCCTCCTTTGGGAGGGAATCTGGGTGGTGCATCTTTTGTGTCTACCACTGCCAGTGTCTCATTCATAAGAAATAGTGGCCAGGTTACTTCGTGTCCTTGAGGGTGTTCAGGGGGAAAATTACCCTTGGCATCCTTCTAATGGCACAGACAGATAAAATCTACATCAATCCCCATCATGGCTTCCAGAGAAAACCAGTGCTGAGGCATTATGGTAGATAGGCTTGAGTTACATCACAAGGCTGACAAATATTGGGGGGGAAAAAGGGCCCTATGCTACTGGGACTAATCAGTATAAGTGGTTTAGTTTGCGCAGTGATATGATAGAAAGGTGGTCACAGTGCTGCACACTTTGAGATGAGTGGTGCTTAGGAGGGTTGTTAGAGCTTTCCTGGGAACTTCTTGCTACGTGAGTCCAAGTAACTTTCTGTCACAAGAGGTAAAAGTATTCCAGTCCGAAGCCTAGTGGTTACAGTTGCTTGAATCAGCCCCCTAGTTTTTGTACAAGAGATCCAGGGATTCTTAATACATGTACAAATTCACATAAAAATGTGAGTGCTGAATATGAGGGTATACTTACACTGAGATACAGCTGTTGGAAGGGTTGGAGGTGTCAGCCTCCTTGTGACCGACAACCACCTATTCCTTAGGCTAAAATAGCGTTAGCAATCAACTCACATGGTGAAAGGAGAATTGAAGGTGACCTCTAAGGGTGATATTTTCCTGGCCCACTCTGAGCAATTTACTCTCCCTTACTGCTATCTCTTAACTCCTCTGAATTTTACATCTGATAGAACTTTCATCTAGACTATGACTTAGTTAAGGGATTATACCTAAGTCATCTGTTATCACTGATGGCTACAAAAACAAATAGTTGGTAACCAACAGTCTTGATATTCTGCAAAAATAAATCAGACTGGATTGAAACCATACTCTGATCTTTGAAAGATCTTTGTATTTAGAATAAAAAATGGTGACAACAGAAGGGACTAGTGTGAGTCATGAGGTTCTCTGAACCTTTGTTATCATTGGGGAAATTGAGTCAATAGTGGAGGGCAAGCCCGATTATCCTTCAAGTATTTTCAGCCCATTTTGGATGCCTTGGTTTTTTTTGTTGTTTTTTTTTTTTTTTTTTCAATTTCCAGATTCTGCATGCAAGATGAAGATCTGATCAATGGGTACTTACTTCTATCCCTGGTTCTGTTTCCAGATTAAACATTCTTAGTCTTGAGGTTGATCTGGAATATTTCATTAGAAACCAGAATTAGTATTTCAAAATGATTATTTTAAATGCTGTGCAATACCGTGTAATTGAAGGCTTAAAAACTGTGGCCATATAAGCTATCAAACTCCATATATTACAGATATAATAGTAATCATTCTATATATCTTAATCCTGGAAACTAAGAAACTGAATGAACTGCTTGTCTAAAGAAGGGACAAGCAGATCAACCTATTTAGTAAACATTTCTTTGAAACCTGAGGCTTTCCAACTTTCTGAGAAATAGAGCAGTGAAATTTTCCTTAAGACCTAGATCAAGGCTAGGTTTGTCCTGGCCTGGAGCTTCATAGCACATTGTTTTGTCCTAAATACTCCTGGAAAAGTAATCTGGATGAACGGGTGTGTACTGACTACATTCATATTGAAACCCCTGGAGGGCTGAGATTTGGCAGCCCTAGATTGAAGAGTAGGATCCCAGAGGAGACCATTAGTGGACCTAGAGAAGTAGGTTTAAAGGAGCCATCAGAACCTTTTGGGTAGAGACTGGGAGATCTACATAGGGTTCCATGCAAGACTACTTGGCTGATCTGTAGTACCAGTTAATGTACTTCATTTTTTGTAAGCCACTGGTAAAAAGGAAGAATCGTGTACAAGGGGCCCTTTTCTTTACCTACCATCAATGATGAGGATTTCAGCCAGCTGGCAAGAGATTGATTCCCCGGATCCCATTTGATAACTTCATTTTTGTCCACTTGTCCTAGCAGTGCTGAGCCTTGAGTTCCCCCTATGTTGAGATAGGAGATGAAGTTTTGTATATGAGATAGTGAGGCATACCTTTTTTGGATCTATGCCTATAGAATGGAGAAGTGGGAAACCGAAGAATTGGTGGTGCAGTGTGACCAAAACAGCTTGAGCTACCCTTATGGGAAGCTCTAGAGCTGGGTTCTTTGATATTTGTTCTAAATGGATTAATATAGCCATGTCTTGATCTTGCCACGTGAGCTGGTCAGTGGATGTGGGTCAGTGTGGGAAGAGCAAGGACCTTAGGCATGAGGTGGCCTTCTGCAGCTGAAGCAATCCATGAAGGGGCAGCTAAAGGTTGTCTGTACCACACTTAAGATACCTCCTCGAAGGATTTCTGGCTCCTGTGTCCTGCATCAGTGTTCAACACGTGGATCTGATTTCTCCCACTGAAAGCCTCCTGGCCTCCTTGTTAGGGCATGTTGAGAGCTCTGTCTAGAAGTGAAAGTTGACAAAGTAGATGAAAGCAGGTCAGAGGGGCATCATCTTTGAGGCCTTATATAAATGAGCTGGGAATTCAGAAAAAATGGCAGATGATTCTAACCTGGCTAAATACCATATATACTACATGCTATACAGTTAGACTTTGGCTTTGTTTCTTGTGAGCTGATGTGTACCAATTGGTTTACAGGCTATAGCTTCCTGTTTCCTGGCTCATCCCAAGTAAGTCCATTGCCTGAACGGTTTTCAAGGCCAGGTCTGGGTCATTGATGACAGTGGTTAGCATGTAAGCTTGTAGTCACAAAACACACGTGAGAATAAAAACATTCATGGTTATTGGGCAGAATAGAATCTACTAATGTGTTGGTAATCCATTCCTCAATGACAAATGATCATAGTATTTGAAATTGTGATTAAGTTCACCTAGAGAAGATCCTGAGACCAGGATTCTGATCTGCTGATAGTTTAAAGCCAAGGAATGGGGAGTTTGAAAGGCAAGAACCCCAGTGAAAAGCATACATATTGAGGTGCTGACATAATAACTTTTCCATTCTCTCCTTGCCTGAACTTGAGAACCTATTGCCTAAGATTTTCTAGAGCTTCTGTAGAGCCTTGCACAGGGCACTTCAGATTCTGAAAATCAAAGTCCCACTGGGAAATTTTGCCTGGAGAACAAGATGACCAACAGCATCCTTTTGTTTCACTTGTCCCTTTACCCTGCCTTTGTAACGACTTTAAAATGTGAGTGTCTCAAATCAGTGTCTCTAACAGACAAACTAAAAAATGTCTAAAGATGGTTGCTAGTTCATGGATGAATTCAAATCACAGGGTCCCTATTGCTTTTGTATATGCAAAACTAATAAACTCAAAACCAGGTATTGAGTACTTACAAGGTGGTAGACATGACTACATTTAAAGGACAAGATGTTAAGTATACCCTGAAGTTACTTTGCATCCCTTCATAAAAAAATGAGCAATCTTATAGTTGATTTTTATGAAATACAAAATGGTCAGAATATTGCATACCCATCACTGGCTTAGGATTAGCAGCAGGTAAACCTGAATCAGAACAGAGACAGATATTGTGAGAAGCCCATCACTTTGTAGGCTTGAGAGAGACTGCAAGGTGAGGAGGGACAGAAAGGGGAAGAATACCAAGCAGGCTCCATGCTGTCAGCCCAGAGCCCAATGTAGGGTGCAGTCTCCTGAACTGTGAGCTCATTACCTGAGCCAATATTAAGAGTTGGATGCTTTAATTGACTGAGCCACCCAGGTGCCCCTGATAAGTGCATCATTTGTTTCAAGCCCCTTCACAGAGAGTATAGGTTGTATTTAGGGACTTACACCATATGTGGACAAAAATGGACAATGATCTTTGAGTGAAACCCTTGAACCTCTGTACTCAAAGTAGAGATTATCAAGATCAATGAAATCTGGTCTTTATTTAGCTCATAGAATATGCTGGTCACTGTGACTAGGGCCCTGAAGTTCAAGTTCTGTCTCCTATTAAGGTAACCTGACTTTTGTTGGTACTAGATTTTACCCTTTCAAAGGACTACATTGGCTTGAAATGGTGGAGGAAGGCCTGTAAAATCCAATTGAGAAAAATAGCTGGTGTCAGTTTAAAACTACGACTAAGAACTAGTCCTGATAAAACAAGTCTCCAACAAACAAGATACTCTAAGAACCAAGGGTATTCCTTGAGCCTTCTTCACATCATTTATAACGGATGTTGCAAGTGCCAGGTACCAAAACAGGATTAAAAAGAATAATAAAGGGATTTTGAGGGAAATGCTCATATGGAAGGAAATGCGAAGGAAGCCTGTGAAGGCCGTGAGAACCGTCAGTCTGATGAAGGTGAGACCCCAGTGAAGGAGAAGGTTGGGTAGAAACAGCCAAAGTGGCCACGCAGTCTAAGGAAAGTTTGGCATTACTGTCAGAGTGCTCAAATTACCTATGTGGTCCCCTGCCGACCAGGAAAGGCTCTTAGTGCCCTGGACATGTTGTCACTGGGAAGTAACCATAGTATAAATGCAGAAATGGACTTTAAAGACTAGGAAAGATGAGACTGGTAACCAGTCATAATGAATCTACATTAATCACCTCATCCTGGGGTGAGGAGTTGTATGAATGCTTTGAGGAATCGAGAGGTAAGGAAATGGGAAGTTAAAATTCTCCTAGGAACTTGCCCTCTTTACAGGACCTTCTCTTGAGTCTGCTGCTTGAGTCAAGTGTCCCTAGGTCTTCAGCTTTGGAAAATGAATGAAAACAAAGGGAGTCTGATCAGATTTTCAGTCATTGGGTAAATCCAGAGAACATCATCTGAGTGATCTAATACAGGGAGTTTGTATTCAGAAATAATTCTCATCCAAAGGGAGTGAAGCCACACTGTAAACAAGTAGACCCAGTGAAAAATACTAGAAGAACCCCTTTAGAAATACAGAGGAATATAATGTCACTTAACCATGGTTGGTCATCTTCCCCCCCCCCCCCCAAAAAAAAAAACTGGCCATGGATATCTTGCTTCCTACTCCAAGAATGTGCCATACCCATCCATGGGGAATAGAGTTAATACCTCTCCTGTTCTCTCAGGAGCATTGCTGGAAAAAAAAAAAAATCCCACACAAAATCAGTGATCAGTCCACTGAGGTTTTTTTTTTTTTGTTTTTTTTTTTTTTTTTTTTTTTTGTTTTTTTTTTTTTTTTTTTTTGGACATGGTGGCTGACAGCAGAGGTCCTGAGATGAGCTTGTGTATCATGAAGCCAGACTGCCTCTTGGGTATCCTCACATTCCCAGTAAGGGAAAACTCATGGATCTTGATACATTTCTTATTGAAGACGGCAAGAGAAAGGCCACCTTCCAGTATCAATTAAGGTTCTAGGCAGTGATGTGAATGAAAAAAATTCAAGATCTAGAAGTGGGGAAGCTTGAGTGTAGGAATTCCCAGAATGCATAATTGGAATGGGAATGGTAAGTGGTACAACCCTAGCAGTGTTCTTAGCCTGTGGCTAAAAACTACTGTTATGGAGATGACCAAGTGGAAGGTTTTCAAACGTGCCTTTTAATGGCCAAGATAGAAGCTTAAATACTGCTTCCTGGAAGGAACTGGCAATAAGACCTGAAGACTACATCTAACTTAAGGTGAAAAATGCCATCAGTGGATATCTACTTTGTGTCAGGCAAGATAGGTCCGAGTGCCTACCCAGTGAATATAAGATCAATATCCCTGCCCTCAAGCTTAATTTAAGTAGACTGAATGTAATCAAGTGTTCTAGACAGTCAGAAAAGTGTTCACCCTACATTTGGGATAAAGGGGCATCAGAAAAGTAACTGCAAGCATGGAACTTTAAGGTGGTCAGAGTTGAATTCCCTGAAGGGACTTAGATGTGAATGAAGAAGACAGAGTAAGCAGGTAGCTCTTTGGAGAAGGCAGACATGAGTGAGGTTCTACTGGTGTCTTACCAGAAAGCAGGACAACTCCCAGCTCTCCCCCAGAAAATGAGAGATTGGAGTTACTAATAAGTTTGTTCCCTGCAGAGAATGATCTCCATGGGTGTTCAGTCTTCTACACAACATGGAAACAGCTGATACCTAAAAATTGAGTATTGGTCAAAAAGGAACTAAGTTTTCTAGGCAGGAGTGTGTTCTCCATCTGTCTGAAACCCTCAGGTACATGGAGGCTGGTGCTAGAGAGAAAAGGCTACCAGATGATTCCACTGGCCCTTTACTCAATTACATCATCATTTTAGTTTGATTTGGGGCTGACTAGCAACCACTGTTCTACTTCAACATCTTACTATGTTAAAAAATACACTATTGAAACCATCGAGTGCCTTTTCTTTGGGTGACACTTTGGAGGACCGTTATTGGAGGCAGAACCAGGTCTCTTCTTCACTTTAACCTTGCTGTTGTGCTATCCAACATTCGAGAGAAATCACTAATATGTTCAAGGTAAGGACCATAAAACCAGGCAATCCTGTTCTTGTTCTTTATAATAGAACATGCAGGCCACTATCTGAGGGCCACAGTTTAGAGTTCTACCTCATAGAGAAACGATCTTGATTTTTAGAGGTTTATTTGCACTTCAGTCTACTTTTTGAAGGGCCAAATGAGCTTGAAAGGCTAGGAAGGCATGTAAGACTTCATAATGTAAGAGAAACACCTCCTAACTGTTCAAATATTTAAGAAATACTTTACCATGTCCACAACAGAGGATATAACTGTAGGAAACAACCTGTTCTTACTGTTGTCTTCAGTTGACATTAAACTGGGTTCTGTTAGACTGAGTTGCCAATATGGGATTGAATGTGCAATCCCATGATACTGGGGTAGATTGATAACCTCTGAATGTCTTGAAGGCTGTTTGAAAGTGATAGGGGGAGGTAAAACAATTAGGGTCTTTGGCCACAATAGCAAGTCCCTTATCGATGAGGCTCAGGTGTGATACAGAAGTCCTGAGGAACGAAAGTCAGCTGCTTGGTTGGGCTTAGGCAAAGATCCAGTTAAAAACTTCCCATGTAACCTTGACAATGTTGCCCACAAAGTTAGAAAGTCCACATCCCTAAGATTAGAAAGTCAGGTAAAGTTTTCCAAGAAGCAGGCATCAAGATCCATCTTCTGATTAACTGCAATACAACTAAAATGTGAGAAGGGAGAAGAGTAGGGGAGAGACTGGGCTAGAAGGCAGGTCTGATGCCTGAAACAAAAGGAATGAGGATTTACACCATAGTGTAGTTTTGAGAAACTTGCTGTCAGTGAGAACTCAGGCCCTAAGACTGTTCCAGAAGGATTTTTGCATCCTTCTGTGCTGAGTTCAACTCCTATAATAGCTGTGCTGTCATTAGCTGGAAGCATCCCAGGAAAAATGGGGCCATTGTGGATGCTGCAGCTGATTTGGAAAGTCAGCAGCTGGAGGACGTCTTCCCTGGCTAATCTTCTGGTAGATGTTGCCCTTGAAGGGAAATCAGACCACCATATCTTCGTGGCACCAGGGATTACTTCTTGAGAGCAGATAAACCTGAGATGCGTGTTTGAGAGGTAATTCCTCTGGTTTCCCTTGGCTAGAGGAAAAGGATTGAGATGAAATCTGAGGTCTTGCCCAGATTCCTCTATTAAATATTTTAGAGCTTTGTGTTTTTCCAGACAGAATGCTGATACTCCTGCATGCTCTGTTCAAGTCTGCTACAGTAACTTCAGTCTAAGTTTGCTCCTCAGACCTCTGACTTTGTGTAGGAAATAAGGGTCTCCATATAAGCTACCAGAGATGCCATCTGGCTCACGTTTAAGCTCTGTGATCTGTTAATTACCTTCACTTAGTATTCGTGTCCAGAATATTGACTTGACTTAGGACCAACTGGGGATCTCTGCGGTCCTAGATTTTGTTGCCCTATACCTCTTAACGCTAGAGTCCTTGAATTGCTATGAGAATTGGTCTCTGTAGGGTCACTTCCCCAGATCGCATGCAGTGCCTTGAGAAGTGCTACATTGCCTCAGACTTGCTGTATGACCTATACATTCCATTAAAATCACCAAATATTTCCTGATCTCTTGGGCCACTTGCATTACTGTTTATCCAGGTCTTCTAAGAAGCAACCATCAAGAGAATTGGGTATTTAAGCAACACTTAAAGGGGAAATGGCTGTAAAGAATGAAGAGAAGACTGAGCAGGAATGTGGTTCAATATTGGTTTGATACCTGTGGGGATGGGGTAGAAATAGCAGAGGAAGTACTGTGTAGAAAGAGTGTCATCAGGACAGCTGACAAAGTCTCAGCCAGGACATTGTAGATTTCTGGAGGAAAAACTACTCATAGAAGTTGCTTGTATTAAGCAAAAAAGTCCCATAGTGAATAACCAGTCAGGCTTCAACAATGAGCAGCCTGGGGAGACTGTGGCCTTGGTATGAAAGCCTCAAGGAATTTGGAGGTGTGGCCGCTAAGGCTGTACCTATTCTCCTTTACAGTACCTTCTCTTGAAATCTGCCTTTGCGGTTAGGTATCCTTAAAACTTCAGCCGTGAACAATGAATTAAGACAGGAGTCTGATTATTCTGAAGTAGTCACTGGATAAACCAAGAAATGATCTAAGTGATCAAATCTAGGAAGACCCAGTTCAAAAAAAGGGAATTGAACTTCATGATAACCAAGTAGGACCTATCAGACTAAAAACAGCATTCTCAAGACCTACCACAGGATCAGCCACTACTGATCCTATTCCATAATTGGACCTGGATATCTTGCTTTCTCATCCAAGAATTTATAATCTCTATCCTCAAGGAATGAGAAGAATATTGCTTCCTTGCCTCTCTGAAATACTCTTGCAAAAATCAAGCTTCCTGATGCAGTTAATTGGGTTGTTGTGATCTAGACATATTAGCAGGGCTATCAGCTCCCAGGTGACCGCAGATCACCTCTTACTATCATTATAATCCCAGGAGATGGGGGTTTACAGATGTTGTAAATTTCTGATTAAAGTATCAGAAAAAGCCTTCAGTATCAGATTCTAGGCTGTTCACTGAATGAAAAACTTAACACAGGCCTAGGGGAACCTGAGTGGCTCAGTCAGTTAAGGGTCCAACTCTTGGCTTCAGCACAGGTCATGATCTCACGGTTCATGGGATTGAGCCCTGCACTGGGCTCTGAGGTGACAGTGGGGAGCCTGCTTGGGATTCTCTCCCTGTCTCCCCCTCTCCCCTCCACCTGCACATACTCTTCTTTCTCAAACATTAAAACAAAAACCATGGACCTAGGGATGCTAGGGTGTGGAAATATAAAACCTAGGTGACTCTCAAGAAAGGCCCAGTGAACGCCCTCAATGAGAGCAATAGGGAATGCAGTGTCAAAAGGGAACTAGAATCATTGAGACACTCTGTGGTGCCTGTTTTCTGTATGCTGATAGTACAAATCTAAACTACTCAATAGGAGTGAGGTTACCACCATCAATAGTAAAAACTAAGTGGCATTCCTTAATCAGGACAAGAAAGGATAGACAACGGGAGACCTCCAACAGGGTGGACTCAAGCATTAAGAATAAGGCCAATAGAAGGGCGACTGGGTGGCTCAGTCAATTAAGTGTCCAACTTTGGCTCAGGTCATAATCTTGCAGCCCATGAGTTCAAGCCCTGTGTCAGGTACTGTGCTTACAGCTCAGCCTGGAGCCTGTGACTCCCTCTCTGCCCCTCCCCCACTCATGCTCTCTCAAAAAATATTAAAAAAATTTTTTTAGGCCAGTAGAACAAGGCATTCCTAAGGAAGATTGAGGCATTTGTAAGGATGGACAGACTAATAAAGACTTATCTCAACAAGAACAACCAGAAGACAGGTCAATCATGATTTTTTGACAAGTTGTCAGATGTCTCTTCTCAGACCTAGAAATAGGAACTAAAACATCCTTGGAAGAAAAGCTTTGCAACACCAAATGGTTGATGGCCTAGCTTTCCCAGAGGGCCCAATCCAATGAACTTGGGGGCACCAACACGGGTATTTATTTCCCCCCCCCCCCACCCCCGCAAAATTTGATGACTGAGACATGGGTCCCATAAAAAGTTATCCAGAGATGGATAGTATAATCATGGTCTCTCCTAGAGAAGGTACATGTTTGGCCAGATAATTAATGGAGTCCTGGCCCAGTCTTGCCCACAGACCAACACAATGGTCGTTTCCTTTGTACCTGACCATTTAAATGTAATTAAAAAAGCTTGGTTGTTGGGACACTTGTAACATTATTAATCATTCCTACTTTGGAACTTGAAACATTTTGTGAGGAATATGTTGACAATCAAGTGCAAGTAAAAAATGTTAGGCATATGTAGAATGATCACAAGTGGAACTTTTTACTCTTGAGATTCCATTTTGGAATATTGCATAGGAACTAGAATTATTAGTACTTGTGCTGAATTTAATAGCTATCTGTGAAACCATTTACTTCATGCTTTAAAAAAGTTGACCATATGCTATAAAATTCTATGTAATAGATTACATATAATCATGCTATATTTTAATCCTAGAAACTAAAAATACTACAATGGCTTATCTAAAGAAGTAACACCAAGATCTTACTTTTGGTGATCTATCCCCATGCCTTTTGAAGCCTGAAGCTGTCCAAGTTTCTGTAAAAGGATTGAGGGTACCCTTAAGGAAAAGACCTGGACTGAAGTTGAGGTTGGATCTGGACTCTAATTAGTCCCTTGTCTTGTTCATTTCAGTGGTAAAGTTGTGATCTGCATGATGGGAGATGTCCAAAGTCTTGAAATCTAGTATGTGGGAAAATGGACGCTGTGGCAGGCTGCAGTATATCCTATATGGATTGAAAGCACAAGCTCCCAGGGAAGATAATTGAACCTCGATGGGACCAAAGTTGTATCATGCTAGGGAGACAAGAACCCTAGATAAAACATCAGGATTTTGGGTAGTGATGGGGAAATCCAAAAATGATTCCATGCAAGAGTTATAATAGAGTTAATTTACTCTCCTATATCATTCAACTTAAAACTAAATTTTAGCAATTGGAACACCATCTAATGCTAGGAGCTATTTGTTCTCCAGCTGCCAGAAGTGGTGATCTCCTTGCCAGCTATTTCTTGTCCCACTTTTCCTAGTTACAGTACCTTGGATTTCCTAGGAAGCAGACTCTGAAGTGATAAGCAAGATGTTAACTAAGGAGGTCTACTGTTGGAATCGTTGTGTAAGAGTATAGAGAGAAGAGAAAATTGTGAATTTGTGGGTCATTGTACTCCAGAAATGCCTCAGCCACCAACAAGGGAAGCTGTAGACCTAGCATTGTCCTTCAGGCTGTCCTGCTCGGACTTACATAGCCAGAGCATCCTATCAGTTGATCACTGAATGTGGGTCAACCTAGGAAGAGAGATGACCTTTGGCATGGAGTGGCTCTCTACAGCTGGAGTAATCATGAAGGAGCTGAGAGATGGTGGCCTGTCTATATCACCCCCAGGATTGAGAACCCCTTTACTGAAGGGGTCCTGTATACCCCTCAGTGCCTGCCACATGGTGCATACCCTTTATTTTACTGAAGGGCCTATAGCATCACTACCAGGGCATCGTAAAATCCTCTGCCTAAAGGAGAAAATCTATGGATTAAACAGAAGCAGGCAAAAAAAAAAAAAAAAGGGGGGGGGGTATATTGTGTCAGCGGGGTTTGTATAATTTGGCTGGGAACTAGCCGGCAGCTCATTCTAAACTGGATTAACCCTGTAACCTACACTACATGGTGGACTTTTGCTTTGTGTAGTATTCATGTGTCACGATGCAATGAAACCTGCAGAGATGATGAATAAAAAGGCTTGCTGGGAGGTACAGAGAGAGGAAGTTGAGGAAGACTGGGAAAGCCATCAGTTGAAGTGTGACCTGAAGAAAAGTTGGGAAGCATCCAGCTCAGCCACACAGTTTAAGTTCACTTGACAAGTCTTTGAATTGTCAAAGGGTCCCCTGTTTCCCAGGTAAAGTTTGCCTTAGTACCTCTACCATGTTGTGATTGGACAGCAGCCCTCACAGGTGTGTCCTCAGTGCCGATTTAGAGCTGGACCCTCCATTCATTCCTTCTTGAAGGTCTGTGCAGTCCAACACCCCGGATCCCCAAACTCAAATGAATATTACAAGAAAATACACAAAACCTTTATGTGCATGTCAAGTCCCAATTATCAAAGCCTTGGATCTGGGCAAAGGGGTTGGTTCATTCTCATGGACTCTAGGTACAAATTACTGACATTTCACCCTTGAACAGCTTAACTTCTGATTACGTATAAGCTTCTAGGTAGCACACTGGAATTACCTTGAATTCATTTGACCTTCTATAGGAACACCCGTTTCCTATCGCAGAGTAAAAGCATGTGTAGAAAAATGTCATTGGTCTTTGGGGCCATTTGAGAGTGACAGTCTTTGAACATGCTTGGATGGTCCTTAATCAAATTACACCTCCTGTGTCTGAGTCCCCAAAGAATGAAGTATGGTTGAAGTATGTTTTGACCAGTGTTGCCATGTCAGCTGACCTGGGTTTGACTGAAGGAGGTAACAAGATCTCTTTCCAGAGGACTTTTAAACTTTGTGGTCAACTTGTGTCAAAGTTAACATAAATTACAGGGATTATGTCCATGCAAGTCTCCAAGAAATAACAAAATGGAACATGTTTGGGGAAATACCTGTAAGGATGGTGTTGAGTTCATAATAGAGATTTTTTTCTTTTGTTTTTACATGATTTTGTAAGCAATTGGGTATTGCTTCAATATTGCCTACATTTAAACCAATATGAATCTTTTCTGACGGGTGTTGATAATAGTTATGAGGTCAGATTCCTTTACTATTGTGACTGTTGGGAAATCAATTCCTATTAGAATAATTACACTGATAGGGTTGTTTAATGTGCCAATTTTTAAAGAACTTAAACCCGTGTTACTTCAATTATTAAAAAAAAAAAAAAATTCAAAATATTGGGATAGCCCCACATGGTATTGGGAAAGACCTGACTTGGTCTAAAATTAGCAAGCATGTTTCTATTCTGGTTCCTCAAAACCCTTTTATGTGGAAGAAATCTCACATGCTTTTCACCATTGCAAAAGAGCATAGGAGTGGATGGGCCACAACCTTGTTCAACCGAGGCATAAAATAATTGCACACATGTGGACCTTTTCATGCTTATCTATGGCACCATAGGATAGTTCAGTGACTAACATAACATTCCTGGTTTTTAAAACTTAGAGCCTTTTGTGAGCAAATAAAGATGTTCAAGTGCAAGTGAAAGAATGGAAGAATAGATGTTTAGCATCTGTAGAAAGATTATTGAACACTTTTGCCTTGTGGTTTGAACAGTAGAAAATGTCATGTCTTGAAGGTGTCATTTTTAGAATATTCCTTAGGAATTTGAATAAGTCACATCTAAACTCAAAAGTTGTAGAATACCAGGTACTTGAAGATTTTAAAAAGTTGACCATATTAATCTATAAAGTCCTGATGGTAGAGGTGATACAGTTCATATAGATCTTAATCCTAAAAACGAAATGTTAAAATAGAAATGTTTGGCCTAAGGGGGCACACGAAGGTCATTCTAGGTGATGGTGACCTATACTTGTGTCTTTAAAATCTGATGCCCTTCAAGGCTGTGAGCAGTAGAAGTATTGAAGGTGGCCTTAAGGGAGAGACAAATCCTGGACTGAGGCTTGGATTGGTCATGAACTCAAGTTCAATAGTCCCTTCTCAAGTCCTGTTAGTGGTACAGTTGTAATCTGCTGTAAGTGGAGCCTAGGACACCTCCCTTCAAATCTAGGCCATTGGAAGCTGAGGTTTTGACACCATGTGCACCGATGATAAGCCTTTAACGGCTATAGCTTCCTATTCCATGACTCATCCCAGATGAGTCTGAGAGCTGTTTTCAAGACCAGGTCCAAGCCATTGACAGCAATTGTTCTCGTGTTTGAGGAACATACCTAGTGGATTCTGGCCTTAAAGCCACAAAATCCATGTGGAGGAATGTGAATCTTATTATTTGGACAGAATAGACTACTACTAGCCTGTTTATCTATAATCCCATCCAAGGCCAATGATGCTATTTAGTGCTCCAATTTGTGAGTGCCTTACTTTGGGTTCTCACCCAGACAGAAGTAGAGCCTGCAACAAGGATTTAGATGTTTAAAGTAAGGAAAGAGTGGGTAGTGTGAAGGGAAGGAACCCAAACGTGAGGGTGTGGTGTTGAACTTCTGACACAGTGCACCTCTACCTTTGTCCTGCTCTTGCTTGAGTTTGTTTCCTGGAGCCTCCTTGGAGCCATGGCTGACACACTTCAGATATTAGCTATAAAGCTGGTTGGGGCATGTTGTCAAAGAAAGAAGACAGCTCTTGAATTTTTAACCTCTGACTGTATCAGCCATATCTGTAACGGATAAAAGGGAGAAGGGAGAAGAGTGGGTGGGGAGAGAGACTTTGGAGTATATTACAGGTCTGACACCTAAAAGATGAATTATTCAACAGGAGTCTTTCGTGCAGTCTGTTAGCTGAACAGAACTTTCTCAGATCTACATTGCAGTCAATGAATGCCTACAAAGGAGTACTGAGACAGCTAGGAGTGACCAGGCTGCTGGGACACTGCTGTTCTGTTCTTGGCTGGCAAGATGGTGAAGAGAATAGGATCTCATTGCCGTACCCTATTTGAAAAGGTAGCAGTTGAAGCACTGTCTTCATAAACTACTCCTTGAAGATGATTCTCTTGAAGGAAGAATTGAACAGCACAAATCCCTGGTACTGGGATTACCTCTTGAGTGGAGAAATCGGTTAGGTATGTCTTTTCAGAAGTAATGCCTCCTTGGTGTCATGGGCTCAGGGAAGCATGAAGAGCTAAAACTGTTGAGGACCCACCCAAATGTCTCGGTCCACTTTTTGGGGTCCCATGTTTTTCCAGGCAGAGCCTTGATCTTCATCTTGATCTCAGCTCTCTAGCTGAACATGCCATGTCTCAATATTGGTTTCAAACTTGGTTCCTCAGCCTTCTGCTTTTATGAAGGAGATCAGGGCCTTTTGGTGTTAATAAAGATGCCTTTACTGCATACCCTTTAGCTATCTGTTAACCATTCTCATTTACTGTCTCCCTGTGTAGAACATGGATTCCATTTAGGACGAACTAGCCACCTCTTCTGTCCTTCTAGACTTGGTTATCCTGTACTGTTCATTGCTTGTGTCATCGCATTGCTGATGGCATACACTTTCTCAGGTCCTTAGAGTGAGATTGCCAGTAATTGGGCACCCACTATATTCCTGAGATTTTCTACATGCCCTACGTTTTGTTGAGATCCTCAAACCCCATCCTATGGCTTATTCTCTTGAACCACTCCCATTACTGTATCCATCTAGGTCTTCTAAGGTACAAGCTTCAAGGCAGAAACCCACACGTAAGGTCTGTTGACAGAAATCCCTGTGAAGCATGGAGAGAAGAGTGAGCAGGAATAAATGGGGTTCATTGCTGGCCCTAGAAGAAGGGGGAAGAAATACTGGGTGTAAGGAAGACTCCATCTCAAGACTGCTCTGAGAAACTGTCAGGCCAGTGGGAAGCAGGGGAAAAGTTACGTATAGAGGATTCCTCCATGGAGTTTGTATCTGCAGGAAGGATTATTGAGAAATTGAGTATAGCCTTTGAGGTTCCACCTTGAAAATGTTTCACTGGAACTGACCTCATTAGTATTTCTAAACAACAATTTTCTTTAAACTCCATTGCAGCATCATGCACTTTAAGCTTCAATGTTGATCATACTCCAAGCTATCAAACAAATTGTACCTATCATGCTATACATACTATATCTAAAGAGAGCTCACCCTATTTGGAACCTAGCCTCATGGCTATAAAGCCTGAGGCTGTCGAAGATTTTGAGAAATGGAAGTATCCAGAGTGACCTTAAAGGAAAAACCTGAACTAAGGCTTATATTGGTCTTGGACTAAAGTTTAATATCCCTTGTCTTGATCTGTTAGTGGCAAAGTTGTAATCTGAATGAAGGGAGACATCAGCTCCATCCAAATTCAGTCTGGGAATACTGAGCTTGTGGAACACTATAGTGCATCCTAGATAGTATTAGAAGCACTGAGTCCTAGGGTTCATCACTAAATCTTTAAGTTTTTTTAATGTTTGAGAGTGAGAACATGAACAGGGGAGGGGGAGACACAGAATCTGAGCTGGCTCCAGGCTCTGAATTGTCACCACAGAGCCCGATGCGGGGCTTGAACTAATGAACCACAAGATCATGGCCTGAGCCACCCAGGCACCCTGATGATTATTTCTTAATGGAACCAGAGTAGTAGTATCATGCTGGGGACACACAAACCTTAGAGAAGCCATCAGGACTTTGGGTAGTGATAGCAGGTCTAGATAGGACTCCATGCAAAATTCCTTGGCTGATGTAAAATACTGGTTAATCTACTCTCCTCTCATACCCTCTCAAGTTTCCAGTGAATATCTCAAGAGTAGGAACTTCTTGTGCAGGGGGCTATCTTTTGTCCACCTGCCAAACGCATTGAGGACCTCATTGCCAGCCATTTGGCAACTGATCAATTCCAAATTCCTGTCATAAAGGGCATTGAGTTTTCCACCCTTCTTAGTAGGGTCCCCTGTCTCCTAAGAAAGTGGACATCAGTGCCCTAGCCATGTTGTCACTGGGCAGCAGCCCTTTGGAGGTATGATCTTGATGCAAATGTACAGCTGGATTTCACAAAGCAGCAACTGGACCCTTGGTCCATTTTCTCTCTGAAATAGAAGTGTGGGACGCAAGATCTCTTTGCACCCGATTCCCTTCAATCCCACACACCTATTTATTGATGTAGGCGTGAACGTAAGGTCTTAATTTTTTCCCCCAAAGTCCTTACCAAATCCTTGGGTTTGAGGAAAGTAGTTGGTTCGTTCCCATAGACCCCAGATAAATCACAAAACTTTCACCCGTGAACAGCCTCACCTATGGCTTTGTATCAACTTCTAAGTGTGACTCTGGCATCACTTGAATTTGTCCACCCTCTTTGGGTAGACCTATTTCCTGTGCTATTCTGACTCCAATTACTGAGTGAAAAAAATTGTAAGAAAAATTTTCCCTGAGTATGTCTTTGGGGCTGTTTGAGAGTAACGGTGGCTTAGGACATGCTGCTAGTATGGCTCTTAATCACTTTTCACCTCCCATGTAGATGAGGCTTAGATGTGATGACACAGAAGCCCTGAGGAATGAAACGTGGTGAATGTGTGAATTGACCACAATGCTTCCAGGTTAGAGAGTCTGTGCTTGACCTCAGAACCAGGTGTAACAATATATCTTCTCAGAGGACTTAACTTAGTCAGTGATCTGTCAAAGTTAGCATCCATAAGATTAGAGGGATTGTATAAGGATGGAAGGGAGAGACTATGAAGTGCAATGCAGTTCTGACACCGGAAACCAGGGAAAAGGAAGGATTGGACAGAAGACCTAGACTACAGTGTAGTTCTGACTGGGTTTTTCCATTAGTTGACCAAAACTTTCTCATAAATTGCCTGGAAGAGTCCTGCATCGGACAGGAATGGCCACACATTCCTATAACCATGCTGTGCTCCGTCACTAGCTAGGACTGTTCCAAGAATGTGGTCTCTGTGGACCCCGTAGCAGTTGGGAGGGACAGCAGCCGAAGAACACCCCCTTTCCCCCCACCTTCTATTTTGTTTACACATGATTGTCTTGAAGGGAAATCTGAGCAGTACATCTATGTGGCACCAGGGATTACAACGTTTGTGGATAAATACATTTGTGAGGTACATGTTAGAGAAGCAATTCCTCCTTGGTCCCCATGGACTCAAGGAGATTTGAAGAGCTAAAATCATGAAGGACCCATTCAGGTACCTCCAATGTAAGGTAAGGGGCTCTTTGTAAGCTATTAGAGCTGCCTTCTGGCCCTCACTTAGCTTTTACTTGTTAAAAACTCTGTTACTAAACATCTACAGAGTATTGATTCCACTTAGGAACAGCTAGCCATCTTTGCTGTCAAAGATCTTGTTACCCCACATACCAGTAAATGCTTATATTTTTGCATTTCCAATAACAATGTCCCCTAGGAGATATTTACAGATCACCAGCCGTAAAATCTCTTAGGCAACCACTGTGTTCCTGGGAACATATCCTACAGTCTACTTGAGACCTTGATCCCATCATAATGCCTGATTTCTTGGACTACTCCCATTACTAGCTGTCCAGGTCTTGAGACAAGTGTGTGTCAAGATGGAATCAAATATCTAAGACTTATGGGGGGGCAATGCCTGAGAAGAATGAGCAGAATTAGGTGGGGTGCAGTGCTGGTCTAATACCTATGAGTGAGAAGAGTACTGAGCATAAGGAGATGTGGTTTCAAGGACAGCTCTGGAAAAGCTTCAGCCAGAACATAATGATTTCCAGGGAAAAAATTAACTATAGGAGATTAGCATATTAAGCAAGACCCAGATTGAGTAACCAGTCATGCTTAATTATTAGCTATGACCAGCCTGGTGGGAAAAGTGGCACTTGTACAGATACTTCAAGGATCATGGCGATGTGACTGTTGGAGACTGTATCCTCCCCCTAGGACTTTGTCTTGATGGCTTTGCCACCACAGAGCCGAGTGCTCCTACGTCTTCTGCCATGAAAAATGTATAAAGGACGGAGTTTATGATTGTCTTAGATAACTTAATTCTCACAAAGCACAAAACTTGGACTCTAAGAGAATGAACTAACATTTTACAGTTAAGTCTAGTCGAGGAAACTAGAAGAAACAGATTTTAGAATCAAGACAGGCCGTGATGTCATCTAGCTTACTATTAATCATCCTGTAGGACTAGGCATAGATGCCAGACTTGCTGCTATAGGAATTTACAATTCCAAGGGAGCTGGATTAATGGTGCGTCTGTTTTTCTAGAATATTCCTGCAGAGGTTAATGTATCCAACTTAATAGCGCTGTTGATTGATTGTTGACTATCTCAATTCAGTGGCTAGCAACAGCTTCTGCGATTAGCTTGCAGATCTTGAATCCAGACTACCTCTTGGTCTTGGTATCATCACAATCACAGGATGACAAAACAGATCTAGAGATAGTTTCAAACCATACCAACAGAAAAACTTCGGCATGTAGGCTTTTTGGCCATGACATAAAGGATTTAAAAGTTGGGAATGTTGGAATATCAGGATGAAAAACACACCAGATGACTGTGTCCCATGGAAAGGTCCAGTGGTCACTGTTTGCCAAACAATAAGCAATGCATTGTTGAGGGGAAACTAGCATAACTGAGAAACTCACTGGTGGCTGTTGTCTGTAGTCCGTGGCTGAAAACAGGATATTGCAAATCTAGACTCTGAAAAATCGGTGGGGATGACAGAATACAGAAACCATATAAACTAGTGTCCATGCTTAACCATCACCCAATTATTACAGTGAGGCAAGATCGATAGAGAAGACCTATGGAGAGTTAATTGTTACCAGATCAAGGTGTCCCTAGGGATAAGACAGATGAACAGGAAATAATGACATATCTTGATCTATGAAACCAGTAGAAATCGTGAACAATGAGGCTAAAGGTAGCGGTGATCAAAGTCCTATTTTGCCAAGTTTCTAGACCTTGAGCCTCTTTTTCGGACTTGGAAACCAAGGTCTGAAAGAAGCTGCATCCCCGGGAAGAAAGATTCTGTAACACCATGGCAAGTATTCATAGTGGTAATTTCTTTCTTAGTTCCCAATGGGGTCTAAATGTAATAACTGGGATCACCAACACTGGGTATGTCTCTCCTCAAACACTTAGATTCCAAGATTACGCTGATAGCTAAAGACTGAAAGCAGAATCGCCTGTTAGGTTACACATTGAGCCAGGTAATTGACTTCTCACACGAGCTGTGTCCACAGACCTACTTAATGGTCCATTTGCTAGTACCTGACTGCCTCAAGAGGAATGGAAATGCTTGTTCATTAGCTGAACTCAAATATAGCTTTCTTACCTGGTGGGGTAGGAACCATCGTTATGGAGATGGCCATTAGAGGGCGAGTTTTAGAAACTTGCCTTTGGTCAGGACAGAAATTCTAGCATGTCATTGAAAGAAATGGAAAACACCAGTGCCACCATTTAAAAATAGCATCCTTTCACAATGCTTCCCTTCCTTAAACCATCAGACTGGCCCCTATGAAAGCCAAGCTCTAGAAGAAGGTTTTGGAGAAAGTACTTCCATAAATCCGATTCAGTAGATGGGATACCATGCTGTATAGCCAGTTAAAGAGCCTCAGGTACACAGCCTGGAGACCACGTTCTACTTGTGATTGTCTTCCTGATGCTATGTTCAAACTATCAAGGTAATCTGAAAGGACTGATCCATCTGGACATCTTACAGAACACTGCATTGGTTTGCTACATTGATGACATAATTGGCCCAGATGAATAAGTGGCAAATATATTGGAGGCATACCAGAGGGTAAGAGTTAACTGATGAAGACTCAAGGGCCTGTCATTTCAATTAAGATTTTGAGTCTAGTGGTGCATATTAAAACATAGCCTCAAAGTAGAAGATACTCCTTACCATGAAGCAAGAAGCACAATGGGTGCCTGATAGGCCTTTTCAGATTCTAGAGGCAAAATGTGCTATCCTTGGGAATAACCTGATTTATATACCAGATGACACAAAAGGCTGCCAGCTTTGAACGGTTCCAGAGTTGGGAAAGACCCTGCTGCTGAGGCCATACAATATGACATATCCTACAGTGTTGGAGGTGTCTGTGATAGAAGAAAAACCTGTAGAACTAGTGGCCTATTCTAATAAAATTATGTCAGTCTTTGGTGTTAGAACAGGGGCATGCCTTCTGTCTCAACTATGTACCTTTTGGAAAAATAGCTCTGAGTATTCTTTTGGACCCAGTAGAGAGCACCTTATCCTAGGACACAGAGGGACTATGTGGCCAGAACTATCGATCCTGAGTTGGGTTCTGTTGCATTCACCGAGTCATAAATTTAAGTCTGCAGTAATCCATCATGAAATGGAAGTTGTATATCCAGGATCAAACACAAGCTGTACAGTTAGGTGACCCAGACTGCCATGCCATACATGCATGTTTCACAGGTCCCTCCTTCAACTCACACCCATAGCTGTATAGGGGATTTCTTCTGTCCAGGTGATGGAAGTAAAAGTCAAGTTTGGGCCCAAATGGGTCCTCCCAAATGTAGCTATAAAGGACTGCTACTATATACAGCTCAACTAGGATACTGGAGAGAAAAAAAATCTTCCCAATGGGCAGAGGTTCGAGGGGTGTTCTAAGATAAACACTTTAGAAAAGGACGTAAGAGTACATAGGGAATCACAAAGAGTGGGAAATAACCTAAATTGCAAATAGGGGGTCTGGAAGCAAAAAGGTTGAAAGATGAGGGGCAAAGAGGTAAGGGGAGGAGGTATGTAGGTATACATGTGGGAATGGGCATAACTTAAGACCTTTGTATTGAAAGGCACTAAATTTTTACACCAGAAAAGACCCTATAATGAGATAGACAGAATGATCCTTCCAGTTGACATTAACCAATCTGTCATTAGTGACCTCCATGCTTTCCCAGTAAGTGTATGAGTAGAGTGGCCATGATTATAGAGATGGAAAGCTATGCATGTACCCCAAAGCTTTGACTCTCACTCAGCAAAGCTGGGCTAGTTACTGCTACCAGACACAAAATGCCAGCAGGCTTGAGCCTCAGAATGTGGCACCATCTTTGGAGACCAATTGGTCATTTGGCCATTCATCTTGACCAGAATAGAATAATCCTCCAGGCATGGGTTTGCCTTTGCAAACCAGTACTATTGTAAGGCCAACAAGGCATTAGATCCAATGGAAGAGAATCTTTCATGTTACCGGGAGCAGGAGAGCCACTTTGAGCAAAGTAGGATAGCAGTGAGCACATGACCTTGGGATTTACGAGTTGTATACCATACTGTAACACCCAGAGCTCCAGGCTTGAAATGATGGAACAGCCTGCTGACGTTCCAGTTTACGAGGGATCATCCTGGAAGACTTTGGGATGGTTGGGGTACTAACTAAATCAACCATTGTATGGTGTTTTATCACTAACAGGGAAAGTACCTGGGCTCAGGAACCAACGGGTAAAGCAAAAGTGGCCCCATTCTATCACTCCTAATGACCAAACTTGGTAACGTGTAATTCTAGTTCTTGCAACTTGGGGATCTTTAGTTCTGCAAAGCCTGGTTATCCAAATGGTAATGTTGCCATGAGGGAATACAGGAACCCCATGATAGCTCAAGCTATGGCTAGTGCCTCTTGGCTTCTATGCCCTCTCACTAAGAGATGAGTGGAAAAGCAGTGACCAACCTGGATGTGATCATTAGCAAGTAGTGCTGCTGTTCAAAAGTGGAGACACCATCAAGAGGTTAGAGTGGGAGAGAGTCAAAGCCTAAGAGACTCCTAAAAACTGAGAACTGAGGGTTGATGGGGGGCGGGAGGGAGGGGAGGGTGGGCGATGGGTATTGAGGCGGGCACCTTTTGGGACAAGCACTGGGTGTTGTATGGAAACCAATTTGACAATAAATTTCATATATTGAAAAAAAGTGGAGACACCATATGTTTGGAACCTAGTTGGCCACTTGGGCACCTGTGAGCATTCCTTTGACAAGTAGTGACTGTAAAAGAAGGGGTGTAGCAACCCTGACCTGAAAAGAGCATGTGACCAGAGGTAGAGGTCTGTGATGTCTTTCCTACCATCAGGGCGTTGGCTTGCACGGTTACCCTATTGTAAGTCAAGGTCAGCAGAGGAGTTAAGGACAAGGGAAATCCTCTAAGGGGAGGGTAATGACAAATCTCATTTATGGCCTTGAGACTGGCCGTGACTAATTGATTCTAACTCTCCTGTTCCCCCTAGAAGGCAGCAAGGACTTCTTCCAGAAGGCATGAGGCAAGTTCACCTGAGGAGTACAGTGGTTGAACAGCAGTGGATGCTCTTGTGCCATTTAGATCCTTCCCGTCCCTACCCCCACTTCAGGATTAAACACTCGTTATTCTTAGCTACTCAAAGTGTTGGCAGCTAACAGTACTCAGCTGAGTCTTAATCTTGTGCTTGGTTGAAGAGAACTCTTAGCCCAAGGTCATGCTCACTGCCAGACCCAGCCTGGATTCGGTGATGGCTTGGTATCAGGAAAAAGGGGTGTCTAGGAGACTCAGTTGAGCATCTGATTCTTGATTTCAGCTCCGGTCGTGATCCCAGGGTTGTGGGATGGAGCCTTGCACTGGGCTCCAAGCTGAGCATGAAGCCTGCTTGACATTTTCCCTCTCTCTGTTCCTCTTCCCTCTGCCACCGCCCCCCCTTCATGCTCTCTGGATTGGGGGAGGGGAATACGAGGACTTTTGTTCTACCTCAGGATGACTTTGAAAGGCTATCCCAGGTACAGTGTTTTCTATGACTGGCTATAGGATTGGCTAAGGCTTTCACTGTGACTACATCGTAGCTCAGATTGAGCCCCTTGGCTCAATCCTGCCTCCTTTTCCTCCCCAAGAGTGTTCTAGAGAGCACTCCCCAAGAAACTTTGTGTGTGCAAATATGCATCTCAACCTGCTTTCTTGAGAAGCTAATCTGCAACAAGTGTGTTCTGTTTTATATGCTCCTAGATGTCCTATGATACTTAAGAAACCCCTTAAGCTCAAGTGTCAGTATAAACGTGTTTTTCATGTAGGTAACTTTTCATGTAGCTAACCATGACTTTTGCTCTGTCACATATGAGGAAGTAATCCTTCGAGTGGCCATTTCTAATGAAGGTTAAAATGAAATTCTATAACCTCCAACTCCCAACCATTTCAGAAATGGGTAGCATGCAATGATAAACTTTGAGGGCAAACCAGAAATAGAACATACAGGGGATCCTGATGCTGAAAACCAAGGCCTATAAGGGCACTTCATTTTCACTAAAGTACTGTCTCAGGGTACCCTCTAATTGCCTTCTAAGAAACAGTGCATCATGTGGCTCAGTATGCTTACCTTAATTTCTACCATCCCTTTTGACATTTTTTCCTACCAGATTGCCCATGCAAATCTGGGGACTCAGACATGGCCTTATCTTGCCTCTGTGCTACCAATTTCAGCACAAATGCTATAGACACTTCCATGCACTCCCCACAGACATGAGACTCCTTATTCTCATCAGCCCCCTCTTATGCCATCTCTTGGCCCTTTTCCATAGATTAAGAAACAGTAACAGACTTAGTTCCATTTAGAAAAATACTTTGTGTAAGCTTCTGTGTATTATGAATGTGCAGAGTTTGTTGTATTGAAGAGGTAATCAAAGTCCTGATCAGTCAAGATGACAGATTCCTGGCCTCTATCCAGAAGTACTGATTGAGAATCTGAGGGTTGAGTCCAAGATTCAAGTTGAAGTTCCTCACGTTTGTGTGTGCACATGAGATCGAAGAACTATGACTTTAAACATGGCTACTGAGGTCTCTGCTCGATTAGCCTTATGGTCAACTAATGCTTGAACTGAGGTTTCCTTAAATGCCCTAAACCAACAAGTCTGCTATCCTTTGCTGAGGAGCTGTGTGTATACTTTGAAGCGTGTCTTCAGTGCTCTGGGAGACAGTTCAAAGCTCTACCTTTTGCTTTCACTCTTATACAGCATCTCAAGGTCAGCCAGAAGCAAGAGATTCTCAGACCTTCTCAGGTTTTTGCTGAGCAAGCACACAACTCTGGGACCATACACAGCTCTACATGTGTGTGGCCTTCTAGAGTCCCAGGAATAGGTTGGAGTTTTTCCAAACCCCTTCTGGACCCGTCATCCCCCAGCTTGTCCTTTTATGTTTGTTGGTCAGCTTTTTGTTTACCCCAGCTGTGTTAATACCACCTCGAGCCATGCGGCTGAGAGTTACTCGACAAACGCCTTGGGGAAAGGGCAGTTTGGTGGAGAGTGAGCCCTGCGTCAGGTCAGCTGAAGACAAGGTCTGTGAAGATTCCCAGGGAATTGGCAGACAGGCAAGATAAGGACTGTTCTCTGCAAGTCCAGCTTTTAGCGTAGCACCGAACTCCTTTCTGGCCTCCAAGGGCTAGGCTTCTATTCCTGATAACTACCATGATTGTGAGGCTGTTACTTTTCAAGGCTACCATGATCTGGGGGGAGGGGTATGGGTATAAGGCAAGTTAAAACACCACTAAGTGACATTCTTCCCCAAATTCTGTTCTGGAAAAAAGTCTCCACAAACTGTTGCAAGCCTTTGGCTACCTTTCAGAGTTCTTAAAGCATTGACTTGTTTTCATTTTGTTTTTACAATGTTTCTACTAGCATTCTTGTTACTTTTGTGGAAGAGCAGATTTTCGGAAGTCTTCACTGTTCTGACGCTGTTCTCCTGGGAAATTTGAAAAGACCCAAATAAATGGAGATCTATCCTATGTTCGTGAATTGAAAGACTCCTTGTTTGAGTTCTCCACAAATCTATAGATTCCATGAAATCCTAATCCTAAATCCACCAGGATTTTTTCGTTGTTGTTGATACTAAGATTTTAAAATGCATATGAAAATGCACAGGACCTAAACTATCCAATCTTGAAGGACAAAGTTGGAGGACCCAAGCAGGGTTCAAGGCTTACTACAAAGATACGTAATCAAGATAGCATAGTACAGGCATAAGGATCAACAAATAGGTCCATGGAAATGAAATAGATTGCAGAAATAAACCCACGCTTAATAGTAACGTGACTTTACACAAAGGCCCCATGGTGGAAAAGACCATCTTTTCAACAAACGGTGCAAGAATTTTTAGACATTCACTTAGAAATGGAGGCTCAGAGTTTGTGTTTTTCCCCCTATCTCCTACCATAAAGAAAACTTCAGATCGATTTACACCACTAAACTTGACTAAAACTATAAGCCTTCTAGAAGACATAAGACACTATATTGTTTTGGAGGTAAGCACTTAAGGATAGTTCTTACTGCATTCTGTGGTCCTGTTTTTAAGAAGTATCATAAAAAATGAATAAATGAGAATATGTCAACACTAATATCTTTTGAGGAAAATGTTTTTAAGAAAACCATTTCTCCTGGCTTATTCCTTACTTGAGTCCTTTGTCAGACAGGTTTTCTGAGTGTCTGGAATAAAGAATTCCCAAACTCAGGGTGCCTGGGTGGCTCAGTTGGTTAAGCATCCAGTTTCAGCTCGGGTCATGATCTCACAGTTTGTGAGTTCAAGCCCTGCCTTGGGCTCTGTGCTGTGACAGCTCAGAGCCTGGAGCCTGCTTTGGATTCTGGGTCTCCCTTTCTCTCTGTCCCTAACCCATTCTCATCCTCTGTCACTCTCAAAAATAAACATTAAAGAAAATTATAAAAAAATTTCCAAACTCCCTAAGACTCCATAAAAACTCAGCAAAACATTCTAATAGAAACTTGACAAATAAAACCACAAAAATAGCCAATGAGCACATCAAAAAAAAAAAATCTGTCACAATGGAAACAAATGAAGTCAGAGACAGGTCTTCAGGGTTTTTCACTGTATGTATTTCCAGTGCCTTGCACTATATGTAAATTTTAACTGAAAATACTAAACTTACATAAGGTATTCATGGGTAAAACATCTGATTCTGAAAGTTGAGTGCATTAAAAATGTTGAATTAACAGTAGATAAATGAAAATAACTAGAATTTTAAGTCGTGGACAGGAGTGTTTGCAGTGTCATTCTTTCAGCTTGTCTTTATCAATCTTATAATAAAATGTTGGGGAAAATTCTAATGAAACCAAAGAACTAAAATAAAGCCTGGATTTCTTATCTGTGACTGTTCATAGGGCCACAGTTGGGTTTTGGGTTATCGTGTTTCTATCCATTCTGTGTTATTGAAAATCCATGTTGCACCCCCTTCCTGGACTTGATCAGATATAGGTGCTACTCCAGATGGGTTCAATCATCTGTCCCCTGAGTCCTGGAATTTGTCTCCAAGGACAGTAACAGTGACAGCTTTGCCTATCTATGATTGCAACACTCTGGCCGGCACAGCCATTGCCTCACCTTCCATCATTGGTGTGTTCCTTTTCTGCCCAAGCAAGGAATGGCAGGTCTTCTGCAAGACTTTGATCACCTTCAAGGGTGGTGGGGTGCGGGTTGCAGAATAGCTATGTCTGACTAGATGGTGACCACACAGAATGTGGTTTCCCCAGTGTCTTAACGGAGAGGTTAGATTATCCAGACTTGGAAATAGGACAAGAGTTAGTACCTCACAGGCACACTTTAAAGATGAATCACTTCTATTTCTCTCCCACAATGCTTCAGTCAAACTCAGGGGATCCATATGCCTCTCTTAGGACCTCTCTTAAGATTAAGCAACCTGTAAAGCTTTCTTGAAGCCATGCCAGCTCAGTAATACCCCACCTATAATTGCTTTTTTTCCTTTTTCCAGCTGCTTGCTTTCTTTCCAGTCTTGATTGTTCTTTCAATGATGGGTTAGCTTATGCTCTCTAGAAAAGAGCCTAAGGCAAATCTTAAGTGCTCCTATTTGCTTATTCTGCAGTGTCTTCGTTTTTTGTTGACTCACCTAGTGGTCTTCAAAGTCTATATAGTTCTCTAGAACCATGAATGGAGTTTCTAACAAGGCAACAAAATGTACCATAATTATACTAAAACAACAATTTCAATCACTCAAAGGAATATTGTGTAATAAAAATACTTAATGTTTAGAACATGTGATCAAATTATAGCACCAAAATTTTGCATTTTTATTGGATATACTCATATGTTGAAAACAGATGGTTTTCAGATGAAAACCAGAAATGGTTTGCTTGATAATCTTAAAGATGTGTACAAGATTGCTTTCAGCAACATGTGTATACAATAGCCAAAAGCAGAAACAATCCAAAAGTAAAGTAATAAATCTTGTAGGTCATAAAACCAGTAGTGCCAGACAAAATACAGGATGCCCAGTTAAGTTTTCAGGTAGATTTTTTGTGTGTGAAAATTTTTTCAATCTTTATTTTTGAGACAGCAAGACAGAGTGTGAGCAGTGGAGCAACAGAGAGACACAGAATTGGAAGCAGGCTCCAGGCTCTGAGCTGTCAGCACAGAGCCCAATGTGGAGCTCGAACTCATGAACCATGAGATCCTGACCTAAGCCAAAGTTGGACGCTTAACCAACTGAGCCACCCAGTCACCCCTTACAAGCAATCCTATTTTTGTGTATAAACACTGCAAATAGTGCATGGGACATACTAAAAACTTGATCTGAAGTTCAAATCTAACTGGATATCACACACATTCATTTGCTGAATCTGAACATACTGGAATATTATACAACAATTAAAATCAATGAACTCTAGCCACATGATCAATATGAACTACTCAATGTTGAGCAAAAATGTCTGTACACAAAACTTAAACTCAGGCGGAGCTCAACAATAGTTGAGGAAATTAAGATAGTGGTTAGACGGTGGGGAAGAAGATGCTAGTGATCTAAGAGGGGTCGCTGAGAGGGAATCTTCTAGACTGCTAATGTCTCTTGAACTATGGGGGTGGAGTGGGGTTGGGAATGTTCACAGACCTTGACGTTGCTTTAATTCACTTGTTATGCCCAGAATTCATGATCCCCAAAGACCACCAGGGAGCCGAGTCCAATGCAAAAGCAAAGAGTCTTTATTTGAGCTAGCTCAAGCTCAATCCCCTACCTGCACCGACACAGCGGTGAGATGCCAGAGAGACAGAGTGAGTTTCAAAAGCACAAAGGTTTTATAGGAGTCTAGGGGTAGTCAGGGAGGTAATGGCTGTGGTCTTAGCTGATTGGCTGTGGAAGGGTCAGAGTCCCGTTACAGCGCATTCGACCCACCTGATATTGGTAACTGTTAACTCTGCTTGTCATTGCTCATGCTGCCGGGAGTCCCCACGCCCCCCAAAACATTACCTGGCAGATCATAGACACCAGCTCAGGGACCGCATGGGGGCCGTCCAACTAATGGTCCTCCGTGCTCAGTACAAGCCCCTAATAACAGAAGAGGACAAAATAGAAATGCAGCCAGTCCCATAATTGGGTCCGCAAACCACATGACAAGGGGGGAATGAAAGAGCAGACCTAGGCTGGCTGACTCCATCTTGTTAGGCCAGCCAGCAGCCACTGGGTCTAGCTTCTTGGACAGGTAAGCCACCGGGCAGTTCCAGGGGCCTAAGGCTTGAGTTAGAACCCCCTTTGCTATTCCCTTGTGTTCATCTACAAAGAGGTGGAAGGGCCTCGTGATATCTGGTAGGCCCAGGGCTGGGGTACTTAGAAGGGCCTTTTTTAACTGATTAAAGGCAGTTTCTTCTTTTTTCAGTCCATTCAAATATTTTCCCCTCTTTGGTAGCTTCATATAGGGGCCTGGTGATCTCAGCAAAACCCGGAACGCAGAGGTGGCAGTAGCCGGCCGATCCTGGGAATTCCCTTACTTCCCTTCGGGAGGTGGGAGTAGGGATCTTTGAGACAGTTTCCTTTCTGGCATCTGATGAATGCCGCTGTCTGCCCTCCAGGATATATCCCAGGTAAATTACCCTCTCCTTGCATATCTGAGCCGCCTTCGTGGATGCCCGGTACCCCAAGGCCCCCAGGGTAGCCAGCAGGTCCTGGGTCCCTCACTTGCAGTCCTGGGCCATGTTGGCAGCAATCAGGATGTCATCTACGTACTCTAGGAGGGTGAGGCCAGGGTGCTCCTTTCTGTACTCACCCAGGTTGTCGTGTAGTGCCTCGTCGAAGATGGTGGGCGAATTTAGAATCCCTGAGGCAGCCGTGTCCAGGTGAGTTGTCTGCTATAGCCCTCCTCTGGATCATGCCACTCAAAGGCGAACAAGGGTTGGCTTTGGGGTGCCAGCGGCAGACTGAAGAAGGCATCCTTTAAATCTAGTACATTATACCAGACCCTGGGGGGCGCCAAGGAGCTCAAAAGAGTATATGGGTTGAGAACAGTTGGGTGTATGTCCATGACCCTCTTATTTACTTCCCGGAGGTCTTGTACCAGTCGATAGTCATTTGTGTGAGGCTTTTTGACCCACAGTAGGGGGGTGTTCCAGGCAGACTGGCAAGGAACTAGTACCCCTAGGCTTCGTAGTCTCCGGATGTGTGGCTGGATCCCCTTCCGGGCCTCCTGAGACATGGGGTGGTGTTTGATGCTTACCGGACCTTCTCCTGGCTTGAGTTCTACCAGGACCAGGGTCCTGTGAGCTGCTAGTCCTACCCCCCCCCCCCCCCCCGTCTCTGCCCAAACCGAGGGGAATTCTTGTAACCATCTGTCTATATAATCCTCTCTCGGGAGCGCCTCCTGGTGGAGGCGGTATTCATCCTCTAGTTTCATGGTCAGGACCTGGATGGGGTGGCCCTTGCCACTGGTGACCTGAGGCCCCCCTTGTCTGAAAGTTATCTGAGCTCCAATCTTGGTCAGTAAGCCCCATCTTAACAGCAGGTAGGGGCATTTCAGTATTACCATAAAGGAGTGGGATACCCGGCCCATCCCCAAATCTACCGTTCTTCAGCTAGTCCATGAATACTGGTTCATACCAGTTGCCCCTTGTACCCAGGACTTCTTGCTGGCTAGTTTTCCTTGTGGGGTGTGGAGGACCGAATGTTGTGCTCTGGTGTTGACAAGGAAGTCACCAGGGGTCCCCTCCACTTTAAGAGTTACCCTGGGCTCGGGGAGAGGGTCTGAACCCCAACTCCCCTAATCAGTTCATCTAGCTCTAAGACTTTTACTCGATCAGTCTTGCTTCCCTTCCTGCCGGCCTTTTTTAGACAATCACGGGCCCCATGCCCTATCTCCTTGCAGTATGCGCACTGATTTTTCTGCAGCCTCTGCTTCCCCCCCCCCCCTTGGTGGTTCCTTTACCTCCTCTTGAGTTGTCCGCCAGCTGCCGGAGATGGCAGTCTCGTTCCAAGGGGGAGTCAGCAGTGGTAGCTAGTAGTATTCTGGCCAGGCCTTGAGTCTGCTTACTGCTGGTAGCTGCCATGGCGTGAGCCTGCTTGTCCTCAGGAGGCTCCCAGTTATTGTATACCTTTTCAGCTACCACCAGTAAGTCCTGCAGACTTTTTTTCTCCTAGCCTATGTATTTTCTGTAATTTTTTCCTAATGTCTATGGCCGATTGGTTTACAAAGGCCATGACAATAGCTGCTTTGCTTTCTGGAGCCTCTGGATCCATG
Source organism: Panthera onca (assembly GCF_046562875.1). Classification (NCBI taxonomy): domain Eukaryota; kingdom Metazoa; phylum Chordata; class Mammalia; order Carnivora; family Felidae; genus Panthera; species Panthera onca. The sequence goes on from NC_138346.1 coordinate 176,564,527, forward strand.
GGGATATAGGTATGGAATGCCTCCATGATCCATTCTAAAAAAGGCAGCCGGAGATTCATCTTTTCCCTGTTGTACATTTCCTACCTTGGCCAAATTGGTTGGCTTTCTATCAGCCATCTGGAGACACCCCCCCCCCCCATTAGAGTCTGGCGGTAGACCCGGAGCCTCTCCTTACCTTCTGCCATGTTGAAATCCCACTGGGGCCGAGTTAAGGGGAAGGAGGCATCTATCTGAGCCTGGTTGGTGGTGGGATTCCCGTCTGCTCCCGGAACTAGTTTTCGAGCCTCATTGAGGATTCTTTCCTCTTTCCTCAGTCTTGAACAGGACCTGCAAAAGCTGCTGGCAATCGTCCCACATGGGCTGATGGGTAAAAAGAACAGAGTCTAATAAATCAATAAGCCCTGCCGGTTTCTCGGAAAACTTAGGATTCTGAGCTTTCCAATTGTAGAGGTCACTAGTGGCGAAAGGCCAATAGTGATGGGGCTGATTCCCCTCTGTGTCTGGGGGTCCGGTGGCTCACAGGGGCAGAATAGTGGAGTTGGTGGCAGAGGCGGATTGCTCCCTCTGAGCCCTTTGGTAAAGGGCGGGCTTCCCACTGGAGCGTTTCTGCCTCCCGCTCTTGGAACAGCGTCTGCCTCCCCCGAGGGGGAGGATGGTGTTCTTCCAGCATCCTAGGGGGGTTATACGGGGGAGGAAAAATTAATTCTTCTTCAGTTCCCCCTTGTAGGACAGGGTAGAGGGTTGCTGAAGGCTGGGTAAGACTTTTCTTGTTTTTCTTCTGTCCCCTGCAAAGCAAGAATGGGTTTCAGATCCAGAGGGCGTGGGGCTAGGAAGGGCTTAAGCCAAATGATAATGTAAGGGAGCTGATCAGGATGGCCTGTTTAGGCAGAGAGATGACACCCCTGACTCAGTGGATGGTAGGGAGGTCGAAGTTACCCTCTGGCAGTCATCCGACATTGAAAGCTGGCCACTTGCTAGAACAAAAAACCTGCCACCAACCCTTTTGGACTTCAACACTGAGGTTGTTAGCTCTTTCCCTGACATCCTTAAAGTGATCAATCATAATACTTAGAGGAGTAGTCTGTGTCTGTCCCATAACGTCTGTCCAGTAAGTCCACAGAACAAAACAGAAACACAGAAACAAAGGGCCCCTAGAAACAGTCTTCCAACTCCGTCGAAGCAAAACTGAAAGCTAGACGATGGCCTCACGCCGACTGGCGGGAGCAACCCACCTTGTCTCAGACCTTTGAGGGGATTTCACATCCCTCCAGAAGGGAGGATCGGAACGTCTTCTGAAACTCCTGGCCCATGGTCCTCCAGTGCGTCCACTTAGACTGTGCTGGCACTACCAGAATTTCAGAAATGAGCTCACACAGAAGAGACAGGGAATGAACAGACACTAACAGTGGCCAGTCAGGCTCTCTGGGTCGGGGGTCCCTTGGGGGTCTTGGGGATCCTGGACGAGCCCCCAAATGTTATGCCCAGAATTCGTGATCCCCAAAGACCACCAGGGAGCCAAGTCCAATGCAAGAGCAAAGAGTCTTTATTCAAGCTAGCTCGAGCTCAATCCCCTACCTGTACTGATGCAGTGGTGAGATGCCGGAGAGAGAGTGGGTTTCAAAAGTACAAAGGTTTTATAGGGATCTAGGGGTGGTTGGTGAGGTAATGGTCATGGCCTTAGCCGATTGGGTCAGAGTCCCTTTGCGCATGTCTCTGGGTGTGGTTTGAACGGGAAGTTTGGGTGAGCAGGAAGTTACTCAAGGGGAGGAGGCGTGGTCTGAAGTTTGAGCGGGAATTTCTTTCTGTGGCCATGTCAGGGACATAGTCACTCAAGATGGAGGATACAGAACAAGAGGGAGGACACAGAACAAGATGGAGTCAGCCAGCCTAGGTCTGCTCTTTCATTTAGAATCTGAGAATTGGACTCTTCAGTAATCAGAAAATGCTGAGGCAACGTTGTATGCTGCGTTTCTCTTTGGATGGAGGAAAAAAAAAACCTTTGCCCCGAAGGTTGGCTGTGAACTTTCAGAATTAGAGGAGAAAATGTCCATATGAAGGTGATCTCATTATTAACCAACCTGTTTTTTTTTCTCTCCCAATCCCCGCCCCCCCCCAGGAGCTTGCCTCTTTTCCATTGAAGTTTTGGGTGATGGGGGGGGGGGGGGTCTAAAGCCAACGACCAAGAAAGAATTCTTGAAGACCTCATTGGTGCAAAAAGGTGGTTTTACTAAAGCATGGGGGCAGGATCCATGTGCAGGAAGAGGTGCGTGGGGGTGGGGGTGGTGGTGACTGTTGGATGGAGTCCAGAGATAAAGTCAAGGAAATTTACAAAGAGACCTCCATATGGTAAAGACTTATTGGAGACCTAGTTATTGTCAAGCTAAGGTTGTTTTTCCCTCTAGCAAAACATTAACATTAATATGGTAGGGAGTTGCTGGACTTCAGGCTATTGATAGGATTGCCTTTTTTATGTAGCTTACTAAGGTATTTATGAACTTATGAAGACTCTACCAATTTAGCCATTTGTTTTCTGTCCTTGTCTTTGGACAGCCAGGAATGCCTGAGGAATGTCCTATATCCCACCCTGGGGAGGGGGGGTGGGTAATGCTAGTTTGTGCTTGGCCCTCAGCTTGCTTTTAAGCCCCCTCCTCATCCATGACTCAATTTTGAGTATTGGGAGGGGGGGTGGGGGACATTTCTTCCTGGTGGGCTACATAAGTATTCAAAATGGCAAGGATCTCTTGGCAGATTTGTCAAAAATGGGTTTAGAAACATGAACAACTGGTCCCAGTGCAGCTTGAGAGATGCTGGAACTTTGTTTTGCTCAGGTTTGATTCCAGGTCTGACAGCCATCACCTTGAGCAAGTTAGCCCCCAAACTCATCTTCAGAATCGTTCCTGACTCAGCCTAAGGAGTGACTATGTTTGACCTAGTACCTAACACAGAGAAAGCCCTCAATGATCCTGATGTAGGCACTATTGCCCTAATGGAGTCTTGAGAGAAGGATTCGTTCTCTAGCCTTAAACTTTCCACGGACCTAGGTTTGCATGCATGGCAGCATGCCGGGGATTAATTTACTTGCAATTTCTTCCCTTCTTGATTTTTTAGCAATAAAATACTCCATAAAAATGGGAGGTGGATGAAATTAAGTTAAGAGGGTTCCTTCCCCAAGCTCTCTGATTCATTCCCAGAACAATCGTTTGAGAAGAGCTTTGTAAACTAGACCAGGGGCTTTGTAAATGTCCTGGGGCAGGACTGTGAAATGCTTCAGCTAAGGGATACTGATCTTATAAAAGATCTGCTCCGCCCACACCTAATCAAAAGAGCTGATTTCATTATAAGGCTGTGTCATTTGGCTGCCCTCCAGGGTCTCTGAACATTCTGGGAAGAAGGGAATGGAAGATGTGCTTTATTGCATTGCTCAAGCTCCCATGAAACAGCAAAAGGGCAGAAACAGCAGTCTGAGATGTTGGCAATAATTGCTGTTTAATTGTAGATCTGTTGTGTCAAAACCGTACAGAAGGCATATGATGGGGCCTCATCTACGGCAAATGGTGTCACTGTGCGTATTGGCGGAATGTGTCGTCTGTGTGTATCCTTGCAAATTACATTTTTCAGTGTAAGCAGTAATCCTGCCAAACAATTACAATGTTTACCGAATGTGATGCAATCCATCTGTTGAAAAGGCTTTTCTGTATTTAGGCTGATAAAAACATAAAACAGTTGAAGACTTAACAAAACCCATGGATCTTGATTTTTGGGGAGAGTGTCATGTTCTTTCTAGTCTGCACAATGGCAGCTGATGGTGAAAGGTGTCCAAGCCTTGCTGGGCTCTGACGAATTCTGTGGGAGGGGGAGATGGCAACACTATCCAGGCTCAACTGCCTTTGCTAATCTACCTTCCTGCTAAGAATGGACACCAACGAAAGGTCTAGAGCAATGCAAAGTATTGAAAGTACATGTTCTCCTCCCTCTGTTGCCAGTTCCTGCCTTACGGTTAAACTTGACACGGTGCTGATAGTGACTCAAAGCACGTTGGTTGAAGAGCCTTTCTACCGTGAGAGGTTGACTTTACGATGGGGGTGAGCTCAAAGGCCATGAACCATAGGTACTTTATGTGAGAAATGAGCCTGCTGCCGCAGTCAGAGGAGGATACAAGAGACTTGGAGCACAGTGAAACAAGGCTTTCATCAAGGTTTTGCAAGAGCAGGTGTCTGATGGACGGGCACAATCTGGGCAGTCAGAGCAGCTGATTTTGTTTTTTCTCCTAGCATGCAGGTCCTTCTCCTGGTTCCTCATTGGCTGAGGATTACAGAGGTTGCAGCCTTACCAGCCTCTCCCCGCCCCCCCCCCCCCCACCCAACGTGTCACCTATGCCCATATAAGGCAAAAAGTAGTCTGATGAGAACAAACATATTCCCTGAGGTGAGGCAGAGACTTTCAGTCCCTCCTCCTCTTATTCTATGGTGCATGCTCACTGCAAAGCCCATGAAAAGCCCTGTCTGAGAGGGGAAGAAGAACCAGCAAGTGAAGTGTCTAAAGGCTTGGGACTCCTTTGTAGGCAGGGGGATGGTGGTTTGCACCTATTTCTAGTAGGTTGTAGATCTCCTGCTAAGTGGACAGCACAGCTTTTTTATCTATTTCTGAAAATGACTCCTCTCCCTTCTCACACTTCACAAATACTTTTTCCGAGACTTCGTTTGGGTTCCCCCAGATATAGACCCTGAGACAAAGATTTGATACAAGAGGTTTATTTGGGAGGAGCAGCAAACACAGGGGAATGAAGAAGAGACAGAGGGAATATGGGTAGTAAGTGAACGTATTAAGCTAGCTACCACCATTGGTGGCTGGAGCTTACTCTCTGAATGATCTAGTATACATCCCTCAGGATTCTCCCCACTGAGTCAAGAGAGCTGAGGCATTTATGTCCACATTCTCAGGCAGCCTTGGTTAAGCTCTGCTGCCGGGTGCTGGTCCTCAACAGCTAACCTACCACGTGTGCGGCAGCAAAGCAGCCTTCTGGAAGTGTGCCTAGAAGATGCTGGGAGCTGACTGGAACATAATAAAACTGTAAACTCTGAGCGATAAAGGCAGTACTGATGATGTCTGCCTTAGTCTGTTCCCATTTCTTTTAGAGGAAATATCAATCAATACTACTCCTATGACAAGATTTGTACTTGAGGGTCATACGGGCAGGGAAACCTAGCTTCAAGTCGGGGCGGGACCAAGAGGACTTGAAGTGTTGGTATGGCAAGCAACCTTCTCTGGTGGTCTGCTTTGGTAAAGCCCATGGGAGGGAGCAGTCTGAGCCTACAATGGGGGAGGTACAACCTACTCCCTTGAAGCTAGGACTTTGTGTTCCCACTAGTTCATATGGCTCTTGTGAGTTTCTCCCTTAAGATCATATAACTGCTAAGTGGTGAAGCGAAGTTTCAAACACCAGTCCATCTGCTATTAAAACCCGTGGTATGATTATTGTACATGAAACACCATCCCCTAAGGCAGTGGTTCCCAACCATGATAGGGATGACAGCTGTGCTCCCCAGGAAACATTTGGCAATGACTGGAGATAGTTCTGTTATCACAACTTGGCCATTACTGGCATCTGGTGAGTAGAGGCCTGGGATGTTGCCTAATCCTGCACAATGAACAGGAGAGTGCCTTTAATAAAGAATTATCTGGCCAAAATGTCAGTAATGTGTGAGGTTGAGAAAGCTTTCCCTAAAGGTTAAAGGTCTGGCCCTCCTGCCTACTGAGAGTATTATTAGGGAGCCCAAAGTCCCTCTGGTCCTCTCTCATGAAAAGGAGAGGTATGAATTCTTAATACGTGGGTCTTGGAGCACCTGGGTGGCTTAGTCTGACTTTGGTTCAGGTCATGATCTTGCAGTTCCTAGGTTCAAGTCCCACATCGGGCTCTGCACTGACTGCTGGGAGCCTGGAGCCCGCTTCAGAGTCTGTCTGTCTTTCTCTCTGATTCCCCAACCCTACTTGGAGAATCTTCATTACACAATGTTTTCTAGAACTGGTAAAAACTGTTGATCGTTTTAGATATGTAATATGCTTTAAGTGACTCCAAATAGAAGCTGCTATCGTGACTGCGTGTGCTGATTTCGTCAGTAGTACCAGCTTTGGCAGAGAAGTCAGATCGTTCAGAATATAATCAGATCGGGAAGTTGATAGAGGCGGATGTTGTAGGCAGGGATATGGAAACATTTGGTGGCTATAAGCTTTAATGCCCTGTCCTGATGAATGGTTTTGTGACTACAGTAGACTGTGGGACTTCAGTTACTGTATAAAATCTTAGTTAATGCTGTCTATAAAATGCTGGGAATAGGGTGTTTATCACAGCAAGCTTGTTGGATTTATTTCTGTATTCTCAAAGCACAGCCTAGTGTTAGTCACAGGATTTAACAAATGTTGACTACATGGACTGAAGTTGCAGTGAAAGAGCTTTTCTTTTTTTTTTTTTTTTTTTTTTCTTATTTTTTTTAATGTTTGTTTCTAAGAGCAAGAGAAAGCCTAAGTGGTGAAGGGGCAGAGAGAGGCAGACCTAGAATCCAAGGCAGGCTGAGCTGTCATCACAAAGCCTGACACGGGGCTCTAACTCATGGACCACAAGATCATGACCTGAGCCGGAGTTGACACTTAAGCAACTGAGCCACACAGGTGCCCTGTGGAAGAACTTTTCTAATGGGACAGTTGGGTAGATGGCCTGGACTAGGCAATTGGAATGGGGCACCTACAAGCATAGTGACCGTGACAATCTTCTCAAGCTCGTCCAAACCTTCGTGAGAGTTAGAAGATAAAGTGCAGTCAGCTTAGACTCACTCAGATCTTCTTTCCTGGGTCAGCATGTCTATCAATCACAGCCGATGTGAATGTGGGATGCTAAGAGTTCAGATGTATGTTTCTCCAGAAAGTTGCCCTTAGCTGATGAGCACCACTTCCTGTAGAAATGTCCCCAGGGGTGGCCCAAGACCAACAATTGACTGATGCTGGGATACAAAAGCACAGATCACTTGCCTTAGGGTAAGACAGTTCTAGGGTGCATTGATGTTCTAGAACTCCCTTAGCATGCTGAAATAGACTTGAGCTGAAACCCCATCTCTCTTCCCTCCTTAGTGATTGCTACTGAAAGCACTCCTTCAAGTTACTCGTACAAGAATCCCAGAGCTTAGGAAACCTGACTTAAACCCTTGGCACCAGGAATGAGGCTCAAAATCTACATGTGTGGATGTCCTTGTCCAGAAGCTGCTGGCTTTGTAAAGTGGCTAAACAACCTCTTGAAGGCATAACTCAAGTGCCAGCTGGAGTTACCTGCAAGGAGGGGGGACTATCCTTTTGGATGCAGAATTTACCTTAAACCAATGGCTACTACGTGTTGCTGGCCTCCCACTAGTAAAACACTTCACATGGCTCTAGGAGCCAAGACGGGGGAAGTAGGGATGCTTTTCAAGGTGGGATGACTTTGATCCCTTCATATCCCCATGCTCTTGATAGAATGAAGTCTGAGCTACACCTCCAGGTAAAATCACATCTTTGAACTTGGGTCTTGTCTTCCTTCCCTCCCTCCTATGCATGGTTCTCTTTTGGGGCGGTTCCCTCACTTTGATGAGGATCTGGATCCACTTTGACAGATCTGTCTGGATCTACTTCTAAAGAATTTATCTCAGGGTTAAAACAAGACCTCTAAATCCAAAGAATACAGAGATGATTTCAAAGTCTGTCCACCATTTATAGACCTAGAAGACTCTGACCCTTGATTAGCCAGTTAAGGAAGTAGAGATGCTGTGAGAGAGCAAGTTATCCATAATCACCTAGAAGCAAAGCTGACCCTGAACCTGCAACCAACTCTAGAGGTGTCTTTACTTCCTGCTGCAGTATTTCCTGCTGCCTGCTCAGGCTATCTGTTAACACTTAAGGACTCAATAATTTCCTGCAGGGTCTCACCACCTTTTAGCTTCTCCCTCCTGGTCTGGCTGGTCAGGGAAGATAGCATATGACAATCACCAGTGGTGTCTTGGATGGGTCACAGGAAACTAGAACTGTTCCTCTAGAAAGGTCCTTTCAGCCCTAGACTGTCCACAGCTATGACCTAGTGTTTCTTCTTAGAGCTAGACCTGTCAGGCAGGTGCTTGAGCACCTAGTATTTCTAGCTGTCGCCCAGTTCCAAAGATGCTCTGGAGCATTTTTCATCACACACCTCGATCATTTCTTCAGGAAGTTGATTTGGTTTCATCTTCATTGAAGTCAGTCCTCTTAGAGGCCATAGCTCTAGAGCTAGTCAAGTGAGCTCATTTATATCTCTTGAAGTACCAAATCTATGGATTTACTTTGTTCCAGCCTTCTGAAAGGGACTTTAAAGGGCACCTGGGTGAGTCGGTCGGTTAAGCATCCAACTCTTGACTTTGGGCTTGGGTCGTGATCTCAAGGTTCATGGGATCGAGCCTTGCATTGGGCTTTGCACTCACAGTGCTGACTCTGCTTGGGATTCTCTCTCTCCCTCTCTGCCCCTCCCCCACTCATGCTCTTTCAAAATATTAAATGAAATGGACTTTGAGAGTCAGGGAAGTATTGAATAGATGGAGCAAGCACGGATGAGAAAGGTGGTTCCTCACTTGAGCAATTCTGCAGTAAGTCTGTGTGCTGATGTCCACTCTATTCCACAAGTTCAATGGCCAGGCCAGCTCTTAAGCCACATATGTCCGGTTTCAAAATCAAACGGACTGGACTTCATGTGCATGAGCTATTCTAGGCCTGGCAGACCTAATGAAAAGGCTTGAGGCACAGGAGAAGGTATTTGAAGGTATTTAAAAGATCAGTTTGGGGGCACCTGGGTGGCTCAGTCGGTTAAGTGTCTGACTTGGGCTCAGGTCATGAGCTCTTGGTCTGTGCGTTTGAGCCCCGTGTCAGGCCCTGTGCTGACAGCTCGGAGCCTGGAGCCTGCTTCGGATTCTGTGTCTCCCTCTGCCCCTCCCCACTCACCCTCAGTCTTGGTCTCTCAAACAAAAAAATAATCAACACTTAAAAGATCAGTTTGGCAGTGAATGTCAAGAAAGGATTTAAGGATGTTTTCTGCTCTCCAGTCAGAGATTTGTTATACCAGACAGAAATGGCATGACCCTTCTGCGATGCCCTGGATTCATTTCAGCTTGTTCTCCTCGTCTTGACCAACAACCATGAGACCCACTGGAAGCCAGCTAGTCACTTGCCCTGGAACCATCAGGGTTGCCATTCCTGAGCCAGGCTGACCAGCTGCATGCTTGGAGTTGTGGGCTCCTTCTGCCACTTCTAGTCAAGAGTGAGACCTCAGGGCATAGGCTCTTGCACCCCAAGCAGCCGAAAGGGGGGGAGGGACAGGTGATAAAACTCCCTCCCGCGAGGCAAATTTTGACCAGAAGGAAATAAGACATGGGAGATGGCTGGGGAGATTAAAAAAGAAAAAGAAAAAAGAAAAACGTCTTCCCTGTGATGAACTACTCTGGTTCAGTTTGTTCTCGTGCCTCTCTGGAGAAGTCCCGCCTGTTGTCCAAATGCATGTGCCAAGCAATACGCTACGTTGCTTCAGTTTACCACCAGGTGGGTGCTGGTATGATATTGTACCCCTTCACGTTGCTTCCGTTCTTTCTTGCCTCACTTCCCTTTTTCCTCATCCTTGCTAATTTGGCTGGGTATCCCTTAAATACATCATTTGCACATTAATCCTTCTCTCAGGATCTGCTTTCTGGAGAACACTGGCTCACTTTTGAGTCCTTGATATTTCCCGCTAATCGTTTGTCACTGCTTGATGGAGTGTCTTCCATGAAGACTGTGTTGACAACGATGCTACCTTCTCCCCTACCTCCTGAGCCAGCCACCCCTCTGTATGCCAGAACTTCGGATTTTCCTATCTCCCAGCACTTAATGTTTATCAGCTTTTGCATCTAATAAAAAATGAAATCTTCTAACCCCATTCACCCATCAGGTTGTCTCTAGTCATAAAAACTTAATTTCCTGTATGTTTTGTTGGCAGGAAATTTTGTATGTCATAGCTCGGGTCTCAAAAACGATTTCTAGAATAAATGTGGGGAAAGCATGAAAAGAATACAACCAGTTAGTTGTCTTGCTAGCTCCTGGAAACTTAGTCTGCCACATTAGGGAGCTGGAAGAGGTTCATTTCCCTAGGGCAGCTGGTTCATGTGTAGGGTGAAACGAACAGGTTCTGAGATGGGGATGATAGGGTGGCTCAGAGCATCAGCCAAGCGAGGCCCCAAGGGAGACGTTGTGTGTGGTTCCATAGAGATTAATGCTGCCCTTATAAGGTGGCAGAGCAAAGGGTTCCCAGACAATCCTATTCAGACTTTGGAGTGCTTTCTCTCCTGCAGGAGGTTAAACAGGGGCCCTTCAATGCTCATCGCCTCCAAGAAAGGTGATGTTTTAATGGGCTGTAATGAAGTGAAAACTCCCCCACGTACATGGGTCATCTGATTTCAAAATCGCCAAAACCCATGTTAGATCCTGAATGATGATTAGAATTAACTCCCAAAGACTAAACTAACCCAATTTTAAAACTGTTTCCAATAGGCTTATGTATACACCCAATTCCTAGTACAGTGGTCACTCAAATTTCCACGGGACGATTATATGCACGGTAAGGCTTATTCCTTTCCTTGGAAGGATTTACAATACACTGGCAGAGGTCAGCCCATCAGACAAGCAAAGGGGTTGTGGATATCTATGCATTAACCTTTCACCCCTGTCACAGACTTCTAGCCTTCACTTACACATGTACACTTCCCAGGAAAACTGTCTACGCCAGCTTGGTTCCTGGATATTTATTTTGCAAAATTAGGGTAATTAGTAAGGGGAAGAAGGGAGAGCTGTTAGAGGACCTGAGTAGAAATTTGCATTGGAGAGGACAGGCATTTTGTGGTGGAAGAGAAACTAACATATTCAGATGATAAGTTATAAAAATGGGAGATACTGAAGTCTAGGTTGGAGAATTTAGAAAGTCTAGGAAGGGAAAGCAGGCTGCTGGGCAACGGCTTTGCATGGGGGAGAAACGAGAAAAGAACTTAGAAGATGTGGCAACATCTCGCTTTTGCCTTTTTGAAACAGTTCTAAAAACTTGAAAAATCCATTTTCTTTGTTTTTTCTTTATTTTTTAAAAAATCCATTTTCTTTCAATGGGACCTTATTCTAAGGCTGGACCACTAGAAGTGTTAATTTGGTTTGGTGTATACTACATGTTAATCCTATCGAGGGAATTTGGAAACAGGACCACAGTTCTCTTGAAGTGATTTTAACAAGGATTCACTATCTCCAGAAAACCTGTAAAATAATGACAGGTACGTGTCGACACACGTTCTTTACGTCAGTTTTCTCTAAAATCAGCTAGTCATTTTTTAGCACTATATTTGAAATGACCACGTGCACTGAGACCATGAAGAAGTAATTTTTTTGGTGGATCTAATTTAAACAAGGTTCGTAGGACTTTTTGATGTGACTGTTTCAATGATTATTAGAATACACTGTAACTGCCCTTTGCTCCACGTGTCTTGTGATGTCTTGGGCCAAAAGCAGTATAATTTTAACTGGAGCTGATTCAGCAGAAACATTTGCTTAATCTTGTTAACATTCTCGCTAATGAACCATCCAATGATCATTACTACAAAACGGGGCCAAGATATCCAGGTGCCCCTCATCACAGGTCTGATTGTTGACATTTTCCGTTGACTCTAATCCCGTACAGCAACATGAACAGGCGAGGCTTGAATGTGGGAGCAATCTGCACATCATTTCGCTGGTCAGGGAGTTGTTCTGACAACCAATTCGGAGGGAGAAATTTTTGACTTAAAGGCCAATTAGTCCGGGAGTTCCTCTTTTTTTTTTTTTTTGCGCAGGTTTAGAAGATTTCTGTCAATTAACACTTGCACCAGAACATGAGCAAATAAGGCAGACCAGGCGGACATCTCCGCACTCCTAGATTCTGTAACGGTCCCTGGGGTTGGAAATCCTTGGTTATTTTTATTCCCAATATCGGGGAAGTACACGGCACAGAAGTGTTTAAAACAGAGTAGGAGTGGCAACATTTTAAAACTGCTTGGGAGGGCTGTGTTGGGGCGGAAACTGGAGATAAGGAATGGTGCACAGAACATTGCCTCTGCTGCTGCCCATAATCTGAATCTCTGAAGCCTTCACCCTCTTGGCAGAATATCTACCACCCCATGACTTGACCAGGTCTGCCCTGTTAATGCCTACTTATCCTTGAGGTTTCTTCTCGTTGGTCAGCCCTTCCTTGGAGAACTTGCAGCAGCCCAGATTAGATATGTCTATGCATAAACTTCTCTAGGATACTTAGCCCAGCCCCCGTTGTGTATGGAAGCCCTGTGAGGGCAGGTGTTCATCTCTGATTATATACTAGTGCCATGAAGAGTAAAGGCTCATGGGCTTGCTGGATCAATTTCTTCTTTGGGCCTTAATTCTCTACCTTTTTGAAGGAGGGTTTTTGGGGACTTGTAAAAGAACTACTTAAAACAGGAAAGACCTTCACTGGCCCTAGGGCATACCAACTTTGCCCCTTGAAGTTGGGGGCAATCGGGAATTTATGGAGCAGGAGTACTACAGACCCAAGCTTTGATTTCTCATGAGAGGATTTCAAACACCAATATTCTGGGTTTCAGTGGCTTTCCCCTAATGTCCAATTCTTAGGGCTGTTTTTGGAAATGCGGGCTCACACAAGCCACTTGGGCTTTAAAACATCTGTGCAGCTTGGGGCGCCTGGGTGGCTCAGTTGAGTGTCCCACTTCAGGTCACAATCTCATGGTTCGTGGGTTCGAGCCCTATGTCAGGCTCTGAGCTAGTAGCTCAGAACCTGGAGCCTGCTTCAGATTCTGTGTGTGTGTCTGTCTCTACCCCTCCCCCGTTGCACTCTCTCTCAAAAATAAAAAAAAAAATTTAAATCTGTGCAGGATGTTGCCTGGATGCTGATAGAAATGGATCTTTCTTTTAAACCCCAAACATACTCAAATGAACCTCAGATAAAAATCTCAAATGGCTGTTTTCTTCCTTTAAACTTTTTTTCCTTTTGGCATGTCAGTGACTAATAAATTGCAGCAAAGCCAGAGTTTATACTAGCTCATAGGTGATTACAGTGGACAAGTAGTTTTCCCCAAACCTAGGGCCTCTTGGAAAATGAAATAACCCACATATGGAAGAAATCAGGAGACAGAGGGGCCCCTACCTACCTGCATTCTCTTGCTGCTGAAATTGTGTTTTGATAAGATAAGAGGAAACAGGGCGAGAAAGAACTCAGACTCCTAGAAACTGAAAACTGAAGCTCATGTTGCTGTAAAAACCGCACCAAGGAGGTCCGCTGGGTCTGGGTGACTGTTGTAGCACTGACGAGCTTGGACCTAACCTAAGTTCTTCACCTCCATCCCGTTCCTGCCTCTTGCTACCCTTTATCCTCTGCCATCCTGTTATTCTAGAAACTGCATTTCAGACGTTCCAGGAGAATCTCCATTTCATCTGTTATTGTCCTGATGTTCGTGACTGCCCATATCCTTGTCAGACCAGCTGTTGTATCTTTGTCTTCAGCAGGGTCCTGGAATCACTCGTGGGATGGGTGTTGCAGACCCTGAGGTTGATGGAGGCCAGCAGCTAGTGGAAATGATTGAAGCCAGCCCGCTGTGATGGGGCAGTTACTCCTAAAGCCCCTAACCAGTCATTGCCAGGGAGAAGGCAGGCCCGATTTTTACAATCTTTCAGACTTTTCAATGCTGAACACAAGAGCTTCGTGTGAAACAGCTTATTAATGCAAAAATCCCTCACAACTAACCTGGCCTGAAAAAGAATGAGTATGGTAGAACAAAAACAAAAGCCCATTTGTCTGTAGGCTCATTGGGCCATAGCTTGCCGGATTCCTTTGATCTTTTCCTAAATTCTCCATGGTTTATCCAGTCGGTCCATGGATGTCCCCCATATACCATTTCATCGACTCTTGCAACACTTGAGAGCTGGTACTTGTCCTTTTCAATCAGGGCACAACGTTTAAGTGACTCAGAAAAGATCCAGGTTTGGAAAAATGTTTTCAGACCCCAATGTCGCTGTCATTTTTTCCTCTTCTACCATTATCCCTGAAACACCTAATGCATTCCACCCCATTTAAGAAAGTACCATGAGGGGCGCCTGGGTGGCTCAGTCGGTTAAGCGTCCGACTTCAGCTCTGGTCACGATCTCGCGGTCTGTGAGTTCGAGCCCCGCATCGGGCTCTGGGATGATGGCTCAGAGCCTGGAGCCTGCTTCCGATTCTGTGTCTCCCTCTCTCTCTGCCCCTCCCCCATTCATGCTCTCTCTCTGTCTCAAAAATAAATAAACGTTAAAAAAAAAAAAAGTACCATGAAAGAACAGAAAAAGAAATCTATATAAAAAGGAAAATAAAAATAGTAATAACTTAGCTATAAAAATCGGGTACTTGGGGTGAAAAGCATGAGTCAAGGCGCCTGGGTGATTCAATTAGTTAAGTGTCTGACTCTTGATTGATTTTTATTTTTTCCCCCCTCAGATCATGATCTCCTAGTTGATGATGCTGAGATCGAGCTCTGCATCAGGGGCTTGGGAATCCCATGCTGGGGACTCTCGACTCTCTCCCCCCCCCCCCCCCCCCCCGCCCCTCACCTGCTCACGTGCACATGCTCTTGCACTTTTTCTCTGAATAAGTAAATCAGTCGAAGGAAGGAAGGGACTAAGAAATACGATAGAAACTCCCAGTGGGCAAGTGGATAAATGACTTAATATTGAAGAAACTTGATGATACAAGGACATTTTTGTAAATCATTGTAGTTGACATAGAATGCCATATTAGGTGGACAACAGGGACTCAGCTTCTGTATACGTTAGGCTGTGCTCACAAGTGTAGCTGCCATCCGTCACCATACAATGCTATTACAGTGTCACTGACCATATTCCCCATGCTGTGCCCTTTGAGGAATAAGAACATTTAAATACTCGAGTTACTACTGATGCTATAATGTGAGACCCCCCTCTATCATTCAACCACTCCGTCAAAGTCTGGTGCTACACGGTTGGTATTGGTGGTATTGAGGGGTAAGACACGGGACGGTGCAGTGTAGAAAAGGGACCATATATATGGACAGCCAGGTATTGATAAAATGGTCTACTTTGTTAGAATCGGGACCTCCTTGCCACAGCCATCATGACCAGGAGAAACAGAAACCTTTCCAGAACACTCCCCCCCCCCCCCCCCCCCAGAATTCCAAGGAGATTAAAAGGGCAGTGAGACACAGTGTCGAGTGAAAATACTTGTGTATCTCAAAGAGCAGGGCAATTCATCATGGGTCTTCATTTTTCCTGGAAATATGTATAAGAAAAGGTCTCCATATGACAAGCAAAGCTAATGCAGCATCTGCATTCCCACTATACTTTGTTATAACCTGCATTGTTCTGTGACTATATAATCCTGGTGGAAGAGTGTGTACCCTCAGTCCCACGCCTCTAGTACGTGTTGTGACAGGCACAAAGATGCACCGTGATCAGTCAAAATTCTTAACATCCCACCCTCTCTGAGTTCATAGTGGTGTGTGTTGTCATTTCCATCAGTTTTGTTGATACTGAGTATTCCTTTGTAACGGAGTTTCCTTTTCCAGAAGGTACTAATTTTATTGCTTCCAAAGTAGTGAATTATTTTTCTGTGTGTATAGCATTTTAGGTTTCAATTTTCCTTGAGACCCTTTTGCAGACACCCAGTTGAGATACACACTGGGTAACGTCAACCCAAATTAATTTGCACAGTTTTGCTTGAGTGGGCTTTTTTTTTTTTTTCCCCTTGAAGTCACGCTCCATGAAAAATTCTAACCAGGTGAGCCTTGGTGAAGCCAGCTGTTCCTCCCGTGGTCTGTAGGGAGGAATCCTCAAGGCATGAGCTAAGGGGAGGCAGGTAATTGCCTGGCCTATTTGGGGTCTTGGTCTAATATTGACTTTTCATTACGAAGGCCAAATGTTTGTTTTCTTACGGGATCCGTTTCTCCCCCTTGGTTATTGACACAGTTGGAATATGAAACATGTTTACTTTTTTTTTTTTTTTTTTACATGGGGGTGAATGGGTAAGTTGACAGTCATACGTTCTGAGCATCTGCTCTGTCAACCCTGACCGCATGTCTGTCTCGTGAGTTTCTAACCGTATGTCCTGATCCATTTTAGATCTTGACACTCCACAAGCTAAAAACATATTGAAGACCTATTACCTATTCTGGAGAACACTTCAGAAATATACATCGATACTGTAGTTTGTGTTTATTGAACATGGAGGCTGGCAAGCAGGAGGGGCTCAATTTGTCAGGTGCTGGGAATACAGTAGGGATCAAAAAACCCTGCCTCCTATCCCCAAGGACTTCTATCTTGGGGTCAACAGGCACTAACCGGGTAAGTGCTGCCATTGCAATGGGCATGGGCTATTTCGACCCATAAATCCTGCTTGGAGTAATCTAGCCTCAAGAAATGGTCTGAAATGTAGAAATGGCTGATAGAGATGATTCACACGGTAGACTGTTTTATCGACAGACTGTTCACGCTGATAGGGTTCACACAGTGAATTACTTTTAACAGTGGGGTAAGTGTGGAAACAGTGAGAAAATTGTAATTAGCCAACTACAATAAAAATAACGGAAAGCACAAGGTGTTAGTTATTCTGAGCCAGGCAAAGTTCAAAACCCTTACTCTGAATTAACATAATAATTCTCTCAACCTTAGGAGGGTAATACGGTTTTCACCACCTGATGTAGAAGAAAACCAACACCAAAAAGTTAACTCGTCCAAGGTTACTTAACAGGCAGCGTCTAGAGTCTGCCTTATGTTACACCCATTAAAAATGTTCACATACTTTATAATGATAGGGAGACAGGCTTATGTGGTTGACATAGAGTTGGACACACACACTACGAGTCTGAGCCTGGGTTCTCCTAGAAAGCATAGCCTAAGATAAGGGCTTGCTAGCATGTAATTGGTTGGGGGAAGTTGTTTTGGGAAAGAGGGGTAGGGGAATGGGAGGTGTCCTACAGGAAATGTGGGAAAGCCAGTACAAGGATGCATTATGGAGCTTGTCTCCCCTGTGTGCAAGGCGGGGGCTCAGTCCCACTGGGACCCTCTGAGGAGCTGTGTAGAATGTGCTTTGGAATAGTTTGCAGAAAGAATGGGAGAGGGAAGGTTATGTTTACTGACTCCATTTCTCACCAGTCAAGGCTTACCCAAACAGGGGCTACCCTCTGTCTAGGGCAGCATGTATGTGAGTGTTGAGTGACTTTCCGTGGACATCATGTTCTGGGGTGTCTGGGAACACCTGGGCCAAGGAGAAAGACATGGGAGGTGTTGAAAGCCTATGTCTGGGTGAGGCTGGTAATGCGGCAATGGGTGAAAGGACAGGGGGGTTGGAAAACGGGTGGCAGAGAGGCACAGGTGCCAGAGACAGGCCATCCTTGACCCCTGTCATGCCCGATCGCTGTCTCTGCCTCCATTGCAAGGTTGCTCAGTGCAGTGTACTTCTATGGGCATGGCTCACTGTGGTCTCTGCCAGGGTTAACGTGGGTGGGGGATAGAACAAACTCCACTTGTACTACAGGTAGCCTCCAGGGTGTGGCTGATCATCACCACCTCCCTCCTCCATTACCCAATTCTCCCGAGCTCAGTCTGCACTTCATGCCAAGGGTGCTCACCTAGTCTAGTGACCCGCACCCTCATCACTGGAAGACCCAGGCCTGCCTCAGAAAGTGATCAGTGTCTCTTGTGAATGTTTCTGCACTGGAGATGATTTTGACCTAGAAGACCCACCGTGGAATGGCTCTAAACTGGAGCCTTCCCTCTGGGCTGGGGTTTGAGTGGGAGAGGTCCTTTCCTGACTCCTCAGGGACCCCACAGAAGTACAGCGGATGCTCTTGGTGTCATGTGCACAACCTTGAACCTCCCCATGTACCTCAGCAGGTTCCCCTTTTGCGCCTTGGAGCCTTAGTCATTTCGCTCTCAACAGGCTGTTGCTGATGCCCTTTGGCAGTTCCCGGGCATGGAATCTAAGAGCCATGCGTGTCGCCACAGTGGGCTAGGAAAGAATAGGAGCATTACTGCCATTGAATGATACACCTTTAAAAAAAAAGGCTCAAGTGGCATATTTTGTTATAGACACTTTACCACACACAATAAGATGTTGAAAAACACGTATACCCAACACACTGCTTACATGCCATTTTGGTTCCTTTTCTGCCTCCCATTTATGTAATACCTGCCTATATTTCTTAGGTGCTCACATACACACGAGACTACCGATGGTTCCTTCGAGGCATTGCTGAGATGAGTGACTTGGAAAAATATCTAGAAGTGGAAGAAATAAACTGTTTCTACAACAAGAAAAATCCGTGGAGAATTTAAGTCGTTTAAAGGAGAACACTAGGTGTGAAAAAGAGCACCTGACCTTCATGAACCTAAAAGATGTCTATAGTACTGGAATTTTTGCTTCCTTTCAGTGCTCCTATGAGTTGAAGCATTTTTAGGAATAGCTCAAAGGCTAAGAGAAAGCAAGTCCACGCACGCGATCCCTAGGGGCTTCAGACTGTACACCAGCCGTGATGTGTGCCCTTATCTTGCCTTCTGACCTGTGTGGACCTACAGGAGACTTGGTTCTCATGATCTTAGACTTGAATTTCTGAAGCTTCAGCTGTTCTTGCAAATGGGAGGGAAGGGGTGGCTTGCAGAGACCATCGGGAGAATGTGCAATTGCCCCTCGTCACTTGGGTCCCTTGAGGGCTTGCCCTGCTGGTGCCTGCCTCAAGCCCAAGTACTGTCCTATCACCTTCTGCCCTGAGGCTTTTGGGTTGTGGCTGACCTGCCATGGGACCAACTTCCTGACATCTTCAGTCGAGTAGTCTAGTAGTTCCAGAGTTGATGCTCCACGGGGCCATCCTTTTGAGGGGTGTGAGATGGGAGTAGATACACAAATCCTTTATTCTAGAAAGACCATTTGAAAATCTAGCAGCTTCATACAGCCTCTCTGAAAATGCCCCAAAGAGCAGGGAAATGATTTGTTGCCATGTTGTGGTAGCTCAGAATGCCCAATTGCCTTACCTCTGCTCCTTCCCTGCCTCACTCCTGCCTCACTCCTGCCTCCCTGGGATTCGACTTGTCAGCAAAATGTTAGCACCAACTTTTAACTTGGGCTGCTTTTCTAGAGGAACTGGGTCAAAACTCTACCCGTACATCTTTTGGGCTTTGTGTGTGACTTTAAGCAAATCACTAAAACTCATTTTACATTCAAGGTAAAGTGGAAGGTTTAACCAAGCTTAATGACTGAGTGAGATGGTTGCATAGGAGGGTTGAGTGTTGAATGTAAAAAGCGCCCGGCATATTTCCTGACCTAAATAATAGCAAACAAAAATCAATCCCTTTCCTTTTGCCCTTGGCTATCTCTAGGTTTTCACCGCGTTGACTCTACTAGTGTGCCTGGCCACCCATAATTCGAGAGGATGTGTCATAAGGTTGAATCACAGTGAAAATCGTGAGCAGATCGGAGTGTAGGGTGTTGGCGATTTCACGTGGCTCAGCTTCATACAACCTGGAAAAGCAACCACATAACCTACCACAAAACACACTTGACCCCATGAATCCATACCCTGTGGTACAGAAATGAGTCTGGGAGGGTTTTCTGAGAGAGAAGCTGGCTCAGCACTTTGCCCGGTGTTTTTCTTTATAGGACTGGGACAAGAACAGGATTTCCTTTCTCCTCGTCTTTCCTTCCCACATAGATTGAAGTCACCTCTGCTAACCTTCTCAATTCCAAACAAGCTTGCCCAGAGAGGCTCTGTATGTTTTTAAAAGGCCGGATTCGTGTGTGTTACAAGCAGCCCTACTACTTGGGCCATATGATCTGGCAGGCCCGATGATGTTGGAAGTGTCAGTACTGGAAAAAGATGCCTGTGGAATTCATGGCAAGTCCCAGGGGGACAATCACAACACCAGCTTCTGGCCATTTTTTTTTTTTTTTTTTAAGAAGGACGTGTCCTCTTCAATGGATAATTATGCATGTTTATATTTATTTTACAGACTCAGAACATTTATTTTAAAGGGTATTTACATAGTAAAGTATTAAACCTAATAGTTCCTTGTAGTTATTACCTACTTGATTATTTCTCAACTCCTTTAGTAGTCCGTTCTAGCATTCCTTCGAGGTTGACATTAAACTCACTGATCTATAATTTCCAAAATTCTACCTTTTTTTTCTTCTTGAAAGTCGGGGCATATTTTCAATTCCTGTGTCCTATGTTCTATTGCTCTTTGATGACAAAAATCACTTCCACATCAAATCTACAGGTTTTATATTCTTTAAGCTGTGCTCTTAGCCTAGAAAAAAATTATATTTAAACTTATGACATAAACATAAACTTAAGGGAAAAACAATATTTTGAAAATGCCTTTTGATAGAATAGGTATTTGGTATTTCTGCTTTTTTAACTCTATCATCCAAGTATTTGACCCTCACCCAGTAGTAAATATGGCATATTCCTTGTACATCTGTTGCTGATCAGAATTTTCAATTAGAAATTTCTGGGAAAAAAGGTAAAGTGGCAATGTTACATTTTGGGCATGGTTTTTAAAACCAACTCCTGTTATGGTACCGGGTCCTGGTAGAATTTGGGGATGTTGATGCCAAGTGACCATGTGCCCACAGCTACCAGTCATGAACTGAATCAGGCAGGCTCATTGGGCCATAAGATCAAATGGGCCCAGCCACACTCCATCAAAAGATGGAAAATGTACATTAAAGATCTGATGGAGGCAGAAGGTTCAAGCAAGCTAAAGAACAGATAGTTCAGACCCTCTCCCCATCCCCCACTGATGTACCAGCATTCTTCCCTCATTCCATGCCTGGGACGATGGTTTTGGCCAAATCAGGTTGGAGAAAACCCACGGGAGATAGTCAAGCAGCAGTTGTATAGGTGATTCTGGAGCTTGAGGAGAAATTTTGTCAGATACCTCACTGACCAACAACAAGACTTCTCTGAAGTTCCCCACAATTAACCTTCCTAAGTTGACTTCTACCCATGTTACAACTATTAAGGTCACTGAAGGCCAAGGTGCCAGATAGCAAGACCTCAGTTACTGTTTTAAGGTCTATCCTTCAACTATGACCTAATTCTTCCTGATTAGGACATGATCTGAGACTACTGACCCTTGGCAATTGGCCTTGGGTTCACCTCCTTAGCTACTTATTTTGCCTCCCAGATAATGCTTGAAGTTCATTCACCTCTTTGATCCCAAACCCTGGCTTGTTCTCTACACCCTGAAGTTACCGCACTGTTTGGTTTTAATCATGGAGTAACTGGGTCATGGCTTCTTTGAAAGACCGAAAAAAAGCCAAGCATTTTCACTTCCCACAACTCCAATAAGTGAAGAGTAATCAAAAATACCTCTTGAACTTTGTTTCCCGGCTCAGCTACAGATGTTTATCTGTTCCTCATCCCTGTGTACATAAAAACAAGCATAGGCCGCATTTCTTCAGGGAAGTACTGTTCTGTGAATGGTAAGTAAAAATAAATACAAGTTATTTCCAATACAGTACAAAGCATAGTTGTCGAAGCTACCTATAGAGCAAAGGGCTCCGGAAACTCACTCCAGAAGTTTCTACCCTTAGAACTAGTCATACAAACAGGATAGACGGTCGATGCCAGAATATCTTAGAGATGATGTAAACATTACATTTGGACACCAGTAGAGGTAGCAGATGGCAAGTCTTTGGTTCTAATACGTAAAGGCTGTTAGCAGAAGGGACTTGCCTGGCATAGGAACCGTAGAGTGACTTAGTCTGGCCGAGGTCCTTGTGCTGACATGTGGCTTGTAGACAGTGATTCTCTAATAAAGAGTTGGTAGTCCGCTTCCTCTGGTGTATGATCTCCAGAACCATTTGCTATGTATTCTGTTGTCTCAACATCTGTCTCCTCCATGCCAGTCACTCTCCTGGACATATTCTGAGGCTGAGTAGAAAAGATAAAGTTGTTTCCCTGAAGTTTGGTGGAGAAGTCACAAGTGAACACATGTGGAAACAAAAACCTTTATAAAGGGCCACAAACAAAACAAGGAGCTGAGACGAACTTCGTGGGATGGGTAAGGAAACCACTTGCCTTAGGCAATGAGGAAAGTGAGTCCTTGTTTCTAACCTCTTGACTGAATTCACGTTCTTGTTTTTTGAAGCTCAAGCTTGGTACGGCACCCCCCCCCCCCAACAAATCAAATAATCCTAACTTCTGTTCTTACCTACACTGTGAAATCCCCTTACATTAAGTTGTTGGCATGTGGACAAAAATCAGTTGTCCACTGTACTTCTGTAACCTCTCCTGCATCTGCTCCTATGAGTCAGACCCAGGTCTGATCATTTAGCCTCATGCCCTGTACTTGACCTATTTGTGGAACTGCCTGATCCAACCTGGGATTGAATCCAGATATGTACACCTTCATTAAGCAAGGAATTTAACCTACCATCAGAGAGAATTAACCTTGGAATCATTTCTGGAATGGGTTGTGAATTTCAGCTCCTTGTCTTTTGGAGAAAAAAAAAACAAAAAAAAAACTTTTTTCATATTCTTTTTTGAGAGCGAGCATAAGTAGGGGAGGGGAAGAGAGAGGGAGACCTAGAATCTGAAGCAGGCTCCAGGCTCTAAGCTGTCAGCACAGAACCCAGTGTGGGGCTTGAGCTCAGGAACCATGAGGTCATGACCTGAGCCAAAGTCGGAAGCTTAACCTACGGAGCCGCCCAGGTGCCCCAAGCTCCTTGTCTTCTGAAAACGAAGGTGAAATGGAAGAATGAAGACCTTCTTACCCCTGGTTTATAAGTCTTAAAACCTATCTCCACTTCATTGATCTCTATGATACTGAGCACTGTGGGAAAACTAGCCCAGAGCAGCTGGCTGCAACCAGGCAGTGACTGGAGCCCTGTAGATCTACCTATCCTCTACTGTAGCCACATGTTCTGGCCCCCTACACCTCTGCACTACAAAATCAGCATGCCCCAAACCTGACAGGTACTTCAACCTCCGTGTTTACCACCCTCCCTTAATTGGCTCCTTTTTCTGTGTCGTTCTTTTCATATTGGACATATTAGATGTTAGCTATGTATGTCCTATTAGTTGTATTAGATTTTCCATCTTCTCCCCCAGCTACA
This sequence comes from Panthera onca, assembly GCF_046562875.1. Taxonomy (NCBI): domain Eukaryota; kingdom Metazoa; phylum Chordata; class Mammalia; order Carnivora; family Felidae; genus Panthera; species Panthera onca. Next base: position 176,587,721 of record NC_138346.1, read on the forward strand.
CTTGCCTTTTACCATTCTAGCTTTTCTCTCCCTGCCAGTACTTTCCTCCAGTCTGTCATAATCTCATGCCCAAATTATTCAAGATGCTTAAAGGATTCCCTGTGTGGATCTCTGACCCAGGATTTACCCTAATGAACAAAATGGAGAGCTAGAAGGTCGAAGGACCTCCTAAACAAGGCAGTCGAGGCCCCATGTGCCTACCTACCTTTTCTAGTCCCATCTTCCAGGTGCCTCCGTGAGCCCCATTTTCTACATGCTGTCATGATTCTCCAGCCCTGCTCATGTTGCTTCTGTCTGCAGATGCCCTCAGTCACCTCTACACCCAGTAGGTCTACCTTGGGTCTCCTTTTAAGTGTCTCCTTCTAAGTGTCACCTATTTCTGAGATCTTTCCCATGTCCTTTGAATGAATCAGGTGCTTGACTGCCCCCAGCCCCATTGCTCTGCTCCATTATAGCATTTATCACAGAGCATTGTGTTAACTGGTTTACATATTAAAGATAGGGATATAGGGATGAATACCTATGGCTCCCTACTACTATAGTTGTTGCCCAGCCTATAACCAACCAGAGCTTAATAAAAACGGGATCAACAAATCCAACCCAAGTTTGTCCTGGCTTCCATTTATTGGCTTGAATCCCTGAAACCATATGCAAAACGATTCATTTGAATACGTTATTTAGAATGTTGGGATTTTGCTGCTTTAGCTTTTATTGAATTATCAATCGCTTGTCTCCTACTCTTCACAATTCCATACCTTTATGATACCAAATGACAGACAGACAACCAGTTCTAGGACTCCGGAACTTTTAGATGGGGCCTAAAAGCTAAAGAGGTAGGGAAAGCAAAGGATTTGTGAGGAGTTTTTACTGTCTGGGAGAATCTACTTCCATCCAAGAGGAGAATAGGGGTAATGGGGAGGCTAATTGCTTTACTTCTAGTCTAATGTCATGGAAGCTTCCATTTGGACCATTGGAAGAATTTGATAAGCATTGCCTGAGTTTCAGAGGCACAAGCCTGAGGCAGACCTCACACTTGAGAAAGGTAAAGCAGCCTTGGTGCCAGGATGGAGGGGCTCCCTCCAGGTCAGTCTTCACCCCAGACTGATTGGGACTACAGATACAGGAGAGTTTTCTGGGGCCAGTAATAAGAGACTGCTGCCCAAGAGCACTTCTGGGAGAGGTCTAGGGAACTGAAGAGCAATAATCCCAAACCCAGAGCTGAGGGAGAAGCTGAGCAGCTGCCAGCTGAGGAAAATGAGCCTGGCCCACATCACGGGAATTCTAGTCGAAGGTGGTGCCCAGCAGGTAGCTCCAGAGCCCTATTGAAGAGCCCAGAGACAAGTCTACCCCAAACATCTGCCCCAACAGAGAGAGCAAGGCCAGTTCCAGTAAGAACTTTGTTATCCCCTCACTGCCCTCTCTTGGTACCGACTCTCAGGTCAGGAACTGACCCCCAGAGCAGCCCGAAGCTGAAGGGGAAAACTTCACTCTCAAGTTTGGGGTTGGGGTTAATACCTTGTTTTAGATCTTCTGGCTTCTGAATTAAACTCGTGTTTTGACCTAAGTGACCAGAAGAAGAATATTAAGAGTGAACAGAAAAACCATGAACCTCTTGGAGTTTGCATGTAGGTTGAAGGGAAAAAAATATTCTTTTTTCACCATACAGGGACAGTGAGAACAAGAACTAAGTTTTAAGGTCACTAGGACATGAAATGCAGACTTTGAGTATGCAGCTTAGATTTCCAAGGAATCATTAGATTTCCAAGGAATGTGTGACAAAAGGTTAGGAATCCGCTTTTTTACTTCCCAGAGCAAGGAAATGGGCTGAAACAGGCTGATGTGTAGAGAGTACCTGAATAAATGTCTCTTGCTCCTGTTCCAGGGCATGGAGACAAATGCCTTGGGGTTTTAAACATCAGGTGTAAACCTACAATCTATATCTTTAAAAGATCAGATTTTATGCACTGCCATTTCTCTCCTAATGAGCAATCCCAGGACCACTGATGGATTTGAAGCATGGGGGGAGGGGGGAAAATACTCCATAATGAGACTGTACCAGTTTCTAAGCCATGGCCCCACTTGCCACTGACAACATCTGTCTGCACATGTGATGGACTACAGACTTCATTTGTCCTGGCAGCCCTGATGACCATTGGCAGGGTCAGAAACCCCAAGGTCCTAAGATCTCACGGAGGCAAGAGGTGTCCTTGAGAGTTTAGCCGTCTGAGGGGAGTTGTCCCGTGCTTTACCAGTCTTGCTCAAGGCCAGGAACAGAAGTGGTTTATGAATGCATATCTCTGTAAGGAGACTGAAGTCTGAGGTCTCAGGTAACCATCCTCTTTTGCCTGCTAGAAGAGGAAGATAACATTGAAGCAACTACTACAAACATCGTTCCAGAGCTGGTTCTTCCACTCCTTCACTGGAAGTGGAGAGGTAATTAGTGGCACAAAAGATCATGATGAATTTTTTAATAGATAAGGACTTTACAGTGTAATGGTTCTCTTCTTGTCCACTTGGTCTTTGAATAAGACCATCGTAATGCTTGGCTTGTGGCACGTGCCCACTCAATACTTGCTGAAGGTCTTTCTCCTTTCCTGTAGACCATTGAGCACTACATAAAAAGCACTATGCTATAGACAAGTAAACAGAGGAGTATAAAATAGGACAAGAGTGTGTGGTGATGGGGAAGCATGGGCAGAATGCACCCAACCAGGAAGGGCAATCAGGAAGGCTTCCACAAGAAAAGGATGTGTCAGCTAATGCCTAAAGGAAGAGGGAAAGTGAGCTAGCCAGGCCACTTGCAGGAAGAAAGGGTCTTCTAGGGGGGAGAAGAGCATGTACCAGGATGCATCCTAGGAAAAAAACAGGTGTGTAGATTCACAGGGGCTGGAAGCCTGGGAACTACATTTCTCAAATTGTTGCTGCCAGAATTCCACATTAGACGCATTGGTGTGAGATTTGAAAGGCAGAAATGAGGCAAGACTCCTATTCCCTAGCAGTGATAGTGGCTACAAGGTTTCAGCAGATGGGGATTTTTGTAGCAAATGGGCTCCCATGCCAGGAGGGCACCATTCCTCCTGGAGGCTGTGGAGGGATTGGGAAGCCAGCAGAGCTGGGCTAGTGGGGCAAGAACATAAACTCCTACTGTAGTAGAACTGAGGGGAAGGGGGTTCTCACCACGTACCTTGACGATTTGGAGAGGCAGAAAGAGCAGATGTGCGGTTTGCAAGAGATGCTTGCTCTGAAAATGTTTGGACAGACTGAAAAACACTATTCACAGAAGAACACAACTAGTATGGCACTAATAAGGGCAACATCTAGTGAGGTAATGTCCAAACAAGTTTAAAGGTAGTTTTGAATTATTGCCCTTGCATCTAGGTGAGAGGGAGCTGCTGGCTAAGTCTTTTGGAGGAAGGGAGATCAATTTCTTTGGTTCTCAAGAGGAGTATGCCTTAGATAACTTCTTTGATCCTTCTTCTGCCTTTTAGTAAGCATCTATTGTCTCTTCTACATACAAGGTGTTCTGCTAGATGTTTTACCTATATCACACAAGGTAAGCATTGTTGGCCATCTTACTGGAGAACACAGGAATGTGACCCAGTTAGAAGATGACGAATCAAACCAGAATCCCCTGATGCCAAAGAGAAATGAATCCTCTACTGTTCGATGTTGCCTCTAAATATGAAGTGTCACAGGAACGTTCCCAAGTTGGATGTGTGGGGATTTGTTTGAAGTACATCCATCTGGATTAGAAGGTGTGGAGAGGGGAGATGCCCACTGAGGGGTCCCAGTGTAAAGGAACTGCACTTTTCTTGTAGGATAAATATTTTTTCCTCTCCCACAGCAACTTTGGTCTATCCTATCAAGTCCTACACTTAGAAACGTATTTTTCTAGGCTATTTTTCTAAAGAGCTCTTATAAATCAACACGACCAAGGCCTGTGACATAATAGAAAAATGTGCAAAGATCATGGACTGACACTTCGCATTGGCCAAGCCCAAGTAGAGCCAAAGGACAAAGGAGATCATGGATATGGTCCACATGAGACAACCTGGATGAGGGCAAGTAAGGGATGGGTGAAAAGTAGATTTAGAACAGTACATGGATGATACCCACCAGTTCTTGTAATCCTGAAGATTCCTCTGAGACGAGTCCCCTTGCTAAACTCTGCTTCATTCCCACTTTCTATATGCTGGGACAAGGTGAATAAGTACACACACAAAACAACTTTTTTAGTAAAATGAGTGTCCTGAACCTCCTTTCAGGTAACTTAAAAAATTGTGGTGAAATACACCTACCATAAAATTTGCCACGTCGACTATTTTCAAGTACATATATTCAGGGGTGCCTGGGTGGCTCAGTCGGTTAAGCATTTGACTCTTGATCTTGGGGTCATAAGTTCAAGCCCTGCTCTGGGCTGGGCATGAAGCCTACTTAGAAAAACAAAGTACTTTATATGGTTGTGTACCATTACAACCAACTACCCACAAAATTCTTTTCATCTTGCAAAGCAGGAACTTGGTACCTATTAAACTATGCTCCGTTCCTTTCTCCCTCCAGCCCCTAGCCTTTCACCATTCTGCCCTCTGTCTTTGAATCTGACCCCTTTAGGTAACACCCGTAAGTGGAATCCTACAGTATTAATCTCTGGGTGACTGACTTATTTCACTTAGCAGATGGTCTTCAAGATTCATCTACGTTGTAGCCTGTGTCAGAATTTCTTTCCTTCCTAAGACTGATGACTGTTCCATTGCATATAACACATTTTCTTCATTTATCTGTCCATTGACCCTTAGATTGTTAACTTTTGGCTATTTGGCAGTAATGCTGTTACGAACATGGGTGTACAAATACATATTCAAAACACAGATTTCAGTTCTTTTGGATACATACCCAGTACTGGACCTGCTAGTTTGTATGGTAATTTCTCACTTTTGAGCAACCTCCATACTATTTTCCATAGTGGCTGCAATATTTACATTCTCACAGAGCATGAGGATTCTGACTTGGGCACATCCTTGCCAACACTCATGGTTTGGTTTGTTTTGTTTTTTTGGTAGCAGCCATCCTCCATGGTTGTGAGATGGTGTCTCATTGCTGTTTTGATACACCTTTCCCAAATGACTAGTAAAGTTGAAGGAAATAACAAAAGAGCAAAAATAAAAGACTGAAAAATCAGAATGAAACTAGAGCTGGCTTTTTGAGAAGATAAGCAAAATTAACAAACCTTTAGACTAAAAAAGACTCAGAATCAAATGAAGAAACATTTGAATTAATGACACACATACTCAGGATCATAAAAAAAACACAACTGTGAACAATTACATGCTAATAAATTACATAACCTGCAAGAAATGGGTGAATTTTGAGAAACCTATAACATTCCAAGACCTGAATCATGATAAAAATAGAAAATCTGAACAGACTGCCAGTAAGAAGATTGAATCAGTAACTAAAAATCTCCAAACAAGGAAGTCCAGGATCAGCTGGCTTTACCAGTAAATTCTACCAAACATTTCAAGGACCATTAATACCAATGTTTCTCTCTTTTAAAATCTAGAGGATGGTATACCTCCCAAACTTACTTTACATGGCCAGCATTACCCTGATAACAAAGCAGGACAAAGACATGACAAGAAAATTACAGGCCAATAGGCCTGATGAACATAGATGCATAAAATTCTGTGGTCCCCTTTGGTATAGCATCATTATCAGAAAAAAATCAGATAAACATCCAAAAAGAATGTAAAAGATAATTTACATCTTCAGTGTAATCTCCTGAGTAATGCCAAGTAGGATCCCATTCACAGCACACCACAAATCATAATAAAATTTGCTCTCCAGTTAGCTTATCTACACTTTCCCACAACCCCACACCCAACCAGCAGCTGTGCCCAATCTTCCTTTATTCTGTCAAAGTTTTGCAAAATAGTCTTGTAAATCTCTACCTGTGACATCTTTCCTCTGTTGTCCCCAACCCTCACGGTACCTTCTTCTTTACCTCTGATTCCTCTTCAAGACCTATTCATGCCTCTCTGGGCCCAAGCCCATCTGTAAGATGGAACTAACTCATGTTCTTCCTATTCCCCACAGTATTTCAAGAGGAAACAAGGGAACATGTGTGAAAAGTCCTTGTCAATTGAAAACTGCTACAAAAGTAGTAGAAGATTTCATAGTTTGAGGACATACGCAGTTATCCATTCCAAGTTTTTTTCTTAACCTTGTAAGGAAAAACGCAACAATATCCAAAACTTGGAATAAGTGTACTGGGAAAATGGGGTCCAAAAACATGTGAAGACTGATACTCCCTCCCCAGGGCCGCGTATTTACTGCCAAGCTCAAGAGCTCTACCTGGTTGTTCTGGGTCGTGTGTTCTAGAAAAGTGTACATCTCTAAATCCTCCTCAGGCACTTTGACCAGAGCTCTGGCTCACCAAGAGAAAAAGGGTCTTTCCTTGAATGTCTGAAACACTGAAACAAAACAAATCTGCCTCAAATTGGGGTGGTCAAGGGGACAAAAGGAAGAACTTAATTCTTAAAGTAGACATGGAGTCAGTTTTTCTAAACATAACCTAACACATCTAAACATTAAACAACTTGAAGATAATTATCTTTTACTGAAACAGAGGCTCCAAGAGCTAAAGGAAACAGGCTCCAAGAGCTAAAATGTTTCCAAGGACACAGGGCTGGTAACTGGTAAAGTAGGACTTTGGACTGGAGTCTATCTGGTTCTGAAGAGCACGGTCGTGTCTTCTGTTCCCTACCTGTGAGGGGAGAAGGGTCTCCTCTTTTCCCTCCTGCCCTTTGCATGCCCGCCCCCCCACCCACCAAAGGGGAAGGCTTTTTACATAATACAGAGATTACTCAGGCTAAGCTTTTGTCAGTGACTCCAAGTATCTCTGAGCTCATAGGCACATCATACACATCTTAGATCCTCGGCTTCCTCATCTGTAAAATTGATCTAGGGTTGTGGCATTAAACGATATCCCATACATGTTAAGCCTATGGGTAAACATTTGTGATAATTTTGAAATAAGGCTAGAGAAAATATTTTTAACATGTGAAGAGAATTATTAGACTTTATTTAGATAAGAAAGTAGCTTTACTTTTCCTGGTTAGGTAACTAATAAAAGCCCAGATCTTTAAAAATGCCATAGGATATTTAGTTGTTTAGGAAAACCTATCAAGATCATGGATTTGGTGTAGTAATAAGTCCGGGGGTTTGAGTTCAGTTACAAGACTCTCACTGGGTATTGATTTTTAGGCAACTTACCTAACTGATAAATAATCTGCAAAAGGGGAAGCTCAAATGAGACTTACTGAACTAAAACTCCTAGTCCAGAACTTGGCACATAGTAGGTGCTTATTACCTACTATAGGTAGCTTATTCCAAAAACCCAGTGATCAACCATTGACACCTGGATCTAAGACTGCAAAAGTATGGCTATGTATTCTTGGGCATATAAAAATGTCCTATTAATTATACACCCAACTCTTACATCACATGTCTTTGGCTTTTCTTCATTACTTATGCCAGGGCTGTGGTCCAATCCACTAATGTTTCCATACTAGTCGATTTTAAGAGTCTCCTACCAGTCTCCTTGCTCCACTCTGGCCCTCTTCCAAAGAAGTAGTGGTAGGCAGTCTCTAAAATAACCCATAATGATCCTTGTGTCCTGATAGCAATGCCCGTGTATGGTCTCTATCCACATTACATCAGAGCTGATTGGTATTACCAATAGACTATATGATGGCGATGACTGTGTGACTTGCATGCTAGGTGATGAGGTCATTGCAGCTTCTACCTCAGTCTTTTTAATCACCTATTCTTTGGTACAAAGCATTCACCCCATAGTTAGTTACTCAGGCAGAATGGGGGACATGCACATGTGAAGGAACAGAAGATTCCCACGGACAGCCAGTGCCAACTTGCCAGCCATGAAGTGAGTAGAATAACCAGCCCCTCCCATTTTCCTGGTACTTTCCTGGAGTTAGCCCTGGAAGTCTTACATCCTGGGAAATCCCTCCATCCCATGGAAAGCAGAATGACTACTCACTTTCTCATTGAAACCTCCTGAGAAACCCTGAGACCAAACTGGCCAAACCACTTCTGAGTTTCCGATCCTCAAATTTTGAGATGATAAATACGTATTTTATGCCACCAGGTATTAAGTCATTCGTTGCACAGAAATAAGAAACTAAAAAACGAGTCTGATTTTTGGAACAAACTGCATATCACTCAAGTCTATTACCTATCATTGTGTATTGCACAAAGGCCAATATGGTACTGGAGTTGAAAGGTAGTTTCATTTGTTCTGAAATTTTATGTTGTGACCATTCTTAGAAAATACTGTTTACACTAGCCTTTCATTCCATAAAAGAAAATCCTTACATACCCATAGTTTATTTGGGTGTGGGGGATTACAGTACTAAAGCACGTAATCTCTTTTTATCCGGGAGTCTGTGATTTTTGCAGAGAAGGGAATTCTCTGAGAGCCCTTCTGGCCTTAACGAAGTCGTGGAGGATGGAGGGAGTTACGTGGCATCTCGGGAGGAGGGGATAGCAGGAATACAAGCAGGAAGATGAAAAATTAGAGTGCATAGAAACTAGGAGGCGGGCAATGCACACAAGTGTGGTGAGTCAGGATCTGCACCCAGCAGGTGCCAAATGACTTACTCTCACAACACTGATCCCCAATATCTCTGGCTACTGGTTGTCTTTCCTTTAGCTGCTATTGGGAACAATTTTCTATTGCGCATGTGCACGTATCTATGAGAACCATACACATCCATGGCTTGAGTCTCCCCAAAGTAGCTGACCCTTGGGCCTTTGTTTGATCATGTTTCTTACATTGCACAGAAGCCCAGACATCCTGAGGGTGTGCTATAGGAGCTGCAAAGATGAACGTGGAAAAAAGATAGGCTTGGCTCACAGGCCAGGCCAAATTTCTTAATGGGTATTGAAACTAGGCCCCAATCAAGGGGTCCAGTCTCCAGTCCAGACGATGAGATGCTGATACGTGCTCCTTTGCAATACAAATACATACGAGCGCTTGGACTGCATCTTCGTGATGCCTGCACAGTGTTCTCTCAACAACTTCTCTCCCTCACCCGTGCGTGTGTGAATACACACCACACGCACACACATTCTAAAGACTCAAACTGGTTTTCAACACGTTTGTTGTGATTCTGCTGGAGTCCAGGATACAGGAAGTAAAGGTGGAGAAGGGAGGGGCAAAAACGGGCCACCGATTGAGTACCAACTTTGCTCTAAGATAACACTAGGTGTCTTGGACGTACTGTCTCAAGTCCTACTGTTCTTAAACTTGGAAGTCCCAGTTTATAGAGGAAGGAGTTGAAGTTGGAACGTCAGTCCCGTTACTAATGAACTGTGTGGCCCTGGGTGAGTGAGTGGTAGAAACAGGAAGCAGCTTGCTTGGAGGTGGACATTTAATACATGTAAAGAGTCACACACAAACACTTGTGGCATACCCAAGCTCATGGTAGAGTCACATTACGTTTACCTAGGTTTATGTCCAATGGTCTATAGTGATAACCTTTTAACTCCCTACTGCATTAACCCCCCACCCTGCCCAAACCTGTTGTTTAACCCATGTTAAGTTTCCACCTTAAAAAACAAAATAGCCACCTCATTGCCAACTATCTGCCTCAACCAGAAAGAGGCCAACAAATGCAGTCTTTAAGCTAGCACTAAAGCCATGTTCTCAGCCGGTAGAAGGGAAAACAGGATAAACAACTAGCCATTTCTAGCACAGTGGTTGAAAGGAACTTTAACCTCCTCAACAGTGCTTAGTATTTTGTTGTAAGTCTTCAGGAGTAAAACATCGTGTGCTAAAACTTGCTATTTCTGGTAGTGAGCAGGTGAATGGTAACAAAAAGTTTTGGGAGAATTTTAGGAATTTGTCTATGGAATGAAGGTGGGTGTTCATGTATAGGGACTTCTCCCAGAACAGGCACTGCATAAACTTCCTCCTTGCCACCCAGAGTGACTGTCTTTTCCTTAGAGAGCGGTGGTGAGCCAGACAAGCACAGGCTACTCCACACCATCCTATTCCAGTGTGCAGGCACACACAGTTGCAGCAATAATTCCACTGAAGGCTAATTGACTTAGATCTAAGTCCCAACTCCCATGAGGACTGACATGTTTTCCACCACCCTCTGCCCTGCAGTGCAGCAAATGGCATGTAGTGAGTGCTCAACAAATATTTGTTGAATTAAAGGTCCATTTTGTCTCCTGAACTAGATTTCTTCTATTGTCTAGCACTAAGGGTGGGGCCAAGCCGGTACTCGGGGAATAAACAAATGAATGAGGGTGGAAAAAAAATGAGCAAGGAAGTAAACAAATCCAGCAAATACCCTTTTATGTTGGGGTTATCCTAACTTCACAGAAAATGACCATGAGAGAAGGGACAGTTTTCTCCAACAAATTCTCTAAGTTTATAAATGATGGGATTGAAATTTAAATCCAAAAATGACTGAGTGCCTGGCTTTAAGTGTCATGCCCTTGACTCTTAAGATTTTTTGGCTGAGTTCTTAAGACCCTAAAACATGGATTCCAAACATTTTTTCCCCCATTTCAAAAACAGATCATAAGTTTAAAAGCCCCTTGAATAGTCTAATATTTGCTAAACTTTCAGTATCTGCCTTGGGAAGCTTTCCAGCTAGAAAGGGAGTTGAAATTCTTCTGTAGAAGAGAAGGGTATTTAGTACTATAAAGATGCAATTAACAGAATATTACACTTTTCTTGCAATTGCCCCAGCATGTCCCCCTCCCCCTAGGAATAACTGGAACAGCAATTAGTAGGGTTCAAGGATATATCCTTACTCTCTCTAGAGCCCAGGGGCAGTGGAGTTATTTTCTGTAAGAGCACAGATGATTCCTTTATGCTTGTGCTGTGAGCCAAGCAGACAGACCATTCACAATATCAAGTTCATGGGCCCTTTACAGTGACCTTTGAGTGCCAAGGTCAGCACATACTTGCTCTCTGAATGCATTTATTATGGTGGGTGCTGCAATATACAAGGTCTCTCAAAGTCCTGACTTCAGAGCATGTGTCTTTGTCATCCCCGGAACTCATGGTCCTTCAGCATCATTAATGATCCCAGGATAGCCAAAATAGAATGGGTTGCTGGGAAGCTTAGTCTGTGAGGCCATCTGGAATGAGTTTGGAGCCAGGACCCACCTGTGATGCATTAGGCCCCAACCCCAGAACTGGCTCAGAGGAGAGGAGCTGCTGGGGCCCCGCTAACTGAGGAACCTGGGGGAGTGTAATTGGAGAAGGGTGATTTTGGAGCACAGAACTTGCCAGGATCTTTGTGTCTCCAGAGAGTGCAGGCAGGCCGTCTGCCGAAAGGGTTTAAATTTTCCACATTGTGGAAGGAGAAAATGGCTACACATAGATGGCTTGTCTTTTCCCAGACAATCTGGTGATAGAATTGCCTTTCAAACACACCACTGGGCAAAAGGTGATGGAGCCTGGCGTTTGAAGGTCACGTAGCCTAAGTTATTGGGTCTGACTCTAGGTGATCTGTCCCTCCATTTTCTCATCTGGCTTATAATAGCCACTGTCTAAACCTGCTCGGGCTGCTGTGGCAATTACTATACACAGAGTGGCAAACTAACAGTTGTTTATTTCTCCTAGTTCTGGAGACTGGCAAGTCTAAGGTGCTAGCAGATTTCGTTCCTGGAGAGAACCTGCTTCCTGGCTTACAGATGGCTGCCTTTTTTTTGCTGTGTCTTCCTATTCGGGGGAGGGTGTGGCAGGGGTAGCAGGGTGGGGGGTGGTAGTGGGAGAGAGACCTCTAATCTAAGAAGGACACTAATCTTATCATGGGGACCCCACTTGGATGAGCTTACCTAATCGTAAGCAGAAGAAAAAATTTGCAAAGAGCTAATTAATGACAGTTTGATAGCAGTGTGCTATTGCAAGTAGAAATCACTTGAAGTTGCTATTTGTAATTGGATAAGTATTCTGTATTGGAACCAAAAATAACATGGAGAGGACCTACACTTTTGAAACCTACATTTAGTAAAAAGACTCCTCGGGAGAACCTTTATGGTGACTTTTACCTTCTAAAGATAGATTTCAAATATTTTCCAAGTGAAGGCAAATGATAGTACCCCTAAAAATATTTGGGCTACACACAAAAACAAAAACTGTAAACCCCTTAACTGAACGGAATTTCCTCTGAGCTTACCAGATACCTCTGTACTTAGTTTTTCTCAAAAATACTATGACCGTAAACAAGTTGAATTCATTAACCGGAAAATACAACTTGAAGATGTCTGATAATGTATGGAAAAAATTTGAAATAACATGACCTTGAAAATTTCCTGCATAAAAATGCCAATGATGTCGTACCACAGAGGAAGACTGCGAAGAAGTTGAGTAAAGAATGTGGGTACATAGCCTTACTTGACTTTCTGATGTTCATGAGTAATACCAAGAACTTCAATTAATAGATGTTACTCCTTTTTTTTTTTTTTTTTTTTTTTTTTTTTTAGAAATGTGTGAATATAATTATAGGTTGTTAGGCAATCAATACATACTTAAGTAAATTCACATAATTTTTTTTATCTTGGTGTACTCAAAATATCCCAGTTTGGATAATAAATGGTGTCACTACCGGCAAGGATAGGATAAAATTATCTGGCCCATTCTGTGAACAATTCAGTCTCCCCCAAATTCTGTTGTCCCTGTAGGTTAAAAAGTTACACTACAGGAATGAACCTCTCTCAAAAAGGCCTGCATTTCTGATGGGGACAAATCTGAGAAGCCAGACATGGCATCTTCCAGATGGGACTCTCGCACTGCCTAGACCAAGGGGTGGGGGGTTTGATTTAATACTACTCAAAATGAAAACGCTAACTAGAGCATTATGTGACATGCAGTGCAAGCAAAAGGCAGCAATTAATTCTGCTGGGGGGGGGGGGGTCTGTTGTAGTGACCTTGAACTGAGGCTTGTGGGATTTCCACAGAGGAGAGCAGGTATGTACAATGGGATTGGAGAAAAGGCAGAGAATGCACCACACAGCTGGTGCCCCCAAAATCAAGAGTTGGGTGGAGACATTTTTTCTTAGGACAGGTCTGAACACACATGAGAACCATCAATAATGGGCATGCATGGTATTATCTGAGCAGTTGTTCTCAGGATCTTAAAAGGGAGATCCAGAGCAAGGATGTGCACATCTGACCTTCACTTGATCCTGCGCTGGGAAGTCCATAAAAAGATCTGGTTGCAAAGTGATAATGCTGGGCACACTGCTATAGGCATCCCATAGGCTGGTTTAAGGATGGACCAAGAACGCTGCTCTTTGAAAATAGAACGTTTTTATTCCCTTGAGGACAAACATTCCTGTATGTTTGGTCTCTACCCCATCACCTCCAAAAAGAGTGATCTATCTTGTGGCCCCAACTGGACACATACTGGCATAAAGTGGTCAAACATCCCAATAAGTGGCTCTTTCTGGGACAGAAAACAGGAAATGCTAAAGAAAATCTAAAATTCAAAGAAGGCACTCAAGTTTTCCCTGATCCTCTCTTTTTACTTGAGTAGGAGATGAAGGGGTGACAAGAGAAGAGCTGAATTCTCAGAACTTTGGCTTTTTCATCACATCAACCAAAGTTTTCTATACTTTTATGTACTAATACTTTAAAAGTAGATAAGGTTCATGATTGGAGGTTCTTAAATGCCCTTCTACACTGTTTGTGTTTCCGTATTGCCTATAGTATCAAAGATCTGTCTATAGAATTCAAAGATTTCATCACGAATAGCATCACCCAATTTATCCTTTAAAAGGATCACTTTGGTAGCAATGGAAATAACTAATTGGAGAAGAGGTAATACAGTAAGTGGCTCATATGAAAACTAATGATGAAGTCCCTGTAATGATTCAGCATTATTCATCTCTATTAAGGCACTGGAGTAACAGACTCAAAAACGATTTGGAAAGTCAAATAGAAGATTGTGAATAATTGGTTCAGCATGTCATGGAAAGGGTAGAGTCCAGGATGATAGAGAAACTTGTAATTGGCTCGCATGGGTGAATAGTTAACAACATTAACTGTGGAGAGGGAAAAGAGATGTAGCTTCTGGGGAGGGACAGGGAGAGTGAATTTTGTTTGCACCAAACTCAGCTTAGACCTGGCGGACTGACCTACAGATTGGAACTATCCAGCAGATACTTAGGGCCATGGATCTAAAGCTCATAGGGGTGACCAGGATGCTCTGGCTAGAGCCGTGTGAGAAGGAGAAATCCCTCCTCTGTGGTATCAACTGCTAAACCTTAGAGCCTTTCGTCCAGAAATCTGACAGGCATCCTAAAGAAGATTTGGTAGCTGGATGGATATTTTCCTCCGATGCCCAGAAGAGAAGAACATGTGAAAGTGCCAATAAAAGAAGTACTAAGGCTTGTTCTTACAAGCTTTTACTCCTTAGTTAGCAGTCCTTAACTTGGCAAAACCATGTGCTAATGCAGGTCTGTTCTTTCTCTTGATAAAGGCAATTATATTTTAATGCATTAAGTTGGAATACTGCCCAAAAGTGTAGGCAATGATGTGCAACTGTAGTTGAAAATATACAGCACCCACTTGGCCAAAAACAACTATGCCAGGGACCACCCATTCACACAGCAAGAAGGCTCTGCGTTGTGCATGTTCTGGTCCACCCACAGTCCCAGTGATCTAGGGAGAGGATGCACCAGGTCTGCTAGAAACCTGGATGTTACTTACGGAGGTGAGGGAGAAAAAAGGATACGTGATGTGGAGATTGAGATGCAGGGATGGGATTTGGAAACACCAGACTCTGCTTTGTTCCTGGCTGGACTTAAAGGTGTGGCCGATTCCCTTAGCTCGCAGCTCCTTCAACATCCCCTGCCACTGGAGGAGCAGCCCCCGGTTGGCAGGGACTGGCTTTTGCTGAGCCAACATTTAAAGAATACATGTGAGCAATAACAGAGTAGTTTTAGGTGCGTGAGGTATTAAGGTTCTTTTGGTTGCAAACCAACTAGCACTGGCTTAGGTTTAAAGGCAACTTTTTTTTTTTTTTTAAGAATTATGGGATATCATATGGAATCTGAGAGAAATTAATAAAATAGCAGAATGGGCTAAGAACAAGGATTTTTCCAGGGACAAGCAGGACTTCATAGACCTTTTCTGGAAGCTCTTCAGTGAATGTGAATTGGCTCCCAGTTTCTAGGCTCCAGGCCTTGGGTAAAATTCTCAAAGGAGAGAATTTGGCACGTTGACCAGCTGTGGCCAAAGGTGATAAGGAGATAGAATATCAGTCTGGCTTCCATGGCCCTAACCTATGGATCTGTAACCTCTTGAGTAGTAGAGAAAACTGGTGGGGCAGACATTCCAATAAAGGTCTACCACACTGGGGTAGTAACATTAATTGAAATGGTCAGTATCAAGGTTTATCAGTTACGTTTTAACAGATTATCCTACAACAACAAACATCACAGTGATACAAAGCTTATTTTTCACTAACAACACATGCTAGCTTCAGATAGGCCATGGCTCCATTTTGGGTCACGTTATGGGTCAGCTGAAACTTTGCTTTAGTGTGTCTTTTTTATTCTGAAATTCAGGCTGAAGAAGCAGGCCCTGTCTGTGACATGCCACTCTTGGAAGGTTGAACCACAGAATAGCTTTTAAAGTTGCTGCACAGACATAAGTATGTCAGTTAAGACATACTTTCCATTGGCTTTTAGATTCCATTGGCTAGATCAAACCACAGGGCCACACAGGACATCTGTGTTGCAGGGAATTACACTCCTCCCATAGAGAAGCATTGCATATCCATGGCAACAGATCTATATAATCCTTTGAGGTGGATATGTAAATCCCTTACAAGGAGGGGACTAAATAACTGGGTACAATGATACCATCTACTTTAAGTGATTGAGGTATTCAGGATCAAGTCAGCCTAGCTGCTGATGCCATTCAGAGCTAGTGCACAAGATCTGACCTGATGACTAAAATAAGCCACTTACCCTGGCCTGTGCCCAGCTCTCACTCCTAATGCTCCCATTGTTGTGTCTGGTTGTGCTACAAGTGACTGACAAGATAACCTATCTGGTAGCCCTACTTACCTCCACTATGTACATTAGTGTACATAGTACAGACTGACCCTCTCATGTAACACATGTGGCAGCTAATAAAAGGAAATGTCAAGTAGGTTGATCATACTGTTGAAATAGTCTATCTTTACTGATTTTCTGTTAAATTGGTTATTGAGAGATTTGTATTGAAATCTCGGCAATGATTACTTTTATGTGTGAACTTGAACTTGACTGGTCCATGGAGTGCCCAGATATTTGGCCAGATGCCATGGGTGTGTCTGCAAGAGTGTTTTTGGATGAGGTCAACATTTGAGTTGGTAGCATGAGTAGATTGCTCTCTGTACTGTGAGCGGGGCTCATGTAATCAATTGAAGACCTAAATAGAACAAAAAACCTGAGAGAAAACTTTGCCTCCGTGACTATTCTACTGGGACATGAATGCAAATTCTACCATCAGCTGTCCTGATTCTCAGCCTTCATACTTGGGCCGGAAGTACACAGCTATTTCTCCTGGTCTCCAACCTGTGAGCTGTAGATCTTGAGACTTCTCAGCCTCCATAATCATACAAGAAAATTCCTTATAATAAAAGACTTTATTATAAATTATTTATAAATTTCTTATGTATAACTACTTAAACTTCATTATTATAAGAATATATCTATAATCATACACACACACACACACACACACACACATATATATATATATATATATATATATATATATACACACACACACACACACACACACACACACATCCTGTTTTCTTTCTCTGGAGGACCCTAATGTAATGTCCAATATAATTGTTCAATTACCTATTCTTTCATTCAACTTTTTTTTTTTTTAATGTTCATTGTTGAGAGAACAAGCAGGCGAGGGGCAGAAAGAGAGAGAAAGGGAGACACAGAATGTGAAGCAGGCTCGAGGCTCTGAGCTGTCAGCACAGAGCCTGATGTGGGGCTTCAATTCACGAACCGTGAGATCATGACCTGAGCCACAATCAGATGCTTAACCGACTGAACCACCCAGGTGCCACATTTAAAAATGTTTATTAGAATCTCAAGCACGCTTTGTTCTATTAGTGCAGAGCCCAACATGGGGCATGATCTGAAAACGGGGAGATCATAACCTGAACTGAAATCAAGAGTCGGATGCCTAACTGAGCCACCAGACTCCCCAATTCAGTCAATTTTAAAATGCATCTTTTGGTTCTGTTTTTAGGTGCATTTATAACATATTTTCCTGACAAATTGATGCTTTTATCATTATGAAATTACCATCTTTGCCCCTAATATTTTTCTTAGTTGGAGTTTTTATTAATCTTAAACAAAATAGATGATCTTATGATTACTGTGTATATGGTTTGCACTTTTTAAAAAATTCGACTTGTGTCTTTAGATCCAAGATTTAAAGATGGGTCTTGCTTTATTTATCTAGTCAGATGATGTATGCCTTTGATTAAAATATTTATTTTATTTACATTTAATGTACTTATTGATAGGAATTTGCCAGTTTGCTAGATTTTCCATTTGTGACTTGTTTTTCTCTTATTTTCTTGTGTGATACAAATATTGAGTGTACCATTTAAATTATTGCAATAGTTTAAATACAATTTTGAGGTATTTTTAAGGCTGGTTTAGAAATTTCAATATCTATCTGTAATTTATCACAATCTAACTCTAGTTAATGCTGACTTGATTCCTGCACAAGATAGTTGCTTTGTACCAATATAGCTCCATTTCCTTCCTAGTTTTTTGTTGCTAGTAATATCATCCCTATTATGGCTATATAGGCTATAAATCCAATAATAAATCCTAATTATCCCTTATCTAAAGAAAGAAAAACAAAACTGTGTATATTCTGGTACTCTCCATTCCTGACTGTGGGTCCAAGTTAACAGATGGTGTCATCTCCTTTCAACCTGAAGGACTTTTAGTATTTATTTTGGCAAAAGTAGGCTGGTGATGTATTCCCTCAGTTTTTATTTGGAAAACATCTTCATTTCACTTTGATTTTTGAAGGATGATTTTGCTAGGTATAGAATTCTTGATTGATAGTTTTTTTTTTTTTCTTTCAACACTTTGAATAGGTCATTCCACTGCCAGCTGGATTTTTTATTTATTTTTTGCCTGTACGTGATGAGTTGTTTTTCTTCCAATATTTCTCTTGGCTTTGGTGGTGGTGGTTGTTGTTAGCAATTTGTCTATGTGTGATAATCTTTGTGTGTTTCCTTTTTGGGGTTCATTGACCTTGGATCTGTAAGTTAATGGTTTTCATCAAATTTGAGAAACATGGGCCATTATATCCAAATATTTTTAAAATATTTATTTTTGAGAGAGAGCACACGTGCACAGGGGAGGGGCAGAAAGAGAGGGAGACACAGAATCTGAAGCAGGCCCCAGGCTCTGAACTGTCAGCACAGAGTCCAATGCGGGGCTTGAACTAACAAACTGTGAGATCATGACTGAGGTGAAGCTGATGCTTAATTGAGTGAGCCACCCAGGTGCCCCTCAAAGATTTTTCTATCTCTGTCTCTAACCTCATAACTCTCCATTGCGTGTGTGTACGTATACACACATACACACACGTTGGAACACATAATATTTTTCTACAAACATCTGACACTATGCTAACTTCAAGTTTTTTCCCTCTGTTATTCTACTAGAATAACTTATATCCATCTTCAAATTCATTGATTATTGAACACATCTGGTGAGTTGTTTCATTTTAATTATTTTCCTTTGCTAGTTAAGAATTTCCATTTGGTTCTTTCTATAATACATTTTCCATTTCGTAGGTTCCCTGTTTGTTGATTTATTGTTAGGACATTTTCCTTTAATTTATTAAACATAGCTTACATATTTATAATGGCTGCTTTGGAGTTTTTATCGAGGAAATCTAACATCTGGATTCCTTCACCCACTGTCAGTTCTATGTGGGTTGGGGAATGCATTTAAAGTTTAAGGCAATTCTCAAGTGTACCTTGGCTTTAAACTTTTACCAGGCTCTTTGGTCTCCCCTATGCATATGTAGTTTTCTAGACAGAAGAAAAGTGTGGAAAAGCTTATCTCAACCTTTACATGACTGTCTCTGTTCCACAATCTCTCCATAAAGTTTCTGAATGGCCTGTCACTCATTCCAAATTGGAATGGCAACCTTGGTCTTGAACAGCTGTGGGTTTTCCCCATCCATTTCCAATTAAGTCTGCCATTTTAGCTGGCAAAGCCAAAAGGTTTTGCTTCCTGTCCCTACTTGAATTAATTGCTTCTGGCAGGAAAGCTGCTGGTTTTTGCAGTCAATTCCAGGCTGACAAAGCTACTGTTCTTCCTGCTAATCTGGTGAGAGGAAGGGAGGGAGAAAGCAAGGATCAGACCCAGGCAAAAGGACCACAGTCCGGTCCTTCTTACCCAAAGTTCTATAGCTTTTCAAGAGTAAGTGCTTCTCAATTTTTTGTCTGCCTGTAGTCCAGTCCTTGTGACCTGAAACGATTGCTTTTGACAATTTTGTCCAGTTTCATCATTGGTTGTGGAAAGGAAACCCCAACATCTTCAGCCACCATTACTGAAAGTCCTCCTCTGTTTCCTTTTCTCTGAATGCACAATAGTAATACCTACCTCCAATTTCTGAGAGTGAAATAAGATCACCTATGCCAATACTATTTCATGATTACTGACTTACTACACTGAGGATGAAGGCATAATATTCAGATATAAAAGAAAAAAAATTGCATCTCTTCTTTCGGATAAATTAGTCCATTCAAAGATGGTTTCTGCTAGAGAAGACTAAAGAGAAGTTGCCTATGAGTTTCTAACACCAAACTCGACTGAACATTGAGTACAAGAATCTTTGCTCAGTATCTGAGAGAGTGGATATATGGTTGTGAAAAGTTTTCAAAATGGATATAAAGGAAATGCTCCTTTGAAATAATAAAAAAAGAAAAAACTTGATCATGAGTAATTTAGTAATGAGAATAATACAAACTGCACCTATCTTCAATTTTGGAAAAATTACTCAAGATCAAAACTTCAATTTGTTAGCTTATGCAGACACTATGGAAATAAAAATGGAACAAAATAGAACAAAATGCACTTACCTAGTGAATGTTCTGAATTATACTTTTAATAAAAATGCCCATCATGTACAGTTAGGGGAACGTTTTTAAATGAAATACTAGATTGTGAATAACTCAAAAAAAAGGGATTAAGATTCACTAGAAAATGTAAAAGCAATTGATCAGCATTGAAATTTTTATGGCAAACTTTATGACCTCTTGAAGTTATTTACATTCTTGAAGGTTAAAATAGAATTAAAAATAAATAAAATCCCTGTGCCTGATAATCAGCTTGGGCAATTTCAGCCATAGGACCACTATTAGAAGCAACCTACATTTTCGATGCTTCCATATTTGAACTCCTTTCTGCAATTCAAGGAAACTGCTACCAGCTTGATAGTGATCTTAAGAACCTCACACTTCCTTTGAGGCCTAAGACATGTGCTAGTTCCTTTTCTTCAGAATCTCAACTTACCAGAAAAAAAATTCACAAAAATAATTTACATAAAATCAATGCAAAGAGAAGATCACTAGTTGGAAAAAAATCTCAATTACATTCTAAGACCTAGGAACTGGGCTTCTATCCATCTTTTTGAGAATTTTTTTTTTTTTACCTCACTTCTTTATTACAGCATTTTTACTGCATTGATTTTTCTTCACACAAGACCAGGACGAATTCAAGAGCAGAGATTATTCCATGTATATATGGATTTCCAGAACCTTCTACAGCACCTGATAAAGAGATGCTTGATAATTGATAAAGGCTTAAATGCTCATTTCGTTCGTTTTATAGAAGCTCTAATTGTGGCAACATGAAGAACTACAAGAACATATACACACACACTGAAATTCTTAGAAACTGTGGAATAAGAATGACAAGTTTTGTTTGATAAGAAAAGGGAAAAATCAGATGTCAGGAAATGAGGGAAAATTACAAAAATCACTGATCATGCAACTTAGGGCATTTAACACCAAGAGCTTGGGTTTGCCGTGGTGTCGGGGAGGGGGAGGCGAAAGACTTGAAACTAAGACACCTGCATAAAACAGAGGCTCCAAAAGATGCAACACTGGTGAAAAAATGCTGTAAAAGTAGTATGGCTACCCAGATAGGAAGAGATCAAGGAAGCTTGTTTCCCCTACCTGGACTCTGACTAGCAAATACTCTCCCTGAAAATTTTGGAACACTAAGCCTGTCTAGATCTCTCGTATTTGGAGTCTGAATTCTAGTCATGGGACTTAGGAACCCTTACACCAATCAAATAAGATAAAATGATCCTTGACCAGTAGTACGCCTGGAGTGTATGGCAGAAGGAAAAGAACAAATATTCTGGGAATACGGTCTGAGAAACGCGAACTAACGGGCTCCCTTTAAGTCGGGAAGACAGCAAAAGATCAGCTTATAATAGAAAATGTAAAAACAAGAAATGATTACAAAAGAAGAGTTAACAAGAGTTAATAAAACCCATCCTCCAAATTAGAGATGATTAAATACAGTTTTAGAATTGGAAAGAGTAAAGGTGTTAAATATGTGAAAACAGAAACCACCTGAGAAATAAATAATAATTAATAAATAATATGTAATAAATAATAAATAAAACATGTTAAACTTTGTAAATGTGTTTGCTCACAGTTCTAGAGGCTGGAAAGTCCAAGCTCAAGTCCTGTAGGCAGACAGATGTAGTTCACTGGCCAGAACCTGCTTCCTGACTTGCTAAATGCTACCTTCTTGCTGTGTCCCTCATGTGGCAAAAAAAAAAAAAAAAAAAAAGACGGCCCCCTCTCTGGTGTTGCTTTTTATAAGGGCATAGATTCCATCGTGCAGGCTCCCCATTCATGATCTCATCTAACTCTTATTACTCCCAAAGGCCCTGTTCCCCAAATACCATCACATTGGGGGTTGGGCTTTAACATATGAATGTGGGGGAGACCCAAATATTCAGTCCATTAACACAGGCTCTCTTCCCGTGCCATGGTTGGCTGTTACTGTTTCAGTTGATGCAGAACAAGACGTTGATGGTGCAATCAGTGTACGTTTATTGGGGGGGGGGGGGGGGGGTTGCTGTGTGGAGCATTTTACCAATTTTTTTTTTTTTTTTCAGGGCATTGAGCATACACCATTAAATTGTAAGCCACCAAGAGTTCGAGGTTATTGCCAAATGACCTAGCACAATTGAATCTAAGACACTATGGAAAGAAAGATCAATGTGGAAGTGAATCAAGTCAATCAAAGAATGAAATAGGAGATTGTAAACATAATGGACAAAATAGAAAAATGAAAATGAAGAATAAACTAATTCTAACAAATTATGCCAGATGCAGCACACAGATTGTACAGAAGTTCCAAGCCATAACAGTAAGTCAAAGCATACAAAATACCGAGACTGGAGAGAATAAAAAATCAGTATCCTGTGCAGAGATAAAATTGTCTACTTGAAAAATTGCAGAGTAGCCGCAGAAAAATGAAGTTCCGAAGTTTCAACTTGCTGTATCAAGCAAAATCCAGTTGTAAACCTGTAAATCTATAGCAATTTAAAAACTATAAATACCTTTTACTATAACAACCAAAATAGAGGGCACTTAGGCATAATTCATTTAAAACATATGTTGGCATCTGCGAACGTCTTTATGGAGGAAATTATAACACTTGACTGAACAAAAAAATCTAAATGGATTCAAATTTGGGAAGATAGTCATATTGATATTTTCCCTAAATTAATACCCAAATCCCTATAATTCAAATTCTGAAGTTCTACAATGGATTTTTTTATGCAGGTCAAGATGTTGATGCCAAAATTTTACAAAAAAAAAAAAAAAAAAAAGTGAGGGGTCAAGAATAATTTATCCAGGGGCCCCCAGTTGGCTCTGTTGATTAAGCATCTGACCCTTGATTTCTGCTCAGGTTTGGGAGTGTGAGCCTTGCACGAGGCTCCACGCTGTGTGGAGCCTGCTTGGAATTCTCCCTCTCCTGCACTCTCCCTCTCTACCCTTCCCCTGCACACGCCTGCTGGTACCCACCCCTGTTGCCTTCTGCTCCTCCCCTCTATCACCCTCAAAATCAATAAAATTAAAAAAAAAAAACCTTAACCCAACAGAGGGATGGGGAAGATCTACTTTATCAGGCATGATCCCTAAAATGGTATGGTATTGACACAGGGACAAACCATAAAAATTAGTGTGTTTAGAAATGGGTCTACACTTATATGAAAACCGTGAATATGAGAAAGGACATTTAAAGTTGGTTGAAAAGGACTAATTGCCAAATGACACTGGGATAATTGGCTGCCTGTGATTCATGAAAAAGCCAAGATTAGAGAAGAGTTAGCCATAAAAGGCAAAGCAAATCTCTGAAACTATTAGAAAGGAACACCAAATATCTAATGACAGCAGGGGAGGGAAAGTGTTTCTGTATCCAACCACGAAAAGCAAATCTAAGAGATTAATAAGATGAGTGAATCAAAAATGAACATACCTCAACAAAACCAATGTACTTGAGGTGGCAAGACAAGTCTTCCACAGGGAGAGGACATTTGTCATGCAGATAAAGTAATAGTTGTAACAATGTTGAGAATCCTAGCAGCTTCAGGAGACTTTTGCTCTCTGAGAGGAACAGGCTGCAGTCCTATACATAATCCTTGAGAGAGACACAGAATGCTTTGCAGCTTGGTGACTGTCCAGTCAGCATGATGGACATTCCTTGGCAACTGTTAGCTCACTTGGAATAGTTTATAATGAAAAGAAAAACCTAAGTTGGTAATAATCACCCGTACCCTTTTGCTGCCCTGTACCTGGACATACTCTCTTGCTACCTCTTGCTTCTGTGGACCTAGAAGAAATGGAAACTCAGTCCTTAAACTGTTGACAGTAGATAGAATTTTCCATTCCCTTTATAGTCAGTACTTGGTATATAGCAGGTGCTCATAAATGCTTGTTGAATTAAAATAAGAGATTCCCGCTGTTTCCAGGATTCCCTGCATTTTCCCTCAGATCCAGGATCCCAGGAGTTCCCCGTACCTCGCCATCCCACCAGATACTCATCAGGCTGGTCTAGAAGTGCGTTAATAATACCCGCTTTGCTCAGTGAGGGCAAGAAGAGGATCTATGGGCTCTGGTAACCCCAGGTGTCAACCAAGAACTTGATACTTATTAAGTAAAAGAACTTAATTCATTAATAACCCCACGGTGTACAATTCACACTACCTGCTCTTACTGGTAACCACCCAGGATTAGCCCCTTCCCTGCATACCAGATAGGAAACATGAACTGGGCTTCCCTTGCCACTGTCTTCTAGAGCAATATTCCAGGTCTGCTGCTCCTGGCTCCCTCCCACTGAACTACCCCCCCCCCCCCCCCGACTGAAGACCACCTTTGCAAACTGTACTCAGGTTACCTTCCACCTTGAGGGACCCACCTCTGTGCCTAATTCCTCAGCCCTTGATCTCAGATCCACCTGGAATCTTTTCATCCTCATTTTGCCTACAGCCATCCAGGCAGAGTGCTTTGGCTCTAGGGTGAGGTTTTAGCATTGGGCCACCTGGATTTGGCAACCTGCCTCCCAGGAAACTATCACTCAGAGCCACTTGACTGATCGGCTCCTGCCGGTAAGGGCACCAAGAAAACACACGGAGTCCGTGAAACTCAAATCGAGCCCAAATGGGCAAGTTGTTGACCCACATGGAAGCTGCCTGGACTCTAGGAGCCAGGCCCCTGTATGGGGCAGGAACAATCTGGTGGTGGTCACCCAGTACCCACACAGTAGGGCTTCAACAGTGATGGCCAGTGCTAAGGCTCATGCACTGGCGGGCAGAGCTGGGCTTGGTGAATTAGGCCTCGGTGGCGCTGTCTTTGGAAATGGATTCGACTGGGTGCTGGTTTTATTTTGTTTTCGGTAGCTGAGGTTCTGTCACTCCCAGCTCCTAGCACTTAACATTCCTACCCTGGGCAGCACCCCTGCCATATATCACTTACACTCCCTGCTGACATTTTATGGGGATTTTACAGCAGCAGGTGTGTGATAGGAGCCATTGTCAATCATGGCATTAAAATGCTCCACCCTTTCAAATGCCTAATCAGCGGGGTTGATGGGTTGCAGCTGGCTGCTAACAAGCCAGGGTTTGGAGCTTTCAAGGCAAGACACCCCCACAACCCCCCCCCCCCCGCCCCACTTTGGGAAGGGAGTGGGTGGGAGGCTGGGGAAAGGGGCAGCAGAGGAGCCCCTTCAAAGCCGAGGCCCTACAGTGTCACGGTAGGGGTGACCAAAGGGAAGTCAGCAGAGCACAGGCTGCCTTTCCTCTGCACTAGTATTTTTTGGTGTCCATCCCCAGGGGCCCAATCAGGTGGAAGCATCCCTATGCAGTGATAGGGAGCCTATTTAGATAAGATGGAGTCACCCATGAGGGTCTTGATGAGGCTTTTTTGTTCATGGGCCCATTAAGTGAGAGAAGTTAGGGTCCAGATAGGCTGTGGGATCACCAAGTTAGCCTGTGCACTAAATTGAGCTCACTTGGCTTACAGCAGCCACCTTCTCTCTCTCTTTTTTTTTTTTTTTTTTCTTTTTGGCAAAGCTTTTGGGGACAGTCCAATAAGCAATGCCTGTGGCAGTCAGTCCTTGGCCCTCCTCAATGTCAAATGTAATATCAACACAGCCTTAATCTTTTTGAAAAAGTTCTCCAAATGTACTTTGAGTGTCGCCTCTTGATCCAGACCACAGTCTCAAACCCCGCCTATTTGAAAACCTGGACCAGAGTCACGGTACCATGCCTTTAAGCCAAGGAGCAATGGGTGGGTATGGCTTTGGCCCTTGGTAACTACTGTAGAATGTCTGCCTGTCACTTCATGGAGACCTGCTGAATAAATTTGAGCCCCTATCAACCCTGTTGTTGCCTCTCAGGCATTGGCTCTCCATTCTGTGTCTTCTGGGACTTCCTGTCTTTGCTTCCCCTCAGAATGTCTACTCAGTAGATTCTATGCATGCTTGCTGGTGACCTGCCCATGACCCCAGCCTCTGACCTCAAGTGCATACCAGGTTTTCATCTTTGAACAGGCTCTGGGCTCTGGTGGCTCAGAGGAATTTATTAATCTTTGATCCTCCCTCAATAGTGTCTGGAAGGTATGGGCTGTCTTTCAGGCATACTTGATCTGTAGTAACTCAAATACAAAGGGGACCATCCACCTGTACGTTAGCAATGCTTTTACCTCTATTACAGCATTTATCACATAGGACCCAACTTCAGTGAGCTTGCCGTGTAGTACAAAAGCAAGAGCAGTAAACCTACCTTAAGGAAGTATGTTTAAAAAAACTCCACAAGGGAGGTGTGTACAAAGGGCAGAAGAAAGGGACAACCAAATATGGAGAGCCAGTAGAGCATGGGCTGAGAAGAGGTTAATTCTCACATGGTATCCAAGAGACTTTGCTTAGGACACATGATACTTATACTATGGGGGCGCCTGGGTGGCTCAATTGGTGAAACGTCTGACTTTTGGTTGCAGCTCAGGTCATGATCTTGTGGCTTCTGAGTTCAAGCCTGCATCGGGCTTTGTGCTGACAGGGCAGAACCTGCCTGGGATTCTCTCTCCCCCTCCCTCTTTGCCCCTCCCCTGCGTGTGCGTGCGCTCTCAAAACAATTTGCAAAAATATAAAATGCTATGAATACTAGTCAAACTTTGACTCTCAAAGGAAGAGCTAATGAAAATCCAGGTGGAGCCTAAGCTGTGGATGATTCTGAACACTAATGGAGGGACGGTGTTGAAGGACCCCTCCACAGGACACAGAATTTCAATCTTTTCCCTTGAGTCTATTCAAAGTCCATCTGTTTGGAGGTCTTTGCTGTTCATTGGGTGAAAACCAGGGCAATTGCCTTTGACCCTTCTGTCCGCTCTTTGTCATCTCTGCAAGGAAGGAGCCCAACTCCATGTAATAGTCAAAAATGCCAAATTTCATTGTAAGTTAAAACCTCTTTAGCGTTTAGCTAATGTCTTTAGCTAAAGAAGAAAGGATTAGCGTCTTTCTGTGGCCTGTCTCTTGCTGCTCTTTCTCTCCCAAGCTGGCTAGCCCAGGTATGGACAGGTGTGTGCAGGGTCACAGTGGGAGGAACCAGAAGATAAAGCCTTCCTAGATTGGAATGATGGTGGTCGTCCATGGATGTCCTGGGGGACGGGTAAATGTTCACAATTGACCTTCTCCTCTAAAGGGCTGCTTCTGTGAATCCTTCAGTGATCCCCTTTGGGGAACATTTGAGAACTAATACTTCTTAAGAGAGTTGTAATCTAGCAGCATAGAGGTGTACATAAAATACCCTGAAACTTAGCTAAAAACAAGAATCATTACCTTACATGGTTCCTGTGTTTGGGAATCTATGACCAGCTGAGCTGCGTACCGCTGGCTGGGGGTTTCTCAGGAGGCCGCAGTGGAGCCATGGGCACAGGGAATAAGTCACTCAAGGCTTGACTAGGGCTGGATGTTTCCAAAATGGCCTAATAGAAATGGCTGTTGGTTTGAGGCCTCAGTTCTTAGCTCTGTGAAGTTCTCTTTAGAGCAGCTCCAGTGTCTTCATGACATGGCAGCTGGTCTCTTAAAACCCCCCTCCTCCAACCTCAGTCTGAAGCCCTCTTGGGTGAGGCCCCTTTTAAAACAGTCCTTCATCTGGTTATTCCAAAGGAAGGCTGACCCTGGGGTGCCTGGTTAGCTCAGTCAGTAGAGCATGTGACTCTTGATCTCAGGGATGTGATCCACTCCAAGTGGTGGGAACAGGCTCTGTGAAACAACTTAGCCTAACGTCTGAAGCCCTCTCGCCCTGATTCCATCCACCTTTTCCAGTCTTCTCTCCTGCTATTCTTTAACTCGAACCCTAATTTTCAGGCTACCCTAATTGTATGCTTCTCCATGATAGTATCCTAAATGATCTCTTTCCCATGTTTTCCCTCTTTTAAAAATCAATCTGCCCTTCTCCCTGGAAGAGATGATGGAGCATAGCTTTCTCACTGGGATTCCTATAGTCTGAGTAAAACAAGGGGCAGAGTTGGGGGGGGGGGGGGACTGGCGGTTGGAACGGGGTGGTGTAATTCTAGACTTGAAACGTAGAGACCTGAATACAATCACCTGCAATGCAGCTTACTTACACACCACAGGGCTTTACAAACTGAATGACCCTCCTTCTCTCTGGGCCTCAGTTTCCTCATCTGTGAAATATGAAAAGTCCTGCCTAGCGGGCAGAGCAGCTGCAAGATAGTGATGGTAAAGTGCTTTGCAAATCGTGAAGCAATCCCTTAGGCTTGTGTTTGCTTATGCAAACGTAAGGGATTGTCATTAGTATTCAGGATCCTCTTAGCTGATGTGTTTTTGCAAGAGTTTGGCTACAAACATGATTAAGATATGTCCCAGCTGAGTCGCCTCTTCCATGGCAGCTCCAAGCTATAGCCACAAAGGGGATAGAATAGGCCTTTTGTGATTGCTTTTCACATAGTTGGAAGCCTTTCAAAGCATCAGATTTTTTTTTTTTTTTAATGAACTCTGCTTTATTTGCTTTAAATCTAGTTCCATCGGTGCTGGAGAAACACTGTAAACTGTGGTTTCAAAGTTACTGGTTTTAAAGGATCCGTATCCTATAAAATCTTTAAAAACATTGAAAATTTTCAAAGAATTGATGAGATCATAGACAATACTGATGCATCACATTGGAAAGGTGAATTGAGGAGGCACTCTTGATTAAACAGGAAATGTTTTTAACTGATAATGAAGTGTGAAGCTTTCTTCTTGGTTATTAGAAAAATAAATCTTAGATCCGGTCAATTAGGAAATTCATGAGAAAACAAAGCGGAAATAAGATATAACCCCAAACTTTAAGGGGAACATTCTAAAGGGAGGGACACTGGAAGAGGAGCAGTTGGGAAAGAGTGTGATGAATTCACTTGGAGCCCATTGATTTCAAAGTGCCTGTGAAAGAGGCCATGTTGTAGTTTGGATATACAGAGCTAAAATGCAAAAGTGATGAGTAGAGGTGAGACTCAAACATTTAGATGGAGTGAAACCCTGGAAGTAGAGATAATGAACAAATGGAAAGAGTGCCAGAATTTAGGGATCAGGACAAAGATGAGTATCCAGCAAGAATAGTCGAGAGGGCAGTTGGAAAGGTTGTAAGAAAGTCAAGTGACATGGGGTGTCCCTGAGCCAAAGTAGGAGTAAATCAAGACAGAGGGTTGGTGGTCAGCAGTGATAAATGGTGCCTTTAAGTCTAGTATGATGAGAATTCAAAGTGGTTGCCTGGATTCAGCAACATGAAGGTAACTCTGATGACAACCATTTGGTGGAATTATACTGCAGAACTGGACTGGAATGGGTTGAAGAGAGAACGAAAAATAAAGTGAAGACAGAATGTAGGCAATCTTTTCAAGAAATTCAGCAATGGAGAGAAAGATAGCAGTACCTGGAGGGGAATGTGGACTCCAAGAGTCTTTTATAAATAGGAAGAGACTGGGTTCTGCTTGATTATTGACAGAAGGGGTCCAGGTGAGAGAGAAAAGTTAATGACACAGGGGAAGGACACATAAGACTCTGTCAAAGACGACAGAAGAACATGTTTGCCAAGGCCCAGATCAGGATCGCCAATCATTCCATCTGTTGGTCAAGGAAAGCTACCTGGAGAAGGTAAGCCCTGCGTTAAGCTACATCAAGAATGAGTGAATTTCTCCAGGCAAGAGAAGTAGATGAAGAAAAATAGGGCATTCCCCATCCAGTGCTGTTCTCAATTTCACGACTGGGGCCTCTCAAACTTACCTGGATTGAATGAAGAAAGCTCCTGAGTAACATTTGGTGGGGCTGTTAGTTTTCTAAACTCATTTTTACAAATAAAACATGGGTTTGCTTACATAGGCCTATATTGTGTCTGTAACCAAGGCACATTTCTCATCTGGGTAATTTCCTTTCCTTTCCTTTAGAAAATGTGCAGCCAATGGTAGCAGGTCTTAACTCCCGTGTGTCTGGAAGTCTTGATATCATGCGATGGGTTGCCTTACTCCCTATCACATTTCCTCTGTATTTCAAAAGTGAATCATTTCCTTATAATCATGATGCTGCTCAATTAGAGCCTGCCCATCTCAGCTGAAAGGGAAAAATTGGCCTTTTAGGTGGTCGGTCAAGTCTGAACTCACTTGATGAAAGACCTATTTTTCAGTGATCAGAGGTTGGGGTTGGGTCTGGATTGGGAAGACTTAAGACGTATATATTCTGGGAGAGGCACTATGCACAAGGAGGGTTAGCTATTAAATTTTTTCTTTCAAAGCTGGTGTATACTAACAAAAACTTACATATGACAAGAAATACAATTCACAAATAATATATGGAATAATCAAACTCTACTAACTTCAGTGCTTGTTAAATTGAATAACACTTTCATGATTCAATTAGCAACAATCTTTTAAAGTACAAGTAACTAAAGCAAGTAACTATGTGGTAAAAGTACCTTTGATCATTCTTGGTATTAGAGTAAATTAAGCTAATTCTTTTGGAAAATAATCTGGAACCATGAAATGAGATAGAAAAATATTTATGTATCTTGATCCAGAAATTATTCCAGAAATTTATCTGTAAAAAATAACACCCCCCCCCCTCCGAAAATAACTCAAGGATGGGTATGAAATATAGCTTGCTTACACAGGGTACAAATGGTATCCTAGTTTTCTATAACTTCATTTCCAATTCCAAAACCCATTTCTTTCATAGTCTTGGAAAGTTGAAGTTCTGCTATTGGGGTTTTCTTGAATACAGGGTCATGGTAGGGTTCCAGGATTGTCCACAATGCTGAAGATTCCTAGGACTAGTATGAGGTTGGTGTTCCATTACCCGCTGTGGATAACCCCAGAGCTCTGCCTCTCTGTTGCTTCTGCATCTCGTGTAGAGCAAAAGGATCACTGAGAAAGTTCCCAACTGTGTCTCCACAGTCCCACACGATGCCTAAACCCTCATAGTAGGACCTTGCTACCTTCCTAGTTCTTCTGCCAGGGAGGAAGACCTTGGATTCCTGCTTCATTGATGTTCTTGGTCATGTAGGTTTCTCTCTACTTTTCCTCAGCCCAGGGTGTGTGGGAGATAATGTTCCCCATCACCCCCCTAACAAGGAGAGCAGGAACCATGTTCTTGTTCTGTTTTCCAAGGCACTCGGCCTCTCTCCAGATGCCCTGGTTGCTCTCTCCCTTCATCCCTCCTCTACCCACACTCCCACCTCAAGCCTTTGAAAACAAAAGTCAGGAAGAGAAGAATTTTCTAGAAGGCTGTGCTTTTAGCCCAATCCCAGGCTGCCTCTAGTCAGGAATAAGAACAGTTGACCTGAGTTCAGGTGAGGGGCCATGGACAGAGAGGGGGAAAAAAAATCTCAAAATATCCTGGTGAAGAGATTAGAAAGAAAACAAATTGACAACAATGGGGTCATAATCATATAACCAGAGCAGACTTTTTTTCCCTTCAAAGATTACCTGAATTTAATCTTCATAATAATCTTTGAGCATCATGTAAAGATTAGTGATGATTTTGAAGACCAGGCATCAACCTAGGATATTATTTAATTCTATATTCATAACGTGATTGTACACAAACATATTCTATTGCAAAAACCAAGTGTCACCAGCAAAGATGGCAATATCTGAGGTGTTTGGGTGGCAGGCTTTGGTGAGTTATCATAGTAAGGATTATGGAACAGTGTTAAGAGAAATAGTAACCAGAGGGGAAAATAGTTATTTCCAGATTTGCAATGAGAAATTAAGAAATCCTTGTGGATATTGCCTCAGAGGGTATTAGCAAGATGCAGGTCCAAGAATTCAAAGCTATTCCAGCCGCTCCCATTGTTAATGAGTTGGGATTGCAATGACAGTTTGTTTCTCTCTTGATTTAACCTTTTCTAATTCACTGAGATCTATTTCCCTGCCTCTCCAGATCCTATTTATCTTTTAGATACTGGAGAAGTTCAGAAGAAGAAAGAATTTGGAAAGAAATAGGCAACAAGCCTTCTTATAAGAGGTGGGCAATGTCTGGCCCATAGGCTAGAGCATTTGTTTCCAGGCAAGGGAAAATCATTTGCTGGATACTGTCTATATTCCAGACACAATGGTAGATACTTAACCATTATCATATTATCACGTTTACTAGACTCTATTGGTTCTCTTTTACTGCTGTGGAGACCGAGGCCCAGAAAGGTTAAGTGATTTGTCAAATGCTACTCAGTGACTGAATCAGGATTCAGTCTCTAGTCTGGCAGAGCCCAAGCCAGAGTTAGTTTCCATGACAATAGACTTCCTCTCCTCAAAGTAGTCTCTCATTGGCGAGTCCATTCTGTCTGCCTAGGGTGAAAATTTAAAAACCTAAAAAAGCTTCATTATTATTAGGAACTGACAAAGATACCAAGTAATGCACTGTTACTAAAAAGCAGTAACACTGTAGGCCAGCAACTCCCAAAAGTACAGTCCATCAAGTAATTCTTAATAGAAGTATTCCCTGGTCCAATAACATGGACAGATGTGATATCTATGTCCTCCTTTTGGAGATTCACAGTCTACTAAAGGCTCTGCGTAGTTGGGGGTGGGGGGCCTCCCTCTTTTTCAATCCAGTGTTGCGCAGACTGATATAGCCATAGAATAGTTTTCATCCGAATACCATTACAGCCCCTGGCCCAGTTGCACAAACCTGTGCCAGAGACTATGGAGGGGTCTCCAGGGAGAAGTTATATGGCAGTACTTTGGTGGGGAAGGAGGGTATTCTGTAAGGCACTGGGGACACCTGGGCTCAGTGACCTCATGGTAAGAGAGAGGTTTGTTCTCAACTCTGAGCAGAACCAGAAAGGCCTCAGCACGGTGGAGACTCCAGGAGCCCTGACTAGACCTTGGCATAGTGAGAGCCTGCAGCCTTGTGGACATCAGGAGCTAGACAGCACCATGGCATGGCCAGTGGGACTCAGCAGTGGGGAGAGGTCTTCCAGTGGCTTCCAAGCTACACATCTCAGTGAAGGCAGTTAGAATAAGAGTGGAAGCCCTGGACCTGGCCCAGAGCAGGCACACGATGTTAAATGACATTGATGGGAAGTTTCCTGAATTTACTCAAGTTCCCCCCTAAGCCCTGCTGCCGGGACTCCAAGAAGTACCTGAGTATATCATCTTGGCCTTGACAAGAAAGACCACAAACTCAGCAGAGTTTAACTGAATAAGAACTTAACAAAGGGACACTACAGAGACAGGAACCACTTAACTGCAGAAGCTTTTTCCACTCCTGGGTCTGAAAGGAGAAGAGAAGAGAAGAGAACAGTGTTGTCAGAGCCTGGTGAGAACCAGAGCCACGGAAGGGACCCCATCTTACAGATGTGTGGGGGCAAGAGAAGAGCCAGCCCAGAGGTAAGATATTTGGGATAGGCTAACAAGCCCACAGATGGGGCAAAACTGCCAGCAAATTGTAATTATTATTAAGAGGTCACAGTGTATGTCCATAAACTGGTGAAGCCTGGAGACACAAGAACTACTACACTGAGAAACTCAAAATCTAAGAATCTCAGAATCTTCAAACTGTAAAACATAGAAACTCGTTGTTAACCTGAAAAAAATTGGGTGAAATTGAGGCTTTCTTCCTGTTTCTATGGCCCAGTGATTGCTTCCCATTCATTTATGCCAAGCATGCTGAGTTAATTTTTGTGCGTTGCCTCCATCTCAGCCTTGATCAGATGGGACCTTGGAACTGGTGGCACGTTAATTTGCCTACAGCTTTCCTGTAGATGAGCCCTCCCACCACATCCGAGGAAAGATTTATGCCTTGGGCAGAATGCTTTTACCCCAGCTAAGTAGAAAGAGGCTATCAGCCACCCCCATGAACCATTCCAGAAACACCCAAAGAACTATTGTTCTTGGGGCTTGGGTCCCCATGTCCTTCTCAAAAATGTGCTTGGAAACCACAGGGATGTCTGGATAGTGGCCCAGAATGTGTGGAACGTAAGGTCCAAGATTCTGACCAAAAATGGATGAATATGATCAAACTCGTCCTGAGGAGTAGGCTATGCCTAAGGAGGGGACGAAAGAGTGGCAAGGGGAAGGTGAGGCAAAGCAACTCCGATATTAGCTGTTTTAGGAAGCTTCGACTGCCTGTAGACTGGAGAGACAGAGGTAGGAGACACTGTTTCCAGACCTCTCTGGAAGCTGGAAACTCAATGGGTCTGCCCACTGGGAAGCTTGGATCACAAAGAGAAATGACTATCCACTGCTACGTGGGACCGCAGGGGAGATACAGTCCCTGCTGGAGATGCTACTCAAAGCAGAGAATATGTGGAAGAAATAACCTGGCTTGTCCTCTGTCCTTCAGTCTCCTGCCAAGATCTTTCACAAACTCAATCTGGTCTGAAGTTTGGCAGTTGGCAAGGCATGTTAGAAACTGCATTCCTCTGCAATGCAGAACAGAATGAGGAAAAGGGATGGAATGGAAGATCAAAAAGGCTAATGATCGCACATGATTCTAGGCAGATGTGCACCCCTACACCTCAGAACTGCTCTCCTCAGTATTCCCCATGACTTGGACTTTGCCAAATACTATGCTAAATTCTCATTTAACTCTCAATAGCACTGGAACTCCTTACGCATCACTTCCTCCTTCAAGTATTTTCTTCTCCTGGCTTCTGGTTTTTCTCCTGTATCATTTGCCGCATTTTTTTTTTTTTTTAGTCACTTTTGCTGGTTTCTCCCCCATTTTCTCACCCATGTTGAAGTGTTTCAGGATTCTTTCTTTGGTTACTTCCTATTTTCTCTTTGACTCCTTGGCTGCTCTCATCTTGTCCCATGGACTTAAATGCCACCTATCCAGATGATCAATTTGGAATTTCCAAGTTCAACACCACTCCGCCCCTTCTGTGCTGTGTTTGGTATATCCATGTGACTGTGGGAGAGGGCCAGTTGGATGCTCGTGGGCATCTCAAATATGTCAGAAGTTTAAATTTTTTTCTCTTACAAATCTATTGCTTTCCCATTTTCAAAGTTCTGTGCCCATACGTGTGGAATGTACCGATACTTTAATGAATATTATAACATTTCCAAAATCATTATGAAGTGTTTTAAAGCTTGCCTTGAACAAATACTGGCAGAGTGCCTAAGAGGTGCTGGACCCTGGGATAAGCACTGAGTAAACAAAAATGAGCCAGACATGGTACCTGACCTCGAGGGAGAGACAGACAAATCATTTGTGCCCACTTGCATGCATATTGTGTATATAATCAGATCCTTCACTTGGCCTTATGTTCCTTGATAACTAGTGTATTGTTATTGTCCTTTGAGTTGAAATACTGGCTAGTTTGAGCAACAAGCAGAATCTTGTGGTCTGTTCCAGAAGCCAGGGAAGGTAGGATAATCAACCCAAAGAAAGGCAGGGACCTCAGCAGCAGTTTGTGGACTTTTCTCTCAGATGCTATAATAACAAGACTCAGCTCCAACTCTCATTGGCATTAGAACAGTAGAATCACAAAGTGTAAAAATGACAGACAACAGCTCTGTGATCCCCAGAGACTCAGCTATAAAATAAAAAATTACTACAGAGCCATTGTGAGGATTAAGGAACATAATACACATGAAATCCAGGACATGACGTGTGGGTGTAGTAAGAGAAGCTAGTGTTAAGGGGTGCTCTCTATTTTTGTCTTATGATTTACTCCAACTCCTCATCTTTTACGTAGATGGAAAATAGAGCCTAGGGGAAAGCAACTTAATGTCACCTGTAAGTTTGGAAGGTACAGAGGTGGGACCAGAATGCTGGCCACCAAATTGTCAGGCGAACATTTTCGTCAGTCCCAGCATAGCTGTGTGTCTTCATAAGTGTGATTTTTCTGGGACTCAATCCTAGAATTACCATGTTTGAGGGAATCTTTTTGTTCATCAGTGATTTGCCATATATTATACAACTGGGGACTGGACTGGACCCATCTATGAACCAATGAACTCCTAATCAGAGCCCATTTGGGGGCAACCATTTAGAAAGCCCTATTTTTGCAAAACTCAAATCTGTCTCTCCCAACCTCAGCCTTTGGTTTGCCTTCAGAAGACCTTCAGAACATGAATCAATCAAGGCTTGCTTTGTTTTTTAATTTCTTTTTACCGTGACAGCTTTTGAGGTATTTGAGGAAAGATCTTCTCTTACTGTGTTTTCCCTTTTCCGTTGTAAATGTTTCCATCCATCCCAAGACCATCTTGTCATCACCCTAGAGTCTGGTCTCCCTCATCCCCTAGACTCTATTAAGTACCAATTCCTTTAGTTCTGTTACATTGCTATTTCTCCAACCATCACCTCTGACCCATCTATATTGCCACTACTACGTTGAAGTTTATGGTCGCCTTGCAGCTAGATTATTGCAATCACCTCTCTAGCCTGGCCTCTGTCCTTCACTCTGACACCTTTTAACTCATCATCTATACTTCTAGAATTTTTCTAAAATGCAAATCTGACACCATCACTTGGCTCCCCATTACTTACCAAATGAATTCTAAACTTCTTAGCATAGCATTTGAAGATCTTCACGATAGGACCTCTGATATGTCTCACCATTACTATCCAACAATATTGGATAGTGACCTCTTGAAGGAAGGTTGGGAAAGCTCTTTTAACAACTGAAGTAGGTAAGGAGAGTGGTCATAATGAGGACATGGGATTAGAAACTAAAAACAGGGATTGGGGGATCGCCTGGGTGGCTCAGTTGGTTACATGTCTGATTTTAGATTTCAGCTCAGGTCGTGATCTCATGGTTTTGTGGGTTCAATCCTGGTGTGGGGCTCTGTATACTAACCATGTGGGGCCTGTTTGGGATTCTCTTTCTCCCTCCCACTCCCTCTATCTCTCTGCCCCTCCTGCACTTGTGTTCTGTCTGTCTCAAATTTTAAAAAACCAGGCTGAATTTAGAAGAAGCCTCAAAGGTAAACCCAAAAGAATATGGTTGGCAGTTATCTTGAAATGGTAAAGATAAGAAACAGATTTCAGCTTTAATTGATGAAAGAGATGCTGGTATAACTAAGACTAAGACACAGAGGAACAGGCTGTGGGACCTTGGGAGCCTAAGACGGTGAGTGCCATTTTCAATGAGATTGAAGGAATCCACAGCCAATACAGAGGCAAGGGACTAGGGGAGATAGACCCCTGGAAGCTGCACATCGGTAAAGCAGCCTGGTATAGTATCCTCTTCCTTGGTGGCCACAGGGCATGGTTGGCTCTTACGAAGCTACAAAAGAAGTAAATTCTGCAGATGCAAGAATGAATTCTTGCCCTTTGTCTGACCTTAGAGTGGGAAAACAGCTTCAAAACAACCATTGTAAGTGACTGTAGAAGGTTGTTTTTATTGTTGTAAAGAAACATTCTACTTTGCTTCAAAGATTTGTTTATCCTTTAATCATGACGGATGCCTCCAGTTGCTGTAACCCTCCTTAACTTAGATTTTACTTTTCATTGCCCATGACTGGGAGGTCACCCATTCAGGGAGGGGTATGGGCCTTTATTTGGCATAGGAATGAGACCTAAGCAAGAATGATCCCTTATGTCTCCAAGAGCAGCAGATAACCATATAGTAACCTCACTCGTGGCCAGCTGAGGTCAAAGAGTCAGAGGACTCTACTTAATAACTATCATTTTATAAATATTTATAATTATATTGAAATCTATATCTCAAATGAAGGTACTGTGGTTCAGACAAGTTGAATAACTTGTCTAAGGCCATACTTCTGGGGTAGAAACAGAACTTGAATCCAAATCTGACTCATTGAACTTGGCCTAATTATGTCCTTCAAAGCAATAAACAAATCTAGGAGAATGTCTTGACTCCATAAGGAGCAATGTGGAGAGACCTATAATGTCAAGGATACACAATAACTTACCACGAGACCTGGCTGTTGGTATAGAGACTTGGATATGTTCTCTTAAGTGTGATTTTTGAGCAATTCACATGAGGATACTCTCTGTCCTGTTTGCCTGATGATGTTGCTATGGTATGCAAGCACGATCAGTTGAGTAAAAATGATTTATAAACTTAATCTTTATACACATATGCAGAGATATTAATCATGATTGTAATCCCTGCTTATTATGATTGTGATTATTATAATAGCAGAGTCATTTCCTTTTCCTCTGAACCCCAATTACCACATCCATAAAATGTTTGGGTTTCACCAAATAATTTCTAGGTCCCTCCAAGGTCTATTACTAAAGAATCATGAGAATTTCAAGTACAGAAAGTGAGGGGCCATGGTGTAAGAAACACGAGGGAGACCCTTTGGCTGAGACAATTGCAATGTAAACTGAAAACTAAGAGGGATTGTCAAATCAAGTGCTAATTGTCAACTTAACAAACTTGATTAATATTCCAATAAGAAAATTAAAAAAAAAGTAGTCTAGAAAACCAGTTAGCAAGTGCATTAGGGCCACTAAATAAGATCACAGTTTTACACAGTCAACCATGAGCACGAAGCCGCAGATAGTGACTTACGTGTGGTGTTCCCATGCAAGACTTGATTGTCTGAAGACCCCTCCCTACCACCTGCATCCAAAACACTTCTATTAGGTACGTTCTGGAGATGCGTGCATTTTTAAAGGCTTTAGGGCATTCTCCTTTCACAAAAAGCCCATGTTACCTATTCATCCCTCACATTCCTACATCAGCGGTCTTCCTTAGGCATTTGACATTGACACCCTCAAATGTCCTGTAACCGTGGCAAGGGTCCTGGCTTGAGGGTATAGAGGGTGCTTAGAGTCTAGGCCCTGCCATCCACTTGGCATGTGGGACCTTGGAAAAGCCTGATTTTAGTCCAGAATTCCTTTCCAGAGAACTTCTCTCTGACTCCTAGGACTCCCTTGACCTTCAGAATGTTCTGCTTCTGGATGCTTTCCAGCCCTCTGAAGTCTGAAACCATTTCTTAGTCCACACCAGCTCATCTGCGGCCAGAGCAACTTGCAGACCATCTCCTCGCAGGCTGGCACCTCCATCTCCATAAGCATCAGGGAATCTATTAGGCACTAGGAATGCTATAGACTGAATGTTTCAGCCCTGAAATGTGTATGTGGAATCCTGACCTCCAGTGTGATAGTATTTGGAGTTGAGGCCTTTGGGAAATGCTTGGGTCCTGATGGCAGAGCCCTCATGAATGGGATTTGTTCCCTTATGAAAGAGACCCCAGAGAGTTCCCTTGCCTCTGCTGCCACATGAAGACCTGCAGATAAGATCTTTGAACCAGGAAGTGGCCCCTCACCAGACACCAAATCTGCTGGTGTCTTGATGTGGGGCTTCCAAGTTCCCAAATGACCCTGGGGGTCAACATCACTCCCCGTTAAGAACTATATCACATAACGTCTGCTACCAATCTGATGAATGTCCTATTACTGTGAATTTCACTATTGTAATTACTGACTGCTTCCTCTGAAGAGGACCTACAGATTGCTTTCCATTCTGTGGTATCACAGAGAGAAATTTAGCTTTTAAAGCTCGAAAGGGTTCTAGTATCAGATTTGCTAACTCCAATTTTCCCATATGGTAAATGGTGCTGTTCCTTGGGCTGGTGAAGAGCCTGTGAGCAGACACCAATCACACAGCTTGGTGCTGATTTGTGAGTTCAGTGACTGTCACTTGAATCCCCATTGCATGGAGAGCCGTGCTCTGCAAAGAGCCACCATCAGTATCGGGAGGAAAGGACCTAGTCAGGAGGTATAGGTCACACACATTGCTTATCTCGGCCAAGTCACGTTTGACCAGCATTGCTGGGGGCAGCTGCTCCTGTGGTTTCCAAGGGGTGAAGCTTTGCTCCGTGGTTGAGCCTCTTTGGCACCAGGATGGACCCAGCTAAGCCTGGCTGGGTGTTTGCCAGGCACAAAGCAGGCCTAGCCTTGCCTACCCATCGGCAACCCTCTTCTGCTCCAGCCTGATTAGGAAGGAAGGAAATTGACCTCCAGGCTCTGCCTGAAGGAAAACTCTACTTTCTCTGACTTTGCAACAAACTTACAGGGAAACCCAAGTATGTTTTGGTATCAGACTGGCATACAGTAGGTTTTCAACTTGGATCTTTTTAAAACCTTCAACTGTGCTAGTTTTTTGCATAGTGCTTTAGTTAATCTTTACAATAACCCTTTGGATTTAATACTAGTGGATTTTGTTGGAGAAATGAAGGCTCAGAAGGGAGGTGGGCTTTCTAAGAAAGCATAGCAAGCAAGTGGTAGACTTTGGGTTTGACCAACGACTGTCTAACTCTGTGCCCTGTGCTCTTTCTAATATTGCACCTATAATGTAAGGGCTGGGGGAGAAAAGTCAATTTAGTTAGGTTCTGGAATATCCGAGCCTCATGATAAACACACCTTGGTTGATGCAGATGAAGAGGTTGTCCACTCGCACAGACCAAGTAACAGATAAGTCTCTCGGCCTTCATTAGGAGAAATTTCCTATCTCTGAGAATTCAATGTCTTATTTATTCACCTTTTGCCAGGCACACAGAGTGTTAGAGGCTGAGAATTCTGATCCAAAAGCCTAGTTGAAAGACTTGAATAAATTTGAAATACCCACAGGGGAAAGAGAGGAGAGATGGCTCTTTGGACATGGCCTTTCACAGTCCCGATTGTGATGATGATGTATTCCTAAGTGCCGTGGGAACACAGGACAGCACGGACAGCTCTCTCTGTGGGAGTCGGAGCTTCCCAGTGAAGAGGCATTGAACTGAATCTTAAAGGATGAGTAGGAATATGTGTGAAATGACTTGTCCCTAAGTCTGGGCCCTGTGTGGTTGGATTTTAGCATCTGTCATTAGGATGCAGCCCTGGTGGAAGGCGTGTATACCTGTTGGCAATTCATGACCCTCTAGAGTATCAGATCAAGATGTGAATGAGGAAAATAAAGTCCAGAGAAGGAACCTGGCTTGTTCAGGGCCAATGGACTGAAAACTCCTCTTGTAATTCCCAAAACAATGCTCTTTACCACCCTTCCTTGGAGCCGGGCCTATTTGTCTCCTGCCTGGCCCAGATTCCCAGGGTGTCAAGCCACATGAGACCTAGAAAGGGAGTATTACTCATTTGTGTTACTATCTGACCAGCATAGTTTCCTGGCCACGAAGCCTCCTGGCTTTGGGGATGTGTAACATGTGCTCATTTCCCTGCAGGGTTCAGCTTCATTTAAGCTCAAACAAATGAGAAATGCTCTAAAAAAATGTACAGTCCTTGACCTCTGAGCTCCTCCACTTGGCTGATGGCCTTGGGTGAATTCTTCCCCCGTGAATCAAAGTGAGGAGCCAAGTTGTATTATTGTAGGGATTTCAAGCTTGATGCCTTTTCCCTGTCTGGAATGGTCTTCGATTCCCTGCAAAGTCCTACCAAGTCTTTGAGGCTCAGGCCAAGTGCCATTGACTTAAAATGCTGCCTCTACTCCCCACCTCTCTACCATATTCAGTGCATAGTTACTGTTGCCTTTTCTGAACTCCTAACATTCCATCTCTACTACCCATTCCATGCCCAGCATATTTTATTTACTAAATGTTTATTTTTGAGAGAGAGAGAGAGAGATCAGGGGAGGGGCAGAGAGTGGAGGAGACACAGAATCCGAAGCAGGCTTCAGGCTCTGAACTGTCAACATAGAGCCTAGCACAGGACTTGAACTCAGAAAATGCGAGATCCTGATCTGAGCTGAAATCAGTTGCTTAACTGACTGAGCCACCCAGGTGGCTCTACCCTGCACATTTTAAGCAGGAAAAAAAAAAAAAGAAAAAGAAAAACACAAATTATGTCTCAACCACCATGTCCTTCCCAATATTTTATGCTCTGAAGTATATTCCCAATATTCTATGCTCTGCCCCCTGCAGCCCCCATGACTTTTGATATCCTCTGTCTCAGGGCAGGAGCATATTGGCTTATTACTACCTTGGGGTACCATTCCCACCTCCCTTTACATTGTTCTCCTATTGTTTTCCTTCTTTCTATCCCCATAGCCACTTTCCTGGCCTGCTACTGGGCCTTAGTGGAGGCTGAACACTTAACCGAGTTACCATGCAACCCAAGCTGCTCCTAATGAACTGGATGTGTTTCATGTTGACTAGGACCAAGCCATAAAGTTAGGCACAAACAGCAGCACTCTATCATCCAATGGCAGTGGTTTATTCGAGATTGGGCTCAAATAAGCCCTGAAGGCACAAGGAAGTTCCGTGAGATGGTCCAAATGGCCATCGTTACTTTCTCTCTCCAGCCTGTACCTATGCCTTGTGAGGAGTATTCTACTATCAGCTGACCCCATCGTCTCCCCGCAGGTGACTACGGAAGCCTCCAGACTTGTCCCGCTGCCTCCAGTCTCTTGCACCTCTAGGGCCCTCAGGGACATCTGATCAGAGCCCAAAGCCACCTCTGCAGGAGTCCTTTAAGGACTAATGGCTCCCCTAAGAATTAGACCAACTTGGCCTTCCAGTCTATAATATTTCTGGATGTTTTAATGTTACTTAAGTTACAGCTCCCTGTTAAATTTGCTCTTACATGCAAATGCACTTCCTGTAGCCCTTTATATACAGCACTGACGTGCCATCATGCCTCTTCCATGTAAGTATTCCCAGATTTGGACCCATGGTCCCTCTCACACTTTTTTCATACTTCTGCTATCTCGTTGGCATGGTTCTGTGCCTGAGGAACTCAGACTCTAATGTAGGAAATTTCACACTATGCTATGATGATACGCATATCATCATAAATTATAAATAGTAACCAGCCCTGGGAATTTGCAGGGTTAGTGTATTCTCTGGTCTCAGGCTAAGGAATTGATATTAAGCTAAGTCATGACTGCGCACAATAATACTATGAGCGCAATACCAGCAGCTACAACTTCTATACAGTGCTTCCTCTGTCCAAATTCTTCTCTGAGCTCTTCATGTATATCAGTGCATTTAATTCCCAGAACCATACCATGTAGTGGGTACTGTTAATATCCTCATTCCAATTCCATAATGCGAAACTGAGTTCCACTTGGAAGCAGGCAGTCTGGTTTCAACAGTCATCACCTTCACTGCTTTGTTGGGACACTTGTCAACTCTCTTGAGTATTAAATAGTAGTAGCAGTAACAGTAATAATCATATAATAATAGCAGCAGCTGCAATCACAGGAACCACACACACACACACACACTACCTACATAGTCCATTAGAAATTAGATGGGATAATGTATATCAAATCACTTGGGAATCTTCTTACCATGGACTATTCTACTTCAAGAGTATCCTAAACAACCCCTCCCTGAGCTCCACCTCCCTTTTCGACCCACAAAAGTTCAGGCAGAGGTCTCCCAAGACCTCTGTGGTTAAAAGTTTCAGCGAGAGCATGTTAAAGGTGGATCTGTGGCTTATAAGAGCCATAGGAAAGGACCGGGAGTTTCAATGATGTGAGTTCCTCTGATAGACATGCAAGGACGCATTTGGGTCTGGTTCCTACTAACCAACAGGCAGTCCTCAAACTTAGAAGCCTTTCCTCAAAATGGAATTTGTGTCTTCGTTCCAGGAAAAGGCTCTGTTATTGAAAGAAAGGAGCCCGGGTGTAGGGGGCCTTGTGCTAGACTTTGGTATATAACTGGCCCCATTTACTGCTCACAATGTCCCAGTGATGGGGGTAAGACCATGGCTGTTTTATAAATGAGGACACTGGTGCTCAGAGAGGTCTAGTATGGTACCCATGGTAATAAGCATGCGGCACCAGTATCTGGAGTCATATACGTAGGACCACAAAACTTGTTTTTAAAGAATGTACATAGTATAAAGCTTTATTTCTTAAGAATATAAAATGTTTATAAAATTTTTAAAAAGAAGATGGCTCAAGAAATACTAGGAACTTGACATTTCAAGTCTCTGGGCCTTAATACAAGACTGCTCTTGGAGGGTACAGCTCTGTAAAATCTTTAGAGCTCTGAATTTCCTTCATTATTTCATCAGGTGAGATGGTCACAGGCCTCAGTGGGTGTGGGTGTAGTGACAGCAGTCGGATGTGTTCTTTCTAGGATCAGCCATTTCCAGAACTGGAAGGGAAGAGCAGATGGCAAAGGGTGGATGCAGGAAGTGGAACGAAGAGAAAGTCCAGTAGGAAGGAAACACCTCTGAGGGGTCCAGCAGTAGGAAAAGGGAGCCCAAGTAGACCTTTAGCTAAATTCTCTCAATTAGTTGGAGGGAGATGAGTTAAAGGTGGGGATGAGTTAAAGGGAGTAGTTCAGGCTACATTTTTAAGATTGAGGGAAGGAGCAAGCAATGAGTTCCAGGCTTGGATTTCATAGGATTTCCCCAAAAGTTACCAATCCATGGTATGGGGACAAGACCTGAGTCTAATTGTAAGAACATGAACAGAATTCAAATGCAGGGGCAGGATGAGCAGAATCGGTAACTTGATGCAGAAATCCTATGGTATCTCCAACAAGGACCCCTATGGTCCCATGTCTGGGGACAACACATATAGGATTTTGCCAAAAGCTGACATCCGAAAGGACACCAGAGTGCACCAATGTAAATGTTGGATG
Source organism: Panthera onca (assembly GCF_046562875.1). NCBI lineage: Eukaryota > Metazoa > Chordata > Mammalia > Carnivora > Felidae > Panthera > Panthera onca. The sequence goes on from NC_138346.1 coordinate 176,632,351, forward strand.
TACACGGCATTTGAGCGGAATAGCAAATAGTAGTTTGGGCCTTGAATTGAAGAAAGTTAACACTTAGAAAATGTCAGTTGGGGGGCAGGTTACAGAAGATCTTGAATGTCCAAGAGCCTAGAGTTTGTGTAGGGTCAACAAGTCTGGGCGATTTTAACTGGTAGAAGATAGAGAAGACAACACAGGCTCGTGGTAGGTGTTTGGTCGGGGGAGAAATGAATCATCCATGGACTAGTGCTGCAGGCTCCCACACAGCTAAGGAATGAATGGCAATATTCAAGCTACATGACATCTTGGAGACCCAGTAATTTCCTGATTTTACAGCTAAGGAGACCAGCCTACAGAGTGGAACTCCTAGTCATCTGTGCAGAAACGAAAACAGTGCCCACTCCAGTCTGTGGTACTTGGAGATTTCAAAGTTAAAAGAAGAACAATAGAGTTCTCCAAATGTTGACATTGTTGGTTATAAAAATAAGTGGGGGGAAAAGAATCTGAAAACTGTCCTGGGAGTGGGACTGAATAATTAAACTCAAAGCCAATTTTCTGACCTAAATTTGCAGAGTCCAAGGACTTGACCGTGGGTCGCCCTTGGCTCTTATCCCCAAATTCTGCAGGTCGATTTCATGTATATTTGATCCCTTGGTCTGTAAGACTTTTAACCCATAAATTGCACAAAACATAGCAAAGTCAAGCAAATATTTGTAATAGATTTTCCGTTTTGCAGACTTAGCCAGGAAAGACAATCTGATTCCAGGAAAGAGCTAGACAGCAAATCCAGGGAAAGACAAAACCCATATGAAGATAAATCCAGCCACACTACCAGACACTGGCCGACATATCTCCTTTCTCTTAACAGGGACCTAAATGAGGGAGTGAAAAACAATGTCTAATACCGGATTCTTCCGTGGTGGCAAAGATCCATTGCTCATTTCTGTTTTGTTACACACCAGTATTGTGGTGAGATGGATCCTCAAAGTGCAAATGGTGGGACCGGAGGGCTCACCAGGAGACCACATTGGAATGAGTTTTTGAAAGATTAAAAGGCCCATTTTCAGACAAAAGACAGAAATGTTTTCCAACAGAGGAAATAATTTATGCACAGACATAAAAGAGACTATTGGGTGGACAGCAAGCGGTTCAGTGTAGCAAGAAAATGAGGAGATTGAGGGTGTGGAGAAAGAAAAACATTCCAGGCTTTTGCAAGGGCATTCAGGTGTGGGAGAACCCGAGCATCAGAAACGGTTCCATGTGGGCTGAGTCTAAGTGCCAGAAGAAATGGAGAGGGAGCCATGGCTAGAGAAGGGGATGGCCCAGGCCCAGGAGGGCTACAAGTACCCCTCAAAGGAGTCTGGCTTGTATTCAGCAGGTAGCTAATGGGGGGCCACTAACAGTGTCTCTGAGTGGGGTTGACACCATTCATTAGAACTGTGCTTTTGGGGAAAATGGATTGGAAAGTAAGAGATGGGAAATAGAATGGTTAAAGTATGTGCCCAGCTAAAACGCTAAAAGGACACAAAGGAGGGCCTTGTTAGTGCTCTAGACTGAGTTCTACCAACGGACTTTCCCCAGGCTTTCCCATCTGCACCCACATCACCCTTGTCTGAACACCCTACCGCTAATATGAGTCCTGTTCACTGGACCTCTAACAACACTACCAACTATAGATTTGCCGCCCCTTGGCAAGAATGGGATCTGAATGGCCTCTCTCTAGCATACCGCAAAGAGTCAATCCCGTGGGAACATTTGAGTGAATGCAGGCTGAGGTGTCTGAATAAATCGGTGAATGAAAGGAAATAGGATGCAGCTGTGTGCCCCACCCACATACTCTCCTTCCCTGTCCCCCTTTCCCGGTCCTAACGCTGGCTGGGTAAATAGGGCAAAGTGGTTTCTTTATTCATTCGTCGGTCGTACAATATTAATTAGGTTTAAGTGCCACTTGGTTCCCACTCAAACAGGAAATGTAATCAGTTGGCTGGGTAACTGTGAGATGTGCTATATCCTAGGACCAGGACACCATGAATGCATGCCACATCATTCCTCAGTTCTACCCACACCCTGGGAGCCAAGACAGATCTGATACCGAACGTGGCTGACTAAAGAATGGACACAGTGGGTTTCTTGAGACTGGCATGTACTTGGCTCAAGGCCCCAGGCATAGGATCCTTCCAGACAAGGAAATGTGCCGGATGGTAATCACTGCCCTTTCACATCTAGTGTCCATCTGTATTATATCATACAAGGACACTGCTGAGTAGGTCTTACCCATCCCCATGTGACAGATAAAGGACCCAACACCTAACATGTTTAAAACCATGGTTCTTAACCCTGGCTGTAGTGGGAAGTCAGTTGGAACTTATGCGATTCTGATGACCAGGCCTTAGCCTAGGCTGTTCCAATCAGTTTCTGGGGTGAGACTCGGACATCAGTACAAGGTGACATGGCTGGTGTGTGGAAAACCCAGGACTGAGACTTGGCCTCTAGAACCATCCCTAGGAGCTTTCAGTCCAGGGTGTAAACAGGAGCTGGGGGCAGGGGGAGGCAGAGCAGGCAGCAGACAGGGGAACAGCCATCTCATCAGTTTTTCAGTTCCTATGCTGCTTGCTTTTGATCACAAACCAAAGGATTTATTTGTGGCTTCGATGGTGCCTTAACTCTTTAGGCTCCTCACACGCATCCTACTCAGAACACAGCCTCTTTCCTGCCAAGTGCAGCCTTCCTGGCACAGAGGCCTGGCCTCTGCCTCTTTGGGGCAGAGCAAAGGGAGGCTTTGGCAGCTTTATGGGCTGCCTCTCAGGCTGCTGACACAGCCGCCTGACGGATGGCCTGCCACACTATGCTGCTGGGGCCATGCCCCCAATTTCACCAAAGGAGCCCACTCAGGGCATGTGTTTTGGCGGCTTCTTATGAGAAGATTTGTGTTAGCCCATGAATCACAGAGTAGCCATGCTGGAAAGAACCTTAAAGATAATCTAGTTTACTGCCTCCATTATCATCACTCCCCAGACACTTTTCTGATGGGAAAATGGAGGCTTATTTGATAATTAAGTATTAAGAATCATAAAGTCCAACCCAGTAAAACACTTCAATACCAAGAAGTTATTATAAAAATAGATGCTTATTTGGCATCAACTATATCCAGAGACCTTACGTACATCACCTGGATTATTCTAAGGGTCACTGCTCTGTATATGCACAGGAGTCATCACTAGGCTGAGTATATGTTACATTTACAGGATGCTCACAGAACTCCTAGAATAGTGCTGTTTGTAACTTTTGTGGCCATCCCTTGTGGCCCTCTTACAACTGATGACAACCTTAGGAGAAAGCTGTTATTCTTGTATCGGTTCAGGGTATGACTTCAACAGCCCCCTTCCATCTGTAGCATGAATGGCTCATCACACAAAGATTACCAGCCAAATGGGAAATGAATCTGTGTGATCACCATATGTATCAAGCAAATCTTGCTACATAATGAGTCACCCCAACACTTCAAGGGTTTAAGACGACCATTTGTTATGACTCACAAATCTGTAGGTCAGCTGGCCAGTTCTGATCTGGGCTTGGCTGATCTTGGTTGAGCTTATTGATATACACACATCAACCAATGGGTCTCTTGAGGATGGCTAGTCTATGATGGCCTCGGCTAAGCTGGCTCAGATGACTAGGACTTCCCTCCATTGGTCTCCCTTCATTCAGAAAGTTAGCCTGGGCTATGCATGGAGGGCACAGGGATTTAAGAGAGTGAAGGGGAGCGGGTAATACCTCTTGAGGCCAAGACCCAGGCCTTAGTAATCAATTCTCCACTTGGAAGCCAGTCCAACTACAGAGGTAGAGAAACTGACTCCATCTCTCAAAGGGAGAAGTTTCCAAACCTTGTGGCCCCTTTTTTGTTGTCTACCACACCCTTTAACTCAAAGCCATGGGTTACCCCTGTTAGCATGGTTTAGGTTTCTATATGAAAGCACACACTGAGATAGGCCCACTTACAGGTAGAGTATTGGGAACACAGAACAGAAGATGGAGATTTTTGTCCAAGGCAGTGACCCCACCCACTAGCCAGGGGTAAGAGTTTAGCCTACACTGGTAGGTCAAAGGAGTAGGACCTACACTCCTTAGACACTCCTTTGCAGAGAGAGAGGGGTATGTGAGTGGACGAGTCCATAGGGGTTCCACTCAGCACTGAGGGGAATAGAATGCACATTCTCTTCTCCATGGGTCAAGGTGGGAATGGGGATAGAAGAGAGGGTCCCTTTTGGATCAACAGTCCCCAAATGCAGACAAGGAAATAGGTTCAGAGGTTCAGAGAAATTAGGATAAATGCCCAAGAACACGCACTAAAAATGATAAGGTGTTCTGCTCAAATTTTAATACCAAGGCACTAAGATCAGCCTCATTCAGGTTCTGATCCTCGATTGCTTCTAGCTCTTTACTGAGTGAGTCCAGCAAGGCTCTCCAATGAACTAGGAAGCTGTTTTGGTGCAAGCACCTTCATATAAATTAGTGCAAAAATCGTCACCACTCCAAATGACTATTACTATCCTAATAACCAGGAATAGTAGCCTCAGAAGTGAGGAGATGTGTTCAAGATGACATAGTAAATGGAGAAACATGGACCTCCATTTGCATTAAGGCTCTCATCAAGTCCAAGTGTCATCTTGGGTATCGATAACTACGGGATTCCCTTGTCACGCATTGTATGCAGCAGGCAAGCTGGGCTCTTTTCCTCCCCAGAAGACTCTTCCTTCTATTTCCTTCCTACTTTCCCTCCACAAGGAATGGGCCAGCAGTCACTTTTTTGGTGATGTGACATTTCTCCATCTCCCCCTGCACCTGCTATTCTACCTGGGAGAACCCTACCATTTTCAAAGGCTTTTTAATCTTTATTTTTAGAGACAGCATGTGAGTGGGGGAGAAAGGCAGAGGGAGAGAAAGAAGCTTAAGCAGATTCCATGCCCAGTGTGGAGCCCGATGTGGGGGCTCATTCTCATGACCCTGGGACCATGACCTGAGCCAAAATCAAGAATTGGAAGCTCAACCCCTGAACCACCCAGGTGCCCCAACCTACTGTCTTTAACAGACAAGCTGAGACATCACTCCCTCCAAGATCCAAAGTTAAGGTCTGTTCTTTCTTCCTCTCTGACAGGAAGTCTTCTCTCCCTACTTAGGATGTGCTCCTGCATTTCATTGCACACCGCTTTTTGCCATATGCTATTATTCCTTAATTCCTTGTTTATATCTCGTATGCTTTGAAAGCTTGTTGGGCCCCAGGGCTCATCACTATAGCCCCATTACCCAGAATGGAGTCTTGTCATTGAGGAGACAAAGCAAAAAAAGAGCAGGATGACTCCGCTGCTCAGGTGGCAGGTATTGAGTAAACCCTCCTTTGCTGCTAGCAAACCTAGAGGACTGCCTGGAGGGAGCCACAGGTCTGGGATCAAGAACAACTTCTGAGTTTCCTCACTGCTCTCAGTCCTTCTCCTCCCTTCTGTCTCTGATGTTTCAAAGGCGTTGAAAGTGCTTTGGTAGAAATCAGTAGTTCGTCAAGCTTGGTTACGACTGTTCTTGGAAAAGAGAAGGGGAAAAAAGTGTGCACAGACTGGTGTGGTAATAATTTAAGTTTCAGCCAAGTAAGATGTGGAGGCCTGCTTGAAGTGACACATTTCTGGCAGCTGGCTGTCCCTGGAAAAGATGAAAGGGAGGACGAGAAGGCAGCATTCTGTAGGAGTGCTCGCCATTTCGGAACTAAGCCACTTTTGTTTCTAATTCTCACAGCAAAGAAGGGATGGTTGTAGCGATTTTTCTAGAGGTAGAAGAGACAAAGTCTTTGCTCCGTGTGTGTCAAGGATCTGATCATTCCCAGCATGTGTCTAGTGTTTTCCACTCGATAGCGTTTCCCATCTGTTCTCCGTCTCCAGCAAGCCTGTGAAGGAGATAACCCCATTGAAGAGCAGGAAGCTTGAACTCGTGGCGTAATGCAAATTTTTCATTGTCTCTTTTAAAGGCACTTTGAGCATGGCACATATTTTCTTTTCAATGACCTTTGATTCTGCTTTCAAGACCTCAAGACGGACTTCTTTGAAGACCACTCTCGCCCACCAGGCGATCTAATCCACAGGAAGAGATCCAAGACAGAAGAATAAAAGGAGTCAGATAAAGGCTTTGAGTAAAAGAAACATTTCTGGCCCCAGATTCTAGTCGGGGCTTGCCTGTGACCCACCTCATGACCTTGGGCAAGACACTTCAATTCTTTTGAGTTTCCCAGGCAGAGAGTTCATCATTTCCTCCCCTCTGCTCCCAACATATTTTCAACACCGTATTATCACTTGGGTTTTATAACGTATGTATTGCTGGTCTACAGGTCACCTCTTCAGGGATTCTCTCCCCAATCCTCCCACGTAGAGCTGCTGCTTCCACCAAATCCTCTGTCTTGCCCCATGGTGGTTACTTCGTAAGCCCCATCACAATTGAGCACTATTGTCTTTGTATCTCTGCTTACTTGGTAGGGGTGCTGGCAGTCTCCCCAGCTGCAAGGCTGTCTTTGTGAGGACCGGGCCGTGTCTGTTTTGTTCATCAGCCTGTACCTTGGTGAAATCCAGGCCTCAGATACTGATGGGGTGGATGATGCCTCCTGCAGGAGATGGGGGATGCTCCTTGTTTAGTCGAGGATCCGGTACAGAGCTGGTGCTCAGTTCATGTAGTATTGATGAAAGAGACCCTTAAGTCCTGGCCCATGAGAGAGAGGGAGCAGCTACTTTCTTCCTCGTACTCACAGTTTCTACCTTTGGGGGATTGTCCACATGGTTGGGTACACCCTGATGGTCCTGAATCCTGAACTGTGAGTGGAAAGGCACCACCTAGTTGTAAATGCCCCCTATTCTTCCTGAAGCATGAGGAACAGTGCTCTGCTCCCTCTCTGGCCCTGGGCTCATGCATACGGGCTGTCGCCTGCCTCCTATCTGCCGGCGGTAAGCATCTGCCCTGTAGGCATCAGCCAACTGTTGTGCTGTGTAACTTGCAATAAGATGAGAAGGTCAGCCAAGCAATCCTCGTTCAGATGGTGGTTCGGGTAAACGATCTTGTGGTTGGCTTCACCAACCCAGACATATCACTCGGCAGACCTGAGGCCATAAAACCAGACCAGGTCGAGGGTGTGAGTTCAGCACATGCTTAGGTCTGGGCTGCCTTCTCCAACACAGCCTTACCAGTGCTTTGTAGTGCAGCATTTCAGTGCCTGCCCAGGCATCAGTACAATGAGTGTCTCATTTTCTGTGTCCTCACGGATCTGGATGTTGGGTACTCTGGGAGACAGGAAGGATAACTTGAGGGATTCAAGTGCTAAACTCTTCTCCAAGGCCTAAGAGTGTTTCACTCCCCAGCATGAAGTTCTAGACCCACCTATATCCTAAATATGAAAACTTAAAATTTGGAAACTATGTCCTAGCGATCTGAATAAACGAATGAGAATAAATTCCTATAAGTCTACTCCTTCACTCTTGAGACTCTGATTCTGTATGAGGAGGCCACTAGTAAAGGCCTCTGGACCTTGGCATGAGACCCAGCTGAGCTAGGGTCACAGCTCAACCATTCCCCAGCTCTACAACCTTAAGCTGGGTACCTCACCTTTCCGAACATCAGTTTCTTCAATATATAGAATTAGAAAAAGGTTACCCGTTTCTTAAGGTAGTTATGAAGATTACTGAGAACTTATATGCAGTTTTGGGGGCATAAAAGCAGTTAGTGGATACGCGGTAAAAGAAAAATGAGCAAAAAAATAAAACTTTGAACCCTGAAAGGCATGGAGTGGAATGATGGGGTAGCAAAGAGTCGTTTGAAGCTTTGAACTTGCATCCAGATTCTGGGGTAAATGTGCAAAGACACACTTGTATCTGATTAGTCTCCCTGCTTGCTGCAAAATAGAACACAGTCTCTTCCCACCTGTGGGTGTGCCTGAACCACATCTGTCTGCCTGCAGCTGACCTCAGCCAAGCCCTTACAGTGGGCACACCTTGTTTCCATAACCTTGAGGGTAACGAGTGCCCTATCTTCTCTGAAAGGAAATAGACATGCAAGGCCACACTGCTTTGCCTTAGAACCTTCAGTTAATAGATACCAGTAAAACTAATTGGAGCTCAGTAATTATCCAAAGGCTTTGTGTTGTAAAATTCTTCCCAAAACAAAAATCAGGGGACGCCTGCCCTGGAAGACACGAGAAAATGATTTTCTAGTTCAAGGCCCTCTTTTTACAGATGGAAAAAAAAAAAAGGCCCAGAAAGGGGACACGACTAGCCCCAGGTCCAGTTATATGGACAATTTCTGATGAGAACACAGTTGACCAGAGCAAGCCATGATGCAAGGACTGGGAAACGTCTGGGGATCTGTGCAGAGGGCTTCAAAGAACACGTGTTTCTTTGGTCTGTATGGCTCCTTCGCTGGGAGAGAAGACTCTGCTCTTTTGCCACACAAGGCCTCCGTGCTTGTCCTTTCCCCTTAGGATACCACAGAAGTCCCTTTTATCATTGAGGGGCAGGGGGCCTTAATAGCTTCTTTGTCGAGAAAATCAGTTCCTAGGAAGCCATGAGCCAGGCCTATTGAGTCCTCACCAGTATCCATAGAGATGGGTATCATCTCCTTGGCAGAGAGGGAGATTGAATAGTGCCAAGTGGCCCTGAGGCTCTAAATCACACAGCTCAAAGCTACCCTGTCCTGATAGGAGGCAGTGTGGTCCAGGTTCTGAAGACCACCTCTTCTCTTCCCACCCTACCCTGCTACACCTGCTTCTTGTTTATCTGTCATTCAGAAAATAAAAATCATCCTATCTATGTATTTGCTTTGTTTCTTTAATGGAAAATACGCTTCATGGGGGCAGGGGGATCTTATCTGTCCGATTCTTTCTTATTTCTTTAGGCCTTGGGCCATGCGAAACGCTCAGGAAGGAAGGGAGGCAGGGACAGAGATCGAGAATGAGATCGAACTAATGACAAACCCTCAAAGGCACATAGCATTTATCTTTACAAATGTTGTTGCTTTCTCTGGATCCTCCCAGTAGCCTTGTAAAAGTGGACAAAGAAGGAATCTTTACCTCTATTTTATAGATCCACTCAGGATGTAATCCTCTCCTGAGAACTACCAAGTATTAATAACTGAAGGCCATGGCTGCAGCAGTGACCATACCTGCTCCTCCAATGGTTCTTTCTTCACCTGGGTCTTTAAATACTGTCACTGGCGGGGCACCTGGGTGGCTCAGTCAGTTAAGTGGCCGACTTCGGCTCAGGTCATGATTTCGCGGTCCGTGAGTTCGAGCCCCGCGTCGGGCTCTGTGCTCACAGCTCGGAGCCTGGAGCCTGTTTCAGATTCTGTGTCTCCCTCTCTCTGACTCTCCCCCGTTCATGCTCTGTCTCTCTGTCTCAAAAATAAATAAACGTTAAAAAAAAAAAAATTTAAATACTGTCACTGGCAATACAAGGCTGTAGTAGGGTTCTGCACAAGAGGAAGGGATTTCCTCTGTGAGGCAGTCCCGAGCTCTGTTCCCCAGATGGAGGCTGGAGATGAGTTTTGGAATAGCACGTGCACAACAAAGAGCATGTGCGAGGTACACGCATCTGAGAAAGTGCGGCGCCTTCTGGGACTCACGTGGCTGGAAACTGAGATGTGTGTACAAGAGCAGATTTGGGTGCTGAAGCCGGACGTGGGTGCACAGGGAAGGGACCAGACCTCGGGGAGGCCTTGAATCCTTGGATGTCAGCCTGGAGACAGAGCAGCCACGGACAGCTCTATACCAGAGTGTGGCCCCACCTGATCGTCATGTTAGGAGAGGCCTTGAGGGGAGGCAATGTGAAGGGTGGACCTGAGCAGAGCAAGCCTAAGGGCAGCAAAACTGGTTAGGAGGCTGGAAGGAGCATCCTAGGGAGAGAGAATGGAGACTGCCCCAGGACATGGCAGGGGCATGGCCACAGAGGGCAGGAAGTAAGGGGAGGCTCCGGAAGTCAAGGTCAGAGTGGACCTTGCTTCTGGGAGGACCTCACTTTGCCCAGGGTCCCCACAGCAAGTAGGGGACAACCTAGGGCTTCTGTCTCCTGGGTCTGCATTCTTGTCCCGCAGGGGGAGCGCTGGCTCATACACACCCCTGCCGTTGTGGCCTGCATTTTCCGAGCCCCCAGCTATCCATCCTCTCTGCTCAGCCACCTGCTCCTGGCCCTAGGCCTATCTGCCTTTGTTTGCCACCACCAAATTAAAGTTTCCTTACCCCCTGGGGGAGCTGAGAAGTCAGTCCCAGGAGACTGCACTGTTTCCTCTACCTCGAGGCTTAAGGTGAGCCCTCACCCCCTACTGAGTTACCTCTGTCCAGTCGTTCAACAAATATTTCTTTGACGCTGAACACTGGCCTCTCAGGACCCCTCCTCACTTTATCTTTGAAGGCTTCTTTAATGTTAAAGTTCTAAAGAGATTTTTGAATTCACCAAGGCTCGAGGTAACCGTGAGACTCGCCCAAGGCCAAAGCGAGGTGAGTTGTCAGGTCAGGTGTTTGCACCGACTCCCAACCCACGGGACCTCCCTGACCTCTTAGCGGCCTGGGAAATTAGGACTTGAACTTAGCTCACCTCAAACCAGAATGCTTTACATTCTAGGCTCAAGGAGCCGACAGGTGAATGACCTTCCAGGCCCCAGCGGGGAGGGGCGCGCACTGAGCTGCTTCCCCGGCACCTAGCACCACACCAGCCATCACGCCAACACACGTGGTGTTTATCCTTCCCTCCTTCTGCGGGGATGTGCTTGTCGATGAGCTGTGGAGCACATCCAGAATGTTTTTGGAGCTGTTAGCGATTATGTCCTAAAAAATAATAAATTGCACGCTGTGGCTCTGTGTCTTTCCCTCTTGCTTTCAAAGCAACTGGAGGGCTAAAAATACTGAGCTCCTTCCAGGGCCTTTATCGTGTCAGAGTTACCACCAACAGGAGGGTCCCACTGGCCCTGGAGCCCTTGTTTACTTTGAAAAGCTCACTCAGCACCAACTGAGAGCCCTCTTGGCCCCCGTGCCTCCTGGAGGACGCCTTCCCGGGCTCCTTTGTGCCGACACAGACAGCAGGCTGCCCGTTGTTGGCCGAGTGCGGAGCTGTGCCCCCAGCCCGCCGCCTCCCTGCTCCTCGGGGCCACCAGGTCTGCGTTTATTATTCCAGATGATAAAGCATACTGTCCTGAGGAGTTCAAAGCCCCAAATAACAGGGCTGCCTCATGGGCAGCAAAGTTGTGGTTGTTTATTTCCTAGAGCAGCGGCCAGCCTCTAGCTTGCTCGCTCACTCGCTCTCTCCCCTCCCTCCTTCTCTCTTGCTCTCCTTTGTTTCCTTGTCAGGGCCCTATTCCCCATCCTCTTTTCTTGCCTTCTTTGTCTTTCCCTGTCTTTTTCTGCGGGAAGCCCCTGAGGTGGCAGCTCTGTAGAAAGCAGTTGGACATCCCCGGGTTACCTGCTAAGGACCTCCTTGGCACTGATCGTGCAGAAGAACCATTCTTCTCCATTTTGTCTTAGGCCACCCATTTTCAGTAGACGTTATAAGACAGGCTGATAAACGTCCAGCTTTCAAACCAGGGGATAGACATCCTGGGCCCTGCCTGCCTGGAATATTAATATATTAAAAAGCTGGTCAGAAATGGGACTATCCGTATGCAACAGAATGGACCAGAAAAGTAGACAACTTTAACATTCCTAGACTTGTCATCTTGAGAAAATTCTTTTTCTGTGGGCCTCAGTTTCTAATAAGCCTAAAGGGGTTAGGAATCCTCGTCTTGCCCTCTCGTAAGAAGGATTGAAGCTTACCTACGATCGTAGATGGGAAAATTCTGGGTGCAATGCAATGCAATACTACTGTAATATTATGGGCTACCTATGACCCATGGTCATGGCAAGAATGAAACAAGATATGTACACAAACTCCTTCGCTTGCTGTCCGGCAAAAATAAACATTAGCTGCAATGATGACTTGACGGTAGACAGGTCCCCCAAGTAGCAGGTGGAGTTTGGGATGTGCATGCACAGACTGTCAGGGAATGCTCTCAGGGTTCTCTGCCACCCAAAAGAAAAGGGAGGGTGGCAGTGGTCAGAGGAAGACGTGGGCCACAGTGCAGCCTCAAGAGAGGTCTCAGTCACCATTACAGAAAGCTCTAAAGTGGGGAAGGACTTTCATTTACCCCCAGGTGGGGGGAAGGAAGTCAGGCACTTATGCCCCACCCCCACAGTTCAGTCATTGGATGTGTGGGATGCCTGAGGAAGACCGGGGGATCTCAGGAGAGCTAGCCCTTTTCAGCTGATGCAATCCTCAAAGGGGAGTAAGAATTGAGGGCTGTCTGCTGGCAGCCCTCCCAGCAGCTGGAGGAGTAATTCCTTAAGTGTAGAGGCAAGGTCTGGGTCATGTATCCCTGTGTCCCCGACATCATCATCATTATTACATAAATATAGGGATTTGTTTTGTTTCTTCATGTGGCTGAAAAAACTCTGATATTGGCTAAAGAGTCTGTAATTAGAAATGGGGAAAATCTCTACCTAACCAGCCAGCAAGTAACCACTGATCAGCAACTTCTCAACGGAACACGTCAGACTGATCCAATGGGCCCACAACAAAGCATCGTGATTTACATGATCTTCCGGCCATGTACTCTCTGTCATCCCCTACTGGCCAATGGTGTGTACTGCCTCCACGGTCCCTGCTTACTCGCCTCTGGTTATATCACCCTATCGCTTAAAGCCAATGGTTTCCTTCCCCCTAGGACACAGTCAGGACTCCACTGCTGCTCTAACTCCTGCTTAGCAGCCTCATTCCCTGCCCCTCCCCCCGTCCCTCCACCTCATGACCCCAGCAGCATCCTACCCTCCAGGTGCGGCACCTCCCCACGTGTTCCTCACGATGAATTCCTACATAGTCTTGGAAGCCCGGCCCAAATGCCCCCCTCACTGTCTTGCGTGCACCTCTGAGACAACACTTAAAGCGCTATTGACGGGCGACTGGCTTGGCTTCACAGCCAGTCGGCCTTAGTTTGAATCTAGTGCACTGTTTCCTGGCTTGAAGCTGTTCTACAAAGTCTCCCAGGGACTCTGACGCTGTTTCCTTATCTGTGTGATCAGAACAATCAAAGGATCATCAAAGGATTGTTGGGAAGACGAAATCGGGTGATAGATGGAAAATACCTGGCAGAGCACCAAGCGTGGAGTCCATACTGCGTTCCTTGTTGGGGTTCGTGCAGGGCAGTGTCCTTTTGGGCATTCTCCAAGCACAGATTGGGCACAGCGTAGGTATCTCCCTTATTGGACTGTAAGTTCCTGAGGGCAGGGCCTGTATCTCTTTGCTCATGATCGCATCCCCAGTGCAGAGCTCCACGCCTTAAATAATTTGTAAATAAATTAAAAATAAATACCCTGGAAATGGAATAAATGGACTTGAATGGAACTCCTTAAGGTTTTTGAATGCAGGAGCCATCTGTATCATTTTTTTTTTTTGAGAAGAGTAAAATGAAATAACATGGTAACCAGCCCTGGAGCCCTGGCGGATAGACTGAAGGAAGAAGGACTGGCCTGCCATCGTGACTAACACCCCATCTTTCTTCTAGTTTTGAAGCAGCTGCACTCCTCAGTGATGCTGGACAAAGTCAGACTAAACACATATACATCACTGTCTCCATGCGTGCTTCGGATGTGTCCGCATCAAACTCGGGAGAGGGCTCCTGGGGACAGTAAATGGGACTAAAACCACCGCAAAGGAACTTTGGACCTGTGGACCTGTCATCCTGTCACTCTCTCTGGAGCGGTCTCAGCACAAGTCCACGGGGCAATGACTCTCTGTTTCCATCTGATCACTACGCTCCTCCTTCATGACCTGGGTCCAGGCCAGCTCACCAGCTCCTTCTAAGAAGAGAGCAAATTGTATGGCTGACATGAATTCCACTGAGAAGAGATGGTCACCTCTTGGCTGCTTTCATTGTTCCTCATCAGGAACATTTATGATAGAATGATGGGTGTTTGGAGGAACTCACATTCAGACAGTAATTTGAGGGGAAAGAAAAAAAAAAACTCTCACCAACGCTAAGACGACCAAGAATATCAAAGATTGCATTCTCCTCTTTCACTTGATATTGAACAAATATTTACTAAGTGTCCACCATGTGTCAGACATTACTCTGAGCACTGGAGGTCCAGGGAAATGAGGCCTCTACTGTGCCCACGTGATGCTCATAGCTAACCAGGCAGGCAGTGTGATAAGCACTGTGGTCAGCTACATCCCCTTGCGGATCAGAGCCCCACTGCAGGCTTGGGAAGGTTCCCAAGAACATGGTAATTAAGCTGGATTCTAAGGGATCGTCTCAGAGTTACTCGTCGGATAACAGGCAGAAGGTAGAGGAAGAAAGAGTATGCTCTTGTCAGAGCAGATGGTGTGTGAGAAAGCACAGGTAAACAACACTGGTTACGTAAAAGGCCAAGTCACTGTGGCTGGAGCACTCAGTGTGCGAAAGTAGGCAGAGACCCCACAATGGAGGGGCATAAAAGCCATCCTGGGACATCCAGATCTTAAGAGCACAAAAGAGCCAGTAAAGCAAGGTTCTAACCACAAATGTCACCCAAAAGTCCACTGTAGAGGACCTACCTGCCACATTCACTCAGTGAGAGCCTCCCAATTTCCAGATCCACGGTGGCCCTGTGCACACTCTAAATTGCCAACAGAATGTAAGAAAGCTAAAAAAAGATTTCTTTTAGCCCTTGTCCAAGCCTGAGGAAGTATGAGAAATAGACGCAGTAATGGACTAGTGTGGTTAATTTTATGTGGCAATGGGCTAGGCTGGGCTGCACAAGTGTTGGGTCCAATACTAATCTAGATGTTGCTATGAAGATGTTGTGTAGAAATGATTAACAATTATAGCCAGTTGATTTTGAGTAAAGCAGGTTATCCTCCATAATGGGAGTGGGCCTCATCCAATGAGTTAGTTAAAGGCCTCGAGGGCAAAACTTGAATTTCCCAGAGAAGGGAGAATTCTGCCTCAAGACTGTGACACACAAACCCTGAGTTTCCAATCTGTTGCCCTGCCCTAAGGATTTGAGACTCAAGACTGCAGATCAAGCCTTCCCTGAATTTCCCAGCTGCCAGTCTGCCCTGCAGATTTGACTTGCCAGCTTCTGTAATGAATGAGCCGGTTCCTTAAAGTTAATCTCTCAGCTATATATAGAAAGATGGATGACGGAGGAGAATGCACATACACAAACATCCATAGACGTGCACACTTGTCGCTTCTGTATTCTCTGGAAACCTGACCCACGACCAGGATTCAGGAGAGCCACTCCAAACTGCTCTCTCTTAGGTAACTTCTCTGAGTCCCTTGCCTCATCAGCATAAAGGGGACTAACCACCCCCCCTCCCTCCCAAAATGACTTTGAGGATTAACTGGATATATAAAGCCACTCAGCACTGTGGCTGGCACATAGTAGGTGCTTCAGATGGTTTCCTTTTCCCTTTTGCTTGATTGATAGGATAGATCCATACCCAACGAAAGGGCATTTTTCTGCTGACACAGGCTGCCCTTGACGAAATCTGATCTAGAATGGGAAGTGCTAAACAAATAAAAAAGAATTTACTCTCCGTAGTATTGCCACCATGATGGATGGCTGCTCCAAAGGCTATTTCTCAAGAGTTCGCCGTAGAGAAAAATGTTGGAGCTTGATTTTCAATGTGTGTGGAAAATAAATTGTATGACAAGGGTGGCGACATTTGGACGGGGAGAGGGCTTAGCCGAGGAATTAAACATGTCAGGAGCCTCAGAATGAAAATAACACAGAAATGGAAGGTGAAGGGGGCATATTTGGAAAGCTTGACAAGTGGCACAATGGGAGGAGAGGTGGCATCTGGAATGGGACGTCGTGGCCACTACAGCCACACTCGGCCCTCAATAACTCAGCAAGGTGAAAAGGAAAAAAAAAAAAAATAGGAGCCCAGGTTCTCATGCTCTGTTAACACAACTGGCTTAAATTATTTTTCCTTGCTTAATTGACCACATAGCAAACACAGAGCAAAAGCGGGCAGCTTTCTTTTTTTCTTTTTTTTTTTCTCTTTTAAGGAAATCTTTTCCTACTTAATCTCCCAAGCTCCTGTCAGCAAAACTCCCAACGTTAGGTATATCCGAGACCCAGAGAGAGAAAAAGTCTGGAATACCATCACACGCAGCACAAGTGGAAAACCCAGGTCTGAACCCCCGGTCTGTGAGCTCCCAACCAGAGGGCTTCTATGAGGAACCGTAGAGCACTGTCTAGGCAAGGATCGCAAAGAGGTTGTGCTCAGCATACAGACTCTGACTGACTGACTGACAGTGCTTGGTTGAGGATGAGAGCAAATGCAGGTTCAGCATGAAAGAGGGTCATAATTGATCGGTGACATCTGTCACGAGAGACCGAGGTTCTGCAGAGAGGCCAACTATTTGTCATTCCTTACCTGTCCAACTTTTCCTTCCCCCCCCCCTCCACCCCCCACCGCCCACATCATAGATCAGCCAAATTCTGCCAGGTTAGGCCCACTGCCTGTGTTTATAAATAAAGTTTTATTGGAACACGGCTCTACTCATTTATTTGCCTATTATCTACAGCGGCCTTTGTGCTACAACCACAGAACTGAGTTTCTGCCACCGAGACCATGTGGTCCAGAAAGCCTCAAATATATTCCAACTGTCCGTTTATAGAAAAAGTTTGCCAATCTTTGTTCTAGGGTACACTGATGCCTTGATTCCAGGATTCCAGTCAGATAATGAGGTCACTCATTCATAATCACATACTCACTGTTATGTCTAATGCGTTCCAGATACTCTCTATATGATATATAACATAGTAACAAATACTATGTAATATAACCTAGTAATTTATACTATGAAGGGAAACAGTCTTAGGATGACATATATATCCAGGTGTTGAGAGATATATATATCATCCTAAGGCTGTTTCCCTTCTTAGGCACAGAATGACTGCCAGGGACAATCTGGTCTATACGCTTCATTGCTCACATCCAACAGGGAAGAAGAAAAATCTGCTCTAATGTCGGGCGGTGTTTCATGCCCAGACGAGCTCTATTAGGACCAACTTCTAAAATGGAGAGGGTAGCAATGTCCCTGAGCTGTGTGGGAGGGAGATGAATGCTTATACAAAATCAAGTTTCAGATAAGAACAAGGAGAGAGGGATATGGGTGGTTGGATAACCAGCAGGCCTACCTCAGTGGCTTCTCCCCTTGTGTAGAAAGGTGACAGTGACTTCTCCTCAGGGGATGCCAGGGCAGAAAGCACAGAGCAGACTGGAGCAAATGTTGGAGGTACAGGGACTTGGTATATCAGGTGTGAGAGTGGTGGGGCAGAGCGAAGGGTCACCCCTCAAGTTTCTGGCATGTGCAAGCCATGATGTGTATCATTAAGGTGTAACATGGGACGCCTGGGTGGCTCAGTCGGTTAAGCGTCCGACTTCGGCTCATGTCATGATCTCGTGGTCCGTGAGTTCGAGCCCCACGTCGGGCTCTGTGCTGACAGCTCAGAGCCTGGAGCCTGTTTCGGATTCTGTGTGTCCCTCTCTCTCTGACCCTCCCCCGTTCATGCTCTGTCTCTCTCTGTCTCAAAAATAAACGTTAAAAAAAAAAAAAAGTGTAACAGTAGAAGGGTCAGGGGTCTGTAGTTGGCCTCACTCCTGCCTGCCCATTAGAATCACTGGAAAGCTTTTAGAAAATAAATCTGTCAGGGCTCTTCTCCAGACCAATTAAATCAAGAGCTCTAGACAGAAGCCTGGATATTGGTGTTTTAGAAAAGTTCCCCTAAGGGATTTGGATGGGTAGCCTGTGTTGAAAACAAGGGTTCTAAACCATTCAAGTAAGAGTAAAGCCAAGACATTGTCTAACCAATCTCATTGTATGAGTAAAAAAAACCCTGAGTTTTGCCCAATGTCAATTGCCTCACCCCATGTCCTTTCATTTCAATGAGGTGTATTTGGGTGCTCACAGTGTGTAAAGAACTAGGTTTGGTTATGAGAAACCAAGGTTAGTGGAGAATCTCACCCTGGTGTAGCAGGAAGAGTGTAGGTTCTGGAGTCAGATGCACTGGGGTACAGTTTCTGGCTCTGCTACCACAAGGTCCCCCATGAATGTCTCATGCAAAGGAGGAAGAGGTTAACTAAGAGAATGTATACAATGCCCAGAGAGGGCCTGAGAGACACTTGGAAGTTATTAGCACCTTTCCAAGCATGTCTGGGGATGATTTCAAGCAGGTTGACAACTGGGAGGAGCCTGGGCTAGGAAATAATTCTCCAACTGAACTGGAGGCCTCTGTCAGGTGATCTCTGTTGGCCAGGAGCACACGAATGCATAGGCCGATGGGCTCTTGTCATTTCGTTATAAAAACCTGAACTGAAATCCTATCTCTTGCCGAGCTGACTGATCCCAGAAGAGAGCCCAATCTAAATTTAGAGGGTTTCATAGTTCTCTCAAAAGTCCAGCAATGTGATTTGTCTTCAGGCTCATAGCTTCCAAGATCCTACGTAGTAGCCAAGCTGACCGTGGCTTCCCCACTTGCTGCATTTTGAGCAGTGAGTCACTGTGTCTATATAGTCAGTTTGGGAACTGAGAGATAGACGTACTGGAGCCATCCAGCTTTCCATGGAAACCAGCTGTCATTAGGAGAGGACATGAGTCATGAGCAACTTGCACATGTGCATGTATGTGTGTGTGTGTCCGCACCAGGGACTCACTCGTTCCTTCGACGAGAATCACCAAAGGTGATCACAAAGTCACGCGCAGCCCGGAGGAATGATGCCAAGTGAGCAACGAGCCCGGGGACCCCAGGCCTGACTCAACCATCAACAATCTCTGCAAATAAGTGCGCGTCTCGCTTCCCTCATGACTTTCCCCAGGGGACGCCTTGCCTGAAGTTTCCAGGTCAGGAAAAATAATTTTCATCCGCAGGGAAAAGATTCAAGCTCCTTGGCATTAAAAAAAAAAAAAAGAAAAAAAAAAAGATTAAAAAAATGTGAAAACAGAAACGCTCTTCACAAATGATACCTGGATTGAAAGTGACATTTGTCTGGAAGAGCATAGGACAAATAGATATGGAGTGTTTCCCATGTGTCAGGCAGTGAGATTGCAAACATAAAACATCAGCGTAAATTCACTCTATGAGCGCTAATTTCTGCATCTCATAGCTCTGTCTTGAATACGTGCTGCCTAAGTGTTGAGTTATAAAAATATTTAATAGTAACAAGAAACATTTATGAATCCCTGAGCTAGACATGGAATTAAATCTGTTACATACGCTACCTCATTGAATAGCACAATGCCCTAGCAAGGAGGGAGAGCCTAGATCCTTGGCCCAAATGAAGAAGCTGAGGCTTCCAACTGAGGCTCATCTGTCAGATTTCACACGGAAAGAGCACAGCCAGTACCATAAGCGCCAGCTGCCTAACTCCAGATCTCCTTGTCCTCCTGGTAAATGGGGGACACCAGAACGGTGAAACTCACGGTGGCAAAGCACAGTCTTGAGCCTGGAGTTTCCTGGCTCCTGGGCCACTATTATTTTAAACTTCTGCCTTAATATGTCCCGTAAAGTCTGAAGCAGGTCAGATGGTGAAAGAGGCTAGCAAATTCCCTGAGCCTTCAGAGTGTTTGGGCATCACGTTTGGTGAGCAGCAGCCCACAGAATAGTGAAGGTCAGTAGTCCAGATCGGCGGTCATAGTGTATCTCTCATTACGTGCTGGGCACCTTACCATATGTCATCATCTATGGGCATCATCTATACCTTATCATACATCATCCTCTCCAGTCCTCAACGCAAGTCTGTAAGTTTTTTTTTTTTAATTTTTTTTAACGTTTATTTCTTTTTGAGACAGAGAGAGACAGAGCATGAATGGGGGAGGGTCAGAGAGAGAGGGAGACACGGAATCTGAAACCGGCTCCAGGCTCTGAACGGTCAGCACAGAGCCCAACGCGGGCTCGAACTCACGGACCACGGGATCATGACCTGAGCCGAAGTCGGACGCTTAACCGACTGAGCCACCCAGGCGCCCCGTAAGTCTGTAAGTTAAGTGGAATTATCTTTAGAGGAAGTGGAGACCCACAAAGTGAAATTACTTGTCCAAGGTCATTTAGTTGCGGTATGAAGGTTTATATTAGAACAGTAATTTTTTTTCCCACTATACCAAAATTCCTTGAGGTCAGAAATACACGTTGATAGTTTTGTTAAGTTATCACAGCGCCTGGAACAGAGCAGAGGCTTGATAATTGAAAGTTTATGTTGTTCTTTGACAACAACCATATTCATTAAGGATATGCCTGGTGTTGATAAATGCTTTATCTTTTCAGTGTTCAAAATAAGCCTGTGAGATAGATTTTGGAAACACTTTTAGGGTAGGGAAACCTACAAAGTGAGACTAAAGTTAATGGTCAGTACACGGCAGATACAGAAATGAAATCCAGGTTTGTATAACCCCAGTATTGTGTGTCATCCAAATTTATGCTACTCTGCTTTTTGGAAGAAGAGCATTAGGGCCAAGTGTCTGATTGCTGGAATTGCCTAGAATCCACGTCCTCAGCGCCCTCAGTGCCCTCAGCAATCTGCTTGAAGTAGCGTTGCTGTACCTTGCGAAGAGAGACCCTGGAGGCTCATGGCAGAACCTGGGTTTGCCATCATTTTCCGGGCCATTATGGGGTTTCTAAGGACTGAAGTCAGAATTATTGGAACTTGGTGCTCCTTATGAACTATTTTTATACCTGGAATGTGTTGGGAGCCAGCTGGCTGTTGCCGTAGCTCAGATATCACCTGGTGCTTTTTTCAGAATGGGGTGAATAAATCACATGAACAGCTAAGCCAGACTGTGTCTGTCTGGGTCTGTATCTGATAAGAGGCTCTCAACAAGTGAGCTGTGTTCCACTTGCTACAGAGCTGGCCCTGTAAAAGGCAGTGGACAAGTGGATAAGAATCACCAGATTTCAAAACAGGAAGACCCATCCAACCCCCTTGCTTTATAGGTAGAGATACTGAGACCCAGAGCCTTAGGCTGGTATATTGGGTTGCAGGATGTGTAAATTAATTCAACTCAATGAAGAGTGGTGTATCATAAATATGGAAGGGTGTTTTATTAAACCCACTTGTAGGACAGACAAACCAGATCACAAGAACTGGAAAGTCCTCCCCCTTGTGACAAACAGAGAGATGCAGGGCACAGATTCCCCCCCTTCTAGAAAAAACTTGCCACATAACCTAGGAGAGTGCCATCAGCAGGCAGCTTCCAGCTCTCCACTCCTCAGGGGGTCTGCCATAGCTATAGAGGTCAGCCTCCTCCAAGGTCATGCCCTTGCTGCAGTGGCCCGCATTCCACGACTAAGCTAGGCAGCACAAAAAGGCCCAGTCACTCAGACTGACAAGGCCAACACTGAGTGGTAAACACAGTACCCATTGTGTTGGCTAAAGCTTGGTTGGACCCCTATCACAGGTCAGCTTCTCCTCACGTTACTTCCTTTCACAGATGCTGTTCCTTCATAAACCTCTTGTACCCCAAACTCTAAGGATCTCCCTTGGAGAACCCAACCTGCAACACCCTGACTCTCTGGCCAAATGGTATTTTCTTCAATCCCTGGTTTATCTGCTCTATTCAACAGCCCCTTTCCCTCTAAAGCTATCTTTGACTTTTCTTCATGCACATAACCCATCATGGCTGCACCCCAAATGACTGTTTTAACACCTGTGGCAGACCATGTTTTTCAAATTAACTACCCAAGTATTTTCAGTCCTACATGTCCTTCCAGAAAGTTGCTACTCCCCATCAAGAGCAAGTCTCTTTGTCCCTCTGATGAAGCTGGGCAGGACTTTATGACTGCCTTGGTAAAGAGAATGCATATCATGACTGACATTGCATGACATCTAAGGCTAAGTCATAAAGGCAATATGGTTTCCACCTGGGCTTTCCCATTAGTCATGCTTACTCTTGGAACCTAGTCACCATGCTGTGAGGGAGCCCAAACTAGCCCATGTGGTGAGACAACATGGAAAGAAACTAAGGCCTCCAGCTGATAGCCCCAGGAACAACAGTCAGACATGGGAATGAAAGAAGCCTGAGATGATTCCAGCCCCCAACCTTTGAATCTTCTAAGACCCCAGGCATGGTGGTTAGATATAGTTCTCACTGTGCCCTATGAGAGTCCCAGGCTCTCAGAATCGATGAGCATAATGGACGGTTATCGTATACCACTGAAGTGACTTGTTTCCCACAGCCAACCAACTCCACCTTGAAGTTCCAATTCCAAACTCCTTGCAGAAATCGATTGTACCAGGGTGGACACCTGCCTGAGATTAGTCCAACCAGCTGTGGCCACGTGGCCAGAAAGGCAAGTGTTCAAATTTAAAAGTCTTTTCCACTTGGGATCTTTTCATCCATTAAGAAATTATCCCATGTCTTGTGTGAGCTAGAGTGTTCACAATGGTGACTAAGACCTGGTCCAGCTAGCATAAAGTCTATGTAGAGGAATCAGATAACGAACAAGGAAAATGTACCACCTTTTCCTAAGGCAGCATGTCTCAGTACAGACTACCAAGGGAACCTAATTTGTTGGAGAGTGGGGGTGAGGCCAGCGAGAAAATGACACCCCTATCTGCTTTATCCAAATTGAGTTTCAGCAAGCATGCATTGAGCATCTACTCTGAGTCTCAGGGGCTATGCCAGAGGATATGCATGTACAGATGATCCTGTATGTTGAATATTTGAATCTCCTACTAAGCCTTGAACACCCCAGGTCCAAAGAGACGCCAAAATTGCCTGAGTTTGAGCTCAGGCCTGGACCACTGTCTACTCTTCCGACGATCTCCCCCTGACACCAGGCTGCCTCATCCAGCATCCTTCAACATGGCTCAGAACGAAAGGAGTTTTCACCAGAGTCAGAATAATACTTAAATGCGTGGGCTTTGGAGACAGCCTGCCCACTTTCTAATTCTAGTTCTACCCCTTACTAGACACAGCTAGTAAGGGGACAACACGGGACAGGGCCAGCTTTCTGAGCCCCAGTCTCCTGGTCGGTAAATGTGGATATTAAGACTGCTGACCTTGAAGTTGTTGTAAGGATAAAAAGAGTTAAACCATGCGATAAGCTTAGACTACTCTCTGACACGTGTAAGTGCTCAGTATATGTTAGCTTTTATGATCCAGTTGGAGAGCCTGGAGGAAGGTTCCTGGAGGAGAAGAGACATGAGGGTGTGTGGACTTTGAACACCTAGAGTGAGGAAAAGAGACTTCCTGATGGAATTAGCAGTGGGAGCAAAACTAGGGAAATTATGGGACAGTAAGCAGTCCTCTCCCGGAGCTTGAAGTAAACTTGTCGACTTGCTTCTGCCTCTCCCATCAGTGCATTAGCTTTCCGTGAGATAAAGAGCTTTGTTCCACCTAAAGCAGTGCCCGGTACTTAGCAGGTGTGCAATAAAATTTTACCAACTAAATTAATGAAGTGTGTGCTGTGTGGGCTTGGGCAAGCTAGTGCTCCTCTCTGAGACTTAGCGCCCTGCCTTCCCAGAAAGGCATAATGACGTCCTCTTTTTCATGGGCTGTTGAGAGGCTTAAATGAGATACTCATGCAAATCCTGGCCTGGAGTGGGCGTTCAAAACAGCGAATTCCCTTTCCTTGGTGTCCTATATCCAGCAGAAGGTCAAAGTGGAGTGGGATAGACAATAAAAATGTAAAGAGGGAAATGAAGAGAGGAACTGGGGCGTACTAGGAAATATAGGGCATCTTCCTGTAGGCAGTGGATGAAACTGGGCCTCGGAGGAGGGCGCTGAGCTGTGTTTGCGTCAGAACCACGGAGATGAACTCCACGTTCGTGGTGAGCTAGGGACAATGGGTATCTGTGTGTGTCAGCTGCTGGGCTCCCCAGGACACAGAACTGTCAAGGCCAGTTCTGTGCCAGTGAGATGTGCCTTCCCCTCAAAGCTTTTGAAGTTGTGAGCTCCTGGCACCAGAAACTGACACGGACCTCTTAGTTAAGACACCAGCTTGCTATGTGAACTGAGCAAGTCACTAAAGGAGCTGAATTTTGGTCAACCATCTGTAAGATAGGGGGTTTGATAGATGAGCACCATGGCCTCTCGTGTCTCTGACACTCAAGTCCTTGAGCAGACATCAGGCAGCCATCTCGTAAATACATCAACAAATGCTGTTAGGTGATCATTTGCATGTGGTGAGCTCTCGTATTAGATTTTCTACACAAATCCCAAAGAAAGACCTAAAGTGATAGGACTGGAGACCTGTTTGGGGGGGTCAAGAAATATAGCGTTAATACAACATCGGTGGAAGTAAACTGGCCCTCGGCTGTACACATTGTCTCCCCTTTTTTGGGCCTCGATCTTTCCTTCTATACACAGAGGAAGCTTGGCAGAAGATGGGAAAGCCTCTCTGGGCCTTTCAGATCACCAAAGTTTTATGATTCTCCTGGGATGAGATCCTTCGGGAATAGATGCCAGGAATGCTGACGGGTCCCTCAAAAAGCCTGCCCCCTTGGACAACCTTCAGGGCTGTGGAATCTGGGTCTGTTTGTGGCCACATCAGGATGGCCTCACCACTGACCTCATTCTCTGGCGCATCCTCTGTTAATGACAAAGACCTTGGTGCATCCAAAAGACCTGCCCTGGGTCAAGGGTGTAGCTGTAGCACATCCCAGCTTGCTGTAGAATTGCCTAAACCTCGGAAATTATTTCCCTAGGAGGTCTGCCTGTGCCAGGAATAAGGGTGGGTGGATAGCAGTAACTCATAAAATTGGCCAAGGGCGGCAAGAGGGTCTCAGGGATTCCCGGTTCTGGAGTCACGAAACCCAGGGCTGCACCCAAAGCTCTGCCCCAACCAGATGTTTGTCACTGGGCAGGTGCGTACCCCGAGTGCCTCTTGCCACATCTCCGAGCGGGGATGAAACCTTGTACACCTCACAGTGAGCTTGCGAAGAGCAAGTAAGATTACAAATGCAGGTCTTTGGAATGTTACCATCACCAACCCTCAAGGTGGAGACAATGTCATCGCTGATGGCTCCATCTACAGGGCGCCTGGCAATTTATGGAGCTCGTTATTGTCAAGGCACATTCACACCAGTTATCTCCGCCCCCCCCCCGCCCCCTGCTGTGGACTGCCCTGTAAGGAAAGAGAGTGGGCCTGGAGACCCGATACCCCCTCACCTCTTATCAGCCCCACTCTCACGGCACTTAGAACATTAAACCTTCAACTTTGTATTTCGGTTATTTATGCACACATCTAATCTCCCTACCTTGAACAGAAGCCAGAGCAGGCACAGGCTTTGATTGTCTTTGCTCCACCCACCCCCATCCCCACGCTGCCCTATGTATGCTCAGTCCTCCGTCATCAGTGAAAGTAAAGGGGACGGGGGTGGGAAGGGACAAAGACAGGTGGGGAAGTAGGTCATTGGTCCTTGCCTTAATTTGCATGGTATAAGGTAAGCCATCTTCTGTGGTAGCTACTGGCCACATGCAATGATTTAAAGCGAATTAAAATTACACAAAACTTAAAGTTCAGTTCCTTTGTTGCACTGGCCCCATTTCAAGTGCCCAGTAGCCACACGGGTGGCTGCTGTATTGCTACACATTTCCATCGTTGTAGAACACTCTGGTGGACAACACGGACACAGAGAAGGGAGTGTGGGCTCTGGAGTCAGACAGAACCGGGTTCCAATCCTTCCTCTGGTTCATGTAAACCAGCTCGCCTCTCTACGCCTCGGTACCCATGTTTGTAAAGCGAGGATTGATCATTTTATCAGTGCCCCTTTCCCAGGATTGTTGAGAGAAGTGAGAATACTAATAAACATTAAAAAAATAAATATGAGCAGTCGCTCTGCTCTGATGCCTCCACAGGTTGGTAAAGATAACAGGCAGACCCAGAAGCTAGTCTTTACACCATGGAAAGTGGCAGGGCTGAATGGCAGGAACCCAGGCAGATGGGCAGACAGACTGAGTCTTGAATTTAGTTCTACTTTCCAGCTACATGATCTGAATGTGATCATTCTGCCTCTCCAGGTCTCATTGTCTTTTTTTTCTGGGGGTGGGGGGCGATCATTATCTTAAATTCTCTTCACATCCCTACAAGTTAGATATATAAGTACATCAGCGCCTGGTAATAACACATGTTCAACAACTAGAAAATGAAATCATATTAACACAAAAAAGACATAGTTGAAATTATTAGTATCTAATTGCTTTCAGGATGGTCAATGACTTTATCATTATTTTATTACTACTAACTAGTCGGTTATAAGGATGTACCTTAAGCATAGTGGGAGGTCAAGAGACTCTGAGAACTGAAATCCTATTCTCTCCACAGAGCAGCCAGAAAGGTACCAGGGAGGTATCTTTTGTTATGAAAGGCAGATCATGACTTTGTCCTAATCAAAAATACCAACATCTTCCCTCACACATAGAGTAAATTTAAATCACCACCTCTGATGCCCTCCAGTATCTGATGTTCTGAAACGTCCTTCTCAGCGCCCGTGCCCTGGCCATACTGGAGGTCCCACTCCTGCTTAGACATGACAGGCTTGTTCCTGCTCAAGACCTTTGTACCTGCCTTTTTCTCTGCCTGAGCTTCACTCCCCACATCCTCCTAGAACTTTCGGTTCTGCCTCCTTAAGCCTGTGCTCAAATATCCTCTCTAGGAAAGCACCCCCCCGCCTCCATTATTTTCTCTCTGTCCTGGTGCTTTATGGCTCTTTAGAGCCCTTATAAAATATCATCTCAGCTAAAGATATGCCTTCCTCCCTCACTCCATTCCTTCATTCACTTTATTAATGTAGTGATTAACACAAATGTCATCTCTGTGAGGGAGTCCCCTTTATCTTGTCCATTATTCTCACCCTGGGTCTAAAACAATGCCTGGGACTCGCTAGGTTCTCAGTACATTTCAGTGACTTTAAAAAAAAAAAAAATTTTTTTTAACGTTTATTTTTGAGACAGAGACAGAGCATGAACAGGGGAGGGTCAGAGAGAGGGAGACACAGAATCTGAAACAGGCTCCAGGCTCTGAGCTGTCAGCACAGAGCCCGACGCGGGGCTTGAACTCACGGACCGCAAGATCATGACCTGAGCCGAAGTCGGCCGCTTAACCGACTGAGCCACCCAGGCGCCCCCATTTCAGTGACTTTTAACATTTGAACAAAGTCTCTGGGGGCTTTGGAACTGACTTTCCCTTTTCTGATAGACACAGATAGTGGCTTGAGCTAGGTGGCCATGTTTTCAAATGTACTCATCCACCCATTCAGTCCCCAATTACTAAACTCATACAGTGTGCTCAGAGCCTAACCTGGTGCCTGCCTTGTACAGAAAGCTGATGGCCTTTCCTTAGGAAGTTCTCTCTCAGTTCGTGGGACTCCATCCACAGGAACGGAAACAGCGGATCGCAATACATTGGCTTGAGTTGAGGAAACACATGTAGAAACCCAGATAAGGGAATGGCTTCTTCTGTTGGAGGACATCAGGAGAAATGCCTCAGTAGAGGTGAGCTCTGAGCTGGATCTAAAAGAATAGTTGGTTTTTGAGCTCCCATTGACTACAGTTTGTGACCCTCTGAGCTGGGATGCCTGGATTTAAAACCTGTCTCTACTGCTTCTCAGCTGAATGATGATGGCAGTTTCCCTCACAGAGCTGTCCCCAGATTCCCCACCTGTAAAATGGAGACCATAAATCAGATGCCAAGTTGGGTTGATGTGAGAATTAAATTGAATTGCCCATTAACAAAAAATTCCTATGTTTGTGCCTGGTGCATAGTAAGTGCTCAATAAATACCAGTTGTGCAGCCATTTTCTTGGGAGAGCATAAGCATGCTGGATGGGCCTGGAAGGCAGCTAGTGCTTCCTCATAGCTGTAGCATGGAACCCCTAAAGAGGAGCAGCCAGGAAGGAGAGGCTGGCTGAGGCCATGCCATGGAGGGCTTTGTGGACAGGCAGAGCTTGGCTTTGACCTGAAGAGAAGTGAAGAGCCATGGAAAGATCTTAATTTGGAACATGGCACGCTTGCATGCATGATCTAGGAAACTATCTGACTGTAGCATGAGGATGAAAGGAGCTGGCCAGACTGGAGACGGGGAGGACTCTATCTAATAAATCTAACCCAGAAATGAAGAGAGTCATTAGTGGGGAAAAGAAGAGAGAGATCCTGGGGAAATAAAATTAAGAGGCTTGGCGACTTTGTCACTGTGGGTCTGGCAGGGCACAGGCACACTCAGAAGGATTTTACTTAATAATAAGTTCATCCTGAGTGGTATGGGCAGGGTTAAGGGAATGAGGCCCAACCAAGAAACAGAAGGTATCGCCACCCCCAGACCTGAGGGGACAAGGGAAGGGAATGGTATTATAAGAGCCCAGAGATATCAGAAGCCAGAGAAGATGGCTGATCCAAAAGGAACAGTGCCAGGAACACCGCTTCTACAGAACATGGCTAAACTGGGGGAGGCCGGGTAGGGAATAGCATACCCAGCCTCTCTATCCTTCCACTCTTTGATCTTGAGCCAGTACCTCTCACTGGCCAAGGCCAACTGGAAGCTAGAGGTCAGGAGAGCCTGGGTCCTGTGATCTGTAGATGTCAGCCTTCTTGGGTCAATGGCAAGTAAAGAAGAGTGAAAAATGGATCTAGAGATAGGGTGCGTTGATGAATAGGTTTCACAGTAACCAGTTAGATGCGAGTGGAGACTAGTTGGCAATGGTGGGTAGGGAGGGGGGAGGAATTTGTCCTGAGGTTCCCTGCTAAGGCGATTTGCCCAATTACACATCTGTGAAATGGGGATTGAGATGCCTCTCCGAGTGAATCACATTTTGAGTTTTCACATACCCCTCAACGTGTGTCCTAAACGTCTGGATCTTTTTTTCTTTCCACCCAACAAATGTTGCTGTCTGTTGCTGAATGCTTGGAAAGGTTTGCCAGAAGAGGATTGGCACTAGCTGAGCATAATTTCGTTGGTACTACAGCTAAAATACAAATGGGTTTATTACATATTTTCAAAGTCATGAACAGATAAATACAAGAACAACCTCTGGGGGCAAAAAAAAAAAAAAAAAAAATGGTGGTAGCAAAGAGCACCTCACTCCTTAGCAAAAAATGTTCTTTTTCCACAAACACCACGAGGAGCCAAAAAGCTGTATGGAAACTGTCCCGGATATATGGCCCTGCCCCTCTCTTCCTGACACATCTAATTCCCTGTGTCTCTGACGGGTTCCAGGCCTGAATGGATCTGTGCACACTGGAGCACCAGGCCACAGTGATGTGATTCTCTGAGTGACACTGAGGCAGGCACACCCAGGAGAAGAGAAAACTGCCTGGGGACCCAGGATACTGTTATTACAGGAGTTACATGAAATGTTGACAGCAACAGCCAGGACTTCTTTCTGCAAAGTGCTCCCAGGAAGCCTTTACAGGCCTGGAGAACACAATGGTTTTCATCACTAATTAACACATTTTCCACACTGAGGCCAGAAGCAAGGCTAGCTAAGAGACACTGGGATGCATGGAGGAGACGGGCTGTCAGCTATGGGCAGGCCTTGGCTTAGAACTCTGCCCTGTGGGTCACAAGGAGAAATCCGACCTCCTTGGGAGGTCTTGCAAGACGTTTCAAGAACTGAGGCTTGTGTGTCCAGGTCATTGCCCCAGCGTGTGATCCTAAGCTTTCACCCAACTGAGTTACTAGCATTTTTCTCCAGATCTACTCTACAGGCACTTGAGGCATCGGGCCTCTTTCATGTGCCAATCCCTCTTCCTGGAATACCTTTCTCTTCTTCATCTAGACCTCGCCTACTTTTCTCACAAGGTCTTTCTCTAACTACATCCAGATTTCTCAAGGAAGGCTTGATAGAGAAGGAGTTGTCATGCACTCCTATGTCTGTGCCTCCATAGTACCTTGGGCTGCCCTCTCAAGCAGTAAACAAGCAAATGACTTGTGCTGCTCCCACATCAAGACTATGAGCCCCTAAAAGGCAAGGTTGGCATCATGGGATTCATACCTTAGTAGAGGGTCCATCCCAGAATGACAACACGGGAGCTCACGGCACTAAGCTGACCATTCTCCCATTGGACGGTTCTTCTCACCACAATTCTTTTTTTTCTTAAAGTCTAGAGCTTCTGACTGACACGTATTACTTTGGCTTTCAAATATAATAGTCCCTGCTGGTGCCACATCACACCCATTCAGATCCTCCAAAGCTGTGACCAGGCCTTACTACACCTTCACCCCACCATATTCTTTGTGTCTGTTGTCATTTTTTTTTCTTTTGCAAAACATTGCTTTTCGATTCAAATAGTGTTGATTTGGATGTGAACTCTGTTAAAACCGAGCCCCAGTTTACTTATCTATCAAATGGGGGTAATAATGTCTACGTTGAAGGGATGTTGAGAGAACTAAATGATATATTGGATAGAAAAGGGGTAACATAGATGCTGGCACATAGCATGTCCTCAAATAGTTATTGAATGACTAAACAATGAATGAATGAACTGGGGCTTTGTGTCACATAGATGGAGGAACATTTTTGACACCTCCCATACTAGTTAAAAGTCAACAAATGGTAGATCTATGCCAGGTACTTGCTGGGATCTTAGGATAGAGCAATGAACAGATAAGGCGTGCGTGATCTTTGGTCTGTCAGCTCCTGGGAATATCACTGAACAAATAATGACAAAACACACGTGTAATAAGTAGTATGAGGGTAATCTTACAGGTCCCTCAGCTGCTGAGTTCATCCGAGCCGTTTCACGAAGGACTCCTTGTGGTCCTACGTTAGCGAGTAGAATACTTAGGCAATTCATAACGAAAATTCTTTGCTTCTCATCGTGTTAGTGTGTAGTTCTCTTGGGAACATTGTGGAGAAAGTGAGATAGATTAGCCAGACAAGAACGTTAAACCTTGTATGTAATATTATCAAGATTGGACAACTAGAAAGCCTCCCCTCTAATCCCTGAGAATCATACTGACTGGTAAAGAGGATGATAAAGAAGCTAATTGGTAAACACACTGAGGGAGTGCTTCTCAAGTGACAATAGGTATGTTGCATACCTTGCACAGGTGTGATGCCAAATTTTTATCAATGCATAACATTTACATTTATATAACTGAAATTACGTATATGTTACGTCTGCCATATTTCTCAGCCGAAAGGTTTAGCTGAGGAAACCATGTGTCCCTGGTCCAATGGAGTGAAATCTGATGTTTGCACTATCACCGTTTCTGTTCAGCAAAACACTGGAGGTTTTAGCCAGTGCAATAAGTTGAGAGGAAATAAAAAGAGCACAAGAGTGGGAAAGGAATTAATAAGGATAATATTACACCCAGATGACATTAATGGTATATGTAGAAAATCTAAAAGAATCTATGAGCAAACTGTTAGAGTTAACATGTGAATTTAATAAGACCACTAAATTCATAAGTTCAATATACAATTAAAAAATGAACTTTAAAAACATTTATGACAGCTTTCAGAAATGTGTCAAATACAGGGGCACCTGGGTGGCTCAGTCGGTTGAGCGTCCGCCTTTGGCTCAGGTCATGAGCTCACAGATCGTGAGTTCAAGCCCCACATGGGGCTCTGTGCAGACAGCTTAGAGCCTGGAGCCTGCTTCGGATGCCGTGTCTCCCTCTCTGTCCCTCCCCCCCCCCCACCCCCAGCTCATACTTGGTCTCTCTCTCTCAAAATAAAGAAGCATTAAAAAAAAAAAATGTCAAATACGTAAGAATCTAACAAACTCTTTAAAAAATAATAATTCTCCCCTAACTTGTAGGTTGATAATGAGGATTAAATAACAATACCTGTTGGATCTGTATTATGTGGTAAATGCTGTATCAGGAACTTCCCATGCATTAGGTGTTTTCTGGATCTGACATTGCGAATATAAAAATGAGTCCATCTCTTCAGCTGAGCAATAGCCCATGTCAAATTCAGCCCATGATTGTATGGAAAGTTTATTTTGCTCATGGAAAGAAGCCTACATCGTTAGTCTTTGACCCAGATTAAATTTGTTGGGATTAGTATCAGCAGACTAAGGAACCAATATGGTTTCAAGTAGCAAGAAATACCTCACCCTCAGAAGAGTTGGGATTTGGTCACCCAAATACTAGTAGAAAATATTTGCTGGGGGGGGGGGGGTAATTTTTTGAGCAAACATACAGCCACACAGCCCTACTCTCTATCCTCTTCTACTTCCCCATCTGAGAAAAGAGAGAGAATGACTCTTCTTGAGCTGGTAGGAAAACTCCACTCCCCCAGCTGGTTTGTCAGTTTTATTTCCGATCTAAATTTCAGAGCTTGGAAGACTGCCTGGCACACAGTGGCCACCCCCCAAAACATTATTGACTTATTGAACAAACATAAATGAATGAATGGACGGTAGAGTGAAGGCATTATAGCTATAATGCCTAAATAGAGCTATCGAAATTATTAGCCTCTGTTCACATACTTCCCATCACTTAAGCAGATGTGTCCCTGGCTTCAGGAGAGAAGCTTTGCTTGACCAGCCCATGTTAACACGTAATCTGCAATTATACAGTCCAACACTCCCTGTGTCAATCAGTGTCCTGGCAAGGAACAGAACAATGTGTTTAACTGAAGAAAACTTACAGAAGAGATTATTTACAGAGGTGTGGACAGCGTTAAGGGAACCAATGTGGGATAGCAACATAGCCAGAGACTCAGGATTGCAAAAAGCTACTGCTACCCCACCAGCTAAAAGGGCAAGGAAAGGGATCAGCATTACTGGAGCCCAGTGATACCGGAAGCTGGGAGACAGGGACTGCCCAACAGGCATTGCTGTTGTACAGGGATGCAGCCATTGCCCTACCCACGGCAAGACAGGGAAGGAGAAGAAAGTCTAAGTCCTCACCCTCTCTCTTTTCTGCCCTTGACTATCCTGCTGTGCTTTATGGCCCGACTCAACTGGAAAACAGGAAAAAGAGCCAGGGTGATAAATTCCATAGAGGTTATAGACTCTGGGCATGGAGTGAATCAGAAGAGAGTAGATACGGAGGACAAACAGGGACGGCACGGTCCCCTTCATACATTTCCCATCACAAAAGAGGAAAGCTCAGAGGCCTTGACATTTGAGCCCAAATACTCATTGGTCCCTTGGTCCTGTCTTCCATCGTTAACGTTTGGTTCCCAGTTTTAATCTTCTCTCCCCAACTACATTCAATTGTCTGAGGTCTTACTGGAAGGGCTTTCTGGGCACAAAAGTGGAAAGAGAAGTTTTGGAATCAGACTAGAAATCAAATCTTGGTTCTACCACTTTGAAGTCCAAAAGTTACCGCAATCTCATTTCTAAATGGTGATAGTGATACTTCGGTTGCAGGGTGGCTGAGAAAATGAAATCATTTGACATTTTGACAAATCCTGGGCACTGTGCTAAGAATTGGGGATGTTGTGGTTTCTAGTCAAAATATGCAACCTGTATGTATTAAGGACGAAGGGAAGGAAGGAGGCCTAATACAGGTGAAATCTCTATTTCCCTGCAATTGTGTCCCTGTAATTGTGATTAAGGCCACCTTGGGAATAAAATGCTATGGTAACACTGTCTCTATGATTCCAAATTGTGCTCTTAATTTTCTACTCCAAAGAAAAAAAAAGCACATGATTGCACATCAAAAAATGCCTGCCCAGTGGCTGAAGTTTCAGATTGGAGTTAATTTCAAGGTTGATTGGAATGTCAGAGTTAATGATTTTGTCCCCAAAAACTTGGAATTCACAATTATCCCTAAAGACTATAAACAGCGTTGGAAAGAGCCAATTTGTCTTCAACTTGTTTTTTTCCAGAATTGCCTCCCCCCACCATAATCTCTTTCTGCAACAATCTCAGCTGCCTGAAATAGTAGTTAAAATCATGGCGCCTGACACTCTCTTGAATGTATAAACGAGTCAGTCTGTTATTAGTGTTGTGATTAAGTCACCAAGATTGTTTAATCAAAAAGTGACCTGATTCTCTCCCCATAGTATCTGGAGAAATGGCTAAGTCTAAATAAGAGGTAGAAAAAAAAATGTACCTAAGTTAAATAAGTTGGGTTGGAAACTAGCTAATAAAATGCATGCATCAAAGACCCGTGAAAGAAGCAAAGTTCTTGAAAAATGGGAAAGTAGTTGTCACTAGCAAAGCAGGACAGGGAGAGGAGAAGGGAGGGGGAGGAACCTAGAGAGAAAGAGGGGAGAGAGGAGGAAGAAGAGAGGGGGGGAAGAAGAAAAAGACCAGAGAAGGAAAAGAAAGCAAGCCTGAATCCATTCTTGCAAAAGTTCACAATAACACTAGAGTCTGTAAGAAGAATGGGCTTTCTCCCCTACTGTGGCATCCAGTGTCATCGGATATTTAAAAGACTCCGCTATCCAGGGATTATTTATGAACTCCAAGGCTGTAAATCTTTTCTGTATGACCTTGGAGCATGGCTTATGTCCTTTGGGACATGTTATATGATACCGCTAAGCCTCCGTTCCAGCCTACTCCTCATCCTTGATGCCTTTCTCTCCACAGTCCTTCAGTCTTCTGACATTAACATGGAATTTCACTCTGGCAGAGCTGGAGGGCTCTTGGAGGTCATTTAGTCCAACCCCGCCATTCTAAAGAGAAACTCAAGTCCAGAGAAGAGCAGTTACTTGTCCAAGGAACCAAGACTAAAACAACAACAACCCTTCTTCCAGTCCAGGGTACCCCCAAAAGATGAGTTCTTAAATGGGGTGAGGGAATTGGGATGAGGGAATCAGGAAATGCCTACATACCTCTCCCACAATTTCTTAACTATTCCCTGTGCTCTGTGATTCCCTCGACAGGAAATAAAGCTCTTTGTTCTTCAGCGAGAAGGAAAAATGTTGTGATGGACCTTTATTGAGCACGTTCTATGTGCCAGATGCTTCCCACCCCTGGTCCCATCTAATCTCCACAATAATCCACTACCCCTGGTTCTGTTAGTCCCACTTGCCTTCTCTGAGTTCAGTTTCCTCAGCTGTAACATGACCTTCCTGAGGCCACAGAAAGTTCCAGAAACAGAGTCCAACCATAGGTTCGTCTCTCAAATAGCAATGGTGCTCTAATGGGGGTGGGGTGGACTTGGGAATCAAACTATATTGGGTAATGGAGCACATCAGTTCTGAGCATTGTCTTCAGAATCTCTGCTAAGAGCAAAGGAATGGGAGGCAGGGAGAAGGCAAGGTCAGTGTCATCAGGGTAGGCTACCACCCACATCTGTAACAAGTCCAGCTTTATTGCTAAGCCACTGAGTTTGAGACCGTCTTCTTGCCCACTCCAAAGTCTAACCAAGTGTTCAGGGGGCAGCCTTCTTCACAGTGATTTAGGGCCAAGACTCCTCCCATCTTGTGGCACTGCCATCTCCAACATGGGACCTCCAAGGCTGCCACAGAAGGAGAGAAGGCAGTGCCCTGCAAGGGAGATACTCCACACCGCCACCTTCCATTGGCTCCCCCTCTCCAAGTGCAAGGGGGCTAAGATGAGGTTCAGCCATGCATCCAGGATAAAGAAAGAAACCTTGGTCGCTGGTGGGGGCTGGTGTTCTCTGCTATGGTATGCTGCCTGGAAAAGACAAACAGCTCTCTCATTATTATCTGATGAGATTACCACCAATAACTATGTGAGTTCACTCCTGTCAGGGTGAAGCTCTGAAAGGAGAATTGCATTTGATCCAGGTCGCAAAGACTTGAGCTGCAGAGGCAGAAAACCTCAGGTCGGGTTTCAGCCATAAATCCAAATGTCTTCCCTCTAAATTGTAGGTCTCAGCCGATCCTCAGACTGACAAAGAACCAGATCACATGGGGCCCCTCCTTACCTATCAGCATCTGCGAGGAGTTTCTCAACACTGAGCTATGGTAATGATTGCACTGATTGAGACACTCCTCCGCTCCTCCATTTGCTTCCATCAGAATCACCACATAAATGCAGCCCTGGAAAGAAGAGTGAGGGCTTTCCTGTCTGAATTCTTGGAATCCGTGAGTCAAATTGCTTGGTCTGGGAAGTCTCAGGAAAGTATGTTGGCACAGCCTCCGTGGGGGAAATCGGGCATTCTGACTCCTCACTCAGAACTCTATGCAGCCAAGAGCACTGAGGCCCTCTGGTTTCTGCCCGCGGGATAATTGGTCATTTCCCCCCCACCGTCTCCCCATACAAGATAATGGTTTGCACATTGGGAAATTAAAGCAGGATCTTCAAAGCCAAAGGGTGGGTTTGTTTCAGTATAGGGTAGAAATAATAAAAGCAACAGAATTTTAAAAAAGAAAACACTGAGAAATAGAACACTGATAGAAATCAAACCACAGTCAAGAAAAGTGGTGTTTGGGGCGTGGCTTTGCACTATTGGTCTGAATCTTGACATCCTTTTCCTTGAAACCAAATGGGTTACTTCAGCGGTTCTCGGCTGGGGTAGCTCTGCCACCTTAGGAGCATCTGTAAAAGTATAGAGGCATTTTTTGATGGTCACAGTGACTTGAGGACACAATTGACATTTAGCAGGTAGAGGCCAGGGAAGCTCCATGCCCTGCAGTATGTGGGACAGTCTTATCAATAAAGAATAGTCCCTCCCATAATACCAACCATGGCCTGGTTGAAAATCCCTTGGATAATCTCTTACTGCTAGGAACACAGGTCTTTTTTTAAAATACTTACCTTGGGGAGAGCGCAAGTCGGGGAGGGGCGGGGGGTGGGACAGAGGATCCAAAGTGGGCTCTGTGCTGACAGCAGCGAGCCTGACGCGGGGCTCAAACTCACAAACAGCAAGATCATGACCTCAGCCGAAGTTGGATGCTCAACCGACTGAGCCACCCAGGTGTCCCTAGGACCAAAGCTTTTTAATGAAAAGCTGGCCACAACCAGGTATCCCGTTAGGAACTGGAGATCAGAGACAGAAGCAAACTCCTACATTCAAGGCATTCTGACAATCACATAAACCAACATAGATGACACAGCACGTCATGGTCTCTGAGTAGGATAGGAGACATTGCCAAGTGAGCCCCATGGAGAGTCACAAAGCTCAGCCAGGGAAGAAGAAACCCAGAGAGTAAGATGCCTGACCTGAAGTTAGAGGCCCTGTAAGAATGGTCACAGAGGCCAAAGTGCAAGGGAAACCCAAAAGTGAGAGAGTGTACATTCCAGGGACTGCAAATGCCCAGCCCTGTAAGTCATTGCTTGGAACAGGATTTACCAATAGGGAAACTGAAATCCAACATAATTTGCCAATGGGGAAACTAAAATCCAGTGTAATTTGCCAATAGGGAAACTGAAATCCAATATAATTTGCTAATTGGGAAACCGAAAAGGTATGTTGCTGCAGTCCCAGAATCTGGTTCTAATGGGAACCAGGTTGTAAAGGATTGGGGCGTAGCCTAGAGCCTTGGTGTTCGTCTTGGTCAACAACGGACCAAGGAGGAATAGGGAACCAAGCCCTTCCTAAAAGCTGTACTTGCGGCGAAGAATCCGCTTGCTACTTCTTGCTGCTATTGAATCCTTGCCTCTGCCCAGTTGGGTAGCATTAGTATCCCGTTCCACAGGTGGGAACACGGAGGCTCAGAGAGGACAAAAAAGATAGTAGTCAAGCCAGGAATTAAACTCAGATCTGCCTGTGAATTCCAAGTTCGTAAGTGGGTACCACACTGCTCACTCTGTGTTTGCTCAGCCGACTCCTGCTTACCAACAACTCTGCCGTCCCTGGGACTCCGAGAGGCTGTTGAGGTCCCCTGTTAGGTCTGCTACTGCACCTAGACGTCCGCATTTGCTTGAAAAGTTTTTCTCCCCTCTCCTGTGTGGTCTGAAGCAGCAAATCCAATGTCAATTCTGTTCATGCTCAATCTCCATTTAGATAAACCAGTTAGCAGAGTATATGTGATAAAATTCCCTGCCAAGTTATAAACTAAGTAGTCAAACAAACAAACACAAAATCAAATGAAGATCTAATTAGCTTGGTCCAATTACTCCGTTCCCTTCCAGCTAGTCCAGGGTAATCTATCACAAACAGCAAGAAAGAAAAACAAACCACCCTGTTTCATGTCTTTTTTCCTGTTCCTTGGTGTTATCCATCTTTCCTTCTCTCTCTCTCTCTCTCTCTCTCTCTCTCTCTCTCTCTCTCTTTCGGTTTTCCCCTCTTTTCTGCATTTCTTTGTTCTTTCTTTTCACCTTTCATTATTTTCTTTCTCTTTATCCTCCTTCCTTCCCTAGTTGCTTCCTTCCTGTTTTCTCTTTGCCTTCAGGGCCCAAGCGGGGACTCTAGCCTAGAAGATACATGAGGCTCCCATAAAAGCCGATTCTGAAAGTGAGCTGTCAGCTTTTCCCTTCTGACACAGACAGCCCAGAGCTGAAAACCATCAAACATCTTTTAGCCATGAAACTGGATATGGACACTCCTGGGACGCTGGAACTGGAGTGGGTCTCTGGTCGTCTCCGGTCGTCCCTGACCCAGGCTGATGCTGGGGACCACCTGCTGCTGAGATGCCAACAGGAAGGAGACCAAGGAGCGGGGAGTTGCCTGGTGGCAAGGTGGGCACCAGACCCAAATCCTTCTCTCATTTTTCAGTCCCAGCCCCAGTTACAAAAAAGAAAAACCCATTGCAAGCAGAGAGAAGAAAGCGACAAGTGAGACAGGTTTTAGCTTTTTAATAATGTGAAAATTGAAGCAATTGAGGAACAGTTATTGATAAACACAGTTCGTGCTAGGAAAGCATGGAAATGTTTTCTCTGTAACAGAGCATAAGCATGCAGGTGGAAATGTTGATTCATTCAAGATAAACCTCTGGCTGTGACTTCCAGCAATCGGAGGGAACTGTGCACAAGGATGGAGCCTGACCTTGGAGTCCAACTCCATCCATCTTGGGTGAGCCGTGTGACCCCGGGGAGGTCATTTGCTTTCCTATACCCACCTCCCACCTGTCTCTTCACCTGTAAAATGAGGCCAGTAAATAAGTAAACAAGCCAACAAATAGACCTCTCCCCTCAAACAGTCGCCTGGAGGAATCTGTGAAATGAACAGCGTTAAATCTGTGTAATGAAAATGCGCAGGACTGGGAACTGACCATTCTCTAGCTCTCCTCCCCACAGTTCCTCTTTTGCCTTGTGATCAGAAGGGAGTCCTGTCACTTCTCCGGACCTCCATGTCCTCTCTCTCAAACGAAATCACACTCCCAGGGATGCGACATGGCACAGCCACTCTAGAGAACCGTTGAGCATTTGTAATCAAGTCTGTCATGTACTTAGCCCGTAACTCCCCAATCCCACTCCTGGGTTTTTTTCTTTAGGAAACTGAAAACCTTCACGCAAACACCTGTACACAAATGTGCAGTTGGTTGGTCTCTCTATAATCACCAGAAAGTATAACAACCCGCACGTCCTTCGGTGGGCGCACGGATCGGCACACTGTGGCCTATCCATACTGTGGAACGGTGCTCAGCAATGAAAGGAATGACTTTTTGATACATGCAATTACTTGGATACATTTCAAAGGCTTTATGCTGAGTGAGAGAAATCTGTCTCAAAGGCTGTGTACTGTAGGAGTCCATCTACCGTTGTTTTCGTAAACAAAACACAGAACTATAGTGACAGAGAACACATCAGTGGTTGCTAGGAGTGCAGGGTGCAGGGATGGTGTGACTGTAAACCGTAGGCAGGAGGGAGTTTGGGGGGCGTAATAAGAACTATTCTGTATCCCGATGGGGGGGGGGCGGTTACATAAATTTCTGCATGTGTTAAAAATCCCTAGAACTGTACATCAAAAACAGAAGGCATTGGACTCTGTCATTGAAACAAACAAATAATAAATTGAGTGGGAAGAATAAAAATAAATTACGCATATTTACCCATAACTCTTCGGTGCACAAAGTATTTTCAGTTGGTACTCACAGCTCAGAAATCCTAACTGACAGACACACAATGACTTGCCTGGCAAATACTGATGTGATGCTTGAATCCCATCGTTCCGATTTCAAAGTCTGGGGCCTTTTCAACACACCTCGCTAGGTGATCCTTGAAGTCCTTTCCTTTTGTAAGAGCCTCTGTGTCTGCCGAAGGAAGCTGTTATATATTGTCTGTTTTTGGTTTTGTTTTGTTCTGTTTTTTCCAAGTTCCTATGTCAACCTGCTCATGCTCCTGGGAATGTTTATATTTTCCTAGAGAAAAACAAAGTAGGCCAGTGCACAATTTGCTAAAATGACCCATTAGTGGAAGGCACTTTTTTTGACCGTCTCTTTGAATGAATGATTAGAAAAATAAGTTGTGGTAAATTTTAAAGACTTCATGCACGTATTTGTTCATTCAACACATCTTTACTCAGCCACATCATGGGCTGTGCCATGACTTGGCACCCGTCATTTCTTTTGCTGTAGAAACAAACTCTCCCTACATCCCTTTCTGGCTGCATCCTTCGGATGTTGGCTGAAACCTCACTTTCCCGGTGGTTTCCCTGTCCTTCTCCAACAAGCTTGCTTAGGTGTTTACCTGGAACCAGAGCATCCGGCACATCCCTCTACATCGATGCTAGGGTTTTCGGAACAACATGGTGGCTGTCTCTCCCACTAGACTGTGAGCACGAGAAAGGGAGGGACCCGATCTACGTCACCTAGCGCGGGACTCAGCACAATGAAGAGGCCTTCATTCATTCATTGGCCGGTTTCTGACATGGCCCTTCTTTGAGTCAGACAGTGTTCTATTGCAGACAAAATGCACAGCGCAT
The DNA here is from genome assembly GCF_046562875.1 of Panthera onca. Classification (NCBI taxonomy): domain Eukaryota; kingdom Metazoa; phylum Chordata; class Mammalia; order Carnivora; family Felidae; genus Panthera; species Panthera onca. Next base: position 176,673,050 of record NC_138346.1, read on the forward strand.
GTCCACATGGATCTTTACCATCGAAAAGTGAAAGAGACCACGAAGAACCAAATGGCATGCGTCACTCGTACATATCCGTGAAGAAAAATAAAAGCAGGCGAGAGGACAGTGTGATGGCTTCCTGAGGAAGAAACATAGGGGTACAGATGGGAATGAAACAAAAAGACTTTTGCTGTCTTTGTTCATTGTTTACCCAACAGGCATTTCCTGAGAATCTAATACTTCATCTATTTTTCCCGATCTTCCAGGGTCCTTTCCGGGCCCCCAGGGCTCAGCGAGCATGGGCCCATCTGCTAATATTGTGCTTTGGGGCCCCGGTCCCCATGGTGACTGGAGTAATTGGGATTCCATCAGCCCAGCCTGGGGACACACCTCCCGCTCCGCTGCCTCTGACAACCTGAGCAAACTTCTCCTGGGCAAGGGGTGCTGGGAGTAATTTTGTTTTGGAATCTGGGTTGCTGTTTAGATTTTAAACTAGTAACCTGCCAGTCTCCGGCCGTTTGAGAACTTGGCTTCCTTTGACTCATAAAGTGTCCTTTATGCCTCAGAGGTGACATAAAATATCATTCCATCTTTGCCCTGAAATAGTCCCGACTGGTGCATGAAATGAGCCTTTATGGCACATCAAAGGCCCATAACTGTATCCTTTCCTGGACCTTTGATATTTTAATATTTGGCCAATGAAAGTATTATCTCTTCAATCCACAGAGCACTTATTTATTTTGTTGGTTATATCTTTGTTATTGCTTCAACGATGAGAGGGCGAGGCAAGGAGAAGGCGCCCAGCGTCTTGGCAACACCAGAGTTGGACATTTTCTAACTTTTATCTCCAAAAGCGAAAGAACTCAGTGTGCGAACTTTCGTGGTCTTAGGCCTCCTGAGGGAAATGTCAAACAACATCCCCCTTAACAAGCACCTCTAATTTATGCTTCCCATAGGCCCGCCGAGTTCCTTCAGTGGGCTTCCATGGGCTATCTGGATCTTGAGGAATTGGTGTTTAGTTTCCAACAGGAGCCAAAACTTCATTATTATTGGAAATGCGCTGCTCACATTCGACGAAGAGATGCTGGATACCTGCTCTATGCCTCCTTTTAAGCTGGAAACCCGAGGACCTTCTGAAATCCTTTACCCGCTTATTTACGTACTCCGGAAGTACTGGGCTCTAGGTCACATCAGGCGCGAGGCAGGACCCCAGGGACACTCATCGCGAGACAGTCTACCCTCAAAAAACCTTCAGCTGAGTTCCTTTCTCTCCTATCCTCATCTTAATTTTTTTGTTTGTTTTGACCAAGTCCCATGGATTCAGTCTTCCCAAATAATTTTATCCAAATTTCTCACATAGAGAGTTCTGTCTCATCTTTGAAAATTTACTCTTCAGTATCCCCTCCTCTGACTGTCTGGAAAGAATTGATCCTTCCTTCCTTACCTTACTTCTTTGCCCCATTGATCAGTGGGTGGAGAAGACCAACATGTTATCAGGGGGCTCCCTGTGGCTGGTGCTTGCTGGCTGACCCTGGAAAATTTTTCTGGTCCTGGTATCTTGCAGTGAGCAAACACTTCAGTAGAAGTGTGAACAACTGAATTATCAATTTCAGTGCTGGGTAATTACACACATTTTTAAAAAAAGTTTTTATTTATTTTTGAGACAGAGACAGAGCAGGAGCAGGGGAGGGGCAGAGAGAGAGAGGAAGACACAGAATCTGAAGTGGGCTCCAGGCTCTGAGCTGTCAGCACAGAGCCCGACGCAGGGCTCGAGCTCACGGAGTGTGAGATCATGACCTGAGCTGAAGTTGGACGCTCGACCCACTGAGCCACCCAGGCGCCCCATTACACATATTTTTAATTCACCTTTTACAAGAGGCAGCTTGAGAGGCATGTGTTGTTATACCCCTTCTCTAAATGAGGAAACCAAGAGTAAGCAGAGCCCAAGGTCACCCAGCGAGTGAGTAGCAGAACCTGGCTCTGGCCTCAGGTCTTTTAATACAGAGGCCAGCCTGCTTTCGCCAATGTGGCCCACCCAGCTCTCAAGATGAATGCAAATATACCAGTGGAGAGTTCTAGAAATATCTGTTGTATCGGAATAAAGGCCAACCGTAGGTCAGATCACTGATGGTAGAAAAGAAAATGAAATAGGTGAAGAAGAAAATGTACAAGGAGAGCCACAAAAACCAGGCCTATGGCTCTCCTTGAGCCTTCTCTAGCACCATGTCACAGACTGTCACAGTACAAAGAGACATCACTATTAGGCAGCTGTCCTGGCTTCTGGCCCCAGTCCTGTTGCTAACTTGCTAGGCAACTTGGGCAAGCCACTTTCCTTCTCTGAGCCTCCAATTCTCCACCATGAAGTGTCATAGCTGGACTCTCTGGTAATTGAGTTCCCTTCTTGCTGTGTGTCTTTCTAATGTCATGTCACCGATACCTGGAGAAGTAGCCGGAGTGAAATTGTTCCTAGGCCCACTGTTCCTGCCTGAGCCCCCACCCACCGCCTCACCACCCACTGTCCTTCCCTTTTTGCCTTTCCATTTGGAAAGCCTAGAAACTGGGAAGCCAGGTACAGGTGTAGCAGCAGTGAACAAAGATGACTTGAATTCCTCCCATCAGTGGGCAGCTTTCCAGAATGAACAGACCAGTCAAATGGTGCTTCACACAATGGGAAGCCCTGTTTTGTTGTTGTTGTTGTTGTTGTTGTTGTTGAAGGACTTGCATTTCCCATCATCTTTGTTTATATTTTAAAACACAAGACTACGTTGTGCAAGAATTCATTGATATTTGATGAAGGGTAATGCCAACTCTTAAATGTATTTGACTTCTGTCCCTTCCTCCTTGAAAACATGAAAAGAGCGAAGGAAACCTATTGAATGAAAAATTTACTGGTCATTTATTCAGGAATAATTTACTGGTCTTGCAATAATTTCTGGGTTTTATTATGTCCTCTCCCCTCGAATCTATACCCCACACTGTATGCCAGAGACTAGAGGTGGAGAAATTCATGAACCTATTGTAGTAAATCAGGCCTTCATCGACCTTGGCCTGGACTTTGACAGTGGTGGGGAAATAAAGAGAAGGAGCTAAGTGTGAGAGGTAATCAGAAGCAGAATCTACAGGACTTGGCTAACAATTGGACATAGATGGTGACCAAGGATGATAGGATGACCCTCAGTTCTGGTTTGGGTGATGGGGTAAGTAGATGGTGGCACCATTTCTGTGGGAAAAATATTTAGAAAGAAGGGTTCACTTGGGGATAAAGGTGATGAGTTCAGTTTTGGACACGTTGAATTTGAGGTAAAGCACCCAAATGCAGATGTTGGATATGCTCAGGAAATAGTTGTATACACTAAGTTTAACCCTTTTTTTTTTTTTATTAAAAATAATTTTTTTAATGTTTACTTTTTGAGAGAGAGAGCAGGAACAGGGAAGAGGCAGAGACAGAGGGAGACACAGAATCTGAAACAGGCTCCAAGCCCTAAGCTGTCAGCACAGAGCCCGACGCAGGGCTTGAACTCACAAACCACAAGATCATGACATGAGCCAAAGTCGGATGCCCAACTGACTGAGCCACCCAGGTGTCCCCACCTTTTTTTTAAATTTTTTAAATGTTTGTTTATTTTTTGAGAGAGAGAGAGAGACAGAGCGTAACCCCATTTTGATAGACTGTATTATTGCCAGAAACCACTCTGTTCCTTCCTGTAGGGCCCTTCTTTATCGGACCTGTCCTTGAGAACCATAATTCCCATCCCATTGACATTGGTCTTGTCCATGTGACTTGCTCTGGCCAACAAAATGTGAAAAAAAAATGATACGTGTTCTTTCCAAGCAAAAACTTTAATAAGCGAACAACAGTTCTGCTTTGTTTCTTTTCTCTCAGCCGTGACACTGGCATGTCCCAGGGAGGGGCTGCTCCTTCCTGCTTTGATCCCGGGCAAAAAGAAGACCTGGAACAGAGCCACAGCCAATCCGAGCAAGAAATAAATCTTTGCTGTTGCGAACCATGAATACTCGAGGATTCGTTGTGACAGCAGCCAAGCTCAGCCTGAAGCAAGTCACATCCCCACCCTCTCATTTATGGAGGGAGAAACTGAGAGCCGGGAATATAAATTGGACACAAAGTCAGAAAGAGAAATTATCTCCAGGTTTTCAAATCTTAAAATGGGTTTTTTTTTTCCTCCTAGCCTTGCAGAAGTTCTCATGTCAACAGTATTTGTGTTCCTTGAATTTAATATGTTAGAGCTGAATACCTTGGTAGCATGGCCCAGTTTCCTTTTTCTTTTTCTTTTTTTTTTTTATAAGTAAAACATTATTTTCTTTTCCTCTGCAGAGATTTCATCTGCATCCTGTTTTTTTTTTTTTCTCTGCGTTTAAAGGTTCCTGCCTAGCATCAAGCCCATTAACATGAGCTTTCTTTCCCACCAACTTCCCTCTCAGCTCCATAATACTGACTTTATGCACAAAAATTTTTATTTGGGGTTAAGGCCAGGTGTGGGAAATTTTAAGACAAAAAGCCATTTAAAAATCTGGGTAGAGTGGAGGAAAGGGCACATGACCAGGAACTAAAAGATGGGAGTTCTACCTTCACCAAAGCTACAAAATAGCTGTGTGACCTTGGATGGGTCTCCTTACCTCTCTGGCCTTCAGTTCCCTTATCTGGCATAGAGAGCACACGCAAGTGGGAAAGGGGCAGAGGGAGGGAGGGACAGAGGGAGAGAGAGAGAGAGAGAGAGAGACCGAGACCCAATCAGGCCTCAATCCCAGAACCCTGGGATCATGACCTGAGCTGGAGTCAAGAGTTGGATGCTCAACTGACCGAGTCACCCAGGTGCCCCAATATGTGCCTATTTCTAAGGTTTATTTGAAGATAAATTATCTATTTGTAGATGTCCTTTGAAAGACCGAATGGTGAAAGAGTAAATGTGTGGAGGTGGGGGGCTCAGAGGATCAAGTGTTGCCAAGTGACCCTGGACGAGCAGTCTCTTGGCATGGATTAAAACCCTAGCTGCCCATGAAAGCATTTGCACCATGCCAGGCCAGTGGGCAGAAGCTTGGATAGAGGAAAAAAGACTTTGCAAAGTGCTTCAGCACTTGAGTTTCCCCAAGAGTGAAATTTCTGGCCCAAGTTTCAAGGGGGCAGAGTTTCAGGGTCTGTTCCACGGTGGTGGTGATGATCTCTTGAATTAAGAAAAACACGTTACAAATCTCATCAGACCTTCACAATAATGCTATAATAGCCTCCTGTTGTTAACCCTCTTTCTATGAGAAACTGAGTCTCAAAGAGGTTGAAATATACAGTGAAATCCCAGGATAACTTTTTTCTTAAGTGTGTGTGTGTGTGTGTGTGTGTGTGTGTGTGTGTTTAACTTATTTTTGAGATAGAGTGCAGAGAAGGGGCAGAGAGAGAGGGGGGCACAGAGGATCCCGCAGGCTCTGCACTGTCAGCTCAGAGCCTGACGCGGGGCTCGAACTCACAAGCTGTGAGATTGTGACCTGAGCCAAAACCAAGGGTCGAATGCTTAACCGACTGAGCCACCGAGGCACCCCCACCCGCCGCCAGGATAAGTTTTGAGGAGAGGAGTGACTTCCCTGAAGGCTGGAGGGTGGGTGGAGGGGGTGAGGTGAGGGCAGAGAGGCCAGGAGGAGGGAGGCTATTACAAGTGTCCAGAGGAAAACAACTAGAGCTGGACCACACAGGAAACCTGGGGACGGACTGGCAATACTGTAAAGATAGTCCATTCGCCTAAAGTCATGTGGCAAATCAGTGAAGCAGACATCGCCCCCAGGTCTTGGGCTGGCAGCCTAGGGCCCTTTCTCCTCTTTGCTGTTCCTGTCTAATACGGTGTTCTTTGTAAGATCGATGAAAAGTTACATTGAACAAAGCCTTGAACGTTGAAGAAAAAATTAAAAAAAAAAAGAAGAAGAAGAAGAAGAAGAAGCAGCCCATTGATAAAGGGACTCAGGAATAAACCACATAAAATGGCTCCAAACCACTGAGCAAGCCCTATCAGGGCTGGGCTTGGGTTCCGCTGTCTTTCCTCCTTTCCTCTCCTACCCACCCTGCTCTGGGCAAAAGAAACACTGAGGACGGACCAAGAGAGTTACAGGAATTTAATTAGTGGGAAAGCAATATGTGTATATGTACACAGGCCTATGCATAGTCTTCATAATCTAGGCAAAACCCCAGACGATAGCTTTTGATGCATCTAAGATCATTCATTAAGGACAGGAGCTGGCCCATGTTTTCTGAAAAAGGCCAAAAACTGTTCAGAGCACCACCAGGCTCTGTGGAAACTATTCAGCGCTGCCATGAGATGGCAAAAGTGGCCACAGGCAATAGGTCAGTGGAGCGTCTGTGTTTCAGCAAAACCGCCTTTACAAAAACAAGGGGTGGCCTGGATTTGGCCCAAGGAACCTAGGGAGCAGGCCCCTGCTTTAGAAGGAAGTTGTCCACCAACGAACGAACGCATTATCTGAAAGGCTGAGACATCAGAGCCGATGCTAGGGAAATGATGGGCATTCAATAATCACGTCAACACAGTAGTAGAACATTCCATCTTCTGGAATGTTGTAAACAAAGCACTGTTTACGGAGTCTGCAGCACTATATTGAGCATTTACTACCTGCCCGGCACTCTTCTAAGCACTTGATATGAAATAACTCATTTAACCCTCCCAACCGTACCTATGCGGTAGGCGCTGTTACCATTTTTCAAAATGCTTCTCGTGTGCTTGCATACTTCCTGTAACGTGTACGTGGATAGACAGGGAAAGGAGAGCCTTGCAGGTCTCAGGTCTCACAGCCACAGACAGAGGTGCCCGACCAGCTCCAGACCTTGGCCACGTTGGGGGGCTCATTCCTGGGCTCCCGTCCTCTTCGGGTAGACTCCTTAGGGAGAATGCTGCTCTCAAATTCCAATTCCAACGTTTCCAAAGCTGAATTTCATTTGTGCCTAGTTTCTATTCCACTAGGAACACTGGGAAGCCTGACTGGCTCCCTGCGGGCACAGACGTCCCAGAGAAAGACTGAGTGTGGCACTTGAGTGTCTATTTCATCATGAAATAGTTCTATTTTTTCATCATGAAGAGCCTCTCTGCATGGCCCGGAGGCAGCAGAGTCAGGAAGACCGTGTTCTGGTCTGTTCCTGGCTCTATCTTGCTGGCTGACTGTGAGCCTCTCATCTAACCTCTCTGGGTGTTGGTTTCCTTCTCTGTTACATGGGACCCGGAAGAGAAATGATATCTACGCTACTTTTCAGCTCTAAAATGTTGCGTCTCTGTTCAAAAGGCGGGGAGGGGCAGAACTGAAATTTCAGAGAATGGGATCCTGGGACAGGCTCTGCCACGACTTCTATAACCTTAAGCAAGTCCTGGGGCTCAGTTTTCCCAAAAGGTGAAAAGGGAATTGTTGCTAACTCTTAAATAAGCCTCCTGTGTACAAGGCACTCATCTAAGCCCTTTCCGTGAGTTTATGCATGTGAGTCCTTAATGGCCCTACAAGGTAGACCTGTTATCATCAAGCCTGTCTACACATACAGAGAGGTTAAGAAACAGGCCCCAAAACCACACAGCCAGGAACCAATGGAGCTGAATTTGAACCCAGGTTGTCTGGTCCCAGAGTCCATACATTTAAGCATGGCATTAAGGTCCCTGAAAAAAGCTGAATTAGATCATCTCTAAGGACTCTCCCGGCTTGAACATTCGATAGGGCTATGCTGCTAAATCATTTTGCACCCTTTTACCCTTTTCTCCTTCCCTACGCCCCTCCACCCTCTGAGTAGCCCTCTCGGCTCCCATGTCCCTCCACCCCCTCCCACACTCCCTATGGGGTTGTGAGGACCCTCCCTGGCCTGCAGAGGAAGAAACCGCCAACCCCGCTCCCCTCAGCTTCACAGAACCTCAAGGCTCTGGTGGGAGGCAGGCGAGGCCGGCTGATTCACATCTCCTGGGAGCAGACTCAGGGCCCAGGCCTTCCCTTTGCCAACTGAGTCTTGATAGTAGAAAATAACATTTACAACTTTCTGAGATCTCTAGCCGGTCAGTCCCAGGATAGAGGCTGCTCCTTCAGCCTGACTACCAGCCCAGATTTTTCACAAGCACATCGTTTTTTTTGTTTTTTTTTTTTTTTTTTATAAGCAAACCACGATTGGCCACCTACTGAGCGCTAGGCCCCTTCTTAGGAGCTGAGGTAAACAGCAGTGAATAAGCAGAGGTAGTTACTGCCTCTTCCGGTCATCAGGGGGGAAGAAACAACTCGTGGCATCTGAGGTGTGGGTGCGAGAGCAGGTAGGGCCGATGGTGCAGGGGTGGTGGCGAGCAGTCAAGGGCGTGGAGCGGGGCAACACTCCAGACTGAGGGGAAAGTGTGGTGCACTCAAGGAGTCGGAGCGGTGAGGTCAGCCCCTGTCTCTTCTGTGTGCTGGGGGGCCTCACAAAGTTCGCCTCGTATCCCCTGAGAGCAATCCCAAAAGGTCGGCACTATTTTCCTCACTGTACAGCCAATGAAAATGAGCATGAAAAACCAGAGGCACCCTGTGTGGCCCCCACAGGCAGCCCGGGGTGGAGTGGGGTTTAATCTGAGGTAACCCCAAAGCCCAGGCTCTCTGCTCCGAGCCGGGCTACCTCTCCAGGAGTGTTTGGGTCCAAAAGAAAAGGCACAGTGAGAACCAGAGACGAGTGTTGCTCAACATGGGTCCAGGGGACAGGACCGAGCCCCACAGTGCAGAACAAACGTTTAGAAAGTTCTGGAGCAATTTGACAGCAGGCTTTTTAAATGCCGGCTGAATTTCAGAATGACAAAAAAAATCAGGTTTATAGTTGGTCTTTTTTTTTTCCGCTGTATTTCTCCATTAACTCATTAAAAAAATGTTTTTAATGTTCATTTATTTTTGAGAGACAGAGACAGAGCATGAGTGGGGGAGGAACAGAGAGAGAGGGAGACACAGAATCCCAAGCAGGCTCCAGGCTCTGTCCTGTCAGCACAGAGCGGGATGCAGGGCTCAAACTTGGGGACTGCAAGATCATGACCTGAGCTGAAGTTGGACGCTTGCCCGACTGAGCCACCCGGGCGCCCCTCGATTACTTCATTTTTATTGAATTTTATAAAAGTGTTGGTCCACGACAGACTGCAGATTTTAAAAACTGGTCTTGAGACGCTCAAAGGAGGCCTCGTGTTAGAAATCAAATCCCCATTTGGTGGCATGAGGGACGTGGTGGTGGAGGGAGACAAGGGGAGGGGAAGTAAAATCAAGATTATACCCCTGGCTCCCTTTTTATGATTTTCATTGTGTCATGAAGGAGATCGGAAAAGACCAAGGAAGGCAATAGTTTTCTCTAACTTTCTAGAAGATGAAGGCTCAGATCCCTTTGGGAAAGCATTCACCATCAAGGGGCATGGTCCAACTTCCTGCCCTCGTGAGGGACCTCAGCGACTAGGTCACCGTGGCCTGTGCTCTGCAGATGCCCCAGGCCAGCCGTCAGCCCAAGCTGCTGTGAAATAGGGGCACTGATCATTTCTCTACCAACTGCTGCCCACGTTGCCTCCACTAAGAACCAAAAAGCTCTTCCTACTGCTGCCAGGGCTTGGAATCCTCCCATTTCCTAATGGAGAATCCTGATCTTTCCTACTACTGCTATTGTTGTTTTAAACATGGAGAAACTGAGACCCCACGATGCAGAGCGTCCTCCTCAGGATGTAGGGCCCAGGTCTCTAGACTCCATAAAGTGCAGGTTCCCTGCCACTTGGTCCCTAACAGCTCCCTGTCCTGAGTCACCTCTCTCTCTCTCCCTAGTAAGTGTTGGTGTCAGTAACGATCCTAGCATCCTGGCTATGAGTCCATTTTTCACTCTGAAATTGCTAGAGTCGGTAATTTTATTTCCATTGCCCTGAGGGAAGGAATTTGTGAAGCATGTGGCATGCACTTCAAAGAGAGTGGCAGGGAGAAAATCTACCCACCCACCTCACTCTCTCCCTCCATCGCCCTGCCCCACCATTTCTCATCTTGTCTTACAGCTCAAACCAAATAGGAGTCTATGGGAGAGAAGGAAGCTTCGCTGGCTGTTTTTGTTTTATTTTGTTTTGTTTTGTTTTGTTTTTGACTTAAGTGCAGCCAAGGGCGACAGCTGCCCCAGACTCCAAGGCCGTCATTCAGGAGCACTGAGTTTGGCTTGCAGGGCTGTTAAGTGAAGCTAGGCAGATGGGTTGTATTTTGCCCCTGCCCCAGTGACTTCCAAAAGCTCTCTCTCCCCGCCACTTTTTTTGCTTAAAAAAAAAAAAAAAGCAGAAGGCAAAATTCCTGACTCAGCCCCATACAAGGGTTTTTCCCCCCTTCAAACAAGTATTTCAGGGTTTCCTTTGCCTACATCTGGGTTTCCAAGCTCCTCCTGGCTCATCCCTACCAACAGTTTTGCACCTGAAATTTTCCTCTGGTCCTTCCTTAAATGGCTTACCGCAGTGTCTCAGGGATAACCTCTCATTAGGGCAGAGGCTTTGATGTCTTGCCAATAGAGCCAGAAGCACCCAGAGTTTCCAAACATCTGGCCAGATTCAACAATCATTATTTTTATTTGCTAATTTTAAAATTGATTTTGCACACACACACACACACACACACACACACACACTTCTGCGCTTCAAAGCCCTCCTCTTTAAAAGGACGACACAGAGGGGCACCTGGGTGGCTCAGTCAGATGAGTGTCTGACTATGGCTCAGGTCATGGTTTGTGAGTCTGAGCCCCACATCGGGATCACTGCCGTGAGCACAGAGCCCACTTTGGATCCTCTGTCTCCGTCTCTCTGACCCTCCCCCGCTTGTGCTCTCTCAAAAATAAACATTAAAAAAATAAATAAAAACAAAAGAAGGGCTTAGAAGTACAGACAGAAAATCCTATCTTAAAAGTAGGGGTTAAAAGTATGGATCAGTCAGACTTGGGAACGAACCCCATTTCTGCCACTTAGGAGCTATGTGACCCTGGCTGGTTAACTGAACCCCTCTGGGTCTCAGATTTTGATAATAGTAGCACCAACCTCATGACATGCTCTGAAAAATAACTAAAATCATCCATGTAAAACACAGCACAGGTTTAATATATGTAACATTTATCGCAGTTATTAATGTAATGATATGGTAGATGATAAATGTGATATGCTCACAATAATCATTCTGAACCACAGAGCATAACCTCCATGAGGGTAAGAAACTCAATTCTTTTTGGGGCGCCTGGGTGGCTCAGTCGGTTAAGCATCCGACTTCGGCTCAGGTCATGATCTCGCGGTCTGTGAGTTCGAGCCCCGCGTCAGGCACTGTGCTGACAGCTCAGAGCCTGGAGCCTGTTTCAGATTCTGTGTCTCCCTCTCTCTGACCCTCCCCCGTTCATGCTCTGTCTCTCTCTGTCTCAAAAATAAAAAAATAATAATAATAAATCGTAAAAAAAAAAAAAGAAACTCAATTCTTTTTGCTTCCTACCTCCATGGCCTGGGACAATGTCTAGCTCCAGATAGTACTCAACAAAAATGTGTTAATAAGGGAATAAGAACTATTAGAACCTTTAAAGATGATCTTCTCTAGGGGCCCCTGGGTGGCTCAGTCGGTTAAGCGTCTGACTTCGGCTCAGATCATGACCTTGCAGTTTGTGAGTTGGAGCCCCGCGTCGGGCTCTGTGCTGACAGCTCAGAGCCTGGAGCCTGCTTCGGATTCTGCGCCTCCCCCCTCTCTCTGCCCCTCCCATGCTCATGCTCTGTCTCTCAATAATAAATAAACGTTTAAAAAAAATTAAAGATGATATTTTCTAAATTGAGTTCTTAGAGGTCTACCAAAATATTAGCCACTTTAGTTAATTTATTTTTGTGTATTTAACAGTTACTTTTCCAATTTAGAGGTTTTCGGAATGGACATGCATTCATTCTATTTTTACTGATATTCTCTGTGTTTACAAATTGTTCCTCATTTCATCACCTATAGACTTCTAGTATTTCCTGTATTCCTTCTTTGTATTCAGAGACATTTTTGATGCATAATACAAAGATAGTCATTCCCCAGAGGTTAAGCCCCAAAGATAAGCCTTGTGTTCAATTTTGGTTGGAAGTTTATTAGTTTGGTGGGGTCATATTGCTGGACATGAGGCCATCTGTTCTGTCTCCATTATTTTTTAACCTATAAATAATGTGTTGAGATTTCCCCTACTTTTAGTGTATCAGCCCAAGAAGCAAAATCTTTCAAAACATAAGCTCTATTCTGGGATTTTAACAGATGAGGTCTTTATTGATAAAAAAGTTGGAGAACCCATGAATAGGGCTAGTGCCCTAATTTAACCAGCTGGTTGGAGAAGGTAATTAATGTTCAAAAATGTTTACTATGTACCTTTATCCAGTTAATCTTCAAAACACTCTACAGAACTAGCTAGTATCAGTAGGATACTGTGATATGATAAAATATATATTTTGTCTTTGCCCTCAGTTCCTGGCAAAAAGTTTTAAAATCCCTTAGAGTTTCCTGAGTAATAGGAGTGTCTTTTGATATTCACAACGATCCCCTTTATCCCATACCTGAGCTTGTGCAGACATAGTGATTCAAATTGGGCCCTCTGATGGTTTCAAGGGAGAGGCTGGCTACACGTACTTGATTAGAGGGTTGACACTTTTAGCCTACTCTCTACCCTCTAGAGAGAAGAACCACCTAGAGATTGAGTTTAATCATCAATGACAAATGATTGAAGCAACCATGCCTACATGGTGAAGCCTCGATAGAAACTTGAACACTAGAAGTCTGGGGAGCTTTGGGGCTGATGAATACTTCTATGTGCTGGGAGGGTTGTGTGGCCAGAGAAGTCATGGAAGCTCTACACCACCCCCACCCCTGACCTTGCTCTCTGAATCTCTTCCATTTGTTTGTTTCTGGGTTGTATCCTTTATAATAAAATGGTGATCATAAGTATAGCACTTTTCTGAGTTCTGTGAGTTGTTCTAGTGATTTATTGGACCTGATGGCGGGAGGGGGAGCAGTGGAGGAAACCCTGAATTCATAGCCAAGTTGGACAGAACTGCAGGTAGCCTGAGGACTTAGGACTTGCTACTGGTGTCTGAAGGGAGGGCCGTCTTGTGGGGCTGAGCTCTTAAGCCTGTGGAGTCTGATGCTAACTCCGGGTAGTTAGTGCGAGAATAGGACTGAGCTCTAAGACACCCAGTTGGTGTTGGAAAGATCCAGGTGTCTCATCTATTAAATGGGTAAAACGAGGCTCAAAGGGGAAAAAAACCCATTGTCACATATTCTTTCTTCTCTCCATGTATTTCCCAAGCAGACTGCCGGCCTCCGAGTCAACTGGTACACTATCTTCCCCATGCCATCCTCCATTCTTTCTGATGGAGAAGGAATGATTCCTCTACTATCGGAGTCACGAGTCTATGTTTCTAGACCAGGTGGGGTTAAGAGCTTTGATCTTTGGTCTTGGCTACTGAATCTGGATGGTTGAGAGACTGATTCTTCTAACAACAAGGCCATGTAAGCATTTGCCCATTCTGTAGACTCACACTGTCTCGAACGTGTCATCCAAAGTCCTGTTCATGGAAAAAATAAGGCCTCAGGTCCAAGCCTTGCCATCCAAGGCACCAGTCTCAATAACGAAGCCTAAAGTTTTACCTTTATCCTCCTGTCTTTTGTGTTTCTCAATTCAGAACTTGTAGGGAGAGGGGGAATTATTAATTATCACTTTCTAAACACCTGTCTGTGAGGCATTGCTTTCAACTATGATTCCATAGCCTCTTTTTTTTTTTTATTGCCTTCATTTCTTTAATTTCATTTTTGTATTTAAATTCAAATTAGTGTAGTATTGGTTTCAGGAGAGGAGTTTAGTGATTCATCACTTACATATAACACCCAGTGCTTATCTCAACAGGTGCCCTCCTTAATGCCCATCACCCATTTAGCTCATCCCTTCCCACCTCCCCTCCAGCAACCCCTCAGTTTGTTTTCTATATTTAAGAGTTTCTTATGGTTTGCCTCTCTCTCTCTCTCTCTCTCTCTCTGTTTTTATCTTATTTTTCCTTCCCTTACCCTATGTTCATCTGTTGTGTTTCTTAAATTCCACATATGAGTGAAATCGTATATTTGTCTTTCTCTGACTTATTTCACTTAGCATAATGCATTCTAGTTCCATCCATGTTGTTGCAAATGGCAAGATATCATTCTTTTTGATCACTAGGTAATATTCCATTATATATATATGTAAATATGTGTGTGTGTATATATATATGTAATATATATATGTGTATATATATGTAAGATATATGTATGTATATATATGTGTATATATATGTATTACATATGTATATTTATGTAATACATATATGTATATATGTGTGTGTGTATACACACACACATATACATACACACACACATACACCACATCTTCTTTATCCATTCATCAGTTGATGAATATTTGGGCTCTTCCCATAATATGGTTATTGTTGATAGCACTGCTATAAACATTGGGGTTCATGTGCCCTTTCAAATCAGCATTTTGTATCCTTTGGAGAAATACTTGGTAGTGTAATTGCTGAGTCATAGGGTAGTTCTTTTTTTAATTTCAACCTCCATGTTGTTTGCCAGAGTGCCTACACCAGTTTGCATTCCCATCAACAGTGCAAAAGGGTTCCCCTTTCACTGCATACTCACCAACAGCTGTTGTTTCCTGAGCTGTTCATTTTTATTATTCCATAGTCTCATAACATTGAGGCAAAAGACTTAGGGAGGAAAGAATGAATATATAAATAAACATTTTTTATAGTTATAGAGCAGAACATTAATAATACTGTGTAAGAGAAAGAAGATGGCCTCCATATCCCATCTAAACTACCTCACGTGGCTTGAAAATTGTGTAATCCACCCTGGAAATACTTTTTATCAAGAAAGAACTCACCATGGGTAATGCCAGCACATGTTTCCATTTGTTGGTTTATATATTTTATATTTGCTTCAATTATGGAGCCAGCCCTTTTAAAGCCAGGAAGTATGCATAAAAATGTGTGTGTAGAACAATAATTTTTCTTAAGGTTTATTTCACTTAAAAATAAAATAAAATAAAACCCACCATGGATCAAATGAAATGACCCGGTTAAAGACAACGCGTCTCCTCCTGTGGGTCTTTTCATAACTGTGGGACTAAAATTTCCAAGGTATCATTTTGACTGTTTTCCTAAATCGTTAACATATTGAAAACAGCTGTCAGTTAGGTGCAAAGAGCTAGGGGGAAATGCCAAGGGTATCCTTTTCTCTCCCGTATGAGCCTACCCATTGACCACCAGGTCATCTCTGCTCCTCTGCAGTTTGGGAAAGATGAACTTAAGCTGAAATCCATTGTTTTGCACAAAGCCGTTATTCCTGCCTCACCGGAGACCTGAAAGTTGCATTTTCTGCCCAGGTGTGTTTTATCAGGTCATTAAGTCTCTCATCAAGACCACCAGCAAAATAATGACCAGAAGCATTCCTTGACTACCTGTATGGCCTAAGTCGTCCCCCTAATCGTCCAGTCAATGACACAAGATGGGTATTTTTATCGACATGTACAAACAAGGAACTAAAATTCAGAGTCGCCAAAGACACGGGTCACAGAACTGGTGAGTGGCTGAGAAAGGGTTGGAATCTAGAAGGGGCAGGCTCCCGAGCCAGTGCTATTAACTGAAACAGCGTGCGTGGAGAGGGAGCTCCAGACCAGGAAGCCAGCAGGAGCATGCGCAGAGCTGATGTGGAACCAGAGAGCCCACAGCTATCGACTTAGCAAATGTTTAGCAAACGTACAGGGTACGGAATCCTGTGTTTTTGTTTTAAAGTGAAACCAGCTGAAGCTGCCCGTATCCTTCTTTAGAGCAAGTTTTAGGGAGAAAAAAAAAAAAGATCAGAGGGACTGCAAAGCACTGATACAGTTGGTGGTTTCCATGTTATCAGCTGCCGATTAAGAGAAAAGGAAACGTACTCCCTTGGACTTGTGGCCCTGCCCCCAGAAAGCATCTTATTGCTTCTAACGGAAAGGCAGACAATGCAGTCAGAAACCCTTTCTGCCTGTCCTCCTGGGGCACAGCAGAGTTGCTGTGGAAAAGCACCAGAAAGTTCTAGAAGACTCTGGGGTTGGTGGAGAGTTGTGGCCCCCACCTTCAGCTTCTCCTCAGACACGTTCCAGCAGTGGAGTAATTAGACTGAGGAGAATATGCTTCAGGAAGCCCTGTCCCCAGAGGCCCGTCCAGACTTGTTTAAAGACAGCTGCTCTGATCGTTAAAATGAAATGGGACATGTAACCAGATTATGGGGAAATTATTGCTATTAACAGCAATAATTACCCTGTGTTCAAGTAGCTTCCTGAAATAAAAAACATCAAAGCAGAAGTTTTCAATTACTTTGCTTAGTACCCTGTATGAACCCTTTGGGTACGTGTGTGTTTGTAACACATCAGAGAGAACTGGGGTTGCGAGGCGGGGGGGGGGGGGGGGGGGGGGCGAGGGGAGGGGGGGTGCAAGTGTGTGCATGTGAGTGTGAACATCTGCATCATATACATTGTGAATTGTGTGAATACCTATTTTCGTGGAAACAAAAGAATCTAGTGAGTACCTGTCGTGTCAGTCTCCTTTGAGGGCACTGTGGACACGCACCCAGATGCGACCCAGTCCCACTCTGCCAAAAGCTTCAACGTGAAGTTGGAGGCAGACCTGTGAAGAGACAAGTGTAATAGACATGGTCTATGCACTGTTAAAGGGAGCGTAAGGGGCTACGGCATCACAGAGAGCAAGCCTCATTCCATGTGGCTGGGGACAAGGAAAGGTAGACTTCCTGGTGGAAGGGGTGCCTCAGCCACCTCCTGAAGGACATGTAGGTGTGAGATGGAAAAGGGAGGCTGGGCCAGGCTTCTAAGTAGCGGGTCTGGTACAACTAAAGCTCCCAGTGGTTTGAAACAGCTAGGATTTTCTCAGTCACTGGAGATGAGGCTGCACATGGGCAGGTAATAGACAAAGTTACAGAAACCCATGGGGGGCGTCTGGGTGGCTCAGTCGGTTAAGTGTCCGACTCTTGATTGCAGCTCCGGTCATGATCTCGTGGTTTGTGGGTTCAAGCCCCACATTGGGCTCTGCACTGACCGAGCAGAGCCTGCTTGGGATTCTCTCTCGCTGCCCCTCCCCCATTCACGCGCATTCTCTTTCTCTCTCTCTCTTAAAATATATAAAATAAACTTAAATCCATGGAAAATCTGAAGCAGAGGAGGGAGTGTTTTAGAAAGACAACTCTGGTCATGTGAGTGACCAGTGTGACCAGTGTGAAACCAGTAGAGACCAGGCCGGAGAGAGGGAGAAATGTCCAAGGGCTGTTGCAGGAAGCCGTGCTGAACAAAAGACCACCCTGAACCTCCCATGGACAGGAGGTCATGGATCACAGAAGTCCTCAAGAATTAATAGGTCATAAGATTTGGTTAGTGGATGGATCCAGGCAAGGGTGATACTCACAAGGTCTGACAACCAGGCATTGACCAATCAGAAAGGACACCAGCCAGACACCGCTGGCAGAGACAAATTGCATCCAGCCAAGAACAGCCCTGGGCAAGGTCTACACTCTTCCAGGTCACCCTGCTGGCGAGGGTGCTGGGGGGAGGCACGTTCTTCGCCAGGATTTCTTCTCCCCCTGCTGGGCTGGACTGAATTACTGCCCCACCTTTCTTGCTCCTCCCTACCATTTTGGACTTTGGAGGTTTGCTCATTAGGGCAGAATACATTTCCCCAACCCATATGACTCACTTTGGGTAACATAAGCGGGTTGCAGTGATGGTGTGCCCGTTCTGAGCCTAGACCACAGAGGCCCTGCATGTTTCCTCTTACTCTCTGCACTTCTGCCATCGTCATAAGGCCACACGTAAGTGAGTCTGCTGAAGAATAAGGGACGTACGGAGCGAGGCACAGTCACCCCAGTGACCCCCGCTGAGGCCATGCTGGGTCAGCTAATAGCCAGCCGATGGCCCAGACATGCAAGCAAGCCCAGGCAAGATGAGCAGAGCTTCCCAGCTGATCCCCAGCTAGCTCCTGATAAATGCTTCTGGCTGTTCATTACGGACCATCACTATGGGGCCATGGACAACTGGTACACCTTCCCTTCTCACCCCTTCTCACAGCACTTGTACACGTATCTGCTTTCCAAGACAGTCAGTGTGTCACCTACTCTCTCATCAGCATTCCTAACGCAAAAGTATCAAAAACATTTAACAGGGAAAATGCCTGAAAACAAATCTGCAGGTGGCATACAGGCCTCACAAGATGCCCACTCTCATTGGGTGGAGAAGAAACCTCTGGAAAATGTAAGGAGGGGGCGGGAAACGCACAGGTGGGGGATTAACTAGAGCATCCCTGCCCTTCACTGCTGGAGTGCCCTGCATCCCTATTAAGCACCTCCTCATTTTTAACCCAATTCATCAGAGCTTGAGGGGATTGGCAACATGCACCTTTCTTCTGGTGCCTCGGAGCCAACCGAGATCAACATAGCAGCCAGGCAGAGGTAGAGGAAAACCCCCGCGGCTATGCTGATAAAAGCTAGATTGGAGAATATGGTTTGAGATCTGGTCAAAACGTCAGAAGTCATCAACACTTCAGCCAGGAATTAAATTCCCCCTGCTGGCACAGGGGCGGCTGGGAACTGGGGCAGGAGGGACTCCCCCGGGCCCTCATCAGAGGGAGCACCTTCCCACAGGAAGGGAAGGGAGGAGTGAAGAGCTGGCCTGGAGAGTCCTGCTGGAGGCCCTCCACCTGGACAAAGGAGAGGCAAGGAAGAATGTTCCTGCTGACATCCGTGTAATAATCTCTTGACCCAGATGACAATGGGCTTTCCAGCTGCTGTTGATTTTGCCTGGGACCATGGCCTCTTCCTTCTTCCTGACAGGACTCGGGCACCCCAGTGGGAAGATTAACTTCCAGTCCTGCTGTCCACTGAAGATTCTACAGGTGTGCGTGTGCCTGTGTACGGGCTCATACACACACACAAACACACACACACACACATCTCATGAAGCTCACAGAACATGCCTTCACGCCTGACCACTTCCTAACCCAAACTCTGAGGGTCTAGGCCTCCCAGTGGCCCAGTGAGAGGTGCCCTGGCCAGAGCTGGGTACATCCTGAAGAGGGTTAACAGCCACACGGAGACATCCATACTCTAAACTAAGTGAGTCTGAATCCTGCCCTGTTACCCCCAAGTCATTTGTTCTTAGGGAGACTATTCAATCTCAGTGTTCCTCTGCTTCCTCGTCTATGAATTTGGTACTAGAACCCCATAGGTTTGTTGTGAAGCTTGGATGACATAATTCATGTGTCCAGCACCTGGTAGTTGGGGTACTAGCCCTCGTTGAATTTAACACAGAACGTATGCATGAGATGTGTAACTACGTCTTGTCTGGGGGGGAGGGGTGCAGTAGGGCCCTTGGAAGTATTTGAATCACTCCTTAGCCTGGCTTACATGACCCAGCTTGACCCAGTCCCTAAGAACCCCCATACCTTCATCCCCTGCCCACCATGTTCTTACAAGCTTAACACCTTTTGTTCTTACAAGCCCCCATGCCTTCCAGGTACCATTCCCTTCTCCTGGAATACTCCGACCATCCCTTATCCTCCTTCACGCACATCCTTACCCTTCTTAGCTGCTACCCAGGGACCAGATCTCAGCTGAGTATCATTTTCTTTTTTTTTTTTTTTTACGTTTGTTTATTTGTTTTGAGAAAGAGCAAGGGAAGGTCAGAGAGAGAGAGAATCCCAAGCAGGCTTTGTACCGCCAGCCCAGAGCCAGATGCAGGGCTCCAACCCACGAACTGTGAAATCATGAGCTGAGCCGAAATCAAGAGTTGGACACTTAACTGAGTGAGTCACCCAGGCTCCCCTAGTATGATTTTCATCTCTGCATTCATTCGCTCCAAAAATATTTGTGGAGTGTCAACTTTAGTGCTTGTATTAGTCTGCTAAGTCCACCGTAACAGAGTATCAGTAGCTAGAGGGCTTAAACAAAAGTAATCTATGTTCTCACGGTCCTGGAGAACCAAAATCCAGGATCAAGGTGCCAACAGGACTGTTTTTCCTTAGACCTCTTTCCTTGGCTCACAGGTGGCCACCTTCGCCCTCTCACATCACACGACCTTTCCTCTGTGCTTGTGCATTCTGTCCTAATCTGTTCTTCTTATGAAGATACCAGTCATACTGGATTAAGACCTGCCCACGTGAACTAATTTTAACTACTTTCAAAAACGCTATCTCCAAATACACTCACATTCTGAGATATGAGGGGTTGGTACTTGAGTCTATGAATCTGTGGGCGACATAATTCAGCTCATAACAGCACCAGAATGCAACGCAGCTCCCACTCCCCAAATCCGAATAGACAGACCCTGCTGCACACTCCTTACATATCTCCAATTATTCAGGATTTCCCTTATTATTCACTTCTGTAGCTAAATGAATTGCGTCTCCAGCCAGAGTTCAGCCCCACAAGGAAAGGCACAGCATTGGTCTTAGTCACCGTGTTAGGCTCTTCCGATATAATAGAAGACAATGGATATTTCTTGAGTGAATGAATGTCCTTGGCTGCCATCTCTGCATGCCAAAACCACATCCTTAATGGAAAACACAGCCTAGAAAAATGTGTGATGATAATCCCTTACATTTAAAGAGCCCTTCACAATTTAACGAGTCTTTATATTTTTTATCGTATTTCTCCCCGCAAGTGGCTCTACGGTGTGGGCTCCACTGTCTTGCTCCCTCTGCCAAATGAAATGAAGCCCAGCAAAAATCAGGGTCTTGACCAAGTTCCCCCTGCGAGCACGTAGCTCCAACGGGCCCAGCCTACCTCAACGAATAACCACAGCTTTTGAAATTACCATGAAATAAATTAAATTTGTAGTCAAATTTCCTGCTTCCCTTGAGAAACCTGATGCCCCCCTGGCAGCCAGGGAAACGACGGCATCACTGTAACCAGCAAAATGGAGCTCGGCTTCCCCTCGCGTCGTACTCTGTGCCATTCCGTCTTCCCAGGGCAACACGGGCTCGGGTCGTCCGCCATGTTTAAATGCTAGCCTCACCCTTTAAAGTGTGAAAGGCTGAAAAGGAGTCCGAACTTCAAAGGGCAATTTAAGAGCCTTGCCCTTTCAAGTTTAACATTTCTTCAAGAACAAGAAATAGTCCAAATTGTTTCTTTTGGAATCCAGTTGCTATCACTCATGAGTTTTTTTTTCCTCCCGAAGAACATCATTTCACATTTTGGTAATGTCTTCTGGCAACACCAGTTGGGAGCAGTCAACAGGCACCTCCAGGATCCAGCATGACCTGGCTGCAGACAGAGGAGGAGGGCATGGGAAAATATGCTTCTTTTTAAAGCGGTCATTTGGAAGCTGGAGAGCCATCAGACAGGCTCCAAGCCAAGTATGCTGTGACCCGCGTGTGAAGGAGGCACAGAGCGAGGCTAAAATGCATGGGCTTGGGCACATCCCGACCCGCTCTCAGATCCTGGCTCCAGCCCTCCTACTGTGTGATTCAGAGCAAGTAGCTCACCCTTCCTAAATTTCGGTTCCACCCTCTGTGAAATGGACATTTGGGTAAGATAGACTTCAAAATGAGAATGAACAGATTCGTGCATGTAAAGCTCACCCCAGTGGCTGGTGCGTGTTCCCTGAGGGTTTACTCGGGCCACGCCAGCCTGGGAGAAAGCCAAGAAAAGGGTCTCGGGAACAACTCCAGCCCCATGTGGAAGTCCCATTCCAGTCCTTGCTCTGCAGATAGGGTCCACGTGGTGGTGACCCTCGTGGTCCCAAAAGACCGTGACAGCCTTCCTTTTCATCTACTCTGGGCAGCTGCTCTCTGCCAAACCGCCCCTCCCCAGACTTACCCTGTGCATCTCAAATGACCATCAAACTTGAGTTCTGATGCCCCAGACCCCCCAGCGGATAGCCTTCCATCCCATCCCACAACCTCAGCGAGAGACCTCCTAATCAGAGCTCTCTGGTTGCAAGAACAATAGGCCAACTGTATGCACCCATTCGCTCCCCTTAAAGTGAGCTCCTTTTCTGTCCAGGATTTACACTTCCCTGCAGAATATGAGGTTGTCCATATTCCATGACTTCTCACTAAAAGGGATCCTGGTCCTGGGATCAGCCAGCAGACAGAATAGCTCCGGTCATGGTGTCTCCTAAAAAGCACCCTGGTTGACCCTGGTTAGTGTACCTTCCCATTTGTCCAACACGTACACCTGGCCTCTCCCTGGCCCCATTTTCTGCATCTTTTTTTTTTTCTCAATATATAATAAGTATATTCATTTCTTTTTAATTCAAGTGTAATAAATACATAGTGTCTTCTACATTTCTGCATCTTACGCAGTATCTGGGCTCCCTTCAACTCCTCTTTGACCGATTAGTTTATTATACGAATATTTACCCAGGACCTGCTCTGTGCCAGGTACTCGGACACATTGACAGCATTCTTTCTTTAGTTTCTGACATCTTATACTCTCCTGGGAAGATAAGACCTCTAAGTCAGAAATTACAATAAAATGTGATCCAAGTGCTTAGGCGATGGGACAAAAGGACACGGGAAGAATAAAGAAGAGTGGAACTGATCCCAGGCCGGGGGTCATGGAAGGCTTCCAGGAGGAGGAGACACAGAATTCTGAAGAGTCCTATTGAACTGACTACCTGAATACTATGGAAGGAGTGGAGGCAGGGAGAAAGCATTCCAGAAGAACAGTATGCTCGAAATAGGGGACTGGAAATGGGGTGCTGTGTTTGAACAAATGCATGGCACTGCCCACAAAGGCATAATCTTGAGAGGTGAGGTTAGAGAAAACAAGCAGGATTGGGGCCCTGAGGGGAAATGATAATAACTGGAGAGTTTTATGGAGTTATGTTTTGATTTTCAGTGGGAGAATGAGGAGATCATTTACACGTTGAGGAAGCTTTAACAGAGGACAGAGGTGTGGTCCTGGCTCTGGAATGCCACACTGGGAGACCACCCCTTTCACCCACCCTCCTCTTCGGTGGGGCCTCCAGAGAGATGTGCCAAAGGAGGGTGGGGTGGGTAGTCAAGGACATGCCTGGGGGCTGGGAAAGGAGTAGCCTGACTTCGCAATGACTTTGCAGGCTCTGCTTTCCTGAGCACAGCAAAGAAAAATAAATCACCCCTCAAATGGCAGGGGCCAGGACTTGCTGCCTGATTGTCTAATTAGGTGTAAGATTACACCACAGGTCTGGTTACTGGACCCACGGGGATCAGATCCAACAGCATCAGACCAGACAAGAACAAGTGAGACCTTGCCCAGAATGAAACCCGGGAGAGATTTAAAAGCCTGCCACTCCCCCCTCCCGAGTCCCCAGCTACCAAACTGAAGAGCCAGATAATGAGGGATTTAAAAGAAGAAAGATAAATGGTCTGCTAAGATTTTACACTCTGTTTCATTGCTGACGTGCATCTCTGATTACATCCAGATAAGCTAAGAAAGAATCAGGGAAGTGGGAGATGACCACAAACACAGCTTATTCTTCTAATAAACAGCCCTGGAAAATAATTGCCTGCTCTGTGTAGGACATGGGCCTATCGACGACTGGGACGTGGCCCCTTCGTAAGGCGCTCGTGGCCTAGTCGGGAAGAGTGGCTCAAAAGCACAGCAGAAACTTCTGTTAGGATTTATTTTTGTCCTTACCGATAGCCTGGGTTTTACGTATACAGAGCATTCAGAAAGTTGTCACAGGAGACGTTTGGTTTGAACGGTCTTAAAAACAGGAAAAGGAGAGTTTACCAGGCAATCAAGGAAGAGCAGAAACTGCTCCTCAGAAGTATGCTTATGAGAAGTGAGACGTTGTCATAGATAACAAGGACCCCGTTTCCTTGATTCCAAAAACTCATTGGTTTTCAGGCACACCACTAACTATAGTTTCTTGAGGGGCAATGAAAACAAAAGACATAGGACGTTAAAGAAATACATATACAATCTATCCATCCACAATAGCCTATATGCGTCCCCACCTCTCTAAGCCATTTTCTGATTTCGTATCACAGTAGGTTTCCCTATGTCTTCTATACATTCCTCATTCATTCTTCTGAATTACTTTTAGACATTTGGGGCTATATACAGCACAGTGACTCACAACTTTTTGTGACATGTGTTCTACATCCTGACCTCAGTTGTACCTTTATGATTGACAGTATAATGTTTAGAAACAGAATAGAATTTTATTTGCATTACCTACTTGATAATACTCCGAGAGCTCCTCCCCTTAATTGAACGATACAATACTAAATGAACCTTCCCTTAGTTTCATTATATTATTAGGTTTCTTAGGGATTCATTTTGTCTGACTCTAAATGGAATAAAAAGCCTAAATACTACCATAGCCATTAGAGAAATTGATGACTGGTTTTAAATCTTCCCACAAAGAAAATTTCAGGCTCAGGTGGATGGTTTTACAAGTGAATTCTACCAACCTCTCAAAAAACAGATAATTCCAGTGTTATACAGATGCTGTCAGAGAGGAGAAAAAGGAATACTCCCCAACTAGTATTATGAGGTCAGTATAATCTTGATGCCAAATCCAGACAAAGGTGGTTTAAAAAAATTAAAATTACAGGCTGTTGTCACTCAGGCACAGGGATTCAAATATTCTCAACTCCCTATTTTCAAACTGGTTTCATCAATGAATAAAAAATATAATGCAATTGGACACTGTTTTATTAATCCCAGGAATGCAAGTTTGGTCTAGCATTTTAAAAAATTGATGGCATAAATCACTCTGTTAATAATAAAGAAAAAACTCATCTCCTTCTTGTTAGATTTTTTAAATGTACAATAAACTTTGAAATTCTATAATTTACAATTTTTATAAAACCAGGAGTAGAATGGAACGTTTTACTGCTCAAGGGCCTCTATCAAAAATCTACAGTAAAAATCTGGGGCGCCTGGGTGGATCAATCGGTAAAGCCTCCAACTTCAGCTCAGGTCATGATCTCATGGTCCGTGGGTTCGAGCCCTGCGTCAGGCTCTGTGCTGACAGCTCAGAGCCTGGAGCCTGCTTCGGATTCTGTGTCTCCCTCTCTCTCTGCCCCTCCCCTGCTCATACTCTGTCTCTCTGTCTCAAAAAAATAATAATAAATAAATAAAAACACTAAAAAAAAACTTTGCTTCAAAAATCTACAGTAAAATAGACTTAAGGGTAAACTGTTGGAAACATTTCCCTTGACAGAGGAACAAGAAACAAGATCTCTTCTTCAATATTAGTCTTAGCCAACATAATAAGTCAGGATAAAGAAATAAAAAGGATAAGAATGGGAAAGGCTCATAGATGTTGTATTGTCTATACCAAAACCTGAAAAAATGCAAATTATTATCATTAATTATCAAGCAAGATGACTGGATAAAACATAAATATGCGAAAGCCAATTGCCTGTTTAGATTGAAGAAACACTTAGAATAAAAAACTTTCTAAAAGATAGTGTTTATCCAGTCACAAAATGCATACACAAACATTTTGGATGTCCTGTCTATGATAGCTATGACTATATACTTGAGAAATACAGTATAACAAAAGCTGTACCAAACCTCCACGGAGAACATTTTAAAACCATTCAAAAGGATATCAAAAAAAGAAACGACAAAATTTTATTGTGTCCGTGGATGAGAAGACTCACTATCATAATGATGTCATTTTCCCAAAAGTAGTCTATAGAGTTAAATTATTTCAATCCACACCCCAACAAGAACTTTCTTGAAAATTTTGAAAAGATCTGCACCTATCTTGAATGAACTCTTGCTCTACCAGAATGCTTATAAAACTGTTAGACATTAACATAATGGCCCAAGGATAGACCAATTGATCAATAGGACAGAACTGAGAGCCAAGCAGCTTTCCTGAAGGTATGGAAATTTGGCTCATGGCAGAAGCAACATTGCAGATATGGGGGGAAGATGAGCTATTTAGAAAATGGTGCCGGGAATATGGGGGATACAGTCTGGGGGAAAATAGGAAATTTGTACTACCTCATACCATACATAACAATCGATTCAGGTGGATTCACCACTTCAGTATAAAAAGTATAACTTGGGGCACCTGGGTGGCTCAGTCGGTTAAGTGTCCGACTCTTGGTTTCAGCTCAGGGCATGGTCTCATGGTTTCGTGAGTTTGAGCCCCACATTGGGCTCTGTGCTGACAGTGCAGAGCCTGCCTGGGATTCTTTCTGTCTCCCTCTCTCTCTGCCCTTCCCTTGCTCACACTGTCTCTGTCGCTCTCAGAAATAAATAAATAAAGCTTCGATAAATAAATAAAATAAAAACTTTAGAAATTTAAAGGAGACCATAGAAGAAGGTCTTTATAAACTTGATATAGGGAAAGATTCCATAAAAAGCCAGGAAGCAGTAATCACACACACACACACACAATTGATAATGTGACTACATTAAAATTAAAAGCCTCTATCAAAAGTGCTTGTAAAAAAGTGGAAGACCAAAGCATGAACTACCAGAAATATTTGCCATATAAATAACTTATAGAGCATTATTATCCAAATACATTAAGGAATTCTCTCTTAATAAATAAGTAATCTAATAAATAAAAAGCAAAAGGCATGAACAGACATTTCACATAAATCAGAGAAACACAAATGGCCTATCAACATATAAAAATGTTCATCCCCATTAGCAAACAGAAAAATACTAACTAAAGCCACAGTAATTATTTTCGACTCACAGATGGGCAAAACTTGCAAGTAGGACAACTGAAAGCTGGCTAGTGGGGAGTGATGGGAATTTTCATATGCTGGTGATAGCTCCCTGTACGTTAGCATAAGCACACAGGGCAACAATCCAGCATGATCTTTGTATGGTGAAGATACATGTACACAGGGACCTGGCAATTTCTTTCCCAAGGCACAGCATAGAGCTCTTGAATTTTTGCAGCAGGAGACGCTCTCAAGTCTCATGACGACATTGTTGGGAAGAGAAAAGCAACTTGAAACAGCCCCCGTGTTTGTTAGTAGAAAACACAGAAAACTGAGTAGGCATTCCTCCTATAGAACACTGTAGGGCAGCTTTATGTATACATTTCAAAAATGTAACACTGAAAAAAGCAAGTTGAGGAATAATATACGTAGTATGACACCTTTATTATAAAGTCCCAAATACATAAGTGTTCACAGTATATCGTTTGGGGGTGCGTACATATAATAAGCTACCATGAAAAACAAAGTTACGAGGAATGCAAATTCTGGCTGGAAAGAGGGCCACAACTGAAAAGGAGCACCCTGGCGGGGGGGAGGGGGGGCTTCAAAAGCATCGAGAGCCTTTTATTTCTTCACCTGAGGCTTGGGCACACAAACATTTGTTTTGTTATTCCTTACACTGATATGCACATGATGTGTTCTTCTATGGGAATGAAACGTGTCATAATCAAAAGTGCTATCTGAGCGTTACACAAATTCTGAATGTAGGAATGTATAAAGAAAACCTCACTTCCAATTCTATCTATAGATGACTATTGTTGATTATTTTATATCCCACCGCATTAAGAAGGTTTTTAAATCGTACAAAAAGTGGCTGGAAGCCTTTGACAGATAGGAATTGGTTCTTGGATGATAGCTTTTTCAAAAAAAGGAGAGATTGGTATAATAGATTTGGAGACTGCGCTCTCTCTCTCTCATGCACACACACACACACACACACACACACAGGGGCAGGGACCACTTTATAACAATTTGCTTCCCTAACTGGCCGCTGGCAAATTTATTTTAACTATAAAATACATCTCAGAAATGTTAGAATGTGAAAAAAAACTACATCTTCAAATCTAGAAAATATGCTAGCTTCGTATAGCTGGAGCAGAGAGTTCCAGTGGAGGGAGAAAGGAGTGGAGAACAACCAGACACGAATCTGGAAAGTGAAGCTGGTTCTAGATGGCATATAGGACTTTGCCTGGAAAGCCAAGGAGCACGCAAATCCTGGTCCATGTTATGTGGCCAAACATTTTGATTGTACCCCCTTCTTTGTAAAGAAAAGAGAAATGAGCCTATGTCTATAACATGTTATAAACTATATATGTTTATTCCTCTACTAATAAACTATACACGAGAAGTAATACTTTCTTCCTACACTCCAAAGCATTGTCTTGAGTGCTTTCTGAGAAACTCACACCCACCTACTGCAGAGCCTCTGCTCTACACAAAGTCTATGGAAGGGTTTTATTTTATTACTTTTTAAAATTTTTTAATGTTTGTTTATTTTTGAGAGAGAGAGAGAGAGAGGAGGAGGAGCAGAAAGACAGGGAGACATAGAATCTGAAGCAGGCTCTGGGCTCTGAGCTGTCAGCACAGAGCCAGATGAGGGGCTCGAACCCACGAACCGTGAGATCATGACCTGAGCTGAAGTCAGACGCTTAACCAACTGAGCCACTCAGGCACCCTTATGGATGGATTTTAAACAGGGGGGTAATATGCTCAGACGTGCTGTCTGTTCAATCCATGTTAAATAAGAACACAAATGAATTCTTCAATAATTAAGTGAAAAATCCAAGGGATAAGCTCTGGAAACACTGCAAAAGACAGAATGGAAAGGGAAAGACAGAGGAGGGGTAGCAGGTATCTAAGTTGCCCAGGGTATGGGTTTGGATTAAACTGCACACTTACCTCCCAAGTCAACACCAGAGGAGGATGGAGTGAAAGGGAGTGTTTTGAGGTTTAGTTCACAAGTAAATCTGATATAACTAAAGATCGCATTAGATGTGACAGTTAAGAAAGTGACAGTTGTTGAGGGTCACCATGACGGGAATGGATCATGATACCCTACCTGGGACAAAGAACCCCAGAAAGAAGAGCAGGGCTGCAAAGGAATGGGGAGGGTCCATCTTGAACCTGAGAACCTGAGAAGTCTATAAGACAGCGTCTGGACCAGAGCACAAGGGGCTGCAGTTTGGGGCGGCTGGGGGTGGGGGGGTGCGGATAGAGAACTCTTGACTGTAGCCATGATAAAAATACCATTATCAGGCCAATTACCAGGCCAGCCAGGCCACACCTTATTAGGCACAATACGTGTACGTATGTAGAACAGAAACGAAAGTTTTGCAAGACAATGCTTGTCCTTACTGTGTGGAATGCACTGTCCTATTTTTATTCTATTGTTTATCTAATGCCAATAGCAGTTCATAAAATCGATTTCATGCCTCCAGAGTTTGGAAAACGATAAACTACAGAAAATGGTTTAAATGGAATAATCTATTCTAATCATGCAAGCAGCAAGTTGTGAGAAGACATTGGACTATGGAATTGGACAGGCTTCAGTTTGAATTCCAGAATTACATCTATGAACTGGGTGACCTTTGTCAAGTCTGAGTCTCAGACTCCTCAGCTGTAACAATTGAAAATAATAGTATTTTACTCCCAGGTTTGTGGGGATCATAAAATAAAGGAGCATAAACATGGCAGCAGACATAGGGCTGAGCCCCTCCTTATCCCTTTCCAACTGTGATGGAGAACACAAACTATTGAGGCATTTTTTTCCCTAGGAAGCCCACCAATTTCCTGACAGTGGATATCAAAGCTTAACTACTCAACCCAAAAATTAGAGACAAAATTAAGACTGAGTTGACCTTGTTTTACCCAGAGATTTCAGGAGATTTATGCAGATATATGGATGCCTTGAAATCCTGCATAATCTGGGTGTCCTGTGACCCAGTAAGGTAATTCTGGGCCAGAGGAAATTGCCCCATACCAAGAAACACTTGAGACGTGCTGTAGTATTGAAGTCATGGCTCAAAGAAAGGTCAGCATGGCCCCGGAGGGCAGAACTGAAAAAGAATACTTGTTGTTGATGGATGTTTTGAAAACATGATGATTAAACATATAATCCCCAAAATAATAGTTTGATATCTCCAAAACCTGAACAAGGTTTAAAACTATATACTCTGGAAATGAAAACTAAAGAGAAGCAAAGAAGGACTGCTGTTGTTAATAAAGTGAGCTTTGGAGTCAAACAGACCTCGTCAAATTTCTATGGAACTTAGTGATCACACAGCCTCGAACAAGTATTCAACCTCTGTGCCTCAGTTTCCTCATCCGGAAAACAAGGATACATAACACTCGGCTTGCCAGTGTCAGAAACTCTTATCGTTGTGCTGGACACACAGTTCAGGGACCGAGGGCAAGGATTTGTGGCTTCAAACCAAAAGGAAATGGGCAGACAGTGTTAAACACGTAATGCGCAGTCTCTAATAGGTACTGATACAATTTATACCATCGGACAGCTAGAGATGGGTCCCATTCCTTTGTGTCTATGTAATCCTTGTAGCCATTCTTAATTGTATTTTTGCGACTATAGGCATCTATTTTTTAGAAACCATCTCCACTGTGATTAACTTCAGGTTTCAGAGAAGTGGACCTATAGGGAACCTACTGTCTAAGCCCCACAACTGAGAACACTCAGACATTTTGAAGAGAAAAAAAAAAAAGTTTTGTTTTTACAACCTTGGGAAGGCTATCTTTGCAACCTTTGGAAATGTTAATAAAAGTTATGTTTAGGGACGCCTGGGTGGCTCAGTCGGTTAAGCGTCCGACTTTGGCTCAGGTCATGATCTCACGGTCCGTGAGTTCGAGCCCCGTGTCGGGCTCTGTGCTGACAGCTCAGGGCCCGGAGCCTGTTTCTGATTCTGTGTCTCCCTCTCTCTCTGACCCTCCCCCATTCATGCTCTGTCTCTCTCTGTCTCAAAAATAAATAAACATTAAAAAAGATTTTAAAAAAAGTTATGTTTACCTTTCAAACATATACATTGCTTTTTTACCACATCGTGTTTCCCACATATAAAAATGTAAACTCAAATTGAAATAACTAAACAACAGTTTAGGACTATGCCATTTGCTTTCATTTCTTCATGATTATAGGGACTTAGCATACACACACACACACACACACACACACACACACCCCACAAAATAGGCGCTTTCATACCCCTGGGCTTTTATTCAAGTTGTGGCTTCAAATCCTGTTGGCCTTTCTCCTTTTCTTCCCCAGAGTGAATCCTTGATCCTTGTCCATTCCCCTTCAGCTCCAGTATCTTCTCCTTCGTCCTACCTTTCCCAACTTGACCCACCCCCTGTTGAAAGCATGGAACATTCCTCTTCTCTGCTCCCGGAGCTTTTTCCCACGTGGTTAAAACCCAGCTGGGGCGCCTGGGTGGCTCAGTCAGTTGAGCATCCAACTCCTGATCTCAGCTCAGGTCTTGATCCTAGGCTGTGAGCTCAAGACCCGTGTGGGGCTCCCTGCTGGGCGTGAAGCCTGCTTAAAAATCAAAACAAACAAACAAAAAAACCCCACATAGCAATCAGTAGCATAAATGAATAGAAGAATGTTATTTAGTTTTTAAGAAACGCTACCTCAGTACTCCATAAATGAGCGTTAAACTGCTATAGCAAAACAAGATAGACCCAAAATAGAAGGGCACTTGCAAGATGGAAGTTTCTTTCTTCCGGGGCACCTGGGTAGCTCTGTCGGTTCAGCGCCAGACTCTGGCTCAGGTCGAGACCTCACGGTTCGTGAGTTCGAGCCCCACATCGGGACCTCCGCTGCTAGCACGGAGCCCACTTTGGATACTCTGTCTCCCCTTCTCTCTTTCTTTCTTTCTCACTCACCAGTCCTGAGTGGGGATTCCAGGTCAGTGGGCAGCTCGCCTCAAGGACTCAGGCTGACCTTGGCTCTGGCAACTGCAACACCTGCCTGCACTCCAAGGTGGCTCTGGTATTTGTCATTCTAGTGCAGGGGAAGGCACGGAGGAAGAGCACCCACAGGGGGCACTACCGGGTGTGACTCTTGCCACCTCTCCTCAGGCTCCCCGGGGTACATCTGGGTGGGAGTCCACAGCGCCTGCCGCATTCCCATGAGAGCAGTGGTTGTGCCTTGTTCATTCATCTGTGTTTCTACAATGCCCAGCAGAGTGCTGGGGACAGCTCAACCCTCTCACCGACGCCAAGGCCATCCCCAAGTGCCCACAATGCCAATCCCCACAATTTACAGCCTTCACTTTTCCCTTAATACTTGCTACTACTCAACACATGCATTTCACGTATTTATTTTGTCTCTTTTCCACCTGCTCCCCCACTCTAGGATGCCCTCCGTGAGGGCAAGAATTTCTGTCTGTTCCCCCTTTTCTCTTTAGCACCTATAACAATGCCTGGCATGTAATAGTTGCTCAATAAATATTTGCCAAATGAAAGACTACAGGGAGAAAAGCTTCTCCTCTGAGGGCTCCAGGTCCAGGGCTCTGAGAGCTTCTTGTGCTAAGCTCTCTGGTTGCCTGTGAAAACAAGACGGGAAAAGGCTGTAGAGCATTCAGCGTTCCAGCTGACTTCAATTAACTCCTCAATCCGAATCTGGTGAGTGAATTTGCAAGCTCCCTTTTTTGAAGACCAGATCTTTTAACACAAAACTGTACTCCAGGACTAAGTACGCATTTAGCAACTGCAGACCAATAAATCTGCTTAGAAAGGGGACGAACGATGGGAAGGGACTTTTAAAAACATGAAGCCATACACAAAACGAAGAGTGGTGCTTAAAACCAGTCCTTGCTTTTGTACGGAAAATGGGCTTTACTCTCAAAGCCTCGTGACAGGCTGAACTGTGGGTGGTGGAAGAGAGCTCTGGCAGAGAATCTACAACAGAGTGGGTTCTGTCTCAACCGTCCTGAGATGGGTCAGGGAAATGGTCGGGAGGGGGGGTGTCCCGCTGAGATCACAAGGGCCTGGGCCCACAAGAAAGTGCAGCTGCTAATGTGTAAGTCACTGAGAGGCAGTGCCACTGGTAAGTCAGTGGGAACCTCCAAGGGGTTCCCTAAAGGGTCATCGGGGGCACCGGAGAACTGAGGAGAAATGCAAATTCACACTTGGTTGTAGGACTGTGAGCCAGGGATGGGATGTGCAGACGTCGACTGCTGTGGCAACGGAGACTCCAGAGAAAAGACAAGGGGTCCTATGAGAGGGGAGGATAGACAGATGCAAGCCAATATTAAGCACCTACTATATACCAAATACCATGCTGGGTGAATGTATATACCTCATGCCTTTTACTCCTTTCTCCTATAACCATCATCATCATCATTGTATTAATATCGACTTCAAAACACTCCGTTTACTGAAGGCCTACTAAGAGCCCTAACTAGTACTGAGGTTTGGTATAGCATGATCTCAAAAATTAATTAGTTTTCAAAAATCCTATGGAGTAGATACATTTTCCTTATTTTATGGACTCCCTTAAAGCTCAGAGAGGTCAAGAACTTACCAAGGGTCACTGAAGCCAGGACACAAAAAAGAATCTGAAAGTCTAAACCTGGGTTCGTTCAACCACGCCAAGCTACTAAATAATGTAAACAAACAGCAGGCTTCCTTCTATTTTCCAGTCCCTAAGGCACCAGACCATTGTCGTTTGATATCAATATCCTCTGGGACTGAGGCCAGGCAGGCAATGCCAGGAACTTCTTTTTCATCTCTCTGTTGATCCTTAGGAGGACGTGGTCAGTAGTTGGCTGTACCTGGGATGATGGATCTTGTCAGTCAGAGCCTCACGCCTCGGTGTCCCCTGCAGCCCCCTGCTCTCGGTTCTGGGGCCCCTGAGCACGGGCATAGCAGGCTGGCAGCTGATCATCCGAAAGCATCCTCTGACCACATCACTCCCTGGCTGAGCACACCGCTTCCATCACTCTGGGCACGTCCTAAACCTAGACTTCCAGAAGCCATACCATCTGCCCACACCCCGCCGTGGAGCGAACACCCTCGAAGCATTTCCCATGTGTCTACGCACTTTTCACGCATAAAACCAAGTCAACCGTATGGTGAAGTGACTGTTCCTCTTCTCCCATTTTCCAGCAAGAGAAGCAGGCACAGAGAAGTTAAACAGCTTTCTCCAGGTCACATAGACAGCAGTGCCAGAATTCTGACCCAGGTGCTCTGGCTGTAGGATCAGCCCCTGGCCATTTTTCTCACTTCTGGTCCCATGAGCTTCTCTGCTGCCTTGTCACGGGGAGCCTGTGGAAAGCCATGGACACTGTCATATGT
The DNA here is from genome assembly GCF_046562875.1 of Panthera onca. NCBI lineage: Eukaryota > Metazoa > Chordata > Mammalia > Carnivora > Felidae > Panthera > Panthera onca. The sequence continues at coordinate 176,707,102 of NC_138346.1, forward strand.
GCAACAAAGAAAGCAGGGGTTGGAGGCTGGAGCCCACAGGGCTGCCATTGATCCAGTGTTTAAATGTGTTAGACGTGCAATCTAGAAGGCCCCTCAGATGTTTTGTGGGGTCACGTGCTAGTGGTCCAAAGCAGTGGTGAACTCCGTGGAGCACCCTTGCGTTGGCGTCCCTCCTCGGTCACTCCAAGTGCTCCCTAGGATCACTTCCCAAAGAACTACCGGCGCTCAAGTCTATCTTAAGTTCTGCTTCACTGGATATGAGAGTGAAGGGCCCGTACTATAGGAAGGACACTGAGCAAAGAACCCAGAAAATACCGTCCCCAAACCAGCGCTGGTACCTACCAGGCCGTCAACTCACTTCAAGTCTCTGAACCTCAGGCTCCCCCTTCATGAAGTGGGTTAAATGAGAGCTGCCCTGTGCACACTCTCCCCCAACAGAGTTGCTGAGAAGATGAGAGCTTGCTGAGACTCTCAAGTACAGAAAATGTAAAAATGCAAGGTATCATTTAGGAACGCACCCAAGCTTCGCAGTGGTCTCAGAATCTGGCCCAAATACTTCTTTCAGCTTCAGCCGGACCTTGGGTTTTGACCCTTTTGGTCTCATTTCTGGCAGGCGCTGGTGTGTGACCGGTGATCGCATGCCTGCACAGGTCAACATGGTATCTGATAACATCAATAATTCCAACAGGGCAAGTCTTCCAGATGAATTTTTAATATCTGGTTAACTATTTTCAGACACGTATAATCATTCTAGAAGTAACTCAGTACAAAAGAAATCTCCTGTGCTTTGTATGATAGTCAATCTGTAGTTCAGTAATGTCTGTTATCAAAAGACTAACATGCTGCCATATTCAATGTTTTTTTGTTTTGTTTTAATTTTTTTTTAACGTTTTTTATTTATTTTTTTTTGAGACAGAGAGAGACAGAGCATGAACAGGGGAGGGTCAGAGAGAGGGAGACACAGAATCCAAAACAGGCTCGAGGCTCTGAGCTGTCAGCACAGAGCCCGACGCGGGGCTCGAACTCACGGACCGCGAGATCGTGACCTGAGCCGAAGTCGGCCGCTTAACCGACTGAGCCACCCAGGCGCCCCTCAATGTTTTTTTTTAAAGGCGGTTAATATTTTTTTCAAAATTTTCAATAGTTATAAAGGGAAATAGATTGATGTTTCTATAAGAGTATTTCTTAAGAGAGCGATCTTTAGCTAAATGGCTTTAGGAAAGCAGGTTATATTTTTTGAACCTAAAACTTTTTTAGAAGCTTAAGCAAAAATAGGACACCTACCAGTGCTGAGACATTATCGTTTCTACCCTTTCTTATCAAACTTTTGAAGTTTGATGCTAGAAATTTTGATAATAAGTGGATAATAATTTATAATCATATTCAAAATTTTCTCTCAGAAATTCTCCTTCTGTGATGGTAATACCATGCTTTAAGCAGATTTTAACGCTTAGCCATTTGATGTTTGGTCAAAATATATTTTGTGAACCTCTAGTATCTTCTTTTTCTTATGTCCTTTCCTCCAACATCTGCGGAGAGTGTGGGCTCCTTTAGGTAAAAGCTATTTAGCTGCTCATTCACCCATTCATTCATTTGTATTAATATAGCAAATATTTATTAAGCACCTGCTATGTGTTGGTAGGCACCGTTTATATGCCTAATTCCTGAAACAGAGTCCAATAGAGCTATTTTAAATTTCTTGAGCACCAGAACTTTTTTTCTGATAAAACCTTATTTAGCAGAAGATGAAAAGTAAGGGACTCATTCATTCATACGAAATATTGCACCTACAAATGCCAGGCACCGTGCTAGGCACTGAGGATACAGTATACTAGGCCAAGTCTCTGCCCTAATGGAGATTACACTGTAGTCTGGGAGAAAGAGATGACAACGAAACTCACAAATCACATGTCGTATCGCAGATGACCACAGAGAAATGTAAGGCACAGTTAAGAGGGTAAAGAGTCCTGGAGCCAGAGGGGTTACTAATTTTATACAAAGGTAAGGCAACCTTTGAGCAGAGATATAGCCATCTGGGTTCATCAGAGCCACTGCGACTATTACTGGAATAAGAAAATTATCATAGGAATTAGACCTTACACAGATAAGGGAGGAGCCGGGGAAGGTCTGACTTATAGTTGGGCGAGAGTCATTCATTGGTCCTCCTGAAGCATCAGCATGTGGTGACAAATTGCAGCTTACAGGGACTCTGGGAAGCCAAGGTGTGCAGCCATGGAAGGGGACCATGAAGAAAGCTCAGGAGAAGGTCGATGGAGAACTGTTGCTTCTATAGCTACCACCCGTACAGGCCATAGCCAAAGAGTTGGTGCAGGTGGGACTTGCCAGGCACTTCTGGATCCATCCATTACCGCATCTGCCCATAACAACTGTCCTAAAGGCAGGGCCGCTACTCTACTTCGTTTGTCCAAATCTCATGCATATTCTTCTTCTGTCAACTCTAACCTAGAAGGGTATAGGAGCAGGGATTCTGGAAAAGGCGGGTTCCATCTTAGCCGAGTTGGCATAGCTTAATTCAGCAGAAAAGGGAAGGAAGTGAGGAGTTAGCCATGAACCCTCTGGGAGAAGAGACCTTTCCAATAGAGGGAGCAGCAGATGCGAAGGCCCAGAGGTGGCACTACACTTGCCATGATAAAAGTAACGATGAACTACACATTTGAACGGCTCGTTGTTTATAGAACTCTTTGAAGCACCTGTGCATAATACTCTGTTCACCCATATTAGTAGACTAAAAACCACAGCCTGGCATAGAACAGAGAGAATACTCAACCAATGATTATTTAATGAGTGAAAAACGTCACAGTGGTCCTACTCTTGGCTTGGTTTTGTTTACCCTGCCCAGCGTTCAAGCCCTCTTCCTATTTGTGAGTAGTCCTCCACAGTGTGGTGTATTGGTAAGATCCAGCATCTTGCCCTCCCCAGAGGCTGAATAGCAGAAACCCTTCCCCCCAACCCGCACTCCCTGGAAAGGCAAATGAAATGGACACATCCAGGCAGATGATTGCACCTGACCTGGAACCTCAAAGAAATAACCCAAAGACATGAGATGGTGTTAATTGTCCTCAGTCCAGATGACGGCAGCAAGAGTCCAGCACCAGCACATGCCAAGTGGCCATCATGGGGGAGTGGTGAGAACAGTGGTGGTGCCATTGAAGTATCTTAACCAGTCTGTGCCCAGGACATGAGCGTGGCTGTGTTCCCTACTCCCCTGCCTCCTTTATTCATACCGAATTTCCCCCGAATTCTGTTACCTAATACCCTTCCGGTGCATTATTTTTCCATAGTCGACCAGAGTGAGTTGTTACTTGCAACTGAGTGTCCAGGAATGAGCTGCAATCCAGAAAGCTTGAGAGGATGAGGGATGGACATCTAGAGGGACAGGAATTTTGGATCATCTATCTAATCTAAGGGAGCTAAAGGCAGAGAAATTGCCATTCATCGCTAGGAATAGACACTGAGAAATTTATGGCATGCGGTAACAAACGATAATCACAACAATGACTAAACTATTGGCTGAGGGCACACTAAGAGCAAAGTTTGGAGGACCATCATACTAGCCCATGACCCATAACACTAGGACCATAAAACATGCATGTGGGATTCAAGGACCACATTGGAAAGCCACCAATAGCTCAAAGAAAGATAATTACAAACTCAAATCCCTAAATTCTCTGCTCAAGGTACAGACTAAGATCTGGGAAGCTTTCATGCCTTGGGCAAGAAAAGAGTTCTTTATAATGTACATCTACAAAGCTGAGGCAGAGAGAGAGCAAATTCAGCCCAAGCCTTGGGCTAACAAAGCGGCATATAAAATGAATTCCCAGCCTCACCATACCCGTTGTCTCTTGTGTAAAAGTGAGGGTACAGATGAAAAAAGAAGGCTTCCCTAGAGATTGCAAAGGAATGCAAGGAATGCTTTCAAGGGTACCTTGGAAGTCCAGAAGCACCAATCAAGGTAACTACCTTTCTCCCACCATTGTCTTCAGATTCATAATTAGAATCAAATAAATACATGAGTGCTTTAGAGAATGAAAAAGAGGGAGTTTCAAAGTCAAACCTGAGGTGAGAAGCACAAAAAGCTGGAGAACAAGTGTAGAGATGAACTTTGAGAGTGCCTCAGCCAAAGGGAGAAAAACGTTAACATATCTTGCTGACGTTATCGGTAGCCTATCCTTCCAGGGACTCTGGATTCAAAGTCTTTGGGGGCCGGGAATGCTAGAGTGGATTCATCAGGGGTGACTGCCCACTCCCTACCAGCGATTGCGTTGTTGATCTGAACACACTCTCTTAGCAAGACCTAAGATCTGCGTTGATGAAGAGAGTGCCAGCATCACTGAAGAGTGGTTTCATGGTGTTTTTCTCTAGGCCGGGGATACTGATGGGTCAAGTTCCGGGTAAAATGGAGTCACGAATTTCACTGGGAAGAGGAAACACCAGTGGGGACGATTAGAAGCATTTCACCTGCATTAGTAAAGTAGGCATGGTTACCATAATAAGCAGCAAGTGGCTGACTTGCAGGGACAAGAGTGGAAGGTGCCATGACCTTGGGATTCCTTAAGCCCCAAAGAGACTGGTATCTCAATAAGGACCTACTTGATTCGCATAATTCTAGGTTTTATGACACCGAGGTATTATGCTACTAACATTGTTGCCATCCCCAATGCAATTTGGGTATCTGAACAAACCCAGGGCTCCTTGCATGGACGTATGGCCAAGTAGCCTTCAAAAGGGAAGCATGAATCATGTAAAAATATTGAAAGTAGGCCCTGTAACTCTTTCTCCTAGCCTTCCCCAAAGAGACCTGTGTCTTTTCAACAGGGTGTATGTACCTCTGAGGAATGACTAGGCAGTGGCCTTAATTAAACACTAAGTCCTAGGACCGAGAACCTCCTGCAGCCTAGCAGGTAGAATGAGAACTATTAAATCTATTTAGAGGCCAAGTGATAAATGGAATGTTGACTCAATTTTGTTTCATGGTAAGTTCAGTGGAAACTCCGAATCTGTCCTGGAATTTCTAAATACAGTGTTCGAAACATAGTCTCAGGAACTCACAGATCCACATGTTGGCCTCCTAATCCATGGAGAAGGAGCCAAAAAGGAAAGGCCAAGGGGAAGCCCCTAAAGGTCCCCTGTCCCTAGCAAAGGGGGCAGCAGTCACTGAGATTAGTGTCTTGATCAAAGAACTGGGAGATACCATAATGATGATTATGATCCCCACCACATCCTCAGTCCCTGCCAATTTGCACAACTCTGGGGTACCATTTAGATAAATAATATACTGTGATCGACTCTCCAAGAATTATTTGATGAGGCGGAGGCCCTTGAATTATTCAGTTAGGCTCATATAGAAGATACAGGACTGGGGCGCCTGAGTGGCTCAGTCAAGTTAAGCAACTGACTTCAGCTCGGGTCATGATCTCACAGTTTGTGGGTTTGAGCCCCACGTCGGGCTCTGTGCTGACAGCTTTGGATTCTGTGTCTCCCTCTATCTCTGCCCCTCCCTCACTCCCTCTCTCTCTCTCTCTGAAAAATAAACATTAAAAAAAATTTTTTTTTAAAAAGATACAGGACTTTTGGAACCATACTCTGCTGCTAAAATTGCCCGTGTCATCTAGAATATAGATGATGAGAATCACTGGTCTCTGGAAGAAAGCAGTCTCCTTCCCATCAGAATGTGGAGAGTTCATGATTTGGAATTTCCACCTTCACTGTGTATTTGGAGAAAATGCAAACAGAGAGCAAAGTGACCCATCCAGGTTCACACAGCCCTCAAGAAACAGCACCAAGTCTAACCCCCTCCCCGTCTCCTACCCTGTGTGAAAGCGCCTGGAGTTCCCCAAGTTCATGCGTAGGTGCAAAGTGCAGGCTTTGAGCCCCGGCAAGAAGAGAATATGTTTTCTGGGAAAGGCAAGAGAGAGACAAAAATAAAAATCAAGATTTGACTGCCAGCCATGAGTGATGCTCAGGATGCAATTTCTTCCCAAATCTGACATCATTTGGGAGCTTACTTTCAATCGAATGTTGTTTAGAGTCAGTAGGGCTAATACCAAGGGAGCCCAGCCCGACAGATGCCTTTTCCTCTTTAGTTTCCAAGAAAGAAGATGGCGGCAGCCAACTCCCCAGGTGCCCGAGTGTGCAGTCGAAACTTCTCTGGGCTTGGGAACGGGCCCAATCCCACAGACTCATCATCGGGGTAGGGAGATGATTCAATCCAATGACACTGGCCATAACCATTTGAGAGTCTTTTATGATGTGGTCCAACTGTACATCAGGGACTTGGCCAAGATGTAAAGGGATTTTTTGAAGACTAGCCCCCCTCACTTCTAAATAAGTAGAACATTGGAAACATTCTTTAAACCACCTGGGCCCTGGGATCGAATTTCATCATGAACTTTATAACATAAAAGTCTTAGAAATAACATACCACATTAGCAGCTAAGGATGTGTTCAGGTCCTGTGACAAATGCACTCTCAGAGTAGAAAGGGGGGCCAGTGAGAAGGAAGGGAGTACAGAGGGTTCTCTGAGGTTACACCTGGATGAAGAGAGGAAGTTAGCAAGGGTCTCCATGGAGCTTTGAGAAGACTAAAAAGATCCCCAGAGTGTGCTCTGAAGCCAGGGGGCTCTGGCTGTTTCATACTTCTGGCGGGGCCAAGAGAGGGGGACACCAATATTGGGACCAGTAGTCACAACGCCCCAGAGAGATGATGGCCCTCTCTACAATAAGTTGCTCCCTGGGGAGGTGCTTGCGTCAGGTCGTGGGGACCATAGGGTGACAAAGAGTAGCTCCCAAATAGATTGTCTTCACCTTCGCTAGTCTTGACTGGTACTTTGCTGCTCCTCTCCTGGCCAGCTCATGTCCCACCTTCCATTACAAAATATTTGTATCCGTGGGTAACCCACATAAAGCCAAAAGGTCTCATGGTCCTGTGTATATAAGATGCCACATCAAAGAAACCTTGGTCTCGCTCTGAAAACTTTGAATAGTTATGGACAGTTGCATTGCTAATTTTGTCAAAGACACACACTGGAAAATTTGCACAGCATCCCAAGCAGAAATCCTTCTGAAAAATCACCTTTAGATGTATCCCCTTCTCTTCAAAATTTCCTCCTCAAAGAAAATACTGAAATTCCACCTCCTTCTCTCTCTCTGTCTCTCTCTCTCCCTCTCTCTCTGCACCCAAGTGCTTCTCTGGTTTGCTGTTGGCCCAGTTCCATACCACTCCTGCCCCCTTAACCTGTCATCTTGCCACCACAGGAAGTCCCCTGGGAGACGTGGTCTGGATCCCTGCTCTGCTCTGTCTCTCCTGGAAGCAGCCATCTTTTTATTCATGACGTGTATCTCTCTGCTTGCTTGGAAACTCCATGGGGTCAGGGCTGCCTCTAACTGTTCTCTCTGTCCCCTCTTGTTGCCTGATGGCAATTAGTACATAGTAAAGCACCATGAATGTCTGTTTCTGCAGCAAAGTCATGGAGTGATAGAGGACGGGGGCCTTTTCTGCTTACCTCTCTTGAAACTCTGACCTTTAGCACCTGCCACCCCTCACCCACAGTATACCAGTGGGTATTAATTTCCTAGGCCTGTTGTAACAAATTACCACAAATGTGGCTGCGGTTTAAAACAACAGGAATACATTCTTTCACAGTGCTGGAGGCAAGAAGTATACAATCAGGGCATTCGGCAGAGCCATGCTCCCTCCCCAGGCTCTAGGGGAGAATCCCTCTTCCCTCTTTGAGCTTCCAGCATACCTGGAAGGTAGGCTTGTTCCAGCATACCTCCAATCTCTGCCTCAGTCCCCACCGGCCCCTTCCCTCTGTGTCTCTCTTCTGTTCACGTAGCCATCGTCTTATGAAATCACCAGATTTAGGACCCACCCTCATCCAGCATAACCTCATTTTAACCTAACCGATTATGTCTACAGAGACTCTATTTCTAAATGGGGTCACCTTCAGAGATTCCACGTGGACATGAATTTAAGCGGGACAACCCAGCTGACCAGGAAAAAATGAAAACAATGTTTTGAGGCAGACAGATAAAAGGATGCTTTTTTTTTTTTTTTTTTCATGAGCTATTCTGCCCTATAGTGAACCTTGCTTCCGTTGCAAGGTGTAACTAAGTGTTTCAACAAGTAAAAACTTTGTGTAGTACATTACACAGGACATTCCTACCCCTTCAGTCTCCTGGTCCTGCTACAAGAGGCTTGCGTCCCATGCGTTTCCATCTGAGGGCCACAGATTAACTCACGTTTGGTGTGGCCTAAAGCTCCCATGGTTTGCCTTTGTGAAGGCCCAGTTAGGAAAAAAGAACACAAAATTTTGAACACAAAATTAGTCTCGAGAGTGGATATTTATTTAGCATGAGAAAATAAATCACAAGCGACACATTTTTAAAAGCTGGCAAAGACCCTAATATCCTCAATTTTTGTTTTTCTTAATCAGCTTTTTACCTATACTTTTGGCTACATCATCTTTTATGACCTCTCCGTAGAGTAGTAATTTTGTAATATCTTCTGCAGAGGGAACAGGAAGATAGTTAAGTCTGTCTTCCTCCGGCATGGACTCTTCAAATTTGTTTTTATTATGGATAAGTTAGAGAAAGTCTCCGCTTCACACCTCGTTATTGAGCGTGTCCTATAAATTATCAGGGTTATCATCAAATTTGGGTAAGTCTCTACAAAGTTTCTTTCATATATGAGCTGTGGGATTTCAGAACATTTCAAGTTTTATGCTGTATGACTCATCTTCAACATTTTTTGAATTGATGACATTAATTAACCAGTTTGACGTTGATGTCCTTGTACGTCATATAAAGAGTTTTGTGTTACTAAAAACGGGCCTTTCACCAAATCAAGCTGAATGAAATTACTGCTCATGTCAACAGAGCCCAATGAAAGGGCACAGTGAATCCATAAATATGAAGCCACACTTGACCTTTGACCTTTGCGCATTCCCTTGAGAGTACAAATTATCTTATTCTCCACCATTTTTATCTTTTCTCCTCCAATTTCTGTTCAAGGGTATCCTGAACCTCGTGATCTTCTCTTTGGCTATGTTGTCAACTTCACTCTCTATATTTCCCCAGCTATCAATGATTCTTTACCCATCGCCCAGTATGACCAGAAGAGATTTTAATTAGCCCTCGACTTAAAGTTTCAGCCGGTATCCTTTTCAGTTCATATTTCTGGCTTCCACCGAGATAGCTCCTTCTCGTAAGATTTGAATTCAGGTATACTCAGTAATTCTGAAAAAAAAAAAAAAAAAACATGTACAAAATCAATCCCAAATCAGGGCATGCCAAGAGAAATTCCAGTGCACTTTAAAAATTGCCTCTGTGTTTCATTGAGCTACATAATTACATCATCAACTTATTCTCAAACTACATACAGCGACTTGTTGATACGTGCAGGGGTGGTGTCCCCGAGATACTTGTCCATACAGCCTATTTTGTGGCCTGGGTGATAATTTTAAGTACAATTTCTTCCGGAACTGACACACACTTTGTGCGAACCAGATGGGTCAGACCCCATTTAGATCAGATACACTAAGATGGGATCCGAGACCCTGGGATGCCAAAGATAGGAGACGTGGCACTGACATACCCACTTTCAGTACCGGTACATAGAGGTCGTGCCCTGTGACTGCAGGAATGCCCATAAATTCTACTGATGCAGTTCGTGCAAGGGGCATTTATCATTGCACGTGCGGCCTCGTTGAGTATATGCCTAACAGGGAAGAACTTCCATGTTGACTAGGTGCCGAGGAGAACCAAATCCACTACTTAACAATTTTGAACATCTGATGTCTTCAATATTTTCCACGGACTAGCTTCTGGCCCCACAGATTGCAAATAGCGTTTCTCCTCCACTGTCCGTACGTTTCTGCTGCTGCAGAATAGCACCTGTGTTCACGTCGGGATCCCACCCCTGGCCCCGCCAGAGCAGAGTGAGTGGCAGAACTAGTCCCAGAAGTCTTTCCTACACCAGGATGGCGATCATAACTTCGCTACACGTGGAGGGGACAGTGGCTCACAGCAGTTATTCTCACTAACCCCAAGCCAAAGGCGCTGCCAACCCAATGTCCCCTCAGCCAACTCCCAGCGATGCCCGAGGCCTTCTCACACCAGGGGATGTGTGACATATTGGAAGGTGTAGCGCAGAGGCAGGGGCATGAACTGATTTAAGTGAAATGGCTTCCTTTAGAACATTGTGCAGATTTATATGATGATGCACATTGCTGGAGCCCTTCTCAGAGCCTTGGAAGGCACTTGGACGAACGAGGAGCCCTAAAGCTTAAGGGTAATCTCAAGGTAAATTCGTATCTGCTTGGCAGTTATAAATCCTCTTAACTCAAATTCCAGGAGAAAATGAAATACCCGGGACCACTCCTTTCCCAGACTTGTGTCAGTCTACAAAGATACCTTCTATGTTAGACCCCTGGGACTCAGGAGGCAGGAAATCTCCTCTTCATATGCTGGTAGATAAATGTCCTGGCCCCTTGATGTGTGACTGAGCCCTGTGATCACACCCAGTCCATTTGGTCTACATTGCTCAATTACTACTACCCCAACCATCTTCTCCAAGAAAAGGTGGCACTAAGGACCTTTTGGAATCAAGACTACCTCCCAGGGTGCAGAGACGAAGGCTTTTGTAAGCTTTTAAAAAATTGAATTCAAAACACTTATTCATTGTCTGCTAGGTGCCGGATGCCATTTCACATACTGGAAACAGAAAAGCAAGCAAGAGTGAGTTTCTGCTCTCACGAAGTTTACATTTTAGTGTGTGGAGATGGGTGGACACTAAGAAAGGACAGACAGTAACCAAGTAGGTAAACAGATATCGCACAAGTATATGAGAAAAAATAGTTTTAGGTAGTAAGAGCAATGGAGGAAAATAGAACATGGAAATCAGTGGAAGGGAGGTTGCTATGTTATATAGCACGATTGGGGAAGGTCTCATTGAAGAGATGACATTTGAGATTAAAAAAAAGAAGTCAGCCATAAATCATAAAATACAAGGGTATTGATGAGAGAGAAAGCAAGTGAAAAGGACCTGAGGCAGGAATAAGCTTAGTAGAGCCAAAGAACAGAACGGGAGACAGTGGGGCTAGAGGAGGTGAGAAGGGTAGAAGACATGGTCTGAAAGGTGGCAAGCGACTGAGCCTGGAGAGTGGCGTCAGCCACAGTATGGAATCAGGTTTATTCTAGGTGTGCTGAGGGGCCGTTGGGAGGGAGGGCTTTGAACGGGAGAGTGGCACGGTCTGGTTTATGTTTTCAAAGCTCGCTTCGGTTCACGGTGCGAACACTTCATTAACAGAGCAGCAAGAAGAAAAGCAGGGAGATCACTTGGGTGGTTGTTTCACGAGTCCAGTAAGAGATCATGTTCTTTTCTTTGTCTGTTCTTTGTTTTAAGGAGGAAGGAAACCAAACATTTTAAATGGGACAACTTGATTCCATGAGGGAATCTGATTCATTCCTGAAAGTTTTCAAACTCTATTCACTTTTTTTTTCCATCTTTCCAAGTATTATTCTATTCTATTCTATTCTATTTTTTTAATTTTTGAGCAGGGAGAGATGTGATTAGCGGCTCAGCCCTGAAGAAGATGTATCTTGCAGTACGTACACATTAATTAGTGAGGGGAGAGCCAGAGGCAAGGAGATTTAGTTAGAAGGCTAATGCACAGTACAGACAAGTAGCCTGCTGTAGGTCAACGGGCTGTCACCACCAAACACTGTTGCAAATCTTTTGTAACTTATCCTAAGGAAAACCCCTGGATGACCTCCAGCCAGTGACCTGGCTTGCAGTCCTGTGTGGCTTTGGCGAGCCACTACCCCTCTCTGCGTCCCCCCCCCCCCCCACTTTCCTTATCTATATAATGAGGAGCTTGGATCAAACGATCCCTTTCAGCTCTACATTTCCATGGGCTCTTCACAAATTCATTTCTACATTTGTAAACACTCAGGAGAGACTGATAAGGCACTTTGATTGAAACCAGAAAGCCAAGGTGTCCAAGGAGATCGCACCAGGCTTCTCCAGATGTGGGCCATTACCATCCAGCACGAAGGACCGCCAGGCAGCTCCAACAACATTCAGGAAAATGACTCCGTAACTGGCCATTTTTCCTTGTAAGGTTAAATCAAAGCACGACGGGAACAAACTGTTCTCACAAGGAGATAATATTGTTTCTCCTGGCCTGGCGGTGCAGTGGACACAGTGCTTCTGCGGCTCCTGTTCCAGTTTGCCGATCTCCGAGGCAGCCAGCCAGCTGTCTGCTAAGGAGAGAGAAGTGGAAGAGAAAAATAATATGGGAGCCCGATACTTCCCTCCAGCTGAGTGTCTCCTTGCCTCCCTGATGGAACCAGCAGCCGGGAAGACAAAAGCAGAAAGAAAACAAACAAACCAAAATGAATCAAAAATGGGGGGGGGGGGGGGGCGCGGATAAGGAAATAGGAAAGATGTTAAAAGCAGAAGGCAGGGGCACCTGGGTGGCTCAGTCAGTTGAGCCACAGACTGTGATTGGCACAGGTTGTGATCTTGCGGTCGATGGGTTCCAGCCCCGCATCAAGGCTCATCAGGCTCACGGCTGTCGGCGCGGCTTCTGATCCCCTGCCCACTCTTTCTCTGCCCCTCCCCCGCTTGCACGCTGCCCCTTCTCTCACAACAACAAATACACCTTTCGAGAAAACAAAAAGCAGGTCTTGAGGAAGGGGTAGCCTCGTGCCTGGCACAGGGTGGGGTGGAGAACCCAGGTAAGATCCGCCCCGCCCCCCACCCCGCTCCCATGCCCACGACCAGCTTCTACCAGCTTGTCTCCTGGGAGCTTTGTCCGCTGCACATTCTGGGGTTGGACCTCCTCCGGGTGGGTCAGATGATTTCCAGGGGAAAAAATGAACACGTTTTGGTATCCGTAACCAGCAGATGCCATGGTGATCACCAACCACGGTGATGTACCTGCACCTGCGTAGGATCTCAGGCAGCTTGTTTGGTCTCCTGGACCCTCAGTTTTCTCATCCGGAAAACGTGGAGAGTGGCATCTACTGTATCCTATCAAATCGAACACACACCGTAAATTGTCAGAGCCACCATTTTTTATGTGCATTTAAGAAAACCCATGGGCCATCAAACCACAAGATAAAGCTCTCTTATCACAGAGATTGTAAGATACAGGTTCATCCTAGAGAATCTATGAAATATGAATCTATTGAAAAATGACACTTAGAAGGCCGGCGTGAGCTCTAAAAGTGAGACCGTCTGTGGGACAATGTCCACCCAGTGTGGTGCTAGACACATTTAATGATTATCATTATCATTCTCATCATTAAAAAATCGAGCCCTCGGGGCGCCTGGGTGGCTCACTCGGTTGAGCGTCTGACTTCAGCCCAGGTCACGATCTCACGGTTCATGAGTTCGAGCCCCCGTGTCAGGGTCTGTGCTGACAGCACAGAGGCTGCTTGGGATTCTCTCTCTGCCTTTCTCTCAGACCCTCCCCCCACTTGTTCTCTCTCTCTCTGTCTCAAAATAAATAAATAAACCTTAAAAAAAATACAGTTTCCTGGGAAGTGGAGTTTGACAATGTCGCTGTGCCCCATCCCCTTTGGCTTCCCTCCACCGGCCTCCCGACCCTCTAGAGCACTTAGCAAATACCCACTAGGGCATCAGGATGCTAAGGGCGTCTCGAGCGTGGACTTCATCAGTAGACTTGGTGAGTCACCCTACGCGCCTGGGAAGGAAGCAGAGACCAGGATGCTCCGGTTTTCCCACCAACTGCCTCTGGGCTGCTGGAAGTCTGGCAGGGTTGAGTCCATCATCTGAACTCTGGACCATCAGAGTTTCTGCTGCTCAAACACCAGACCAGGAGATGCCCAGCCTCTCCAATGATTTTGGTTTAAGATTCGTATGCTTTGCTTTCATTCCTCTCTCTTCTCGCTCATATTTTTTTTATTTTCTTTTAAAGATATTTTCTTAATCATTTAACAACGCATACATATGTGTGTGTGTTTATGTATTTACTTTTTACCTTCCTGTTTTTAGCTTTTTCATTCTTATTTTTACTTTAAAAAATCCTCTTTTTAACATTTTATTTTGAGAGAGAGAGAGACAGAGCACATGCAGGTGTGTGAAGGAGAGAAGAAGGGGAGAGGGGTAGAGAACGAGAGAGAGGGAGAATCTGAATCAGGCTTCACGCTCAGCTTGGAGCCCCACACGGGGCTTGATCCCAGCCACAACCCTGGGATCATGACCTAAGCTGATATCAAGAGTCAAATGCTCAACTGACTGAGCCACCCAGGTGCCCCCTCTTTTTAACTTTTTAACTCATAGGTATGGCCTATAATCATCATCCTTTATGTCTTTTATTTTCATGTTTTTATTCATTGGGGATTTTTTTGGCCTTTTACCTTATCTTAACTCCTGTCCACACTAGCTCATTATTATATTTCAGCTCTTATCCTTTCATTTTACTGGATTTTTGTTATTTTTTTTAGTTCTCACGGGTGTGCTTTTACTTAAAAATAAGATCATTGAAATGTAAAATTACCTTCTTTCCTACTTCATTTTTTTTTTTCTTCATCTATCTCTCCCTTAACATTTTTCTTTATCTTGTTAGTGTGTTCTTATGATGACATTCAAGAAACATAATCCCTGGGTCACATCAGACATAAAAGATGTACATATGTACACACCCATAGGTATAAATATAAACATATTTATATATATCCACACTACATAATTCCAACGAAACAGGCAAAACAATATATGGTGTTAGAAGTCAAGATGATAATTACTCTGATTGGGGGAGAGGGACAATCCACATCATAGATGGGTCACTGGATGCCTTTGAGATGCAGCTATAGGAGAAACTGTGGGACAGGTGGAGGGAGAAGGCCTTAACTCTTCCTGTGCTAATAAGGATGATTTACTCCCCTTGCCCTGAAACCTTTGAATACTCTAGAATCTATAGGTTAACCTGGGGGTTAACCCAGGGCCCCTGTTCTGTCTGAACAAACACTACACCTGACTTACTTGCAATCTCACCCATTCGTCCATCCCACCATATAATTGGCTGTGTGCAGTACCATGAACAACATCTGGCGGGAATTAAATAGCAAATGTGAACAAGATGTCATGCGTGCTTTCATGGCCTGTTTTCTTTTCTCTCTCCCTGCCGGACCCTAAGCTCTGTAAGGAAAGGGGAGTTAGATGGAAGCGGGAGTGCAATGGAAGCACGTGACAGGGGTGGGACCCAACAAGGTGAGGTGTGTGAGGGTGGGGAGAGCATGAGGAAAGCTGTCCAGGGGGGAGTTTGTTCTTAAGTTCCGATCTCTAGGATCTGGGCAGATGGAATGGGCAAGCACAGGGGGAATGATCCGAACTAAGATGCCCGCATGGGAAAGGCCCATAAGTGAGAAGCCTGGAAGTCTTGAGGAACTGAACAAGACTCAATTTGGAAGGTTTGCAACATTTTGCACACCAGCACTTTAAACTCTGTTGAGTTTTGTCAAATTGTGTCAACACAGGCCACATACTAGGTTGGGCAGATGGCCGGAGGCCTCACCTGAGATGCAAATCCCCTTTTAAGCAACGAGGTAGCTGTGAACATCCACATGGGAGGAGTCCAGGAACAGGTCTGAGCCAGGCTTCTGGCACCCTGTCTGCTGTTATCCTTGTATTTCCAGGTTGCTCCTTCGACCCTCCTGGTTGCCTCTTGGTGTGGTTTTCCCCACAACCTCCCCTTGCGTGGTGGTCAAAGAGAAATGGGGTTAAACTGCCCCCCTGAGTACAAAACTTAGGCTGAGTATCCCATACCCACCCACAGTATTGGAACCCAAGGTACCCCTGGGCTTTGGACCCACTGGAAAAGGGCATGGGGAAGGGCACCTGGGGGGCTCAGTCAGTTGGGCGTCTGACTCTTGATTTTGGCTCAGGTCATGGTCCCAGGGTCATAGAACTGAGCCTTGCATTGCATTGGGCTCCACATTGACTATGGAGTCTGCTTGAGAGTCAGTCTGTCTCTCTCTCTCTCTCTCTCTCTCTCTCTCTTTTTCCCTGTGCCCCTCCCCCACTCACACACTAGCACTCTACCTCTCTCTCTCTCTCTTAAAAAAAATCAAAAAAAAAAAAAAAAGATCTGGGTGTCTAGGGAAGAAATTAAGACTGTTCTTCACTCCTTTTCCAAGCTCCCCAAGGGAGCTGTTCTGTATACTATAAACTCTAAAGCAACCGTTAAAATGACAAAACAAAGAACAAAAAGATATAACTAATAAGCCAAAAAGGAGATAAAATAGAATCATAAAAAAATATTCAATCCAAAAAAAAAAAAGGCAGAAAATAAGGGAAGAGGGAATGAGGAACAGATGGGACACATATAAAACACAAAGCAAGATGACAGACTTAAACTTAAGTGTATTAATAATCACATTAAATGTGCATGTCTGCATAAACATACCGGCACACTTATGAACAGAATTTTAGCAGCTTAAATTTAAAAACATATTTAAAAAGTCAATGTATCATGACCAAATGGGTTAATCCCAGAAATGCAAGGTTGTTTCAGCATTCAAAAAAATCAATCAATGTAATTCACTGTATGAATAAACTAAAATAGGGGCGCCTGGGTGGCGCAGTCGGTTAAGCGTCCGACTTCAGCCAGGTCACGATCTCGCGGTCCGTGAGTTCGAGCCCCGCGTCGGGCTCTGGGCTGATGGCTCGGAGCCTGGAGCCTGTTTCCGATTCTGTGTCTCCCTCTCTCTCTGCCCCTCCCCCATTCATGCTCTGTCTCTCTCTGTCCTAAAAATAAATAAAAAACGTTGAAAAAAAAAAAATTAAAAAAAAAAAAAAAACTAAAATATACATACCTATCTCAATAGATACAAAAAAATCGTCTGACCAAATCCAGCATCCATTTCTGATGTAAACTCTTAGCAAACCACAAAAATGATGGAACTTCTTCAGTCTTATTAAAGGGCATCTATGATAAATCTGCAGCCAAAATCACCCTTAATGGTAAAAGACCAAACACTTTCCCCCCTAAGTTCAGGCACAAGGCAGTGATGTCTACTCTTACGTTACTCTTAACATTGAACTGGAGCTTCATGGAAGTATAATTAAACAAGAAAATCAAATAGAAGGCATCCAGCCTGGAAAAGATTAAGTAAAACTGCCTTTATTCACAGATAACATAACCATCTCTGTAGGAAATTGTAAATACCCTACAGAAACACTATTAAAACTACTGCATTTAGCAAGCTGGAAGAATTATCTGTATTCAAAAATCAATGAACAGTTAGAAAAAAGTTGTAATGTAATTTATCATAGCATCAAAATGTATATTTATGAAATACTTAAGGATAAGTATAACAAAAGCTGTGAAGAACCTCTACACTTAAAACTACAAAATACTGTGGAAGTTAAACAAGACCTAAATCAGTGGTGAGATACACCCTGTTCATAGTTCAAAAGACTCGATATTGTTTAGATGTCGATTCTCCCCATTTGTCTTATTGACTCAACACATCCCAACCAAAATTCCAGCAGGTTTTAGTTTGTTTTATTGTTGTTGTTTTTTGCAGAAATTGACAGGCTGTTTCTAAAATTCATAGAGAAATGTAAAGGACCTAGAATAGCCAAAACAACTTTGATGAAGGACAAAGATTCAGGGTTATCACCATCTAATTTCAAGAGTTATTATAAAGGTACAGTAATCAAAGCAGTGTGATATTGGCATAAATAAACAAATAGATCAATGGAATCAACCAGAGTCCAGAAATAGACCTGCATATACACAGACAACTGATTTTCTTACAAAGAAGCAATGGCAAATCACTGGAGAAAGGATAGCCTTTTCAAAAAATGGTGCTGCAGCATTCACATGCAAAAAAGTGAACTTTTATCTATACCTCGTACCATATAGAAAGATGAACTCGGATATGAAAACCTAATGTAAAGCCTAAACCGTCTACTCACAAAAATTAACTTGAAATGAATTTAAGACTTAAATATAAAGACTAACTCCTAGAGGAAAACGTTGGCAATAAGCTCCTTGACATTGGTCTTGGCAATAATTTTTTGGATATGATACCAAAGCGGGAGCAACAAAACCGAAAATAAGTAAGTGGGACTTCGTCACACTATAAAGCTTCCGCACAACAAAAGAGTCAACAAAATGAAATGGTTACCTCTAGCATGGGAGAAAATGTTTACAAACCATATACTGATAAGCAGCTAATATATAAAATGTATAAGAAATTTATGCAACTCAATAGAAAAATACAAATAATCTGATTTTAAAATGGGCAATGAGACTAGACAGACATTTTTCCAAAGGGAAAAAAAGTAGTTATATGGAAAGGTACTCCACATCACTAATCATCAGGGAGATGCAAATCACTATGAGATATTCCCTCATACCTGTTAGAATGGCCATTATCAAAAAGATAAGAAATAACAAGTATTAGGGCAAGGATATGGGGCAAAGGGCACACTTGTACACTGTTGATGGGAGTGTAAATTCATACAACCACCGTGCAAAACAATATGGAGTTTCCTCCAAAAAATAAAAATAGAACTATATGATCCAGCAATCCCACTTCAGAAATCCCACATAAAGAAAATGTGAATCAATAGTTGTGAAATTAAAAAAAAAAAAAAAAACTAAACTATAAAACTTTTAGAAGATAATATAGGGGAAAGTCTTCGTAGTGTTGGGTCAGGCAAAGATTTCCTAGATATAACAGCACAACCATGACCCATAAAAGAACAAATGATAAGTTGATAGACCCGATTTTTAAAAAAATGAGAAGTCACAGAGAGAAAACATTCTCAAAGACAAATCTGATAAAGAACTTGTATCTGAAATACAAAAAGAACTCTCAAAACTCAATAGTAATAAAACAAAAGCTCTATTAAAAAATCAGCAGGGACACCTGGGTGACTCAGTCAGTTGAGCATCTGACTTCAGCTCAGGTCATGATCTTGTGTTCTGTGAGTTCGTGCCCTGCTTTTGGCTCTGTGATGGCAGCTCAGAGCCTGGAAGCTGCTTGGGATTCTGTGTCTCCCTCTCTCTGCCCCCACCCCCACTCATGCTCTGTCTGTCTCTCTCTCCCAAAAATAAATAAATATTAAAAAAAATTTTTTTTAATCGAGAGAAGGTTTAAACATGCACTGCACATAAGAAAATGGATGTATGTCAAATAAGCACATGAAGAGATTCTCGACATCACAGCCATGGGGAAATGCAAATGAAAAAAAAAAAAAAAACCAGTAAGATACGACTACACATTGATTAGAACGGGTAAAATTAAAAAGACTGGCTGTACCAAATGTTGACCAAGATTTGAAAAACTGAAACTTTAACACACTGATGGTGGAAATGTAAATGCTATAACCACTTTGGAAAACAATTTGGTAGCTTCTTAAAATGCTGAGCGTACAGCTACCATATGATTCAGCCAAGCTACTCCTAGGTATTTACACAAGAGAGAGAAAAACAAAACTTAATCCATACAAAGACTTGTACATGAATGTTCCTAGCAGTTTTCTTTGCAATAACCGAGAATTGGAAAAATCCCAAATGTTTATCAGCAAAGATGTCATTGAATATAAAAGCTGTGGTCTATCCAGACAACGGAATACTACTCAGTGATAAAAGGGAACAAAAAGTGATAAAACATGGATGAATCCCAGAACAATAATGCCGGGTAAAATGAGCTAGATTTTTAAAAAGAGTACACTATACAATTGCCCTTATGTAGAATTCCTATAAAAGTAAACAAATTTACAGTGACAGAAAGCAGATCAGTGGAAGTCTAGGATTGTAGAGATTTAAGGAAAGGTGAGCCAAAAGGAAGGGATTACAAAAGAGGATGAGGAAACTTTTGGTGGTAATGGATGCATCTGCTATCTTGATTGTGAAAAGGTCCTATAGATACACACATATGTCGAAACTTACAAAAGTGTACTCTTTACATACATGCAGTTTATTGTTATGGCAGTTATATCTCAATTTTTTTTTTTAAAAAAAGGAAAGAAAAGTCCCCCAGTGGTTTCATCTCCTCACACTGCCATTTGAATTTTATTCAAACGCCTAATTGTGGTCCACAGACTCTACCTATCCTGGCCCATGGGTAACCTTTCTCACCTTATCTCATACATTCTCTCAGTCACAATGGCCTCCCTCTTCCTCCCGTCAAGCCCTTTCACACTCCAAAGACTTTCACTTGTTTTTCACTTTTCCCCAAGACATTCCCTTGACTGGCTCTCATCTTCAGTGCTCAGCACACCCATCACTCCTGAGTGAGGTCTTCTGCAAGACTCAGATCAAATAGGTCCCATAGCACCATTCCCCTCTGCCATGAAGGTCTCCCTTCCTTCAAAACATTTATCACTATCTGAAAGTAGCTTATTTATTACTACACATTTACTATCTAGCTCTCCTTCCCCACCCCCCCAAAAAAAAATCCATTCTTGAAGCGTTCTTTTCTACTTTGTTCAATGCTTTATCCCCAGTGCCTAAATTATTCCTGGGCACATGGTAGAGGCTTAGAAAATATTTTTGAACAAATGACTAATTTCAGAACACCACTGAAGTCTTGAAAATAAAAGCCAACAAAGTGTTCACTTTTCATTAAATATTAACACTTTAGACATGTAAGAGAGCTTGGTTTTAGAGCATTTATCTTCCTAATTCATATTCTTAATCCATCCATCTTTCTGACTTTCAGGAATGCTTACTTTTCTCTGTTGACAAGCCAAGATCAGCTTCCTTGACATATATAAACTCCAGGCTGCTTTCTGACTGGGTCCCCATGATGCCCCCTATGATATTGTAATTTATCAAAAACTCAAGTTTAAAATAAAGAATTCAGGAGAGATTTCTTGTCTAAAAATGGAGGGCCCATGGAGGCAAACGCAAGTATTCCGACATGGATGAAGTGTTGGGTTGGAGGGAAGAAATGATATAATATTTTATGTTGATCTATGAGCGAAGCAGAACCACTGTGTATGATGAATGGTGTTTGTCTCCTCTCTCTAAACGTGAAAGCTGAGGAAATCTTCTAATGTCAAAATCCATGTTCTTTCCAGTGAGGGGGGAGTAGCTACAGGTAAAGCTAGAACAGGAGAAAGACTTCTGTTATCAGCCACAATAAATTAAGTTATGCTACCATATTCAGCCCCAAATCTCAGTGATCAAGCACAAAGTTTAGTTCACGTCAAGTTCCCTTGTCAACCCAAGCACCTACGTAGGACAGCTTTCTTCTGGGTCCGTTCACATTCAAGGATTCTTCAATTTTACGGCACCTCCATTTTGATGCATTCTTTCGTAAGACGAACCACGGAGAACGGATCTCTAGTTCTGAAACATTTTCACCTAGAAATCACTTAGGTCAGTTCTACTCATGTTTTATCGGCCAAATCAAACTTCATGGCCTTGGCTAATGTCAAGGGGCTGAAAGGACAACAGTCACTCCACGTACCTGAAAGGAGGAGAACAGAAATACTAGTGAAGGTTTTCTCAGGTTTCAATCGTGGAAGACCTTTCACTTCACCTGAAGTGAGGGGACCTTAAACAGCCAGTGTACAACCATGGAAGGTTTGGAGCATTGAGTGGCATTGTCAAGAATTAAGGCTCCATGAAGCCCTGAAACAGTGATCTCTAATCCCACGAGGCCGGATATCAACCTAGGAACACCTAGAAATATTGATGGCGTTGATGCCTGTGAACTCATACGCCTCTGTATCTAAGCATTTGAATGTAAGGCAAAGATCCATCTCATCTTGATGTAAGTAAAGGTTGGCACAGGTCTATCTGCCCAACTCTGCAGGTGGGAACCCTCTAGTCACATCCCCACCTCCAGCCAGTTATTACTGCCCATACCCCCAGCACTGCCAAAACATCTTCCAAACAGCTGGGGGTTCTCCTTGCTGACTTTGCAAAAGCCCCTCTTAAATTCCTCTTCTCTCAGAAAGTGACTCTGGCCAAGTGCTGAGAAGTTCACACCAGATGGGATGCATTTACACAGAACCAGGGCCAAAGAACACCCATCTCTTTGTGCGTGGCCACAGGCTGGGCAGAAAACATCGTCTGAGGCTTTGCTTTTCACACCTGTCAGATGTACAGCCCCGTGTGTGCATGCACTTTGGTGAAAGAGACTTCCCTGATTAAGAAAATATTTCCAAACAAATATGCAGTTAGATATTTTTTCTACTACAATACCATCCCCTTCATCTTCATGATCTTGAATCAAAGCCAAAAAGATGTTCTCTAGGCATGTGGCTTTGAAAGTTAGAGCTTGGATCTGTCCATTCTGTGTTTAATTTATGAGAGAAACATGTCCTGACTACAATCACGTGCTAGTTACAGTCATTTCTTTTTTCCAGGGCCTTTCTCTGTGGGGTTGGAATATTTGGCTTCAAGTTCAGGTCTCTCCTATTTGGAAGATACAATGCTGCAGGTGGGGTTTCCTGGGAGGCGGGCTCTGAGATGGAAAGATGCACGCAGGAGGTTTACTAGGGCACTCTCCATCTATAGCTGTCGAAGGGAGGAAACGATGCAGGATGGGACAAAGGGGTGAAGGAAAAGCCAGGCCGCAGAAAAGGCTCCAGCTGACCCCAAAGTCATTCATTGCTGAAGGGGGATCTAGGTGGCACATGACAGCATCCACTACATATTTTATATCCACAGCTAGAGTTCAAGTTAGGCAATGTGATGTCATGGGGTGGCCCTGGACCAAATGAGCACTAGACAAAAAGATGGGTGATCCGTGGTCAAGCAGAACTGAGTAACTCAGGCAATCATAAGGACGCTGTACCCCAATAAAGATTAGGACTCCAGTGACGCCCTCAATGTTTGTGATCCTTCCCTAAACTCCATAACACACAGTCCCTCCCTGGCCAGTGCCCAGCTTGCACCGGCCTGTAAGTGCAAGCTGGGAATAGGTTTGTCTTGGCCTGACACTTGTGATCCCTTTCCTGGAAAGCTGATGTCAGCTAATAAAAAGCCTGCTGCTGTAGACCACCCTGTGCCTTTAAATCAGACTAACTCACCCAGTCAACTCACTAACACCAACATGGACAATCGTAAGTACTCCAACCCCTTTCACTTTGCTCAGGATCTTACTCTGGCTCCCAGATCCAAGCATTCGCCTGGCTTGGAGATTTCCTTCACCCTGCTGGCCTCTGGGAAGATCTAGAGGAATGTGAATTTCCCAGTCGGGGTCCTCATTTTCTATGCTTCCTGCTCAACATCACTCTCTTAGTCCTTCATCCCCTAGACATGTCAGGGAACCTCTGCGTGCAAGCTCAGACGTACCTGGTACTGTGGCTTGAATTATGTCCCCCACAAATGATATGTTGACGTCCTAACCTCCAGTAACTAAAATGTGATCTTATTTGGAAGTAGGGTCTTTACGGAAGTAATTAGGTTAAAATGGGGTCATCTGGGCAGGCCTAATCCAATATGACTGGTGTCTTTATAAAAAGGGGCAATTTGGACACAGTCCCCCACGTAGGGAAAATGCCATGTGAACATGAAAGTAGAGAGCAGGATAATGTGTCTATAAGCCAAGGAATGCCAAAGATTGCCAGCAAACCTTCAAAAAGTAGGGGAGAGGCATGGAAGAGATTCTCCGTCACACAAACCCTACCAACACTCTGATCTTAGACTTCCAGCCTCCAAAACCATGAGACAATACATGCCTGTTGTTTAAGCCACCCAGTTTGTGGTACTTTGTTATGACAGCCCAAGCTGACACACTTGGGAACCTTGCCCACTCACAGCCTGCATCCTGGCCATCGTTCCAGAAGGTCCTACCACAAGCCCCCCGGGGACAGGGAAACTAGACATTACACCAGGGTCACTGGGCCATCAAGTCACAGAGCTGGCAAGAGCACTGCAGAAGCTAAGTCATCTGCAGATCAAAACTGCAATGAGCCTATCACCTGACACCCATCGGAATGGCCACTACCGAACCCCAGAAAATAACAAAGTG
Organism: Panthera onca; assembly: GCF_046562875.1. Taxonomy (NCBI): domain Eukaryota; kingdom Metazoa; phylum Chordata; class Mammalia; order Carnivora; family Felidae; genus Panthera; species Panthera onca. The sequence goes on from NC_138346.1 coordinate 176,731,098, forward strand.
TTGACAAGGATGCGGAGAAATCGGAATCCTTGGGAACTGCTGGTGGGAATGTAAAAATGGCATGCTGCGGAAGACAGTATGAAGTATATGAAGTATAACGAACTGAACCAGAATTACTATATGATCCAACAATTCCACTTCTGGCTATAGATCCAAAGGAACTGAGAGCAGGATCTTGAAGAGATACCGGCATACCCACATTCACTGCAGTATTATTCACAATAGCCACGAGGTAGACGTAGCACAAGTACCCATCCGCAGACGAATGGATACACTGTGGTAGATACACAGTCACCCAGAAAATTAAGGAGATCCTGTCACGTGCTCCAACATGGTTGACCCTTGAGGACCCTAGGCTGGGCGAAATGAGCCGGTCGCTAAAAGACAAATACTGTATGATCCTACTTACATGGGGAATCTGCAGTAGTCAAAATCATGGAAACAGAAGGCAGAGGAATGTTTGCCAGGGGCCGGGGGGAGGGGAGCACGGGGAGCTATTCAACGGGTATTGAGTTTCAGTTTCACAAGGTGAAAAGTTCTGGAGATCTGTTACACAATAATGTGGATACAGTTAACACTACTAAACTGCACACCTAAAAATTAAGAGAATAAACTTTACGTTATGTGGTTTTTTAACCACAATTAAAAAGAAAAAGAAAGAGAGGCTGGAGGCCAGGTCATCTGGCTCCTGGCCCAGCACTCTTTTGCATGGTACTCCACCTCTCCATGCCTGCAGCAGCCACTCAGGGAAAATGCCGTGGGGACATGAGAGCAGAGATCTGGGTGGTGGTGGATCTAGAAGCCAAGGAATGCCCAAGACTGTCAACAAAGGCCTTCCATGTCCATACTTTGCAAAAGGACAAGGGACCAATTGGTCCCTCAACAAAAGCACTGCCCATCCATTGAAGCCAGTAAAGTAGGAAAGGGGGCATTCATTGAACCCCAACCGGGGGGCTCAAAGTAGACTTCATCTGACCTCAGCAACACTGTTGACAGTCCTCATTTCCCCATCTTGTGGATGTGTGAAGGAGGAGGTGAAGGGACCTGTTCCAAGCCCTCCCCCCCGACCAGCCGACGGGATGCTGACCTGGAACCTCCTCCCACCACCCCGGTTGCCCATTTGATGACTACTTAGCAAAATCACTTGGCTTACGGAGCTTTTAGGAGTCTTTCAAAGGGGTAACTGGAACTCTCTCTCCGCCACACACGCTCATCTGTGTGCTCATCTGGTTGATTTTTTTTTCTTCTTCTTTTTTTTCTGGAAGAGAAAACTGATCAGCTAGCGAAAAATATTTTCCTTAGAGATCATTCAAGGTATTTGGCAATTGGGATTGCCAAACATCGCAAGAGAGAAAGAAGTACGATGTGGGGCTGAGGGTAAAAGTAAACATTCAGCTGGTCCTGAGAGGCTTGGGAAAAGCTTCAGGGACGGCTCCCTTGCCACCGCCCCAGACGTTCACACAGCCTTTCGAGTTGGCAGACCCTGGGGAGGCTGCACCAGGGTGGCCAAGGCCGCCTCTTGCCAATCTCGGTTACCCTCTCAGATCCTGCCCACTGAAAACAAACCCACTGCTCCCACCCCCAAACCTTGGTGTGTTAAGATTTCTTTCCCTCTTGCCAAAACCTGATTTCCTGTTTCTAAGAAAAAAAACTTTTAAAATGCCCCTTTAAAAAAATCTCCTTAAGGCAGCTTACACATCAAAGAGCTCTTAGAAAGTAGGGTTCTGTTTGGTTAAGTGCACATGAATCAGAAAACATTCCGATTAAATTTCCCCTTTTAAGTGCTAGGGATTTTTACTGGGCTCGGGCAAAAGGTTTCGGGACAAACCATAGACTCTTGGGTGGAGGGTGGCTAGGAACTTCTGCTCATGGCAGAGATGAGGAACCAGAGGCCCAGAGAGGGAAAGTGATTTTCTAAGGCCTCCTGGCAAGGAAGCATGAGAACCAAACCCTAGCCTGGGCTCTTCACTCCTGGCCTGGTGGTATTTCCACACTTCTGTCAATTTCTCTTTAAATTGGAAATTTTAAGATGTTTTTCAAGGTCAAAGGTGATTTAAAGTGTGACACATTCAGCAGAAAGCTAGTTACTGATCTCACTTAAAAAAAAGTTTTTTTTAATGTTTACTTATTTTGGGGAGAGAAACCGAGTGCAAGTGGGGGAGGGGCAGAGCAAGAGGGAGACACAGAATCCAAAGCAGGCTCCGGGCTCTGAGCTGTCAGCACAGAGCCCGACGCTCGAACTCATAAACTGTGAGATCATGACCTGAGCCGAAGTCGGACGGGCGCTTAACTTACTGAGCCACCCAGGTGCCCTGATTTTATTTTTTCAACAAAGTATCAGAGTCGAAAGAGAATGGCCATAACTACCTTTACTGAGCACTTATTATATACACACATTGTTCACTCAATCACCACAATTCTACATTATATTTACTGTATTCTATTTTATAAAATAGAAAGAAGGAAAAAAAAATTTTAAAGGCGGGGGGCGGGGGGGGAGGGAGAGGGAGAACAGGATTCAAATTCTGGTTTCAGCTTTTGCTCTATTTTTTGAGGGACTGAAATGTGCCAGGCTCTTTCTCACGCCAGAAATCAGTTAATCCTCCGTTAAGAGGTAGGTATCATCATCTCCATCGCACAAAGGAGAAAAATCAGATCTTAAAGACATTTGGCAGCTCTCCCAAGTTCTCACCACTGGCGAGTGGGAGCCCTGGATTTAGAACCTACCTGGACATTGAAGCCCCACCCCCCTTCCTGTTACTCGCTTCACCGGGTTGTTTTGAGCATCAAATCAAATCATGGACGCCAAAGCCTCCTGTAGAAACTGTAAAGGAGGTAACATAGTTGAGGGTGGATCGTTTCAATCCTAAACTGTTGTATTTTTCTAAATTTCCACTCTGGCTTTTAGCAACAGGATCCCAGAGCCAGCCAATGTCCAGGGGCCCAAGTCTGTCAGCTGAAAAACATTTTCCAAATAAAAGATTTGATTGAACGCACTCTTGTTTTCCTTGGGCGGGTCCCAACCACCCAAATGTTTAATTGGGTTGGAAAGTTTTGATCGCAATGGCCATTGTTGCAGGCAAACGAGAAACGTGGAGCCTTGCTCTCTGACCCTGAGAGGAGAAGGGGGCCCAAGAAAACCACCAAGCGCAGTCACCCTGCTAGCAGTGAAGCTATCCAAATAGCAGCATTGTTAGATCAAGTGCTAGTTCATTCGTTTTCCTGTTCATTTGTTTATTCTAGGCCGTCGTATGAGCCCCAGAATTCTGCAAATCGTACCCTGCTTTAGGCATACAGAATACAAAGGAATAGCTGCTCCTCGAGGAGCACACCTTCCTGAGGACTCGGATAACATTCCCCATGAATGTCCCCCCGTGCTTTCTAGTCAGAACTTCTTCTTCTCTCTTCTCTGTGCCGTGATTTATGCCAGAGTCAGGCGCTGAATGGAGGACCCCAAATTCATATGTTGAAGTCCTAACCCCTTCACCTCAGAATGGGACTGTATTCGGAGACAGGGCCTTTAAAGAGGTTATTAAGGTAAAATGAGGTTGTATGAGTGAGCTCTAATCTAATATGGCCGGTGTCAGAGTAAGAAGAGGAGATTAGGACACACACACACGCACACGCGCACACACACACACACAGGGGTGCCCGGGTGGCTCAGTTGGTTGAGCATCTGACTCTTGATTTCAGCTCATATCGTGATCCCAGGGTCGTGGGATTGTGGCCTGTGTCGGGCTCCACGCTGAGCATAGAGCCTGCTTAGGATTCTCTTCCTCTCCCTCTGCCTCTCTCCCCCATTTGCTCTCTCTCTATAAAATAAAATTAAATAAATCACAGAGACGAGAAGGTCATCTAGAGAGGCAGGGAGACAGGCCTCCGAAACACAATCCTACAACACTCTGACTTCATACTGCAAGCTTCCGGAACCGTGAGAAAATAAATTTGTTGTTTAAAACACCAGTCTGGGGCTTTTGTTATGGGAGCACCAGCAAACTAATACAACGGCTAAAGCCTGGACTCTGACCTGCAGATTGTAAGGATTATTTTTGTGTTTACTGAATTAAAAAATAACGATAAAAAAAAACAAGCGTGGGCCAACCCTTAAGAAGTCTGCGGTCTTAAGGGGAGACTGGCAACTTTTCCTCTGTGTTCGGTCCTAGGTGCTGTGAAAACGCAGCGGGTCTTCTTCAGAGGGCATTTTGGTGAGGAGCCAAGCCAATGTCTTACCCACGGTGGTTTAAGTGCTGTGGTAAGGGACGGCAATGCCCCAGGGCACGAAGGAACCCCCCCACACAGCGAGGGGAGGGGCAGGGGCAGGGGACTCCTCCTGGAGAAGAAACTCCCCAACTGTCATGAAGTACAAAGAGCTGTTACCCAGGAGAGGGTGGGGACAGACCATTCCAGGCATGCGCACAGGCGGTGGGCCCCCGAGTGGCCCAGCCGTGGCAAGTCAGTGCAGGTGAGGCAACAGGAAGAGAGAAGGCCCCAGGCCAAGGATGGAGCCAGGTCATGGGGGGCACGTGAGGGCCCAGGGAGCCAGCTGGCTCTTAGCTGAAGCTAACGTACACACGAAGGGTTGCAGCAGCATTCTGCTCAGGTGTTAATGCCACATTTCCCTCGAAACTCAGCCTTCCACAGAAGAGCCACTCGAGGGGTGTTTGCTGAGTTGAGTTGAAATGCATACCCCTACCCATGCTATACGACCCTCCTGCTTAGCAGGAACAATCCCTTCTCCCTTCTTCCTCTGCTCCATCCAACCAGGCCCCTCCTTTCCTCCTTCAGGCCTTCTCCTTTTGTGGCACCTGTCCAGAGCCTGGCCCTGTGGTCACTCACCTGTGCTACCCCTTCAGGGTAGCAGAGACTCTCCAAGTAAGCAGACCTAGGAGCCAATCCTGAAAAGTTCTGGAACCTCAGTTGAGTCTCCTCAGCGTTCGAAGCCTCTGTTTCCTTCTCTTTGAACTGAAGGCAACAATACCCGCCAGTATCCACCCTGCTTGTCTTCCTTTCGATGACGGAAGCCCATCCCACGTTAGCTGGGCACACGCGGCCACGAGCTGCCGGCTGCCCGTCCCAGCCTCCTTTGCCGCGGTGGCGGTCATACGACTCGGCTCAGAACCAAGGACAGGAGCAGAAGTGAAACGAACAGCTCCCCAGTCGCTCCTTAAAGAGAGCTAAGCCACTTGCCAGGGAACCGCTTCCATTCGTTCTGAGGGCTGGGAAATGGAAGCAAGCCGAGCAGTCCCAAAGCCACACCGCGCCAGGGATGGACGGACCTTACGGGCCGGGGTTCCTGGACGTCCTAGGAGAACAGAGAAGTCCCGCCCACCCTGGGCCGCTCACCTCTGGACTATTCATAAACACGTGCTTTGTTTATACCACTGAATACCTGGGTCTCTTTGTGCACCGCACCCTAAGTAACCCACAGCCTTATTTTGGAGATGGTAGATAATACATCCAAAGCTTCTTGATATGTAGTGGATCGGTGATTAGTTGATATTAATAGCTATTATTAGGATGCATTGGTAGGATGTTGTGACTCCCTAGGTATGGCTGGCCAGGAAAGGGGAAGCTCCTCAGACTCTGCGATTTCACACCCGAGAGCCTAGGACAACGCTGTGACTCCAGAGAGAAATGAGGGCAGAGTGGGTGCGCCTGGGTGGCTCAGTGGGCTAAGCGTCTGACTTCGGCTCAGGTCATGATCTCACAGTTCGTGAGCTCGAGCCCCACGTCGGGCTCTGTGCTGACAGCTCGGAGCCTGGAGCCTGCTTCGTATTCTGTGTCTCCCTCTCTCTCTCTGCCCCTCCCCCACTTGTGTGCGTGCTGCTCTCTCTCACAAAAATAAATAAATAAACATTTTTTAAAAATCTTTAAAAAAAAAAAAAGAAATGGGGGCAGAGTGAGGAGGAGCATATGGAGAGGGGAGATAAAGGCAGATTTTAGCTGTGTTGAATTTTAGTTGCTGGCAGGGCTCATGGAAAGAGATGCCAAGAAGCAATTTGAAATTCAAGCCGAAGTTAGGCCCAGAAACCAGGAATCGCCGTGGGGAGTCGGGGGCAGGGGGGCGGGGGGGAACAGTAGGACTGGATGAGATTTCTAAGGGTGAAAGCCGCAGACCCAAGTCTTGGAAGGATACTGAGGAGACCAGTCTGTCTGGAGCAAAGATTTTTAAGGTACAAGGGAGAGAAAAGAATAGAAAGGCAGGCTGGATAAGATCTTGTAGACCAGTGGGAGTCCCGCTGAGGAGTTCACATCTTACCTGACAGATAGTCAGGGGCCCTGCACGGTTCCGAATGGGAAGGAGGGTGATGAGGAATCTGCCTATCCTACCAGAGGACCTCTGGGTGACACAGGGGTGCCCACTTCGTCCAGAAGAAAAATCAGCCACCAGGTATAACCATTGCACTGGGATTTTAGCTGACACGTGCAGAGTACAGGGAACAACTTCAGTAAACATTTGGCCTCTAGGTGGTGGGTTGTGAGACTATCGAATTTTTTCTGTATAAAAAATTGGGTGAGCCTCAGTGTTTTAAATGAGACGTATGTGTTAGGGACCAGGTACATCAAAGCACTTGGCGGCTGAATATTTTGGGGAGATTCTATGGAGACAGTGAAAGCAAAGATTTGGCCAGAGTGGCCCCATGGATGGAAAAATAACATCTCGAAGAGGGAAGACAGGTGTCTCCCATTTATCCTTTTGGTGTTCCAGCCAACAGACAGGTGTTGAGGGTCTGCTCCATTCCTGCATGTGCTGGGTGCTGGAAGGAGGGTAGAGGAGACAAGAGACAAATCGGTTGGGAATTGAGAAGTCCCGAGGTAGAAAATAAAGCTGAGCGAAGGAGTGAAAGTGAAGGGCTTAGCGAACTTCCCTTTGAGTCCAGCCACCTTTGAGTCCAGAGGTCAGTGAGGGGAGCCATGCAGGTCTCAGGGGCAGAAGGCCTCAGAGGTGGGAGAAGCCATGACACAAATGGCCATGGGTCAAGGCCAGCACCGGGGTGAGTTAAGTCCTTAGGTGCAAATTGAAGGAGACATTCACAGAGCCACGCAATTGCCAACCCAGAGAGTAAATATCTCCTGGCATCCTGTGCCCAAGCCACTCTCCTCCCATTCCTGGGTCATCTGAGTCCAAACCCCGGTGGAAGGAGCTGAGTGCAGGATGTGGACAGTGGCAGCAGGCCCCAGAGTGGCCACTAGACTCAGAAGGTACCGGAATCAGAAAGCCCAAGGCCACAGACACTCACTTGCTCGCCCTTCCTAACAAAACTGATGTAGTTCCCAAGAAACCCTACATACCTGGTAGGGGGTGGTTTCACCTAAACGGGAAAAGAAGGATTTGGACCCACTTCTTGACATGGTATAGGATCTTCACTGAGAAGATCCTGTGGGCCTTGCAGCCCAGCATGACATGCCTGTGAAACCTCAAGTAAGCCCCTGCCCCGCTCTGGACTCAAATTTCCTTTTGTGTACCATCAAAGGATTGGATCCGATGAACTCAAAGTCCTCCACCACCCCACCCAGGTCCAACATTTTACGGTTCTATGAACTCAAAACAAACCTCTGTTTTCAAAAGGAAAGACATGTCACAAGGAGGCTTTCAAAAGCTGAAAGAAAGCAAACCCTTTGCTTCCTCAAGTATTTCTAAGACACACGGGAGCTAGTTTCAGAGCTGCAGTTGTGGGATAAAGCCTCCATGGGATGGAAGAGCCTATCTATGGGTGCGATGGCCCATTCATCGCCAATAGACTTCAAATCCATCATCCTGGAGAGTGTTCACAGGCTAGCACCTTCGCTGATTGGCACCGTAGTGGACACTCATGGGAGGGACCACTTCCGGAGTCTGCTAATAAGGAGGAATGTTCTGTTTTGAACAAAGAGGTCCGCTGGCAGCCAGTCTTTCCACCCATGATCCGGAGCCGACAGATATAACTGCCCCGTTACCCTTCTCTCTCAGGCTTTCCACAAGCCTGCAGACCCACATTTCTAACAAACTCCAAGGGGTTTGGGGTTTTTGAGCAATGTCCGTTTTGACATCTAAGGTCTGCAAAAACCGATCTGAGGCAAAAACTATCATCGTCGCCACTTTACAAACGGGGAAACCGAGGCTTCCAGAGAGAAGAGCTACAACCTCCCAAGTGGGTGTCATGCCTGAGAAGCTGGCAGCAAGACCCTATAAAATTGGTGCCGTGAAAGCTCATGATCACAGGGGATTAGGGACAAGAAATAACCCCCCCAACCCCCCCCAACCCCACCCCCCACCCCGCCTATTGCATCAGTGAATCAAATCTCAGTTTTACACTTTACAAATACCTACTGTCTACTTGTCTCGTCCCAGCTGAACAGACAGCAGGGACACAGCTGCCCTACTTGCCCCTTCCACCCTCCTCAATACCTTTGCCTTCAGGCTCTTGGACACACATAAACTCCCTTCTCCTTCCAGTCACCCTTAAAAAGCCCACGCATATCAGCCGCAGCAAACAGATCCCTGGAAGGATCACCGTGCCACTGGTTCTGCCATTGGCCCTACTCCAGTGCAGATCTGGGCTTCATCAGAGCACCCCTGCTCTATGCCGCCCTAAGGAAAATCTTTGCAAGGACGTAGAGTGGCCTCCACCCTCTCAGGGTAGGATAGAGACACAGAGATCCAGGACACCAGCTACTCTAAATTTCCACTTGTGACTCACAATACCCTGCCCAGAAAGGCCACTGGGCCCCAGACGGCACATAATTCAGAATGCCAGGATTTAGTGGACCTGTCTGCATGTGCAGGACGAGCCAAAGAATTGCAACTATGTCCCCATCTAGAGGGAACGCCCACGACAGACATGCATTCCCCGAAATAACCTGATAGCAAACGTTGGGAGAGGCAAGAGGCTTCTAGAAGAGGCGAAGACCGTGGTCTCTCGAGTCAAACAAAGCCCAGTTGTAGGCTTGCAGAGAAAGCCCTCCGTGGCTACCACCTCGAGGAGGGTAGACCTGTGACAAAGGAAAGCAGAAGGCCAGGAGTCACCTTAATAAGTCAGTTTGCTTTTGCAACCAAGGATTTTTCTTGCAGAAAATGGAAAAGCACAGGTTCAAAGACTTAGTCTCCTGCATCCTGCTTCAGGTCAGTCTTTTCAAGCACTAAATGAAAGAATTAACCTCGAGAAAAGCTAGGAGGTTCAGAATGGGTTCCAGTTCGACCTGGAAAAATCCTCCCCTTGCCTTGAACTTCATAAAGTGTTTTCACTTGCTACTCTTAGCTCTGAACCGTCCCAACGGTCTTTTAAGAGATGACGTTATTTTTTTATTTTTATTTTTATTTTTATTGTATTTTTATTTACTTAAGAGAGAGAGATAGAACATGAGCAGGGGAAGGGCAGAGAAAGAGAGAAAATCCCAAGCAGTCTCTGTACTGTCAGCACAGAGCCTGACACAGGGCCCAAAGTCACAAACCATGAGATTGTGACCTGAGCCAAAACCAAGAGCTGGATGCTTAACCGACTGAGCCACCCAGGCGTCCCAAGAGGCGACTTGTTATTTCTCTTCTGTAGGTGAGGAAACTGAGGCACAAAGAAGTAAAGCGACTCACCCAAGGCCACATGCTAGTCAATGGCCCAGCTGGAATTCTGTCTCGGGTCTGTCTGAAACTGGGATGCCTGGCCAGCATACCACATGCTTCAGAACCATCCGATGAAGTAGGGATTTATTACGCTTCAGATTCAAATGGGTTAGCCCAAGGTTGCACAGAAAGTAAATTCAATACCAGGAGGTGAACCTGGGTTTCATAGCTCCGGAACCCTGCCTCTTTCCACCACACCACCATGCTTTGGTGACCACTCTCTGCCTGCTCTATTCCTCTAAACTGCCAAAGCAGAACCTGTTATATAGTAGGTTCTAAATAGATATTTGAGGGCTAAATGAGTCCTTCTTTGAAGCGAAGCTTTATTAGGAGAGCAGATGATAGTTTTAACTGAGCAAGATAGTCAGTGATTCGTTTCGCTCGGGGCTTGAATCTGAATTTGGAGAAAAGGTCTTGACTTAGCTGTGAAATACGTCCCCAGGCTCCTCCCTGCTGAAGAACAGGGACAGCTGGAGAAAGAACCCACTGTTCCTCTCTGGAATGAGAATAAACCACAAATTAGGCTTTTCTGTTATTCTTTTTCAGGACAATCAGGGAATAAAGATAGGACTTGACTACATTGTGACATCCCAGAGCACAGGTCTAAGTATCTAAATTCTACTTCGCCCCCCGCCCACCAGTAACTGTCACTTTGTTAAGGTATGGTGATTTACCAATTGAAAATTAGAGAAGAAGCTGCGATGCTCATCTCCAGGGAAAATTCACTCATACATCCATCTCATCCATTCTCGTAAGTGCTGGGCAAAGCACCAACATCACGGGGTGAGAGCAGGTGGGGGGCAGTGAATGGAAAGGGCTTGCCATGTGCAGGCACTCTTCCACTCGGGATCCCTTTACTCCTCACAGTGAGTCTGCAAACAGCCACCCCCATTTCACACGGGAGGAAATGAGGGGTCAACAAAGCTCTGGAATTACTGATTTCCCCACAATTAATAAGTAGAAGAGCCAGGATTTGAGCCTAGGGTTCCTGCACTCAGAATTTATGTTCTTTCCCATATACCACGATTAGAGTCCAATAGGTATTATCACAGGGTAAACCACTCCACAAAGGGCCTTCCCTGACCTTATCTTACATTTTGTGAGGATCAAAGGATATGGAGAGTAGGGATAAAAAAAAAAACCTTCCATTTTATAGGTGAGGAGACGGAGGCTTAGTGTTAAAGGTGACACACGTGTGTAATATACACTACATAAAATTCCTATTTTATAGAAGAGGGAGCTGAAGCTCAGAGGTGATCAAGTTGCATAAACTTTTACATATATTAATATTGTGCTCCTATTATGTGCAGATTCTGTGCTGATATTGACATCTCTCCAAACCTCAGCTGCTGCTTTTGTAAAATGGGGATGAGTGGCTGCACCAGAAGTGCTCATCTAGAAAGGGTTACATTTGGAATTTGCATCGAGGCTTTTCTAAGTTTTTTGAAGTTTATTTATTTTCAGAGAGAGAGAGAGCACAAGCAAGGAGCAGGGGAGGGGCAGAGAGAGAGAGAGAGAAAATCACAAACATGTTCCACACTGCCCCCGCAAAGCCCAATGAGGGACTCAAACCCACAAACTGTGAGATCATGATCTGAAACGAAATCCCGAGTCAGACACTTAACTGACTGAGCCACCCGGTGCCCCTAGGCTTTTCTCATTTTTAAACTTATTAAACTTTTTTATGTTACAGAAATCTCAAAGCTTTTAACTATCTCCTTCTACCTTGTTATCATAAAATATGTAGCTCCGAAAAGCATCTAAATGTAGAACATTTTACCAGTTGCTAGCCAGGGCAGGTACTTAGACAAATACTTCCCTAAATCTGTATAGGTAATCTCCAACTCTGATGCTTCTGTGAATAATTCACTGGTGGAATCAGAACGATTCATTCTAGCGTAGGAAGGCTACGTCTGAATGTGCCCTGCCTGGCAGGTCGCCTATGAGATGGTAGGAGGGAAAATAATGTACTAACCTACCCCAAGAGAATGGTACTAACCTACCTCCCTTCAGTCAGGGCTCTATGCCAAGCACTTAAAATTAAAAGGGCCTTTGTCCTCTTGAGGTGCAAGGAAAGTTATATTGGACAAAACCAGGGGCGACACAGCCAGAAACCTTTGGCCAATCTCTGCAGAAAGATTCCTTTCCGGCCAAGGTGGTTGAGCACCAGTCATGAGCTCAAGCAAGCTCAGCAGGGTCCCTGGGGAGCACAGGTACCACCCTTGGATGCCAGGCACAAGAGAAGGCGGGGTGACTCGCTGGGCCTTGAAGAGTTGCTGTATTTCAAAAGTTCCAGGTCGGCCCAGGCACAAACACTGATGTGAGCAAAAACTTGCATTAAGAAACAAACTGCAGGGGCGCCTGGGTGGCTCAGTCGGTTAAGCGGCCGACTTCAGCTCAGGTCACGATCTCGCGGTCTGTGAGTTCGAGCCCCGCATCGGGCTCTGGGCTGATGGCTCAGAGCCTGGAGCCTGCTTCCGATTCTGTGTGTCCCTCTCTCTCTGCCCCTCCCCCGTTCATGCTCTGTCTCTCTCTGTCTCAAAAATAAATTTAAAAAAAAAATGTAAAAAAAAAAAAAAAAGAAAAAAAAAGAAACAAACTGCAGGCTGGGGACATTGTGAAAGATCACAGATGTCCGGACCAGAGAAATTGGGACTTAACATCCCAGACAACACTGAAGGTTTTAGTGGCAAAGGAACACAATCAGAGCAGTGTTAGGAAAACCCGTCTCTTATTTACTACCAACTGTCTGTTGGGCACATTGCCGGGCATTGGGTCTTTTCATTACTACCCTTACTGGGACCAGCATGCTCAGTCTCGTGCACAGCCATTTTGGAGGTTTTCAGCGTGGGATGTGTTGCTGTGGAGGTGAGTATAAGCTACAGCAGCCCAGAGTTGGGGACCTAGGGGCACGTGGTTCATTTAGGAGATAATCTCAAGAAGCATTCAGAGGGAATGGGGAGAGTGAGACAGGAAAAGGAAACTAATACTCCTGGGGTTAGCTGAGTCTTGATCCCACCGGATACTCCTGGGAGAGTGTGCGTGAGAACACATTTCAGAGTTGCCCCACCGAAGGTACGAGGGAGCCGGGGTATTTACCTACCAAATCCCATCCTTCATTGCCTTTGGACCGCTTCCTGGAGACAGGAATGGCCAGGCTGCTCAAAGGCTATGCCCTGCAGCCTAAGAAAGCCCTGAGGCAGACAGTCCCAGGGGCTGGAAATGTGTATGGGAAGGGGGACTCCAGAGGAGGATCCAAGCAGGGAGGAGATAAGTCCCCTCTGTGGTTCCCAGGAAGGACAGGGAGGGCCCCGTTGCACAGGTGGTGCTTGAGCTGAGGCCGGGCGGACCAGCACAGGCTCCCCAAAGGGGAGTACAATTAACGGTGCATTCTCCGGGAGGCAAAACGAGAGGGGAGAGAAGGAAGGGTGAATTATGTCACTGAGCAAGAAGGCAAGGGCTAGATCACAAGGACCTGGGGCTCCCTGCGAGGGTGTTAGATTTTCTTTTGTGCTCAACAGGGCACTACTGGAAAAAAAAAATTAACCAGGATGTGACATTGTCAGAATAGCATGCTTCTGTGCAGGTGGGACGGGGAGGTCAGACTTGGAGACGGAGACAATGAAGATGTGGGGCAGGAAAAAACCTAGGGGGGTGGAATTACAGGCTTCCATAAGACAGAGGCTGTGGGGTTAGAAGTGAAGGAGCTGATAGGAGAGATAGTTAGGGAGAAGATGCGACAGGTTGCCCTCACCGCATCTAGAAGGACACATAGAGTTTGCCTGCTAAGGGTGCAGCAGATAAGGAAAGGAGCTGAGGGACAGAACCCAGAGCCTCCATCTCAACCACGTTCAGGGCCAGGAGGAAGATGAGCCAGCCACAGAGCAGTGAACTTTGAGGACACCCAGGTGTGCTCCTCCGGAAGCCAAGGGAGGAGCCCAGCACAGCCAACACTGCTGATCGGCAGAGGTCAGGGAGGAGGAGGGCCACGCCAAGACCACAGCTGTCGCTCATTAGGAGGGAGGTGACTGCCGACTCTTTGACTTCTTCAGTGAGGGAGCAGTCAGGTGACAGGGAGATGATGGCAAAGATTGGTGATGATGTGGAGGCCAGCAGGGGCAGACACATGGCAAGAAGTCTGGCCACGACTTAGTGGAGAGATGCCCGTGGCATTGGTGGGTAAGAGTAGTGTGGAGCGGGCAGGGGAGGCAAGGTGCGGGAAGCACATGAAGCATCTTCAAGCCAAGGAGGCCTGCCATCCCATGGCCTGAGGAGACCAGAAGCAGAAGGGGCTGAAGATGATGAAAAAGGACGGACTTCTTGAAGCAGGAATCAGTGTTTAATGCAAAGAATGGAGACTCCCTTAGTAAGCCCATCACTGCTATTTATTACCTGGGTGACCATGGTGGCCAGCCTCCAAGGTGAATGATCCCTACCTCGTGGGGTTCACACACTTGTGTGGTCCCCTCCCACATAGTACCGGGGCTGGTCTGTGTGACCGCCAGAGTATGGCAGGAGTGATGATATGTCAGTTTCATGGTCAGGTTACCAAAAGATACTGTGGTTCCCCTTTTGTGCTCGTGCTCGCTCTCTCGCTCTCTCTCTCTCTCATCACTTGCTGTGAGGGAAGCCAGAAGTTATATCATGACCAGCCCTCTTCTGATGCCCACATGGGAGGCATCAAACCCTCGCCAACAGCCCTATGAGCAAGCTTGAGCTTGGATGACCAGCCCAGATGACCACAGTGCCAGCCAAGTGTTTGACTGCAGCCTCATGAGGAAGCCTGAGCCGGAGCCACCCAGCTAGGCCCCTCCCAGCTTCCTCGCCCTCAGAAACTGGGTGAAACAGTATTTGCTTATTCCGTTGTGCCACTACGTCTTAGGGTGCTTTGTTACACAGCCGCAGACAACTCATACGGGGATCTTTCTGGAAAGGTTGATGTGACATTAAATGACATAGAGAATGACAAGACATAGGGATTCATGAAAACATGGAGGAGGGAGAAAGAGACAGACTCAGAAGTTCAGGAAGGATGAAGGACCACCCTCCTCATGATGCAGGAGGCAAAGAACAAAAGCTCTAGGTCCCAGCCCGTACTGAGCGCTGCCCAGGCCCAGCACCAGTGAGCACCCGATGCAGATGTCTCACGTGAACCCCCAGGATCCGCCGGCAGGACTGTTGCATTATAAGGGTTTTCTCGTATAGAAACCAAAGCTGGCAGAGATTTATTTAATAACTCGATGTAGAGGCGTATCTGAGAGGGGAGAAAAAGGGGAAAATGGGGCCCTGTGCAAGGCAGGGGTGGCAGGGTCCTGAGGAGAGGTGCGGTGGGGCTGGCAGGAGGCATGGAAGGCGGGATGGCTGAGGCGGGAGGGGGAGGCCCCTCCAGGAGGGCAGCCAGCTCCCTGGGCGCGTGCTTCCCTCTTGTGTGATGGAAGGTCCAGCTCACTTTATGTCCTTTTAAAGTAAAAACTGAAGGGTGTTCCCAGGCCATCTGTGTTTACCAGAAAGGGCCATTTTTCCACCTTCTGATGTCCAGGAAAGACACTCTAAGAAGGAACAGAGCGTGCTTTCCCGCCCAGCGCCTCCTCCCTGCCAGCAGACCCAGCTTGGTTCCATGTACCTCCATCCATAGATGATCAATGCACTCTGTAAAGTGCTCTGAGGAAGAGATACAGAGACGCATTTCAGGTTCTCCTGGAAACAGCCAGAGATGGTGGCTGTGGTCTGAGCCATCTTCCTTTTGTCCCCAGGGCTAACTGGACATATCAGTGATTGTCTTCACCAGAAATCAGCCAACTGCCTAGGAAAATTTCCATGAACCCATTGTCAAGGGATTTTTTAAAAGTCAACTAGGGGGGCGCCTGGGTGGCTCAGTCGGTTAAGCGTCCGACTTCGGCTCAGGTCATGATCTCATGGTCCGTGAGTTCAAGCCCCGCGTCGGGCTCTGTGCTGACAGCTCAGAGCCTGGAGCCTGTTTCAGGTTCTGTGTCTCCCTCTCTCTCTGCCCCTCCCCTACTCATGCTCTGTCTCTCTCTGTCTCAAAAATAAATAAACGTTAAAAAAAAGAAATAAAAGTCAACTAGGTTATTATCTCATTTCCAAATTGTTTTTGGTTTTTGATGTTATAGGAATACAAAGAAATCTGCGGTGTAGACAGCCAAGTAAACAAAACAAATGAAACCTAGAGATTTTTTAAATAAAATACAAAGCCAGATTCATTTGTTGATAATGTTTTCCTATCTGGAATCACTCTTTTTCTTGATGAACATCACAGCTGACCAGTGTGTATTTGTATGTATTTTGCAGATTGCAAAACAATTCCCCACTTAACCTTCATCCCACCTCTGCACAGGGGCAAGGCAGCGTCCCCACCCCTTTCCAGGGGAGGGGCTGGCAGACTGGGAAGCACTAGGAACGGGTGTGGGCTTCCCTCTCCTTGCTCAGCCTCAGTTTCCTCGTCTGTGTAACAGGGATGAGAAGAGCACCTGCTTCAACTAGTTAAAATTCTCGTAGTGCTTAGTGCCTAAAACTGGTCAGTAAGCAAATGACACTTGTCGATTGCTGTTGTCACTTTATCCTGTGAATCTGGATTAGAAGCAGTGCTCACAAAAATGCAGAACATGGTGCCCAAAACACAGAAGGTGTGAATTTTGAAGAGGTAAAGCTGGGATTGTGAAGAGCCTCCGGTTCCTTAGTAATTATTCTTCCCTCTGTATCCCAGGCACCTGGGCATGGGATCAGTGGGACACATCCCTTAGCTTCGAGAATGAGTGAAATAAATGTTTACTGAATAGAGGAAGGGAAGGGGAGGGGAGGGGAGGGGAGGGGGGAGAAGGGAAAGGGAAAAACCTTTTTACTGCCTGCTTTAAGATGATGCCTGGCCATAGTTATGTCTTTGAAGATTCGCTGCATCTCTCTGCACCAGCCCTGGAGGAAGCAGGGATCACGAATCTGTA
This sequence comes from Panthera onca, assembly GCF_046562875.1. Classification (NCBI taxonomy): domain Eukaryota; kingdom Metazoa; phylum Chordata; class Mammalia; order Carnivora; family Felidae; genus Panthera; species Panthera onca. The sequence goes on from NC_138346.1 coordinate 176,747,655, forward strand.
ATATTTCAGCGTCTCTCCATCCTCTAAAGAAAAAAGTCATCTCCATGTCCTTATTCAAGCCATCCCTAAATGGCTCCTGCCTCCCTTTCCAGCCACCGTCCCTCTGGGGAAATCTCCTTGCCACCCACCTGTCCTTCCCACCTTCCCAAACCGCCACACCTCTGCCCATGCTGTGTGGCCTCTGCCTGAAATGCCTTCCTTCCCTTTCTTCGCCTGCTGAAAATCTACCCGCTCCTCAAACTCTGGCAGAAAGGTCTGCCTTTCCCGTCAGACCACCAGATGGGGACATCTTTGAGACCAAGGGCAACGTCTTGTCATCTCTGTCCCCTTAGCACCCAGCACGGGGCTGGCACCGAGGAGACGCTCCGTGTGTTTGTTGGGCACCCCAGGGGGAATGAAACAATGGACCTAAGTTCTTTCCTGGCAGAGGGGGCTGGAGTAGCGGCTTCCCAACCCCCCAGGCCTGCTGTGCTGCAGGGCACAGCTGCCGGGGAGAAGGTGGTGGAGACAAGCACACACGTTAACACCCTGTTCCTCTGCTTTGCTCCGCTCCTGGCTGTCAGGCTGAAGGAAAGAGTGGATCTTCTCCTGGTGATCACAGATCATCTGGGTGTTGCTCTGGTTTCTCCTTAAAAGAATTTTTAAAAGGGAGGGACCTTCCAATTAAGGCCACGTGGAGAAAGCATCCCACGTTGCAAGACAGGTCATTTTCAAGAGGAGAAAAAGTGCTCTTGTAACTGGTCTGGCCTCCAGTTCCACAGCCTGTCTCTCTCCAGCACCTAGAAACGCTGCCACATGGGGAAGAAGGCAACAGCAGTCACAAGTGGCAGGCGTTGGCTTTGATCACATGGCAGCTGCGTGGGCCTGGGCATTAAAACACCAACAAGGAAGCCACGCCCCAGGACACCTGCCTTGTACTCCTTGCGGATGGCCCTGGGTTTGGGTCTCCTCACTGGCAAATTTGATGGCCTTCCCCATTCAGAGTCTCCCTGTTTCCTATTCAGTAGGCACTGAGTTAATACAAGCAGACCCTTGGCACTGTGATGAGATTAAAGAGACAGGAAGTCTGTGACTGGCCGACAGACTGCTGCCTTCCCTCAGTGGGAACAAATGAATGCGTGAATGAACAAATCGCGTTAGCCCTAGGCCCACATTAAGTTATGTGATGCCAATTCACTGCTGGGGAACCTTAGTCCAATAAATGTTTATTAAGACTTTTCCCGGGGCGCCTGCGTGGCTCAGTCGGTTAAGCATCTGACTTCGGCTCGGGTCACGATCTCACGACTCCTGAGTTCGAGCCCCGCGTCGGGCTCTGTGCTGACAGCTCGGAGCCTGGAGACTGCTTCGGATGCTGTGGCTCTCTCTCTGTCTGCCCCTCCCCTGCTCACACACACATACTGTCTCTCTGAAAAAATGTAAACATTAACAAATTTTTTTTTTTTTTTAATTAAACAGTCCTTGAGGAGAGTACTTGAGCACAGGAGAGGAAAAGAGGCTGGTTCCCTTCCCTGGTTGGCCCCTGGCTTCCCTCCTGCTCCCAGCTCTATGAGGGCAAAGCTGAGAGCCACCCTTCTGTGCAGGACCTTTTCGTATACAGCAATCCCCCCAGTAGTGTTTGAGAGTTTAACTCATCGTCGCGGTATCTGACCAATCCATGAACAACTCAGCCACAAAGCTGGGGGAGGCGGGAAAGGAGGAGGGACGCCTCCCCTCTGAGGCTATGAGCGGGTGGGATACATCTCACCATTCTCTGGCTCCATGCCTTTCTTGGCGCCCACTGTGTCTTCTGCCTGGAACGTCTTCTCCCTCAGTTTTTCTAACATCTGCTCATCCTTCAAGACTCAGCCCAGGGTCACCTCCTCATGATGGCCTCTCCGGGTGTCCTGTCAGAGTCAGCTGCTCCCTCAGAGATACGCGCAGGGCACGGCCACGCCCAAAACTCATCCTTACACATTACATTGTCATGTCTCTTGACTTGGCTGAGACCCTCCAACGTCAGTGGGCTCCTTAAGGACAGGGAGCCGCCTTCTTCTTTAACACAGGCGTCATCAGATGCTGGTTATTCAGAGGATGGAGGTGGAAAGGGGAGAGGAGCGAAGAGCGTTTTCCAACAATGGAAAGTACTATTCTAGATAATAGTGAGGCCCCTGTCACTTGTGGTGAGTAAATATCTTGTACATCTTGTGGAAGAGGACCCTCAGTGGAGGCCCCTGCAATGCCACCCCCAGCCAAGACTCACACCTAAAACCTTCTAGGACAGGCACGGTCTGGAAGCGTGGACTACACGACAGCTTGTGTGTTTGTTATGCTCTCTCTCTCTCTCTCTCTCTCTCTCACACACACACACACACACACACACATACACACGTGCACAGGGACATTCCCACGTATCCAGATGCCCCCAGATGATAATTCCTTCTCCTTGCTGATGCTTTCCACTTAAAAAAAATTTTTTTTAATGTTTATTTCTTTTTGAGAGAGAGAGAGAGAGAGAGCAGGGGAGGGGCAGAGAGTGAGGGAGACAGAGGATCTGAAACGGGCTGTGCACTGACAACAGGGAGCCCTACATGGGGCTGGTAAGATCATGACCTGAGCCGAAGTCGGCCGCTTAACCGACTTAGCCACCCAGGCGCCCCCTCCTTGCTGATTCTGCAACCCTCAGCACACATCTTCCCAGATACGAGTTCATTCAGGTGGCGCCATAGTCCTGCTCTGAGCAGAGGCAGATCCCTTTGCTTCCTACGTGGACTAGTTTGAGAAGGTGAGAAGATTCTTGAATGGAAGTCAGAAAACTGGCTTTGTATCTGGAATCTATTGAGATTGGCTCTAGACTGCATGCTGGTGCCCTCCACCCCCCTGCCCCCCCCCCCAATTCAGGTGTTGAGACCTCATCCTCAATGGGATGGTATTCGGGAGGGGGTTAGGTCACGAGGGTTGTGTGAGCAGTGCTCTTATGAAAGAGACTTCAGAGCTCCCTTCCCCCTTCTACCATGTGAAGACACAACTAGAAGACAGCTGTCTATGAACCAGAAAGGGGGCTCTTACGACTAATCTGCCAGCACCTTGATCTTGGACTTCCCAGCCTGCAGAACGATGAGGTATGAATTTGTGTAGTTTATTAGCCACCCGGTCTATGGTGCTCTGTTATGGCAGGCTGACCAAACTAAAGCAAGATCCAAGGTTGATACCTTGGAAAACTACCTAACTCTTCAGGCCAAAGCAGGGGTTTGCCGGAATGTCAGAACTGGCCACTTATGGAATGTCTGTGTCACCCATAGACTGTAAGCTCCCTGGGCAGGGCCCGTACCTGCTGTGGTCACCCCTGTATCTTCAGAGCTGCTCACATTAATAAGCAAGTGAATGTGCTCCTCTGAATGTCAAGATGCTGTGTTTAGCAGTGTCAGAGACCTCAGAGGAAATGTGGTAGTTGTCACAGGCCTTCCAGGCCTGAGCCCCATGAGCCACCTTCACCGGGGACACGTGCACAGCATGTTATGGACCATACAGAGGTCTGATCCTCACAAGACCTCATGGAAGACGTATCCCCCGCTAGATGCTAAGTTCATGGAGGACTGAATTTTAATTGTGTCTGTATCCTAGTACTTAGCCCCTGCTCTGGCACATGGCAAGTACTCAGTAAGTGTCTGCTCATTTGTTCATGTAGAACTCAACCAAATAAGGACCCGATGTGCAGAAAAGTAGCTTGTTTGCGTGCACGTTGGTGACAAAGCCAATGCTATGCCCAGGCCTCTCTACTGCCTACTCTATTATATCAAGTATTGTGCAGTTTCATGTGTGAGGCTGGGAGGGATAGTCTGAGGCGGTGGCCTCGTCACCCTGCCCTGTTGGCCACTGTGCCCATCAAAGGCCATGAGGACACAGTTCTGCCCTGAGCTGTCAGGGCTCCAGCTGGGACTGATGCAATGGCCTACTGCAGGTGCCCTTGAGTATCCGAGCTTGGAATACACCTGCCTCCAGGTGCAAAGAAATTATGGGGTGAATCATGTCCCCCAAAAACATACGCTGTAGTTCTAGTCTCTAGAGCCTGTGAATGTGAGCTTATTTGGAAATAGGGTCTTTGCAGATGTAATCAAGTTAAGATGGGGTTACTCTGGATTCAGGTGGGCCCTGAATCCAATGACTAGCATCTTTTTAAGGCCATGGGCCTAAGGCATCTATCTCTAAGCCAAGGAAGAGCAGGGATAGCTAGAAACTACAAGGAAAGATGCTTCCCTAGACCCTCCAGGGAGACCATAGCCCTGTGGACACTGTAAGACTTCTAGTCTACAGAACGGTGAGAGAATAATTTTTATTGTTGTTGTTTTTAAATGTTTACTTGTTTATTTTTGAGAGAGAGAGAGAGAGAGAGAGAAAGTGCACACAACTGGGAGAGGGGCAGAGAGAGAGGGAGACACAGAATCCGAAGCAGGCTCCAGGCTCTGAGCTGTCAGGACAGAGCCCAGCACAGGGCTCGAACCCACGAACCGTGAGATCTTGACCTGAGCCGAAGTCAGACGCTTAACTGACTGAGCCACCCAGGCACACCCCGCCCCCTTTTAAAAACTATTTATTTGTTTTTTGAGAGAGCAAGAGAGAGAGAGAGAGAGAGAGAGAGAGAGAGAGAGAGAGCACAACCAGGAGAAGGGCAGACAGAGAGGGAGATGAATTTTTGTTGTTTTAAGCCAGTTTGTGGTATTTTGTTACATCAGCCACAGGAAACTAATACACTAACACAAGCCTGAAGTAAGAGATGTTTCTCTGCAGTTCAGGCAAGATGAAAATACATGGGAAGGAGGTCAGCAGAGGGAACAGAAGAAGCTGGAGACATAATTAGTAGTTAATCCTTCAAGACCAAAGATCCCTATTACGTACAATTTTAGGTTTTTATTTTTATCAACACAACCAAATGATATCAGCAGAAAACCGACATATTTAGAGAACAGTGTTCTCTTCACCACCTGACCTGTTGGTTCACAATGTGGAAATGTGGAAAGCGGTACACCCAGTCAATCGGCCAGGAAGTGTTCACTGAGACCTGCTCCCTGATGCTGGCATGCAGACACGCATGCTAACATGAAATCCCTGCCCAAGGGGCTCGAGATTTAGTTGGGGAGATAGCACTTGGAGTCAAGCACACTCACAAGCCTTTGACAGAACCTTCTGGGGCACACAGCAAAGTCAGGGCAGGAAAGATTAGCATTTGAGCTGAATCACCGAGGAGGAGAAATGCAGGTATGGTTGCTTAAAATATCATCAAGCTGACAAAAGTGAAAGAACATTCATGAAAGAAGGAAGCACGGGGGCAAACCCAGAGCGTGTCCCACTGAGGGGCTAATGGTGTCCTTTGATTTGGCTGGAACCTGGCAAAAAGGCAGAAGGCAGATAAGATTTATTGATTACGTATTTAGTAGGTGTGAGTGTCTCACTAACCGGTCAAGTTCAAGAAATGCCATTTATTTTTCTACAAAGCACCTGTTTTATTTTTCTAAATGTTTATGGGGGGGGGAGGGGCAGAGAGAGAGGAAGAGGGAGAATCCCAAGCAGGCTCCATTCTGCCACACGATGCCCGACATGGGGCTCGAACTAACAAACCAAGATCATGACCTGAGCTGAAATCAAGAGTTGGATGCTTAACCGACTGAGCCACCCAGGCACCCCTAAAGCACCTATTTTCTATTCTAAGCCCATATTCTACCCAAAGGCAGAAGTTCTAATGTAATCCATTTAAACAAACCAGGGTTTTCTCAAGTCAGAGTTTCCTCCCTCCCAGACTGACCCTAAGATCATACCTTAGTCCTGATGCGGGTAGGAGTGCTGGAGGATGTCCAGGCACTGCCACGAGGGGCAGGGAGGCACAGATATCTCATCCTCAGCAGCAGGGCTCCCCGCGTAGAACCTTCTGCCCGAATCCCTCACCCAGCCTCACAGCTCCCCAGATCTGCTCCATGTCACTGTCCTGTCAGTCTCCACTGCTCTCAAAAACACGAATGTAGCGCTTTGTAACCGTGTCAACCATGACTGAGCTAGAACTACATTTCCCAGAATTCCTTTCCTATAGGATTTCAGGTTGGAGTTTGTCAAAAGAGGAATGCACGCAAAACGTGGAAGCGGGAGAAAAGCTGTGGCCGTTGCTCTCTTGAGTCTGTTCCTGTGCAGGTGAGGTGAGGGACAGATGCAGAGGTGACAAAGATCTAGCATGTGTCATTCTCAGTTGCCTATCTGTCATCTTAGAAGCACTGGTTCAAGATTTTCTCTGATCCTCCAGCTGCCCGGTCAGACCCCTTTCCCCCAGCTCCCACAATTGCGTAAAACCTTATTTCTATAATAAATCCTTTATTCCCTATGGTCACAATGGCCTACTTCCTCAACTGAACCCCATCTGGTCCACTAGGGAAATAGTTTCCATTCTACGTAGGTTCTCCATAGCAGGATCAGTAATTGTCCCCCAGATATTCCTTCTATTCTGATTCCTGTTAGTTCGAAAGCCCCACACCTAGAAGTTTCCGCTGGTCTGATGGCCGTGCAGCTAGGGATTCCATTTCCAAACCTTTCCTGCACCTGGGGATGCCTAGGTGACAAAGTTCCAGCCAATAGGATACAAGAGGAAGTGACGTGTGAAACTTCTGATCGTGCCCTGGAAGGGAAGCAGTTTGCTTCCCATTCTGCCCCCTCCTTTCCCTGTTCCAGCTCACTGAAATGCAGACGGGGTGGATGAGAGCTAACCACAGCTGGGGAGCCCCAACCAACACCCTGGGAGATAGTGGAGTAACAAGAAAGAAGGAACCACAGCCCCGGAGAGGACTCCTGGAGCAGAGCTGCCTTTCCCCTGGACCACCTACCAATCTAAACTTCTGGTGACAGAAATAACCCTCTCTCTCATTGAAGTCACTGTCACTATGGACTCAGTTAAAGGAGCCGAGCAAAGACTCTATTACTTTTCCTCCGTGGCCATCTTCACCTCACTCATCAAGGCCAAAGTAGGGTAAGATCCTTGTGGGACTCACGACATCCCAGAACAAGGAGCCAAATGCTGGGCAGAGGCTCCCCGGTCCCTCTTCTTTGGGAGCCATCAAGCCTCTCTGGGGATTCCTTCACCCTCTGCTTTATGTCTCCAAGTGGGACAGGGAGCACTTGCCCCAGAGATTCATTCTATTGCCCTCTTCCCAACTCTTCCGCCTTTCTACCACCTCAGAAGGGTTTGAGCCCTTTTAATGCAAGACAACAGCATCATCCCTGGCTCTTCAGTGGTTTTAGGCATAAACTACACGCCCTGAGTTTGGGCTTTGTCTTCTGCAGAGACTGTTTGCTGCTAACAACTTCAAATGCCTACTTAGAAATCCTAAAGGTGACTTTTTAAAACCACTGTTGCTGCCCATGTTACGTGCTTCACAGGCAGTGAGTCTAGAATACGTCTGCTGCTACATGGAAGGAAGAAGGTGGACCAATTAATGCCTGACAGCATCATCTCCAACACCTATAGAGAGCGTCAAGCTAAACACAGTTCATTTCCTCTGTGACCCAGCCCTGGGGACTAATTTCCTCATTTGTGAAATGGACATAATAGGAACCAGACCAAAGCAGTGACTTGCCCAAACACACACAGACCGGAAGTTAGAGAACAGAGTTTAATTTCAAACTCATGCTTTTTCAACTACACAACTTTGTACAGGGTGGGGGGCTAAGGAAAATGGACCTCGGTTTCTCTTTCCATTTTTTTTTTCTAGGTTTTATTTGCTTGGTGTTGTAGAATTTTGATGATTGCTGTTCCTTCCTCCCCCCGCCCCCACCCCGTAAAAGAGGATTAGATTAAATTCATGTTTAAAATTATCTTTTAATGTTTTATGTACTAGGCAGAAGTAGATCATTAAATAACACAAACACATTTTAAAATCATATTTACCTTCAGAATAATGCGAGATTAAAACAGATGCAAAGAGAGATTTTTAAAAGACAAACTTTTTAATATACTTCGGATTTCTAAACTAGTATTTATTGTATCACAGTGATAATTTTGATAATTTAACTATAGATATTGAAATCTTTCCCCTGCACATTACACTAACCTCAGAAAAGGAATCTTGCCTTTGAAAATCTGTGATTTCTACAATTACATACAAATGTTATATAAATGTTTTGAATGTTTTTCTGTTGAACCAGAGTTCTCTTTATCTTCCCTAATACCGCTCTAGAACGATTTATTTCTCTCCTGCAGATTTAGTGGTGAGAGCAAGAGAGAGTTTTGGAAGCAGGGTGTATTAGTCTCCTGTTGCCGCTATAACAAATTGCCACAAAGTTAACGGCTTTAAAAATAAATTTATTCTTGGGGCACCTGAGTGGCTCAGTTGGTTAAGTGTCCGACTTTGGCGCAGGTCACGATCTCCCAGTTATGAGTTTGAGCCCTGCGTCGGGCTCTGTGCTGACAGCTCAGAGCCTGGAGCCTGCTTCCAAATCTGTGTCTCCCTCTCTCTGCCCCTTTCCCACTTGCACTCTGCCTCTCTGTCAAAAATAAACACTAAAAAAAATTTTTTTTATAAATAAATGTATTCTTTTATGATCCTGGAAGTCAGCACTCCAAACTCCATTTCACTGGGCTAAAGTGAAGGGCAGGGCTGGGTCCTTCTGGAGACTCTAAAGGAAAACTCATCTCCTTGCCCTTCTCAACTTCTAGAAGCCACTCTAGAGGCGGTTAGCCGCCTCTTTGCTCATCTTCAAAGTACCTCACTCCCACCTCCATTCTGTCATATTGCTTTCTCCTGTGACTCTAACTCCTCCTGGATCCCTCTTATAAGGACCATTGTTATGACACCTGGATCACCAGATCAACCGGGGTAATTCCCCATCTCAGGATTCTTCATTTATTCGCATCTGCAAAGCCCCTTTTACTATGTCAGATAACCTGTTCACAGGTGCTGAGGGTTAGGACACGAACATCTCCCCAGTGGGGAGAGGAGTTGGGAGTAAGGCTGTGGAGATGAATGGAAACCAAGATGCACGTAGGTTGTGACAGTGAAAATAAGAAAGGCAAGAGCAGAGGTCTGGGCACCGGAAGGCCTGGTCAGGACCAGCAGCATCATTTGCAGAGCCTGGTGTAAAATGGAAATGCAGGGCCTTGCTCCAAAATTATTAAGAATTTCAAGAAAGCACAACAGAGCATTAAGCCAAGTGTGGAGTCCTTCTGAGTGCACAGCCCAATGCAGCTGCCCAGGTTGCATACTCACGAAGCCAGCCCTGTAACGGAGTTAGAATCCAATCTGGGGCATTTGCCAATTCTTTAATTTTGGACAAAGTCCTGAACTCTTTCTTAGCCTCAATTTTCTTATCTATAAAGTTTAAAAATATATATAACTCTTGTATTAAAAAATTACCAAAAACCTTCTGGCTTACAATAACTTTACTCTCTCACAGTTCTGGAGGCCAAAAGTCCAAAATCAGGCTTGGTTCCCTCCGGAGACCCAGAGGTAGAATCCATTCCATAACTCCTTCCGAGCTTCTGGTTAAATCTTCCTGTCCTTTCCCTTGTAAGGACTCCAGTCGTTGGATTTAGGGCCCACACTCGATCCAGGATGACTTCACCCCAAGATCTTTAACTGATATACAACTGCAAAGACCCTCTTTCCAAAAAAGGGTCACAGGAGTTAGGATTTGGACACTGCTGTTGGGGGAGCACCCTATTCAACCCACGACCACAGGGTTGTCGTGAGTATTCAAGGTATTATATATGAAGTGCTCAACAGAGCACCTGGGATATTGGAGGCCCTAAAAATTATATCTATTATCAGCAGTAGTAATGGTAGTATTTAATGGATTAAAAGGAAAACTGGAACGTATACCTGATAATGACTTAACATCTTAGAATGGAAATCCAGAGGAGAAAAATGACTTGAAGGAATATCAGAGGGGGAAACTGAGGAGTCTGTTTATTCCCAAGACAGGCCGCACACAAGATGGGAAGGCCCTGAAGTGCAGGCTTGTCAAAAACGCAGAGGAGGGGGCACCTGGGTGGCTCAGTTGGTTAAGCCTCCGACTTCGGCTCAGGTCACGATCTCGCGGTCTGTGAGTTCGAGCCCCGCATCAGGCTCTGTGCTGACAGCTCAGAGCCTGGAGCCTGTTTCAGATTCTGTGTCTCCCTCTCTCTGTGACCCTTCCCCGTTCATGCTCTGTCTCTCTCTGTCTCAAAAATAAATAAAAGTTAAAAAAAAAAAAAATTAAAAAAAAAAAAAAAAAAAAAACAACGCAGAGGAGTCCCCCGGGGGGCAAACCCAGGAACGGTAGGAGGAAGCCCCAAAGTGGAGGCAAAAATGGGCACAGGAAGGCCCTAGGGGAAGAAAGGGGTGCCCTGGCAGGTAAGACAAGGAGTCACCCATGTGCCCATTCTGTTGTCAGTCATCTGCACCTACTAGAGTCAGCCCGGTGCCAGGCACCAGGGTTAGCAGGCAGAAGGAAGATGCTCCATCGAAGAAAGACTTCTTCTTCTTCTTTTTTTGACGTTTTTTTTCTGGAGCAACCTTTTAAAGGTTGTTTGCTTTGGTCGTGAAATTAATTTAAGGCGTTGGAAAATACTAGAGGAAAACAGGAAACCGAAGCAGACAACCGTGGTTCGGAGAAGACCACGGGCTGGGAAGCAGACAGACTAGGCTTGAACCCGCTCACTAGCAACAGGGCCTTGGTCATGTCACGTAAACTCTCCGAGCCTCAGTTTGCTCATCTGTAAAATAGGAATAGGAACTCTCCCTGCTTCCCCATGAGGGAGGTCCCTACGTGAGGCGAGCTAACATAGGTGAAGCATTGGGACAGGGACTGGAACAGAAAGGGCTGAATAGACGCCCCTTGCCCTTTCAGATCCATGTTTCGGAGAGAAGCCTCCCAATACCCTTGCGCTCACTCGCTATATAATACGACACCCATATTCCCTAAGTCAACTTTCACCAGAGCCTAACAGGCTGTTTTCTTTCAGTTCAGGCGAGATATTTTCCCGGCTGTGTTGTAGCTGGAAAGAAAAGCAAGAAATATAGAATACAGTGAACTTGGGAAATCTTTCCTGTAAAAACCCCAGCAGATTTATCACAGATGTCTGGCCCACTCATGGCCTTCTCCTGAATTCTATTAAAAATAATAACAAACAATCAAGAAACTGAACCCCAAAGCCCAGAAAACAGTGTTCTGGGTCTCTGGCAAAGTGGGGTCATGTACACACACGAGAGACCCGAAGCCCTCCAGGCGCTGCTTGGCTGCTGGGACAAGGAAGTCAGCAATTACTGAGCACCCCTGCACAGGCACCGCGTCATAAGCTCTTTTGGATCCCTGCACGGAGCCCTGGGTCCCAGCGGCCCCCGTTTTGCAGATAAGAAAACGTGAGACTGAGTTTTTGGGGGTTTTGTGTTGTTTTTTTTCTCTGCTGGGATATCAAGCGCAAAAGCACATCGGCTTATCCGGAATGCAGGGGCTCTGATTTGGCAGGTCTGAGGTGGTGCTCTGGCCTGAGTACTCTCTAGAAGTGTCAGAGCTATTCCAGTGGATACGTTCTTCAGACCAAGAACCACCGCACCACAGGATCCAGGGCTATGGGATCTGGACAGGCGTATCAGCTCTGCCAATATCTAACGAGGCCACGTTGGACGTTACTTAATCTCTGTGAGCCTCAGTTTGTACTTCCGTCAAATGGGGGTGATTACACCTAACCCGTAAGGCTGTTTTTAACCAGGATCAAATACAATCGTGAATATGAGGCATTTATATTAAAGGCTGATACACAGTACGTGAGCCATCAGCTATACAGGGAGTATAATTACCGACCAGTCGTGCGGCCTTGAGCAAGTTATTTAACTCCGAGACTTCACGGTCCTCCTTTGTAAAATGAGGAATGTTAGGACAGAATCTTTAGAAAACACTTGGCTCTACTTAACCTTGAACGGGCCCCTGTTAATATGTCCCTCTGCCAACGAGGAGGGAAGTCACTGGCCGCTTAAGGGCCGAACCAAGTCTGGGCAAAGACAGTAAGCTGAGCAAGCAGGCCACGATTGTTCCAGCCCAGTGTATTTTGGTTCTGTCCCCTGAAGGGCCGGCCCAGCTCTTGCAGGCGGCATTAGCAGCCAATGCTTGCTGAAAGGCCTGCAAATGGCGCCCAATTGGCTCTTCTGTCCTCCCGCTGCCTCGACTTACCTAACAAGCCGTAGGCAGCAGGGAGGAGCGGGGGTGAGGCGGAGGTCACAACGGTAAGCTCTGGAAGCTCTGGCACCTGGTCTTGCTCCGACGTGACCTCCGCCTCAGCCCCGCTCCTCCCTGAAAGATCAGTTCTTTCTGTCGGACTTTCTGTCGAACAGTGCTGTGCCAGATGTCTGAGCAAAAGAGGCACAGCCCCACCGAGGGCTTGAGTGCGGGGCTCACCAGGGGCGGTGGCAGGGCTGGAGCCCGTGACCTATCTCAGTGGGGTCTGGAGGCTCCTTCATCCCAGCCCACAGGGCCTCACTGGAGGTTCCATGTAGGCTCCAAAGGAGGTGCTCTGTACAGCCCAGGCCATCTCCACGAATGGCAGTGACTCAGGCTTCTTTCAGCCTCTGCACAACTCCATCTATGAGCAGGTCTCCCTGTCATCCGTGCCCCCCGCCCCCCATGAGCTGTCCCCCCAGCCACAGCACTGCACACCTGGAAAAGGCAGAGGGAAACGAGGCTTGTGGAGGTGATATGACTTGCCTACAGCCACACAGCTGCCAAGAACAAGACGGGGCAAGCCGCGAGGTCTGACAGCAGGCCGTGCGCACGGAGCCATTTTATCCAGGAAAGAACCCTGGCCTCAGAGACGGAGAAGGTGACTTCTAGCTTGGTCTTAGTGCACTGGATGCCCCTACAGTAAACTTCTCCTTAATCTCTCCACACTCTCTTCCCAAAGGGGAAAGGCAGGGGGCGTTTCAAGGAAGATAGAGATTTCAGATGGGGACTGAAAGACTTTTCGAGTCCTCCTGGCCCAGAACAAAGTGCAGTCTTTGCTAATCAGGCTCCACATCTCAGCCCACTTGCTCTCTGCAGAGAGAATCCACTGTAAGGATTTAATAAGAGACCAATGCAGGGGGAATCACCCGATGCGTAGTAGGTATTAAGTCATAGCAATAATAATAACAGCAACATGATATAGGGCTCACGGTGTGCCAGGCACTGTTCTGTGAACTTCCCACATATTAACTCTTAAAGGTCACATCAACTCTGTAAGGCAAGTAACACCCATATTCTCCCAGTTGACAGAGGAGAAAGCTGAGGCACAAAAAAAGATGAAGAAAGTTGATGAGGGTCACGCAGTGAGCAGGGAGGCTGGGATTTGAACCCTGGTTCTAGAGATGGGGCCTGGAACCATGCCTTCTGTCATGCACGTTGTAAGCCACATCTCCCGGGTAAGATGAAACTAACTGCCTTTGGACTTCCCCTAAAGCTCATTTTAGAAAATTTCACAAAGGATCCCAGGCCTAGCACCGCCTGCCTTGGTGGCTACTCCCTTAGGGAATGTCGCTCCCCTCCCAGGCCCACCCCTTCAGGCTTTGGACACCCTGGTACCCCTGGCCCACCACCCAGCTTTCCCAGACTGGTACAGAAACTCTCTCAAGTCAGCCGCCTGGATTCTATTTAGACATTCTCCTCAGCAGACCGTGCGCATGCTTTGCAGAGGAGAAGCCGGTACGAGTTTACCCCACATGTCAAAGGACAAGACAAATGGGTGCCCCTCAAGGCACCCTCGTCCCACCTGGCAGCTGGCCATCCACGGGCCCTCAGGCCAGCCCTGACCTCTTGCGGGCCCCTCCGAGCTGGTGAGTCCCTTGCTCCCCCGGTCATCATTTCTCATTCCTCACTTTGGGAAGAAAGAAAGGTTAGTGCTGGGTGGGAGGTAAATTCTAATGCAATCACCTCCATTAGTCAGAAGTGTGCGCCCACCCAGAGGACAGAGGAAGCTGGAACTGACAGGGCGTCTCCTGAAAGCGGGCCTCTGGATGCGGTATGTATAAACTCGGTTTTTCCTGTATGGAATGGAGACACCTCTTGCACGGTGCTGTCCGGGGATGAAATCAGATAAAAGGGCATTTTTACGAGGAAGGGCGGCCTTCATGCCTTGCACCCTCAGATAATAAGCTTCCTATTTATTGTGCCTTTTCTCAGAACTGGCCCCAAATCAGAGCTCCAACTGTCAGTCACTGGGTGTGAAGAAAACTGGTGGAGCCCCTGCCAGGGCGGAAAGACACCCTGGAACAAGCCCTGGCCTGTCCCCATCCCGGTTGAGCCCGTCACTCGCTGCGTTCCCCGGGCGAGTCCCCTCTCCACCTATAAACATGCGCTAATAACAATACCAAAGACTTGCGTAGCACCTGCTTTGTGCCGGGCGCTGTTCCAAGAGCTGGCCTATATAGACTCATTTAAATAAAATAAATAAAATAACACGAAGCCCGGATCTCCCCCTTTCCTCCCAGCTCCTCCAGTCAGGGACAAGCAGGTCTGAGCTGGGGTTCCGTAATTACCAAAGGTGTTAATGGCCCTTATCTACGCCCAGATCATCAGGACGCACGGAGTCCAGCTCGCCGTTGTCAGCACCAGGCCATGGGGGTCTCGGCAGCACCGTGGGCCTGTTTCCCTGAGTCCGGGGTGATTGATGAGGTGTGGGGGCAGCGACTGGACGAGGAACAAATGAGAGAGCCAGCGGGGGCAGGGGTGGCTGAAGAGAGGCGAGGAGCAGCCTGCACGCAAGGCCCCTGGCCCAGGCCTCCCAGACTCGACACCTGAGCCTCCCCGAGCCAGCAGCCAGCTGGGTCCTTTCACTGCAAACCTGGTTCAAATGGGAAAACACTTTTCAGGGGCCTCTCCCCATTTTCAGAGTAGAGTGAGACAGCAGACTTGCTGAGAACAGACCCCATTTCTTTCATGTATTAAATAAGGTCCGGTGCTAACAGCCCGCCTCCCACCTCCCTCTGTTCCCTCCCGCTGCTGCCCCAGACCGCTTACTTTCTAAATGAGGGCAGACCCCGTCCCCCCAAACCTTTGTCATCGCTGGCCGGTCCTTCTACCTGGAGCACTCTTCCTTCTCCCCTCCACCTGGCCTGCAGCTTCTTTTTTTTACAGGGCCCCAGTTGAAGGTCACCTCATCATCCTTCTAGAAGGTTCCAGGCCCTTCCTCTGTAGGCTCGCTGAGCTGTAGACTTAGGTTGAATCACAGCTCTCCTCATACCGTGTCCTAATCACCTGAGTATATGTGGGAATGCAAAAAGCTCGGTCGTCCATCAGAGACCAGGGTTCAAGTCCTGGTTCAGTGCTTACTAACCTGCATGACCTTGGGCAGATTCATTAACCCCCTTTAACCTCTGTTTCCTGGTCTATAAAACAGGGATAGCAAGGCTTACCTCGGCCACCTGCAGCACGGGGCAGCTGAAACCAGGTAGGGGACAACACCTGCGGGGTGCTTGGCAGGGCACCAGTGCCCATGCCACTCTCTGCTCGGTGTCGCCTCTATGAAATGACCTTCCCCGGGCCTTCCCTGTCACCTCAGACTCAGTCACGTGCTCCTATGGGTAGCCTATGCCCTCCCTATCATTTCCCTTCACAGGTCGTCAGGTACTTTCTCTCCACGGTTCAAAAATGGAAACAACGAAAAATGGTACACTGTGAAAAGCTGGCTTCTCACCATACCCCCCCTCAACCTCCCTCCCCTTACCCCACAGGACGTCACTTTTGTTAGTTTCTTGTGTATCCTTCTGGAGTTACTTCGGGCAAATAAAAAATATGGGTTCTTATTTCCCCCTTTCTAACATGAAAAGTAGCACACTGTTCATTTCTCACCTGTTCTGGCCTCTTCGCACCCTACCTTGGAGATTAGTCCTTATCGGTATAAAGAGCATCTCCTCATTCTTTCCTACAGTAGCCTAGTCCTGCACTTTCTGGAATCATATGACCGACCCCCACTGTTGAAAATGCTGCTTGCGTATCGCCGCGTTGTAGCTGTGCATGTATATCTACGGGAGAACTTCCAAGAAGCGAGGGAAAGGCAGTCGTGATACAGTGTAATATCTTCCCTAATCCCACCGTAAGCCCCAGGAAATCTAGAACGTCTGTTTCACCCTGCACCGAGCATAGGTCTGAGCCCCCTGCTGGCCCCTGCACCCTCCACCCACACAGCCCAACTCAGAAAGGAATACCGGTACCAGTGAATCTCCTTATCATATCCCCCTAAAAACTAGTCTGCAGTACCCAGGGGCACCGCAAAACTCCAGGGAATGATTTATCCGAATGCTTATGTCAGCTGCCAAATATCAAGATACAAGAAATTGGATCTCCAACCAACCAGGGAGTACAAGGAGCCTTAGAGGTTGGCATGGTTGTTTGCCATTTTCCCACCCCTTCCCAGGTCTGGTCCCAACCACACAACTTTCCAAGGCTTGGGGAGTACTCTGGGGTGGCATGCTGGCTCTGTGAGGAGCAATGTCATTTATTCGTCACACAGCAGGCCAGACATGGGACCCGTTCGTTCTCCTTCCTCTTCGTCTCTTGCTGTGTTCTGTTTTTTTCTGGACGACTCTACTGTCTTATACTGAACCTCTCCTCTGTTAAAGGACAGTGTGACTTTCAGAAAGTTAAGGCAAACCTGGCTGCCATACTGATGTAAAGTTAGCATGTGTAAAGATGTATTCAATTCACCAGTGAGGGAGCCAGCCAGATTGCAAAGCTGGTTTGGAGAGTATTTGAAGAGCTGAGAATTGATATATAACTGCTGCAGAGAGAATATTGGAATAAGATTTCTTGTTAGATACCAAACCAGCTCATGTCCTTCAGGACAACAATAACAACAACAACAACAGAGGTGGAATTACTTTTTTTCCATCAGACAAAAATTACTTTATCTCTGGCAGACAAAAATCCACACATCGAAGTAGATTCTCAGAGGGCCTGAACTCTAATCAAGAATAAATAAAATAAATAAATGTTAAAAAAAAAAAATTTAAAAAAAAAGGGGGGTGCCTGGGTGGCTCAGTCGGTTGAGCGTCCGACTTCGGCTCAGGTCATGATCTCGCGTGAGTTCGAGCCCTGCGTCGGCTCTGTGCTGACAGCTCGGAGCCTGGAGCCCGTTTCAGATTCTGTGTCTCCCTCTCTCTGACCCTCCCCCGTTCATGCTCTGTCTCTGTCTCAAAAATAAATAAACGTTAAAAAAAAAATTAAAAAAAAAAAAAAGAATAAAGAATGTGCCCGACAAGAGTACATTCCCACAGAGCAATAATGGCAGCCACCTCTTGGTTTTTGGAAATAAAGTTTTATTGACACCGCTAGTGCTCATTCATTTACATATTTGCCTTTGGCTGCTTCCCTGCTACAAAGGTATTGTTGAGTAACTGATGGGGAACTTACGGACCACAACACTGAAATATTTACTGTCTAGCCCTTTACAGAAAGCGTTGTAAAGGACTGAATATCCCTGTTGGACACTGCTCTGCATAACAATGAGAAAGCACGGAGACCTGGCCTTATTTCCTTATTTCCGTGTTGGGGATGATTTTTCTTACACCCCTTCTTTCCACTCTCACTTGCCCCCCACCCCTTCTCCAGATGGGTATCAAAGGCCTTCCTACAAAATCATGCACCTTGCATTGTGGATTCTCTGCCTAAAATCTTCCCAAGCCCCCACCACTCCCCAGTTAAGTCGACCTCGTAGGAATCCCTGACCCGCTGGGCCCCCAGTCGCCTTCCCCTGTGAGGAGACCCTCCTAGGATGATTCCCACCAGAGCTCTGGGAGCACCTGTGAGGCACTGCATCTGAGAAGGGCAGGATTCGTTTTTTCCTTTGTGTTGGGGCACCAGAGAAACTTGGGGCACTTCTGGTTCGAGGGAACCGGGGCTGAATAAGGATTAATATCCACCACCCCTGAAGCTTCTAGGGAGAATTAAAGGGGGAACTTGTTTATAGGGCTTGGCACCTGGTAAAGAGCTCAATAAATGTGAGTTTATTCTTATGATCCACTTACCTCGTGCGAATCTGAAAGGATTATGCGTCTGAGCGGAGAAGAGCAGGGAGGAGGAGAGTAGAGGCTGGGGCAGAAGGGAAAATAACAGTGAGGACGACATCTGCTTTCTATTCCCCAGACGCGGGGGCCCAGGCCGCCCGCCTGGTGTAACGTTTCTCCGTTCCATATAAACAGAAAAGATGACTCTCGTAATCTCGGCAACAAAATACGCAGGCATAAAAATGGGTCATATTTTACTTTAATGAGAGAAATGAGGGCCTGTTTCCTTCACACGGAGAGGCCTGGTTTGCTGTAATCAACACCAAATGGGCCTGAGGCTGATCTCTCAAATGATGAAGAGGTGGTTGGGGCTGGAAGAACCTGGGGCCTCGGGAGGTGCTGACACAGCGCCAGCCCTCCAGCCCTGTGTCCCCACCCTACTGCTTCCTCCACACCCAGAGCCAGGTCCTGCTGGACAGGAAGCAGCATTCACCATCCCCCAAGCACTCAGTGGGTGCTTTAAGCACGCAGGCAGTCAGGAAGGGTATTTCAGCCCCACTTTCCAGACCAGAGAAGTAATTACACTCAGCAAGGTAAAGTAATTTGCCTAAGACCTCAGGACTTAGAAGTTATGGGATCCTTCACCATCTGGCATTAACTGGTCTTTCAAATCTCATCTCTCTCCGGCACAACCTCTTTGTGTGGGCACGCGGGACACTTTCCTATTTGTCATTTACACCTGACTCCTGCCTATTCCTGTGCTGGCGTCTCAAACCGCCCCACCCTCCCGTTCCTTCTTTGCTATTGCGGTCTTGTTCAGCTGCCAAAAGTCAACTCAAAATTGAACACGGCCTGGACTACTAGCATAGAGCATGCGTGTGGATGTTGGAATGACCCGGACGGTATTCAAATACCGATTCCCCCATCTAACCCACCTTTTTTCTCTGAGCCCCGGGCGCCCATTTGTAAAATGAGGATAACGACACAGAGTTGTGGTGACGAGTGAATGAGCTGACATATATAACATGCCTCACACAAGGCTTGGCTCTCAGTTCTTGCCTTTCGTACTTCCTGGTTAGAAACACAACATTGCTAGCCACCCGGAAAATAACATAAACAACAAAGGCATTTCAGTGTTGTCCCCTCATGATGAGACTATTACTATCAAAAATAACTATTAAATATCCCCACCCTGGGGCACCCGGGTGGCTTAGGCAGTTAAGCGTCCAACTCTTGGTTTCAGCTCAGGTCATGATCTCGTGGTCTGTGAGTTTGATCCCTGCATCAGGCTCCGTGCTAACAGTGTGGAGCCTGCTTGGGATTCTCTCTCTCTCTCTCTCTCTCTCTCTCTCTGCCTATCCCCTGCTTGTGCTCTCTCTCTCTCTCTCAAAATAAATAAATATACTTAAAAAATGCCTCGGGTGCCTGGGTGGCTCAGTCAGTTAAGTGTCTGACTCTTGATTTCAGCTCAGGTCATCATCTCACGTTTCGTGAGTTCAAGCCCCACATCAGGCTCTGTGCTGGCAGTGCAGAGCCTGCTTGGGATTCCCTCTCTTTCTCTTCTCTCTCTCTGCCCACCCCCCCACTCATGCTGTCTCTGTTTCTCTGAAAATAAATAAACATAAAAAATTTTTTAAAAGAAAAATGTCCCAACCCCTCTCCCTGCCAGAGAAACGTTCTCCTCCTCTGTCTGTGTCCACCTGCCCATTTTTGTTTTGGTGGCCACCCCAGTAAAAACCCATGGTGATGATTCCAGGGGCTAGTCCCAGACTGCTGACCCTAGACTTATGACAGACGGTTGTCAGCACCACATAGGGCATCTGCATCTGACCTGTAGGAAAGAAAAAGCCTGGTGCCCAGTGATGATGACAAATTCAGACTATTGTTCCTCCCTTTGTAAGACTTCTTTGGAGGGAACTTCTTTGAAGTTGACATGCCACTGTGAATAAAGAAGGGAATAAGGGGGTCTCTGGGAACTATCAAGATTTGAGGGGAAATTTTTGCGGGATTCTGCATGATAATGACTTGAATAAGTGCTCAGGACCCTCTCTCTGTTCCAGCTCCCAGGGATGAATCAATCACCAGAATGAGGCTAGCTGATTGTAGTAGCTTAGTGAAGACAGATATGGCTGACACCTCAAATACTAGAAAAGAAGACACAGAATGAGGGGTTCATTTCTTGCAATACCAAGGGAAAGGCCCAAAACTCCACTTGAAAAGAGGATTACTTCCCTGGAAGAATCAGTGGTGAAGACCTCAATTATGAGGTCACAAGAAGAAAGCCTGGTGAATCCCCTAGAATCAGGGAGGGGACCCTTCCCTCTAATGAGCTATGTGTAGCTCTAGGAGAGGTCAGCTATTCTATCCGGTGGCTGTGCCCGAAGGCATTGGCAAGGTGGGGCTGGGGACACCTCATCTCCACTGGTATGTTAGAACAAAGAGGCCTCCCTCCTTCATCCCATCTAAACAAACCCATCATCAGTAGCCTACTGGAGAAGAAACTCCTCCCTATCTTCTACTGCCTATCAGTCTCCCCTGGCCTAAAAGACCCCAAGTCCTGGTGTGCATGTCCTCCAAAGCAAGCATTTACAGAGCAGATATTATCAAAGGATCAGAGTCATTGAAGGAAGGAGATCAGTCCCAACAACTAGAACAGGTGGCTTTCAAGGAGGCAAGATGCAGTTAGAATTCTCAAGATGTTGTGAAAGCACATACAAAAAATAACTTTTGGTACTTACATATGCTTTCTGAATTTTAAAATTCAATAGAAAAGTGTAAAACTAAGTGTTAATTTCCCCCAAAATGATTATAGCATTTTAGAAAATTAAATATAGGAAACAACCCACAATATAGAGCGACAAATACATGAAAATCATAAATGAAAAGGTGAGGGACATAAAAGACACATGCAGGACGTCTATTATGTAAGTGATAGAGTTCCAAAAGGGGGACAAGACACAGATGGAGAATTAATAATAGGGGACGGAGTTCCTCACCAAAGTGAGGAAAGATGAGAAAATCCATGTGGAAAGGATGCACTGTGGACAGGAGTAATGTTTAAGTGGCACACACCTAGGGATAGCCTGGCAAAATTACCCAAC
Source organism: Panthera onca (assembly GCF_046562875.1). Lineage (NCBI taxonomy): Eukaryota > Metazoa > Chordata > Mammalia > Carnivora > Felidae > Panthera > Panthera onca. The sequence goes on from NC_138346.1 coordinate 176,768,716, forward strand.
CCCAAAAACAGAAGAAAGAAAAAATATTCGTAAGCTTCTTGTGGCTGCCATAAAGTTGTATCTCTCAGATCTAAGTTTACCACCAAGGGCACGTAGAGGTCATGCTCCCTGCAGATTAATCATGCGAGGACACAAGGCAGGCCATTTCCTGTGAGACATGGGTCTCCTTCAGGGACAACTTGAGCTCAAGGACTCCCCACAGGCCTGGCCAACCCATCTTGGAGCTATGCTGCAGTCAGAGACCATTCCTACCTCAAGGGCGCTTCCTTTCCAATCTCCTGTTACAGAATTCAGACCTCCATCAGGGGCTCAAGGTTCTGCTGGTCTTCTGTTGCCGTCCCGCTAAATCTCTTACATAGTTAATGCTATCTGTGAGTCATCATGGCTGACCTCAACTAACACAGACATACAGATAGATGGGCGGGGAGAGGTACATAGACAGGCAAAACTAAAAAAAAAAAAAAAAATCTAACTTTCTGTGCAATACTGGTAAATAGAAGACAGTGAATCATAATTTTTAGATCGCGGAGAGAAAAAAATATAATGAAAGCATCCCACATTTTACTATATTCTCAGTGAAAGCTGTTAGATACTAGTGGAACTCATAAATATTTCCAGTTATCTGCCTTCGGGGCACACGGGGGCTTGGCATTACTCTGCCCCTTTGCAGTTTGTCATGGTCATATGACATTCTTTGGGCAATGAAAATGTGTGTGTCACTTCTGGGCAGAGGCGTGTCAGGGTTGTGAGACTTCCCGGCACTCTCTCCCCTTGCTGCTCTGATCCGGGAAGCTTGCACTGATACAGAAGTGAAACATGGAGCTCTCACATGCAGGACAACCTTCCCAGTAAGTCTCCTGGACCCAGCCGCAAAGCAAAAGGGAGACTTTTCTTCTGTTAAGCCTTTGAGATTTGGAGAATATTGATTCCCGCAGCATAAACTATTCGATTCCACTAATACAAAAGCCAGAGAAAAAGATGTAAGCTCCGTGAGGGCGCAGCCCTTCACTATCCCCTGTCATACCCACTTGCCCGAGAACATCATGAACTACCACCCTATATACTGGGGTGGTGGCGTTGGTGCTGGATCTTGACATTGAAAGAAATGTTCAGTTACTAAAGAATTAAAAGAGCATGTACCCATGCCCTTAGCTGAGGAAATCACTTGGGGAAGAATTCTAAACACATGAAAATTAAATTAAAACAAAAGTCTCCAGGTAGAAAAGATGACAAGCACAAGAAAGAGCGGTGGGCAGTAAATCTTGTGGTATTTTATGGTTAAATCTAAAAGGAAGATGAATGCTTGGCTGGGAATTGTAATACGAGTTAAGCGAGGATTATTGAAACTGAAGAGGCGTATTGTAAGACAATGTGGGATAATAGAACAAAAGTTCGGAATTTACTTAGCAAAACCCAGGAGGTAAGGGTATGAGGGGGGCCGGGGGCAGGTTCCACAAGGGAGTAGGAAGAAGATGAAGCTCCAACATTTAAGGGTTTCGTCACTGTGGCGAGCACGTGGCCAAGGAAAACGTTGAGGCGGGAAAGAATTAGGAAGAGTTATTGGATTTTTATGTAGTGATAGAGAAGCATTTGGCTGGAAAGATGGTTAACCATTACTATATATGATTAAGAGGCCTATTGTTTGATCATTCAGTGGACCAATAGTTATTGAGTACCTAGCATATGCTGAGTATTTTTATAGGTGTTAGGGCTGTATTGGTGAATACATCAGTAAATAAAACAGACAAGGTTCCTACTCTCACTCTCAAGAAGGAATGGACGGGTCATCAAACAAATAACAACATAATTTCAGATGGTCATGACCACCATTTCTTTTCCTTGACTAAAACCTGAGGAAAGAATAGAAATTATCTGTGGGAAGATGAGGAGACCAGTTTTCTAGGCAGAAAACTTAAGGCAGTGATAAGTTTGGTATGTTCAAGTAGCAGAAGGAAGGTCATATCGACCGGAGCTTGTGTGTGTGTCCAGGGTGGGGGTGGGGGCATCATGATACCAGTTCACAAAAGTGACAGATCACAGAGAACTCCATGAGGCTGAGTAAGAATGCAGGGTTGTTCCAAATGTATTGGAAAGCAATTGAGGGGTTTTAGGAAAGGGAGTGTCATGATGTGATTTAAGATCATGGGCTGATATGCACAGAAAGGGTCATAGAGGCCAGGGCAAGAGTGAAAGCAGGGACACCAACTAGGACACAATGGTAGCTTGGACCAGACAGTGGAATGGGCATGGAAAATAGCGGCCAGATTGGGATTCTTTTGAAGATACAGGTAATGGAACCTGGCAATGGATTAGCTGTCCTAAGTGAGGGGAAGGAAAGAATTGAAGTTAACTCAGTATTGTTGACTTGAGCACTTGAGTAGAAGACTCAGGGACAACCGATTGGGGGCTGGAGAGAGGGGAAGGTAAGTCATAAGCAAAGCTATGTTTAGGCAAATTCCATCTGAGATGCCTATTAGACACCCAGGGAAAGATGTATCCGAGCTCACATTTGGATACATGGGCTGAGTCAGAACCCAGGGGTGGGGGTGAACAGTCATCAGAGAGGAGGCATCCGAAACCAAAGGAAGACTCAGGCTACTGTATTTCCACAGCTATTATATGTAAAGCACCTAGCCTGGGACTTAACACATGGTAGGTGCTCAATAAGTGATTTCTTCCCCCTTTCTCCTGGGGATGATTGAAGATGGTCTCCTAGAATGAATCCTGAGCTGAGCGTCAGGAGACTAGACCAGGGAAGAGTCCTGACATAGGCAGGATGTGTCAGCTTCTGGTCCTCAGTTCTCTCAGCAATTACAAGAAAGTAATGGCCGTCAGCAGTGCTGATCTGGGGATGGCACAGGATGGGAAAGGAATACAGTGAAGCATGTGGAAATTTTAGGGGGTGATGGGTATGTTCTTTACATTGTGCTGATGGTTTCACAGGTTTGTACATATCCCAGAACTCATCACATTGGACACTTGACGAGTATGGATTATTTTATGTCAATTATACCTCAATAATGCTGCTAAAATAAAATTAAAGGGAACAGTTTCTGCTTTATTTATCTCCCTGGGTTGTCAGGTCTAGGATTAAATAATAGGATTAAATGATAACTATAGGGGTGCCTGGGTGGCTCAGTCGGTTGAGCGTCCGACCTCGGCTCAGGTCATGATCTCACAGTCCGTGAGTTCGAGCCCCGCATCGGGGCTCTGTGCTGATAGCTCGGAGCCTGGAACCTGCTTCGGATTCTGTGTCTCCCTCTCTCTGATCCTCCCCTGTTCATGCTCTGTCTCTCAAAAATAAATAAACATTAAAAAAATTTTAAATGATAATTATAGAAGCGCTTGAAATAATAAAAACTAGACAGATGGAGCATGTTCTATTGCTGCTGACTTTTTGCTCCCTGTAAATAGGCACTGACTTATTCAGAAGCAGAAAGTAAGAGCTACAGGGTACATGGAGGAAAAATATGAAGATTTTCCTAAAAAAAGACAAACCAGACGGGAAGGGGACTGTATTAGTCAGGGTTCTCCAGAGAAACAGAACCAATGCGGGAGATGTGATTTATTACACAGAATTGGCTCGTGCAATTATGGAGGCTGGAAAGTCCTCAGATTTTCAGTCAGCAAGCTGGAGACCCAGGAGAGCCAACGGTCTAGTTCTTTTTTTTAGTTATTATTATTTTTAATGTTTATTTATTTGGGAGACAGAGCACAAGCGGGGGGAGGGGCAGAGAGAGAGGGAGGGAGACACAGAATCCAAAGCAGGCTCCAGGCTCTGAGCTGTCAGCACAGAGCCCGACGTGGGGCTCGAACCCATGAACCGTGAGATTATGACCCGAGCCGAAATCGGACACTTAACCGACTGAGCCACCCAGGCGCCCCTACCAATGCTCTAGTTCTAGTCTGAGTCCACAGGCCTAAGAACCAGGAGAGCTGGTGGTATAGATCCAGTTGGAACTTGGAGGTTCAAGCCCCAGGGTGACTAGGTGTGTTAGGCCCAGCGTGAAGACAGGAAAAATCAAGGCCCCAGCCCAAAAGTAGTCAGGCAGGAAGAACGCCCTCTTACTGTTTCTTTGCTCTATTCAGGCCTTCAACTGATTGGATGAGCCTCTCATTAGGGAGAGCAATCTGCTTTACTAAATCCACAAACCCAAATGCCGATCTCATTCAAAACCCCCTCACAAGCACAGTAATGTTCGACTAAGCATCTAGGCATCCCACAGCCCAATCAAGTTGACAGAAGAATTAGCCATCACGGGGACTATTACTTATTGAGTTACTATTTACAGCAAACCTCTATTACACCCCTGTCACAGATAAAACCCAAAGGGACCAAGAGGTGGCATCGCCTGCCCCAGAACACAGGGCTGCCAAAATGACAGAGCCGGCTTTAAACTTCATTTCATCTGGGGCGCCTGGGTGGCTCAGTCGGTTAAGCGTCCGACTTCGGCTCAGGTCACGATCTCGCGGTATGTGAGTTCAAGCCCCGCGTCGGGCTCTGTGCTGACAGTTCAGAGCCTGGAGCCTGTTTCAGATTCTGTGTCTCCCTCTCTCTCTGACCCTCCCCCATTCATGCTCTGTCTCTCTCTGTCTCAAAAATAAATAAATGTTAAAAAAATTAAAAAAAAAAAAAACTTCATTTCATCTAAGTCCGCTGTACCAAACTCCACTTCTTAGAATCCCAAAGCTCAGAGTTGAATGAGCCCTTAGGGATTAGCTAGTCCCTATCCTTGGTTTTGCAGAAATCCAGAGGCGAAGTGACAAGTTCAGGTGGCATGAAAACTATTGAGAGAGCCCGCAGCTCCTGCCCCATCACACCATCACTGCCGGTGTTGGGTTTGGGTGGAATCAGACTCCGTCTTTGGCCACTTCCAAGTCCAGCCTGGGAGGGAGGAAAATCCTACTCTGGGATCATGTTCTGCCCTCGTGGCCTCACCAGAGAATGTTCCAACGGCTGAGCCCCATCCTGCCCTCTCACCATTTCCCGCCCCTCTTTCCCAGACTGCCCTAGTCATTTTTTCTTGGAGGAAAAAATGACACGCAGACATCCAAAATTCAGGAGTGTGGGGCTGTCTACTGGGGTCATCTCCTTTCCTGCAGGCTAGTTGCTCTTGGGGGAAAAGTCATGTCCATAAGGTTATAAATGACTGGATCCCAAGGATTCTAGTGAGCTCCAGAGAAGAAATAAGGGGAAGAAAGCCTAGTGGGGAAGGGAAAGGTTGAAGGATTCTCTACCTGAAAGATACCATCCTGGGGAAAGTTTTTTCCATGCTAATACTAGCCGGCATTTATCGAGAACTTACTGAGCAGTCAGCCACAATTCTAGGGGACTCAGGTTGTCTCAGTTATCACAGCCACTCAACAAGGTATGTACTTTTATGACCCCATTTGTTACAGATAAGAAACTGAGGCACAAAGGTGTTAAGTAACTTTCCCAGGAGCACACAGCTGATGCTGGTGGAGCTGATTTTCCACCTCTGGCAGTTCGACTTCAGAACCTGTGCACTAACGCTTACACAACGGTTTCCGGTTTGCACAGCGCGTTTCCACCAGTTATCTCATCCGATTTGCATACCACACCTGTGAGTCAAGTTTTACTCTCTGCATTGGTTTCCTTCTTTAGAAAATGAAGTTCACAGAGTGAAGAGACTCGTCCAAGTCCATCCAACGAATCAATGGTTGATACTCATTGATTCATTCAAAAAAATGTTTATCGGGGCGCCTGGTGGCTCAGTCGGTTAAGCGGCTGACTTCAGCTCAGGTCATGATCTCGCGGTCCGTGAGTTCGAGCCCCACGTCGGGCTCTGTGCTGACGGCTCAGATCCTGGAGCCTGTTTCGCATTCTGTGTCTCCCTCTCTCTCTGCCCCTCCCCCGTTCATGCTCTGTCTCTTTCTGTCTCAAAAATAAATAAACGTTAAAAAATATATATATTTATCGAACACCCACTAAAGGGTAGGCACAGCCACTGCCTTCAGGAAACCATAGGCTGTCCAGGGAGCTAGGCAATTACAATACAGTCTGACTTTTTTTTATTGTTTTAATTTTTATTTTATCATTTTTACTAAAGTGTAACAATGCAGTAAGGCATGCAAATCAAAGTGTGCAGTTCAATGAATATTCAATATGAACACATATGCATATACACATGTCTATGTGCCAACGTGCATAGGTATATATCTCTGAATCAAGATATAGACTATTTCCAGTTCCACACAAGGCTCCTTGATACCAAGGTCACTGTTATTCTGGCCTGTTTTCACCATGAATCTGTCGCGCTGGTTTCCAGCTTCATTGAAATGGACTCGGACAGTGCATACTCGTTCATACCTGGCTTTCCTTCCCCAACATTCACCCATGCTGCCGGTGTCATAGCTTTTTTTCCTTTGATTGCTGCACTGTATGGTCCTGTTTGACCACACCCGTGCACAGCAGGCTTGCTCTCTGGGAAGCCAACTCGGAGGCGGGTTTGTAGGCAGAATGGCTACTGAGAAGTGCCCTTGGGTTGACAGCTGCAGACAGGAGAGACAAGAAGCAGGAGGGGAGCGGGGAGATATTCAGAGTTTGGTGCAGACCCAAGGACCACCTCAGCCAACCCCACGAGGAGCCTGGAAGCTAAAACAGCCTGTGTTAGCCGTGCTGTGCGGCTGTGGCAAAGCGGCCGTCTGCGGCCCAGGCAGATCTGGAAGGGCCAGAGAGCCTGAAGGTTGGCTGCTGGCAGCCGTCCCAACAGCTGGGGCAAGCCCCACCTTGAAGAGGGATCTGGGCAGCACCTGGCCATGCCCACGCTTTGATATATTTCTCCATTCTCTGGTTGATGGACATTTGGGTGGGTTCCACTTTGCACTATTATGAATCATGCTGCTATGAACGTTCTTACAAATGTCTTTTGATGGACATAACCACTTGTTTCTGTTGGAGATATAACTAGGAACAGAATTGCTTGATCAGTCGTAGGGCATATATCAATTTACACTTTCACCAGCCATGTAAGAGAGTTTCCATTATTCCAACGCCTAGGATTAAAGTCTCTACAATTGTAGCCATTTTTGTGGGTGGGTATTTCGTGGCATCTCGTTATGGTTTTGATTTGCATTTCCCTGACCGGCTTAACACAGAGCCATCAAATATCTGCCTAAGCCACCGTGTCTGGTCAGCGTGCAGCCAAACTTGAACCCCAGGTAGGTCGTTCTAGAGACGCTATGTCTCTCCCCGTGCGTGTTTCCGCCGGGGAGTATCTATTTCTAAAGACTGAACTACTCCTGAAGCAATTGGTGACTCCCTCCCTGGGAGTCTGGTTTTGTGGTATGTATTCGTGTCCCCCTGGGACAGAGGCTGACAGCCAGTCCCCACTTCCTTCTTGCTTCATACGCTTTCTGATCAGGTGTCTGATGACTATGGGCTTAGGGGAAAAGACAGTGAAACACAGGAGACGCCACTCAGGCTGCTGAGACTCATTTTCAGGGTCTTCAATAATGTCATGAAGCAATTGAACTTGCCGACACCGGAACTCCCGTAATGCAAACATCCTAAAGTACACAATGACAAATTTTCTTAGTATTTAAGCCATTTGAGTTAGTCTTCTGTTACTTGTAGCCAAAAACATCCTAACTCCCTCTTTCCCACACCTCAGCTCCAACAGATTGGTACTTTTCTTCATGGGACTTCTCCTTACAATGTGGTCTTCTGGAAAATGCAAGAATGAGTCATTCTTGCAATGTTTATAATAACATAGATTATTTCGATTCTATGCAGAGCAACTCTAAACGGTAGGATTTGTGTCAACTCCATTTCCTAGATGAGGAAACTACGGAAACAAATCTCAGCTTCCTGAGGACTGGAACATCTCAAAGGGTTCTTCCTAGCAATGACTTCATTTTTCAGAAACTACAGCCAAGAGCCAGAGAGAGGAAATATCTTGCTTATGGTCCCACAACTAGTGAGTAGAACACCTGAACTCAGTAGATCCTCATAGAAAACAATTCTTTCCTTCCAAGAAATTAACATACAAACGTTCAAATGGGCACTCTGGGAAGCCAGAACACCCAGCCACTCCACATTTTAATTGCTCTATATCAACAGTCTTCTGCTTCCGAGGATGCCAGTCGGAACGTCTCCTGCACATCTCACAGAGGACACATATTCTGACACCAAGGAGAAAATGAAAGCAACTCCCTGTCCAAGACTCATAAAGTCAGCGCCTCTGCATAAATATACAGGTTTCCCTGAAGCTGGAGACTCGCTGAATGGCAGAGCTGGTGTACAGAGAACGGAGACCTGAGCTGAGCTCAGGTGCCTTCCCTCCCCACCCCTCCCCCACCCCCCGCCTCTAGGAGAGGGCAGAGGAGCCTGGCTCCTGGCTCAGATTCTCCTAAGAGCGCTGCAGGCCTGGGTGGCTCAGCAAGTTCAGCATCCGACTCTGGACTTCTGCTCAGGTCGTGATCTCACGGTTCATGAGATCGAGCCCTGCGTCAGATGCTGTGCTGACAGCATGAAGCCTGCTTGGGATTCTCTCTCTCTCTCTCTCTCTCTCTCTCAAGATAAATAAACAAACAAACAAAAAGGAAACAAAAAGAACTTCAGGTGTCTCTCGTGCTCTCAGAGCTCTGAAGCTCCTCAGATTCCATCCTCTTCCACCGGGACCCTGCTTCCCTCTCTTCTCTGGAGCCACCAACATTCTCTCTTCCTTCTGGAGAGCTCAGTCACCCCATCCCCCCTGCTGGCTGTGAGGAAGTCACCATCTACCAGCTCCACAGACACACTCTTATTTGCTGCCCCTAAAATTAAGCCCTTGACCCTTCTCTTATGTGAGTCGTACTGGGAGATTTTAACACAAAGGCCATTTGGCTGAGAGGCTTTTGGCATTACTGAGAGAGGAACGGACAGGGGGCCACTGCAGGGCCTCCCTCACACAGCAACTCCCAGGCCTTGTTAAGGACCTTGTACTTACCCAGAAGGCAAAGGGAAGCCACTGAGTCATTTTAAGCAGGAGTGCAGCAAGATCCCATCTGGGTTCTAGAAAAACCACTCTTGTGGCCAAGGGAAAGTTGGGGAGGACAAGGGACAAGACTAGAGACAAAGGGCAATCATTTGGGCTGCTTTGTCAGGTAAGGAGCTCCTTGTCACTGAAGCATGCAAACGAGATAGAGAAGCTATAAGGAAGATTCCTGCAAAGACACACGGTTGGACTAGCTCGTGCCTGAGGTCCCTTCCAGCTTGGAACCACCAAGAGAAAACCTCCCTGCCCCAACCCAAACTCCACTCCTCTTAAGCTCACAAGCTGGGACTGCAGTGTCCCCATCCATGCCTGAGTAGGTTTCTGTCTCCATGGCATATTTGAGGTGCTCAGCCAGTGCCCCCCATGGGGACAAGGGGCGGTCCCATTTTGTTGTGCAACAGCTCATAAATCCAGGAATTACAAACAAAGAGAATTCTGTTATAGGTATATGCCATTTGAAATACAATCTCTGTAAGGGCTTTATGTTTGTCATGAATTTTATAAATTGTTGCAGTAATTAACAGGGCATAAAACAGGCTTCCTACCCCATCCGGGAAGGCCTTCCTGAATGCTCCATTGTCAGATGTGCCTCTCAGGCCCTCAGAATGGCGGTGCCCTGGGTGATGCTGGGTGTGGGATTGAGGGTGGGGGCTGCAACCCTGGGAAAAACGCCTTCATTCACGGGCGGTAGTTTAATGGGCTCATTTTAGGTGGCTTAGAGAATGACATCAAGATTTATCTCCTGGGCCCTTCCCTCAATAAATTAGAATGGGGCCCGGGGCCCGGGAGACAATTAAGACCCTCTCCCACGTTTCCATCCAAAGCTGGGCAATGAGAAGTGTTTTCTTCGTTGCTCTGACTGCATGCGTTTGGGGGATTTTGCCACTTTTTTCCCCCTTGTTTTCTTTCTCTCTGGGAAAACCGTCAAGTGCTGTATGGAAAATAAAGACCCCAATTCATGAGCACAGGTTTGATTTCTTTCTGGAAAATAGTACCTTCTCGAAGTCTGAAATGACCCAGAGAGTTATTCCTAGCCCTCCCTGGAGAATGCTATCTCTCTCCACGTAGCTTTGCAGGATGTTGGGAGACAGTCAACAAGCTTAGTGTCCTTGGGACTCCCTCGTCATGGCTTTTCATTAAGGAATATTTCAGGCAGACAAAAAAGTATAATTGGTATGAATAGTATTTATGAACCCACTATCTGGCTGAAAATAGAAAACATTGCAGGTCACAATGAAGCCCCCTGGCCCCTCTCCCATTTTCCAATAATGTGTCCTGTGGGATTTTAGCAGGGAAGGGACATGGTCAGATGAGATCGGGTTGCCCACTGTGACCAATCCACAGAGTGGGTCCATAGAGGAACCAAGGCTGGTTGTGAGACACCAGGCCGAACACCGGAAGGGTGTTCAATGGTCAGACCAAAGACCATAGCACTCCAGGCCCCACCCTGCACCCCTTAATGCTGAGCACGGAAAATCAACAGGTAAATGAAATTTGTGAGTGACAATGGCGATTGATACCGCTATCTCACCTTTAATCAACCCGGTATTTTTCAAGCTCACTAAATCACCAAATCCTCCCCGTAACTCTTTATTTCATTCCAATTTGACATATAGGGAAAGGGATACTCAAGAGAATGAAATAATTTTCCCAAGACCGTGCTGTTGGTTTGGGGTCCTGGCTAATGCCCCTATAGCTCTTTCCTTGACCTTGAGTCACCCCGTAACACCTAGGACAGACCCTGGCACGTACAGGTTGTGCTCTCTCAGCACTTTCTGTACAAATGGATCACTCCTACTACACATCCATCGTCTCTATTCTTTGGAGATGTAATCATACGTAGCCTGTGTCATTTTTCGGACGCTTTTGTACATAAAATCACTCATGATGATATGTTTTCTAACTTAGAAGTAAGCTCCTCGAAGGGGGGAGAGATCATGTTTCTTATCTCCTGGCACAAAATAAGAAATCATAATTATAATTAGATAACGGGCATAGGCTTCTACAACCAGAAGAGATATTTGAGGACATCTGGTTAAATACCTTCCTTTTACAAATGAGGAAACTGCGATTTGGAGAGGAAAAAACAAAAAAAAAAAAATGCCTGGTCATGGTCCCTAGGGTGTGTGAGGAGGACGTTGTACATGTATCCTGTGGCCACTTTCTCCCAGATTCTTTAGCCAGACCATATTAGAAACCTCCGGATGTGCCAGGCTCCAGGATGGGCACTGGGATACCACAGGCAACAAGATTCACACTGTAGCCCAGGGGTCACAGTAGCTTCGGGGACAGCCCCACTGGAAGAAGCCACACCACAGAAGAAAGTCGGGAAAGGCAGAGCCTGTGGGGAAGGGAAGAGCTGGTACCCAAAGTAAAGACTTTCAGCTTCTAATTTTACACTCTGGGGCAACCGAACACATTTCCCCTTTCTTGACCTCAAGCACTCCCAAAAATCAGAGGAAGGGAACCAGCATCTCTTGGAACCTCTGACTTCTAATGGAGAAGTCCTGGCTTCGAGAAGCCTGGAAGCCGGCTGTCTATTCTCCCAGTGAGTGCAGAAATCCCAGCCACAGGTCCTACCGAGCACTCCTAGGGTGGGACCCTCACTGTTGTTGGGCGAAGGTTTAGAGCAAAAGACTTGGGGGAGAGAGATAGCATCTCCCAGGGAATAGGGGCAAGTTGGTTTGTTGGCCCATCTAATACAGACAACACCTCCCCCAGGGCAAGGGTCAGGCAGGTTTGCAAGCAGCCAGCCCATTATCAAAGATTTCTTTCCCTAAACCCAAGCCTCCTCTGCTGTGAAGCACACCTCTTAGAAGTATAGCACCTATCCGGGCCACTTTGCATCAGCGCCAGGGGGCCTGAGGGACAAGAGGAAATTGACATGCATGCGAGGCTTATGCTGCCTTTGTCTGTAACCCAGGAGTTACCCGTCCCCTCCCTGCATCCGTGAAATAGTGGAGGCTAACTCGTGAGCTTGGAAGTAGGATAAAGTCTCAGACTCCTCTCCCTGCTGTTTTCTAAGCCAGCCCCTCCGGTGTTTGTGTTATTCCTAGACAGTCAAGTCCCTTCTTTTCAGTTTTGTTGTTTTGGTTGTTGTTAGAGCAGATTTAAGCTGGAGTAGCTTTAAGCTTTGTTAGAGTAGAGTTAAGCCTTTAGGGGCTGGCTGCAACCGTATGGTGACCACCTGACCTGGTTTGTCCCACATTGTCATTCCATTTATTCCTGCTGTCCTGGCATACCTATTAATAACACTCCTTTTCATTCCCAAAAGTGTCCTAGTTTGGATGACACATTATATGGACACCCTAATTAAAGGGAGCTTGAATGACTAATCTAGCCACCAGCCCCAGGGCGACAGCCCCCATATGCCTGTAGTATCTTCCTGCCAAAATGATAGGGTACAAGGTAAGGCTTCATGCTCCAGTATAAAAACATCATGGCTTTGGCAAGCTGTTTAACCTCTTTGTGCCTTGATTTCTTTACCTGTAAAATGAGTATAATAATAGTGATGAGCTTTGGGGGTGAAGGTGGGGTGGTGGGGGGGGGGGTCTGGAGCCGACAACCAAGAAAAGAATTCTTGAAGACGTCTTTGGTGCAAAAAGGTGATTTTATTAAAGCATGGGGACAGGACCCGTGGGCAGAAAGAGCTGAATGGCTGGTTTTATACTATGGAGCTGGGGAGGTAAAGTCAAAAGGGAGGCCTCCAGAGGGACTCTGACACTCTGAAGAAGACCTGAGCCCTTGCTATTGTCAAGCTAAGGTTCTTTTCCCTCTAGTAAGGCGTTAACATTAGGACAGTAGGGGGTGTCTGGAGAAACGCTATACTCTGTATTTGCCTCAAGTATTTATCAATGGGCTGCAGGTTGTGAAAAATGTAATTCTACCTGCCATTTCCTTCTTGCCTTTGTTCCCCGGATCACTATGGAGGGGTGATGTTGGGGCTCCAGGAAACTGAGTCTATAGGTTTCTGAAGATGAGGCTATTGATAAGATTGCCTTTTTCTTGTAATTTAGCAAGACATCTGTAAACTGATGGAGACTCATGTCCTGCACGACTGTGATCTCTATCAGTTAGCTATTTGTTCTCTTCCCTCTCTTTTGTCCCTGGGTAGCCAGGAGTGCCGGAGGAATGTCACACACACATCCCACCTGGCTGGTGGGGGGTGGGGGGGGGGTGGGGGGGATGCACTAGCTTACATTCTGTCCTCAGCCCACCCTAAGCTCCCTCATCAACAGGATCTACCTCATAAGGTTATTTTAAGATTAAGTCAGTGAATATATGCAAATGCAAAAGACGCAGGGCAATGCCTCACACCTGGTAAATATCATGTATTATTACCATTTGTGCTCTCATTACCTTTAGCACCGGCATCTTCATTTAACTACAAGATCCCCAACTTCTTTGGCCATTTGTCAGTAACCACTGATCTGGTTCAAGCATTCACAGACCTAGAAAGAACCCTCAGTGGGTAGGCACACCAGGTCTGCGGTTCCAAGCAAGACTGTATTCCGTCCAGTTCTGGATGGCCGCTCACTTGGCTTCTCACGAGAGCCACGGGAGGGCTCGTCTGTAAGAGAGTCACAGAAGCGTGCAGTAAATAATTATGAATAAATAAGGACAGCGTCCTGCCTGTAAATCTGTATCTAGTTCATGAATCCAAACTTTCACCATTTTCTAGGTACATGGTGAAGGGGTGGGTGTATATCCATATACCTATGTTTTGCTAAGGGCTCTACTCCATATCTAAGAGGAAAAGGGGTGCTATTAATATATAGGCCGGGACTATAGGCATAAACGAGGGCTGTGTGAGGCTAATCAGATCACTCGGTCAACTGGGAATAACACACACAACCAAACAGTTTGCCTTAGGAGCTAGTACGCCCTGGTGTCCGTGTCTCTCAGCAGACTTTGTTGGGTTGTGGGCAGAGAGCAGGAGTCCCTCTTGTTGTAACAGGCTCATGCCCTGGCCAAACAACTGAAGCGCAGGGCAGCATTTCAGTTACAAATCAAGCTCTCTAGGTCTTGTTAAGGTCCCTTCCAACTCTGCTGGGTTGGCCAGTGGGGGAGTCTCCAATTCTGTGCACTCTATAAAAGGCAGGACATTTTTATGGCCCTGGGGGACAATAAATGTTAAAACACCAAAGGTGGCAATATAACAAGTATGCAAAACATCCCGAATGGTCTTAAATCTCCGAGCAACATGGCTTGTGTTTGATTGTCTTCGAGTCCTGACAAGTATAATGAATCGTCCAATATGCTCTCCACCAGGGCATCAGGGAGGAAGCGTTGGGCATGTCAAGTATGAAATATTCCTCTTTTTAAAATTCATTTGTTTCCCCGTGAAACCTGAGCTGCCTCGCACACTCCAAGTGAGTGCCTGCACCCCTTGTGAGGAGAGCAACCTGGGACGTTGCTGTGAGCCTTTGTAAAAGAAAGACCTCTGGGATTCAGTCCCCAGGGCCATGAGCTGTAGAAGGTGTCACCGGGCAGAATATTTGTCCCTTCTGCGAATTGCTGGTCAGACTGAGAGCTGACATCCTGTTGACTTCTCACATGGCTTTCCTTGACCAGGGGAGCTACAGAAATAATAACAACAACAATAATAGCAGTTAGGTCTACCATTTTATTGTGCAGGTGTTTGTGACAGTTAGGTCCTCAGGGCAGCAGACACTGGGACGAGTTGGGGACATAAGTAGCATATTAGGGGCCATGTCTGTAAAAGTTAAAAAGAAGGAGCGGGGGGAAGTGGGCAGGGAAAGACTTTAGACCGGGATATGGATCTTCTGGCACCTGGGAAAGGAAATCAGGGAGGAAGCAGGATTGGTGGGGAGTTGACCCCAAAAGCAATGCAGAACTGACAACAGACCGGCCAAGCCAATGGGGAGCTCTGCAGCAAAGATGGCCCGTGACAGGACCCCCACACTGGACAGAAATGGCCCAGACTCCAATAGCCCCAAGTGCCCAGTCGTTGGCTGGGGCTGCCCAAGAAGGACAGGGTCTCAGGTCAGAGGCTGAGGCAGATCCTGGAGGGGCTGCAGCTGGAGGCCTCAGACCTCCACGGCCACCACGGTATTATTCTACCTGTTTTAGCACGGACTGCATAACGGAGACCCAGAGAGGTAGTTGCCCAAGTGTACACAGTGAGTAAGCTGTGGAGAAGAACTTGATTTTGTACAGACCTGGTTTCAAAGGTCTGCCCCCTTAGAGCCATCCAGAAGTACAGTGAGAAGGAGGCAGAATCTCGCGGGATCCCAGAAGAACGGGCGGCACTTGGGGCTCTGGGGATAAACACCCCAGGGGGAGGGGGCCGTCCAGGCTCCCACACAATCATCACGCGTGGGAGAGCAGGGAGGGACGGCTTTCCGGGCGCACCTCTGCCTGGTGTTGGAGTCTAACCTGTAGCCACCATTCAAACGCGATGCGTGTTGGTGCCTCATTACCAGGGGTTTCTGACCTACTGACTCAGCGACTTCATCCCAACGTGAAGTGCAGAGTGTGGGGGCAGTGAGAGCAATTCTCACTCTCTGCCACCCTCCGGAGTGCAAGACATGACCTCTCCCAGCCTCCCTGGCCCATCGTATCCACTCGTTTATGGACCACACTTCCCAGAGGGCCCTTCCTCTCCTGTTCCAGGAACTAGACCGGGGGCCGCAGACACCTCCCCAGACAGAGGTGCGCACAGAAAAGCTACGAATGGAGGGCCCAAGACCGGCTTCCTCCTAGCTCCGTGTTTCTGAGCATGACACCTAGGCTGTGCCTGTCCTCACCTTGAACTTCTGGACACCCCAGTGCCCGACGGGCTCCAGCCCTTGCTGTTGGGCTCCAAGTCAACCCCTGGCCTAGCATCTGTGTTCCGTTCTCTCCTCCAGCCTCCTCGACCGGCCTGGATAGCTGAGAGCCTCATAGCATGGACACCGTGAAACCCTCCTGGATGAGGCCCAGAACTGAAGGTTCTGCTGAAATGCAGCCCCGAAGATCTCCACCACCCAAGTGCAGCTCACATCTTATATGCTGAGATGGAGAACACTTCGAGGCACGAGAGTGCGTCTGGCTGAGCTGAAATGAATTGGGTTCGGCATCTTACGGGCTCTGGAGTATGCGGTAGTCAGAACAGGAGTGTCTGTCCTTGAGCTGCTGTCAGAGAACCTACATTCACACCCAAGAGGATGGGATCTAACCGCTGACCAAGGTCTTCCCTGGGGAAGCAGATGGATGGAAAGAGTGTCAGCCTGGCATCAGGAGGACTTGGATTTCCATCCGCTTCCTCGGGAGCCTTGGGCAGACCACTTAGTCTCTGTGAGCCTCAGTTATCCCTTCTGCATAATATGACTAATCGTGTTTTTTTTTTTTTTAATGTTTATTTATTTTTGAGAGAAAGAGAGCGTGAGCAGGAGAGGGGCAGAGAGAGAGGGAGACACAGAATCTGAAACGGGCTCCAGGCTCTGAGCGGTCAGCACAGGGCTCAAACTCACAAGCCATGAGTTCATGACCTGAGCCGAAGTCGGACGCTTCACTGACTGAGCCACCCTGGTGCCCCCAACTCATCATGTTTTGAAGGTTAAAAAGCTAATGTACAGAAAGCTCGTAGCTGCTTTGAGTCACCAGATGATTCTAAGGTTTAGTGAGAAATAAATACAAAATGTCTATGTCGACTACACTTTAACAACCACCACCAGCACAACAACAACAAAGATCATCATCAACAATAAAAAGTCTAATAAAGGGGCAACTGGGCGGCTCAGTCGGTTAAGCGTCCGACTTTGGCTCAGGTCCTGATCTCACGGTTCATGAGTCAGAGCCCCATGTCAGGCTCTGTGCTGACAGCTCAGAGCCTGGAGCCTGCTTCCCATTCTGTGTCTCCCTCTCTCTCTGCCCCTCCCCTGCTTGTGCTCTCGCTCTCTCTCTCTCTCTCAAAAATAAACATTAAAAAAAAAGTCTAATAAAATACCTAGAGGATGGTAGGTACAAAATAAATTATGCTTGTTGAATGTATGATTATCTACTATTTGCCAATAGTAACTCTTCATAAATAATCCCACAATGATTTCTATTTTATGGAACATTTACAAACCTGTTATCCTATTTGACCTTTCAACCTGGTCAACAAGACCCTTTGTATCTCCATTTTACAGAGCTGTAAACGGAGATTTAAATGGCTGGCCTCCAGGTGCCTTGCTTAGGGTCACCCTGCCCCACAGCCAAGAAACGGACTCTTTTTCCAGACCTTTCATCCCGCAAACCTGGCCTGTTTCCCTGCTTCTCCTGGCCCCCATCTCCCCATCGCACAGTTCTGTGAATTCCAGGAGACCAGAAATCCCATTTCCTATTGTGTTTGGAAACTAGGAGAACAGGCAGTTAAAGGGACAGGACTCCGGTCATCCCCAGGCCAGAATAAGAGGAAGAACTGGTTTCTGTCATCGAGCCAGGCTTCCAGACGATGCTCTGAGGGGAGCTTGGCAGTATCTCAGGCAGCTGGGTTGAATCTCACACACGCCCTGAGAGGCAAGCTCAGGAATAAACTCATTTTACAGATAAGGACAATTCAATGCCAAGAAGGAAAAGAAATGCACCATGGTGACGTGCAAAGAGCCTGGACAGGGGATCAGGAGCCCTGAGGTTAAAGTCCCAGCGCAGGCATGGACACATCATGAGGCCATGCCTAAGTCCTAGCTCTCTTCCACCTCAGTTTCTTCCTTCGTGATTTTCCTACGATTTACTCAGAAACCAACCTCTGGGCGAGCCCCTCGCAATATCCACGAGCTTGGCCGCTTACAGAGCTCTGGTCCCCGGTGGCTCTCGCGTTCTAGGGTTACTAGTGACTTTCTTAGGACCTGGAAGAGGCAGAGCCCATGTGAATATGTGGGTCCCCTACGGGGACTTCCTGCCACTCAAATACACTATTCCAATCCAGGGGTAACAGCCGGTCTTCTGCTCCTTTCCCAGTGCGGAATGGAAGCCTGATCACAGTTCACACCTGTAATTTGAAGGTGAAGCTATAAATGGAATCCAGACAGGAGTGGGTAGCGTGGGGATGAGGGGCCGCCAGGCCCCAAAGCGTGGCACTCCCATGACAAGGAGGCTGGGAGCTGGGAGGCTTGCACTCCAGCAGGCTCACATCCTGGGGGACGCAGGTGGCTTCCTTGAGGGGCTGCTGGAGGAAGCTGAGGTTCAGCTGTGCAGCGGGGAACCCCCCTCCACCTGCCCCCAGCCCCCGTACACCCTCAGTCCCCATCCTGCCATCCCAGCCTTGGGGCCTCCCAGGAAGTGCCCACGGAGGCATGCTCAAGGCAGCTTGCTACAAGGTCTTGTCAGAGAAGCAGGATAGTTTGGACCCTCCCCGCTTAAAGGTTACTTCCTTCACTCTAACGGTCTTGATGGCTTAGTGATTCTTAATAAAAGCAAATGTGCGTCAGGATTTCTGCACGGTTTCTTCAGAAACCAACCACTCGGGGTGAGCCCAAGGGCTGACCCTCATAATCCCACACACCTATATAATTTTCAAAGCTCTGGTTATTGATATTTCCGTTTGTAAAAGAGTAAGCTAGGGTCTGCTGGTTCCAGAATTCATACTCATGACCCAGAGTCCAGTAAAGAGATAGAAACACCTGATATGAACAAGGACAGATTAATTAATAATTAATTAATAATTAAAAAATGATTAACTAGTAACGGTGATATCAGGAAGGGTGGGCGTGTTTCATGGTCTGAGTTACGTCTACCATACAACGCCACAGAGGCAAACATCAACAAGCCACGCAAGCTTACGTGTGTCTCAAATGCTAGGTACCGTGACGAGGTGTTGGAAAATCAACAACGAACAACATAGGCATAGCTCCTGTCTTCATAGAGTTCAGGTTATAGTAAAAATACCTCATAGCTTATGGGGAAGCATTGAGAAACTCCAGCTTAGACACTGAAACTAAGTGGGACCCATTAGAATCACCCGGAATGCCTACAAAAAAAGGGATTGGCATATCTCAATCCCACCCCAAACCCAATGAATCAGAATCTTGACAGGTGCTCGGGGAACACTCAGTACAAACCCCTTAATCTTACTGAGTTGATTAGGGGAAGGGGGTACCGAGGAAGGCCTTCCAAAAGACCAATAATGGAAGAGCTCACCATCATTGCGTGCCAGCTAGGTACAAGGCACGATGCTAAGCATTCTATATGCATTATCCCATTTTATACTCCAGCAACCTCTTACTATTACATTTGTTAATCACGTCGACCTTTTGAGTTATTATTTTCATTTCTATCTGTCAATGATTGAAATGAAGCAAAGAGCAGTTAAGTAGTCTGTCCAAATTCACAGTAAGTAACAGAACTTTTAGCCATTATACTATATAGCTATCCAACCTGGCCCCTGAGAAGTCAGTGGGAATTTTCCCAAAACCCCACTCTCTTCTCTCTGGCCATCTTCCCATTCTGCAGCTCCTCCTCTGTCTGAAAGAATAGCGTGTGCCAAGGCCCAGAGGTAAGAAAGAGCACAGACCATTCAAGGTGGCTGAGGAACAGAGAGTGATCATTGATGAGGCTGGATTATAAATGCTCAAGAAAAAGTAGGGCACAAAAGCTAGACCTAATAGGCTAAGGCTTTGACCTTCAGTCTAGTCCTCTTGATCTGCCTAGAAACACGTTTGTCCATTCCCTATACTGAGTGTCCCCATCCCTGCCTATACCACAGCCATGACATAAAGATGCCTAAGAACCCCAAGTCAGGAAGTTGGCAAAGCCCACCTTCAACACACTTCAACTCCCCTCCAACCCTGGGACACCCAGCTCAGAACCACTGATGCCCGGCCCCTCTTCCTCATCACCACTCTGCCTGGGTCTACCTTCTCGATGACAGCCTGTGGCCCAACCCCAGCTTTCTACCTTTCCCTCCTGTGTCCTTCACCTACTCATTGAGCAATTG
Organism: Panthera onca; assembly: GCF_046562875.1. Classification (NCBI taxonomy): domain Eukaryota; kingdom Metazoa; phylum Chordata; class Mammalia; order Carnivora; family Felidae; genus Panthera; species Panthera onca. Next base: position 176,788,636 of record NC_138346.1, read on the forward strand.
ACGTGATTAATGAATAATATAGTTAATTCACTTCTTAACTGTGACAAATACCATGGTGAAACAGAAAGAGCTTGTGTTTGGGGTCAGGAAAAACGGATTCAGGTCTTGGCTTATCTGTTGACTAGCTCTCTGAACCTTAGATGACCCATCTGAAAAATGGGATAATACCTACCTCCTGTCCCCCCAAGAGTTGCTGAAAAGTGAAAGTGAAAAACCATTTGAACACTCTTTACAAAAATAATTTCAGTAAGCTTGAAGTTGACCACCTAACACCTGTCTGGCCCCTTAAAACCCCCTACTTCAGCTAAATCAGAGTAGTGGTCATGTTTGGGATCTTTTTTAAGTTTATCGAAGCCAGTGGTCATGTGCGTTGGCTTTGGGATCCGAACTTCCTGCACCAGACTCAGACTCTGCCAGTACCTACCTGTGAGGCCTCAGACAATTTGCTTCGCTTTGCCGTATCTCAGTCTCCCCAGCTATAAAACGGAGATAATGAGAACACCTTGCTCATGGGCTTGCTGTGAGAATTAAATGCCCCAACACAGTCAAGTCCTTGGTGTAGTGCCTTATATAGAAGTGGCTGTTTATGTAACTGCTCAAAAAAATGTGTGTGACTTAGAAAAAAATCTCCCCATCAAACTCCTAAGGGGAGCATTATCACCTCCATCTTGCAGATGAATAAACTGAGGCCCAGACTGAAGTGTCAACCAAGCAAGTTCAGCGAGTGAATGCGTTGCTGAGCTTTGAACCCAAGTCTGTGAAATGCGCAAATCTGCGCATACCCCATCTGCCCCATTGTCTCCCACTGGGGAGCGTGGCCAACAGCTTCTCCTATGGGGTCATGAGGGCCTCGGTGAGCTCCACCAGAACATGATCTCTTAGGCTCCAGCCTAAATGCTTTCCTCTAGAGAAAGATTGAGACAGGGACCGGACTCTTGCGAGCAGCAGAGGGGAGTGAGAGCGACAGGAAGATGGGGAAGGCTGTGGGAACCTTAGAGGGTATGACGGGGCAGGCTGATCCAGGAAGGGCAGCAGAGAAAGGGGAAGCTGTACACAGAAGGGGCATCAAAAGCAGCGGAGAAGCATGCTTCTGCCAAAGGCAGCGAGGCCCGGGTTCCCCTTATCATCTCCCACCATGTTAGAGGGGAACCGTCACTTTTTTATAAGGCTTCACCCTGGAGGAAAGAAAGGCTGCATTAGGAGGCTCGTTTCTTCTCTGTCCAGTGTGCAGCCCAGCCCCCACTGGAAAGAATAGAACACACCTCCCATAAATAGCCCTGCCCTTTCCAACAGCCCAAGAGCTGGTACACAGCAGGTGCCTCACATTAATGCTGCAGATTCTGCCTCCCTCTTGGGGGTAACGAGGGTCAGATTTCCCAGAGTGCTTAGAAATCATCAACTGAGGGGCGCCTGGGGTGGCTCAGTCAGTTAGGTGTCCAACTCTTGATTTTGCCTCAAGCCCCACGTCAGTTTCTGTGCTGGCAGCACGGAGCCTGCTTGGAATTCTCTCTCTCCCTCTCTCTCTGCCCCTCCACTGCTCATGCTCGCTCGCTCTCTCTCTCTCTCTCTCTCTGTCTCTCAAAAAAATAAAGAAAGAAACATTAAACAATAGTAAAGAAGAGAAGGTGGGAGCATAAACCAGAGTAATGCTAACATTAAATTGCTAGCCTTTATGTCTTACTTAATCACCACTATCTAAATCATGCATGATTAGGAAGTGAGGCAGGAAGCAGGGGGAGAATCGCAGGGAGAAGAGCAGAGCCCCTAGTCAGGCCCTGGGGGGGCTTGTGGGATGGAGGGGGGCATAGGGTGGCCAGTGAGGGACTACTGCCCCCACGTGTCCCCCAGGGGGATGGACCAGACCCTCCTGGGAACCCTGTCAGCCCCGACATTCTGCGGGTCCCTGACCCCATGTCGGGAGCCGCTGGAGCAAAGGGTCTGGGCTCAGGGATGAGGCTGGGCAGGGGGCTTGGGGTCGGCAGCATCTCTGAGCTAAGCCCTGGGTGGGGACGATTGGTGGGGAAGAGGGGGCTGGGAGCCACAGGGGACACGCCCGGGGTGGGGGTGTCCGGCCGGGGTCCTGGGCCAAGGCAGCAGGGACGAAGCCAGAGGGACAGGACGCCACCCTGGGCTGGGAGGCAGAGCCTGGGTCGGTTCTGATTCTGCAGCTCACCGGCTGTGTGACCTTGGGGAAGTCACAGGGCCTCTCTGGTCTCTTTCAGCTGCCTCATCTGCACAGTGGAGATGATTATTCCTGCTCTGGATGAGGGGCTGCTGGGAGGACTGAAGGGGGTCCAGGAGGGAAAAAAATAAATAAATAAATAAATCATGCATGATTAGCAACAATAATCCTGCAGGTATAAAGGACAACACCATTTTTCAAATATGGATACTGACGATCAAAGAAGCAACAGCCAAGGATGACTTCAAAATCTGTCCCCCACACAGGACACCCTTGAAAGGGAAGAGAAGTGCTAAGGATCATTACGCAGCATAAGAGGTCTGAGCGGGGACCGTCCTAGGCAAACCAGGATGAATGATCAGACGTCATGTCTAAAGCTGATGCAGCCAGAGTCCAAACCCAGGGCTAGACTCCACAGACTCCCCGATCTGCCACGGGGAATCCACCTCATTTTTTTTGCTAGCCTGAAGAAATTAGGAGGCCTGGGGACACGTGGTTCTGGACGCCGCCCGCCACAGTTGCCCCTGGAGGCCTGGGAGCCGGGAGGGAGGGATGTGGTTCTTGTACATCTGCTCCTTGTTAAGAGCTGGGCAACCTGACCTTCTTGGGCTTTATCTGTAGTCCCAAGCATAGATGGCATGTCAGTTTTGCTGGGAAATGCTGCAAAGGTCACAACCGAAAGGAGTGTGGAAGGCTGTCCCTGGGCCCTTCCAGAACAGTCCTCTGGCAGCCGGCAGCCGCTCGGGGCTCTGATGTGCCGCAGCCACACTCAGAGGCCTTGGGGGCTCTGCTGCACAGGTCGCTGCCACCACCCCAAGTGCTCACAAGCGCCCTGCGGTTTGCAAAAGGCTTTGACATCCGGTGCTCAGCCTCTGTTCCCTGTAGGCCCACACCTGCCCCCCTTGGGAGGCGCTGCAGTTTCCCCTGCGTGGCCTAGAGAGGGTCCCAGACACAGAGGAGCAAAGCAACTTCTGCAAACGTCGCCAGCCGGCCGGGGCCTGGCTGGTCCTGCTGGTGTTTCTTTTGTAATCGTCCACCCTACCGTTTATTGATTTGGAAATAGAAAAACTCGGCAATTTGCTTGGAAGATAGTAAATCTGAATCGACGTGATCTTTCCTTCCATTTTTAAGGGGAGAAAAAAGGAGACTCTGGTCTTCCATGGCTAATTTAAATCTGCTATTATATTATCTCTAGTTTATTGAAGTGCAAAAATGGAAAAAGTATCCAGTCCAGATTCCTCTGACTGCCGGGTCCCCAGGGGGCATGGGGGGAATGGCAGTGGCGTTGTTGCAGCCACCATGGTCAGGCTCTGGCTGGGCACAGGACATTTGTCATTTAACCCCCTCCTTCCAGGTGAGAACGCGCAAGTGAACAGTGGTCAACGACATCCTTGAGGCTGCACATCCGGTGAGGGGTGTAGCCAAGATCCCAGGCCCTCAGATCCCAAAGCCAGGGTGCAGGGAGGGCCATGGTACACAGATCCAGTTCAAGCCCATGTCTTGAGTCTTGTTAACATTCCTTCCAGGCCAACTCCTGCACAGGGAGAACTAGAGACTTCTGCATGTCTTTGCTTTCTCCTAATCCCTCAAACCTGCAGCCTCTCCTCTCTGTCTTCCTCCGGCTCAGCCGATGGCCTTGCTCACCCATGCCTCTGTACCTTGTCACCCCGCATGTCACCGCAGATATGTGTCCTGTGCTATGGAGGCCAGCCTTCCGCAGGGGACCTAGACCCACACGCTCCCACCCCCCCCCAAGGACCTTGAGGGACTAATTGTCTCCTCTCCCTCCTGCACTATCAAATTTCTTTTGTCTTTTCCAACAGTGTGTGAACCTCCTGTCTCTGACCCTTCGCAAAGCCCTAACTTGACCCATCATGCTCCTCCAGCCACGGCCCCATTCCTCCGCTCCCTTTATGGAAAACTCGTCAAGAGAGTTTCTGTATCCTCCCCATCTCCACTTCCTCCCTCCAGTTTCACCTGAACCCTCTCCAGTCATGTTTCTATCCCGCGTCCCCACGGGAATAACTTTGTCAAGATCACCAGTGCCCTGCATGCTGCTAAATCCCATTATCAGTCACTTTGACCTAACAGCAGTGTTTGCCTGTCGATTACACCTTCCTCTTTGATGTTCATTCTTTTTTATTTAAATGTTTTTCTTTTCTTTTTTTTTTTTCTTTTTGAGAGAGAGAGAGATTGACAAGCAGGGGAGGGGCAGAGAGAGAGGGAGACACAGAATGGGAAGCAGGCTCCAGGCTCTGTGCTGTCAGCCCAGAGCCCAACGCGGGGCTCAAACCCACGAACTGTGAGCTCATGATCTGAGGCAAAGTCAGACGCTTAACCCACTGAGCCACCCAGACCCCCCTACAGAGCTCCATTCTCAGTGCTCTTCCCATCTCTTCTCTTGACTGAGAGAGATACCTGTTGACGTCACCCAGTTTTATGACTTGATGGACCAACCACATGCTGACAACTCCTAAGTATGTGTCCTTAGCCCAGACTTCTCTCCTAATCCCTGCCCCACATATCTGTCTACTCCACATTCTCTGAGATGTCTAATAGCTATTTCAACCTCAGCGTCTCCACACATGAGCTCCTGATCATCTTCCCAAACCCTGTTTCTTCTCCGCTTTTCTTCATCCCGGTTAGAACAACTCAGCCCTTCCAGCCAGACGGGCCAGTAGCTCATAGTCACCCTGATGTCTCTCATTCTCTCATGTTCCACATTCAATCTATCAGGAAACCTTGTCGGGTTTACCTTCAAAGCAGAGGCAGCGCCTGGTCACTCGTCACTTCTTCCACTGCCACCTGGCCTGAGGCATCAGCATTTCCAGCTTGGATGCATGTGACAATCTTCTAATTGGCCACCCTGTTGCCAACCCTGACCCTACAGTCCAACCACAACTGAGCTACTAGAATGGCCCATGTAATAAATGAGATGGATGAAGCTATTTCTCTCTCCAGAGGATCCCATGGGCTCCTCGTTCTGCTCCAACAGTGGACGACAGTCCCTCTGGTCCAGGTGCCTGTCACCACTCTGATCTCACCACCTGCTGCTCTCCCGGCTCCCTCCACCCCAGCCACAATGGGCTCCTGGACATATTTGTCTCTCTGCCGGGAAGTTTTTCCGAGACACGTCTGTGGCTTCCTCCTTCAAGACTCTGGCCAGAAGTTAACTTCTCTTTCCAGTGTTAATGGCCCCACCCCCAGAATTCTCAGTCCCGCTGACTTGCTCTGTTTTTCTCACAGCACATATCATTCTCGAACATACTCAACACCTTTGTGTTTACGTGTATGGTCTGCTATCTTCTCCCCATGACGGCGTAAGTTCCAGGAGGGCAGACTGCTTCGCTGACATAGCCCTAAATATTTAGAACGGTGCCTGGTACACCAGTGCTTAAGAAACGTTTGCTGAATAAATGAGCTAGTGAATGAATGAGAGAGGAACATCCCTGCGCTGAAGGATTTTTCCGGCCTTCCTTCTAAGAGGCTCTGGGTCAAGTACCACCCCTGCCAGTGGATGACCCTGAATCATTTACCTCGCGGCATTTGTGTCTTCAAACCCCTGCTCAGCAAAGTCCCTGCCACCCACCGGCAGGGACTTGTCATTTCTTGGACTTGAAAGATCATCAATAATTCCGGTAACTTCTATTTCATGAGCAATCACGACGTCTCACGCTAAGTGTTTTGAGCATCTCACCTCTCTTCTTCGTGGAGCCCCTAAAACGGAGTTTCCTCATCTGCAAATGGGGAAAATGAAAGGTTGCAGAGCTTCCTCCATTCACCGATTAGAGGTTGACACAGCTGGGACCTGAAGCCAGCTTCGTGGCCCCCGAAGCCTGTGTCCTTTTCACACCCGCCCTGCTGAGGACGAGGGAGCGGTGCCTCAACAGCTTCCCACTTCCCGTCCTGCTTCTCTCCCTTTCTCCTTCTGGATCCTGCACCTGGAGCTATCCCCTGTGTGATCCAAACCCTGGCTTCACCACTTCCTCGCTGTGTAACCCTGGGCAAATGACCTGTTTCCCACTTCCCATTTCCTTCTTCGGTAAAATGCCCGTGATATTTTTTTTTTTAATTTTTAATGTTTATTTATTTTTGACAGAGAGAGAGGCAGAGAATGAACAGGGGAGGGGCAGAGAGAGAGGGAGACACAGAATCCAAAACAGGCTCCAGGCTCTGAGTGGTCAGCACAGAGCCCGATGTGGGGCTCGAACCCACGGACCGTGAGATCATGACCTGAGCTGAAGTCAGACACTCAACCAACCGAGCCACCCAGGCACCCCAAGAATATAATTTTTAAATAATTTATAAATTTATAATATAGAGAGAGAGGAAGGGGAGGGAGAGAGAGACAGAGAGAGAGAGATTTTAAGGAATTGGCTCACCAAAGTGTGGTGGCCTGCAAGTCCAAAATCTTCAGGGTAGGCCAGCGGGCAGGACCCAGAGAAGAGATGCCATCACAGCTTAAATATAAAGACAGTCCAGAGGCAAAATCCCCTCTTCTTCAAGGGAAGCCAGCCTGTTTTTTCTTAAGGCCTTCAACTGATTGGGCAAGCCCCATCCGCATAGAGGACAATCTGCTTTACTCAAAGTCTGCTGATTTAAATGTTAATCTCATCCCCAAACTACCTTCACAGCAACATCCGGACTTGCATTTGACCAGATGTCTGGGTACAGCCCAGCCCAGCTGATGCATGCACATAACCATTCTAGGAAGTAATACCAATACCTCCCACAGAGGCTGTGGCAATGGAGGAGATCGGGCATAGGAATGCCTCGTTAGCTGCAAAAATCACCTAAATATGGGGGACTGCTATTCCTGAAAAATGCCAGAAGTTACGTTTTTATTGTTCTTATGATGACACCAAAGTAGGAGAAGGCAAAGAGGCCCAGCCCCCGCCAGACCTCCTATCAATCACACACCCAGCATATTTGGGTCTTGCATATTTGCTTTCTTGATAGGCAGACATCTTGCATATTTGCTTTCTTGATAGGCAGAATTCTCTAGACTCCTGTTAAACGTACTTCGCCATGCCAAGCAGTATGGTAATAAGGAAGGAGGTTTTAGTTTTGAGCTGAGCCTTAAGACTTAAAATATTCCAGGAGGCTGAATCTTTATGAAATAATATCGCAGGCAGACATCCAGTCACAAAACAGAATGACAGACGGTCCTCACAATAGGTATGTTTTCTGAGCTTCAATCTTCCTTCCTGTACAACCGGAACTAACCCCTGCCCGAGCTCACCCCACAGTCACAGAGACTCAGTGGGACCATGGAGCTGACTGTGCTCTAAATTGCAACATTTTCAAATGTCATGGATTTTTCTAACCATGAAAGAACACGGACACTAATAATAACAGCGAACCATGTCTTTGTCATTATCCCACGGGAAGTCCAGCGGCAGGTGACACAGAGAAAGGATTAAGAGATGAAACCATGGGCTTCATATGAAAAGCGGAGGTTGCCTGACATGCATGCTTGCACCCTCCCTCTCACCCTCGTGGCAGACGCATCTGATTGTTCACAGAGCTCTCTTGGGGTCACAAAGACCAATGTGGTGTCAAGGTAGGGGAGATGGGGGAGGAGAAGCTGTTACTAGTCTAGGGAATGAGCTCGGAGAGGAAACCGTGGTCAAGATTCGTATGTTTCAAGAAAGAGTCATTTACACTTCCTGGTCCCGGGACAGAACGATTTCCCACATTCGGATCTAAGCCTGGGAGTGGAAGCTAGGGAGCCCCAGATAATGCCTTTTGAAATCCTTCCTGGACCAAGGACAGACACCAGTCATTCAATCAATCTCTAGACAAGAAATTTGTAGTGACACAGGGGCAGGGTGATAGGTTACCCCACCACCACCATTGCTAACAATGGCGACCACCACTACCGTATTGGTTATCTATTGCCGTGTAACAAGTTGCTCCAAGATTTCAGAGCTCAAAACAATAAATGTTTATCATCCCATGCAGTTTCTGGAAGTCAGTAATCCAGGAGCAACTTAGCTGGGTCGTCCTGGCAGAACTCTTAAAATGCTTCAGTCAAGGTGTCGACTGGGGCTCTAATCATATGAAGGTGTCACTGAGCCTGGAGAATCTACTTCCAAGGTAGCTCACTCGCGTAGCTGTTGTTGGCAGGGGCCTCAGTTTCTCACCAAACAGACCTTCTCATAGGATGACTTGAATACCCTCACAACATGGTGGCTGGCTTCCTCCAGCACAAGCAACCCAACAGCAAGAACAAGGAAGAATCTGTGGTCCCTTTCATGACCCAATTTTGGAAGTCACACAAGGCAGGGGAATCAGGCTGCAACTACTGAAGGGAGGAATGTCAAGGAATTTGTAGATCTATTTTTAAAACCACCAAAAGTATCACCAGGAAGGCCTGGGAAGCATAGTGGGGAGGGCTTGGCATGGGCAGAGAGGGACAATGTTCTTTCAGATGAAATGATCTACCTTAATTTAATCTGCTAAACATTGCAGAATATACTTAGTTTATGACTGCAAGTAGATGGATGTACATTGTAAATGTTCAATCCAGAAAGAAACTTTCAAATCATTGATCCAGCTTCCTCATTTTACAGAAGAGAAAACGAGGCCCGTGGAGGAGCAGTGACTTTCCCAGGAACCACAGGGAGTCAGTGGCCCAGCCCTGCCTCAGGGCCTGATTTCCTAACTCCTAAGCAGAACTTTTCCCAATATTTCTTGCAGGGCTATTTGTAATGGGGGTTTTCGCAAAATCAGGTTGAGATATCCTAAGAAGAAAATGAGCTCCAGAGAGGGTGTTTGGGGGGAAGATAGACACAGAATGAATTTGGGGCAGTCTTGAAACCACTGAGACCCTGAGGCCCTGCTGGCCCCGAGCTGAGCTGCCCTCCTTCCGGGGGGTGACCAAGAGTGAGGACAGCCAGAAGGAGAACATAATAAGAAGGGCGGTCGAGCTGCCCCTTCCTGAGGCCAAGCCAATGAGTGCACCTTGGAGGCCAAGACCGTTGACCAGAAAGCCCCTGCCAGGTGGCCAGTCCTTCCCAGCAACTTGGCCACAAGGGATCTGCTCAAGTCGATAGCCGCAACAAGCGAGAAGCAAACAGACCAAGGTAGCTGAGGTAATATTTTATAGTAAGTTCTCCAGGTTGTTTATATACGTCGTGCATGTTTATGCTTCATAACAGTGTGACACAGCAGCCCTTTAGGGCTTTCACTGTGCAGGTCGTGTAGGAGATGTGTAGCTCCCAGGTCTTATCTAACGTTGCTCAGAGCTCTGGAACGGTGGTAAGAGCGTAGCCGTAACATGGCATGATGGAGGAGGGCCCTGTTCTGGAGCCACATCTTCAGCGGTAACATGGAAATGACCACAGCTGCTGCCTCACGAGATTGTTGGGAGAGAGGAACAAGCCGGTGTGGGGAAAACGGGACGGGGATGGTGCCTTGTGAGAGGCCAGCATGGCGATTAGGGGTCGCCACGTGATTCACACCACACGTTTACATCACACATTACCCCTTAGGCACGAGGGCACCCGCTGTTAGGTTTGCGCGTCTTGCCCAAGATCGCACGGTAATCGGGCCCACTCCCCAAACCTGAGAAGCTGGACCAGAGGATCTCTGAGGCCCCCTCCAAAAACGACGCTGGGTGCTTCTGAAGGTTGGGAAGAAACCGTCAGCAGATAGACAAAGTCAGACATGTTTGGCCTCCATCAAGCTCAGAAAGACCTACCTTGCGTAATACCACCACAACACGGTCCAGTTTAATCCTGGCAGCAATCCTAGGAGACTGGGATTACTGCATCCCCTCGCTGCATCCTAACAGCTTGCTTGCGGTGACACCGATTGAAACGTTGGGTGAGATGAAGGGCCGGATGGAAATCTGTTGGCAGCAAAGCGCTTAATTCCCCAGTATATATTGGGCCTCCATCTTTATTCGTCTCCCCGTCTCAGCTGGGACGGCCTGTGATCTGTATCCTGTGTTCCAAGCACAGGGCGTGGGGATAGAGGCATTTAAGAGCCAGAACGGAAACATTATCTATTTTTTCATGCACTTCCTGTAGGGCTGCCCACCTGTCCCTGAGTCTGCCGTGCCCTTTCTTGCTTTTGTGCCTTTGCCAGGCTCTTCCTTCCGCCTGTAACGGGCTCTGCCCACGTCTCCATTTGGAGAATGCTTACTCCTCCTTTGAGGTCCTGCTCACATCGCCTCCTCTGTGAAGCCTTCTGCAATTTCTCCAGGCAGAGTTGCTCTGTCCTTTATGACCTCTCGGACGCGGCACCTTCCAAAGCTGTAGGATTTATCAGTATGTGCACGGCTGCCCACAGTCACGCGTGTCCTTACTCCCCATAACCTTTCTTTTTTTTTTTTTTTTTTAATTTTTTTTTCAACGTTTTTTATTTATTTTTGGGACAGAGAGAGACAGAGCATGAATGGGGGAGGGGCAGAGAGAGAGGGAGACACAGAATCGGAAACAGGCTCCAGGCCCTGAGCTGTCAGCACAGAGCCCGACACGGGGCTCGAACTCACGGACCGCAAGATCGTGACCTGGCTGAAGTCAGACGCTTAACCGGCTGCGCCACCCAGGCGCCCCTCCCCATAACCTTTCAATAATGTGTGGCCGGAGGGCAGGAACTGAGTTTTATTCAACTTCAAATTTGCTATGCCAACGATAGTGTTGGCTCCTGGTACAGGCTTGATGAGCGTGAACCGACCACTTACATAAATGAAAGACCCTTTTCTTCAAAGAGTTTCTGTGATTCACTGTGACATTTTCCTCCAAAACTTGTGGGTTTTCAGGCCAGAGCGCGACTTTCCCACCACTTCCGTTGCAAACAGCTCTATGAGAGTTTGGCTTCCTGGAATTTTTCCTATATTTTCCTTATAATCGGATCCCAATTATTTCTTATTTGTTTGACACCTCATATTCCCTCCCTTCTTTTTCGCAGTCTGTTTCCACTTCATCCCTGCCTGTCAGACAGCTCTGAGCTGGACTGACACCCTCTCATCAGACAGGCGACAAGTTCTGGTTTGGGGCAGTCTCTTGAAATTGCAGTATGGGCCCAATCTGGGGCTTTGGACTCAACTACTTATGTCCAGAATGAACTCATCACCTCACTTGGCTAAACTTTGGTTTCCTCATCTGTGAAATGGGATCACCCATCCTTTCCTCTGTAGGGTGTCTGAGTATTCAACAAGTACTAGCAGATGGGTGAAATACTAGCACATATCGGGCCCTCCATAAATGTTCTGGGACCTTCCCCTTTCCCTGGGCAGACAAGATCTGCTTTTTACCGTAACGCAATGCATTACCCACAGAGCGGGGATAAGAAGATGCGCTTCGTGCGGTTATGAGAAGTAAGATATCTAGAAGCTATTCAATTATTGCTAGACGCTTCCCCATCTACCACTCTCAACACCACGTAGTTAAGCAGAAGCCTGAAAAGGAGATGAGATTTCCCTGCGGCTCAAAGCACATTGCATGGCGCCTCCTTGTTACACGTAAGCACATTGGACACGTAAGCACAGGAGGCGTGTTGAGCTCTGCCTGGGGAGGTGGCCAGGGCGGGCTTCACCGGGCTGAGACTGCCGGGCGGGCGAGGGGATGTATAGGGCATGCCCCCCTCCTCAGACCTCCAGACTGAGAGAGGAGGCAGGGATAAGAGCAGGGTCTCAGGACTCAGCCTGCCTGGAGGAAGTAGATGCAGGACGAAAAGAGGGCTTTGAGTCGAGCGATGTTAAGTCTTGCCAGTGCCGTCAACTAGCCGGTCAACTTGGGGCAAACTTCCGAGCCCCCGTTCCTCGTCTGCAAAATGAGTTGGACAATCCCAGCTCATACAGTTATCAGAGTCTGGCATAAAGATCACACGAGGTAACCTATGTGGACACCCGGTTTAGACGACGACACGGCATACCATTGGGAAGGGATCTTCTCATGCTCTTTTGGCTTGTTTTTAATCTCCTAGCCTCTGAGTCCCCTGCCAGCCCACTTTGCCAAGAATCCCTTCAGACACCATCTCAAACGCTTTGCTCAAACCCCCAAATCGAGGGGGTTTGGGTAAGAAGACTGAGGGGACTCTGAGCCTTGGCCAAGTCTGCTGTTCCCTACGCCAAGGATGAACGTGTGAGCACAGAAGGAAGAGAACTAGCAGAAGGATTAGTCGGTCCCACAATTAGCCTTTTCTTTACACCTTTGCCATAAAAACCAGCCATTTGTGCTTTTTTAATTGGATGCGGGCTTTTGACAGGTGGGGTCAGGAGTAAATGAAATTGTATTTGAATAACCACATGTGTTGCATACAGAACCTTGGACCCACGCCCAGGCAACTCTTTCATGTGCTGCCATCCAAGAGGAGGTCTCGTTTGAAAACTAGCAACTGATATCGCTTCCCTTCCAACTGTAAACAGAACCCCACTCGAGGAATTTACTATTGTGCCTCTCCGGTGGGCATTAGCCAGTAGTGAATAATTCATCGTGACTGATGGTCACGGCACTAGAAACGAGTTTTCTTCTGCAAACCTTGTAATGAGAGCAGGCACTCAGTGAGCGAAATCCCTAACTGGGTGCTGTATGCCGAACGAACTCTTCTCTGATTCTTAAAACAATACCACGAAGGAGGTGTCTTTATCCCCGTCGTACAGATGAGAATGGTTGGCGAGTTTACCATTTCAGTGGGAGTGACTTTGGGCATCCGTGGTGGAGGAACCCAGACTGGGACTAAAGTCTGCAGATGGTAGTTATTTTCTGAGTGGCCACCACGTAAGACAGCACTTTATTCATACCGGAGACAGAATAACGAGCAAACTGCTTTGCGTCATTGCCCCTGTGGAGCTCACAGCCTGGAAGTGAAAACAGGTTCATCAGATCTAGAATCACGCTGAAATATTCCTAGAGGAAGCTTTATATAAACGGAGTCGTAAGGAAGAGTAGAAGTATGCTCAGAGGAGGGGAAGTTGAGAAGAGAGAGATGTGCTCAAGGCAAACAGAGGGAAAGAGGAGGAGAAGAAGCTGGAGACACAGCCCTGGAAGTTGGGGAGCTGGCACTGAGGGGTCTCTGAAGAACTTCTAGAGGGATGAACATGCTCAGATCTACGTCCCCTGCCTTGCTACCCCACCCCCATCCATCATCTTGGCTTCAGACTGAACAGACCTGGGGAAGTCATTGCAAGGTGGTCAGTGGTCCAGGAGAGGGATGCTGGCGGCAGGGATGGAGTGGAGATGGAGAGGAGAGGATGGACCGTGGGGTCTAAGGAGGGAGCTGGGCTCTGAAGCCCCTGAAAAGCCGCGGCCCGCTGCACCCTGCGCACCAGTTCCGGGACGACATGAAGGTGAAAAGGGAAGACGAGGAAAAGGGAACGGAGGGACGAACAGTCAGGGGTGTTGGCGCGAATTCAGTTGTCTGCCAGTGTGTTCTTTTTTGCTTTCCTTGTCCCCTCTTTTCCTTGCCCAATCTTACGCATGAAGAAATAAACTAAAGTATTCTCTTTTAAAAGTTTATATGGGATCGTAACCCTGTTTTATATATGGGAAAAGGCTGGCTCCCGGTGGGTTTTCTGTATTTTCATATTGCCATAATTCAAACAACGTGACGAATCCGCTCGCTGTAATTTCTGAAGCTGGGCTCAGAGAAGCTAGATTTTATGGGGACTTGACTGACCTGTGCCTGGGGGTTGGGTGGCAGTCCTGAGGCAGAAAGGGTATTTTCCAGCCGGATACAGAGGGAGGCAGCATTTACGCAGTGTTCCCCACGTGCCTGGTCATTTACCTCTGAGGAAAGCGATATGAACGCTGTTGCATGTCTCAGGGGAAGCTGAGATTTAAGTGACTTGCCCCTGGACACCCAGCTGTTAAGGAGTGGGGTCTGGCTAACTGCAAAGTCGGGGTTCTTTCCCTGACAGCTGACGCCTCCCAGGAACAAATGACACATCCAGAGGGCCTGGCTGTGAGGAAGGAGGAGGTTTGAGGGATATTTTCCCTGTCTCTCCAGCCTTTCCAGCCTTGTTGAACACTCGACACCCTGATCATCCCTTCCCAGGTACAAAAGGGGGCTGCTCTCTTTGGAATCAATTTTACCTTCTGACCCAACAGCCTTCCCATGTTGGCAACTGGCTTTTGTCCTAACTCAAGATCCAGAGCTCGTCCCCGACACCTCACTTGCGGGAGCATTCAGTCAGCAGATTCACAGAAGAATTATACGTTCCCTCTAAGAGTCTCTCCCAAATCTGAGTGGATAAAAGGGAATATTCAAACCTTAGGCTCTCAAAGCCGCTAGGGCGTTGCGTTTCCCCTTCAGGAATAGGTCAGCACCACTGTCCCATTTGGCACATGTGGAAACTGAGGCTTGGAAAATTTGAGTGAATTGCCCCAGGCATTTGTTAACCCGAAGTCAGCTTTGAACCGAGGTTTCAGATATGAAAGTACACAGCGTGGTCTTCAGCAACAGCAGGTGCCCTCCATGTGTTTGCTTCCTTGCCTGCTTCCAGCTCTCTGCTGACCTCTGTCCCTCACAAAGTGGACAGTCTACGGGATTGTCCCAGAGTGAGAGCCGGGGCTCCCCTGTGTATCTGGGACTGCGTCCCTAAGGTGTGCCCCAAGTAGAACTTTTAAGGGATTAACAAACCCACATATGGTTCAGGGTAGACTGGGAGCCTGGACTGAAGAGTCATAAAAGATTTTTAAGAGAACTTTATAGGAGTGAGCCCTCCGGCAGGGCGAGTGGTGGGGAGGAAGGTTGGGGTGGAGGACCGAGCAGATCTGAGAGGTGGGAAGTCAGCTCTGACGGAGGAACTGCTGCTCAGGTATCCTTCCTGGGAGATTAATGAGCCCAGAGCCGGAGCTGGGGCCTGAACACCAGGGCCCTGACTCTACCGTACGGTGCGACGAGGGCTAGGTCCTTCCCCCCGTGAAGCTTACCTAGGCATTAAAGAATCTGCATGGAAGAAAATATTCTACGGTCTTTGGAACATATTCTGTTTCAGAAGTGCGGCGTCCCGTGGCGGTGACGTCACATGTCAGTCTTTGATCTCTGTTAGGTCTTTTAGCGGGCCAGCCTACAAACAGAGAGCAGAGAATATGATGTCAATTCCTCTGTAGCTGCAGCAAAGTGTCAGTTTTCTGTCATTAAACGATTCCACTTATGAAACTGGCATGTCAGTTACAACCAGTGTTTACAAGTCACTGAAATCACAGACTTGCGTAATTTTTTTTTTTTTTCGGCCTAAGAAAGTAATAAGCAGATCTCCAACCCGGGAGTGGAAAACAACGTAGCTATGACTTCAAAATCCCCGAGTATGTCCTCTGACTCGGGGAATGGTTTCTCCATTATCCAGAATTACATTGTATTTATTTGTTTCTTTTAAGTTCCACAAGCAAAAATGAGAACGGGCACAGGGACGGGAAGAAGGAAGAAAGGAGTGGTTCGGACAGCGCGGATCCACGGTGCCATCACCCCCCTTCCCTTCCTCCTGGGCCCTGTGATCAGGGTACAAACACGTACCCTCGTGCCCCAGCTCGACTACCTGTTCCACACTCGCACATATGCTGTTCCCGTTAACAGGAATGTGCTTTCCTCTCTAGTCTGCCTGCAGAGCTCATGATCTCTTTTTCAGTTCTCCAATCACGTCACCTCCTCCACAAAGACTTCCTGACTCTTCTCCCACCTCCACCCGCTCTCAGACCCAGGCACTCTCACCTCTGAGTTTTTATAGCATTGCCTACACCCCAAGGACAGCATTTGTCACATTGTATTTTTATTGTAGTGGCTCTGGTAGTATAAAACTGCTATTTAAGGAATTCTTTTTTTTTTCTTTTTGGCCAGACATAGTATTACAGTCTTTTTATAAGTTCTATCATTTAAATTTCTATCACCCCTATGTTATAAATTAGCTGTTATTTTCACAAGTTTAAAAATGAGGAAACTAAGACCCCACGCGGTTGGGGATCTTCCTACGTATGACTTTGGGCAAAGACTGTGCCTGTATTTTGAAACTGTTTTTGTAATGTTTATTTATTTTTGAGAGAGAGAGAGAGACAGAGCACAAGTGGGGGAAGGGCAGAGACAGCGGGAAACACAGAATCTGAACAGGCTCCAGGCCCTGAGCTGTGAGCACAGAGCCCGACGCGGGGCTCGAACTCACCAGCCGTGAGATCATGACCTGAGCCGAAGTCGGAAGATTAACCGACTGAGCCACCCGGGCGCCCTGTACCGTGCTTATATTTTGGAGCGGGGTCTGATCCCGTTGTACTTCCAGACGATACAACCTAAACGAAGAAGCAAAAATAGGCAATGAATGAAATGAGGACTAAATGTCACCACTGAGTGTAAAGGGCTTAAGTGTGAAACATGGCTCTAAACAAGTGTTTTATTTTGCTGCAGCCATCCCCGAACACCTCCACTCAGGAACCAAAGCAGGCCTCGAGGAATCACGTTATTTGACCATGGGGAAATGAAGTCCCCGCCCCCCACCTCACCAGCGGGCAAGGGCCTGGCCCGGGTCACAGAACTGCCTTTGGCACCTGCCCAGCGGTATTTCCCAACTCCTGGTGGGCAACCCTTCCCAAAGCCCCCCTTCCCAGACCTCTGCATCGCTGACGGGCCTGTTTTCCTTCTTCGCAACAGAAGCCTTTCTGTGCCTGTCCTCAGAGACGGAAGGAGCACCAAACCTCTGTGTTTCTTGGTTGCATTCTCCCAATTAAGCAGAGAAGCCAACCGAAGACTCCTTGAGTCAAGCTAATTGCATCTTAGCAGGCTCTGTGCCTGCCATCGTTAGCCCGGAGTCAGGTTTTATAGGCCACTTAGCCCCACACCCAGGGTTTATGATGGAAACCCTGACAAGGCTGCACTGATAAGGCTGCAGAGGACCCAGGAGACCAGAAAACCTAGTAATTTTCCAGAGTCTAAGCCTGGTCTCCACTCCAAGGGCCCCTTGCCAGCCTGGGCTCTGAAGTGTTAGCCAAGAGGGCCCTGGCAGGGAGCTGTTCGTTTCCACTCCGACGCACTCTGGAAAGTGGGTACGATACCTGGCTGGGATTTTTAATAAGAAGTTCCTTCTCCTTCAGCATCACCTGGTATGCAATTAGTTTTCCCATTCTTTGGACTGCCAATCATTCATTCCTTTGTCCATTCATTCATCGAATTCTGAACTCCTGTGCCAGGCTGGTGCCAGGCATTAAGGAGAAGTACTACTTGGGTGATTAATTTTAAACTCTATTCTGTTAGGGTGCAGTTTGCGCACCACACAATTCCAGTGAGTGCCGTCACATGGGCTGCGACCACATCGAGCACCCTCTTATAGATAATTGGGGAACCGGAAAGAATAAACACAACACGGAATATGAAAATACCATATATTCAGTCTATGACAGAAGGAAGAACATTCAAAATAAACAAGGTAGCCGGGTCATAGAGCAATCCCCCAGCTCTTAGAGCAATTTCCAATTTGCCTTTCTAAAACAGGAAAAAAAAAAAAACAACAGATGTATCATTTCCTTGTTTAAATTTTTTTCTAAACGTTTATTTATTTTTGAGAGAGACAGGGATAGAACGTGAGAGGGTTGGGACAGAGAGAGAGGGAGGCACAGAATCTGAAGCAGGCTCCAGGCTCCGAGCTGTCAGCACAGAGCCTGACGCAGGGCCTGAACTCATGAACCGTGAGATCATGACCTGAGCAGAAGTCAGACACTCAACTGACTGAGCCACCCAGGCGCCCTATCATTCCCTTGTTTAAAACAAAGTTTCTCAACCTCAGCCGGATAACACCGTTGGGGAAAGCTGTTCAGTACAACGTAGGATATTTAGCCACATAACTGGCCTCTGCCCACAAGATGCCGGTAGCAACTCCCTCCAAAAATGTGACAGCCAAAATGTCCCCAGATGCCTCCCAATGTCAGGAATGGGGAGAAGAAGGAAAGGGGGCAAATTGTCCCCAGTTGAGAGCCACTAGTTTAAAATAACTTTTCCCCCCATTCCCTCTCCATTACCTTCCATTGCCCTCTAAAATGAAGGTCAAGGGGCACCTGGGTGGCTCAGTCGGTTAGGCCTCCGACTTTGGCTCAGGTCATGATCTCGCGGTCCGTGAGTTCGAGCCCCGCGTCAGGCTCTGTGCTGACAGCTCAGAGCCTGGAGCCTGCTTCAGATTCTGTGTCTCCCTCTCTCTCTGACCCTCCCCCATTCATGCTGTCTCTCCCTGTCTCAAAAATAAATAAACGTTAAAAAAATAAAATAAAATAAAATAAAATGAAGGTCAAGACACTTGAACTTGATTTTCATTCAAGACCCTCACAATCGGACTCCCGCTCACCTGTCCAGCCCCATCACTCACCACTGTTCCATGCACTCACCCAAGTGCGTCCCCCATGTGAAGACACTATCCCCGTCTCCCATCCTGCCTCATTTATGTTCCTTGTCCTCCAAGGCTAAGCTAGGGTCCCCTAACTTGGGAGGCCTGGGCTGACCCGTCCCTTCCCCTGAGCAGGTGGATTTGCCCCTCTCTGGGATCCTTGGCACCAGAGTACCTCTCTACCACAACACTTAGCGGTGTAAGAATATCAATTCTAATGAAATCATTGATTTATATGTCTCCAGGCCACCTGGGGGCATCTCTATGTATCCCTAGCACCTAGCAAAGTCCTGGCTCAGAGAGATTTATTTAGCAATTGCATTGTACTCAAGTTCAGTGAAGACTTAAAAAGTAAAATAAAGAAAAGCCCACACCCTCTGCCAGCATGCCCTGCAGAATTATTTGGAACTTCCAGCCAGAAAATCAGCACTCTTAGCTTCACTGTAGATGGTCCATTTGATCTTGGACAAGACAATTCTCTGTGGTCTGCGTCAGTTTTCTTATACGTAAAATGGAAGTCTCTCACAGTTATCTTGAGGCACGAGTGATTCACTACATGACAACACTTATAGAAACCCATTAACTGAATACATTTGAAAGGCTGTTATTACTATTGAATCATAAGATCCTCACAGACATAAATGTTGAGCTAAAATAAAAACATTTGTAGGATCCCTTTTGTCTCATGCAGAGGCTTGGCCATATCCTAGATTGAAGGGCATTTTATCTGTTTGGGTTTTTTCCTCCCTCCTGAAAAACAAGACTTCCCATTGAATAATTCCTAATCTACCTAGAATCTTAGTATTTCAACTCGGGAATTTTTATTATTTTTTTAAATTTTTTTAATGTTTATTTATTTGAGAGAGAGAGAGAGACAGAGACAGAGTATGAGTGGGGGAGGGGCAGAGAGCAAGGGAGACAGAATCCGAAGCAGGCTCCAGGCTCTGAGCTGTCTGCACAGAACCCAACACAGGACTCGAACTCAAAAACTGTGTTCATGACCCGAGCCAAAGTCAGACGCTTAACCAACTGAGCCACCCAGTTGCCCCAGGAATTTTTATCTCTTCCTGGGCTGGAATTCAAAGAGTTCCTTTGCTTTCTTCAAAGCAAGCCACACCAATAACTGGACATTTTTTAACAGACACATCGCTTGTAGACTCTTGCATGTTAAAAATTGTATCGAGTGGTAATAATTAAGATAGAAAACTTTGGGAAGGGAGCCGCTTCTAAAATACACTCTTCATCAAAGACAACACAAATGCATGAGGTTTAAGGCAATGAAGTTGAGAGAAATCTCTTCAGAACTTAGCACTGTCATGGGTTGGATTGAGTTGCACAAAAATGCCCTAACCGCCCCCCGTACCTGTGACTGTGACCTTATTTGGAAGCAGGGACTTTGCAAATATCCTCAAGTTCACATGAGGTCAAACTGGAGTGGGGCGGGCCCCAATCTAATCTGACGGGTGTCCTTATAAGAAGAGGACAGGAGACACAGGTGCACAGGGGAGGACGTCGTGTGAAGTCGGAGGCAGAGATTGGGGCGGTGCAGCTACCAGCCCAGGAACGTCAAGGATCACTGACAATCACCAGCATCTGGGAGAGAGGCACAGGACAGACTCACCCTCGGGCCCTCCAGGAGGAGCCAACCTGGCAAAAAAAGCTGGATTTCAGACCTCTAGCCTCCAGAACTCTGAGGGAATAAATTACTGCTGTGTTAAGCTGCCAGTACTTGGTTCGGGCAGTTCTAGGAAAGGAACACAAGGTCCCTCACCAGAATCACAGAACTGCTTCTTTACTGGGCGGTCTTCTTTTACGCCCACTCTGATGCTGCCCTATAGTGACATCGAGATACACAAAGAGAGAATAACGAGGAGGGTGAGCCCCACCCCTCCGAAGCAGAGGTATTGCAAGGATGGAGACCACTTAAGAGCGTTGGACCTTCTGAACAAAACCAGAGCCCTGATGAGAGGCACGGGCCCCCTAGGCTACAGCAGGGCAGGGAGAAGCATCCCTTTTCTGCAATTTCAGGGAGACAGAGGTCAAAATGTACGTCCTGAAGGAGAGTTCTGAAACCTAGTTGGGAGCCCTTGGCCAGGCAGCAGGGCCGGTGAGCGCTAGAAGTAGGTGGGGACAGAGGGTTGAAACCTGCAAACCAGAAGTTGCTTTGGTCACGACAGCGACGACACGCCCCCATCTGGAGTGTATAGACGTGGAAGCATCTACGAGTGCGTAGGAGGAGTCTCCCATTGTACATGCTCCTGACGGGCGCGGGGTCCTGCCTTATGACAACGGAAGACAAGAGACGCTCCTTCAGCGCCTGTCCTGGAAGCCACAGCACCCACCTGTAACCTAAGCGTCCCCGTGAGGCATCAGAGCAAGCAGGGCAAAGCAGCAGGTGTATCCACAGTAGGCACAGACAGATCCAGTTGTGGGAAGTCACAGAGATAGGAAGGGAGGTGGGCACAACTTGGGGTCCCTCTCCCCAGACTCGTGTCTCCATGGGGAGGCATTGCAATTAGATAGCCCTGCCAGCCTCTTTCTCCATTCCTCACTGACTTTTCTCCATGGGATGAGAAAAAGTCACCACCCAGGATGACACATTGGTAAGTCTAGGAACTAAACTGACTCCGTGAGGCTACGTCCTCCTCTTTTTCTAAACCAGTCTGTCCAACGGAGCACAAAGGTTTTGCTCCTCCATGCCATAAGTTCACCGTGGCAAGCTGTGGTCCCGGGACAGGCAACACGGTGACTTCCCTGTGCCAATGATTTGGAAGAGTCAAAACATCAGGGGTGAAATACAAGCAAACCCCCTTGGCCTCAGATCTCAAACCACGTCCCAATCAGCTTTATCAATAATAACTGTGATGTTTTAGTATGTGATTACTGTATCTATCTCTGAATGGGCTTTGAACTCAAAAGGGGAAGAGGAATGTTATTTCCGGGGCCTCGGGAACTCAGAGGGGGAAATTCCAGAGACTCCTAGCAACATCTGTGATTGACATTGAAGGACAATGTTGATCTTGAAGAAAGAGAATTAGGCGGAATCTCCAACGAAAATTGTTGTTCTAGATTTGCTCCTTACTGGAGTAAATCACAAACATGTGACCCTCGGTGTGTGGTGACTGATTTTTTCTCTCTGGGCCAAGCATCAAAAAACACTAGAAGATGTCTGCTTCCACCTGGCAGAAGCAACAGTGTGCTCGAGGAGATATCAAAACTTCTGGTCTGTGCCACAGTTTTAGCCACAGAGACCTTGACCATCTTCCCGTCCAGGTGGCAAAACGTTAGCCCGTTACATTAGTAGCACCATTTCGTTAGGATCAGAATGTGGGAAATAGCAAGCGTTGTAGATGCTTCTGGTAGGATACATGCAAGCCAGGGTTGTGGAAGGTAAATCCCACAAGGATGAGAGATCAGAATACTATATGGCCCTCACAGCAAGGCTCAGTACAAGACTCATGGTAGAAAGCCCTTGACGTCTAACAGCAAATCCAGACTCTATTCAGCAAATAATTAGGCTCATTGTAGAAAACAGTGAGTGGCTTTCGGGCCCTGATGGACTGAAAATGGGGCACAAAATAAGCACGCATCCCTAGCTGAGCATTATGAACAGGATGTTATGTAATCCAGCGAGCCATAAAGTGCCCTGCCCAGCAGATCCTATTATCAGATACAAATGGCGTATAAGAGACCAGGCTCAATAGGTTCTTAAGGCACGAGTAATGGTTGGGACAGGTTCCTAGCATGCCTACACCTGCCATGATCCATCTCGTCCATCCACTCATTCCTACAGCTCCACGGAAGATAACTGTGATTAGTTGACTGACACAGGCACACTGTAATTTTTTATAGTCCCACTCAAGAACTGTAGGGAGGGGAGATCTACCCAGGAAGCAAAAGTTCAAGTAGTAACATTTCTTTGTTTGTTTTGCAAAGGGGGGGGGGGAGGGAGGAGGGGAGGCAGGGAGGCCATGGTTTTATGCCATGGGATTCGTTTGGTTTAGGAAGTACCCTTTTCCAGAAGCTGCTGTGCTCACAGAATGGTATTCTGGTTGGTTGAAGAATCAGTCACCATGCCGGAAGAGTAACACTTTATAAGGTGGGGCACTAGCCTACAGAAAGTGATAAACGCTCTGAACAATGGGACAGTTTACGGTGATGTCACCACCATAGCCAGAATAAAGTGTCCAGAACCAAGGGATTAAAGAAGGGTTTGCACTTCTCATGCCCCATTCATGAACTTTTGCTTCCCAGTTCCACAGCTTTGGGCTTCAATGGTTCCAGTGATTTGGGGGATGATGAGGGTTGTGCTTTGGAGAGGAAGGCTTCCATGAGGGGACATAACAATGGCCACACTGAACTGGAATTTAACTTGACCATCTGGGTCATTTCAGATTCTTTAGGCCACTGGTAATATAGACTAAAAATGAAAGCAGTCACCAAACTGGTCAGGAGTTTTGATCCTGACTGTCAAGGAAAAGTAGGATTGCTAGTGATAGGAACAAGAAAGGAGTAAAAATGGAACTTGGGAACTTCCTGATTGGCTCCCAAGTCTGCCATATCCGATAGTATAAGTTAGCGGAAAACTTCTGCAGCCTACTACCAAGGGCCCCCCAAACAAATGTTTGAGCCACCCACCAGAGTGACCAGGGTAGGGCCAGGTTCCTGAAGACAAAAACCATTGGAATGGAATAGTAAAGGAAAGCCACAAATACTAGGGATGCAGACATGAGGACCAGAGCCCATCTGTTTTTCCTTCCTTGCCGGGTTGAGTATTTATATATTCTACTGAAGTTTCCTCTTCTTTCTTCTCTTTCCTCTTCACTGTTATATTATGTAGGAAGTAGTAACCATGAACTTTACAATTTAATTCATAGGTTTTAGAAATACCCAGAGGCACAGTCTGGATGCTTTGGTTTTGTTCCTTTGGGGAGGGGCTAAGTACATTTTCAGTTATAAGGAAGATGTGTGTGTGTGTGTGTGTGTGTGTGTGTGTGTTAGAAGAAAACTTTGAAAGAAGGTTGAGCAGCCAAAGAGGGGGCCTATCAGGGTTATATGACAGTTCTTATTGGCCACCCAGCAACAGCTCCTCTCATTTGGTGGGAGACCCCACACGGAAAAACAGCCTACCCTCACAGTGGAAGCCAAAGTGGGTAGGGGGGATATCCTCCCTATTTCCTGCCCAAGGTGTCCAGAAAAGTTGTCCAGATGAATAAGGATTAGGGCTCTTTCAAAGTCACTGTACTGCCCAGCATTGGTGGCAAGGGTACTGATGGACAGTGCAGCCTGGCTATCTTCCAAAAAATGAACGTTTGCTTTTTTGCTATTTGTCTCCCTGACAATCAGAGAATCCCCTGATTCCTATCTATCTTCCAAATCTGTCCGTCTTCCACATCTGGGCCTTTAGTGTCTGCTGATTCCGGAGCCTCCAATACGCTCTTGTGAAGGTGCCAGAGTTGATTTTCATTGCTTGCAACTGAGATGCTTGCTGATGGTAGAGTGCCTCTCGATACATGGCTAAGTTCACTTAAAGGGACCTGGATCAGACAAATGATGACAAGAGGCTTTCGACTGATATTAGTTGGCATGATATTCTAGCCACCATGGCTGAAACACCATAGTCCCTTCACGTGCGCGCGAGATCTCAGTTTATCCCTACCACAGCCTATAAAGTCAATATTATTTTTATGCCCGTTTTAAAAATGAGAAGCTTTTTGCAGAGAGGAGTTAAGTAATCTTCCCCAGTCCCACAGCTAACATGTAGAGGATTAGAAACTCAGACGCAAGTGTGTGGGTAAGAACGTGAGCTTCAGATAAGACCCCACTCGGTACAGGGTTCCATTGTCTTCATCCCCTCAAATCTCATCTGACCTGCACCTTTCTTCCTCTTGGGAGAATACCCTCTCCAAACAGCAACTTGTGTGGGATCCAGAGTATGTTGACCAACATCAAGGTTCAACCGGGTTGTCCTGGCCTATGGAGGATGAAAGTCCTGTCATTCAACCGGATCACTGTATTCCTGGATATCTGTCTTGATGTATTGTTTCCCAGCAGTTGTCCCAAGAAACACCAGATGCCATTTTCGTCTAGACTCTTCACCATCAAAGCCACAACTTTCCATGCTACCGCCCCCCTCTCCCCAGCAAGACAGATGGGGTAACCTCTTTACAGCATTCTCATGAGCCCTTGGGGGTGGAAGAATCTGATGAGATGAGAAGACAGGCCATGTGTCCGGCTCCACTGAGTGACCAAGGTTGGAGCATGTGCGAGCCATTAGGCTTCGCCTGAGGGTGGCAGTTGCCCGACCCCTATTTTTAAGGAAACCAACCCAGAGTTTTATAGTCCAGAGCTCTCTATGATCCTCAAAGCTTCCTTTACCCTTGGCCCTGAAAAAAATCCAAGGGAAGAACTTCAAAGTTGTTTTCTCATTATAAATCTCACAGCCTGGGGAAGCTCTGCCCACCATGTAAAACCGCCAGACCTGTGACTCATTTGGAGGTTTCCAAGGCTTCTTTGCCTTATTGGATGCTCGCCCTCCTCCAGCACCCCTCAGGCTTCTTACTAAGTCAGCTTACTTGGCCAGGTAGCAGGTTTTGTCCAAATCCTACTTATCCTTTGGGACTTCCCCTAAGACATTACACCTCCAGGAAGCTTTCCTCAGGCTGGATGGCTTCCCACAGCACTTCACTCTTACGTCCATCAGAGCACAGGCACATCCCAGAGCCTGCCTTGAGTGCCTATGGTCTTCTAAACCATTGGTTTCTAACCAGGACCAATTTTGCCATTTGGCAATGTCCGGAGATACCTTTGGTTGTCCCAACTGGGGAGAAGGGCTACTGACATCTACTGGATAGAAACCAAAGATGTTGTTAAGAATTTTACAATGCACAGGATAGCTCCCAGCAATAAAGAATTCTCTAGCAGGTCCAAAATGCCAATAGCAGGTTCAAAAGGCCAATAGCAACTGGTACAGTCAACACGACCCAGCTTGCAGAAGGGCCTCACACTTGGTTTAATGTTCTGCTGTTGTCATGTTGAAATTCTTAGTAACTTTTGAACAAGGGGGTTCTGTATTTTCGCCTTGCACTAGGCCATACAAATTATGCAGCCAGCTGTGGTCAGGTCTGTGGATGTTACAAAACCCCACACTAGGCTCTGGAATAAGGGATGTAGAAACGAAGATGTCATCCATGCCCACAAGGAGCCACAGTCCACTGGGGGAGAGGATTGTGTGCTTCCTTGTTTGTGAGCTATGATGGGGAGGCCAGGAGAAGGACTGCCTAACCCAGCTTGAAGTATCAGGGAAGTCAGACTTCAGTGAATTTCTGAGGAATGCATAGGTGACAACCACATGAACAGGAGGGGAAGAAAGGGTCCAAATAGAGAAACAACATATTCACGGTGGCAGGCTCTGACGGGCTGGGGGCTGTAAAGGATGCGGGCAGATCTGTGTGGCCAGGGTACAGGGTGTTCATCACACCCTGTAGCAAGAGGTAGCAAGGCTGTAAGCTGGGGGAGACAGGTCTCAGTCACATTAAGGAGCTCTTTTGAAGAGTTTTAAGTCAGGCAGTGACACGATTCAACGTAATTTTAGGAAGACAGAGAGGGCGTTGCAAAGAGATGAGAGGGAGGAGACACTGAACAGGGAGAGAAGTTCACAGACAGTCACAGCGAAAAGCAGAGAAAGCTGCATGAAGTGGGACAGCAGCAAGGCATCAGGGAGGGAGAGAGACTCAAGAGACGCTCAGGCAGAACAGGCTTCGATGGTTGCCGAAGGGATCCAACGTGTCAGTTACACGCTTAGTCTCTTTTCATTCCGACGACCGACTTGCAAGGGATGTCATGTTTTCTCACTTTACATGGAGGAATTTAAAGCTGAAGAGACTGAAATAAGTTGACCAAGGTCATACAACTGGTCAGTGGTAGAGCCGACATTCGAAGGTGGTCGTGTCTCGTTCCAAAGTCATTGCCTTTCCACAAAGCCATGTAGCACCTTCTCAAGTATACTGAGGATCCAGCCGGGTGACTAAGAACATGTCCAGCCGGACCTCAGTCAGGTGCACGCCTTACTTCCCGTTACCAGCTCTGTTCCTCAAGCCACGGGGTTTACTCTCAGGGTTGTGCACTGAATTCCTCTCATTCTGGCATCACATCGGCTTCTCAGCACACAGTAGACGGTTATCAATGGCTAAAGAGAAAAATTACAGCAGAAATGTGAAAGGCTAAAAATAACGTTTTGGGGATGCCTGGAGGGCTCAGTCAGCTAAGTGTCCGGCTCTTGATTTCAGCTCAGGTCATAGTCTCACAGTCATGAAATGGAGCTCCAAGTCAGGCCCCGTGCTGGGCAAGGAGCCTGCTTGAGATTCTCTCTCTCCCTCTTCCTCTGTCTCTGCCCCTCCCTCACTTGCATGGCCATGAGTGCCCACACACAATCTCTCTCTCTCTCTCAAATAAAATATAAAATAAAATAAAATAAAATAATAAAGTGTTTTTAGTTGACAACACCAAAAATCAGAGAAACAGAAATTGAGATCATAACGAGATCATTTCTTTTTTTTTAATATATTTTTTTAACGTTTATTTCTTTTTGAGACAGGGAGAGACAGCATGAATGGGGGAGGGTCAGAGAGAGAGGGAGACACAGAATCTGAAACAGTCTCCAGGCTCCGAGCTGTCAGAACAGAGCCTGACGCGGGGCTCGAGCTCACGGACCGCGAGATCATGACCTGGGCCGAAGTCGGATGCTTAACCGACTGAGCCACCCAGGCGCCCCATAACGAGATCATTTCTGCCTACCAAGATGACTTGGTACAATCTTTCTGAAAAGTTATCTGACATTATTTATCAGTTGTCATTAAAATATATACACCCTTTGCTGAATGCTTGATTATTTCCTTAAGAAGGTGAGTAAAGATTTATGCACAAAAATATTCATTCAGCATCTTATATAATTTAAGCAAAAAAAAAGGGGGGGAGATACAATTTCCCAAAAACAGGCCGATGAGTCATGCTATGAATTCAAATGGTGGAGTATTAATTCTGCCGAATTTTTAATGACATGAGGATATTACCACAATATAATACTAAGTGAAAAAGGAACTTAAATAAATACATACTATTGTATCTGCAGCAAACGCCTCGTTTTGTGCACAGAGCTCCCAACTGGAGCTTACGCCATATACACCCTTACGGGATTGGGACATTCTGGAAACAGCAGGGAAGGATGGGATGAATCCGGTGGAATTATCCTGAGAGAGAAGTCAGCATCAGGAGGAAGGAGGGGCCAGGCAGACAAGCTTAAGTGGAATACAAAGCCTCATACATGGACGGGCCGGTCTGAGGAAGGCAGGGTGCCTATCACTCAGATTGCGAGGGTCTCAGAACCTGAGAGACAGAGACCAGGTTCTACTATTCAGATTATCTGTGCCTATGTAACAAACTACCCCAAAATTGAGTGGCTTAAAACAGTGACTCGTTATTTTCACTCAGGGCTCTGTGAGATAAATGGGCTCAGCAGGACAGTGGTCACTCGGGGTCTCTCATAGGGTTGCAGTCAAATGGTGGTTTGGGCTACAGGCATCTGAAGCCGTGACTGTCTGGATATCCAGGATGGCACATGCACATGGCTGGGAATTGGTGCTGACTGTCCCCTTAGATGAGGTCTTCAACAGGAGCACCCACGTGGGAACTCTCATCAAAAGGCTTCTCATCATGTGTGGCTGGGTTCTGAGAGGAAGGAGCCCCAAACTGAGCATTTCAAGAGATCCAGGTGGAAATCACAAGCCTTTGTACAACCCAATCTCAGAAGTCCCAGAACATCCTTTTGGATGCATCCTATGGGTGAATTAAGTCACTGAGATCAGCCCGGATGAAAGAGGAGGGGATTAGGTTCCATCTATTGATATAAGGGTCAGCAGACGCTTGCAGGGAGGGAAGGGATTGAGGGCAGCCATCTTTCAAGCTTATTTATCACAATTCTTTTCAATAAAGAGCTCTGAAAAACATTGCTACACAGGACCTAAAGCAAGCTTGTTTGTACCCCAAAGTGTAAACCAAGAGGGTCAGAGACTGCCACCTCTGACAAGAGCCCAGCCTGGCTTCGGTGCCATACAGGCGCCAGAGGGCACAGCTGCGTTTCTGCACCCAGGGGAAGGCTCAAGGGACCAGAAGGGGCAAGAGTGCACAGCAGCTGTGAGACTCAGCACAGTGGCCCACAGAAAAAGCTGCGAAAATGAGTCCTGGCCGCAGAGCAAGTCACATTCAGAGGCACGGAGGCCTCTGGAGTGAGCGTCATTGTTAAGGACCCCAGTTCTCAAAGTAAAGGAAACAGGCGAGTAGGTCCCGAGATGTCATCTGAGAAATCCTTTAGAACTTCCCAGAAACAATTCAGGAGGCCTTTGCAAGGTCGGGGAAGGGAAACTGTCTGAAAAAGCCACACGCTACATTATGGCTACTAACATCACTTCCTGTTTTCATCCCAGCTTGATGGAAAACAGGTTCCATGAACTTGAATATATGAATGCATATGTTTCTAGGCACACAAACATAAGCATACACACATACAAAGAAAACAAACGTGCTTGGAAAAAGACAAAAAGAGGGACACCAAAATGTCAACAACGTCTCTGTAATCTCCGACGTCAGATTAGAGTGTTTTGAACCCCCTTCTCTGTATATGTTTCTGGATGTTCCCAATTTTCTATGATGAACACATGGCTTGTATATTGCTTGTACATATTTCACAAGAAAACCTATGTGTGTCTGTGATGATGGCTTGCTTAGACGAGGTCATGAGGGAAGGAGATCTCCCTTTGCCCAGGTCCTGGCTCTGGACCCAACAAACTTGATGGCCAAGAGCGTCTACAGCAGATTTGGCCTTCAGCGCAGCCCGCGGGAGCCACGAGTGTAGCCGGTCGGGAGCCACCGAGTAAGGATGTCCAGGGTGGCTCCAGGTGGACCCCCGCCGGCTTGTCATCCCCTCAGGTCATTCTCCCAGGGCTCCAGGAGGAGCTAAGTGAAAAAAAATTGTGCTGCCACAGTGTCCATCAGATTATTTGTTCAAATACACCCCATTTCTTACCAGGGGAAGGTCCCCAGTGTGTCCGAGGCCAGTAACACTCTGTCCTCAAAAATTGGCCATGTTCAAACTGGCTTTTTTTTTTTAACAGAAAGATTACCCCTAGGGTGATTACCCCTAGGGCTGAAAGGGCAAGGCAGAGGGAAGACAGTGCCGGTGAAGCTTTGAAGGTCAGTGCCCATGCAGGAGGCCTCCCATGGCCACCAACAGACAAAATGCTGTGAGAAATGTGGTGCTGGGGCAGGGAAGAAATACCCCAGGCCTCTCCTCCCACTTTGCAGACTCCTGCCAGTTCCCTCCCCCGCCAAGAGCCAACCCAGTCATCAAGGGACTCCAGGTAACACAGCATCCGAAGCAGGCTCCAGGCTGTCGGCACAGAGCCTGACGCGGGGCTCGAGATCATGACCTGAGCCGAGGTCAGACACTTAACCGACTGAGCCACCCAGGTGTCCCCAGAAAAGGTAACTTCTGAGCAGAGTCTTGCACGAGTGTGAAACGGCAGAGGGCTTCCATTCACTTTGTCACTGCGCCTTTGCCCGAGGCTGACCCACAGGCTGAAAGGAGGGAAGAGCACAGAGGGACCACGAGCACCTGAGGCATCCGGGCTCTCCCACGTCACCCTGAGACAAATACCACCGTGATTCCGCAGGAGGCAGTGTTGGGTCACGTTCAGGATTCCAGACTCTGTGTCAGACCGACGTGGGTTTTGCATCCCGAGTCTACCCCTAGCAAAGCAAGCTGGGCTCCACTCCAAGTCTCCTTTTCTTAAACCTATAAAGGGGGTGCCCTGGCAGGAGACCCTACTTCACTGTGGTCGTTGTGAGCGTGAAATGAGGTGATGCATGGAAAGACCTTAGCAATAAGCGCCTGATAAAAACCACACTGCTCAGTATCTTTTCTTTTTTTTTTAAAGATGGTAATATTCTCAAGATTCTTCCATGCAGTACTTTTTTTCTGGACAGCTTTCCACATCTCTCCTATTACCCTGACAAGCAGCACGCTGTAAATCTTTAGGAGACTTTGTTGACTGGCTAATAACTCTTGGTTGTTTGGAGTGTTGTCTCTGAATTCCCCTCTCAACCTATGATGAACGATGATGGAGTCTTACCTGAGCATCCAGGGCCCCGGCGGTCAAGCTTGGAACGCAGGCCTGGCTGGATCCTTCTCTCTCCTCCATTCGGCACTGCCCCCTGTCTTTGCTTCACTTCTTTGGGCAGGGACGCAAACGACGTGTCACCTCACTGCGCTGGCACATAATAGACACCATGAACAGAAGCCAGTATTATTCATATTTTTATTAGCAACCATTTGACTTTTAGATCCTCGGACATCAACTAATCTCATCTCTGTAACTTTCTGACTTTTATTATTTCTAATCACCATAATGGAGATGTGGGAAAGCTGTAGATTCTTTTCCCTCCTGAGAGATGCAAATGTAAAAACCACTTCTGCCGGGAAGTGGTTTCCGGGTGGCCTGGCCAAAGACTAAGGCAGAGTAGCTACAACTGTAGGTCTGTCCCAGTCATCTCCATGATTTCCAAGAAAAGCCATCCTCCACCAATGATCATTTGAACAGGACTCACAGGAGCCTTTGGGTCAGTTAAATGACCTTCAGCGTGGAGAAGAAGCTAGTGTGTGCAGTGGAAAATACGCTCCCCATTCAAAGTTCAAGTGCCTTCCCTTAAATACTTATGAGAGTGAGATGAGAAGCCACATGGTTTCTCCTCGGAAAAGTGAGGATACTGGAAAAGAACAGGCTAGAATTAGAACATTTCAACTATTTCCAAAATCTCCTGACGCTGGGCAGCTGGTTCCTGAAGGCTGACACTTTCTGGGAAGCAAGAGTTCAAAGACAAATGACTTAGACCGTTAAGAGGATGAAAGAAACCATCCATCCATCCATCCATTCATTCATTTATTCATTCATACATTCATAAGTGTAGCAGATTCTGATAGAAATATTCTGCTTTTCCATTCATAAAATAACAGTCCAGATTATGATAGTGAACGTGGATTAACCTGGAGAGCTCAGGCTTCCGGTTAGTCACCCGGAGGCCATCTCCTGTGTATAGATTATCTCCCCCTCCACCCCTCCCTCAGGAGCTAATCACAGCATTTAGCCCTTCGTGTTCCAATTGCCTATTTTCCTATCTGTAGCCCTGACCAGGCAGCAAGCTCTATGAGCTCCATCTGGTTCATCATCGTGACCCAAGCACATGCCCAGTGACTTGTATATAGTAGTTGCTTCATAAATACCTGCCCAACCCTCGAATGCAAGAGATCAGGAGTGAGCATTCACGTACTCGTCTACTCCCTCATTTCTTCCATCTCTGACCATGCCTGGAAGGATCTTCATCTGGGAACTTTATAAAGAGAGCAGAAATAATAAGCTGAGAATAACTGATTTCACCCGTGGGGATGGGAACCGGCCCTGCTAAGTCAGATGGTTCACAGACAGTGAAGGAGCAGCTTCAAGGCTGTGGGCGATTGGAAACAAGCTGAGGGGACAAACAAGCAGACAAAACAAACTGTGGAGACTCGCACTGGCGTTCCAAGGCCAATTTCCAGCCTCAGGCAGGTGTGGCTGAGGGAGTTACCTCATCCCATTCTGGTTTAGAATATCTTTTTTTTTTTTTTTTTTTTTTTCCCATTTTCCGGGAATGAAGCTTCCTCCCTCAGGGGATCATCCCACCCATCCCCTACAAATCCACCCTTAAATTTGTCTCTATCCGCTCCCCATCTTGAGTCTTCAACCTCTTCCTCCTTACTCACCATGTTTCCATCAATGTGGTCAAGATTCTCTGGTCTTAAGTTCAACCCTCCCCCCACTTGATTCTGTACTTCTAGAGAGCTCCTTCCCCGCCTTTTCCCTTCCTGCACACCCAAGATTCCCGTTAACAGTGTCCTCACCCACCGCCTCCACTTCTCGGCCTTTCACCACTCCCCGAGGCACTAAAGCTCGGAAACCGCTCTTACCCACGCTACTTGCGAAAACCAATAAATATACCTCTGCCCTTTCTCCTGACCTCGCAGCTTTGCCACCATCGTCCAAACCTTCCGAAAGTTCTTCCCTTCTGAGATTCAGTGATGCTATTCTCATAGAGGCTTCCTCCCACCCTTGAGACTCAACCTTCCAGGTCCCGATCCTTGACTGCTGAGCCCCTCAGGGTTCTTCCTCCCACTGTGAGTGAGCTCTTCCTTCTTCAAACACCACTCCTACTTGAACTCATTCAGATTCGTGTCTTTCAACACCATCCACATGCCTGTACCTCCAGAAACCTGTCTTTTCCACCCAGAGCCTTCTGTTCCCCTAAGCACCAGACCTATGTGTGGAAGTGCCAGCTGGACAGCCTCACCTGGATGTGCCAAAGGCAGTTCAAATTCAGCCTGTTTAAAATTCAACTTGTCATCTTCCTCCAAACCCTGGACCACTCCTGCCTCTGTGTTCTCCACCCCAGTGATGGCACCTCCATTTTTTTGGCACCGGAACCAGAAACCTGGGAATCACCGTCCGCTCCTTCATTGCCATGGTCATGCGATCTGTCAATTCTACTTCCCTAAAAAATCTCGAATTCCATCCAATTCTCTCCATCTGTATATCTGCTGCCTCGATTCAGGCTGCCATCACCGCTTGCCTGGATTAACATGGCCTTTCAGCTGCTCTCATCGCCGGTTTTGTATTTTCTTCTTTACAACCAATGTGATCTTTTCTAAAAGACAAAACAGACCAGGAAAAGAACCCTTTCTCACTCCTGCTGCCAATTCACGTAAAACCTTTCCCAGACTCTCCTGAAGACCCCGGGGCAAGTCTACATTCTCAGTCTCACTTTCCTTTTTCTGGGCCTTTGCTTCGGCTGGCCCCTCTGCCCAGGGTACCTTTTTCTCTCTCTTTCTACACTAAGCAAGCTTCCACACGTTTTCTTAAACCTAGCTCAGGGGGCGCCTGGGTCGCTCAGTCGGTTACGCGTCCAACTCTTGGTTTCAGCTCAGGTCATGATCTTGTGGTTGTGTGAGTTCGAGCCCCACATCGGGCTCTGCACTGATGGTGTGGGGTCTGCTTGGTATTTTCTCTCTCTCCCTCTCTCTCTGTTCCTGGCCACTTGTGCTCGCTCTCTCTCTTAAAATAAACAAACAAACAAACAAAAATTAAACCTAGCTCAGATATCGCCTTTTCAGAGAAGGCTTCCATGATTCCCAGCCCGAGTGAAAGGCTGCCTGTATGTTCTCCTGATGTAAACCCATGTGGCCCTTCCCCCCGTGGGGTAGCACAACCAATGAGCAACTGGAAGGTTTTAGCCCCAGTGTCCCTAGCCTACCAGCTAGTACGTGGGAGGCGTTCAATAATTACTTTGTACATGAGCGGATGACGGATGGGTGCAAAGCAGGAAAGAATAGCTGGGGGAAGGAAATCATCTGTACGTCTTTATTTCACTCCACATCGTATATCCATCATGCCCTCTAGTGCCTGATAGGTTCATTGTCAGTTTCAAGGGTCAATTAGCAAACATGTCCTGAACATCAAACGGGTGAAACACCCAGTGCTGGGCACTTCACAGTCTTACAGACTGGGAGAGCAGTGTGTTACCTGTACCAAAGGACCACTCTACTCTCGGTCCTGCATGAAGCAAACAGCCAGGGAAAGTAGCAAGAGAATAAATGAACTAAACCTCCCCGGGCGCCTGGGTGGCTCAGTCAGTTAAGCCCCCAACTCTTGATTTCAGCTCAGGGCGTGATCTCACAAGTCCCGAGATCGAGCCCCAGGCGGGGTTCCACGCACTGACAGAGTGGAGCCTGCTGGGGATTCTCTCTCTCTCTCTCTCTCTGCCCCTCCCCTCCTCTGCACGCACACACACTCTTTGTCTGTCAAAATAAATCAACGTGTTTTTAAAAATTAAAAAATAAATAAATAAACTAAAATTCTTCCAGGGCTAGCTGGACAAATTTTTCTAGCTTCTCTGGCCTCCATTTTCTCACCTATGAGAACAGGGGCCACAATGCCTTCTTCTCAGGGTTTTGAGGAGAACGGAAGAAGAAAATGTGCATTCCAGGCACGTACTAGCTTCCTTACGGGGTAGACTCTCAACAGAAGCCACCTCCTTTGCTTTCCACCTGCTTGCTCCTCCATAAATCTGCAACTCCCCGTGACCTATGAAAGCAAATGGAGATGAGTGGAAAGCAGCTCCTTCCATGCTGTGGGGCTGGCACATCTTGAAAGCCCTTGATTTTAAGAAGTTGGTTGGGGCGCCTGGGTGGCTCAGTCGGTTAAGCGCCCGACTTCGGCTCAGGTCACGATCTCGCGGTCCGTGAGTTCGAGCCCCGCGTCAGGCTCTGGGCAGATGGCTCAGAGCCTGGAGCCTGTTTCCAATTCTGTGTCTCCCTCTCTCTCTGCCCCTCCCCCGTTCATGCTCTGTCTCTCTCTGTCTCAAAAATAAATAAACGTTAAAAAAAAAAATTTTTTTTTAAGTTGGTGACCCCCAGGGAGTGCACATGGTACCCCGGAAAGTGCTCCTGGAGCCCATCTCCCCCGTGGCACTGAGTTGGGTCTGTGTGTAGCTGAGGCATTCACTGCTGTCCTTGGTCTCACAGGATTACGAAGCCCAGGTTGCTTTCTTACAGCATCTGGAGACGACTGAGACATTCTTTTCTTCCAAAGCCTCTCCTCGCTGCTCACAAGTACAGGACGCAACCTCCTGCCCAGCATGACATGTGAGATCCTGAGGCCTAGGCCCCGTTTTCCTCCGCACCTGTCTGTACTCTGCTTCAAATACACTGAGCCCTCCTGTGAGCCGAACACCTTGCTCCCCCGCCCCTCGGGGCCATCTTCCTGCCGGTCCCTCCGCCTGGAACCCTCTGTCCCCAGTTCGGCACCTGGCGAAGCCATCTCCACTTTCTCAGAACCAGTTCAGGCATCCACTCCTTTCAATGGCTTCCCCACATCTGGGCCACCTGCCCCTCCTCGGTGCTCCTGCATCACTCAGCCCCCCTTGATTGCCATTTCCTGACTTCCTGCTGGCGCCTCTGTGGGACTCTGAGCTAGAAGACAGCAGAACCAGGCCCTCTCCAATGCCGAACCCCCCTCCCCGCCCTCCCTGCCCTCCCGCAGGGCCGTAACTCAGCAGGTGCTCGGCAAAGGGGCCGCACTGCGCGACTGGGCTCCAGGGACTCACTCTCTGAGGTCCCCCTAATTGCTGGTAGAGACACGTTTGCCCAAATTGCATCTGAAGACTGTCACTGCAGTGGCCATTGGCTCATCCCTGTCTACCCGGACCATCCTTTTGGTTAACCTGTGCCCCGCTTTGAAGCCTTGCGTGCTGAGAAAGGCAGAGTCAAAGCCAAAGGGTGTGGCTGGAGGAAGCAGAGCCAGAGCAAAAGCCCAAATTGAAGGCAAGTTAGAAAAAAATGCGTAGCCGTAAACATTAGGCTGCGCGCTAAATATTTTCTACTAAGCATTTTATTCGGTACTTACCCTGAGCCAGGAACACCTCCGAGTGCCTTAACACGCTTATTCTTGTAATCTGCACAACGACGAGGTGAGGCCAGTCTAATGGGTAACGTTACCCTCATTTCACATAGGGAGAAAACTGAGCCACTGGGAGATTAAGCAACCTGCCCGAGGTCACATGCCCAGGAATGGGTGAAAAAGAGATGCTTTCAAAAGCAGACAGAATCGAGAGGAGGAGGATGAACAGTGTGAGGAACAGGGCAGGCGGCTTGGTCATTTACCGAGTCATGCACTCGTTCAATGAAAAATGTTAGGGGTCCTAGCTCCATGTCATGCTCTGGAATTACAGTGATGAGCAAACAGGTTGTTTGAACAAACAGGGACCCCTGGCCTGATGGTGCTCATGGCGGAGGAATTAGGCAAATAACCACACAAATAAATAAATGAGTATACATTATAGGAAGTGCTAGCAGCAAAAAGTACACGGCACCATGAGACTGAATAGAAGGGGTTATCTAATAAATATCGTGGTTGGGAATATGATGTTCCTGCTGAGACCAAAAGAAAAAAAAAAGTGGGTTAACCCAACGAAGGATGGAAGAGAGAAAGCGCAGGGCACCTGGGTGGATGGGTTGGTTAAGCGTCCAACGCTTGATTTCAGCTCAGGTCGTGATCTCACAGTTCATGAGTTCGAGCCCAGAGTCAGGTATGTACTGAGAGCAGGGAAACTACTTGGGATTCTGTCGCTGCCTCTCCCCTGCTCTCTCTCTCTCTCAAAATAGATAAATATATTTACAAAGAAGAAGAAGAAGAAGAAGAAGAAGAAGAAGGGGAGGAGGAGGAGGAGGAGGAGGAGGGGAGAAAGCTCTAGGCAGAGAGAGCAGCATGTACAAAGGTCCTGGGGCAGAAAGGTGTTGGGTGTTCAAGGGGCTAGAGGAAAGGCACTCTGGCAGACGGACAAGAAATGAGGCTGGCACGGGCTAGGTCACACAGGACTTCGGGACAGCACATGTAGGAAGGGGAATAACGGGAGGCTGGAAAGAGAAGTCAGAAGTTGGTTGTGAATGGCACACTTAAAAACTGGTGCCTCATCTTTGATGTCCAAGATGCCTGGGCATCTTGGAAGCCAAGACAAGGTCTTGGGCATGTCACTTTAGAGATTAAAAATAAAAATAACCAAAAGGGTATGTGTTTGGTAGGGTGGGTGTGAGGAGATCTTAAATGTCCCGAAGGAGTGCAAAATGGCCAGCCAAATGATCCCAGCCTGGAAAGAGTTCACCCCTTGCTGCCCTTGATATCTTCATCAACTCAGGCGCTCTGCAAAATAATAAGCTATCATTTATCAGCGTTCTGCAAGGTAGCATTACAACTGAGTCAGGGCAATAAATCAGGCACATATAATTTGAGCCCTGAAGTACAGTAATTCTTCTTTTAATGCCACATCTGGTATAGATAATACGATTTGCAGGGGAGAGGGGGCGATGAACACTATGCAGGGCCCTCATTATTGGGCAAGCGTTGCTTGCAGCCTGATCTCCCACCCATCCTTCCAGCAACACGGAGGACTTAAAAAGCAGCTTTATTATTATTCCCTTGGCTGGCCAAAAGGGAAACCGAGTTAATTATAGACTTGTTTGCCGGTTATTAATTAAACCCCAGCTAAACATAAAAACGCAGGGGAAGTGCCATTTCCCGCTCCGTGCTTCCAGCCTCTTGGAGCTCAGCTGACGTTCCTGCCGCTGTGGTCCACACTGTGTCCTGTTTCCTCTGCAGATTTTCTCAGGAGGGTCCCAGGGCCTTTGCCCTGTGTGCAAACAAAACCTTATTTTTAGCTGGGAAGGAACACAAAATTGGAAGCTCCGAAAGGGCAGGGGGACAATAGGAGGAAGCTTGCAGACACTGACGGCTTGTGACACCCAGGGCTCCGGGGACGGCCACACCCTCCCGGGTTCTCCAGCCTCCCTAGTCCTCAGATGGATGGCCCAGCCTGACCTGCACCACCTACATGGTGATGGCTCCACACAGTGACTAGGAGGACAAGTTTGTGGCACATGACCAGAACTCCAAGCTTGCCCCCACTTACTAACTCCATGGCAACGGGCGCGTGTCGGTGGCCCCTCTCAAAAGGAGACATGAGCAGCACCCCCTCCTACACGTGCTATGAATCTCACACAAGACAAGGCTTGTCAAGCACTCAGCAGGTGCCCAGAGCATGGTTGCTTCTAAATATTAGTTTCCTTTCCCTCACTCTTCCAGGATGACGGGCTTTGGTGTCTGTGGCTCCCACAGAAATATCAAATGCTAGACGATGCATGCGTGACCTTCTCATATTTCAAAATCTTTCTAAGCTTCTATTTTCTCATCTCTAAAATGGGAGCAAGTCTAGTGCCCACCAGAGAGGATCGCCAGGAGGGTCAAATTCGATATTGGGAGCAACCTAGTGCCTGCCTCTGATCAGATGTCCAGTATGTTAGTGACTAAATTATCTGAAAACCATCCTCTGAATAATTAAAGAGAAGAACATCAAGTCCATATCTGTGACATGAAAAAGAAGAGAGAGACTGATCAAAGGGAATCACACCAAACCAGCCTCATTTCTTACTGGAGTTGACAAACTACATGACCAGATCAAGAACATTCCATGGATGTCGTACAAACACATCATCAGAGAGTTTGCCAGATTCCTTGGCAAAATCTAGCTAGACCATCAACCTAGCCTCCTCAAAATCTTCCAGTGGGCATGTTCTCTGCTTGGCGGCCATCGCTGTCTGATTAGCCTTGCCCACACTGTTTCTTAGATGGGAAAAGCCAAGGACAGAGCCCTCTGACCACCAGTAATCTTCAAAACAAGATTTCACAACGTGGCTAGTCACGTGGACGAAAACAGAAAGCATTCCAGTAAAATCTGCAGATGAAACAAAGCTTGAGGGAATTATTCACGTGACTTCCAGACTCTGAGCACGGTGCTCTCCACACCCCCCTGCACTGCCCAGCCAAGCTAGAGACTGTCGAGTCTGCATCCAAACCTGCCAACCCCACCCACTAGAGCAGGCGTGGGCAGCCTGCCCTGGCATCAGCTTTGCAACTTGTGGTCATGGATCGTCACTGGTATCATTTAGTTCCGTTCACACCGTTTCTTTCCCTCATCTCTTATTGTTTTAAGTGGATCGTTTCTACTCTCCACCCATCTTCTGGCAGCAATCCTGAGCCTCAGATTCACGTCTTATACTACTGAGGAAATCCCTGTGATGCGGAAGCCGGGGATACAATGGCGCACAAGGCCTACAAGAGCTCTATGGGAGAAACCATTGGTAAACACATAATTGCACAAATAATGATTGAATAACCATTTTACTAAGCACCAGGTGCTAAACAGAGCTAATGTCTTATTTGATCTCCTAAAACGTTCTCATGATTGTTCTGCCCATTTAAAAGACGAAAGTGAAGCCAGAGAGCTCCTGTGATAGACGCAATGGAGCTATTGTAGAAGAAAGGATGGGGAGGGGCACCTGGGTGGCTCAGTCGGTGAAGCGTCCGACTTCAGCTCAGGTCACCATCTCGCGGTCCGTGAGTTCGAGCCCCGCGTCGGGCTCTGGGCTGATGGCTCAGAGCCTGGAGCCTGCTTCCGATTCTGTGTCTCCCTCTCTCTCTGCCCCTCCCCCATTCATGCTCTCTCTCTGTCTCAAAAATAAATAAAACGTTAAAAAAAAAATTAAAAAAAAAAAGAAGAAAGGCTGGGGAGGGTGCGACAGAGGGGCAAACCTTGGAGAATTCTAAAGTGCTGCGTACATAAAAAAGGTGATGACAACTGTCATTCTTGCCCTCTGGGATACCAAGCTTGTGATTCCATCCCAAAAGTTTTTAAATACCTGACATCAGGGTTTCCATATTTCTTTCTTTCTTCTAGCCTTCTGTGTGATGAGGCAAGGTAAGGGTCCTGAGAGAGGGTATCTCAATGTAGACATCTACCCTATATTCTATCACCTACCAAATGAGATTCTTCCATATCCACTGTACCAATGTGAAAACTTTCCTCCACCTCTCAAACTGTTCACCTCGTCTGCAAGAAAGGGCTGATAATAGCATCTACCCCACAGGATTCTGGTCAGCGATAAATGAAATAACATAGATACAGCCTGACACGTACTGAGTGCTTAGTGGATAGCAAGAATACCCCTTCCCTTGCCTTCCCTTCTCTTCGTTTCCCTTCTTTCCCCTTCCCTCCCCTTCCCTCCCCTTCCCTCCCCTTCTCTCTGGAAAGGTCTTCATTGCACAAGAAGATGAATCGGCATTCTAGGAGCCTGGAGGAAGGCTGCTATCAGAGGCGTGCCCTCCCCTGTCAATATGTGGCTCTGGTCTTAGCTCCAGGGACTCAAATTTTAAAAAGAAATGCAACTAGCATACCCCTCACTACTGATTTCCCACTTGCTATTCATGCCTTACCAGTTGCATGAAGGGCAGAGTGTTTCTCAAGGAAAGGAATCAGGTTGGGGGGGGGGGGGCGCGGGGAATAAGGGGAGAGGGTGGTATGGGAAGTCTCCATGGTTCTCTGCACCTCTGAGAGCTTAGCAATAGTTTAGTAAGAAAATACCTTCTCCTCTTTCTCTGTCGAGCGGTGATGCATCTGTAATTCTTAAACAGAAAAGCTTGAAGAGGGCTTTAAAGATAGAGCTTGACTGTGGCATTTGAATGGCTTAAAGACCTAAATAGGTGACCCTTTGCAGACTAGACATAGCAAGTTGGAATGGTAAGGAAATTGTAGTGTAAGAAGCAAACCCACTCACTGGGAGGTAATGTTTATTATTAACCAGCTGCAATGTATTAGGTGCTGTCACACCATTGGGTCTTCCCTCTTAATATGTACTTGGCCCTCACCATGATACCGAACGGTAGAAATTTTTAGACACACGAGAAACAAGCAGCTTGTACTTGTATTGCATATGAAAGCCCTGGAGCCGAGAGACCATAAGTGGCAGGGCTAGAATCCATATCTGGATCTGACTCCAAAACCCATTCTTGTCTGGCTTGTCACACAGCCACCAAAGAGCATGAGAAAGTGAGGCTGGAAACAAATAAAATGATGATGGTGGGCAGATTAACTCAAAACTCACAGCAAGGATGGGGAAATTCATTATTGGGGCAAATAGCTCCTTATTTTTTCTTAAATTAGAACCTTATAAATAAGTGGTCCCCATGTCCTCAAGGAAAGGTTAGCACATGGGCAGGATCCTCCACTGAAATAGTCGGGGAAGCATGTAATTGGTTTTAGAAAGACTTCCATCCAAAATGATTAAATCAAGTTTTGGCACATGAAAGGGGGAGGTTCAGTTATTGGAAAATTTGCTTAGGTGACACAGCTCATTTCCTGATGAAACCGGATTAATGGGACATTACTGAACCTAATTCCTCAAGAAGTAAATGACTCACCTCTCCTCCTGCTGGGCTGCCTGGAGCTTTCCATGTGCTTGGCCTTCTGCCCTTTCTGAAAACCCAAGAGCTAGGATGGGAAGCTCAGCTGGGAGAAGGAAAAGCATCAATCCTTATTTTTCTTTACCTCCTGGTTCTCCATTAATTAGGTCTTAAACTAAGCAGCATCTGAATAGCCAAAATAGATCCCCCTCCCACTGCGTTCAGAGCTTACCCTATGTTATTGGGAGCTTACTGGGAAGGCGTAGGGTGCTCGCGATGGCTAGATGGACAGGGTCTTGGAAAGAACAAGGTAAGAGAACGGTAGTGAGGAGGTCTGGGGCGGAGCTCTCAGAATGGGCACAGAGCCTGAGGCTGTTTGTGTCTGTGTCGATGTTCACACACACAAAATATGCTGTCCACAGCAAAGGAACACTCAATAATCAAGTGGTCACGATCTCCCATTCTGTGTTAGGTAGTTTCTCTTCCCAACCACTTTGATGTTTGTTCCCTGGCCTCATGAACAAGGTGGTTACGGTTTCAGAGATGGAGGTTAGCAGTGCTACAGCCAGACTGACTTTGGTCGAAGAAGTCTATGCCATAGAACCCATGCATGAGCGTCCAACCCACCAACTGCAGAGAACATAGCTGAGCATTAGGCATGGCTTCGCTTGCAGGGACAATATTCAGCCACCTGGTCTGATCAGGTAGTGGGTAGCGATTTATCCTCACTGAAACCGACAGCAATATGTACATGGATCTGATCTCCCCGCCCACAATGTTTCTGACAACATCGCCATCCGTAGACCTAAAAATGCCTTATTCTCCATCGTGGAATCCCACACAGCCTTGCTTCTACCACGAAGCTCATTTTCTAAAGAAGAAGGACAACGGGCTCATGACCGTGAGTCTCATCATGAACTTGGTGAGGCAGCAGCAGGCAGTCTCACAGATAGAATGGGGGAATGACATATTAAAGACTCAGTTATGGTAGCTGCTGGATGGCAATATTTGCCAGGGCAAGCTGCTATGCCACAAGTAATTCGTTCAGAACTACCAATTCACGCCAGATGCCGTTTTCCCATAGCCAAGCTATTTGGGTGTAAAAACCCAATAGGAGAAGGTGCCCCTTTTACCATTAATGCTAATGACCCATTGGCAAAAATTTTACTCTCATTCCTGCAGATTTGGGCTCTGCTGGCTTAGAGGTCTTAATTCCCAGGGAAGGAATATTTCTACCAGGGGACACAACAATGGGTCTTGAACTGGCACTCAAGACTCACAGCAGGTAGGTTGGTGTGCTTGCCACATGAACTAATGTGACCAGGGGTAAAAGTTGGTGGAAGATCACAGAAACCCAGTATATTCAGATCTATGACAGGTTTAGACCTCCCAGGAGTGACGGTCAGGGCCACGCAGTCAGGTAAAGAAATGAGCTGCTGGAGGAGGCAAAAGGGAACACGAACGTAGCAGTAGAATAAGGAAGCTCCGACTCTATGCCCTTACAGCCCGTTGCAGAAATGAGGAAGTTTGCAACCATGCAGGCCGTGTTCCATAACCCCAATTCCTTCCTAGCTTCTGGACAAAGTCTAGGTGGTTTTTGTCTGGCTGGTGAAAACTAGGTGCAAGGAACGCTGGGAGAGAGAACGTCTTGGTTTTCCGGGTCTCTCACGAAAGTAGCGCTGATCAATCCGGAGTTGAATGCCAAGGCCTTTCTCAGAGACACAGGTCTCTGGCTCGAGGAGATCCCAGAGTGCTCGCCACAAGGAAACTGTCCGTGCCTCAGCAGCAGGCTTTGAAAAATACTCAGTTCTTTTTAGACACAGGCAGACCCTTGCCTTATCCTTATTCTAAGTCCAAAACCAAAACTTTAATCTTTTGGTGGGGAGTTGCGGGGCGGGGGAATAAGGAGCAGGCCGTGTGAGAATAAAATATACCACTACTGACCAAAGGGAAGGGGAAGAAAGGGGAGTTGAAATGTGGTCACTGTAAAGATAAAGCTGGGGTGTAAGGCCCACAGCTACCTTCCCAGGAAGTCCTAACAATGCAGACAATGGCCTAATTGTTCCTCCCCTGCCCCCCGCCCCCAAGAAACTTTGCAGTCCCCAACCTGGGAGGCACTCACTATCTTTTTCTATTTCTTTCCTTGAAACACCATTTATTGGAAATACTGCCAGATCTCCAGGGGGAAAACAAAAGGCTGGCAGTGAAATGAAACACCTAATTAACAGAGAGCTCTTCCACTGCTGCCAGAGAACTTTCTGTGGGAGCCCTGGCTCCTTGAAGAGAGGGCTTGGGGGGGGGGGAACTGACTAGCACCTACTACTGTGAGCACCAAGCTGGCCGAAGGCAACACACGGTAGTGTTAAGGCAGGTTCACTTTGGAGTCGGATGGCCTGGGCTCAAATCCTACGTTTACCACTTACTGGGACAAGAGGTATAACCTCCTTGGGCCTATAATGAGGGTAATTGTCGTTCTTCCGGTGATTATGGAAGTAAGGTGAGTTCCTCAAAGCACTTGGAAAAGACCAGTGGCCACGTTAGTTGTTATGGTTGTCTTTTTAAGTTTATTTATTTTGTGGGGCGCCTGGGTGGCTGAGTCAGTTAAGCTTCGGACTCTTGGCTTTGGCTCAGGTCATGATCTCATGGTTCAAGAGTTCAAGCCCCGAGGCAGGCTCCACACTGATAGTATAGAGCCTGCTTGGGATTCTCTGTCTCTTTCTCTCCCTCTCTTTCTGCCCCCCCCCCCAAATAAATAAATGTTTTTTAAGAAGCTTTTCATTTATTTGTTTTGAAAGAGAGAGCGTGCGCACAAGCATGAGCAGGGAGGGGCAGAGAGAGACTTCCTAGCAGGCTCCTCGAGGTTAGCACAGAGCACAGAGCCCAACGTGGGGCTCAGTCTCAGGAACCGAACCATGAGATGACGGCTGGAGCCGAAATCAAGAGTTGACCGCCTTAACCGACTGAGCCGCCCGGGTGCCCCGCTTTAGCTGTG
This sequence comes from Panthera onca, assembly GCF_046562875.1. NCBI lineage: Eukaryota > Metazoa > Chordata > Mammalia > Carnivora > Felidae > Panthera > Panthera onca. The sequence continues at coordinate 176,833,047 of NC_138346.1, forward strand.
GTTGTTAAGTGTTAGGTAAGTCCACTGTTGCCTGAGCTTACGCGGCTGTTAGGCAATAGAGCCAGTACCCGCTCCAGAACTGCCCAGCTGTAGAGCCTGAGACATTTGCAGAATACCATGCCAGCCCGTCCCCTACGAGAGGGCTTTCCCATCATTGTGGCCCTTTGCAGCCTTGATCCACTGAGGGCCCAGGGTCCCCTGCCTCTGTGCTGGTGGATGCAGCTGTGGGAACCACGGGAAGGGTCCAGGGACAAGCAGACCCTTGCAGCCGGGTTCTGGACTATTACAGTCAGGAGAGGAGATTTCAGGGGGGTGGGCATGAGAAAGAGGGGCAGGGAGCAAAAAGGGGCAGCTCCACGTGCATTAGCTTGTGTGTCAATGCATCTGCACTTAGCCCTGACTTAAAGGGATCACACAGCAGGATGAATGGAGGCTCACTTGGGGCAGCGGGCTTCCAACGGGTCCCCTTGAACTCTCACCCCAGTGACTTTTTCAACTTTAATTTATCATTTTTCAAAACAAGATAAGGCCTCGGCCAGCCGCCTAGTTCTTTCTTCAGGCCCCCACCGCACCTGCCTCCTGCAGAAAAACCACAAAGCGAAGCATCTGGCAAAACACTCCAAACATAGTAGGTGTTCAACATCGTCGGACAGCTCCAGGACCAGCGGGGCCGCTCCCTACGGCTCCCACTGGATTTATCGAATTTCCAAAAGCAGCTGCCCCCAGGAGGTTTGCAAAGAATGCCCTGTACACCCCTGTCCCTTCCTTCCTCTCCCTACCCCCGGGGAAGTCCACTCTGCAGCCAAGACGGCCGGGACCGCGGGCTTCAGCTCCGTGTCTTCGCTCGAGCGCGGGTATGTGAGTGTCTTCCCCCTGGGAAGCGGCATGGGAAGTCCTGCCCCTAAACCTCCAGCCCCAAATTGAAACAAGCTGGTTGCAATTGTGAGCGGGCCCAGCGCACACCAGCTGGGCCCTGCTTGCAGCCTCAGAAAATGCTGTTTCATGTTCAGATGCAAATGACTATTTCCTCTCTCGAGCGTGCCCGGACTGTGTTCCAATCTGAACAGGGAGCAGAGGGGAACAGAGGCTCTGGGAGAACACTTGGCCAGGGCTGTCAGGATGAATTATGTTGCCCTGAAGCTTTCCCCAAATTCAGAGAGCAGTCAGTGCTCCACGGAAGGTGCAGAGAACAGGAGAAGGGTGAGGTTCCCAGAGTCTGCTCCCACCACCCCCCCCCCAGCTGCTCCTGACCCTGTCCCACTGCCAACCCCTGAGGAGGGACGACACCTGTGGCCCCTGAGCACTGCCACAGCCTCTGGACTGGTCCTTCTGCCCAACAGCATGGCCTCTCCAGTCTATCCAAAAGCCTGCCGTCAGTGATTTGATCATTCATTCATTCAAATATCCATTATTGGACACACTCTGTTTCAGGCACAAGGGATACAGCAGGAACCACACAGAGGGGGAAAGAACCTGTCCTCAGAGGCTTATGTTCTCATAATCTTTCTCCTACAGAGCTCCACCATGCTCAAAAGTACTCAACGGCTCCCTCTGACCAAATGGATAAAAAAAACCCTGTAGTCTCCTTAACTCAGACTAGGCTCTCTAGGCTCAGACCCAACCAGATGATCCAGTCTTACATTTCATTCTTGAGGGGGAAAGAACCTGTCCTCAGAGGCACAGGTCCAGCTCCAACACCATCTCCTTGAAGCCCTCCAGGATTCTCCACAGGGATGAACCCCTCCTCCCTTTCTGTTCTGGCAGCAACATCCCAGCCATTTACAGCGAGGGGAAATAACAGAGGTTATCCAACATGCAAAGTGACCCTTTAACAGTCCCATTCTCCTCAGGCCTAATTGTATACAACTAATTAATTCTCACTGTGGTCAGCATGACTCGGGGGCCCTGGACGCGGGCATTTACCTACAATGTATCGAGGGCCTAATATAAGCCAAGGTCTGTGCTACACACGTTCATCTGTTTTACTCCTCCCATCCTGTTTCTCAACTCCGAGAGGTGAAGCGATTTACCCAATGTCACACAGCTGGGAGGTCAATACTGGGGGTGCCTGTGCAAAGTTACAGGAAAAACACGGGGCGTCCACCTGGGGTATCCTTTTCATTTACTGGCAAGTAATTTAAATACTACTTGATGTCGAGAATATCTACATTAAAACAAATCCAGATGTTGTATATTACGGAGTGGAATTTTAAGATTGCATAAATTTGGAAGATGAAATGCAAGTCTTTGAGGCCATTTTACGCCGGAGGAGGGGGTCTTTGGGCTGTGATCCAGGCCTCCAGCTGGCACCCATTCAGCCTCCCGTACAATGAGGGCCACTTGGATAGTCAAGTTTCCTTTAATATTGTATTGTCCGACGGAGCAGTGAATGCCCCTCCCCTCCTAAGAGCTGGGCCTCGCATGTAGCAGGTCACTGATGGAGTCGGGTGAGTGACAAGTTCAACAATGGGTTGATTTCTCTTCTCTTGAGGCTTCTTTGGTTCTACAGGACCTTAGCTGCCTTGCCCTAAAGAAAAGCTTAATGGTGGAATCTCACTCTGTGTCAAGAACTAGGAGGCATTTACATTGTGGGGGTGTGAAGGGGAGAGGATTCCGTGTCCCCGGATGACTCTCTTCCACATAAGTTAGAACTGATTCTCGCTGGCATTGACGAGGAGCAAGGCTGGGTTTCCTGAGTACAAATGAGTTCTGGAAAACATGTGTTTTTGTTTTCCTTCTGTTAATTATCTGGCAAGAGCCGCTCAGATTTAATATGTAGCACATGAGCCACCACATCGTCACCTCCCCGCTTCTCATGTCTGCGGCAAGTTTGGCCGCTGTGTTGCAAACCTCATTTCTTCTAGATTCCAGACTTCAGGACCCTTCTCGACACAGCACTCAGGAAGCTGTTACCGAGGGGTTGAAATGGGCACAGGAGATAAGTCTTCCGCCCTCCCCTTCCTTGATCTGGCCAGAGGGAGGGGACTACTTCCGCGTTTCCAAGGTCAGTTCAACAAATACTGAGTACCTGCTTGACGTATATGCCCCCCTCGGACCTGCTTCTAGAGAGAAACCTGACCATGCCCACCTCCTACCTACAACCCTTCCATGGCTTCACATCCCCTGCAGGATACTATCCACATTCCTTTACCGGCTACTTAGGGCCCTCCATTGTCCCATCAAGACTTCCAGGCTCCTCCTATGGCACATCTGCAGAATGACCCTGCCCTCCAGCCTCTGAACCCTATTCCCACCTGACCTTCTGCTATTTCCACGTCTTTGCACACCTGCTCCCGTGGCCCGGGACAACTTCCTCCCTCCCTTGCCTAGATCGGTAGTTCTCAGAGTTAAGCATGCATCAAAGGAGTGGCTTAAACATAGATTGCTGGGCTCCATACCCAGAGTTTGGGATTCAGGGGTGTGCTCCAAGAACTTGCATTTCTCACAACATCCCAGGCAATGGTGGCGCTAAGAGGCTACGGGACCACACTTGGATAACTACAGCTCTAGTAGTTATCCTGGCCTGTCTTTCAAGCTCAACTCCGGCTTCACTTCCTCCAAGAAGTCCACCCACCCCAGCGCCTCCCACACTGCATTAGGTGCCTCCTCTGGGCCCCCACATCCCCTTACTGTTTCCTCTGTCCTGGTACCTAAAAGTCATGCAGAAACCACCTGTCAATCTGTCTATAGCTCCTTTCAACTTTAAGGTCCTTGAGACTCCAGCTCAACCACATGTTTTTCATCTCCTTGTCCCTAATGCTTCACAAAATGCCTACTCTACAGTAGAGGCTCACGGACGTTTTTTTAGTGAAACAAGCCCTCCTGTAAGAAGAGGGCAGATGGAACCAAATTATAAGTAAATACATGATGTAAATGAGGAGAACTGTTATCTGCATGGCTCGCCCATGTAGCCTCAGTCGTGCCAATTACCAATGCCACTCTTTGGAGCCATTGAAAGATTATATAGTCAATGTTTCCAAAACCTCAATATTGTAAGATCTTGATGAAGTATGTATCAATCAGATTAGCCTGCCACCTCTCCAACACAAGATAGGAATGCCAACTAAATCAATTCAAGTAAGGAGATTTAATTTATTGTGATTTTGAAATCAATTTTATCAGGATATAACTTGCCCTAAAATGCACCTGTTTTAAGTATACAGGTGAATTGCGACAAATGCACATACCTATGAAACCACCCCCACAATTAAGATATAAAATGTTTCCATCACCCCAGAAAGTTCCCTCATGCGCCTTGGTTGTCAGTCCTACCTCCCACCCTCTACCCATGGCCCTAAACAACCACTCACCTGCTTCACTTCACAGTAGATTAGTGATGCCCGCTCTAGAACTCCACGTAAGCAGAGTCATATGCTCTATATATTTTTGTACCTGGCTTCTTTCACACTGTATCTCTTCTTTTCATCAGTGTTTTTTAGATTTATCCATTTTGCTGCATATATCAGTAATTTCTTTTTATTGCTTACTAGCATACCAACACGGGGTTTTGCTTATCTATTCACAATTTGCTGATCTATTCACCTGCTGATGAACATTTGGTTGGTTTCCAGTTTGAGACTACGGTGAATAAAAATGCAGTGAACATTTTGTACGTATGTACATACGTGTTCGCTCCTCTTGGATAAATGTATAAGAGTAGGATAGCTGGGTTGCATGGTTAGTGTATGATTAACTTTATAAGAAACTGCCAAACTGTACCAGTTTACTTTCCCACAAGCAGAATAAGAGGCTTACAACTGCATCTTACCTGCCAACTCCTAATATGGTTGGTCTTTTTATTTTCAGCCATTCCAGTGGGCATATAGTGGAATTGTGTTATAATTTTAATTTCTCGTTTCCCACTGATTAATGATGTTGGACATATTTTCATGTGGCTATTGGCCATTCGTTTATCTTCATTCATGCAGTGTCTGTGCAAATCTTTTCCCTGGTTTTTATTGTACTATGTCTTATTATTGATTGGGCAAGTTCTCTATCGCTTCTCGGCCTTTTGGCTAAGATCAAGTGTGGACAAGTTCTCTATATGTTCTTGATACTAGTCTTTATAAGATGTACCTATTAAAAATACTTTTTTCTAGCCTATGGCTTCAGTTTTCTCTTTTCCTAATATTTCCCTTTGAAAAGCAGAATTGTGATGAAGCCAAATGCATCAATCACCTCCTTTTATGATTTGTGGTTTTGGGTCCCATCCAAGAAATTTGTCCTGTTCTCAAGATCACAGTTGCTTCTACAGTTTCAGTTTTCAAAGACCTATGGTCAGTTGCTAGTGAGTTTTTGTATGTGGTGTGAGGTAAGGGTCAAGGTTCATATTTTTCCAAATGGATATCCAATTCTAGCACTACTTGTATACGCTACTTTTTCCCGTTGGACTATCTTAGCACCCTGGTCAAAAGGCAATTGACCCTGTACTTGTAGGTCTCTTTCTGGTCTCTTCTACATTTTATTAATCCAGATGAGTATCTTTACACCAACCCCACTCGGTCTTGATTATTGTCATTTTACAATACATCTTGATATAAGGCTGTATAATTCCTTCGGCTTTGTTCTTTTTCAAAACCATTGTGGCTACGTTATGTCCTTTGCATTGCCTAAATCTTAGAATCATCTTGTCAATTTCTACAAAAAGCCTTCTGGAATTTTATTGCATTCGTAGATCAATTTGGGAGATCAAATTTGTAGATCAATGTGGGAGATCAATTGGTAGATCAAAAAGCCTTTTGGAATTTTATGACATTTGTAGAACAATTTGGGTGAGACTAAACACCTTACAAATACTGAGTTTCTGATGCTTGAGCATCAAGAATATCACGCTCTATCACACTTCTATTTAGGTCTTAATTTCTCTCACCAATTTTTTATAGTTTTCACTGATCTTAATAAACTTACCCTTTTTGATGTTCATTAATACTATTTTAAATTACATTGTTTACAATTTCATTTTCCGGGGTGCCTGGGTGGCTCAGTCGGTTAAGCATCCAACTTCAGCTCAGGTCATGATCTCGCAGTTTGTGCTGACAGCTCAGAGCCTGAAGCCTGCTTTGGATTCTGTGTCTCCCTCTCTCTGCCCCTCCCCCATGCCCTGTCTCTCTCTTTCTCTCAAAAATGAATGAACGTTAAACAAAAATTCATTTTCCAATTGTATTTTGCTCTATACGGAAGTATAACTGATTTTGACATATTGAACTTGTATCAAATGACCTTGCTAAATTCATTTAGTTCTAGAAGCTTTTTTTGTAGTTTCCTTTGAATTTTCAATATATATGATTATGTCATCTGCAAATAACGACAGGTTTCCTTCTACCTTTCCCATATAAATGTCTTTCCCCCACTCGTGCCTTTTTGACTGTCCAGGACCTCTATTATAATACTGAATATAACTGATGAGAATGGGCATTGTTGACTGTGGGGGGGAAGTATTCATTTCCAACATCAAGTATGAGGTCAGTTGTAGGTTTTATTGTAAATGACCTCTGTCAAGTTAGGAAAGTTCCCTTATATTCCTAGTTTGCTGAGGAATTTTATCTTGAATGGGTGTTGAATATTGTCAAATGCTTTTTCTGTGTCTATTGAGAAAATCATGTTGTTTTCTTCTTTATTCTGTTAATGTCATGTATTCCATTAACTGAATTTCAGACGTTAGACCAAACTTGTTCCTGGAATAAACACAGGATATGGACATGATTTGCCAATTTTTTGCATCTATGTTCTAGAGAAATACTATCTTAGATTTTCTCCTCTTATAATAGCTATGTCTACTTTTAGTATCAGGATAATATTAGGCTTATAAAATGGGGTGGAAAGTATTCCCTTTTCCTCTAAAAAAAATGTATATAAAATTGGTATTATTTCTTTCTTAAATGGTTGGTAGTGTTCACCAATGAAGCAATCTGGGCATTAAGATGTTTTGTTCTGTGGGAACAATTATTTTTAACTTTTTATTTTGAGATAATTTTAGACTTACCGAATGATTGCAAAAAATAGTCCAGAAAGTTCCCGTAGATCCTTCACCCAGCATCTCCTAAGGTTAACAGCTCACATAGCCATGGTACAATTATCAAAAACTTGTTTTTTAAGTTTATTTATTTTGAGAGACAGAGAGAGAGAGAGAGAGAGAGTGCATGTGAGCCGAGGAGGGGCAGAGAGAGAACAGGCTCCGTCCATCTGCTATGTCAGCACAGCTGACACATAGCACAGCTATGTGTGACACTGGACTCAAACTCAAAAACCTGAGATCATGACCTGAGCCCAAATCAAGAGTCAGTTGGTTAATAGAATGAGCCACCCAGGCCCTCCTCAAAAACTTTTTTTTACAGTAACACTGGCATAATACTATTAATTAAACTGCAGACTTTATGTGGACTCACCGGTTCAGTTCACTAATATCCGTTTTTACATTCCAGAATCTACTGTAAGCTGCTGCGTCGCATTTAGCTGTCATGCCTCCTTGGTCTCGTCCAATCTATGACAGACCCTCAGCCACTCCTTGCCTTTCATAAATCATGATTTATGATTGTGGTTGTCTACCCCCCAGAATACCTGTGTTGAAACCCTAAATCCCAGAGGGATGGAATTATGAGGTGGGGCTTCTGGCAGGTAATTAGGTGGTGAGGGTGGGGCGAGCATGATGAGATTAGTGTGCTTATAGAAAGACACCAGAGAGCTTGCTTCCTCTCTCTCCCCACCGCCACGTGAGGATACATAGAGAGGATGGCCTTCTGCAAACCAGGAAGCAGCTTGTCCCAGACATCGGATCTGCTGGGGCATTGATTTTGGACTTGCCAGCCTCCAGAACAGTGAGGATTGAATGTTTGTTGTTTCAGCTATGAAACAGTCTATGGTAATTTGTTATAGCAGTCTGAGCTGGCTAGGACAGATGACCTTGAGACCTTAAAAAGTACCAGCCAGTTATTTTACAGTTTGGGTTTGTGTAAGTTGTTCCATGATTAAATTGAAGTTATGTGCTACTGGGAAGAATACTTCAGGTGTCCTTATTGGTATATCATTTCGGGGGGTACATAATAGTATACCTTACAGGATACCTTACAGGATACCGTTATTTCTTGGTTAAGGTGGGGTCATCCATGCTTCTCTATGATAAAGTTTTCTATTTTTTCCTTTATAGATTTTTTTTTGAAAGAGAGAGAGAGAGCAAGTGAGTGGGGGAGAGAAGCAGGGGGGAGGGGAGAGAGAGAGAGAGAGAGAGAGAGAGAGAGAGAGAGAGAGAGAGAGAGAGAATCTCAAGCAGGCTCCACGTTCAGTATAGAGCCCGATGGGTGGCTCAATCCCATGACCCTGGGATCATGACCTGAGCCAAAATCAAGAGCCAGATGCAGGGCTGGACTACCCAGGTGACCCTCTATTTTTTTCTTTAAATTAATAAATATTTACTTGGGGAGAGATATTTTGAGGTTCTACCTCCTTAAACATTTTAAGTTTAATAAAACTAATTTAAAATCGTTCATGTAGCCCACAAGAATTATTATTATTATTCTCTTTACAGAATATCTTGTTTTTCTTTCTGTTCTTAAGATTTTCTCTTTATCTCCAGATCCCTAGATTTTAGCAATGTGGTTATAATGTCTTGGTGGTGCGTGTATGTGTGTGTGTCCTGCTTGGAAATCATTGAGTTTCTTGAATCTGTGAGTTTATATTTTTTTGTCATATCTGGAACACTTTTCAGCCATTATTGCTTTAAGTATTCTTTTCCTCTCCCTTTTCTGGTATTTCATGGATACATGGATTACATGGATAAATTGTTTTGTCTCAGGGTCACTGAGGTTCTGTGTTTCCCTTTAAGTGTTTTTTTTTCTCTCCTTACTTTAGTTTGGATCGTGTTATAGACTGAACTTTGTCCCCTCCAAACTCATCTGGTAAAGCCCTATCGTCCAGTGTGACTATAGTTGGAGATGGGGCCTTCAGGGAGGTAATTAAGGTTAAATGAGCTCATAAGGTGGAGCCCTAGTCCAATCAGATTGATGTTCCTTTAAGAAGAGGAAGAGACACCAGAGATCTCTGCGTATGTGTGGGAACACAGAGAAGAGGGCATGTGAGGACACAATGAGACAGCAGCTGTCTGTAAGCCAGGAAGAGAGGTCTCACCTGAATCCAAACCTGAAAGCATCTTGGACTTCAGCCTCCAGAACTGTGAGAAAATAAACTCCTGTCGTATTAGCCACCCAGTCTGTGACATTGTGTTATGGTGGCCTAAGTAAACCAATGCAGACAGCCTATTGGTTCAAGAATGTTAACTTCCGTAAGGTCTACTCTGTGTTAATCCCATTAGATGTGATATTTTTTACTTAAAAATATATTTTTTTATCTGTAAAAGTTCTATTTCACTGGTTTTTTCATACCTTTCATTTCAATATTTATTGTATTCTTGTTTCCCTTTAAAGACTTGAACATATTTATAGTTATTATAAAGTTCTTATCTGTTCATTCCATTATCTGGGTCATTTCTGGGTATGTTTCTATTGACTTTTTTCTCTTTTTTCCATCTCAATTTCCTGCTTCTTTACATGTCTAATTGGATCATGGGCATTGTTGTGTGCTGGGTTTTGTTGTCTTCCTCTGAAGAGTGTTAGGCTTTGTTCTGGCAGGCATCTACGTTACTTGTGAATCCACTTCATCCTTTCAGGAATGTTTCAAGCTTTATAGAGTAGGCTTTATTGAGGACTAGTTTAAGTACTTCTAATACGGGGTGACCCTTCTGGTGTTTACCGAATGCCTTGGGTGTTCAGTGAGATCTCTCTACTCTGGTTACAGACATCTCTGAGTGCTACAAGCTTTGGAAATAGTCCTATTTATTGCTTCTCTAGTCATCCTTTTCTTGGCTTTATAGAGATGCCCCTATGCATGTGCAGCTCAATATTCAGCAACAGACTCAAGAGGAGTTGCAGATATCCGGAGCTTTTCCTCTGCATAGTTTCCTCCTCTCTGGTACTCTGCTCTGCAAATTCCAGCAAAGTCTACCTCCCTGAACTCTCATCTCTGACTCCTCAACTCAGTGAGACTGCCATGGTCTGCCTGGCATGCTCAACCCTATTCCACAGCCCCAGAAGTGCTTCCAGGCGGAAAGCAAGGGATCACTGGTCTCATCTCATTTGTTTCCCTTCTCCAGCCTCTTTTTCACACATTTTGTCCATTTTTATGCCAATGCTATCAAAAGAAAGCACAAGTAGCTGCATTAATTTCAGACAGAGCAGACTTCAAAGCAAGGAAAGTTATCACAGACCAAAAGGGGCATTATGTAACGATAAAGGAGCCAATGCCCCCAAAAGACATAACGACATGATTGCTAATTTTACAGAAATGGAGGCAAGAAAAATTAATTTAATGGAATAATGACATACAAATTTATGAATTACATATGTCTTAGTTTTTTCACTCCTCCAAACATGGGCTCACCAACAGAACACTCAGATATGTTCACTAATAATTAAATCCAGTCATCTTTTATACTTTGCCAACTTTCACTCATTGAAAAACTACATTTTAAATGTAGTTTTAGGAACGCCTGGGCCGTTGAGTCGGTTGAGTGTCTGGCTCTTGATTTTAGCTCAGGTCATGGTCTCACAGTTCATGGGATCGAGCCCCACATCAGGCTCTGTGCTGACAGCACAGAGACTGCTTGAGAGTCCCTCCCTCCCTCTTTCTCTGCCCCTCCCCTGCTCTCTGGCTCTCTGTCTCGCCCTCAAAACAAAACTATTTAAAAAATAAAAACTAAATGTAGTTTTAAGACTACATATAAAAACAGCAATTTAACATTTTTTAAAAACTTGTTATCGCGACATGTAATAGTTTATTGGGTCGACTGATGAGTTTAAATATTTAGATATATGGGATACAGGTTTCATTTCAACTCAAGTTCCAAGCCCTGCAAGTGTCCAGGCCCTGCACTTGCCATTGGACATTCTACTGCCTCCAGGTTAAATAGTCTCTGCTTTGCCGAGAGCCACTGTCTCTACCTGTGACAGACACTGACACCCCACCCTGCTTCTGCAAGAGCGTGGCCTCCCTCATGGTCCTGGAGGACTCCTAGCTCCTTCATCCCTTGCTAGTGGTGCTGGGATTCAGATTCACTCCCTTGATCCTGCCACGGATATTGGCTGCTCCAGAACCAGCTTATCTCAGTGTTGCAACTGCCATTACTGTCGCTGGTGAAGTTGGAGGTTCCAGTTCCGGCTGGGGCGTGCACTGCCTCTCCATGGCCGAGGACAGCTTACTATTCTTTAAGCCCCTGTATTAGTTTCCTGCAGCTGCTGTAACAAATGACCACAAAGCTTGATGGTTTTAAAACAAAGAAATGTATTTCCTCACAGTTCTAGAGGCCAGAAATCTGAAATCGTTGTCATTGGACCAAGCTCAAGGTGTAAGCAGGACCACGTTCCCTCCAGAGGCTCTAGGGGAAAATGTGTTCCTTGCCTCTCCCAGCGTCTCGTGGCTGTCGGTATTCCTTGACACGCGGCTGTATGACTCCAATCTCTGCCTCCTAAACGCGTTGCCTCCTCCCTTTCCATGTGTCCTCAGATCTCCCTCTGCCTGCCTCTTAAAAGGGTACATGTTATTGAATTTAAGGCCCACCCAGATAATCCAGGACAACCTCTCCATCTCAACAGCCTCAACTTAATCACAGCTGCAAAAATTCTTTCCAAATAAGATACCATCTCCAGGTTTTGGGAATTGGGACCTACTATCGTTGGGGGCCATTCTTCAGCCCACTTTACCCCCCTACCCTCATTCCCACCACCACCAATGTCGTCTCAGCCCTCCTTCCCCAACTCAAAGCCTGGAGCCAAAACCTTTAATTCAAAGTTTCGCTCGTGTTCTGTCCCAGAATTAATGATTCCCAGAATGACTAATCATGAAATCAATTATTGTCTTCAAAAGAAAAACCTACCCTGCCCACCAGAATGTGGCCTTGTCTTTAGTTCCAAAAACCAAAATAACAAAATAACTTAATTTTGTACAACCAAACCTTGGGAAATAAATGAGTCTTATCCATGTGTACTTTGTTCTAAATCCTTTGTCATAATTCTACATTATAAAAACCATTTGGGTTTTTGTTTATTTTATTTTTTATTTTTTAAAGTTTACCTCCAAATTAGCATATAGCGCAACAATGATTTCAGGAGTAGATTCCTTAGTGCCCCTTACCCACTTAGCCCATCCCCCCTCCCACAACCCCCCCAGCAACCCTCCATTTGTTCTCCATATTTATGAGTCTCTTCTGTTTTGTCCCCCCCCCCCTGTTTTTATATTATTTTCATTTCCCTTCCCTTATGTTCATCTGTTTTGTCTCTTAAAATCCTCATATGAGTGAAGTCATATGATTTTTGTCTTTCTCTGACTAATTTCACTTAGCATAATACCCTCCAGTTCCACCCACACAGTTGCAAATGGCAAGATTTCATTCTTTTTGATTGCCGAGTAATACTCCATTGTATATATGTACCACATCTTCTTTATCCATTCATCCATCGAGGGACATTTGGGCTCTTTCCATACTTTGGCTATTGTTGATAGTGCTGCTATAAACCTGGGGGTGCATGTGTCCCTTTGAAACGCATACCCGTAAACAGTGGATAAATGCCTAGTAGTGCAATTGCTGGGTTGTAGGGTAGTTCTATTTTTAGTTTTTTGAGGAAACTCCATACTGTTTTCCTCCTGTGAATGCCCTCATGTGCTACTACATAGGGGTACTTTGCTGACTGGCATAATAAGGCTGACACTACTGACCATCTTCCACACTCATCACCCCACCTCCTCAAGGGGCCCCCCTTTTTAAAGCCATATTCTACCGTATTTGAGGTCATAATAATCGCACTTAAGAGCAACAGAGTAGATGGAAGGAAGTGAAGCTGGACTGTAATCCCAGCTGTCTCGTTAATGAACGGAGTAGCCCAAGAAGCATCACTTCCCGTCCCCCCTCCCCCCCCCCCCCAGGCCTGCTTTGGCTCGCTGGTCAAGTCGGGACACAGGCACGGATCACTCAGTGCCCTCAGGGGACTGACAGCCACCAGGTAGATGAAGGGACCACGTGCAATACAAAGAGCTGTGCAAACACTACCCATTTCCCTCACTGATAACTCTGTAGAATGGGTATTGTCATCACCATAAGACTGGGGATATTATTTCTAATATAAATCATTGTCTTTTATCTTTTAAAACAAAAGAGGCTCGAGGCGCCCGTGGGTGGCTCAGCTGGCTGAGGGTCTTGTCTCTTGATTTTGATTCAGGCCATGATCCCACGGTCATGGGATCAAGCCCCGCATCGGGCTCCACGCTGAGCATAGAGCCTGCCTAGGACTGTTTCTCTCTCTCCCTCTGCCCCTCTCCTCTGCTCATGCTTGCTCTCTCTCTCTCTCTCTCTCAAATAAATAAATGAAAAATTAAGAATAAAATAAAAGAGCCTAGAGACATGGTGCCCCAAATCACACCCTGCTAGTAAAATCACATTTCAGTCTCTGGCAGATAGAAACAGGCATACTTTTTCCTTTCATCGTAGGAAGATTCTGCTATGTCTAATCCTCTGTGCGTAACCTAAGTGCTACACACATTAGAACTCTGTGTCACATACAAAAACACAGGCTGTGAATGAGGACCTAAAAGGACACACGTTTTTTAAATTTGTTTTCCATTCACAGATCCTTTTTGGCCAGCATCCCGATTACCACATATTCACTGATGACCTAAGAATAGCAGTAAAAATAACATTAGTATTTATTACTGTGTTAACAATGGCTCTCATTTATTGAACAGTTACTCTGTGCTGAGGACACCAAGGCAAGAGAGGAAGGAGATGTGGCTTAGCTACATTGTTTTGAACCTAGTGACTACATTGTAGGCTGTCCACAATGACCCCCAAACAACTCAGGAAATAAAGCGTAACAACTCTAGAACATAAAGATGCTAGGTATTTGTACTCATCACCAAGGATTTTTCGGGATGGAGCTGTGGTCAGCGAGCAAAGGTTTATAGGCGACAGCTCCCTCACCTAAAAGAAAAGGAAAGAGAAGTTTCTATGCGAGAATTGAAAACACAGAGTCCCTTGCTCTCAGCCTAGTGGGTGAGATACCTCACTCTTGCTCTCTTTTCCCTGCCTTGGTAAATGAAGCATTATTGTAACTAACACATTGTAAGGAAATACTCACTTATAGGGAAATGAGGTTTGAAATACTAGAAAACTAAGTTAAACTTTATATAGACTGTAAACCCTTATTTTATTTTTTTCCAGTCTGGTGTTATTAATTTGCTTAAAGACTCTGTGGCATGTTTTATACAAGGAAAACCCTCACCCTGGCTATCACTCTTGTACTATTCAGAATACTTCCCAGCTATTCATCAAGAGGGTTAGGCAGACGATTGTTAATTTGTTTGTTTGTTTCATCATCTCCAGCATTTGGAGAACTTCTTAATGTTTACAAAGCACATTCCCACTCAGGCTCTCGGCTCAACCTCATACAACAGATGAGGACAATGAAATTTAGGGAGGTCACGGGACTTGTCCAAAGTTGCACACTTAGTAAGAATTGGACCCGGGATTCCAACCTTTCAACCGCCCTCAAATCTCCTATGACTAAAGAGAAGCAAATCATCTTCCTAAGACCTGCTGGGTTCAACGAGAATTTTTCAGGGACAATAGTCTAAGGAGGCACCAGAATAATGAGCATGATGAGGCAGGAGCATCCCCAAAAGAAATGAGGACAGGACGCTTCTGGGATTTGAAGCCTTCCACCGGTTCGAAGCCCAGCTCCGTCTTTGGTAACAGTCACACTGCTTGCACGGGTGTGATTCTTATGTGTCTCATCCTTTCTGTCTCACTCAGATGTTAGTGGCACGAGGACAGAGCCGGTCATTCTTATTCACCATGGAATCCTCAGCACTCAGCCCAGTGCCTGGCACAGAGCAGATGTTCACAAATTACGTCTTGAATATGTTTCTCCATCAAAGCAAGCTGCCGCTTCCCTCTGGGCTCTGCTTAGTCATTCGCAGAATGGCATAAGCCCATTTAAGGGCTAGTAAGGCTTAAGGTAAAAAAAAGAAATGTTAGCTTCCCACTAAAGGGCAGTTCCCCCGCCTGCCTTTCTCGGTGGCTCGCCATCACACGGGTCCCGTCCTGGGATGGAATTCTCTGGAAGGCAGACAGTGATCCACATGGGAGTGGACGTTTGGGTGGTGCTGCTGTTTCTGAGCTGCAGAGCCACAGTATGACACAGAGATGAAAAATGGCCTTGCTCTTAAGACCTGAAACCAACATCTCTCACTTTTAATGTTCTGCCAACGAAAATCTCCGCGTCTTTAAAGGACTGGGTGTTCCCCTCATATTGCCCCACTTAGCATTTGTGCTTTTTAAGGGAATAAACATTTCTGTTTGCTGGACAAAAGCAAAAGGAGATTTGGTAAATACACAACCCGTTTGATCAACACAGTTCACGCAAAGCTCCAAGCTGATTGCTCAAGATAGATGTGTCATGAACAAAAAACACAGCGTTCGGATCCTCCCCAACTGGGCTCCCCTCTATCCGTCCAATGTGAAGAGGCGACAGACTGGGACGGAAGAGCCTAGGCTGGAGTGTCAGACCTAAAGTCAACCCCAGTTAACCATGTTGGGGCACACACCCTCTCTATTGGTCAGGCTTCCTCAGAGCAAATGAACCCATGAGATATATGTGGAGAAAGTCAGAGAGATCTACTTTAAGGCATCGCCCCCCCTGGCTGTGGAGGCTGGCAAGTCTGAAATCCACAGGGCAGGCAGGCAGGCGGGCAGGCTGGAAATTCAGCTAACAGTTGATATTACCACTGAGTCTAAAGGCATTCTGGAGGCAGAATCCCTTCCTCCATGGGGGACCTCAGTCCTTTTTCACCTGGCCTTCAACTGATCACGTAAGGCCCACCCTATTATGAAGAGTAATCTGCTTTACTCCAAGTTGACTGATAGAAATGTTAATCACGTCTGAAAAATACCTTTATTACAACCAGACTGACGGGAGACCAAACAACTGCGCTTGTAGCCTGACGAGGTGGACACATCAAATTAACCTTCGTGCTCTTCAGGCCTCGATTTCCTCATCCACGTACGACATCCCTGCAAAGTACTTAGAAAAGTGCCCGGCTTATCACAGGTCCTGGACAAATGCCGTGTGAAGGAACCATCCAGTTCTATAAACATCAGTGGGGCCTCTACTGGGTGCCAGGTGCTGTTCCAGCCCCTGGAGATGCAGAGAGGAACAGGACCTTGCCCTTGAGGAGGTTACCACCTAGGGAGGCAAATGCAGGTGGCAGCTACCCACCACGGGTGACATGAGCGTCCAGATGTCCAGAGAAGATGGACCCACCACAGCTGAGAGAGACAGGGAAGGCCCCTTGGGGAAGGTGACGTCTGAACTGAATCGAGGAGGGTGAAAAAGCCTTAGCAGCATCCAGAAAACGAGAAAAGGCAGTCCGGGCAGCAATAAGACCATAGCCAGAGGCTTAGAAACCTGAAATGGCACAGTGCGTGTGAGAACCAGAGCTACAAGGGTGAGCTTGAGTGGCAGGGGGCAGGGGGGAGATGAAGCTGGAAATGGCAGTGAGGCCAGATCGTGAGGAACCTTGGCACCACAAGAAGGCGTGTTAGTGGCCTTACGGCTGCCATACAAATTCACACAAACTCAGTGGCTGGAGCGGACAGAAACGTGTTCTCTCACGGCTCTGGAGGCCGGAAGTCTGAAATCAAGGTGCTGGCAGGCTTGGCCCCTCCTGGAGGCTCTGAGGGAGGATGGGTTCCATGCCTCTTGCCCGCGAAGGTTTCACTCCTACCCCTGCCTCCACCTTCACATGGCGCTCTCCCTGCGCGCATGTGTGTGTGTGTGTGTGTCCAAATTTCCCTCTTATAAGGACACCAGTCATGGCATTAGCCGCCCCCCTCCCAACTCCAGTATGACCTCATTTTAACATGATATCAGCAAAGACTCTTCCCAAAGAAGGTCACATCCACAGGTACTAGGGGTTAAGACAAGAACAGACCTTTGAGGGACCCACAATTCAATCTATGATACAAGGTAATGAGAGAGACGCTAGGAGTTTTAGTTAGGAAGCTCTTCCGGGCTCTGACGGAAAGGGGAGGTAAGACCAGAGGTCCCGTCCTGTGGTTCTGTTGCTTTGGTCACCAGGAAGTTCAGGGTAAAAAGTGTAACAGGTGTGCTGATGCATCTTTTTTAGTGGAGGGACAGGGGGACACATGTACAGGGCATTACAGTTATATTTCATTTATGAGCAGTATTTCTAATTGCCTCTTTTTTTTATCCTTTTATATCAGTCGGAGTCCTAACAGGAAACAGATGGAACACTCAAATTAGGGTGATTCAAGAAGGGTTTATTTACAATGGGACACTTGCAGGGGCATGGGCTGGAGGTAGGGGAAGGACACAGTGGCCAGAGACTAGTTAGTCACAGCGGGTTCCAGGGGATGAAGCAGTCACCTGTCTAGAAAGAGAGTGTCTTGCTGAGGTCACCTTGAGAAGAGATGACCTCCTTTGTGGCAGGGACGTGGCCCACTCATGTCCTCCCCTCCCTCTCCCTCTGATCTCCTGATGGCAACCCCCATGGCCAAACCCAATGTGGATCGAGAGGCAGTCCCCACAGGTCGGCGCCCCAAGGCGGACAGCAGGATGGAGAAGGGTGCCGAGAGGGTCCGAGGGGACAAGCAGGAGCAAGTTTTATTTTCCCTCCATCCTGGTTGCCTCATTTATTTTTCATACTCTTTATGTTTGGGTCAGCTATCCCAAACCCTTCCTTTTTAGGCTAAAAAGGGCAATGACGGTCCAAAGAAAACGGAAAATAGAGGCAGCATCTCCTGTCCCCTTCACCAAGGGGCTTTTCGTCCTGAGCAGTTTGCAAACCATGTGTCACCGTCGGGTCACCCTGCACAGTCACAGAACGCTGACCCACCCCAGCATCAGAGCCCTTCGCGGACATTCTTCTGGCCACTCATCGAGTTACGTAAACTCCCGGCCAGCTCCCCATCTCCAGGGCTTTCCGAGAACATACTTGAGGCAAGAGTCATCCCGGCACGGAGTGCTTGTGACAGATGTTGCAGACTGCCACGCGGACGGGGCCCAGATGGAGTGCTGGAGGGGGCAGAGTGAGCCCTGGGAGGGTCCACGGGCTCTTCATCTCACATGGAGAACACATCAAATCATTCTGTGCACATGCTGAGAAGCTCATCTTTCCTCCCTGAGCCCCAGCACACTTCAGGAGTCTGCAGACACAGGCACAGATGTCGGAACCAGAGGGGACCCTTGAGACCACCTAGCGCAAGCCCTTTGTAATATAGACGCACAGACGAAGGGCCAGAGAGGGCAGGGTAACAATGTGGCAGCTAGGGTTTGTCCATGATCTTCCAGCCAGTCCGCTCCGTGCTATGGTCCTTCGTTCGTACTGCTACTCATCAGGGATGACCGCGGACCTGTCACGTGCAGGGCACCATGCCAAACAATGGAGACATGCGTGAGGACAGGCTGCCATTACCCTGTCTTCAGGGAGTCTACAGGATGATAGTCTGTCCACCACGATTGCTAATCCTTCCCTCTACCCTGCAGGGTACGGGCAGGTCGTGGAGACCAAAGGGATCCAAGCAAACACGGCTCCCTTTTAAGAACCGAAAGAGTAGGGGCACCTGGGTCGCTCAGTCGGTTAAGTGGCTGACTTCGGCTCAGGTCACGATCTCGCGGTCCGGGGGTTCGAGCCCCGCGTCGGGCTCTGTGCTGACCGCTCAGAGCCTGGAGCCTGTTTCAGATTCTGTGTCTCCCTCTCTCTGGCCCTCCCCCGTTCATGCTCTGTCTCTCTCTGTCTCAAAAATAAATAAAAAATGTTAAAAAAAAATTAAAAAAAAAAAAAGAACCAAAAGAGTAAAGAAAAGGAGGTTGCCCTGTGCGAGTTAACTATGAACAACTCATAGCGCATCACGGAGATGTGGACAGTCACAGAAGGAGGTGGAAAAGGCCTCCAGACCTGGAGGCCTGGATTGTAACCGGTGCACGTTATTGTTGTTTCTAAAGGAACAGGTTGTGTCCACGTGCAGGGTTTGGGTCAGGCATGGAGGCAGAGAAAATGGATAACGGAAGCTTTGTTTAGGAAAAGGTCAGCAGCTTTGTTTAGGAGAGGCCTCAGCCCTCTTACCGGCTTTCTCCCTGCTTTTAATTGAATGAAAGAGGAACAAAAGCCTGTTTTGCTCGACCTCGGGGAAACTTGGATTTTCTCTTCAAATCAGTCTTCTGACAACCAGTTGACTCCAACAACTGAACGAGATGGGACTCAGCATTGGGCCGGCCCACGTCTCTGACCCACATTGTTTTATGACACAGGCTCCCTTTAGAAGGGCTGTCGCCCGAGAAATCACGTGTTGTACGGGAGGGAAGTGTGTGGACTTCTAGTGGGGAAGGACGGCGTCCTGGTGTCAGGCAAGCCTACCTTGAGCCCTGGCTTCACCAGTGAAAACTGTGACTTCTGGAACAATCCTCTTATCTGTTAGGAGCCTCCGTTCTCCGTTCTGTCATCTATATAATGGGGATGATTATACTCCTTACCGGAGGTCTGTGTTGTTGGTAGCACTCGATATTATGATTAAAAATCTTTAAATGCCTTCAGTCATTGTCAATGTCAACAGATAGCCACTTACACTGCTCACTGGTTCATAATAGGTGATGGAGGCTTTTGCTGGATAACATTATTTTAAGCCAACTTTCTTTTACGTTTCTTTTCTGATCACAATGGAAAAAAAGGAGAAAATACAACAAAGAATAACATGTTTAAATCCACAATCCCACAATCCACATATAACACTGTGAACACACTGGTATATTTCAGGGTTTTTTCGTGTGTGTGTGTGCGTGTGTGTATATAGAGAGAAAGACAAATGGCACATAAATGAAATTATACTTTACGTATATGACCATTTTCCACAGAAAATGGTTCTATGATGGTCTATCTAGGCACACACCATAATTTACAAAACCGTTCCCTTATTGTTAGGCTTTGGAATTTTTCCCAAGATTTTTGCTCTTGTCACGCATGTGATAATGAAATTCTTTATGTAGAAATCTTTTCCACACCTCTCCTAATTTCCTTAGAAGAAGATTCACTCGGCAGAATTTTTGAACCAAAGGATATAAACTTCTTTAAGTCCGTAACACACTTTGTCAAGTTAACCTCCAATAGGTTTATACTAAATCACCCCGCCTTCTGCAGAATGGGAACACCCGCATTTAAAATTCTTCACTTCATAGGTGAAAGTGTTATGCCCAGAATTCGTGACCCCCAAAGACCACCAGGGAGCCGAGTCCGATGCAAAAGCAAAGAGCCTTTATTCGAGCTAGCTCGAGCTCAATCTCCTACCTGCACCGACATAGCGGTGAGATGCCGGGGAGAGAGAGCGAGTTTCAAAAGCACAAAGGTTTTATAGGGGTCTAGGGGCAGTTGGAGAGGTAATGGCTGTGGCCTCAGCCGATTGGCTGGGGAAGGGTCGTGGCCTCGGCCGATTGACTGGGGAAGGGCTGGAGTCTTGTTACGCAGGTCACTGGGCGTGTTTTGATCAGGAAGTTTGAACAGGTGAGCAGGAGGTTACTCAAGGGGAGGAGGCGTGGTCTGAGGTTTCTGTGATTTTCCGAAAGGGGCCATGTCGGGGACATAGTCACTCAAGGTGGAGGACTCAGAACAAGATGGAGTCGGCCAGCGTAGGTCCGCCCTTTCAAAAGCATTGTTCTCTTTTCATTGCTTTGATTACTCGTAAGCTTGATGGCCGTTGTTGGTTCTTTTTCTAGGAACGATGTGTACACCTTCGACACCCTTTTTCTGCTATTTCTGTTGATTTTCTTGTCACTACGTATGAGCTCTTCATATCATAAAGCTGTTTTTGAAAGTCATGGCAATGGCAAATGAATTTCAGAGCCTGTCGTTTGCCTTTTAACTTTTAACATTTTGCCGTGTAAGTTTTCAATTTTATGCGGTTTGAAATTTTAAATTTTTTTAATGGTTATCTTTATTTTTGAGACAGAGAGAGACAGAGCATGAGTGGGGGAGGGGCAGGGAGAGAGGGAGACACAGAATCCGAAGCGGGCTCCAGGCTCTGAGCTGTCAGCACAGAGCCCCACACGGGGCTCGAACTTGTCAACCGCAAGATCATGACCCGAGCCGAAGTCAGACGCTCAACCGACTGAACCACCCAGGGGCCCCTGTAGTTTGAAATTTTAATATAACTTATAACCACCTCTGCTCTTCTGTATACAACCCATTCCAGATCCACACTCTTTAACCTCACAGCACTCAAGAAAACTCAGTAGAGCTAGCTTCTATACTGAAACCAATAGTAGAAAGCGTATCAGGGGCGCCTGGGTGGCTCGGTCGGTTAAGCGTCTGACTTTGGGGTCAGGTCATGATCTCGCGGTCCGTGAGTTTGAGCCCCGGGTCGGGCTCTGTGCTGACAGCTCAGGGCCTGGAGCCTGTCTTGGACTCTGTGTCACCCTCGCTCTCTGCCCCTCCCCCGCTTGTGCTCTGTCTCTCTCAATAATGAATGAACATTTTAAAAAAATTTAAAAAAAAGAGAGAGCGTATTATACGATCCTGTATGTTGACGATTTGCCGAAACTGGTTTTGTGGGTACCCAGAGGTTTCCCACACTATTTTCTCTTTTTGTGCATGTGTTTAAATTTCCCATAATAAAAGTCTAGGACATTATTTTGTGGTCTTGCCTCTTCAGGCACACAAGGCCTTATCTGATTTATGCTCTACCGCCTTTCAAGCTTCGTGGACATAAATTCCTAACTTGCGGCCTTGCGCACACTTTGGAATTCCTGTAAACCTTAGCTACCTCCTTTACTAAAGAACAAAACAAAGAAGTAAAACTATACCAAACGTGTCGGATTGTTGAAAGGAAGAAATAATGCAGATCTAGTATAGAATTATGGTGCCTGGCACACAGTAGGTGCTCAATACACGTTTTCCTTTATTATTCTTAATTATTACGACTACTACTATTCCAATTTCTATATGTCAGACTTTCTTCTGCGAGAATCAAAAGCTGATCCTGGCTGATCTTAAGTAGAAGCTCAGTTTATTTCAAAGATACTGGGGAGAGAGAGAACAAGTTGATGGGAAGCTCCAGACCGATGCCGGGAAGCCCGGCATCAGGAGGAAACTGCTGGGGCAGCTGCAGCCCTGCTGAGGACAAGTGGCGATTGTCCCCCTGCAGTCCCCCTGCACGGCGCCGCGTCTGCACCAGAGCCGGGCGCCCCACCACTGCACCTGCCAGCCCCATGTTTCTGAGGGGGCTCTGCTTCCTCAAGGTGCTCCTTTCAGTGGGTCTGAGGAACCAGACCCACCAGGGCTGAAATTCTCCAAACAGAAGTTGAAGAAATGCAGAGAACCAGGCAGGACACATGGCAACATCCTGTGCGGTCTCCTCCTTAACTGCCCACGATTATCACAAGAACAGGAGTCTCACCCAAGGAGGCTCTCCATTCATGGGAGGGTGCCTGCCCTCTGTATAAAGAGGTTAACCCAGAGACTCTTCAGCGGCTCTCCTGGGCAAGCAGTCCAGGGTCTCTGGGTGATGCTTACTCCTCTCCTGGCTCTATTGCAATTCTCTTAATGCTAGACCTGGGGACAAAACCGTAAAGGTCGCCACCACCATGGCACGTAAGCAACACAAGGGAACAGGGGAAGGAGAGGGGGATTTGTTATAGGACAACATGCTAACACACCGTGACACGAGAGTTAGAAAGAGAGACTTAAACATTATGTTCGTTCTGCTCCGAAGTCTTAACTTCTCGGAGTGACCCAAGATTTAGTGACACTAAAGTCACTAAGATTAGTGACACTAAATCTTCACTCCTGAGGGACCTGAGCCACTGGTGGTCTGACCGGTACAGAGACTTCGTAGTCTTTCTTTTTCTATGACTCTTAAACATTAAAATAAAGGGGGGAAAAAATGTTGAAGACTCCACAGAGGAACTTCTTGATTCTAGATATACCTCTCCCTGTCCAATGTTGTTAGCAGAAACCCCATTTCTCCCTTTGTTGCTCAGGATTAAACACCCTAGAAAGCACCAGAACCTCTTTTTTGGCCTATTCATCAATGACATGAAGGAGCCTGAGAATAACCAGGTGGCAGGCAGTTCAGATTCCTGCTAAACATGAGCAAAAACCAGAGTCGCCAGGATGAAAAGTCAAATCCCATTAGTGTGGTCATTAAGCATGGCTGCCTTGGGAAGTCCTGTCGGGGGAAACGGCGACCCTAGCAATTCGAACATCACCGAGCCCAATTCCAGGCCGCTGAGCATAAAATTTGGCGTTCTGGGGTGGCTAGAGTCTCTCCCTTTCAATCCTGGCTACTCTGCACCACTGAGTCCCAAAGGGTGCACGTTACCATGGAAAATGCTCTGGAAAGACCTGCTTGATTGGGGGAATATGGTTTAAGCAAATATGTTGGACCACCAAGCCCTTACCTACTAACCTCATACAGAAAAGGGTCCAGGTGGAACACAGGTCAGCGGATGCTGTTGTAGAGAGTCCAGATTTGAGAACAGAAAGAATCTCATCTCCCCTGGTAACTGCATGGCATTGTTCTGAGAACTGGATTAAGTAACAGATGCAAAGCGTGTGTCACATAGTCGATACTCAGTGAACATGGAAAGGTGTTGCCTCTGTATTTCCAAACCAAGCTAGACGGTGAGTAGGGCTGTGCATTAATGTAGCCCTTTTGCAGGTTAGAAAGCTGGTGATGGGAAAGGATAGGTTACCTGTTAATGAGAACACAGCTAGGAAGTGGGAGCGGGCAGTGGCAGCAAATGACCTTGGCCTTCTGGTTTCATTCCCAATTCATGAGACTCGCCGCTTCCCAAGACACACAGCCCCAGTCTGGTCTCCATCACCCCGCAAACCAACATTTCACAAATACTGAGTCACGGCTTCCCCTCCTCTTAGGCTGCACAGGAATCACAACACACTCCAAATCACGGGATTGGCAGACCCTACCCTCTTCTGGGGCCCCTGCTGGGAATGCACGAGGCTGGGACTGCCAGGAACCGAGAGGGTAGGTAAGGCGTCTGCTCCCATGGAGTGACCCGACCTTCGCGAGCCGGAGGGATCCACGCCGCTGCCAAGGATCACATCAGAAAGATAATATTTGAAGAGTGAAAGGTTCTCTGAAGTATGCAAAACGCTTCAAGTGAGTAAGCGCCTGAAGCTCTCGAGGCATGACTCACGCCGGATGGGCCAGAACGTGAGCTACAGAGAGCGGGTAAACTAGGTCACAGGATGGCAGAGCGTCAGAGATGGAAGGGATCTGGGAGCTTATCTATCGCTTTGGCAATGACCAAAGTGTGCTTCCAAGTGGAAGACTGACTCTTCTGAGACCACGTAGCTAAGGCGAAGCACTAGGACCTGAACCCAGGTTTTCTCATTCATTCGTTTATGCATGCATGCATGCGTTCATTCATTCAGTATTTTTTGAGCACATACTATGGGCTGCATGGGGAAGATTAAGTACTGAGAATAGAGCCGTGAAAACAAGCAGTTTTCTGTCTTCCCGAAGCTGACTTTCTAGAGGGAAGGAGAGACAATTCAGCATTCAACTGTGGGCAATGATGAGCAGGGCGGTGATGAGGAGGGAGGCACAGGGAGCTCTGGAGGCATAGAGGAGGGTGGTCTCATCCTGTCTGCAGGGTCACGAAAGGCCTGGGGCGCCTGGGTGGCTCATTCAGTTAAGCATCCCACTCTTGATTTCGACTCAGGTCATGATCTCACAGTTCGTGAGATCGAGCCCGGCATCAGGCTCCTCGTGGACAATGCGGAGCCTGCTTGGAATTCTCTCTCTCCCCCTGAAGACCAAAGATGCATTCATTAAGTGAAAGGGGATTAGCTGGAAGGAAGGAGAACACTCTAGGCAGGGGGAGATCTCTACATACCAGACACAGTACCAGACCCTTGTTTTAAAGCAGTGCATGTGATACAGGTGCTCCCACACTCAACAACAGCCTGGAGTGCTAGGCGGGCATGAAAAGGGACCATCTACCGGCAAGAGGAGGTGATATCTGGTCTTGATCTTTTAAAAAAAAATTTTGAGGTGGGGCGCCTGGGTGGCTCAGTCGGTTGAGCATCCGACTTCGGCTCAGGTCATGATCTCATGGTTCATGAGTTTGAGCCCCGCGTCGAGCTCTGGGCTGACGGCTCAGAGCCTGGAGCCTGCTTCGGATTCTGTGTCTCCCTCTCTCTGTGCCCCGTCCCCACTCATGCTCTGTCTCTCTCTCCCTCAAGAATAAATAAAACATTTCAAAAAATTAAACAAAAAATTTTTAATGGTTATTTCTTTTTGAAGGAGAGAGAGAGAGAGAGCCAGAGCACGAGCAGGGAAGGGGCAGGAGGAGAGAGAGAGGGAGACCTAGAATCTGAAGCAGGCTCCAGGCTCTGAGCCATCAGCGTAGATAGAGCCTGACGTGGGGCTCGAGCTCACGAACCGTGAGATCATGACCTGAGCCGAAGCCGGACGCTCAACCGACTGAGCCACCCCTGGTCTGGATCGTAAAGGAGGAACAGGACTTCAAGTTCAAGGCTATGGAGACTGTGTGGGGAAAGGCATAGAAGAAGAGCCTGAGACCGTTATTTCCTGCATTGGAAATGACCGTTCCAGACAAGGTCAGTTAATGTTTGTCAAAGGCTAGACCCCAGGACTAATTTGAATCAGTGGGGTCCAGAGAAGCACAGGGGGCTTTCCTGGTTTCCAGCGGCTGTCAGTGACAGAGCAGGTGCAGAGGCCAAGTGGCCGGTGGCCGCGAGTTCCCGGCGCCCCCCCAAACCTGAGGACCCTAAGTGGGTGACGAAATAGTCCGAAGGAGCCCAGTCTCTCAGCTCATTAATTTTACTCTGGTAACAGCATAAACAGAGCAGGCAAACTTGATGCCTGATAGAAAAGCAAGAATTCCTAACGTCCCATCCCAGGGCACAGATTTAACAGACACACGAAAGAAAGCAGTGCTAAAAATAACAGCCTCCATGGCGAAAATCATCAGGGTGGAGCCTTGGTCAAAGGGAGCAGAGACACCTCGCTTCTCGTTTATCACGTCTCCGCTGACCGCAAGGACTGAAATGAGAGGGCTCAACTGATCCCCACCTTCTGCTTTGGGGTTGGGGACTGTGAGCCTGGGCAGCCCCTAAACCCCCCGCCTCCAGAAGGAGTTCCCAGAAGCAGGTCAGGCTGCCAGAGTGTCATCTTGTGGCACATTCCTACGTGTCAACTTCAATGTCAGAACCTGTACGGGCTGCGCCCGGTCCCCGCCAGTAGTGGGATGCTGAAAAATCTCAAACTTGAAAACCTTCTCTGGATTTGTTGGCATGCTGAGATCGCAGTGTGTTTTTGAAGTTGAATGCAGTACTTATCACGCAGTAGTTATCACACTGAAGGATTTAGTTCTGGTTTAGTTTAGTTCAGTTTTTTGTTTTTTTTTTTTAACTCAAGTTAGTTAACGAACAGTGTAACCTTGGCTTCAGGAGTAACGAACAGTGTAGCCTTGGCGCCCGGTACCCGCCAGTAGTGGGATGCTGAAAAATCTCAAACTTGAAAACCTTCTCTGGATCTGTTGGCATGCTGAGATCGCAGTGTGTTTTTGAAGTTGAATGCAGTACTTATCACACTGAAGGATTTAGTTTTAGTTTAGTTTAGTTCAGTTTTTTTTTTTAACTCAAGTCAGTTAACGAACAGTGTAGCCTTGGCTTCAGCAGTCGAACCCAGTGATTCATCTCTTACCTATGACACCCAGTGCTCATCCCAACAAGTGCCCTTCTTAATGCCTGTCACCCATTTGCCCATCCGCCCCCCCACCTCCCTTCCAGCAACCCTCAGTTTGTTCTCTGTACTTAAGGGTCTGTTATGGTGTGCCTCCCTCTCTGTTTTTATTTTTCCTTCCCTTCTTCCCTGAGGTCCATCTGCTGTGTTTCTCAAATTCCACATATGAGGGAAATCAGAGAATATTTGTCTTTCTCTGACTGACTTATTTTGTGCAGCATAATACCTTCCAGCTCCATCCATGTTGTTGCAAATGGCAAGATTTCAGTCTTTTTCATCACTGAGTAGTATTCCATTGTATATATACACCACATCTTCTTGGTCTATTCATCAGTCGATGGGCATTCAGGATCTTTCCATAATTTGGCTGCTGTAAACATTGGGGTGCAGGCACCCCTTCAAATCAGCATTCCTATATCCCTTGGATAGATACCTAGGAGTGCAATTGCTGGGCCGTAAGGCAGTTCTGTTCTTAATTTCTTGAGGAACCTCCGTACTCTTTTCCAGTTTGCGTTCCCACCAACAGTGCAAAAGTGTTTCCCTGTCTTCACATCCTCGCTGTTGTTTCCTGAGTTGTTCATTTTAGCCATTCTGCCAGGTGTGAGGTGATATCTCACCGTGGTTTTGATTTGTATTTCCCTGATGATGAGTGATGTTGAGCATCTTTTCATATGTCTGTTGGTCATCTGGATGTCTTCTTTGGAAAAGGGTCTATTCGTGTCTTCACTGGATTATTTGTTTTTTCGATGTTGAGTTTGGCCAGTTCTTTTTTTTTTTTTTTTAATTTTTTTTTTTAACGTTTATTTATTTTTGAGACAGAGAGAGACAGAGCATGAACGGGGGAGGGTCAGAGAGAGGGAGACACAGAATCTGAAACAGGCTCCAGGCTCTGAGCTGTCAGCACAGAGCCCGACGCGGGGCTCGAACTCACGGACCGCGAGATCATGACCTGAGCCGAAGTCGGACGCTTAACCGACTGAGCCACCCAGGCGCCCCAAGTTTGGCCAGTTCTTTATAGATTTTGGATACTAACCCTTTATCTGACAGGTTGTTTGCAAGTATCTTCTCCCATTCTGTCAGTGCCTTTTAGTTTTGTTGGTTGTTTCCTTGACTGTGCAAAAGCTTTTTATCTTGATGAAGTCCCAATGGTTCATTTTTGCTTTTGTTTCCCTTGCCTCTGGAGACATGTCTAGTAAGAAGTTGCTGCGGCCAAGGTCAAAGGGGTTGTTGCCTGTTTTCTCGCCTAGGATTTTGATGGTTTCCTGTCTTACATTTAGGTCTTTCATCCATTTTGAGTTTATTTTTGTGTATGGTGTAAGAAAGTGGCCCAGGTTCATTCTCCTGCACATCGCTGTCCAGTTTTCCCAGCACCGTTTGCTGAAGAGACGGTCTTTTTTGCCATCGGATACTCTTTCCTGCTTTGTCAAAGATTAGTTGGTCATTTATTTGTGGGTCCATTTCTGGGTCCTCTATTTCTGGGTTCCACTGATCGATGTGTCTGTTCTTGTGCCAGTACCCTACTGTCTTGATGATTACAGCTTTGTCATACAGTTTGAAGTCCAGAATTGTGATGCCTCCAGCTTTGGTTTCCTTTGTCAACATTACGTTGGTTATTTGGGGTCTTTTCCGGTTCCGTACAAATTTTAAAATTGCTGGGGCGCCTGGATGGCTTGGTCGGTTAAGCGTCCAACTTCGGCTCAGGTCATGATCTCACAGTCCGTGAGTTCGAGCCCCGCGTCGGGCTCTGTGCTGACAGCTCAGAGCCTGGAGCCTGTTTCGGATTCTGTGTCTCCCTCTCTCTGACCCTCCCCCGTTCATGCTCTGCCTCTCTCTGCCTCAAAAATAAATAAACGTTAAAAAAAAATTTAAAAAAAAACAACAAATTTTAAAATTGCTTTAGTTTTAAATAAAAATGTATATTTAATAACTACTAAGACTTGTTGAACACTGAATTCAGTTGATGTAGACGCAGCATTGCTAATGTTTGTAACGACCCTGCAAGTTTTACACATAGGCCTAGAGAGGCGTAGTAAGGGGTCCAAAAGCCTGTGGTCCTTCCAGCAGGCAGTGCCAGCCAAGGGAACGGGCAGACGGACTGCAGCCTGAGACATGAGGGGTTGTCTGGGCAGTTGGCATTAGAGGTACTGAATGGGGAGCAGTGAGGGATGCACCCGGAGAGATGGGGACCTACTCTCAGGCTACATGCCCTGCAGCAGATGTTACAGGGACCACAAAGGAGCTCACAGACTCCAAGGAGAGAGGCAAGGAGCCAAGTAACCCAGTCTCGAGGTTGAGGCTAAGGGGGGCCTTCTGGGAAGAACAAGCAAGCCCTTCTTTCCGAGCCCGGCAGATCCCACGGCACCGATGACTGGCGGAAGTAGGATCGCCTGATCAGACTGTGTCATAACCCTGTCTTCTCGTCCCACGGGTCATCGCTCTTTTACCCTCTCCGGGGAGAGGTCCCAAACTTAAACAGCCTGATACCAGGAAAGCGGGTTTGTGGTCCTGCAGCTCTGACCACAGCCTCCAGGTCAGTGGGGACTTGCGTCTGCTCCCTGGTTCTGCAGTCACCACTTCGGCGTACTCAGCCTCTGGGTTTACATTTCTGTGTCGGTAGCTGAGTAGACAGAACCTCTCAGTCTGGGAAGTCGGGGGAAGGGCAGAGCGGCTTGTCCCGGGGCCAGCAGCCAGTGCTCGCTAACCCGTGGAAAGTGACCATTAAAACTGTAGAACTCAGGGGCACCTGGGTGGCTCAGTCAGTTAAGCATCTAACTTCGGCTCAGGTCATGATCTCGCAGTCTGTGAATTCGAGCCCCGCGTTGGGCTCTGTGCTGACAGCTCAGAGCCTGGAGCCTGTTTCAGATTCTGTGTCTCCCTCTCTCTCTGCCCCTCCCCTGCTCATGCTCTCTGTCTCTCAAAAATAAATAAATGTTAAAAAAACAAAAAAACTGTAGAACTCAGAGTCTGCCCAGAGCCCTGTGTGAGAATTACAGTTTGCTCCTGAAGAAGATTAATCCATTCACTTGCATATTCCCTCCCCTATGTTTCTTCAAGCCCCCTGTTGACCTGGGGACAAGGCAAGTGACAAGGCAAGCATTGGTCACAGTCCCTGTCCTCACGTTTTTCTCAGCTCCCTCCTTCCCTTCGAGCAGAGGTTAGCGGCTTCCTGCCTCCTGCCCCACAAACCCCCCGCTTCCCCTGGCTCACCTCAACTGAGAACTTCCCATGTACGAGGTGCAGCGATCTATGCTGAGAGCCTTCCGCCGTTTATCCTAATTCCCCTTCACTACAACCGTGAGGTAGATGTTATTGTTAGCCCATTTTACAGATAAGAAAACGGAGGCACACCTTTTCATTCGTTGGGTAAATACAAACAGGAAACGGGTTCAAAGCACAGAAGAGTCTTCTGAGGAAACAAGTAAAGGGAATGAATGAACATTTATTCAGTGTCTACTACATGTCAAGAACCGTATGTTTCCCAAATGTTACCTCACGCAATCCTTCCAACAAAGCTGGGAAGTGGGTTTTGATTTCTCAGTTTTTCCAAATGTGCCAGAGATTCCGTGACGAATAAGCCTCCTCCCCATGGTATTGACAAGTCTAGTTGTGGAGAAAAACAATCAATCCATCAGGCAATTCATTACTTAGACCTGAGCAAGCCCAGAGAAGAAGTATGCAGAAGATGGGGACAGAGAGTGGCAGTGGGGTAGTCAGGGAAGCCTTCTCTGAGGAGGCGACCCTCGATGAGCTCAGACCTGAATGCAGTGAGACAGCAAGTCATCTAGTGTCTAGGTGGAGAGCTGTCCTCACCAGGACACTTGTCATTACATTTCCATCTCCCACACAACAGGACCTTCGTAATCCAGCCCCGCTCAGGGATCTATTCTACAGCAGGATTGGCTCTCAGATTATTCTCAACCCCAGGCTCGCTGCCTCAGGCTGCTTAAAACAGATTGTCTAAAGGCTTCTGGAACCTTCTAGACTATCAGAAGTGCACGTCACGGTCATTGCAGGTGTGTGTGTGTGTGTGTGTGTGTGTGTGTGTGTAGGCTGCAGTATTTCATGGCGGGAGCTCCAAAGATCTTTGGTGCCTGCCTTATTAGGGTCTCTGACAGCCAACTGGCTACCCAACCACTGCAGAACCCCCTCCAGGACCCTGGAAACCATCTCCCCCAGCCACCCCCCTAAGGTCCTCGAACAGGGTGAGAAACATTCTACAAGGCGTCTGATGGACAGCCTGCAGCAGGTTGGATGCTCCTTGAGGTTAGGGTCCACGTCTTACTTATTTCTGCATCCCGCTGTGCCCAGTTCCAACCCTGGCATCCAGTAGGTATCTAATAAGCGTCTGTTGAATGGAATTGAAAACGCACCCTGACACAAACCAAAATTAGCCTCTCTAGAAACCCGTCCTTTTTAGTCTGTTGAGGACCATATAACAAAATTCTTCTTCCACACATCAACTCTTTGGGGAAAAAGAACAGGGGTGGGGTGGAAATTAAATATTTATTGAGCACTTATTAAGTGTCAGGCCTAAATGGTTTCCAAATGTGGCTTCATCTAATCCTCCTGACAACTCTGTGAAGTAGCTGTTGTTTTTCCTTTTCACGGATGCAGAAATAAACGTCAAAAGCCCCTAGTCACATTTACCAGCTGTGTGCCTTTGGAGATACTTCCAGTCTCTCCAGCCCTCCAATCTTTTCCATTCATCACTCTGCCTCATAGGGATTTGAAGAGAGCAACTGTGTCCCTTTGCGTCTTTTCTTTCTCATTCCCAGGCTATACCTCGCCCGTTACTGTCAGTGTCTCTCCTGGTCAAGAGCACAGGCTCTGGAACTGGAACAACCCGGATGTGTCCCCACCTGTGACACCTGGTGTGCAAGTGACTTACCCTCACTGAGTGTTGCTTTTCTATCCGTGTGACACAGGAATGCTCACAGCACCACCCCTGGGAGTTGTAGATGAAATAAGATAGCAAAGGCAAACACGTGTCTCATGGTACACAGTAGGTCCTCAAAAGATGCTCTTGTGATGGTTTTGAGCTCCCCCCCTCCACCTTTCACCGGAACTCGTGCCAGTGTGCTAATGTCCCGACTCACATTCTGTGACATTCAGAGCGGGACATTATCTTTGTTTTCCAGGGAACACGGTCATCTGCCCCGCCAGCCCGGATCCTGCCTCTGGGGGTTAAGTAAGGACCTGGAGCGTGTGAACAAGACCAAGGTCATGCCATTTCCAGGAACCCAGGCAGGCTGTGCTGATAAGTAACTTAGGAGCTGATGATAAATAAACTGTTTACTCTGAGTGAAGGAAGAAAGGCAACCATCAGATCTAAGCAGTGGGATTTTGATTACATTAACTGTTTCAGAGCAACTGTCAGGAAAACCTTCTTCATCCCCGGGGGGGGAAGGGGGGGTGGTTAGTGGCTACAGCACCCAGGAACAGATCCCTGTCCCTGGCGTACTTTCTTAAAGTCCCAGAGGCACATGTTTTTCACATAAAATGTTTCTAAAACCGGAATTCATCTGCTAATCAATGCGCAATAATAATCCATTAAAATGGTGTCTAAGTTTCCTTCCTCTGAAGAGCTATAGTTACGTCGGTGGTGAACATCAGGACAGAGGGGGCCAGGGGTGCCGGGGTGGCTCGGTCGGCGAAGCGTCCGGCTTCGACTCAGGTCATGATTTCGCGGTTCGTGAGTTCAAGCCGCACGTCGGGCTCTGTGCTGACGGCTCAGAGCCTGGAGCCTGCTTCATATTCTATGTCTCCTCCTCTCTCTGCCCCTCCCCTGCTCATGCTCTGTCTCTCTCTGTCTCCCAATAACAAATAAACGTTAAAAAAAAAAAAAAAAGTATAGAGGAGGCCACCATGGAAGGAGCACCTATCGTGTGCTAGACCCAAACTTGGATGCTAGATACGTCCATTTTCATTTCTTTCATTTCTATTCTTTTAGCATTTTTTTTCACTCTATAAAAAATAATCACCATTGAAGAAAACTTTAAAAATACAAGCAACTCAGGTATCCCCAAGTTCCCCAGCCTAAAGGGTAGTCTAAAGAGCCCCTTCAGGACCTACCGGGCCATAACACAACAGAAACTTCAATTTGCATAATTATAGGAGCAAAAGCAAAGTCCGCTCACGTCACTAGGAGGTGCTTCCGAGGATCCCAGGTTAGCTTATGTTCTCTGGGTAGCCGCTCTCCCTACACACTTCTGCTCCCAGCTTCTCTGCCCTTCATTTCTGCCCATCCCAGCTTCCCCAAGGTGCCATCACATCTTCCCACGTATAGACACCTAGACATCGACTTTTCCTGAATTCTCCAAAGCGCGGGTGACACTAGACCCCAGTGCTTCACCAACACTCTCAAGTCTTAAGCGCATTGCAAGGGTGCTGCAACACAGGAAAGTAAATGAACGAACGGATACCAGCTAACGCCAACCCCAAAGACCAAGAGTCCCTGCGCAAGGGACCGCCAAAGCAGTCTGAGCTCGCCTCATAACAGAGAACTCCCTGTCGGCTCCCCTCCTCCAGGTTTCAGGACCCAGGCCTCACCCCCTGCGCTCTGCCTACCGAGCCCCAAACTTGCTATTAGGTTAATTAAGGTAACACTAGCTGCTGTAAGAGCAAAATCTGGAAACTTGGGAGGCCTAAACGAATAGTTGAGTCAACTCTTCTAAGCTCCAGTCAGCGGGAGGGCAGAGCCCCCGGAACTCTGCTCCTCGTGGTCATTCAAGGATCCAGACTCACAAAGGATCTGCTATTCCCTACACGTGGCTGCCATTTTGCCCTGGTTCCAACATCCGGCCCGCCAACAGGGAAAGAGAGGGAATCATATGTAGAAGTTCTTGTGGGCCAAGCCTACAAGCGGCAAGTGAAATTTCCACCCACGGTCCATTGGCTAGAACATATGGCTGTATACCTCATGGCAAGTAAGGCTGAGAAATGGGCTCACTAGCGTGTGCCCACCAGTGAAAGGAAGCAGATTTGTTACATAAGTAGTCACGCCCTGCCACAGGCACCAACATGATTTACTCTGTGCCCAAGGAGATAACGTCTCCTAGTCGGTCATGCAGAACGATTTAGCACCTACTGCCTTTGCTTCAGCCTCTTCCTGCAAACTAGCTCCAGGCTAGGCCTCCCCATAACCCAAATGCTGTTCAAATGTCTTTCCTACACAATAAAGAGATCTCCCTCAAAAACCTCCATTCAAGGGGCGCCTGGGTGGCTCAGTCGGTTAAGCGTCCGACTTCGGCTCAGGTCACGATCTCACAGTCTGTGAGTTCAAGCCCCGTGTCGGGCTCTGGGCTGATGGCTCAGAGCCTGGAGCCTGCTTCCGATTCTGTGTCTCCCTCTCTCTCTGCCCCTCCCCCATTCATGCTCTGTCTCTCTCTGTCTCAAAAATAAATAAAAACGTTAAAAAAAATTAAAAAAAAAAACAAACCTCCATTCGAGTGTCAACCCTAAAATTCGTAAACGCTCGCTGAGTATGTTTTGCCCCCTTACATAGAAAGAAATACTTAAAGAAATCACTCTTAATCCTGTATCAATTTTAATATGTTTCTCTCTTCTATGTTTCCATATGTTCAGCTCTTGTACAGCCTTGAAGGTCCTCTTTAAATGATCTACCTTCCTTGAGCTTGAGACTCAGAGACGTTAAGTAACTTGACTGAGGTCACACAGCTAGGGAACGGGAGAGTCAGACTCCTAACCACGATCTAACCCCAGAGCCAAGGCCTTTGCCAATGCATGATCCTGCCCCTTAATAGACCTTAGAGTTGTCCCAGGCCTTTTATTCACCCCTGTCTGCTGGATGGTAATTATCTCTGTCTAAAGTATACAGTGACCCGCCCGTGCCATACCTTATCTTTCTTATTAGAATGTCAGCTCCCAGGAAGCAGGAGCTATGTTCGATTCCTCTTGAGAACTGCAAGGCCTGGCCCAGAATAGCTGTTTCATTCTCTCCCACCCAAAGAGGCCAACATTTATTGGACAGTCATATTGGAAGCTACCTACAAGGCTTCCGGTCCAATTCACAGCCCCCATTCCTATTTCGCACGGTGACCAAAGCACAGACCTTGGGGCCTAACAGATTTAAATTCAGTTGTGCCTCCACGGCCATGTGATTGTGGACGTCACGGACCTTCCCTTTTTGCGAAGCCCAAGTGAGCAAAGGCACCACACATTCGATAAACAGTATTGTTTACACTATGAGCGATAATACAAATAAACATAAAAACAATAACCATTATTGTTCTTATTGGCTGTCCAGCTCTCCCACATTATTTACCATAGACAGAAGCAAACAGACCCTTTAAGGCCTGGCAACAAAAGAGAGGTGGGATTTCGAGTGGCTCCTTGTGACCCTCAGAGAGCAGAGTGGAGTAAGTACTCTTTGGGGGACTTCTTGACCCTTCTAAAATCCCATTAAACCTAAACACACATCTGTTAGCACACATCAAGCACGCAGTGTCTGTTTCCACCCAGCACTGAGGAGTACAAGGAGGAATATTATACCCCGTAACTCATATGGAACTATTTATTGCCAATCACTTTGTGCTTTTCCTTAAACTTTTCCATAGTCTTTGGTTTCAAAGGCCATTTCAGAATGACTGAATTTCCTTGCAAAGTAAGTCAGAGCCCACCCCCCCCCCCCGCCCCAAAAAGAGAGACTGTTTTAGGAAAATCTCCTTGGGGCATAGAGGCCTTAAGTTTCCTAACTTGCTTTCTCCTGCTCTCCTTTTTCCTTTCAAATAACAATTGGCCACGAAAACAAGACTCATTAAAGAGATGGGGGAAGAAATAGGACAGAGTTGAAAGGAGCCTGTGGCTGACCACTTAGCAGGGAACTCACAGAGGTGTTTCACGGGAAGCTTAGAAGATCAGAGGAACGGAGAGATCAGATGCTTCCACTTTCTCATCTGGAGGTGGGAAGACCAAGGCCCCGGAGAGGAAAATTACTTTACCCAAAGTGACACGGCCAGTCAGCCAAAGAACTGAGACTTGAACACGGGTCTCCTAAATCCCAGCCAAATCAGGCCAACTCCTCTAGAAAGCAGAGCCTGAGGCAGGGATCGCTGCCTTGATGCTTTAACTTGGGAAGTGCAAGCCCAGGCCGTGAGAGTGAAGAGAAGAGGAAGGGAGGCAAGGAAAGGTGCGAGGCGAGGGGATACAGGGGGGCGCACCCTGGTGCTTGCGCCTGTTGCAGAGACAGGCTGGCTTACTCGGCACTCAGGGCTTCTTCAGAGCCGCAAGCTGAAACTGCCTCTCCAGGGGGATCTAGAAGCCGCATCCTTTCTGACCAATCCGATGGTGAGTTGGTGGATAAAGAACCCGGTTTCTTCACCCCTAGTTGGGATAACTGTAGGTATATATACTACACCGACTCCCAAATTGGGTGACCCGTGCGCCTGGACTTGCCTGAGACAAACACCTTGATCTGCCAATTGGGCCAGTTGATCCCCTACCCCAGAGGATCCCAGTGTGACTGAGCTCTAGGTGTTCACCAGAACTTTGTACTGGTTTCCTTTCCTTTCCTGTCTCACTTCCGTTTGGGTGTTGCCTACACTCACCACACGTTAAAGTACTTGCCTTTCAGTCTTTGTCTCCGGGTCTGCTTCTGGGGAAACCAAGCTCTTGGCACATCGTGTGCTCTTGATACATGTGGTGAGTAATCATATTAAAATGACATAACAAAGCCTTCTCCCTCTTCCTTCCAGTTGAACTTGAGCGAAGTTGTCATTAACCGCTCAGCCTGCTCTCCAGACACCCCGTAAGTCAGCAGTCCAAACGGTTTGGCCCACGCCGGGCAGCAGAATGGTGACCGAGATGATCAGGCAGAATCTGCCCGGTCCAGATGTATACATATCAACGTCTGCACAGCTGCTCAAACTAGAGACTTTTGTGACCCAAAAGAATGGGTCAAAAATGACTACACTAGATAGAACAGAATGCTATGCATGAGTTATCATCGGGTTGATTTAAGTCGTATTTGTATTTAGCAATGAGGAATTCCCCGAAGTGTGATCAGCAATGTACCTACCTGCAACCTAAACATGGGGGGGGGGGGGGGGGGGGTTTCAGAATGCTGGTTCCAGGGTCCCATCACAGACTCCCCTTACCAAGTGCTTCCTGCCAGGTGAAGCCCCAGCTCCTGCATGTTTAACAGGGTCTCCAAGAAATTCTTAGGCACATGTAACTTTGAGAGCCATTGCCCTGAACAATCAACAAAGGCTTGGCTTCTCCTTGAGGAGCAAGTGAGAGTTCCCCGGACACTCTCGGTTTCACCCAGGTGGGTTTCTCCCCTCTTCTGCCCAATTTCTAAAGACCCCGTTCAGAGAGCCCCTTCCTGCTCTTGTCCTACTGGTCTGGACCGACACGGTCACTTGCCAGGGGGGCCTGTGTTTTCAGTCTCTGCCTCAGAACTTGCTCCAGGTTCATGGTGAGTACAAGGCTTCATCCACCACGGTGCCCGCAATCCACGCCTACTGCTAGCGATGGGTGAACCCAGCTGGCACTCAACCAGTCTTCCCTGATCTGGGCCTCTGTGTCTACCTGGCCTCAGGTGCACAGAGGGTCTGTGCCTGGGCTGCCATCATCAAAGAACGTTTTATTCTGCCCTTTGGTGGCAAAAGAATTTCATCTCTGGGACCCAAGACGGAAACGGGTTTTCCCCGTTGGGGTAGAACCCGGTCTGGGGTACTTTGTTACGGCAGCAGGTAGCAAACTAACACGGCGAGAAAGAAATATATCTGCCTTGGTTGCTCCCATATCCCGGCACCTGAATCATTCCTGCCACAGAATAAATAACTGTTTTATGAACACTCTGAAAATACGAACTACGGTAATCAAAGCTCCCCCAAAACGGACCTGCTCTTTCATCCCTCTGAGGCTTTACGTACGCTCTTTTTCAGCCTAAAACACCCCTTCCCCATCCAGCCCAAGAAATCCTATTTGTCCTTCAAAACTCAGCTCTGACTCCTATTGCCCGAGTATGTCCTTGAGCCTGCTGGGCAGAGTTGACCATCACCTCTTCTCCGTGCTATCCTGAACTTTGTACCCATGCTTCTACATCACTGCAACTGTCAGGCCAGGAGGTCGACCTCGGAAACCACATGCAGCTCTGATCCCTGCCATCTGGCACTGGGCCTGGTGCAGAAGGGCTGATCAATCTTTCAAACACCATCCTCTTGGAATCTTCATGATCTAGCTGCGAAGCAGACGGCGTGACTTACGCCTCGTGCGGGACAGATCCATAAACACACGTATCTGGCACAAACTACCATTGAAATAACTTTCTAGGCCCAAGGTGCTGCTTCCACCAAGGCTGCCACACCAGCAAACAGAAATTTGGAGACCCTTCGGGTCCCTGTAAATGCTCCCCCCGACCGGAAACAGAAACAGCCCGTCCCCAAACGCCGCGCCAGCCCCGGTGTCTGTGCCTACCGCCTTGTTCCTTCTCACCCCAAACCAGGTTGACTGTGTGGACCCAGCCGATCAGTATGTTCTACTTTTCTCTTCCTTGTTCTTTATTCTTTCCCCTATAAAAGCTTCCTGGCTTCTGGCCCGCTTTGCCATTCTCCAAATGGAGCTGATCGGCTTCATGAAGTGTTAAATAACGTTTGGGGTGCCTGGGAGGCTCAGTCGGTTAAGCGTCCGACTTCGGCTCAGGTCATGATTTCACAGTTCGTGAGTTCAAGCCCCGCATGGGGCTCTGTGCTGACAGCTCGGAGCCTAGAGCCTGCTTCGGATTCGGTGTCACCCTCTCTCTCTGCCCCTCCCCTGCTCATGCTCTGTCTCTCAAAAATAAATAAATGCAAAAAAAATTTTTTTTTAATAAATAAAGAAATAAATAAATAACGTTTGCATCACCTACGTTATCATCTTTAATCATTTTTTAACACTAGCTACTCCACAAATATTTACTGGATTGAAATTAATTTACCAAACTGTCACCACCATAAGCACATTATTTTGCGGGGTTAGAATGTTCACCTCTGTCTGTCCTCACCCTCCCAATAAACCACCCCCCTTTTAAAAGGCAAAACTTGGGGCGCCTGGGTGGCTCAGTCGGTTGAGCGGCCGACTTCGGCTCAGGTCATGATCTCACGGTCCGTGAGTTCGAGCCCCGCGTCGGGCTCTGTGCTGACAGCTCCAAGCCTGGAGCCTGTTTCGGATTCTGTGTCTCCCTCTCTCTGACCCTCCCCTGTTCATGCTCTGTCTCTCTCTGTCTCAAAAATAAAAAAAAAATTTTAAAAAAAGGCAAAACTTAAATCCTGATTCTTCTGCGGTGCCCTACCTGGCTATTCCAGAACTTACGGAGCTCCTAGAGTGACTCACCGAAGAAACAAGAACTCAGCCCAGACAGGAGGCTGGGCATACCTCTTCCATCCTGGCACATTTTTTGATTCTGAAGCCAGAACATTCAGGTCTCTCCTGACCATGGACTGACTCCACCGGGGGAGGACCAGTCCCCCACCAGGGCTGGATACAAAGCCAGCCCCGGGTATTCACAGGCTGCATTTTGCCTTAAGGAAGAAAATCTGCATGTAAAGAAAACACTGACAGGAACCATCTGCCCTCCCCCAAAGCTTGAAAGAAGCTGACTGTGGACTCCCTAATCCTTCCTCTCTCCCCTCCCCAGGAATGAATTTCATTTGGAGGGAAAATTAGGGGGGCTGTGAGGGAGAGGTAGGCCAGACACATCTGGACAGCTTTTCTTTGTAAATTCAGAAGACTGCAGGGAATCACTTTCTCCCCTTGACAAAGGAAATGGCCCATGGTCAGGAATTGATGACTAGTAAATCTCACGCAGGAGAAGAGGTTATTGTGCCTCAGAGGTCTTTGGGGCTTAGAAAAAAATAATAATAAAGAGCAAATAATTTAAACGGGGCAGCTGTTTATGGGACCAGAAACACCAGCACCAGCACAGTCAGCAGAGAATGAAGTTCTAGAGGCTTGGCATTCAACACAGTGCTGGGTCCCAATGGCGCATCCCCCCATCCATTCATTCAGTTATTTAGCAACAATGTCTTTAGATGTGCTTGAGAGTCTTTGCCAGGCAGGGTGCCCTGTGCTAGGGAAATAGTCGTGGGCTTAGATTCGTATCCATCTCGAACGAGCTCACGGGAAACGGTCACGTAAACAATCACATACTGACCAACAGTCACAAGCGATCATCTAGAAACAAGGATGGATTGGGTGTTAAGTATTATAAATGAGGTATTTGAAAAAACTATGCACTTGACTAGTACCTTGAATTTGGGGGAGGGGGCGGTATGAGACAAAGCTTTGGAGAACGGGGCACAAAGCTGGATCCTGAATATTATCCATCCTGCTTTGGGGGCGCCTGGATGGCTCAGCAGGTTAACCTTCAGACTTAGGCTCCAGTCGTGATCTCCTGGTTCACGAGTTCAAGCCCCACATCCAGCTCTGTGCTGACAGCTCGGAGCCTGGAGCCGGCTTCGGATTTCTGTGTCTGCCTCTCTCTTTCTCTCTCTCTCAAAAATAAATAAACGTTAAAAAAAAAAAATTAAAGGTCTTCTGCCTGAAAGAAAAAGACGTCTAAGAGAGCGTGCAAAAGCAGAGCAGTGTGAAAGTCAGTGGTGCACTTGGGGAAAGGAAGCAGTTGTGTGACCTAAGCTCAGGAAATGTGGGACGTATTGGGGGAGAAGCCTGCAGAGATAGGCCATGCCTCAGTATCGTACATCGACACTGTGCAACCCTTTCCATGAAAGTTTTCCAAATGATAGGCCAGCGTATAGATGGGCTTACAGGGAAGCCGAGGGAAGAACTAAAGTCCAAAGCAGCCTCCTCCAAACACAAAATTATTTGAAATTTCATCTTTTCTGCTTTAAGAAAAAAAAAACCACGCGGGCTTTGCATTCTCCTTCATTGTATAATTTTGGCTCTCCTATTTTTGAAAATAATACTCTTTTCCCCAACTCTCTAAGTGGAATGAATACCCAGCAGATGGCCTTATGTCTTCCAGCATATGACCACGTGTGGCCTGGGAGCGTATAAACCCCAGTCTGGGGGCGCCTGGGTGGTTCAGTCGGTTAAGCGTCAGACTTCGGCTCAGGTCATGATCTCGCGGTTTGTGGGTTCGAGTCCCGCATGGGGCTCTGTGCTGACAGCTCAGAGCCTGGAGCCTGCTTTGGATTCTGTGTCTCCCTCTCTGTCTGCCCCTCCCCTGCTCACTCTCTATCTCTGTCTCTCAAAAATAAATAAAAATGTTAAAAACAAAATTTTTTTTAAACCCCAGTCTGAGGAGTGGAACTTGTGGGAAGTGGAGACCCGAAGAAGACAAAGGAACAAAAAGAGGAAGGCTTCACTCCCCCCCCCCACCCTACTCAATCCCAGAGAGCCCCCTTCCCCACGGAGCCATAAAATGGAGGTAAGGAACACAGTTCCTCTTACACGAGTGGGTACGGATCCAAAGCTAACACAATGAGGTCTCCCGTCGTCCACAATGCGATACACCTTTCCCCGGCCTTCTGCCGGGACCACAACGTGCCAGGGGTCTTCTCCAA
This sequence comes from Panthera onca, assembly GCF_046562875.1. Lineage (NCBI taxonomy): Eukaryota > Metazoa > Chordata > Mammalia > Carnivora > Felidae > Panthera > Panthera onca. Next base: position 176,874,411 of record NC_138346.1, read on the forward strand.
TGAGGTGACCCCACGCTTCACATTCCAGCACATCTCAGGCCTTCATTGTCTGACAGCGTTTTGTAAACCTTGCTGCCGGAACATAGTAATATGACGAGACCAGGGCAATGGTTTCCTATTCCTCACTGTTCTCTCTGTGAGCCAGAACCCTTCTCCTCAATGGTTAGAATCAAACACGCAAGCCAAACTTTTTTCCTTTGTTTGCCTCAGGGTTCCAGAAATCCGAGGTGGCCAGGGAGTCCCCCATAATTTCCAGTTCGGCAGGAGAACGACTGTCTTCCCTGGTGAGATCGTTGTTCCCTCGGGCGCTTGCTGGAGTTCAGCAACCACAGAGCCACAAGTGAAGGGGCAGTATTTTGAGCATCTATGGTTTGGGTCCAGTCATAAGAGGGCCCATCCCGCCTCTGCCTCTTCGTTCCTAAATCTAGAGTCACCAGCTCAGAATACGTACCACATCCTGGAAAATAACCCCCCAAATTTGCAATCTGTTACCTCTCACCTGTTGCCATATCCAAATCTTCAGTATGGCATGTCCCTGCCCTTTAAGGTCCCCTGGAGAATGGAGGGCATGACAGAAAACCAGCGACTGTCCTAATAATTTGTCCACTGCTTGCTTTCTTTCACTGTACCTATCGGGCCCTTGGGGTTCGGTGGGGGGCAGGGGGGAAGCAGACAGTAGCAGTGACAGGAACCTTGGAATGGAACAGTCCATGAGCCATGTGCGGTGTGCCCAGCACCTCTTGTGCTTACCCCACACCCTCTCTTCCAGTCCACCTGTTACTGTGGCAACGCACCTGCCGGTGTGTGTAGCCCGACAGCCGATTGCCTCAGCTGCACCATCTATCTTGGGCTTTTCCTTTTGCCCCGAGGGTTCTCGGTATAGGAGATGCCCACAGGGGCCCACGCAGTTGTCAGTCACAGGTGAACCCCTGAAATAAGAGGGGATCAGCACTCCATGGGGCAACCCATGGAGACAATAGGCAGCGCCTTCCTTTTCCCTCCCTTGGGTGGACCATTCTGAAGTTCTCGGAGGGTCCCAGTGGGAGAGCCCCAGTCCGCCACAGTAGTGATCAACTCGACAATGCAACCTAATATTGGCTTTCTCTCCTTCCCTGTTTTCCTCTTCCCAGATCCCCACCCATTTCCCCCTGGAATCACACCCCAAGATCAGCAACCTGCCCACAGGCTCTTGTCTCTGAATCCATTTGTGGGGTAACCTAATCCGATAGTGTTGCTGTAAGAAGTTGTTCTGGAAAGCAGACTTTCCAGATGCGATTCTGGAACCAAATGTACTCACGGGTCAAATGGTGATAAGGAACCCATTGCTGGTGGCAAAGGGGGAAGTGGTAGCTCCTAGCAGTACTAAGACTGAGGTGTATTGAAAGGAAGTGAAGCATTGAGTGGTAGGAGGGCAGCAACAATTAAAAGAATTATAGATTTGGCTAGCTGTGGTTACCAGGTTTGGAAGTCAGATGAAAAGAAAATGAGAGCTCAGTAAACCAACTGTCTAGTCAAGATGTGCTGTGCAAGGCGGGAAGCCTCCATGGCAGTTGGAATGGCCCTTGGAAACTTGGACACAAACTTGGTCTATAGTAAATGAGGAAGAGGTATTAAAACTGCATGAGTGGAGTACTGAGGAGGGGTCAGAAGGCTCAAGAAGGTAAGAGTATTGGGATGGTGTTCTCATGTGACCAGACCATGCAGCATCTAAAATTACCACAGATGCATCAAGCCCTATGGTATCTGTACATCAGAAGGGTTGAGTGAAGAGCCACTCTGACTGCTTTTAATCTGGGTCTCTCCTAAAGCCACCATTTTTTCAGGACACCTGGCAAATGGGGGAGAGCCATACACCCAAATGTAGTATCAACTGATTCCAAATTTCTAAGAGGCTCACTTAGCATCATGCCTCCTTCGTAGTGGAAGGGAAAACAACACAGGCCATCATGGCTTCAGAGGAGATATCAGATATGCTCCAGATCAGGGGTCTGTACATTGAGCCGTGTAGGCCAAGTCAAGTCCATAGCCTATTTTTATAAGTAAAATTTGGGGGATGCCTGGGTGGCTCAGTCAGTTGAGTGTCCGGCTTCAGCTCAGGTCACAGTCTCACAGTTCATGGGTTCGAGCCCTGCGTTGGGCTCTGTGCTGATGGCTCAGAGCCTGGAGACTGCCTCAGATTCTGTGTCTCCCTCTCTCTTTCTGCCCCTCCCCCACTCACACTCTGTCTCTCTCTCCTTCAAAAATAAATATTAAAAAAATTTTTTTAAATAATAAAATTTTGTTGGAGCACAGCCACACTCACCAGTTTGTGTGCAGTCTACAGCTGTTTTCTCACCTCAACCACAGGTTTGAGTAGCTGCAAGAAAGACCACATACCCAGAGCATGGTCTAAAATTGTTTCCTACCTCACCCTTAACAGAGAAAGTTTGCTAACTCCAGATCACTGGGACTACACAGGAACTCCATTTCACAGGATGTATAACTTACCTTCTGCACACAGGCATCTTGCCATACATCTAGGGAATCTGCTATGTCTAGGTCCAATTTACTGTATGGGCGGGGGGAATTTTCCTCAGCCCTCTGCAGAGGGCTCTTCCTCAGTAGAGAAGTAGAGCTTCTCTACTTTTTAGACAAAAGTAAAAACCAATAAATTTGTGAAGAAATGACAAGACAAGGGGGTTTAGTTTAAGAGTAGTAAATGGTGGAGAGGTAACTGGGAAGATCAAGATTAGTTCAATAAGGGTTAATTGTACAAATTTCTTAGCTCCCAATTCCCCGTCCCTGGTAACAGGAATGTCTTCCTTCTTCCTGGTACAGGGAGAATACCTTTCACATGGGAGTTGTATGATCTGTTTCAGAGAAGAAGGGTGATGGGGAAAATCAGAGTGACCCCCCTCCTTCTGCTGTTTTCCCAAACTCCTTCAGCTCAAGATAGTCGATATGTCAAGGTGCCATATTTTGGGGTAGTATGTCTTGAACACCATCACTGCATGGTGTCATGAAGCTACTGAACGAGCATGATATCCTCTAAGATGGTGAGGCCATTAAGATCCTGTAGAACAGGGGCAGCTGGGTGGCTCCATTGGTTGAGCGTCCGACTTCAGCTCAGGTCATGATCTCACAGCTCGTGTGTTGGAGCCTCGCATCGGGCTCTGGGCTGACACCTCGGAGACTGGAGCCTGCTTTGGATTCTGGGTCTCCCTCTTTCTCTGCCCCTAACCCACTCACATGCTATCTCTGTCTCTCTCAAAAATAAATCAACATTAAAAAATTAAAAAAAGAAAAAGATCCCGTAGAACAGACTATAGCACAGATCTACAGAAGTTACAAATCCCTGAATTAGGATAGTAACTATAATACTGCTCTCCCTACTAGATGAGAGCAAATTGCCTCTAATGTTCACTGTGACTCCGGATGGAAGAAAATGCATTTGCCCTCTCAGTAGCTATATAGCCAAAGTCAGGGGCTATATTGCTTATTTCCAAAAGGAGACACATCTGAAACCGTGGCCACAGTTGGTGTCTCCACCTAATCGAATTTAAAATAAACCGTGATCACTTCGAGGATCCTTTGACTCTGGCAAGTGAAAAAATTAAGTGGGGAGGAGCTAGGAAGCCCCTGCCTGTACTTTTCAAGTCTTTGATGGTTGTGATAGGGTCTCTAGCTGTCCTCGAAAATGTAGTATTGCTTTTGATTCTTTCTTGTTTGTTTTTGTGTGACTGGTGAATATTAATAGCTTCTGTGCCGTGTGCAATTTCCATCGGTTACCAAAGATACCCATGCCAGCAAGGCATCCAGACTGGGAGAATAATAACAAGGAGATTTTGTGCCCCGTTGTGCTTCTGTGGAGGGTACTCGGGTGAGATCTCTACTATCTGGCCTACAGAAGACCTCCCCCTACCCTATTTTAAATGGTGAGACACAGTGCAGTTCTGAATCTCTAGCTCTAGCTTGAGCCAGTATCAAATAGAATTCCAAAAGGTTTGCCGCTTCTCTCTCCTTTGGGATACGATTGCTAGGTTTAAATGGCAGCAGGTTCCTTTGGGATAGACTAAGATATTCACAGGGATGCTTAGGTGTGAATGGAGCAAGGTCCATTTTGAAGGGCTCCAGGCTTTGCCTCCACCCCAGGAATTCAGGGACTGCGGACTGAGCCAGGGGTAGGATTGGAGAGGAATGGTGGGCAATGTCATGGCTCAAGGTAGTCACTGCCTCACCCTTGATCAAGTCACAGTCTGTCTGGGAGACAGAAATGATACATGGAGATGTTTAGGTCTAACTGCATCACGATACATCATGATATGAATGCAGGGTACTGTGGCAATGGGGAGTAGGGGACCCGGTCTAGATCAGTCAAGAAAGCTTCCAAGGAAATGACATTGAAACTAAAAATCTGAAGGATAAGTGGCCACACACTCAGGGTGGGAAAAGCATGACATTCTGGTCCCAATTTTGTTCCGATTTCATTTTACAAGTCAGATGTTTATACATATAATTAGAGTAGCCCTCTACTCAGTTTGGGGCACATCATTTATATTCCAGGAACTGACCAGTGCACAATATGATCGCTCATATGCAATATGTACATTTACGTACACAGAAAAATGTCTGGAGGGTATTTAATAAAGGGCTAATGATGGGTATCTCTGCAAGGACGAGTTGTAAGTGAGCTTTTTTCCCCTTATGAATAGTTCTCTATATGGTTATTTTACACACACACACACAAACACACACACACACACAAAAGCAGTTATTATTTTTGCAATAAGGAATAAAAAGTGACTCGTTGGTTTGCTTGGAGAGAGGCCACGCATCAATTTTTAAGTCATTTGACCTCTTGACTCTCACCTCCAGCAAGGCCTAGCTGTTCAACAGTCTCTGCATCACACCTGTCATCATGGCCTTCCAGAACTGAAACGTAAAGCCCTAGGAGCAGAGGGCAGTGTCAGACTTGCCCAGGGCTACAGCATTTAGGACCCAGTCCTGAGCCAAGGGAGCATCTCTGACATCAGGCAGACTCTCAGTGCTCTTTCTGGTACATCTGGTACCAGCTGTGACCCGGGCAGCATGCGTCCTGGGGCCAAGTATCCCTGGGGGTACAGGGGGGTGGGGGGCTGCATCTCCAGCCTTCACCCTGAAGACCCACACAGGCTGCCGTTAGTCAAACCTACACTGGCTTCAAATAGAACAAATGGTTGAGCCAATGGCCTCCCCACCTTTGCACTGAGGACCATCAAAACATCTTGAACTCTTTCCCTAATATTTTGGGTTTGTCAAAACTCTCAGTCATGCTTGGCTGATTAATTCTAAATGCATGAGGCTTAAAAAGAAGCAGGGGGGGGAAGCAAATGGGATCCTTATGTTTTTGATTCATTCACACCTAATTCAGCCAGATGCGCAGGAAGGGCAGGGGGAGGGGCACAAGATGGCCCTGCATTTGATCGCGGAGCATCCCGTCGAGACAAGAGGTGATGGGGACTGGGTGCCAACAGGGAGCCAGAAAACCAGGATTCTTGTCCAATCTTTACTAAGTGCCTTGTCCGTGTCAGCCCTGTGCTGGGCACTGGAGGTGCAAATACGAGCCGGACAGGTTCTTGCCCTCAAAGGATTCAAAGTACAATGGCAGAGATAAATCTATAAGCAAATCACTCCCCTAAAGAGTGCCAGCAATGTACTGGCCGTGCCGGGGCATCAAGATGGAAAAAGTCGGGGGAGCCTGGGTGGCTCAGCCATTTGAGTGACTCACTGTTGATTTCAGCTCAGGTCATGATCTCACGGTGAGTTTGAGCCCCAAATCGGGCTCTGAGCTGACAGCGCAGAGCCTGCTTGGGATTCTCTCTCTCCTTCTCTCTCTGCCTCTCTCCTACTCGCTCTTGCGCTCTCTCTCTCTCTCTCACACACACACACAAATAAATAAATATTTTTTTAAAAAAAGATGGAGGGAGTCATTTCTGCCCAGAGTATAAAGAAAGGCTTCAAGGCTCCATAGATAATAAGAATGCTAATGCTCCACATTTACTGAGTTCTTGCCTTACGAGTTAGTTTGGGGAGGGGGGGGGGGCTGCCTTAACAAATTGCCCCAAACCGAGTAGCTTCAAACAACAGAAACTTATTCTTCCACAGTTCGGGGTGTCAGCAGAGTTCTGTCTCCAGGCTCCGAGAGAGAATCTGTTCCATGCCTCTCTCCTTGCTTCTGGCAGCTCCCAGGAATCTGTAGCATTCCTGGCCTTGGAGCTGTATTCCTCCCAATCTCTGCCTCTGTCTTCAAACGGCCTCCTTCTCTGTCTCTGTGTGTCTCTTCTCGTAAAGGTACCAGTCATTGGATTTAGGACACGCCCTAAATGTCAAGGTCCTATTCCCAAATACATACACGTAAGTTCACAGAACAGGGAGGTTAGGACTTGAACATAAGTTTTAGAGGACACAATTAACAAAGCACCTCCCCGTTTCAGCCCCTTCCATACATGATATGATGTAATTCTCACAATAGCCCTAAGAGGTAGGTACTTTCGTCATTTGCCCTATTTTAGAGGCCAGAAAAGGTATACAGTTCACCAAAGGCCACGGAGCCAGTAAGGCGGAAAGCTTGCTTTGACCACAGAGCAGTCCAACTCCAAAGCCCTGTTCTCAGCCAGCAGCTTAACTCTCCTGAGCTGAGTCTTGAATGGTAGGTAGCTGGTTAGCAGGCACACGACAAAGTACCAGAGAGATAGTCATTTCAAGAAGTTGCTGCAGGGACAAAGGCGTGGAGGACAGAGTCCTTGTCTTAGGTCATTCGCTGATTCACTGTGTGATTTAGTGCCAGTCCATCTCCCTCCCCGAACGAGACGTTCTGCCTGCCTCCTGTTCCTTGCACGCCACTGCCGGAGGCACATTATGCACCTGTAAAGACACGGCTGCAGCCCAGGTTCTAGAACCTATCCTGCCCCTCGCCCTGGGGACACCCCACACTAAATAAGCCTACCTCCTAGTCCCCTGCCAGCTGTGTGCCCCTGCACGGCAGACCCTCTTCCTTATAGTACTGATAAGTAAAATGTCATGACAGGTTTCTATCCACCAGGGCCGTGCTTGTGCTCTACATGCATTGTCTTATTTAATACAACAATCTTAGGAGAACCTATGGCTAAGCCCAGTCCACAATTAGAGTACATGAGGCTTGGAAACTTTGCCATGTGCCCATGGCCATACAGCTATTAAGTGATGGAACTGAAATCCAAGCTCATGATATGTGACCCCCATAATGTACACTCCTGATTACTAAACAGCATCACCTTATGCACTGGTCTTATTCTTCTGTCCCTTCCGCATTCAGCACAAAACCTGGCATGTAGCCCGTGTGCCGTGGCCAGACCTTCTTGCCCCGGGACCCATTTTTTTCCACTTCACCAATTGCCCATCACCACGCTCTGCAGAGACCATTCTTCCTTGTGGGCCTGGGCTGCATGCATCCTGCGTTTGAACTCCCTCTGAAAGCTTGCAACACCCACGTGTGGTCTGCTCTCCAGTTCCAGGACGCTACTTCTCGGGCCACTCATCTACACACCCAGTAATAGTGCCCCAATAAAAGATGTAGCCTCGGGGCGCCTGGGTGGCTCCTTCGGTTAAGCGTCCGACTTCAGCTCAGGTCACGATCTCACGGTCTATGGGTTCGAGCCCCACATCGGGCTCTGTGCTGACGGCTCGGAGCCTGGATCCTGCTTCAGATTCTGTGTCTCCCTCTCTCTCTGCCCTTCTCCCCCTTGTGCTCTGTCTCTCTCTCTCAAAAATAAACAAGAACGTTAAAAAAATCTTTACAATAATTTTTTTTAACGTTTTATTTAATTTTGAGAGGGGGAGAGAGAGCGCGCGCGAGCAGGGGAGGGACAGAGAGAGGGGACGACGCAGAATCGGAAGCAGGCTCCAGGCTCTGAGCTGTCGGCACAGAGCCCGACGAGGAGCTCGAAGTCACAAATGGGGAGATCATGACCTGAGCCGAAGTCGGATGCTTACCCGACAGAGCCCCCCGGGCGCCCCCCACCAAAAAAGAATTTTTTTCAGATTCTTCACTTGGGAAAAATAGGTGCTGAATCAGGTGGGCTTCCAGTTTGCATTTTGATCACAGTCATGGTTTATCCACGCCAAAGTGAATCCCTTCTCCTGCCAGTTAGATGGGGTTTTTTGTTTTTGCTTTTGTTTTTTTTTTAAATTATTTTTAATGTTTTATTTTTGAGACAGAGAGAGACAGCGTGAGCAGGGGACGGGCAGAGAAAGAGCGAGACACAGAATCCGAAGCAGGCTCCAGGCTCTGAGCTGTCAGCACAGAGCCCGATGCGGGGCTCGAACTCACAAACCGCGAGATCATGACCTGAGCCGAAGTCGGACACTCAACCGACTGAGCCACCCAGGTGCCCTAGATGGGTTTTATAGATCCTTTTTAACCGGAAGATTTTCCTTGTCCCAAGGTTACATGGTGCAGGGACGGGTAGCATTATGGCATGCTGTCTCTCTTGCGTGTTTAATGTGCAACGAAGCCTGAAGAAGTAAATCAGAGCGGCGAACTTGGAGTCGGGCCCATCTGGGTTCCAACAAAGGAACCGTCGCTCAGCAGCAGGACTTCAGCCAAGTCATCTCCGTGGTTTTTAATGTTCACGTGTATGAAACGAAGACACAAATACCCTGTGAAGGGTGCCTGACGGACAGCAGATACCTAACCCCGGGGCATCAGAGGCGACAGTAAAAAAAGAGGAAGACCCCACACACCTATTAGAATGGCCCGGATCCTGACCCTGACAGCACCAAAGGCTGATAAAAAGAAATAAGCCATCAAGCCACAAAAAGATGTAGAGGAACCTGAGATCCCTATTGCCAAGAGAAAGAAGCCAGTCCGAAAAGGCCATAGGCTCCGTGATCCCAATTATAAGACAATCTGGAAAAGGCTAACGTATAGAGACGGGAAGCAGCTCAGTGATTGCCAAGGGCTCGGGGAAGGATGGACTGGGGGAGCACGGGGGATTGGCAGGTCAGTGAAGATACTCTGTAGGATATTATAATGGTGCTCACATGACGTCTCGTCAAAACGTACAAAAATCACCGAGCTGTACAACACAAAGTGTGGGCTCCGACATCACCCGTGGACTTGAGTTAATAGTAACGTACCGTTGTTGGTTCATCAGTTGTAACAAACGTACCACGCCAGTGCCAGATGGCAATAACACGGGAAAGTGTGTGGGGGTCAGGGGGGGTCCAGGGGAACTGTCTCCGTCTCCCTGCCCAAGCTTTCTGTAAACCCGCCACGGCCATAACCAAGTCTGTAATTAATGGAGCAAATGGGAAAGGAACATCGTCGCGCCTACGCACTTGCCCGCAGCCAGCCCGGGAGCATCCCGAGGCTGAAGAGGAAGACGTCCGCTGAGAAATGGAGGGGCTGAAAATCCCTCAGGAAAAGAATGGGTGGTTGGCTGCTCCCCGCCACACCCTCCCGCGGATCCTCAGATGTGTCCTCACCCGCGTCGCCTGTTTTCGGAGAGGTGAACATATCGCTGTCTGTTTCTCATCTCCGGCACTGGCCCCGTGCTGGAGGCCAGGCACGCAGATATACACAAGCCGCGGTCTGGATCCCCTTGCCTGCTCGCGTCACCGAGAGGGCCTCAGACACACAGCAACCTCGGGCTTCCAAACGCGGGGCCAGATGCAGGGCGGGGGTCATAAGGAAACACACAGCCTGAGCTCCAAATCCAGAGGGAGCCCTCCTCCCGGCACGCAGCGCAGGGGAGAGGATTTGCAAGGGAAGGGGGACTTGGGGTTTGGGACAAGTGCCAGATGCGAACGGGGACGATGTCTCTGCGGCCTGGGTGTTGCTGATGGTGCCTCTCGTAGAGCCAAGGCCGCCGAAGCTCTGCTCCAGGTGGCCCCCAACGATTCTCGGAGCTGGGACGATGGGCAGCAGGCCCACAGAGCCTCCCACCCCGCTGGTGCCCTTCTCCCTGCCCTCGCCTCCCCGCCCCCTCTTTCCCTAGTCTACCCTCCTGAGAACACGTTTTACCGCTTCTCACTTGGAGGAGGCAGGGGCAGCACCGAGGGGAGACGTGGCGCTTGGCTCTCGTTCTAATTGGATCGCATGCCAGCCCCGCCTAGAGAGGAGCCCGGTCACCCCCAGTACGCAGCCCTGTATGCTCCTGTGGTGCCCTGGCCACATCGTCCATGCCTACGCCGACCCAGCGACTTCCCCTCCCTGCCCACTGGTCTCTCTCGTGCTTGGCTGATGCATCGACTGACCGTGGGAAGAATTAGCAAATGCCACCTGCCCCCACAGCAGTCAGTGTCCCCTGCCCGCTGTTTCAGACACTGTGCTTGTGACTCCACGGAGGCCAAACCCAGGTGCTGGCTCACCGGCCTCCTTCCTTCCACCCCCACCCCCAAGAGCAGCCTAGGTTGTTGCCACACCAACAAACTTGGCCCTGCCCCTAGACGGGACACACCCTCGAATCCCTCTGGGCCTTTGCTTCTGTGCCTTCTCCTTCTGGGAAGGCCTTGCTTCACCTTCTGGCCCCTACTTATCTTCTAAGACTCGGCTTAAATGGCATCTTTTCTACAAATCCCTCCACCTCTGCCCCGTCCCCATGCTCCCAAAGAGACTCACCCTCGATTCGAGGTTTCTGAAGATCTTCCTTCTCCTGTAAAGCATTTTGCCTCCCATCTGTTTTCGTTCCTGTCTCCCCCCAAATAGACTCCTCGCTGCATTTCTCTTTCCCCGGCCTAGAGCAGAGTAACTGGAGCATAGTGGGTGCACAGAGCCTGTTTCTGGCATGAATGCATGGGCAGGAAGGGGTTAAGTGTGATTTTCGTCCCCTGGCATGGAGCAGATGGGAACCATTTGGGAATGCACCTCCTCCTCCCCAGCTCCAGCCCCTCCTGCCTGGGCTCCACCTCCCCGTGTCGTGTCCTGTCGCGTTGTGCGGGAGGCTGAACCCCTCCACGTGGGCAACATCACCCACCTGCAAGCAGGTGTGGTGGCTTCTTTCCTAGAAACCAAAGCCTGTTCTATGAACAGTTCTGTGTGTTCCCCACAGCTGATCCCATCTCCAGCACTGACCACCCTGGGGCTAATGCCGCCAGTTAGCTTGTGAATTCCTGGAGGCGGCCCTCCCTCCGACAGAGACGGAAAATGGAGGGTTCGTGCAGCAGCAGCCAGCATCAGGGAGCCGTCAGCCGGGCCGGGACACGGAAACAAATCAGGCCGAAGCTCTACCTTCCAAAGAGTTCGAGTGTGGTTGGCAGACCAGTGAGTGGATATGCATAATACAGTGTGGCTCAAGGTGAAAAATAGTGCCCACGGCAGGGAGCAGAGAAGGGTGGGTGCACGTGTGAGGACAAACGAAAGGACGTCAAACCCGGCTTGGAGTGCTCCGGGAAGGCTTCCTGGCAGAGGCAATGCCTAATTAGGCGGAGTTTTCAGCATGTACAAACACAGGACCTTAGACAATTTCAGATCCAGACTCCCAGGGTGTCTGGAGCCTCCCCAGGGCAGTGTCAGGAACGGGGATGGGATCTTGTCATCTATAGCCACCCAGAACGTTCCATTGCCCTATACAGGAGAGGCCCATGGCCGGAAGCCCTTCAACCATTGCTTGGGCTTCTGCCGTCCCTGCTGGTGCGGCTGAGGCCCTGCAGCTCAGAGCCTCAGGATTCTAAGATGTCTCATTCTTTGTCACACTCCCCACTTTTGTAGCCTTTTCCAAAGGCTAGACCACAGGAGCCTTAGAATACCACGTGTCTTAGAATCAAACTAAGTGCGGGATGAGGGGTCAATCCAATGGGTTTCAATTCATTCCGATACTGGGCAAGTCACTTAATCTGTTTTCTGATCTATTCAAAAAAGGTAATACTACCATCTTAGGGGTTGTTGAGGGGATGAAGTGAAATCAAGGATGGAAACTCATCTTCCAAGCCTCTTTTGCTCCCTTGAGCACACCATGCTCCTTTCTGCCTTCAGCAGATCTTCTCTTCGCTGGAAGGTCCTACCCCAACTTGCCCGGGGTAACTCGTACTCATGTTTCAGGCCTTCCCCTGAAGTCACCCCGCCCCCCGCCAGAAGAGCTTCCCCTAAGCTTCCCCTAATGCCTCAGACCCAAAGGGCTCGCGGAACCTGGACTTTCTTCTATGTCGTACTCAATGAACCTGAGCATCGCACAGGTCACATCTTTGCCAGCCAACTGTAAGGAGAGAAATTTTATGTCTCTTGTTCAATGCCCTATCCCCAACTAACCCTCAATGTCCCGCACACAGCCAGTGCTCAGTAAGCATCTATTGAATGGACACACAGGTAAGCAAATAAACGGGAAATCAACATTGGACGGCTATTATTAATACTTTATTCTCAGTCCCCCGTTTACCAGCAAGGTGACTCTGTTGCCTCATCTGCAAAATGGGAAGAAACGAATACCCCAAAGGACCCTGCAAAACAGCTATTGACCTAATGTCGCTATCACGCTTATCTCAGAGTAGTGTTACAAACAAGACAACAGGCCCAAAATGAAGTCACTTATGCTCAGCCCCATGTCACCACACCTAGGCTTAGTTACGGATTTGGCTCCCCCAGAAATGGAATCTGAAGCCAATCGATCAGGAACCACCTGCTCAGCACTAGCTGGGTGACCCTCCTGATAGACCCCAGCCGGCCCCTAAGGAAAATCACCCTGCTAACAACCAGTCCACGTGTGGCCTGTTACAACATCCCCGTTCCGTTCCTACGAAAGGCTTTCATTTTGCCCAGCTCCTCGGAGCTCCTTTCCATCTGCTAGATTGGATGCTGCCTGATTCAAATCGATTTTTGCTGAAATAAACTCTTAAAATGTTTAATATGCCTAAGCTTATCTTTTAACGGGAGCAAATCAACAAGTGATAGCGACCGTTCTTCAAGGCAGAGAAGAGCAAAGGCGCCTGCTTCAGAACCCAAACGAGATCCCTTCCCCACGTTCCCAAAGGCCAGGAAAGCATTATGTGATCCTCACGACGTATCACCCAGTGCCCTCCAGGTGATGCTTGCAGGGGAAAAACACGCCCAAGGCTGTGCCGGGCCTGTTGCCTTGACAACCGAGGCTGCCCCTGTTCGGTTCGGGGCTGCGGCAGATCGGCTCACTCCCGCTTCTGACCAGGACAGAAAGGGGATCGCCGCCAGTCGCCTTGTGCAGACTCATCATTTCGAAGCCTCACTCTTCACATGTGTTTTCAATCTCGCACCAAACATGGCTTTCTGGTTTCCATTACCTTTGTTTCGTTTCAGAATAGAAATGTTTTACGGCCTGGGGAAGGGAGAGCGATGCCTGTGAGCCAGCGAGAGTGTGAGCTTGTATGCTTTTTACGCGTCCATCAGAAGAAAGAGGGATGAGAAAGCCAAGAAATCAGCGACGGCAGGCTTGCCTCAGACTTCTTCAAGTCAATCCCCGATTCCCCACGCACCTATCGAGAACCTACCCCATGCATGCAGATAGGCAGGATGAGAAGATGACCCACACATGGTCCCCGCAGGCGAGTAATTGCAATCGAACGAAGCAGATAAACTGACAGCGTTATAATACAAGACAGATTTTTCTTCTGGAAGGGCAGAGGAGAAAGTAGGGCGGGAACCGAGGAAGAGAATAAAGGAAACGCAGGAAGAAAGAACGCAGGGGGGAGGCGAAGGGAGGCAGGAAGGAAGGCAGGCGTAGTGGGAATAAGGGAAGGAAGGAGGCTCGTTGATGACTTCCTATGTGCCAGGCACTGTGCTAAGTACCTCCCATCTCGCGTTTTATTTAATCCTGGAACAGCCCTTGAAGGAAAGCCCATTTTACAGGTGAGAAAACAGAGACATAGGTGACGCCCAAGGTCTCAGGGCAGGTGCCAGGTTGGCTGTGCTGTACAAACAGGACCCTCCTTCCTGCACGCACAAGGGGTGCAGAGCCCGGTTAGTCCTCCAGCTCCTTGAAAGCCGTGCACGACCACAGGAGGTTAAAACCAATGGACCTTAGGTATCATTAATCCAACGCCCTCGAGGAGAAACTGAGATCCAGAAGCAGGTAGAGACCTAGCTGGGGTCTTGTGGAGGGTTCATGAGAGACCTGGGCTCCAGTCCTTCCCACCGGAGCCCATAGGAAGGTCAGCTAGGCCAATTGCCGTGGCATGTAATTGTTTCCAGACCGTGGAGGCCGGCGGTCCACCCTCCTAGCTCTGTCCCATTCTGGCGGAGGCATTCCCAGGTCGGCTGAGCAGAAAGGTTTGTTTTGGCAGAAAGCTGGGTGCTGTCTAGCTCGATAATCACCCGTGTTAACACACCATTATGTGTGTCGTTAACAGACTTGGCAACTGGGACTTCGCTTTTCTTTTTCTTCACATTCTCTTTTTATTTTCAAAAAATAGAAAAATAAAATGCAACCCCCATGTGTGAATCAGAAAGCCCAGCCACACAGGTGCATGCTGACTCTGCCTGGAAAGAGAGGCTTTTACCGAAAGCACGTCGTTTCTGCCCGGGAAGTATCTCTCAACCTTGTTCTTGAAAGAAGCCCTGTCTGTCATGCAGGTGGGGTTTGCTGATCGTGACCGGGGCCCACATCCAGCCTCTTTCTCCCGTGGCTCCCCAGCACCCCTCCCCCATACCAGCCTAGTTCATGGAATGCAGAAGGTAAGGGCTATGGGGTCGAGCAGACTTAGATTAAAGACTGGCTTCATCACTCTGTGGCTTGTGACACCTTAATGAGGAGATTCAACCTCTCTGAACCTCGGTTTCCTCATCTGGAAAATGGAAGTAACAATGGAATATCATGTATCAATCATCCTCTGCTCCATTTATGCTCTGCAGCTCATGTATTTAAAGAGAAGAAAGAAAAAGATCTTAAAAATAATATCATACTCCGATTATTTAGCGGACCTGGTTCTAAATACTCAGACTATAAAGATAAATCAGACACGGGCCTTGCCTTCCAAAAGCTTACAGCCTCACAGGGGAGTCAGGTATAAAGAAATTTCATGCAATCCTTATTCCACAAAGAGACAGTAAGCAGTTCTGTCCAATTCCAGTGCTCACACACCATTGCAAGCCCCATGTTCTCTTGCCCTGGCCACTGAGCTGCCTCCTAGCTGGTCTCCCAGGTCCCTCTCTCCCCCTTCTGCAGCTTATTCTCGACAAAGCAGCCAGCATGAGTCTTTCAAAACATCAGCCACCTGGTGGCTTTCTGAGGTGCCTGGGTGGCTGAGTCAGTTAGGTGTCCGACTTCGGCTCAGGTCATGATCTCGCAGTTTTTGAGTTCGAGCCCCGCATCGGGCTCTGTGCTGACAGCTCAAAGCCTGGAGCCTGCTTTGGATTCTGTGTCCCCTTCTCTCTTCATCCCACCCCTGCTTGTGCTCTGTCTCTGTCTTTCAAAAATGAATAAAGGTTAAAAAAAAAAAAAAAACACCAAAAACCCCGGTGGCTTTCCTACCCTTGGCTGGGGGTGGGAAGGATCTTAAAGCTCTTACACTGGCCTAGAAGGTCCTCTGACCTGGGACCTCACCTGCCTCGCTCCCTCCTCGCTTGCTCTGCTCCAGCCACCCCAGTCTGCCTGCCATTCCTCGAGCATCCCTAGAAAACTCCCACTCCCCATTCTTCCTTCTCTCTACTAGAACAGTGTTTCACTAGGTATCTGCATAGCCCTTCCTCACTTCATTCAGGCCTCTGCTCAAACATCGTCACCTCATCAGAGAGACATTCCATCCAAATCGGCAGCCCCATTGCTTGCTTGGTTCTTACTTTGCTTTATGTTTCCTTCTTCTTTTTTAAAAAATGTTTATTTATATTTGAGAGAGAGAGAGAGAGAGAGAGAGAGAGAGTGAGCAGCAGAAGGGCAAAGAGAGAGATGGAGAAAGAATCTGAAGTAGGCTCCAGGCTCTGAGCCGTCAGCACAGAGCCTGGCACGGGGCTCGAACTCACGAACCGTGAGATCGTGACCTGAGCTGAAGTTGGACACTCAAGTGACTGAGCCACCCAGACGCCCCTATTGTTTTCTCCATAGACTTTTCCCTTCCTAAATTATATTATGTATTTGTTTTCCTTCCTCACTAGAATACTCCCAAAGGGCAGAGATTTTGGAACAGGGCCCTGCCCATACTGGGTGCTCAATGACTGCCTTTATTGGATAGATAAATGGAAGCACAAATTAACACAAACGATGTGCCAGGTTCTAAGCTGAGCAATGGTGAGACCAAACGGACAGAGTCCTACTCTCGTGGTCTGTGCGGGTAGGTGGAAAAAAGGGGAGCTCGGTAGGAGCCCTGAGGAGGCAGCTGACCCCGCTATAGAAGGGCAGAACCGGTGAATCATTTCAGAAGGAAATTATTTCTGAACCCAGTCTTAATAAATGAGAGTAGCCAGGTAAAGATGGGGAAGTTGGGAGTGAGGGGGGCATCCCAGAGGGACGAGTGTGAGAAAAGGAACAGAGAAAAAGAATCATCTTGGTATGTGTTTTGAGACCCACAGACATCCCGGTTTTATAGGACACACGTGTGTGTGGGTGCGTGCTCATGTACACGCGTGGGGAGGGGGCAGGTGCAGAATAATAAGAGACAAAGCTCTTATCTTCAGGGACGTGGGAAGAAACAGCTTGTGAAAGGACTTCTGTGGCGATTGAGGACTTGGGGTCTCACATGCTAGGGAAAGCCATTAGAGAAGTGATCAGACCATGACCAGGTTTGTGCTTTAGAAAGATCCTCCTGAGCAACAGGCAGAGACAGGATTTGAGGGAGGTCAGGGTGAAAAGCATGGAGACGAGTTAGCTGCAAATACAATAAGAACAATAAAAATTAGAACAGGAAAAAAACTGTTTTGCTTCCTATGATGGCAACCACCTTTTTAAAAAAAATTTTTTTTAATCTTTATTTGTTTTGAGAGAAAGACAGAGTGTGAACAGGGGAGGAGTTGTGGGGAGGGAGACACAGAATCCGAAGCAGGCTCCAGACCCTGAGCTGTCAGCACAGAGCCCGAAGTGGGGCTCGAACCCACGAACCGTGAGATCGTGACCTGAGCCAAGGTAGGATGCTTAACTGACTGAGCCACCCAGGCGCCCCTGCAACCACATTTTTTTTTAAGTTTATTTATTTACTTTGAGAGAGAGAGAGAATGCACTAGGGAGGGAGAGAGAGAGAATCCCAAGCATGGTCTGCATGGTCAGCACAGAGCCCAATGTGGGGCCTGAACCCACGAACCATGAGATCATGACCTAAGCCGAAATCAGGAGTCAGACACTTAACGGACTGAGCCCCCCAAGTGCCCCATAATCACCTTTTAAAGAGAACAGATTCCATTAAATGGAAGAGGAACCCTTTTATCCTCTAAGAATTTCTATGACTTTGAGGACAAGAGCTATAGAGACCTGAATTCTCTGCATGATTCTCTGGATCTTCCTAGAGAATCTCAATGGGGAAAAAAAAATAAGAATAAAGGCAAGAGGAACCAGCAAGATCCTGTGATGGCAGCTGCTGAGCAGGTCGCTACTGAATTTTCAGTAAGAAAACCCCAGTAGCAAAGAAGCTACTATGACTTTACGTTGCTTGCTAATTAATGGGACTTCCACTCCAGTCTACGTTGGACTCACTGGGATGAATGTGCCCTCCCACCATCAAAACAACATCAACATAAAACTGGACAAAATACAGAAGGGCACCAGTGTTCTGGCATTGACTGGACAACAGACAACATAAAACTGAGATCCCTGTTAGAAGGGGAGTTCACAAGGTAAGCCCCAGTGTTGCCCTGGCTGGGAATAATCCGCCCTCCCCCCTCACCCCCCTGTAGAGCAGAGAGAGAGCTGAGCAGAGCAGGGTAGCTCTGAGGAGCTAGGAAGGTAGAAATCAGAGTTTAGGGAAGCTCAGGCAACTGAACTTGTGAGGTGGGGCACCAGAAAGGGGTGAACTGCACAGACGGGGTCCACAGAATCTTGCACAGGGGTGCTCTGTGGGGTCCTTGGCTGTGAGCGAGGCCATCCAGGGTGCAGCTACGCCAGGCTAGAGAACAGAACAGGGAAACTTGACAGCACTTTCGTCTGGGATTTCCAGCCTCCAGAACTGGAAGAAAAGTATTTTCTTTGTTCAAGCCACTTAGCCTGTGACATTTTGTTATGGCAGCCTGAGCAGATGAATATATAAAGAATAAATAGGAGAAAGGCGGTGTAGCTACATTGATACAAAGTCGTTTGCTGTTTGTGCTGTTTGACCCCAGTGAGTGACAGCCAAGTCTTCTGTGAAATCTACACTCATGTAGCCTGGTGCAAGCAGGCTCCTTTATGGACATCAAGAAAGGTCTTGAATCTGGGGCGCCTGGGTGGCTCAGTCGGTTAAGCATCTGACTTCAGCTCAGGTCGCGATCTCACGGTTCACGGGGTCGAGCCCTGCGTCCAGCTCTGTGCTGACAGCTCAGGGCTTGGAGCCTGCTTCGGGTTCTGTGTCTCCCTCTCTCTCTGCTCCTCCCCCGCTCATGCTCTGTCTCTCCCTCAAAAATAAATAAACATTTTAAAAAAGTGTTTTGTTTTGTTTTGTTTTTTAAAGAAAGGTCTTAAATCTGGTGCCTGGGTCTAGACCCTGGAGGGTAGAGGGAGCATATGATAACATAGAAACCTAAAACGGAGATGGTCATGAAAACCTCCGCCCCCTTGAAAATCTGCAAAACCATAAGGACAGTAGATGTCCACAGGCCATGAAATAATGGTTTGAGATCCTGTCTTGGAATATTTGAGACTCCAGATGTTATCTGGGTTTAATCATTTGTAAAAGCTTCATAATCATATGGATGATGATGGTGACGATGACAAGGATCATGATGATAGAAATTAAAAAGCCCTGGTTTCTTATTTCCAAGTCCAGGATGCTTTCCCCTGAGACACAGCACTTTCTGCTTTCCAGAAGCCAACCACATAACGGACCTTAAAATTAAATGATGCAGGAGTTCAGGACCCTAGAGGGGTGGGCACGGGCTTCTCAGAGGAGGGAACTTTTACACTGGATCTCCAAGAAAGGGTACACTTAGGGAATCTGGAGATGTGCCATGCCAGGTAAGACACGGCTCTGGAGAGCTGTCACAGACAGTAACGAACAGTGTCTCATGTGGCCCGAGGGACAGAGCTATCCCAACGAATGAGCACCGCTGAGGATGGGAAGACCATTTGGCCCGGGAGCACTTACCAGCTCAATTTTCACCATTTTTATCCTGATGTAGAAAAGAAAAAACAACTGCTTAATCAGGGATTATAACCCCCTACCTCCCAGAGTGCCTGGGAAGATTGCGTGACGTCACAGAGCGATTCTTCTAAAATATATGACGCGATCTTACCACTGGTCTGCTCGAAACCCTCAAAGGGAAAGATGAATGTGTAGAGAAAGCAGGAGGCACTGGAGCCCGGGGTGGAACCCAGGGCAGGGTTTCACCCCCAGAGCTTCCCGGGAGAGGAACAGGACCGCTTCTTGAAAAAGGTCACAAGAAGAAGGTTTTTATGAAATCAAAATCTGGCTACTGTGTTAAAAAGGAAAAAAAAAAGTGGCGGGGGTGCTTCTGGGTGGCTTTCTCGGTTGAGTGTCTGACTTCGGCTCAGGTCACGATCTCATGGTTCGTGAGCTGGAGCCCCACTTCTGCTCTCAGCGTAGAGGCTGCTTTGGATCCTCTGTCTCCCCCTCTCTGCCCCTCCCCTGCTCACGTGCATGCTCTCTCTCTCTCTCTCTCAAAACTAAACATTAAAAAATTAAAAAAAACAAAAACACTTCACTGACACACTCCCATCTCAGAGAGAAAGCACACCTTGAATTGACCAAGCAGGTGTCATATTACCAAGCCTCGCCCCAGTCCCGGCTTTCCTACCTCCGCTCCCTGCTGCTTGTGCACACGGGCTCCTGGCTGGGCCCGAGCCCCTCAGGCACACTCCTGTTTCAGGCCCTTTGTATTTGCTCTTCTCCCCAGATGGGAATGCCTGCTTCCCCACCTCCTTCCCCTCTGGGCTTAATGTCCCCCTCTCGGGAGGTCTCACCTGACCTCTACTGAGAATCCGCACACAGGCCTGTCCCCTTCCCAGCTTCCTTTTCCCCAAGGGACGCAACATCTGATGCACCACCTGTATTATTCATTGATTGATCTTGTGTTATTTCCTGGATCCACTGCTAGAAGGTGAGTACAGGGCATCAGATTTTGTCCACGCCGTTCACTGCTGTATCCTGGTGCCTGGAACAGTCCTAGCACATGGTCGGTACTTGGCATGTATTTATAGAAGAAAGGGGGGGGGGGTGGAGGGAGAGAGAGAAAGAGAGGAAGCGGGGACAGGGGGAGGAAGGAAGAAAGAAGGAAGAGAGAAAAGAGGGCTGGGGAGGGAGGGAGACATAAAGCATTCTCCACAGTTCCTAGCACAGAGTAAACCTTCAATAAATGGTGAAATGTATTACTAGAGGTGAGAAATAAAGCCTAGAAAGAAAAAAAAAATGACTTGCTAAGGGCCTCAGAAAGTTGTGTTTTTTTAATATTTATTTTTGAGAGAGCACAAGCGGGGGAGGGGCAGAAGGAGGGGGACAGAGGATCTGAGGCGGGCTCTGTGCTGACGGCAGGGACCTGAGCCGAAGTCAGAAGCTCAACCTACTGAGCTACCCAGGTGCCCCAAAGGCTTCCGAAAGTTTCTGATGGGACCACGGCTAGGCCCTAACTTGTAACATTAGTTAATGTGAATTAATTTTAATATTAACTATCAATTTTAAAAATTGTTTTTCCTATTATGCGTCTGGCACTTTTCATATTAACTCTGCATGTTAGTCATGGGACGTGAGGGTGTTGTTTTCATTTTAACCCTGAGAACGTTGATTGGTCAGAGAGGTCAAGTGACCACCCAAGGTCACACAGCAGGTAAAGGGTTGAATCAGGATTCTGACCCAGACCTGTGCTTTCAAGTCCCATGGTCTTTTCCCAATGAAGCAGGAGAGAGGTGGGGCAAAAGGTGCCAACAGCTTGGAATGAAATCCATCCCACAACAGGTCCCAATTCAAACCTCCCTCATTCAGCCTCAGGCAGGTTTTCATCTCTGCCTTGACCTTCACAGAAAGCCTGCTGACACTTTGGCGTCTGCCTTTGAAAGTCAGCTGCCTGTTTTTCAGACTCATAAATTGCCTGCAAAAAGTGTTTCATTATTCCATCCAAGCGACATCAAATATCTGGGCCGTATTTCATGAACGTTCCCCCTTCAGGCCCAGGCCGCAGGGCAGGTAGCATTTCTGTCTCCAGGAAACCCCCGAAATCCACCTTCTGGATTATTCCATTGGAGACAAATTAGAAGCGAAAGCGGCGGCCTGCACGCTTTCATGTTCACGGGGCCGTCGGGGGGGGGGGGGGGGGGGGGGGTGTTGCCAGGCACCAAAGAATTCTTTATTCTTTTGTCACCGGGGAAATTGAGGGCAGGAAGCAAGCACAGCGCCTCCCACCCACACATCAGTCACGGGGCACTGAGTGGGAGGGGGCCCCAAAGGTGTCTGCCAGAGGCACAAAGCCACTGAAGGCCTGGGACTCCCACCCCCAGGGCCGGGCCCTACTCCCAAGTATAAATATGACAGAGATACGTGTGTCTTGTTGTGATCCGAAAGTCAGGGGGCCTCAGTGTGGCCATCACGTGGTGCCTCTTTATTTTATTTTATTTTTTAAATTTTTTTTTTAACGTTTATTTATTTTTGAGACAGAGAGAGACAGAGCATGAATGGGGGAGGGTCACAGAGAGAGGGAGACACAGAATCTGAAACAGGCTCCAGGCTCTGAGCTGTCAGCACAGAGCCCGACGCGGGGCTCGAACTCACGGACCGCGAGATCATGACCTGAGCCGAAGTCGGACGCTTAACCGACCGAGCCACCCAGGCGCCCCACGTGGTGCCTCTTTAAACACATCACGACCCTTCTCGACCTATTGACGAGGGGCTCCGTGAATCTTTGCTCCTTCCATCATTCTGTGATTTCTGTATTGCTCAACACAGCCAGGTCAGTTAAACTAGTAACATATCTGCTATGTAAAGGAAAGATGAAGAAATATAATAACCAACTGACAAGCTTGAAAAGTCAAAAGCTGGGGCGCCTGGGTGGCTCAGTCGGTTAAGCGTCCGACTTCAGCTCAGGTCACGATCTCACGGTCTGTGAGTTCGAGCCCCGTGTCGGGCTCTGGGCTGATGGCTCAGAGCCTGGAGCCTGCTTCCGATTCTGTGTCTCCCTCTCTCTCTGCCCCTCCCCCATTCGTGCTCTGTCTCTCTCTGTCTCAAAAATAAAAACGTTAAAAAAAAAAATTTTTTTTTTTAAATTTAAAAAAAAAGAAAAGTCAAAAGCTTGTCAAGTCTCTTCTTTGATTTTTCAATATGACACTGGGTCTTTTTTTTTTTTTTTAATGTTTATTTTTGAGACAGTGAGACAGAGCACGGTGGGGGAGGGGCAGAGAGAGAGGGAGACACAGAATCCGGAGCAGGTTCCAGGCTCTGAGCTGTCGGCACGGAGCCTGACGTGGGGCTCGAACCCACGAACGGCAGGATCATGCTCTGAACCGAAGTCGGACACTCAACCGATTGAGCCACCCAGGTGCCCCTACCCAGGTCTTTCTTGATCCCTACAGTGAGTTAAGCACATACCAGTCTCCACAAGGGCTTATGTGTTCTTGTTCCCTTCCCCGAGGAGGCACTGAAGCCAACAGAGCCCAGAGGTGACAGAGAAAAGATGTGAGTGCTGCTCTCACAAAGCTGGCAACAGTACGGAGGCCCCTCTCTGCCAGGCACACACGTGTTATTTCATTAACTCCCCAGGACACCCCTGATAGATGGGGTTGTTACTCCTACTCTCAAGTAAGGGAACCGGGGCTCAGAGCGAAGAAATGAATTGCTCGAGGTCATCAGCTCTGAAATCAGGACACTGGGATTCACATTCAGTCCCGTGCGGCTCTGGTCACACTTTTGCGAGGCCTCCTAGAATCCTGGGTCCAAATAGGGACCAAATGAGTGTCATTACTTCCAGCTGAGGGGCTCTGAGCAAGCTTCCTGGAGGAGGAATTGGGCCTGAAGCCAGTCAAGGTTGGCCATTCCGTCCCTCCCCTCCACTCCCCACCCCCCATACGTACAGTAAGTACACTCGCTCACTCGCTCGCACTAACGCACTTCTGC
Source organism: Panthera onca (assembly GCF_046562875.1). NCBI lineage: Eukaryota > Metazoa > Chordata > Mammalia > Carnivora > Felidae > Panthera > Panthera onca. The sequence goes on from NC_138346.1 coordinate 176,897,544, forward strand.
ATGGACCCAGGGTGGCCTCAGTCACTGACCAGGCTGAAAGAATGTGTGTGCACACTCAAAAGAGAGCTGTTGATTTAGCGCTGGCGCCCCTCCAGCCGTGGAAGTGGGGGGTCCCAACACAGTTATTATTTCTTTTTCCACCAGCAGAAAACATCTGTCCTGTGAAAATTATATTCGCTAGGAGACCACAGCATACCTGCCAGGAGCCCCACACCCTCCCTTTCAAGCCTTCCTGTCAGCAGAGGCTGCAGCTTGTGTTCTGGGGGATTGCCCGTGGCCCCCCTCGAAGGCCCTGGGCACCCTGAGCTGACCGGAAGGTCCTCTGATGGGGCGTCCCTAAGAACCCCCAAAATGGAGCTCAGGACTGTCACGAACAGAACTTTGATCCGCCTGAACTTGCCTCCGCGTCTCGCTTCGCTGACGCTTATAAGTCGGCTAAACAGAATTCATTTAACAGAATTCAAAACACGGTGAGAGGGAAGTGGACAAAACTTTCAAAGATCCTAATATGTCCCAGCGCTGGGCAACTTTCTCTCTCTCTCCACCTCCCTCCCCCCACCCCCACCAGCAGACCATGACCCTCTTCATACCTTTCTACCACCTTTGGGGGGGGTGGTGGGGGGACTAGGGGAGATCAGAGTGGCAGGATATTGTCCGGGAAATAGCTTGGGTTGGGGGATAATGGACCCAAGGTCACATGGGTAAGCAGGTAAGCCTGAAGTGGGATGCAGGTCTTGACGTGGAACCTCATGATCTTACCTACTATTTTCCCCAGGCAAGTAGCCCCAGCCAATTGTGATATCAAGGGGGTTTATGGGTCTGGTGGGGAGATAAGTGGCAACTAGATTGGAAAAGGTCTTGAAAGCCCAGATAAGGAGTTTGAGCTCAATTTGGAAGGTACTGGGGAGCCAGTGAAGATTCTTCAGAGAGAGGGATTGTTTATCAGGTTTGCGTTTAGGAGATCCAGATATGATCCACTATAAAGGATACACACGTGGGATCTATGGCACATAAAATCATTTCCGACTCTAGGGACCTCCCGGATGCTAGCTTACAGAGAAGACCCCAGTGACCAACCCCATCAGTAGACACCGTCAACCACCTTTGTGAGGATGGTAAAAAGGCAGTATCTAGCCCACAGGTGTCACCAGTGGAGGCTGAAAGGACCGGGCAGCATGAATGAGGAAACTGCCATGTGCCCCTGTCTCAGAAGCAAGGTCCCCTTGTCACCCTGGGACAGATTTCTCCAACACAAGGGGAAAAAGGCACCCGGACCCTAGAATGAGCTTGCTGGGTGACCAGGAGTCACTTGTTCATCCCCAACCCCTCCCGGGACCTGCTTCACCCCCCCTGGTGGACCGGGCAGTCTGCGCATGAGTCGAATTCGCTCGGCCGCTCAGTTGTGAGCGAGCCGGTGCCGAGCCCTGCTCCACGCCAGGCTGTGTTAACGACAGCGCTGTGCACCCGCCTCGCTGTTGCTTTCATGGGCCGTTTTCTCATGGCTGGACCGTGCCCGGTGTGGCTTCACGACCGCAGTGCAGTAGGCCAGGCCTCTGCGGTTGGCCTCGGGGTTTGAGTCCCAGCTCCCCCACTCACCAGCCGGGCAGCTGTAGGCGAGTTCCTTCATGGGGCTTGCCTGTCTACACAGCCCTATGAGAAGGGCTCCTTGCAGGGTGGCTGTGAGCAACCGAGTTAATCCCTCGAGCGCTTCGCAGCCACGGGCCTCGCAGCCACGGGGGGAGGGAAGGAGCGAAGATCAAGGATGGTCTCACAGGACAGCTGGCATTCGATCCAGCCAGGCGCAGAGGCTGTGGAAAGGAACCCACGGAGAGCGGTGGGACAGCGGAGGGAGTCGAGTGACGGGCGGGTGGAGCGATCCCAGGATATGGGCAGCTCCACAGACAGAACCACAAATTTAGACTTCAGGGCAGCAAGGGTCCGGGGAAGGGTAGGGTCAGCCGTAAGAGCAGGCGCTGGCCTGATCGGACGCAAAAAACACCTTTTTTTGTTGTTGTTAAGTTTATTTGTTTATTTTGAGAGAGAGGACAGAGGATCCGAAGCAGGCTCTGTGCTGACAGCGGAAAGCCCGTGCCAGGCTGGAACTCACGAACCATGAGATGGTGACCTGAGCCAAAGTCGAATGCTTAGCTGACTGAGCCACTCAGGTGGCCCCGGCCTGATCAGACCTAGAGGGGACACTGGCAGCGGGCAGAGAAGGCCCTGGAGGCTTCATCGCAGCCACAGAGACCAGCTCCCTTCAGCTGTGACGTTCCAGGATCGGGGGATTCCTCCGATGCCCTCCATGTGGCTGCAGCTGGGTTGTGGGCACACGTCAGGGATGGGTCCACTCCCTTGGAGCGGCGGGACAAGGAGCGTGGCGCTGTTCCCTCCTCCCCGCTCCCAAGGGGCCATCACAGAGCTGACGCCATGCCTGGCCAGTGGCGGGGAAGGGGGGAGGCCACCCTCTAAATGCAAGGGGACCTGCACACCCGCGGGGACAGCACCATCCTCTCAGCTGCCATCACTCACCCCGGTGGCCCTCGTCTCAGCTTCAAGACCTTTGTCACACTTGGAGAGGCCCTGTCACGAGGCAGGCTGAGGAAGGTGGATGAGGATGAGGGAGTGGGGACGTCGCAGGCTGGGGACTGGATGACCAAAGGGGCCGGAGGTGCCGCCCCTGCTGGGGAAGGCCTGCCAGCGGAGCCAGGCAGAAGGGGGCGCGTGTCTGGTGACACCGTCCTCCCGGCCGGGTGCCTTGTACACATCCTCCCGAGAGTCACCCGGACGATGCCGCAACGGGGCTTTTGTCAAAGACCATCCTGTTACCAAGAAGAAAACAGAGTGAGAATGTTAAATGATTTGCCTAAACTCACAGAGCCGCTAAAAGGCAGATGGGGACTCAGACCGAAATTCATCGCCCCTGAAATCTATTCATTCATTCACTCTTTCACCCAATGCTAATATACGGAGGGCATACTATGCATCAGGCACTGTATCAGACACAAGAGATGGGCGTCACCCCATTTTCTACCCTCTCATGGGAGAGGCCAGCCACATCAAGTTCATAAATATGTAAGATAATTCCAGATGCTGATAAATTCCGAAGCAAATAAAACCGGGAGATGCTCTAGAGCAGGGGTCACTGAAATGCAGCCCACATCTCACCAGCCGCCTGTCTTTGCCAGAACCACAAGCCAAGAGCGGTTTTGACTTTTTTGCGGAGTTGTAAAGAAAACAAAGGAAAATATGCAACAGAGACGGTGTGTGTCTCGCAAAGCCTGAAACATTTACTATCCAGCTTCGTGCAAATTTGGCGACCCCCGGTCCCAAAAGACCCTGGAGAAGCATCCTTGGTGGTGGTCAGGCAAGGCGTCTCTGTGGTGGTGCCTTTGAACTGAGAACCCCCAGGTGAAGAGACCCAGGCAGAGGGGAGTAGCAAGTGAATGCAAAGGCCCTGGGGAAGAAACAAGCTCAGCAGATTCAAGAAACAGAAAGCCAACGTCTCTGGAGTACGGGAAATGAAAGAGAGAGTGGCACCGGGGAACCGAGCAGGGCAAACAGGGGACCGATCGTTAGGGCTTTGGGGGCCAACATTAGAAATGTCCTTGCCACTAGACCCTGTCTATGGTGTCACAAAAGCAGATGAGAATCCAGCAAGTGTCAGGGCAGGTGAGGTCCAATCCGGTGTTCCAAGTACCGAATAACCATCCAGGATAAGGGACCCTGGAGTCAGACACATGGTCAGCAAATCCCAGGCGACGTGGTCATGTTCCTCAGGATCGTACCTCATAGTCACAGGGTACCGGGAAGATGACCCAGGATGGACAGGGTTGCAAGACCCTGGCAGGCTGTCAGGATTCTTGCCAAACAAGCTGGGACGTGATGGTAAAAACAGTGACTTCTCAAGCGTTTAGCTACCCAGACTTCACCAGAAATTGGGACCATGGCCACCTGACTTACGCTGGCCGCCACCCACCTTTGTCCTCCCCATCTGGTCGGGCTAAGTGCAGGAAGTGGGCAGGGCTGATCCAGAGAGAGGAGAGCATTAGCGACTCCTGGAAGCAGCTTGCCAGGCGGATGCCGGAAGAACTACAGGCCGCGAGTGCATAGGCTTAGTGACTGCGGCGTGTGTGGCACAGCCATCCGTGCAAGCACACTCCTGGGGGCTTAACCACACTCACAGAGCAAGATGGAGGGTATCACCCCTGCGGATCGGCTGTAACACTTTGTACTTTGGCGACCGCTTAGTTTAAAATGGGTGTGCGCCTAAGCACGTCCCCAGGCAACATGTGTTCTGTAGTTTGACTTTTTTAATTTTTTTTTTAACGTTTATTTATTTTTGAGACAGAGAGAGACAGAGCGTGAACGGGGTGAACAGGGTAGGGTCAGAGAGAGAGGGAGACACAGAATCGGAAGCAGGCTCCAGGCTCTGAGCCATCAGCCCAGAGCCCGACGCGGGGCTCGAACTCACGAACCGTGAGATCGTGACCTGAGCTGAAGTCGGACGCTTAACCGACTGAGCCACCCAGGCTCCCCTGTAGTTTGACTTTTTAAAAACAACTTTTACTGTTCTTTTTTTTTTTTCTTATAAGAGCAACACCTGTTCCTTTTGGGAAAATCAGAAAATACCAAGATACCAAAAAAGGATGAAAATAAAAATTATTCATCCCTCTACCCAGAGACAGCCATTGTTCTACAGCCTTGATGTCTATTTTTCTAGGCTTTTCCTTGTGCATATAGGATTTATTAAACAAATGTAACCCAGATAGCCTCCAGGCCTCACCAGGTGGGCTCAGCTGAGGTATGATCAACCACTGACCTGATGCTCCTACCTGCCTGGCCCCCGGTCCCTGGACCCTGTTTCAAGGTCCCTCCCTGCAACATCACCAGACATCTTTGGAGGTGTCCCACGCATGCACCCAAGTCATTTCAAGCCTCTGCCCATGCCTCTGTCCCTGCTCAACTCCCCGGGACCCTGTCGCTGCCCTGTGGCTCCTCTCGGGCCACTGCCCCTTGCTGCCCCATCATCGGCCTCCTAGCTAACGGGCCACCCATAGCCTCAGAGCTCCTCTGGCTTGGACCACCCTAACTCCCTTGGGACGATTCTGCTTCGTCACTCCCGAGGCAACCACTCCTCTTCCCTGGGCCACACGGACGCCTCCTTGTAGGAGAAATGCCTTCCCCATCTCTGCTCTTTCAGTGGGATTCCTCCAGGGTTTAAACGCACAGTCCTTTCCACCCCTGCAGTGATGGAATCTTCCAGTGGCTGGATCAGGCACAAGTAAGAGACCTATCCTATATCTGGAACCATTACTCTGCTCCTAATCTGAGAATGACCGTAAGGTCCTTTCCCCCATGAGAGGGTACCTCCCAGGGGCTCTGTCACCTCCTCTGTGACCTTTCACTCCCAGCCCCGCCCCTCCCTTCCTTCTCCAGACGGGCCTGTATGCATCACATTACCTGAAGGAGAGAAAGGAATGGAGACACCTACGTTCATGCACCTGTCACCAGACTCCCTCAACACTGTGTCACAAGTTAAAGGGGACATAACATGCATATAATCTGATCCATTTTTTTTTCATTTGCCAATATCTGGTGGGCATCTTTACCAATAAGTGTGTTTCTACATCATGATGAATGGTTGCATGGCCTTCCACTATATACGTTTCGCTTAATTTATGTAAACAAACCCCTATTGTGGACATCTAGGTTGTGGCCAACATTTTCCACTACGAATAAAATCAAGAAATCTTACTCTTAAGTGAAAAACATGCATGAGCAGAAATTCCTTACCAACCCTACAACTTGAGAGGAAATTCTCCTAGCCATCTATGGAAATCAGTCGGGATGAAGCATTTACGTAATGTGATGTGTGTCACAGTGAGCTCTGCACTGTGCTGTCTTGAAGGGAGGCAGCAAGATCAAGTTACCGCCGTCGGTGTCCTGAGAGAGCTCATAGTCTATTGAGAGACAGGCATGGACAGAAATGACCGGATGTGGGCAGAGCACGTGCTCGTGACAACGTGGCCAAAGGGAGTGCGCCTGGGGAGCATTACGGCGGGGCGGTCATGCCACCTTGGCTTCAAGAAGGAGGCAGTGTTTCAGGAGGGCCTGAAGGATGGCCAAGCTTTTATTCGGGAGGGAGGAGGAAGACAGACAAGCGAGCTAAGGGAATGGTCCCTCCAAAGTGGGGGAGTGGGGGAGGTGCAGAGCTTGGGGGGAACACGGAGGAGCTTGAATGTGTAGAACAGAGAACAGTGAAAGAGAGAGAGGAGTGGAAGTATGTCTAGAAAAATATCCTGGGACCAGGTCATGAAAGAACACAAGGCCACTGATGATATCAAGGTCAGGAGAGGCAGAATGGAAGATTAAAGAGGAAAACCCCATGTTGAGGGTACAGCCCTTAAATAATTATTCCTGAAAGTTATTTTTTTCCTACTATCTCATTATCCTTATGCCAAATATTATCATCACGCAAGCATAGAAAACTACACCAAATGTATTTTTATAATCCTAAAGCTGACAATGTTCATTCTGATGTAGACTGAGTACTCAAAAAAATTCTATACTTTCAATCTACTCAATATTTCCAGTAGTCATATCTCCTTATAGACAGAAAAGTCATGAATATTCCATGTCTATGTTTAGGCTAGGAGTGCCCCTGGCATTCCAGTTACCCTGACCTTCCATTGTTACCCTCACACCTCAGGGCCTTTGCACCTGCTAGTCCGAATTCATGAAATCGTTTTTCCTCCTCCACTTCACCTACCTAACCCCCACATGTCTTTCAGATTTCATCTCAGACGTCACTTTCTGTAACCCTCCAAACCTGGGTAGGTTTCCCTCTCCTACGGTCTTGGGGTAGTTAGTTCTTTTTAGCATGTATCATAATTATATATTTTTCATCTTGATAAGTCCAAGGTGAAAAAAGAAATGTGTTTCTCAGAACCACTGTCAGGAAATGTTTCATAACAATCATCTCTTTTATCCGTATTTGCTGTTTCAGAGCTTACCTACTTCTAGAAAGTAATTAAAGGAAATTTTCATAGAAGACAATAGACCTAAGACATTAAAACCCAAGGGGACCCATACTTGACTGGTAAAGCACTTTGAGTCCACAATCTCGTCACCTTTTCTCAAAAGCCGTGTGAGGAATTTCTATGGGGTGGGAATGATCACCCCCAACTAGATGAGGAAACAAAGGCACAGAGAGGTGAATGAATTCAACCAATCCGCAAAACCAAGAAGGGGGCTTTCCATGGGCAAGAAGACTAGACATTTGCTGTTCTCGGCTGCCTCCGGTTTGTGTGAGAAAGAAAGAGCAAGCCTCTTGGTTTTCGGAAGAAGGAAGCCCTTCACTCCTGCCCTGGGCCAGCGGCACCAAGCAACAAGTGAGCCCCCCCTTCCAGCCCACTGGCCCTTCATCATCCCCCACCCGACCTCCTGCCCGGCCAGATCCTCGGGATGCCGAATCGCTCTGGTTTACAGCCCAATAACCAGAATCCGAGACTTGGAGTGATGGCCTGGGGATGAGCAGTGGTTTCAAGCTGGCTGGACAGTCTGCGTGGCCTCCTCATTTTAGCCCGGTGCCCTGGGTTTTAGGTGCAGCCCTGGGAGATGACCAGGGGCAGGTGGACCTCAGAACCTACCAGCTGTGGGTCTTCACACCGGGCCTCCACCCCTCCGGCCTCGGTTTCCTTCTTGTCAAATAGAACCCAGATATGCGTGGCCTCCCTGGGACTTTGTGCAACAGAATCAGGATTCAGAGTTAGGCCCTCGGAAAACATCCACTTCCCTCGTGCCCCTTTCTGGTTTTGCCAACAGCTTCAGCAGAGGCTGAAATATCTATCTATTGCTCTCCTGCCTCCTTGCTTGGGCCAGGGCCTCGGGCCGATTTCTCAGCCGGGAAGTCCCGGAGCGCTGAGCCAGGTGGACGAGTAACCACCTTCCTCTCCGGTTGAACTCTGTCTTCTACAGGTGTCGGGCGGGGGGGGGGGGGGGGGGGGGGGGGTTGCGGGGCGGGGCAGCTCAGTCTCTTCTTCCCAATCCTGAATCAGGCCATTACACCCAGCACGTGCTCTGAGCTAACAAAGCAAGCCCAGCCAATCGTGGCTATAAATCCAGGGTGTTTATAAAGTCTTTGTGCACCTCTAAACCCGAATAACCCCAAGTCCCACGGGACCGGAGCAAACAAGCCGCCATTGTTATTTACCCATCATAACCGCATTCTTCAGAGGAATGGGGAGCCAAAACACAGACGTCACTCAGTAAATCACCCAGCAGCAACGGGGGGATGGTTGCAGTGACCGGTAAAAAATCTGATCAAATAATGGGATGAAGGAGAGAGCAGAGCTTGAAACAAAGCAGTCGGCCTCAACAGGGCCAGATCCCGGAAGACCCTTTCCCCACCCCATGCCATTGGCAAATGTGATTCTTTGGGGTTGATTCACGTGCAAGTTTTATGGGGAGGGGGCCGGGCTTCATTAACTCCAGGTCCAGTAGGTAATAAGAGCGTGCTATCTGTTCAGACCCCTGTGATGAATTGTTCTTTTGGTAAAGACAGAGAAAAACGGGGCTGGCATCCAGCTGACAGATGAGCCAAAATGACATAGACAGGAGCAGGCTGGGATTCAAACAGCTCACCCCAGACCCCTTCCAGCCGAAGGCAGGAAGACGACTCACTCAGAGACTGTCTCCTCTGAGTGGGCACAGGAGGCTGAGTCTGGCCGGCCCAGCCCAGGCTTGGCTCAGGGTCCAGGGGGTTAAAATTCCAGGGGGCTCTTGCTGGAAGGGATGGATGTCAGAGAAGAGGGCCACATGGAGAGGACATCTGGTGACAAGATCAACTCCTTCACTTTATAAAAAGAGGAAACGAGGCCAAGAATGGAGAAGAGTGTTGGCCAGTCTTGGCCGTTCGTCTGGTTGGTATAACTCATGCTGAAAGTTCCATGCAGCCCCTTGAATTTCAATGCAGGACCCTTTATTCTGAACTATTGGCTCATGAGAATAGAATTTAAAAGTCGTAAGAGCCTTACCTAATCCTGTGATGGAGAGTGTGCACCTGTACCACACCAATCTGCCTCCCACGCGTAGAACTGCTGTTAATGCTTAGTTGCGGGGCTTATGCAGACCAAATGGTTTTCCCAAACCCCTTCTGCTGAGAGCTACTCCTCGGTTTTCTTTTAAAAGAAAGAATGCATGCCCCCCGCCCCTACCCCCATCCTACGAGATCTAGGTAGAGCTGATAATCACATTACTTCACTTCCTAGCCAGAGACGGAAGGCATGTGACCCAGAGCTAGCATACCCTCTCTCTTAGCCATGCTGATTGGTCTAGATATGGACAAATTATCCAAACCTGGCCAATCAGAAACCACCCCAGGACTTGTCCACCAGAGATAAATGGAAACAAAGCTCTTTATTGTTGAGCTTAGACATAGTCTCATACTTCTCAACATGAGCTTCATGTGGCTGACGGGTCTATGTGGTGAAACCAATTGGCCTTTCCCAGATTCTACTCTGATGCTTTCCTTTGGCAAATGAGGAGACAGAAGGCCCCAGGAGAAAAAGCAATTGTTCAAGGTCATGCCCAGCTAGTACTAGAACGTGGTTCATGCCCCAGCTGCCGTTCGATTTTCCTTGGTCGATGTGTTTTCTGGTAAAATAATATTAAAAATGTGGCCTGTGGCCAAAAGTTGAACGACAGCTCATGAAAAGTTCTGCATCTGTGCTCAGGACTTAGACTCTCCATATCCCCCAGTCTCTCAGCTATTCCCCTATATAGGCTTGAAGCTGCCCAGGACTTCAAGGTGAGATTTCATGGGCCCTCCCAGAATACAGTTTTGAAGGAGACTCTGGAGAAAGCTCCCACTGTTGGCATTAAAGGAATAAAGAGAGGTCCCTTCTATTTCTTCTTCCTCCATCAATAAGACCAGTCCCGTGGAAGATCCTTTCTTAATACACACTCATTCATCTGGTTCCCTCACACTTCATGGTCTCAGAGCTGAATCTTAGATTCCAGAGGGGCTCTGGCCAGAAGAAAAATTTCCTCTCCTGTATTTTTAAAATTTTTATTTATTTATTTTGAGAGAGAGAGAGAATGAGCCGAGGGCAGGGGGGGGGGGGTGGTCCAGACAGAGAGGGAGAGAGAGAATCTCAAGCAGGCCCTGCACTGTCAGCATAGAGCCTGATGCAGGGCTCAATCTCACCAAACAGAAGATCAAGACCTGAGCCGAAATCAAGAGTCGGACCCTCAACCGACTGAGCCACTCGGGTGCCCCTCTTCTCCTTTAATTCAAGCACTATACTTCTTTTAATGTAACCTAAGATATCATTAGTTTTGGGGGCAACCACGTGATTGACTGCAAAGAATCAAAAAGCAAGGGGGGAAAAGAGCAATTGAAAGAAGAATTTTAAGCCTGAAAAGGAGAATATTCAGGGAAAGCACACCATTTTCATGTTTTGAAAGGACTGTCATGATTCAGTAAAATTAGATTTCTGTAAGAATCCAAAGGAATAATAGGAGTGAATGAGAACCACCTACAAGAGGATAGATTTATAGATCCAGGAACTGAGGTGCGGAGAGAGTAAGTGGTTCGTTCTGTATCCACACAGGCACATTTATTGATCAAACAAGAATGTCAACTAAGACCTCCTGCAAAGTCCAACAGCCTGAGACAACCGAGTGAGACAAATTCTGGTTCAAATCCAGCTTTTGCCACTTCCTTCCTTAGGCAGGAAGCCCCTTAACTTCTCTGAACCTTTTCATGTCTAAATAAAAGTTCACACAGTTGAGGTTCCAAGATTCAAATGACGCGACGGGGCTAATGCATCCGCCGTGGGGCTCAGCTCATATCAGCACCCAACAAATCGTACTTTTCTGACCTTTACCCTTTTCACCAGATCACCTCACTTCTTCGTTCCCTGCAATTCGAACAGCACAGGGTCTCTTTTCAACCCGTGTCCAGGGTGAGATGCTCTTACTTCATCAAAGGGCTGGCCCATTCCCCGGTCCCACGCAAGAACCCAGTTACAACCATGTCAGCGGGAGGGTAGGTTCTGGGAAAGGATCTGGCAGAACTGGGGGCCATGAAAGATGCTCTGCTACACCCTGCACCTTGCTGGCTCCCTCCCTGAGCACCTCATCCTTCACCTGCCCCCCACAAAAGCAACTATCCGCTCCCTCCTCTTGCCAGAGCCGATGCTCCATTTCACCTCCACCAGGCCAAACTGAGTTCCAGAATCCACTTTGCTGGGTCCAGCTTCCAAAGCTCTGCCTGTGCTGCTCTCTCAGCCTGGAATTGTTTCTCTTTTTCTCCCCCATTCTTCGAAATGTGGATGGTGACACGTCGTCTTCTGTAGAAAGCCCTCCCTCGTGTCTCTGGGTTTGTTTGCGTTAGGTTTGTTTGTTTAAAAGAAATTTTGGCGCCTTGGTGGCTCAATCGGTTGAGCATCTGACTCTTGATTTCGGCCCAGGTCGCAATCCCAGGGTTGTGGGATTAAGCCCTGCATCAGGCTCTGCAATCAGCACGGAGCCTGCTGAAGATTCTCTCTCTCCCTCTGCCCCTGCTTACGTGCATGTGCTCTCTCTCTCTCTCTCTCTCTCAAATAAAAAAAATAGAAAATAAAAAATAAAACAAAATAAAATACATTGAATTGCCAGGCATGAAGGACTCAGTAAAACCTGCCTTTCATCATCATTATGGCATGGTTATCACTAGCTGGAGTGTAGTCTACATTCGGGGCATAGCTAGAGGAAACTAGCTGGAACTGGAAAGGTAACTGAAGGAGTGAGCACAGTATGGCTCGCTCAATATTTTTTACAGACACTAACAGAGAAGGAAGACCGAGCATCCCAGTAGGTCTCACACGGTAGCATCCATTGCCTTGGTGAAGGTGCCAATCGGCGGGGAAAGATCTAGGCTAATCAAACCCATGGGACTGATGTAGAAACCCCAACACCCTTGAACTTCTTGACGATGAAAATGGAACTGCTAGGCAGCTAAAAAGCCCTGTTTTCTCCCTCTGGCCCACCTCCAAGTGATGCTTGATGAGCAGAGGGTCAGAACCACAGGGCATAGCAGCTGTATGATTCAAATGTCTCCTGTCATCAGTCTTCCCTCTAAAGAAATAGTCCCCTCAAAGACCAAACAGGCCATGCCCTTGAGTGGCTTGTTTCCTATTGTCTTAGTCTACTCCAACTGCCATTAAAAAATACCACAGACTGGGTGGCTTCAACAACAAGAATTTATTTCTCACAGTTCTGGAAGCTAGGAAGTCCAAGATCAAGTTGCTGGCTGCTTTGATTCCTCTCTTCCTGGCTTACAGATGGCTGGTCTTCTTGTGGTCTCACATGGCAGAGAGAGAGAGAGAGAGAGAGCAAGCTCTCTGGTGTCTCTTCTTGCAAGGCCACTAATGCCATCAGGGGACCCCATCCTCATGACCTCATCTAAACCTGATCACCTCCCAAAGACCCCCACGTCCTAATACCATCACACTGGGGGTTAGGGCTTCAGCCTATGAACCTGGGGGAAGCACTCCAATCTATTAGCACCTACTATTCACCAACAAGCCATCTGGTTCTATGTTCTTGGGAGACTGGCTCAAAAGAGAGAGTGGATGGTCCTGTAGCAGGGTCAGCAGGTGCTCACAGCAGCTCGGAGTGGAATCTCAGAAGCTGTATAGCCTGCATCTGGTTCCAGCTCCCGAACTCATCCATTCTGTGACCCTAAGCGGTCTGTGTACCCTTTCTGACCCTCAATTCAATGTCCTTACCCATAAAATGGCAGTGGTGATACCTGCTTCCTAGGGCTGTTTCAAATAGTAGATGAGATATTGTTTGAAAGGCACTGAACACTCTTCCAGCAGGGAACATGAGCTCAGGAAACAGGGACTGTTGCCTCACCGTGTCCACACCCGGCGCTTGGTTTTGTAGATTTGGATGCCTCTCCTGGACCGAGTTTGAGCGTGTCCTGCCTCCGTGCCCAATTTTTACTTATATCCTTTGACTTGCTGACGCTCTTGCTGCTGCTTTAACTATGTCAGTGGTCATCTAGTCTTCGAGTTGTTCTACTTTCCAAAGGTGGGGCTCTTGCGTGTTTGAGTCCACAGCGTTTTGATTCACAGTCAAACGCTCAGAAGACAACCCTCCTTTTCTCATTTCCCGAGTCTCTGTGGGCACCTCTTTAGCAAAGTTTTTGGGGTTGCCCTGCAATTCTCAGGGGAGGAAATTCTACTGTTTCTGCATCGAATGCCAGGGAAACTATTTCCTGATGGCTTGGACATCGCTGGAGCGAGCTACGAGTTCGGTTTGGAGGTTGTAAGCTGCCACCCTCAGGGAGGCCAGGCTGCTCTTACAGGCTGACCAGTTCGTTTCCCTTGGGCACACGTCACGGTGCTGGTGGTGGTGGCAGTGGTGGCATAATAGTAGTGGCAATAGCCTCAGCAACGTAAGACCCCTCATGTCATTTCTACGTGGTCTGTAGAAGAGTCCATGAGCTCTTTGATCTGGTAGAACACTCACAGTAGGTTCTCCTGACCAGCACATATTTGCAGGTGAAGACCCAGACAAGCCAAATTCGAGAAATAACTCTGACGAGCGATGACATGAGGGATGCGGATGTCCGACACTCAGCCTTCCACGTGACTGATGAAAAACAGGGCCAGAGAGGTGAATACCCGGTTGGAAAGCCACAAAGCCAATTAGGGCCAATCGGGAGAGCCTGTTGCCCTGGTCCTGACGTACAGCCACAGAAATACATTAACAGCATTGCGGAAGTTGCTTGCCACATTGCTCAAATTTGTGTCACCTTGCCAGTCACCTATAGGCTATCATGAAATAGTATTTTTTTTAATCTGTAAAATGTCTTTCAATAGCACAGTTAGCGAGCCATAGCCATGCATCACTCACAATCTGTTTATTTATTTCTGTTTTCTCTGGCATAATGCCGTCTCCTTCAAAATTTTAAATGGCACTGTTTTGCACAATAACATCTAAGATTTCACATCTGCCAAAAATGCTTTAATTGTTATACTTTTTCAGGCTGAGAAACAGAACAAATTAACGAAATGTGGTTTGGGTGTTAAAGGTGCTAACTTGTCAAATATAAGCCCTTAATATAGATGTTATTTTTGTCACCCGGCTTCGGTATTTCTTCACTTCGAATACCCCACAACGCTCAGACCATGAAAGGGGTCTACATCTGTCCTTTGCTTCTGAAGCTCTTTGTTTCATAGAGGCAAGCGTGTTCACAGCCCAGCTCTTGCCTCCCACGTGGCTTTGTGATTTGAACACTGTCTTCGTTCAGGCTCCTATAGCGAAATGCCATAGTCTGAGTGGTTTGAACAACCAACGTTTATTTCTCACTGCTCTGGAGGCTAAGTCCAAGATAAAGGCGTCTAGTTCTAGTGAAGGTCCCCTTCCTGGCTTGCAGGTGGCTGCTATTTGCTGTGTCTTCACATGGCGGAGAGCAAGAGACAGCTCTGGTGTCTCTTCCTATAAGGACACTATTCTCATCACGGGTCCCTACCCCTGTGACTTCATCTAAATCTAAATACCTCCCAAAAGGCCCCTCATCCAATACATTGGGGGTTAGGGCTTCAGTATGTGAATTGGGGTGAAGGCACACACCTCAGGCCATAACAACTGCTCCGTTCCACTTCCCTCATTTACAAATCAGGATCTTGTTTCTAATGTTTATTTACTTATTTTTGAGGGGTGGGGAGGGGCAGAGAGAGAGGAGACAGAGAATCCCCAGAAGGCTCCATGCCATCAGCACAGAGCCTGACTCGCAGCTCAAACTCAAGGACTGTGAGATCGTGACCTGAGCCAAAATTGAAAGTCGGACCCTTAACCAACTGAGCCACCCAGGCGCCCCTACAAAGCAGGATCTTTAAGAGTCCCTATCTCCACAGGGTGGTTGACAGGATGATGGTTCTGTAGGGTCAAGAGATGGGGTAATGAGAGCTCCATAAATGTGGGTTTGTTGGTGTGGAAATGGTGGTAGCAAAAGTGGGGAGGGGGTTGAAATAGTCTGTGGCACTATTCTTCAAGTTGTAGAAGACTATAAAAATAATAGCTATCAGTGTTATACTCAGATACCCACCTCCCTTTCCTCTATAGTTAGATACCAACGCTAAATAATATTAGCTCTTTCAGTCGTAAATGAAAATAATACAAAGAGAAAAATTCGTAAAAATTCAAATGTCCAATCTCAATTAAGCATTTTTCCCCAGAGCATTGTGCTCCTAACGCCCTTCCTCCTGTGCCCCTCCCACTGCCAATTTGCCTTCCCAGGATGGTGCGGGATTGGGAGTAATCATTACCAAATGGCTGGATAAATTGACCCATGAGTGGACAGTGGGAACAGTGGGAAGTGAGCCTGCCTACTCTATTTACAAGACTGTTCCCAAGCAATGGGAGGTCAGACATTCTGGTACACAGGTGGACATTCTGGCCTAGTGCTGTGGTTCTGTTTCTGAGGTCAAAGCGAGTTATTTCTCAATCTCATCCCATCAATGCTGTGGTCAGAGAAAAATCTCTCCCAGAGACCTGTAAAATTATTCATGGAAGTCATCCTTTCCAGACTGTTGCAACACTATATCTTATTGCGTGTTTGGGAGTATTTCCATGGGAAGGGGGGTGGTTAAATCAGGCAGTGCTGGAAAGCCACCATCATAACCCCCAAACCCCTAATTCTTAACCATTAAAAATATTGCTGAGCCTTTCCTTGGTTTTAAACCAGCTGGTGATACGGGTGTGGCATGTTTCTGGTCAGCTTGATGTCAAAACTCTTTCAGGAAGTCTTGTTTTATATTTTTCCACCAACATTCTTTCAAGCCCAATACACGAGATGGGATTGGTGAGGATTTTTCCAGTCATGGGATTTCTCCAGAGCTCATCCAATCATCCAGCAAACCCTGATGAAAACCTGCCATGTTCCAGGTCTTGGGCTGGCCCTGAGATTCAAAGATAATCAAGCACAACCATCCACATTTCTCCTCAAGTAGCTTGTTCATGGCCTCCGTCTTATTCTGTCTCCAGTGATGAACACCTGGCCAGCAGCATCTATGTGATAATTCATCATTCCCTTCTTTTGTGCACAAAAGCCCATCCCTAGATGATCCTCAGGGACAGATCTACTGGGATGCAGTCCAATATTCAGATGCATTAGGACATTTAGAAGGGTCACCAGACCCTTTGGAACCAAACTCACTTTAACTCCATTCAACTACAGAAGGCTTTCTTAGACCCTGTTCAGGTTTAATATTGCTTTCCTGAGGTTTGTCCGTCCTCCGGTGCCTCTTATCTTTGGTTCTTCTAAGCCACCTGCTTCAGCTGACCCAGTTTCACTACCCCAGGACCGGGGAGTCATTTCCTGTTTCGAATATTGAGTTTTCACTAAGACAATCCAGAGCAGCTGTTTTCTCAAGCCACCGAAGGTGAAACGAAAGGAAGAGCTCTGGTGTGGAATGAAGAGACGGGTTCTCGTCCACCCAGTCTCTGACCTGCTGAGTGGTGACGGGGGAGGTTCTTAGGTCTGGGCCCACGGTTGTGGTCTCCTTCTGAAGCTCACTCCTCCCCTCCACCCCAGCCTACCCCCTTTCCAAGGTCTCCGCCAAGACTTCCAAAGGCTGAAATGCTGCTGTATGACCATGTGAGCCATTATTGAACACCCATAGTGCCGGGAGGGCCTTGAGCAAACACCCAGTTTACACTTTCTTGCTCAAACAGCATTTCACTTTCCTAAACACTACGACCCAGGGACTCCCCCGGGGGGCTGGAAAGACAAAGATTAGATATGGCTATGGCACAAAATCAAAGGATCTTGGGGAGTTCAGAGGGGACCCTAACTCATCCCGAGGGAACAAGGGAAGCCTCTTAAGAGAGAGCACTGCCTTAGCAGGCTCTGGAAGGAAGATCAGCCAGAAACAAAGTGGGAGGAAGAATGTTCCAGGCAGAGGAAACCATGAGCAATTGCACCGAGCTGTGAAGTGGCATGATGTAACTGGGAACCTACCAGAAGTGTGAAGTAACTGGAGGAAAACTAAGGCTGGGATGGGCAGATGCGGATGGAAATGGGGGAAGGGGACAAGTCCGCAAAGCCCTTGCCAGCCAAGACTGGGAGCACTCCTCAACTAACAGCCTTTCAGTGGCTTCCTCTGCACTTAAATGATCATCCGATTTCCAGTGAATAATGCTCACTGCACTGACTCTCCCAAGGACCAACCCATTGCATTTGTTTCTTTTATTAGGTTTTTCTTAAGAGGTTCTTTAGAGCAATGCAACTTTTTCTAACTACGTGGGGAAAAGCTTTATCTTCTGGACTTTTAAACCATAGGGAAGTGAAATACAAACTTATTATGTAAGTATTACAGGTGCAGTTGAGGCCACCCTCCCTAATCTCATTCCCTTCCCTGCATCCCAGAGGAAACCGCTGTCCTGAAGCTTTCGGGTAACATTCCCTTTCGTACTCTTACACTCCTATCACACAGGTGCTAGTAAGACAGGAATCCTGGTCTAGTAGGTTTTAACATTTTCACGAATTACATTGGTTCTTCTACAACCTGCTCCTTACAGTCAACATGGTTTTTGAGATTTGTCCCCATTTGATGTTGTAACTCAACTTCATTTTAAGGCAGTGTATATTCCATTGTATGAATACAGAAACACAACACAACTTGTTTTATCTATCCTCCTGAGGGTGGACATTTAGGTCATTCCCAATGACTTGTCATTACCGATAAAGCTGCCGTAACCATTGTTGCACGTGTCTATCTATGTACATGTCTGGGAATTTCTCCGGGAAATGTACTACAAGTAGATTCTCTTCTCATAGGGTATACACATCTTCAACTTTATTAGCTATATTGCTGATTTTTTTTTCCAAAGTGATTTTACCAATTTAAACTCTTATCATGTAAGAATGACCGGGACTCTGTATTCTCGCTGATGCTTGGGTTTTTTTTTTTTAATTTTTTTAAATGTTTATTCGTTTTTGAGAGACAGAGTGCAAGTGGGGAAGGGGCAGAGAGAGAAGGAGACATAGAATCCGAAGCAGGCTCCAGGCTCTGAGCTGTCAGCACAGAGCCTGACTCGGGGCTCAAACCCACGAACCGTGAGATCATGACCTGAACTGAAGTCAGATGCTTAACCAACTGAGCCACCCAGGTGCCCCTTTAATGCTTGACTTTTAAATTTTTACCAATTTTATCTGAGTGGGCATGCAAGAGTATCTTATAGTTTTAATTTGCATTTGTTTGATTACTAATGAGGCTAAGCATCTTTTCATTTTTATTGGCTATGTTATAAACTGAATGTTTAACTTCCTTTGCCCATTTTTCTTTGGGGTCAGCTGTCTCTTAGAACAGAACTCTTATAGGAGTTCTGTATATCTCATGGATAGAAACACTTTTGCTTTACACACATTAAAAAAAAAATAAAGTATCAGGAAATTCTTTCCAAGACTGGAAGTGGGCAAAAGAGATTACTGGGTATTCTTACATTTGAATCTGAGCATCGTCTACTGGTCCAAGAACTACCAGATTCTATACACCTTTGATTGTTTTTTATTGATTCAGCTACTTTACAACTCTTACCAGGGAGATAAAACTTAACTTCTAAAAAACTAATAGTAATGTAAATGTTCCCTGGTCCATGGCAATGCAAATAATCCCTGGTCCTAGTGATCAAAACGGATTTTGTCTGAAAGAGACTATAAATTTCTGGAAGTCAAGTTCTCATTTAATCTCTCATTAATTCCATCTTTAATTAGTAAGTTAAAACAACATCTTTCACACATATTCCCGTTATATTTGTATGCAAGTCATGATTTCACCATGCTCAATACTATATTTTAGCAAGAGAGATATTTTCAAAGAATAAAACACTAATCGAGGAAAGCTGACATTTCCAGGCAGAACCTGTGGTTGGCCAGACAGTACATCTGAGTCAGAAAATTGAAGGCCTAAGGCTGTCCTGGAGTGAGTGGCTGATGCTGAGGCCCAAAGATGAGTCTGAATGAAAATAGCTGAAAGGAGCCCTAAGGGGTCAACAAGAGGCTGCATGGCCGGTTTGTGGGCCAGCGCCACCATCTTCCTGTTTCTGTAATTTGGCCAATTATCCAACCTTCAGCCTCCTATCAGCAAACCTGGACTAGGGACATTTACCTGAAGACCTACTGTAAGAATTAACTGAAATCATACGTGTGAGCCACTTAACGTATGACACAAGACTATGATAACGGTAACAGTGACAGTAGTAGCCAACATTTATTGAATGCTTCTTTTTAGACTAGGCGAAAAACCACAAGGGAGAAAACTGAGGCAGAGAGACTCCAAAGCCCAGGCTCACAACCAGGGAACTCGCTCGTACCTATCGTTATTGTCCTGGTGGAGCAAGCAGTTGGCGAGGCATTGAGACACAAGTTCAAGCGCAGAGTGCCTTCAGCAGCTGTGGGACTGCTCCCAGCCATAGCCATCCATTTTCCCACTGCTCTGATGCATGTGCTACCCTATTATGTCCCCCAACACTATATTGTTGGTACTGGAGAAATGAGGAAGTTTGGGGGTTCCGTTTCTGAACTTTGAAGATACGGAGGGAATATCTACTCATTTAATACCTTATTAGTTTCCTAGGGACCACCATAACAAAGCACCACTAACTGGGTGACTTGAAACAACAGATATATATTGTCTCACAGTTCTGCAAGTTAGAAGTCCACAATCAGACATCCGCAGCCCCATTCTCCCTCTGAAACCTGTAGAATCCTTTTATGCCTCTTCACAGCTTCTGGTGGTGGCCATCACTCCATGGCCTTCCTTGGCTTATAAACATAAGGTTCTCCAATCTCTGCCTCTGTTGTCATATGGCATTCTCTTCACCTGGTCTTCTTATAACAACATCAGCCACATTATATTAAGGGCCAGCCCTGCTCTACGGTGGCCTCATCTTAACTAATTACATCTGCAATGACCCTCTTTATAAATAAGGCCACATAACGAGATACTTGGAGTTATGACTTCAACACATCCTCAAGAAAGGGCACAACTCAGCCCGTTATAATGCCCCAGGTGAGAACTCTAAGGAAGGTAGGCATGTGGGGCCCAAGGCCAATCTGGCATGATCTTCCACAGCTTTGGCCTTCCAGCTCCAGAGAAAACAGAAGTCCAAATCTCAAGAGAGGACAGCCACACTTCCCAGTGCAGAGTTTTCTTTAATGTAGCCTTATGAATTAAGTCCAGCTACAGTGGGATGTCTTTAATAATATGGAAGGGAAAGAGGCCATCCCATCCTTTCATCCTGAAAGATTAGGTAAGCAAAGCGTCAAGAGGGTTATGCTAGATTAGTACTCACTTTTCAGAAAATACAGCTCAATTCTAGAAGCCATGATAGGCAATTATTCATCTCTAAAAAAGTTCTCTATGATACAGAAAGGGAAGAGAGCCAGCATTTTTATTTAACGCCTCCTCTGTGCCAAGCCATATGTGGAATAATTTACAAACATCATTTCTTTCAACTCTCATGGCAATTCTTTGATTATTAACCCCATTTGACAGATAAGGAAACAGGCTAAGAGAAGTTAACTGATTTTTTTCTTAAGTTCCATGGCTTAAAAATGTGGTAGTACCAGGATTTAAACCCAGATTTGTCTGACAGTCTAGTTTGGAATCTTTCCACTATGTTACATTGTCTCTTTATTGTTTTATATCAGATAAGGTATGTGAAAACTTGAAGCATTATGTCTACAAGAGTAATCAACATGTATTTATATCCTTTCTTCCTCCAGAGAATGTTCCTAGAACGAGGGAGTGAATGAACCTAGATGACTACACAGCAACTCTGATTCTCCTGTCCTCACGTGAACTCTCCCCACTCTGAGGTCAAGACCTTGTTCTTCTCTCTCAAGTGGAACTTATTCCCTCCCACCCCCTCCAACCATCACCCCCTGGCTTATCCCTCAGAAAGAGGATGAGGTCTAGCCATCTTTGAATCCCTACCCCTAGCCTTCTGCACTGGCCTGATACACAGCAGTGTTCAATATGTCTGAAGAGTGAATGGGTCAGAACAAACTCCTGTAAGGCACATAGCTCAGTATTGGTTAGAGCAGTAGGCTTAACCTGGCAGCATTCCTAGGAAGTTTAGAGAGAAACCAGGGCTCCAGGCCCAGCATTGTCACTAATTTGTTGTGCGAATTTGGGCTGTTCTTGGCCCTGTCACTCCACACATCTAAGGAGGGGCTTCAACGAATGATCTTGGTGTCTCCAAAGGTCAGTAGGGGTCCAGATGCTATCAGGGCCTGCACTGTCCAGGGATGGACAATCCTCTCCCAGATTCTAGGTTTCCTGAACCAGGAAGATCACCATTTGGGTGCCTTGCCAACTTCCTTGTGTTAGTTTCCAAAAGAGAACTTCTCAAGGACAGCAGGAATGAAGATTCCTTCCACCTCGCCAAGAGCACTCTCAAGGCCAGAGAGAATACCCAAACCTGAGTGAGATTCCTTGAGACAGTTCCTCCCAATAAGGAACTATAATGATGATAGTTCATGCTTACCATGCACAAGTGACTTGTCCTGCTTTGTGTAGGCCCTTCAAGGCCATTACCGCATTTGATCCTCATGTGAGGCAGATCTGCGTTGTGATTTTTATTCCCCATTTGACCAATCAAAAAACCAGAGCGCCAAAGAGGTTGAGGCACATCCCCAGGGTCATCTAGTTATCTCTCCATACCCCAAAATCTGGTTTTTATTTTTTATTTATTTTTTAATGTTTATTTATTTTGAGAGAGAGCGCGCAGGGGAGGAGCAGAGAGAGAGGCACACACTCAGAACCCGAAGCAGGCTCCAGGCTCTGAGCCATCAGCACAGAGCCCAATGCAGAGCTCGAAATCACAAACCATGAGATCATGACCCGAACAGAAGTCAGAAGCTCAACTGACTGAGCCACGCAGGCGCCCCTGGTTTTTATTTTTGTTTTTACCTTTTTTAAAAACAGGAAATATGCTCGCATGGTACCACATTCAACAGGTACAAAGATATGTACAGAATGGGTACGTTTGTCTTGCTCCTGGTCTTTCTGTGTCTCGTTCCCTGTTATCATTTGTTTCAGATCTTCCAAGAGGTCTTTTCCTCTAACAGAGGCAAATGGGTGATGCTTGCCCACCTGTAGCACACTGTAGTTGGTGTTCTGTACCTTTCATTTTCCACTGACCGATACGGCTGGGCAATCCTTCCAGGTCAGTATATAAACATCTGCCCTGTTCTTTGCAACGGCTGGACGATTGTCCATCCGTTTTGAAAGTACCATACTTTATTTTGAAGGGAATATGTGGACCCCAACCTCTTAAGCACCGAGCTATACAGGGACGAGCTGGGAAGCTGAAATGTCAGACCCTCACACCCAGGGCCACTGAGCATGTCAGATCAACCGACCCCTTGCCACATTTCTACACACAGACTTTCAGTCTGATTGAAGACTAATTGAAACAACATGTGAAAGCAACGTGTGCTTGCACACGGCAAGTGCCTGCCTATCATGCTAACGTTGGCAGGTGTCTGACTAAATGGGCCAAGATGGTTAGAACACTGGAGAGTAGCAGATGTCCGGGGAAGGAAGCCGCCCCGTTCCCCAAGGGCCGGAGAGAGATGGAAAGAGCAGACAGATGTGTGTTCCAAACCCAGCCCTGCCACTCACTGTTGGCACCAGGGAGGGCTAGACATGTATGAATATGACACCTCCATTCTCTAAGTTTGGGCTGGGCAAACAGTCACCAGGCTAGTGACTACATTTCCCAGGCTCCCTTGCAGCCAGCTGTGCCTCACCAATAAAGCGGAGCTGGCTGCAAGGGAGCCTGGGAAATGTAGTCGCTTCTCTCTACTTCCTCTCTCTCCACCTTCCCGTGGACTGGAGCGCAGATGTGGTGGTGGCAGTGAAAGATCTTCAAATGAAGGAACAAGGTCACACTCCAACAGCGAAACTGGAAGGAACTCTGGCTCCCCTGGTCCACCTCTGGAGCACACTGCTGTGTGAGAGGCCAGTCCACTTTGATCCTGCTTTGGTGACCGCATTCTGAGGTCTCCCTTGGGGCACCTTAACTTTTAGTAACTAGTACACAGCGTGACCTCTGAACAAATCACCTGGTATGCTGGAGCCTCAGTTTCTGCATCTCCATATCCCTCATAACACCTAGCATGGTACTTGCCACATGATACAAGCTCAATAAATGGCTCTCTGGGCCTGTTTCCCCATCTGCAAAATGGGTACACTAATCATTCCTTTGTGAACCCCATTTGACACAGAGGACCATACTGTTTGTACACCCGGTACCTAGCTGCCAGCCGCCTGAGGTATCAGGGTACTTTGCACCGAGAATGAGCAGAGGTTTCACCTTCCTCTGTCTGGGTGAGTTTGGGCAAGTCCCCTGTTTTGGACACCGTGTGGGAGCTCCCCTGGATTAGAGGCAAAGGACACCTCTGTCTCTACAGGCCAAGGAGGGTGAGGCCACGGAGGAGGCAGCCTAGCGAAGGCGTCTGACCGCACAACGCCTGCTGACTTAGGCGTGAATGAATCAGAGGCACGTGGGTCCCATCACCTCTTCTGCACGTGTGGATTTTAAAACTAAATGTGTGCCAGGGAAAAGGGGAGCCGTTAAAGTGAGTTCTCAAGATCACCCTTCATTTGTCCCACGCAAGTGAAAGAGTTGAAAGGCCAGTCTTTTAAGCTTTTGTCAATCACAGAGCCCTGCATTAATTAGATACCTAATATGCGTCAGCCCCAGTACTCAGCACACTGTGTATGCTCTCTCCACCGATGCAACAGCCCAGCCCGATGCTCACCACCCTGCAGATGTGAAGACCAGAGAACAAAGTGCCTTGCCCAAGATGACACAGCTAACAAGTTGCTGAGCAGTATGTGAATACAGATCTGCCTGTGGCCAAAAGCCACGTTCTTTGAGGCCACAACTCTAACACTGAATACCTATTATGCTCTCAACGAAGGCTAAGTTCCTTGGAGAACAGCAAGACAAATCAGGTACAAGACTTTCTGTTCCCCGGGTGATTTGAAGAACGTTTTCTTCATGGAAAGTAAAAGGATGGGGTAGGTGTCAGACCTAGGAACAGAGAGCATGGGGTGCTCTGCCCCCTAACTACCCCACATCCTTCCACACTTTTCTGTGCCTCTCTGGGCTTCATTCTCCTCACCTATAAAATAGGAACGGCACCAACGTCCCAGAATCACTCAGAAGATTAAAAGAAGGAGAGGGGCGCCTGGGTGCCTCAGTCGGTTGAGCGTCTGACTCTTGATTTCAGCTCAGGTCATGATGCCAGGGTCGTGGGATCGAGCCCTGCATCAGGCTCTATGCTGAACATGAAGCCTGCTTAAGATTCTCTCTTTCCCCTTCTGACCTTCTCCCCCACTCATGCTCCCTCTCGCTCTCTCTCCCAAATAAAAAATAAAGATAAGGAGATAACAGGTATAAAGATGCTATGAAAACTCTCCAGTACAGGACAAAAGTCAACATTGTTTTCAGCTACTCTGGAAGCCTTGCTTGTGTTGTTCAAATGCTCCACTAACATCCATGGGGACAGTGAGCCAAGCACATTTGCTCCCCTGGGACAAAGGGAGCGCAAATGGTGTCTCCTGACGATGTTCCCCACATGTGAAATCCCAGAAGCTCACACGCCCGAGTGCTGGACCATCTGACCTTCCAACGCCAGATGGCAGATGTCAACAGCTTCGTGGCGCTCTGTAGGCCCGCTTCTGGCAACAACAATTTCCGTGTGGATGGCATTTCAGAGTTAACAGAGTACTTTCACACTCGCAAATTCTTTGGAGCGCCTTGGAACCCAGCAGCATAGGGAAGATAATTTGCATATGAGGCAACTGGGGTCCCAAGGTACCAGGAGGTACCACAACTTGCCCAAGGACTTCCATATTAATAGGGAGAATCCATACTATATAAGCCATGTCTCAGGCCTGTACCTGGGTCTAAAGTTCTTTCCATTTCCTGGCTATTCACCACCTGCTACAGAGGAAACTATGTATGTTTGAGGCCCAGGTTACAAAACACAGCACATGAACCCTACTCAGTCATTCAGTAAATGTTCACTGAGGATCTTCCCCTGCCCAGTCCCGTGCTGGGCCCTGCAGAGACCAGTGGGCCAGATGCAAGGCCTGCTCTCCAGGGACTCAGTCTGCTGGATCACAGGACCATGGAGTGAGGCTCTGCTGTGCCTCTGTGATCTCTAATTCTTACAACAACACTGCAAAGTCTACATTTGCCCCAAATTTAATAATGGGCAACGGAGGCTCAGAGACACTGACTGATTGGTTCAAAGTCACTCAGCCCATAAGTGGCAGGTGTAGGATTAGATTTACGAAGTCTTTTGGATGCCCAATCTCAGCCTCTTCCTCAAGAACACACAGGACACCTTGACATGTCTTCAACACATAATGTCCGGAGAGGGGCCAAGATGGCGGAACAGCATGGAAGTCTTCTGCTTCTCTCATCCCCAAAATGCAGCTAAATCAACACCAAACCATCTCACCCACCTAGAAAATCGATCTGAGGATTACCACAACAATCTGCACAACTTGAACCACAGAACTCGGCAGGTACACTGTGTAGAGGGGTGAACTAGGGGAGAGAGAAGCCGGGGGGGCAGGGAGCTGTTTTTGCTGGACAAGACAGAGGGGAAGAGTACAGGAAAAGCATTCCCCCCGAAAGCAACTGGAGAGAAAGAGAGTGGAAACACCCATAAAGGGCTGAACAATAAAGGGAGAAAGGGGAAAGGAGGAAAGAGAGAGTTAGGACTCTATAAACAGGGGAGGGCAGAGTCTGAAACTCCACAGCTCGGTACCAAGCTGGACCCAATGTCCAGAATAGAATTAGAAGTGCCACGGCACCCACTGGGCTTAGTTACATGACATCAAGCGACGATTCAACTAATTTATTTCTTCTTTTGCCCTCTAGGCTGGTGATTTCACGCAATCATAGAGCGTCAGAGAAAAAAAGGGCATCTGGTTAAACCTCCTCACTGTACAGATGGGATAGCTGAGGACGAGAAAGCACATTTTGCCCAACGTCACAGAGCAACTTAACATCAGAGCTGGAAATCAGCGTACGTACGTCTGCATTAAAGCCCCAGTTATTTTCACTCCATCGTGTTGTGGCTGCCCAGCCTAAGGCCTGGCATTTCCTTTCACATTCTTTTTTTTATCTGGAGAATACCACCTGCTTCAGGCAGAGACGGACTGCAGTTCGTCTTTGTGCGTCCCGTGCCTGGAGTGCAGAGTGATGCCCCTCCGTGAGTGTGTGATCACTGAACGACAGACGAAATGACCGTAATTATCCCCATTATACAGATGAAGAGACTCAAGGTTCAAAGAGATTAGGGTACCTGTCCAAGATGACATGGCCAAGCCATGATTCACACCTGGTCTTTCTGGCTCTGGAGGCCCTACTTGGCTGCTGGCCGGAGGGTGTACGAAAGGCACCAGCCCCCCAGCAACCTGAATAGGAGGCACGGCATAGGGACCCTGACCTGCACCCTCTTTGTGTTGGAAAGAGCCCTGAGTGTGGGGGTCCTGCAGAAGGACCAGGTGCTGTGACAAGTGTGCAGGGTGGAAAAAGATCCATCCCAGCGAGGCCCCCCTTGCAGAGGGGCCTCGGGCTCACGTGGCCAAACCAGTCCCACATGTTTGGAAGTGAAGAGCCTTGCTGGGGGCCAGGAGAAAGATCCGTTCTGGGGGTTCTGCCAGCCCTGGAGATGAGGCTGCCAGAGGGAGGTCAGGACAGGGGAAGGACAGATGTGTCCAAGCCCCTGCCAGAGGCCACGCTGGCCCCAGTGAATCCATTCCCTAACCAGAGCCGTAACTCTATTCCAAGCCCAGGCGTTCCAGTTCCCAGATTAGACTGTGGAAAAGTGGTTCCATGTGGACTCTTTAGCTCGGCTGCTTCCTCAGTCCCCGCCCCTGCCCCCCACCTCCAGCCCAGAATCGCAGGGAGGCCATTTCGTGTCAACACGAGGATGTTGCTCTTTATTTTCTTCTCTCTTGAACCCATAAAAATAACTCTGCCAGACCCAAGTATCCGTGTGAGCTCCCAAGAAGCTGGACTGAAACATGTTTGCACGTCGGGACCAAAGCAATCCCACATGTGGCTGCTGAAACGGAGTGTCCTCTACGTGGCAGGTGGCTGCCTTCTTGAATCTCACGGACGATCACGGAAGGAGGAAGGGACCACATCTGCACCCCGTCCTCTGCTCTTCAAATGGCCCTTCTGTTTGATTTGTCGTCTTAGTTTTGCAGATGGAAAAACCTAAGGCTCAGAGAGATGGGAACGGTTCAGTCATTCGATCACTCCGCACTCTGCAAATGCGTATCATTTCCACCAATGCACTCGGTGCAGATTTTTGTAGGGAAAACCCTTTCTTTTCTGCTTTATGAAAGGATTCACTAATGGATTCCCTGGGGTGTTCCATGCAAAGTTTCCCAAAGCGTATAAGGTAAAAGACTAATTCTATGAGGGCTTAATAGGCATTTGGGGAAGTCTATGCACAAATTAACCTGGAAATCACTGATTAAACAACACTTCCTTAGGAGATCACTGATTAAAGAAACTCAACAATGCAGGATTTTCTTAAGTATGGGCGTTTTCAAAGTTTGTAATTGGCTAAAGTATATTTGAGTCTCCCAGCAGAGTATAAAGCATGCAGTCTTTTCCCAAAGTTATGAGCGAGAGTTCTAAGAAAAACTGTCTTGGAAACACTTCCCCAGTATATTTGGTTGACTCATATGAAATTGCCAACCCACGGCTGTTTTTTTATCCACAAAACGGCATTTCCATATGGTTCAACCTGACGTGCACAGCAGGGTTTTTCTCAAGTGTTTTGTGACTCCTTTATCTGATTTCATAATGTGATGGGGTTCGTAGGCCCCGAGCCCCTTAAAGGGTACTTGATGTGTTGCCTTTTATGTGCTCACTGTTAGAGCTGGAAATGGTCCTGGGGAGGGGTGGCCCAGAAGGCTACTCTCTGCCCAAACCTGTGCCTGTCCTTCCGTACTGAAGCAGCCACGTAAGTAGAGGCTGTCTTGCCAGAGCTCGAGCCCCCAGGTGGGTGTGGGGGCCGGGGGCCGCTATGGAGAATGAGCACAAGGATACACGTGACCGCCAAGCGGAGGGAAGAGTCAGGTGTCTTCTCCATCCTCTCCTTGCCCATCTTCTGGCCGAACACATAGATCTCCAGAGTCCCAGAGGCTGGCAGACCCACAAGAGGGAAGGGAACTCAGTCCTGATTCACCACCTGGTGGAAAGCCACCCACCAACTAAGCACACCTATGTTGAACTTTTAGGTGAGGGAGAAAGAAACGGATTGCTTTAAGCCACGGAAGCTTGGGAGGTGTTGTTGACGTCGCGGAAGGAAGTGTCAACGTAACCAACACAGTAAAGTTGGGAGCAGGTGGTGAGAGTGGCCGTCCAGGGCCCTGAAGGTGGGTAAGAGGATAGAGCAAAAGAGGACCACCCTCAGCAAGGCTCACACGACAAAAGGGTCACCAGCCAGGATGGCCGGACCGGGCTCACGCGTGCAGAAGCTCTCTTAGTCAGTGTGGGCGGCTACAACAAAACGCCATTGATGGAGTCACTTACAAACAACAGGCATTTCTCCCTCATAGTTCCAGAGGCTGGGAAGTCCAAGATCAAGGCCCTGGAAGATTTGGTGTCTGATGAGAGCCCATTCTTTGGTTCACCTGGTAGAAGGGACAAGACATCTCTTTGGACTCCCTTTTAAAAGGGCGCTAATCCCATTTATGAAGACCCTGCCCTCATGACCCTAATCCCCTCCCAAAGGCCCCAGCTCCAAATACCGTCACACTGGGGATGTGTGATGAATGGGGTGGGGGGAGAGCAGACAGGGGAGACATGACATTCAGTGCCTAGCAAAAGCCAATGTCATTTGTAGGAAGCATAATATGAATGGAATGCTGGGCTGATCATAGGGCTATTATTCAAAACACTAAGCATCGGTTGAGACCCTGACACCTTCCTCCCACTCATACCCCCCGTGTCCAATCAGGCCCCACAGAGTTCTGGGGATTCTATGTCCTCCATCCTATGACCCTGTCTCCTCCTCATCCCTTGTGCCCTAAATACATGGCCTCCTTCAGATCTCCCAAACACCAGCCTCACACCAGCCCCTCTAAAGCTGCACATAGGAAGATTTCCAAGGGGTTTTCTTGGCATTGAAAACCTAACCATGGCTCTCCCTGTCTAAACCCTTAAGCAGATCCCAGTATCCTCAAAATAAGTCTACGCTTATGGAGTAAAGGCAGAAGAGGGTGAGCTTTGGAGGCAGACTCCTCTGGGTCTGATCCCTGACCTCCCCACCTCCCCACCTGCATGACCCTGCATGCGGACCTTATGCTTTTGATTTTCCTTTTCTTGACCAATAAAGTAGATCACACCGCAATGCCTTGCATGTAGAATGTCCTCCTCCTTAATTACTTTCTTGCTTTCCCATGCATGGAGCAAAGGACACTAAACATGGAGGTGGGAAGCCTGATTCGAGGCTGACCACTAGCACAGCACTTGCACGGAGTAGGTGCTCCAGACATGCACCTGCCAGATGGGTCAATGCCAAAGCCCTGACTCCCTGTCATGCATGGCTCTACTCCAGCTGCTACACTTGGGTTCCTTTCCAGGCAGGAGAAGGCGGTTGTTACCGGAGAGTGTGCTACACTTTGCTGTCTCTGCCATGTCCGCGAGGTGTCCCCTAAAGAAACTTCTCTGCCCATCGGAGAAGCAGACTGGGTCGCACTGGGCACGCAGCCCTGGGGTCTACCAGCTAATTGGCCTCTAAATCGGGCAGGCAAGATCTTACGGTCCGGTCTGCTAATCTTTGAAAATGAGACACAAGGGGAAACATTTACCTCCCCAAAGCACACATCTGCTCGGCAGTTTCTGAGGATGAGCCCGCGGAGAGACACCTCCCTCTACGAGGGCTCCCAGGAGAGGCCAACAATGTGTGCGGCCTTTTCCCATGAAGGAAGGGCCAAGTTCCCAGAGATGGCCCCCAGTCACCCCTCCCTCAAGGATCATGCTAAGATCCTCCTAACACACCTGCTTTTCCTTCCTCGGGCCTGGGACAAGTCCTGTCTCCGAGGTGGTTCATCCCATCCTGATCTTGATGTTCTAAAATAACATTGTATCCATTTCAGCCTCAGGGTCCTTAGGGTGCATCACAGTGGCCCCTTTATTCTACTTATGCTCTTCCACTAACAAAAACTATGGGACAAGGACAGGGGAAGAAGTGGTTCTCACACTCATACGAAAACCCCACTGGGCAGGTGGTTGTTGCATATAGCAGGAAACGTCCTCATTCACCATGCATTTTCAAACCATGGGATAACGCCATCGCGAAGTTCCAAGTAACCATATTTAGACGTCGAACTTCTCCACATAACTCGACAGCTTCCTAAGTTGGTTACATTAATTAAATAACTGAAGTGTCCTACATTACCAACTGGAGATCATAGCTACAAGGTCCCTTCCTTGCAACTGGGAGTGGCCATGTGACTGAGTGCAACAAAAGGATACATAACACAGAAATTTGTTGGAGGGTTTCTGGGGGAAGATGTTCTCTCCTGATAGAGAGACGCTGCTCTGGCATCTCTGGCTGCCCCTTGGCCTCCTGTCTTTTAAAATTTTTTTTTTAATATTTATTCATTTTTGAGACAGAGAGAGACAGAGCATGAATGGGGGAAGGTCAGAGAGAGAAGGAGACACAGAATCCAAAATAGGCTCCAGGGTCTAAGCTGTCAACACAGAGCCCGACGCGGGGCTCGAACTCACGGACCGCGAGATCATGACCTGAGCCGAAGTCGGATGCCCAACCGACTGAGCCGCCCAGGCGCCCCCTGGCCTCCTGTCTTTGAAAAGAGCCCTTTGAGGACTATTTAAGGTGAGGTGGCCCTATTTAAACCATGAGGCAACAAGCCTAAAGACAGAAGCCAGCGTTCTGAGAAAGAGACACAGAAGGGTGGGATGAGGCTGGTTTGGGGTTATTTGTTTTGTTTTGTTTTGTTTCGTGTGTGTGTGTGTGTGTGTGTGCTTTTGTTCTGTTTTGTTTGTTTGCCACTGAACCAGACCAGAACCACCTACTTCGCAAGCCATTGTTAGGCAGGTACACTCAAAGTCTCTTAACGAATGCCTCGTGCGTTATCAGCCCACAGTATTTTAATAATACCTTGGGACATGAGAGGACCACAAGGTGAGTAGACAATTCAGGGGCTAAAAGTATAAAATAAACCTTTACAAAAACGGGACAATATGTAAGTGAATGTTTAATATTATCAATACGGGCCCTTGTGAAAGCCTCTGTTTGTAGAACAGGAATAATAATATCTGGTGTGGGTTTGTTCCAAGGATTCCGCGAGTTAATACAGGCAGAATAAAGTTAAAAGTGCCAGGCACAGAGCAAGTACTATCTAATAATAACTATCAAGTTAATCAGTAAAAAATGTAACTTTCTTTAATAAAGAGTATAAGTCTGGGTACCGGATTTGGAATCAGAAAACCTGGCTTCTGGAGGGACACTTCTCCTGTTTGATCACAGATCAATGTTCGTGGCTATTTCAGGACCGTGAAATCTCAATACAATAGAGGCCCCTGGTCAAAGCGTGTTGAAAGTTTGATAAATCATATGAATTCTGAGCTGTCACATGTTGCCAATTCAGTAATGAAATAAATGTATCACTGGAAGTCTAAAAAGGCTTTAAAAATACGCCTGTACATAAAATGGAACATTTGGTTGTGCAACTAAGGAAGAGCCTGGAAGTTTTTAAGTAATTTCATATGAAATTGATTTTCCTTTCCTAAAACAATAGCTGGACAATGACAGTATGAGCACAAATGTAGAAGAAGACAGAGAAGATGGACAGTGCCTAGGCGGGTCCCCCCAATGCCCTGCTGATGTGCCTCTAGGTAAGTCCTTTCCCATCCCTGGGACTCAGTTTCCTCATTTGTAAATTGAGTAGTGTAGGACACAACAGCCCTTATCCCATCTCCAGTCCTCAGCTGTGGGACCAGAAACAAGGGACTTACTTTCTCTGAGCCCCACGAAATGGGAATGAAAATTGGGAATGAAAAAAAGAGCAACTTCACCGGAAAGCTGTGAAGGTCAAATGTCAGAACACGTGAAAACATTCCAGGCACAGGGTAGATGCTTAATAAATGTTGGTTGGAGCCTAGTACGTTGTCTATCCCAGTCCCAACATTCTGTGGTTCTGTATAAAGTGGGGCCCATAGAGGCAATGGCAAAAAAGAGAGGACGTGTTCTTTGTCCCACAAAAGCATGCCCCAGACAGGATGGCTTGGGCCTTCCCAGGTGGCCAGGGCTCCCTTGTGAATGGTCCAAAGGCCCTTGGCCAACGTTTAGCACGAGAGACATTTATTAGACCCAGGAGACAAAGACGGTCCATAAGGTCCCCTGGGTTCTGGTATAAGGAATGTTAGACAATAGACACGGGGAAGGTATAAGCTATGAGAAACAGACTTCTACAGGACGTCATCAGTGCCTGCGGGTCTATGACCAGAATTCCCACAGTCACGAGGTCAGGTCGGGAAGCCAAGATTGGACATGAAAACATTCACTAACGGACTCACCACCTAGAAAAGTACCCTCATTCATACAGCACCACACACACTCACACACACTGACTCTCACTGTTTGACACGAACAATTACGACCCACAAAGAAGTGGATGGGATGGGCAGAGCGCTTCTCCTTTATGGTCAAATGTGCCACCTCTAACAACACGAGGAACGTGCAATGCAAATGGCCTTCAAAGTCATACTGAAACATACAAAAGACGTCAGATGTCACGAAGTCAGTGAAAGTGATCTAAGGATCTGCGTGGATCACAGGCAGAGTCCGTGATAAATGACCAGTTAGCCACCAAAGCCAAGAAAATCGAAAAGGATGATCTCACAATAGATGTCTCGAAGGAGAGTGTTTCTAACGTAAGTGAAGATCAAGGAAAAATTAATGCGCCTTTTACTCTATTTACACAAACCACCCTTTTGATCACGTTGCAAAAGTCAGAAGTAAACAACACATTTTGTGCTCGCATACAATGGTATCAGGAAAACCGTACCAAAGGAACCAACATTCGCTTTGTTCTTGACTCACTGTAAGCCTCTCACATGTGATGGCAATGCAATCTAAACTTTGTTAAATGCAAAACAAAATAAACATGATGATAATTTTTGTTCGTTCTTCAGAATAATTTCCAATCACAGTTTTCATCCTTTTCTACCATTCACTATGAAACCATAGTCCTTATTTTTAAGTTTACTAATTGTATGTGACTAATTTCAAATATGAGGACCTCTTTTATATGGTCAGACGAACAAGAACCAACTCTACACTGAATCCAGCCCTGGCTGGGCTCCGGGCTCTGAGGATCTGGAGATGAGTACATCGGACAGAGGAAACAGCTTGTACCAAGGCTCTGGGGCAGGAAAGCCTTCGATGCACTTGAAGCGGGGAGGAAATGAGTAAAAGGAAGAGCGGGACAATACGAGTGACAGGGGTCAGCAGGGATCAGCTCAAGCAGGGCTGTAGTCCCTGACAGGGAGTTAGAGTAAAAACTCGAAGTGCCCTGGGAGGTGACCAAAGAGTATGAAGCGGATGCTCTGCCTGGAGCATCTGGTGGATAGAGATGCCCCTCCAGGAGACCAGGCGGCAGCAGCAGATCTGGAAGGTGATGCTGAGCTCGTGGTGGGAGGGACAGTTTGAGCTGCCTGGAGCCTTGCACGTGCACACGCCCAGCGGGCATTAGATCCAGGGTTCCGAAGGTGGTCAGAGACGTATGACCTTCAACTGTGCCCCGAGGACAAGGACTTGGGAATTTTCAGTATGGAGGACACAGCCGAAACCATGCTTATGAGTGCACCCCCCCCCCATACACACACACACACAAAGAGAACATGTAAACCCACAAACGGAAACTCCCGGAGGAGCTGAGAAAGACTGTCCCCTCCTCAGGTGACTCAGGCTGCCTATTGTTCCCAGATCTCCAAGCAAAACAGGAGACTGTGGATGGAAATGAGAGAACACTTTTATGGCAATGGAATATATCTGTGTGCCCTCTCCACGTCAGAAGGCTAACGTGTTAATCAGCTTGGCTTGTCACATGTCGCCGATTCCCCAACGAAATAAAAGCTCTGACTTTGATCTTTCAGGAAAAACTTGAATGTGTCAAAATAAGCTTTTTCTCCTTGTAAACAAAAGAAAGTTCTCTGATTGTGCAACTGGGTACAAGGCCAGCCAATGTTAAAGAATCTCATATGAAACCACCCTCCCCCCCCCCCACCCCCTCTCCACCTACCGGACTTCAGCCCTAAAATAATACATCACATGTTAGGTGGCAAAGTTGAGTAAGAAAAGGAATAAAATGGGTGTCAGGAGGCCCAGGACCTAACTTTTGCTCAGCCATTGACAGGTGTGGAGACCCGAGATAAATCATTTCTCTCAATACCTCAGTTCTGTCATCTGCAAAATTAGGGGGAAAAAGGGGGGGGTTATGTTTTAAGTCTCTTAGCCGTGTTAAGGGCGTGCAATTCTATAAATAGGCAGGTTAGTGGGCCTCTAAGTCTCAGCGAACTGCTATAATATCCCAGGCCCATATGTACCTTTTCTCATTTTAATGCGCACGGCATCCCTACGAGGCAAGCATTGCTGATGCCAATTTGGGGATGGAAAGACTTAAGGTCCCTAAACGGCCAGTGTTAGCGTGGACAGAATTCGGGCTTTGGTGTCAGAGAAACCTGGGTTTTAATCGATTGTAATACTGTGCCAGTAGTCAATGTGTTGCCTCTCAGCCCCGGACTCACCCTCATTGGCCGGCTTCGTGATGGCGTTGCGGGACCCTGGGAGCAGTTCTCCTCTGCCAGCAGGTGGAATGCTAGGCTTTGTCAGTAGAGGGCGCTAGAGGGACACACATATACACACACACACACACACACACACACACACACACACACACAGGAAGGCGGCTCTGGTCTTCCTGGGTCCATTGGTTTGCTCTTTTTTTTTTTTTATGCTCCTGGGGTGAAGAGCAGCCGGCATGGAAAGAACACCCAGCAGTCCCACTGGTGCACACACCTCAGCAAGTTTCACTGGCACCCCAAAAGGCAGCTCCTCAGCAAATAGCAGCCCTCTGAGGAGCAGCTTCCAGGGGTCTCAGTCACACGCCAGAAGACAGATCCCCAGAGAGTGTTGTCTGCACCCCAGGGGCTGGTGTCATTTGAGGCGCCTCAGTAGACCTCTCCACCATCCAGCGGAGTGCAGCCACACCCGCTCCAGAGAGGTCTGAATCTCAGCCGGGGGGACCGGGGTCCTGTCCCAAATCTGTTCCTTCCTTGCATAACTGTGTTCATCTATTCACAACACTTCTGACACCAAGCGTGTAGGGGTTTTCCCACACCAGCCAATTCTCCCACAAGACCGCCATAAGTCCCAAGTTGTCGCCCATACGTCTGAGTAACTGGCTATAAATGGGGGACTCCCAAAACCCCTTGTGCAGGTTTGATCATGTGCTATGAGGGCTCACAGAGCTCAGGGAAACCCTTACTTATATTTACTGGTTGGTTATAAAAGATATCATGAGGGATACAGATGAACAGCCAGATGAAGAGGTGAGATCTGGGTGAGATCTGGAAGGGTCTCGAGCACAACATCTTTTGTCCCAGTGGGGTTGGGGTATGCCACCGTCTTCGCACGTGGATGTGTTCACCAACCAGGAAGTTCTCCAAACCCCATAGTTTAGGAATTTTTAGGGAGGCTTCAGCCCATAGACATGATCAAGCTTTACTCAACCTCCAACCCTTTGACCCTCCCTGGCACGTAGGGCGAGGGGCTGAGAATTCCAAGCTTCTAATCATGCTTGGTCTTTCTGGTGACCAGGACCCATGCAGGAGCCCACCAAGGACTGTATCATTAGAACAAAACACACTCCTGTCACCCGGAAAATCCAAAGGATTTAGTAGTTGTGTGGCAGTGGCTCCTATCGCCTCCATTTCTCAGGAAATTGCAGGAGTTTTTAGGAGTTCGGTGTCAGGATGTGGGGGCAAAGAGTAATATATCTATTTCTCATTATTTCACAGGTACCCTGCCTCAAGCCTAGAGGTAGAGACTCCGTTTCTGCCTTCTTTAGTGTTATCTTTACCCCTTAGTAGTTAAGATTTCCTGTCACTTTGCAATTCTTTATATAAGACTTTCCCTATTCAAATTCCTGTGTGGCTTCTACCTTCGGACTGGACTCTGATATGCTCGGAGAAAGTTATTTACCGTCTCTGAGTTTCAATTCTATCTTATGGAAAATGGAAATAATAATAATCCTTCTCTGATAAATTGTCATAGAAAATTAGAGGGGAGCCTGGGTGGCGCAGTCGGTTAAGCGTCCGACTTCAGCCAGGTCACGATCTCGTGGTCTGTGAGTTCGAGTCCCGCGTCAGGCTCTGGGCTGATGGCTCGGAGCCTGGAGCCTGTTTCCGATTCTGTGTCTCCCTCTCTCTCTGCCCCTCCCCCGTTCATGCTCTGTCTCTCTCTGTCCCAAAAATAAATAAAAAACGTTGAAAAAAAAAATTTAAAAAAAAAAAAAAAGAAAATTAGAGCTGTTGTAATGTTCACCAGTTGGAAGGTGTTAGTACAAGTACTCAGTGGTTGAAGCTTTTTTTTTTTTTTTTTCATTAATTTATCCAAGGTCTGGATAAATTGTCAGCAGTAGGTGAGCGGAGGGGCTGGTGCCCGCCCACCCAACCAGAGGCAGCCCATGACTGGGCGTTGCAGTGGTGCTAGAGCCCGCCCACCCAACCAGAGGCAGCCCATGACTGGGCGTTGCAGTGGTGCTAGAGCCCGCCCACCCAACCAGAGGCAGCCCATGACTGGGCGTTGCAGGGGTGCTAGAGCCCGCCCACCCTACCAGAGGCAGCCAATAATTGGGCGTTGCAGGCGTGCTAGTGCCCAGCGACCCCAAATTCAGGGCTCCCCCAGGAGTGACTTGGCTCCGGAACTCCTACACCAGCCTGGCCAAAACTTTCTTAGAAGTGAGGTGCGGTCTGAAACCTTCTCGCCACCCCTCACCTTCCTCCCCCTCTGTTTTCCCAAGTGACAGAACTGAGTCACGTCTGCAGGCTCCCCGTGCCTAGTAGGCTGCTCTCTCCCCTGTATCCTTCACAAGCCTTTCCCCAATAAAGCTCTTGAACTTGGCATCTGCCTCTCAGAGGATCTGAACTGACATTTCCTCTTAGCTGATGTTGTGTTCACAGATGATCCCCAAGTAAGACGCCTGTTTTACTTCCCACTGCAAAGGAGCCATCTGGGAGGACCAGCATGTGTATACTGAAGCCTCAACTTCCCTGTTTTCTCTCTCTCTCTCTCTCTCTCTCTCTCTCTCTCTCTCTCTCTCAGATCTCACCTGGCTCTCTCGACTTCCGTCATGCTGACCGCTCCCCGCATCTAATCGGACACACACACGGGCAAGCGCACACACGAGCCACGCACACTGCCGTCTCCCTCCCAGGACTCGTCATCCTCCCCCACCTCTTGCAATAGGCGGGGCATGGCCCCTCAGACCTATCCCGAGAGTCTCTCTCCCACCCCAAACTGCCTGCAGACAGCTCCCCGCAGCCTGCACCCCCCACTCTGGGCAGGACCGGAGCTCCAAAACGCGGCTTCCGTTGAACTTACCTCCCTCGAGGCAAAGCCAGAAGGGGCCCAACAAGGCACCCTCTGAGGGACCGTTGCAGAAATCCCTACCTTAAACAGTGACGGGGACCAGGGTGGGAGAAATCCACATAGCTGAGAAAAAGCACCAAATCCAGGAGTGGCAGAGGCATGTCCCAAATGAGTCAGGGAGTCAGGAGCTCAGGATCCAGAATGAGTGGCTCAAACGCAAGAGCAGAGCTTTCCGAAAGATTGTCTCAGGCACAAACAGGACCAGCGTAGGGTCTGGTGAGGGTCTCGGGGATGAGGCCAGCCTGACCTAGAGGGAAGCTGGGTTGGATAGTCACTGTGCCGCACTGCTCAAGCCTCAGCCCTCGGGTTGCTCTGGAGGGCAGGTGGCTACCCAGTGTCCCCTCAGGTGAAGCCCCACATGGACCTTCCTCCGCTACATTGGCCTCATTTGCTCTACTGGCTGTCACTTCAATGTCCCGTTTGTCCTCTGTTCCCTGCCACAAGCATCTCTCCGACTCCTTCCGGATGCTGCAGAGGGCTGGACACGGACGCACAGCTCCAGGCACTAATGGGTTAAGTGCTCCTTTTTTCTCCCAGACCTTTTAACAACCCCACCCCCAAAACACGTGGTGGGGGGGGGGGCATGGGACCACATCTAGGCCCTTCACCATTGCCTCCCTGGCCACCTCCACCCTTTTTACTCACACAGCCACTCAATCCTTAACCAGCCATGGCTTTCTCCCTTTTTCTAGTCCAAGCCCCTGAGGCCCCTGTAGGGCTCAAGGTCAAGTCTATGTGATCGGAGGTAAATGACTTTCCTGCTCCGGACCTCAGATCTGCCTCTTACATGGATGAAGTGTATCCTCTCTAGATCATCCCTCAGGGCCGTCCCAAGTGGGGAATCCCATAGCCACTTGGCTCTATAATCCCATGGCCACTTGGTCCCACGATCCCGTAGCCACTTGGGTCCCAGTATCCCTCGTGCAAACACTGCTTCTGTTTTCCCTTTCTTGTTCTCACAATGGGAAAGGGGCCATGAGGTCAGGCCACATCACCCACCTCCTGGTGCCCATGGCCACCTACAAGCTCTCAGTAAAGAGACTTCCTGTCCCGATATAAAGAGGACTTCCTCCTCCCCCCACTGCTCTGTTCTACATTCTGGTGGCTGGGACAGTGGCCTCCCCACCAGATTCACAGGAGATGAAAGACATCCTGCCCCATCATCCCTACTCAGATGCAGACCTCAGCACACACTGACAGCGACACATGGGTCGCACAGCTGCTCGGTCTCTCACAGACACACACGCTCGCCCTCCCTGCCTAATATCCAGTCCTTTCCTGTCTTCGGACACACACAAGCCCTCAGTGCTCTGGCTCACATTCCTTCTCTCTCTCTCTCTCTCTCACACACACACACACACACACACACACGCACACCCAGACCCATCCCTCCCCGTCATGCCCAGGCCCTAGGGCACTACAGCCAAAAGAACAAAGACAACGATGTTGCCTAGGCGCTGGCTAATGTTCTCAGGTGATAGAACACGCGAAGAATGCCCGCCAGCGCCCGGTCTGGAACAGAGCTGGCGAGGGGCTCCGAGGGAGAAGGGGGGTGTGGGAGACGCCGAGCCAGCAGGAGCAGCACTGTCTTCCTCCGGCGCGGGTGGGAGAGGCTGGATCCCTGGATCACTTCTGTAGCCCTCAGAAAATGTATGTACCCCCTCCACTAAGGGGGCATTTCCTTAGCCACCTTCCTCATTCTAGCATAGTAACCCACATTGCTGCGTCCTTATTCTGAGTTAGGGGCTGTGAGAAGCACGGGAATAAGTGAGTGAGTGTTCACTTTGACCTCACAAAGTAAATGTTGCCATCACTGTTTCCGCAGAAGAAAAAACCGAGGATTGACTAAGAGTAGTTCGTTTATTTAAGGATTAATGTTTTATTTTAAATTTTTTTTAAGTTTATTTTTCAGAGAGAGAGAGAGCGTGCGCACGGGGGGGGGGGGGGGGGGGGGAGGGGCAGAGAGAGAGAGAGAGAGAGAGACACGGAATCCGAAGCAGGCTCCTCCAGGTTCTGAGCTGTCAGCACAGAGCCCGACACGCGGCTCAAACTCCCGGACCGAGAGCTCATGACCCGAGCGGAAGTCAGACGCTTAAGCGACTGAGCCACCCAGGCGCCCCAAAGATTAATTTTTACAATTAACCAAGAATTTAAAGGAGCTTGCCCAAATTCACCCAACAGGTCAGGAAGGAGCTGGTATTCAACCTGTGGGAGCCCCAAGCCCACAAGATTAACCCCCAGGCTCCCTCACTCCGGGACGTGACCAGAGCCAAGTGCAAACCTTAGCCCTCCCGTTGACTGACCGTGTGACACCAAGCAGGCTCCGTCACCTCTCTCGGCCCCCATTTCCACGCTGGTGCGCTGAAGATAACAGCATCTGTTTTTCAGATTTGTAAGGATTACGAAGGGTTTATCAAAAGCGCTTAGCACACTGCCTGGCCCAGAGTAGGTCTTCAAGCGTGTCTCATCTCTGCCTTCCTGTAAAATTACCATAGGCTCTTCAAAGACCAAAATGAGCCCACGCGGTAACAGCCTAAGCCTGGGATGCCAGATTTGGAGAAGGCCAGGGGTGAGAGTTTTTCAAATGTCGCCTTTAGGATAAATAAAAAACAGCGTGTTCCTTCCTACCCCAGGGTTTAGCCATATGGAACTCATTTCTCTGAGGGGGGTACAGTCTGAAGCCATGGGCGGGTCCAAGTTCAGTTGCGACCTCTCGATGAATGACAGCGACAGAAGGGGGCATCCGAATGAACACTAACACCTCCTGATCGTCTCGCACTTTACAGTTTTGCAGCGGCCTGTGCACCCATTCTCTGTTGTGGGCTCACAACCACCCTCTGGGGCTGGTGGCGAGGTCACGGATGTCTAGGCTGATGTCGTCTCCAGCTGACCGATGAAAGAATGAGACCCAGGAGGGGGCACGCCATGCCCGTGGTGAGACCCAGGCCCACTGACAGTGGCCTCTCCCGGGGGACGGGGAGGACAGGAGGAGCAGGGGACTTCCTGTTGGTAATAGCAGTGGCCAATACCCATTTGCCAGCAAGGCTGGGGACAAGGCTGAAATGAGAAAGACAGCTCGGGTACAAAATCGAAAGAGAAAAAAAATAAATAAATAAAAAATAAAAACAAAAACAAAATCGAAAGAGGCCAGCAAGCACGGGGTGAACACATCCTTGACTTTGGCCCCCAAAACCCCTCCCCCTAGTCCTGGCCCTGTTTACCAGGCTCTGTTTCTAAATGCCTTATACGCATCAACTCATTTAGTCTTCACCACAAACCACAGGGTAGTCGCCGTGTCATTACCTCTCACACGCACCCCTTTTTAGGCGGGGGGAGAAAGAAGGTGCAGCGTATGCTCAGGGTCTCATGAGGACAGTCCACACGCACACATTTAACTCTGCTGTCTGCTCCTCCCCGCTGCCTCTGGCCATGGCCGTGGTCTCACCAGCGTGGCCCTTCCCCGGAAAGGTCAGTGAGTGCGACCAGGAAAGAAAGGGACTGACATGCAACGTGACCCTGAAACATCTAGAGTTGATTGTCGTTATTCAAGGTGATTATGTTCTATAAAGTCACCATGAACACTGAGTTAGCAAATACTGAACCCTTGCTCGTAGGGAAATGTAGGGTTAGGTTCCTATGAACCCCTGGTCACAATGTTCTTATCAACCCATCAGTACATAACCTTGTTCTATTGTTTCATATGTGTTTCTGTTTAAAGACGTCTGGGGGCGCCTGGGTGGCTCAGTCGGTTGAGCGTCCGACTCTTGGTTTCAGCTCAGGTCATGATCTCACAGCTCGTGAATTCAAGACCCACGCTGGGAGTGCGGAGCCTGCTTGGGATTCTCTCTCTCCCTCTCTCTCTGCCCCTCCCCTGCTCTCGCTTTCTCTCTCTCCAAGTAAGTAATTAATATATACTATTGATTTATTAACATTGAACTCCAAGCCAACAGCACCATAAGTCAACGCTGAACTCACGAAAGAAGGCTACCCAACGCGTGTGTTTTCTCCACAAGGCGCATAGGACCACTCACTAGACAGCACTTTGGCACTGGGGCTCCCATGACCCCATGGGCATCTGCATGGTATAGACATGCCACACAACAGCTGTTTCCTTTTAAACAGGGAGGTCATGGGCAAAACCCACAAAAATGTGAAGAACGTGGCACACAGTTGATTGCATAAAGGACACCTGTTTAGAGTATGGGCCGAAACGGGAAGGCAGAGGGTCACCTCCTCTGGCCTTGGCTGGGAACAGGTGCAACGGGTGACCCCTCACTCTGCGGCGTCCACAAATGGCAGCAAAAGCACCGTGACTACTGATTTGGGGGTCACAAATAAATTTCGGCGAGAGGCAAGTTCACAAATCTGGAATCCGTGAACAATGAGGATCGCCTGTGCACACATAACTATTACCTCTGCTTTCTAGAGAAGGACACAGAGTCTCAGACAGGTGGTCCGGTAGCCTGCTCACAGCCACGCAGCTCTTACGTGGCAAGATTTGGGCCTAAACCAGCCCAGGTTCGTTTCTCCCCACGTCACCCTCCCTCAAAGAGGAGTATGTTTGGATGTCTCCCACCGTTCCGGACCTTCCTTGCATGAACCCCAAGGGACTCAGTGTAGTGCCCCACAGGCTTTGGAAGACCCAGAAGACCCCGGCGTGAAAGCCAGCTCCGCCCCTCCACGTTCCCATCTGTGAAGTGGCCATGACAGCTCCCGCCTCCCAGGAGGCTGTCAGGATAAGCAGGTGAATCGGTGTGAGCGATTGTCCGGTTTCCCCCTGGAAACAGGCCTTTCCCAGTAAGCAGGGCGAATGCTCCCACTCTGGGCCATCCCGCTGAGCGGACTGGGCAGGTCTGGCCTCCCCAGACTGGAGCCGACAACCCTTCTGTGGCCGGCGGGGCCCACAAAAGGAGCAGTGGGCACACTTCAGGACAGGATGCACGCTCTCGAGTGGACGGTAATCCCCAGACCCTGGCCTTTCCCCAGAGCCAAAGCATGGCCCAAGGTTTAATTTTAGAAACACAAGTGACCCTCTCACCCCTTCCTTTCCAGGGTCCAACAGTGCAAAGACAGCTCCTAAAGGAGCCCACTTGGCAAGCTGAGCATGCAGAACTTTGGAAAGATCCCATATTAAAGTTAGATAGCACTGGGGCACCTGGGTGGCTCAGTCGGTTAAGCGTCTGACTTCGGCTCAGGTCATGATCTCACAGTCCATGAGTTCGAGCCCCGTGTCAGGCTCTGTGCTGACAACTTAGAGCCTGGAGCCTGCTTCAGATTCTTTGTCTCCCTCTCTCTCTGCCCCTCCCCTGCTTGCACTCTGTCTCTCTCTCTCTCTCTCTCTCTCAAAAACCAATAAACAATTTAAAAAATGTATTGCCAAATGCAGTGAATAGTAGTAAATGCTCCTAGAACTAATGTAAGAATCAAATGAGTTCAATCCCTCGGCATTTTACTACTCCAAGCATGTCCTTGCACCAGGAGCATAGGCATCGCCTTTTAGAAATGTGGTAACTCTGGCCCACCCCAGACCTGCAGAATCGGGATCTGCGTGTTAACAAGGTCCCCGGGGTGTGCACCAGAGTGTGGCGCCCTACCTGGCGCCCTGCCCAGCTTGCAGCAGGTGCACGGTTGCTGTGATTGTTCGGAGTGTACGGGTCCGACCCCCAAATGGTTCACAGGCAACTAATATGAGCACGCGGATGACTAACATAAGGCTGGGGCATCTTGGAGACGCAAGAACACGTTGTGGGGCAGAGAGGAGAGAGTGACTGCCACAAGTTGGGGCATTCAGACCAAGCATTAGACCTGGGCTTCCTCCCTTCATTTTTTGCCCTAATAATGCCCCTCCGTTCTTTAATAAACGTGTACCTTTATCCTGTGTGGATTGTGGTCTAGGCTCCGTCCTGTGTCCTGGGGAAAGAAGGGGAGACATGGACCTTCCCCTCGAGGCGTTTACGGTCCAATCAGAGACACCTAAACTAATAATCACAGACCACGTTATGGCGGGATATGAAAGCCAACAGAGCACAGAACAGGTGGAGAGGAAGGATGGCCACAGAGCCCAGAGGAAAAGAGGAGCAAGGACCAATCAAAGACAGAGGACAGTGCTTTGAACATTTTGCTATTTCTTACCATGCTCTTCTCTCTTTCCCCTTCTCTCCCCCTTCCCCTCTCCCCCCCCTCCTCTGTCCCTTTCTCCCCCCTTCCCCTCTCCCTCTCTCTCTCTCTCTCTCTCTCTCTCTCTCTCTTTCCCCCTCTCCCCCCCTTCCTCTCTCATTGTGTGTGTGTTTTCACATAGCTGGGTCATATATTATATAGAAATCTGCATATTGCCTTTTCAGTTAATATTACTACGTAAGAATTGCCCGACATGTAACTGGTATATGGTAAACGGATAGGACTCAGAGAAAGTAGTGCCTTTACTTTTTTTTGTCCCCTCTAAGCCCTGAAATGTACTCACTGGGGAAAATTCCTCTCCGTCCTCTGAAT
Source organism: Panthera onca (assembly GCF_046562875.1). Taxonomy (NCBI): domain Eukaryota; kingdom Metazoa; phylum Chordata; class Mammalia; order Carnivora; family Felidae; genus Panthera; species Panthera onca. Next base: position 176,941,828 of record NC_138346.1, read on the forward strand.
GACACCTACCAGAGTCATGAATCTTCTGCTGACACTTACGCGATTTGTGTAAATCACGTAAGTCTTTTTAAGTCTGTGTAAGTCTTTTCAAATAACAAATTTAGTCTCAGTTCGCTCATTAAAAGTCCCAGGGGAGAGGGCACCTGGGTGGCTCAGTCAGTTAAGTGTCCCACTCTTGATTTCGGCTCAGCACGTGATCTCATGGTTCGCGGGTTCGAGCCCCACATCTGGCTCCGTGTTGCCCGTGCGGAGCCTGCTCGGGACGTTCCTCTCCCTCTAAATAAATAAATAAATAAACAAACAAGCGAACAAACATTACCAAAAAAAAAAAAAAAAGGAGAGGGGGGGTAATCAAAGCTCCAAGCTTGGTTCAAAGGGTCAGTTACACCCCTGTTGCCGTTGCTGCAGGTCTGTGTGAGCAAGAAGCTGGCTTGAGGGGTGGGGAGAGGGAGAGGGAAAGATAGGGTCCGTCTTCCGCCCTCCTCCTCCATGATTACTTCCATGTCTCCTCGCTCCTCTCGATGATAACTGTGCTTCCTGCCCACCCCCCCCCACCCCCCCCCGGCGGAAGAGAGAGGCAAGGAAGGCAAGATAAGAAAGGCAGGGAAGTTCTTAATGGACTGACACTGTCAGAGGATGGCTTTATCACACTCTCTCTGCTCAGCGGTGTTTGAAACTCATTCCTGAAACCATTTCTCGGCCTCTCACCGACCCCACCCTGCAGGTCCCTTGACTGTGACAATGGATCCACCTCCAGCTTGTCCCTCTCAGCTTCTGCGGCCCCAGGAACCCAGAAATGCCCCTCTTGCCTTTTCCACCCATTCTGTCTCCCACTCTGGATGGTCACCCACCCGCTGCTTCACCGTGGTCCACTGGAAAAGCTCCTACACGATTTGCCCCAACAAACCCTGGGAATGTAGGTATCTTTTCTCTGAGGCAAGAAGCCAGTAGATTGCAACTGCCAGAGTAAATTTTAGGACAGGACGCACTACAGGTCTTCATATTCATAATTTTAGTAACTATGGGTCTCTCTCGACATTTATTCTCCTTTTCTTCTACAGTTACAGTACCCAACTTTGTAGCTAGACACAAGGTTGGGCTGACATTTTTCCTGTTGACATAGAAACAAAGTGTTGGGTGAGGAAGTCGGAGGAGGCTCCTTAAAGTAAGAGCCTGCACAGGTCTCTGCTACTTTTCTAGTCGCTTGGAATGTGGATGTGATGGCTGGTGCTGCAGCATTTGCCTTCAACTGTGAAGACAGTTGATGAAGCAGAAAGCTGGACAGCAACTATACCCACTTAGCCGTCAGACCAATTGTTGGACTGCCTTCCCCCAGACTTCATTTACTGAGACAATCGGTTTCAATCTGGCTCAAATCACCATGTGATCGTGATGCCAGTGTTGTTTTTTAAAACTGTTCTTCAATTTCCACCATTAGGAAGGACACCATGATGAAGTTTGTCCATATTGCTGCTTGTTTTCTAAGGTAGAAATTAGAACTCTTGATAGAGCTATAGATATAGGTCCATATCGTTTTCCTGAAGTGATACTCATTTACCTCCTCAGGTCACATCATTCACATATTTAACGTGCATGTGGACTTTAGAATATATCGCCCTGTATTTGTCAGCTCTTGGTATAATAATGCCCCGTAACAATCATCTCACACCTCGATAGCTTTCAACAACAAGCGTGTATCCTCACAATTGCAAGCTCTTGTTCGGCTGATCTAGGCTGGCCGGGCCAGGAAGCTCTGTTTCAGCTTGCTGGGCAGTTGCATTTGGCTACACTGTGGTTGGGTCAGGTCAGTTCCACGTGTATTTATTCTAGAACCCAGGCTGAAAGAGCAGTGGCTACCCAGGAGCACTCAGAAGGTGAGATAAATAATCCAGGGCAGGAGAAGGATACTGTTCAGGGAAGCCACAACAAGAAAGGCCACCTTGCAAAGATAGAAAGAAACTGCTGAAGTTCTGCGCTAGACATTTTCAAAGAGCTGTGTGTGTGAACGAGTTGATTAAACAAGATTCGGATTCAAAGAGTTACACCGGCTGAGCACCTATTCTGGCTAAGCCCATGCTAGGGCTTCTCAGAAATATACCAACCCTTGCAACAAACAAATCTATCCACATGCATTAAAACTATAGAGGCTCAATGTTAACATAGACCAGAGACAAGAAGAAATGCTTTGAAGTTCCCACCTACCCCTCGTCAATGCTGAAGATCTAGTCACCACACAGGCAAAAAGGTTTGAGTGCCCAAAACCGGGTAGGCAGAGTTAAGGTGAATGGACCTCACATCTGATTTTCTGGATTCAATCCTGGGTCTATTTTCTACCTGCAACCTTAGCAAGGTATTTAACCCATCTGTGGCTCAGTTTCCCCATCTGCAAAGTGGAACAATGAGAATACATATATTCCATAGAGTCATTGTGAAGATTTAGTGAAATAACACACCGAAATCTCTTAAAATAGCACCAGCCAGGCACAGGGAAAGTGTTTGGTAAATATTAGTGTTGTGCCAGGGTGCAGCATTTAACTCCTATCAAAACTCAAACTGCCCAAGAATGTGTGGCTCCTTTGTTTTGTCTATCACTTTTTTCCTTCTGATTAATGGATTCTGTGTGTTTTTTCCAATGTTTACTGACTTTAAAGAAAAAAAAGTATGGTTTTAGTTTACATTTGGGCAGGTAACTAATGAGGTTAACTTTTTTGTCTTCCATTTTTTATCACTTAGAATATTTTTAGAAGCCTTTCAATAATGGCTAATCTTTATCCTCTGAGAGTGGGTTTGATTTTTGGAAATAGCCAAAAGCCATTCAAAAGTATGACCTGATTGCTCGCATGTCTAATCAGGTTTGAACCTTAGTATAACACAAAAATGTAAACGGTCCCTTCAAAGGATGTTTACTCCCTAGGGGGAAATAAAGTCTTAGTCTCTCAGACAAAAGTCTTTTGGCTTCTCTCCAAGAGGACATCTGGGTGTAAGTGGGTAGAGTGGGGCTTAAATTATATCATGGAAGAGTCGTATTCACGTGGTTGCTGTGGCTCTTTTGGCCCGGATTGGATGGGGGTTCCTGATCCACCTGCTGGGATACACAGCAGAAGTTTGCATCTGTAATGCAGTAACTTGTGGCCCAGGCTTTTCCTCAGCTGGTCAGAGCCCAGGGGACTGCCTGGCCAACTCTGCCTCAGACCAGCTCTCCCTGGCAAGTTAGACTCCTCTGTTGGCCCTCGACGCCCTCTCATTTGCCATGCCTCCAATTTGGCAGGACCCAGGTGGTCCACTGTGCAGTCCTTGCCCCGGGGCACCTTGACCCTCTACCAGTCGTGATGGCTCCCACTGGCGGTGCTCCCCAGCAAACATACACCGTGTTCTGGCTCCTTCCGTGCCTCAATGGAAATAAGGATGGCTCAGGAAAGCTAAACTTGAGCCCCGCCTCTGCCTGGTCACACTGCACTGCCATGTGGATGCGGTCACACCCCAAGATGACACTATTCAGCAGAGCCTCCAGCGTCAAGGACAAGAGTCTCCTCTGCCCTTGGTGAGAGCCCCACCTGTCCAGTGTGCCTTCCGCGTTCTGGGCCAAAGCTGGGAGAACACACAATCTGAATCGGTCTCTCACCTGCTCATACCTCTTTTCTCCTTCTCTCTCTTTCTCAGTATCTCACGGGGCCCCAAAAGGTCAGATTTCCCCCCCCACACACACACGTCATGCCCTCCATCTTTCACTTCAGCCTCTTGGAGAGGCCTTAATGGAGCACAGGGGTACGTTTGGTCCACACTGGGGGAACACCATAAGCTGGGTCGATCAGGCTGCGCTGTTGAAACCTAGAGAGATTAGAGGATCTTCGAAATCCCCTCTCAAGGTAACACCTGGCTTGCAAAGTCACTTTTCTGTTGGATAATTCTATTCTACACTAAGTTAGAGGAGGGATTTTAACTTGCTCCTTCCTTTGCCATTCCTTCTGTTACAAATCATGACCTTCCCCTAGGATGATGGATGCTTCAAGCCAGCTAGAGCGAAGGCCAAGGAAGGAAGGAAGCAAAATAGAAAAGCACACAATGGTCCTCACCGCATTACCTCCAACCGGCCATTATGATTAGCGATAATTATGAGGCTCCTTTCCTTTCTTTCTCTAATTTGACCTAGAGTTTCCCAACTCTCTGTTATGCTTAAGAATTGGTGTGAACGTGTGGGCCTTGTTGGAGTTTTGATTCAAACAACTATAAAAAGATGCTTTTTAGACAAAAAAAAAAAAAACACCTGGTATTTGGCAATATAAATCAATTGTTCATTTTGATGGGTATGATAATATCATTATGCTTAGGTCAAAAAAATATTCACTAGTTTTTAATGTAGGCTTAAATATCTGGGGCATAATGACATGATCTTTCTGATTTGCTTTTTAAAATGCTGTAGCACAGGGCGTCTGGCTGGCCCAGTTAGTAGAGCATGAAATTCCTGATTTAAAATAAATAAAATAAAATAAGGAAAGAAAGAAAGAAAGAAAGAAAGAAAGAAAGAAAGAAAGAAAAAAGAAAGGCTGCAGCAAAATTACAGGTGGGAGGGTAAGTGATGGACAGATCAAAACACTGATGGTTGTTGTAGCTGAGTGGCAGCTACAGGGAGAACTTTTCCTCACAAAATTTATTTCTGTGTGTGAGAGACTCTTTAAAATAAAAGGTTTTCAAATAAATTTACATGGGGAATGATAAAACACAAATCATGTATGCTGTATTTAAAGGTCAGTTCAAGGGCAATATTGATTACATGCCATTTTCACTTCACAGGATCAGATGTAACTCAATCCCGTGGCAATGCCCATCTCCCCGTCCCATTGGCAGCCCTGAATTTTATGTCGATTTGGATTTATCAGCTGAATGATATCAAAAAAGAAAACAGGGTCGAGTCTTTTTCATTTATATTTGGGAAGGGTTTTTTTTTTTTTTCCTCAAATGTTTATTTTGAAAGAGAAGCAGCGGGGTGGGAGGCGGAGAGAGAGAGGGAGACGGAATCCCCAAGCAGGCTTGGCTTTGTTAGAGCAGAGCCCAACACGGGATTTGAACTCATGAACCGTGAGATCATGACCCGAGCCCAAATCAAGACGCTGAACTGACTGAGCCACCCAGGCACCCCTGAGAAGTTTTAACAAGGTTCAAATCATTTCAAATATTTCCTACCCAACAAAGTTTTAGCAGCTCTTTCCAAATGGCTAGTCTTTGTCCTCCCAAGAATAGATTTGATATTTAGAAACCACCAAGTGCTGTTTCTAAGCAGGTGGATGAGCAGGTGATGCGTAGGGAGAATGGTCAAACTTCATTTTATCCCCCAAATCTTAAAAAGAATTAGGTCTGGTTTTCTCCGAGGCCCTACAAACAGCCTGTGAAGGTCTTGCTCAACCAGAAGATCCGACAAGTATCTCCCGGTAACAATGTCAGCTCTTTAAAACAAGGGACAGCCTTCCCAAGTTTGGAGGATAAAACACTCCTTGGGATGATACGAACAACGTCGGTGATGACAGCTGTAATGTGTCTTGCACCGACCATATAGACGTGGTAGGTAGATTAGCTAATTACCGCTAATCTATCGCCTCTCAACATTTTCCATAAATGTGCCCCTAAACGCACAGAAGGAATATGAGAACCCAACCTGCTGTAAAACACAGAGAGGGAGGCAAACCGTAAGAGACTCTTAAACAGAGAACACACTGAGGGTTGCTGGAGGGGAGGCGGTGGGGGGGGGGGGGGGGCCAAATGGACAATGGGCATCAAGAAGGGCACTTGTTGGGATGAGCACTGAGTGTCATATGTAAGTGATGAATCACTAAATTCTACTCCTGAAACCCAATACTACACTGTATGTTAACTGACTTGAATTTAAAGGAATTAATTAAAAAATAAAACTTCTGCTCAGATGTGGAGGGCAGGGAAACACAGCCCAAGGGCTAAAATTCAGTGAAATCCCCTGGTTTAACTTTTAAAGGGACGTGGTGTTTCCATTCTGTCCCCACCCCACCCCCACCCCCACTAGTAGTTGCTAACGTTCATAGAGCACTTAAAAGAGAGTCTGCTGTAAGCTTTCTATATGTGTTAATTCTTCGACCTTTATGGCGACCTTTATGCTGTTACCTCCGTTCCGTAGGCGAGAGAGCTGACCCACAAAGAAGTTAAGTCATCTGCCTGAGGTTGCACAGCCTAGTGTCAGAGCCCGACAGTCTGTAACCAGCGATCGTGGCCTTAACCTTTCACCATAAGCATGTTTCTGCTCTCTTGAAATTAACAAATCAATCCTATCTTCTAAGTTACCGTGCATCCCTCGTTGAGAACATCACAGCCACCCCGTGCCTTCTCCAGGACGTGTACGACTGCATAATCTTGAGTTACGACTACCCAGTTGGAGAAGCGCAAGCACGTACTATGATCTCCAGTCCTTGTGATGACAGCAACGTAAAGATTCTTATCCTGTTTCAGAGCTCTCCCAAAATCAGAGGTGACATCTCTCCGGCACAGGGGTGTGGGGTCAGGCAAACGTTTATTCCATCATCCCCTCTGTCCTTACCAATGGCAAACGTACAACGGCCCTGCTTCTCAGGCCCGTGACTCAACCGTCACGCTCACATGTCCGCACGCATGCACACATACAGGAAACCTAGGTCGGCCGGACCTAAGAGCAAACCCCAGCCACGTTCCATGGGGACCAGCACGACTTCTACACGTGATAATTAATAAACGGACACCGGATCCGTGAACGAGCCATGAGCCCCAAGGAAGAAACTCTGCCCTGGATTTTCCCTTGAGACTCTAATCATGGCTTTTCACATCGGAAGACCATTGTCGACCTTCCGAAGCCGATTAGGAAATCCACAGAAAACATTTTCCCGGTAAGCACTGAAGAGGTGACAGGAAGGAGTGGTAGGGCACACACTTTGACGTCAATCAGACCCAATTTGATCTGAAGCTCCTCTCCGTGTTCAGTTCTGTGGCTGTGGGCACATGGCATAGCTGCCTTCACCAAGCCCCCTTTCCCTCATCTTTACAGCTGTCGAAGTGACAGGCAACGTGTGAGGTCATCGCAGGACTAAATGAGACGCCTCACGTGAAGGTATTAGCTTTGTGCCTGGTAAATCATAAGGACTCAATAAATGTTCGTTAAACGGCACTAATTTAGAGGGCATAATAGTGTGTATATTGTGCACACACATATACACACACATATTCACACGCCACAGGTGCACAAACTATTTCAGGAAATGATCCCCCCGAGGGAGAAGGACTGGAAAAGGTTCTGGGGTCGGAGGGCAATGTGGGTTTCCATTTCTTTGTGTCCTTTCCACTTTATTTCATAAATGTTCTACAGTTTTCAGAGTACAGATCTTTTGCCTCTTTGGTTAGGTTTATTCCCAGGTATCTTATTTTTGGTGCAATTGCAAACGGGATCAATTCCTTGATTAATTCTTCTGCTGCTTCATTATTGGTGTATAGAAAGGCAACAGATTTCTGCACATTGATTTTATATCCTCCGACTTTGCTGAATTCATGCATTAGCTCTAGCAATTTTTTGGTGGAGTCTTACAGGTTTTCTCCATAGAGTATCATGTCATCTGCAAATAGCAAATTTTGACTTCTTCTTTGCCGAATTGTAGGCCTTTTATTTCTTTTTGTTGTCTGATTGCTGAGGCTCAGACTTCCAGGACTATGTTAGATAGTAACGGTGAGAGAGGACATCCTTATCTTGTTCCTGATCGTAGGGGAAAGGCTCTCAGTTTTTCCCCATTAAGGATGAAATTAGCTGTGAGTCTTTTGTATATGGCCTTTGTGTGGAGGTATGTTCCACCTATCCCTACCTTGTGGAGGGTTTTTATCAAGAATGGGTGTCATATTTTGTCAAATGCTTTTTCTGCAACTATTGACAGGATCATATAGTTCTTATTCTTTCTTTTATTAATGTGGTGTATCACGTTGATTGATTTCCAAATATCGAACCAGCGCTGCAGCCCAGGAATAAATCCCACTTGATCATGGGGAATAATTCTTTTAATGTACTGTTGAATTCAATTTGCTAGGATCTGGTTGAGAATTTTTACATCCAGGTTCATCAGAGGTATTGGCCTGTAATCCTCCTTTTTAGTGGGATCTGTCTCAGTTTTGGAATCAAAGTAATGCTGGCCTTACAGAATGAGTTGGGAAGTTTTCCTTCCGTTTCTATTTTTTTTTAACAGTTTGAGAGAATAGGTATTAACTCTTCTTGAAATGTCTGGCAGAATGCCCCTGGGATGCCATCTGGCCCAGGACTCTTGTTTAGTGAGAGATTTTCAATGACTGATTCAATTTCTTCAGTGGTCCTGCACCCTGAGCATCACTGACGAAGGGGCTCTCCCCTAGATCTGTGTCTTGCTCTGCCAGCTGGCCTCAAAGCCGTCCTGCCTGGAATGCAGATCTCATAATGAGCTTTTACAAAACAAACCTGTAGTCACTAGACCCCTCTATGCAGAAGACTAGGACCTACACCTTGGATTTGGATGAGGAAAGCAAAGTAGCAATGTGGTTCGGTCCACTTCCCCCTCCCACACCCTTCCTCTCCTGGCTCACCTCTGTGAACAAAATTTCCTCCTCCGCAGCTACCATCCCACACATGCACAGCCAGGGAGCAGTGGCCAGTGCCTCTGCTGGCCTGTGCCCTCTCTAGGGCTCTACGGGGCTCAGCTAGATCCGTGTAGAGCATTCGGTGTCTAATAATAGCAGGCATTTTTAAGTGCTGGACGCTGGGCTGGATAATTTACAGACAACATGTCACTTAACCCCCATCTGCCAATTAAGTAACACTACTCCCAATTGTGAATAAAAACCAGGCGCAGAGAGATTTGGTGACGACCCCAAGGCCTTGTGGTCAGAAGGTGAAATTGAGACTCAAACCCAGCAGCCAACCAACTCCGCCCCTACGTCCCCGCTCACCTCTCCCGTCCATCCTGAGGTCTCTCTCTGAGAGTGTCTCCTCAGCCCCCATTCAGTTTTCAGGAGCCGGGATAGGGACGGGGGACAGGGAGGGAAGAGCGAGAAAGCTTCAGGCCATGGGCCCCCGGAGTGGGCACACTTCTTGAACTGGAATTCTTAAGAAATTCAACATGGCCCCTCTCCCTAGGGACGGAGGAAGCCTTTGGCTTTCAAGACCCCAAGGGTCCCATTTGATGCTGAGCGAGTTTTGATGTGCACAGTTTATTTTAGTCAAGGAGAGGGAAAGGAAGAGGGAAGCATGAGGGGGTCGTAGGAAACCTACTAACGTTGCATGTCTTGGTGGGGGAAGAATATTTTGGACTCTTGCCACCCACTAGAGTACCAGGCAGGCATGTCCCACAGAAGCTTTTGCCAGTGTAAGAACGTGACGGCGAAAAGCTCTGCTCTCCCACCTAGGATTTCAGGGTGGAGGGAGGCACTCGGCAGGCCAGGAAGGCTCAGACTGAATTCGTCCACTCCTCAAACACTGATCACACACATGTTGGGCGTTTTGATAGCAGCGTGAATCCGAGGGCCACGGTCATATAACAACCCAGGGCGTGGTTACCCCTATTTTTCAAAGGAGAAAACCAAGCTTTAGAGAAATGAAGCGTCGAGCACACACGACTAGGAAATGTCAACGCTCTGGTTCCAACCACTTTCCTGTGACACCAAATCCAGGGTCTCCCGCCACCCAGGGGTCCTCCCCTCGGAGACCTCATGTTCCAGCGAGGACTCAGACCTGTACACGGACAAATGTCACACCAAGGGGCAAGGGGGCCAGGAAAGCGGAGCAGTTCAGGGAGTAGACTTTGAACTTGGACAGACCGGGAGGCACCACCCAACTCTGCGGCCTACAGTTGCGCAGTTTGTCAGTGAAGCTTTCCACAGATGAGTTTCGTCATCTGCGACAAGGACGCGTCGAGTCCTGCCTCACGGAGGTGGGAGAGGATTAAGCAAATGTGAAAGTCACTTAGCCCAGTGCCTTGGCACAGAGGGGCAGCTCTGGAGGTGGGAGCCGCTGTATTTGCCACTGAAATGGAGCGTGTGCAGAGGGAGACCTAAGAGAGATGTGCTGGCCCCAAAGGCAGACCCAGTGTAGTCATTCCTATGCAGCCGGAGTGGGAGCGGGATGAAGGTCCTCGCCTCGGGGAGGGGGGGGGGGTGGGGGGGGGTTGGTTAGCAGGTGTATAAACACCTGAGACAAAAGATAACTATTGCTCTTTCTAGCTCCACCTTCTGGCTGGGAAGAGGGGACTCCAGGAGCCTAAGCCTAACCAGGGCCTGGAGCTGAGCAGTAGGAAGGTTGGAACGAGCCCCACACGAGGGTCTGTGCAGACAGCACGGAGCCTGCTTGGGACTCTCTCTCCCTCTCTCTCTCTCTCTCTGAGCCCCGCCCCCTGCGATCATGCTCTCTCTCTAAATAAATAAATATGTTTTAAAAATAAATAAAATACAATCTTAAAAAAAAAAAAAAGGAAGGACAGAGCGAAGTTTCTCCGTGCACTCTCACACCCAGGCACACTGGAGTTATGTCCTCCTCCACTCCATTCCCAGCCCTGGGGAGAAAACCTCTCTGAGCCTCAGTCGCCACATTTCCAAATGGTGAAGGGTAATGCTATCTCATTATTAAAGGAAATAATGTATATAAACCGCCCAGGGCAGCGCCTGGTGCACAGACATGCCGGAGAGACAGCAGGTGTATTAGCCTCCCCCTTCACACCCTCTTGGCAAGCTCTGACCTCCCAGCGACAGGTGAAGCCCTTCAGCAGCCACCCCTCCCTGCCCCCCACACCTGCACGTGCACACGGGCACACACACATGCGCACAACACAGGGGAGGGTCAGGTCGGAAAGAGTCTTGGCTCTGCGAGGCAATCACCGCCCTCAAAAGAACGTTCGCCTCTGACTTCGGCTCAGGTCATGATCTCGCGGTTCGTGAGTTCAAGCCCCACAGCAGGCTCACAGCTATCAACACAGAGCCCGCTTCAGATCCCCTGCCTCCCCCTCTCTCTCTCTCTGCCCCTCCCCCACTTGCACCCCCTCAAAATAAATAAAACATTAAAAAAAGAAGAAGAAGAAGAAGAATGTTTGCCTAAAACCCGAACAGCTCTGGGGTCTGTCTCCTCCAGGGCTGTGAGCAGTTTTGCTGCATAGTTATCTTCACATTGTCCCCCCTGCCCCCATCCAATCCCCATTCCAGCCGCCGGAAAGGAAATTCTTCCTCACAGCCCTGGACACTGTCCAGGTTGGACAGCCCCGTGAAAGGTTTCCATTTTGGCCAGTTGAAGCACTTCCTACGTAAGGGTCCCTTCTAATCTGTGGGAGAGGCCGGGTTCCACAGCAGTGGTGCTTGGTGAGAGCCTGAGTAGGGAAACGAGTCAGGAAGAGGGTTCAAGATGTCAGATAAAAGGGGGCGACAGGAGGGCCATCAGCCAGGAACCATTGGCGGCCGGAGGCAAGGCCTTCCCACGCTCACCTAACATCAGCAGGGTGGGCGACTTCCTTTCCTTTCCTTGTGGTTACAGGGCCATGAGGACAGGCCATGCAGGTTCCCATCTCCTCTCTAGCCTTCGAGCCAGGCATTATGGTCCCTGCCGCGCCGATGGAGTCACTAAGTTTAGAGAAGGGAAATCGTTGTCCCAGACCATGTAAGTGATGAGAAACACTGTCACAGGTTCAAATCTCCTGGTTCCTAATCCAGAGCTCTTGTACCAGGATGCTTCTCTCATACTGCTACAAAATTAACACTAATAATAATAATAATAGTAACAATGTCACAGGGCTGGCACAGAGTAAGAGCTCAGGAAAATTTAGCTAAGGGCTATTAACTATCATACTTACTCCTGCAATAACCCAGAGAGGAACGTAGTATTATCTTCATTCGCGAATGAGGAAAATGAAGCTCAGGGGTCAGCAAACTGGCCCATGGCCTGTTTTTGTAAATAAAGTTTTATTGGAACACAGCCCTGCTTATCCGTCCCTGTATTGCCCACAGCTGGTTTTGCACAGTAACACCAGAGGTGAGTGGTTACAACAGGGAATACAGAACCCAAAATGCCTCAAACATTTACTAGCCAGCTCTTCAAAGAAAAAAAAAAAAAAAAAAAAAAGGCATCCACCCCTGGTCTAAGTGATTTGGAAAAGCTCCCACCGTTCTAGAGGGCAAAAACCATGACTTGAGCCCAGACCTAATTCTAGAGCCTGCACCTGTAATCCCCTTGCCTTCCCACACCCCATTATTCAGTTTTTCAGGAACCCTCTCTTCATTACTGTTAGGGGCCGAATTGTGTCCCCAGCCAAATGTATGTGTTGCAGTCACCTCAGAATGTGACTGTATTTGGAAATGGGGTCTTCATGGGGATAACTAAGTCAAAGCAAGGTCATTAGGGTGGCCCTAATTAATATGACTGGTGTCCTTCCAAGAAGAGGAAATTTGGACCCTGACATATAAAAAGAGAGGACCGCGTGAAGACACGGGGAGGAGACCGCCATCTAGAAGCCAAGGAGAGGGCCCTCAGAAGGAACCAACATCTTAGCCTTGGACTTCCTGCCTCCTGGATTCTGAGAAGACAAGTTCTTCTAGATGAAGCCAACCAGTCTGTGGTGCTTGGTTCCAGCAGCCCTGGCATATTAATACCATTACCCATTCAGAGCCAGACACGGTTCTCAGGGAAAGCAAACAGGGCCTGGAACACGGCCCTCCATCAACATTCGTTACTGGGTCATTATCCGAGCAGTCTGCTTGTGTTGACGTTTCATCCTCACAGAACGCCTATTCCCTGAATACTCTTTTATCCCCATTTTACAGGTGAAACGTATGAAGCCCAGAGAGGGTGTGTACTTACCCAAGGTCACACAGCTAAGAGGAGAAGAAGATGTGGGCCAGTGTCCAGTGGGGTTGGGTATACTGGGCAGCAAATGAACGGTCAGACCACTGGCAACAGCCACTGCCTCCTCGGCTGGTTCAAGGAAGCCTCTCTATGCAGCAGACCAAGCAGTGGATGGAACCCACGAGATATGCCCTGTGCCTGGGCCCCTGCCATCGACACCCCACCATGCCCTGCCCACACAGGTTTTTGGTGACATGAGATCCATGGGACTCAGAATTACCTGCTCCCCTGGGAAGGCTCTGGGTGACTTGAAGTGTCATCATCACCCATTGCCCTGCCTCTTGGCTTCTAAGAAAAAAATCATTAAAAATTCCATTTAGACTCAAGTTAAATCTTCTGGACACACGGCACACATCTCAGATACCCCTCTCCTTTGGCTCATTCCTACTTCTGGTCCTGTGTAAATGACCTTTCCTGAGAAATGTCTTTCCTCACCCCCTCAAAGGCCCCTGTCTCTTGTCCTCGGGACGCATCAGGGCTTTCTCCTGGCCCTTCTCCTCGGCGTTATTAAAAAGAGCCCCAGAGGAAGTGAGGAGCGAGGGCAGAGGAAGGGGTATCATTCAGAGTCCCCTTGCACCAAGCTCCTGGGCCGACCAACGCATAGCGGTATGACCTTACACATTTCCTTCTCAGTCTGGGCCTCTGCTTTTCCACTCATACAATATAGGGGTGGCTGGGGTCATATTAAAGTTCCTCCAAGTTCTACAAGCCTATGGCAGCTTTGGCATCAAATGCACACGAGAGAAAATTTGCTCCCACAGCTCTTACGCATCCTGGAAAAGTACACATCACTCTGTCCAAAAATTGAACCGGGAGTGTCTCTGTCCTCCGTGAGACTGAGCTCTCCGGGGTCAGGGATGGGGTCCATCCAGCGTGTGTGCCTCCCACGCCCAGGACAGAGCCTAGCACACAGTGGGAACCTAAATTTTGGCCTGTGTCTCTTAGAGACTTGAGGTTACCACCTAAAGTGAGAGGCATCAGTAGAGACCATTTGGGGATCCCAATGCAATAAATGATTTTTGTTTATTTTAAATGTTTTTCTTTATTTTTGAGAGAGAGGCAGACAGGGCATGAGTGGGGCTGGGGCAGAGAGAGAGAGGGAGACACAGAATCCGAAGCAGGCTCCAGGCTCTGAGCTGTCAGCACAGAGCCCGGCCCTGGGCTCGAACTCACAAACCGCGAGATCATGACCTGAGCCAAAGTCGGAGGCTTAACCGACTGAGCCACCCAGGGGCCCCTGAAATGATTTTTATTCAGATCCCCCATTCCCACGTTATCAGATGGAGTTGTGAGCACAGCCCCATGGGACATGCGTTACCACCCCTCCCCCAGTCCCAGATGCGGGAGAGGAATTCACATTGACAGAGCAGCAATTATGCACTCGCTGCTACACTAACACACTTAGAGTTGTCATCTCCCTTCATATCTCCTTTCACCCCAACCTGCCACGTAGAGATTATCGGCCCCACGTTAGAGGTAAAGGAAGCGAGGCTTACAGAAGGCAGATAACTCGCCCAAGGTGCTGAGTAAGAGTCAATGCTAATCCCCAAACTGGGACTAATTCCAAAGTCCATGGCCCTCGTTCATTCAGTTCAAATATCAACACATAATAGGTGCTGCTGCCCCATCCTGCCCCGTGGCATCCCTGACCCTGAGAGACCCAGAAGCAGAAAGCTGAGGAGTGAGGGTGGGGGTAAGAGGGCAGGTACCTCCCTTCCCCACTGGAGGTCCCTCAGGCCAAAGCCTGGCCTAAAACAGGGAGAAAATGAGGGGCGCCTGGGTGGCTCAGTGGGTTGAGTGCCCGACTTCGGCTCAGATCATGATCTCGCAGTTCACGAGTTTGAGCCCCGTGTCGGGCTCTGTGCTGACAGCTCGGAGCCTGGAGCCTGCTTCGGATTCTGTGTCTCCCTCTGTCTCTCTGTCTCTCTCTCTCTCTCTCTCTGCCCCTCCCCCACTCACCCTCTGTCTCTCTCTCTCTCCCTCCCTCAAAACTAAACATTAAAAAAAATTTTTAAACAGGGAGAAAATGAATTCTAAACTGGAAACGAGGTTGACGTTGGAGAAGACTCAGGCCAGAAAACGTTCAGCTCTGCCACGAAGGGACGTTCCATCAAGCCCATCTGAAGGCCATGATTGGAGGAAAGCAAAGCTGTCTTGTGCTTACCTCTCACCGAGATCCACCTGTACCAGGCCCTGGTTATAAAAGCCCGGGCCCATGGGCGTAGAGAGGCGTGGGATTCTGGGGGGGGGGGGGGGGAGGGATGGAACAGAGAGTCAAGGCCCGGCTGTGTGGGCTGAGGCCGTCCCTAGGAGGCTTGCGGCAGGAGCCGTGGGGGAGAGCCTTCGGGCGGAGACCCGGTGTGCAAACAGAGGGACATCCAGCACGACTGCAGAAGGGAAGTGGACATGAAAAGGAAGAAGTGGGGGTCGGAAGGGAGGGGTTCACAGGGCCCCCGTAGGTCCAGGAGAGGATTCTGGGCTTTGTTGTAGTACACGGTGGAGGTTGGAACAGTGAAGATGCCGGTTCTAGAAGCTCGAGAGGAAACCCAAGAGATGACGGTGGCTTGGGTTGGGGACGATGGAGATGGGGGAGGGGAGGTGTACAAAGGATTTCAAGGAGCTCAGCAGTCATCTGTGGTGAAAGAGTCATTTCTATAATTTCTCCAGAGGAAATGCAGGACATCAGGACGAATCTGTGCTACTTTTGATCAAAAGATGTGCTTGACTGAGGGGGCCCTGGGCAGGCAGCCAGGCCTTGCCCCTGAGCTGTGATGCCGGGGCCATTGGAGCCGAGAGGGAAGGGAGGCAGCCCAGTGGTGGGGTAGAGCGGCCTCCAGCAGAGGCATGATCGAGTGATAGATGTACCGAAACGGAAAGAATGCTTAGCAGGGCGCCTGGGTGGCCCAGTCGGTTAAGCGTCCGACTTCGGCTCGGGTCGTGATCTCGGGGTTTGTGAGTTCGAGCCCCGTGTCAGGCTCTGTGCTGACAGCTCAGAGCCTGGAGCCTGCTTCAGATTCTGTGTCTCCCCCTTCTCCGCCCCTCCCCGCTCCCGCTCTGTCTCTGTCTCTCAAATAAACGTTAAAAAGAAAAAAATGCTCAGCAAAATCCCTCATTTCACAGCTAAGGCACAGTCTCCATTATCCGACAGGCCTGGGTTCATCCTGATCTTGCCACTGACTGGCTGGGGAAGCCACTTGACCGTGGTAGCCTAGATCTTTCTATCTGCAAAGCAGGTATGGTAAGCCCTCTCTCTCATGAGTCTTGCAGGGGGGCTGGGAAAGTTACGTACACTTGGTAAATCACCAAGCACAGTCCTTTACTGAGGCTCTGGAGGTAGAGATCAGCTGGAAGATGGTCGGAAGTGAGGAAGAAGAGGAATTGGTGATTGACCGGATGTGGGGAGTGAGAAAAAGGGCAGAGGCCAAGATGGCACTCAGATTTCTGCTCCAGTGCACCGTGGATGTCAGGATGTAGGATCCCTCCCACGGTTACCCCAGCCTGCCAGCCCCACGTGTAGGAGGCTGAGAAATACTCCACTCCTCTCTCTTCCGTCCCGCGTTGCCAAGAAATTCCCTAGAAGACCGGGTACCCATAAAAGTGAAAAGGAAAACGACCATCCATCAAGCTTTTGCTACGTGCCAGCTGAGGGCTTTACTCTCACTGCGTCATTTAAGCTCCCGACGGCCTGTGTGAGGAGGCAAATCCCGTCTCGTCTCACCGGTGAGGAAACTGAGGCCCAGAGTGGGGACACTGCTCCCCCCAGGCGGCCCGGTGAATGAGGAGCAAGCAGGTCCCAGCCCCAAACCTGGGCCTGGCTCCCGCCCACCCGAGAGCAGCCGGGGCTGCGGACACCCTTGCTGGGGCCCCGCTGTTGTGAGCCCCCCCCCCCCTGCGGGTGGTCCACGCCTGTTCTGTCAGATGACTGACTTAGTGGGGAGCCTCGTCAGGAACAGGCAGGCTCCTGAGCAAATTTGTGACCCCCACAACCAGGTGTTCCTGCCGCCTGGTGACGGCACCTGGATTACGCGTGGCTGGAAGAGGAGCAGGCCCCGGCCTTTCGACACCAGGTTGCGGCAGCAAACTTTGCTTCTCGGGGACCTCCTACTCTCCAAAGTCTGTGGTCCCCGACAGCTGTGCGCCTCAAAGGCTGGTCCCTCGTAGCTCCTTACACTTTCAGAACCTCGGGCCCCACTGGACCTTGGGAATCCGAATCTCCATTTGAAGAAGCTTGACAGGTGTCTGGCCTGCACGGGGACACAGCAGAAAGAGCGTTAGCCCCCAAGTCCAGAGACCCTTTTTTTTTTTTTAAGTTTATTTATTTATTTTGAGAGCGTGAGAAAGCGTGAGCAGGGCAGGGGCAGAGCGAGAGGGAAAGAGAGAATCCCCAGGAGGCTCTGTTCTGTCAGCGCAGAGCCCAGTGTGGGGCTCGATCCCATGAACTGTGAGATCATAACCCGAGCCGAAATCAAGAGTCAGATGCTTGACAGACTGAGCCATTATAGGCGCCCCCAGGGACCTTGATAAGAATCCTGACCGGCCGCTGAGATGAGGCTCTGTGACCCCCGGCCAGTCTGAGCCTCAGTTTCACCATTTATAAAATGAGGGTGTTAACACCGGATCCTCTCTAAAGCGATATCAGCAGGTGGAGGGAATGGAGGCCTGGGAAGTCAGACCGGCCTCCCTGCTTCTGGTAAGGACCGGCCAGCGCAGGGCAGAGCAACCCCCTGCACACAGCCCCTCCACCTCCGGTGACCCATCCGAGACCGTGGTCCATGTCAGTGAACGTGAGTGGACGAGTGAGTGAGTGAACTACGTGGTCCCGTGCCACGGGACAGGACCGTGCACGCGACGGTGAGAAGACCATGGAGAACGCTGTTCAAGACGTGACCTTTATCACGTGGAGGTCTTCCTGAGAAGGTTTCCAGAAGAGCGCTGCGATGGAGAGAAGACAGCTTGCACAAATCACTGCCCCTCTCTGGGCTTCCTGTCCTCCTCGCTGCATCACCTCTAGGCTCTCCTCTAGCTCGTTCATTCGGAAAGGGCCCCTCCACAAGAATACCTGTCCTATGTCCACAACGATCGTTTGCGGAGCAAAGAAAGGTGATCAGACTGGCCCGGGATAATATTTGGAACAGGTGTGGTATGAGGGCGGCGAAAAGAGGGACTTGAAGTCTTTTTCCTTTGGGCCTGACTCCGTGATTAAGATTAAGCGGGCAGAGCGCCTGGGTGGCTCAGTCAGTTAAGCGACCAACTCTCGGTTTTGGCTCAGGTCATGATCTTGAGGTTCGTGAGTTTGAGCCCCACATAGGGCTGTGCGCTGACCGTGCAGAGCCTGCTTGGGATTCTCTCTCTCTCCGCCCCTCCTTGCCTTTCTCTCTCTCTCTCTCTCTCTCTGTCAAAAATAAATATTAAAAAAAAATTTTTTTTAACGTGTGGGAATTGTACAATGTGTCTGTGCGCTCTATGGCTGTATGCACAGAACACATCTCTAGGTAGAAAAACGACATGAGCAAGACACGGCAGCTGGCTGGGAGGACTGGCGGGCAATTAGCAGGTGGGAGAGGGGGCTGGAGGGGAAATTTTCCCCTTATGTCACTCTGGGCTTTTTTTCCCCGTTTCTTTAGAAGTCGATTTCTGGTGAATTAGAAAAAACAATTTATGTGCCCGGATCAATCTAGTGAAGACATTTTGACACGGGTAGAGCTTCATCTATTCCTGTTGCTTCTGGATTTTGCAGCTTGTGGGAGAGTAGCTCAGAAAGAGCCAGCCTCCTGCTTTGTTGGAACTTAATTCAAGAGTTTTTGATGTGTAAGCCTCTTACCTGATCAAAAAATAAAGGAGGAAGAGGAAAAAAAAGAACAAGCTATTTTTTTTTAACATTTATTTATTTTTGGGACAGAGAGAGACAGAGCATGAATGGGGGAGGGGCAGAGAGAGAGGGAGACACAGAATCGGAAGCAGGCTCCAGGCTCCGAGCCATCAGGCCAGAGCCTGATGCGGGGCTCGAACTCACGGACCGCGAGATCGTGACCTGAGCTGAAGTCGGACGCTTAACCGACTGAGTCACCCAGGCGCCCCAAGAACAAGCTATTTTGAACGTGTTTATCTCATCCAGCCCCCAAATGGGGGCTAATGCCGACCCCTTCTTCCATTTGCGTAGATCGGCCCTCATTCCAAGTAAATTCACTTCTTTTATAAGATGCTGATGCATGGATGTGCAGAAAGACTGGGCATCTTTTTTTATGGATAAAAAAAGCCAACACTTAGCAGGAATAAGTGACTCGCTCATGCACACACAGGCAGTAAACCAGTTAAAATGTTTTCAGCTTAAGAGTAACAGAAGACTTGATTTAAAATGGCTTAAGCAGTAAAGGGCTTAGGAACTGGAAACGAGGGGAGATTCTGTTTGCTTAACTCGAGGGCAGGAAGATGTCAAAGGTTCAGCACGTTGCTGGTTTCTCTCCTCGTGGTCACAAGATGGCTGCAGCAAGGGTCACTTAAGGACACATTATCCAAACAAAGAGGACACTTTTTTTGCTGTGGATTTCTCTTATCAGCAATGAAATCCTTTCCCAGAAGCCCCAAGGGGTTTCTGCTCAGGTCCTATCTCCCATATGACTGATTCATATGTCCATACCCAAACCAATCCTAACAAAGAGTTTGAGACCACCAAGGATGGCTTAAACCAGTCACGATTCATCCTCCTGGCGCTGAGGATAGTCTCCCATAAGCACAGGATGTCCCCAAATTGAGTGTCCTCGGCAAGGGTAAAATAGCTGTTATGTACCCAGCCAACAATGTCATCCGGGTAGTAAATGATAAGTCCTCTCCTACAAAGCTGGATGTGACCTGGTTAACTAAGATCATTAACAAAACCCATTATTCAGTAAATTTTGCTGGGTACTTGCTACGTGCAAGGCAATCCATATAAGGAGGTAGCAGGGATTCTGAAGTGAAAAGCATAGTCCTTTAAGGTCCTTCCCACTGCAGGGAGGAATGCAGACCAGCAAAGACACAAGTCCAGCTAAGCACGGCCAGAACCCCACGGAAAGGAGGCTCAGGGGACTGTGGGAGGTGGAAGAGGAAACTGGCTGGCCCAGAAGGTTGTGGGCAGATCTTCAAGAGAAGGGAGCCTTGAGAGGTGCCTGGGTGGCTCAGTCAGTTAAGCATCTGACTCTTGATTTTGGCTCAGGTCACGATCTCACGGTTCATGAGACAGGCGCTGCACTGATGGTTCAGAGCCTGCTTGGGATTCTCTCTCTCCCTCTCTGCCTCTCCCCCCATTCATGCTCTCTCTCTCTCTCTCTCAAAAAATGAATAAACTTTAAAAAGAGGAGGAAGCCTTGAGCTGTGAACCAAAAGAACTGGAGATAACCAGGTAATGGCCAGTGAGGGTGATGGAGCAGAGAATAGCCTGCACAAAGCCTGGAGCCAGGGAAGCACAGTGTGCACTTGAGGGACCATGCGGTGGGCACAGGTGCAGCGGGCAGGGCAGCTGTCCTTGCTGAGCCTCATGGGGCAAACCTTTAGCCAGGAAGGTGAGAAAGTCAGACCGTCTTTAGTAGGGGTCTGACATCCCCAGGTTTACATTGTAGATGAGGAAATGGGAAGGAAAAAAAC
The DNA here is from genome assembly GCF_046562875.1 of Panthera onca. NCBI lineage: Eukaryota > Metazoa > Chordata > Mammalia > Carnivora > Felidae > Panthera > Panthera onca. The sequence goes on from NC_138346.1 coordinate 176,962,331, forward strand.
AAGAAGGAGGACTAAGCGAAGAAGCAACGAATGGAGAAGGACCGAGTCATTGCAGACAGCGACTGGGGCCAGATTCCGTCCTAGGTGCAGGGGGTCCGGCGTGAACTGGGCAGAAACGGCCCTGCCCTCACCATCGCCATCACCATCCAGATAGATGCTGACCACATGCTCTAAACCACTGGTCACCTCGGGTGTCAGGGGAGGCTCCAGGGAGGAAATGGGCTTCAGGCTGAGATCCAAAGGATGAGTAGGAGTGAGCTAACGAGGGACTGGAGAGAACGTTCCAGGCAGGGGAGCAGCATGTGCGGAGTCCCTGAAGTGCAGAACACGTGGCATGATCCAGGCACAGGGAGGCCGCCAGAGTAGCTGGAGCTCAGAGAACGAGAAAACACTGACAACAGGAGAGCTGGAATATACCTCTGGGCCGACGCCCTGGGCCGTGTTTAAGGGGCTTCTGTTTTATGGAGAGAAAGAAACAGAAAAAACACAAGGAGGAAACAGGAAGAGAGAGGGCTAGAAGGCAAATTTCCTGAGTTCAAGCCATCGGAGATCCCATTGGCAGTTGAAAACCCCAGGATGGGATTTCAGAGTATGCAATGGCCTTGGGCCACGCTACCCAGCCAGGGATGGCGTGACAGCCTCCTGGCAGTCCTGCACCCCACCCCACCCCACCCCCAGCTCAGGGCCCTCCGCAAGGCGGGCCTCGGGCCTCTAGGGGGAGACCTTCAGAAGTGAGAGATTTGCCCCAAGGACCAGCAGCAGAGGGCCTGTCCTTTCCCCTGGCAGCTTCCAGACCTACTGCAGGTGGAGGCCATCAAAAAGAGATTAGCACGCAGCCCTGAGACACCTGCAGGGAGGAGCCTTACCAACCCTCTTGCTGGAAACTCCTCCAGCTGATGCTAAGGGAAGAAACCTGAGCTCTCTTTTGGCAGGAGTCAGAGAAGCCTTGGAAACACATTTCCCCAGGGCGGGGGGCTTTGCAAAATCCGTGATGGACTTGGGACTTGCAGCATTTGGAACTTTTTTTTTTTTTTAGCCAAAATGTGTGCTCAGGAACTTTAGGGAAGAGAAAGCCAAAGCCGAAGTGGGAATATGACTTGCCCAAGGTCACAAAGGAAGTCATGGGAGAGCAAAGACTAGTATATGAGTCTAAAGACTCTGTTCAGCACTCTTACTGGTAACAATAATAGTAGCTAACAAGTATTGAACACTTACAATATACTAGACTCTGTCCTAAGTGCTTTGAATATTTTAACTCATTTAATCTGCACCACTACCCCATCAGACTGGTAATGGCATGATTCCCATTTTGCGGATGAAGAAAGTGAGGCACAGAGAGGTTAAGTAACTCTCCCAAGCTTGCATAGCTGGCACAGTTAGAATCTGAACTCAGGCAGCCTGTGCTTTTAAAGACCACTCAGAATTGGAGGTGGATGTTCGACCTCTCGGTTCCAGCCCCACCTCCTCCGAAAGTCAGAAGCTATTCACTAAAGTGGGCCCCACCCTTTAAACTGTGGTTTGTCTTGGGTTCATCTCTCTTCTCCCACCCAGAGCCCTCCCTTGGTCTGAAACAGCCCGTGGTCCGCACTGACAATAGACCAGGTCAGCATAGCACTTTTTCCTCTGTGTAAATAAACACTCACATCTCCGCTAACCCCAAGGCAGAAACAAGGTCACCTGCCAATATGTCCGCTAAGCCCCACACCCCTCCCACCACTGACCATGTTTCTCTTCTTGCTGGCTAACTTGTATAGATTATATGGCTGGGCATCCTTGCCCTCTGGACAATGGGAACAATGGAAAATACAATCAGGAGATTAGAGGAATAGAAAATAGAGGCTGGTGTACTTATTCCTCCCCCCGCCCAGTTCCCTGTTTTTCTGGTCGCCATAGGCTGGCTGAATCTCCCACCTGCTACCCGGGTCTAGCTGCCACCCCGGGCAGGGGCTTTCACACAGCCTTCTCTTCCTTGGCTCCTTCAGAGCTGGGGATGGTAAAGGAGCCTCTCTGTTGCTTATTCCAGGGTTCAACAACATCCCTTGTGGGTTCCCTACACCCTGCCACGGCGCCATGGAGAGCTCCCACATGAACTTCCCGGTGGGTCCTCATTTGAGTGTGCCTGCCATTTTCTGAGTGACGCACAAGCCACTTCTTGATCTTCTGGATTGTGTGCTCTGCCATCGCCCAAGTGAGCTGAGACTGACACACAGCAGCTGGTCACTCACAGGTGGCGCCCATCCTAAAAAGCCCCCCAGGCTTGTCATGCTCACCAGCTAACGTCAGGATCCACCAGCTAACGTTGGGGTCCTCATTAGAGATGGTTCTCAAGTCCAGAGCCGTGAGCCTCAGTCACAAACATGGCCCGAGTGAGTTCCCAGGCACCGAAGCTGGGCGGTGCACACACACAGGCTCTCTAATCCCAACAGCAGCCCTCCAAGCTTTGAGGCATCACCCCATGTTCCAGGCCAGAAACTGGGGTCCAAAGAGCTGGACATCACAGCTCTGGTTGCTGAGGCTCGGCTATTGCTTGGCTGTGGAGGGGTGCCCTACGTGCCTCAGTTTCCTCATCTGCATGCTACAGATATTCAAAACAGCACCTTCCTCCGAGGGCTGTCAGGAGGACTGAACACTTAGAAGTAACAGCACTTAGAGCAGCACTTAGTGCAGCACTTCCAGTCACGCCTGGCGGACTGTGACATCTCAGTAAGCGTTAGGTCTTGCCATCCTCCTAAGGCACGCGGGCCACCCCAGCCTCATTCCGAGCCGCGAGACCACTCCACACCCACTAAGGGAGAGACGGCTGAGGCCAAACAGCTAGACCTGCCCCCCAGTCAGAGTGCCTCGGGGACCCGGAGCCTGCAGGAGAGGCATCCACGGGCTTAGGGCAAAGCAGGCCTCCAGGCGGGCAAGTTCAGGGTGTCCCTGGACTGTCCAGTGCGTGCCAAGACCTGGTTATTTTTACAGGCCTGCTGGGAGGCCCCTCCCACACCCCGCCGTGACCACCACCCGACTGTTGGGCTGACCTTTTCCTAACCATCAGTGGCCCCAGAGACGCAGGCACCAGGCCAGGGCCCAGCTCACACCCAGCCTGTCAGAGAGCACACTGCCGGGCTGCCAATTGGTTTATAGTTGTGCTGCTACACCCAAAGACAGAATGGGATGTCTTCGGTTAGAAAGGAAATTGTGGGTTTTGTTTTTTATTGAATTAAGAGTGTCCCTGACCAAGAACCAGAAAAAAATGCATAGGGAGAAAAAATAGCTGGAGCCAGTCAGGAGGCCCAGACTCCAGTCCAGGCCTGTCGCTGGCTCGCTGTGACACCTTGGCTGGTCCCTTCTCCTCCCTGGACCCCGGCTCCCTTGACTGTGGAGTCCTGGGTGGGAAGGAGAGAGAGCAGCAGAGGGAAGGCAAGTGGGTTAAGCAATCCCGGTGGCCTCCTTCCCGTCCAACACTTCAGAAGCTCCCTTTCACCACAAAGACCTGTTACTCTGCACTTTAGAAAAATGAACCTTCTGCAATCCTAGCACCGGTAATCCTGCACCGTGCTTCCTCCCTGCTCGCTGCTCACCGACCAGGGCGGCTGTCTCTCATGAACCCACAGCTGAAGCCCTCGCCTCCCCTCCCTTTCCTGTCTTCTGAGAGTGTAGGGTCTCAGAACTCACTGGAAATGGTAACAAATGACCAACGTTTGCATCAGCCCTTTGCAATCTAAAACTAACTTCACGGTGATAGCTTTGTTTAGCCTGAGATTGACAGAGGCCTATCAGATCCAGTCCAAACATAAGGCTTGCCCCTCTCTACTGGAGTGGCAGATTGCATTGTCTTCCTTGTGGAGTCTCTAGCCTCCAGGGTGGCTGGAGGATCCTCTCTTAACAAATGAGACCACTCCCCACCTGGTGGTTTCTGGAAAAGCAGACTTAGATATAGGAGGGGAATCCCAGTGGTTAAGGGAGTCAATCAAGGACCACGGTGGCATCTCCAGACTGAGGATGTCAAGAGCAGTGCCCAATAACGCTTCTGTGAGGTCTGCAAGAAGTCCTTTGAGTGGTTTTTACCAAACCTGATCATTCTACAGCCTGTAACACCAAAGCAGATAGACCTATCTGCTTTGCAGGTTAGAGGAATATTTGGGCTCAAATCAATCTGCAAGGGAGAAAGAAAGAAAGAGAGGAAAAGAGAAGAACAAAGAAAAGAAAGAAACAAAAGAAAGAAAAAAGTTTCAAGAAGGAAAAAAAAAAATGAGCCCCTTGAGGCAAATGTATCTGACCCAGGTCAGACTCTGTAAACAGAACCACATGAATGTTCAGACATGTTGGTCAATTAGCTTAATGGAACATTCACCACACCTTGCAAATGCTTTCTTCTTTTGAGGGGGACTTTAATTAAGTGGCCAGAAGAGGTCTGGTACAGAGGACGACAGATGGGAAGGGATCACCTTAGAGAAGACATTGGCACAGAAACAGAGAAACCTGGGCTGGCTGGGATGCTCAGCATTCATTAAAATTCCCAAAGTGTGAACTCACGCCTGAGTCAGACTGTCAGTGGGGAGGAGAGCGGGGCCCATAATGAATTCTGCAGCCAGAGGCCTATGCCACCGACTCCAAATCCAGCACCAGGGCTGAGGCAAGGAAGGTAGAAAACCAAAGTATGGAGAAGGAGCCTTAGGAGAGCAGGGGCCCAATCCAGAATGGGACTTGCCTTGGTGGCTGGGGTCCACCAAGGGGGCATGTTTGGGCCTCGGCCGATAGCTGGTCTAAGGAGGATGCTGCTGAGGCTGAAGAAACCATCCAGGCATTGCATGGTTGTGTTCTCAGCAGGAAAGGAGGCTTGGTGCTTGGAGCCAGGGGGCCTGTAGGACCTTCCCCAGCCCTCCTTTGTCCATCAGTCCCGCAAAGGTCCGTCTTGACCTGCTCCTCTCATTACTCCCCTCCAGCTCCCACCTTACGCACGAGTCCCAGACTCCTATTAACTTCTCTTACCAGATGTCTCAGAGGCCTTTCAAACTCAAGACTCCCTAAACCAGACTCTTCTTTCTGCCAACTTGCAGCATTGTCCTCTCTGTGCATGACGGGCACAACCATCCACTTGGACACCAGAGCCAAAAACCTAGGTATTGGCCTCGACTCCTCCCTTCCCATGCGTCGCCAAATCCAGCCGGATCCCAAGCCCACCATCCCTCGCCACCCTCTACCCGGAATACCTCGGATGCACATCGGCACGTCCCTGCAGAACCTGCCTAGGTCCAGCCAATCTCCAGCAGTGCAGAAACTTCGGATGGCTTCACCTCCTGTTGAATCGCAAACGCCCTTCCCCAGGCTTGCGTCCCAAAGGCAAGGCAACACTGCCAGTTCTCACAGGACTCAAGATCTTAACTTGTTGCCCTAGGGCTCCTTGTTTCTCCTTCATCTGGGACTCCTGACTCGGCCCTGGCCAGGAACCCGGACCCCCCACCCCCACCACCGTCCAGGCGCTCAGAGACCTCTCCGTGCAGCAGGTGAGCAAAGGGACAGAATAAGGATCGAAAGCAGAAGAGGTGGAACGACCTCCACTCCCATTTCCCTGGCCAGACCCCAGTCACAGGGCCACACCCAGCTGCAAGGGAGTCTGGAAATGTCGTCGAGCTCCACGCCTGGAAAGAAGGAAAAAGAACACGAATGTTGGTGAGTAAAGCATTTACGGCCATACCTGGCAAGGTTTATCGGGCAAGATTCTGTCTGTTTGGTTAGTTACCAAGTTTAGCCTTGGGAAGGAGATTGACTAGAATTTAAGTAAATTGATTGAAAACAAAAACCAGACAGAAACCACCTTGGGCAGGAGAAACCTGATGGATAGCAGCAAGAAAAATAAAGGGGAAAGGCCCCTTCAGACTCCCTCTCCTGCTGCTGCAGTGCCAGCTGCCTCCTCCAGGCAGCCACCCAGCACCAGCTGTCTCATAGGGAAGGTGGGGATTTCCTGCCTTAGAGAGGGTGGTTTAACTCCTGGTTTCTTGTGATGACCCAAGAGACCACAGGACCGGGCCTCCTCACATACTCGTAAGTGCCCAGGGCATCTCACTGGGTTACAGGAGGAGTAATAAGAACAGGAAACAGTTAGAAGATCCCAGGACACCCCTGGGGAGAACCATACCTGCAGCCCAAGCTACAAGGTCAGGCCCTTTGCTTACATCAGTGGGTCTCTTTTGCTAAGCTCTGAGCTACTCAGAGGCAGAGTTTCTCTGTAGTCCCAGGGCCTGGGGCAGCATCTGGCACGCAGTGGCCATGAATCCAACTCCTCCCTGAACCACAGCCTTCCAGAACCTGGTCTGGGAAAACTGGATCCCGTTAGCTAGGACACCCAGACCTCAAGGACAGGCCAACAGAACACTGGCTCAATAACCTGGCTCTATTTTCCAGATGAGTCACCAGAGGACACAACCCAAGGGGCATTACTAAACTCAGTCCCTTCGGTTTTTTGCCTGCTAAGCGTATGTACAAACCAGAGTTATTGGCCAAAACACAAGTTGGAATGTGGGAGGGGATTACACATTCCTGGAGGAAGGGAAGAGATACTTAGTAGCCCCCCGGATCGGGTGTGTTTCCTTCGTGAGGTCGTTTCAGCTCCTAAGGACTGCATAAAGGCGGTATTTGGGTGCCCATTTTGCAAATGAGATAACGGGCGCTCGGGAAGTATAAGTAATTTTCGCAAGGCCGTCCAGGCAGTGAGCGGTTGCCTCTGGATTTGAACTCCAATCCTTCTTCAAACCTGCTGTCTTCTCACATACCATGATGCTGGCCTCCTCCCATCGATGAGCCTGCTTAGGATTCTGTGTCCCTGCTCTCTGCCTGCCCCTCCCCTGCTCATGCTCTGTCTCTCTCTCTCTCTCTCTCGATAAATAAACATTAAAAGTAAAAAAAAGAAAAGAAAAAAAAGAAAAAAAGCTGTAAAGACAAACAAGGAATAAAACTCAACAATACATAAAACCCCAGGGGACAAGAATTGCTGTCATTAAGGAGACTGCCTGTCATCTAGGACACTGGCTTGCTAAGATCTTAAGTCTTTTGCATGTCCTGGTTTGTTTGTTTTTTTATTAAATTTTTTTAATGTTTATTTATTTGTGAGAGAGAGAGAGAGACAGAACATGAGCAGGGGAAGGGGTGGAGAGAGAGGGAGACACAGAATCCAAAGCAGGTTCCAGGCCCTGAGCTGTCAGCACAGAACCCAATGTGGGCTTGAACCCACAAACCGTGAGATCATGACCTGAGCCCAAGTCGGACGCTTAACCGACTGAGCCACCCAGGCACGCCTGCATGTCCTGGTTTAAATGCCACCTCCTCTAAGGAGCCACTCCCCGGAAGGAATCCCTCTCTCCTTTGCCTGTACTGTTGGGCGGTTAGTCTAGAATTTATCATCTTCATTCCCCAAAGTCACTAAATGGTAATCCTATTGGAAGCAAGCAACCCACCTTCTTTGCAGTAACAAAAGTAAACTAATAGCCATCATTTGTCGGGTGCTCCTTATGTCCCATATGCTTTACTTTTGTTATCTCCTATAATACTCATGATACTCTTCCTTCGTTTCACCAATGTGGAAACTCACGGTCAGAAAGATCACTCACGGGGGCCAGGATCCAAACCCAGATCCAAGACTGGACTCTCTCCAATATATGACAACGCATAAAGTATTTACTAAAAAAAACATTTGTTTCATATTTGTAAATTCGAGGGTTCCAACCCCATCACCCTGGGTGTCACTTGAAAGTGAACATGATAATGTATCCATTTTTTTTTAATTTTTTTTTAACGTTTATTTATTTTTGAGACAGAGAGAGACAGAGCATGAACAGGGGAGGGGCAGAGAGAGAGGGAGACACAGAATCGGAAGCAGGCACCAGGCTCTGAGCCATCAGCCCAGAGCCCGACGCGGGGCTCGAACTCGCGGACCTCGAGATCGTGACCTGAGCTGAAGTCGGATGCTTAACCGACTGAGCCACCCAGGCGCCCCGATAATGTATCCATTTTTTTATTGCTGCCTAATAAATCGCCCCAAATCTTAGTGGCAGAAAAAGACAATCATTCCACTCGCTCCTGATACTAAAGATCAGAAATTCTGGCAGGGCTCGTTAGGGACCACTCCTCTCTGCTCCCCGAAATCTCTTTTTTTCTTCCTTGTGACCTCTCTCTCTATGGATACTCTGGGCTGTTTACACGGCAAGTATGTTTCTCTCCAAGTTGAAAGCAAAAGCTCTCTTAAAAAGCTTCTTAAATTTCAGAATGTCCGTTCTGCCGCATTCTACCGGCCAAAGCAACTCACAGGTCCAACCTAGATTCCAGAGGGTGGAGAAATGAACCCCCCACCAGTGGGTGGGAGGAGCAGTGAGGACACAGCACAGAGGGACGTGGACCTAGGAGAAATCAACCCACAGGGGCCTTGTTTAGCCATCGGCCAGATACAAATGACAGATTCTGGTCAGAGCACAGAGCTGCAGGATTAACCGTCCACTCCCTTCAAGAAACAGAGATAGTGCCACTCCTGACCTGGAAATCAGAGCACAGCTGCATCAGACCCAGAACTCTTCGTGGATTTTTCTCCTTTCTCTGCTTTGGTCAGGGTTTGCTATGATAATCCTCACACGTAGTTTACAAAGCTATCGACGAACAGTAGCACTTGTACAGAATTGAATGGGCTCTAAGTTCAGCCTTCTCGCCAACCAGGAGTTTTGTTGTGGCAGGGACCATGTGGACCCTTCTGGACCCCGGAAACCATCACTGGCACTGGCACCCCACTGGACACAAGGCACAAAACGGCCCCCGCCGGCACCAGGAGAAACTCCACTGGCCCCTGGGCCACTCTTTCAGAGTCAGAGCCTCTCAAGTGGACATTTCATTATCTGGAAATCCTACCATGTGGAAAATTCCTGACGGGGCAGGAACTGGAGGAAAAGAAGCTATCTGTCAGGAGAGATGATTCAAGTCCACCAATTAGTGCCGGGAGAGACACAGCCGGTCCTTACTCAGCCTGCCGATCAAGAGCAGATGCCTACACTCAATACTCTCTTCAATGCGTGTGACAAACCACTTTTTCAAGTCCGCTCCCTACCTGCATAGTGAATTGTATGAGCTCCCAGCAGATTCAGGTAGTACATGATATCTGCAACGGGGGCGGGGGAGTGCAAAAAGGGGCTCTTCTTAAAGATGCGAGCCGAGTGTAAGGAAACCAACAAGGAGTATTGCAACTCCCTGGGGTCCACAGGAGCAAGGCTCCCTGAACTTAGCCATGGTCTCCTGGCTGGGAGAATACCCTGCGATGCCCCCCTCCTGCCACCCCAATCTCCTACCGGTGCTGGCCATTGTCTGATTCCAACCAGAAGAAGCCACAGGGCAATGGAACCCATAGAAGCAGTCTTTCAGGATCAACTTCCCAGGGCACAGGGCAAAGAAGAGAAGAGAATGGGGCTGGAAGGACAAATGGCATTTGATCCAGCATACAACCCCTCAGCTAAGCAGCACACCCTGGGGTGTTCCTAAAGATCGCTCCCTGTCGTGCCTGACTCAACAGTCTTTAAAATCCAGTTTTACCCGATCCCACGTTTGCAGGGAAGAAGGATAGTACACTGGGATTTGTCCAAGAGACACCCACCAGTGCTCAGTGCTCTGACGTATACATTTCAGATAAGAGCTTGGGTTTCCTGGAGTTGCCGTGTGAAAATCCAGTGAGCTCGTGAATGCGTTGCATCCTTCTCAAGTATAAAGCAATCTACAGATACGCACCATCACATGTGATGGGGGCAGGAGGGCACAGATATGAAGCCACATCTCCAGTGAAGGACACGTCTCAGCCAGTTCTGTCATACCCATGACCGCGCGCACATCACTCCTCGACCACAGGTCCAGGCAAGCTCCCAGATCCCTCACGGCCACCTCTGCTCTGACGCGTGAGGCCAGCGAGGAGTCCGGCCGACCCTGCAGCGTCAGTGATGACCACCTGGGAGGACGTTGGGAAGTCAGTCCCTCGGCAGCATGCCTGATGAGCTGGACATCCGTGAATGTCATCCGAGGTTTTGTTTTAGGAACACTCTTCTCTCCAGAGAGGCCCTGTGGGAGCATTGAAACCCACATGGTTTATTTAGGGGCCTGTGAAGTAAGTTGGGGACGCCAAAGTGCGCAGTCCCCGGGGAACAGCCTTACACGGGCTGCTGGCCAGAGAGATTCAAGAGTCGGCCGAGCCCAAGGCCGTCCCTCTGCACCCTCACAGGACCCTTGCCAAACTCTCGGCAAAAATGGCTCCAGAATTTATGAGGCCAAAAGAGGCTTTTAAATAATTTTTATTTTATTTTTAAAAGAAATTGGAAGAGTGCAGCGGGAACAACGATATCCCTCTCAGAGGGGGTGAAGCAGCACGAGAGCCCGTGGAAATGGGGCGGAAGCAATTACCATGTGTGTGCCCACTTGACTTACAAGTAAAATATCCATTTTAGGGGCCCCTGGGTGGCTCAGTCGGTTGGGCGGCCGACTTCGGCTCAGGTCACGATCCCATGGTTTGTGGGTTCGAGCCTCGTGTCGGGCTCTGTGCTGACAGCTCGGAGCCTGGAGCCTGCGTCGGATTCTGTGTCTCCCTTTCTCTCTGTTCCTCCCCAGCTCATGTTCTGTCTCTCTCTCAGGGATAAATGAAGATTTAAAAAAAATTTTTTTAATAAAAAAGCAAGTAAAACTTCATTGGAGGGGGGAAGGAGGAGCAGACTCTGCCTGTGTTTCCCATCTAGTGGCTCCCTGCTGCCCAAAAGACAACAATGCCCCAAGTTCCTTAATCTGGCCTCTCAGAGCCTCCCCAACTGGCCCTGGCCGATTTTTACAAATTTATTTCCCAACACTGTACCTTACAGGCTCACAATCCGGACTCCATCCCTTGCTCTGTTGTGTGACTTTGGCCAAGGTATTCAGCCTCCCTGACTCAGGTTTCACACCCTAAAAATAATGGCGTTTGCCCACAAATTAACACATTGGCTGACCAACCCCCTTCCCCCCCCCCACCCTCACTGCCCCCCCCCCCGCCCCCCGCCAAAAAAACAACTCAGTAAATAGCAGCTGATAGCAAACCAGTCTCCTGGCTATGCCATGTCCTTTGCTCCCAGAATCCTGGCCACCCCGCCCTCCACCGATACAAACCCACCCCAAGTTCAACATCTCCAGCTGCTCTAACCACACAGGCCTCTCCCCTGGCCTTGACCTCCAATCCACCAGAACGCCGGATAAACCAGTCACCCTGCAAAGGTCACCACCATGAGATAAGAAATACTGCTGGGTTCAGCACCCAAAAAGCCAAGTTCACATCACAGCCTCTCCGATGATTCGCCACATGACCTGCTCTCCAGTCACTCAGCCTCCCTGGACTTCCATTCCTCTTCTCTAAAATAGGGAGAATGACCCCTTCCACTCACTGTGGAAAGTCAACAGGATGATAACATGGAAGGACTGTGTAGTTCTGAAATACCTGAAAAACCCCGGTATCTGCTGAAAAACCCAGGGTGCCGGTTCAAATATCCAGGCCACTCCAGTTCACCATCACTAACAAGCAGAATTTCCATGGACTCCTTGCTCTTTCCCCATGCCCATCTCTGAAAAGTGAAAAAAAATTATGTTCAGTTTATGTTGTTGCTCAGACCACAGGAGTTCTAGTTCTCATCTGAAGGTGCTTCACAGTTTACAAGCCACTCATACATCCCCGTGCTAAGGACTCTACAGTTGATTGGAATAGCCAGCCAGAGATCCCCACGTCAGCCTGGGTCACTGCTCTCCCTCCAAACCCCATGGGCCCAGGGCTTATAAAATTACTTGAAAACCAGAGAGCAACCCATCCCACCTGCAAAGGGCCAAAAGCCCATGGGAAAACGGGATTCTTTGGAATGCCCAATCACATGTAATGGAATCAAGCCAGAGTTCTGTAACCCGAGAAATAAAAGGATTGCTTCTTTTGTTTTATTTCTTGCAAAGGGCAAATCTAGCCCTTTGTCCTTCCCCTGAAGTTTACGGCCCCGGAACAGACAAGGAGAGCCCAATTTACCAACTCCGGCTGCCTGTCAAGGCTATGCTAAGCCACCATGTTTCTTTCATTTTGACCTTCTTGGCTGACATTTCTTAGTCTAGTTGATAACGCACAAAGTGTGCATTTTCTTCGAGATAAAGGAAGCTATCTAGGGGAAGCAGATTTATCTGTAAGCACAAAAAGATTAGTCAATTTGTTTAATGCTACACAGCGCCACAGCTGGTGTTAGAACCTATGGCCTCTAATGGTCTAGGTTACCTCAGTGAGATAAACAGTGGAAATCCTGAAGTGGGAAGAAAATACTTAAGTCTGATTGGCAGTCTTGGCAGCTGGACTATCAATGAGAAAACCCACTGGTCCCAGTTCTGCCCCTAGTTCACTGTATAACCTTGAGTAAGTCAGTTCCCTTCTCTGAGGTTCATTTCTTTGTTGTTTAAATGAAAGGTTAGATTAGGTGAATTAAAGCATGTATGTGTCTGTGCCCCATGAGCTCAGTCACCAAAGCCCATGCAGACATTACTAATCAATCTCGGCACCCTTTCCCAGGAAGTAGGACACAATCCAGTGCTTCAGGCCATTGTCACCAGAGGCCAGAACTGGCACATAAAATAAGTAAAACCTACTTGCCATCCCTGAGCTAGATAATTTCTAAGGATTTTTACCAGTCTTGACATTGTGTGATCTATGAGGGGTTAAAAAAAAAAAAAAAAAAAAAGCAGAAATCAGGAAACCTGGGGCCATGGCAGCACCCTGCCTCTTTCAGTGCCACTGAGGAAGGATCTCAAAATCTGGGTCTCTGCTGCCTCCCCTGCAAATTGAGAACAACAATTTTATTCTTCTTCATTTTTTTAATGTTTATTTTATTTTTTTTTTTTTTGAAGGAGAGAGCACAAGCAGGGGAGGGGCAGAGAGAGGGGGGAGACATAGAATCTGAAGCTGGCTCCAGGCTCTGAGCTGTCAGCACGGAGCCCAACACGGGGCTCGAACCCATGAACCGTGAGATCATGACCTGAGCCCAAGTCGGACGCTTAACCGACTGAGCTATCCAGGTGCCCTGCGCAATTCTATTCTTCTTATCTTCAAGATCTTTGTGCAGGTGGAAATAGAGATGAGAAGCGTGTGAAAGAGCTTTCTAAACTGAAGTCCTCACTATGAGAAGAACACTGATACTTCTTAAGCACCAGACTGGGTCCTCAGGTTTATGTCCTGCCTCATTTCCCTGCCCTCACCGCTGCAAAGCTGGGTTTCTGGCACTTGCAACCAAAGGAAATCTGATTAACAGAGACTGCAAACTCCTCCAGAACAGGCCTGTTTCCTCTGTGCCTTTGTCCCAGCCCAGAGCCTGGGGCATTCAATTAAGTATTTATTGGTTTTCTATGATTTTCTGTAAGAAATGGTGGCTCCTGAAACAGTAATTGAAGGCCTATTCGGGAAGGTGAAGTGTAACTGCAGGACTGAGCTAACAGTGGTCTCAAATCCTAAGGACAGGTCAGGGTATCCTGCATGGACTTTTCACCTCATGGTCCCAAAATGGCTGCTGTATCCCTAGACCTCACATTCTCACAGTGTGTTTCCAAAGTCAAACGTCAAGGGGGTGGCCAAGGCAGTAAAAGAGAGCTCTTGTGGAATACTTACCTCCTTTTATCCGAAAGAGACTCTTTCCCCAGCTGGCTTTTCCTTATAACTCCGTGGGTCTCCTGATCATCCCTGAGTGCAAAAGAGGTTGGGAGTATTAGTACTTGGGAAGAAGGCAAGGAAGGAGGGTTGTTAGAAATGGCCATTAGGCAGACGAGCAATGATGCTTCCCAGGGGAGGCATTTCAGGCATTCTCTATGTATTAGTTTCAGATTGTTGCTGGAGCAAATTACTACAAACTTATTAGTGGTTAACACCACCAATTTAGGGTCTTACAGATCTGGGGGTCAGAAGTCCCAAATGGGCTTCAGCAGGCTAAAGTCAAGGTGTCGGCAGGGCTGAGTTCCTTTGCAAAGCTCTAGAGGAAAACTCTTTTCCAGTTTCTACAGGCTGCCCTCAGCCGGGGCTTGTGGCCCCTCCTCCTCAGCAGCCTAGGGTCTTAGAGTGCCCCCTGACTCTGCCTCCTTCCTCTATCTCCCTCTCTGATCCAACCCTCTGCTCCCTCTTCTGGCTTTTAAGGCTTGTGGCTTGTGAGAACACTGGTTATCCCACCAGGATAGCCTCCCCATCTCAAGATGGTTAACTTAATCACACCTGCAAATCTCCCTTCGCAATGTAAGGTCATACAGTCTCGGGTCCTAGGGATTAGACAGGGACACCTTCCGGGTGGCTGTTCAGCCTGCCGCACCTCAAGTGATTCCTTGCAAACCTCTTCGTCCTGAGCACAGACCAACTGCTCCTGAAGCAAGGCTGAAAACAAAATGAATTGCAGACTGCAGAAATTTTCTAGGTCTGCCTTGCTTAAATTTCAGTGGTCTACCTTCAAAAGAGCCACAAAGAGGCTAGTTCAGGCCATTACCTGTCTTGACAAGCTTTCTACCAAGCCCCTGAGAGGAGATACACAAAATAAATTTGCAAACAAAAAGAAATGTGTTCCTTGGGTTAAAGGAAATACTATTTTTTTTTTTAGACTATCCCACAGCACCCCCCAGTGCCAAGAGGCGGGAAGAAAGGCTTGCAGTTTGACAAAGAATTTTGTTTAGCCCAACGTTTCTCAGCTTTGTTGAGACTCCCTAGGCACAGATGCCCAGGCCCTAACCTCAGAGACCCAGATGCAAGTAATGTGAGGTTGGGCCCAGATGCGAGAAGCTTTTGAAACATCCCAAGCGACCGTGTGTCCAACGAGAACCACTGAGTTCAGTGTAGCAATGAATACCATCCAAACACCTACGAGGCCACGGAGGGTCCAAAATAGATACAATCGTGCCCCTCCTTTCAAAGAGCTTCCAGTCTCAATAGACTGTGAAACGTGGCAGAGACGAGCCACAACCAATGACCGTGACACAGAAGGCAAGTTACTTACCCTCTCTGTGCCAGATTCCGCATCTGTAAAGTAAGACTAGTAAGAGTCCCGGCCTTATAGGGTTAAGAACGTTAAACGATACAAGCCGCGTAAAGAATTTAGTGTGGTGTGTTGTTAAAAAAAATAAGCATGCAACAAGGATTAGGTGTTCCTGCCAAGTTCCAGGGGTAGAAAATACATGACCCACATGCCACCCTCCCCTGTCACTCAGGGCAGATGGCACTGATCTGAATGCTCTTTCCTGCCGAATCTGGACAACCTTCCAGGCCAGTCCTCCAGGCCAGGCGCTCTGCGTATGTGGCTTTTCAGCACTCACCAGCTTGTCCGGCTCTGCCTTGGCCACAGCATTCCGTGCTGGTCGGGGCTCCTGGCTGTTCTTGTCCTCTCCACCGCTGCCTCCTGGGTATTCTGTAGTGACAGAGGGACCTCAGAGTTCCTCTGAGGGCCAGACACCCAGAGTGACATCATAAGAACTCACACCCAGGGATTAAAGCCACTCCCGCTCACAGAGCCCTGACACCAGCCTTTTGCTAATTGCTTGATTGTATCTGACGAATCTCAGATAGCATCGTGTCGATCCCGCCAGGTGGGGATATTTGTACCCCCCGGTGCATCGATGAGGAAACTGAGGCTTTAAGAATTTTAATATCTAGGGGAGCCTGGGTGGCGCAGTCGGTTAAGCGTCCGACTTCAGCCAGGTCACGATCTCGCGGTCTGTGAGTTCGAGCCCTGCGTCAGGCTCTGGGCTGATGGTTCGGAGCCTGGAGCCTGTTTCCGATTCTGTGTCTCCCTCTCTCTCTGCCCCTCCCCCGTTCATACTCTGTCTCTCTCTGTCCCAAAAATAAATAAAAAACGTTGAAAAAAAAAATTTTTTTTAAATAAAAAAAAAAAAAAAAGAATTTTAATATCTAGACGGTGGTAAAATTATTCAGAGGCAAAAGAGTATCCGAACCCAGGGCTGGCCCCAACAAACTTGACCATACCTTTTAGCTTTACCTATCCATAACCTCATGAAACAGAACCGCTATACTTTGCCACAATCCCAAAGTTTCAAGGCTTCCCTCGGTCATGACATTTACTACATTACATTGAACCTGTCCTGTCCAAGTAAGGGTCTCCCCCATAAGACTGAGGTCCCTCTGCTGCTATATTCCCAGCACACACATAAGCATACATATACACCTTTTCTACCAGTGCCCTACTCATCCTTCAGTGTTATGCTTAATAGTCACCCCTCCTCCAGGTAGCCTGCCTAGACTGTCAGGTGTCCCTGCTCTACGCAACAGTATCAACCTATATTTCCCTCGTCTCAGCACTTGCCAGACTATTGGAATATGTTCTCTGACTACAGTGCAATTAATCTAGAAGTCCCCATAATGTCAGGATCTCACCATTCCCGTTTGAGCTCTACGTCGGGCTCTGTGCTGACAGCTCGGGGCCTGGAGCCTGCTTTGGATTCTGTCTCTCTCTCACCCTCCCCCACTCACACTCTGTCTCTCTCTCTCTCTCTCTCTCTCTCCTTCAAAAATAAACATTAAAAAAAATTTTTTTGAAATCTGCCAAGAGAGTAGATCTCAAGTGTTGTTATCACACACACACACACACACACACACACACTAGCAATTACATGAGATAGTGGATGTGTTAATTAGCTTAATTGTAGCAATCATTGAACCATGTATACGCATACCAAAACATCATGTTGTACATCTTCAATATATCCAGTTTTTATTGGTTAATCATACCTCAGTAAATGTGGTAGGGAGGAAGAAACACTAAATTATACTTAGTAGTGGCAGCTATCATATTGAGCTTTGTTCCAGACACTCACTACCCTAAGCACTACATAAATATACACACACATACATATATATATATAATCTCACCTAATGATCACTCCAAGAGCCACTTCGGTAGATTATTATCACTTTTCTCCTCTGTGGGAGGTAGGGTTGGGAGCCGGCAGAGAATGAGCCTCAGAAAGGTTGTGAACGGCCCAAAGTCATGCAGTTATAGATACATATGTGGCAAAACCAGAATTTGGAGCCAGATCTGTGTCTGCAGGGCCCAAGGTGGGGACCGCCATGCTCGATGCAGCCCGACTCACACCCACAGCTTTGTGCAAAAGCCAGTGGCCCCATGAAAACTCGTCCAACCCTTTTTCCTCTTCCTACTGCGATCTCAGCTACTAGAAAAATTGCTAGATTGTGAACAGTTCATCAAATTCCATCACCAGAAGTTGCCAATGAAGAGCAAAGTGTTCCCAAGAATTGACACCCACCCCCCCCCAAAAAAAGGAGCTTGAGGGATTGGTCCTAGTTCCAAAACTTGAGAAGGAACTGTTGAAGCAAATATGTATACATTAACTTCCCATCAGAATCTGAGAAAAGAGATGGTTTTGTTCCTTCTCCCTCCCTGGAACCTACAACAGTGCCTGGCACAGGGTCAGTGCTCAAAAAACACTACTGAACAAGTGAGCGGGGTCACATTATTTTTTTTTTTAACGTTTATTTATTTTTGCAACAGAGAGAGACAGAGCATGAACAGGGGAGGGGCAGAGAGAGAGGGAGAGACAGAATCGGAAGCAGGCTCCAGGCTCCGAGCCATCAGCCCAGAGCCCGACGCGGGGCTCGAACTCATGGACTCACAGACCGTGAGATCGTGACCTGAGCTGAAGTCGGACGCTCAACCAACTGAGCCACCCAGGCGCCCCAAGCGGAGTCACATTAACCCAGATAATGGTAGCACACGAGTGACGGCAGACAGCAAGGATAACCCAAAATCATGATAAGAGTTCTCCAAATATGGCACAAAAATTTGTTTCACGTAAATTTATAAATATTTCCATGTTTATTTATTTTTGAGAGCGAGAGAGAGAAACAGAGCATAAGCAGGGGAGGGGCAGAGAGCAAGGGAGACACAGAATTTGAAGCAGGCTCCAGGCTCCGGGCTGTCAGCACAGAGCCTGATGCGGGGCTCGAACTCATGAGCTTTGAGATGACAGACTGAGCCAAAGTCGGCCGCTTGACCAACTGAGCCACCCAGGCGCCCCTGTTTAATGTAAGTTTAAATGGTCAAAATTACATCTACTTCTTAAGAGCACAGTTATCCTTTTTTTTCTTAGATCTGCCCTCAAGAAATTAATAAAAATTATTTGATACAAAATAGACTAATCACTAACGCATATTTCCTCTTACATCACTGCTAACAATGATAATATGATCTAAAACATTCTAGTAATTAACGCACAATATATCACATGAATTGTTTGATGGAAAACAGTTAACGGATTGCTACCAACTCTCTTATGAAGGGGCCAGTGGACGTCTACTGGATGGAAGGGGACAGAGGGACAGGTGTGTGGCCAGGAGCGTGCTTAGAGGCAGGAACTGACAAGTTCAGGAGACCCGGGCAAGAGGAGGCTGAAGCCAGAGGAGGGAATTTCCAGGTGATAGTTAGACAAGGCACAGCAAGAGGCTCCAGGGAGGAGAGTGGGTACGGCATTCCAGCAGCTTGGCCAGTCACAGCAAACTCCCTTGTCCCAGGACTCGTTCACTCTGATCTGCAGACTCTGCCTCCCAGAGGCTCATTTGTGGCCCTTTTCAATTGTTTCCTAAACGTGCTACCTTTCTGCACCGCAATTAATCCACCCCACCCCTCCTCAGGGAGAGCTAATCCTAAACAAATTAAGAAACTGTTAAAAGAAGAACGCACAGGAATTAAGAGGAGCTCTTTACCAAAGGCTGTTAGAGAACAGGACATAGTATCTTCTGGGGGTGGTTATGGGCAGCCTCCTCCTACTCTTGACTGAACTGCATCTTGAAACCCTATTCCATCCTGACGGTGGGTGGCAAGAAGAAAATGCTACAGGCGGCCACTTCGGCCCGCCGACACAGCTGTGCCCACGTCCACAAGAGGGCAGCGGTGTGTGTGGCCTGAACCAAAGGTCTCCCCCTGCCATCAGCTGCTGCGATCAGCATTAGGAAAAGCAATATAAGATCCAGGGTCAGAGAGTGGAGGTGCCAACACACACACACACACACACACACACACACACACACACGGCACTAAGACCCAGCGAGCAGACCTGGCAGAAACAAATTACAGAGCCAGACTTCCTTCCCTACGTCCGTGGGTCCCACACAGAGATAGAGATCCTGGTAACGGGACACTGGGTCCCCATCCAGACCCAGTGATCAGAATCTCTGGGGGAGGTTCAGGCATCAGTGATTTTGAAAGCACCCCAGGGTGATGTCCTGCTTACCGCTGCCTCTCAACACAAAGGATACACAAGAAAGAAAAATTTGGGACTTCTATACTTTCGCACATTTTGTGTGACACTGAACAGAAAAAGGCAAGAAAATGTGAAACACGAGAACGTGTATATGAAACAACGTGAAAGTCAAAGTCTCAGCAGAAAATAGACGTCTCACTCAAATTGGGTCAGTTGGAGAGAGTGAATAAAGGAATTTCAGAAGTATAATCAGAGTGGAATAGAGGATCAGTTTACGGGACATTTACCCCAGGCCAGACCCAGAGGAGGGAGCGGGTAATGGACCCTACACAGCAGGGAGCTGCGGCCCTCAGTACAAGGAAGCAGCCAAGGAACAAATACCCCAGACCCACTCTCCTCTGCCCTCTGAGCTCCTGCCAGGCTTCCATTAGGCCAACCTCAACCAGGTGCCAAAGGCAGGAAAACCATTGATGGAGTCCCTTGAAAATAGCTTCCAGGGACAAGGAGCAGGGTGGCAGGGGACAGAGAGACGATCAGAAGTACAAGCAATCACACACAATTCAAACATATATCTGTCCGACAAAAGCTGAATGAACAGTACTGTTTAAAGACGCTATTGGATGTAAACCAACTTCACTTTAAACCCCCGTGAACAAGGAGTAGACATTCTTTGCTAGTTTGAATACAATCTAGGCAAAGTCACCTCTGGGAAAACAATAATTGAGTTTTATTTGGACAAAAGAGGAGTTTCTAAACATCCTTATTTTTTTTAACATAGTAATGAGCAACTTTTCTTACAACTGGACAACAAAGTTTTCATTAAGTTACAGTACAATGAGGCTACAAACTTCCTGGTTAGTACTATAGAATTTCCTTTCCGAGGCTTAGAAAAAATAAATAATTTCCTTATATTTATTATATAATACCTGTCTTTTCAAAGTGCCACAAATTATCTCATTTTTAAGGTAGTATCTTTACTCACCATCTTACAGATGAGAAAGCTCAAACATGGAGAAGTCAAACCATTCTCAAAAGGTCAACAACGGAGCAAGGGAAGAGGGACAAGGCCAGGCCCTCTGATGCCCCCCCCCCACTGTCCCCAGACCCCAGACCTCCAGCCCCCCTGCACCAGAGTGTTTACCTCACCCTGGAGTTAGAGTCAGAAGGTTTACAGTTAAGAACTCAGCAGGGGCTCCTGGGCGGCTCAGTCGGTTAAGGGTCCAACTTTGCCTCCGGTCATGATCTCGCGGTTTGTGGGTTCAAGCCCCACGTTGGGCTCTGTACTGACAGCTCGGAGCCTGGAGCCTGCTTCAAATTCTATGTGTGTGTCTCTCTCTGCCCCTCCCCTGCTCCTGCTCCGTCTCTCTCTCTGCCTCCCTCAAAAATAAATAAAACATAAAAAAAAAAAGAACTCAGTAAAAGGGGGTCCCAACTCTAACAGGACCCCCCCCCCAGGTGACCTGCCCTAGTCACTTCCCTTCTTTGGGCCTCCGTTTCCCATGAGAGATTTGGACTAGACTTGTAGTTTTTAAGCATTTTCGGCAAGAGGACTTTTTCAAGCAAAATCTTACTTGGAAACCAATGATCTGACTTACCAGCTCTGTTCTTGCTGAGGCAGACGCCCTCTTACCCTGTCACTAACACCCCTGAGGAAATTCTAGAGGACTGTTCCAATTCCTTCCAGGCCTCCGTTCTGTGAAATACTGGTTCCGTGAGATAGTAGAGTAAGCATTCAGGAAAAGGAGGGAGACAATTCATGCACTTGGTCAGCAAAGCCAACAAATCTCTTTCCTGCAGGAATCTCCAGGGTCTAAAATATGCTAACATGTTTCGTCACTCTCCGAGCTGGCGGTTTAATATAGAGTTGGGGGAAGCGTGATCTACACAAGTGTTTCTCGGTCTTTTCTTAACACCATCCACAGCCAGAAATATGATTTCTATCGCGACCACACACGCACGTGCGCACAGAAACAAGTTGCACAAAATAAAATCCGTCTTTCCTGCACTATTCCGCTTCCTTTTTCCCGTGTCTAAACTCTGTGTGAGAACGTACATGAACGTGCATGTCTGTGTGTGTCCCTGGGTCATGACGCGAAATTCAGTTCTCACCGTGGGCTATAGTCAGAAATGTTCGAGAACTGCTGTCTTGGCAACTGTCGGCTCTGTGACTCCAGCCACGCAGGCTGCAGGCTGCTTGCGGGTCTCCGAGGCGCAAATTAACGGATTCTTTTGGGGGCCTAAAACATGGGAGCCTCTGTGCCTCTCCTCACAGCTGAGTTGGGCCAAAGAATGTGGACAGGATGGAGCGAAGAAAGTTGGCATTGCCCTCGTCTGGGAGGTACAGCTCAGGGACAAAGAGGGAGTTTGTCTCAAGGGCTGCCAATCCCGCCTCATTCACAGGCACTAAATTCATTCAGCCTCCACCAGCCCGCAGGCATCCCCTCTCGCCCCTTGGGGCCTGCCAGCCGCTGCTACAAGGGGATAGTGTCAGATCTGGGCAGCTCTCCCTGCCTGATGTGACGGGCATTCAGGTCGCCTGTGAGAATCGGAAATGGAGTCACTCTTGTCTGTTGAAAAACAACATCCTTCCCCCATAACCCCATGTGCTCCCTGCTCCCACCCCCACTCTCTGGGGACCCGGGAAACAAACCTATCTTGAGATGTGCGTCCGTTGTGGGGAAGGGTGCTGGCTGCCCGGCGGCTGCTTGCAGGTCCCAGAGGGTCCCCATTCCTCACTCTCTCCCTCACTGGGTGTCCCTCCTTCTTACTCTGAAAGGGCTACCTTTCCACAGCACCCTCAGCAGCAGCATGGAGAGAGGAGGAAGGAAAGGGAAGAAATCCTACCTTGTTCCCGGCAGCACCCTGGGTACCTCGTATCCTCATCTCAGGTATCCCCCATCGTATACAGAGGAGGAAATGGGGCTTAGGGAGGTTGTCACTCAAGCCAGTGGATCCCCAGGCTCAAGACCTGCTAAGTCACAGGGAAGAGGGAGATGGCAGGAATAGCAGGTCAGAGGAGTCAGCGGAGGGCAGCCCCAGGCTTAGGCAAAATGGCCTACAGAAAGAAGACCCAAGGAGTCTATGTGTGGGCAGCTGAATACAGGTACGACAGGCGTCACAGGCTGAATGGCGATGGGGACAATGGAGGATAAGGCGCCCATTTTGTAACCACACAGACTCGGGGGGGGTTTAAATTAAGAGTCTATTCTTGAGAGCAGTTTCAGCTTCACAACAAAACTGAGCAGAATGTAGAGTTCCCACATACTCCTGCCACGCACATCCAAGCCTAGCCCACCACCCTCGTCAACATCGCCCACCAGAGCGGTACCTGTGTTACAGTGATGAACCTACGTGGGGACATGACCACCACCCAAAGTGAGTGGTTTGCATCAGAGTTCACTTCCTGTGTTGTACATACTTTGACAAATGGATGACGACACGTATCCACCATGACAGTTTCATGTAGAATGGTTTCACTGCGCTAAAATTCCTACCTGCTTCCCCTAACCACCCCTCCCTTTCTCCTCTCACATCTCTGACACTCGGCAATCTTTTCACTTCCTCTATAATCCTGTCTATTCATGAACTTGGATCCATTTAAACTCTTCAAAAGCAAATATCTAGCCTCAGATGCTTTCATTGGACAATTCTACTAAAGGTCTAATTTAGAATTAACACTAGTTCCACATAAACTCTTTCAGAAAATAGAAGAGGATAGAGTTCCTCTCAGTTCGTTTTCTGAAGCTAATATTACCCTGATTCCAAAACCAGACAAAGACAATCCTAAAAAAAGAAAACCACAGATCGATATGCCTTATGAATATAGATGTAAAATCCTTAACAAAATATCAGCAAATAGAATCCAGGACATATAAAAAAAGAATTATACACCATGACCAAGTAACATGTATTCTAGGGATGCAAAAATGATTCAGTGTTCAAAAATCTACTGTGCTAAAGAAGAACAATCATATGATCGTATCAATCAATGGGGGAAAGTCTTTTGACAAAATTCAACACTCACTTATGATAAAACTCTCAGAAAAAAAAAATAGGAGTAGAAGGAAACGTCTTAATTTGTCAGAGATCATCTACAAAAAAATCCGACAGCTACCATTATACTTAATGAGGAAAGATTGAGTGCTTTCTCCCTAAGGTCAGAACCAAGGCAAGGATGCGTGTTCTCTTGTTCTTTCCATTCTTAATCAGTAGCTTTCTGGGACTTTTAGTTAGTGCAATAAGGCAAGAAAAGGAAATAAAAAGCATATCGATAGAAAAGGAGGAAGTAAAACTATCCCTACTCTCAGATGATGTAATTGTCTATGTAGAAAATCCCCAAAATCCTCAAAAAAAATTTTTTTAACTCCTAAAATAACTGAGTTCAGAAAGGTCATCAAATATGAACATACTTAAATCAATTATATTTGTATACGCTAACAAATGAAAAATACCATTTACTCAAAAAGTAAATGCCTAGGTGGAAATCTAACAAAACATGTAGAAGACTTGTATGCTAAAAATTACAAAATGATTGGGGCGCCTGAGTGGCTCAGTCAGTTAAGTCTCTGGCTTTAGCTCAGGTCATGATCTCAGGTTCATGGGTTCAAGCCCCGTGTTAGGCTCTGTGCCAACAGCTCAGAGCCTGGACCTGCTTTAGATTCTGTGTCTCCTTCTCTCTCTGCTCCTCCCCCACTCACACTCTCTCTCTGTCTCTCAAAAATAAACATTTAAAAAAATTTTTTAGGGGCGCCTGGGTGGCTCAGTTGGTTAAGCGTCCGACTTGAGCTCAGGTCTCATGATCTCACAGTCTGTGAGTTCGAGCCCCGCGTCAGGCTCTGTGCTGACAGCTCAGAGCCTGGAGCCTGCTTCAGATTCTGTGTCTCCCTCTCTCTCTGTCCCTTCCCCGCTCATGCTCTGTCTCTCTCTGTCTCAAAAATAAATTTAAAAAAAAATTAAAAAAATGTTTTTAATAAAAAAATAAAAATTACAAAATGATGATGAAAGAACTCAAAGAAGAACAATGAGAGACATACGGAGTTCATGGATTGAAAGATTTGACACAGTAAAGATGTCAGTTCTTCACGAATTAATCTATACGTGTAATGGGATTCTTGTCTAAGTTCCGGCTAGACTTTTTGTAGATATAGAGAAGCTTATTCTAAAATGTATACGGAAACAAAGGAACTAAAATAGCTGAGACAATTTCAAAAAAGAAGAATGTGGGAGGAATCAGACTACCTGCTTTTGAGACTTATTCTGTAGCTACAGTAATCATGACCGTGTGACATTGGTGGAGGGACAAACACATAAATCAGTGGAACAGAAGAGGGAACTCAGAAATAGACCCACACAAATACACCCAAATACAACAGCCACCCAATGGAAGAAAAATAGCCCTTTCAACAAATGGTGCTGGCGTAATTAAACATCCAAAGTAGCAGAAAAAAAATGGACCTCAACCTAAGTCTCACACCTTCTACAAAAATTAACTCAAATGGATTACACACTTTTATATAAAATGTAAAGCTATAAATCTTGGGGGGAAAACATAGGGGTTAAAAAACATTCAAGATCTATAAAAGGAAAAATGGAAAGAATATATTTTATAGATACTAAATTTTTTTTTTGCTCCATGAAAGACCCTGTGAAGAGAAGAAAAAGACTGACTACGGTCTGGGAGAAAATGTTTGCGAACCACGTATCTGACAAAGGGCTAGATACATATCGCTGGAAATTTGAAAGTCAAAATAAAAACCAATCTAACTAGAAAGTAGCAAAAATGTGTGTAGAGACATTTCACTGAAGACTATCTATAGATGGTAAATAAGCATATGAAAAGATTTTTAACATTGTCAGCCATTAGGGAGATGCAAATTAAAACCACAGGGAGATACCGCTACAAATCTATTCCAATGTGCTAAAATAGAACAGAGACAAGACCAACTGCTGGGAAGGATTCTGAGAAACTGATTACTCATGCATTGTTGGTCAGAATGTACAATAGCACATCCACTCTGGAAAACGGGATGGCAGTTTAAAAAAAAAAAAAAAATTAACCAGGCAACTACCATACAAACCGGCAATAGCATTCCCAGGCATTTATTCCAGAAAAACAAAAACTTATGTCCATTATGTAAAAACCTGCCCATAGATGTTTACAGCAGCTTGTCTGTAAATCGTCAAAAACTAGAAACAATCCAGATGTCCTTGCAAATGTTTTACAAATGCCAACAATGCCACTTAATAACCATTCTTGTGACATGTCTTCTTATACACACTAGAGCTTAGCAAACACCACAGGAAGCTCTCCCACAGTCCATTTTCACCTTCAAGCTTATCCTAATGACTGAGACAGATTCGATCCCTGCTTTTAGAGAGCTCGCACTTTCGGGGGAGACACTGGCAACCAAGCGAGTATAAACAATTGATTGCTGCAGCAACAGCTTGTTGTTACAAACCTCTGTTAGCTCACCGCTCTCCCGACCTAAAAAGGTGCCAAATCCAGTAGCTGACTTCACCATTCTACACAGGAACCTTGGACTGTTTGATACTTTTATGTAAAACTCATCACAAAACTTTCCAAAGGACTAGGTGACAGTCCCAGGAACCCTAATTAAATCTCTCTGGTTTAATTAGAAACACGGAGGTTCTCTGATCAATGGAGCAAGGAACAATTTGCCTGACTTAATTATTTTGTAAAAAAGATAGTCTTTCACCCTCTTCCTGGACCTGTGTATTAATGAGTCCCTAGAGGAAGTAAAGGTATTAAGAGCTCATACACCAGACTCAGATCATCCCAGCTTCCCTCCTTCTTCGCAGTTAAACTTTATTTAACTTCCTTAGGCTGTAGTTTCCTCTCCTGTAAAGAAAGACTTCGTGAAAGTACCTACCTGATTGATAAGGCAATTGTATCGATTAAATAAAATAATTCATATTGATAACGTAGTATGATTAATGTGAATAATTCATAAATAATGCATATTCATGCACAATGCCTAACATGTAGCAATTTCTCTATCCCATGACAGTAGTCCTCCCTCATCCATGGAGGGTACGTTCCAAGATCCAAGTACGTTCAGCTAGTACGGAACCATATATATAAATATAAAAACCTGTATATTTAAACCTATGTTTATAGGTTTTTTTCCTGTATATACAAACCTATGATGTTGTTTAATTTATAAATTAGGCACAGTACAAGATTAGCAACAACAACTAATAAAATAGAGCATCTATAACAACATATTGTTATAAAAGTCACGTGAATGTGGTTTCTCTCTCTCAAGATGATATTGTGCTAAGGGGGATGAGGAAGGCATAGTGACGCTGCACAAGGCTACTCTTGACCTTCTGAAGACACATCAGAAGGAGGATCATCCGCTTTCAGACTGTGGTTGATCATGGGTCACGGAGACTGTGGAAAGTAAAACCATGGATAAGGGGGGACTACTGTGTATAACAGCGAAATATTCGGCTTCTTTCCTTAGAATGACTCTAAGGAGGAGTAGAAGGGCAAATCAAAGAATTTAAACATTTTTAGGGGCACCTGGGTGGCTCAGTCAGTTAAGCGGCCAACTTGGGCTCAGGTCATGATCTCACGGTTCGTGGGTTTCAGCCCCACGTCGGACTCTGGGCTGACAGCTCAGAGCCTGGAGCCTGCTTTGGATTCTGTGTCTCCCTCTTTCTCTGCCCCTCCCCAGCTTGCATCTGTCTCTCTCTCTCTCTTTCTCTCTCTCAAAAATAAATAAACATTGAAAAAAAAGAAACATTATTAAATCTCATGAAACACATTATCAAAATATTTTCTGAGAATGGCTAGATTGATCTACGTTCCCACCTGCTGTGTAGAGAGCACCCGTCTCTCCTTATCCTTGCCAGCTGTATGTGCTTTTATGGTAAAGTCTTTGTAATTTGATAGGTGAAAATTTGTATATTCCTTTCCTTTGTGTTTTTTTATCAGCAAGGTTGAAAAAAATTTTTAAATACCTGTTAGCTATTTGTATTCCCCCCTTGGTAGATCATTGATTAATATATTCTACCTACATAATTATGAGGGTCTTCACTTTTATTGACTTGTAGGAGTTCTTTATATATTAAGCGTATTAATTCTTTGACGGCAGTGTGAAATGTACGATATATGTGTGGAAAGGCTGAGAGCAGTTCTAGTGCTTTGTTATTGAAATGGTGAGTAATGTTTATGAGATGTATGTGACCTTTACGACTTTTAATTCTGCACAAATGGTAAGGCTACCATTGTTTTCTTCTTTTTTTAAACTACCTATGCATCATTTTCCATCCTGCACAGATATGAAGATACAGCTTCTGCTTATTATTTCTAGGAAAAGAGTGGATTATAGTGGGTCCCACTGGTGCCCCCTTCCCTACCCGGTGTGAATATTGCTGACAAAATTCTGCTGCCATCTTCTGCACAGAATTGCCCTGAAGCAACAGGAGAGCCCTCACCAGAGAGGCTATACCACTCCTTCCTCCTTCTTCCTTTCCACCTGTCCGCAGACCTCAACCAATAACGGATTGACATTCGGGTACAACAGCCCCAGTCGCTTACTGTGAGATGGCACGCTTTGTGCTCCAGAACATTCCCATGAGAGCAGATGGGAACCAGACGCTGGAGCTGACCACACTCTTGCTTGCCTTTTCTCCTCTGCCCTACACCACTTCCCTCTCTCCCCTTCTCCTGGGAGTGTTCTCCCAGTAAACCTCTTAAACAAGAATACCTGTCTCAGGCTCTGCTTCTAGGGGATCCAACTTAAGGCCGTGGCCTTTCCAGGAATACTCATTTCTATTTGTACCTTTGTTCCCCAGCCATTCTGAGACACGCTTCTTCGTGGCCACCCTGAGCGTACAGCTACTCCTTTATGGTTGAGTAAACCAAGTGGTGAATTGTTCAGTGGCTTGTCCGAGGTCAGCTGGTATGTAGTTAACGTTTACTGAGACCCCTGAGGCAAACTAACCTGAGTGTGAACTTTTGGCCAATGGCAGCTAGAGCTTGGCCCAGGCCCTGATGAACTGAGATCTCACATCACGTTCCCAACTCCAGGGTTGGCTCCTTCTGGGCAGAAAATGATTCACACTGGCTCGGCAGCTCCAGTAGAAGGTACAGAAAATGACTCACCCGGAGGCCCAAGAGGTTGGAACATGCTGGTTTGCACAACCGTACATGGCTGGAGCTGGAGAACCCCATACTGAGTATATAATCTTACGGATAGGGAAGCCAAGGCCCAGAAAGGTGAAATTACTCATTCAAGGCCAAGCAGCAAGGTTGTACAGCCAACAAACAGCAGGCCATGCCAGCACAGGGCGAAACTACGGGCCTAGCTATAATTGCTTCGCCTTCGAGCCCCCTTTTTATCTCCTGTCCCTTCCTTGCTGCTCAAGCTCAGCCCGTGGTTGGTTTGCCTGAAAGCAGCCCTCCTCCACCTCCTCATCAACCTTGCGCTCCTGCCTCATCTTTCTCGGTTGCTCTTCTCAGCTCCTGCTCCCAGCTCCCCAGGTGCTGCTGGAGAAAATGGCACTGGCAGACGGGTTCCTGGCTTCCCTATCAGCTGACCCTCCCCTCTGACAGCCTTAGCTACTGGGGTGGTTTGCTCTCCGTCTCGTTCCATTATTGCCCACCCCTTAAAACACATACACTCTGAACAGCTTCTTCGAGAAGAGACATGACTGTGCATGTGCCCCCTGAGCCTTCTGTCCTGCTGCAGGAGAATTGACCTCTGCACCCAGATCCCCATCTTCCCTCTGCCCCTTCCACTGCTACCACAATGCCTCCTGCTCCCTAAGGGCCCAGCCCCTTAACGCAGACTCTCCTCTCTCCGGTATCCAACCTTGCCGTCTCACCTCCACCAATAAGCCCGCAGACTCGCTCAAGTCTCTCCCATCCTAAATGCAAGCCAAGCAACAAAATGCCCCTTGCTTTAAACCCTACAGTCAAGAGCCAGTGGCCCAGATGCCTGAAGAGGCCACAGTGGCCCGGACCTGGTCCCAATCTCCTCCTCAGCCCCAGCGGCATCCACTCCCCACCTCTGACTCGCTTCTCTGGTGACAGTGAGGTGCTTCTATTTCCCCTGAGAGCATAAGGCTCTTTCTTGCCTTTCTATCTTTGCCCATACAAGCCCCTCCTTCTGGAACATCTTCCCGCTTCTCTCTTTTCCCGAGACTTGGTTCAGCTGCTATTTCCTCTAGGAAGCCTTATTCGCTGCCAAGCGAAGCAGAGCTCCTCTCTGCCTGTGCACCCTGCCACATAGACCACCACCAGGCCACTGACTGCCCTATGGCAAAACCGCGTGGGTCTGTGTCTGCATCTTGCACTAAGCCAGAAGCTCCAGAAAGCCCAGGGCTGTGGCATATCCCTGCTCGAATGGGGTTCCGGCACTGGCACCTGGGAATTTCTCCGTACCTGCCTATTCAGCCTGGCCCTTCCGGTGCAGGTGGTGTCGAGGACCCTCTGCCCGGCAGCGTCAACCCTTGACGTTGCGACAATGCCGTGTCAGTACAGGTAAAACCATTCCCCTGGCCCTGCTGCAAAGAGCCTCCACTGCCGAAGAAGCTGAGCTCGGCCACCAGGAAGTGCTTGCTGGAGAACACCAGCCCCTTGTGTTTTCCAACACCCAGGAAGGAGATGCATACGATAAGAATAGGTCTTTAAACGTTTGTTTTCCCGTTTTCTCTCTTCTGTTCCCTGACCTGTCACAGTGCCTTCCATACCAGTGTCTTCAGCACACCCCCTCATCTTTGCTGTCACGTTGGTGTCCCTCTGGCCTCACAGTGGCAAGAGTCTCTGCAGAGGATGGGGGCAAGGGACAACCTGAGTACCCTCATTCCGTTTTTAGGGGGGTATCCTAATTTACCCACCTGTTTGCCTCCAGTTGAGGGTGTTGCTGATGTTTTGCCACTGTGAGATAGGTCTCAAGGAATGTCTTTGGCTGGAGATATTTGCCCCGGCCCCTCCACTTACTGGTTGTTTAGCCTTTGACCTTGAACCAGTTTCTCATTGTCTCTCTGCCTCCGTTTCCTCAAATGCAAAAGGGAAATAATAACTCCCGCTGCCTAGGCTTGCTGTAAGGATCTACTGAGACAGACGCTCCAAGGTACTTGGAACAATTGGCAAATGAGTCTTCTGATTTGCTTGAGGTAACAAAATTAGGGCTGAATTGATATAATCCCAGATCAAAGGAAAGAAGCTTTATAGTTTAAGAATCATTTACTAAGGGGCGCCTGGCTGGCTCCATGGGTGGAGTGTGGGGCTCTTGATCTCAGGGTTGTGGGTTCAAGCTCCATGTTGGGTGTAGAGATTGCTTAAAAATAAAACCTTAAAAAAAAAAAAAAACAGAAAAAGAACGGTTTACAGAAAACTCACCCTGTGCCACGCAGTCACTCATTGAGGTAGGCATTATTATCGACCCTGTTTTACAGACAAGGAACCAGATTAACGTGCCAGCATCACTTAGCAAGCAGATAACAAAGCTGAGATCCAAATTCCAGTGATCTGATAACAGAACTCAGACTCTAGTGCCCTTAGCTATCGCCAAGATGATGAAACCAAACTGTGAGATTTCCATTATGTTTTGTCAAATACAGCAAAAATCTAGAGCCCCTCTCTCGTTACCTTGACACATCTCGAAGAATCTTCAAATTCCAGATGAGGAAACATTGTCATAAATAAATCCCTCTCAAGATACTAATCACTTTCTGTTTGTGTTTAGTTTCAGCACTTAAATCTAGATAGTTAAAAAAAAAAAAGCTACCTCGTTTTTTAAAACACTTGGTTCTCTATGTATCCTTTCCCTCTCTATCATTGAATACATTTAAACTGCTCTGTCCAAGGGGCGCCTGGGTGGCTCAGTCGGTGAAGCATCCGACTTCGGCTCAGGTCATGATCTTCCGGTTCATGCTGTGCTGACAGCTCAGAGCCTGGAGCCTGCTTCGGATTCTGTGTCTCCCTCTCTCTTTGCCCCTCCTCCCCTCTCAAAAATAAATAAACATAAAAAAAAAATTTATACTAAATAAAAGACACTTTCCCCAAAATGGGAACACCAGTCCTAAAGAAGACAGGCATAAGGGGGAAAAGCGTGGATGCCATGGATAGGTGTGTGTTTGAATCTTCTACCCACCGCTGACTCTCAGGCGGCTTCATACACGTTGCTTAATCTCATCCTAAGCCTCATAAGTCAAATGGTAATAATACCATCCCCACAGGGGACTGGTATTATCATCAAGGATTAACAATAAAATAAAAGGCATCAAACTCGTAATAAACCCTAACTAAATGGAGGCAGGCATTGTTGGCATTACTAACTTAAGGCTTTTTATTTTTCCTTTTTTTCCCAAGTTACTCTCTTACTTTCCAGCTTGCACAGGAAAGAGCTTAATTACTAATTAGGACTTAAATCGTTTAGCTTGATCGCAGTTCAACGGGTTTTCCCTTTACGGTATTTTCTTTTTACTCAGGTATTCCAGAGACAGCACACCTTAGTGCAAATATTAATGGTGGAATTTATCAGCTCGTCACAAAATATGGGAGGAGGAGGAGGAGGAAGAGGAGGACAATGATAATAAAAATACTTAGGGCTTCACATTAGTGTCATATTAATAGCTACCATTTATTACTCACTCTCTACATGCCAGGCCCAGTGCAAGAAGCTTGATTGTTTTTTCGGACTTAATCCTCACAGG
This sequence comes from Panthera onca, assembly GCF_046562875.1. Classification (NCBI taxonomy): domain Eukaryota; kingdom Metazoa; phylum Chordata; class Mammalia; order Carnivora; family Felidae; genus Panthera; species Panthera onca. Next base: position 176,994,269 of record NC_138346.1, read on the forward strand.
CGTGCAAGTTACGAATCACAATGACCATTTTAAAGATGAGAACACTGAGTCACAATGATGTTGTGCCCTGGGCTGTACGGACAGAAGAGGCTGAGTTCACTTTCAAACCCAGGTCTGTGGGACTCCAAAGCTCACGTTCTCTCTTTGACATCGGACTGCTTCCCAGTGAACTGGAATCAGCATCTCAAAAGCAATCACGGCCAGGTGACAGACACCCGGGGGATGTCCTGGGTATGCGTGGATCTCGCCAGAATCTGCTCTGTTGATGATCATTCTTTGCTGGGTGCCTGCACCGGAAACCATGACTTAATTTGAGATTCTTAACCCCAAGGCCAACATTTCAGGAAGGGCTCCCCTACCTTCAGTTATAAGCCCACCTCTGCTACTTATTGACCTTGACCTCCTTAACTTTCTAATCCATAAAGTGAGAATAATAATAGAATCTAACTCAAAGGGTTAGAATTAGGAAAACTAAATGAGCTAATACATGTGCAAATTCCTAGTACGGTACCCGGGAACTTATTAGTTCTTAGCAAATATTTCCGAGTATTATAAAATTAACACATTATTACTAAATGAGAGACTAACCTACTTCCAGTCTAGATGTCCTTGCCCCGTCCTCTTTCCTTCCCTGCATGGCTCCCTCATCCTATCCCCCACGGTACAAAAGCTGTTTGGAGATTATTTCTGCCTGGGGATAGGAATTTGGGAAGAAAACAAAATTAAACCAATCAGGCTATAAAAATTCCTCTTTGCCAAGATGGCTTTGTGCCAGGCCTGCTGGCAGTCAGAATGTATGAACCAAGGGGAGATGAAGGGTACAATTCCCTTCAGAAAACGCCACCGCCAGGATCAATCTGTGGCATGAAGTCAGAGCGTGCCTCCTCTGTGACAGGCCAAGCTGGACTGGACAAGCAGGCTTCGTTGCCCCAGAGGCCCCTGCAGACCCCAATCCCCAAGTGTCACCCAGCCTGACTTTCCCAGCAAGAGAGTGAGGGCAGAGCCAGGGCCACCAGGGGGGTCTCCTCTCACGGGGAGGGGCAGGCCTGGCCAGGACGTGACACATCTATCCCCGAGCAGGGGATGCTTCCTCCGGGTACCCAGTGGCGACATAACAAGCATAGGTCATGAGAGTAGACATGACCAGAGACCTGGTCAAGGTGGGGAAAGAGGGCGCAGTCTTCCGGGGAGCAAGAAAGGAAGGGAAAGCCCTGAGGGAGTAAGGTGGATAGAAGAGTGGGCTGAAAGCCGTATGCAGCTGGGAGCAGTGAGCTAGGGGGGAGGGTTGTGCCGGCCGAGGAGATGGCATGGAGACTCATCACTTCGCACCCTCTGGCTCTGCTGGGGAATCCGGTTTTGACCCTGAAGTAAATGGAACGTTTTAAGCAAGGGAGACACATGACCAGAGTTGCGTTTTTAAACAATTCACTGAACGGATATTCTTGAGGACCTACAAAGATCATGCAAAACGCTAAGAAGAACACTATGGAAACAGAATAACCCTCGCTGAGCACTCACTCAGTGTAGCAGGGCAATGAGACTAGTTGCCAGATGATCACAATGTCATGTGGAAAGGTAATGTTTCATTAGGAAAGTTTTTTTTTTGTTTTTTTGTTTTTTTTTTTTAAGAAAAAACGGCGGGGTGCCTGGGTGGTTCAGTCAGTTAAGCAGTCGGACTTTGGCTCAGGTCATGATCGCACGGCTCATGAGTTCGAGCCCCGAGTCAGGCTCTGTGCTGACAGCTCGGAGCCCGGAGCCTGCTTTGGATTCTGTGTCTCCCTGTCTCTCTGCTCCTCCCCCACTCCTGCTCTCAATCTCTCTCTCTCTCTCTCCCTCTGTCTGTCTCTGTCTCTCAAAAATAAATAAAGATTAAAACATTTTTTTTAATAATAAAAAAAAGTTGTGAGACTTCGGGCAAAGTGCTCAACCTCTCTGTTCACCAGTATTCCTTTTATTCAAAGCAGACGTTAAAGGAGACATGGGATTTGGACCTACAGAGCGTGTATGGGGGAAGGAGACCTAGAGGTGGAGGACAGGACGGGAAAGAACATCGATAGAGACCCAGAGACCTTGAATGCGGAAGAGCAAAGCAGCCCCATTTGGCTGGGACCAAGCGTGTCAGAAAAACCGTGGCGTAGAAAAGGCTATTAACGCTTTTTGGATTTTTACCAGGTGCTGGAGCCCCGCACATGCGAACACGTTTATTCACAACCACCCCGCAAGGGAGGTGGGATGTCCCTCATTTTCCACTCCACGCGGTTGAAATTCTAAGATGTCAAGCAGCTTGACGAAGCTCCTGAGGGGTAGAAAGTGGATTGGAACCCACATCCTCTTACCCCAGAGCTCACACCCGCTCCACATGACCACGCTCATGCCTCCCCACCCAACAACCCCCTGCAGCCACCAGGACAGGACAGCATCTTTTCCTGTGGTGGCCCCCCACCCTCCCCGAGCACATTGGGCTGCCGTCACCGAGGACATCCCAGAGCCTGAGCCGCACCTGGGAAGGCAGTTCAGAAAAGAGTACTCCAAAAATCGCTTTGAGCGAAACGATGATGTCAGACAGTGCCTCCCTCCCAAAGGAGGTTCTTTGAGGAGTTCTGCAGTCATTTGGAAGTGTAAGATCACTGGAGGTTTTTAAAGCCTCAGTCACATTACTTTATATTCACACCTCTATGTTACCTTGGAGTAGTAACAAATTAAGCTGGAATCAGCTATTCACACTGAATGATTTTATAACACTTTCTCTGCTCCCACAGCCTGGCTATTTTAAATGCAAGCGACTTGCCTAAGGAAGCAGATAGGGTGGAAACGGCATTAAAAGAAGGTTCATAAATCACTCCAAGATCCTGGACCCTTTACTTCCAGAATTCCTTCTTAGTTGATTCTCCTAGCTCTCAGCTACATAAAAAGAAGGAAGTATGGGCAAGAAAAAAAAAAAGTTACTTCTATCCACCCCCCACCCCCCCCAAAAAACGTTAACAGTGTGTCTTTTGCATTGCACAGTAAATTCTGTCATAAAAACAAACGGGAAACAAACTGGCAGGTCTTTGAGAATGGGATCGACAGTTGAAAGGGAATTGACATTTGGGGAATTTAAAAATAGATACTCCAATAAAAAGAGCATCTGCCCGCTAAAAATATGAAGCAACACAGTCCTGCCGCACTCTGAGAGCACTGACCAGGTTATTAGGCTATTTAATAATGCCCTATTTTTAGGGCTGGGAGGCCAAGAAAAACAGGCTGGCTTCAGTGGCTCAAATAAACACATAATGCAAGGACACTCAGAGTACGTCTCCAAAGTATCTAGAACTAAGGGCTTTTAATAAAGCAGAACAAAGTTTTCTGTGGCAAAGCAATGATTTGGCAAAGTTTTCCGTAGCTTTCATAGGCTGCTCAGGTTAATGGGAAGGGGGGGGCGGGGTGATGGCCTTATCCTTTCTCATTTTGCTGGGATTGTTAGCATGAAAGGGACCTTAGAGACTACCTAAGACTGGATATTTGATGTGGATTGGCTGCCCCCAGTCTGAACCCTCTGATTCCTACGGTGGGGAACCCCCGTCTGAGGAGGGTTGGCGATCAACAGAACTTGCCTCCCTCTCTAGGAAGCTGTCTTCTAGTGGCCCCAGAGCGACTGGAGCTGGGGCTCTAACATATGACCAAACTCAGGGTGTCAGATTCACCTGCTCAGGCTTTGGAGTCAAAAGGTAATGACTCAAAGAAGGAGGGAGGGCAAAGAATTCTTTCCAAGGGTAACAGCAAAGGCAGCGACATCTAGTTCCCAAGGGCACTGTGGCCAATGGTGCCAATGGTCCAGTGCCCGCTGCTGAGAGGAGTGGCATGATACTAAGCACTTGGTGGCACATGGGCTGCAGTGGCTTTATGGAGCCTGGTCCCTCACTGAGATTCTGGTCCTGGTTTGGCCTGTATAATCTTCCTTGTTCTTGCCAGTTCTCAGGGTCTGGTTCTTCAGGCTTCCTGGTAATCCTGTGAGCGGTAAGCCTGTGAGCGGGCCAATGTCCTTTCAATCAGTTCCTTTTCTGTTTAAATTGCCCAGAGGCAATATTTGTTCTTTACAACTAAGAACCCTGAGTGCCTGAACAACCCAACCCTGTTTTCTACAGAAGCAATTAAGAACGAGAGGACAGGAGTGCCTGGGTGGCTTTGTCAGTTAAGGGTCCGACTTCAGCCCAGGCCATGATCCCGCAGTTCGCGAGTTTGAGCCCCATGTTGGGCTCTGTGCTGACAGCTCAGAGCCTGGAGCCTGCTTCAGATTCTGTGTGTGTGTCTCTCTCTCTCTGCCCTTCCCCCACTCGCTCGCACGTGCACGCACGCTCTCTCAAAAATAAACATTGGAAAAAAAAAAGTGTTTAAAAAAAAAAAAAGAGAACGAGAGGGAAAAACACACATCTAGTTCGCATCAAATCCAGGCCTCAAAAGCAGGCCCCTGACACAGTTTAGGGTGCTTTCTCTCACATGGGTGCAGGCTTACAGAGGCACAGAAGATGTGTTCTGTCCCTGACTTGTGCTCCATCTCGGATGCCTCCCCCACACCCACCACCAGAGCGGGACAGGTCCGTACTTTCCTCCCCGGGGGTCACCACTGTCATGGCCTACCCACCAAATTGTTTATATATTTCCCGAGTCATTCCAAATGTCATAACCTACCTACCCTCAGTCACTTTCCCTCTGGGCCCTTCCAGGTTACAAAGTCTCTTTAGAAGCTTCCTTTCCTCTGAAAAGGATTCAGTGAGTACCTCCACATGCCTGACTCTACACAAAGCACTAAGGATCCTATGGGGAGGAAATCAGAAATGGACTCAGATACCATGAACATCACAGGGCAGGAGGGAGACCGATGTTCATCAAATCATCGCACAGGCGTGTAACTACAAACACAATAACTAAGAAAAGGATAGGCTGTTAGAACAGCATTTCACCGAGGGGCCTTTTCTAGTCTAGAATTCAAGGAAGACTCCCTGAGGAAGTGACATTTGAGCTGAGATCTAAAAGTTGGTTAAGTTCATCTGGTGGGAAGAGGGGAGGGAAAATTCTAGGCAAAGGATTGGCCTTCACAGGTCCCGAAAGAGAAGCCCAGGACTAGAAACTAAAAGAAGGCCAATGTGCCTGGCAAGGGGAAAAATGAGAAGGGTTGGGCTGAACTGTGGGGTGGAGTGAGGTCACTTAGGGCCTACAAACCTTGTGAAGGAGTCTGCTCAGGGCAACAAGCAGGCATGGGATGATTTTAAGCAGAGGAGAGACACGTGGCCATATGTCCTTTGAAAAGATGGCCGTCGCTGCCCTGTGGAAAACGAATTGGAGAAGAGACTAGAGGGGAGTATTTGCAAGCAAATTAGCAGGTGGTGGCCAGAGTTCAAGGGGGAGGTGATGGTAGCTTAGAGTCAGGAGATAGGATCAGACTGGAGAGAGATGTAAAATCAACAGGACTCGGCGTTTGAGGAGATGGGAGAGAAGGTGTTAAGAAGGACGCCACATTGCTGGAGAGTCAGTGAAGTTATTCACCAAAAGAGGCAGTGTAGAAGGGTTGGTTTTGAGAGAGACACCATGAGGTTGGTTTTAAGTAAATGGACTTCGAGGTGCCTTTGAGACTTTTGAATGGAAAGGGCAAAAGACGAGGCTCTGAATGTCAGGAGAGAAGATTGGAGGAAAGGTGTACCTCTGAGTGTGGCCTTGCGACCTAAGTTAGCTCCTCTTCGGCCAAGACGAGTTCTCAGAGAGCCCAGGCCTCTTAAATCAACCTTTGCCTGAATTCCTTGCAAAACGGAGCACATTTTTGGCAGGAACAGGCCAGAAATCACCCCCAACATAGCACAACTGCTTCAAAGCCAGGCCGCCCGTGGCCTCTGGAGACGAGCTTCAAGCGCCCAATCTCCTCCCTCTGCTTCACTCGTTCCCTGCAGAGTCCAGGTCTGGGCGATTTCGTCGCTTGTTTCGAGAAAAAGAAACCACCACGAAATTTCTCATCCACTTCCACCTCCTCTCCTGGGTGGTCCTATCCGGAGGGAATCTGCTGCGTCGCATTTCTCTTCACCGGGAATACCAAACCCACCGACGTGAATCGTGAATCGGGAAACTTCGCTCTCTTTGCCACCCACCCCCCACCCTCCACCACACTCCCCTCCTTCCTGCGCTTGCTCTGCGTCCCAAGCAGCTGATGCTGTGGGCCACAAACCTGGGCTCCGTTGTTCTCTGAGTTCCAGTTGGGTCTGGCGCTGGCAGGAGATGGAGAGCTAGACCCATCCCTCCACGTGCCAGTAATGGCTGCACCCCTCCAGGACCTCAGCCCCCAACCCCGGGGAGTCCCTCCTTCATGACTCCAGCTCCAGAGAGGCCTAAGTGGTGGCGGAGACTGCCCACCGCAGCTAGTCCCGGTCGCCCCCGCAGTCCTGGCAGTTCCCCTTCCTGCCCTTGCCTCTATGAAATCATCCCTTTGTCCAATTCACTTCCAAGTTCCATCCAGGTGTATTTCTGCTTCCTGCCACAGGACCCTGACTGACACACCTGCCCTTGTCCCTTTTCATTAGGGGAGCAGGGGCTAGACGGTTGAAAAATCAAATGACAACAGGGGTCACACAACCATAAAGTCACGGGAGAAGTGACTGTCAGGCAGGGACTCAACTCGAATTTTTGCACATTCCTGACTTTTGAAAGCAAACTCCCCCAACCTGCCTCAGAAACACTTCCTGGTGGGCGCGGCTCGTGTTTCTCACCAACGTGGCTAAATTTCCGACCAAAAGACATTTCCGAAGGTCGGTTGACTTAGATGTTTTTTTTTTTCCCCCTGCAACACCGAGCAACACTGATTAACAAGGAAAGGTCTGTTAATTTTCAGTGAGTTGGCTTCTATAAACAGGCAGTATGTAAAATTCTGAAGTAAGTAAAAAACCTGTGTCCTCCCTTCATGCTGCTCCGGGGCTTTGAAAGGAGAGGAGGAAAGGAAGGAGAAAAGGTAGCTAGTGATACTCAGCTGTTAGTGACCTGTGACAGCTCTTCAGAGTCCTGGAATAATTCCAAAGCAGTGTATCTGATTTTCCTATACAGCAGGCTCTCACTCCTGTATCCCCCCAGGTCTGTCTGTCTGTCTGTCTGTCTCTTTCTCGTACCCCCGGAGAAAAAAAATGGAGAAACCATCAAAAGAGAGTATTTGTTGAGTAATAGTGGGTCAGTATGGTCCTTTGGTGGCCACACTGGTGGTGGTGGCTCAGAAGAGAGACGTCACTTCGTCTTTCTTAAGGTCTTCTTTTCGCTGGAGTTGGAGTGTAGTCTATGCCTCCGACTTTTGCATAGCCCACATTCCACCTAATCTTTGTTCCTTTCCTCTGACTCTGCTATGGCACCTTATGGTAGCTGACAAGTAGGCATGTTAGGTGTGCCTTTATTATTTTTGACACAGGAGAGTTGTGGTAAACACACACACACCATTACGGCTGATGGATTGCCTAATACTGTATCTGCGTTGAGTACGGCAGTAAGCTTAGTCCTAGAGGAAGCAATGATTCACGCCTCCTCCAAATAATGAAAACAGCACCTAGGTAAATGAGCAGGTGAAGGTGGAGTTAAAAAATGTACAAGCATCCCCAACTTCACCTTGAACAGCTCCCCAGTGCCTTGGCTTAGCATTTGAGATTTCCCATTGGCTGCCTCCTCCCTATGTCTCTAACCTTCCATATACAGATTCTCTATCCGAGTCCTGTACCCTTACCCAGGCCTACCTCTGTGCCTTTTCCTCAAACCCAATGAGAGAGATGATCCAGGAATTCATCACAGCCTTTACTTCTTCCCTCTTCCATCCACAAAATATCTAGCATGCACCTATGCTCCAGATGTGGGAGAAGGATGGGCTAACCCAGTCCCAAGCTGACCAAGAGCTGAGGGGTAAGGTTGCCTGACCTCATAACCCTTGCATGGCTTCGACTTCATCGGTAAGATAAAGAGTGGGGGAGGGGGGAGCAGCGCCTGGGTGGCTCAGTTGGTTGAGCATCCGACTCTTGATAACGGCTCAAGTCATGATCTCATGGTTCGTGCGTTCGAGCCCCGCATTGGACTCTCTGCTGTCACCACAGAGCCCGCTTCAGGTCCTCTGTCTGCCCCTCACTCTCTGTCCCTCCCCCACTCATCCCCTCATCCACTCGTTCTCTCTCCCTCAAATAAATAAATAAAAACTCAAAAAACTTTTTTGAAATAAAATGAAGTTAGATGGGGTCAGAGACAGAGGCAGGGAACAGATGACATAAGGTAAGGAACTTGGATTTTCTTTTAATTGGCATAGTAAGCCTTCTAATAATTTTAAGTAAGAAATCTGACATGATCTGATTTAAGTATTTTACTTTTTAATTTTGAAATAATTATAGATCCACAAGAAGTTACACAAAAAATGTACAGACAGGTCTCGAGAACCCTATACCCCCCCTTCCCCAATGTTAGCATTTATGGAACCACAGTACGGTAACAGCACCATGAAATGGACATTGCTACAATCCACAGAGCTTACCCAGATTTCTCCAGTAGACATGTGCTCATGTGTGTGTGTGTGTGTGTGTGTGCATGTGCGAGTATCTATAGGCAATTGTTCTAGGCAATTTTGTACTACGGAGCTTTGCACAACCACCTCCCCAATGAAGATTCAGAGCTGACCCACCGTGTGGCCCTCTTGTAGCCATGCCTACGCTCTCCCCACAAGCACTAACCCTGGCAATCACTAATCTGTTTTCCATCTCTATAATTACAACATTTCAAGAATATTACATAAGTGGAATCGTACAGTATGTAATCTTTTGAAATTGCTTCTTGCACAGGGTATAATTCCCTTGAGATCATCCAACTTGTTGCCCATGTCAAGAGTTCATTCCTCCTTACTATGGAGTAATGTTCTATGGTAGGTATGTACTACCCATTGGAGGACATCTGGGTTCTTTCCAGGTTTTAGCTATTATGAATGATACAACCATTTGTGTGCAGGCTTCCACATGAGCATAAGTTTTCATTTCTCTGGAATAAATGCCCAAGGGTGCAATTTCTGCATTGTATGGTATGTGAGTTTATTATTTGTGGATTTAGCTTCCATTTACCTAATGGCTAATGATATTGAACACCTTCTTCTGTCATTGCTTATCCTTTGTGTTTCAATAGTGTCTCAACATGTTTTTTTGCCCATTTTCTGATTGGATTCTTTCTTGAACTTTACTGTTGAATTTTGAGTGATCTTTGTATATTCTAGAGAGAAGCCCTTTGCCAAATAGGTGATTTGTGAATATTTTCTCTGACCTGTGGCTTATATTTTCATTTAAAAAAAAATTTTTTTTAATATTTATTTTTTAGCAAGAGATAAAGAGAGAGACAGAGTGCAAGCAGGGGAGGGGCAGAGAGAGAGGGAGACACAGAATCCAAAGCAGGCTCCAGGCTCCAAGCTGTCAGCTCAGAGCCTGATGCAGGGCTCAAACCCATAAACCGTGAGATCATGACCTGAGCCGAAGTTGTACCCTTAGTCGAATGAGCCACCCAGGTGCGCCTTATCTTTTCGTCTTTTAAACAAAGTCTTCACAGAGCAAAAATATTTAATTTTGATGACATCCAGTTTATCATTTTTTCCTTTTTTTGGGATTGTGCCATTGGTGTCAAATCTAAGGAATCTTTACTTCATCCTAAATCTTGAAGATTTTCTATGTTCTACCTAAAAGCTTTGTGGTTTTAGGTTTACAATTAAATCTTGGTCCTAGTTTTAGCTAATTCTGTGAAGATTAAGTCACATTTTTATTTCTTACCTTATTTGATTCTATTTATTTTTTGCCTATGTATGCCCAGTTGTACTGGCACCATTTTTTGCAAAAGCTATCCTTTCTTCATTGAATTGCTTTTGCAACTTTGTGAAAAATCAGCTGGGCGTATGTCTAGGTCTAATTCTGGGTCCTCTATTCTATGCCATTGATCTGTGTGTCCGTCTGCCAGTGCCATACTGTCCTGATTTCTGCAGCTATATAGTAAACTTAACTTGGGAGTGATTCCTCCCAAGTTACTCCTCCTTTCTAGACCGTTTTAGCTGTTCTAGGCCCTTTGCCTTGACAAATTTTAAAATAAGCTTCTCTAATCTATGAAAACTCTTGCTAGGCTTTTGACAGGAATTTCATTAAGCCTGTAGATCAACTGGAGGAGAACTAACATCTTCACCATGTTGAGTTTCAGTAAATGAATAATAAAGGAAACTTACCTTCTTTGATTTCTTTCATCTACATCTTATCACGTTTAGCATACAGATCCTGTACATGCTTTGTTAGATTTATATTTAGATATAAATAAGTATTTCATTTGCTGAGGGGCTGTTGTAAATAGTATTGTGGTTTTAATTTCAACTTCCACATCTTCCTTGTTAGTGTATAGAATTTTATGTGTGTTCATTTTGTAATCTGATGCCGTGCTGAACTTATTTGTTCTGAGATTTGTTTTGTTTCCTTTGGAGGTTTTGTGGGCTTTTTCCCCACTCCCCACTGATTCCTTGGGTTTGTCTACATGATAGACAATCATGTTGTCTGCAAATCAAGACAATTTTATTTCTTTCTTTCCAATCTGTATGTCTTTTCTTTCTTTTTCCTGCCTTATTGTGCTGGCGAGGATTTCTAGTACTATGCTGAAAGTGGTAAGAGTGAGCATTCTTACCTTTTTCCTAATCTCAGGGAGAAAGCATTTAGTTTTTCACCATTAAGTATAATGTTGCTTGTAGGATTCCTTTTGTAGGTGCTCTTTATCAGGTTGAGAAGTTTCCTTCCATTTCTATTTCTTGAAAGTTTTCATGAATGGGTATTGAATTTTTGTCAAATGCCTTTTCTGCATCTATTGATATGATCATGTGGATTTTCTTCTTTAGCCTGTTAATATGATGGGTTGCATTGATTGATCTTCAAATACAAACCAGCCTTGCATACCCGGAATAAACAACCTTTTTGGTTGTAGTATATAATTTTGTTGCACATTGAGGCACCTGGGTGGCTCAGTTGAGCATCAGACTCTTGATTTTCTCTCAGGTCATGATCCCAGGGTCATGAGATTGAGCCCCACATTGAGCTCCATGCTGGGTGTGGAGTCTGCCTAAGATTCTCTCTCTCCCTCTCCCTCTGCCCCTCCTCCCAACTCATGCTCTGTCTCTAAAATAAAAATAAAACTTAATTAAAAAAATCTTTTGCATATTGCCAGATTCACTATGCTAACATCTTGTTGGGTATTTTTACACCTAAGTTCCTGAGAGATATTGGTTGATTTCTACTTTTAAAAGATTGCTCTGGTTTCTTGGTGGAGAATGGATAGAAGGGCATGACTGGCAGTTAGTAAACTAGTTAAATGTTGTTATTTTCTCTCAACCTTGAGCTTCTCCCTCAACCTTAATCTGCATTTGCTTCTGAAATTATGTTTGCCTTCCCTGGGTCCAAGGAACACTACAATCTGATTGAATATAACCCTGGTGACCCTAACCCACCAACTCCAATGAGTTTGCTCCAACTCCAGCAAGAAGAAAGAAACTTTCCATTCCGGCCATACAAGTCCTTGTGTTCGACGTGCCATGTACCTTGTTTATGCCCTACCCTGCCCTCAAGATGTCATTCAAATCTTGGAACCACCTCAAGCTTTCCTAACCATTCCAGTCAGCTGGGAATTGTTCCTTCCTGTCAGCTCGTACAGCTCTTACTGTCCACACTACTCATTGTACTTAATTAATTCACTTATGCAGTCAGGAAACATTCATTGAGCACTTTCTATCTTCCAGGCACTTTGTAGATACTGGGACACAGCTGTGACCAAAAGGGATGCAATGGAATTTATAGTCTAGCATTAAATAAAGGTTCACACAAGCATATATGTGTACACATTATGTTTGTGTGTATATGTATATGTTGTGCATATGCACTGTAAAGAGAGAGAGCTACAAATCAAGATACGTGCTGTGAAGACAAAGTATGGGATGTTTGGAATAGACTACTTTCATTTCTGCACATATTCCGGTGTAGTCGAAGTTCCTTGAGAATAAAGACCATATTCAATAGTGCTTAGTCAAACTTAGAATCTAACCCATAATAGGTAAGCAGTAGATGTTTATTAATGATGATAGTGACCATGAAGAGAAACAGTATTGTTTGAAGAAGACTCTTAAGTACTAGGAGCTGAACAAAAGACACTTTGCATTCCTGAAAAAAGTAAGCGATCTATTGAAGCCTGGGTGGCTCAGTCAGTTAAGCATCTGACTTCGGCTCAGGTCATGATCTCGCGGTTTGTCAGTTCCAGCCCTGTGTCGGGCTCTGTGCTGACAGCTCAGAGCCTGGAGCCTGCTTCACATTCTGTGTCTCCCTCTCTCTCTGCCCCTCCCCTGCTTGTGCTCTGTCTCTCTGTCTCTCTCTCTCTTAAAAATAAACATTAAAAAAAATTTTTTTAAAGCAATCTATAGAATGCATTCTTTGTTGGTTTAAAGCACCAGGAAAAAAATAAATTAAAAAAAATAAATCACCAGGGCACTATCTCTGAGCGTTTTATCTCTGGCAGGGCTCTGAAAATTGTTTTGAAATGCCTACCTATTTACCTCAAATGTACATGCATCCAATCTCCAAATTATTGTTTTCTAGGACTGTGCATAATGGTGTACCGATAAATGTCCAACAGTGGACTCCTTCAAAACAAAAACAAAACAGAGTTGTAACATTTGCTGGGATCTGTGGTGCAAATACTCCCACCATGGCCAATTCAGAGCTACCAACATGCTGTCACTAAACACAGAGATGGGAAGAAATGCATAGTAGTACCTTTGTTAAACACCGTACAGACACAGCACATGGGACGTCAAAAAGCATAGTTAGTAGTAACATATTAGGAAGTGATGGGGCTTTTTTTCTTTGAGTATTGCCTTTTTCAATAAAATTTATTGAATTAGAAGTTCATATAATTCGGGGCGCCTGGGTGGCTCAGTCAGTTGAGCGTCCGACTTCGGCTCAGGTCATGATCTCACGGTCCCATCCGTGAGTTCAAGCCCCGCGTCAGGCTCTGTGCTGACCGCTCAGAGCCTGGAGCCTGTTTCGGATTCTGTGTCTCCCTCTCTCTCTGACCCTCCCCCGTTCATGCTCTGTCTCTCTCTGTCTCAAAAATAAATAAATGTTAAAAAAAAAAAAATTAAAAAAAAAAAAAAAGAAGTTCATATAATTCAACTTTAATGACTGTATGGATCAGCTGGCTCAAAACGTTCCTAAAAATTTAGAAATTGGCTCTCATGACACCTAGGATCCAACTCCCGCACCCCACGGTGCAGCTTAATAGACCCATATATGTCCCAGATGGGATCCCACTATGCTGAGTCTTTAGACACAGGGGAGAAGGCAAAAGTTGAATTTTGCTACTGAGGCTGTTTCCCTCAACCCTCATCTCCAGCTCTGCAGAACAGCTAACAGGCATGCTGAAAGCTTCAGTGCGGCAACACTTCAAGATGGATGGTGGAAGAACCACTGACAGACCACCTGTCCCCTGTCTACTTCAACTAGGAAGTCTGGAAAAGTTAAGCATTCATTTTCCCAACTTCCAGTGAGGTTGAGTGGCCAGTGAGACATGACAGTGCTGGGGGGTGGATAGTGGTCTGGAAAAGCTTTTTGCTTTTCTAGTATAATGACTACATGAATGTTTTACCCTTCCTACCTATCTCAGATATGAATATGATGTCTGGAGCTGCAGCAGCCATTTTGGAACCATGAGGCAATATGCCTGAGGAAAAGGCCAAGAGAATTGAAGAGCCACTGGCTGTGGGTTCATTGGGCTCCCAGACTAAAACCAAATCTGCATATTCCATCAGACCTGGTGTTGTATAAGGGAGAAAGCACTTATTCCTTTAAGTGCTTGTGTTAAGTTTTCTGCTACTTATAGCCAAAACTATCACCAGCCTGTATAGGAATTAAAGGCAACTGATATAACAGGGATAGTCTTGGGTGGTTTTCATCTTCTTTAAGTTTCACAACACTAGGAGAGATGACATTTATAAAAATGTATAATTTATCATGGCTAGTCACACTTTAAAGGAAGGGTGGGGTTTTTTGTTTTCGCTTGAAAGAGAGAGAATATGTGTGCGTGGGTGCATGTCAGCATGGTGGGGGAGAGAGGGGGAGAGAGAGTCTTAAGCAGGCTTCATGCTGGGCATGGGGCTCAATCCCATGACTGTGAGATGGTGACCTGAGCCGAAATCAAGAGCTGGATGCTTAACTGACTGAGCCACTGAGGTGCCCCAAGGAAGTGTGTCTTAAAGGATGATTTGAGAGAGCTGCAGCTATGTGGACCTTAAAAACTTAATTTCAGTGTAAGTTTGCAAAGGTTTGAACACTTATCCGTCTTCAGTAAATTAAAAGCACATCAGGGGCATCTGGGCGGCTCAGTCGGTTAAGCGTCTGACTTCAGCTCAGGTCATGATCTCGTGGTCTGTGAGTTCGAGCCCCGCGTCGGGCTCTGTGCTGACCGCTCAGAGCCTGGACCCTGCTTCAGATTCTGTGTCTCCCTCGCTCTCTGCCCTTCCCACACTTGCACTCTCTCTCTCTCTCTCAAAAAGAAATAAACATTAAAATTTTTTTTTAAAAAAAGCACATCACAGACATTTCCTTTGGATAAATTAGACACAAACTACCTATTGATAGACGTAGCATAGCATCCACGCCCACATTCTACCGAGTGAGTAAGGACATTTGTTTTGATTAACAAACGCCAGGAAAGATTTTTCCTCTTATCAAAGTTGGCCTGGGTTTCAAGGAGATAAAGAACAGGTTTAACTCCCTTGGGGCTGGGTGGTGGCAGCTACTGAGGAGGAAGAACTACTTGCTATGGGGTGGCTGGTCCTCTCCTAGGCACACCAGAGGCCTCTGTTTCCCAGGGGTCTGGAATTCTCCCATTGAGAACCAAGAAGGAAACATGGGAGAGCACAGGGCTTCCGGGGCTCAATCAGCCAGTCACCCAGTGGTTAGAAGTCCCTGGGCTTTCCAAATGTATGGAAGGTGGAGGCCTCCCTGACATGAGTCAGGAGGACTGGGAAATTGCACAAAGTTCCAAGGGAGAAAAGCGAGGGTGGGGTGACAGCCGCCACACCAGGAGATACTTAAACATCGTTGGATGCATTCATTCCCACTGGAGGAGTGGAATTCCTGCCAGCCAGCCATTCTCCAGTCATTCAGAGGAGGGACGTGTACTGAGTGTCCACTGTCCATGATGTCCTGGGAATGTAGCAAAGGAGGTCCTGCTCCCATAGAGTCTTCAGTTTACTAGAGAAAACAGTTAAAAAGAAGGTATAATGAAATGGGGCGAGTGTTACAATACCTGAAGGCTATTATTTACAATTCATTCGCTTCCCTCTGTGTGGTGCCACAGAACGAAGAGAGCGTTGAACAAGAGCATCAGTGAGCCTTGCTTGGTTAAGCCATACATAGACATTCTTTGGTTGTCTGTCCTTGAGTAAATCTCTTTACCCTTTCCATGTTTCTTTTTACTTTAAAATGAGGTCAAGCTAGATGGTTCTGATTCTATTATTTCTATTAAAAATAGAGGGGGGGGGGCACCTGCGTGGCTCAATCATCCAACTCTGGTTAAACGTCCAACGTGGTTAAACGTCCAAATCTTCATTTCGGCTCAGGTCACGATCTCACAGTTCGTGGGTTTGAGCCCCACATCGGGCTCTGTGCTGACAGCTCGGAGCCTGCTTGGGATTCTGTCTCCCTCTCTCCCTGCCCCTCCCCTGCTTGCTCTATATCTCTCTCAAAATAAATACAAATAAAAACTTTAAAAATAGCAGTGGTAACTCTTAAGAATATCTCCCACCTGCTTGTGATTGCCCCATTTGGTCAAGTACCATTTCATTGTTTATCGGCGTGTCCTAAAGTGTGTTCCAAGGAATACATTATTTCCTGAGCGTTTCCTGTTTCTACATGGATCTAACTTGGGTTTCCTGGGCCTGCCTTCCTAGTACTGAAAGCCAGATCTGAGGTTGATCAGCTTACTGCTGGCAATACCATGATTCTACAGCAAGGGCAGATCTTTTGAACTGGTTCTTCTACATAAGTATATTTTCAAAGCAGTATTAACCCAAAGTCTTAAGTTCCTTGGAGAACCAAGGATCAGCTTGTAGAAGTCCATAAATCTTTCAAAGGCATGTTAAAAATGGATACAAAAATCTGTGTGTGTGTGTGTGTGTGTGTGTGTGTGTGTGTGTGTGTGTTGGGGAAAAAGAGTTCAAGGGGTTCATCAGATCTTCAAAAGTGCCCATAATGCCAAAAGACTTAGGAACTTTAGGTTGGAGATTATGATATAATCTTGATATGGTCTCTCCATCTTCTGAATGTCTCTGTTTCTTACACCTTTTACCATTGTTACTATAGAGGTGTGCATCTTTCCTAGCAGACTATTCCTTCCTTAAGAGTGGAGATTGTATCTTATTGAAACAAATTACACACACACACACACACAGATTTTGGAGTCAGACAGCAAAACCAACCATAATACCCCTTTCCCAGCTATGGAGATGGACAGCAGAGGGGCACATGACCCCCACTGGCCAATTGAGTTACTTTCTAAGATTTTGCTAAGTGGCACTGGCTGGGCGGGCGGGGGGCCGTGGGATCCTTTCCTCTCTGGCTGCACACAGACCTAAGCTGTGCATAGGCCTGTGTCCTTTCTCGCGAGGACATCAGTCTGTAAAAGGAATGAACAGACTTGGCAAACAGACGGAAGCAGAGGTACAAGAAAGAGAACTTGCTGGTTTCAATGCTCCAAGCTTCTCAGTTGCATGAACCAAAAGACGCCCCTCTTCACCGAAGCAAATTTGCATTCAGATCTGTCCCATGCAACCAGAGTCTTGAGCTCATCCGTGAGTAGACCTAATAACGTCTACACCTCAGATGTGGTGAAATTAAAATAGCATGTAATGAAGAAACTGCCAGTGAGCTTTCACCCGGCTTGTGACTGTCCCATCTCAACAGGTACCTTTTATTTGTTCTTCAGTGCGTGCCAAGGGACTCTAACTACACAGGCTGTAACTAGGTTTTCTCTGAGTTGAAAAAATGACTAAATAATTTGATGAAGGCTTGGTTAAACAAAACTCTTTCCCAAGGGACTTTCCAGAGTCTCCAGTCTTCTATGTTGCCTCTTGAATTCCCAGCTTGGGCAAAGTCACATGACCACAGGGCCCTACGTCAAGAAGCATCTGTGAACACGTTTTGGGAACCGCGGCCTCTGTGGCCAATTCAGGAGTTGTGCTATCACAAACACTGCTTCGGGGACAACCTGACTGTCATGCAGTCCTTTTTCTACTGAAGCAGAAGTCCAGCAGCTTTTCATCCCCCGTTCTGATGATTACCAGCCATGAGCCTTGGAAAGTCACTTGCTTTCCCTGAGTCTCCGTTTCGGTCACCAGTAAGGTGATGATAATAGACTGCACGACATCCAAGAACCCATCCCATTACCCAGGCCTCTGCTCGTGGGATTATAAAAGGTTCTGAGAGGATTGAATGCAGGGGGCAGTGGACACTCTGGGCCTAGGAAGGTCAAAAACGGCCCAGGCAGTTGAGTGGGGAGAAGTGAGCTGAAACAGGGAAATGCAATGAGGGCTCACAGCCATCACTAGAACCAGCTCCATTTTGGGGGGAGGGGGGGATCTTATGCCAACGTTCTGGCATAGCAATCTCTGGATTTTCTCACCTCTCTTAAATTGAAATTTCTAATAGTACTGGATTCTATGGGTTTGTATATTGTTTTATGGGGCCTCATAAAACAAAAGGTTAAAATGACACAATGTTCCCTTGTGGGTCCTCAAAGGCCAAGAAAACCCTTCAGCAAGAGGCAGAGAGCAAAGATTGTCACGATTCAGACTCCGAGTCCTGAAAAGCATTGGGTTCTTTCCGTTCTTATTCAGTTGAAATGTGATCAAGACAGCTGTGAACCAAACCCTCTTCTCTTCTGTGACCATCAGCTAACCAACAGGAACCCGTAGTGTTCCTAGGGATGCTGGTAAGTGTCAATGAGATGCCAAAGAGAAAACCTTTCGAAAACTGCAAAGCACTCCACGAATATATTATTTTTATTACTATTCCTAACGTTTAAAGTATTAATTCTGGCTTTCCCACAGACATGACTTCAGGCGAGTAATTCGTCAGCTCCACCCTTTATATAAAACAAACGCAGTGAGGGATGGGAGAGATTAACTCGAAAATGATGGGAGACGCCTTTGAAAATTGAGGGTCACTGCAATACTCACTAATTAATAGTAACCATGCAATTGTGAAGTTATAAATAGCTCCGCATCCTAGCAGAACCCAGAGTGCTCTGCTACTTTTTCACTTGTAGCCATTTTGATTCAGCCCATTAGCTCCACTGGCCTATAATTAGCACAACACCCTGGAAAATTAATCCAGCCTGGTGAGTCAACATTGGGGAAATGAAACAGACCTCTAAATCGTGTTGGAATCCAGCTGAAGTCTGAGAGCCGGGTCCTCCTGGTTTCAGAGGGAACTAAAAGCCTCAAATCTTGATTTTCTAGCTAAAGATAGAGGAGTCCTTCACTGTATTCTCGACAACCGAGTTTCAACGTTGCTATTAAGGTAAATATATCCCTTATTGCAATTTTCAGTCAGTCGGAGAATTGCAGCCTGTTACATTATAGTCATACAATGTATGACTTTTAAAATGCAACTTTGGAGAAATGAAACCTGCTGATACAATGAAGACAAAGTGTCCAAATCTCTACCTTCTGGCAGAGACCCTGAGGTCAGCCTGAGCAGGAGGGTTCCGAGGGCCAGACTAGCAGAGGAAATCTTTTCCTGGAAACTGAGATTGCTGAAATCTGAGCCCAGGGAAAGAGGTACCCAATAGGCAGGGAGGGAAATCACATGTTACTGTAGACAGGAGGCAACAAGCAGATTAAAAGCAATATGGAAGGCTCGAATATGGTGCTGTGAAGGTCGTCAAGAAGACGTGACTGCCAGTTGACCCAAGCTGAACTTGGGCCATCAGAGGCCTCTCACCCACCTTCCCTGTCCTTAGAACGGGCATTTCATTTGCCTTCGCCATGCTAGAAGCTACCCCATCAGAGCCTTGAGATAACAATGTGGTACTGAGACCATCTGAACAGTATACATTACTGAACCCTGTTAATGCCTCTACATAGACTTTTAAGATTTAGCAGGCAGGTGCAGAGATTCATTTGTCTTATGGCCACCCAAGACAAGCCTCATTTAAGTAAGTTTGCTTGCCTATTAAAACTGCCACCTACTAACATGGAGTGATGGAGTGGTCTGCCTCTTGCGTCGGTCTCTCCTGGCCCTCCGTGTACAGGGCTCAGTTTGTGAAACGAGATACGGAACCAGCTACCCAGGAGCAAGGAGATGAAAATGAAGAGCAGTGGGTAAAGATGGGCGTGTGTGCTTCTCCTAAAATGCTTTTTGCTTTCTTCAGCAGGCACATAGTGCCATGTGGAGGTGAGTGTGCTGAGTTAAAGGCCAGGCACTAGGTCATCAGAGAAATAAATGGGTCCTTTCATCTTTCTCTTTTTGTAAAGTCGTTTCACTTTCCAAATTAAATATCCCCAGTATCCTTTCCTTGTAAATATTTATCAGCTTAAACTGTTTTGTTTCCAATGTACACGTGTGATATGATTGGGGAAGTCTGCACGCAAACTTTCCTAGTGAAATGTCAGCTCATGTAGGGCCAAAGTCATCATCTTCCCTTTTGGTTCAAACTCTGACTTCAGATTACCTAGCCTTCAAATCCAGAAGTTTTTCCTTTTCCTGGATCGTCAAATCCAATCGCCAAATCCTGAAGAATCTACTCTACTTCTGCATATGTTTCTTTTCATTCTCCACCCCCACACACACACCTGCTTATTTAATTTCTTGTGTCCGACACATTAATACCATTTTAATCTCCAGAAAGCACATTCAACCACATCATTCCCTGACTCAAAACATTGAATGGCTGCCCACTGCCTAACAAATTAAAGAAAACTCCTCGGTTTGGCAGTCAACTCCTTGGCCTTACCTTGCATGCCTCCTCTCCACTTGACAATCTAATAGCATATATTTATGCTGTGGATGGTTGGATTTGTAACTCACCTGCTACAAGGGAAAGGCCTTCCAAAGTGGAGGTAAGGGAAGGAATCTGCACGCCCAGGGGATAGTTCTGCCCATTAGTCACGGGGCGCCAGGGAAAATTCACTCCGGCTGCTGGTAAAAAAAAACAAAATCTAATGTTGGACTACCATCAGGCCTGTCACATCATCTTCTTAAGTGAAGGAAAATACCACATTAACTTTTAAATGACTCCCCATTTGGCAACATACAGTCTTTAGTAAAGGGTGGGAGGAGCCTTGGACTTAAAAATTATGTTTTCCTCTTCCTTCTTCTAGCGTTCTCCATTTTTCATACTGATTTTTTTTTTACATTAAATAATCAGAATCGCATCCCTCTAAAAGTAATTGCTTTCCTTAATCCCCATCACCTATTTGACCCATCCCCTCACCTAAGGAGTGTACTTGTCATGATGAACACCGAGTAATGTATGGAAGTGTTGAATCACCACATTGCACACCTGAAACTAATAGAACACTATTTCTTAACTAATCAGGATTAAAATAAAAATTTAAAATAAAATAATAATAATAGTATCAAAAGGTTTGCAAGTCTTAGAATATATCTTGAGATAATTCTGGGGGGGAAGCTATCTATGTGAGTTTTACATGAAGGCATTTGATTGCAAAAACAGTATTTCCTCCTTTTTAACTCTGCTTTTATAAAATACAAAATTGGGTCTGCATTATTTTTGTATCATTTTAGTTCATAAGTTACTCCATTTTCATGGTAAAAAAAATAAAAAATAAAAGCAATCGCTCTCTTTCCCCCAGCAATATTATTACTGTGTTTTTAAACAAAATACAGTATTAGCAGATTGAATCCAGTAACATATATGAAGTATTGTGCACCATGACCAAGTGGGATTTATCCCAGAATGCAAGATTGGTTTTACATATGAAAAATCAATGAATGCAATACACAATATCAGTAGAATAAAAAACATAAACCACATTGATCTTTTTTTTTTTTTTTAACGTTTATTTATTTTTGAGACAGAGAGAGACAGAGCATGAACAGGGGAGGGGCAGAGAGAGAGGGAGACACAGAGTCTGAAACAGGATCCAGGCTCTGAGCTGTTGGCACAGAGCCCGACGCGGGGCTCGAACTCACGGACCACGAGATCGTGACCTGGGCCGAAGTCGGCCGCTTAACCGACTGAGCCACCCAGGCGCCCCCACATTGATCATTCTTAATAGGAATAGGAGAAAACTATCTCAAAATAATAAAAGCCATATACAAAAACCCCAAAGCAAACATCATTGTTAACGGAAGGATTAGATGCTTTCCTCCTAAGATCAGGAACTAAACAACCATGACTGCTGTCTGCATCTCTGTTCAACACTGTACTGGAGGTCCTGGCCAGGGCAATTAGACAAGAAAATAAACAAAAGGCATCCAGATTGGAAAGAAAGAAGCAAAACTATCTTTATTCACAGATAACATGACCTAAGAAATCCACTAAAAAAAAAACCTATTAGAATTAATAAACAAGTTGGGCAAGGTTGTAGGTTAGAAGATTAATCTATAAAATGCAACTGTATTTCTATACATTTGCAATCAAACCATCCAAATTACGAAAACAACTCCATGTGCCGTAGCATCCAAAAGAGTAAAGTATTTAGGAATAAATTTAACAAAAGAAGTACAAGACGTACTCTGAAGAGCACAAAACACCTACTAAAAGAAACGAAAGAAGTAACATGTTCATGGATTGGAGGACTTAATATTGGCAAGATGGTAACAGTCCCCAAATCTGCTTACCGACTCAATGGAATCCCTAATGAGAATCCCGGCTGACTTCCTTGTAGAAGTTGGAAAACTGATTCTGAAATTCACATATAATTGCCAGGAACTCAGAATGGCCAAAACAATCATGACAAAGAGCAAAGTTAGGGGCGCCTGGGTGGCTCAGTTGGTTGGACTCTTGAATTTGGCTCAGGTCAGGATCCCAGGGTCTGCCCCTCCCCTCTCCTCTAAAAAATAAAAACTAAAAAAATTGACCACAAAGAAACTTTAATCAAGACAATGTGCTATAGGCATAAAGATTGACATATAGATCAATAGGATAGAATGAGATTCCAGAAATAACCTATGTGTCCATGTTTAATTGATGTTTGACAAGTGTACAAGACCATTCAATGGGGAAAGAATAATCTTTTCAACAAATAATATTGGGACAATTAGATAGCCAAATACAAATGAATAGAATTAGACCTTTACTTCACACCATATACAAAAATGAACTCAAAACGATCAAAGATCTACTATAAAACTCTTAGGAGAAAACACAGGCAAAAACATTTTATGATAGGAAATTTGGCAGTGATTTCGTGGATATGCCACCAAAAGTACAAGCAACAAAAGTACAAGCAATAAAGAAAATAAATAGATTGTACTTCATCAAATCTAAGAGCTTATGTGCTTCAAAGGACACTAGCAAAAAAGTGAAAAGATAAGCCACATTACATTAGAAAATAGTTACAAATAATATACCTAGTAAAGAACTTGGATCTAGAATACAAAAGTCCTACAACATAATAATAAAAAGATGAATAACCCAATTCAAAAAAAAGGCAAAGGACTTGAATAGAAGATATACAAATGACCAAGAAGCGGGATGCCTGGGTGGCTCGGTTGGTTGAGCATCTGACTTCAGCTCAGGTCATGATCTCGCAGTTCATGGGTTCAAGCACCATGTCGGGCTCTGTGCTGACAGTTCGGAGCCTGGAGCCTGCTTTGAATTCTGTGTCTCCCTCTTTCTCTCTGTTCCTCCCTGCTCACACCCTGTCTCTCTCTCTCTCTCTCTCTCTCTCTCTCTCTCTCTTTCTCTCTCTCAAAAATAAAGATTAAAAAAATTAAAAAACAAAAACCAAATGACCAAGAAGCAATGAAAACATGTCCACACAAGAACATTCATATAAACAGTGATAGCAGCATCATTCATAATACCCAAATGGTAAAAACAACAATGGACATCAAATGTCCATTATGAATGGATAAACAAAATATGGTATATCTATAATGAAATATTACTCAGCCAGACTATGGAATGAAATACTGACACATGCTATAGGACACGGATAAAGGTTGAAAACAGTGTACAAAGTAAAAGAAGCCAGACAAAAAAGATCACATATTGTAAGATTCCATATACATGAAGTTTCTAGAACAGGCAAACCCATACAGACAGAAAGTAGACTAGTGGTTGCTTAGCACTGGGGGGAATGAGAATACAGAAGAGATATAACTAAAGGGTATGAGGTTTCCTTCTTAGGTAATGAAAACTGTTCTAAAATTGACTTGTACACTTTACATGGGTGAACTGTATGGTATGTGAATTACCTCTCGAGAAAGCTGTTACATATTAAAAAAAGAAAGAGAGAAAAGAAAAAAATATCAATGCCCAAGTAGAGTATTCATGGTGTAGCCATTAATGCCAATTTTTCTGGTGGCTGTTTTCATTGGTTTTTAAACATATACAATGGGGATAAATTTGCTTCCATCAAAATGTGGGACATTAGGGGTGCCTGGGTGGCTCAGTCGGTTAAGCGTCCGACTTCGGCTCAGGTCATGATCTCGCGGTTTGTGAGTTCGAGCCCCGCATCAGACTCTGTGCTGACAGCTCAGAGCCCGGAGCCTGTTTCAGATTCTGTGTCTCCCTCTCTCTATGCCCCTCCCCAACTCATGTTCTGTCTCCCTCTGTCTCAAAAATAAATAAACATTAAAAAAAAATTTTTTTTTAAATGTGGGACATTAAATGTCATTTTAGGGGTACCTGGGTGGCTCAGTTGGTTAAGCATCTGACTTTGGCTCAGGTTATGGATCTCACAGTCTGTGAGTTTGAGCCCTGCATCAGGCTCTGTGCTGACAGCTCAGAGCTTGGAGCCTGCTTCGGATTCTGTGTCTCCCTCTTCTCTCTGTCCCTCCCTGCTCATGCTCTCTCTGTCTCTCTCTCTCTCTGTCAAAAATAAGTAAATATTAAAAAAACATTGGGGCACCTGGGTGGCTCAGTCTGTTAAGCATCCGACTTTAGCTCAGGTCATGATCTCACAGTTCTTGGGTTCGTG
This sequence comes from Panthera onca, assembly GCF_046562875.1. Taxonomy (NCBI): domain Eukaryota; kingdom Metazoa; phylum Chordata; class Mammalia; order Carnivora; family Felidae; genus Panthera; species Panthera onca. Next base: position 177,018,471 of record NC_138346.1, read on the forward strand.
CCCTGTGTTGGGCTCTGTGCTGACAGCTCAGAGCCTGGAGCCTGCTTTGGATTCTGTATCTCCCTCTCTTTCTCTGCCCCTCTCTCTCTCAAAATAAATATTAAAAAAAAAATTTAATGTCATTTTATTTTTTCAGAAACAAATTAAAGCTCACTCAATGCCCCCTTGCCAGTGTATTGAGACATTGAATAACAGTCATAATTAGGGTTCCCTCTCCTACTGCAGGGGGGATTTATGCAAATTGTACAGGCTTGTGCATCTACAGCATCATCGGAAGGAGTCCTCTGGCCTGTGGTCTATACTCATTAACACGGAAGGGATCACAATCTAAGCCTGCATAGGCTAAGGTCTTTTGGAGGAAGGTGATTCTGTGGATTCCCTGCCCTGCTAGAGACTGGGGGATTTTGTAGAGGCTGCAAATCTTGGACTCAGGCCGTCATTTCCCTTTGAGCTCTTTCTACTTCCTGGAGCACTGCAAGCTAGCAAGGCAAGGCTCTTCCTCCTCATCGAATATCCAAAATACTAACTTCCTCCTAGTCTTGGAAAATCTCCCTCTGTCAAGGTCTGCTCCTTTTACCCACTGCCTTGAAGGAATTTTCTCCATCTTCTTCTCTTCTATGGGGTTTCTGCTTCCAGTTATGACAGATTTGCTTATTTAAGATCATCCCTCTTACTGACACCAACTAGACAAGCTGGGCAGAATAGAATAGGTGCTTGAAGGCACTGAAAGCTTCCGAGGGAGAACTTGAAGGGCCAAATCGCAAAGAGAAAGGAAGTACAGACAGGTAAGCCCGTCATCTGGCACTGCTTTTCCCTTTAATGGGCTTGCTGATTAATCAGCAACCAAGTTAATCAATCAACTCAATTCTCTACCTTTAGCCTTTCTCCCTTTTAGATCATCCTTCACACAGTACTCTTCCTAAAATTTAAATAACAGCACCTCTCTCCTTCACATAAATATTTCAGTGGCTTCCCATTCCCTTGGAATGAAGTGCAAACTCCTTATCAAGTTTAAGGAGTCCTCTCAGATCTGGTGTTTGGCCACATTCCCAGATTCCCTTCCCACTATTACCTCTCTAGAGCTCCAGCCATATTCCGCTGGCTTTTAATTCTTCTCAGTTGCTTTCCCCTTACTCACTCCAGGACCTTCGCACATACTGTTGCAGTCTTTGGATCGCTCTCTTTTCATCTCATATTCATTTTCCTGGCTTTCCTACTTCCTGGCAGATTATAGTTTAAATACCCTCCGGAAAATTTTCCAGATTTCCTACGCTCGGTAATTTTACCCCCATAGAAGGCAAGAAATTTGCCCCTTACATCTTGAACTTCCCTATCAAAGCACCTATCACTCTTTATGATTACTCCTTTATTGTCTGTCTCCCTTTAAAGACAGCAAGTTCTAAAAGGGCAGGAACTGTGTCCTGTTCTCTAGTCTTTTTTTCTCTAGTCTTGCTCCCTAGACACCTAGAGTTGTCTCTCTAGTCCTCAGCCTGGTTCAAAATAAACCCTCACTAAATATTTTTAAAATTACCTGTTAATATTAGAAAGCCCTCATATTTTGTCTTCCACACAGTTCATCATACCTCTCTTCAAGACCTGGCTATTTTTTTTTTTTTCTTCTAGAAGATTCTAGAGAAGGATAAATGTGAACTGAATGTTATTTAAAATTTTTTAGTCCTTATAACATTTTCAAGATTTTACTGCAATAAAAATTAAAATGTGAGTGAAAGCATGACTACTCACACCACAGGCCCGTCCCCTATTATCCCAATTCGATAGGGTTTAAGGCCTCACTTGCTTTCTTACATGCAAAAAAGTGTGATTACAACTATTTGCATCCTCAAATGACATTCTGGCTTTTCAGCCACTCCAGGATCCGGTTCAAAAATGGCCTTCCTTGTTTTTTGTAGCCTTTTGTGGCTCCTTTCCAGTTTTTATCACAGACTTTGTTTTTCTCTGCTTCCTCTTCTCAGCTCGGCACAGCTCCCTCTGTCATGTTCTATAAACCTGCCACTGTTGATGAGTCTTTTTATGTGCCATCTGAATTGGCCGGCTCGGTCTCATTACCTCTTGGGTTCTGTCTCAAATCTCAGTGGCAAACAATTTTTCCCTTTACCTGTTACTTATTCCCCCCTTGTAATCCGTTTCTTAATTTGGTCACCGAATTACCTCGTCAGACACCGGGCGAAAATGAATGCCATCACTTTTCCATCATCAAATTTTGTCAGCTTTGTTTAGCCCTGCATCACCAGTGCCAAGAACAGTACCTGGTTCCTGATAAATAGCACATATTTGTTGAATAAATGAAGTATCTTGGCGTATACTTCATGATCGGCTACTTGGTTTCATTTACATTACTTTTGGTCCTCATATACCACACATAAATATTTAAGCACCATTGAGGTACTTGAAAGTTAATGCCACTTAGTAAAATTTTATTTCAATACCTACCCTGGAACCTGATTCAGTTCCAGGCATTCTTCCCTGGTAGGTTCTTTTGTTGTTGTTGATGTTGTTGTTGTTGTTGTTGTTGTTACTGTTTAAGAAATGTAAGAAGGATTTGTTTTATTTCCATTCACAAATTGACTTTACTTCCTTTGGGGATAAGGCCTAGCCTTTGTTCCACAATACAACCTTTAATCAGTATACAACAAATGTAGTCACTTCATTTAAATGTAAACAGCGATGAACTCACCCTGGAAATCAAATTGTTGGTGTTTAAAAATATAGGTAGCAAGTAATAGGCAAGAAGGGTTCTGTGGTCCAGGGGAAGAGGTGCTAACAGAGTGCAGAGAATTTTCTGGGTACCGACCCTAATTTAAGATTTGGGACAGGTGGAGATTTCAGTAAGTGCTGGGTTGTCACAGGGAGGGGTTTGATGGGATGAGAAAGGTTAGCGGACTTCAGGGTTCTGGAAGAAACGAGGGTGAGGGCATTAGGAGATAAGCTGAGTTAAATACGTAGTGAGGTAAAGAAAAGACATCAGGATCTTGGGAGATGGTGGGGAAAGAACCTAGAAGCATGAATTAAAGGAAACTGAAGGGGGAAAGGAGCAAGGGCCAAGGCTTGGACAGTGGAGTCAAGGAAACTAAAGACGCAGCCCCTGGGGGCTAATGTTAAAGGTGGAAAAAGAAAGCAAGGCAAATAGGCCTCAAAGGGAAGAGGAATGAGTGCTTAAAGGGAGAAACGAACAGCGGTGGGGTCCTCCCGTAAAGGGCAGAAGCAGAGGGGGCAGGGTTCTCCTTCAAAAGGCAGAAACAGAGTCCGGAGCCAAGAGATACAGTAGTATGAGTAGGTGGGTCAGCATCAGGAGGGGAGCACAGGTCCAAGGAGTTCGAATGAGTCTGTGGCTGGCCATGTGAGGCAGTCTGAGTTTTTCGGAGGTTTTCGCTAGCGCTGGGGTTCGGAGTTCGTAAAAATACGTTTCAGACGCCCAGGGGATTTCAGTGTTAAGAGTTTGGTGGAATACGGTGGGGTTTGGTGAGGGGCAGGTGGCCAGTGACGATAGGAACCTTCAGCGAGGGCTGGGAATCCATTTCAGCAAGGTTGGGGAAGTTTCAGTGAGAGCTGGAGGGATCTGGGTCGGGTTGCGTGGGGGTGATTTTCGGCCCCGGTGGACCGATGTGCCCTGTGTGGGCATGAATTGAGGAGGGCGTTGGGGTGTATTTCAGGCAGCGCGGCGGGCCAATTTCCGTGGTTTGGGGCGAATTTCTTTTGGGACTGCGGCGCGCGTTTCAGGCCGGGCTGGCGGCGAAGTGCAGCCGCGGCCGAATGAATCCCACCCGGGTTGGGGTGCGTCTCGGGCGCGCGGGGGCGAGCGAGGCCGGGAGAGGAGTCCAGCGGGGGCTCTGAGCAGCTTCGGGGTGCGAGGGGACCGCCGTCGGGGCTGGGCCGCACGGACGGCTCGGGGGACTTCGGGGACGTTCCGCGCAGCGAAGGGCACCTCGCCTCCACCCGTCCCGCTCCCGCGGGAACCTGTTGCCGGAGAAATAGGCGGGCGGTGGCGACGGCCGAGGACCCTCCCTCGCCTGCGCCCGGGTGTCTGCGCGGCCCTTTCACCCCAGAGTACGCTCCGCGGCGCGGCCCCTCCCTTTGCTGTCTAAATTAAAAAAAAAAAAAAAAAAAAAAAAGCCCCCCCCAACACCCGCGCCCGTCCTCGGCGAACCTGGGGCGGCCCGGGCCGCTTCCGGGAGCGGAGGCGCGGCCCCGCGGGCCGGAGGAGGCGGAGGCGGAGGCGCAGGCGGAGGAGGAGGCCAACATGGCGGCGCGCAGGGCTGGGCCGGGCCGCCGCCGCGCCTGAGCGCCCCACCGCCCTCGCTCGGCTCCCGGCGTCCACGCCCGCGCCCAGCCTGGCCGGGCGGCAGCGGAGCGCGCAGGCCGGCAGCGCAGGGGCCCGCTCGGGCGCGGGAGCGGCGCGGAAGCAGCGCCGCGCGGCCCGCCAGGCCGGGGAGCCGCAGCTTCGCCGCTCGCCGGCCGGCGCGGCTCGGAGGCCCGAGCCATGGAATCGGAGGAGGAGCAGCACATGACCACGCTGCTGTGCATGGGCTTCTCGGACCCCGCCACCATCCGCAAGGCCCTGCGCCTGGCCAAGAACGACATCAACGAGGCCGTGGCGCTGCTCACCAACGAGCGGCCGGGCCTCGACTACGGCGGCTACGAGCCCATGGACAGCGGCGGCGGCCCCAGCCCCGGGCCCGGCGGGGGCTCGCGGGGCGACGGCGGCGGCGACGGCGGCGGCGGCCCCTCCCGCGGCGGGAGCACCGGGGGTGGCGGCGGCTTCGACCCCCCGCCCGCCTACCACGAGGTGGTGGACGCCGAGGTGAGGAGGGCGACCGTGACCCCGCGGGAGAGGCCAGCGGCTGGAGTTCCGCGGGCACGGGGGACACACCCCACTGGGCTGGGAGTGCGGAGGGCGTTTGGGGCGGGGGTTGGCTCGGAAACGGAGAGAATGGAGTCCCGGGCCCGGCGGGGGCGGAGGTCACCGGGCCGGGGTCAAGTGGGGAGAGGGACCCCTCCCGGAGGGGCTGAATGGGCCTTAAGGGACGCGGGGCAGGGCTGCGCGGCAGGGTGGGGAGGGGGTCTCGTGGGCTTCGGGCTCTGCACGCCGCAGGGCCGGTCGGCCGGCGATGGGAAGGAGGGTCCAAGGCGTGCATCTGCGATGCGGGAGGATCGACGCGCCAGCCTGGAGTGTGTGATGGGGAGGGCGCGTGTGTGAGGGGTCAGAAATGGGATACTCGTAGGCCGGGCTGGGGGCTGCAATTTCGTGGCACCGGCTTTTAGTGAAGGAGTAGGGGAGGCACCAGGTTCAGGGTCTGAGAAAAAGTGGGATGGGCCAGCCAGAGTAGTGGCCTTTGCTAGGGTCAGAGGAGGACTGCTGGGGTTAGGAATGGGGTTGGGGTTTTAGCCAAGGGCCGGAAAGAGGGAAGATTGGACAGGGTCTAAAAAATGAAGAGGGGCTGGTAGGGACCAGGGAGGAGAGGAATTGATATAAGGCAGGCGGGGGAGGGGGCTACGTGCAATAAGGTCTGGGTTGGGGGGATTGACGTTAATAAGGCCAGGTGGGGATTGGACTGAGGAGGTTAGAAGCAAGAGGCCAGGTTGGGAATCGAAGCTGAAGAGGCCTGGAATTGAAGGATGAAGCTGGGACCAGGTCTGGGCAAGGAAAGTACGGGTCACAGGCAAGGTCAGGAATGAGGGAAAAGTAGAGGGGAAAAGGGATTGCAGTCATACTGAGGGTGCTGTGCAGAGGGACAGGGGACACGGTGGGACAGAAATGGGAGGAGTGGAGGCATCTGTTAAGGAGAAAGGGTTCCATCTAAGCGAATGGCTCTGATCACAGATCTCAAGTCTGGGTGGAGAAAATCAGGCCTGTTTGGTTGGGGATGTGAGCAAAGACCATGGGGAGGAAAACCGACTTTAACTGCAATTTTAAAAGAGATCAACCAGAAACACCAGTGCTTGTGAAATAATTGCTCTGCAGGAAAATGGCAGCTCACCTGAAGAATTTTGGTCAGATTCATTGAATAGTGCATTTTGAGGGTCAGGTAGAGAGCAGCTTGGCCCAATCCCAGAAGTGCGCAGATCTCACAGATCTCAGATTAGTGGGCTTGTGTTTTTAAAACAGAGACTTGAATTTGCATAATTCTTAATGAAGCTAAGCCTTCTGAAAGCATTTTCCCTAAATTATGTTATAGCCTTTTAATTACATGCTTTTGCAGCAGTTGCTCGGGCTGAAGTCACTTGGGGGGAGAAGGTGGCACTTCAAAAAACCGGTTTCTTCACAAGATTTCTTAGGTGCCCAGACTTCCACACACGTGATTGGTCGCCCTTAACTAGCCTGTAACTCAGTTATATGATTGACTAGTGTGTGAAAGTAAAGATTGTTATTATTCCTGATTTGGGGAAATAATCCCACATTATTAAGTAAGTGTACTTAAGTCACTTTAAGAAATGAGCTTCTCTTTGCAAGTCCCCATCACTCCCCTACTTGCTCATTCCAGTTTTGACCCAGTTTTGCAATCAAGGAGAAAGCCGTCGCTTTTTCTGCAAGTATTTGTATAACTATGATGTTCATTGTATCCTCATTTTGTGAGGAATCTTATTCTTTGTTTCTTTTGTCACACCTTGTAATTGTCTGTAATTGAAAAATCAAATTAAACGATGCTTGGTGGTACTTCAGCATCAGCTGTACCGTCCATAGATTTAAGTGCAAAGAAATGGGACTGGCATCTTTTCACATGAATAACGGGCAGAGGAGTTTGATTTTAAGTAAAATCCAGGGAATCTTTATCTTTTCGAAGAATTGTGTCAAGTTTTCATTTCCTCTTGACCCGGGGATTTTTGGCCTGGGGAGGCTGCACCATTGATTTGGAGAGTTCAGGAGGGGCTCCTGGCTGAGGCTGCTTTACCCAGAAGCATACTGGCGGGCTACGAGCAGACACTTTGCAGGCACATGGGGAGCCTGTTGAGAACGTTTAACCCAATTTCTGCCTCTAGATTTACAAATCTTCTGCCTGTCACCTGTGCAGCTAGCTGGGTGGTCATCCTTGCTGTAGACAGTAGGAAACTGAGGCTTTTGATCCTGGGAAGGATGCTGATTGTTGTTGAGCATCTCCAGCATGTCAGGCACTGTAGCAGATGCTTTACTATACATTCTTTTAGTCCTCAGTGAGGTTGTTAATAACATCACTGTTTGAGAGAGACGATTAGTTCGTGGCAGTCTCTTGAACCTGGTGCTCTTAGGGCTTCAAAGACAGTGTGCTTTTTTTTACTCTGCTCTCCTCATGGTTTTAGGATCGGCTTCATTTTAGCATAAGAAAGAAAAATTAAGAGGGAAAAAGACGATTTTGAGGCTGGGGAACTAGGCTAGGAATGATGGCAAGCACTGAATCAAGGCATTAGGAGTAGAATAATGAGTGGAATGAAAGGATGATAGATCTTTAGGGTGGAAGACTTCAGAAATTAAGAATTTGTTCAGCTCTTTTGTTTAAACAAACAGCCTGGCAGGGCCCAAAGGGGAAGTGACTTGTCCCCACAGAACCAGTTCATGGAAGAAACGGATCTAGAACTCAGGCCTTCTCACTGCATGGCCCGTGCACTGTCTCCCTCCCACTGCCTTCCTTTCAGATGAAGAAGGGTCAGGCTACAGCAGTGGCTTAATGGGGAGGAAGACAAGGGAAGTGTAACAAACTGGCTGACGTTCATCAGCTCTTATAGAACCTACCTGTTCTGTTTCTTAAAAAATGAGTACCTTATTTTAAATTCTGTAAAGTTATTTTTGGTGCACAGGAAATTTCAGTTTTAGTGTCTTCTTCAGAACGTTTTAGGGATAAACAGATTAAATTATAAACGTTAAAAAAGAAAAAAAGGATTACATTTGTTTTTGTAGTTTGGAAACAGGCAGTAAACATTCAGTGCCTTCAGTGTCCCCTGGGCGGGGGGGGGGGGGGGGGGGGTGGGTGGGGGGGGGGCGTGGGAGTAGATAGTGAAGGTGAAGGTTACATTCTAGTGGCTCTCAGTGCAAGCCTCTCATTTTACAAGAAGCGACTTCCCAAGGTCATGTAGTTAGTTAGGGCAATCAGTTTAGTAATTTGGGCCCATGCCGTAATTAGGATTTGGTATAAAAATTAAATTTTGGAAAATAAAAGCAGTTAACTTCTGGTTCAGGAGAAGCAAGAAGAATGCAGATAAAAAACACCCAGATAGCTAACAGGGGGCAAAAAAAAAAAAAAAAACCAACCCACCCAGATAATGTACCAGAACACATGAAACTGCTCAGAAAGCCACCTTTGCCATATCCTCCAATTAAGTAAAGGTGTTGCTTCACACATGTTGTGTTTGGTCGCTACGAGTATTGTTGGGTACACGGGATTCATGGGCTCAGTGTCTGGAAGGGACTTTGAGAAACTACCCAGTTTTGATTCTGAATAGCATTACTTCAAAACCTGCCGAAGGCAGATAAGAGTTTGTTCTATTATTTAGGAAAATGGAATCTCACAGCTGCCCTAAGTAACTTATCCAGATGTTTATCACCCCCACTCAGAATTTTTTCCTGTTTCTTACCCTGATGGCCACTACTAAGGGCATGCCCTCTGGTTCTCTCCTTCCCAGAGCTGGGAGAATCTCTCCCTTAAGCATTGTGATCCTTGATCTGGTCCATGGGATCAGTAGGAATCAACCAGGTGCTGTTGTGGGCATTTGAGACAATTGAACAATTGCGATACGTACTCTATTCATTATTGTCTTATTTTTTAGAAAATACTGAAAATGGATTTTTTTTTTTTTTGTAAGGAGATATCAGCTAACAGCAAGAAATACCTTTCTTCACTGTCTAGTTCTGTGATAATATTCCCAGAAGTGACATTTAATACTGTGATCTGACAAATATTGGTAAATTCTTATTTTGTTCCTTTTTTAATGTGGACCTAACTTCTGGGGGTATTTTGTGAAAAGTATTTGTAAGATTTCTGTCTATATTTCTTTCTTTCTTTCTTTCTTTTTTTTAATTAAAGCCCCAAAGTTGGTCCTGTTCCAGTATATCTAAATCACATTAATTTGTAGTTCTTTAACTTACCTCATTTCTGCCTCTTTTTTTTCCTTTGATAGTATGTGATAGTTCTAAATGAATTAAAATTTTAGTATCATCAGTGCTTATATTATTTATTTTAAAATTCATATTCCTCAAATAAAACAATCCTGCTACATTTGAGTGTGGGGTAAATATCAAATATGATTTGGTAAATTAAAAAAAAAAGGAAAAAGAAGAATCCATATACAGATTTTAAACTAAGAAGTAAACTAATTCCAAAAAATTGGTTGAAAGTGATGACATAAAAATAGGGAATCTGCAAGGTTAATTAGCATAGCCTAATTTTTGAAATAAGTATTTCCTTATAATCCAGTATACGAATCTCCTTTGGGAATTAGGCCTATGAGTTCATCTAACAGTTGGCTTCTCACCTTATAATTACCTGGCCATATGCTGTTAGAACGAGTGTAATTTGGCACAAAGGAAGCACCTTTTGTGTGTTGGTGAGTGCAGTTCTAGCAGAATCATAGGAGGTAGTGACAGTTTTATACAGCATAATGGTGCCGTTAGCTTAAAATTGGAAACCAGTCGCGATGGTAGAAAAGTAGATGTTTCGGTTTTAACAATTTGAAGCAAGGATTTCAACTTTAATACAACTTAAATAGCAGATATCAGTGTACTGCATACTTCCGTACTTACTGCCAGGTACCATATAACATTGATTTTATTTGAATCAGAGTATGAAGAGGAAAAGTTTTCACTTCTGATAAGAACTATAGTTAGAAAGATTTAGTCCAATAATACTGTTTATATCTAGAGTTCAGTTGTCCAGGAAATTTTCACATTTGAACCCGGAGAGAAGTAAGTAGACACGTAAATACGTAACATTGAGCCATTGCAAAACATGCCCCCACATTCAGTGTGTTCACTACATGCGCTTCACTCATTTATTGTTTTAACTTCTTTTAAAAAAACATAGTTCATGCAAATGCTGTTATTCCACGTCCTAGCAAATTGGAAGAGGTTTTGTTGCAGTCCCAACATGAGGCGATGAGCATTTAGAGGGAACCATATTTGATAGTAGTGAGAAGTGACAGGTAGCAGTTCAGTGGTACAGGAGGGGACAGGAAAAGTTGAAACGTGGGCCCACCCAAAGCAGGCCGGCCCGTGTGTACAGGGCCAAATAAAACAGCTTTGTGTGCTCCGTGACCCCAGAGGATGGCTGGTCTTAGTGATGTTGCACTCAAGAAAAGGTTCCAGTATGCCGTTTAGGAAGGGTCGCTGGGGCACCTCGGTGGCTCAGTTTTTGTTTGTTTGTTTTTTCCAATATATGAAATTTATTGTCAAATTGGTTTCCATACAACACCCAGTGTCGGTGGCTCAGTCTTTTAAGCGCAGAGCCTGCTTGGGATTCTTTCTTTCTCTCTGCCCCTCCCCTGCTTGCGCATGCTGGAGCACATGCGAGCTCTCTTTTTCTTTCTAAATAAATAAATAAACATTAAAAAAAAAGGGTCAGGAAGGGGCACCTGGGTGACTTAGTCAGTTGAGTGTCTGACTCTTGATTTCAGCTCAGGTCATGATCCCAGGGTCATGAGATTGAGCTCTGCGCTGGACACAGGGCCTGCTTGGTATTTTCTCTGTCTCTCTGTCTCTCTGTCTCTGTCTCTGTCTCTCTCTCTCTCTCTCTCTGTCTCTGTCTCTCTGTCTCTCTCTCCCCCAGCCCCTGCCGCATGCACGTTTGCTCTCAAAAGAAATAAATAAACTTAAAAAAAAATGGGTCAGGAATGTGGAGTACAGTTTAGCAAGGTTTTAGTTTTTAACCAAGAGAAGGAAAGGAGAAGAAAGTTGGGCGCATGAGGAAGTAAGCTTCAGGTGCCTTGGAAATTCAGACACATGGGGCATTTCAATGGAAGGGCTCTGGACTGCTAAGGCCCTGCTAAGAAGGTTGTGCTTCATTTTTAAAAGAATAAATGTTTTCTCTCACCTTCCTCCTAGGGTGTTTTAGTTTCTTTTTTAAGTTAGTAATTCTCATTCTCATTAGTATCATAAGAATTTTTATTGCTTAGTATTGGAACATTTTTTACTCACAGTTGGATTTATGAAAATTACTTGTTAATTAGCATGTTAGCAGTAGGAGGTATTATTTATTGTTTAGTGTTGATCATCTCTATGGTGAGTTTTTGGCAAAGCGTTTTGTAGCCTTTTTGTTTTTATGGTATGTTTGTGAGTTCACTTCTCTATCCAGCAATGGGAAACCTGGCTTCCACCATTGGCTTACATTGTGTGTGTGCGTGTGTGTGTGTGTGTGTGTGTGTGTGTGTGTGTAAGGGAAGTGGAGTCTACTTGGTGTTAGCTCTTAACTTTAAGCTGGTTAATAGAACATATAGCTGTACATTTGGTTTATTTTTGTTTGTTCTGAAGAGAAGAGCTAACACAATTAAGTCGAAATATTATTCTGGTAATCTTTCCAGAAATTGAAATGCTTCAGCCGTGATGCAGAGTTCTGTGGAATCTTTTGGTAGGACTGCGTTGAAGATTTGATTTTCCTCTTACAGATAAATATTAACACATAAATAACCTCTTAGGTGCCCACCCAAGTCTTCTCACTTCTAAAGATGAGCTTCCTTGTTCCAGACCCCGGTTTGCTTTTCTGTGGTATCACAGCCAGTTATTTGTGTTATAAAATTCAGTTGACACTATTTGATATGCTTTCACTTAAGTTTAAGGTGTTTGTGTTAGAAATATTTTGCTAAAAAAAAAAACCAAAAAACTGAGTAAAAGGCATGGTGCTTTTTTAAAAAAAATTTTTTTTAATGTTTATTTTTGAGAGAGAGAGAGAGAGAGAGACAGAGTGCAAGGAGGGGAGGGCAGAGGGAGAGGGAGACCCAGAATCCGAAGCAGGCTCCAGGCTCTGAGCTGTCAGCACAGAGCCCGACACGGGGCTCAAACTCACGAACCACGAGCCTAAGTCAGTTGCTTAACCGACCGAGCCACCCAGATGCCCCAGTGCATTCTTTATCATAAGTTTCCGAATGGTTTCTGAAATTAAAATCTTTTTCAGAAAGACTTATTGGTTAGATATTCTGTTGTCAAGACTTTCCAGTTTCTGCTTTGTGTGCTTTTAAGAATCCAGCTTATCAAAAACAGGTCAGCATTCCCCCCCACCCCCCTCATTTCTCACCTCTACATTGTCAATTTTGGTGGAAAACTGAAATGCTTTCTGAAACCTGTAGCTGGAAATCTAGAGTGAAGCATTTTGGTAACGATTTAAAATCTATTACAGATCCTAGAAATTTTCAAGGTATTCCACACTGCAAATGGCAACATCATCTAGCAATTGTTTAATTTATTCTGGGACTCTTTCTTTTCTTTTCTTATTGTATAGCCTATTAATTCTCTAAATATCTCTCCTGCCTCTTCTGTCTATCCCCACTGTTACTGCTCTGTGTTCTATTCCTTTCTTACCTTTTCTCTCTGCCACTCACTGGCACCAGAATGATCTCTCTAGAATGCAAATTTTAATCCCATGATAACCTTGCTCAAAAATGTTTGGTGCTTCCTCATCTTCTCTAGGTAAAATCCAAATGCAAACTTCTTTTCTTTCAAGGTCTCCATTCTTACCCATCTGTTCCTATCTCCTGACTTCCCAGTTTTGTGTTCTCCCTTGCAGTTCAGGGGCCATCTCTTGGCCCACTCGCTCTCCTAATCTCCAGTCTCCATCTGCCTGACTAACACCAATTCATTCTTGTTAGCTCCAGTGCCATATCTCTTTAAGGCAAAAGTAAAGTGGTGGTCATATTTTAGTTAAAAAAGTTATGTTTACCTTACATGTATCTGTTTTTCCACTAGGCTTGAGGAACAGGTCTCGTTTTATCTCTCTGTCTCTGGCACCCCAGCTCACAATATTTGATTGGATAGAGTGACGAATGAATGGAAAGAAAATTTTAAATGAAATAAAAAGTCAAATGATACTGGAAAGAGGATTGAACCTGTGGTTTGGGAGATGGTACCTTTTGTTCAGGGTTCTGTTGCTTGCTAACTCTTCCACTGGGCAAGTCAGTTTGCCCCCGAGTCTGCATTTTCTCATCTGTAAAATAGTGTGATCTTGGACTAGATCTGTAGTTAATTTTTTTCATTCATTGACTTCTTTGAGAAATTAAAAGCGAAGAGGCCTCTCAGATAACAGCGTATGTAAATATATACGCTTAATGTTTAAAGTAAGCTGGTGCTAAGGTATTAATACTATTATTTGGGCTAATGGGATTACTATATTTCTCAATTAAAAAAAATTTTAGGGGCTCCTGGGTGACTCAGTTAAGCATCCAACTTTTCATTTCAGCTCAGGTTATGATCTCATGGTTCATGAGATTGAGCCCCACTTCGGGCTCTGTACTGACAGACTAGAGCCTGCTTGGGATTCTCTCTCTCTCTCTCTCTCTCTCTCTCTGCCCCTCCCCCTCTCCTCTCTCTCAAAATAAATAAACTTTTAAAAAACGAATTTTTAATGAGCTTTAAAAACGTATATAAACTTTATTTAAAAAGACCAACCAAACTATGGTGTTTATTAAAATGGAAATAGCTTTAAAAAAAAAAAAGTATTTTGTGAGTCTTAGGAAAATTTTGCCTAGACCCCAAAATTATTTTATAATTGTGCTATTGTTTCATTTGTGTTTTATCTAATTAAAATGTAGAAAAAAAAAAGATTACTATTTCCTAGCATATCACTGGGAACAATTTTCTTTTAACCTAGAATTCATATTTGATTATCTACTTATTAGTTTCCAATTATTTTTAGTTCTAAGAAAACCATGGCTTGGAAGATGTGATTCAGTAGGACTTTCCAAATTTGAGTCAGAGATTAAGCTTTAATAGAGTTTCTGTTCAGTGGGGTTTTTTCTTTTTTTTCTTCTTCTTCTTTTTTTTTTTTTTTTTTTGCATGCTCTCCCCTGCCACCGAGTATCTCAGCATTTTGCCTTGTTGATTGGTTTTAGGATATTCTTTTGGATGACTCCAGTATGTTTTAATTGGCCTTTAGATTATCTGCCAGCATTTAAAGACCCTCAAAGGTCTGCAACTATATTTTGAAACCAGCTGTCTTTAGAGCAGAGGGGTTTTTGTTTGTTTTGCTTTGCCAAAGGTATGGAGTAGAGATGTGTGTCTGGCCAACACAGCCTTCCCTTGTCAACCTGTTTCCTGTGACCTAAAGCAGTTTTACTCATGATCGTTGGGCTCTTAGTAGGCTCCAAACCAATTTCATCCATTATTTCCAAGAAGCATTCCACTCCCTCGACTTTTTCTGTCACGTATATACTTTAATGGACAGTACTCTCTCATGTCTTTTTGCACAATTTTAAGACGGTGGGATGGCTGTTTCTGGTATTCTTATTAAATGGAAGATAATTAAAGAGTTCTCACAATAAAAACTCTAGATACGTCTGAAATAATGATACAGTTCACATTCTAGTGATAAAAACAGACATTCAGCTGAAAATTGTTAGAGCAACAGAACAGTAAATAGCCCATTTACCAAAACAGCCCTTGATTCCGTAGGTTTTTATTGAGCAGTGATGGTGTGCTAGGCACTTAGCTAAGTGTTGGGAATATAATGGTGAACCAGTCACACATAGTGTCCTCTCTGTGATAGTTTGAAGTCTGGTAGATTTCTTGTGCTCTAAGTGGAATACATCATGATGTTCTAATTCAGAAACTAGAGGCTTTGAAGAATCGGGGGTTGAATATGAAAGAGCTTACATCTATCAAAAGCATTTAAATAGTGCCTCAAGAATCTTTTGTGGTAATTTGATTTATAGTGGGATCCATTGCCCGGAAATCAAGTGGTATTTTTCTCAAGTGATACGTCTTTAGCACCATGGAATGTACAGAATTTGTATTTATTTACTTGTTGGATGTTTAATATTAGTAGTTGATGTTTCTCTCAACTAGGACCTCTTCTAAGAATGGTGCTAATTATTTCCTTCAAATTCTGTTACTTTTTGTTCTAAAATCATGAAGGTATGCGTTTTTACCAGAAATGAGAAATTACTCTAGAAACTGGTCTGATTTCAGGCTAAACATTCCTTATGGTTGTGGATCATACAGAAGAGGCTGTTTCAAAGCTAGAGCAGTGTTGATTTTAGAAAGACTTGGGATGGTAGAAATAGCAGTAACTATGTAAATGAAAACTTGTCTGGGATTAGTAACATAAGAAGTCCTTAGTTTATTATTAGTATTTTGGTTTTTGTGGTCAGTTTTACGTCGGAGTGGACTGTCTTTCCTAAAATACTTTAAAAAAATTAGTAATTTTCATTTTGTAAGATTTACTTTTCATATCTGCCTCATTTGAAGTGTTTTGGGGAGTTACAGTAGCACAGATCACCCTATGTTTCATCCTTTCGACATCATACTTGTTTTTGAGAAAATGTCAGTTATCTATTGGGCAGTTGGTACTGTAAGTGTTGAAATCACGCCAGGCCTGTGTGTGTGTGTGTGTAACGTGTGCCGTAAAAACAATTGGTTCATGTTATGTGTATAGATACACTTACATCTGTGCAGAGTAACAAGTGGGTCCTGTTTGCTATTCATTACTCTTGAGGTTTTTATGGCTGAGTATAAACCATGTCTGTGATAGAGGAATTCTAAGCATTTGTTAAGGGGGATCAAAGATGAGGATCGGTGCAGGATGACCAGAGATTCACCCAGTTCATAGTGATTATAATGTGGGAGAGAGATATCAACAATGCTTAGCAAGATACACTTTATGAGACAGAAAAATTATCTGTAGAACTGAGAGTGTTTCTTGTCTGCCCCTCTCCCTACTCCGAGAAAAAAACCCCTGAAAGTGGTAAATTTAAGGATGAAAATGGAAGATTTGTTCACAGCTGGAAGGGACCATGGGGATCTTGTGGTGTTAAATCTTGCCAATTTAGGAATGAGGACCTTGACCCTGGATCATTAGCAAAGTCAGGAAGGGAGTCTAGCCTTCTGCCTCTTTCAGCGTGTAGTTTGTATTCTTCACGCTGTCCTTCTGACACGAGGAAGTCTTTGACTGTAGGTCATCTTTAATATATCCTTCCTCTTAAACTCTCTGTATTTTAATCACCACCATTTCCTTTGTTAGGTATTAGTTTGCATTACATGGGCAAAGTTGATATTTGATTCATTTTCCCCCCCTCCAAGTATTTGTCTTGCTTTCTCATTCAGTGTTTTTTAATGTCCGTGGTTATTGATGTTTATAAAAGGTAGTAAGGGTTGAAGAAGGGAAGGTTGAGTAAGTGCTGTCACTTGTGAAGGTCTGTGTCTGTCCACTTTAGCATCCCTGTATAGCTGACCAGGATTAGTGATATCCTTGGTCCACCCACAGTTGCACACATGCGCTGGGTACTTAAAAATAAGCTCAATAATCACTATGCAAATGTCTTGAAACAGTATACCGCCTAATTTGTTTTACATGTGTATCTCTTCCTTAACTTTTTTTTTTTTTTCTGCGTATCAGATACAGTGTTTATTATAAATATCAACTGGGATGGGGGCGCCTGAGTGGCTCAGTCGGTTTAGCATCCGACTTTGGCTCAGGTCATGATCTCACAGTTCGTGGGTTGGAGCCCCATGTCAGGCTCTGTGCTGACAGCTCCGGAGCCTGGAGCCTGCTTTGGATTCTGTGTCTCCCTCTCTCTCTGCCCCTCGCCCACTCATACTCTGTCTCTCTCTCTCTCTAAAAAATAAACATTAAAAAAAGTTTTTTTAAATAAATATCAATGGGATGTGTTATACACTTGTAGGTTTGAAATTAAACATTTTTAATGATACCTTGAAAGGTATCAGTATGCTAACAGCATAATATGTGCCTTAGATTAAATATCTTAATGAGTACAGAAATAAAACAGTGTATATTGATTAACCCTTAGAGAATAACTTGAAAAAACCAGCCTTTAAATATGCTAGGGGTTTTTTTTTTTTTTTTTTTTAATGACTGTGTGCGTGCTTTTTCTCCTACCTGGCGTGTCCTCCTTACCCCTTTTCCCCTCTTGTCATATTGGACCATGGAAGTTAGTCCACAGCACTGCCTCTGTGATCTCTGCACTTCATCTTTTCTCTACAAAGTAGATTTCATACAGGCTTGCGGTTGACGGAGAGTAATGAACGCCCTCCTTATTTCAGTACAGCCAATCCTAATGCTAACATACCACATGTACTGTTGATCAGGTTTGCTACTGGTTTTCTGGTTGGGCTTGATACCTTCCATTATTTTTCCTCCCATTCATGGTTCTGTTTTTCCTGGTTGAAAGTCCCTCCTTGACTTTGAATAGAGATCCTTACATTCCCCTGCCACAGCATTTATCTTTCCCGTTGGAATTATTCACTTACTTGTCATGCAGACTGAATTGTGAGTCTTCTGAGGACAGGGTCTGATCTTCTGTATTTCCTGTAGCGTTCAGGGTAACACTTGACATAGAAGGTGCTAAATGAAGTGAAAAATTCTGATCTGGAAAATAGGTAGTTTGCATCACCATTCTGGAACACATTTTCCTTCATTTGCAAGTATCAGATAGCATCTGAAAGCTAATCTTGCCTAAAAGAACCTACTCCATAGCTTGAAGGCAACATAAACATTTTGGGAGTCCTATAACAGATTTCTGTTGTGGGATTTATCTTGTTTTACAGTTTGTGGGAAGGAACTTTTCTTGAACTGTTGCCAGCGTCGTTAAAACGGGCACCATTTTGGTGCATAATAGCACATTAAATTTCAACTTTGGTATGCAGTACCACTCCCTTTGCTTTATAAACTTTTCTATGGCTTGCACAGAAAAATATTGAACACAGGAAAAAACGTGATGGCTGCTGGAAGAAGCAAGCCTTTTTTTTAGCCTTAGGTAGGACGGTTTGCCAGTCTGTTTTTCTATGGTTTTATTGCATGGCTTCATTGAGCTCTACTTCAGTAGGGAGAAGATTATTTGCAGAGATTATCGTTTCTGGAGAAGAAAGAGAAAACATGCTCCAGTAGAATTAAAACAGGAAACGGATTTTTATTGTTAGTTTTTGTTTCAGATTCTTTTGTTTCATTTATCACTATAATAATCATTAATGATGTTACTGTTGATTTAAGTGGGTTTATTTTCAAGTAAAGCTATTAAGATGTTCATTTTTTATCCCTCTTTTGTCACCCCAATGTAAAAAAAAAAGATGTGTAGAGAGGAAGAAGGAGGAGGAAAGAAACAGTAGTATGGGAACCATTTGTTTAACACTGAACAAATATTTATTGAATGCCTTTGGCTCTAGTCTGTTCTCTGATTGCTAAAACACAGTTCCTGCTTTTAAGGAGTTTACAGCCTATTGCAGTGGTTATGAATGGTGGGTAGGGATGGCCAGCACCAGGTCAGAATCAATTGGGTTGCTTTTTCAGAATAGCTTGTCCCCAGCAGAGCTTCCAGCTGTCCCAGGATATATGCCAGAGTAGGGAGTACGGGGTAAGACTGCTTAATAAAGCATTAGAAAAGGTGCGTGTTCTGTGGTCAGCTACAAATCCAGTGTGGATGTAATTTGATTGGTATGCTAGATGTATTTTTCCCAAGTTTTCATCTTGAACAATTTCCACCCTATGGAAAAGTTAAAACAATAGCACACCTTTTGTACCCTTCACTTTGAGTCAACATTTGCAAGCGTTTTGTCACATTTGCTTTCTTTCTCCTCTCTCTCTAAAGGCACACATACATACACGCGCGCGTGAGCACACACGCATTTTCTTTCTGAATCTTTTGAAAATACGTTGTAAACGTCATGACACTTGACTTTTAAATACTTCAGTATGAATCTCCTAAGGACAAAGACATTCTTCTACAGAAGCACAATACCATTATCTTAGCAAAGGAATTTAACAATGATATATTAATATTCTCCATCATTTAATTCATATTTAGATTCCCCCCACTTATACCAAAAATAGCCTTTATAGACATTTTAAAAATAACCCAGGATTGAACTAAAGAATGTGCATTGGATTCAGTATGTCCCTTTAATGTAGTTTCTAGAATAGTCTTTGTATCTTTTTAGTCTTTGGATACTGACATACTGACATTTTTTAAAACAACCCAGTTCTCTTTTCTGTTTTTTAAAGATTTTATAATTGAAAAATACACAAGGAAGTTTTATCATGATCTGTTAAGGCAGTAAGGAAAACTGAACAAAAATATTAACTTCTTCCACCACATAATTTTTTCCTCCTTAGTATGGCTGCACTTTCAATCATCTTTTTCTGACTTTTACAAAACGTTAGCATTTTTAGAGCTTCAGAAGAGAACTTGGATCCATAGGTAAGCATTTTCATTTTAGAGATGAAACTGAAGTATGAAGATACCAAATCTTATGCAAGAACGTGGTTCTCAGCCAGGGGCAGTTTTGCCCCAGGAGATATTTGGCAGTGTCTGGAGACATTTTTGGGTGTCACAACTAAAGGGGTGTTTCTCGCACCTCATGGGTAGAGGCCAGGGATGCTGCTTAAACATCTCACGGTGCACAGGACAGCCCCCCCCCCGCCTCAGCAAAGAACTATCCAGCCAAAACTGTCAGTGATGCTAAGGTTAAGACACTCTGGTCTAAAATCACACAGCTAACTGCGGGACTTAAACTCATTTCTTGACTGTCAGTTCTGTCTTCTGTCCACACGTGAAAAACACAGCACCTTGCTTTGTTTCCCGTTGATCCCCCCCCCCCCCCGCCCCTTCATCCTCATTTCTTCATGCTGAACCTTTTGATTAAGCCTAGTGAATTATTTTCTGGCTATAAGGATTAAGATGGATTAGAACATATTGCTGGAGAGAGCATGGAGTATCTTTCTAAGAGAAACATAAAAGTGCTTTCAGTGGAATTTTGTTCCTATAATAAAAATCTGTGCAGAATAACCTTTAGGAGCAGTTTAGATCATCATAATAGCACTTCACTTCTGTTTATATGATGTTTGAGTGTATAGAACGCTTTCACATATATTATCTTACTGAGTATTCACCAAAACCCTTTGTATTAAAAGCAAACAAGTGGCCGTCTCCTTTTCACAAGCGAGGGAATAAAGGTTCACAAAAAGTGACATATCCCGTCTGACTGTGCTTCAGTGGGTATTCGTCAAAATTACATGAAGAGAGATTGCAGTTGAACTTTTATCTGTGCAAAAAAGGAACAAGCCATCTCAAAATGTTGTAAGCTCCTGGTCACTGGACATATTTAAGCAGAGGCTCTGGGGTTTTTCTGGGGGTATAGAAGGGATTTACATATCAGATATAAGTTCAGACACTGGAAGTAGAATGGAGACAAGATGTGGCTCTGTCATTGAGTAACACGATCTAATTGGGACGCCAAACCTGTGAGTAGGTAAAGCTTCCTGTACCTCAGTGTCTGATGTTCTGGGAACAGAGGAAAGCACTTTCATTATGCTGCACTCTGCCTTTGGTGGCAGACCCTCACACACAATTCTCTGTGCCTAGAATCCCGTCGCCTTCTCTTTCATTTCATAAGGATTTAATTCACTTGGTGCTTAACATCGATCCACTCACCAAAACGTATCGAGCACCTGCTCTGTGTCGGGGGACCGTTGCACATAATGCAACAGACAAAACAAAAGTCCCGCCCCCGTGGAGCTTACATCCTAGGTTCAGGGAGGCAGGCAGCAAACAGGGTAACAAGCAGGATGGCAGCTGAGAAGTGCCACAGAGAAAAAGAAAGCAGGGGACGGCGGGGAGAGCACGCTGGGCTGGGGATGGGTATGGCAGGCCCACTTTTTAAAATAGGTTATTTGCGGACAGCTTCGCTGAGAAGGTCGCGCTTGAGCAAAGACCTGCAGTGGGTGAGGAGCAAACTGTGTGGTCGTCCGAGGGGAAAGCGCTCCGAGTCAGATTCTGTAAAGGGCCAGACAGTAAATATTCTAGGCTTTGCGGGCCGAGCGGTCCCTGTTGTAGCTACCCAGCTCGCTGTCGCAGTGCGAAGGCAGCCACGGACTACACAAACCGGCAAGATGGTCTGTGTTCCGATACAGCCTCATATCCAGAAGGAGAGAGGGGACCGTACCCTGCCGACCCCTGCGCTCAAGTGGAGGAACGCCTCGCGCAGAGGCCCTGGCGGGGAGCAAGGCTGGCCTGCTTGCGGGGCAGCGGGAAGGCCAGCGTGGCTGGAACTTAGCAAAGAGGGGAAGAGCAGGAAACGAAGTCCGAGGTGAAGGAGGGGGCAGGTCCTCACCAGGGCCTCAGAGGCAACTCTGCTGATGCCTCTTTGTCAGAAGGAGGAAGGCAAGCCTTGAGGGTTCTGAACAGGAAGGTGACACGACCTAGTGGGAAGGATCCAGAGTCTGTCTGGGGGGCTTACTAGCTCAAGACGCTTATTAAACGTCCGAGGAGAGGTGTCAGAGAGGAAATCGGATAGATGCGTGGAGTCGGGGGAAGGTGTCTGTCTGGACTGGAGCTAAAGTGTGAGAGCCTCAGCTTAGAGGTGGTATTTAAAACCAAGAGACTCAGCCTCTCAAAAGGCCAGTGGCACTCCAAAAGGACCAACACTGGCTCTTGAGGGGTGAAAAGAAATCTTAGGTATTCTGGTGGTTTTCTCCAGATCTCACCCCCCCCCCCCCAACACAGCCTTACTCTTTAATATTTAATTAACGGAGATGAGATGATTGGGAAGAACATATGGAAAAACCTCCCTGAAGGAGGGATCATGAAAACAAGGCTAGGAAACACCACCTGCACAGTTGAAAATCCACATTGTAACTTTTGACTCCCCTGTAATTTCACTACTAACAGCCTATTGTTGATCAGAATCCTTTCCTGTAACTGGAACAGTTGGCTGACACACATTTGGCATGCTATACGTGTTATGTATTAGATTCTTACAATTAAGTAAGCTAGGGAGAAGAACATGTTATTTCAAATCATGAGGAAAATGCATTGACGGTATTTACTGTATTTATCAAAGAAATCCGTGTATGAGCGGACACACACAGTTCAAACCTGTGTTGTTCAAGTTTCACCTATACAAGACAACTTCTCGCGAAAACCTCATTTCTGTGATCATCTAAATACATGAATACCCACTAAGAGTTGTGAAAGAAGGGCCATAAGAAATGTCAGTAGAAAAGTTAGAAAATTCTCTGCTGCTTATAAAAGAATGAAAATGAATTCCAAGAAAAATAACTTGCAACCAGACTCGAGACACAATGTATTAGTAGCTTGGGGACTCCCTGCCCTTGTCCGTCATCTCTCTTTTTCCAGGAAGCAGTCAGTATTTTAGGAATCATTTTCTCTGGTCCGAAATAATAGAAGGAACACCAGATCTGTACATCACTGTCTCTGAATTACTTTGAAAAATATTTAATACAAAAGACTGACCATCTCAAGATTTAGTGACTGTTACAAATTCGTGATACGGAGTCAAGTGTTCGTGTTTTCACGTTTTTCCTTAAGTACTTGACATACAGGATGCGATATGTTTATTTAAAAAAATTTTTTTAATGTTTATTTATTTTTTGAGATAGAGACAGAATGTGAGCAGGGGAGGGGCAGAGAGAGAGGGAAACACAGAATCAGAAGCAGGCTCCAGGCTCTGAGCTGTCAGCACAGAGCCCGACGCGGGGCCTGAACTCACGAACCGCAGGATCATCACCTGAGCCAAAGTCAGATGCTCACCCAGCTGAGCCACCCAGGTGTCCTGCAATATGTTTATTTGAGTTAATAGATTTATTTTTAAAATCATAGAGAGATCAGTTTGGCATCCTCATTTTTCTATATTGGTCGGAAATGTAGATTCTCTTCTGAGTACATTGTTGGCTAATAAAATAGCTCAGTATATGAATTTTTATTAAAAGATACTTGATGCAACGTTGCCCATCTCCTCTCCTTTAAGTTGAATAATTTTATCTGTATTTGTTGAGTCAGTGGGCAGATAGGAACTTATCTGTAAACTGACAGGCTGTGCCTACTTGAGTAGGTGTTGCTTCTTTGATCAAAAAAGGCTTAAATTTTAATAATACATCCTTGTTGAGTTCAAGACTTTTTTAAAACTCAAAGGCAGTTTTCTAAATAAATAACTCTGTGATTAACTTAAAAGCTTATGTAACGATATTTTAAAGCTCATTTACGAGAGTTAAGTAAATTATATTGTTTTGTATACTCAGCCACTAGGTAAGGTATTGCCTGTATTGACATTGGTTCAGCTGCGCTTTTCAAACAGGCAAGTTTCTGGATATGGGCAGTGACATATTTTAACATATCTAACTGTAAATATAAAAGGAAAAATACTTTTGTCAGAATAACCTACTTGTTCAATCTAAAGATCTTTGCTAAACTGTGTAGGTAGGTTTACACTATACACTTGACAACATTTGTCAATTCCATGAAAAACTTTACTTCCAACTCCCTAAGTTGGAAATACTTAGTACTAAGGATTAAGTTGCCATTTTAAGTAGGTAAATAGTAAATAGTAAGTCTCACTCTGAACAGTTTGCCAATAGATGGAATTACAACTGCCACTGCTTGAATTCCTAGCTAGTTTATAGCACTGTGAAGTATTAGGGGAGTTACAGAGGCTTTGTTTATATTTTTATCCGTATTTATGGGCATAAGTAACATTATTTATTTAGGAAACAGGCTAAATTATATCCAGTAATATTAATTGTTTTGATTGTCCTTCTGGCCTATTCAGAAACCCTAATTTAACAACATGAACTCATTTATTTTCCTTAGATGATTAAACACAAGATTCAGCGTTAATAGAAAATTTTCAGGTTAAAAATGACATTCAAGAATTGTTTGCAAGCTCATTTCTCTGTTGCCTGAATGACAGAATTGTGCATCTCTAACAAATGCTAAATTTACATAAATATTATAAAATAGTTTTTAAAATTAAGGGTTTTTTTTACATTTTAAATGACATTGGTGGAATATCACAGTAAGTAAAGGCATTGCCTCAAAAGGCTGAAAACTGAGTTTTTATTACTTAATGTACTTGAAAAATAATACTAGTTTTGAAATAACACTCTGTAACCTTTTGCTTGGGTTACTGTTTCCCTTAAACTTCTTCAGCTGTGTATACACTCATTCCCACCACAAATGCATGCACAACACCCAGAGGCTAGTGGATCCCCCGGCCCCCAACATTCACATTATCCTGTTCTTTAAAGACAAGAATTGTGTCTTTATCTCTCTCCAATGCTGAGCACCTTGGCTGGAACGTAGAAAGCTTTTGATAAGTGTATTTCTAATTGATTTAGAACCAGTAATCATTCATGGTTACTTGGGTATTGTTTGGATTTGGCATCTGATGAGAAAATGGTGTATTGCATTCCTTAATTCCTATTAAAAGCCCAATACCTCATTTCTGTTGGGAGCTATTTTGCAATAGGACGATTCTGAGCTGCTTTTGCGTGTGTCCTCTTGCTCAATAGGTAATTTTTGCCAAGGACAGGCTCTACTCAAAGCGATGACTCAAAATATTAAACCAACCTGAATTTGGGTTCGTGTCACCATTTCCTCCTCTCTTGCGATTCCCTCTCTCCGTAGTGGCAGCAACCTCCTGTAAATGTAACGCTGCTCTGAATCGTTCGTTAGCCCTCATGTATACTGTGCCAGTTCTCTTTTCTTTCAAGGTCAAGAATGTTAACTGCTTAGGATGAGATTTTTTGCCTGTTAAATCTCAAATATGTTACTTCTAAAACTGCAGATTGAAAACTGTCAAATGGGCATATGTATTATTTTTACTACAGATCATTAGGTACAACCTTGTGTTTTGAAATTCTTAGATATATTTACATACTCACTCATGTTTAGTGACTACAACTATTGAGTTCATTTTTGTTACTCAACTTTTTCAAATAACCGCCTTGAGATTCAATTCACATACCATAAAATTCACCCTCTTAAAGTATGCATTCACAGAGTTGTGCCACCATCGCTACTCTTTAATTTTAGAATATTTTAATCACCCCCCCCCCCCGCCCCAAAAGAAACCTTATAGCCATTAACAGCCACTGTCCTTTTCTCCCTCCTCCCATCCTCTGGTAACCACTAATCGACTTTCTTTGTCTGTGAATTTGCCCATTCTAGACATTTATATAAACAGAATCATATGATATATGGCCTTTTATGTCTGGCTTTTATTTACAATAGTGTTTTTGAAGGTTATCCCTGTTTCTCCGTTGTACAGATATACCGTATTTATTCATTCTTCAGTGTTGACGACATTTGGGTTTTTACTACTTTTCGACTATTACCGATGCTGCTGTGCACGTTCATGTACAAGTTTTTATGTGGACATATGTTTCCTCTCTTTAGGGTATATCTTGTAAACATAGAGAAGACTACAGTTGCTGTGTCCTGTGGTAACTGGGTAACCTGAGGAAGTGCCAAACTGTCTTGCCAAGTGGTTGCACCATTTTGTAATCCCACCAGCAATGTATGAGGGTTCCGGTTTACCCACATCCTCACCGATTCTTATTTCTCTCTTTATTTTTAGTCATTCTAATGTATGTGAAGGTGGCATCTTTGGGGTTTGATTTGCATATCCCTGAGGACCAATGATACTGAGCATCTTCTCATGTACTAATGGCCATTGCTACTTGTATATCTTCTTTGGAGAAATGTCCATTCGAATTGGTTGCCCATTTTTTGAAATTAAAAACAAATGTTTATTTATTTTGAGAGAGAGAGAGAGTGCATACAAGTGAGGGAGGGATGGGGCGGTGGGGAGGACGGGGGGTGAGGGGGTGGGGGGGGTGAGAATCGCAAGCAAGCTCCACACTCAGCGTGGAGCCCAACAGGGGGTTCCGTCTCACCAGATCTCACCACTGGGAGATCATGACCTGAGCCCACATCAAGAGTCAGATGCTTAGCTGACCTAGCCACCCAGGGCCCCTCGTTTGCCCATTTTTTATTGAGGTGTTTGTCTTTTTGTTCTTTAGTTGTAAGAGCTCTTTTTAGATCAAAGTCTGTTATCAGATATGAAATTTGCAACTATTTTCTCCCTTTCTGTGATTGTCTTTTCACTTTCCTAATGATGTCCTTTGATGCACAAAAGTTTTTAATTTGATGAAGTTCAAAATTCAACATTTATATATTTTTTCTTTTAACATTGTGTTTTTGGTGTCCTATCTAAGAAATAATTGCCTAATCCAAGGTCACGTAGATTGATTCCTATGTTACATTTTGAGTTAATTTGTATGTGTGGTATGACGTGGGGGTTTAGTTTCATTCTTTTGCTTATGTATATTCAGTTGACTACCATTTGTGGAAAAGGCTAACCTTCCTCCATTGAATGCTTTTATGCCTTTGTCAAAGATTAACTAAATTACATTGTCACCCTTGTTGAGAATCATTTGACCAAAATGTATGGGTTTTATTCATGAAATCTCAATTCACTTCCATTGATCTGTATGTTTATCTTTATGCCAGTACCACATTGTCTTGGTCACTGTAGCTTTGTAACACGTTTTCAAAGTGAGAAGTCTAGATCCCCAAACTGTTCTTCATTTTGTTTTCCAAGATTATTTTGGCTGTTCAGGTTTTTTTTTTCCTTTCTGTGTGAGTTTTAGAGTCAGCTTGTCAATTTTTGCAAAGAAGTCAGCTGGAATTTTGATGCCAAGCTGAATCGATAGACTCATTTGGCAGGTATTGCCATCTTAACAATGTTAAGTTCCAGTCCATGAACATGTGATGTCTTTCCATTTATTTAGGTCTTCCTTAATTTCTTTGCATAATGTTTTCTTTTCAGTGTATGAGTCTTGTACTTCCTAAGTATTTTATACTTTTTGATGTTACTGTAAATGGAATTTTCTTAATTTTAGTATCGTTCATGATTAGTGTATAGAAATGCAGTTGAATTTTACTGTTTAATATAGTGTATTCTGCAACTGCAGCCTTGCTGAACTCATTTATTCTAGTAGGTTTTTGGGGGACAGGATGTTGGTGGATTCCTTAGAATTTTCTGTATACAAGATCATGCCATCAGTGAATGTAAATAGTTTTACTTCATCCTTTTCGACATGAAGAGATGCCTTTTATTTCTTATTTTGCCTAAGTGCTCTGGCCAGATACTTGATTACAAGATATCCTTCTTTTTCCTGATTTTAGAGAAAATAATTGAGTCTTTCACAATTAAGTATGATGTTAACTATAGATTTTTTGTAGATGCCTCATATCAGGTTGAGGAAATTCCCTTTTCTTTTTTGAGGTTTTTTTTTTTTTTTTTCATCGTGAAAAGGTGTTGGATTTTGTGAATATTTTTTTTTCTGATCTATTGAGATTATCATGGTTTTTGTTGTTGTTGTTGTTTTGTCTTTTGTTATGTAGTGTATTCTATTGATTGGTTTTTGTATGCTAAACTAACCTTGCATACTGGGGATAAATCACACTTCCTCTCCTGTATAATCTTATATACTGCTGGATTTGGTTTGCTAGTTTATTGTGAGGATTTTTGTATCCAGATTTGTAGGGATATTGGTCTGTCCATAGTTTGTTTTTTTTTTTTTCTGATATCTTTGTCCATTTTTTAAAAATCGTGGTAAAACATACATAACATAAAATTTACCATTTTAGCCATTTTCAAGCGTAGTTCTGTGGTAGTAAGTACATTCCATTGTTCTACAACCTTCATGCCATCCATCTCCAGCATTTTTTCATCTTCCCAAATTGAAACTGTGTACTCATTCAACGGTAACTTCTTATTGTCCCTTGCGCCCATCCCTTGGCAACCGCCATTCTATTTTCTATCTCTATGAATATGACTACTCTAGTTACCTCATAAATGTGGAAACATACAATATTTGTCCTTTTGTGACTGGCTTATCTCACTGAGCACTAATGTCTTCAGGGTTCATGCCTGTTGTACTATGTATCAGAAGTTCCTTCCTTTTAAAGACAATATATTGTGTGTATATACCACATTTGGTTTATCCACTTATTCATCAAGCATCTGTTGACGGCAGGTATCTTTGTCTGGTTTTAATATCAGGGTAATACTGGTCTCCTAAAATAAGTTGGTAAATGTTCCCTTCCTTTCTTTGTTTCTTTGTTTCTTTCTTTGTTTCTTTCTTTGTTTCTTTTTTTCTTTTTCTTTTTCTTTTTTTTTTCTTTTTTTTTTTTTTTTGAGTGGGGGAAGAGTGTGCAGGATTGATGTTGATTCTTCTTTAAGCATTTGGTACAATTCATCAGTAATAGCATCTGGCCTTTGGCTTTTCTTTGTGAGAAGCTATTGATTACAAAGCATTCCATTTCCTTGGTGTAGGTCCTTTCAGATTTTGTTTCTACTTGAGTTAGTTTTGCCGGTTTATGTCCTAGGACTGTGTCTATTGCATCTAGATTATCTAATTTGTTGGCATGTAATCAATCAATAGTATTCCTTGTAGTCATTTTTATTTCCAAAAGGTCAGTGTTGATAACCCCCTCTTTTCTTTCCTGATATTAGTAATTTGAGTCTTCTTTCTTTCTTTTTTGGTCAGTCTAGCTAAAAATTTCTCCTTTTTGTTGAAAGGAGTTCTCTTTTCAAAGAACCAATTTGGTGGGGCGCCTGGGTGGCTCAGTCGGTTAAGCATCCGACTTCAGCTCAGGTCACGATCTCACGGTCCGTGAGTTCGAGCCCCGCGTCGGGCTCTGGGCTGATGATGGCCCAGAGGCTGGAGCCTGCTTCCGATTCTGTGTCTCCCTCTCTCTCTGACCCTCCCCCGTTCATGCTCTGCCTCTCTCTGTCTCAAAAATAAATAAACGTTAAAAAAATATTAAAAAAAAAAAAAGAACCAATTTGTTTTTTTTTTTATTGTCTCCATTGTTTTTCCTATTCTTTCATTTATTTCCACTCTGATCCTTATTATTTCCTTCCTTCTGCTTCCTTGGACTTAGTTTGCTTTTTCTAGTTTCCAAGGTTCATGGTTAGGTTATTGATTTGAGATCTTTCTTCTTTAAAAAAAAAAAAATTCCCTCCAATCACTGCATCATAAGCTTTGTTATATTTTTACTTTCATTCCACTCAAAGCACTTTCTCATTTTCATTATCTTTTTTTTTTTTTTTTTTTGATCCATTAGTTATTTAGAATTGTGTTGTTGAATTTTCACATGTTTTTGGGTTTCCCAAATTTCCTTCTGCTGTTGATTTCCAATTTCATTCCACTGTGGTCAGAAAACACTTTGTATTATTTTAATCCTTTCAGGTTTATTGAGGCTTGTTTTAGGACCTAACATGCTCTATCCTAAAGAGTTTTGTAAATGTCTTTTAGATTTAGTTTGCAGTATTATTTAACTCTCCTATATCCTTGTTCATCTTTTATATTGCTCCATCTATTACTGAAAGTGAGGTATTGAAGTCTCCAGCTTTTCTTGTCGAATGTGTATTTCTGTCTTAAATTCTGTCACTTTTTCCTTTCTTTACCTTGAGTCTCTTTTGTTAAATGCATGCATTTTTTGGTAATCATTATGTTTTCCTGGTGGATCAGCCCTTTATCATAAAAAAATCCCTCGTCTTTAGTAACAAATTTTCACATAACATCTATCTTTTTTTTCTGATATTAGTGTAGCGACTCCAGCTATCTTTTGGTTATTGTTTTCATGGTATGTCTTTTTTCATCCTTTTATTTTATCTTCCTCCTGCATTGACCTTTTTTTTTTTTTTTTTTTTTTATCGTTATGAAACGTCTCTTTTTATCTTTGGCAGTACGTTTGTCTTAACATCTAGTCTGATACCTGTATAGCCACTCTTGCTCCTTTATGTGTGTGTGATATATCTTTTCCCATTCTTTTATTTCACCCTCTTTGTGTCTTTGAATCTACAGTGTGGCTTTAGACAGCATATAGTTGGATCATTTTTTAAAATCCATTCTGCAAATCTCTCCCATTTTCATTGGAGTGTTTAGTCCATTTATGTTTACCATATTACTGATAATTGTAATTTAATTGAGAAGACAAAATTTACATCTACCATTTTGCTGTTTGTTTTCTATGGTTTATGCTGTTTTGTTCTTCCATCTTCCATAACTCCTGTTTTTTGTATTAAGTAGGTATTTTTGAGTATACCATTTTAATTCCCTTGTTTTTTTCTTTCACTATATATATATTTTTAAGTTATTTTCTTAGTGGTGGCCCTGTGGATTATAATTAACATCTGAATTTGTAGCAGTATAGTTCAGATTAGTATCAACTTAATTTCTTTTTTTTGTTGTTTTTTTTTTTATTTTTTTTAAATTTTTTTTTTTTAACGTTTATTTATTTTTGAGACAGAGAGAGACAGAGCATGAACAGGGGAGGAGCAGAGAGAGAGGGAGACACAGCATCTGAAACAGGCTCCAGGCTCTGAGCTGTCAGCACAGAGCCCGACCTGGGGCTCGAACTCACGGACCGTGAGATCATGACCTGAGCTGAAGTCGGACGCTTAACCGACCGAGCCACCCAGGCGCCCCTAGTATCAACTTAATTTCAATAGTGTACAAAACATCGCTCCATTACCAGTTTTATAATTATTGCTTTGTGCATCAGCCTTTTAAATCAGGTAGGAGAAGAAATACTACATTAATACTGTCTTTATATGAGCGAGATGATGGGGGCTCATGGAGGTGGTGAGAGCAAGGTTAGTTCCACATTTGTGCATTTTTAAGAAAATAGAATCTGTAAAGAAATAGCTTTTACTGGAAAAATAGTTATTAAAATGTCAGTGTGATTAATTTTTAAGTGGTGGAATAAATGGTAGGTTTATTTTTTGCTATTCATGTTTTTGGTATTTTCTATTAAGAACATGTGTACCTATTTAGTAATTTAAGACAAAAACATAAAAGTATTTAGAAGCTAAATTATTTATGTTACCAACTGTAATGGAGTTCTTAAGTAGAGTATACTAAGTATAATGTAACTTTTTTTTTTTTAACCCCTATAGGTACACCCCTATCTTTCTAGATTCATTAGATTCTTCTGTGTAAAGTACGGAATTTTCTTAGATTCTGTATGGCACCAGAATTCTATGCCTTTTATATATTTATCTAACTAAATAGTTTTTAATTTTGAAATAATTCCTGATTTACAGACAAACTGCAAAAAGGACGTTACAACTTTACCATAAATCTGGAATTTTTATATAACCTTTATTCAGGTTCTTCAAATGTTAACCTTTTATCACATTCTCTTTATCATTCTCTGTATGTGTATATTATCACGTGTATATAAATACGTGTGTGTATGTATTGTTACTGCTTTTCCTGAACTGTTTAAGAATAAATTACAGACATCATGCCCCTCCATCCTTAAATACTTGAGTGTGTATTTCCTAAAAATGAAGATACTCTCTTTTTTAACCTTAGTACGTTACCAAAACGAGGAAATTAACACTGATCCAGTACGAAAGTCTTTGAAGCCAAGAAATAAGCTAAAACAAACAAAAGCCCATGCTGCATTCAGTTATTATGGCTGTCTGGTCACCCTCCGTCTTTCATAACTTTGGCATTTGTGAAGAATACAGGCTAGTTATTTTTTAGAGTGTTCCTCATTTTGGGTTTCCTCATGACTGGATTCGGGTTCCGCATTTTTGGCAGGAATACCCCAGCAGTGATGTTGTCGTGACTTCACGGTACGTCCCTTTGGTATGCACATGAAGTTCGTCTCATTACTGATGCTGTTAAAGACCTTGCACCCCTACCCCCCAAAGGAAGCTCTTAGCTTTTCGGTTGGTTGGTTTTGGCGTATGAACAACAGAAATTCATCTTGCGCTGTTCCAGAGGCTGGAAGTCCAAGATCAGAGTGCCCGCATGGCTGGGTTCTGGTGCGGGCCTTGTGCAGGTCACAGGCTGCCGACTTCATTGTGTCCTCTCACATTGGCAGAGAGCAGGGAGAGAACGCAGCTCTCTTGTGACTCTTAGGAAGCTCTTGGGGGCTCTTCACTTAGTAACTGCTGGGTGCAGTTGATGATTTCATATATGATTTGATCTATTAACTCCTGTGGAAATTAACAATAGATATTTCATAGTAATGACATAACCTGTCATCCAGTTGAATTTTATTTGTATATGCTTTAGTTGTACTTTGATCCTAAGTTAATAAATTGAGGCAGTTAGCAAGTATGCTATTTTGAAAGTATACAGAATCTTTACTCTTAGAGTGTCCTCAGCTTCCTTTAAGTAAAACTATTTTATTTACAGAACTTATTAATTACGTGTCTTTCTGAAGAGAACTGAGTTTTCCGCATATGTTACGATTGTAAACCTACTTGGTCCACCCCCACCCTTCACCCCCAGTTTCCATTGTTGTCTACTTCATTTTTAGCTTTTCATCACCTTTTTGGTTATTGTCTTATTTTCTTCCCAGCTTAACCGTGAACCTAAAAAAACTAGAGTGTCCCGTTCCTTTAGCCCTCATGTGGGATTGAAAACTGTTTTCTTCTGTGTATTTTTATCACTTCTGCTGTATATTTATGGTCTTTTCCTTAATTGAGGCTAAAGGTAATTTCTTTTAATGGAATGATTATAGAGTGAGTTGTGAAAATATTTAGGTTTTAAAGAAACCAGAGTAGGTATGAGGCAGTTTGGAGGAGGGGCCCAGTTTGCTTTATAACAGATTACTGTGGTAAGAATTGATGGAAAGCCTGGCAGGTCCCCTATTAGTAGTTGAAACTTTGTTTGCACAAAGTCTTTTTCCACCTTATATATATATTAAACACGTACTCTGTGTTAGCCACTGGGTTCTGGAGATACAGATACAGAGGTGGTCAAAACCAGCCCGGGTTCCTGTCTTCATGGAGCTTGGTCTAGTGGGGGCAAACATAAAATCATTCACAAATATGGGGCACCTGGGTGGCTCAGTTGGTTAGTTCAACTCTTGGCTTTGGCTCGGGTAATGATCTCACAGCTAGCTCATGGGTTTGAGCCCCACATCGGGCTCTGTGCTGACAGTGTGGAGCCTGCTTGGGATTCTTTGTCTGTCTGTCTCTCTCTCCCTCAAAGTAAATAAACTTAAAACAAAAATCAATCACAAATAAATGTAAAATTAGATCTGTGAGCTGAGCTACGAGGAGAAGCTCAGGATGGCAAGAGTATAAAATAATTAGGGAAATTTGGTATAGTTCGGATGTTCTGGAAAGGCTTTTCTGAAAGAGTTAAGGATGTACAGGAGTTTACATAGGTTAAAGAAGGTGGATGGGTGAATTCAGGAGTAGTGGTACCTCCATGGGGGTAGACGGAAGTAGATGGATTGGAGAGAAATTTAGGAGGTCTTATCACCAGGTCTTGGAGTGGGGATGGGAACACAGGGTTTTAAGAACGAGTCCCTGATTTCTGGCTGTGGTGCCTTTCACTGGGATGGAGAACACCGAGAGGAGAGAAGAGAGCCTAGCGCTGAGGTTTGAGAAGCTCCAGTATTTGATGGCCAGGAAGAGGGGGCGAAGAGAGAGGGCAGAACAGCCAGACCCCCAGGGAGGTGAGGGGTGAGCTAGTCTTGCAGGAAGAGGGAGCGGGCAGAGGGGCAGACACTGTGGGGAAGGAGGAGGAGGACTGAAACTGCTCATTGGATTTAATGTCGTGGCGTCCAGTAATGGCCTGAGCAACAGTGGCTGTGGGAGAGTGAGGACTCTGGAAAAGCCATACTGGTGCGGGGTCAGGGGTCACTCGGTGTGGGGAGATGGGGACAGCAATACAGAGGACCCTTTGGAGAAACCCGTCCCCTCTGGCAGTGGGAGAGCAAGGATGGCTGTAGGTGAAGGTAGTTTGCTGTTCTGTAATGAGACACTGAGAGAGCTCATTTTTGAAGAAAGGTGAAATGACTTCTGCGAGAGCGGGATGTCACTGTGAGGGGAGTGGACAGTGGCCCAGCTGGTCCCGCAGATGTGACCGTGAGGGAGCCGTAGGGGATCCACACTCCGTACGGGGCGCTACCGCTGGGCATGCATCTCCGCTGAGCTCAACGTACACGCATTGTCACGCAGTCACTGATGCGTTTGCTTGTGTTTTTGCTGTGATCCCTGTTTATCAGAAGAATGATGAAAACGGAAACTGCTCGGGGGAAGGGATCGAGTTCCCCACCACGAATCTGTACGAGCTGGAAAGCCGCGTTTTGACCGATCACTGGTCCATCCCCTACAAGCGGGAAGAATCACTGGGCAAATGCCTGTTGGCGTCCACCTACCTGGCCAGACTCGGTAAGCTCTCCCCCCGCAGGCCCCAGGAGGAGGGGGTGGGCGGGTGGATTGATACCAGGCCTGGCCTTAATCCTCCCTCTTGTCCCTGCCCATCTGGGTGACATTCGATCATTTACTCTCCTGGTCTCCGTCTAGCCCCCGTGGAATAAAAGCTTTGAATTGAACCACCTGTTGTCTCCTAGCTCCAATAGAGTATGAGAGTCTTCAAAATATAATTGAGAAGCTTTGTAGAAATTGAAAGGAACATTGTCCACAAAAGCTTGGAGCATTTTAAGGTTCAGTTCAGTGGCTTTTTGTCCTTAAAGAGAAAAAGTACTACTTATTTAGCAAACATTTTGCGCATATTAAATGTTTGGCACTGTCTTCAGTACTTTATAAATATTAAACTAATAGAGTAATAAGCTATCTCTGGGTTGGAGAATGGGTATCAGTGTAAGGACGCTTCTAGACTGTGTACTGAAGAAAAATAGTTTTCATATTCAGTTCAGTTATAGGATGAATTGGTCCACTGTTTTGTGATTTTCTTTTCCTCATTAAAAGTATACGTGGTTTAATTTACCACCATGATTAAATATGAGGCACATCAAAAGGAAATATTTTGACTGGGATCAGGTTTAATCCTCGTGGCCTCTCGTGGTACGTTCTGACTGGCTTCTCAGCAGCAGCATTTATTGCGCGCCTGTTAGGATGTGGGTGCTGTGCTACGTGGTGGGTCTGAAAAAAAGAAAATGTGTCCAGCGGTATTCCCAGTGATAAGCAAAATACATTTTTAAGTGTTGTGTGTGTGTGTGTGTGTTTTTAATGTATTCCAGAGGATAATTTGCAGTGGAGTCATTCATTCACTTAGCTAGTATTCATCACTTACTGTGTGCCAGACACAGTTCTGTGCATTTGATAACACAGAGTTCATCAGTTTGTTTTAGGGAAGAAGAGTGATTTGGGTATCTGTTGAGAATACTTTTGTTTTTATAGAGCTGTTTAAGATAACAGTAATGGATAGTAAGAAGCTGCTGTTGGTGTTTTATTAGCTGTTTAATCAGATCATTTGAAGTTACTCTGAAAATGGAAAACTAAGTTCAACCGTTTCACTTCTAATTAGTAACTTATTATACTATTAACCAATGCATAGGAATTGGTTCATATTAACATATTGTGCTATTAACAAATACATTAATACTGTGATTGTTTCTCGGTCTGTTCCTTCAGCAGCAAAAATACATATATGTATGTGTATATATATATATATATATATATATATATATATATTCTGCTTTTAATAATCCCTTAAGAAGTTTTCTATAAATAACTAGTCCCATGGGCATGAATTTGGAATGATACATATGATTTCTGCAAACTGCCTAAAATCTTAGTAAGGCATATTGTTTCATTTATTTTGCTAAGGTCTTTCCGAGTCTGATGAGAATTGTAAAAGATTTATGGATAGGTGTATGCCTGAAGCATTTAAAAAGGTAAGA
The DNA here is from genome assembly GCF_046562875.1 of Panthera onca. Lineage (NCBI taxonomy): Eukaryota > Metazoa > Chordata > Mammalia > Carnivora > Felidae > Panthera > Panthera onca. The sequence goes on from NC_138346.1 coordinate 177,054,099, forward strand.
AAAAATGCGCGAGTCTGGGTTTTTTTTTTTTTTTGGAGGGGGAGGGACCAAACAGGCTTTTTGTTTTAGTTTCTTGTGGGAGGCCAGTTTATGGGTCTTGTTCATGTGAAGAATCCCCCAGTATGCACATGAATTTGGGGCTTACGAAGGATTCACTTTTACATTTAACTGTTCGCCCTGTCACATTTACTTCCATCTTTTTAATTGCCGAGGAATAGGTGAAGGCTTACTTACACTTGGAAATTGCACATCTTCCTAAACTCAGGCCTGTGGCATTGGGAAAGATAATACTTATCCAAATACAAGCCATTTAATCTGATTGTTCTACCGAGGCAGAAGCAGGGGTTTTAAACCATGCAAAGTTTGACTGGGTTGAGTATGTTTCATGGCAAATGGCACGAGTATGGCAGCATTTCTGTCAGAGCTAGAGCAGTGTGCTTCCTCCCATTCCGGTCACATCGCTTAGAAAGCAATTTTTCTTAACAGGGAGAATAGGAGATCACAGGACTTGTGTTTCTGAAAGCAGTCTAACTCAGCATGACTCCCTTTGCGGGACATGAGTCCTGAATCCCCAAAAGAGCAGAGACAATGTCATAGACACTGTAGTTTTCCCCAGTGCATAGCCCGCGCCTGCCTCTTCTGGGAAAGAGCTCAGTAAATCTTTGTTGAATGAATAAATGAGTCTCCTGCTGTCTTGTCCTTCTGGGTTTTGACATCCATTTTTGTCCCATATGCAAGGAAGTCACTAGAACTACAGATGGGTGAAGATTGTATTTATCTTAAAACCCCGTAAAATAAACTGTTCATTTGTAAACTATCACTCTCATCTACATCTTGGTAGCATCTCCCTCGCTTCAAGGCTTAAAAAATACCAAAATTAATTTTAGGAACAAAAACAGCTGCATCTTTGAAAAAAGTGCAAAATCTTTTAAAATTGTCATTTGGGCGGGGATTATATGGAATCAAGGCTTATGTTCATTTTGGATGAATTCATCTACCAATTTATCGTTTAAGATTATTTTAAACTTTTATGAATTCTGTTAAGAATTACAGTAATTTTTTTAATAGCGGAATTTTTACAGTGTGACAATACTGTAGCACATTGCACTGTATGTATAAATTTACAGACAAAGAAAATGCAGGCTTATTCAAAGTCGCGGAAAAGGATTTATCAGTGTAAGGAGAGGACCTTTAGGTTGATGATCTCCAGATCCAGAGAGCCCTGTGTCAACGTGGGTCATTGGCAAGTTGCATATTTGGAGTATATTACTCTGTGTGCAGAGACAGTCCAGAGAACAGTTTTATATTATGTGCTCAGCTGTTTGTAATAGCATAATAAGTGGTCCAGCGGTTGGTTGCTAGGTTGTTTTTTCCCAGAAAACTACGAGCACAGAGGTACCCTACGTTCTGTTGTTCAATGTTTATAGAAAAATGTATGTGTTAAGTTCCCTTTACAGTTAAGAGCTATTAAAAAGGTTCTTGTCCCCATCAAAAAAGCATACTTTAAAAAAAATTTTTTTTAATGTTTATTTATTCTTGGAGGGGGGGGGAGAGAGAGAGAGAGAGAGAGAGAGAGAGAGAGAGAGAGAGAGAGAGAGAGAGACTGAGCATGAGCAGGGGAGGGGCAGAGAAAGGGAGACACAGAATCTGAAGCAAGCTCCAGGCTCTGAGCTGTCAGCACAGAGCCCGACGCGGGGCTCTAACTCACAAACCCTGAGATCATGACCTGAGCTGAAGTCAGACACCCAACTGACTGAGCCACCCAGGCACCCCCCCCCTTTTTTTTTTTTTTAAATCAGAAGAGCTAAGGACTCTGTGTGCCTTTGATTTGGCTACGAGAAAACTCAGTGGTATTTTATATAATTGCCATTGCTTTCCTTAGCTGTGTTTCCGGGTATGATGACTATTTTTCTACCCTCTTCCCTTGGCTTTTCTTACAAGCCACCTCAAATGTTTTATTAGAAGGAAGGTATGAGTAATAAGCAATTGTACGAATGAGGCGCACAAAAGGGACTCTGTTGTCGTGTCTGCCTTCTTCACCTGTTACCTTCAGGCCAGCCTGGATTCTTTACCATGTGTTCAAGCAGGGAAGGAAATCTAGGTCTGGCCATAGCGCATAGTTACGTTTAAACCTTGAGCACAGCTTCCCCACAAAGGGCTGCCTGTCTTTCCCCTCTTCTGCAAGGTAGGTTGAATTCCCTTTTCAGATTAAAAACTGAACAGTGAGATGGCAACAGAAGGAGTGGTGCTGAATTTTATTTTATAGTCGTATGAAGCTTCTTGAGTGCTAATCTCTGCTTCATCTTGCTTTATAATTTAGGTATAGGAGGAATATACAGGCAGGCAAAAAATTCTTGCAAAAAAAGTAGTAACTCATTGGTTTATATAAAGTCGGTGTTATGATTATTGCTCATTGGAGCAAATCGTGCGATTAATTGGTATTTAGAAAATCTGGAACTGAGGTTTTTCTCTGCAGCTAGAGAAGTTTGGGCTCTTTCAGGCTGCTCTTGTTAAGGGATTCTCAGTGTGACGAAGATGGCATTTTTATTGCATAGCATTTTCCCTCTAAAGGGAAATCTTTGGAAAACATGAAACCAGCATACCAATTTGCCATTATTTTATTAAGTGAAACCCTTTGATTTCTCATTCCCCATTCTGGGAAGTTATTCCTGCATTAGATTTCCCCAAGGACTAGAAGCCTGAGGCGTGGAGAAATCCACTGATGATTATCTTAGTTTCATCTGTGCACCTTTTCCCGCCTTGTTAATGAATCTGAGATGCTGTCTGAGTGTAACATGCACAATTGTTGTGTATTTTATGTTTTATATTTAAGAGAAGCAGTGCCAAAGTAAATAGCATTACAGTGCCTTATCACTTAGAGCTATTTTAGATTGGCTTAAATAATTTTAAAAACTGAATATTACTTTTATACATATCAAAAAGGAAAACGTAAGCAAAGTCTATAAAATATTTCTAAAATTGTTTCCACATTCGTAGTCCTGTTGCCATCTGGTCAACAGGTGGGAAGATGCAGTTCTGACATATAAAAAATCTGACAAGAATGTGTGTGTTCAAATCACGAAATATAGCATCCATTGCTTAGATTCCAAGAATATCAGTTAGTATTGGCGGCCACGATATATCTAATAACAGTACTGCACTATGTATAAGATACCTTTTCACATTTGTTTTATCTTTTGACATTGAGCACATCTGTGTGAAGTGGGTAAGAATTTGCCTCTTTACATGAAAGAAACCGAGCCTTGGGAACTCAGGTAAATTTGTCCAAGATCAGACAGCTAGAAAACAGTGGTAGCTCCAGGATTTGGTCTCATGTTCTCACTTGCTCTACACCACTTGACCTCCCCCCAGTAATAATGAAAAGTAGAGAAACAAATGCAAATTTTCTTTTAAACAAACTGCTTCCATGTAAGGGAATTAACATGCAAAAACAAAACTCAGTGTTGACTCTGAAATAAAGGAACGAGCAGACGGGCTACAGGCTTTCCTTAAAGCAAGACATCTGCATAAGAGTAATATTATGGTAATAATCTCTTGATTATTCAAGATTGAACTGGTAAACAATAGACTTTTTCTTTTCAAGTGCGACTCTATAAAGTGCCCTTTGTTTTTGTAGCTCCTAACATCAAGTGCTGTTCACAAGTGGGGTACTGAAATTCACGAAGGAATCTACAACATGTTGATGCTATTAATAGAACTGGTTGCAGAGAGAATTAAACAAGATCCGATTCCCACAGGTCTCCTGGGTGTGCTTACGATGGTACAGTATCTCTAAAATGAAGCACTTTGTGTTTTGCTTTTATTTAAAATACCTTCTGTCTGTCCTCTGACTTGTAATTAATGATGAGTGATAACTAATATAGTTAAAGATCTTAATTTAGCTGTTAGGGACCTTGCTTTTTATTTTAAACACAGAGCAGCCATTCATTCTGTGTTTTCAGTTTTAACGAAATACCTTTCTAATTTTAATAGCTTTTTCAGCTCTTAGAACGATTAAATAGCTTTCCCTCATGTCTTCCTGATTATTCACATAAATGCTTTCACATGGGGTGTTCTTGCGGTTTGGTTTCTGGCCTTTTTCCCTGACTGGTCACAGTAGCTGTGTGAAGAAGGGGACTTTACTGCCCTGCGGCCCACCTGTCCCTGTGGCAGCTCCAGGGCCCCTGGTGCACGGGCCTCACCTGGCCCGAATCCTGGTCTCCCTCCCAGCGAGCCCTGAACCGGATAGGAGAGCCCTGCTTCAGGCATTCACTCCTCTGCACCGGCTAAGGAGTATGCGCTGTAGGGATATTTGAAAGATTCCGCTAATGGAGGAGTCCAAGGCTATATTTTTCTTCTTTTCTCCTGCTAATATTGTTGCTATAGAAATAGGTAATAATAATGCTTCTCTGTTCTCTTTGAATCTAGGCTTTCAATCCCGATAATGAGTACCATTTTAAAAACAGAATGAAAACATCTCAAAGGAATTGGACAGAAGTGTTTGGGGAGGGAAATATGTTTGCTGTTTCACCTGTGTCTACTTTCCAAAAGGTAAATATAGTCTAGTTTTGTCATTTTATAGAGAAATATATTGAAAAAGTTTTTCTGTGCTATAAAAATTTACGTGGAAAGATTAAAACAGTCTGTGAAAAATGACAGTTATTCCATATGGCTCATAAAATCGCTTAACTTTTTTTCAGATATTGCATAATTTTCCATAGCTGTTAACTAACATCATAAAGAATTTTATAGATTCGAAATGATGTTTAGTGAAATGTGGAATGACCGCATGACATCAATGCCCTATTTATTGAATTGTCAGAACCCCAGTTTAATGGGTGTCCCAGTTTCTTATAGATGTTTGAGAGGCTAGAGCATTTGAAATCGTTATAGATGTTTGAGAATCCAGAGCATTTGAAATCGTTTGAAATGACTAATTAAGCCTAGAAAAAATAATTTAGAAGTTAGTTTCGTGCATCATTTTCTTTTAAGCTCCATAAGCATTAAAGCTTTTGTTTTCTTTCAAGCCAAGAACCAATATCTTCATTTTATATTTAAAGGTCTACAATGTGCCAGTGACATGATACCCACAAAGAGTACATAATTTAAACAATCTGTTGACTGAACTCTGGCTTTCGAGAAACAGTGGAAAGCGGTAAATTTGGTAGATAGAAAACTTGTCCATTGCTTTAGTGGAAGCAGAGGTTTAGCTCAGCCGTCTTATAAAGAGTGCTAAGGCGTGGTTCCTAGCTTACAGCATAGTGGAGGAGATGGGAAAACAACATATTACAGGACCATAGGCAGTAGGTGCACTTGTAATAATATGGCCTGCACGAGGGAGTGGTCCCGTCTCGCAGAGCCAGGCAGTCCCCAGAGAGGAGGAGGAGGAGGTTGACAGCCGCGCACAGAGGGCAGTGAGGAGACACTGCAGCATTTGACCCCCACAAAAACTGTGTGAGTTAGGTACTACTTTTAACCCCATTTCATGGATGAGAAACTGAGGCACATAGAGGTTGAGTCCTTGTCCAAGTCTGCAAACCTAGTACTCATGGGAAGAACCCATGTAATCTAGCCTTCTAGTCTGCATTCTTTAGCTACGCGCAGTCTTACTTCCCGAAGTATGAAAATCTGATCCTCAGTTTTGTTGTGAAGATTAAAGGGCAAGTATACAAAACACTAAGCACGGCGCTCCCCTGTAGCAAGTGCCCAGCAGAAGGTCATTCTCTTCCCCTCAGCTTAACATGCGTGACATCTGGGGCCCAGAAAGGTCCAGTCTGTTCATATCCTCCCGTTATTGCAAAGGAGTTTCTCTCCTGCAGAGGCCCTTGCTCATCCCCTTTCCTCTTGCCTTCTGAGGCATTTTCCTCCTGTTTTCTATCCTTTGTTTGGCATCCTCAGTCTTTTCCTCTCTGTTGGATCACTCCTGTTGTATACAATGTGCTCTAGTATTTTCCATCTTTTTTTTTTTTTTTTTTAAGTTGAGAAATGCAGACTCTGTGTGTGGGTGTGTGTGTGAGAGAGAGAGAGAGAGAGAGAGAGAGAGCGAGAGAGCGTGCGTGCATGCAGGGGAAGGGGAGGGGCAGAGAGAGAGAAAGAGAGAATCCCAAGCAGGCTCCACGCTCAGCGCAGAGTCTGATGCAGGGCTCGATCTCAGGACCCTTGGGATCATGATCTGAGCCAAAATCAGTAGTTGGATGCTTAACCAACTGAGCCACCCTGGTGCCCCATAGTATTTCCTGTCTTTAAAAATTCTGCCTTTGATCCCACATCCCTGTCTAGCTTCAGCACGGTTCTTCGTCTCCTCCATACCTTTACCAGAGAAGATTCCACGTTCTCCTTTCCCAGTTATTTTACTGGTTTTCCAAAACTTTAACTTAATTAAACAAAACCAAAATTTCATTAATATCTTTGTGTTCCTCTGAGCAGTACCTAGACCTTGGAATGTTTCGTGTGCTCACTTCCCACCTGATTGACTTAGTCTCTGAGAGTTCCTCTAGCGTGCGGCATCTTAGTCTTTTCCCGCCTTGCTTTATGCTCAACTAGGTATCAGCATTGTTATTTTATACGGTGTTTTGACTTGGCCACATTTAGGCGTTCTCTCTTTGTGTACTATTCCTTCTCTATCTCTTCCGTTGGGATAATTTTTCTTCTGCCTGCCTACTAATATGTCCTTTAGTAAGTGTCCATTGGTGATTACGTCTTTGTTTTTGATGGCCTAAACTTAACGTTAATCCCCATGCCTTAAAGAATGTTTTCCCTGGGTTTTAAATTCTAGATTGACTGTTACACTTTCAGAATATCAGAGATACCCTGTCAGTGTCTCCTGGCTTTGATTATTGCTGTTGACAAGTTGCTGTTTGATCTGTTGTTCCTTTGTAAGAAATCCACCTCTCCCCCCATGGCTGCTTTTGGAGATCTCCTGTTTCGCTTTGATGTTTGGCAGTTTGACTCTCCTGTGACTGACTGTGGTATTCATATTATTTTGCATCAGAAACATTGGGCGTCTGCATCTAAGGATTAATATCTTGTATCAATTTTGGAAAATTCTCAGCCACTATCTTCTTAAATATGTCCATAATGCCTCTCCTCCATTAATCAGTCTCTCCTTCAGAACTTCAATTGGATACATGTTAAGCCGTCCCTCCTGTCCTCCATGTCCCTTAACCTCTGCTCTGTTTCCCATCTTTCTGTGTCCTTGTGCTCTGACAGGGTGTGATCATTTTTTTCAGCTCTGCTCTAGTTCACTAATTTTGTTTCTGCTTGTGTCAGTTACGCTGTTTACCCTGTTCATTAAAAGTCTTCAGTTTTGTTACTTTCCTTCATTTATGTAAATTCTATTTGGTTCTCATTTGTTTTGTCATTTTTTACCATCTCATGTTCTAAACACATATTTTCGTTCTCCTGTGTGTTTGTCTTGTGTCTGATATCTACAAGTCTGATTCAGCTGGCTCTGGCTAACTTTAACTTGTTTTGTATCTGTATGTATATACACAGAAAAAAAATTTACACTTGTTTGTTTTTCTGTGAAGTCCTGTTTCTTGGAATTTAATCTGGGAGGATGGTTTGAGGCCTGGAGTGAGGGAAAGTTCCTTTCTTTCCAAGGAGGATTTACTTACTTCTTCCAGGTGCCTGGAACCACTACAGTCTGGGGCCACTCTAGAATAAATTCTCAGCTTATGGTATTTCAGACCGTGAAATCAGCGTGAATTTGAGAAGTGAAGCCGTGTGAGGGCAGTTCAGTGGCCACAGATTCTTAGAGAATTTTTTTTCTCCCCTGCATCCAGTACCAGAGTCCACGTAGGCAGGCTTCCCTGTTGCTCTCCCTTTCTCCAGGTAAGTTCTTTCAGCTCACCTTACCCTGAGGCTGTAGCCCTTTGAGCTCCAGTTTTAAGTGACTACCTCCTCTTAGTCTCCCAGCCCCCACCTTGGCTTTGGGTCCTGTTTCTCAGGCACCGTAGGGCTGTGAAAATGGAGGCAGGAGGTCACCAGGGTTCCACAGACGCCTGCACGGTGAAGGCTAGCCTGAGTCTGTTTACCCCACACAATTTCTGCTTTCTCTTTGTTTTCAGCCTCTGAGCACTTTGTGCCAACTCAGCTATGTGTGTTTAAAGATTTTTTTTAAATGTTTTCATCTGTCAGAGAGGTGTTTAGGGCAACTAGACAAAAGTCTCCATTAACTCTTCAGAGTGTGCCAGTCTGCCTTCTTTTTCTGCCGCACCACTGAAACCACCCTCGGTAAGGCACCAGCACCTTCTAAGTTTCCAGAACCCAAGGAAACGTCTCTTAACACCACCCACAGCAGTGGTTGGTCACCATCAGTTTGTCCCTCTCCGAAATCGGTTCGTCTGGCAGTCTCTTGTTACCTCCTACGTCACTTTGCCTTTCTTGATTCCTTGCTTTCTGTCCAGCTTTAATCCAGAGCCGCCCTCTCTTTGTTCAGTATTCTTTCCCCCAAGAACTGTCTTTCCTTCTCACGGAAGCAAATGCAGTCTTTGTGCTGATGGCCCTTCGGTTTGTATCCCTGTGGCCCAAACCTCTCCTCTGAGCACACCATACTTGACGAGCCAACCATTCCTTTTGGTCGCCACACAGATGTCTCCAACTTAGTGTGCTTGAAATGGAACTTCCTTTTGTCTCGCCAGCCTTCCTTCTTCTCCCTCTCTGTAAACCACATCGCCATCTACCTAGGTGCTCAAGCCAAAAGCATAGGAGTCGGCCACGATTTGTCCCTTTTCTTACGACCCATAAGCAACCATAAACATGTCCTTTGAATTCATATCAAAGGTGTCTTCAGTTGCCTTCTCTCTGCCTCCACTGCTGCCATCCTGCCCCCCGACACCATCCCGTCTAATCTAGTTACCACATTAGTCTTCCAGCTACTATCTCTCCCTCCACTCTCGTTTATCTGGCCCATTCCATCCTCCACACAACTGCAAGACTGGTCATCGTAAAGCATGAAATGCATCGCTTCTGGCTTAAGCACTTTGTTGCTTTCCTTCCAGTCGCAGCCTGCAAGTTTCTGCATGGTGTGCACTCTGCCCCTCTCCACAGCTCTACCTGTGCTGCTCCTCCCGACTTGCTGTGTCCCCGCGGGGTAGTGGGGGAGGTCCCCCAGTTACTCTTGAGTGCCGTCCCCAAACAGGACCTTTGCCATTTCGGCCTCTCTGCCTGGACTGTTTGAGTGGCTAAACCGGTCTCATCCTGTAGGATCCAGCTTGAAGACCACCTCTTCAGAGAGGGTTTCCACGACCACCACTCTGAGCAAAGGAGGCTCCTTCTGTCTCTCATTTGAAGACCTTTTTGTGGTTTTTCCTTTCGTGGGACTTAGCACAGTGTGAATCCTGTTAGGTGTGTGTGGGTTTGCTTGTTTCTGTTGAAGCTGCTCCAGTATGAGCTCCGTGAAAGCAGGTACCACATCTCTTCATAGTCACTGTTCCCCAAATATTATTCAGCCCCCAGAGCAGTGAATGCTTAGAAAAAGAAAGGAAGGAAGAAAAGAGGAGAAAAGAAAGCACTTGCTCCAGGGCACCAATTAGTGGGACAACAGGGGCTAAAATTTAACCTTTTTATTCCTGATTTGCTCCTCTTTAGTAATAATTCTGGATTTCTAAAATGTAATTTTCTTAGAGAATTTGACTCAAGTTATCCTGTACCTTGGAGAGCTTAAACAACTGACGTCAGCTACCCAGAAATGCAAGAATGCTCCATACTGTAGCAGTGACATCCAAGTACAGACGTGCAGACTCCTAAAATTATATACAAATGTCAGAGACTCACATTAAGAAACATGTAGAAAAGCCTTTTGAAATATTTTTCAAATCTTAATATTTTCTTCTCCCAACTCTTCACTTAGGTTAAAAAGAAATCTATGGTAGGGGCGCCTGGGAGGCTCAGTCAGTTGAGTGTCTGACTTCAGCTCAAGTCATGATCTCACAGTCTGTGGGTTCGAGCCCCACATCAGGCTCTGTGCTGACAGCTCAGAGCCTGGAGTCTGCTTTGGATTCTGTGTCTCCCTCCCTCTCTGCCCCTCCCCTGCTCATGCTCTGTCTCTGTCTGTCTCAAAAATTAAAAAAAAAAAAAACAAAAAAACATCTGTGGGCTCATGGGGAAGTTCTCATATTGCCAACTCAATTTCTATTTTCTTTCCTCATAGGAGCCTCATGGATGGGTTGTGGATTTGGTAAATAAGGTATATAACTTTTGTTAATATAGTCGTATTTTCCTTCTTTTAATGAAATTGCTTAGAGTTTGGTATTTTAGGTAAATGACAGCTAGAAAGAACAATAAGAATTTTTTTCAGTTCCTCCTCTTCTTTATCATATGCTGTTTATACAGATGAGCACCAGCGTCAGGATTTAGCACATCTCCTGCAGTGTATCACAGGAGCAATAGAATTATCTTTGTGATGGCTTTCTCTAGATCAGTATTACAGAGCACGTTGGCAGAGTAGAACGGTAGCCTTTGTTTCTTGTTTAAATTATTAACGTACAGCATTTTAAAATTAATTTGTGCCCTTTCTCTTCTCAGTTTGGAGAATTAGGCGGATTTGCAGCAATCCAAGCCAAGCTTCATTCGGAAGATATAGAACTTGGGGTAAGTTAAACCAGTATGTGTGCCCACAGCAGAAGTTCGCTTTATTCGGGCTGGTATGTTACCCAGGAGACGTGGTCTGGACACAGTCAATGAAACGTTACAGTGTTAAGTTATCTCTGCAGGAGCAGTTTCAGTGGCTCTGATAAAGGAATGTTTGCTCCTAATCATAACCAAATTTCAGTGTAGGGTATTTGCTTTCCCCCTCCCCCCCCCATTTCCCTTTGCTTTTGGCATTTGCCTCCTAATTTGTGATGGTTGTGTGAAATCATCTTGCTTTTTAAGGACAGTTGCTGTATGTGGCAAAGATATGTGTACATACAGTGTTATGACTCGGTTACATCAGAAAGTCTTCCCTGGTGCCAGGCACAATAAAATATTTCATTTTAAGGTTGGTAGGAAGTTTTTTGGTATTATAGGACTCCTAGATAACACAGGGCTGTCACAGGAGCTTAGAATCCTCCCTCAGAATCAGTACATCCTCTTTTTACATGGGACTTCATTTTCTCAAAGACATTTAACCTTATGGTGAGGGGAATAACTTAATCTTTTATTTTTCACAGAAGGCTGACTTGTTTGTAACTAGGAGCATTTTATTCTGTCTTCTGGTTGATTGTTCACTTAACTGCTCGTTACGTACTTGGCCACATGTAGGACACTGTGCTAGCTACCGTGATGTACTGAGAACAGAAGGTGATGGGGTAAAGTCATCCGTTGCCCCTAAGTGACGTAGGATTGTGCTTAGAGCAGTGCTTGCTCCTGTGGAACCTCGACTAATCAGCTAACTCGCTTGGTCCGTCTTTGGGCGAGGGAAGTAACATCCAGGAGAGAGTCTGATGGTATGCTTGGTAATAAACTGACCCTTTCTTGCCACCCACTGTTTATCCTGAAAGATTAAGTGTCTGCCAAGCCTTCTGCTGACACTGACCAGGGAGTGTCTTCTCCCTTCCCTGAATGTTAACTAGGCTGTTTGGCCGTCATTTTGATCCCCATTGAGTGGACCAAGCATGTTAGAAGTGACTACTGATCTGGAAAATAATGGGTAATGATTTAAGAAGCAAAACCGTTTATGGGGCGCCTGGGTGGCTCAGTCGGTTGAGCATCCGACTTCGGCTCAGGTCATGATCTCACAGTCTGTGAGCTGGAGCCCCGTGTCGGGCTCTGTGCTGACAGCTCAGAGCCCGGAGCCTGCTTCAGATTCTGTGTCCCCCTCTCTCTCCGCCCCACCCCTGCTTGTGCTCTGTCTCTTTCTGTCTTTCAGAAATGAATAAACATAAAAAAAATTTTTTTTTAAAACAAAACCATTTAAAACCAAAAACCTTTTCAGATACAGGGTTTTATCCAATTTACTTATTTCTCAAAAACTGGCTGTATAGGTCATTGGTCATATTAGAGATTAGCTTCGGGGTGCCTGAGTGGCTCAGTCAGTTAATCATCCGACTCTTGATTTTGGCTGAGGTCACATTCTCACCGTTTGTGGGTTCGAGCCATGCATCAGGCTACGTGCTAATAGTGCAGAGCCTGCATGAGATTTTCTCTCTCTGCCTCTCCTCACCGTGTGCATGCATGTTTTCTCTCTCTCTTTTTCTCTCTCTCTCAAAATAAATAAACTTTTTTAAAAAAGAAATTGCTTCATATTTTTAAAATGTTAAAATACTAATTTCTGGCAGAGTTAATGTATTTAAAAAAAAAATACAGAGCAGTCCAAGTTTCTACCCTACTTGGAAGAAAATTGGCTTAAAAGTAGATACATAGGAATCTGGACTTACCCTCGTTATTATTAAATATCTTGAGGTTAAAGATTCCTCCAAGATTTTTCCCTTAGGTCAGACCATTTTTCAAACAACCGTGTTGTTTGCTGCAGTTGGTAGAGAATTATATTGCTTAGTTGTATTTGAGATGATGATGAAATTCAGGCATAGGAGAAAGAGATTCCAAAGATTAAGACTCTGATTTTATCAAACAAGGATTAAAATTTCACAATAAATGCCTGCTTCCTGAGCAGTTAAGGTGACTGTGTCCTAGAATAAATATAGGCCACTGAGTACAAGTAAATGCATTCATTTTACATTTACATTTATATTTTTATATTTTTGAATTTGAAAAATACTGTGAAAAAGCAACATTCACAATTGATCAGTTAAAAATACCTGCACGGGGACCCCCGAGTGGCTCAGTTGGTTGTGCATCCGACTTCACCTCAGGTCATGATCTCACGGTTCATGAGTTCAAGCCCCACATCAGGCTCTGCTCACGGCTCGGAGCCAGAAGCCTGCTTCAGATTCTTTGTCTCCCTCTCTCTCTGCCTCTTCCCCCGCTTGCTCTCACTTTTTCTGTCTCAAAAATAAATAAGCGTTAAAAAAATTTTTTTAAATTACCTGCACAAAGTAAGGAATGGAAGGTGCCTGTCCTCCATCCCCCCAAACCCCCACACCTCTACCTTCTTCCTAGGTAATAGCTACCCATTTAACTCATAGCATTTCTGACTTTTGCCTAAATTTATGTGGAATATACCTGTGCACGTTCTTTCCTGCTTTCTCTTTCTTTAAGGCTGAATTGTAATCAAGCTATATGTAGTAGCAAGTTTTCGTTTAACATTATATCACGGACATCTTTCCAGATCCGGCTGTCATTGATTTTAATGGCTGTAATGTGTTCCTGCAACTGTTGTACCATGATGCTGTCATTTATTCATGGGCACCATGTAAATATGTAAATTTGTCTTTATGTGCATATGGTACCATTTCGGAAGGACAAATTCCTGGAAAATGTGATTTTTAATATAATTCATAGTAATAAATATCTTTCCAAAAAAGAGATTTATTTGGACCAGTCTGTACTCCCATAAACTCGTTTCCTATTTCTCTCTTTAGTACTGAATATTTTCCATCTTTAATTTTTTCATTATAATGGACAAAAATAGTATTTTGTTATTTAATTTGCTGTACTCTCATTTCCTGTGAATTTGAGCATCTCATCATGTGATTATTGGCTGTTTACATTTCTTCTATAATTGACATCGTTATTTAGGTTTCTTTGGGGTTTTCTTGTTAACTTTCAGGAATTCTTTTTATGTTCAGCATATCAATGCCATGCCCATTTTATGTACCTGTAAATTTTTTCTCCCAGTCTTTTGCTTCTCTTTTTATTTTTATTGATAGTGTCTTTTGCTAACAGAAGCTTCCACATTTTATAAAAATTCCCCATTTTTTCTTTAATGGCTTTAAGAGTTTTCTAACTTGCTTAGGGAATATTCTCCCATCTCAAAGTTATAAAAATACCTGTTTTATTTTATACTTTTACAGTTTTATTTTTTATACTTGGTTCTTGAATTCATTTAGAATTTATTTTTATATATTACATAAGATAGAGATCCAGTTTAATTTTCTTCCAAATAGGTAACTGATTGTCATCAGAGCCTCTAATGGCTAATCCCTGATTTCTCTCCTATTTTGACGTATTGGCTCAGTCACATGTCACAGCCCCACGTGTACGCGGGTGTGTTCCTTTCGTTGGTTTGTTCGTTCGTTCTTTGCCCATTTCTATACTATTGCTGCACAGCTTTCCTTCCTGGTAGTACCAGTCTGCCCCACGTCCTTCTTCTCTCAGATCTCCTTGATTGCTCTCGTATTTCTGCCCTTTGAATATAATCAACATGCCAGGTTGTCCTGCAGAAATCCCCCAGAGATTGTGTTTGGAATTGTATTAAACGTATAGGTCCCTGTGTGGAGAATTGCAGTGCTGGTTCTTTCCGTTTGGCAACATGGCATCTGCTTGTTCACCTGGGCCTTCCCTTACGCGTTTCAGTAAAGTTTTATAATTTCCTCCACGGAAGACTTCGGTGGTTTGTTGAAGGCACATTTCACTCCTTCGCCTACTATCCCCTTCTTTTTCAAATAAAGACTGTTAGTATTCTACAATATAAGTTTTAAAAGTCTTTCATCCAGTCCTCCAAAGAGGTTTTATTGGCATTATTATGATTTAAGTTCTATTAAATTTCTGGAACAATGTAAATGGATTGACGTCTTGTTACCAGTTCTTCCCATCTGGGGGGTGTGGTTTGTCTGGTCATTCATTCGTGACTTGATCTAGTCACCATTTCAAATTGTCCCTGAAAGGGACGTGTATAATGCTGAAAGGAAACACACCCTCTCACACTGATGTCTGACCTTCACTGTCCTTGTTTTCAGGCGGTCTCAGCATTGGTGCAGCCCTTGGGGGTGTGTGCGGAGTACCTCAATTCCTCGGTGGTTCAGGTAAGACAGGCCACTTTACATTTGCTTCAGAAGGTGACCTAACACATACAGACAGTAATAATTACCTTTTTATCAGTTGGTCAGAATTGTGCCCTATTTCTTTTCCTTGTTCAGATTAGCTATTTTTCTAATAAAAATACTCTCAGAAAATAACGAAAAAATAACTCAAGGTAGAGGAGACTTCTAATATTTAAAAAGATGATTTACCTTTTCAGTTTATCATTTTATCAAATATTTTTCTAATAAAAATACTCTCAGAAAATAACGAAAAAATAAGGTAGAGGAGACTTCTTTTTTTTTTTTTTTTTTTTTTAATTTTTTTTTTCATCGTTTTTTATTTATTTTTGGGACAGAGAGAGACAGAGCATGAACGGGGGAGGGGCAGAGAGAGAGGGAGACACAGAATCGGAAACAGGCTCCAGGCTCCGAGCCATCAGCCCAGAGCCTGACTCGGGGCTCGAATTCACGGACCGCGAGATCGTGACCTGGCTGAAGTCAGACGCTTAACCGACTGCGCCACCCAGGTGCCCCGGTAGAGGAGACTTCTAATATTTAAAAAGATGATTTACCTTTTCAGTTTATCATTTTATCAAATAGAATTTATATATGATTGCATGTATTTTTGTTTCCTTATCTGTAAAATAGGCGACATATATCCCAACCCTTTTCCCAGGATTGTTTAAGGATTCAGAGCCATTATGTATTAAATGAGATCAGTGTTGAACAACCCACTGGGCTTCCTTGCTAGCTAAGTCACTGCTGAATAACAGCTTAACATCGCGTCTTGTCTGATCTCCTGTCCCTGCAGGTTGTAAGTCAACAGGCCATCAAAGAGTCAAAGCTGTGCATGTCAGTTTTCTAGTGCTTAAGGCCTATTATACTTTCTTGCTTCCTTTCCATCTCAGTTGACAGGTTTTACTGAATAAAGTGTCACTTTGAAATACCTTCATTTTTTATTTTCTTTGTAAATAGGTCTGTGAAACCTGTAACTTTCCCAGAGATTTTTTTTAAAATCCCTATAAATGGCTTTGAAAGCATAGAGTCCTTTGGGAGCAGTGTTTTTGTATGCACTGTTCCTTCTTGCTAATATCTCATTTTAACAAGGGAGATACGATTTTTTTAGTAGGTTCAGGAAATTTCTACCATTTCTAAGTGTTAAATGCTTTCTTTAAATGTCAGAGTAATCCTGCAAGATTTTTACATGAAATCAGATGGTGGGCTATTTATGTATTTCTTCATTCTGGATATTGAGCTCATTAGAAACATTTTATGTTCTTTCACCTTATTAAACATATAATCATTAATTTTATAGTTGAAACACTAAGATATAAGAGGCAAAATTATTTGACTTTTTAATAATTTAATAATAAGTACTAATAATTTAATAATTGGCTTTTTAATCATCAGGGCCAGGATTGGATTTTTAAATGCTCCCTACCCATGCATTGCCTTGTGGAAAGAGATTTAGCATAAATGTTCTAGCTTCTAATTAATATTAAATTCTTTAGAAATTCTAAGTTTTAGAGATGCCTGGGTGGCTCAGTTGGTTAAGCGTCCAACCTTGAGTCAGGTCATGATCTCACAGTTCATGGGTTCGAGCCTTACGTCAGGCTCTGTGCTGACAGCTCAGAGCCTGGAGCCTGCTTCGGATTCTGTGTCTCCCTCTCTCTCTCTGCCCCTCCCTCCCTCCCTCCCTCGTGTTCTGTCTCCCTCTGTGTCTCTCTCTCAAAAATGAATAAAGACTAAAAAAAATTAACAAAGAAATTCTAAGTTTTAGATAAATAAGCACAGCAGACTTCAAAAAGTAAAAAGTATTGAATTTCCAACCAAAGCATATTTGACTGCTTCAAATTAGCCAACCTTCAATTTACTCAGCAATATATTCATGCTCTGAATTTATTCTCATACCATGTTCACATCGTATTACCTGATGTAAATTAACAACGGTCTCTACCACTTGCCCCTTGTATGCTTTGGAAGACATATGTAACATCTGTGTTTTGGCCTTCTTGTCTATAAAATGGTGATCATGCCCTTTGAGCTGCAGTGAGAAGTCAGCCGGGGGGTGCCACTGACGAGAACAACACTGCTTGCCTCCTACCCTAGCAGCCCCCAGTCTTCCCTGGACAGGGGACGCAGGCGTAGAGGAAGAAATCCCAGTTGGATAATCGCCTGGTGTCATTTTAATTCTTTGCTAATGTCTTCTTGGCTTTGACAGCCATATGCTGTCTATCTTCTCTTGTCACCAGATAAGTTTTTAAAAATTATTTTACTTAGTTGGAAGTGAGCATTTAGACCTAGCTAGTATTTTCCTCCTCCTCATGTAATATTTAGAGTTAGTTATCTGATCATGCTACCATCCCGGAGCTATGTGTTGTAGGAGTCTCGTCTGTAGGCCTCATTTATATCAGCACACAAAAATAGTGCATATCACAGCATTTTTTTTTTCGTGGTCTGTGCTTATATGCAGTTGTTAAAATCAACCACCAAATATTTACTTTATTACAGAAATAATACCTACTCATGCTTCATGTTTTAAAAGTTAGTTTATGTGTCTTTGGTTGCTCTTTGAAAGGACCCTTCTGAGATAGTGATGACAGGGATTGCACCCATGTGGTATTAAAGGAGCTGGGGCATGGAGTCGGGTATGGGCCTACTTGGGATGGTAGGAGCTAGCTAGCTATGGGGCTCTGGGTACTAGAATTGAGATCCTTCCGTTGCACTCTGTCCTTTGTGAAGTGTGAATGAAGAAGTGTCTGCTCTCTAGCTCTGGGGCAGAATCCGGAGTCTTTATTAACCGCAGCATGTCTTTTCTGCAGCCGATGCTAGACCCAGTCATCCTCACTGCGATCCAGGATGTACGGAGCGTGGAGGAAAAGGACCTCAAAGATAAGGTAAATCCCGTCTCCAGACAGGTAGGCCCCAGAGCCTATTAGTCCTCAAAGCACAGCCAGGACTCGGGGCAGGGTTCACACACCATCGTTCTTTGGATTCTGGTCATATACAACTCACATCAAGTTCATTTTACATTTTCTAACCAAGAAATGCTTTTTGTAAAGCATCAGTATTCTGAAGCACCAGGTTGGCATTAAATCAATAGAGTGATTATAGGGTTCTCAGTAAGTGATACCATTCAGAATTTTACTAACGTGTTGATTTAGAGAGTATTCTAACAGGTATAGCATTGAAGAAGCTTTTAAATAATTCAGTACTACAAGCTTATCCAAAGTTGTTTAAAGTAATTTTAGCATTTAAGTTTAACAGTCTTTATTTTGTTGACCTTGAAATTCTCACAGGATCCTTCCCTTTGCTCACCTGTGTGCTAACTTTTGTTTAGAAGCAAACTAGTTAATTGACCATATGGAGTATGAGATACCACCAACCATTGCTGTTGAAAATGTCCCGTACTCCCGTGTCTGAATTGGGAGCAAAACGTTCTCATGGCTCCTTTTCTGTTTGTGTGTGCTTTGAATAAAAGAGATTGGTTAGCATCCCCGAGCTCTTGTCTGCCATCAAGTTACTCTGCATGCGCTTCCAGCCGGATTTGGTGACCGTGGTGGATGACCTTCGATTAGACATCCTACTGCGCATGCTGAAGTCGCCACATTTTAGCGCTAAAATGAATTCCCTCAAAGAAGTAAGTTTTGTATTTGTTTGTAGAAGACTTAAAGCACAGACGCTTTAAGTTCTGCCAGAACTTGCGGTCATTAATATCAGAATGTTGAGAAATGAAGCAGAATAATTTCTTGTAATCGTACAAAAAAGAGGTAACAGTGATTGTATATAAAATGGTATCTGTGTTCGTAATTGTTAACGCGATCTTCCTACATGTGTTACATTCAAAATTCATTCTCTGAAATATTTGGAAATATTTAGTGTTTTTGTGAAATTGCCCAGAGAGTACCCTTGTTGGCTCCATATTCTTTTTTTTTTTTTTTTAATTTTTTTATTTATTTTTGAGAAAGAGAGAGACAGAGCACGAGTGGGGGAAGGGCAGAGAGAGAGAGAGAGACACAATTCAAAGCAGGCTCCAGGCTCTGAGCTGTCAGTACAGAGCCCCATGTGGGGCTTGAACTCATGAACTACGAGATCATGACCTGAGCTGAAGTCAGATGCTCAACTGACTGAGCCAGCCACGTGCCCCGGCTCCACGTTCTTTTTAAAGAGACATCAGGAATAAGTAGTCTGTTAACTTATTACAGTAACTGGCCTTTGATACATTTTGGCTAATTATCAGACTACATTGCAACACTGTAAAAGTCACAGGGTATGTATACATATATATGAAGATTTTGATTGTGCATATTTGCGCTGGATTCTGTCACAATAATCCTGTCTTCTTAGGTAACCAAACTAATAGAAGATAGCACTTTATCCAAATCTGTGAAGAATGCTATAGATACAGACAGATTGTTAGATTGGCTGGTTGAAAACTCAGTTCTGTCCATTGCACTGGAAGGTAAGTTGCTTTTTAAAAACATATATTTCTTAACA
Source organism: Panthera onca (assembly GCF_046562875.1). NCBI lineage: Eukaryota > Metazoa > Chordata > Mammalia > Carnivora > Felidae > Panthera > Panthera onca. Next base: position 177,073,439 of record NC_138346.1, read on the forward strand.
CGTAGTTGTAAGTGATGTATTTTTATATCAAAGAAAGGTGTGAAAATGTTGTTTTGACTGTATTAGCCTTTAAATCTGGTAGCGAGTTAATATTGCTTTGAATTAATAGAATCGTATTTAGAAAGTCAATGTTCACTGAATCTGTCTGCCTCTTGGGTGTTTCTTCCCTTAGGCAACATAGACCAAGCACAATACTGTGATCGTATAAAGGGGATTATTGAACTCTTGGGCAGTAAATTGTCTTTAGATGAACTTACTAAAATTTGGAAGATACAGGTAAGTTGATCAGAATTAATTTTGCCTTTTTCTGACATTTCTGTCAGAAGGAGAGGGAAGGAGAGTGGTGAACAAGCAGGGAAATGGGTCTTGTATCCTGCTTTAGTCAAAGCGGAGCTGCTCCAATCTGTTTTGCAGTTCAGGGCTTCTGCTAAGATTGTATATGTGAAAAAGGATTGCACTACTCAGAAGATGTAAAACTACCCAGCTAGTCTAGTCTTCTCATGTCTCAGATTGAAAAAAAATGAAAAGCTTTACCACAGGCCACACAGCGGTTAGGAATTATATGTCTTTTGTCTGTCAGTCTCCTGTTCTTTTCACTGTGTTTGCTTATCTATGTTCATGGATAGGTGTTTCCTGTTCAGTTCTGTTAAATGAGGATGAAAGTAACACTGAGTTTACAGACCTCAGCTTACCAGGACCCTCAGCAGCTGTGACAGAGTCAGCCACACCCTTCATTTTCTTTTTCCTTTGCTCTGTTAATATCCATTTGACTCATTTTCCTCCCACTTTTCTGGCACCCTCTTCAAGTCTCCTTTACTAACTTATTCTCTTCTACTTTGTAAATGTTAGTTTCTTTCAAGCCTTAGTCCTTAGCCCTTTCCTCAGTGTATAATTTTCCATTAAGCAGTTTCCTCCACTCCTGTGGCTTTGACTGCTTTTGGATGCTGCTGACTCTCAGAATTCTGTCCCTAATCCATACCTCTTCTTGGTCCTCCAGTGCAGTGTATGTAAATGTACATGTAACTCTTGTGCCTTCATGCATGCCATCTTGTAGGCGTCTCAAATCCAGTATGTCAGTACCTAGTCCTTTTTCGGTCTGTTTCAGTAATGGTGTTAGCCTTCATCTAGTTGCCCAGCCAGAAAGAGGCCCGGAGCTCACCTCGACTGTACCCTCTTAGACATCGTATCAGTCAGAACCTGGTCAAGAAACAGAAGCCTCGCTAGGTGTCTCAGAGGGAAGTGGATACTGGGGGTTGTTGACAAAGGTGTTGCTAGGGGGGAAGAGCAAAAGAGAGAAGCAGGAATGCTGGAGGAGCAGAGTGGGGAAAGGGCATACAAAGTGCAAGGAAAGGAATCTGCTTTTGGAGATGCTTTCGCTGCAAATGCCGGGATTGCCCGTGAGCCTGGCACCCCCAGCAGGGCTCCTGGAAGCCCGTGCTGCCACCAGGGCCAGCACCTGCGTCCAGTCCCTGAGCACAGAGCAGTGCCTCTTTCTTCCCCCTGCCTTCTCATCTCCCCGCAGTGCCTCCCCTGGGCAGGACCTAGCGGGAGCATAGCTAGTAGAGGAAATGTGATTGGCAGTCTGGCAGCCTGGCAGCAGGGAGCAGACTCTAGAACGTTAGGTGCAGGACTGACAGAAAACCATCCTGGGTCCTACAGATCTTACTTCCCATGTCCACTTTCGTTGATTGAATACCCTCACAGAATGTCTTGAGTGTAAGTTGTGAGTCCACATAAGGCTAAAGATTAGAGATCATGATGGATACAATGTATATCCCTACTGCATGCGGTGAATGTTTGTATATGGCAGATACTGGAAAATTCTTATGGAATTGACTCTAAAAAAGTCCCTGCCTTTCAAGTCCTCCACATGGTGAGCAGTGAGGCATGATGGAGTCATGGTTGAGGTCGTAAAGTGAGTTTCAGCCGTAAGGACAGCCACAGGACCTACATCTCTGAAGCAGAAACTTACTGCCCAAGGAATAAATAGCTATTCATTGAAGTTACAATGTATCTATGAGCAAAATAGAAAAGGAGGTAAAGACTCCCCTCAGCCGGAAGTGAATGTAAAGTCCTGAAATCAATTTGAATCTTTATTTGCCAGTCGAAAATACTTTGCACTCCCGTTGAAGTGAATATGTCAGATTGAGCACTTAATTGTCATCTTTTGAAAGATTTAATACTGCTAGGAATTTAACCAAGGCCAACTGATGGCCATTAACAAGGGTCCCTTCCTTTAGTTTTGCCAGTATTCTCATGCAAGGAAATGCCAATGAAACTAGAATCAGTTTATCTTTATTGCTGTTTTGCTTTCCTCTTCTGTCAGTTGCAGGAGGGGGGGATGGGAGGCTGAGGTTTTTTCCAAGTTCCAGGACTTAACTTGCCCCCCATGTTTCCTTTTCCAGTCGGGACAATCATCTACTGTGATCGAGAACATCCATACTATTATTGCTGCAGCAGCTGTCAAATTTAATTCAGATCAGCTTAATCATTTGTTTGTTCTCATTCAGAAGGTACGTGTCCAGTCAAACGTGCTAGCTTTTTAAGTTTTTTCTAAAAGAAGCTTCCCCCTCTAAGCTGGAAGCATCTAAACATACACTCTTCTTGCTTTATCGAACCTTTCTAGCTCAGGTGTAAACTTTCTGCATATTTTGCCGGTTTGATACAATTGGATTGTCTTGCCTTTTCCCTTCCGCAGAGCTGGGAGACGGAAAGCGATAGAGTAAGACAGAAGCTGTTGAGCCTGATTGGACGAATAGGCCGGGAAGCTCGCTTTGAGACCACATCTGGAAAGGCAGGAGGATGAAATTAATCTTTCCAGCTCCACATACTTTATGCGGTTGTTCGTGCATGTGTGGGCTCATCTTGTGTGGTGTTATTGTAGGTGTTAGATGTACTCTGGGAACTGGCCCATCTTCCGACCCTGCCCAGTAGCCTTATCCAGCAAGCCCTGGAGGAGCACCTGACGATCCTGAGTGACGCATACGCGGTGAAGGAAGCAATCAAGAGAAGCTACATCATTAAGTGCATAGAAGATATTAAAAGGGTTGGTCTTACCTTCGACCTCCTTTTGTTGTCAGAGCATCAGTAGCATTGTCTGAGTAATTAGGACCCAATGAATTTCTTAGCCTATTATGTAAATCAAATGTGCGACCTGGAAACTCTTACCTTAGAGTCCAAGATTTGGAAATTGTAGGTACTACTTCTACCAAGTCACTTACATTTCTCTCAAAATTCATTTCAGCCCGGAGAGTGGTCAGGTTTGGAAAAAAACAAGAAGGACGGATTCAAGGTAAGACTTTTCACATGGAACCGCCCAAAAGGTATACTAATTTAATAATTTCTTTTAATAAGTGTTTTGGTGTTTCTTTGAGTAATGCTCGGAAACTGCCGTCTATTCACAAATCCAAGGTCACGTTCACAGGGTAGTTTTATTATTTTCATAAAATTACAAGACCTTTAACTTAGTTTCTTCTTTTGTAAACTAAATGTGAAGTGTGCACCGTTTTAGTGAGTCCAATGGATTCTGCATAAATACCATGCCCATTTTTCTGCCATGAGGGAGAAGTGGAGAGTGGGAGAAGAAAGAGAAGGGAAGAAGGAGGTTCATTCAGTGCTGGCACATAGTTGTCGTTCAGGTGCCTAGTTCAGAGGTGTTCATAAAGTGATTCCTTGGTGAGTCTTGCTGCTAGGACCCAATACTAGGAGGCAGGCGTAGGCGGTGACAGCCAATGGGGCCACTGCTCTGGGAGCCCTTTGCCTCAGGGCTCCGGCCTCCAGCCTGCTGGGCACCTAGGGGCTGCCCTTTGAAAGCATGGTTAGCAGAGTAAGCAGTGATGACTGTAGCTCTCCCGTCCCTGCAGTGCTTAGACATCCAGTCTGTGCTCCGGAGGGCTGATCTTGGGGCGGCTCCTTGGAGCGACCTCCCCTGTTGCGGCAGGACCCCCACCCCCCACCCCCGCCCCGCCAAAGCAGTGCCCTCCTCTAGCCGAGGCCCTTGGGTTGCCCAGACCAAATGGAAAGCCTCATAACAGGAGGGATTTCGTTTTATTGTAACATAAAAAAAGGTTTTGGTGAATGTGGCTTAGTAATTTCATTGGCTAAACATTTTTCTTGGCTTTCATTAATAAGTGTTTCTTTAAAAGTTCTTGAATACTGCTAATTTTCATTGGTATATTCAGAGACTCTTAGCTCTTGTTAAGAGGCCGTGGTGATTCAGTGAGCTTTTATTAAGTTATATTTGGTCATAAAGTTTAGTTAGGGACACGTAAGAACTTTGTGTTTTAGATTTCTAATGCCGAAATGTGATCAGGTGAATTTTCTACATATAACCTAGTCTTAGAGATTTTCAAAAAGTCACTCACAAACTGGAGGTGATGATGCTCAGGTTTTAAGGAATTGTTCCTTTAATTCAACAACATTGCTCTCGCTCTCAGATACAGTGTGAATTTTTCCAGTTCTCTCAGCTTAGCAATTCAGATACTTTGTTGCAGTCTCTGTCTTTGCGGTTGACCCTCATCCAGAGTGAGTTGTGTGAGGAGTTCAGACCCTTCCCTAGTAGTAGCAATAGCAAGACAAAAAGGTATCTGTAGACAAACAGTCTTGTCTTCTCAGCAGCAGATACATTTCTCTATAAATCTGAGGGTCCCAGCTCAAGGGACTTTTTCCTGCCTCCAGGGAAATGGCTTTTGAACCCAGCACCCCTTTCCCGCCGCCTGCTCCTTCCTCGCCGTGGCTCAGCATGACTTCGCTCTTCTAGTCGTAGTGTCGGTGCCTCTTTGTTGCCCCTCTTTGCGGTCACTTCATTCATGCCTGTTGTTTTATAACAAAGCTCAAGTCACGTGGCGATTTTTGGAGTCATTTTGTGAGACTTGAAAGGAGTGCCCTTCCGTTTTTATTTCCCACTGCTCCCAGTTAAAGAAATTCTGATGTACCATGATTTCATTCCAAATAATACCTTGCGTTTACATAGCACTTTTCAATGGACTGAGTGCTCTCGCACATTCGCTCTGAAAGTACACATGGCTGAGGGGGGCAGCGGGAAGATCAGAGCCCCCTGGATCTGGCTCCAGGCAGGGGGGTGAGTTATATCCTGCCACTAAAGGTGTTTTTCTATGCTATGCCCTTTCCTGCCAGGCAGCAAGGTGGGCTGACTGGGGATTATGTCTCCCTGCCAGGCTACACAGAAACTAAGCAAAGGGTAAGACAAGATCACCCACCTCTTACTCCCCTCCCACCCTCAGCTACCTCTGTTCCCCCAACTGATTCCCCTTCCCTCTGCTTTTGACACTTTTAAAATTCCCAGATTCCACTGTTGTGTTCGGAAGTTCCGACCCTTATTTCTTAACTTTATTTCTGTAGATTCTGCCAGGATACCTACCCTTGGCTCCCTTGGTCCTCTTTCCTTTGCTTCCTTTATACCTTCCACTGTTTACCCCCAACCCTCTCCCTCTTATTTCACTCCTTTTCTCCCTTCAATTAAAAATTTAAATGTACGCATCCAAAAAAAAAAAAAAAAAATCACTGAGCCAAAAAAGTCGTTTTTACTCAAGTAGCAGTGTTTGGGTATTCCCTAAGTCATTCTCTTCAGCACCACCCCTGCCCCCCAGCACAGTGCCTGGCAGCTTCTAGGTGGATGCCCGCCCCTTCCTCTTATTCCGCCCCTTCACCCTGTGAGGACACTAAAATCATTACTTACCCAGAGTGGAGTGGCCTCTACTTGCCAAAGCACGTAATTCAAAGCAAAAGTAGCAAGATGTCCTCAGTACAGCCTCACAGTGATGTGGTTAGCACAGGAGGAAATACTTTTTTAAAAACGTCCTCCCATGCAAAAATGTGTGCTTTGAATCTAGGGTAAATGGCTAGGTCTGGAAAAAGAAGACAGATGAGAAAGGGGGGATGTTCAGCTTTGAGAAGAAAATTCAAGAAAGAATATGAAAGTGTTCTTTAGAGACTTAGATTGCGATAGAGAAGTTTGATCCCACCGACTTTTTATGTCTCCCAAGAAGTCGCGGGAGGCCTGTTTCAATATGAGAGAGCAGTGAACTTTCCGTGAGAAGTCGGCGGTAGAATGCACTGTCTCCTCATCACGGGAAGCACTAGGAGACTAGCCGTTAAACCAGAGTGACTGAGGATTTAGGCATAGGTTTGCAGGCTATACCAATTGACTTTGAAGGCTTCATCTGATATTGAGGTCTAATTTGGACATACCGTTACCGCCTACTTATGAAATCTCAGCTCCATTACCAGGCATTATCAAATGTGCTCATTTTAATTGTTCACCGTAGTCTCTTGCCCTTTTGGTAAGCGGAGAAAAATAATTTAAATTTTTCTTGTAACTGAGCAACATCGTGTCGTGGATATGATGGAATAAATAACATCTTTCCTGTTTGCTAAACTTTAGAAAGGCCATATCAGAAATACTTTTTAAATTCCAATTTTATTTGATTTCCTGAATTTTATTGGATGGTGAGCTACTTTCAAAGGATGATTTTCTATGTTAAATAAAAATATTCTAACCATAATTAACTGAAATCGTCCTAAGACTGCTTTTTAATATATTTGATTATTTGCTAGAGGGTTCATATTTATATCCTCATGTTTATAATCCTTTTGGTAGGTATGAGTTTGGACTTAAGCCTTAGGGTTTTAATCTTTGTCATTTTGCAACTCTTCTGTTTTAGCACAAATACGTAGGTGGTCTTGCAAACAGTTGGCCTTTAATATGTACCTTATTTCTCTGATTCTAAGATGCCAGTGACTGCAACCCGCATCACAGATTTCGTAAGTTGCAGAGAAGGAAAAAAGAAGCTCCATTTTAGTTTCACCATTCTTTAGTTTAAATTCACACTCAAGAGTTTGCATCTAAGCCTCTTTCTGACCAGTCTGTACGGCTTCACTGGCACAGTGCTTTTCATTATCTGGTAGTGACTTTGACCTCCGTAAGAATGACTGTATCCTTCTGAGGCATGTTAAAGACTATGGAATTTTGTGTCCTTGTCCTTTTTTGTAAAACTCAAGCTGCTTTTTCCTTAACTGAGTCAAGTTGTGTATACTACAAGATAAACAGCTTCTCTTGAATTTTGGGTGCAACCTTCGGACAGAGACATTTAGTGGTGGGTGACACGGCCCTTCACAGGGTATGAGTCTGTCACACCAAATTCTCCTGGCGTTGAGACTGAGACCACTGGCAGGATTCTTTGCTTTTGAGTTGACAGACACGACAGGCTAATCCTGTTCCATCGTAGTGTCATCTCTTTGACAGTTTAAGTAACAAATTTGTGATCTAAATTCAAGTTAAGAAGCCATCCTTGTTTGGTGCTACATATATGAGGTCACAACTAACATGACGGGTAGACGAACAAGTAGATACCTTTCATATACAGCTAGGGGTGCACGTACGCAGGTAAGGACAGCTGTGTCAAAACTTTCTCCCCCCCTAGTGGCTGCTCAGTTACTTTTGACAAAATTGTAAAAAGTGTCAATTTCAGAAATGTTGAAATTTATAAAACCTGTATCTTAGAATCCAGGAAATACGGTATTTGCGATTGGTTGGCTGATCTCCAAGAAGACCAGTCTTGTTTTGGGCAATAGCTCGCTCTCATTTACATATTCAGTAGTATGCTGTTTTTCTGCCAAAGACAGAAAGTAGGTTTTTTCAGAAGTATTTTCTGCCCCATAAAGGTCTTCAGGTTACTGAAAGACGTGAAGAAGCAAGAAGGCTTTGAAAACGAAAGCAAAATTCAGCCTTGAAAATAAAGGCTAAGGACCTAAAACTTGTACTCAGTTTTTTAGACACTTAATCGATTATTTGATTAATAGTGTTAAACTGACAGCCTTCCAAATTTTACAGATCTCTTAATTTGAAAGCTGTTCTATATTAGAGAGCAGTTCTGTTTTTAAAGATTATTTCACGAACATCAGACTTTTCAGATACGTACTACGAAGATCTGGATTGTTCTGTACCAGTTTCAGAAATAACGTTTGAAAGTGTTTCTGAAAAATACAAAGTACAAATGTAAAGTGGCTGTAATAATTAATAAAAATTGAATTCTCTCTTGCAAAATTGTTTTTAACTAGGAGATATAAGCAGGTCATGAGTATTTTCTTGAATATATAGACCACTATCAGTGTCTTGATCATATCATTGGTATCTTAATCATATAATTGTAGAAAATCATACTTCTATACCATTTTCCTCACCAGCCAGTCCAGTATTATCCAAGTTAAACTTTGCCCGTCAGTTCATTTGATCATGTCAACATGTCCTAGCAGCCTGTGCTACTTAATCTATCCTCTGAAATTGCTAATCCCTTGTCGTCTGTTTTTTGCTGATGTACGCTATACATTTACTGTCACTTCACATCCACTCCTGTTTGCAGTTCTTGGCCTTAGGAAATTGCATGCAGAATAAGAAGTTGAAGACTGACTTACGAGTGCATGGAGATGAGCTGTAAATGAGCAGTGTGGACAGAAAAATAATAGAATGTCTAGCATCAAACCTAATCGACTTGGGAAATTTTTATAGCTAATAAATTTTGCCTGCCATTTATTTCTAGATGTAACTCATGTAACTTCTTTTTAACTCTAGTCGTCTCAGCTTAATAATCCCCAGTTTGTGTGGGTGGTGCCAGCCTTGCGTCAGCTCCACGAGATCACCCGCTCGTTTATAAAGCAGACCTATCAAAAGCAAGACAAGGTAAGAGAGCAGCTATATTTGATCAGCATACAATTCTACCTACTTACACAACTTCTCTAATAACAAAACATAAATAAAATGGCTGAGTTGTAAAGTCACTATTTTACATCTTTATGATTATTAAAACAGCTCATTTATATTCTTTAATAATCTTGAGTTCAAACATCATTCTGCTTTCATTTCTACAAGAGCTCTTCTTTTGCAACATCCTTGATTCATTTCCTTTTTATTTCCTTAATTGATTGACATGATTATGCCAGTTTTTAAAAGGCTGAATGGTATTTTAGAACTGTGTTCGAAAAGATTTAAAGACATTTGATCTCAGGAAGATGAGATTGTTTAAAGGACCCAGAGCTTCTTCAGTGTACGAGACTTGGGAGGAAAGACCTGAAAAGTACGCAAGAAGCGAAAAGATTCTTTTCTGAAACCCGTCTTTTAAAAAAAAGAGAGAATGTCTCTAGAAGCAGAACATTAGCAGAGAAGTTTATGAGTTCCCTAGTAAGTGCACATTCTAGATGATTTTGTTTGCTTTTGTGTAGGGAATGAATCCTCAGTGAAGCAATCCTTAGATTTGCAGTCCCTCACTAGGGCTACGTGCTGACGCGGAAGCTTCTGCTAAACTCACAAAATGACTGCAGATTCTCATGCCATTTTTCTTTTTGTTGTTTTTTGCCAAGAGCATCATTCAAGACTTGAAGAAAAATTTTGAAATCGTGAAGTTGGTGACCGGAAGTTTGATAGCTTGTCATCGACTTGCAGCCGCTGTGGCTGGACCCGGAGGCTTGACTGGTTCCACGCTGGTGGATGGCCGATACACTTACCGGGAGGTATCCGGAGCTGTGCTTTCGTGTCGCGCTTTACAGCATCCGTTTGGCTATTTGCGCGCGAACTATAAACACGATACCGGTAGGGTGTCGCGCTAAAGAGGTGGCATGAGGTTTCTTTGTAGCGATGGAGCAGTTTTATGTTTTGACTATAACCATTTTAAACAAATTTTTTTTAATTTATTTATTTTTTTAACGTTTATTTATTTTTGAGACAGAGACAGAGCATGAACGGGGGAGGGTGAGAAAGAGGGAGACACAGAATCTGAAACAGGCTCCAGGCTCTGAGCTGTCAGCACACAGCCTGACGCGGGGCTAGGACTCATGGACCGCAAGATCGTGACCTGAGCCGAAGTCGGCCACTCAACCGACTGAGCCACCCAGGCGCCCCAACTATAACCATTTTAAAATAACAGTTTAGGAAGTTGTTATTTGTGGGCGAATCATTCAGCAAATCACCTTAGAACTGCATACGATAAAGTGATAAAGATGACCATGTTTCCTCTGCCTTTCATATGAAATGATAATGGTCTATGCTGTGGAGAACTGCTTTCGTTTTTCAAATCAGTTGATTAGTAATATTGTTTTTAAAAATTAGAAAAAAAACTTAACCAGTGTTTGCGGTATTTCAGTTTGAGGTTACGGAGATGATATTTTACTGCCATCCAACTTGACTAGAAGTTGTAACAGACTTGAAGTAGTTTCCACTGTATCGTGCTGTTAACAGATGTCTCGCTTTTATTTTACCCTAAATTATATGTGCAAGCGTTAGGTAGAATTCTTGTTTTAATTTTTAAAAAGTGTGTTTTAATTTTGCTTTTGCATAGGAATGCCTGGAGTTAACTAATCAGCATTACTTCTTTTTGCAGTATTTAGAGGCCCATCTAAAATTTCTAGCATTTTTCTTGCAAGAAGCCACTCTGTATCTGGGTTGGAATCGTGCCAAGGAAATCTGGGAGTGTCTTGTGACTGGCCAGGATGTTTGTGAATTGGATAGAGAGGTAAGAAGATGGTAGTGTGGCTAAAATAAGGTAGAGGTGGGGCTTCTATAGTTTACCTTTTTTATGGGTCTCATATCGTCGATTCTAAATGCTTCTCAATTTGCTAAGCACACATTTATGCTGATCGGCCAGGAGCTGTAAGTGCTGAAAAAATACATTATATGATATATATCTATGACATAAACATATGAGTTCGGTAATTTTTATACCATTCTGGACAAAACCAAATTGAGCCGAAAGAGCACAGCTGAAGAATTCTCGGTATGTCTTATAATTTTTCTCCCTCCCATGGAACTAATTTCAAGTTACCAACCAAGAACTTTGAGTTCCTGCAATGATGTCGTACGGCAGAAGCACAAACACAAACTTCTTTGTTGTATTCTAAACACAAAGAAGAATAAATGCCCAGACAGATTTTTTTCTGACTATAATTAAACAGCTGAAAATAGATTAAGCCAGGAGCAGAACACCTGACTTGGCGTATTGTAACGATGAATTGTGTGCTCATCTCCGTTTGCAGAGTTGTAACTACTTCCTAGGATTGTTGAAAGGACTGAATAAATGCCCGTGCCCAGCACAGCGGCTGGCACACAACAAGGCTTATGAATAAACGTTAGTGGGCAAGCCCAAGTCTAACCTTCATTGAACAGTAGGAGTGTATATTTTCATTATCTGAGGGAAGGGCTGCTAGGAACTGCTTTATTTGGCTCTGGCGTTCCAGGCATTTCCGTTGTCCCTGGTAATACAAATTTTTGCAGCATTGAACATAGCCTATCAGTGGGCTATCAGGAGAACAAAGTCTCCCACTTTGGAATAAGTATTTGCCTAAAATGAATTTTAGTTATAGGGTAATGTTTGTCTTAATCCACAGATGTGTTTTGAATGGTTTACAAAAGGCCAACATGATCTCGAGAGTGACGTTCAGCAGCAGCTTTTCAAGGAGAAAATTCTTAAATTGGAGTCATATGAAATCACCATGAATGGTAGGAAGAAAACTTCAAGTCTTTTTTTCTCAGTTCTTTAAGAAATGTGATTCTTTCCTTTCCCTGTAAGCCCACTTCTCAGAAGCAACTAAGCAGTCTGGATTATCCTTCTGGACTTTTCTTTATGCGTATAAAGACATATCTGTGTATACCTGTGTTTATATACACAGATTAATTCCTTTTTATGTGAATAGTATCTCGTGATTCACTTTAAATTATATGGCCTTACCATTTCAGTTGTCAAATGGTAGCACTTATCAGTATCATTCTATTTTATGGCTGAATAATATTTCATTGTATGAATGTACCACATTTTATTTATCCATTCATCAGTGATGGATACTGAAGTGTTAATCACTTTTGGCTATTACTAATAACACCGCTGTAAGCATTCATGTACAAGTTTTTGTGTGGACATTAGTTTTCATTTCTCTTGGGTATATACCTAGGAGTGTAATTGAATCATATAATTAACATTTTGAAGAACTGTCAGACTATTTTGCAAAGTGGCTGCACCGTTTTATAATCCTACCAGCAACATCTGAGGGTTTCAGTTTTGTCACATCTTCACCAATCCTCGTTACTGTCTGTCGTCTTTATTCTAGCCGTCCTGGTGTGTGTGAAGTGTTATCTTGTGGCTTTGGTCTGCGTTTCCCTGATGACTAAGGATATTGAGCATCTCTTCATGTGTTTATTGACTGTTTGTCTATATTCTTTGGAGAAATGTCTGTTCGGACCTTTTGCCCATCATGAATTGGGCTGTTGGTCTTTTTATTGTTAAGTTGTGAGAGTTCTTTATATATTCTGCCTAGTGGCACCTCATCCGATAGACACTCTGCATATATTTTGTCCCATTCAGTGGGTGGTCTTTTCACTCTCTTATAGTCCTTTGAAGCACAAGAGCTCCTAATTTTGATGAGGTTCAATTTACCTACTTTTTATTTTGCTGCTCGTGCTTTTGGTACCATATCTAACAAACCGTTGCCTAATTGGAGGTCTTGAACATTTATGTCTGTTGTGTCCCAAGAGTTTTACAGTTTTGGCTCTTGATATACTTTGAGTCTCTTCCTTGGTTATCTGTGTTACTTAGAGTGCATGAATTTATCTGACCTTCTGTAATTTCAGGGTTTAACTTATTTAAGACTTTTTTTGAAAATGTGAATCTTTGTGATCATCGACTGAAACGACAAGGAGCTCAGTTGGTAAGTACCTTCTTCCAAAATCTGGATAATCTGGATAGTCTAGTAAAACATGGCAAAAAAGGTGTTCTAATTGAGAGAAAACATGACCTTTTTTAAAGAATGGGCATCGCCTCAACTGCGTCTTTTGCTTTGATGACAGAGCTCTTAGAGCGTAACGGAGGCTCCCTTTCTGGCACAGCGACACCTCGCTAACTGCCCGGGAGAACAAAGTTGACTTCTCATCCCTCTGTGCTTCTTGCTGACCCAGGGCAGCCAGCATCCTCCTGTGGCTATGTGAATGCAGGACAGGGATAGTTTTATCGAAGCTTCCAGCTCTTCAGATCCAGTAATGGATGTGTTCCTAAAAAATAACAACATCTTAGGGCGCCTGGGTGGCTCAGTCGGTTGAGCGTCCGACTTTGGCTCAGGTCATGATCTCACGGTTTGTGAGTTCGAGCCCCTCATCGGGCTCTGTGCTGACAGCTCGGGGCCTGGAGCCCGCTTCAGATTCTGTGTCTCCCTCTCTCTCTGCTCCTCCCCTGCTCACACTCTGTCTCTCTCTCAAAAAATAAATAAAAGATTAAAAAAAAATAACATCTTTCATTCTGAAGATGAATCTTCGGTTCATCATAGCGACAGGGATTTGGGGAGAAAACTTTAGGAACAGACAGTGAAGCAGGAGAATGTGAGGATCTGTCGAATGTATGCAACTTATGTTTATATTTACATGTGAACCTTAAAAAAAGAAAGGCAGTAAATAATGGTCTTTTTTAAGACCTAACTCTTTTGGTTCAAGGCCTGGCTTCGTGCATGGTACAAATTTTTACAAGATCTTGTAAGCTTGGATCCTGCCATTTGAACTGCGCTTTGGGAAGACCCGATTGAGCCTCAAGGATTATTAACCACTTCTAGCCTGGCTCTGTTTCCTTTTGAGGACAAGCTCCTGAAGCTGGTGCTCCTTCACTCCTGTGCTATTTTCTGTAACTTGCTTGGGTAGATTTCCAGCTTGGGTTTAGGAACATCTGGAGAAAACTCTCCATATCTCCCCTGGTTGCCATGGACATAGCCCAGTGTTTCTGTGGTTAGTTGTTTTTGATTTAAAATATAGTACAGTAGTGCTCTCATATGTCTTGGCTTTCGCAGCCTTAATGCATATTAAACTGAAAGGTGTGGACTTAATGATATAACAGAAAATAATTGTAATTTTGTGACCTTGGTGTGCTGTATGATTTTTTTCTTTTGAACAGTATGTAGAAAAGCTGGAATTGATAGGAATGGATTTCATTTGGAAAATAGCCATGGAATCACCTGATGAAGAAATTGCTAATGAAGCTATTCAGTTAATCATAAACTATAGTTACATTAATCTAAATCCCAGATTGAAGAAGGTGGGTATCAAAGGACAGAAGGTACTTACAGACAAAACAGAAAATTATATATATATATTTTTTGATAAGTTCTGACCTTTGGCATGCCTGAAAATTGGCTTTTTTATTTTGATGTTTTCTCGTTACTAATGATGGCAATTAAATGTCGGACTAATTTTAATTTCCATGTACCTCTTACTTTTAGGATTCCGTATCGTTACATAAGAAATTTATTGCTGATTGTTACACGAGATTAGAAGTGAGTGGCAAATTTTATTTAACATGTTTTTGAAATAAATGCTTTGACATTTTTCCTTTTGTAATTTTCTGTTTGAGATCATGTGTCATGTTGATATTTGTGGCTGGATTCTGTCGAAGAATTTGTCAGCCGTATTATATTGTCACAGAGGGAACAGACATTTGCCTGGATTCCCCCAGTACAGAAATGTCCTCCGTAGGGAAGCTTTGCTTCTCTTTCCACCACGTCTCCTCCCCGCTCCACCCGCCCCCCCCTTTTGGGGTATGGGAACTGTCTTCAGAAAACGGGCCTACTCGACATTCCACATTTCTAGTAGATTCTTCTCCCCTTTTTCCTTTTCTGCCCAGGGTTTTTATGCAAGAACTTGTTTTTCCCACCCTTGCCCATGTTTCAGCTGCGATTATATCTTAGATGCTATTAAAGGCCATAGCAGGTGGTATTGGTTGCCTTTGTCCATTAGAAGCCTGCTGTGTGATACTATCTCACATACATTTCCAGTGCCTTGGCTCCAGCATGATGGTTAAAGCGTTAAACAGTCATTTCTGTTCTTAAGTTGTGTTTAAGTTTTTTACCTATTCCAGAAACGTAATGCTACTGCCCCCAGAGGTCAAGAAGTTAAACCTCGTGATGACGAATACATGCTTGAATCTGTGCAGGATTTTCATAGTTCTTCACCCAAATCTGTGACTTCACCCAAATCTGTCATCATAAAAAGCCATTTAAAGTATTCAAGTACCTTAATTAAATGAGGTACTGTTTAAGTATTCACATATGTAAAACAGTAGTTCTCAGCCAGGGGTTATTTTGCCTCCCAGAGAGCATTTGGCAATGTCTGGAGACCTTTCTGGTAGCAGTAGGTGGGTAGTGACTAGAAATCAGAGATGTGGCTAAACATCCTGCAAAGCCCAGGACAGCCCTCTAACAACGAAAAGCGTCCATCCAGCCCAAGGTAGCAATCGGCCCGAGGTTTGAGAAACCCTGATAATAGAATGATGGTTTCATGTTTCACAGGCGGCCAGCTCAGCACTTGGTGGCCCCACTCTGACGCATGCAGTGACCAGAGCAACAAAAATGCTTACGGCAACTGCTATGCCAACCGTAGCAACATCCGTTCAGTCTCCATATAGGTAAGTGTGCAGAAATTACAGCACGTACTCACACGATGCGTAAATACACATGTACCTGTTTGGAAAAATAACTGGCTTCTTTTTTGGTTGATTTTGCTCATTCTGTATCATAGTTTTTGCAGAGAGTCGTATCCTGAGAAATTGCGTATTCCTGTCATACATCCCAGATCTGCATTTTTTTTCTGAAGATCCGTAGGTCATTGTCACCAGAACCAAGTAGTGGTCTGCCCCGATCCTGTGCCTACTGGACAACTTTTGTTGTTTTGTTACTTTTTTTTTAAATTTGAATTCTTTCACTTTGACTCTGTGTAAATAGGAGTAAGCTACTCTTTACAACAGACTAAAGATATACTCGTTGTGTGAAGAGTAATTTTTCAAGTTTGAAGTATGTACTTACTGAGACATAACCTGTCTCCTGGTGCCCAAATCCAGGGCACTTAACAGCACGCGCAAAATGAGACGGACGGTAATAATTAATTAAAACTGTGCATTATAATAACATCATAGTTAAAATATTATTTCCTTAAAATTAGTTTTCAATAACTTCTAACAAGAACTTAACCCCCAGATATTTGTGTTCAAACTTTGAGCTGAAGTCTCCTGTTAGATTGCCCTGTTTAGTGTTTTCAAATATTATCAGTGAAACCCGAGTTCAGTATTTGCTATAGTTCTTTGATACAGTGAGGAACATAGGTGAGTATTCAGAAACATTAGACTGAAGCATAGCTCAGATGCTACTGTGAGGTTTTCTGAGCCTTCTATTCTTAGTAAGCAGCCCCCAATCACTGATGCCCAGGAAACCTTGGCAGGTGTTCAGAACGAGGCCTGCTCTGCTGCCCTCTAAGTGATGGGTGCACATATTGTCTCTCTCTGCTCGGAATGACTCTATGTATGTACATATGTTATTTATTTTTATTTACAGTTCTTCTTGTTTTTAAAGGCTCCCTTTAGAATAGGAATCAAAGCAATAGCCTTGCTCACATTCATCATCTTTTTTTAAATGAGTACTGTGGGGGCGCCTGGGTGGCTCAGTTGGTTAAGCATCCGACTTCGGCTCAGGTCACGATCTCACAGTTTGTGAGTTCGAGCCTCATGTCGGGCTCTGTGCTGACAGCTGGGAGCTTGGAGCCTGCTTCAGATTCTGTGTCTCCTTCTCTCTCTTCCCCTCCCTAACTTGTGCTCTGTCTCTCTATGTCTCTCAAAAAATAAATAAATGTAAAAAAATTTAAAAAAATAAAAATAAAAAATAAATGAGTACTATGTAGTGATACTAATATTAGAGAGGCTCCAATAAAATTCAACCCTCTTGGACTTTTTTTTTTTAAATGCCAGAAAGCAGGGTACCTTGCTGGCTCATTCAGTAGAGCATGCAACTCTTGACCTCGGGGTTGTGAGTTCAAGCCCCACGTTATATATAGGGATTACTTAAAGATAAAATCTTACCCAAAAAACCCAGTTAAAATGGCGGAAAGTGATTATAGATTCAACTCATGACCTTTGCGTTCCCACATTGTTGGAAGTGTATCTTAAATAGACTCTCATTAAGAATGCATGTTAAGAGTAGGGGTACCTGGGTGGCTCAGTCGGTTAAGTGTTCAACTCTTGGTTTCAGCTCAGTTCATGATCTCATGGTTCGTGCGTTCGAGCCCTGCGTCAGGCTCTGTGCTGGCAGTGCGGAGCCTGCTTGGGATTCTCTCTCCTTCTCTCTCTGCTACTCCCCTGCTCACTCACTCACTCACTCTCTCAAAATAAATAAACTTTTAAAAAATGCATATTAAGAGTCTTTAGTTACATGTTTGTAAGATGTGGTCCATCTTTATGACCTAGGTCCTTAATGATTCATTTATCTGACAAACCAGAATAGAAATCCAATTTTGAACTATTGGATTGGGATTTCCAAACTGCAACATCTTTAAATAAGTGTGTTATTTTTCTCTCTTTTTACTAAGTGTTTTTTATTCTGAATCATTTCATTTCATATTTGACTGACTACAGAGCACAGCCACAGGATAGTTCTTAACTGTTCTTATTATAAACTGCAAACACTGTTCATAGGAGTGTATAATTTCAAAGTTGCATTTGAACCACGACATTATAGTTTCTTATTTCACTGGTTTTGAGAGAACTTCTCAGTGACCATAGTTCCACCTTTGGTGGCGGACGGGGGAAAGTTATTCTCTCATCTCTACAGTGGTCTGCAATGTTGTCTGAGATTTAATTCATTATTGAGGCACAATTAAGATAGTTCACTCAATAATTCACTTATTATAGGGGCACCTGGGTGGCTCAGTCGGTTGAGCGTCCGACTTCAGCTCAGGTCATGATCTCATGGTTCATGAGTTTGAGCCCTGCGTCGGGCTCTGTGCTGACAGCTCAGAGCCTGGACCTGCTTTAGATTCTGTGTCTCCTTCTCTCTCTGCCCCTCCCCTGCTCACGCTTTGTCTTACTCTGCTTCTCAAAAATAAGTAAATGTTAAAAAAAACCTTTTTTTTTTTTAAATAATCCTCTTACTATAGCATTTAGATATTCCTCAAGCTTCCCCACCTGAATATCAAATTCTAGTTCTTGCCCGTAGCCTGAAAGAATTTAGAACTCTGTTAAATATATTTAACAGTACTATTACAGCGTATTTAACAAACTCTTTCTAAAGTAGAATTTTCAGTACTGCTAATCAGCCAACCAGACCAATTGTTAGAAAGTGTTAGTACCTCTTTTCAGATTTAGAAAGATGCCTGTTTGAAATGCCTAGACTTTCTTTTCTGGGAGAGCACATGTTTAAATTAAGGACATTTGGATTTCCATCTCTTGATGTTAACACACGTAATGTTGTCTTTAGAATCAAATATGGAGCTGTGAGTACATAAGCTGCTGGACGTTAGAGTCTCGTTAATTCAGATAATAAGTAATATTCCCTAAGTCTGACCAAAAGGGATCTCGGGTCTCATTTTCAGGGGTTAAGCTAGCACTTAACCTTGCTATATGTTGCCTGTTCCAGAGATGGTTGTCCCCTGATGAGTGTTGATTTCTCAAGCACTTTGAAAACCTATAGGATAATAATTCTTAACACTTGTGTGTGTTTTTTAAATTCTTTTTAACGTTAAATTATTTTTGAAAGAGAAAGAGAGAGACAGAGTGTGAGCAGGGGAGGGGCACAGAGAGAGAGAAACAGAATGTGAGGCAGGCTCCAGGCTCTGAGCTGTCAGCACAGAGCCCGAAGCGGGGCTCAAACCCACAGACCGTGAGATCATGACCTGAGCTGAAGTTGGACACTTAATCGACTGAGCCACTCAGGCGCCCCACACTTGTGTGTTTTAACTCTACAGAATGTTCATTTAAACCAGATAAACAGTTGTTTGTCCTTCCTTCCTCCTCATTCTTAAACTATTTAGAACAGCAAGTCTTACTTGTGGTACACTTACTGGTTTTCAGCCAATTCAGAACTTTGTCAGATTCCATGTGTTTACAGAATTAGGTGGCATATTTTAGTGGTAAGATTGAGACTCAAACCTACTGGTTGTTCACTCTTGGTGGATTGATGGACAGACAGGCCTGGAGGCCCAGGTCCTCCTTTATGGAACAACTGTGTAAAAAGACAGAAGGGAAAGGACAGAAAAGGAAACATGGAGGGGGCCTGCCTGTCCTCCCTTGCTCCGTCAATGCACAACGGCTGTGAGCTGGCTGAGCCGCCTCCCGCCCTGGGTGACGGGGAAGTTTAGTCTTTGCAGATTTAAGCCTTCGGCCACTGAGGCTAACTGCGTGGTTTTGGTGAAGCAGACTGGAATCGTGCGACTTATTTCAAATACGTTCAAGTCTTCAGTTCATTTCAAATATGCTCAAAAAAAGTTTTTTAATCTATAGATCCACTAAACTTGTAATAATCGAGAGACTGCTGCTTTTGGCAGAACGCTATGTGATCACTATAGAGGTAAGCCTCTTTTCTTTTTAAAGCAACTTTATCATCCTGTCTTTAGACTCGTGTTAGGTGTGTACGTTGGAGACTTAACAGTGACGCTGTGCGTCTGACTTGTTTGACTTCTATTTTTTCAAGGATTTTTACTCTGTTCCACGAACTATTCTACCTCATGGTGCCTCATTTCATGGACATCTTTTAACTCTCAATGTCACGTATGAGTCTACCAAAGATACCTTCACTGTAGAGGTAGGTTTACGTTAAGCCCTGTAGCCATTTTCATACTGTCTCGATTCCTTCCCACGAGCACTGCGGAGCGGGATAGCTCCATGGGGAACTATTCTGCAAGCTGTTTAGCAAACAAATATAGACTAAAGGCCTGCAGCGAAAGGGAACTGATGGGTGTACAGAGGCACATGAATAAGTATATAATATAGCATCGGGTGGTGATGAGTGTTCTGAAGAATAAGAATAAAGCAGAATAATTTGGTAGAGAGCCAATGCGTATGTGTGAAATGTCATCAAATGGGCAGGGAAGTTCTCTCCGAGGTGGTGACATCTGAACAAAGGTGGAACGAAGTGACAACAAATAGTTTCTGCGGAAGAGCATTCCAAGCAAAGGGAGCAGCAGGTACTGAGGCCCTGGCGAGGGACTTGCGTGGCTCCCTGAGTGACAAGCAAGGTGGCTGGTATGAGGGGAGTGTAGAGAGAACGGGAAAGAGTGGAGACGGCAGCAGCAGAAGGACTCGAGATTTGATTCACAGGAGATGGCGAGGCATGGGGGGTGGGAAGACGGGACATTGAATTACTGCAGAAGGGAAGCCTTACAGGGCGGGGAGTTTTGTCCGTGGGTCCTCTGCTCTGTTCCCAGCTTCTGGAACAGTGCCTGGCACGTAGTCCGTGCTCACTAGCAGTTGTTTAAACGGACAAGTAAACAAAAGACTCCCAACAGCGTTTAATTTTGTCGTACAGGCTCACAGTAATGAAACCATAGGGAGCGTGCGATGGAAGATAGCCAAGCAGTTGTGCTCACCTGTGGACAACATACAGATATTTACGAACGATAGTCTGGTAGGTTTAAACCCACACTCTGTGGCCCTTCAGCCCGCCGTCAATGCCTTCCTCTTCCTGCCAGTAACTAAGAAACCACTTTTCGCAGCTGACCGTGAATAAAGATCAAAAGCTCCTCCACCAGCTGGGCTTTTCTGATGAACAGATCCTCACGGTGAAGACTTCGGGCAGCGGGACCCCATCCGGCAGCTCCGCGGACTCCTCGACCAGCTCCAGCAGCAGCGGCAGTGGGGCCTTTAGCTCATCGTACGCCATGGAGCAGGTACGGGGTGCCGGAGTCAGGTGACCAGTCAGAATTTAGGAAGCCCCCGGAGACTTGGATGACCGGGTCCTCTTCTCCCAGACACGTCCTGACCGGTCACGATGAGGTTCCTAAGGGAATGAGCGTAGACAGAGGAGAGGCCAAAGGACCGAGCCAGGGAACTTCTTTGTATAGAGATCAAGGGTGAAGAGGACCCAGCAGGGGAGACAACAGAAGAGCCAGAGAGGAAGGGAAAAGCCAAGTGAGTCCTGACAGCCGAGTGAAGACAGGGTTGCAGCAGATTGTTGACTGTACCTTTAAAATACACCTAAAACCTAGTTAGTGTCATCTGCCTCCATGGCTTCCACACCGGTCCAGGCCCCTGCCATGCCTCGCCTGGAGTGTTCCAACAGTGCCTCCCTGCTCTCACGGCTCTGCCCCTAGACCCGTTCAGTCTCTTCTCTGTACAGTGCCTGGCAGCCCGGGGTCTTTTTAAACGGCAGTCATGTTGTGCCACCCTCAGCCCAAAGACTCCCAGGACTTCATCTCAGAGTAGGAGCCAGGGTCTGCCGGGCCCCACAGGGCCAACCTCACAGACCTTCGTGGAACCTCTCTGATCTCTCCTCCCTTGGCCCCGCCTCGCTCCCACCCCTCCAGCTGCACTGGCCTCCACGTTGGTCCTCAGACTTAGCAGCGTCCGTGCACTTGCTCGTCCCTGTGTCTGGAACGTTCCTCCCCAATATCCAGGTGGTCCCCTCTCACGTTCTTCGGCTCTCACTCAAATGTTGCCTTCTTGGTGGCAATCCTATTTACGTTCTTAGCTCCAGCCCTGCACTTCGTATCTCCCGTCCCGACTTAACGTTTTCTTTAACGTACCGTGTGTTTTATCATATGTAATGTCTCTCTCTCCCCAGTGAAATATAAACTCCATGAGAGCAGACTTCTGCCCGTTTTGCTCACTGTTGTATCCCCAGCACCTAAAACAGTGCCTAGAACATAAAAGGTACACAGTCAGGATTTTTTGAGTGATTTCCTGAAATCAGCCCGTGTACTTTGTACCCTCTCTGTGTCAGGACCGAGCTTGGCACCAGAGATAAAAACCAATGAGACTGGTTGTGCTTCTTAGCTTTTACAGTCCAGCAAGGAACATCACACCAGACCTTATGTAAAGGTATTCTAATAGCATGTGGAGGTTTTTTTTTTTTTTTCATATTTGTATATATGTACACATATTGCCTTATTTCCAATTAAAAGATCTTTGTGTATTATGTTTTTTTACCTTAGCATAATCTTGCCATTGATCTCAACTCCTCAGGGTCAGTATTAGTATAATGTGTTTGTTTTTTAAGTAACCGTACTTATAGTAAGAATTTAAGGAAGATCCCATTCAAGAGTAGCATTATGACAGTTAATTAACAACAAAAAAAATGTACAAACATCCTTTTACTTTATTGCACTTTGCAGATTTTGGGTTTTTTTTTTTTTACAAATTGAAGGTTTGTGGCAACTCTGCACCAAGCAAGTCTGCTGGTACCATTTTTTTCCAACAGCATTTGCTGACTTTGTGTCTCGGTGTCACGTTTTGGTAATTCTCACAACATTTCAGACTTTTTACTATTACATTTATCATGGCGACCTGTGGTCCCTGACCTGTGATGTTACTGTAATTACTTGGGGCACCATGAACTGTGCCCATAGAAGACGGTAAACTTAGTAAATGTTGTGTGCGTTCCGACTGCTCCACAACCAGCTCTTCCCCTTCTCTCTACCCCCCTCCTCGGGCCTCCCTATTCCCTGAGACAACAGCAATACTGGGATCAGGCCACCATTTTAATAACCCTGCTGTGGCCCCTGGGCGTTCAGGTGAGAGGAAGAGCTGCACGTGTCTCCCTTTCAGTCAAGAGCCAGAAATGACAAAGCTTAGTGAGGAGGCGGAAAGCTAGGCCTCTTGCACCGAACACTTGGCCAACTTTTGAGTACAAGGGAAAGTTCTTGAAGGAAATTGAAAGTGCTACTCCAGTGAGCTCCCAAAGGATAAGAAAGGGAAACAGCCGCATTGCTGATACGGAGAAAGTGTGAGTGGCCGGGATGGAAGGTCAGACCATGCCTCAGCATCCAGAGCCTGATCTGGAGCAAGGCTCTAACTCTCCTCACTTCTTGGGAAGGCTGAGAGAGGTGAAGAAGCTGCAGAAGGAAAGTCTGAAGCTAGTAGAGGTGGATTCACGAGGTTTAAGGAAGGAAGCCGTCTCCATAACATGAGATTACAAGGGGAAGCAGCAGGTGCTGCTGTGGAAGCTGCCGCAGGTTCTCCAGGAGATCTGGCTCAGAGAATTCATGAAGGTGGCTGTACTACGCAACAGATTTCGGTACAGATGAAAGAGCTTCTATTGGAAGAAGACGCCATCCAGGACTTTCCTAGCTAGAGAGGAGTAGTCAGTGCCTGGCTTCAAAGCTCCAAAGCACAAGCTGACTCTTGTTAGGGGCTAATGCAGCTGGTGACTCTAAGTCAAAGCCAGTGCTCCTTCACCCCTGAAAATCTTAGGGCCATTGGGAATGATGCCTAATCTACAGTTTCTGTGCTCTATAAATGGAACGACAAAGCCTGGATGACAGCACATTTATTTACAACATAGTTTGCTAAACCCACTCTTGAGACCTGCTACTCAGGAAAGAAGACTCTTTTCAAAATACTGCTGCTCAGTGACAGTGTTCCTGGTGACCCAAGAGCTCTGATGGAGATGTACAACGAGGTGAATGTTGTTTTCGTGCCGGCTAACCCAGTATCCGTTGTGCAGCCCGTGGATCAAGGAGTCATTCATTTCCACTTTCAAGTCTGAAAGTCCTGAGGCTATAGCTGCTATCCATAGTGATTCCTCTGATGGATCTGGGCAAAGTAAATTGAAAAACTTCTGGAAAGGATTCACCATTAAGATGCCATTAAGAATATTTGTGATTCTTGGGAAGTGGTCAGAATATCAACATTTGCAGGAGTTTGAAAGAAGTTGATACCAACTCTCATGGATGACTTTGAGGGGTTCAAGACTTCCCTGAACGAAGTAACTGCAGATGGGGTGGAAAGAGCAAGAGAACTAGAATTAGAAGCGGAGCCTGAAGATGGGATTGAATGGCTGCAATCTGATGATAAAACCTGAACAGAGGAAGAGTTGCTTCTTATGGATGAACAAAGTGGTTTCTTGAAATGGAATCTACTCCTGTGAAGATGTGAATATTTTTGAAAGGACAGCAAAGGATTCAGAGTATCACATAAACTTAGTTGATAAAGCAGCGGCAGGGTTGGAGAGGACTGACTCCATTTTTTTAAATGTTTATGTATTTATTTTTGAGAGAGAGGGGGAGGGAGGAGACGAAGACTCCCAGGCAAGCTCAGCACTATCAGTGCAGAGCCTGATGTGGGCTTCGAACTCATGAACCATGAGATCATGACCTGAGCTGAAACCAAGAGTTGGATGCTTAACCGACTGAGCCACCCAGATGTCCCGGATTGACTCCACTTTTGAAAGTTTTGTGGGTAAAATGCTATCAGATAGCCTTGTGTGCTACAGAGAAATTGTTCGTGAAAGGAAAAGTCCATCAGTGCAGCCAACTCGATTGTTGTCTTATTTTAAGAAATCGCCGTAGACACCTCGGCCTACACAGCCGCAACCCTCACCATCGGCAGCCATCGACATCCAGGCAAGACCCTCCACCAGCAAAAAGATTACGACTCGTTGAAAGCTCACATGATGGTTAGCATTTTTTTAGCAATAAAGTGTAATTAAGACACGATACATTGGGGTTTTTTTTTTTTATATAATGCTACTATACCCTTCATAGACTACAGTAGAGTATAAACGTATATGCACTGGGAATCCAAAAACTCACTCGACTCGCAGTATTTGCTTCTTGCTGTGGTCTGGAACTGACCCTGCAATATCTGAAGTATGTCTGTACACAACATCTTCAAGCTTAACATTTTCAAATTATCTCCTATTTATCCTGAATTTATTAAAAACGTTCCTTTGTATAATGACATTCTGTAGCGATGTCTAGTTTCTTAACTTTATAACCAAAAAATAGTACTTTAATCACATCTAAATCTCTTCTGCGTGTTGTGTGTGTTTATACATTTGTACTACTATAATTTTGCTCTTAAATCTTTCATTACCTTGTTTGCTCCTGATGAGCCATGATCAGCTTTTAATGGTGTCTACTCTCCATTCTGTTCATTATACCTGCCCATCATTATACCTCTCTTCCACTGCCTGCCTTTTGGTGCCTTAGCCCCTCACCTGCAGGTGGGTAGGAGAGAGCCCTGTAAGTAGATGCACTAGAAAGTAATGGTCCCGCCAGTCTGTTCCCAGGTGTTGCTCCGTAGGGCAGGTAAGCACGCTGTTCCCCTCAAGCTTTGTAGTGGCCAGTCTTTCAGAATTAGTCATTTTATTGTTGGCACAATATTTCTATTTGATTAGAAAAAGAGAAAATTCTTTCGTCAGTTTGTATTTATATTTTGCTTTTTTCCTCAGGAGAAGTCCCTCCCTGGTGTTGTGATGGCACTTGTATGTAATGTGTTTGACATGCTTTACCAGCTCGCCAATCTGGAGGAGCCAAGGTATGATGGAAATATTTATGAAGCATGAAAAAGAGAAAGCTATTAAAGTTAGGGAGCCCAGCGTATTTTTACTTTACATCTGTCAGGAACAAATGACTTTGTTCTTGAACCTGACTTACATGACAAAACTTGTATTTGACAAATTTCAGGATAACTCTACGCGTACGAAAGCTTCTCCTGTTGATACCCACTGACCCAGCCATTCAGGAAGCCCTGGATCAACTTGATTCTCTAGGAAGAAAGGTATAAGCATCTTGGACAGTTACCTAACTGGCATGGAAATTTGATGTCATGATTCAGTAAAAATACAACCGGAAATCACTTTAAGGCCATGTGATACCATCTTTCCCATAACAGCTCTTCTTTAGAAAATTACTTTCACTGTAAATGGAAATCAGAACTTCATGTTGACTTTTAAGAGATCTAGAGTCAGTAACGACATCAAGTTTTAGAACCAGAAGAGATTTGAATATCATGTATTTCCATGTTCTTCTTGTTCTGTATTAAGAAACTGAAGCCCAGAGAGAGGAAGTGTCTTGTCCAAGATCAGACTCTGGTTCTGATTCAGCAAAGATGTTTTTCTTCTGTCATGATGCCTCTCTGAATGTGATTGTTGTATGTGTTTGAGTTGCTTGCATAATTATATCATTTCACTTTTTCCACAGCTGATATTTAAAGTTCATCTTAATTTCTAGAATGTTGTTCCTCAAGGATTTTATTATGTATTGAAATTGTATTTTGTCTGTAATAGTGTTTAATTATGTTCTCAATAAGTTCATGTGGAACAAAGCCGTTAGAAGGTATGAATTCACGTTACCAGTGGCTAAAGGTTTAGATCAGCTCGTGGTCTTGTCGTACACGGCTCAGGTATTATTTGTGGGGAGAAGAAAATTAACGTAATTCTAAAACATATCACTAGTACTGGCTGAAAACGTTTTCAAAACTACCACTTCTACAATCTTATCATTTTAATTACCGGTATTTAGTAGTGCAGATGTTAAAAACACGGAAGCAAATAAAAATGACCTTGCTAGTGTTGCCTGGAAGACATTCTCAGACGCATTCATGGTAGGGTTGGAACGCTGTTGAGCACGTACAGTTTGTGTGATGGAGTTTGATGTTTTGTTAGTAATTACAAAGCGATGTGTCTTTGAGGTTGATTTATAGAAGATTTCTTTGGTGCAATTATAATAAAGAGAAAAGAACGTTAGAATACGCATTAAGATGTGTTTCTCTCTAATTTGTGCTTCTAACACATATATTCTTGGTTTTCATTCTTGAAAAACTTAGAAAACATTACTGTCCGAAACGAGTTCTCAGTCCTCAAAGTCTCCATCCCTGTCCTCAAAGCAGCAGCATCAGCCAAGCGCCAGCTCGATTTTGGAAAGTCTGTTTCGCTCTTTTGCTCCGGGAATGTCCACCTTCCGAGTGCTCTACAATTTAGAAGTAAGAAGGCTCATTTCTTTTCGTTTCATTTGGACAGATTCGTTTTCGTTTGCAGATTCCTGCGTTTAGATACCAGAGATAAGTAAACAGGTTTCTATTTGTATTGGATGATCTGTGAAAAAATTAGATTTAAAAAAAAAAAAAAGTAAGAAACAATATAAATTGAAACATTTTGTTGTTTTGGGGCCTTAGAAGATGCTCAGGCTTTTTTTTCACTTTATACCTATGTATGTTGCTATAGTTGCAAAACAGCATCTAAATAAATAGTGAGGAAGCCTTATGTAGTAAAATACGCCATCGTCTTCCTCTGGAAATTTAGCAAATTGTCTAACACGAGTTGTTATCCTCAGTCTTCTCATTACTAAATGCATCCTAACTTTTTAAAGAACGATTGTAATTTGTTGTTCTAAATGAAGCAGCGAGGGGGTGGTCAGGAAGTACATTAACCTTCTTATTTCAAGGTTTTAATAAAAGGTTTGGAAGAATTTAAACAAAAGTGCATGTTTATTACCCTCTTTTCCCCAAAGTATCTTTAAACTAGTAGATTTAGTTCAATAAACATCTGATAACTGTATAAGGTGTGCAAGTCATTGCGGTCGCTAAAGGATGACCACTGAAAAGGCAAGATATTTGCTCCAGAATCTTGAGTGAAACGTAAGGAGGCTACATCCTCTGAGTCTTGAGAGCAAAGCGTTGGGAGAGTGAGCAGGTGGAAATAGTCCCGTTCTTGGAGAGCGAAGGGTCAGGCCCTCTTGCCATTTTCGGTCTGGAGAAGATAAGGCCCTGAATGATTTTGCTTTGTCCCAAGTTTTATTTCATCTGACAGTCTAATTTGGAGTATGTAATTCTATTCATTCATTTTTCTGCATCACTTATTGCCTGTGTGTTCAAGCTGTGTTATTTCATATTGGCCTTAAAGTAATCATTCTTGTGAAAAAAATACGTGGGGTTCGAAACGAGAAAATATTTAGCAAATGTTTTTAAGATAAAGTATGTCTTTATTTAATGTGGACGTTTAAAAATATGTTTAATATTCCAAGGCAGAATTGCCCATTAATTTTTGGTCAATTTAAGCTTATAAATTTTTCAGTACTTGCCAGATTTATCATTTGCCTTTGAATGACTGTCTCAGAAAAGTTAAAGTGTAAACCTTAACACCCACATTTGAGAGCACCTAGAAAACGGGATGGCATGACAATGAATCTGGCTTGTCACCAACTACCTAGGTTGCCACATCTTACAGCCTAAGGACAGTGGTTGTAAAATACCTCCAGCACAGTTTCAGGGAAATCCTTTGATAGGTTGTTTTTTGCTTTAACACAAAACATTTGGAAAACCTAATACTTTCAAAAGCACTTTTTTTTTTTTTTTTTTTTTTTTTTTTACTGACTCCTGAAAGACTAATTTCCTTGCATTTCAGTCTTCCACTTACATTTGCCTACTAGGTAGCTTCAAAGTGGATATTCCAAATACCCATTCCTTTGAAGAAATCTTCCTTCTTTACTACATTGTTGTCCATTGAGCATGAGGAGTACGTGCATGTGGCTGTCCTCTCACAGGAAGGATTAGAAAAACACTGTAAAGGATTAGAAAAGGATTGTTAACCCTCATAACCTGAGGTTGAAGAGCCTGTTACCCAAAGAGCACTTTAGGAAGATAGCATCTGTAAAAAAGAAATCCCATGCTAAAAATCTATGCACATACGACCCATGGATTCATAGAAGCAGACTTTTCTAGAATTGAGAAGGATCTTGAATTGTATCTACTTTAAAAATACCTTGGGGGGGTGCCTGGGTGGCTCAGTCGATTAAGGGTCGACTTCAGCTCAGGTCATGATCTCGCAGTCCGTGAGTTTGAGCCCCACATCGGGCTCTGTGCTACAGCTCAGAGCCTGGAGCCTGCTTCGGATTCTGTGTCTCCCTGTCTCTCTGTCCCTCCCCCACTCACACCCTGTCTCTCAAAAATTATTAAATGTTAAAAAAAATTTTTTTTTAAATACCTTGAGGAAACTGAGGCAGTGGGTCTTTTTTTTTTCTTTTTTTAAATTTTCAATCATAACTAAATAAGCAGTTGTTTACTAAGTCTCATACTAATAGTATGATTATTTACTAGAAATAATATCTGCCGTACCAGAATTTTCAGTTAAGCTTTCCTTTAGGTACATGTGTCAGTGTCATAAAAGGGGCATAGATGTAGGAGGGAGTTTGAAGTCACTTAGCCTTTTGGGTCTCAGTCGTGTAAAGTAAAACACATAACACCCGCAGGGTGAGATATAAGAGAGAAGGCATGCTAACAGCCTCATCCTCTTTTGTTGTAGGTGCTCAATAAATAAGAGTTTGAGAATCATTATTAGAGAGCTCGTCTAGCATTTTTTTAAAATATTTATTTTGAGAGAGTACACACACGTGCACATGCATGAGTGAGCGGGGGAGGGGCAGAGAAAGAGAATACCAAGCAGGCTCCGCACTGCCAGTACAGAGCCCAACTGGGGGTCAGTCCCATGAACTGTGAGATCATGACCAGAGCCAAAATCTAGAGTCAGACGCTTAACTGACTGAGCCACCCAGGTGCCCCTCGTCTAACATTTTTAATGAATGGGCTATTTTATAAAACTTTATATACTTTTTCGAAAGCGTATCTAGCCTATCACACGGAATCTGAAGTGGGCTGGCTCTAGGCTCTGTGTTCAGCACAGAGCCTGAAGCAGGGCTCGAACTCATGAGCTGTGAGATCATGACCTGAATCGAAGTCAGACGGTCAACTGACTGAGCCCCCCAGGTGCCCCTGCTCTTGTCTAAGCCTGAGAGCCTGAGACATCCACTTTTGCTGGTTTCGTGAAAAGAACACACCAGCTTTCTTCAACAAAACAGATTTCTCTTGCCAAGCGAATAGAACTTGGAAAACGTGAATATTTCCATTGCGACACGTTAGCCTCCTTATACTTCTGGGGGGGGGGGGTGGGAACAGCATGCAGCACTTAAAGAGACTCAGACTCGAGTTATCTGATTCTTTTACTTAGTGAAGGAGTAATTTCTGCTGGAAATGTTGGGATGATTAATTGTATTTATCTGTTTTCAAGGTTCTGAGCTCCAAACTCATGCCAACAGCTGATGATGACATGGCAAGAAATTGTGCGAAATCCTTCTGTGAGAACTTCCTCAAAGCAGGAGGGTTGAGGTTAGTCTCACTGTGATGTTACACGAGTTGCAGAGAACGGGTGTAGTTATCGTGGCTGGCTTCTCCTGCCAGGCCTTGCTTCTGCCTACAAGGTATTATGTGAAGCGTCACGAGAGGTATAATCAGGAGTGACGTTTCAGTCTTCGGAACGCCTGAATTCATTCTGTGCCTTTTGGTTCTTTGGAGAACCGGCAGAAGCACATCTCCTTCCCTCTGGTAGTGGAGGAAATTCTTGAAGAAGAGAGGAAGCAGATCTGTTTCTGTTCGTTCCCACCTCCATTTCACACCAGGTGAATGTGATTCCTGGGAACGCCTGCTGTACGAGGCACTCGTGCTGGGGATGCAGAGATAACTTAGATCTCATCCCTGCCCTAGAGTGGTTCATGGTTTTAGCAAAGAATAACAGTTATTGTAGGTCCCAAAACAGGCTAATAGAAAGTCCTTGGGGGCGGGGGCAGAGGTTATGGAAGATAGTGCTTAAGTGGTTAAATTTTCATGGGATAATAAGATTAGGAAGCGCTTCACAGAACATGGCGTTTGAGCTGGGAATTGAGAAGTGAGCAGTCATCCCCTAGGGGGCTCGTGATGAGAGGGCCCGCTAAGCCGGAGAGGACGGGGTGAGCACAGGCACTAAGGTGCGTGGCCTGTCCTGGGAACCACGGTAGCCTGGGGAGGTCCCGAGCACAGGCAGAAGGAGAGATGTATGTAAAGTAGGGCCACCCTGAGGAACTTCAACCTTAGCTTCTAGACCGGGGAACACAGGAGGTTTCAGAGCCAGGCGTTGCCTGGAACGCTCGCTTTGGCTGCAGTGGGGACGATGAGTAAATAGAAGCGGGAGAGGTAGAGGCAGGGAGAGCCATGCGGAGCTGTGTCAGTGGCCCAGAGCAGAGTAACAGGTTGTAAATGTAGGGCGCCGGTAACTGACATTTATAGGGTAACATGGGCAAGTCTTATGACTAGAAGTACCGGAGGAGATTTCACAATGGCCCTGTGATTCCTAGCCTGGGACAGTGAGCAAATGGTGAACATTTGGTCAGTGTGGGAAGTAAGCGTGGAAGGAGATGGAGGGTGCGGGACATCAAGAGGGACGGACGTGGTTGGTCAGGTGAAGTGCATGCTTTGGTCGCGATGCCCTCGAGGGGAGCGGAGAACGGCATTGGAGACATGGAGGGGCCAGTGGTGTGTGAGTGGCGTTAGGGCACGAGTGTTCAGCCGTGAGCGTGAGGGCAGGAGGTGGAGTCAGACTGCAGGCCACTGCTTTACGGTGAGCAGAGAAGGAGGTGACAGTGACCGGAAGAGAAGAATAGCTGAGGGGAAAGTTTGCTTTTCTGCCTTTGTTTTTATCTCGGGGAAGCCTAGGTTGCCTTTGCAGGCTGTCTTAAAAAGAACGACCAAAGGAAAAGGGATGATCCCTGGGGCCAGGTTCTGCTCTGGAAAGAAGCAGGCCTGCCGTTTCCTCAGGTGAGGAAGCCATGAAGGCCGGAGGACCGTTGAAGGAATTCCTGTGGGAGGCCTTGTGGGGAAGAGGCTGAGCCGAGACCTTAAAGGGAATGGGCCTGAAAGAACCCCCAAGCGTATGGAAGGCCTACCGCTTGGGGCTTTATTTGTTTTCAGAATCGCAGAGGTGTTCTCAGTGAACACTCATTTCTGATTACTCACTTCCGCTTACAGGGCTCTGGCGTAAAGGCGTTTTACTGCTGGCTTAGTTTTGTATGTCAGTTAACCTCCATGTCAGGCATTGTTCTGAACACTGAGAACAGAGCAGTGAACAGATTAGACAAACTCCACATCCTTGTGAAGCTTACCGTCTAGAGGGGGGAGATGAGCAGTAAAGAAATAAAGGTAAAAGCATATGTCGGGAGGTGAGAAGAGCTGTAGACAAAAATGAGACAAGCAAGAGGGGACAGACAGGGTTGTGATTTTCAGTAGGGTGATCAGGGAAGGTGTCACTGATGGGGTTATGTTTTACAAACATCTGAAAGAGGTGAGGAAACGAGACCTGGAGATCCCTGGGGGAGAGCCGTCCAGAAGGGCAGTCAGTGTGTGCCCCTGCGTGAAACAGACCTGGTACCTTTGGAGACCAGCAGTCCCGCGTGGTTGGGGTAGTGGGAAGGAGGCAAAACAGGGACACATGAGGCTATAGACATACCAGAGGTCAGCTTATGTAGAATCTTACAGGTTCGCGTGAAGACTTTCTTCTCTGCAGGAAATCAGAGGCCGTGGAGGATTTTGTGCAAAGCAGTGCGATGATCTCACTTATATTTTAAAAGGATCACTCTGATCTTTTGAGAGTAGATTTTGGGGGTGGAGAGTCAAGAGTAGAAGCAGGAAGAACAGTTAGGAAGCTTTTATAGGAATAGAGATTGTAGCTGATGTGATAGCTTTATTGAGTTCACCAGTTCCAGGTATGTTTTTTAACTGTTAGTTCCAGTGATAAGATAACGGTTAATCAATGAACTCACAGCAGTTAGCGAGAAGGAGGACTATCCAAATGCTCTATCTTTTTGCTAAGCAGGAAATCTAATGCTAAAGGGACCAGGAGGGTTATAGGTATCATGGGAAATCATTGCTAAAAATATATCTGGTCCATGTGTATGTAAGGACCTTGTAGAAATTGTAAGTAATTGATAGCATTTACATGAGCAATTAATTACTTAGAGAAAATTTCCTATGAAAGAAATACAAGTCTTTATTTCATATTCTGCCCTTTTGTTTTCTTTTCTTTTAAGTTTGGTTGTAAATGTCATGCAGAGGGATTCCATCCCCTCAGAAGTAGACTATGAAACAAGGCAGGGAGTTTACTCCATCTGCCTACAGCTTGCGAGGTAGGTAAATACATCCTACTAGTCTCCCAAGGCAGTATTTTTCTTCCCAAGCCCTATCATTTTGAGTAGTTATGAAATGACCTCAAATAAATGTAGCTTTTTGTTTCCTTTGAAGATTCTTACTTGTTGGGCAAACAATGCCCACATTGTTAGATGAAGACCTCACCAAAGATGGCATAGAAGCACTTTCTTCTCGCCCATTCCGAAACGTCAGCCGGCAGACAAGCAGGCAGATGTCCTTGTGTGGTACCCCAGAGAAGTCCTCCTACCGACAGTTGTCCGTGTCCGACAGGTCTTCTATCAGGGTCGAGGAGATCATCCCTGCTGCGCGAGTTGCAATACAAGTAAGTGATCTGTGCATTCAAGCAGTGTGGCATCTTTCCTCTTTGAAGGAAGTTATTGACGCGAATATGGACGTGAATATGGCCTTCAAGGAACTTCCAGTGAGCAAGAAAGAGACCACTAGTGCAGAAATGACTGTCATTCAAGGCGGGAACCATCAAGGGTTGCGGGAGCGCTACAAGGGCAGAACATTTGCAGGCCTTCAGAATAAGAACAGTAATCGCCTTCACCCATAGCTGTCGTGGATGATTTTACATAGCAGGTGGCATTGGTGTTAGGCCTCAAAGACAGGAGAGATTACAGATGGCGAAGCATGGAGAATTGTTCCAGCAGGAGGGCAGGTGTGAGCAAAGGTAGAGAGGCAGAACAGAGCTTGTAGGGAAGGTCACGGGGTCGTTCACACAGTAGTGTGGGAGAGGAGAGTGGCAGGTGTCTGAAAGCCTGAGCGTGGAGATCAGTCTCTGTGTTACAGGTAGCAGAGAGATACTGAAAGTCTTTGAACAGTATGGAAGCATGAAAAAGGCTGTCCTTCTGGATGATCTTGGCGGAAAAGAGTCTCACAAAACTGAGACCAGTGAGAAGGTTCTGGAAGTCAGTAGAATAATCATGTTCCAGTACTACCTTTTCTCATGACTCTTTCCATACTTCTTTAGACAATGGAAGTAAGTGACTTCACGTCTACTGTGGCTTGTTTCATGAGGTTGTCATGGGCTGCGGCTGCAGGACGACTGGACCTCGTTGGGAGTAGCCAGCCAATTAAAGAAAGCAATTCTCTGTTTCCTGCTGGAATTCGAAACAGACTCAGCAGCTCAGGTACTGATTTAAAAGGACAGAGTAATGAGCTCGTTGGGCAAGAAAGAAGCTGTAAGAGTAACCTATGCATAGGCTTGTTCAGAGTCACGAGAAGAAAGCCTTTTCTCTTGCTTTTGAACATGAGTAAAAAGCCCATGAAGCTGTGCACTTAAGACTTGTGCACATTACTGAACTTGTGCCATACTTCATCGAAGAAAACAAGCATTGGTACGCAGAGAGTAAGTGGGGAAACCAAATCAAGCAGAGTTCTTAGCTCACTGAGGGTTGTAAAAGTGCCAAGAGGTGAATAATGGTGGCTGTAATAAAAACGCATCTAGAATTCCTACCTGGGAAAGTCATTTTCTTGATTTGGCTGGTTATTTTCTGCTACGCTTTTATGAATAGCTTTATTTCTCAGCTTCATTTGGTTTCCCTCTTCAGTTTGTGTGTGTGTGTGTGTGTGTGTGTGTGTGTGTGTACCTCAGTATAAAAGTTTCAAAAACGTATGGCATTCTTACAGTGAAGCGCAGAAATGTTAAATGTACACGCTTTTTGGGATTTTTCTGTACGAATAACCCATCTAGATCAGGATGAGGAACATTTCTAACATCCCCACAAGACTCTCTCATGCCTTCCAAACTGCACTGTTCTCCCTTCTGTCACCTCAAATGAGTTTCGCCTCATAAGTGCATATTTTGAGTGCCTCCAAATGTGTTTTAAAGCAGTCAGGGTCAGATAAAGTGATTAAGTGTCTCTTGTTTCCTAGACCAAAATGTCAGATTGCCTCTTCGCACCCTTTAATTTCACTTGAGGCTCCCGGGGCGCATTAAAAGGATGTTAGGGTACCGTGAGGGTCCTGTGGGGTCCGCAGTAACCTCCTGCTTGCCTCTTCCCAGGAAGCAATTGCAGCTCTGGGAGCGAAGGGGACCCAGCAGCCCTGCACGCAGGCATCTGCGTGCGCCAACAGTCTGTGTCCACCAAAGACTCCCTGATCGCCGGGGAGGCTCTCTCTCTTCTTGTCACGTGCCTGCAGCTTCGGAGCCAGCAACTGGGTATGCAGGAGGCTTGTTTTTCCTTCATCTCTTTTAGGGAAAGGCCAGGTTTCTGTTGGCCTTCATAGATAAGGTCATGCTAATAGAAATGGAAAAGGGGGGAAAGTTGGCAGGTGGAATAAGTAAGAATAGTGCTTAGAGTAGTTAGATTCTGAATAAGTATTTATTGAGTACCTTCTGTAAGCAGGGTTCCACAGTAGGTGTTGGAAGGGCACTATGCCTGCCCTCCAGGAGCTTACTGTCTAGTTGAGGAATTAAGACAACCCACATTTATAGCCCATGAACCATAGAACTAGAATTACATATCAGTCTCTAAACTGATGATGACTCTAGTAGTCAAAGTCACGAAACTTCAGATTTGCCCTTTTATCTTCATTTGTGGGCTTTGGCAGACTGGGGCTGTTATTGATCCTACTTTAACGTTAGAACACCGCAGGGTGTTCTCATCACACTCTCTTCTCTGTCTGTGCCCCTTCTCCCCATGATCTCATCCACCGTCACAGCCCCAAACTCCTTCCAGATGCAGATAATGTCTGAATTTGGAGCTCTGGCCTGGACCACCGCCCCGACCCCTCCACCGGGCTCTTAGGTAGACTTCCCAGGCTTGACGGTTCCACAGCTGAAATGCTCAGCTGGCCCATATCACACACATTTACCAGCTTAGTTAATAGTGGCTTCATTCTTTCACTTGCTCTGGCCAGAAACCTTGCAGTCATCCTTGATTTCCTTTTTCACACCCATTTCTAATGTGTCAGCACATTCTCCTTCCAACTGTGTCTAGATTCCACCCTCTGGTACCACTGTCACTGTCACAACCCTCTGATCCAGCATCACCCCTTGCTTGGATTATAGCAGTAGCACCTTCACTAATCTCCCTGCTTCTACCCTTGCAGTTTACTCTCCACACAGTAACCAGAGTGGACCTCCTACCATGTAAGTCAGATTGTATCATCCCTCTGTTGAAAACCTGGCAGCGGCTTCTCAGGTTGCACTGAGTAAAAGCCAAATCTCAATTACTAAGGCATTCGAGGCCAGACAGAGTCCACCCCTTTGATGCCTCTGTGCCTTCACCGTCTACTGCTCTCCCCTCACTCCCTGTGCTTTGGCCACCCGGCGTCCTGGCTGTTCCCCAGCACTCCAGGCACGTTCCTGCCTCAGGACCCTCGCACCGGCTGTTCCCTCTTCCTGGTGTGTTCTTCCCCCATCTTTCCCACGTGGCTCTCTCTTCCTCATTTCCTGCAAGTGTGCTTAACCTCACCTACTTAGTGACATGTTGTTCTCTGCCCGCCTTTTTAATGAAGTCACAACCCTCCCCTCATCCCAGCACTACCTAAACTCCTTACCTTGTTTCTTCTTTATCGCTTACTGTTTTATAGCATAGAATATAATTTGTTTACTTACTATGTTTATCGTCATCATCCCTTCCCCATCTGGACTGTAAGCTCCACAGAGACTTTTGTCCATTTTGTTCCCTACTGAATCTCTCACACCCAAATACTGCCCAGTATGTAGTAGGCCCTCAATAAATATTTATTCAGCAACAAAGTCTTAATAGCTCCACTTTTAAAAATTGTACCAACCCATAGGTGTCCTGTTCTTCCCTTCTATTACCAATTCAGACTGCCTGTTGTGTAGAATTGATCATTATGTGTTTAGTAGAATATCCAACCTCTTTGTATAAGACACTCAAGGTAAAGCTAGAAAAAACTCAGACATTTGTAGAACGGTAAGTAGTGTCCAAATGGTTAGTTTGAGCAAGAATGGTTTTGAAGACATATATAGGAAGTATAAGTCATTATGAAATGCTTTTGAGCAAATGCCATAATCATAGATCAATTTTCCTATCATTATTTTAGTGATATTCTCAAATCAAAATGAAAGAATTACAACTTCCCTTCAAGCTTTTTTATCATTTGTAATTTTATGGTAGGGTACATTTTATAGTTACAGGTATTGATAGTTTATCAAGGCAA
Organism: Panthera onca; assembly: GCF_046562875.1. Lineage (NCBI taxonomy): Eukaryota > Metazoa > Chordata > Mammalia > Carnivora > Felidae > Panthera > Panthera onca. The sequence continues at coordinate 177,110,317 of NC_138346.1, forward strand.
GATATATTTATAGCCAGTATGTACGAGACACCATGCTGAAATGTGCAGGTACAGAGATGACCAAGAGTCTCTCGAGGGGAAACTCAGACGTGTGGAGGCAGTTATGGGCAGTACTGAATTCGATTCCATGTAGAAGAAGAGACGAAATTCTTCTGTAGTTAAGCATAAATTTTTCAGAATTTTGAAAATGCATTTGCTGACTTGTTTCCCACCCCCAATTCTCCTTATTCTTATCGTTAGCATCTTTCTATAACTTGCCCTGTGTTGCCGATTTTATCATTGATATTCTGCTTGGATCACCAAGTGCTGAGGTAAGAATTTTGACTGTACTAAAAAAAATCCCCTTGGTCCTGCTCTGTCGAGGGCCCTTTGGAGACCTGTGACCCTGCGTGGAGTACAGAGGAATGGCATTTAGCCCTCTCAGGAAGTCCTCCGAAGGGGGCGGGGACCACTCTGAGAGCAGAGTAACCATTTGGGCTCTCTGCCCTCCCTTCTATTCCATATTCAGAAGTTCAGAGACTAGTGCTAGGGTCAGTTGTGTGTGTTTGTAACAAACAAAACGTTGCAGCGGCGTTGAGCGTCCGCCGCTGGCATTCAGTGTCAACGTGTTGGTCACAATCAAGAAAGACCAGCTGCAAGCCGTGAACTTTCACTGGATTTTCTCATTCTGATTTTCTTGTACGGCCTTGAAAATTCACTTGGAAACACTTGAAGAGTTTTCTTATTTTCATTTTTATCAAATTATCAAACTATTGATTGGCGTAGGAGAGAAGAATAATTTGGGAAATCCGTTCTCAGACTGCATTTGTTTTTAATCAGCCCTACGGTATTTAATGTCAACTTTACCATTAGTGATTAAACCGTTCACACCCTTATAGTATCCTTCAGGTCGTGGACTTTGGAGGAAAATCCTTTTGTAAGCAGTGTCTAAGTGTCGGTTGGTGTATGTCCTTTGCCACTCACGATGTAATTTCAGATTCGCCGTGCTGCCTGTGATCAACTATATACTCTTAGTCAGACAGATACTTCAGCTCATCCAGATGTCCAGAAGCCAAACCAGTTTCTCCTAGGTGTGATTCTCACAGCCCAGCTACCTCTCTGGTCCCCAACTAGTATAATGAGAGGAGTCAATCAGAGGTATGTAATCACGATGAAAAAGCTCACGGCATACAGAAAGAGAATCATGATTTGCATGCTGCCCCCTGCTGAGGTCCACAGTGCATTACTCAGTTGACAAAAGAATTTCTCCTTTCCTCTTGTACCCTTTGTGCCCCGAGAGAGAGGGTATTTCCATTCTTATTATCCCCATTCAGGACAGGAGAGTCAGAAGAAACAATACCGGGCCTTCTTCCCTTTGAATTACTTCCCATTCTCACCTCCACCCCAGGTGGTCCGCCACCCTCAAGAGAAAGAGGAGCTTGCTTTCTGAAAGCTGGTTGGTGAGAGGCTGAAATTATTGGAGCCCGATCACTTTTTGAAGGTCCGACTCCTCACGTCCTTGCATGCATCCCTCTCTCAGAGCAGCGTGCTTCCTGACTTCATGTCCAGATATAGCTGAGGCATCCTTCTGGCTTTCTTCCCTGGTTTTACATGAGCCTGGGCACGGAGGGAATCTGCGGTCCAGGCTGATAGAGCGGCTTGAGTAAGTCCGTTCTGCCTGCCCCACTGTCCCTCAGTGGGCCAGCCCGCATGCAAGGCTGCCCCGGGCTAGGCCCAGGATGGGAGGTGAGGGGATCCCATGCTGACCTCCACTTTCTCCAACTTAGTTTCACCAGAGAACCCTCGCCGTGGGGCTCATGAGGTGCCACTGAGATTTGTGAAATCGGTGTCCACTTGCTTTGTGTATCTGCTTTACAAATTAGAGCCCTGGAAGGGAAGGAATGTTAGATCTACTCCAAACCCCTAAGTGTGGCTAAGGATCCAGACCCCTAAATTTGGATCCAAACTCAGTCTTTGGAAGCATACAGTTCAGTAGCATTAAGTATATTCTCATTATTATGCAACCATCTCCACCAGCCGCTTCTAGAACTTTTTCATCATCGTAAACTAAAACCTTCTGCCCATTAAGGAAGCCGTTGAATGAAAGACTAATAAACTTGACTCCATAAAAACTAAAATACTCTGTGTGGGAAACTAATACCATAAATCCAAAAGTCAGTTGCCCGACTGGCTGTATAGATTTGTAACATGCCAGACAAGAAGCTGATTTTCATAATGTATATAAAAAGCTGTTAGAAATCACTAAACAAATGACCCAACAGCCAAATTGAAAAATGGGCAAAAGACACGAAGAGACGGTTCCAAAACAAATACAGGTGGGTTGTTTTGTTTGTGTTTTTTTATTTTTAGATTTGCTAGATTTTTTTCTTTTTACTGGAGCAAAGTATACATACAATTGATCATTTTACTGATTTTTAAGTCTGTAATTCAGTGACGTTAAGTACATACACATTGTTGTGCAGCTGTCCCCGCTGTCTGTTCCCAGAACTTTCTCATCATCCCAAACTGAAACTCTGTATCCATAAAACAGTAACTCCCCTCTCATTCCTCCTCCATCCATTCTCCTATTTCCGAGGTTCCTCCATGTCATAGCATGTGTTAGTTAGGATTTCATTTCTAATTAATACTGAAAAATATTTCCTTTATCTGTTCTTTCTTTTGTTGCCTGTGCTTTTGGCATTGCATCCAAGAAATGATCACCAAATCCACTGTCACAAAGTTTCCCCTCTATGTTTTCTTCTAAGGTTTTTAGTTTTCACTCTTATGCTTACTTGTTTGATCTATTCGAGCTAAATTCTGTGTGTAACATAAGGTGCCCGACTTCATTCTTTTCCATGTGGGTAATCCAGTGGTCACGGCACCTTTCTCCCATTGAATGGTTTTGACAACTGATGAAAAATCATTCGACTGCTGGCTTGCTGACTGATTGATTGGCTCTTCGTTTCTCTTCCATTGATCTGTGTGTATCTCCATGCCAGTATCACATGGCTTCATTGCCGTAGCATTGTCGAATTCTTCCACCGTTGTTTGTCCTCTTCACCGTGCGAGCCTTTTGCTTCATTTGCTAAGTGGATGCCTAAGTACTTTACTCTTATTGATGCTTTTGTAAATGGAATTGTTTCGTTTTTCATATTCTCCATTGTTGGTGTATGGAAGCAGAACTGATTTTCGTGTCACAATTTTGTATCTTGCTGCATTTACTGATTAAATCTTTCTGTGTGGACTCTGGGGTTTTCCACATGTAGGATCACGTCATCCACAAACAGAGAATTGTACCTCTGTGTAAGCCATTTTTTAAGAAGTGAGCTATTGCACTTGTGCTTTTTGTAAGACTCAGATTATTTAATAGAACTTAAATTTAAGAGTTTGATTTGATATTAAATTTCTCAAAACTCAGGAAAGAAAGAAAGCATTGGATGAGTTTTTAACATACCTTCTCAAAGAATCTCTCGGATGTAGAGCATTTAACTTCACCTAAAATTGAATCTTTAGTTATATGTTTTTTATAATTTGAAATGGTGTTTCACAACTTACTCTAATGGCCGTGTTTGATACATGTTTTCCTTAACAGTGATGACGACAATAGCTACTTCTGTGGTCTGACTATGTGCCATGCAGTAGGCCAGGTTCATTGCATATAGTCATCCTGTAATGCTCACAATGGACAAATGAGTTTGACAGTCTTATTGTCTTTAATCATCGTATTTCTCAGTTCATTATCTCCTCATCATTAGTGCATTCTTGAGCCTTGTGTGTGTGTGTGTGTGTGTGTGTGTGTGTGTGTGTGTGCATGTTTATTTCCAACACTCTAACAAGCATTTTAGAAATTAGAAACCAGACACATTGTCCCTAGACGCCCAACTGTAAGTGGTGGAGCCAGGATTTGAACCAAGGTCGCCTGACTTTAAAACTTGTGCTCTTTCCTGAGATAATGACAGAGAAGCTTCACTGACCACCCTGGATAAAAGAATTTACCTTCTGTTTTTTCTCTTACTGCACTCTGTTTGCCTTCTTAATATCACCTTTTGACATATGTATTTTCTAATGTGTTGACTGTCTTTTTTGTTCTTTGTCAGCTCTTCTAAAACAGTTGCAAGCATATAGTGTGCCTAGTCAATGTCGGTATACACAATTTCTATAGTGTATCTGTATCAGCAAAGTCACGAGTGTATTTCTTGCTAAGATATGGAAGTTGAATTAATGTAAAAGCGGTTATTTCATGCTTAGGAAAATTCCCTTGTTCAGCTGTTTTATGAGCCTTTTCTTACAAGGGAGATGCTTTTTTATTTCAAAATCTGACATTTTTTAATACTTGAAATCTTATCTTTTTTTAGACTACTATCTCAGTGTATGGAGTATTTTGATCTAAGGTGCCAATTATTAGATGATCTGACAAGTAAGTAAATGTCTAACTTTGATTCATGTAGGGGGAGGGGAGAGGGAAGAGTAGAAAAGAAAGCCAAATGGACATTTCTCAGTCTGACTGAGTGTATCTTAGATAAAAATGAGATTATAATTACTGTTCGAAGTTGAGTTTTATTTTCTTGAAAATAGCATGCAAACCCATATACCAGTTCTCTGTTCTCCAATTATATATGTAACCATTAATGTGTTGAGAAGATTTGTTGGTTTTAAAAATTGTCAAAGACACATGTTTTAATTACGCTGATATGGGGCGGGGGGGGGGGTTGCGGAAGAAGGGAAAGTGGGTGATGGGCCTTGAGGAGGGCACTTTTTGGGATGAGCACTGGGTGTTGCGTGTAAGCGATGAACCACGGGAACCTACCCTGGAAACCAAGGGCACTCTTTATGTGCTGTATGTTAGCCAACTGGACAATAAATTATATTAAAAAAAGAAAAAAGAATGACTGGAAAACATGTTCATACTGAATAAAATTACTTTCTTCTTTGAAGAAAAAAATAGTAATAATCACACTGATACAGAACTATTAGGAAGAATCTTTTCTCTCTAGTATAGTGAATTCTGACCATTTTAAAGGCTGATCATTGAAGGAAGGAGGGAATCTCTGTTGAGGTATATTGATAATAATAGAAATGAGTGATAGAAGCCAGTTAATTATTTTGTGTCAGGTGATTGAAGTATTGTTAGAAATTTTAGTGTTAGAGCATTTGGATTTTGATTGTACTTTCGTATAACACGAATGTATGTCGGGATGCTCTGTGTAAGTTTTAGTTGTTCAAATCAAGAGTCTGTTAGTTTATTTTCCACTCTTTACATAAAAGATTTGCCTCATCTTACAGAAAATAAGTAAAGTAAAAATCAGGCTGAACCAAAGTACTGATTGGAAACATTAATTGGAAAAGAATGTCAGCGCTGGGCAGTTACAAAGAAATACCTTGCACGTATGCTGGCTGTCAACCTCCACAGTCAGAATTTGGTTGTGAGGTTTGCTGGGGGACAGAGGTGAAAAAGGAAGAAAACCGAGTGGTTTCTCAAAAGAAACAGATCTTTTTGCCAGCACTTAAATCTGAGAGAGACTTGGTGCAGAGGTCTTTCGTGTAATGCACACGTGAAGACGTAGTCATTAGTAAGCCTCAGGAAATGTCTCCAAGGCAGATGCCTTCATCAGTTTCCCGAAAGTGTCTCTTGAAAGTGGGAGACACGGTGCTCTGAGCAGGACAGTGAAAAGGTTGTGTTGGAGCCTGAGATAATGTAGTCTGAGTGGATGTCTCGATGCGGGGGTCAGACCTGTTGTATCTGTCATCCAGAGAAGTGAATGGGTGAATGTCCATCTAACAGTCCAGCTGAATGCCACATTCTTCTGCCAGGCCGCTGGCAAGGTTTGCTCTCTGGTTTGGACTCGGAGAGGGTGGGTGTTCTGCTTTGCTTCTCGAGGACTGGAATCGTGAGTTGGCTGTATACATGATACATACAACTTCAGAAGGCATGAGCACGCTGTTAACATAGGCCTTCCCTGTGGTCATCGAGTGACTAATGAGGGATCCAGCATCCCTTATCGGGATGTTGAGGGCAGAGTGGGCATATGTCTGGAAACAAGCAATGTTTGCCATTTGGGGAGTATTTTGTATATGCCAGTTCCTGTACTAGGCACTTCATACCTAGCACCCTGAGTGTAGGTGTTAGCCTCATTTTGTAAATAAGTGGATTCAGATCCAGTGCCGGTTCCGCTCTGACCCTGAAGTATTCCTTTTCACCTGATGCTGTGGGGCCCTACCGCTTGTGGCTGCAGTGCAGTGGAAGGAGAGCACGGTCCGTCTTCTTCTCCTTCCCAGTCCCATCTTCCAGTATGGAACCTTGCTTTAATCCTTGCTTACAAGAAAGTAAGGTAACTTACTACAGTAGAGCAGGGTGGTTCTCGGGGTTTGGGGCACTATTTGGAAACCTGCACTCTGCTGCTGTGCTGCGGACCTCCGTCTCCTTTGTGGGACCCCCTTGGCCTAGGTGATGCCGTGGGAGCCTTGGCTGTCTTCGTACCCTCCATCCCTGCCTTCTCTAGAAGGGTGTGCTCCCAGGGGGCACCTGCTGACACCCCCTGGACCAGGAGCTTCTTTGGAGCAAGATTAGCCCCTTCGTCTTCTATCCTCAGCATATGGCCCACTGACCCGCACAGAGGGGCCCTCAATACATGTGTGGCTTAGGACTGAAGAGAGTGGGGAGGAAGGAGTGAGTGTGCGAAGCCGTCACGTTCCTCTGAGGCAGCAGATGCAGCCCACTGTTGATTAGTGACAGCTTTCTCAGATCGCCAGAATGGAAGGGTGGGACTTGACTTTGCCTGCTTTAATTCAGGATTTGGACTCCATGAAGGGAAATCCTTTTTTCTTTTCTTTGAAATGGATTTTTTTTTTTTTCCTTCTTAGCCTCAGAAATGGAGCAGTTAAGAATCAGCCCGGCTACCATGCTCGAAGATGAGATCACTTGGCTGGATAACTTTGAGCCTAATCGCACGGCTGAATGTGAGACCAGTGAAGCAGACAACATCTTATTGGCAGGACACCTACGGCTCATTAAGACCCTTCTTTCACTGTGCGGGGCAGAGAAGGAAATGCTTGGTAATTATTGCTTCCTCTTACCATGTGGCAGAATACCTCCCTTCTCAGTCCTTGCCGTAGTAGTGTTTGTAATTAGGAGAATAGGATAAGTGCTCAGTGCTCTGTAGAAAATTGACCCTTCAGGTAGTATGAGGTTGTCTGGAATTTTAGTGGCTAACAGACTTCAGGTGTATTCTACCTGTGTCATTAAACCATATGAAGAAGTTGATAGCGTTCAAAACGGTTGGTTCACATAATGTCTTAATACCAAGTAAAACTTACAGTTCAAAATAAGGTTTTCTCTTCTTGCTGTTACATACCTTATAAAATATTATCTATTATAGATCTTACCTCTTTTAAGGGTAATTCTCATCTGGGAGGCAGCCCCCAACCACTACCCCCTGCCTCGTGGGGTACATATGAATGTCCTGGGGTACATGTATAATTTGTCAGGGCATATTCAGTATTAGAAGGTACATTCAGAAAACAAGTCAAAACATTAATTACCACTTTTATCACACGAACTAAGCTCTATAAAAATCTTCTTGGCTACTGGGGATACATAGAAAAGAGTGATTCTACACCAGGCTAAGAAGGGTACATCACTTTACCTAAGGAAGGCAGGATTTTAAAAGTTTCAGAAACCCTCCTGTGGACTCCCCTATGCCCAAAGTAAGAATGAAGTGTTCACTCGGACCGTTCTGCCTCGTGTTCTTGGCATTTGTGTTTCCAAAGTGAAAGCATGACTTCTTTCACTCCATTGTCAGCTCATAAAGGAAGGTACCCTCACTTGTCTTTGTTCCCTGTCCCCTGACCCTCCCACCCATCCCCACCCCTCTGCCCCACAGACCTTTGCCATGTGTTATAAGTGCTCAAAAAATAAGCATCAAATTAAATTGAATGCCCTGCCATTGGGTGCCTTTGCTGCTCTGATATGAAAGTACAAAAACAGAGTCTTTGAATTAAAATGTGTTCATCCTCAACATGAATATTATGCTCTATTCCAGGTTCATCACTCATTAAACCATTGTTAGATGACTTCCTTTTCCGAGCTTCTAGAATTATTTTAAATAGTCATTCTCCAGCTGGCAGTGCCGCCATCAGTCAACAGGACTTTCATCCAAAGTATGGAAAATGCACGTTGTGTTCAGTTTTGGTAAAAATTCTAATTCGAAACTTTAGTCCAAAAAGCTTTTCTTAACTTGGAGTTTGTTTCCATCTTGTGAGTGTGTGTAGTTATAAGATATTATCCACCCTATGAAGAAATGCATGTAAAGGGGCTCAGGATAAGCCTGCCTGGCACATAATGAGTGCTGTGCAAGGATGCTGGTGCCATTATTATCATCAAATAAGAAGAGTAAGTAGTAAATAATGTGCTTAATTTGGTCGGTAGCAAATTCCAAGACAAACCGAGATCAGAAGAATTAAATCCAAAGTTAGAGTAAATAGGCTCTGAATCTTGAGTTTCTTCTAGGAAGAAAGCGTAGGTGCTTTTAGTGCATGAACCTTGTGATTTGCTGGGTATTGCCTGTGTCCTGACGATTAAAACTGCTAGTGACTTATTGTGGTAATTTTAGAATCAAATACTGTGTTAGTTTTTATGGGTAGAAATTTGAAAGATCTTTCTGGAATGTTGGCCCTACTTGGGTGCTCCTGGAGCTATAGGAGGAGGCTGCCCCATGCTGCCATCTTCCTTGCTCTGAATCCAGCTTACTCCATTCTTACGAAAACCAGACTTAACTGAATAATCCTGAAGAAACTGGGGATTTGGTATTTAACCAGTGAAAAACACTCCTGTATAATTTCAGTGGTTATTGAAACGAGCAAGGCACAAGAAGCAAGAAGATTTCATGGAATCTCAAGCGATATCTTTTCATGTATGAGTATTTCTCTATGTAGCTTTCCTTACTAGCAAAATCTGTTTCAGGCAGTCAACCTTCATTAGAACTCTTGGGGTGTCTCTCAGGCTTTGGCTCCCATCTCACCCCTGCCCCTCTTGTTCTGGAAGATCCGGCACTGGCTCCGTGGGGAGTCTTTTATTAAAGTAGTAGAAATACGTGAGTATCTCCGTTTTCAGTGAACGGGGAAAATAAATCTTTAGCAGTTTAATTGAAATTTTTATTCGTGAACCCTCCTTGTATTTATTAAAAGTAATACCTCCATCAGCAAGGAGTTGGGTTTTTTAATCATACACAGTGCCTTAATTAGAAAAGGCAGTGTTTTGTTTCATCCCTCCCCGTGCATTGAGTGAGGCTCACTTATCACAGTGACTCCAGCTGTTTCCCGTCTGAACCCTAATGCCAGAAAGAGCTTTAAAATACACAGTATTTTCACAAGTGACATTTATTCTTATTAACACTAACAAAGGAATTTCGTAATGCTTAGCCTGTGTGTACAGTTCCTCCTATTTGTTCTTTACCTGTCCTTTGCAAACCAAAAGTCCAAGGAAGAGGCAAAGGACAGGGCCAGCTGCTGGCCATTGTCCTCAGGGCCTGGCCCAGTGCTGATCTAAGAGCCCCACAGCCCCTCGTGAACACATCTCCCACACTGCACCCCATACATGTTTCTCTCAGAGGTTCGATGTCCTCTTTTCTGTGTATCCTTCCTAACCTGTGATCTCCTCAGTAATGTAAGGTTGGCCTAGGTGACAGTGAGAAATTACTGTCCATCCCCAAAGTGATTTCTTCTAAACGTGAACAATTATCAGAAGCCTTTGGTTTCCTGCAGACTGCCTGCTAGTTACCTTTTATTGTCATTTGAAACAAATTAATTTGGCAAACCACGTATTTCTGTCTCCGTTTTCTCGGCAAGATGAAGTTGATTAGTGTCCTCGAAGAATTTTTTATCACCAGACACATATAAAAAACATTTACGGGTATCTCTTCTGATCCACATAGCTTTCTTTTCCTGCCATTTAGATATTTGAATTTCAGGACAATGTCTACAAAAAGCTTCCTTGCTACCTACTTTGAGAGAGAGTTATTCTCATGTTTTCCTTGGTAAAAGTTTCAGACTCTTTATCCTCCATTTTTGCTGATCCAAACCTTAGATAAAAATACTCTGGACTCCTAAGTGGGACATTTCGCTACTTTATCAGGCCAAGAAGATATGTAGCTCTTAACCGTAACCATTCCTCCTGTATTCATGGCCTCTTCCTTTAAGTAAACACTTCCCGCTGGATTCCTAGAGCTCTGCCATCAGACCCGATTAACTCAGTTTGAGGAATTGCGGCTCTAATATTTTCATTTCAAATGTTGATTTAGTTTAATGACCAACTCAAGTGGATTATTCACTGTTGGAACTGACTTGCGTCTTTTGTTTGTAGGTGTAGTACAGTGAATAGCCGACTGGCAGCCTATGAAGTCCTTGTGATGCTGGCTGATAGTTCCCCGGCAAATCTTCAAATTATCACAAAAGAACTGCTTTCCATGCATCATCAGCCTGACCCTGCTCTCACCAAGGAGTTTGATGTACGTTTCCTAGACCTTGATACACTTGAATTTTTTTTAGGATGCTCAATCAAACGTATAACTTTAAAGCCTGTGTCTGCATTACCCTAATCCCAAAGAAAGTCAGTAGTATTCTTTTGCTTATCATGTTCCCATACTCTAATCAAGCATAATCTACTAAATTACTTCATACCATGGTAATACTGTATTACTCAATGATACCCTTTTTACTAATTAAAGAGAAGACATTTTTAAGTCACTTGATAATTACTCTCGGTAAGAAGTAGCATTGCAGCCTATGTCTTGAGTAACTGCGCGTGGTACAGGGCCAGGCTGCGGAGATACATACTCGAACGTTGGCTCTGTCACAGTGCGGTCTACATTCATTTAAATTCAGCTAAGATTTATGGAGTTTAGAATGCACTAATAGGTGTGTTGGGCTTTTGGAGCTCAAAAAATGCAGACAGGATTCCAGCCCTCAAGAAAGTCGGTGTCGAGTGGAAGAGACAGACCCGCAGGCAGATAATTTCAATATAATGTGATCGATTGTAAGATCCGGGTCATGTCCTGAAGGCTCTCCTCGCAGAGGGGCACTCTACCACCAGACGGCGGCGTCTTAGAAGGCGTCTTAGAAAGGATGAAGCTGGAAAGAGAACTCCCAACGCTTCTTCACAAGCTGGTGGGAAGGTGATTCCACAATGAGAAGGACGTGGGCGGAGCTGTGGAGCCAAGCAGCGGCTTAGTGTCCATTGGGAACTACAGGAGGGGAGCAGCAGACCAGGAGCCGGAGGACGCTTTGAGCTTTGAGAGCTGCTTTTGTGTTTTCCACGGACCTTGTGGAGTCAGGCCTACCCCTTCGGACAGCTGAGCTGAGTCGTGTGCGGCATACAGGTTAGGCAGGAAAGGAAGGTGTTCTAGACAGAGAAAATCGCACTTGCACAATGAAATGCGAGCGTGTAAATTGGAAACGGTTTTCGTATCAAAACATTTAGTTTACAAAACGTGTGCTTTAGTTGTACATAGTTTATTTGACAGATTTAAATGGAAATGTTATTTTTTTCATAAGTCAGGGATGATTATGTCAGCGTAAGGAAGAAAACATTTTTCTCATGTAAATACTTATTTTTTAGCACTGTTGTGAACGAGTTTTTCTTATCTTGTAACTTTTTAAAATCTGTGCTTTGGACTCCACAAATACATTACCGTATTGATTAGATCTTAGAAATCACCCTGCTCTACGTGTATGTCAAATGTAAGTGGAAAATATATAATATTTAGCAATTCCTTGAGGTCTAAAAGACCTGCAGGGTTTTGTGGGTTAGTTATAATATGGATGCGGGTACTTAATACATATGCAGAACGGGTGATTCTGGGCATGGCATTAGAACCAAGATTCTGCTTAAGTGGCATTGCAAGGTGTGTCCTATCCATTTCTACTTTGAGAAGTGCCGTGTTCAACTTTATCCAGGAAGACTTTTCTAGATTATTTCTAACCAGAAAAGCATTGTAATGGGATCTGTGTTAGGACAAAGCATCTTTAAGTGAAATGCTAGCGTATTTACCTGTTCCTTTAACTGTATGCTGATTAGCAGTGGTTCCACAGAAGAAGCTTACTTCCTTAAAAAGGAAGGGAGGGAATATGAGGCTTCCTTGACCATCCAGATTGGTCAGGAATCTACAGAGTAAACACTGCATAGAACCCTATTCCATTTGTGCAGAGTGCTACCTCAGTTTGTAAGTAGATCTGTTTACTTGCTTGATGTCTCTGTAATCGAGCGGGCTGTGAGCTCCTCGAGACATTATCCCTGGCACGGTGCTGGCACACAGTAGGTTCTTAATAAATATTTGTTGAATGGTAATCAAGTGACAGAATGCGTGACTACTAGATGGGCAAACAAACAAACATGACACGTTAGGTACTTTATGAATGGAAAAGGAGCATAGAGGTATTAGTATTATTAGCATCTGCGGAGGTACTTCCAGAACATAGGTTTTGTTAGCGTGACTCCTAAGCCACTGGATGGATAAATCTGTGGGTATATCTCTTTTCCCTCTCAGACATCTAGATAAGCATGGTGAAAATGGGCTGCTGACAGATACACTAATTCTCTCTCTACTGTTCCTACTCCTCTCTTTTCTAGTATCTTCCCCCTGTGGATAGCAGGTCCAGCTCAGGGTTTGTGGGGCTGAGGAATGGCGGCGCTACGTGTTACATGAATGCAGTCTTCCAGCAACTGTATATGCAGCCTGGTCTGCCTGAGGTGATTGCTTTCTTCTTTCCTGTTTGGTATGACAGATAAAGCGCGCAGTGGCTGAAAATGGTCCCATATTCATATATTGCAACATATAGGGGTCAGGAGCACTGACCACCACCATGCAGTCAAAAATATAATTTATATATTGCATTTTGGGTTTACTAAAAATCTAGACATTACTAGGGATTCTTTAGTCACTTCTGAAATCTGTGCACATCTGAACACATTGTTTACAGTCGCATGTTTGGGGGTTTTTTTAATTTTTTTTTTTTAATGTTTATGTATTTTTGAGAGAGCATGAGCAGGGGAGGGGTAGAGAGAGGGGGGAGACACAGAATCCGAAGCAGTCTCCAGGCTCTGAGCTGTCAACACAGAGCCCGACGCGGGGCTCAAACCCCCAAGCTGTGAGATCATGACCTGAGCTGCAGTCAGACGCTCAACTGAGCCACCCAGGTGCCCCCACAGTCACATGTTTTTATAAATCTGCTGAGGGAATATGCTGCCTGTTTGACAGCTAGACTTGACCAAATGGGATTTTTGAACTAAGTTACTGTCAAATTCTGTTCTATAACATTACTAATATTTTTAGTATTTTAGAAAAATTTAGGGTCTGTCATCAGTGTTTTATAAGAGTTCAGTTGACTCTTGAACAACATATAAGGGTCAGGAGCGCTGACCACCCCCCTCATGCAGTCAAAAATCCACACGTAACTTTTGACTCCCCGCTGATGTTAACCACTAATATTCTTCTGTTGACTGGACAGTTAACACAGATTTTTGTACGTTATATGTATATATGCGTAATATAGTGCAATATGTATTACATATTCTTACAGTAGAGTAAGCCAGAGAAGAGAAAATATAATACTGTACTGTATTTATCACAAAAAAATCCATGTGTAAGTGGGCCCACACAGTTCAAACCCACGCTCAAGGGTCAACGTATAGTAGAAGCTTGTGGTATCGCAGTCAGTAGTGTTGAGAATATCTCCGTGTATCATGGCACGTTTAACCTCTCATAGAGATAACTGGTATTCCTCATTCTAGCTTTTCGTAATCAAACAGGCTCAAAGAAATGATTTGTTCATGTTTCCACCAGCTAGGAAGTATGGAGGCTAAACATACTGAGAGTTGTAGCCACGCTCAGACATCCGTAGCACTGTGAAAGCAAGGTGGGAAGTACCTGTGCATATGTCCGTGTTTCCTGTGGAGGAGTGAACTACCTCTAGCTTAATGCATTGCGTTTCTTTCCAGTCGTTACTTTCAGTAGATGATGACACAGACAATCCAGACGACAGCGTATTCTACCAGGTGCAGTCTCTCTTTGGGCATTTGATGGAAAGCAAGCTGCAGTATTATGTACCTGAGAACTTCTGGAAGGTATTTCACTCAGTCACTTTAGATAGTTAGATCTAGTGATAATTGTTTCTGTCTTTATTAACTCCAGACTAATCCCGTTGCCAAGAACCTATAGAAGAATGGGCTGTACCATTCTTCTTAAGATCAGTATTTGATTTCAGATGATTAGAATATTAAGAAAAGTCATTTATAATTTCTAGGGATTTGCTAATCTTAACAATTTTGAATGTTTCTCATGATTCTTATTCTGATTCTTTGGATATTTGTTTAAATTAATGTTCTAAATATTTTTTTATTCTTTTTTTGTTTAATGTAAATTTTAGTTAGTGAACGTACAGCGCAATATTGGCTTCAGGCGTAGAATTCAGTGGTTTATCTCTTACATTCAACACCCAGTGCTCATCCCAGCAAGTGTCCTCCTTAGTACTCATCACCCATCCAGCCCATCCCCCGCCCACCTCCCTCCATCAACGCTCAGTTTGTTCTCTATCTTTAAGAGTCTCATATGGTTTGTTTCCCTCTCTCCTCTCCCCACCCTCTTCCCATATGTTTATCTGTTTTGTTTCTTAAATTTTATTTATTTATTTATTTGTTTATTTTTTGAGAGAGAGAAAAAGAGGGAGCAGCATGAGCAGGGGAGGGGCAGAGAGAGAGAGAATCTTAAGTAGGCTCCATTTTCCACGCAGAACCGATTCGGGGCTCTGTCTCACAAACTGTGAGATCATGACCTGAGCTGAAATCAAGAGTCAGATGCTTAACTGACTGAGCCACCCGGGCGACCCTCTTAAATTTTACCTAAGAGTGAAATCATACGCTATTTGTCTTTCTCTGATTGACTTATTTTGCTTAGCATGGTACATTCTAGCTTCATCCACGTCATTACAGATGACAAGATTTCGTTCTTTTTGATAGCTGTATAAATGTATACACACACACACACACACACACACACACACACACACACACACAGATATATCACCTCTTTATCCATTCATCAGTCACTGTGCTCTTCTGGGCTCTTGCCATAGTTCGGCTATTGTTAATTTTGTTGCTGTGAACATTGGGGTGCATGTGCCCCTTTGAATCTGTATTTTTGTATCATTTGGGCAAATACCTAGTAGTGCAATTCCTGGGTCATAGGGTAGTTCTATTTTTAATTTTTTGAGCAACCTCCATACTGTTCTCCAGAGTAGCTGCACCAGTTTAAATTCCCACCAGCAGTGCAAGAGGTAAAGAACATTACTTTTTAACATTGTTCTACTCTGTTTCGCAGGAGGAGTACCTTGTATTTTCCCCTGTAGTTTGGAAAGTTCTAAGACAGAAACTGTTCTGTGGCCTCAGGTCCCAGCCGGTATGGTTTCCCAGACTTGTTTCGGTTACACAGAAGCCAGGGAAAAGCATAGATAACCAAGCTCATCTCACTTCAGGACAAGTGTCTAATGTCCTATTAGTGAACTTGGTTTTTAGAAGCATTTGAGTGCTCTTTCACATCCGTGTTCTACTCTATTCAGAGATTGCTGCTTTTCCTTTAGCAATATATTCTTGTCTTGCACAGATTTTCAAGATGTGGAACAAAGAACTTT
Source organism: Panthera onca (assembly GCF_046562875.1). Classification (NCBI taxonomy): domain Eukaryota; kingdom Metazoa; phylum Chordata; class Mammalia; order Carnivora; family Felidae; genus Panthera; species Panthera onca. The sequence continues at coordinate 177,125,974 of NC_138346.1, forward strand.
ATGTGAGAGAGCAGCAGGATGCATATGAATTCTTCACTAGTCTTATTGATCAGATGGACGAATATCTCAAGGTAGAGAACATCTCATTTTCCCTCTGCCTCCCTCAAACTGTAGTACGAGAGCAGAGTTGCAGGATTTGGGCTGACTGTGAAACCTACAGATCAGAAAGTGGTCATCTGTAACACCCCACCTGTAATTCATTTCCTCTGGGTTTGAACATCAAAACAGACACAGATCACTGAATGATGGACTTCTCTTCTTAATTCCTCCAACACTTGATGGAGAAGTATGTCATTCTTAATCTGTACTCCACAGTAACCATTTGTGTCCACGTGCTCTTCCAGAGGTTGCCTGGCCTCGGGAGTGCTGCCCTCGCCAGTGACCTGACGGCCCTGTGCATAGCAGCCCAACTCAGCCAGAGGGGCCAGATTAAAAAGTTATTTGTGGTGATGTTTGAGCCCAAAGCTTCCTGCTTCCACCCAGCGTAACGTGTGACAAACTTCCTAAGTGGTGCTGCCTTCTAGTTATAGGGCGTCCTCCATCACTGCCATTAGCTGTCCCTCTTCTCCTTAGTAGGCATAAGTCAGATGTCCTTTTTCAAATAACTTAGGAATTGATAGCATTTTATCCACAAGGAAGAAAAGATTGTGAAGAGTTGCTACTAACTTGGTTGTTGCGGCGTGGGGAGAAGAGTTTGGAATCGTCACGGAAATGACAAGCTTTTCTTGTCACCAGCTGTGACTGGCCCCTCTCCTCTTCCTTTGCCGGCTGTTCAGTCTCTTCTAATAGCCAGTGGGGCCAATGGGTTATAAGCCTCCTATTCATTCCCAACTTAAACTACCATCATGACTCTTTATTTTAGCTGTTAGTTGAAATCTGTGCTTTAGCTTAGGTCTAAATAAAATTCTATCTAAGTGACCTAGAAATTCTAGGGGCATCAGCTAAAATTCTAACTTTTGATTCCAACAGAAAATGGGGAGAGACCAGATTTTTAAGAATACTTTCCAGGGCATCTATTCTGATCAGAAGATCTGTAAAGATTGTCCTCACAGGTTAGTGAAGTTACCACGGACATCAAAAAATGTCATCATTGTTTTTATTTTTTTTCTCTTAATAGGTAGCATGTTATTCATTAATTTTCATCCGTATTTCACTTGGCTAAAATGACAATATCTGAAAATCTCAGCTGTTAATCTTTTTAATGATTATTTATTTTGAGGGAGAGAGAGAGAGAGAGAGAACCGGGGAGGAGCAGAAAGAGAGGAAGAGAGAATCCCAAGCAGGTTCTGTGCTGTCAGTACTGACCCCGATGTGGGGCTCTAACTCATGAACCAGGAGATCATGACCTGAACTGAAATTAAGAGTCAGACACTTAACCGACTGAGCCACCCAGGCGCCCCAGCTAGTATCTTTTTTAATAGTATTTTTATTCCCTAAGCTACTGTAACAATTTATTGATACATTTTTATTCAGCCAAGTTCTATAATATTCAGGCTCGTGATCATCGCCATGCTTAGTATTAAGTAAATCATGATGCAAGCAGATTTCCTACTCATGTATTTAAGGCAAAGCTTTAAGAATGCTTTAAGTTTCATTTGTAAGTATGTGGATTTCCATAGGAAGTCACAAATCCTCAAACAGGAAAATACGTATTCTCAGGGTTATCCTGATCCAGAAATCAAATTTGGAAGCAATATTTTTATAGTAGAAAAAGGATTCAGTATTAAGGTAAAAACATGGAAATTGCTAATTGGCTACAGTCGTAATGTACATGATCGTTGTCCTTTCTATTTTTATTTTTTAGTTTTTTAACAGTATTTTTTTTTTAAGTTTATTGTGAAAGAGAGACGAAGAGAGTGTATGTGTGAGTGGGAGAGGGACAGAGAGAATCCCAAGGAGGCTCCACGCTGCCAGTACAGAGCCTGATGGGGGCTCGATCCCACAAACCATGAGATCATGACCTGAGCTGAAGTCGAGTCAGACACTTAACCGACTGAGCCACCCAGGCGCCCCAGTCGTCGTCCTTTTTAAATAGTGCTTCTAGTGTGTTGTGAATCTTGCATTTGTTGACAGACTTGCAATAAACCTATGAAGGTTTATTGAGTTAAGTTTCTTTGGTTTCCATGTCTAAAATTTCTTCGTTGAAATTCCTAATTGTTGAGTGATTTTGAACTGCCAAAAACTGGTATTTGTATTTGGCAGTGTACCTTTAAAAGGATGAGGGATGGCACGTGTTAATTTCACTGATCACGAATGTAGACCTGTGTTCAGTCTCTGCTACTGTGGTGGTGTCAAGATCTTAAATTGTTTAAATTCCATGGTTGATTATGTTCTTTCTGTGATTTGCTAATCAGATACGAGCGTGAGGAAGCTTTCATGGCCCTCAATCTTGGAGTTACTTCTTGTCAGAGCTTGGAAATTTCTTTGGACCAGTTTGTTAGAGGAGAAGTTCTAGAAGGAAGTAATGCATATTACTGCGAAAAGTGTAAAGAAAAGGTATTACACTTGCCTTTTTTGAAAAACAAGATCAATTTGTTACTCATTTAGTTTCTCTTTATGTTTTATGTAGGAACAGTATTAAGCTCCAATTGTTGCTTCCATTAAATTGTGTCTTTCCCTGTTTTCACATGGGCAGGAAAGGCCTGTGAAAATCTGTGACCTTTGTATGACTTTGCTGTTTTCTTTCCTCCATGGAGATAATTGGGTTTTGCTTTTCTTTAGAGAATCACTGTGAAAAGGACCTGCATTAAGTCTTTACCTAGCGTCTTGGTAATTCACCTAATGAGATTTGGATTTGACTGGGAGAGTGGACGCTCCATTAAATATGACGAACAGATAAGGGTAACTTATTTTTTTTTCCCTGAAATTTCTTACAACCATTACCTCACTTTCTTTTCTGCTGTTACTTTTTATATTTTTAACTTTCATCCCCACTGTGAAAGGCTATGGTCTCAGCATTCTGAGGGGTACACAGCCCCTTGTCTTAAGCAACTGCTGCCCATGGACAGGCAGATCCGTAAACAACCCTCCTATCTGGTGATAGAGGGGAGGTAATCCTAGCTAGAACTAGGAAAACATCCCTCTTTTTTGAATCTGACTTAATTGGGTATTGCCGTGGATATTACTCATCAACACTAATGTTGTCCTTTTGCTTTTAAATAGTTTCCCTGGATGCTAAACATGGAGCCCTACACAGTTTCAGGAATGGCTCGCCAGGATTCGTCTTCTGAAGTTGGTGAAAACGGGCGAAGTATGGACCAGGGAGGTGGAGGATCCCCACGAAAAAAAGTTGCCCTCACTGAAAACTATGAACTTGTCGGTGTCATTGTCCACAGTGGGCAGGCACATGCGGGTCACTACTATTCCTTCATTAAGGACCGACGGTAGGGGTCTCACGCGGTCCCTCCCCCTGCCTTCCAGTAGTCCTGCCTCCATCCTGCTTCCTGTCTCTCTCCTCCATTCCCCCTGCCCTCTTCTATCCCTCCTCCACTCCCCCTGCCCTCCTGTGTCTCTCCTCTGCTCTCCCTGCCCTACTTTATCATCCATGCTTATGAGTGTAGTGCAAAGAAGCTTTTGCACTGCTCTTTGGTCATATTTCATATTGGATTTTTAAAACTTAGTATAACAGTTTTTACCTCTTTGGTTTGAAAAGTTGTTTTAGAAATTTAAGCGTTGTCCATTTGAAAATACCCAAATAGAGTCATCTGCTCTATTTGTAGACAGTATATAAAGGCTGGGGAGGGGGATGTTGGGTTTCCATCTTATAACATTTGTTTCCCTGTGGGCTTCAGGGGGTGTGGAAAAGGAAAATGGTACAAGTTTAATGACACAGTCATAGAAGAATTTGACCTAAATGATGAGACCCTGGAATACGAATGCTTTGGAGGAGAATATAGACCAAAAGTTTATGATCAAAGTAAGTATTTACAAGTGGATGTTTCACATTAGTTTGTTTGTTTGTTTGTTTTTTAACTTACGGTTTTCTATCAAATTGGAAGCAGTATTCTTTACATAAAAATGTAATTTTATTCTTTTTACATACCACTTTTCAGGCTGTATAGATCCACAAGCTCATAGATAGGCAGAGTGGAAATGTTTAAGCTGCTTACAGAATGTTTTTTAAAATAATTCCTTGCAGCAGCCCTGGGGGGACAGGTGATAGAGGAAGAGGAAGAAACGAATATCAGAGAGAAACTAATGAACACAGAATTTCAGCCTTAAAAATTGCTTCAGAGGAAGTAGTTGTCTGCTAAACTTCTCACATTTCCTTTTTACTTTCAGAGAGGCACGATGAATTAGACAAGACCCCTCGAACGCCTGTTTTTGAAACCGTATTTATTACGTAGTGTGGCAGTCCTTCTCTCCACAGCCACTGCCCCCCCAGAAGAAAAACTATGAGGAAAAGGACATCACAGAATCCAATCAGAATTTGCCATGGGGGGGAGGGGGGACATTTTGTAGAGATCTTAGCATTTCTGAAACCTGATTTTGCAATATTTTAGGGGCATTTAAAATTTTCTGCCTGTATTTGGGTCGGAAGGAAATAAGAGAAACAGGTGAAGGAAGTAAGAGGTACAGACTTCTAATTAGAATATAAGTAAGTCACAAGGATGGAAAGTAAGCCTAGGAAATCAAGTCAATAATATTGTCATAAAGCTGTATGGCAACAGATGGTGATATATTTATCTTGGTGAGCATTTCATACCGTGTATAATTGTCAAAACACTGTGTTGGCTACCTACAACTAACATGTCAACTATGCTTCAATTAAGAATTAAAATGAAAAAAAATTTCTGTGTCAGATTTTGATGCCGTGCCATGGTAGTCCTGTGTCTGATAATAGTAACCTCTAATGGTTAAATCCAGTATTGTTGCCAAAACTTACCTAGATTTGGTTGTTCTATGCAAAAATGGCTAAGTGAGCCAATTATAATCCCATCCTGTGCCACAGAACTTCTTTTTAAATGTTCCTTGCCTTTTTAAATCTAGACTCGCCTAGGAATGTTTATCTTCTTTACCCCATCTTTGTACAGCTTCCTTACGGGTCTTCTGTGTCACCTTCCAAGCAGTATGGTACAAGGACACACACTTTACTTACACTTTGCATTTAAGTTTTGTAAACATTTGCTGGGTTTATGAGCCTTTCTTTTAGATCGTCGAGACAAGAAACCTTCTTTATTCTATTTACAAAGGCTTCTTTCTTCATGTCTTGTTATAAAGCAAACCCGTATACAGATGTTCGCCGAAGATACTGGAATGCCTATATGCTCTTCTACCAAAGGGTCTCTGATCAAAACTCCCCAGTATTACCAAAGAAGAGTCGAGTCAGTGTGGTACGGCAGGAAGCTGAGGATCTCTCTCTGTGAGTTTCTCTTTCACATAGTTTGCTGTGTGATTTCAGTAGGTGGTCATTGTAATCTTGAGTACAGTGTTTAGGATTTACAGGTAACTTGTTAAACAAACTAGAGAGAAATTCTAAAAAGAAAGTGAGTAAATCTCTTTACCCCTCTTCTTATGGCCACCTTTTTATTATTTCCTTGGCAGAAGTTATTTCGTATTTGGAACATGCACGTAGGGGCCCCTGGGTGGATCAGTCAGCTGAGTGTCCAGCTCTGGCTCAGGTCATGATCTCACGGTTCATGAGTTCGAGCCCTGCATCAGGCTCTCTGCTGACAGCACAGAGCCTGTTTCAGATCCTCTGTCCCCCTCTCTCTCCGCTTTCAAAAATAAACAAACTTTCAAAATATTAAAAAAAAAAAAAAAAAATGCATGTAAACTATTTCATTCTAGAATCGAGATTTTTTTCCAATCTCAGCATTTATCGAATAAACTTTATAGTCAAAGTGTGGCACTTTGCCAGCACTGTGGGTTTTTTTTAAGGCCGTCTTGTTTACGAATTTGCGTTTAAATATATTGGATCCGTAAAGTACGCAGTTTATTGTTAAGCCTCGTACCCTGTATACGTAAGTGTGTCGGGTTGTGGTAAGTGCTAAAATGGCATCCACTTTATACCACACGGTTTTCTGATTCTGTCCTTAGGTCAGCGCCGTCCTCACCGGAAATTTCACCTCAGTCCTCCCCTCGGCCCCATAGGCCTAACAATGACCGGCTCTCTATTCTAACCAAGCTGGTTAAAAAAGGTGAGAAGAAAGGGCTATTTGTGGAGAAAATGCCTGCTCGAATATACCAGGTAAGACCCACGTAAGAAATTCTAAGGGAGAAAAATCACATAAAAGTCCAAACCTGCCCCGTAGGTCCGGAAGTACTCCTGCCGGCCTCCTTGTGGACTCGGTTGGACCTTGCGTGCCTCATCCAACCCACCTCATCTCACGAGTCTTTTATAGCAGGTCACAGAGGTGTCCACAGACTCAAGGGGGCCGGCACTGTCACTGGCCTGCTATGCGGCTGGGGGTTTTCACAGATACACAAGTGGGAGGGAGTGGCCGGTAGAGACAAACGCTGCTGAAACTAACTTACCGTCTGGAGAGGAAAAGAAGTTAGGGTTCAGTATCTTTGGGTAAAACTAGTATGATAGTGATAACCACCAATTACTCAATATCTGCTCTGTGCCACGTGCTTTAAACAAATCCTTAATTCTTAAAAACTCTTGTGAAGTAGTAGGTTTTATTCCCATTTTTCAGATGGAAAAACTGAGGTCAGAAAAGGAGAAATGTGAGGCGCCTGGGTGGCTCACTCAGTTGAGCGTCTGACTTTTTTTTTTTTTTAATTTTTTTCTTTTTTTTAACGTTTATTTATTTTTGAGACAGAGAGACACAGAGCATGAACGGGTGAGGGGCAGAGAGAGAGGGAGACACAGAATCGGAAGCAGGCTCCAGGCTCTGAGCCGTCAGCCCAGAGCCCGACGCGGGGCTCGAACTCATGGACTGCGAGATCGCGACCTGAGCTAAAGTCGGACGCTTAACCGACTGCGCCACCCAGGCGCCCCGAGCGTCTGACTCTTGATTTCAGCTCAGGTCATGATCTCACAGTTCGTGAGATTGAACTCCGTGTCGGGCTCTGCGCTGACAGCACGGAGCCTGCTTGGGATTCTCTCTCTTCCTCTTTCTCTGTCCCTGTCCTGGCTCACGCACATGTGCTCTCTCACACTCGCTCACTCTCTGTCTCTCTCTCAAAATAAACTTTAAAAACAGAAAGGAGAAATGACCTACCATTTCACAGAACCAGGATTTAAATTCGGAACTGTCCAACTACCCAGTCCAGGCTTTATACATAAGTAATCCAAAGCTGAGTTAGCCAGAACCAGAGAATTTAAGAAAATTGTGGAGTGTTTCGTTAAGAGAGAAAGATTTAAGCCATCTGATACAAGGAAAACGTGAATTTGGTTGCGCTTGGGAGAGCTCTGTGTGTCCCTTCCAACCCCAAATAACTGGTTTGACTTCACTTGTCCCTCATATGGTGGTTTTCCTAAATTTCCCAGAAGTATTTGGTTTGATGAATAATAATTCACCTTCTTACAGCTTCTTATATTTAAAGGAAGATTTTCCTCTCTCCCTGTTTAAAATTTCAAAGCTCTAGAGAAGGGTTTTTGTGAACCTTTTCTAACTTAATGTAAAATCCTTTCTACCTAATGTGTCATTAAAAATCTTCCACGTGCTGAATATTTTGCCGTTTCTTAAAAATAATTACTGATTTTCTTTTGTAGATGGTGAGAGATGAAAACCTCAAGTTTATGAAGAATAGAGATGTATACAGTAGTGATTATTTCAGTTTTGTTTTGTCTTTAGCGTCACTGAATGCCGTAAGTACTAGTTGGCTTGTTAGTAAAGGACTAAGAAAGCAGAGTGAAAGCTGTCAGCTCAAGCGTTCAGTGACAGCCCTCGGTTGTTAGCATTCAGCTTGGATGCCCAGAACGTTCCCGCAAATAATGTCACTCACTGGGTGATATTAAAATACTGGCGGTGCTCAGAACATATACTGCGGATTGTGAATGGGTGCGGGTGTCCACATACTGGCTTTTTAAAGTGCTTTTTAATTTTATAAAGAATCTCTGAGAATAGCCATGAGGCGAGGTCAGTGAATATTGGGCTTGGTGGAGATTAATTTGTCCTCATTTGTCATCAGACATCTTCAGACTCAAGATGAACTTCCAAGTACTTCTTTTTCTTGAGTACCATGATTATGATTTGCCAATAAGGGAGAAACTTTCTTAGTCTGTTGACAGTGTTTAACATCCTGTGGTCTAAAGGCTCTATTTTGAGAGGGCTTCATAAAAAAATGAAGAGGATGTCTTTTCTTAACCTTTTTAAAAATTTAAATGGAACATTTTTTCTATAATAAGCTGGCTAGATTTTTCTTATTAGTGTTTAACTTTATTATAAGTCATTCAATTCATAACATGTAATAATCTATAAAACACCTTTGAAAAATGCTGTGTTTTTTCACTCTCTCTCAGACTAAATTAAAGCATCCATATTATCCTTGCATGGCAAAGGTGAGCTTACAGCTTGCAATTCAGTTCCTTTTTCAAACTTATCTACGGACAAAGAAAAAACTCAGGTAAGAAATGATATGTTTTGATAGTCTGTTGTGACCGAAGGCACTGATTAATTCAATTAAAATTGAATTTATAAATTCAAAGCATTGTGAAGGCACCTACCTAATATATTCAGATGACTAAGACATGGTTCCTATCTTTAAGGAATTTCTAATCTCATAGGAAGGATAAATCAGAAGAACCAAGGCATAAATGCTGTACGTCTTTGGGAACTGGACAAAGTCCTATCCAAATATGGGGATTGGGTAGGTGTTAAAGACATTGGGGTTCTCAGAGAATTTTGAAAGGCAAAAACAAACAGAGGGAATAATCTAGGTGAAAGGGGAAAACCTGAGTAACGGATAAGACTTGCCTGAAGAGCTATGAATGACTAGTGTTGTGCTCATACATGTAAGGACTCACTGGAAGTGAGGTCACCTGTGGGCTTTGAAGGAGCCCGTCAAGTGTCGTTGAGTGCCACAGAGGGGAGCTGGGCCTTTGTTCACTGGGAAACCATGAAGGGTTTTTGAACAGGGGGCAGTATGCACAGAGGCACGCTAGATTTGGACGGCATATTGTCCACCGTTGGTTTTTATCTTCAGCACCTGGAAGGTGCCCGACACATGGTAGGTGCTGGGTGAAGAGCTGTCTGTGGATAAATGGGTGAGAGGCGAAGAGTAAGTTACCCACTGGCCGGAGGAGGTACCCGGAGCAGGGAGGGACTCGGGTGAGGAAGGCAGCTACAGTCGGAAGACCGGGACAGTTCTGTCCTCTCTCGCCAGTCCCGTGCACTTCTCCCACGTATGGGCAGGTTTTTTAGAAAGACTCTGCAATCAAAAAACACTGGAGAAGAAACAGATATAATGGCAACTTCATTTTCATGCGTAATTAAGATATATTAAATGATACTGATCTTTATTCTTCAATTGGAAAAGAAGGACTACTATGTTCCTTTCTTTTAATGTCTGGCATAGGACTAACTAAGGAATCGCATAACTTTTGTTTGTGAAGGTGGCTTGAGCTGTTGGTACATCGGAGACTGTTTCCATTTTGTTTATATTTACCATTTTGGGGCTTGAGAGAGTGGAGGGGTGTTACGTGAGGTCATGGGCAATTTAGTCATTATACCTCATTGTCTGCCCAAATGTTTTTTTTCCATAAAGCAGGATATTAATAATTATAGCAATGAAGTATAAAAATGATGATGTAATAACCTATTTTGAAGGTGGGCATTTTGTGAATGTCAGTCGAAGCAAAACAAAATGCTGCAGGGCAGACGTTTTTCCCAATTAAAACTGTTTGAAGAAGATGAAAAGATAAAAGTTAAACTCTAAGACTTAAGCTTCTTTACACATTTTTGTGGGGAGGAGGGACAGGGATAGGCGAATCACATCACAAATACCAAAAGATGCAAAGCACTGGCTTCTGGGGTGCATGAAGCCATGTTAGTCAGCGGTCATTGGGTATTCAACTTACCCTCTACCCAACCTCCCCCAAAAATAGGTTAACTAAAACCAAGGTGACACTCCGCGGGGTTATTTGCGGGGGTCGTACTCCTTACATCTCTGTCTTTGCTTTTTTTAAAGGGTTGATACTGAAGAATGGATTGCCACTATTGAAGCATTACTTTCCAAAAGTTTTGATGCTTGTCAGTGGCTCGTTGAATATTTTATTAGTTCTGAAGGACGAGAATTAATAAAGTAAGTGTCAAGATCTTTTAATTAATTAAAAGAAATCTGTGTCTCTTCTAGTGATTTAGAGCTGCAATTTCTTGTGACTATTTTTATTTCTACTTGAAATTGCTTTTCCGATTGGAGTCAGTTTTGGACTTTTTTTCCCTAGAAGCATGAGGAACTGTTCAGGTCACTCTAAAATCGTTCTTTCGTAAAACTGTCTCTGATGGACTAGACTCAGACGAGTGTTCCGTGAGCGCAAGGAAAGCATGTGTGCACATAGCCACACGGTCACAGGCAAGCATGGCCTGAACTCCTGCTGTGGCTCAGGAGATTCCAGAATATGCGTCCCCTCCCTCAGGGACTCACAGTCTGGTGGCAAGGTGGAGAGGTCAGCAATGCCCGGTTACTGCATAGCATTACCACAGTATTAGACATCTAGCTACGTTTGGATTCTGCTATTTTTCAAAAACTTACTACTAGTATAATACCTATGGTAGTACATTTACCTACATACCTGTAATAAAACATAATTAGCTTTTTCTGGTGAAAAGTCTAGATGCTCCAGTCACTGTGGATGTTTAGCCTGTACTCCCAGTCGTCCTTGGGCCAGTTTCTCTTGTCCTTGGGGGGTGCAGTACTTACGCACAGGCTCTGTGATCTCAGTGTCCCTTGTCCCCAGTGGGCCCCTCCTTCATCTCCTCACCCCTCATGCCTGCCATGCTAGCACACCCCACCTCCAGCTAAGGACCTTGCCTCGGACTTCACTGAGAATATACGAGTCACAAATGAGCAGGCCTCTATCCCCAGCACGTCGGAGCCTGTTCTCGTCATCTTTTCTCCTGTTACTGTGGGGGAGTGTCCTGTCTCCTCTCAAAATGAACGTCTACATGAGCAAACCCTTTATCGGCTCTTACTTCTGCATCTTTACCTTCTAGAATTTTCTACAGAGTACTTCTGTCAGCATGCGGATATGCTCTGGTATCTCTCAGCTCGAACAGACAACAGAGAATTCAGAAATACAAGCTCGTTTCACAGGGAGCTCACAGTCTGGTGGCATGTTAGCTGACCGAAACTCTTGATCCCATATTCCTTTCATCTCTGGGTCTGAGCTCCAGACACTCATTTGCCTACTTGATGTCTCCACTTCTTTCTCTAATCTACCTCATACAGCAACAAAAGTGGTTTTTTGAAACAAACTGGATCACATTACTTCTGTGCTTGAAAATTCTTCAGTGGATCCCTGTCAGACGCCTAATAAAATCCACAGCCTTTACATAACCCACAAGGCCTTGCATATGGTCTCACTTCAGTTTCCTCACACGGGTTTGTTGATTCCTTCGACACGCTCAGCTTACTTTCCTGCCTAAAGACCCTTGTACCTTTATTGCCTCTATCTGGGATGTTCCCCCATCCAGTCCTGCATCTTACCCTTGAGATGTCAGAGAAGCCGTTCCCTTCGGATGACCCTATCTAAAGCCAGTATACGATTGCTCTGCTCTGCTGTTGTACCTGTCTCCTCACTAAACCCTGGCTTCTTGAGGGCAGGAGTTAAGCGTGTTTGGTTCCCTACCGTACACAAAGAGCCTGGCACATAGTAAGCACTCCGCTGTTTGTGGGTGCGTGCGTGCGTGTATGCACCCGCGCACATAACACACGGAGAGACAGCAAGTAACCATTCATGTGAAGTGTTATGTGTGCCTGGCCCTCTGGAGTTTGCACTGAGATGAACTTTCCCGTTTGTCCAGTGTAATTCCAAAGTCTCTTCCCAATAGTAAGAAGCTGAATATCCTAGAATCATCACATATTTGGAAGGAACATTGCAAATATTTAGTTTATTCCCTTATATCCAACCAGGCTTGCTTTGAAATATCTCCGGAGGAACTTGGTGACTCCTCTGGGAGGATGTGTGGTTTGTTAGTGTTCCTCACGGTCAAGAAGCCCAATGAATTACCTAATCTGAATTCTTCCTGAGAGAGTTTATTATATTTTTGTCTCTTTATCACTGTCAATTTGTCACTGTCAGTTGCTGAATTTACATTTTGTAATTTTATAATTCTTTAGAATTCTTAAGATAACCTAGGTTGCCACTGTTATAACTAAAATAACTGTCCGTGTGAAGGGCTGCCGTCTCTTAGGTCAGAGCTTCTCAGTGCTGTGCTTTATATTTTAGGCAATGGTCAAATGTCACTATAATTGTAAAAACCTGAAGCTGTGGTAAACATTGCTAGAAAATCGAGCTCTATTAAAAATTGATCTAAATTAAAACTACTAAACGAAGAGTATTTTACATCTTCTAAAAAGGTTTTGTTGTGGACGCACTTAAACATACAGAAAGTAGCCACAGTGAGAGCCCTGTCCTGTGCCACTTCCCGGGCCCGGTTCCCAGCACTTTGCCCATCTTGTTGCCCACCCTGTTGCCCACCCCCTGGCGCCCACCACTCACTCACAGGCCTGCTTTTTTTCCGCAAGTGTTTTAAAGTCAGTCTCAGACATCATATAATTTCACTATAAATTTTTCAGCATGTGTCTCTAAAAGGTAGTTTTTTAAAAAAAAAATAAGCACTTTACCATTATCACACTAAACAAAAACACTTCTTTTTTTTTTTTTAAACATTTATTTATTATTGAGAGACAGAGAGAGACAGAGCACGAGCAGGGGAGGGGCAGAGAGAGAGGGAGACACAGAATCCGAAACAGGCTCCAGGCTCCAAGCTGTCGGCACAGAGCCCGATGCGGGGCTTGAACTCACGGACCGTGAGATCATGACCTGAGCCGAAATCTGATGCTTAACCAACTGAGCCACCCAGGCGCCCTCAAAAATACTTCTCTTATATCCTCCTAAATCCAGTCCATATTCAGATTTCCACAGGCATCTCAAAAAGGTTTACTCTTCCACTGAGTTGATACAAATCAGGATCCACACAAGCTCCACACGCTGTTAGTTTATACATCTGTTAAGACTCTTTTAATCTATAATTGTTCTTTTTCCCCCACCACCTCCTTTTTTGTCATGCCATCTTTTTGAGGGGCACACTGGCCGTTTGCCCTATAGAAGTCCCCACATTCTGGATTCGTCTGCATTCTCATAGGGCCTCCTGGTGTCTACGATAGGAAATGTGGAGTGACCTCTGAAGACAGGCTTTCCAGAAGAATTACACCCGAATCTGACAAAGCCTCTGGAGCTGAACATTATAGGCACACTTGTTATCTCTAACTTTCTTGTGGCTGCCACTTAAAGTCTTAGTGCATTTGGAACACAGCCTTTTCAGTCTGGTGCACATTAGGTAGCTCCTGGGCAGCTAGCAGTTACGGGGAATAAGCAGCAGAGTGACCATAGAGAGCTCCGCTCTGATCTCTCTCTGGGGAAAAGAAGGCAGGCTCTCCATATACCCCTGAAAGGGGAGGAAGGAAATACCAGTGCTGCACGCAAACAGGGACCAGAGCAGCGTTCTGCTGGCACCTGGAGGACGTCATCAACATTCGGCTGTATTTAAACCTCTCATGTGGAATAATGCGGACTTTCTGTTAAGAAATATTAGAAAAGACGGGGGCGCCTGGGTGGCTCAGTCAGTTAAACGTCCGACTACGGCTCAGGTCACGATCTCACGGTCCGTGAGTTCGAGCCCCGCGTCGGGCTCTGTGCCGACAGTTCAGAGCCCAGAACCTGTTTCAGATTCTGTGTCTCCCTTTTTCTCTCCTCCCCCGCTCATGCTCTGTCTGTCTCTTCTCAAAAAAATAAATAAATGTTAAAAAATAAAAATAAATGTTAGAAAAGATAGACGGGTTTTCACTTTGCTGATTACAGAATGAGTTGTCACACGGGAGTGCGTGTATGAAGCAGAACACAAAGCGTGGCTGGAGAAGCACAATCCAGGGCATTCCCACCCCCCTCAGCCCCGAGAGCAGCACCCCTGCCTCTGAGGCCATCGTACCACCATTCCACGCGTGTAAAGGATTGAATTAGGTTGTGCACTTGCGGGGCACGGTGCAGTAGCTGACCGTACCACCAAGAGTGCTGAGACGGCGAGGCGTGTAACAGACCTTGACTGCTGCGGTCATCACCTCCATCCCCATCACGGAGGGAGAAAGGAGGGAAGCACCACCGCTTGTTTAGGGGTCGGGTAATAAGGCTTGGGGAGAAGAGAGGAAAGGAAAGAGATAGAAATCCTGACATACGGGTGGAGGAGGAGGGGCGGTCTTGACTGTGAACTTTATTACGTTACTCTGAGAAATTCAAGGGATGCCCCTGGGAGAACCCCTTAGCCAACAGAATTTATAAAATTTTAGGTCCTTTGCTTTCGTATCTCTTTATGTCCATTTATCTCGTTATGCTGTTACATTTATACAAATACTCATTTCAGGAGAAGTGGGGAAGAAGGGGGAAAATCTACTTTCAGCGCCCAGGGGTCTGGTTTTCCTGTTTGGCCACCTTCCTCCTGCACAGTGGCTTGAGACAGTGTCCCAAAGCTCTCAGGAGCCTTGACCCGAGAGCTTGGAGAGATTTTTTTTCTTGCACAGTAGGTGGGCCAGGTGTTGGGAAGGTTAAGTTATAGAAGTTCCTTCTGCCTTCTCAGCACGCACCTTTTCTCTGTGTGTTTTAGGATTTTCTTGCTGGAGTGCAGTGTGCGAGAAGTACGAGTTGCCGTGGCCACCGTTCTGGAGAAAACCCTAGACAGTGCCTTGTTTTATCAGGATAAGGTCGGTCTCATTTCTTAAACGTTACATCTACATTCTGTCTCTACCAAGTGTCTTAAATTGCACGTAACAAGAAAGAGAGCCCAGGGTTGGAGTCTGGTAATTCTGCCTTAGAGAATGCACCTCCCACAGTCTGCCTTTCTGGTAAATGCCAGGGTAGAAGGCACACTGTCCTTGCCTCCTCGTACCCCAGAAGTCAGGATAGGCTAGGAATTTGGGTCTGCTCTGGTCTGCTTCAGGCTTTTCTCTCTAGAGCACTCCTTTTTCAGAGTCTTCGCTCAAGACTCTGTTCAGTTTCACTGAACTGAGACTAACCTGAGTCTTGAGACTCTAGTCTAGACCCACAGACATTTTGAGCCGCACTTGGCTTTGTCTCTTTCCTAACAAGCTGTTTCCATGATCCAAACCTGCGGTTGGCGGCCAAAGCAAATAGTGCCGTCCGTCTAGGAAGGAGCAGCAGCCAAGATGGTTTCTTCATTGGTCTCCATTACTCCTAATCTTTGCTCCTGTTCTTCTGGATTTCTTCTTCCTGATTCTGTTTCTGCAACATATTTTCTGGTTCACAGTTCCACACGTGCTAAACTAAACCGTGGTATTTATGACTGTCCTCAAATTTCAGATATCCCCCTAAGTTTTAAGTCTTAGGGAAATAAATGACATATACTGTAAGTCTGATTATTATTCAATCTGTTATTAAGTCCTAGCAAATATAGCACTTCTTCCCAAGTTTGCTGTTTCAAACAGCTGACACCACATGGAAAACTTTGAAAAATGTTGTTTTCAGATCCGATTGGCTCCTTATAGACATTGGCTGGAGGCAATGTGTCTCAATAAACTAAATGCAAATTCTAAGAGTTGCTGCTTCAGATTCAGACATTGGCTTTGCTGTTCCACCTTGAGCAAGTCCTTTTGTTTTTATTGTTTTTATTTAAAAAAAATTTTTTTGAGTTTATTTTGAGGGAAAGAGAGAGTGCAAGTGGGGAAGGGGCAGAGAGAGAGAGAGAGAGAGAGAGAAAGAGAGAGAGAATCCCAAACAGGCTGTACAGTGTCAGCTCGGAGCCCGATGTGGGGCTCGAACCCACAAACCACGAAATCATGAGCTGAGCTGAAGTCAGACACTTAACCGACTGAGCCACCCAGGTGCCCCCCAAGTCCTTGAAGAAAGATGCTAATCCAGTTACAGTACTTAGCTTCTTCAACATTGCCTGACCCAAAGTTCACCGTAAGACAACCTAAGGAGCTTTGCTCAGCCCAGAGTGAACAACGAGGTCAAATAGGCCCTTTAGGGAAGCCCTAGAAGAAGACCATGGCTCAATTCCAGGAATTCCAAGGAAGCTAAGGTTTACTCTAAGGCACTGGTTTTCAGTCAGCTTAAACAGCAGGACCATTTTTCAGACCTCACCTTACCTGGATGCAGAGTATGTAACATCAGTCATTGGGAGCCGCTTAGGACAGTTCGAATACCATTGCTCTGAAATACCCTCACGGAGCTCTTCTACGATACTTAATGTAAGGGCCTTCTCGCTGTCCTCCTTCCTCCCGTGTACCAACCCAAACAGAGGATAAACGCAAAATTAGTGTAGTCTCCCTCCAGATGGGGTCAGGCTATGGCGTAGTAAGTAGTCCACCAACCTCTAGAGGCAGGACTACAGGTGGTAGAGAGGGAAGGGAGTGGTGGAGGACGTAAGCACGGAAGCCATTGCCTCAGTGAATTCTGTTTGACACCCAGCTGATGTATTTTATGCGTATTTCCCCCCCATAACGGAAATGGTGCCTCTGGCCACCCACCTTATATTGTAAAGTACTTTGAAAACGAAGTGCTATATCAATGGTAGGTTTTACTGTATTTATGACGAGTGTGACAGGATGGGTGGGAATATTTCAGAAGCCTGTGAACACCATCTTCAGGGGAGATGAGCTAACAGGAGTAGTGAGCTGGTCTTAATTCTCCAGTCACAGATGGATTTCTAGGGACTCGTCCAAAACCAGTTGGGGTGGGAGGGAAAGAAGAAGCAATGTGATTACCAAAATGGTTTCTAAACAAATAAAATGTTTTTCAAAGCTTTCCATGAGGCGTCCGCGGGCTCTCAAGTAAGTTCACAGTTGAGTTGATATTACCGTTGTCATTCTGTCAGGCTGTTGCTCTCCATTTGCTCCATTGGCTTGATTTCTGGCCCCTATGCCTGTGTCTGTGTTTTTTATTCTTTGCATCTGTGATTATGTGAAGATGTAGCATAGTGGAGGGAGGGATTCAGAAATGTTTCCTCTTAAACCTCCCCTCCCCACTTTTCTTTTAAGAGACAGAGAGAAATTGGCTCTGCAAAAAATGTGACCATTAGGCCAATGAGTCCTGCCCTTGAATCTTCAATCGAGAAAACAAGACTAGGCTTTCCTCTTAATTGTTTCTACAGCACCAGTCTTTCCCTGGAGGATAAAAGTGATGATCCGTTTTTGCTCTCCAAAGCATAAATCCATCTGAATCTGAGACTGGATTGTATCAATCAGACTTCCTTTTGTTCTTGCGGTGATTTACTTCAGATTAATTCCGTTACAAACGTCTGTCTTCTATTCTTTTTCTTTACGTGATTTCGTCTTTCCTCAACCAGTTAAAAAGCCTTCATCAGTTACTGGAGGTCCTACTTGCTCTGTTGGATAAGGATGTCCCAGAAAACTGTAAAAACTGTGCTCAGTACTTTTTCCTATTCAACACTTTTGTACAAAAGGTAAGTGATTTTTTTTTCTTCTAATATCTTTTCCTTATATAGCAGATTTTTAGTCTCAAGGAACTTTTTATACATGGGAAAAATTTAAACAGGTCAATATTGGATCTAAATGTAGGGTTTTATGAGCGTTGCTTCTTAAAAATCTTTATTTGTGGATTCTGTTACTTGCCAGAATTCTGATACAGGTAGATACAGTTACTCGTATCAGACCTAGCAGGGGGTCTGCATGAAAACTAGTGCCTCCTCGCATGTCTGGCAGCCATTGTGAAGCAAAGTGAAGTTGTTGAAACTCCGGAGGTTTTTAAATTACATTTTTAACCGTATTTTCTGTATGTAAATCATAGCATTTAAAAACTTACCCCTGGGGCGCCTGGGTGGCTCAGTCGGTTAAGCGTCCGACCTCGGCTCAGCTCTTGATCATACGTTTCTTGAGTTCGAGCCCCACGTCGGGCTCTGTGCTGACAGCTCGGAGCCTGGAGCCTGCTTCGGATTCTGTGTCTCTGTCTCTCTTTGCGCCTCCCCTGCTCATGCTCTGTCTCTCTCTCAAAAATAAGTAAATGTTAAAAAAACAAAAACAAAAACCTCACTGACCCCTTAAAACTTCTCGTTTAACTGTGTTTTTAATACAGATTTTTATCTGGAGAGATGTATAACTTGTTCTTGATATCTTGTGACAGCAAGGTATTCGGGCTGGCGATCTTCTTCTGAGGCACTCAGCTCTGCGACACATGACCAGCTTTCTCCTTGGGGCCAACCGGCAAAACAATCAGGTAACGCCCTCTACTTTGTGGCCCAGTGCGATGGCCATGGTTTTGTCACCACGTTGTCTCCCTTTGTAGGTGATGAATATATTTCATTTCATAAGAGTCCAGATACTAGCACTATGAAGCCCTTAAAATTCTTTGGAGTTCACTTGTTTTTACGGCCTCCTCAAAGATAATAGTTTCTCATAGATAATTAGTCTGATAATAACTCATGGAGATGACTAGAATATCCGTCAAAAAGTGTCCTAGGAGGAAAGATGGGCTCTGCCTGGGGGTTTCAAAAGCCTTTAAGAAATAGTGGCATTGGGACCTCCCCTTGCCACCTGGGACTGTGAGCAAGGCCATTCTGGTGGAGGTTGTAAGTGGGGTGCTGGTCACAAGGGCAGAGTTCAAATGGGAAGTTGAATGGTGATGCACTGAGTGATGCTGTGGATATAATGCTCACGGACAATGAAAGGGAAGTTGCGATAAGTCAGGCTAGTTACAGCAAAAGAGGACTCTCCTGGGGCACCTGGGTAGCTCAGTCAGTTGAGTGTCCGAGTCTGGCTCAGGTCATGAGCTCTCGGTCCGTGAGTTCAAGCCCCGCATCGGGCTCCGTGCTGACGGCTTGGAGCCTGGAGCCTGCTTTGGATTCTGTGTCTCGCTCTGTGTTCCTCCCCCACTCACACTCTGTCTCTCAAAAATGAATAAATACTAAAAAAAAAAAAATTAAAAAAAAAAAAGAGGACTCTTCTGTGTGGAGTTTCTATATTGCTGTGTTTCTCCCATTATTGTATTTCTTCTGTTTGATAGACTTAACTGTGAAACATGTGAATGTGCACTCAGAATGAACACTAGTTACGGAATGTTTATTACGTGCCAGGCACGCTAGTTACCTTACACAGTATACCTCGGATACGGGTCAGTAAAATAAGCATTCCCCTCCCCGCCACATTCTCAAGCAAGAATCAAAGCTCAGAGAACGTCAGCGAGTCATGTCAGGCCACAGAGCTAAAGCGTTGTGGAACAGAGATTCAGACCCAGCTCTGCTTTCCCTGCTGTGTAACGCATCACGTAGGAGCGCCTTCCTTCCTCTGTGAGAGGACACAGACTTGCGGGCCAGGCCTCCTCTCGGCCGCCCGTTGTGCCGCCAGTTGTGCTCTCCAGTATCAAAACCGAGTGCTGCCTCCACAGCGTGTTCCGTGGGTTGATACCATGTTGAAATTTACAGTGGCTTGTTTTACTTCGCGCTGTATCCTCTCAGACTCCACTGACCCTGACGATTAATTGATACTGACTGTGATTTAAATAAGATTTAATTTAATTAATAGTGTTATAGAATTCGTATTGTTTTGCTTCTATGGAGCACATATAATATTGAAAACGTTTTCTTTTTCTGGTTTTCATTTCTGTATATATCTATTTTTTTAATCTCCATCCAAGTACGTTAGCATATAGTGCAATAATGATTTCAGGAGTAGATTCCAGTGCCTCATCCCTCACGTATGACTCCCAGTGCTCATCCCAGGGTCTTCCTTCAGGCCCTTACCCATTTAGCCCATCCCCCCACCCCCAGCCCCTCCAGGAAAACATTTTCACTTTTAGTGTTTCATGTGACCCACACAACCACGAAGCGGACGGGTATGTTGTCTCTGCTGTTCCACAAAGAGGCCAGGTGCCGTTACGGCAGAGAACTTGCCCCCGTCCAGCAAGCGCGGTGAATGGCACAGGAGGGCCATGGCTCCGGCTCTCCAGCCTCCCGGGTTTTCCCCATCAAACTCAGGTATAGGAAAATTACCCAGCACTCGAGAAGCATGCAATACCTGACTTCACGACGTAAATGGAACTGTTTCAGAGCACAATATGTCTACAGGAAAAAGAAATACAGGCTGGCTTAAAACCCATGACTTTCTTTATGCTTTGACTTCTGTCAGACACGGAGAAAGACTTGTGGTTCAAAACATCATGAACCAGCCTGTCCTTTCCCTTCTTTTTCATGGTACTTCTAACCCACACAGTGACGCTCAGTCTGTTTTCACTGTCGACAGATACGTCGGTGGAGTTCAGCACAAGCACGAGAATTTGGGAATCTTCACAATATAGTGGCATTACTTGTTTTGCATTCAGATGTCTCTTCCCAAAGGAACGTTGGTGAGCTTTCATATATCCTTGATACAGCAGAAGAAAGAAGGCAGAGTGAATTTGTCAGTAATGCACAGAGACTAATAATGTTAGCAATTAAATGAATATTATTCTCGTTTGGCTATTTGATATTTGAGGAACACTTAAGTTTTTTTGTCTTAATGCATGTTAAATTTCACCTTATTAGTTTGTCACAAGAGAAAGTCAGTCATTTATTTGGTGGGGAGGGGTATACAAATATTTTTTAAAAATACTCTAGGATTAGAGGCTAATGCAGAGTTCACTCATTACATTCATTACTATAATTGGCCCAGCTAATCTAGTGGGGAAAATAGCCAAGTGTGGGTTGCAGTCTCCTAGCTGTGTGAACTTGACCTTTCTGATCCTAGATACAAAATGGAAATATTAAAAGCATAACTCCCCAGGTATAACGAGGATTAATGAGATAAAATGTTAAAGTACTTTGTAAAACTGAAGACGATTCAGACGTGAATTATGTCGTGGACATGTGTTTGGATATAAGAGGCAATAGTTGGTACCTTTCCCGCTTTGTCCCCCAGAACCACTAGTCTGTCCTCATTTAGCGCAGCTGAGACACAAGTCGCCTCTGTGCTTAATCCAGTATCCTAAGCTGTGTGTGCACCACGTTTTTATACCGTGCCCGGGCCTTGTCAGGACAGCACCAACAGCAGTGACAATAGTAATACAAGAGGGCAGCTGGAAAGTATTCAGTGTTTTCTGTGTGCTGTGTGCTCTGTGTGTGTGAAATCCCCTCAGCAAACCTGTGAGGGATAGTCCCCTTCCACAGACGGGGAACCAGAGCACGGGCAGGCCTCGGAGCTTACACAGGCCTCAGCTGGGAAGTGGCACAGGGGTGGGTATGTGAGCGCAAGCCTCTGATCACCAGCAGGTGTAGTAGGCGTCCCTGTCATCTGACCAGGAAGATCTGATAGAAGTCCCGGGCATCACTCTGATCTGGAAATGCTTCCTGACTCCGGAGGACCACTGGGGAGCGCTCAGATGGTTGTGGGGTAGTTTGTTTTCTTTACTCTGACTCATACACCTAAAAAGACAAGGCTACCTAATCTGTGAGCTCAGACAGGTTTGTAAAAGAAAGTCAGAGTGTGAGTCCTTGTTTTCTAGCACGTGGGGCAACTCACCCCTTCCATGTGGGGTGATTCTGCTTCACATCGATGGTGTTGGCCATTATTAGAGGGCACTTGTTTGAGCAACTAATGTCTCGTCCAGTGTCCCTTCAGAGGGCATTTGAGCA
Organism: Panthera onca; assembly: GCF_046562875.1. NCBI lineage: Eukaryota > Metazoa > Chordata > Mammalia > Carnivora > Felidae > Panthera > Panthera onca. The sequence continues at coordinate 177,147,720 of NC_138346.1, forward strand.
TTTTGTTTCATATACCATTTACATTTTACTTCTTTGAAAGATCGTCTTGGGTGGGGTCACTAGGAGTCTGGAGATGTAAGTAGTCGCTCTGACAACTTAGGCACACGCTGTGAGAAGTAGGTAAACATTCTGTCCTGTCTGCATGCCTGGCTTCCCCACCAGACTGTGAGGGAACAGGCTGTAAGTACTGAGCAGTTGCGTATATGAATCTCAAGAGCGTCGCTTTACCTTGTAGATTGTCTGCTCTGTAAGATAACATCAAGTGAGATGGGTTTGCTTTTTTTGGTCCCCTAAAGCTCCTGGTGTATTTAAACAACGGCCACCTATTAGCATCGCCCCCTCCAGCCCTCTGCTGCCCCTCCATGAGGAAGTAGAAGCCTTGTTGTTCTTGTCTGAAGGGAAGCCTTACCTGTTAGAGGTAAGTTCTTGATCTTCTGGAACCATTTTCTTTTTCATTATTTTCTCTTTGCAGAAACATGCCCTTTGTGATATTTTGCATGTCGCTCCGACGAAGGAGAGTATTGTTAAGAGAAGAAAAGATTCTTTCAAATCAATTTTTCTTCCTGGGTATATGTCAGAAAGAAATGATCCGCTGAAGAAAATTTTTATCAGTCCTTCTACAAGCGAGGATTGGACCCTCGGGGTCCAGCCCAGCTAATTTCCCCCCTGCCCCACCCGGGTCTCAGGAGGAAGTGAATGACGCCATCAGTTACTCAGTTTATTATCTAAAGGTTTTGTTCCCAGTCTTCTGTGTGGGAGACTACATACCGCTCTGGAGCACACGCTTTTGGTAAATCTCAGGAGTGTGGGAGTGGGCTGCTCCCAGCCCTTCATCGTGTCACACGCCGTGTGGCCGACCTGCAGCTGGCGTCCTTCCCCTTCCGCCCAGAGCTGCCTACTGCTAAGAATTTAATCTGCCAGACCCTCTTCCGAAACTTGATTTACATGTATAAATCTGTAAGCCGTATATCATACTGGTGGTTTAATCATGTCAACAGTGCTGTACTCTGTATCTTTTGGTTTCTTTAGCTTAACATTGTTTACTTTAGGGATCTGTCAGTGACTCTCTTCATTTAGTGCTGGCGGTGGTGGTGCATTTGGGGCATTTATCTTTGAATATCCGATGAACGCGACTCCCCTGGGGAAAGAAGGTGTTGTGCACATTTGCACAGATTTTTTTTCCGGACCGACTTAGGCCTCTGGCAGTTAAGAAAGCCTGCTGTGAGGTGATGTTGAAGAGCTTGACCCTGAATACATCTATTTCAGTTGAAGTCAGAAACAACACATCGACAATTAACCCCGCCCTGAGAAAGTTTCCTCCTTTCATACCCTCCCGCTAGGTGATGTTTGCTTTGCGAGAGTTGACGGGCTCGCTCCTGGCGCTCATCGAGATGGTCGTGTACTGCTGCTTCTGTAACGAGCACTTCTCCTTCACCATGCTGCACTTCATTAAGGTAGGGTCTCCGAGAGAGAGCCGGCGCGGGCTGGGGGCCTGCCGCCGAGACTGTAGGGAAGGGCACCTTTGCTCCCAGGAAAGATGCTGCTTTCAGCGACCTAGTTGCTGTTTCTAATCAGAAACATACTGTAGGCCCCTTCTTAAAAACTAAAGACTGAAAAGAACCCAGAGTCTTTCCATTCACCGATAATCACCACAAACCTTCTCTTAGGTTTCCCTTTTATTTTCTGTGCGTGTATTTTACCATGATTGGAATTTTACCGTCTTTACGACTTTGTGTCCTTTTTTCACCTGACGTTATAAGTATTTTCCCACGTTATGAAGTTACCTTCGAGGCCCTTTCATCCTCTCGTCTACCATCATTTACTTAGCCATTCCCTCCCTGGCGATGCACGTTTGCCTTGGGCTCAGTTGTTAAGTACTTAGAACGTACTTCATAGTTAATCATATGCAGTGGCCACCGTTACTATGTAAGATGGGCTTCCAATTCCAGGTCCTTTTCACCAGGCAACATTTTAAACATCAAAAGTAGGTTTTTCTTACCTCCTGAAGAGGTGACGAAACTCATTGGGAAGCTCTGATCAGTACTGGACTCTTCCATACGTTGCACTTAACTGGGCACCACGTGCCGTTCCAGCCATTTACACATGGAACCCTCAAGTGGTCCTACGATGTAAACACTACAACTGTTACCATGTTACAGTTGAGGAAACTGAGGCACAGAGTAAGTAACTTGCCCGGTGTCCCGTAGCTAGCAAGTGGCAAAGTGGGAATCTGAACGTCGGCAGTGTGTCTCCAGGGCTGTGCTCTCAGCCATATTGCGTACTGCCTTTCTGGGAATTACTAGAAAAACCTTGAAGCCAGCACATATTTTTCTGAGTTTTTAATCTTGAATGTTTTTAATTATACGGATAATGCACGCCTGCGTTTTCTTTGTGAAAAATTAAGACGTGTGATAAGGCCAAAGTCCACCAAGCAACCGTGTCCCCTCTCCGTCCTACCTCAGGGGTCAGTCCTGTCCCCTTCGCTGTGTCCTTTCAGGCCTCTTTTTGTGAATCGTTACCATATATATTAGTTTCTGCTCACAGAATCTCGGCCACCCCTTCTTACCTTCTTACCTGCACCAGGACTTGTAATAGTGACACCTGTAGGGTTAAGAAGTGGCAGGTGAGCAGTGGATTGTGTGTTCAGACTGTTCCCAAAATGTGTTTGCCCTGAGCCTTTTCTGTGAAGACCTGTGTCAGAGGTGATTGAGTTCCTCTTACCCTTTACTAATTATACGGCCTCAGGCAGTTTCCTCCTCTGTTAAGTGGGAGGGAAGTATGACTTAACAGAGTGTGACACGCGGAATGCCCCCTCAGTACCGGACCTGGCACCTTGAAGGGCAGTGTTGTAACACAGTGTCCTTCCCCACGGTCCACATGCGTGAGGCTGATAAGGCGCCCAGCGGAGCGTGAGTTTTACGAACCGTGATCCCTTCACCTAGTGTGCCTTGGCGAGTTTTCTATTCCGTGAGCTGACCTTTCTCACATATATCACTCATAGCATCCTTACCCCAGAGCGTATGTTCTGGAAAACAGAGTAGGTTATGTGTGAATGAAATAGAAACAGAAATTTGGGCCTGTTTGCTTAAAATTCTCTTTTCCTCTCTGCCTTTCTTCCTCTGTCCTTCCTAATTGCGTAGTGTGGTATCCTAGTCTCACAGTGTTACAGTCCGTAGAGACTGCTTTAGTCCCAGGCTTAGCCCAGAGAGGACAGCTGGCCCAGGGTCGAGCCGACAGTGGTGGATTTAGAACGGGAGCCCAGCCCTGTTGCTTTTGCCACTCTGATGAGCTTTCCGCTGAAGACTCACTGGAATTTTTGTGCTTCTAAAAAATTTTTCAGAACCAACTAGAAACGGCTCCACCCCATGAGTTGAAGAACACGTTCCAGCTCCTCCATGAGATACTGGTAAGTGAAAAACGTTCTGATTCTCCTGTGCTGTTCACTAGGGTTACCGGTCAGGGCGCTGGGGTGGCTCCATCGGTTGCGCGTCCAACTCTTGATTTCAGCTCAGGTCATGGTCTCAGCGGTTGTGAGATCGAGCCCCATGTCAGGCTCTGCGCTGAGTGTGGAATCTGCCTAAGATTCTCTCTCAGGGCGCCTGGGTGGCTCAGTCAGTTGGGCATCCGACTTCAGCTCAGGTCGTGATCTCACGGTCCGTGAATTCGAGCTCTGGGCTGACACCTCGGAGCCTGCAGCCTGCTTCGGATCCTGTTGTCTCCCTCTCTCTCTGCCCCTCCCCTGCTCAAGCTCTCTCTCTGTCTCTCTCAAAAATAAATAAACGTTAAAAAAAATTTTTTTTTCAAGATTCTCTCTCTCTCTCTCTCTCTCTCTCTCTCTCCCTCCCTCCGTCTCTCCCTCCATCCTCCACTCACACTCTCTTTCTAAAATTAAAAAAATAGAAAATAGCTTGTTCTAGTCAGCTTGTGTTTGCAAACAGAAAGTTCGTGTCCTTGTATCGTCTTGTACTCGCTTGGCCTGCACTTAGTGGGTCCTCTTTACCGCAGTCATGTTTCTGTCATTACTGACTGGGAGGCTAGTGGTAAGGAAACTACCTCGTGGGAACTCACAGTGGAGCGAGGGAGCCCGCCAAGTATAGGCAGTGACAGTGCAGAGAGCAAGGAAGTGGTGGCCGGGGGACTGTGCCGAGCACAGATGCCGTCTCCTTCAGACCTCAGGATAACCGTCACGTAAATTGCTGCTCTACAGTTCATTCACATCTAAGACCCCGCTGATTGCCCACGTGCTACTAAAATTCCTGCTTACAAGCCACGAAACGGGAATGTAATCCACCGTAGGATGCATTCCAATTCCGGATACGGAGGAGAGGCAGGGGAGAACTCAGCTGTAAGCAGTGAAGTCCATTATTGGTAGAAACTGCACCTTAGCAATGTGGAGGGATTTGCCCAAGGCCACCCTTGAATGGAAGGGACAGAGTCAGGATCTGAGCCAGGTGACCGGCCCCAGAGCCCGTGCTCTCCACCAGCTCGTTTGCAGGGCCCGTAAGGAAGTGGCGTCAGCAGGAGGAGAGGGAATGGAGTAGGGCTTGGGGAACAAAGCCCAGACCAAATCGTGAAAGGCTCCGGGTACCAACGCATGTGCGCGTTTTTCCTGTAGGCCTGTGGTTGCACACTGGTAGCCGGGTTCTTGAGAAACCAGGTCATGTGACACACTGGCCCCATTTCCTGGATGCCCCAGTCACCCAGAGCAGTTAGCAGCTTGCCCCGCTCAGATGAGGCACATGCTGTCCAGTGCCCCTCTGTCCTCACTGCTCCTTATTGTCATTCCTAGCCCACTTGGTTCATTTCCTGCTGTCCTGGCCTGTGTAGACATTTCACTTTGCAACCCCTGCCATCACTGTTGGGCGGCATGGGAAGGCTTTAACAGGGGAGTGATGGGACCTGACTTAGGTCGTAGAAAGGTTCCCCTGGCACTTGTTTTGAAGGACTGACCGAAGAAGGAAGCCGGGTTGGAATTGGAAAACCACACAGGCATGTGTGGCAGTAACCTGAGTGTGAAATAACAAGGTCCGAATGGCAGAGAGACAGGGTAGAGGCAGCAAGGAACAGGTCTTGACGTGTTTGGTGGGAGAGGCAATCAGTAGACCTTGATGACTGGTTGTGGGCCGGCAAGAGCCCAGCCCAGGGCTCGCTATGCAGACGGAGAGTCCGGGTTTCCGGTAGGTCCCTGAGACTTAGCTTAGGCCTTGGCACAGGGTGGGCATTCAGTAAACATTTCTGAATAAGGACAGACACCATGGATACCATTTATAAGAAGCCTATCTCTCTGGTCCTTTGCCTCCTTTTTAGTCCTAGCACTTTTACAAAACACAGAAGATTGTTGCCCCTCAGGAGAAGGACAGTGTATTGTTGGTCTGTTCAGCAGCAAACCACTTGGCCTACTGCCCTGTGCATAGTTCAACGCCAGGCACAAGAAGGACGGCCATAAGCAGGACACAGATCCAGCCCTTTGCGGCTTGGCATAAACCTCCATGCAGCGTGGAGAGACTGTATTGTAGCAAAACTTTCACGTGGTTTTGGCAGACAGTTTAGACCCTAAACCTCTTACCCTTGGGATCGTGCAATACACGTCCTTAGAGCCCGCTAGGTTACTATTGACAGCTGTGGATATAGTTGGTAAGAACACATAGACAGGAAGCGAATGGATCTGCAACTCTTCCTGAAGTTTTTCATCTTTAGTTTAAAATTTAAGGGGCGCCTGGCTGACTCATTCAGTAGAGCATGTGACTCGATCTTGAGGTCTCAAGAGTTTGAGCCCCATGTTGGGGACTAAGTTGTACTTAAAATAAATAAATAAAATAAAATTTAAGATACTGTTGAGATACATGTCAGTGACACGTTGTCTGCATTGGGTTTTGTTAAGTGAGGAACTAAACCTCTTGAACAGAATTATTTTTAAAAGGCACCAGTGCGTGCCATCGCACAAGTCCCTTCTTTCATTCACCGGCCTTTGTCTCCTTCCTGTCACAGGTCATTGAAGATCCCATACAGGTGGAGCGAGTCAAATTTGTGTTTGAGACAGAAAATGGATTATTAGGTGAGTAGCCTGGCCTTCCTGAGAAACGTCTGTAGCAGACGGGCAGATGGCCTGTTATGGCCGGCCTCCTCCCTGACAGGTCTGCCCCGGGGCTCTTCCCCGCGGGGGACTTTGGGGTCCCGTTCCTGGGGCAGATAAGAGTCAGGGATGCTGTGACTTTTTTCAACAGCAAAAGGCTGCTTTCTGATGTCAGAAGTCTTTCATTCTGCTCTGCAGCCACTGGGGAGGGAAAAGGACGTTGTCATTCTCATGAGATAGGATTGTTGTTTTGTTTTTACCTGTGGTATGAATGCACCCAGATTTCTTTTATCTACTTGTAAATTTTTTGTCGGAAGGCTAAAGTGGCTTTAATGAGCTGTTTCTTAGAAAGTGTGGTTAAAAATAGTCCTCTTCAACATCCACCACCCACCTGTATTTCCAATTAATCTGAGTCATTTTAGATTTTGCTCTGTAGTAAGAGATTTAAGACCTCTTATTCCAGAAAAGAAATGCAAGCTAAAAAGCCGTGACATTCAAGGCCACTGAGCAGCACCCAGGCTCCCTGTAACTTCCAGACCATGCGCTCCTCAAGGGCAGGGACCAAGTACTATTTACTTCTACATCCCCAAAGTGCAGAGCAGGAAGTATGTGTTGAACTGAACTAATACCCTATATTTCCATTTTTCAAACTGAAAGTGTTGTAACCACTCTTCTGTCAGTAGCATGGTGGGTAGAAAAGCCTGAAGGTCTGTTGAATAATCAGTCGAAGTTTTAGTTCCTTTTGGCTCTCCTAAAAGTCACACCTCCACCGCCACATAGGTTTCTTGAATACTATTCAGTGTTTCTGCCCATCAGCATATGGGGAGTCCTGTCGAATCCGTGCCCCCCATGCTGATAGTCTGTCCCCTGTCTGCTGATCAGACCAGCTGGCTGTAAGTGTTCAGAACAAGAGAGTAGTGTTATCGGGACCCGCCTGCAGTGACCTGCTTTCTTGTCACAATTTCCTGTTCTCTCCACTCAGCTCTGATGCACCACAGTAATCACGTGGACAGCAGTCGCTGCTACCAGTGTGTCAAATTCCTCGTGACTCTTGCTCAAAAGTAAGTATCAACTCAAAACGCAGGGAGGAGATGGTGTGTTCAGTTACAAGCCGTCTGGCCAGGAAAAAAATCTGCCTCGCTGGAGTTCCTAGAGAGCCTGAGTCAGGGCGTGCTTGCTGGGGTGGTTCAGAAACCGGCTCACGTGATCTCGAGGAGAGGTGAAGGGAATGTCCGAAGAGCAGCAGGTCTTGCGGAATCCAAGACCAAAGGCTGAACCGGCAGGGCTCGTGCAGGCAAGGCAGGAATCAAGGCGGATTCGGGGACCTTAACCAGAGTTCATGCACTCGGGCTTGAGATGGCTTCAGGCCAGGTAACACCGCTAGCACCTCTGTCAGGCGGGTGGATCCCCGCTTTCCATCCGGTCTCTCCAGAGACAGAACAATGTTGTAGCTGCCTCCACGTAGGAGCCCAGGCCCTGTGCTGAGTGCCTTGCCCCACTCTCATTTAATCCTCGCAGCCGCTCCGCGCGGCTGGATACCGCTAGTCCCGCGTGATGGGCGGTTTAAGCGGCGTGCCTGCGGTCAGAGCGAGGGCTCGAGCACAGGCGATGGGCTTCACGGAACGGTTCTCTTCTCCTTTGCTTAATTGTGGTAAAATACACACAACACAAAAGTTACCATTTCAGCCACCCCTAAGTGTACAAGTCCACGGCGTTAAGCGCGTTCGCGTTGCTGCTCAGCCATTGCTGCCACCCGTCTCCAGAACTTTGTCAGCTTCCCAAACTGAAACTCCGTACCGACTAAACAGTCACTCCCCATTCTCCCTTTCCCTCTTCCCCCAGCAGCCCCCCTTCTCCTTTCTCTCTCTACGAACCTGACTCCTCTAGGTGCCTTATGTAAGTGGAATCCCGCAGTGTTTGTCCTGTCGTGACTGGCTGAGTTTACCTCGCGTGATGTGCTCAAGGTTCATCCATGTTGTAGCCTGTGCCAGAATCCCCTTCCGTTTTCAAAGCCCAGAATACTCTCCGGTGTGGCTCTACCACGTTTTGTCCACTTGGCGGTCGACAGGCACTCGGAAAGCCAAGGTTGTTGGTGTTAGAAGGAACCGTCGTGGTTTGCTGCTTCGGCTCCCCTGGGTAGGACACGGGCAAACAAAAAGCCAGCGTGACTGCATGGTGACAGTACATGTAGTCATGTAACGAGGCTACAGAGCACGTTATGCCACGCCACTGGGTCTCCATTTATCTTGCCCCAGATTTTTACCGATTCTTCAGCATGGGTATTGCCATCCTTGGATTTGTACCCGAATAAGAATAAGAAATCTCTTGGCCTTACTCTTGCTGCATTTGAGTGTCCTACACAAATTAAATGAGAGCTCTGGTGAAATAATGGGTGAACGTGCGTTTTCCCAGTGACATAGCATTGTGGACATGATGGAGATCATCCCTGCCACGGTTGTGGGTTCGTTAACCAGGCTTGATATGGGCGGCATGACATGAGAAGTACTTGCCTAAGTGGCATTTCCAGGTAGTGTTGGGGCCTCATGGTATGTCTGATGCGGGTACATAGTCCAGATAGCAGTGTCTTCATCTGTGCCTCTCTGTCCCTCCTGGAACCTGCATTGCACACACACAGGATCCCCGTCAGTGCTGTCTTTGACTCTGAGGGGCAGCTTTCTAAGTGGACAAATAAACCTGCAGAGAGAGGGGGGCTCCGGACCATACTTTAAAATTGGTTTTCCGGGAATTATCACTCACGTCACAAAAGTGTAAAGACTGGCTTTGATTCTTTCGAGAATCATTTCTGTAGTTAACTGTACAGTGTGTCGTGGGGTTTTCTTGTTTATTTTTGAGTTTCCGTCTTTGAATTGTAATAGGACTTAGTGGATGAACTGGTCCTAGATCAGAGACCTTTCGCTACACGTTTACCTTCTTTTGCCTTTTGAAGTTTAAACGTATGAATGTATCTGAACCAAAAGCAAGTAAAAAACTCTAGAAAGACAACTGAACTTTAGCAGAAGTAGCATTTGTGTATCAAAATCAAAGGGGATGAAACAAGTATATTTGCAAGGAAAGCATTTGGCTGATAGAATATTCCCCAATCACCAGGTGTCCTGCTGCTAAGGAGTACTTCAAGGAGAATTCCCACCACTGGAGTTGGGCTGTACAATGGCTACAGAAGAAGGTAATTGCATTTTGAACTTTTCTGGCTATCACATAGGAATCAGTAAGAGCACATCTTTTTTGTTTGTTTGTTTATTTTTGAGAGAGACAGAGAGTGTGAGCAGGGGAAGGGCAGAGAGAGAGAGGGAGACACAGAATCCGAAACAGGCTCCAGGCTCCGAGCTGTCCGCACAGAGCCCGACGCGGGGCTCGAACTCACGGACCGCGAGATCATGACCTGAGCCGAAGTCGGACGCTCAACCAACTGAGCCCCCCCAGGCGCCCCAAGAGCACTTCTTACCAGGAAAAACCTCTTCATTTAGAGACTGGCCTCAACGTTTGGTCAGACTTCAAACTTTTTTCAGTACAGCTGATACCTATCATGACACATTAAGTTTGTGTCTTAACACAGCATCTTAACTGTATAGGTAAGAGAGCAGGTGATTACGTAAGATGTAGGATCTCACTGAGGTCTTGCGAGGGGACGTGAAACCCTCCAAGAAAGCATCTCCTGGTGTGTTAGACCTGGGTGGGTCTGTGTGCTGTGTTAATGCTTTTTATATTCAGATATCTAATGGTGGAAATTGTGGACTCCTGTGGGCTTGTCTGATGGCGTCTTTGACTTTCCATCTCAGATGTCAGAACATTACTGGACTCCACAGAGTAACGTCTCTAATGAAACATCAACTGGAAAAACCTTCCAGCGAACGATTTCAGCTCAGGTGAGGCCTCTCTTTTGGTTTTGTGTGGCTTGAAATCCCACAGGTAGGATTTGTAGTGTGTTTCACACTAAACATCGTAGTGCGTTTAGCGTGTGCCACGGCCTCGGAGCAACGAGAGGTGTGGGTGGCGAATGAGAAAGGACAGAAGAAGGGAGTTTCTGTGAAGAGACAGCTTGTCATGTGGCTGGCAAATTCTGTGCCAGAGGAAAAGCAGTGGGGGCCGCCGGGGTGGGGGGGCGCCCTGGCTGCTGCCGCGAAGGCAGCCCCTGGGGGTCAAGCGACGGGGAGTCTTTCTGGTGGCACCACACACCCTGACTCCCTCCTCTCGTGTTCACGTCTCTCACAGGACACCCTGGCATATGCCACAGCTCTGCTGAATGAGAAAGAGCAGTCCGGGAGCAGTAACGGCTCGGAGAGCAGTCCCGCAAACGAGAACGGGGAGAGGCATTTACAACAGGTACGGCTGTGGCCCGCGGCCCAGGGGAAGGGGCACCGCGCCCGCTCTGAAGCTTTCCAGAAAGAATTTCCATAATCAAGACCAAAGGAGACCCCAGCTCCGCCCTCTAGCGATGCCGTCGGTGGGGGGGCCTCTCTGGCCCTGTGCTCACAAGGCAGAACAGCAGCAGCAGGGAGGGGACTGCAGGGCTAGGGGCTCAGTGCGCGCTGGCCCGGGTGACCACCTCCAAGATGGTCCTCGTACAGCCGGGCCACAGACGCCTTCGTTCCAGCTGGCTCACGTCACTCTGCCGGCTTGCCACAAGTCCCCCCCACCGCCCCCCTCCTGTCGCTTTCACCAGCCTCCCCAGAAACACGGACCCTTGAAAGGAAGGGCCATCGAAACACCTACTTGTCAGGGGAGTCAAAGAATAATTTTAAGCTTATTAAAAAAAAAAGAAAAAGAAAAAAAGAACACTTTCGATACGGGTCGCTCCGGTAGAAAAAGGAATGAAACATTGCTGGCGCGCTCACCGATGAAGCAGCTGTGAATGTCCTGCCGAGCGTCGCGTCTTCTCTCGGCCTGTATCACCTTGCGCCAGGGCGGTCTCCTCCGTGGTCCCGCCACAGTGCTTGGCACAGAGGGCTCATTAAACGAATCCTGTTGATGTTGTGTGTGCCATTGTTTTCTAACCTTTCAAATTCTCACAACAGCCTCTTGAGGTCCCTGTTACCCTGACTTCACAGAAGGGACATGGATGCCCAGCACGGTGATGTGGTGTGACCCAGCAGTTGCCCTCGTCACCTACTCTGTTTGCAGAGAAGATCAAAGCTGTGGGACGAGAGGTCTCGCGGCTGCCAGGCTCACAGGCCCCAGGAGCATGTGTCCCCGCACGCGTGTACCTGCACCCTCGCCCACCTGGAACCTCTCCCTCTCCGCAAGTCCCTTCCAGCAGTGTTTTGACACACCCTGTTCTCTCCTGTTCTTTAAAAATGACTCTCTCCCCTCTCTTCCTCTTCCCTCTTTCCCCGTTTGCACAGTCAGACTTCTCCAAGAATTGTCAGAACTTACAGTTCTTCTCTCTTGCTCCTCCTGGGACCTCTTCCAGGCTGACCCCCTGCCTAGTGGCTGGCTCACCACTAGGCAGGGGTGACAGGTGGCCTCCACTTGTCAGGCCTGGTCGTAGTGGAGCACACAGCAGCATGGGACCTTGCCGGCTGCTCCTCGCCTCTGGACACAGTCCCCCCTGGGGCCTCCACGGTGCCTCACCCTCCTGGCTTTCCTCCAACCCCTCCACCTGTTGTCTCTCCGTCTCCATGGCTGTGATTCTCCTGGGTGCCAGCTGGGGCCATCCAGCTCCTTCCCTCAAAGACCTCTCACAGCCAACATGCCTGATGCCTCCACCCACCCCAGCGAGGGCTGGCCTTCCTTGGTGTCCTTATTAGAAACAGCGCCCTGTGTAGCAGGTGTCTTTCTGGACGTTCCTTCGCACTCTGCAGTCCGTTCACCGATTCTGCCAGGTTGCCCTCTTAAACATCTCCCGTGCGTCTCTTGCATCCTCATAAGGACCAGAGTGTCCTTGGTCTCTGAGGATGCCCCTGCATCACTCTTCCTTCCCTCAATGGGTCTCCATTGCTGTTAGGATAAAAGCCAGAATCCTAAGCACAGGCCTGCTAGGTTTGGCCCCTGCCTACCTCTCTCCCCTCATGTTCTGAGTTCTGGATGCTGATGGCCTTCTCGGAGTTGATCAGATACCCTCTTTCCTTTTGCGTGGGGCTTCCCCCACTCACCCCTAACTCCCACTCGGCTTATGTGTCACTTTGCAGAGACTGCTTGCCCGTTCCCCACCCAACCCCCACCCACGTCAGCCCCAACACACGACAGACATTCAGAACTTTGTTCGCATATCGGCTGAAGGCCGCACGGCTGGTGACAGAAACAGAATTCAGGGGTGAGCCAGAAGCTTCCTGGTCTTCGGCAGGCAGTGCAACACACTGCTGGGGACGCAGCGGTTCGCGCGGCTTTCCCGAGCGCGGCCTGCATTGTTGTACAGGAACATGGTGACCCGAGGGCTCAGTGACCACACGAGAGCATAGAAATGAGAGTTTTGCACAATCAGGAACTGTCAAACACAGGGTGTTACAGTTAGGTTTTTATTTCCCTTTGATCAAACGTGGAGCTCTTGAATGCGGACATTACCGAACACAAATAAGTCCCTCGGTGTTGAGAAGCTTTTCTCTAACTTGACCGTGCATGAACTTAACCTCCTTCTCTTTTTCAAAGGGTTCAGAGTCACCCATGATGATTGGCGAGTTGAGAAGCGACCTGGATGATGTCGACCCCTAGAGGAACAGCATGCCCAGCGTGCGGTGAGGAGTCACAGCTCCAGTACTGGGTGTTCAGCACCCTCTCAAAATCCAGTTCTCACCCTTGAGCCCTTTAGAAGAGCCCGAAGCTCGGACTAGGAGAGCCTGCCATGATCCCAGAGGAGCGTGTGTTTTTAAAGAAGGCACTCTTGGCCCCTGGAGAAGGTTCAGGAGCTGTTTGGCAGTGGGAGGAGGCCTTCCTCCGGATCACCTGTCCCGGGGCACAGTCCAAATGTGGATTCACAGTTCTGTGGAAATTCTAGGAAATAAAGCCGCTGGCAGACTTTTTCGTTTCACAAACATACAAGAGTGAATGAGGGTAAAGCCGTTGCTTTCTCTTTGATGCTACAACGGAAGTTCCTTTGGATTTTATATTTAAAAAAAAAAAAAAAAGCAAGCTGCCTTTAGATAGGCGGGGGCAAATTTTTAATCTTGCAGTAACATTGAATAGGAATATCCAATTTAAAATGATGTAAAGATAGGTAATAAAATTCCTTTCCACTGTAAAATAGTAGTTGAAGAACTCCGTTTACACAGACCTTTGTATTTAATATGTCTCCCTGTTTGTATAGAATCTCAGACGGGTCAGGATCAGAGCCCTAGGCATGAAGTTGGACCGTGATGAAATGTTACCAGGATCAAAAATTGGGAAATTTATTATGCTCTTTAAGGTATTTTTCTGATATGATTCAGGTTGAAAAGAGCAATTAAAAAAACAAAAGTGTTCTTCAGAAGTACAGGGTTCATTCTTTGATATCAATCACTAAGGAAGTTGTGGCATTTTTCCCCAAATTTTGAAAACAGCAAAATAAAAAGCACTTTAAATTATAACCTTACGGAGTTTGACTTCATAAAATCACCTTTCTAATGCTTGGAGACATATTGAATAAACTGTAGTCTTAAATCATGTGATCTGCAATCATTTGCTTTTGCTTAAAACATAATTATCGAGACCCTTTGGCGCTGGTTGTGTATGAAGTTAAATATTTGAGTTGAGAAACACTGCTCTGTGAGTTGTAGTAATTTGAACGGGGAGAAGGAATTTGAGACCTTGTTTCTCTGCAACATGACTAGCGAACAGTGAAAAGATTGGGACAAGATTTACTTTCCCAGAAATAAGCAGGAAGTAATTGAACAACTGGCCACTTCGTCGGTATTTCCCAATTCTAGCACCATTCACTCCTTTCAGATTTGGATCCCAGAGGGGAGAAGGGATATGCCACCGTACTTCATATATTTTGTGCATTTTGTATTTTGAGTCACATTTTACCTTTAGTTATGTGCTCTGCCTTGTTTTCAACTCACCGCGCACAGAACTAGGGAAGCTTAGGAAGTGCCAGGTTGCCCCTGTCGGTTAGATTTGCCAAGTCGAAGAGGCGTGGCCAGCCCCAAAGTGCCTTTTTGGTGGCTTTCCAGTTGTGTGGACACGTGACAGGACAGCCCTTCACTGCTGTGCACCTCGGCACCCGGCCCCGTCACTACTGAGCGCTGAGGTGACTGTGCAGCCGGCCGCAGCCGGTACCCGTGTCTACAGCCCGCCGCAGGCCAGTGGCGGCCATTGTCAAGGACGCTGTGCAGAGGGAGGCCGCCTTTAAGAACAGAACTGCGCCCTCGGAGAATTGGTCAGAAGCAGTTGGCAAATTGTCTATGGTTCTGCCGTCCTTGGGAATTCAGATGTGAGGTTTTAAAATCAATTCTGAGAACACGGATACTCCCCTGTCCTACTGTTTTCCCTACCCCACCCTCAACCTTCTCTCCGCCCCCATGCTCACACAACGATTGCGTAGGACATGACCTTGAAATGCCCGTGATGATCTGTGTTGGGATATCATCGCTGGCAACTGCACTCTCAGGAGCCCAAATTCAGGAGTGAAATTGCCACTTCTAGTCCCTTATTTCCTATGGAAACAACACCCCCCGCCACCCCCAGGACCTGCTGTCCTCACCGTAAGGCTTCATCAGGATCGCCCGTCACTGTTGTGTGTCATACGCGCTGGTTAAGTTTGTTTGTGTCATCGCTGCAGTGGACATCACTTCCTCTTTGCCGGGAACCACTTGATTTCCAACGGCTGCAGTCTGCAAACCTGCTGATGACTTTTTTTTTAATGTACAACAAAGTGACAATTACGACAGGCTTACCTTGGAAGAGTTGTCATTTTTACTGCCAATTTTTTGGACGAAGATGTTTTTATAAATCTTTCAAAATGGTCTGCACATCGAATAGGAATTGCACAACTAACTCAATGCTGTGTGTTCTCAAGAAGCTCCCTTCGTGAGGCCCTCCGCAGGGTGCCCGCTCTGCCCCATAGAGGCGTCTGGGAAGGAAAACCAACGAGCAGCCCAGCAGGTATCTTGCCCATGACTTCTCCTGGAGCGCTCACACGGTCACTGGCACTAGAAGCAATTGTAGGACCTAGGGCATCGTGTCCTCGGACTCACCCTATCTTGCCCCACCCTCCCTGCTAACATTGAGGCGTGTGCAGTTACCTTCTGAGCTTGGAACAAGCAGACTGGAATTTTCCTCTGCTACCTCTTGTGTACAAAATCTTGTTTATAAAATTTCAAAAGGAAGTAGGTAAACTAGGGAAGAATCGTAATCCTAAATTTGGATCATGAGTGGCAGAGTTCTTAGCTTCTAAGGGTATAAAATAAATTTTTCAAAAATGTAGAGTTGGAGTCTCGCCGGCCTTTTTCTGCACGGTGCGGGGAGGGGTGCCCTGGGCCTGTGGCCTGGGGTTGCTTTTGGAACTTTGCACTGATGACGTGAATAAGGCCCCCCCTTTAACGATGAGAGGTGACGGGTCTTCTGAGCCTTGTGTGGTTCTCTCCTCTGGATAGCCTGATCATTTTAGGGTTCATGTGCCAAACTCAGGCTGATGGCCTACGGACGTCTCCCTGTAGCTTTTAGGCCTGCCAAGCGGTCCCAGCATAAATCACGTCCCTGGTCCAGGTGGGCTTCTCGCTAGACCCCAGAGGTCTCTGTCTCACTCCTGATGTCCTGTGCGTGTGCACATGGCCCCCCTCCCCTGGGATGTTTGCTGCTCCACACTTGGCTCTTCTGTGGGCGCACACCCACTCCCCACACGCAGTGTCAGCCTACGCAAGACCCAAGGCTCTCCCTTCGCTCAGTCCTGGAGTGGCCACAGCGTGGAGATCTACCGAACCCACCCCTGGCCCTGCGCCCCCTTGGGCGAGGGAGGGGAGGTCCATCTCTGCATAGCAGGGCGAGGTGCCTGTGGGCAGAGACCATTCCTCCCCGGCACGCAGGCTGTTCGCATCCGCATCCGGCAGTAAACACCTTCCGTGATGCGCAATGGTCAGAAAATGCGGTCTGGGAGGATTTTTGTTTTGCAGGCAGATTCCCCTATCATCTATGATATGGGCTGCTTAGAGGTAGGCCTCGCTTAAGACCGCTGCCCTCCCCAACCTCACAGAGGCTGGGAATCAGGAATGCCACAGGGGCACCAGTTCCCAAAGAGGGGGCGCCCAGCCACCTAGGGGACTCAGGGAAGGCAGATTTTATCCTACGACAGGCATATGTGCTCATGACTAACAGCCATTCCAGGAACTCATCAAGTGCCTCGTATAAACAGGGCATCATCCTGGACGGTCAAACTCAGACAATGGTCCTGACCAAGCTGTTTTTATTTTACAAGTCACCATATAATAAAAAGGCCATAAAACCCAGAATAAATTTCTTCGAGTTATAAAAGCGAAACGGAGGTCTAGAAAAGCTTGCTGTAGAAAGACAGTAGAGACAGCTGTTTACAAACAGACCAAATAGAGGAATCTTTCTTGTTTGGGTGGGGGTGGGGGTAGGGGAGTTGAGGGGAGCTGCCTTTCCCCTCCACCCCTCAGAAGCCCCTCTCCCCCGACCCCCAGTCACAGTGAACTTGCCAGCGCCATTCACCCAGCGCTCTGTCCCGCCTCAGGTCTGAGTGCCCCTTGGGATCCTCACAAGGTTACTACAAAGATGGGGTGCCCAACCTGTGCAGTAAAAAAAGGCTTGGCTTTACAGCCAGATCTGGTTTACGTCCAGGCCCTACCTCGCTTCCTGGCCGCCCACCCCCCTCTGGTTCCCAGTTTCTTCTTCCCCGAAGTGTGGGTGGCCGTGTGTCCCACACAGGGTATGAGCGAGGGCTGGGTGAGATGGGTTGCGGGCCCCGCGGCCTCCTGTGCAAACTGCAAAGTCCGCGCTGGGGGATGCCTCCCGCAGGCCATGCTGGGCGCACGGCCACCACCACACCCGCGCGGGAAGAGGGCTGCTGGGAGAAACAGGCCCCGGGCGCCCATCAAACACCTGGGACGGTCTCCTGCCTCTGGCTGGGTCTCTGGCACCGTTGCCGGTGGCTCAGGGGCGGGCACGTAGACCTAGGAATATCACCAACAGAAGCGTCTCCCCGGGTGAGCCCTAGTGGCGGGACTGGGGGAGCCCGCAGGCCACCCAACTGATGAAGATCTCTCTCCCGAAGGAGCGAGGACCTGAAACAAGGTATCCCGGCGGCCGACCCATGGTTCGTTCTGGCCTCAAATGTCCTCATCTATCCCATGGGTAGAATAGACCCTGCCTTTGTCCCAGGGCTGTTCTGAAACCCTGGGAGAATGTGGGTGGAGAAGCTCGTCGGACCTTAGGAAACAGGGGCCAGACCTGGGGAAGCACTGCCCTGTCAGCGCCTATCCAGCCTGCACCCCCATAGGTGTGGGAAACTGATCGGTTAATCAGGGAGCCCACGGGCTTCTCCAAAGCGGGCAGGTGAGGAGCCATCTCCCTGTTTCACACTCACTGCCCCTTCCAGCCCTCAAGTGCCCCCTGCCCACCCGTGGGAGGATGATCACCTCCTTCACGGAGCCCTCGGGGTCGTTCTGCCCACCTGTGTTGGCGCCCGGGAGTGGCGGGCAGGAAGCTGAGTGCAACTTGACCCGCATAAATAGCGGAAGGGCCGGCACCTGCACCCTGCTCACCCGGCCTTCCACTTAGCACAGGGCGATCGAGGCTGAGCGGTCACGTTCTCCCGGGCGGGGAGCCCACGTCCCCCCGAGTGCCAGCGCCACAGCTCCAGGAAGCTAGAAGTGTCCCCTGCCCCTTGGGGCCCAGGCTGGGTGGAGGGGTGGGGGGGGAAGAAGGGAGAAGGAGGAACCATCTCAAAGCTCAGCCAGGGCCTGGGACCACGGCTCCAGGCCTGGGCGGGGAGGCACTGGGACCCCTGGGACGCCTGCCCCCGCCCCGCAAAGACCAGCTTCGGCCAGCGGCCTCCTCACCGGCCCCGCCTCCTGCACCAACTCTTGGCTCCTCACCACACGGGTGTTGTCCCCTTCATAGGTCCCAGGTTGTGGGAGGCCCGGGGTGGGGGAGGACGCCACAGCCAGTCAGCATCCAGCCCGCCTCGCAGGCCACGGTGACCTGCCAGGGCCCAGGGACAAAAGCAAACGCGTGTCCAGCAGCAGCACACGAGGAACCAGGCCTGCAGAGCCCGGGTCCATCACGCCAATAGCAAGCTCGCGTCCCCAGCCCTACGCCTCCTCCGGCCTTCCCTCTCCCAGTCAGCAGTAACGCCATCCGCCCAGGGGTCCCCGCAGCCCTCCCCGCACATCCAGCCCATCCGGTCTGCGGGCTCCTCCCTCAGACTCCAGTGTGCTCCACACCCCAACCCTGCACAGAGGCCCCACTCCTCGGTCTGGACAGTCACAGAGGGTGTCCGCTTGTCTACAGCTGGTCCCCCTGCTCCTGCCCTGTCCCCTGAAGTCTTCCCCGTGGCCAGAATGAACCTGTGCCAACCCGGGTCAGACACCCCATTTCCCTGAGCACACCCACACCCCGGGCTCAGAACCCTGAGGGGCTCCCAGCTCATTCAGGCAAAATCCAAAGTCCTTACTGTGGCCCTCAGGCCCCATCTGACCTTGTCCTGTCCTCTCTCTGGTCCCCCTGACTCACTGGGTTCCCATCCCACGGGACTCCTGTCTGCTCCTGTTGCCCCCAGGCAGGCTCCCCGTGTGAGAGTCTTCACCCTGGCTGTTCCCACTGCTGGAATGCTGTTCCCTACAATGTCCTCCACCTTCTGAGTGAGGCCTCTCCTAAACACACCCCCACCCGACATTCCCTCCCCTGCTTGCTTCTCCTCCATAGCACCTTTTAAGTGCTCTGTATTACGTTTTTGTTTACCGCCCTTCTCTCCCACGGAAATGGACACCCCAGGAAAGAAGGGCTAGTTGGGTCTGCATCCCCAGCGCCCGGACAGTGCTGGGAATGCTGCAGTCCTTGCTCAATACAGGCTGAGCAATGGACCTGAGACAGTCCCTGCCCTCCAGAAATGCGTCATCCAGACCTCACACTCAGAGTCTTGTGCTTTTATCAGCCTCTTCCAAGTGCATTTTAAGAGCAGGCTCCCCAGGGCTTCTCATTAAGAAGCTCTCGGTGGTTTTTTAAAGGGAAGAGAGGAGACAGCTGTTGATTGCTGTCTGAAGGCCTGTGCGGGCAGGCCTCAGGCCCCAGGCTGTGTGCGCGCCTGCTCGCTAGCACTCGCTCTCTCTCTCTCTCTCTCTCTCTCTCTCTCCTTGCTTGCCTTGCTGGCCACTCCTCCGCCTTCAGCACGCATTCAGCTCATATGTCCCCTCCTCCGGGTCACAGCAGAGTCCTCTCTGTCCCCAGAATCCAGTGGGGCTCCTGGCCCTGAGTAGCGTCCCAGCAGACTTGTTAAATGGATTAATCAAGGAACGCAGGAGTACTGCATTTCGTTAGGCAGCACTTACGCATATTCTCTGCAGGGGGAGCCACGTGCCCAGATTGCAAGGCTCCCTAATCGGGACAAAAGCACAAACTGGCCCAGCTACACATGCACACACACACACACACACACACACACACACACACGCGCGCGCAGTTCACAGTGGGCCGGGGGGGGGGGGGGGGGGGGCACAGGTGCCCGTAGCACCTGGGTCAGTGCAGAGCCTTAGCTGGAGGTTCTCTGTCACCTCTATTTTCTCACTGAAATAGGAAGCAGGGAGCCAGCTGGAAGGCAGGATGGGGGAGAAGGTTTGGAGGTTTGAGGGGAAAGAAGGTCCGAGGTCGTCCTCCCAGGGCAAGGCACATCTCGCAGGGCTTAGGGGCGTGGGCTCTGGGGCAGGGCCATTCAATCTCCTCCGTGCTTCTGTGAAATGAAACAGAGAATGAAATAAGAGGGGACGGGTGAAGGGCTAGAATGCGTGGGTTTCGGGGGCAACCTGAAGGGCCCCCTGGAGGTCCGAGGCTGATCATTCAGGGAGGCCACAAAGTGTGCACGTGTCCTTGCGGTGTTCGGCCGCGGGGGTGCGGGGGGCAGAGCTGGCGGACAGCTGGGCGGAAGCAGAGCTGGGTTTTCGCCCACCGAGTACGGTACCTAGCGGGGCAAGGGCGCGGAGGGGGTGCGCTGGGGGTGGATGGAAGGCTGGCCCGGGAAGTTCCGGCTGGGTAGCAGGGAGACAGGTGAGGAGGCAAGAGGGAGCCAGGCGTGAAGAGTTGGTTGGAGGCATCAGAGGGTGGTAGGTGCGGTGGGCGTGGGGGAAAGCGGGAGCTGGGAGTGAGCAAGAAAAAGAGAAAGTGGTGACCGGGAAAGGGGGGTGTCCGACACCTAAGCTCTGGAGGAGACACAGCCACAGGGAGCGACAAGGTTCTTGACCTTGCACGACAGAGGGAGCGGGGCTGAGGGAGGGTGGTGGCAAGGTCTTTCAGGGGAGGAAATGGGATTCCAGAGCCCCGAGAGGGCTATCTGTGTGCGCCCTGGAGCCACCCAGCAGGAGAAGGTGACCGTGAGCTAGGCCTTCTGTACATAGGGATGCCACCTGATGACAGGAGCTTCCATGTTGGCATTTATGGAGAACAGGACAGCGCTCTGGACGAGGCAGTGAGGAGCAAGGAGGACCCTTCCCCACCTCGGGCCCCAGGCTGTGGGAGAGGAGAAGGAGGCAGCAGTGACCTTGGCGGGGGGGGGGTGGGGGAGCAGGGGGTGGGGAAGGGGACCCCAGGCAGAGCAAGAAGGGGAAGGAACGTTCCAAGAGGCATTTGAGGGCGAGAGGGCTGCTGGCAAAGGACCAGGATTTTGAGGGCAGGCACAGTGGCAGGTTTCAGGAAGGGAGGAAGGAAGGAACTAGGAGGAAGGGAAGGGATGGGCCCAGGGAAGAAGTCCCCTCAGGAGCGGTGGCGGTGCCCAGCTTGACCAGCAGAGGGCGCCCAGGGCACAGCGTGAGAAGCCAGCGCCTCATCGCCCAGGCCAGGCAGAGCCCTACCGTTGCTGGTGGCCTGCTTCAGCTCCTGAGACCAAACCCTGGCCTGCCTTTGGCGAGCCCATAGGGAGGCAGTTAGGAGCACCGGCCTTATTGATGAGAGGCGGGAGGAGACGGTCACACAGGAAGAGATAGGTTAGGTGCTGTTGATAGGATCCAGTTGATAGGCACTGGATCCAGGCAGGCTTCCTGGAGGAGGCAACTCAGGACTTGTGGTCCGGCTATAAAGAAGCGACAGGCAGCAGTGCAGGGCCCGGCTGGAGACATTGGGACTGGAAGCTGGTTTTTAATGTCTCCTGAGGTCCCCGTCCCGGGTGGGGGGTTCCTGGGAGGTTCTGAACAAAAGAAATTCATGGCCCGAGTGCCAGCCTCAGTAATGCTTTAACCTATTCCCAAAGCCCCTGCTCAGGAGCGACACCAGACCCATCATGCCCTACGAGCCTCCACCCCCCCCACCCCCCCCTCCCCAGGGGTGTCCCTCCATGCCAGTTCATGGAGAAAATGGAGGCCAGTGACATGTATTCATACACCGCTTCTCCACACCAGTTCTCTCCCTGCAGGCTTAAAGGGAGGAGATGTCCAGCCGGTTGAGGGGCCCCATCCTTTCCCCCTGCCTCCTCCAGGAACCATCCTCCGACATCTCTCTGTCTCCACCTTGTGCACACCAAGGCTTACGGTCCCCTTCTCTTGTCAGCCTCTGAGCACACGCAGATCTCTTCCACAGTAAGAATAAAAACAAACAAAACAGACCCAAAGCCCCCCCCCCCCCCCCCGTCACCGCATGTGTTCCAGGCACTGTTCTAGACCGTGGGGTTACATCAGTGCCCCAGACAGATAAACTCCTGCCCTCGTACAGCCCTCACTCCTGCGGAACATAATACGCAAAGATGTCAATATGCGCCGTGGTAGAAGAGCTCGGGAGAAAGATGGAAAGGGGAGGGGTGGGAGAGCTGCACTTAGAGATAGGGTGGTCCAAGAGGGTCCGGCCCCTGCCACTGTTCCCAGGGCTCACGCCACACCTCCCGCCCCACCCTCACCCCTGCACACTGAGCTGGGCTCAGTCCCCCAGTCCTGCTGTGCCCCTCCTCAAGAGTGCCCCAGGGACCATGTGTGTCCGAACTCTGGGGTGGGGACAGGGAACCGGTCTGTGGAAAGTGCAGACTCCCCTGAGTCTCTAGGGCGGGGCCGGGGAATCTGCATTTCACAAGCTCCCCCAGGAGATTCTGAGGCAGCCCAAAAAGTGTGGGCTTGCTCCCTGGACATGTGGCAGTGCTCGAAGTGGCCCAGGCTGCCCCACTCCACCCCGCAGCCGCAGGCGGGTCCACTCTTCCCTTCTGGAGTGCCCGTACATCTTTCTAGACGGCCTCAGGGCCGCCTCCTCTAGGCAGTACTCTCAGAAACAGACAGGCCTGGGAGGCCGATGAGACGGGACCCCAGGCTGGGCTCCAGGACAGGGTGCTAGTCCCAGCTCTGCCAACTGAACCCACGGTGCGACCCAGAGCGAGTCACTGCCCCTCTCCGAGCCTCAGTGTGCTCATCCATAAAATGGTGACGGTAACTCCGACCTCTCCAAGGAGATGTGAGGCCAGATGAGGTGACAGTTCTGCCAATGTTTTATGTTCTCATGGCACAAGGGGAGGGGTCCATCACAGTGGACACGCGTGGAAGAGGCGGGGAACGGTTGGAGGGCAGTCGCATCCCTCCATACAAACAGCCCCTGTATCACCAGTTGGCATCCAGAAGACCCCAAGTGCTTGCACCCAATTTTCATCAACTGCCCCGGGGTCTGGGGTGCAAGGAGAGAATCGGCCAGCAGACCCAAAGCCCCAGGCAAGTGGGGGTGGGGACTGGGAGGAATGTGCCATCCCAGCTCCCAGCCACTGACCCCGTCACCCCCAGGCCAAAATATTTCCATCACCTCCAGGTCAGGGTGTTAATGATGCAGGGAAGGCAGCCATCTGAGCCCGCATGGCCAGAAGCCCTGAAATCCACAGGGCAGTTAACCACCTTGCCCCTCGCCCTCAGGCCTTGCATCGCAGGGGTGCGGAAACTGAGGCTGGGGAAGATCCCGCAGGGAATAAGGGGTAGGGTCTGGACACCCCACCTCAGCCAGGGAAGATAAAGGTGTTCCCCGGGGAAGACGTGGGGTGGCATTGACTGGCATCCTGTTACTTTGATCGGAAAAACCGAGGCTCAGGCAGACGGTTTGAACATCACACTGCAGAAGACGAAGGAAGCAGAGAGAAGGAAGAGGCAGGAAAGGAAGCGAGAGAAGAAAACTGGAGTCACTGGGGACATCAAACTGTCCCAGACCGATTTACTTTTTCCAAAGGAAAAAGATGGAGAGGGTCATAGCTGATAATCCAGATTCCTCGGAGGAGTGAACACAGGCCTAAACCATCTGATGGTCCAGTCTGCCCCCGCCACCATCATCACCATCCCAGAAAGAAAAAAACCCTGCTGTCCCTAAGTGATCCCTGCCCCTGGTAAATTTCTGCCCCCTGCTTCTCCTTCAGGGCTGTTTTCTTTGATTCATCTCGGATGCCACTACCTGCCACCCTTGGGGCGAAGATCAAATTAGCTAACGTGTTCACGAATCAGCAAACAGCACCACGGGGCACACGGAAGAATGCTGGCTCTCGTCAGGACAGCCCGTGTCCCCGCGCAGCACAGCGGTGACCCTGGGGACATTTGCCAAGTACAGAATCAACACCGGTCTCTGCTGGCTTTTTCCTCTTCTTTTCCCTGCTTTTACCCAGGGTCACTTTCACAGAGATAATCCGGGTTTGTCTGGGGAAAAGATAGCAATGCCACTCGGTCTAAACCTGTGTTTGCAGCCAATACAGGTGCTGCCTGTCAGCCCCACCTTGCAGACCCCACAGCTGCCCCGTCTTCCTGGGCCCTGAGGCCCAGCTCGGCCTTCCTACTAGTCACCCAGTCACCTGCCCGGCCCCGCTGAGAACCTGCTTGGCTGGCAGACCGGCCAGCGGAGAAGGGTGAGGAGGGACGTGTCCTGTGGGAGCCGAGAGACGTGCCTAGGCCGGGAACACGGGGACACGGGGTCTGGCTTCAAAGCCCAGAGGGAGAGGTGGGGACTTTGGGGGTGCTGGAGGGGCTGGCTGGGAGCGGGGGAGGACAGGAGGGCCACAGGGGGTGAGTCCCAGCCCCTTATAGCCACACCGGGGACCTTACTCGCTCCAGTTCTCATGAAACCTCAGGTTTGCAAGTTTCCCTGGGACCATGGCATCTGCCCTGCCTCCCTCAAAAGGTTGGAATAACACCCTGTTTCAGATGGGACCTTTGTAGGTCAAGTTCAGGGCCCTCACTCCGTGCCGGAATCTGTTCTCCAGCATGCCCCCAGGCGGTCCATTGGCTTCCCTCAAATTCTCTGGTCAGATGGGGGTGAACGACTTCCTGGAAGCCCAATATTTTATTTTTTTTAAATACAGCTAACATCACTGCTTATTTTCTGAGTGTAAAAATGCTATTTCTTGATCATTATTTACATGCTCCCTACACAAATTTCCTAAAGGAGAGTCCCATCACCCAGAGATGATCTCTTTTGAGTTTTTTCTATTCACAGCTACACACAGGTATATATGGGATCATATTCCTTTTTTTTTTTTTAACGTTTATTTATTTTTGAGACAGAGAGAGACAGAGCATGAACAGGAGAGGGGCAGAGAGAGAGAGGGAGACACAGAATCCGAAACAGGCTCCAGGCTCTGAGCCGTCAGCACAAAGCCCGACGCGGGGCTCGAACTCACGGACCGCGAGATCGTGACCTGAGCCGAAGTCGGCCGCTTCACCAACTGAGCCACCCAGGCGCCCCTATATGGGATCGTATTCTACATCTGTTGGGAATGAGTTCAAACTGCAGACACAGTGGCTGGAACAAATCAGGCTAAACTACCCCGCAGAGCTGGAACACCGGTGGTGGCTGACTTTGGTTCACCCCCTTATGGGCCCAAGCCGACGAATTTCTCTGCAGGTCTCATTAGCCGGGCTGGCAGTAGAGAATAGAATCGTCATGACTGGCTTCGGATCAATCAGAACTCATCGCCTGGGAGTGGGCATGAGATTCCTCCATACAAAACCAAGGAAGGAGGGAATTAACAGCGTTTGCTGTGTTCCGCTTTACAATTTCTCTTTTTATTCATTTTATACCAAGAACTTCTTTCCACACCCATAAACATAGACTCGGGGGCATGGGGAGGAGATGGGAGATTGGAAAAAAGAAAAAAAGAAAAGAGAGTGGGGGTCGCCAGGGGCTTGGAGGAGGGGACGTGGGGAGTTAGTGTCTCGTGGGTACAGGGTTTCAGTGGGGGTGATAAAAGCAGAGATGGGTGGGGCGCCTGGGTGGCTCAGTCGGTTGAGCCTCCGACTTCGGCTCAGGTCATGCATGATCTCACGGTTCGTGGGTTCGAGCCCCACATCAGGCTCTCTGCTGTCAGCACAGAGCCCACTTCGGATCCTCTGTCTCTCTCTCTCTCTCTCTCTCTCTCTCTCAAAAATGGGTGTTGGGGATGGTTGCACGACGGTGTGGACACCTTAACATCAGTGACTGTTCACTCAGAAAGCGTGAAGATAGCAAGTTTTATGTTATGTGCCTTTTACCGCAGTAAAAAAAGAAAGAAAGACTCAGTCATTGACGTAACAGGCATTTATTGAGGGCCTGTTGTGTCGCAAGGACTGAGTTAGGCACTGAGGACGCAGTGGTGAACCTAATAGGCGTCGTCCTTGCCTTCGGGGAGCTGAGGGTCTAATGAGGAAAGCGGAAAGACACCAAAAGGATCCCCAAGTAAATGTGGCGGGACAGCTTTCGGGTAGGCTGGCCAGGAGAGGAGTGTGGCCCTGTGAGAGCAGGGGAAGTCGGCCAGAAGAGTCGCCATGTTTATGCCGCCATGTTTCTATGTTGCATAGCCGTAGCTGATCAGCCAGTCTCCTGTTGCTGGACGTTGAGCAAGGCCACAGGTAACACCCTTCTGTCGGTCCATCTCGGCACCCCTGATTAGTTCCTCGGCATGAGCTCCCGCGTGTGGCCTTGCAGAGCGCGGGGTGGGCGGTGCTGAGACGCTCCCCGCCCGCCGCCACATTGACCCCCCCGCCAGAGCCTGTGTCCTCTCCTTTCCCACCAGCAGTGTAAGAAACAGCCCTGTCCCTCCACGCTCCGCTAACACCACCCGTCGTGACCCTCTTTACGAAATGGGCCCGATGTCCTGAGTAAAATACGGGTTCTTGGTGTTTTCAGTGTGCATTCCTTAGATCATTCCTGAAGCCGACCGTGTTTCTCCCTTTGTCTCTTTTACGGGGTGGCAGATCTTTCCGGTGGCTGCACTCTTTTCTCTTACCCTGCCTGGTTGTTAGCTCTCTCTGTAAAGAACGGTAACCTCTGTCTGTCAGATGCGACTGCTCATTCTTTGGGCGGCTCCGAGTGTCCCAGGTCCTCCTTCTACGGACACTGTAGCTTGTCCTGGTCAGTCCCGTCGGCCGGGCCTTCCGCACCTGCTCCAGGGAAGCATCCGCAGTCCACCTGATCGGGCCCCACCTACCCGCCCGTGTCCCCTGCAGCCTTTCTCATCCTATCCTAGGCTCCACGCACACCTACCCCTGGGCCAATTCCTGGAACGTGGTGGGGTGACTCGGGGCGCCCAGCCCTCGTTCCGGCCGGTCTCCCACCCCTTTCTTCCCTGGTGAACCCTTCAGGACTCAGCTCGGTTCAAGTGACCTCTCTGAGGAGCTCTTGCGAACTCCCCAGGCGGGGCCAGACCCCCACCGTGCTTCTCATGGGAGCGTGGGCCCCCCAGACGGGCACGGGTCAGATGCCTCTCTCTATCCCCAGGGCCTGGGACACGGGGTGACATCAAGCAGGGGCCTGATGAGTGTCTGTAGCCAGAATAGATGGAGGAAGGAAGGAATAATGAAGTCTACCCCTACCCTTCCCTGCCCCCAGGCTGGCTGATCAGGCATCCGAGGCCTACAGCTGCCCACCTACCCCCCACTGCTTCAAGTCTGCTCCTGTCCGGGTTTAAACGTGGAGGATGTGCAGGTGGCCTGGGAAATTTTCACCCTGTGAAAAACCACCTGTGGGACCCGATATCTGACCTGGGCACTTTCTGGGTCTCTTGGGCCCTCACTGCCCTTCCCCCCCCCAAGCAGTCTCTGAACTAGGCTGCCTTGGCCAGGACTCTGGTGTCTCCCACAGAAGATCCCGCCTCTAACCGAGGGTTCCCCGTTCTGCACGGCGGGGCTTGTGGTCCACCTTGGGGAATCTAGGAGACTGGATCCCCCAAGCTTCAGTCCTGACCTGACATCCACCCAGGATTGCCATCACTCTCCGACTGCCAATTTGTAAGCAGGACAGAGCGGATCCACACTGTGCAGACGAGGACACGGAGGCCCAGAGTGGGAAGGAAGGACTTGCTGACGTTGTTCAAGCACCTGCTGTGTGCCAGACACGTGATATCCCTTAATCCTCCATGACGTCCTCCCCATTGCGTAAATGTGGACACTGAGGCTCAGAGAGGGACGGCGACTTGTCCAAAGTCACACAGCAAGGAACTGGCAGAGGCTGAGTGCAAGTCCAGGGTGTGGGATTTATTTTTTTTAATTTTTTTTTTAACGTTTATTTGTTTTTGAGACAGAGAGAGAGCATGAACGGGGGAGGGTCAGAGAGAGAGGGAGACACAGAATCCGAAACAGGCTCCAGGCTCTGAGCGGTCAGCACAGAGCCCGACGCGGGGCTCGAACTCACGGACCGCGAGATCATGACCTGAGCCGAAGTCGGATGCCCAACCGACTGAGCCACCCAGGCGCCCCAGGGTGTGGGATTTAGAACAAACATGTCGTAGGTGAGGACCAGTTGGGATAAAAGGCACAGTGTTTAAGGACTGTTAATAAAAGTGAAATCTTGTCTGTGTCCACCTAGTCACATGGCGAACAGGGACAGAAGCCCAGGGGAGGCTACAACCTGCCCAAGGTCAGGGCAAGCCCAAGCTCACTGCCCCCGGGACCACTTTTTTGTCCAGTTAAGGGCAGGGACTATCCCTCCAGGGCCTTTTCCTCCCCAGAGAGTGGAAACTTCCCAAGTCCCTCTGACCCAACTGGAGGGTGAAAAGAGCCGGAATTTCTGCCACGGTACATGGATCTGGAGCCTGGGGCTGAGGGCTGACATCCCCGGGCTCACCAAGGCCTCCAGACCTGAAGGGCACCCCACCCACCCCTGGACCATCATGAAGACCTCACCCGCCCTCCTCCCAGTTCATCAACCAGTGAGAGGGGCCGTCCCAGAGGCCCATGTTCTTAGAGGAGACTGAAAGTCGTCAAGGCCAAGGGAACAGAGCGCAGCGATGGGATTTCAGGTGTAACAAGCCAGCGAGGCAAATCATGGACTTTGGGAAGGTCAGAGCCAAATGGAACGAGAGCCCCGCTGCCCCCTTGCTCGTCAAACTTTTAAAAAGCTGCAGACCCTTCCTTTCAAACGGAATCCACATCATGTTCTCCTCGGCACCCCCACGTCCCCATAGTCGTTGGCAAGCCCCCCACAGAGGACCCCCAGGCAGTGAGCCCTGAGGAAGAAGAGCCTGGCAGCCAGGAGCCAGCCTGGCCCTCACAGCTAGGCCTCCAAGTCCTGTTGAACATGAACAATTTCACGGAACATCGGCATCAGGCGAAGGCCCCTCTGTGCCCATGACGGTCAAGGCAAATCAAGGCCACTGCGTTAACTGTGGCTGAGCCCAGGCAAGCAGGAACACACAACACACAACACACAACAGTGAGCACACACCCGCCTCTCGTGGCTGGTCCGTGAGCTCTGCCCGTCTGCCAACGACCCAACGACAGCATTAGCTTGGGCCTAGCCTTCCCTCCTTCTAGATCGGACGGATTAATCAGAGGGTTAGTCCTGCTTCCCGCCAGTACCCGATGTAGGGCAGAGCCCCACTTCCCCAGACCCTCCCTCGAAACCCCTAACTCCTCAATAAGCTCTTTCTCACCCCCTCTGGGACATGGCTGCCTTGGGGTCTGTCGCCCTCACGGCCATAGTGAACCCAACTATTAACTATGCGTGAGCTCTGGGTGGGCTTCTCCCGCAGGGCACTGGCAGATGGATTCTATCAAACATCTAACTCTGCAAAAGTCAAAGGCAGGGGGCCATCTCACCTCCCTTTTGCACACGAGGAACGTGAAGGCCCCAGAGGCGACCAGACTTGCCCCAGTTTGCAGAGCGGGGTGAATACATAATTTATCCTTCAGCTGGGACAATTTTGATAGTGAAAGGGTCCACGAATAATAAGTGGGGACAGTGGGCATAGACCAGGACTGCCCAGCGCAGGCTATGCATACGGGATCCCCATCATGCTGCAAGACATGGGGGGGGGGGACCCAGGACTGGCAAAGCCTGAGCCTCGCCATCTCTCTCTGCTGCCCCAACCCCCCCCCCCACGTGCCACTCCCTGGGACAGGGTTAGGCTCTCTGCTGGCGGGCCTGGCAGCCAGAGGCTCTGGGTTCTCTGGGGAACGCCCCGCAGTTGTGATTCAGGGGCACGGGCGGCTCCTGAGATTCTGTGCCACACAGCTGTCCCACATGGTCACCGCACCGCGGGTGGTGTTCACTTTCCAGAGAGTGCCCACGGTGCCCGCCGGGCACGATGCCTTATTCATCCCGCCCAGAGAGGGGATGGGTGGTAGTTTCACATAAAAGAATTTGCAGGTGAAGGTGACCCCTTTAAACATCGAACACTTTATTTTAGCTGTTTGCCCAGACGCCCCTTCTGATGCAGGTCACCTGCTCCCCTGACGCTGCACCTTACTGTCCACTGTCTCAGGGCCACTGGCAGGAGCATGCGACGGCAGAGGGGAGGTGCCCCACGGCGCCCTTCACCATAGAGGATTTCCTACTGGGTGGGGGTGGTAATGACCCAGAATGAAGGGGGAGTGCGTCTCCAGGGGCGTGTACTTCTGACTCAGCACAGGGCTGAGTCCCTCCCCTCCCTCAGCCGAGACCCCCAACTCTAACCCAGAGGCCCCGGGTGCAAGTTCTGAGTGGGAAGCATTGTCACTGGCCTTCTCTCAGACGCTGCCACTGTCCATGCTGGGGCACACAGGCGTTGGCAGAGATCAGATTCATACAAGCATTACACCGGGAGGCTGCGGGACAGTGATACCTTCGGGGGTTGCTCAGGTAGCCTGAGCTAGTCGTCGCTGCATTCGATGGCCCCAGACGGTTGTGCAGCTGTCACTCTACTGCCCCCGGTGTGTCCACTGTCAACCCCTCGGCTCCCGCCTTGGCTTGCACTCTGCACTCTGTTCCTAACTTACAAGATGCCAAGCTCAGTAGATCGTAAGCTCTTGGTGGGCAAGAACCTTCTAGGTTCGTGTCTCTCTCCCCCTAAAGAGTCCAGCGTAGTGTCTGGGACACCGTAGGTGCTCCGTAAACACCACCGGAATCAAGCTGAATCGAGCCAGGAGGCTTCGTCTCACCCACAGTCCCAAGCCAACGCAGATGTACTCTGCAGGGAAGGGGGTTTCTGTGGGGGCTTTTCTGCCCGCCTTTGTGACTCCTGTGCATGCCATTTGGAGGTCTGAATGCCAGAGAATGAAGGGGTGGGGGGCTGAGAGTTCGGGGATGGCGATGGGGGCAACCACCTACAAAAGGCTCTGCTCAGGCTTGTAAGCCTTCAGTGACCACTGGCCGGAGCGCAGGAGATACTGAGGTGAGGAGAGTTAACGTGCTAGCCTCGAGCAGCCAGCCCTGCTCCGGCGGTAAGTGTTCGAGGCCCGAGGGTGGCACAGAGGAGCCGGAAGTAACTCATTCCGGGAGGCGGTAACACCAGGCGAAGCTTTCAGAGGAGGGACATCTGTGCCAGGGTCTGAAGGCTGAGCATGAAGTTGCCAAGACATGCAAGGAAGCAAAGGGCACGCTGGTGGAGGGGACAGCTTGGGACGCGGTAGTGGGAGGGGGGCGTGGAATTAGAGAGAGGAGGTTGTGGCGTGGGGCCGGCCAGGGGGACAGTCGGAGGTCAGCAGAGGTGACTCATGGAAGGTTTTGGATCTGGGGCCGAGGGGGCCACAGGAGGGACGTAGGCAGACGGCGTGGTTCGCTCCGAATGGGGCGTGGGGCAGGATGGGGGGTTGGGGGGCGGGGAGCAGGATCGGGAACCCTGAGAGGCCTTCACAGAGGATCAGGGTAGCACCAAGTTGGGTCCTGCTCAGAGGCCAGCTTTGGGGGGAGGCAGAAAAGGCTCTTGAGGGCCCCCGCGGCAGCGAATCTTCTCAGTGAATCACAGCGTACCTTGAAAGCTTCACCACAGGAAACTAACAGCTGGAGAGCAACGGCCCAGTGACAGCAAACATCCCCTCCCCATGCACTTCTTGGAGCCCCCAGAGTGCTCTCGGGTCCACTGTCTTGTGCAAACCTCCACACAGCCCCATTTGGCAGACAGGGGCATCGAGGCCCTGTGAGGTGGCATGAGGGTTAGCAGTGGTGCAGGGCTAGAACCCGGGGAATGGTCCCATCTCAGCCCTGGGCGTCGGGCTCAAAGCCCAGCTCCTTGTCCGGAAGGGGGTCCCCAGGGCTGTCCGGCAGCCCATAGTACAAGTCTTCCCCTTCCTGCTCTGGCTCCTCCGTGCCTATGTCTGAAGACTCCTCTTCCTCCTTCTTTGTCCTTTGGGACTGCTGCCCATAGCTGGACAGGGCGGTATCCCACCATTGCCGCTCTGGAGGTGCGTCCTCTGACGTGGGGGCGTCGATCAGGGCAAAGTCATGGAAGCGGTCCAGCGGGCACTTGCAGGCCCAGGGCTCCCCGGGTGGGGGGTGAGGCTCGTCCTCCTCAGGCGGAGATGGGTTGAGGCTGCCTTCCTCATTGGAGCCCACATCCAGGTCATCTTGGAAGGAAGCCAGGGGTGCAGGGCCCTGGGGACAGGCCCGGAGGCTGCAGGAGCAAAGGCCGAGAGGGTGAGGGTAGCCCTGAGTCAGAGTGCCTGGGTCCAAATTCCAGCCACTGGCTGCAAGGCCCGGGGCAGGTGAGTTCACCTGTCTGGGCCTCAGTTTCCTCCCCTGTAAAGTGGGAGAAGTAATCGTACTCACTCCTAGGGTTGTCTCAGAGGATTACAGCGCATAGTGGGTGCAAAGCACTTTGCACAATGCCTGGCACATAGTAGGTGCTCAAGAAATGGGCATTATTATGTTATTATCCACACCGGGTCCTTCCTCTGCCTCTCCAGCCACTCAGGGGTCACCTTCTGTTCCCTCGTCTGCCTCCCACATCAGACACAGGAGCTCCTGAGGGGTGGGGGGCCTTCGGGGTGGGGGGCAGGCAGTAGGTTCCAGCAATGGCAGTAGGATAAATGAATAAATGGACGCAGGAGAAGCCCAGTTCATAAACAGCCAGGGAAGGGCTGGGTGGGGAGCGCCCTGCCGGAGGTCCCAGAGCACCTCAGCAACAGAGCCCGCATTTGAACTCAGGTCGTCAGGCTCCCTGCCCCCAGGGGAACTCACAATGAGCATTCAGAGAGTGCAGGGGGCGGTGGTGGGCCTGGTACTTGAAAGCACTGTCCCAGTTCTCACAACAACCCTCTGAGGTAGGAGTGATGATTCCCACGTGGGGGAACTGAGGCCCAGGGGAATAAGAAGCTCACCAAGGCTACGCAGGAGAGGAGCTGGGATTCGAACCCGGGCCCGGCTGACCAAGCTCAGACTCATGCGTCTGCTACATCTGCTGCCTCTCAGGGTGTCCCCACCCCCATGCCCTCTCTGGTCCCAGATGTTCCCCCACCAGCCATCAGTGGCCTACAGCCCCTCCTCCTTCACCCCAGAACTGGGCAGCATCCCCACTCCTGCACTCCGTGCACTCACCCAAGCCTGCTCTCAGTCGGGCTTCTCTCTTCCCCGTCCTCATCTGAGCCCCTGTGGATGACCACCGCAGCCTCTATCCAGGCCTGAGCCTCACAAGGGCCACCTTCTCCTCCACCACTGGCTCCCAGCTGCGGCTGTCCCGGCTCAGGGGCCAGCAGGGGACGGGGGTCCTCATGGTAGCCCATGACCTTCATCTGGATGTGGCTGAAGTCAGGCAGGCTCTGGTCATAGGCGGCTTCTTCCCACAGCCTGACGTATGGGGGCTGGGAGCTGGGTGGCGCACAGCAGACAGCGGAGACAGGACAGACAGTTAGGTGGGCAAAGGTCCACACAGGAGGAGACATCGGCGTTCCCCCCTCTTCCCCCGGCCCCCCTGTTCTGGACATCCGGTCTCCCCAGGTCTCCAAGAAGCCTTTGGGGGGGATGTAACTGTACCCAGTTCGTGGATAAGAACACTGAGGCCAAGAAGGCGTGCCTCGGACAGCAGGTGGCAGAGCTAGGGCTCCAGCCATCATGTTCTCTATGCTGTCTGCAGCCCCTCCGGAAAGTGAGGTTCGGAGCCTAGCTCCCTCACCCAGGATCACACAGGTGAGCCCAGAACTCAGAGCAGCCTGAGCAGCAGCTCTGTGCAGTGGCCCTTCCTGTGGGGCCGATCCCGAGGCTGACCCCTGTGCCCACCCAGGGTCTAGCCACCTCACTCCCCTGGGGACATTCGGTCACTCTGTGCGCCAGGAACAGAAAACACCATCCCTGCTTCCTTCCCTAGGCAACGCAGACAGTTCCAGGGCCCTGGTCACAGACCCTGGACGTGCAGCTTAGCACTCTGAGCACAGAGCCACAACCTCCAGGGCTGGGGAGGGTGGCCGGTCCCACTCCCTCTCCAGGGTCTGGCCCATCACTGACTCCCTACGAGGTTTAAGGCCTGTGGTTGTCCTTTCTGAGCCTCAGTTTCCACATCTGTATAAAGGGCCTGACCCCCCGATCCCCCCCACTTCACAGGGTCTCTATGAGGACTGAAGGAAGTCACGAATGCATTACCGGTTTAGCCTCTGGTGCAAAGGAAGCGGTTCCTACGAATGGTGACACGCTTAGGGAGAGGGCCTACCATGTACCAGGTTCTGTTCTCAGTACTTTGCTTATATTATCTCACCTATCTCTCCCCGAAGCCCTAGGAGAAAGGTGCTATCAGTACCCCTATTTTGCAGGCGGGGCAAAGAGAGGTAAGTCGCTTTCCCCAAATCCCACACGGCTGTGCTTGGCCATCGACATGCCCCTTGTTTGCCGTCACAAGGCATAGTAGCCGTCACAGCTATTTGGGATTTGGGGCCACACCTGTTCTTGACTTCTGGCCCCACCACTACGTCACTCCAAGACAGGGCAAAGTCCCTGAGCCTCAGTTTCCTCATCTGTAAAGTGGGAATAATAATGCCTACGTCGTAGAATTGAGAGTTCAGAACAATCCCCGATTATTAATAGCATGCTCCCAGTGCGTGGGGAGGCAAAGCGGGAACCTGCGGCAAAGCAGAGGAGACACCGCCCGCCCCTCCCATCACTCCATCACTCTCCTCTGTAAGAGGAGGCTGGCCTGGCCTGAGGGGCTGCCGCTGCCCCCCACCCCCACCCCCGAGGGCCTGGCACCTACCTCTTCATCTCGGAGGCGAGCCCATTCTCCAGCAGGCCCAGTGCCTTTGGGGACAGGTTGCCTTGGAAGTCAGAGTCAGCGGGTATGAAGGTGATCTGCGAAGCAAAGGAGAAAAGGCTTCTCTGCAGCTCCCCTGCCCATCCTGACCAGGGGGGCCCTCGCCCCGCCGCCGTGTGACAGGAGAGGGGCCGGCTCAGGACCCAGCAGCGGCAGGGGCGGCGGGAGAAGAGGGGGAGGGTGTTTGGATCTCTAGGCTTCTACTCCCACCAGGATCTTCATTTCACCCAAAAGACATTTATTGAGCACCAGCTGTGTGTCAAGCATGCTCCTTGGCCCTAGGGGGCAGCAGTGAGCAAATGAGACAAACATCCCTGCGCTGGAGGAGGTGGTGTCTTCTCGTTTCCCGGGGTCCTCGTCCAGTGCCCAGAATGTGCCTGGCACACAGTGGGTGCTTCATCCATATCTGGCCCGTGAGTGGAAAGCAGATCATTGTCATCGATTTCTGGGCACAGAGGCTGCGGCAGGGGAAGGGAAGGGAATGGCTGACGTTGCACCCGCTAGTCCCTGTCCTTGAACTTTCAGGGATCAAGAGGTCTCTGCAGGTGCAGCAGATGGGGTGGGCGTCTGGTGGCAGAGGGGAGGCAGGTCATAAAGGAGGCAGTGGGATGAGACAGAAGGAGCCCTGCTTTGGGGGATCCAGGAGACCGGGGAGATTCCTCCCTCGGGCAGCTCATCCCTCCTCTCAGAGCCTCTACGT
The DNA here is from genome assembly GCF_046562875.1 of Panthera onca. NCBI lineage: Eukaryota > Metazoa > Chordata > Mammalia > Carnivora > Felidae > Panthera > Panthera onca. The sequence goes on from NC_138346.1 coordinate 177,182,988, forward strand.
GCTCCTCTGTAAAATGGGCTAGCCTCGAAGAGATATTTGCAGCGTTGTTCACAACAGCCGAAAGGTGGAAGCAACTCGAGTGTCCAACAACAGATGAATAGATAAAATGCGGTACATACATGCAGTGGAACGTCATTCGGCCTTAAAAAGGAGGGAGGGTCTAACACAGGCTACGACATGGATGAACCTTGAAGAAATAAGCCAGTAACAGGGGCGCCATGGGTGGCTCCATAGGTTGAGCGTCCGACTTCAGCACAGGTCACGATCTCACGGTTTGTGAGTCCAAGCCCCACATCGGGCTCGCTGATGTCAGCCTGTCAGCACGGAGCCCACTTCGGATCCTCTATCCCCCTCTCCCTGCCCCTCCCCTGCTTGTGCTGTCTCAAAAATACACATTAAAAAAAAATAAGCCAGTAACAAAAAGACAAATTCTGTACCAGTCCACTTGTATGAGGTGCCTTCAATAGTCAAAGTCATAGAGACAGAGAATAGAATGGCAGTTGCCACAGACTGGAGGGAGGGGGGTGGGGAGTTATTGTTTAATGGGCGTAATAGAGTTTCAGTTTTGCAAGATGAAAAGGGCTGTGGAGATCGGTTGCACAACAATGTGAATTTAATTAACCCTACTTCAAAATGGTTAAGACAGCAAACTTCATGCGATGTGTATCTTACCACCATGTTTGTTAAATGGGGCTAGCGAGACCCGTCTCCTGGGGTTGCTGTGCGGATTCCATGAGACAACGTATGAGGAATTCCCCAGAACAATGCTGGGCACATAGGGGCCGCTCGGTAAACCATAGTTTGATGCTACGGGGGATGAAGCTGTCTGGCCTCTCTGAGTCTGCTGTCCTCAACTGAAAATCCGTTCAACAAATATGTGATGAGACCCCACTGTAATATACGAGAGTCATGAATAGTCTCTCTCTTCCTACAGAGCGCGATAAGTAAAAGACACTTGTTTGCACCGCAAAAGCTCCCTCCTGCTGGGGAGCAGGGGATGATGGGTAGAGGGGTTCTTAGAACTCCTATGAGTGGTAAGCTTCCCCCCAAATGTCTAGAAATAAGGCAAGGGTCTTGGTATCTTCCACACCTACCAAGGATGCCCTGCACTTGCCAGCTGGCTCTGTACTTCTTAGAAGCTGCCCATTCCTCTATCTCATTACCTCATGGCTCAGTCACCACCTCCCTCCCTTCCTCCTCCTCCTCCTCCGCCTCCTCCTTCTCCTCCTCTTCCTCAACAACACGATTAGCACCCCACAATCACCACCACTACCATCATCTCTTTCACCGTCACCATCGTGTCACAACCACACCACCATCGTCACCGTCACCACCACCACTATCATCATCTCCATCAACATCATCACCTTCACCATCACCACCTCCACAGTCATAATCTCCATCAACATCATCAGTATATCCTTACCATCACCATCACCACCACCATCACCACCATCATCACCACCATCATCATCATTATCACCATCATCATCTCCATCAACATCATCACCATCACCATCACCATCTCCACAGTCATAATCTCCATCAACATCATCAGTATATCCTTACCGTCACCATCACCACCACCATCACCACCATCATCATCATTATCACCATCATCATCTCCATCAACATCATCTCCATCACCATCACCACCACCATCACCACCATCATCATTATCACCATCATCATCTCCATCAACATCCTCTCCATCACCATCACCACCACCATCACCACCATCATCATCATTAACACCATCATCATCTCCATCATCATCATCTCCATCAACATCATCACCTTCAGCATCACCACCTCCACAGTCATAATCTCCATCAACATCATCAGTATATCCTTACCATCACCATCACCACCACCATCACCGCCATCATCATCATTATCACCATCATCATCTCCATCAACATCATCTCCATCACCATCACCACCACCATCACCACCACCATCATCATCACCATCATCTCCATCAACATCATCACCATCACCACCATCATCATTATCACCATCATCATCTCCATCAACATCATCTCCATCAACATCATCACCATCACCATCACCACCATCATCATCTCCATCAACATCATCTCCATCAACATCATCACCACCACCATCACCACCATCATCATCATTATCACCATCATCATCTCCATCATTATCATCTCCATCAACATCATCACCACCACCATCACCACCATCGTCATCATTATCACCATCATCATCTCCATCAACATCATCACCATCACCATCACCACCATCATCATCTCCATCAACATCATCTCCATCACCATCACCACCATCATCTCCATCAACACCACTATCATCATCACGATTACCTTCATCATCATCATGATACACCATCACTACTGTCACCACAGTGGAAAGCCTGAGGGGGAAGGAAAGGCTGGAGCATGTTAGAACACAAGTCCTTTTAAGAGAGGAACAGGCAGAGTTGAAACTGGTGAGGGGATACCAGACTACGAGGACCCCAGAACATCAGACTAAGGAGTTCAGTCTTTACCCAGAAGCAATGGGAGCCCTGGAGGAGTCCTCGGCAGACGAGGACACGGGCAGATTTGTGTTCAGGCAGAGCAGTGAGCAGTCCCCAAAGGGAGGTGGCAGAGGGAGCGAGGGAGACCTATAGAGAGGACAGATTCATCAGCCGCCAATTGGGGGCCTGGTCCCGGGCTCCGGGAGAGCCAGCAGGAGAGGGATTTGGGGGAACTGTGGGTAGAAACAGAAGCCAGACAGGGAGAGGCCCTGCTTTCTCTGCCAGCCCTTCCCTTCTCCCAGGAGCCCTGCCTCACCTCAGCCTACGGGCACAGCATCCCTGCTGCCCCATCTACCCGATTTGCCCCAATTCCTCTGCCTCTGTCATGCCTGAGGTCCAGCCGACCACCACATCTGACCAAGTGTACTTCAGAAATTCCATGAGATAAACTCAGGAGACGTGCCAGTGCTATGCCCGGCCACAGCAGGCCCTGCACATGTGATGAACTAGTTCTTCTCGGTTCCTACAGGCTTGGGTTCAAATTCTGCCTCAGTCCAGGGGCCCACCATCTCTCACCTGGACCGGTGAGGAGTAGTCTTCCTCCACTGGCCTTGTTGCCCCCGAACCTCCATCCTTTCAGATGTCAGCCTGGGAACTTTCCTGAACTGCAAGGCTAATCGTGTCCCCAGGCCCCGCGGAGCTGAGCCCTCTCCGTCTCCACCTTCCTTCCAACCTTCCCCTTGCAGCAGTCACGTCGACCCACTCCCCCTGCCCTTTTACCTCGTGTCTTGGGTCACGCTGTTCCTCCTTCCTGGAAAGTCCCTCCCCATCTTCTCTGCCTGGTGGACTTCTACTTAACCTACAGAGGCCAGCTCGTCTTCTCCGTGAAGCCTGCTCTCTCCCCATCGGGCAGAAAATGGTCTCCCCCATGAGACCCCCAGCCCCTCAGGACAGGGACCGCTTCATTCACGTTACTCTCATATCTTAACTGGCTGATTCCGTTCCCTTATATCTGTGTTTGCTTCAACCCGGAAAATTCCCATTTGTCGGGCACTGAGAGGCAGGGGAGAATGGGCCCCGACGGCCCAGGCCCTGAGACAATGTGGGAGGCCGGGGCCTCTCCTCCGGCGACACCTCCCCAGCCAACAACACACCTTCCTTCCCGGCCTCGGTATGCCAGCTCGCACAGCCTGCGTCTCTGAAACACACACCCACACAGCCCCGCACCGGTGCTCACACGCCTGCACACACGTTCAGAGGCCTGCCCGACGCCACACACGCCAATTCTGAGGACGAGAGTGTGATACGGGGCCCCCACATACAAGACCTCCCTGACTCCTCCCCCTGGGCCACGCGAGGCTCCCGGAGGTGGGGGGCAGCCCCTGCCAAGGTCACAGAAGAGGGGCGTAGGGAGGAGGGAGTTGCCTCTAGGCCCGGTAGACACCAAAGCGGGCGCTGCCTCCACAGCAGCTGAACACGTGGATCTATCAACAGTTACTCATTAATACCCAGTAAGATTCCCTCTCCCCTCGCTCCCTCACTCCCCACCGCCACCCGGGCCCTCACCTGCCCCCCAGAGCCAACCTCGGGTAAAGGGGGAGAGGGCAGGAAGGACACCGCCCTCCACACCCCTGCTGTCCCCTCGCCGGGCCCCAGGATGCAGCCTCCTCTCTGGGAGGAGGGTGACAACGGAGGTGGTGACACAGGTGGCAGGGGCCCCGAGGACCTCTTCTCCTGGTGACCTCCACTCAGGGCATTGCACAGACAGAGGCTAGTTGACTGTAAACTGCCTGGTGAATGACTACAAACCAGTCCAGACCGCCCCAGCACCAAACACACTGACAGCCCGGGGCTGGCCCACAGAGGGGGCAGGGCTGGGGAGAGCCAGGTCCCGGCCCCCAGGAGCTTCCTCCCTCCCTCCCTCCTCCCCTGAACCCCTGAGCACAGCCACCCAGGTGGGAGGGAGGAGGGGGGTGCGGGTTGTGGGGGCTGCCTGGGGCCCGGAGCCCTACATGTCAGGACCCGCAGGGCCCTTCGATGCACCCCCTTTCCGGCACCCTCTGCCTGACACACGCGTTGTACAAATGAGGAAACTGAGGCTCAGCGAAGGAAGGGGTTTGCCCAGAGTCTTCCAGACGGTTGGAGACAGAGCCCAAGTTAGAATCCATGCTTCTCTCCTTGTCTCCCTGGGTCTGTCTGACCAGCTGTGTGACCTTGGAAAAGTCACTCATCCTGCCTGGGCACTGACAGATCACAACGCCTGACATGCCCCACACATTGCTGGGGGAGACCATTAACAGTGCGATTAGAAGCCCTTCTCCTAAATACAGCACCCTACAGTTTATAAAACATTCCTACATCCCATCTCTTCTCTGTTATTCATAATAACTTTGGGAGGCTGGGAGAAATAAAAGCTTGGGGCCCATTTTACAGATGAAAGAAACTGAGGTTCAGACACTCAAAGGTCACACAGAAAGTTTGAGACAGAGCAGGAACTAGAACTCAGGACTCCCAAACCAGTGCTCTTCTCATCATTAAGTCGCTCATAAGGCTAGGAGTACATAAAACTGAAGAAGAGAGCACTGCCCAAGCCACACGGTCAAAGTTACCCCTGACCCACCCTAGAACTCTCAGCGGCTCTGGGACACAGGGATAGCCCTCGGAGGTGGACACACACATCTGAGCTCTAAGCCCCAACTTGGACACTTAGGGGCTGAGGGACCTCACTTCCTGAGCCCAGTGCCTCTCCACTCTAAAATGGAACTACAGGGGCACCTGGGTGGCTCAGTCGCTTAGGCCGCCAACTTGAGCTCAAGTCATGATCTCACGGTTCGTGGGTTCGAGCCCCGCGTCTGCACGTTGGCAAAGAGCCTGCTTAGGATTCTCTCTCTTTCCCCTTCTCTGGCCCCTTCTTTCTCCCTCTCTCTCTCTCCACCCCCCCTCCCTCCCTCACTCTCTCTCTCTCTCTCTCTCTCTCAAAAATCAATACATAAGCTTAAAAGATAAGAGAATACGGAACTACAGACGGTACCAAAAAGCGCAGGACGAGGACAACCGCACCGTGCGTGCAGGGATGCCTGGCAGGCAGCAAACGCTCCTTAATATTGATGTCAAGCACATGATTGTGCGTGGGGTTTCACTGTGTCTCCCACAGGGCTCAGGGCTCCGGGTCCAGGGGGCTTCTGATCAATCCTGATGAGGAGGAAGGGATGGATGGATGGATGGATGCTCATGAGGGCAGAGGGAAGAAAAGAGAGTAAAACAGGGGAGGAGGAAAAGACCAGTGAAGGAGGGGGCGCTATGCGGGGAACAGAGGCAGGGCCCCCGAGCTCCCTGGGCCCGGGCCCGCAGCCCATCTGAGGCCACCCCCACCTACCTTGGGGTAGCACTGGCACATGCTCCAGACGACGCCCCCGATCACCATGACGCAGCCCATGGCGTAGAAGGTGCCGTAGACCTGGGGCCGGTCGTGGCTCATGAGGAACGTGCCGAGGGCCAGCAGGAAGAGCCCCAGCACAATGAAGCCGATGCGGAAGGTCTTCTCATCAGCCATGGCTGCCTGGGGGGCCGGGGAACCAGGGCACGCGCCCGCACACACCCACACAGAGAAGGAGGGCGCTCCGGGACCACCGGGGACTGGGCTTCGGGTGGAAGGGAGGGCGGCAACCTCCGGGTCCAGCTCCAGTCGGGGGTGCACAGCTCAACCCGGCTGCAGGAGCTACGCTTCGATGGGCCCAGGGCCGCCCCCCCCCCCCACCTTGACTCCCTCTCGCCTTCCCTCTGGGCCCGGCCAGAGCCTGTGTGCGTGTGTGTGCGCGTGTGAATCTGGGCGAGGGAGAACATGAGGGAGGGAGCAGGGCAGGTTTCAGGGGCTGGGCCCCGGCCAAGGCTTTGACATCACCTCATTTGCCTGCGTGGGGCTGAGCTGGGCTGGACGGGTGGCCCCACGCCATCCGGCCACGGGAAGCAGGGCACAAAGAGGCCCCGGCCGAAAGACGTTAGCAGGCCGCTGGACGATTCCAGAGCCCCACGGGCTAGCATTTGAGGGTCCTGAAGAACTCTGGACTCTTCAAGGTCGTGTGCCCCTCTGGGGTTCAGGAATAATGGCTCCTATTTGCTGGACGGCGGCTGCATGCATGACACTGTTCTAAACGTGCCACAGGTTTTAACCCAATGAGGAGAATCCCGGGAGGCAACTACTCCTACCCCCACGCTACAAATGAGGACAGAGGGGTAAATCGCCCAAGGTCACACAGGCAGAGCAACTAGAATCTGAACCCAGAGGCTCTGCACCTGGCGACCATGTGATATTGCCTAACTGTAGATGAAAATTTGCAGGGCGCGCTCTGGGGGCCAGGCTTGGATTCTGGTTCCTCTATTGGGGGCGGGGGGCAGTATGCCCTTGATTAAATTACTTCTCTGTGTCTCAGTTTTCCTCCTCTGTATAATAACAGAGGAGGATAATAACAGCACCTCCCAGGACCAGCGCGACCGCCAGGCCTGGCTTCCCTGGGTTCCTCGTTCCTTTCTCATACCCTGTGCTCCCCTGCTTACAAAGAGCTGCCCCCTAGAAAGTCTCTGTGCATTAATGCCCCTGTAGGGTGTGAATGACTGACACCCTGACCTAGGAAGATGCCTTAATTCTAAGAATGGCATTTTTTAAATGTTTAAGAGAGAGAGAGTGAGAGAGAGAGAGACAGAGTGCACACGTGGGGGAGGGGCAGAGAGAGAGGGAGACACAGAATCCTAAGCGGGCTCCAGGCTCCGAGCTGTCGGCACCGAGCCCTACGTGGGGCTCCAACCCACGAACCGTGAGATCATGACCTGAGCCAAAGTCCGATGCTTAATCGACTGAGCCACCAGGCGCCCCTAAGAATGGCATTCTCGTGTTGGGGTGTCAGTCCTGGGAACAGGCTGATGGGACACATCAGATTCCTTCATGGGACTATATGGAAACAAAGGCCATCAGGATCTCTAAAAGAAAATGATAACTTGTAGTTCTTAACAGGGTTGAGTTGCCACCGCGGGACACAAGGCTTTCAGATGGTGTTGTGACTTAGTAGGTTTGGGGGGGGGGAGGAGGGGGGTTCTGTTTGTTGTCACCACCTTCTCCCTCCTCCCCATCTTGAGCTGTGCTCGCTCCGGGGCACCACACCTGCGCTCCCACCCTCTTCCTGGTGCTATGGCTTGCAAACGCTTTTTCCAGGGGACGCTTGGTGGGGGGGGGGGGGGGGGGGGGGATGGAGAGGGGGAGGGATCCCCTGTAATAGACCCTCACAGTGAGAGGTTGCTGAGGGGTCAAGAAAGGCTGAGAGTCACCTGGTCACATCCAAGTTTGACTCCCCAGGTGAACTTGGGCTGGTGGCTCCACTCTGGACTTGAGACTTGTCACCTGAACACCATAGGTGGTTATCAGGCCACCTCCTAGGTACCGGGCAAGGCAGTGACCTAATGGAGGAACAAGTGCTTTGCAATCTGATTATCAACCTGGCCGGACCCTCCAGGGCAGTACTATTATCATCTTAAAGAGGCTCAGAGAACGGAAGCGACAAGCGCCCTTCCCAGAAGAGGGGCTTCAGCCCATGCGGGTAGGTCCTGGCGCAGGCAGGCAGGCAGTGGATCTGCGGGGTCGCGGTCCAGCAGGAGCCTCTCGCGCCCCCTGGTGGCCGTCGTAGCACCCGCTCTGCAAGACGCTCACGGTCCGGGCAATCAGGCCTTCTCTGCCCCTCAGCCCACGTTATCGTGCCCATTTCACAGGCGAGGAAACCGAGCCTGGGGAGTAGCAGGGACTGGCCAATATCTCCCTAAACTGGGTCGGTGGCTAAACGAGGACCGGGACCCGTGCAGCCCCAGCCCCAGTGTAGATGAATCTGGTCCTTAGACTTTCAGGGAAAGCCTCCCAAGTCACCAGAGCATTTTCCTCTGCGCCCCACCTTTTAGTTCCTCGCCATGACGCAGCCTCCTTTCCCCCTTTTCTCTTAAAAAAAAGGGGGGGAGCGACAAGTAAGCTCTGGGACAAGTATGTGGTCAGTACAATGGGTCTGATGTCACCTCTTCCACAGAGCCGCGGTGGCGGTTCAATGGGAACATGTTTGTCCAGAGCGTTGGAAACTTTCGGCCCTCCGTGCTTCCCGCTCCCCTCCCACCTGCCGGTGGCCTTCACCCTCCTCCCAACCTCGAGGGCGGTCGTGGGAGCAGCGGTTCAGAGGTCTGTCATCTTCCAGCAGAGGGCGCGCTAACCGCTGTTTCCTTCCTCCAGGATGCATTCAGGATCCTCTGGAAATCCTCGGAGGCGTGGGGCGGGGGGGGGGGGGGGGGGGGGGGGGGGAGGGCAGATCACACCCATTTGACAGATGCAGAAACTGAGGCTCATGGAGGCAACACCTGTAAATAGCAGAGCCAAGAATTCAAACCAGGTCCCCAGTCAGTCTCTTGCTGAGCACCTACTACACATGCTCTGGGAAGTGTGAGGGAGGCACTCTGATAAATACGGTCTTTCAGAGAGTGATGGCGCTTGGGGGGCACAGTAAGATAAAGGCTCTGAGACGTGGGTGAGGTCCAGTATATGCACAAAGCAGAGTGAGGGATGGGGGGGGGGGGGCGGGGAGAGGGGGCTGGGGAGGTGGGAGGAATGAAGGGACAGATTCATAGAAGGGGATCCTTGAGAAGTCATTTGGAGTTCTGTCAGGGCAGGAAAGGCAGTTCCGACAAGGAGATCAGCAAGTGCAAAGGCCCAGGGGCAAGCAAGCACTGACACATGGCTGGAGCCAAAACTCTAAGTGCCATGCACCTCCCCACCCCTCCACTCCCCTACCTCCTCAGACCTGCCCCTCCCAAGTCGACTCCATCCTTCCAGCATTATTCAGGCCATCACCTGGATATCCTGGCCAGCATCCTTACCTCCCCTCTCACATCCGCATCCTGTTGGCCCTACCTCTAAGATGTAAGAATCCAATCACTTTTCACCCCCAACTGCTGCTCATCACTCAGGTCCCAGCCCCCATCATCTCTGTCTCCGTAATTGTCTCTGCTTCTACCCTTGCCCCCCGAAGTCTCTTTTCAACCCAAATGCCAGGTCAGACCATGTCACTGCTCTGCTCAGAACCCTGGGAGGGGGCCCCGTTTTATCAGAGTAAATGCCAGAGACCTCAAAATGGCCCCCAGGCCCTGGATAATTTGCCCGTGCCGCCCACCCCCTCTGCCCTCTGAGCCCATCTCCTGCCCTGCCCCCTCTCACTGGACCCCAGCGCCCTGGCTCCGTGCTTTTCTCAGGACACAAGGCACCCCAAGGCCTTTGCACCTGCTGTTCCTTCTGCCTGCAAAACTCTTCCTCCAGACACTTGCATGCCCCCCCCCCTCCGCCGCCTGCACCTCCTTCAAGCTTTTGTCCAAATGTCATCTTCATGTTGAGGCCTCCCTGCTGTGACATCTAAAACTGCAGAACCCCCCCCCCGCCCCGCTACCGAGGTGTTCCCTGTCCTCTCTACCAATTTACTTTTCTCCATAGTACTCGTCCCCATCTATCATGCTATATACACTATTTATTTGCCTTGTCTCTTGTCTCTTTGCTTTGTGCACTGTTGTATCCCCAGAGGCTAGAACCGGCTAGGCTCTCCCCTGATATTGGGGAAGGGAAGGATGGGTAGAAGTTCCACCAGAGAGGGAGGCCAGAAAGGGAAGCACGGGCAGGGGGGCCTCCTGGGGTCATGCCAAGGTATCTGACATCTCTGAGAGGCCAACGTGGGGTCTCTAAAGGGGGTACGCAGGGGAGGGTAACATGGATGAGATTTTAATTCTACAATTATTCTCTGGTTCCAAAAACAGGTTGGAAGAAGCAAAACAGGGTGGTGGAAGAGAGGAGCAGTTGCCAGGCTCTAGCAGAAGCCTATGAGAGGAAAATTAAAGTGAACAATTTTTAGGAGCGATTAGTTGCTGAGGGTAGGGGCCAGGGGGTAGCTAGGGAGTTTCCTACTGGAAAATTTAGGACTGATTTGAGGTGGCGTGCTTCAGGGGACAGGGTGACCAGCCAGCCCAGAGGGAAACAGAAGCCTGGGAGGAGCCCAGGGACAGCTTGAGAGGGGCCTGATGTCCCAGGCCCAGCGGCAGCACCACATATAAACCCTGAGTGGTGGGTGAAGAAACCAGACGGCTGCATCCAGGAGGCAAGAGTCCAGGAAGCAAGCTGGTGCCTACTGGGGGCTGTGGGAGTGGCTGACCCAGCCTCACGGGGCTCCCCCGTCCTGCACCCTGCCGGAGGGTCCCCAGTTGACAGGCCACTGTGGCTCAGAAGGGGACGGTGGCTTGCCTCGCAAGGAGACTGGCTCTGTGGTCTGGCTCGGCCTCCAAGACACTGGTGACCTTGAACAAGTCACTGCCCCTAGTGGGGGCTCTTACAGATAAGCCCCACCCACCCCTGCCGCCTCCAGCTCCCGCTGCTGGCTCCCTGACCCACCTGGCTGGGGAGATTCCTCGGTTTAGGGGAAGGAGGGAATCTGGGCTCTGCGTCCAGAGCCCTGCGTCCCCTGGGCTCTGGGGTCCCAGCCTGGGACCCCATTAACTCCTTAGGAATTGCAGAGATCTGATAAATCCCCCTTCCCCATCCTCATGATACGTGTGGGACTCTGAAGAGTGTGTGTGTGCGTGTGTAACCAGCTCAGCATCACACAGGAAGGGGAGGGTGGAGGCAGGATTCCAATGTATGTCTCCACAATAGTGGGAAGGGTCGGGACAGACGGGAGAGAAAGAGAGGAAGGGAAGGAGGCAGGAGTCGGTGATGGGGAGGGAGAACATTACAGAAGAGCCACAAGATCTGGCTCGCGTGGCTGAGAGGGCCCAAGAATGAGAACAGTAGCGACATCTATCCCTTCGGTCCGTCGGCGAATATTTGCTGAGCACCTCCACGTGCCAGGCGCCGTTTCTAGGCCTCAGGGACACCGAGGTAAAGGAAAGAAATACCTCTGTTCTAGCAGAGTTTCCTGATGGAGAGAAACATACAATAAACAAAGAAACGAGAACCAATTTTAAAAGGTAAGATGTTAAACGGTGACAGGCGTTATTTAAACAATGGAGTGGGGGGGCTGGGGGCTTCTGTGTTACCGGAGTGCTCAAGGAGTTCATGGGAAGGGGGGCACAGAGGGATGGGATGGAGGTGAGGAGTGGGCTGTGGGAGAGGAGGAAGGCAAGTGCAAGGACCCTCTGCAGCCAGAGCAAGGGCTCAGTTTCCTTGCCTGCTAAATGGGAACACCACCTGTAGCAAGGCAGCCTTGATGATGTGAAAGGATGGCATACAGTAGGCCCTCAGGGAATGCTGCCCCGATCCAGCTGACTGAGCCCTGGGGCTTGCTGTGTGGCCCTGGGAAGGTTACTTAACCTCTCGGAGCTGGCTTTCTCAGCTGGCGAATGGGGGGAGGTAGAAAAGAAGGATGCAGAATGGAGCTGGGAAGAAAATAGACATTTCTGCCATGATCTGGAAAGTAAGGGTAGGTAATGAGCTCCCTGTCCCAGGAGGTATGGGAGCAGAGACCAACTGTGCGCTAATCGACACCTGCCATGGGGTTAAGACGTGCACTTGTTATTTGATGCATTAGTACTGCGCCTACAGGGTCAACGCGAGCTCACAACGCCAGCTGCTACCGTCTCGTCTATCTGTCACAACCCAGCTCCTCGGATAGGGGCCGACGCCTCTGTCGTTCCCAATTCCCATCATATACATGAGGAAACCAAGGCAGAGAGGGCAAAGCCACTTGTTCAAGGTCGCTCAACCGGCACGCGGTGGAATCCATGCCCAGGCGGTCTGAATTCAGAGCCCACATTCTTCTGATCACAAACTCAGTGTGTGGCCCGAGGGCCCCCACTTTCTCATCTGCACGTCAAAATCTCCCGGCTGCTAGCTATCTGAATGAGCCATCTCTGACATTCTGGCTGGGTCCCCCCCCATGACTTGCAGCCCCACCAGCATCGTGTGCAGCAGAAAAACCACCCAGCTGGGCCCAGACAACCCACGGGGTCGCGAGAGAGAATAAAATGGATTTATTTTAAGCCGTTTGTTACACAGCCGTAGGTCGATAAAACAGCATTCAGCAACAAACATTTGCTGGGCGCCTCCTGGGTACCAGGCACTGTATTATGCACTAGAAGCTCATCTGTCTCCAGCTTTGGAGTGTGCCTCCCCCCATTGTCGTCTGAGCCGGGCCTGGGCAGGAGCACGCGGTGGCGGGGACTGTCTCTCCAGAGAGGCCGTTGACAGCACTGATGATGCTCTCGTAGCTGGGCGGTGGCAAGGGGGGCTGGGTCCCACGCAGGGCATCCCCGGAGGCACAGTCCTTCGGGCTTTCTTCCGCGGGGTACGCAGGGGGTGTCGGGGGCCCCTCGGCAGGTGGCGTCGGGGGGCCCTCGGCAAGTGGCCAGCCCACGGCCTCCTCATAAGTGGGGATGCCAACCACCTTTGGGATCCTGCGGGACAGAAGAAGAGAGGCTGTAGCAGGGGCAAGGGCAAAGGTACTGCACGCCAGGGAAAGAGCAAGGGAGGCTGGGGCTGGGGAAGACTTCACGCCCCGTCCAAACCCGTTGTGGGCCCCAGGTACACACTCAGAGCTTGGCATGAGTCAGCTCTGCCAACCGCAGCCCTCCCACTCTGCCCGCCTCATCCTGTGAGTTCCCCACACGCGCTCGCTCGCTGCAACTCCTCAGTTCTCTCTGCCGGGAAGGTCCATCCTCCCCCGCCCCCTCCCTGCTGGCCCATCCCCACTTGTCCTTTGAGGCTCTTCTGGGAAGCTTTCTTGACTGGTCCCCCCTCTCCGCACAAAGCTCTCGCTCCCTGCTCTGGGCTCCCAGAGGGCTCTTCCCCGATACTGCATTGACCCTACCAGGTCCCCTAGGTTGTCCCTCAGGGCAAGGATGGACTTTGAGCAACCATGGGCTGAGGGCAGGTGCCTGGGGATGTTTGTTGAAAGAAGGATGGCTCATCGGCAGAAAGACTTCTAGCTTATTGTAATAATCCCTTACAAGATCCGGAGTTGCAGATACTCCAGGCAGGATGGGAGACATCGATTCTCCTGCCCATCTGGATGCTTGAGGCCCCAATATGGCAAGTCTGCGAAGTGATTACTTCCACTTGCATACCTCCAGAGATGCAGAGCTCACTACCTACCAGGTCAACCACATCCATCTCTAAACAGCCTGGCTTTCCTGTGACTTGCCCTACCTCCAACAAATGAATGACCCCGAAGGGACTTGAGGCACAGACCAGGTCCTCTGTGGCTTCTGTGACCGGCCCCCACAGGTTAGATTCAAAAAACAGGTTACCTGTATTCTAGCCTCAATCCTGATGGGAACGAGGCTGGCCCTCAGTCCTCTCAGAACCCTGGCGGGTCACCTCTGGGGAGGTGGTGCTTCTTTCCCTTCCCAGGACCCCAGGGGACAGGAGTGTCATTGATCCCACGTCTGAGCTGATTCCCCTTTGGGGATGATCCTGCCAGATACAGGAGCTGACCAAGTGACCTTGAAGGTTGCTTCTCGCACCAAGTGGCTGAAGGGCTGGTTATGAGCCTGGGCTGTGGCTAGTTCAACTCTCTGCTCTGCCACATTCTTGGTGGTAGATCATGGGTCAGTAACTCCATTAATCTGAGCCTCAGTTTCCCCATCTATACAATGAGGACAGCAAGGGCACCTACCTCCCAGGACTTTATGAAGATTAATTGAGATAATACAGGGGAAGGGGCACTTAGCACATGTTCCATGAACAGGAGCTGATAACAAAATCTCAAAAGTCTCTGTGAGGAAGGGGTGTGGGGGACAAAAGTTATCATAGATCACCCGCACGGTAAGTGCCATACAGGCTGTCGCTTGCCCAAAGTTATCAGTCTGGAGCTGGTGGGGAAGCAGTTCAATGCATACCATGGGTTCTGCTGGTGTAGACAGGGGAGGGGCTGATGGCAGGAGGCTGGCCCCAGGGGGGTCGGAGGAGGTAGTGGAGGGAACTTCACTCCAGGGGCTGGTACGGGGCAGTGCTGGGTACCTGCTGTCACCCCTCACTTGAGCATCCACCTCCCGCCGGGGACATGGCCCTTCTCTGGACAGCATGTCTTCTCAGCCTGAGCCAACCGCAGCCATCAATGTGACCCACTGGGGAGGCAGGCTTGCTTTTCCAGTCATAGACGGAGTCATGGAGTAGGCTGGTGGGGAGCTCAGGGTTAACCCCCAGCCTGCATGCCAATCTGATAGAGGGCACCGGCCAGGAGCCAGATCTGGGCTCCCCATCCGGTGCTGTGACACATCTCTCCCACAGACCCTCCTCCTCTGGAAGGCAGCCCGGGAGCCCTGCTACTGAGGGAGCTGATAAGGGGTCTCATTCTCCCCTCAGCTCCCAGCATCCTTTGCACGTGAGGGCAGGCAAAGAATATTGCTTCTGGAGGCAAGCAGGCTAGACTCCACTGTCTCGTGCTGTGCCTTGTTCACATGGCCCCTCTGAGCCTCCTTCTCCTCATCTGTAAAATGGGGATGAGAATTCCCATTTTATAGATTCAGGGGAGGGGAAAATGGAAAAAGCTTTGACAGCACTCGGAAAAATGCAGGTAATACAGCTTCCAGAGCCCTATGTCTCCCTCCCCACCACCCGCCCCAGCCACACCCCTGCCACTCCCTGGTTCCCCAAGCCCTGGAGATGCCAGACAGATTTGGGGTATGCCTGGGACCACCCCAGCAGGCAACAGCTGGCAGGGCAGGGCACAGATGCCAGGGAAGCTCACCCCACAGCAGGAAGTTTGCTTAGAGGGCAGACGTGGAGTGGCCCTCGTGCCACCTGCTGGCCCAGCCAGCCCCAAGTCCTGTTCCTATGGTCCAGAGGCTGGGAACTGGGGGAACAGGAGGCCCCATGCAGAGCTGCCATATCACACACACGCACACACACACACACACACACGGGTGGTATATTCTGGATACGGCGCCCTGCAGGGGTGTGGGGTGGGCCCGCCGCTCTGGTCCCCAGGCCAGCAAGCTCCAGGGGAGGCTGAGGCTGGCCCCGGAGGGGCAGGAGGCCTGGGCCTGGCCTCAGCTCTGCCACCCTTCAGCTGAGTCAGGCAACCACAGTCGGGAAAAGGAAAGGGACAAGGACGGAATACTATTTGCCCAACGTGTAAACTCCCTAAACGTGTTCAGGACTACCCTGGGGGCTCGGCTCTCAGCCACAGCACAGATGAGTAAAGGCCAAGCATCAACCAAGCAGCAGAGCCCCCAGTCCTAATTGCCAAGCTCAAGCCAACGGCACCTATCGCCCTTCTTCCCATCCCAGCCCTGAATCTCCCCACACCTTAGCGTCATCCTCTGTGAAACAGGCCTAATCCTAACACTTAACTCCCAAGCCGTTGAGACTCAAATCAGGCAGCGGGCACTAGAGTGCACTGCAAGCTGTAAGGCATAGTCATACGCAGCCACAAAGCTAAAGTGTGCACGAACTTTGCCAGGCATACACTTCCCCATCTATCACCTCATCTGAGCCTAACAGCAATCTCAGGAGAAAGTTCTGGCACGGCCACATGACAGATGAAGAATTAGGTATGGTTCGGAGAGTCTAAGTAACACGCTCAAGGGCGCACAGCTTAGAAAAGAGCTGACGCTGACACCCTCACGTCTGAATAGACCCGTGCTTTTTCTTTTAAATTTTTTTTTTAACGTTTATTTATTTTTGAAACAGAGAGAGACAGAGCATGAACGGGGGAGGGTCAGAGAGAGAGGGAGACACAGAATCCGAAACAGGCTCCAGGCTCTGAGCCATCAGCACAGAGCCCGACGCGGGGCTCGAGCTCACGAACCGCGAGATCATGACCTGAGCCGAAGTCGGACGCTTAACCGACTGAGCCACCCAGGCGCCCCGACCCGTGCTTTTTCTGCTATACTCACTGAGGACAGGGGCCCTGGGAGGCCTCCTGTCCAGCCACCAGCGGGGCCAGATGCGGGGCTCACCAGCAGCAAGGCTGGGCTGTGTCAGCTTTCGGGGACAAGAAAGGGGCATGAACAGAAGCAGCCTCCCCGACATCCAGCCATCCTAGTTCTGAACCTAAGACTTGGGTCTCAGAACCTGATGGGCCATGAGCACCGGCCCGAGCAGGCTTCTTCCGCAGCCCTGCTGGGAATGAAATCCAACTGGTCCCACCTGACAGATGCTACTGTGGCCCAGACCCCGTTGAGTCAACACGGCTGTGTGTACAGACAACATCCGCCCCCAGCAGTCCGGCCAGGCTAGGAGGGCGAGCAGGGACAGGTTACATTTGCAGCACCCTGAGGCGTGGCCTGGTTCCCCTCCACTCACCCACCACCTCGCTGTGTGACCAGGTAGGTCATTGGTCTCTCTGAGACCCGGGCTTCTCATCTGAGACGTGAGGGGATTGGCTGGAGGCCCTGCCCTTCCCTCTCTAACAGTTGGGTCAAACCAAGGCCAGACCATTGTACCAAATGGCCCCTGGTGAATACTCTATTGTCTCTGACCCCAGGGAATCGCAGGCCAGTTGCAGGAAGAATTTGTTACATTCTTTAACTCACAATACTGTTTTTCCCTCTCCCTAAGGGAAGAAGGGTGTCCAGGTCCCAGACCAGCTCGCTAGTGTCTGACTTAGCCCCTAACACACACAAGCTTTGCAGCCAGCGGGCTCTGCCACTTTTTAGCTGTGTAACCTTCACCTTCTTCTTCCATAAACGGCAACAGAAATTCTTACCTTGCAGGCAGACAAGACTGGGGATGCATGCGGGCTGCCCAATATGGAGGCACAGCCCATGCTTGACTGAATGAATACATATATAACAAGGGCACACATAATGCATCATTTTCTCCCCCAGGTAAAAAAAAAAAAAAAAAAAAAAAAAAAAAAAAAAAGAGCTCTTGGTATCTTGGTGATGCTCTGTAGATGTATATAATACAGAGATACATACAGAGCAGACAAATATGCAATATATCTGTGGTATGAAAATTTCACGGAGGGGGTGTGGGATTAAGAAAAAAATGCCAGGGCGCCTGGGTGGCTCAGTCAGTTAAGGGTCAGACTCCTGATCTTGGCTTAGGTCATGATCTCACAGTTCGTGGGTTCCAGCCCCGCGTCGGGCTCTGCACTGACAGCACGGGGCCTGGAGCCTGCTTGGGATTCTCTCTCTCCCTCCCTCTTTGCCTCTCCCCGGCTCGCTCGCGCACTCTCTCTCTCAAAACAAACAAATAAATAAAAAAACATTGAAAAAAAATGCCTAAAAGGCTCCTTAGAGGGAGAGATAATTTTTAAAAAGGTTGAGAAATACGGTCTTAATGCAAGATTTTGTCTCCACCCCCAACCCACCCCGGAGCCTTTGCACATGCTCTTCGGCCTGTCCCAACCATGTCTCTACATTATCCACTTCAGGAACAGCTGACACTTCCTGTGCACCTACTGTGTGCCAGGCGCTGGGCTACGTTCTACACAGACATCATCTCATTGGATTTCCCCCACGTCCCCTGAGCTAGGGAGCAGTGAGGGTGCAGACTCAGTTCAAGTCCCGACTCACACACACGTTAGCTGGGTGTCCTTGGGCAAGTTAGTTAATGTCTTGGCACTTTGGGCTCCTCATCTATAGATGGAGTTAATAACAGTCCCTACTTCAGAGAGCTGCTGGGAAAACAAAATGAGTAAATATATGAAAAGCACTTAGAACAGTGTCCCACAGATGGTAAGTGCAGGTATTTGCTATTATTGTGCTATTCTTATTCCTGTCTTATTTCAGATAAGGAAGTTGAGGCTCAGTAGGGTTGTACAATCTACTTGAAGCCCTACTTGCTAGTTAGTGATAGAACCAGGAGAGGATTCCAGGAGGTTTACCCCTGGGCCTGGGCTCTTAACCCCTCTGCTACTCTGCCCTGTATGGACCATGCTGAGCTCAATTGCCACCTCCTCCACGAAGCCTTCCTGGATTTCTCCATGTCTCTACAGGACCGTGTCCATCCCTCTCTGACAGCTCTAACTAGCCTGGTTTGTCAAAGTCTGTCAAAGGGCTTGAAACCCCTCCAGGACTCTGCTGATGACAGTGCTTTATCCACCACTCCCGCCCATCACCTCCACCCTGCCCTGCTGACCTGTAGCTCTCCTTCTCCGAGGGCTCCACAGTGAGGTAGTACAGGTCTCTGGAGAGGTGATATGGGTCCCATCGGGGAGGCCCCCGGGTGCTGGCCTTGATGGACCACAGCAAGCCGAAGAGTAGTAGCAGGCCGCCTGCACCGCAGCAGAAGAAGCTGACGGACCTGAGCAGGGGACTGGGGGCCTGAGGCACCGGATGCCCCGTGGGAGGGGCCGGCTGGCCGGGCTGAGCACCTGCTTCTCCTTCACTCCACCAAGCAAAGCAGAGCGTCCCAGCTACCAGAAGCACCGTGCCGCTGACCGTCATGCAGTAATGGAGCGTGGAGGCCGCTCGGCTCACGTCACACGTCTGAACACAGAGAAGGGGAGACAGGAGGTAATGGGCCATGAGACAGGCCTGCTGAGGTACTGCCTCCCCTGTCTGAGGTCACGGTGTAACCTTGGAGAGGCCATTTGACTCCTCTGTGCCTCGGTTTCCTCATCTGTTAAACGGAGATGACACTCCCGACTTCGCAGGGCCGTTTCGAAGGCCACAGAGAATGTGTCTCAAGTTACCTAGCACCATGCCTGGGGCCCAGGAGCTCAGTAAGGGTGGCTATGTTCACTCTGGGCCTCTCCGGGCCTCCTAGGCCCCATCAGCCTGGTGGGTATGACTCCGCACCCCACCCCCACCCCGTCTACTACAGGCTGGGAGGGAAGAGAGTGAACACCTGTTGAGTCCAGCAGGCCTTCAGGGTCGAGACCTGCTGGTTCTGCATTGCCTCACCTCCCCTGGTCACAATCCCAAGAGGTCGAATTTGACAGAGGAAGGCACCGAAACCCAGGGCGGGTAAAGGAGCGAGAGTGAAGTCCCGAGTTGAAATGCACGACCTGAGGCACCTTTGTGCAAAAAGGTGTTCACCATGGCCTTATGGATAATGGTCCTAATTTGGAAAAAGTCTAAACGTCCAACTATAGGCAACTGGTGAATAAACCATGGTGTACCCTCTAGATGGGATGCCAACAACTCGTCTGAAAAAACAAGCTCAGTACAAATGTTTAACAACAGGGGAGACGTGTATATCTACCTTCTTTCAGTTTTTTTTTTTTTTTTTTTTTGAGAGAGAGAGAGACTCTTAAGCAGGCTCCACACTCGGCACGAGCTGGAAGCAGGACTTGATCCCATGACCCTGGGAGCATGACCTGAGCGGAAAAAACAGTCAGATGCTCAGGCGACTGAGCCACGCGGGCGCCCCTCTTTTTTCAGCTTTGTATGCCAAATTACGCATAGGGTAGCATGTCAATCGGACAAAGAAAAAATGCACAGGAAAAACGCAAACTGGGAGGAAAACTGGCCCGAGAGCATACAGACAGGAAGAGGCTGAAACCCACGTCCACGTTGTCCCCAAAGCCAATCTCTAGGCCATTGTACATGCTGTTCCCTCTGTCTGATAACTTGCCATTATCTCCCCTCAAGTCTCAGATTGGTCCTCACCCAAGAAGCCTTCACTTCAACACCAAGTGCCCGGGCCTTCTTGCATCACAGCACTTCTCTGACTGTGCTCAGCCTCTCCTTTGCTTGTCCTCCCCACCAGCCAGTGAGCACACTGAGGACAGGCCCATATTGGCCCCATTCACTGCTGTATCCCCCAGTGCCTAGCACATAGTAGCTGCTCAATGAACATTTGTTGAAGAAATTCTCTTAAGTGAGGGAAGGCGTTACTGGGCAAACACTTGTTATATGAACAGCCTCCCTTACAGCTGGGAGGGGCCAGGACAAGGGAGGCGACACAGGAGGTCGGCAACTGCAACAGCCAGCCACGGAGTGGAGACCTGGCCTTGGTCCCCATTCTGCAGTTCTGGGGTAAGCTTACCAGCCGCTCCGGGCCTGTTTCCTTACCCTTACAAAGGTCAGGTTCTTTAGCAGGCAGCTAGGAGAAGTTAGAGACACCGTCCTTTTCCAAAATCTGAGTCAGTGAAGCAGGGGGCTGGGGAACTCACAGACCTGAGACTTCAGGGATCAGGAATGCCTTCCAAATGAGGGCTTACCCGGCCAAATATGCTGCACGCAAACAATGCCCTGCTGTGTAGCTGCTAGCTCCTAGGAGAGCTGAGGGGCATCATGTTCAAGATACAGCAGGTGAAGCTTTAGACTTCAAAAGGGCATGTCGTCAATTCTGTTTAAAAACACACGTGCGTTGGCGGGGGGGGGGGGGGGGGGGGGGGGGAGGGGCGCGCCTGGGCGGCTCAGTCAGTTAAGCATCCAACTTTGGCTCAGGCCATGATCTTGCAGTTCATGGGTTCGAGCCCCGGGTAGGGCTCTGTGCCAACAGCCTGGAGCCTTCTTCGGATTCTGTGTCTCCCTCTCTCTCTGCCCCTCCCCCGTTCTGGGTCTGTCTGTGTGTCTCTCTCTCTCTCTCAAAAATAAGCAAACATTTAAAAACACATACACGTGTGTGTACATGTGTACCTATGAGAGAGAATGTATACATGTAGCAGGGGTGTTCTAAGAGTGGACCCCAAATCTTTCTGAGCCCCCAGACCGCCAGCAGCGTGTAGAAAAATGTCATCCGTAAATCACCTGCCGTTCTCTTCCTGTGAATCGGTCTGTGGGGCAAGTGCCTCCTGTCTCCATTATTGTGGGGGGAGGAGATGAACCCGACTCCTCCCTCTCCAAAGTTAGACAGCTACGAGAGGCTGTCGAGAGGGAGAGCTGCAGCAAACAGCTTGGAAAACCCACTTAAAACCCACAGCAGATCAGTAACAGTTCATAACTGATCATAACTGTATACCAAGGCCCCTCTTCACACTCCCCACAACCGAGGGGGGTGGGTAGGGCAGGGCAAGAAAATTCCTGCTTTGCAAATGAGGAGACCTAGCCCAGAAAGGTGGAGGACTCTGCCCAAAGCCAGAAATTGCTTTGCTTCTCAACCCTTGAAGAACTTGCTTCTGCACAGGGCAACTTCAGATGCCCTTAGACTTCTATAAAAGCAATAGTTGCTCGTGGTGAGAAAAAGAGAGGACCCCAGAAGTGAATCAAAATGCAACATATGAATCATCATTGCTTCCGCCCCTCAGGATGAACATGACCTGCATGTGAAACGTCCCCTTTCCATCTCTCCCTTGCCCTACGTACATGATGATGGAGGCAGCAGAAGTGTGCTGGGCATTTACACGGGCTGGGCACCACCCCGCGCTTTATCGGTGCCCCCGACTGAATCCTTGCAACAGCCTCATGGAGCTTGGAGGGTGACAGCTTGCCTGGGGTCAGTGCCAAATTTGAACCCAATGCTGGGGACCTGGGGACCTTGTCCTGGGGAGTCGTCTGTCCCCACCCAGGGCCCTCATTTCACATCCCCCCCTTCAAGACCCAGTCCAAACACCACCTCCTCCCAGAGGCCCACCTGCTGCTGACAGCCCCACCTCCCACCAGCCAGAGGAGGCCTATCCCTGCCTCCGATTTATCGCTCCCTCTAACTGCGGCCATTCCATGAGCCCTGTGACCTTGAAACTGCTCAGCATCTCTGAGCTCAAATTCTGCCTCTCAGGGAAGAGCAAGTGGTAAGACGAGGCGGCAAGACAGCAAGCTGTAATGAAGCACGGTGATACAGAGCTGGACAAGGATGGACCCTGACTCTGACACTGTGCAATTTATCTAGCTTCTCCGTGCCTCAGCTCCCTCCTCTGTAAAATGGGCACCATTACACTGTCTGTGCAACCAACAAGGGAACTCCAAGTGCCACCCTTCCGGAAGAGCTAAGCCATCTGAACAGGAAGTGGTCCAAACCATCCCAATCAACTTCTGGGTAAACTAAGGCCCTGACTGCCATGCTCAAGGCCACCCGGCCAGTTAGAACACAGGAAGAGGACCTGGGTGTCCACTCTGCACCGCCAAGCCACCGAAGTCAAGGTGAAGAGAGGGGGTCCAGGCGGGGTCAGCATTAGGAGGCGCTGAAATGCTCGGGAAGGAAGGAGAGGAGGAAGCTTATACCCACCTCAGATGAAGCCATCAGGCGGCAGGTGGTCAGGCGTGGTCTAGGCGCAGGGACCAGAGGGAGGTGCAATCCTGGGGATGGCTGTCCCTCGGGTTTTCAGGAGGCGCCTGGAGTTAGGGAGCAGCCCTGTTGAAGGTCCCCTAGCCCGGTTTTCCGCATTCCCCCGAAAGCCCCAAGGTCGGGCTCTCCGTCTGGTCCAAGGGTATCCGAATGCACACCCCCCCCCCCCCGCCCGCAGTCGCCGTGTGTCCCACGCGCTCCCGCCACCCCCTACGCGGTGCAGCGAGGTGCCCAGCAGGCCGCACCCCACGCGTGCCTGCCCCGGGGGGGCTGTGATCCCTGCAGGGGCTCTGCGAGCTGCAGGGGCGCTCTGGGGCGCCAGGCGTGTGCGGGCTGGGCTTCGTCCTCCACCCCTGACTCGGGCTCGAGCTGGGGGTGCACCGGCCGCCCCACCTCCCCTGCGATCCCGGTCCTCGCGTGCCGCGTGCCGTCGGTCAGGCCAGAGACTCCGGGTGGCCGCTCTGGGAGCTCCAGGTGCCGCGCCTCGGCGGCCGCCTGCCCCGCCCGACCTTAAAGCGACAGCGCGACCGGGGAGGGAGGGGTTAGGGTTTCTAGGCCGCGGGGAGCGCCGGGCAAGGGTGGCCACCATGGGGAGCTGGCTGTCCTCGCAGCCGTCCCGCCCCGCTGCCCCACTGGAGCGGGCTTGAGAGCCCAGACGGACTCCTCCCAGAGCCACCAAACCTCAGTCCCGGTCGGAGAGGGCTCTAGGAGACCTGAACCCATGCCTCCTCGCTCTCACTCTACAGGGAGGGAAACTGAGGCCCAAAGAGGGTTTACCGCATACTTCTTGGTAGTGACTGGCTTTTGCTTCTCAGCGCACTGAATCTGAGAGCAGGCCTCCCTCCAGGACCTCAGATCCTGAGGAGGAAGGCGTTCTCAGAAATAACGGCTTCCCCCAGTCCCTGCAGGAGGTCGCTGCCCTGGCCCTGAGAGGCTGGGGACACTGGGGCTTGGAGCAGGGCCTCCCACCTGCTGTGTGACCTAACTTCTCTGCACCTTCTTCCTTCTGTGGCAAAGGAGGGCTGATGATTCCAACTCACAGGTCTTCCGGGACTGAATGCGTTAAGTGGGGCAGGTTAAGTGCTAGGCCATTACCAAGTGCAGGCTAAAGGCGGTCTGAGGGGACAGGTGATTTAGGAGTCTGCAGGTCGGGTGAGGCGTATGGAGGTGTATGGAGTCTTCTACAGGGGGACACCTGAGGACTCCTAGAGCGTCAGGAATGGGGCGTCGTGTCCAGGCTGAAGGAGCAGTGAGTGCAAAGCCTGGGCAAAATCCACAGATCCATGTTGGTCAAAGAGAGCCAGCCCCTGGACTACCTGAGGTCCTGGTTTTGTTTTTGTCTTTTCCTGCTGCTCCAACAAGCCAGGGGACTGGGCCACATTCCCCTCAGCCACAGCCAATAGTTCCCCACCAAACTGGTGGCGACCAACTGTCCTTCCAGCCCAGGGACACAGAAGGTCAGAGCAGCCTGTCCAGCTGGGATCTAAAGCTCAGAGAGGGGAAACCACTGCCTCAGTCATACAGAAGGTCAGCAGCGGGGCCCAGGTCCCCGGTTCCTTCACTCCTCGTCTCCAAGGAAATGCCACCCAAGAGCATTAGTGTTCTCTGAGCACAGACTCCTCTGACTGTGAGGTCCTTTTCATCTTGGCTGTGTGTGAGCCTCAGGAAGCTTGGGAGGCCTACAGAGAGTTGAGAAGCAGCTGACCTCAGACCAGAACCTCCTTCAGCTTTGCTGTTCTCAATCTGGAGGTGGGGACAAGCTGGTGGGGACCAAAGGCCCCCAGCAGCCCCCGTGGTGCCCTCATGGACTTGCTCCGAGGACAGAGATAAGAGGAGGAAGCTCCTCCTTGAAGCACCCTGCCCCACTCACTCCTGCAGGGGCAGGCGTCCATGCAGGGCGTGAGCCCCTCACTGATCAGGACCCATCGACCCCGCCACTCCTCCGTCAGTAGGACCGGGGGTACGTCACAAGTTGGTGAGGTGGAGGTCCCCACTTGGGGACACCCCTGACCCTGCTTAAACCTGAGTCCCCTGGCCCAGGCTGGACACCAGGCCCTGGACTTGGACAGGTTGTGTTCTGTCCCGACTCAGCCACCTCCAGGCAAGAAGACCCTGGCCACATCCTTTTCTTGGGCCTGCTGTTGCTTTATCTATAAAGTGGAGATCATGGCCCCTCCTTCCCAGGGTAGCTATGAGGGTTAATAAGGCCTTATGCATAAGAAGCTGGCCTGGGTGCACTCTCACATGGCATCGTGGCTCTATTTGTGATTCTCTCCTAGCTGATGGTGACCTCCCCAAGGGCAGGGACCAGATGTGGCTGGGCTCAGGACCCAGCCAGGCCCAGCACCGCCGGGACCAGAGTGCTCGTAGACCCTTCCTGAGCAAGCAACCTCACACTTTCCTGGGCACCAGCTGGGCGACTCGCAGGAGAAAATCGGTGACCAGCTTCTGCCTCAAGGGGGTGGAGAAGAGAGTTACCGCTTGTACCCGCTTATCACATGTCACCGGCCATCTGCTTTTCCCATTAGCTGTCACCTCAGCTAAGTCATCGAGGCTGAGTGAGAATGCCAGGGTTACATAGCTAGTAAGTGAGGGGAGGCGGGTGGGGAGAGGGGGTTCTAAAACCCACATGGGTCTGAATCTTCTAGACCCATATGCACTTTTCCATTTTAGCCATATTGGCCCCTCCTCGGTTCCAACCAGGGCTGCTGCTAACACCTCTCACTGGCCTCTCTGCCCCTAGACTGTCTGCCCTTCATGCTGCACCAGCCTGAGCCTCTAAACCAGCACCCCAACCAGTCCCTCCAGTCCCTCGCCCACCTAAGACTTTCTGTGCTCCCTGGTCCTCTCAGAATGATGACCCCAGCTGCCGAGTATCCACTCCCCGGCTTCATTCCCCGTGCTCCCCTCAGGCCACTCCTGAACTCATGTTCCAGGGTGTTCCAAGCACAATGCCAGACCTTTGCTACATCTGGTGAGCTTCACCTGATGAGCTCACACACTTCCTTTAAGACTCAAGTCACAGGTCACCTCCTCTGGGTGACTTTTCCTCAATGCCCCAAAGCAGAACAATCTGGTCCCTCTCCCAAGCTCCTACAAGTCTGTAAAGTCCATCATTACCCTGAGCCTGCCGACACAAAACCACACGCCTTCCCTTCTTCCGTTCCAATGAAAAGAAATAGGTGGGGGCGCCTGGGTGGCTCGGTTAAGCATCCAACTTCCGCTCAGGTCATGATCTCGCAGTCTGTGGGTTCTGCGCTGGGAGCCCGCATTGGGCTCCGAGCTGACAGCTCAGAGCCTGGAACCTGCTTGGGAGTCTGTGTCTCCCTCTCTCTGCCCCTCTCCTGCTTGTGCACGCTCTCTCCCTCATTCTCTCTCTCTCACTCTCCCTCACAAATAAATAAACTTAAAAAAAAATAGTGGAGATTGCAGAGAATTTAGAATATATCAATAAATTAGAAGAAATCAGGGGCGCCTGGGTGGCTCAGTCGGTTGTGTCCGACTTAGGCTCAGGTCATGATCTCGTGGTTTGTGAGTTCCAGCCCCGTGTCGGGCTCTGTGCTGACAGCTTAGAGCCTGGAACCTGCTTCCGATTCTGTGTCTCCCTCTCTCTCTGCCCCTCCCCTGCTTATGCTCTGTCTCTGTCTCAAAAATAAATAAACATTGAAACAAAAAAAAACTTTAAAAAGAAATCAGGATATCTGCCTTCACAGATACAGAGACCTGTAAGAGAAGAAAAACATTTCCCTGAGTATAGCCTCATCTGCACAGGGTCTGCTCACTCTCTCACCCCTGCCCTCGCACTCTCACCTTTTCGAGCAGGCTGCTCTGGGGTCCATGGTCCCGGGCCACATTTGGAGAAGCAACGAGAAATTAGCACTGGAATCAGGCTTCTCAGGGTTGTTATGGGGATTAAATGAGTTATTATATAATGTGCTTAGCAACAGTGTTTGGCTCATAGTGTTAGCAATATTGGCTATTATTATTACTATTATTATTATTCTATCTGTACAAAGAAAGAAGCAGTGAGAGAATCCACGATCTTCTGGGAAGAGCATCCTCTTTCTCTCTTCCACCTCCTGCTTCTTGGCCTTTTCCAAGACCACCCACCACCTAGAGACAACCAGCCCCTGTGACATTATGACATAATGCTTTTCCAAAAGTGCACGTCTTACAAAAATCTGATCATGCATTGCATACCATTTTTAATAAGCTTCTATTTTCATTTAACACAGTCTATCTTGGATACCTTTCCACATGTCACTGCACTCTCATCATTTGCTCACATGTCTCACTCACCTACAGACAGCATCTTGTGGGCAGGCATAGATAGACATCTCATGTCCCGTGCCCACCCTTCTCCCCCACCCCGTGCCATCTCAAAGCTGGCACACCATAAGCCCACTGTGAGTGTGTGTCACGAACAGCATGGGACGTGCAGTGGTGGGTTCTGTTCCCTGCCTACGAGCACAGCACATGTCCCTAGGGAGGGGAGAAGGCTCCCAGGGGATGCAGGTTCTGCCAGCAATGCAGCCAAAGCCAGTCAAGGCCAAGGAGTGGGAATATCTTTAAAGAACAATCTCTGAGCACATTCCCTAATGCCAGATGGCAGCAGGACTCTGAGGCTCGGCTTCATGAAAGAGGGGGTTTAGACCAGTGTTCTCAACCCACGGTGATTTTGCCCACTCTTATTCCTCAGAAGACATTTGGCAATGTATGGAGATACTTTTGCCTTCACAACAGTGATGGGCTGAGGGATGCTGCGGGTATCTAGAGTGCAGGGGCCAGGGATGCTAAAAACACCCTATAATGCTCCCACAGCAAAGAATGATCTATCCCAGGTGTGGGTGCCAAGATTGAGAAACCCTGGCTGAGACTTAGGCTTGGGAGACTGCTTGGTTCAAAGGATTTCAGTGTTCTGCAGAGAGAAGGAAAAATAAATAAATGTGACTGTATAATATAAAGACATATAAGAGAGAATGAACCTGAGATTCCAGAAAGTCAACCCCATTTTCCTAGGAGCCTTAGGAAAGTCTCTGAAATTTACATGTAACTGCTAAAGGAAACTTACCAGAGTGTCTCTTGTACATAACAGAAAGAGGGGCCCTGGGTGACTCATTCAGTCAGTTTCTGGTCGGACTTAGGCTGGGGTTGTGATCTCCAGGTTCACGGGTTCGGCAGGCATCGTGCTCTGTGCTGACAGCTCAGAGCCTGGAGCCTGCTTCAGATTCTGTGTCTCCCTGTCTCTCGGCCCCTCCCCTGCTCGCACTATGTCTCTCTCTCTCTCTCTCTCTCTCTCTCTCTCTCAAAAAAATAGATAACCATTTAAAATTTTTTTTTAATTAAAAAAAAAAAAAGAACAGAAAGAGGGGAGCAGGGACCCTGGCCCCATTCCCAGTCAGCACAGGGGCCCTTTGTGTCTGTTTTTGCTACTAGGCTTCTGTGCTGGCTTTTCTTTGGGAAGGAAAAAACCTCTGGAGGTAGGGGTCGGGTGGAGAAAAGGTTTGAAAACCACTGATCTGTTTTGATCTCTATTTTATAGGCCCAGAAAAGGAAAGCGAGTTGCCTGAAGTCACACAGAGAATCTTAAGTAAAAGAGGAACTCCTTATGGCCAGAGCCTCTTTTTACCAGCCTCTTGGCCACTATCCAGAATCACTGATGCCTTGGGCTAGGAGTCAGATACTTAGGGGTGGGGGACAGGCGTTGGCAAACTATGTCCCACAGATCTCGCTCACTGCCTGCTTTTGTATGGCCTAGAATTAAGAAAGGTTTTTGTGCTTTTTTTAATAGTTGAAGAAAATCAAAGGAAGAATAATATTTCATGATACATCAAAAGTGTACAAAATTCGAATCTTAATGTCCACAAATAAGGTTTTATGGAAGCACGGGCATGCTCATTCTTTCTATGTCACTCTTGTACTGCAGCATTAGAATTAAGTATTGTGACAGAAACCAGATGGCCCCTAAAGCCTGAAATACTAACTTCCAGGGCTATACAGAAAATATCTGCCAGCGCCTGCTCAAGCTTCTGCCTCAGCCCTGCCACCAATGTGCTGTGCAATCCTGGGCAAGTGACAGAAACTCTCTGGGCCTCCTCACCTACAAAACTGGGATAAAATGTCTTCCCGTAGCTGAGTGTTATATTTGTGTTCTATTGCTGCATAACAGATTACCACAAACTTAGCCATTTAGAATAACGCCTGTTTGTGACCTCAGGGCACTGCAGGTCAGAAGTCCAGGTGGGTTCAACTGGGTTCTCTGCTTAGGGCTTCACAAGACCAAAGTCAAGTCAAGGTGTGGGCTGAGCTGGGCTGTCTTCTGGGGCTCTGGGGAAGAATCCTGCTTTCAAGCTCATTCAGGTTGTTGACAGAATCCTGTTCCTTGAGACTGAGGACGGACACCTTGTTTTCCCTCTGGGGGCAGCCGGGGACCGCTCTCTGCTCCCAGAGGTCGCCCTCTGGTCCGGCCCTGAGGCTCCCTCCATCTCAGCAATAGAGACCCTCTCTCAGCCTCACATCTTTGCACCTTTGCATCTCTTTGACTGCCTTCTCTGCTCTCCTTGGAAGGAAACCCTGCTTTCGAAGGGCTCCTGTGAAGAGGTTAGGTTCGCTCATCTCTGTCTTAAGGTCAGCTGATTATAATCTTAATCACATCTACAAAACTCCCCTTGCTGTGTAACCAAAAGGCAAAGGTCATGAGTGCCATCTGAGAATTCTGCCCACCATGGGGCTGTGCCAGGGGAGACCCGGCACGTGTGTCATAAACACTGTCGTCACAGGATCGCGATCTGTGCGCCTGCTGCTGAGACCGCCCGCGTGGAGAGACGGTGTTCAGAAAGAATTCAGAAACAAGGCAGATAGGGAGCAGACCTTGCCTCTGCATGCCCCAGGATTTCTAGGCGTACCAAAGGGGAGCCTTCACCAAGGCGTCTGAACTGGGCTGTGACGCAGGCAGGATTTCCACAAGCAAGGGAAGGTCCGGGACTGGCGGTAGGCAGGACCGCTTGCTCAAGGCATGACGCAGATGACTGGTATTATGTCATTCTTAAGTGGACAATAGACATGTATATTTTTTTAACTTCAGAGAGAGAGAGAGAGAGAGCGCGCGCGCATGAGTGGGGAAGAGGGGCAGTGGGAGAAGGAATCTTAAGCAGGCTGCAGGCTCAGTGCAGAGGCAGATGCCAGGCTCGATCCCACCACCCTGGGATTGTGACCTGAGCAGACATCAAGAGTGGGACGCTCAACCGACTGAACCACCCAGGCGCCCCAACAACGGACACATTTTTAAGCTTTTGTATAAACCAGCCTATTCAAGGTTAAAACAGAATCAAAGTTAGCATCCAAGGACTGCCTCCCAAATGCCACACACTATGTTAGTTACGGTCGTGTACTTAGGTCCTAATTCTCAAAGGGCCCTATGTGGTAGGAATTTTGTTCACAGCTCTATTGCAAAATTTGATTCACATACCATAAAACATAACCATTGAAAGTATACGGTTTGGGGGCACCTGGGTGGCTCAGTTGGTTAAGTTTCAGCTTGGTTTCAGCTCAGGTCAGGATCCCAGAGTCGTGGGATCAAGCCCCACATCAGGCTCCGGGATCAAGCCCCACATCAGTGAGCGTGGAGTCTGCTTGGGATTGTCCCTCTCCCTCTCTCTCTTCCTCTGCCCTTCCCTGCTCTCTTACTCTCTCCCTCTCAAATAAAAAAAAAAAAAAATGTTTTTAGTAAAAAAAAATAAAATAAAATAAAATAAAAATGAACAATTCAGTAACTTTTATTATATTCACAGAGTTGTGCATCCATCACCGTAACTAATTTTAGAACTTCATCACCCCAAAAAGAAACCCCGTGCCCCTTCCCATCACCCTCTAGTCTCTCCGTGCCCCGCCCCCTGCCCTAGGGCAACCACGAATCTCCTGGGTCCACAGTTCTGCCTACTCTGGACATCGCATATACCTGGAAACACCTACGTGGTCTTACACAACGACGTCCTTCCTTTGCATGATGTTTTCAAAGTTCGTCCGTGTGGTGGCGTGTAACAGCATTTCGTTCCTATCTACTGCCAGATATTCTATTGTGTGAATCTATTACATGTTGTTTCCCTGTTCGTCCGCTGACGGACATGCGCGTTGTTTCTACTTGTTGGCTGTTATGAAGACAGCTGCTGCGACCGCTCGGGTACGAGACGTATGTTTTCACTTCCCTCAGGTGTACAACCTAGCTCATGCGCTAACTCTCTACTGAACCCACTGAGGATAAAGGAGGAATTTTTATCTCCACTTTAGTTGAGGAAACTGAGGCTCAGAGAAGTGAAAACAGCCGCGCAAGATCAGAGAACAAAGCAGGCTTAAACTCCGGGCCGTCCAACATCAGAGCTCTATAGGTCCTGCCTCTGGATAAATATATAAAATAGTATAGAAGTCTCTGAACCCTTCTCCTTTTAAAATATTAATTTCTTCACAGCGGAGCTCTTTGTCTGCTTTATCCGATATATCCAAAAAGTTCTGGTGCCCAGAAGAGGCTTGACGCATAGTAGGTGCTCAATACATGCTTGTTGAGCAAAGGGGAGGATGAGTAAGGAAGTGTGGGTGCTTGGAGGTGAGAGAGTGAGGTGGTGGGAAATCCACACCATAACTGTTGGGCCACAGTTGTGCCCGACGTGCTCCCAGGATGAATTTTTCAGACTCTTGGAGCTGGTTCCAGCCACCCCTGCAAGGGACGTGCTCTTCCCCCGCAGTCAACCTTGAAAGGCCGGTCATCTCTCCAGTGGCGCACGGGTTCCTGGAACTCTGCGCCTGGGAGACTATTCACGGACAGGCAAGACGCTGCGTCCTCTGAGTTCCTGTTCTAAAAAAGGAAACTGCCATCTGTGGGTAAGAAGAGGATTAGGACTTCAAGGCCTCAGCTTCCTTGGAAGACATTTTCTGCCCGAGTGAGACGGCCCCAGGCTATTCTGGGGCCTCCCGTTCTGGAAGGGCTGAGAGTAGGCTGGCTGCCTTGGAGCATGGGGGAGATAGCCCTGGTCGGGTCTGAGGAGGAAATCTTGTCTGGGAGCCAAAACAAAGGGCTGAGAGCCGGGACAGTCTGTGGATGGAGGCCTGGCGACAGCCTTGACTCCAGGGATGACGTCCGGGAGCTTGGGCAGACACGTAAAAGGGCTCAGATTCTGGGAAAGCCAGCCGTTCTCTCTGTTTCCAGAGATCCTGAGAAAGATACGGCAAGCCCGCCTCTCAATATGCTGAAATGGGGTGGAGTGGGGGTGGGGGAGAGAGGTGCCCTAGCAGACAGGAGGGGCTAGTTTGGGTCCTGACTGTGACTTGTGCCCTTGGCCAAGTCTGTGCCCCTCTCAGCCTCAGTTTCCCTGTCTGTAAAAAGTTGGGGGTCCTCTTCAGCTCCTGGACTCTATTCCGGGGCTTAATTCTCTTTCTTCCTTTCCGTGCTCCTCTTATCCTGAAGGACTCACTCGCTAGTCTACAAGTTCCCATCCAAGTCTTACTAGAAATCCTGGACACTGGTGCTCCAGTGTCAGCGCTTTCTTTGCAGGTATATGGAGGCTCTTCTGGAGTCACCTGCCTCTAACTCAGGATTTCTTGCATCCTGTACTAATCCACTCCCAGCCCCAGCCCCACTCACCCAACAGCTGGGCTCCCATAAGCACCTCCCACTCAGCCTATTCAAACCAAACCCTCATCCCCGCCCCCCCCCCCACTAAGATGCCCTGTCTCACGTGGCCAATGTTCAGCAGGTGGCACTCCCACTCACCAGCAGCAGCAAAGCCGGATGCCGACAGAAAGGTAATCACTCGCCACCTTTTCTGGGCCTGGTTTCTCAACGGGTAAAACACGAGGGTTGCATGTGACAGCGTCTATTGCACTTGATGGTGTCTAAGCCTGCTGCAGGCCAGGATGCTCTGATTTTATTCCATACCTATCATTAGCCTGCAAAGTGACCCTGGCCAAGTCATTCTTCTCTGTGACCTGTTTCCCCATCAGTAGTTGAGATGGTTGGACCAGAGGAGTTTTGGACTCGGGGAAGTGGAAAAAGCACTGATGTTGAAAGCAGGAGGCTTAGTTATCAGTTCGCCTTGTGGCCCTGGGCCAGTTCCTTCTGAGGTCAGGCCACAGTTTCCCCCTATATAGGATGGAGAAGGTTGGCCTACCTGCTGTCCTGGGGCCCTTATTCTCCTGCCTATGATATTCTGGCACTCTGAGATTAAGCCTCTTAGGTCATTTAGCTAAAACTCCTCTCATCATTCTGGAAGCTTCCAGATTGTTCTTCGGAACAATTGAAGGTGCCTTAATCACCCTGGCTCCCCAAGCAGTTAGAGAAAAGTTGGCCAGCAGGAGCTTATATTCCATTATTTTAAACAAAAAAAAAATTAATATTGCATTCACAGCCTATCTACAAAGCCCAACCAATTTTCTGAATTTCACTAAAACACCCTTGAACATCTACTTAACAAATCACTGAGCGTGTCTACATAATAGGAAGTACATAACCTCTATAAAATATGAGGTACTGACCTCATTGCATGTTATTGACACACAGTGACATTACACAGTATTGGGCACACATTGTGTTTGTTTTCTTTCAAAGGACATGTACCATAATGTAAATTATAATGAAATGATATATCAAATAA
Source organism: Panthera onca (assembly GCF_046562875.1). Classification (NCBI taxonomy): domain Eukaryota; kingdom Metazoa; phylum Chordata; class Mammalia; order Carnivora; family Felidae; genus Panthera; species Panthera onca. The sequence continues at coordinate 177,216,256 of NC_138346.1, forward strand.
GTGAATACAAGGACCACTTAACATAATAAAACAAGTAATCCAACTTGAATGATCACCCTAATCGATAGGAGAGTTTTTGGAGTGAGGTGTGGGGCAAGAGAAGACGGTACCGTGAGTAGTGGCTGAGGCTGCCTGACCTTGATCTGTGTCCAGACCCAGGAACTGGCAGATGCCCTTCCCTTCTTGACACTTTCGACTCCGGAAGCGAATGTCTCTGACCCAGTATCCGAAGCCATGGATGAATCGTCGGGACAAAATAAATCAAAGTGGACATCTGTTTGCTTTTCCTTGGTTTACAGTTAGTTACACAGCTCTGGGACCACGCTCCCCTCATTGCATTTTTAACTGCGACATGTCTGCTCATGCCATGAGCATGCTCACTGGTAATCACAATCGGTTTGTCTCCTTGACAGGCATGAGTGATGGCCACGTCATCCAAGCTCATTCCACCTATGTGCCCCCACCCTTAACACCCTTCACCACGTCCGCTTTTTCGGCTAATGAGGGCCTCTGTGGGCCACTTGGGCTCACCCACTATCTTCGCAGGCTTTTCGGTGTATTTCTCGCTTAAAATGTGAGCAACATTGCTCAAAGATGTGAGCAATAATGTCCAGCTCTCCTTTGGCCCTCTTCTGCCCCCACTAATCCCATGTCCTCGAATGCCCCCCTTTCTCTTTCCAACAAGCACAGATCATTACCACCTGCCTAGTCCCATGCTACTTTGCCCTTAAAAAATGAAAAGTGGGGAAAGAAATATACAACCAAGCAAACTCTAGCTTCCTCTTCTCTGATGCTTGCAGAGGAGGGCGTTGCCACTCCCACATCCCACCCCCAAGAAAAAATAATATGGCCCAGTCCCACTCCCATGTGCCCTGGGCAGAAGTCTGTGACCCCCACCCTCTTTGGTGACCAGATGTCCTCTGACCACACTGGACTTTGGCCCTTTCTACATTGTCCTGGTCACTGGCATGGCTTCAGTCACTACTTCTAAGCCCATAAACCTCTACATGCCCCCTCTCCCCTGAACTTCAGATCCACTGCCCTGGATTTCCAACACCACATGACCATACCCTCAGCACCCTCCTGAGGCTCCAGTGCCCCTCCTTGTCCCTTCTCCTCCTTCACCCTTCACATCTCATCAATAACCATGTTGCTGATTTTGCCTTGGAAATATGTTTCATCCAGATCCCTCTCCTCTCCATTCAGAGACCACCACCCCTGTTTCCGGCCTCGGCATCTCTCCCCAAGACCATGCGACAAATGCCCTCCCAGCCCTGCCTCCTCTGTCCGGTTCGCCCCGCCCCACCCTCCTGGCAGCTAGAGTATCTACTGCAAACTCTCCTCTGATCATGCGGTGCCCTCTGCTTGAGATGCTTCAGTTTGTCAGACACCCAACTTAATCAAGGCTAGGCAAGAATAAATTTAACATTAGGGCAATGGACTCTCTCAAGGAACCGTGAAAAGGGCTGGAATGAAGGCCATGTTGCCTTGACTCAAATACTCCCAGGATTCTCGCTCGACGTTTTGCGTTTCTGCCTTTCCTGGTGCAATTGCTTTCACTCTCTCCTTCTTCACTCTCTCCTTCTTCTCCCCTCCATGGGATGGGGAACATGGCCACTTGCCGTTGCCAAGCTTTATAGATCCTGTCTTCCTCCCTCTATCACCACCAACACCAACTACAAGCTTTGGTTCTAAGCTCAAACGGTGCCAGGGGCAATCACTTGGGTGAGGTGTCCGCCCCAGACCAATCACCTGTAGCCAGGCAGTGGGGTCATGTAGCAGGGAAATGGCCACACGGGGCCCATCTCAGCATATCAGAACGTTCCTAGAGATGAGGGAAACTGAGCAAGGCAGGCAGCCACTCGGGCTAATGGTAGCTGCTGCAAATGTCTCTACACTCATTTTAGTGCTGCTCTTACATTTCAGTCGGGGTCACGTGGCCCTCGAGAATTTGATCAAAGGCACAGGCCTCCGTAGGAAGACGCACGTCCTCACAAAATTCTGCATACAATTTCAAGAGATGGCGGGGTGCCTGGCTGGCTCAGTCAGCAACAACGCATGCGGCTCTTGATCTCAAGGTCATGAGTTCGAGACCCAAGTAGGTTATAGGGACTCCTTAAATAAATAAAACTTTTAAAAAGAGAGAGAGAGAAAGAGATTTGTAGACCGTCTCAAGCTCAATCTGTGGATTTCAAGTTAAGAACTCGTGCCTTGGAGTAAAAGTCCTTTGTCTGGTTTCCTGGCATGATCTGGTCTCCCCCCCTCTGCACTCCCCTCTGCCCAGAACCTATTCTTCAGCCACGCCTACAGGGACAGGGTTGGCTTCACTTTTCACTTTGCACCTCTCCATCCCCACACCATACTTTCAATTTATCCTGCAAAATTCAGCTCATGGGCCCTCTCCTTCAGAAAAACATCCCTCCTGGGGCGCCTGGGTGGCTCAGTCAGTTGGGTGACCGACTTCAGCTCAGGTCATGATCTCACAGTTTGTGAGTTCGAGCCCCGCATCGGGCTCTGTGCTGATGGCTCAGAGCCTGGAGCCTGCTTCGGCTTCTGTGTCTCCTCCTCTCTCTACCCCTCTCCTGTTCACGCTCTGTGTCTCTCTCAGTAGTAAATAAACGTTTAAAAAAATTAAAAAAAAAGAAAAAAGAAAAAAGAAAAACATCCCTCCTTCCAGCCTACCCAAGCTGAGTTTCTAGACTCAGATTGCCTCTAGATAGCCACACACGTCATGGCAAATAATTCCTAGTAAGGCTTGAAAAAAATCTGGAAGCTTTCCGGGTAGCAACAGAAACATAAAACACAGACATTTGTGAAGAGCCACTCTTGACTGTCTCTCAGTAGATGTTACTGTGGTCTGGGTGCAATGGGGCAAATCCAGTCTGCCTTCTGTTTTTGTAGTGGGAGCTGAGCCCGTGAACAGGCTTTGAACCCAGAGTAGTTTTTACAGCCGTAAATGGTTGGGAAAAAAAAAAATATCAAAAGAAGAAGAATATTTGGGGACACATGAAAATTACATGAAATTCAAAAGCCAGGGTCTATAAATAAAGTTGTATTGGACACGGTCAGCCTCATTCGTTTACATACTGTCCATGGCTGCTTTTGCCCTGCAGTGGCAGAGTTGAGTAGCGGTGACAAAAACCAGATGGCCCACCGAGCCTAAAATATTTACTTTCTGAACCTTTGCAGAAAATGTTTGCTGACCTCTATTCTAGACCTTCCAAACAACCACCATATCTCACTGATGGTAAGACGTCACCAGTCGTATGACACCATCAGCTTAAGTACCACCGAGGAAGAAACGAGGCTGCTAATGAGACCTTTCTAACAAACCCCAACATCAGAGATGTTAATGTTTGGGAGGGGGATGCCTCTTTGGAATTGATTAAATAGATTGTTCCTGAATGCTTATTATGTGCCAAGTAATACGTTAGCATTTTATATTCATTTTCTTAATTAATAATTCTTAGTTATTCCTTATCCCTAATGAAACATTTCCCAAGAGGAAATAGCTACTATCTCTATGTTGCAGCAGAGGAAACAGTTCAGAGAGGTTAAGTGACTCACCCAAGGCTACACAGAGGAGTCAGAGAGGCTGACTGAACGGCTCTTTTCCACTCCACCAGGCTGTCTCTAAGTGCCTGTCCAGATGGTCGGTCCCTTCCCCCCGAGCTCTGTGCTTCAGCATAGTCAAGAGGGACTGAAGGCTCTCCTGGTCCCGAGGCTTTGCACATGTTGTTCCCTCTGCTGGCGCACCCCCGCCCTTCTCATCCTTCCCGTTCCAGCCAACACATCGCTTTCCTGAGGAAGACTTCTCAAAATGGATGAGTGCCCCCGTTTTTGGATTCCCCATAAAGGGCCTGCTTATCTCTCAATTTCTCCAGGGCTTAGATCACATTCTTCAGAGGCAGGAATTTTTCATCCCTACAGCCCAGTACCTAACACAGAGCTTCATGCAGAGTCGGTATCTGGTGCATGTGGACTGTGTGAGTGAACGAGGCCATGAAGGGCCTAGCAGTTGGGCCCAGAGATGAGGAGGACAGCGGAGGAAGCCCCAGCCTGGCTGCTGAGGACTTGGTCACTTCTGTACAGCGGGGCTGACCTGGCATCTGCCGCTCCCCCACAAGGAACCTCCGCGTGCTTGTGTCCCTTGCTCTCTACTGCAACCCCCTCGACAGAGGGCAAAACAAGGCAGGGGGAGAAGACGCATAATAGCTCGCACTCACATAGCGCTTTGTGACATGGCAGGCACTGTCCTGAGCGCTTCACAAGATCACCTCATTTCATTCTCCCGGCAGCCCGCTTCCTAGATGGGGAAACCGAACCGCCGCAAAGTTAAGTCACCTGACCACGCTAGCAGGTAGCAGAGCTGGGATTTGAACTCATACAGTTTGGCTCCAGGGTCTGGGCTCATACTACAGTGCTATACTTCTAAGTCAACAGAGCCTGCTGAAAAGGGCAGAAAGAGCTACTGAGACCAGCCTCTGGCAAAGGGCTGGTTATAACCAAATCTGACTTCCGGTCATTCCCTGGCTTAGCAGGCATCCAGGCAAAACCAGCCTCACTTGTCTCTTCCCTAGGAAGAGAAAGTAGGCCAAACCATTTGCACAGAGGGTAACCTTTCCTGGGAATTTTATTCAAGGAGGCGTGTATCATGCTCGCCACCATCCAGGAGGCCCTGAGTCACTAAGTGGACAATGGCTCCTATTATGGTTTCCCAAGGGCCCAGATCTGCAGGAAGCCATGGCATCCTGGAAGCCATTGACTCTGCTTCCTTGGAAATCCCAACGTGGGAGTGCAAACTGGAGCCTTACTCACCAGGACAACCCAATGCTAGTGAGTTAACACGCACTGGGCAGGTAGCAGAGGAAACCTTGTTCTACCTGTGAGAGCTGCAGTCACTGTTCTGAGCTCCTGTCATCTTGGGCTGATGGTTAGGACACTCAGGGTCCAGCTCCAGATGGGCCACATACTGGTTAGGACACTCAGGGTCCAGCTCCAGATGGGCCACATACTGGCTGTGAGACCCCGGGGGGCTCGCTCACAATCCTGGGCCCAGGGAGGATCTACCCTCATGAGAGACTCTCCCAGGCTATGGGTACCCGAGGGCAGGCCTCACATTCACCTTTAACCACCTCCCCCTCCCCCCAGCAGTCAGCACAGGGCCAGGGACAGAGCGGGGGACTCTGTAAATGTTGGTTGGAAGAATCCAACTGAGGTGATAGTGCAGTACTGGGTTTGAGGGGCTCTGACTAAAAATAATAAGAATAATTCAACCAGCTTCCATGTGTTTTTACTCCCCCCCCCAACAACTGTATGAGAAAGGAATGACCTTTTTTTTAATGTTTATTTATTTATTTTGAGAGAAAGAAAGGGGGAAGGGGCAGAAAGAGAGTGACAGAGAGAATCCCAAGTGGGCTCTGTGCTGTCAGCACAGAGCCCCATGTGGGGCTCGAACTCAGGAACCGTGAGATCACGACCTGAGCTGAAATCAAGAGTCAGATGCTCAACTGACTGAACCACCCGGGCACCTCAGGATAGGAATCATCTTTATCCCAATTTTCCATTTTTGGAAAGCTGAAGTTCTGAGAAGTTAAATGATGTGCCCAAGATCGCACAACTCGTCAAAGAGTTGCATTCTTGCACCAATGGTGGCTGCCATCCGAACGGAGTTGTTTGAATGAGGACCTATGTTTTGTTCTTAGAATCCTGGCCTGTATTTCCCAGGTTGGGGGGCAGCTGCAAAATGCAGAGTAGGAAACACCAGCTCTTGGAGACGGCCTCCTAACCTGTGCACACTATGTCAGGGTTCAATTTGTTCAGCAACACAAGAATCCCAAATTTATCACGGGGGAGTGGTAATAATAAACACTAAAGGGGCGCGTGGGTGGCTCAGTCAAGCATCGGACTCTTGATCTCCACTCAGGTCATGACTTCACAGTTCCTGAGATAGAGCCCTGCGATGGGCTCTGTGCTGGGCAAGGCGCCTGCTTGGATTCTCTCTCTCCCTCTCTCTCTCTCTGCCCCTCCCTCTGCTCACTCTCTCTCTCTCCCTCTCTCAAAATGAATAAACTTTTTAAAAATTAAAAATTAAAAACAAACAAACAAACCCTGTGAGTGCCACCTTGTGGTGAGTGCCACTATTACATGTCTAATTGTGGTGCTTCGACAACTGAGGACACATTAATGCTGTGGTTTCCCAGGCCACAAGGGCCACAGGAAAAGTGAGGGCTCCAAAGACCTCCACACGGCTGCGTCCCCAGGGCCCGAAGCCCAGACTTCCAGGCCCAGAGAGTTCACAAATGGTCTTTGATGGCCCAAGGCCAAGGCCCCAAGCACTCCCCAGGCAAATGGGTCAGTGGGTCCTTGATCCCAGGGGGTGCCATGTCCTGAGCTCCTGCCAGAGCCACTTCTCCCCTCCCTGCCTCAGTCTCCCTCCTCCCCATCCCCCATGCCCATCAATAGTACCCACTTCCACAGTGGGGATACTCCCCGGTCTCCCCACCTTCCCATCCTACCCAATTGGCAGACCTAAATATGATGGGCATCCTTCCATTTCTCTCCTTTCCATCACTGTTCTAGTCCAAACCACCAGTCTCAATCCTGTACAACTTCTAAGGCCTACTTATGGACCTCACCACCTCCACTCTTGACTCCAGGGCTATCTCTCTGTGCTACAACCTGAGTCAACTTTCTAGAAGGGAAATCTGAGCAATGGAAATTTCTCTGTAGAAAACCTCCAGGGGACAAAAGTAGGAGAAATGTGCAGAATGGATATATAAAGGATACAAAATTAATATGTGAAGAAGTTATTTTTAATAGTACCCAGTGCTTGGCCTATACCCATTAAATCCCTGCTCCTCAACGTGCATCTGGGACCAGCAGTGTCTTTTGTCAAAGACCTAATTACAAGACATTAATAAAAGAAATTGAAAAAGACACAAACAAATGGAAAGATCATCCGTGCTCATGGATTGGACGAATTAATATTGTTAAAATGTCCACACTACCCAAAGCCATCTACAAATTTGATGCAATCTCTATCAAAATTCCAATGGCATTTTTCACGGAAATAAAACATACAATCCTAAAAGTTATATAGAACCACAAAAGACCCGGAATGGCCAAAGCAAACTTGAGAAAGAAGAACCAAGCTGGAGAGATTATGCTCCCTGATTTCAAACTATATTACAAAGTTATAGTAATTAAAGTATTAGAAGTAGTATTGTGATGAAAACGAACATGTAGTTCAATGGAGCAGAACCGAGAACCCAAAAGTAAACCCATGCATATATGGTCAATTAATTTATAACAAAGAAGACAAGAATACACAACGAGGAAAGGACAGTCTCTTCAACAAATGGTGCTGGGAAAACTGGCCGACTACATGCACAAGAATGAAACTGGACCACTTTCTTACATCATACACAAGAATTAGTTCCGAATGGATTGAAGACCTGAACATAAGACTTAACTACAAAACTCATAGAAGAAAACATAGGAAGTAAGCTCCTTGACATCAGTCTTGGAGATGGTTTTTGTAATCTTGCACTAAAAGCAACAGCAGCCCAAGTAAAAATAAACAAGTGAAATTACATCAAACTACTAAGCTTCCACATAGCAGAGGAAACCATCAACAAAAGGCAACATACAGAACGGGAGAAAATATTGGCGAATCATATATCTGATAAGGGGCTAATACACAAAAGACTTTAAGAACTCATTCAACTCAGCAGCAAAGAGACCAAACAATCCAATTAGGAGATGGGCAGATCTGAACAGACATTTTTCTAAAGAAGACATCCAGACGGCCAGCAGACCCATGCAAAGATGCTCCACATCACTCCTCATCAGGGAAAATGCAAATCAAAACCACAATGAGATACCTACCACCTTACACCTGTCAGAATGGCTAACATTAAGAACTCAGGCAACAACAGTTGTTGGCGAGGATGCGGAGAAAGAGGATCTCTTTTGCACTGCAGGTGGGAATGCAAGCTGGTGCAGCCACTCTGGAACACAGTATGGGGGTTCCTCAAACAATTTAAGACAGAAATACCCCACGATCCAGCAATTCCGCTTCTGGGTATTTACCTAAAGAAAAATGAAAACACTAACCTGAAGAGATATATGCATCCCATGTTCCTTGCAGCATTATTTATAATAACAGAGACACAGATGGACAGCCCAAGTGTCCATCAATGCATGAATGGATAAAGAAATTGAGGCATATGGAATATCATTCAGCTGTAAAAAAAAAAAAAAATGAATGAAATCTTGCCATTTGCGACAACATGGATGGATCTTGACGGCATTATGCTGAGTGAAATAAGTCAGATAGAGAAAGACAAATGCTGGATGATCCGTCTTATATGTAGAATCTAAAAGACTAACAAACAGACAAGAATAAAAACAAAAACACAAGCTCATAAATACAGAGGATAGATTGACGATTGCCCGAGGTGAGGGTAGAGGTGAGAGAAATGGAGGAAGGGGGGGTTACAAAAAAAAAAGTAAAAAACAAGGGGCACCTGAGTGGCCCAGTCAGTTAGGTGTCTGACTTCGGCTCAGGTCACAATCTCGAGGTTCGTGGGTTCGGGCCCCACATTGGGCTCTCTTCGGACAGCTCAGAGCCTGGAGCCTGCTTCGGATTCTGTGTCCCCCTCTCTCTCTGCCCCTGCCCTGCTCACACTGTCTCTGTCTCTCAAAAGGTGAATAAACGTTAAAAAAAAAAAAAAAGTAAAAAACAAAACAAAACATGTTCATCTGTAGTCAAGCTCCGTGAATAGTAACTGTTCAGTACTTTCCTATGTCGGAGATGGCTTGCTTCCCTTATTCATACCTAAGAACTGACGGTAATGACTAAATAAATAAAGAAAGAAATAGGTCAGGTAAAAAAAGAAATTGAGGCTTTTAAAGAAAAGGAAGTAGCAACTCTTTCCCGGAGCAAGTAGGCAAAAAGTAAAGCAGGTGGAGGCCAGCAAAATAAGTTATAAATAAAATAAAATCTAAAGCTGGCAGATGGGGCATGTGGAGATCGGGAGAGAGAGCAGAGCTAGGCTGCTGTGTGACCCCAGAAAGCCACTTGCCCTCTCTGGGCCTGGGTTAACTATATGATAAAATGTAGCCCGGCAAAGAGGAGGTAGACTCCTCTTCCTCTCTGAGGTCCCTGAGTCTGAGCAGTGAGGCCCCATGTTCGGCTCTGTGGCTCTAGGTCCGGTGGAGCGACGGAAGAAGCAGAAGCTTCTTGGGGTCAGATGGACATTCCAATTGTGATTCCACCACTTCCAGGTGGAAGTGGCCTTCACTTACTAGCTGTGTGCCTTCACCTCTCCGTACTTGATTCCCTCTTTTTTTTTTAAATTTTTTTATGTTTATTTGTTTTTTTGGTTTTTTTCAGAGAGAGAGAGAGAGAGAGAGAGTGCAAGCAGGAGAAAGGCAGAGGGAGAGAGGGAGACACAGAATCTGAAACAGGCTCCAGGCTCTGAGCTGTCAGCACAGAGCCCGATGCGGGGCTCGAACTCACGGACCGTGAGATCATGACCTGAGCTGAAGTCCGATGCTTAACTGACTGAGCCATCCAGGCACTGCTTGATTTCCTCTTCTAAATTGGAGGGTCGTGGGAGGTCTGCACGTGTGCTTTTACTGCAGTGCCTGACTCATAGGGAGCCTGTTTGTCTCATTTCCCCTTCATTTCCCTAAAATGAATGCCGAAGGTAGCTTTGAAAATAAATCCCCACAGGCTCTTGGGGATGCAGGCTGGTGTGCAGAGCCTGGCCCCAGACCCACGGAAGGCCAGTGTTCCAAGGGACGTTACAGAGCTCCAGACCTCCCCACCACGGCCCAGGGAGGGAGGTCAGGCAGTCTGTGGACTGATCTGGACAGAAAGAAGTTGTGGGCCATTTTGAACATCACCCCCCTTGCACCCCTCGAGTTGCGGGTAACTTAGCTACGGTCTCAGGAGCTGCGCCCCCGCCTAGCTGGCTGCAGTGGGTGGGGGTGGGGGAGAAAGGACTGGAAGGAAACTCGTATTTAGGTATCTACAGTGGCTAAGTGCTCCACAGACATCACTTACCATCACAACGGTCGCACAAAATAGATACCATTTCCTTGTTTCGCAGAAGAGGAAACTGAGGCTCAGAGAGGTGAAAGGATTTGCCCAAGGTCTCCTGGCTAGTTCAAGGTGGAGTTGGGGCTACGCTCAGGTCTGACCCCAAGGGTTGGCGTTTTTGCCATCACAGTGAGTATACATGTCCATCCTCCCAGATTCCAGGAATGAGGGTCTCATTCATCCCATTTTTCAAGGCCAGAGCCACTCTGATGAGCGACGGGGTCATGCTTTGCTCTGCTCTGCCGTTCCCTGGAGAGTACCGTGCAGTGCAAGGGCTGCTGGAGGGAAAAATGGGGCCCATCGACCCCAAATTCATGCACACGCATGTGAGCGCGCACCCACACAGCCACCGTCACATGATGTTGCCCAGGGGGTGCAACTCCACACTTCAGGAGCCCCCTGGGAGGGTTCTAGATTCTCTCTCAAAGCTCTGCATCCAGGCATCAACTTACTCAGCCTGGTTCTTGTGGCTAGGAATCTCACTGCCTTCTTGCCGGCCTCCCCGCCTGCTGTGTGGGTCTGTCACCATCCCTCTGCCACAGAGCCCTCCCGATCCCCCAGAGGCCTTCCACAGGAAACAGTCCCAGCACCTTCCTTGAGGGTCCCCACAAACTGGCTCCTGCCCACCTCTCTAGTGCCCCCGCCTCCCGCCCTCCCACTGGACAGCAGCCGTCCTGAACCACCCGTGGCTTCTCTCCCTCTTGCCTCCCTGCATAGTGGTTTCTTCTACCCAGACCACCTGCGCCCTGCCTGCCCTCTTCCATGTCCCCTGCCACACCCAGGCACTCCTCTGCCACTGTGTGCCTCTTGCCCCTTGCCAGTGAGTAATGTGCTGTGCTGAAAGCAGGCTTATTCACCTGGGGTCCTGGGGCCCAGCTGGGCCTGGGAGTCTCTGGATATCAGCTCAGAGATGAAAGGCTAACAAGTGGTGAGGTAAGAAGGGAAGAATACTTGCCTTTATGCTTACTTAAATCACTCGGTTTGGGGGCTGGACACAAGGGGCGCGAGGCAGTGTCTGTCTCCTGGCGTCCTGGATAAAGCCAGTGGTGGCAGAGCCCAGACTTCCTAGTTTAGGATTTCTTGTTGAGTCAGACCAGCTTCACCTTCTCCTGTTCAGGGAGGAGGGAGGGAACCACCCCCCCCCCCCCCCCCCCACCGCACATGCGGTCACCTGCTGCTTTGTGCTGCCACCTTGTGGTCTCATGGGGAGAGCTTGAGTTATTTTTCACCCCAACGGCTAAAGCTTTCAAAGATTTAGGGTAAAACCAGTCTAAGTTGATTTGATCATAGTAAATTTGCCTCCCCATCTCCCTAATAAAAGAAATATTTAAGTGCTAATCAGCAACAGACCACCAGTATGCCCACTCTGGGATGTAATTTCAACCAAAGCCGCGGTCCATGATGCTCTCTCAATAGCTTACGACTCCTTCCTATGGATAAGTGTATGCTTTGTTTGTATTATGTCTTTTGGGATTTCGAGGATTGCCCATTATGGGTTGGGGAGAATGTACAATCATGTAGATTAACTGGACCAGACAATCCAGGCTGCACTTACTTTGTTCCGGGTACTATCCTGGGACTGGGGACCCATGGAGAGCGACACAGAGCTGGTCCCTACCCTCATGGAGCTGACAGTCTGGGGGCAGAGACAGAGCTTAACCAAATAATCACATAAATATACAATCTGAAACCAAGATAAATGCATGGAAAAACATGTACATGGAGCCATAAAAGCAAAATAATAGGGGAATCGTTTCTAGTTTGGGTGCTCTCAGGAAAGGCTTCCCTGGGGAAGGAACTTTTGAGCTGGGCTCTGAAGAGTAAGAATGAGGAGAACAGCACTGGGTGTGGACTGGCTTGTGTCTCCCAAATTCATATGTTGGAGCCCTAACTCCCAATATGACCATATTTGGAAATAGGACTTTTAGAGACTTAATTAAGGTTAAGTGAAGTCACAGTGTTGAGGCCCTAATCCAATAGGACTGGGTCTTTATAAGAAGAGAAGCAGATCTCCCAGAGATCTCCCAGAGATCTAGAGAGACCTCCCTCTCTGTGGGAGCACAGAGGAAAGGCCATGTGAGGACACAGAGAGAAGGTGACCACCTGGAAGCCCGGGAGACAGGCTTCACCAGAACCCGAGCCTGCTGACATGTTGATATGAGCCTTCCAGCCTCCAGAACTGTAAGAAGATCCATTTCTGTTCGTGAAGTTATCTGGTCAATCTGTGCATTTTGTTATGAAGCCTGCGCAGACTAGTACAAGTCCATAGAAAAGTCCTGAGGAGGACAGGAGTCTGGTCTATGACAGGTGCTGAAAGAGATCTGTGTGCCCAGAACACAGAGAGAAAAGGAAGGGAGAGGCAAGTAGAGCCCATCGAGGGTGGTGGGTGACCGCTTTGGGTCTTGCAGGCCAGGTCCGTCCAGGAGCAGTGGGAAATGAGTGAGGGCTTCAGGCAGAGGGTTGACATCAGGTGCTTTATTTTAGAAAGAACACCTGGTGCCACCTAGAAAGTGAATCGGAATGAGCCCAAGCGGCTTTCAGGGAGACCTGTGAGGAGGCTGTTGTGCGACCAGGAGACAGATGGTGGCAATTTGTGCTAGGGAGATGGTGGGAGAGAAGTCTCTTGACTGCAGATATTCATAGAAAGCAAAATCAGTGGGGCTTGGCGATGGAAATGGGGAGGAGGGAAAGAGGGCATCCAGAATCATAACTTCTAGATTTCAGGCTTATCCGCCAATACACAAGGGTGCCACTTCCTGACATGGGTCACTGGGGGAGGATTGGGTTTGAAAGAGAGTACGGACAGGTAGGGTTTCAGGCAGCGTGAGATCGAAAGGCCCGAGGGTCATGCACATGGAGATGAGAATGGTCAGTCTTGCTCCTTCCCAGCAATGTGACTTTGGGTAAGTTACAGGTCAGTTGCCCACCTGCCTGTTCTCCCTCCGGCTGTCTGCTCTGCCCCAGCCCCATATCTGAAGCCCGGGAACCTAGGAATAGGGTGAGATATTGCTCCCAAGATTATGTTACCTTACATATCACATGGCACAGCTGACCTTAGGAAGGAAAGATGCCTAGCGTGGGTCTGATATAATCACTGACTTTTCTCTGGCTGGCAAGCAGAAGAGAAAAGCAAAGCTTCCACGGCACTAGGGATATTTGACACGTCATTGCTGAAGATGGGGGGCCACGTGAGAAGGAATGCGGGTGCCTTGAGGGTTGAGAAAGAGGCCACAGCCAGTAGTCAACAAGGAAACAGGGCCTTGGTGCTACGGCTCTGCTGATTGCTGTGTAACCGCGTTACTTCATGGCTCTGAGCCTCTGTCTCCTCCTCCCGTAAAAAGGGGCAGTGATCATAGCTGCACCAGGTTACTCTGTGTGACCTGCAGTGCTCAATGTTTCATGTACACTCAAGGGCTTTTCCTGAGACTGAATGAGCCCATTCATGGGAAATAAATGAAACAGCACCTAGCATATAATAAGCGCTTGATAAATGTTAGCCATTCCTGGTTTCCAGGAGTCTGGCTCCAGGACAAAACCCGATGAGTAATCTTTGAGGCCTGACCATGGCTGTTACAAAGCTGTACCTGACAGGCCTCGGGGGAGGCTGCCTGCCCACACCACATGGGGCCCACAGCCCATGCACCGTGCGCCTGGAGGGGAGTTGCAGTCAGCATTTAGGCCTGGCTAGCCAATCTGTTACACATGTCTGTATCCCTGGCTCCTCCATTTGAGGCCCCTATCCAGGGCTTTAGACAGAGGTCTTCCTCAAATGAGATCTCCAGATCAGGACGGAGAAGGGAGCCAGGAGGACAAGACATTTTTCTCCACTCAGTAGTCTGGAATCCCAGCCCCCCGCCCCTCTTCCTGGAGGAGCCTCTTGTTTGGGGGCTCCCTCTGATCCTTCGTGTTGTGGCTGAGCCACTCACTGTTCCACATTCTATTCCACCAGCAGAACATATGCTTGGCCCCTTGCTTCCACTGTTGCAGGGGTTAAAGACTTGACAATTATACTCATTTGGCTTCTCTGAATCACCTGCTCAGTTCTCTCCAGGCCATTGATCATTATCAATGATAATATTGATAGTTTCCTCTGCCTCCATCCATCTTCCCCTCAGGCCCCAACATGAAATCCTTGAAACAGGATTCTTTTAAAGGTTCGACGTCATATTACCCTTGGTCTGATGCCTTTGCGCGGGCTTGTTTCCAAGGGCACAATGTCTGCACTTTGTACTTAGGGGCTGGCACAGCCGCTTCTGCCCAGGCTTCACCTTGACACCCCACCAGTCCTCTCTAGGAACTCCTGCGGCGGGCACCCACACAGGAGGGCCCTGCCCACGTGGCCTAGCTCCCACTTGTCTTTCAAAACACTGCTCTGGGGATGACATCTTCCCGGGATCTTCTCCCATGCCCCCAGAGCACGTGCTGCTACTGTCATTGTGTTGTCCACCCTTTGTCACAATCTCACAGTACAGATCAGCTTCTTGAGGGCAAGGACGAGGTCTTATTAGATTTTGTGTCCCTGTGCGTAACACAGTTGCCCGCACATTGAAGGCATTCAGGAGGTGTGTGCTAAAGGAGAGAGGGAGTGATGAGGGGAGAGAGGAGGGGACAGGAGCAGGGAGGGGAGTTTGGTGGGGGGAGGCGGACAGGAGAGAAGGAAGAGAGAGATAGGGGAAGAGAGAAAAAAAAAACAGTGGAAAAATTCAAACTCTTCGCTTTTGTATTTGAGGCCTTGAAGAATGGCTTCCTCTCCAGCCCCTTTCTTTGTGCCCTCCAGCCTGCTGAATGCCCTGAGTACCCAGAGCACAGCATACTCATTTATGCGTCTACACTTGCTATGACCTCTGTCTGGACCATGGAAACCCCTCACTTATCCTTCTCATCCTCTATGTGGTGAGCTTCTGGTCACCTCTCCCTCACCTCCTTTCAAATAGTAGACCTTCCTTCCCAGACCTCCTTATTCTTCTTCCTAGCTTTATTTTTCTCCATCTGTCATTAAATATGTCATCTGTCCGTCCAACCATCTGCCCATCCATCCATCTGTTCATCTATCCACCACCCATCTATCCATCCATCCATCCATCCATCTATCCATCTGCCCACACATTCATCTGTCCTTCTGCAGTTTGACTCTTTCCACCTGAATGTAGGTTCCATGAAGGGAGTTTTTTTGTCTGTTTTCTTCATTGCTGTGTCCCCATCATGGAGAACGGCCCTGGCAGCAAGGTCTTCAATAGTCTTTACTGAATGAATGAATTCCTCCTTCAAAATGCAGTCCAACTCTTCCTTTGTGTGAAACTTACTTGCTTCATCTACCTCCCCACCAGGGAAATCCCTGCCTTGCTTGTGTTACTTCTGTGCCTTGTACACAGTTTTGTTTTCCACCTACCACACTGAGGGTTAGATGTCTATCTTAGCCAGGTTTCCTATAAAAAGAACCTGAGGCAAAAGCTTTGTTAAAGGGTACCATTCCCAGGAAGCAAGAGGGAGGGGAAAGGGAAATGAGATGGGGTGGGGGGGGGGTGGGGGGAGGAGTAAATGCAAGGGTTTAGAGAAGTCAGATAGACTCTGCTATGTACTGAATTGTGTCCCTTGAGTTCATATACTGAAGTCCTAGCCCTCAGTGTGATGGAATTTGGAGGTGGGACCTTTGGTAGGTAATTAGGTTTAGACAGGATCATGAGAGTGGAGCCCCATGATGAGATTAGTGTCCTGAGTTTTTTTTTTTTAAGTTTATTTTTATTCTTGAGAATGAGAGTGAGCAAGTGGTGGGGAGGGCAGAGAGAGAAAGAGAGAGAGAGAGAGAGAGACTATCTGAAGCAGTCTCTGCACTGACAGCAGAGAGCCCAATGCGGGACTCAGATTCATGAACCATGAGACTGTGACCTGAGCCGAAGTCGGACGTTCAACCGACGGAGCCACCCAGGTGCCCCGAGATTAGCGTCCTTGTAAGAAGAGACAACTGAGAACTTCCTCTCTGTGTCTTCCATGCGAGGACACAATGAGAAGTCTGCTGTCTACAAGCTGGCAAGGGTACCCTCCCCCAGAGACCGACCTTGCTGGCACCGTGATCTCAGACTTCCAGCCTCTGGAACTGCGAGAACACCTGTCTGTTGTCTAAGCCCCAGTCTACGGTGTTATAGCGGCCTGACCAGACTAAGACAGACTCACTGTATTTTGGAACAGCCCTGGAGCATGCAGGGCAGGCGGCAAGCGATTTATTTGCTGGATTGTTCCCGTCTCTTGCTCACTCTGGGCATTAGCCCCCTGCACTGCCACAACGTGCTGCTTGGCCGCTGGGCAGCTGCCGGGAAAGCCAGGGCCTCTGGGGGTTTGGTCCGGCCCAGCCAGTAGACGGGAGCAACAATCTCTCCTTGTCAGCCGGCGCTCCTCCATCCGTGATAACCCGTCCACGTTTTGAGGCGGGACTTGATGCTAAGGCCACCCCAGCCAGGAAGCAAGGCAGACGGGCTGAGCAGGTGCAGCGGGCAGCGATTTCCTGACTCTGCCTTTAAATGGCTCCATAACTGAGCTGGGCCTATGCCACATCTCTAAAAGTAGATTCATGTTGCCTGTTCATAGCGTGGCTGAGAGAAATAAGGTGATGTCTCTAACATGGCCAGCCCACAGCTGCCAGGGATCGCGCTTTTACTGTTGTTTCTGGCTGCTCGGAGTCTCCTGCGGAGCTCAGCACATCAGAGCTCTCATTCAGCGTTCCCTGAATAGACCCCACCAGGGTGTGCAATACCTTGCTTCCAAATGCATAAAGAACAACCAGGGTTTAAACGAGGTGGGGCAGGGGCACTGGTCGAAGAGGGCTTTGTCGGTAACTGAGCTTGACTTCAAGGAACAGGCAGGGTTTCACTTAGCCCAACTGGATGGGAAGAAAAAGTGGATCTCTTGTCCCTTCCCCACGTTAGTTTTGGCCTCGACCACTGTACCATTCATGCTTGCAAAAAAATTAGTTGAATTAATAAGCACAAGGTGACTTGGCTTGCCCCCCGTCACCACTAATTGTGTGTCCTTGAGAGCAGGAACCAACCCTTCTTCCTACTGTACCCTACTATACTTCCTACTATAGTGCAGTGTCTTAACTCGTGGACGGTGAGATTCGTTTGCAAGCGACGTAACCCAACTCCAGGTATTTGGACAGAAAAGCAATGCATTAAAGGATCTTGGGCAGGAGCACCTGGGTGGCTCAGTCGGTTAAGCAGCCGACTTCAGCTCAGGTCATGATCTCGTGGTCCGTGAGGGCTGTGAGTTCGAGCCCCACGTCAGGCTCTGTGCTGACAGCTCAGAGCCTGGAGCCTGTTTCAGATTCTGTGTCTCCCTCTCTCTGACCCTCCCCCGTTCATGCTCTGTCTCTCTTTGTCTCAAAAATAAATAAATGTTATAAAAAAAAATTAAAAAAAAAAAAAAGGATCTTGGGCATCTCAGTGCAACTCTGGGAGGCCTGGAGGACGAGCCTCGGAGGATACGTAGCCTTGAACAAGGCCACTTAGAGCCCCTACTGCTGCCACAGTGCAGTGGCTCTGGCTTGCACAGCAAACACCATGACTTGGGTCCTGTGCTGCCTCGGGAAACCAAACGGAGCTCCTGCGGCCGCTGCCCCCACCCTCACCACGACAGAGTCCACACGGTCCCTGCCTCCCTGACCTCGAGCTGCTGGGACTGAGCCGGAGAGGCTGATGCCTCTGACTGCAAAGCCCCAGCTGCATGGGGCGGGGGGGGGGGGGCTGGGAAAGCGTGGATAGGGCCCGCAGCTTCTGGGTATGGCACTTGCCACCCTCCAGGACTCAAGAGTTGGGAAGAGGTTTAGCACT
Source organism: Panthera onca (assembly GCF_046562875.1). Classification (NCBI taxonomy): domain Eukaryota; kingdom Metazoa; phylum Chordata; class Mammalia; order Carnivora; family Felidae; genus Panthera; species Panthera onca. The sequence continues at coordinate 177,234,190 of NC_138346.1, forward strand.
GAGTGCTCTGAGAGAATTTTGGCTTGAGGAAGCAGGGTGCACCCGTGTGCCATGGCAGGGAAGAACTCAGAGAACGTGCCGTCCCCCACGCTGGTCCTGAGCTCAAAAGGCATGCTGTGGAATAGTTTAGAATAAAGGCCGGAGAGGTAGGGCAGGGGCACATTCAGAGGGCCTTGAATGCCAGGATAAGGAGTTGCTGCTTTAGTCCGTAGGCAATGAGGCCATCGCAGGTTTTTGAGCAGCTGTGAGACATGAAAAGTGGCAAGGAATAGAGCAGGTGATGGGCTGGAATGGGTATTGAAGTCAGACAACCTGTATGTGCCAAGGACAGGCCTTTTCCCTCCTCCCCAAAACACAGGACCCTCACATTCATTTCCTTCTCTAAAACCTCCCAGCTGAGTCACTCCCCCAGGGAACCGAGATGTTGGCCACACTCCTCCACAGAGACAGAAGCAATGGGAGAGTTGTGTTTTTCTCAAGTAAACGCATAGTTCTCACCTTGCAGGATTATCTGAATGTTCCATGATTATCTGAATATTAAATGAGACAAAGTACCTAAAGCACGCATCACATAGTAGGCCTTTAATAAAAGGTAGCTAATAACTATTTGTTGAGCAGTTACTATGTGCCAGGCACCCCTCACCACATCCCTGTGAGGCTATGTGCTATCCCATTTCGCAGATGAAATGTGGCCCAGATTTGCTCGAGGCCACCCTGGGAACAAGCGGCGGAACGAGGATTCGAACCCAGATATGCCTGTCTCTTGAACCAGAGTTCTCAGCCGCTGAGCTCTTTCTCGGGGCAGAGCTGAACTTTAGGATTGTGAATGCGGTGGCCGTGAGTTAGTGGAACGAGTTGCAGAGGGAGAGATGGGGGCCATAAGCCCATTTAAGCAGCAGGCTGGCCTCTAAGCTTCATGTGCCTGTGATTCTTTTGGTGTCACTGGCCCCTTAAGAAATCCTGAATTCTCAAGGTCAGAGTCCGCTTTAATTCACCTTTGTAGCCTCAGCCCCTGGCCCAGCACCCAGCACAAATAACACTGTGGGGGCGGGGGGTGTGGGGTGGGGAATGAACGAATTGAATGTACTTTGCACTCCCAGACAACTGTCCTGTTCATCTCCGTGCCCCCAGTGCCCGGCTGGGTCTGGCACGTGGAGGGTCCTCATGTGGTCACCGGGCTCCTCATAAACCCAGAACCTTCCCCCAGAAGCCTTTAGACCTCGACTTCATCCCTGCTAGAAAATCGCCTCCCATCTACCTGGTCTTCATGGACAATTTAACCTTCCTAGCTCCCGTGCACTTCTTGTTCTCTGCTGGAGCCTGATTAGAACAACATCCATTTAATCCCCTTTTAACATATTGTGCCCTGGCAGTGCTCCCAGTGCACTCCAACCATAGCCTCAGCCCTTCCCCTCTCGGCCCAAAAATAGCCCAAACGTAGGGACTATCATCTCCATCTTCCCGAGGAGGAAATGGAGAGGAAGGCTGCCTGCTGAGTGCAAGACCTGGGATTAGAAGCCCAAGTCCTGTCGACTCTGAAACCTGGGCTTTCCTTCAGTCCTCACCACCGGTAGGAAAGCCAAAAACGTATCTTCCGTGCAATCAGCATTTATGTAATAAAAGGCCCTTCTGTGTGTCCAGCATTAGAGAAAAGCGTACAACAGCTTCATCCCTTCTGTGTGTGTGTGTGTGTGTGCACAGACACGCACATGTATACTTGCACACCCGGCACTCACTCCATAGTTGCTAGACTCACCACAGTTGCCTCCAGGAATTCAGAGTCTCATGGATGTCTTGTTTATTTATTTATTTATTTTTAATTTTATTTTTCGATTTTTTAAAATTTACATCCAAATTAGTTAGCGCATAGTGCAACAATGATTTCAGGAGTAGACTCCTTAGTGCCCCTTCCCCATTTAGCCCATCCCCTCTCCCACACCCCCTCCAGCAACCCTCAGTTTGTTCTCCATATTTATGAGTCTCTTCTGTTTTGTCCCCCTCCCTGTTTTTATGTTATTTTTTTTCCCTTGCCTTATGTTCCTCTGTTTTGTCTCTTAAAGTCCTCATATGAGTGAAGTCATATGATACTTGTCCTTCTCTGACTGATTTCACTTAGCAGAATACCCTCCAGTTCCATCCACGTAGTTGCAAAAGGCAAGATTTCATTCTTTTTGATTGCCGAGTAATACTCCATTGTGTATATATAGACCACGTCTTCTTTATCCAGTCATCCATCGAGGGATATTTGGGCTCTTTCCATACTTTGGGTCTTGTGGATAGTGCTGCTATAAACATGGGGGTGCACATGTCCCTTCAAAACAGCACACCTGTATCCTGTGGATAAATGCCTAGTAGTGTGATTGCTGGGTCGTAGGGTAGTTCTATTTTGAGCTTTTTGAGGAGCCTCCATACTGTTTTCCAGAGCGGCTGCACCAGCCTGCATTCCCAGATGTCTCGTTTATTTTTAAGTTAATATACCATAGAGTATATTAGCCAAGGTCCAGTTATGCCAGCAGAGAATTTGGTATGCAGAAATGAAAGCTGGTTCAAAATGGCTGACGCGGGAACGGAAAGGTCAAGAAGAAGACACTGAGATATCATGGAGGGAGCAAGGGCAGGGACTGCCTCACTCCTAGGGCTGGGGGTGGGTGAAGGGAAGAGGCTGGACTTGTTCAAAGTGAACTCTTGGAGAAGGGACCCGGGGGCCTGGGACCCAGCCCCTGGGGAAGAGGTGCAGGTCCCTGGCACTGTGCCCCCGAGGCGGAGGCATGGTGAGGATGTTCTTCAGGGAGGGGGGAAACCACGCACTGGATCAGGAGGGAGCTGCTAGTGCAACAGAGGTGTCGCCGAGGTGAGGCCCGCGGGGAAGATCAAAGCCACCGACGTGCTCAGGAAGCACGAGGGAAGGAGCAAGGCCCTTCTCTCCGACCCACCCAGTGCTGGCCAAGTGCTTCCTCCCTCTCCCTCTCTCTTCTTTTCCCCATTCCTCACTTGCCAAGGGAGCAGGCGCACAGATCCTGACACGGGGCCACTGGGCAAAGCGGACCCATGTGGTTTGCTCGGTCCCAGCTCCAGCCTCAGAGCGGCCGAGTGTGAAAAGGTAGGGCTGGAGCTGAAAGGCAGGAGCTTACTAACTGACACACCAGGTAGGAAAGGCTAGGGGCTCCAAGCCAGCTCCCGAATCCTTATCCTGCCCCTTCCACTGACTCGCTCTGTGGCTGGAAGCAAGGCACTCTACTTCTCAAAACCTCTGTTTCTTCTGCCGCAGAATGAGAGGGGAGCTCTGACCTCCTGCTTCTCAACCTGTGGTTCTCATACCAGGAGCGTCACAATCACCCAGGAGCTTGCTGGAAATGCAGTCTCCGACCCCACTCCCGATGGCCGGGATGAGACTGTGCATCTTAGCAAGATTCCCGGTGCACAGTTAAGTCACAGAAAGACTGTGCTAAGTGCCCCTCCGTGCCAGGCCCGTGGCGGGTGGGTATAGCAGTGCAACGGAAAGACATGAGGTTTACAGTCTGACAGATCTGAGTTAAAATCCTCGTTCTGCCCTTAGCTTCTCTTGACTTCAATTTCCTCATTTGGAACAAAACAAAACAAAAACAAAACAAAAGGTGGGGGAGGGATTCCATGAAACTCACAGGATCATGGTAGGGATGAAATGAGATGAAGGGGCGCCTGGGTGGCTTGGTAGGTTAAGCGTCCGTCTGTTGATCTCAGCTCAGGTCATGATCTCACAGTTTGTGCATTTGAGCCCTCATCTGACTGTACAAAGCCTGCTTGGGATTACATCTTTCTCTCTCTCTGCCCCTCCCTGTCCTCTCTCTTTCTCTCTCTCTGAAAATAAAGAAACTTAAAACAAAACAAAACAAAACAAAACAAAAAGACGCTCCCTACACCAGCAGGGCTCAAGATTATTTTGTATATCTGTTAAAGAATTCGTATAGATCAGGACACCAGGCCAGACTTCCTAGGAGCAGTACTGAAGCCAGGCCTCCAAGAATTCATAGGATGTGACCAAACCACCCTCCAAAGAGACTGGAATCTAAAAAGACTTTTTTAAAAAAATCCGGAAATGCCAAACATATGTTCTCTTCTCTAGAACTGTCTCTGGATGGCACAATAGGAATGTTGTGACCCAAGGACTGTATTGGTTATGGGACCTTGCAGTCGTAATGGCTCTTTTATTGGCCTCAGTCCCCACATGTGTAAAAAGGAATCATTTTGCAGTAGACATTACTTACATAATGAAAAGATATTCCTGTAGTGGTTTATTTTTTAAAGAATGCCTCCAGGGTCACCTGGGTGGCTCAGTCTGTTAAGTGTCCAACTCTTGATTCTGGTTCAGGTCATGACCTCACAGTTCGTGGGTTCTAGCCCCACATTGGGCTCTGCGCTGACAGGGTGGAGCCTGCTTGGGATTCTGTCTCTCCCTCTCTCTCTGCCCTTCCCCTGCTTGCTCTCTATGTCTCTCTCAAAATAAATAAAGATAAAAACTTCAGGGGTGTCCAGGTGGCTCAGTTGGTTGAGTGTCTGACCGGCTCAGGCCATGATCTCGCGGTCTGTGAGTTCGAGCCCCCCGTTGGGCTCTATGCTGACCGCTCAGAGCCTGGAGCCTGCTTCAGATTCTGTGTCTCCCTCTCTCTCTGCCCCTCCCCTGCTCGTGCTGTCTCTCTCGGTCTCTCAACAATAAATAAATGTTAAAAATTTTTTTAAAATATACGGTCACATCTTTGTTCTTCAAATTAACTGCTCGAGTGCTCACCTGCCCTTCTCAGAAAAGAATCTCTCTCTTAAGACACCTGTCTCCTTTCCAGCTAGTCAAGAATTCCAAAGGTTCTGGATTCCAAAGGATTTGAATTCCAAAGGATTCAAATCCTCACTTCACCATTGCAATGACTCACCACTGTCAGAAGGTGTCACTGTTCCACCCCGCTGCTGCGACAGCCCATCAAGGGCACCTCTCTCCTTCATTCCAACAGAACAGCACAGCTAGGCACGGCCCAGAACCCAGCCCTCCGCCTCCCTGAGTGGTTGCTCCACCACCAGACCCTTGTGGCATGCAGTCCTTTGAGGCTTTTGATGCTCTTCCCCTAGCTCTAGGACCAGGGACAAGATCACAGTGTCCACTTGCTGGGTGTCTAGACTTTCAGACCTCGGCGAAAAGCACTTGGGAGGTTGGGGGTCTCAGGCCCTCTTCTCCAGGGGTGCTGGATTCCTACATATATATCGGCCTATGCTCCCTTCAGATTCTTTCCTTTACCTATGACCCCTTTTTTCCTAGAACAGTGTGGTTGTGGCTGAGCCTGAGTCCAGAGACCCTGCACAAAACCAAGTAGGTCAGCACTAAGGCATTTTGCTTGAAAACCGCATTTCTGCCTTGCCAGTCTTCTGCTTCCTAGAAAGGTCTGGGAGGCTCTGCATGGAGTCCATGAGTGAGGTCACCCTGAGACTGGGGGTGCTGAACAGGAGGAGCACAATGAACCAGGGAGGGACCTGAGCCACACCAAGGCTGGGGGTGGAGGAGAAGAAGGGGCAGAGGCAGGCATGAAGTTGAGCAGCCAGGCTGGTGGAAGGAGGGTGCCAGGTCCCATGCCCAGGTGGACGGGAAGATAGGATTTCAAGGAGGACAGAAAAGGGCTGTCTGGATTAGGCAATTCTAAGTCATAGGCAGTCTACCTGCGAGCCTTTAGGAGAGGGTCACGGGAGCCGGCGTGGGATAGGGATGAGGAAATGGGGACAGGTTAGGAATGAAAGAGTGGCATTGCTGGAAAGAACATAAAGATTATTTTTTTAATACCACTAATGTTAGGGGCGCCTGGTGGCTCAGTCGGTTAAGCGTCCGACTCTTGGTTTCAGCTCGGGTCATGATCTCGAGGTTCGTGAGTTCCAGTCCCACATCGGGCTCCACGCTAACAATGCAGAGCCTGCTTGGGATCCTCTCTCTCTTCCTCTCTCTCTCTCTCTCCCCCCTCTCTCAAAATAAATAAATAAACTTTTTTTAAAAATCACTAATTTTAGGGGCGCGTGAGTGGCTCAGTTGGTTAAGCGACCAACTTCGGCTCAGGTCGTGATCTCACAGTCCGTGGGTTTGATCCCCACATCAGGCTCTGTGCCAATGGGTCGGAGCCTGGAGCCTGCTTCAGATTCTGTGTCCCCCTCTCTTTCTCTGCCCCTCTCCTGCTCATCCTTTGTCTCTCTCTCTCTCTCTCTCTCTCTAAAAAATAAATAATAAAACATTTTTTAAAAAACCGCTAATTAAGGACAAGAAGACAGACGCTTAAGAGGTTACGTAAACTGTGACCACTCGGCTAGTAAGAAGCAGTTAGTTGCATTTAACATGTACTTGTCGAGCATCTGTATATGAAGAATTATTCCAAGCCCCAGGAGAGATACCAACACGGTAAAGAGGAAGTCTTCACTGTCAACAAATAGGGGATAGAAGTCATGTGGTGCATGTAGGGGAGAAGGGAACAGGGTTGAATCTCCTAGTCTCCTTTTGTCTTCACAGACACCACATGAGTGGGATTTCGTTTTCTTTGATTGGCAGATAAGGAACTTTAACCTCAGGGATAAGATACACTAATTAGAGGGAGATTCAGAACTGAAACCCAGGTTTATCTGATGGCAGGATCTAAGTGCTTTTCCTAACACTAATATAATTCAGGCACTAAAAACCAAATGGGTTCAAAGGAAGAAGCTGCCTGCCTCTCTCTGGGAGTTGTAGGAAAAGTTTCATAAAAGCAGTTGTACTGGATCATTGAAAAAACTCGCAGACAGAAAGCCACCGGGTAGGAGAGGGTAAGGTAGAAATCATGACCAGAGTGCGTGGGAAAAACTGCAGAGTAACTTCCTGTATGAAGAAAGTCCCCGAACTCAGTTCAGCTGGAACCAGAGTCCATGTAGGGCAACAGTGGGGACAAGGGGAGAGTGGGAACTGAGGGCCATAGCATATACAGACCTTAGAAAGCCTGGAAGAGAAACTTGAACGTACTCTGCAGATGCTATTTCAGCAGGGAAATGACACATACAATCCGAGCGAGGCTGTAGGAAGACGAACCTGTCAGCATATGTGGGTTGGTGCAAAAGTGAGAAATGGGAGGCCGAGGACAAGTTAGGAAGTTGCTGAAGTAGAGCAGGGCTGGAAATAAGTAAGCGGTCAGTGGAGCTGGAAAGAAAACAATGATTTATATTGCTGTAATACAGATGTGTCTTAATACAACCCATCTCTATTATAACTATATAATTGCTGAGTACATCTGTTCAGTAATAACAGAGATATTTACTGAGTACTTACTACAACGTGCGCACCTTGCTAAGGGCTTTATAAGCGCTAATTCATTTGCTACTCATAGCAGCCTTATGAGGTAGAAACTATCATTAGCCTCATTGTACAGATGGGGAAATGAAGGCTTCGAGCAAATGGGAAACACACCCGGGGTCATATAATTAGTATCTGCAGAAAACGGAACTCAACCCCCATGTGTTTGACCCCAGAGTCCATGCTGTTACCCACATGTTACATACTCAGCCCTCACGCCCATGTCTTCCCGGCTCAGCCTCCCCTAAATTAACAAGATTCTGATGGAAATGTAAGCCCTGTAGAGTGGGATGTGGAATCCTGGTTCAGCTATTTAAAAGCTGACTGATACTGGGCATGTTACTTGACCTCCCGAGCCTCTTTTCCTTCTGTGGACTGGAGACAGCAGACCAACTTTGCAGGGCCGTTGAGAAGACCCAAGGTGGAAGCCCATGGAATATGCCTGGGCAGTGCATGGACACTTAGGAACAAGTGGTCAAGGAATGCTCGTTGTTAATAATAATAATACAAGGGCCTTCAGTTGAGGGCAGCCAGGCTGACAAAAGGACCAGAGATTATGTCATCTGAAGACCAGTTAAGATGAGTGGCTGTTTTTATGTGGAGGAAGGGAACTGTAATAGTCACCTTCAAATGTACAGGGTTGTCAAATGGGAGGAGACAGGGAAGACTGATTCAGCGTGGCTCAAAAGGGCAGAACTGGGACGGTGGAGGCTACTCTAGGAGTTTCTAACCACCTGAGGTGACTCACACTGGGAAAACCCTCTTTGCCAGATGGTGGGATCCTGTTACTGGAGGGTTTCCAGAGCAAATATTTACGAAGGTTTACAATAATGGTCCTCATGTATAGGTATGTAAGAATCACTCAGACAGCTTGCCAAAACCCAAATTGATGCGTCTGCTTCCAGAACTTTTGCTTCATAAGGCCTGGGGTGGGGCCTGAGACTTTGCACCTGTCACCAGCTCCCAAGTGATAGCGCAGCTAGCCCATGTTTACACTTTGAGAACCGTTCCCAAGAGGGTAATAGCTTCTAAACCCCAGACCTGTTTAGTTGGTCCCTAACGATGCTCCCAGAAGTCAGAAAAATTATGAAGTGTATCACATGTTTCACAATTGCTAAATGTGTTCAATGTGAAAGACTGCTCTTCATTCCAAGACTATGACCTTCTGACTTTTTCTGGTGTCGAAATTGCCTTTCTTTCGCCTAAGGAGAACGATAATAGATGATGGTTCTTTTGTTAGTTGGTTTCTTCACATGGCAAAAGAGCAAGCTGGAAACCCTGGGGTGGTTCTTAATTTAAAAAAAAAATCCTTTTGGTCCATGTACTTCTAACATCGAGGATGCGCTACCCCTGGGCGAGTAAGAGTTTCGATGGAGTGTTTTCTCTAAGAGATCCCTTCCAAAGTTAAGTTCAGGCGTCTTTTAAAAAGGCATTATACACCTCTTTGCCTGGCGGAACAGCTTACTCAGAACATATTTGACCTTTCATTAATGCTTCCAGTGATCATTAAGCACATCTAATACCATAAAGTGCTCTCAGACCCACAACCATGCCCTCAGGGAGGCTACTTACAGAGGACTGTTTGTCCCTCATTAAACCACCCATGTGTCAGCTTGTTCTTCTGCCTATCATCCAAAGAATGTCAGGCTACCAAGCTTATTAAATCAGTGGTTTCATTTTACACATCAATTTAAGTCAATAGCCTGTGACTTTGAGACCACTTGTCTCTTACAAGGAATAAGGGTCATAGGCTCAATAAAAGATCAAAGAGAGTTGCCCCTTTCTGTTGCGAAATGGTAATGGCAGGCAATTCTCCCTGAGAACTCACTACATGCCAGAACTTACCTAGAGCAGTGAAGTAATTTGCCCGAGGTTAATTTATGGGAGTCAGGATTCAAACAGAACAATCAGAATGAAATGGGCACCGCCAACCTTTACTCTGCCCGGTTCACTGGTGATTCCAACAGTGAGCTTCTGTAGTCTGGCCACTGAGTGAACGCAGATATTGTTTGTATGTAGTTTGGGTACATGAAACTATTGCTTTTTGTGTGTTTGTATGTAGTTATTTCTGTATGTGTGTACGTAGTGCTTATGTGCTTAATCGTTTTTGTTTAAGGGATGTTCTGCTTGTTAGAAGAAATTTAAATGATTCTCATCCAAGAATCAGGCTCAGGATCAGTTGACTTGGAGACACTGGCCTTGTGCTGTGTGCTGGGCACATGGAGATTAGGAGATGGCTCTACTCCCCCAAGAACTGCCCTTGGGAATGCCAGTAAAGCGTGGAAGTTCTCTGGGCTGCGAGTGCCAAGGATAGAGATCGGTAATGCCCTAATTTCTGCAGACTACCTTTCGATCACCGAAAGGTGATCACCGACTGGTCAGTCGGAGACACTGGCTTCAGTCCTTCCTATCTAGAAAGCACTGACAGCTGGTCATTATGGCAAGCTGGAAAAGGAGACTGGTGGCTGGATATCCTTTATAGTGGGCTGGTCTTAAGCAAACTGCTCACGTGTCTGTTGAGAGACACAGGACAGGCCAAAGGGCACCACCAGCTACGTGGTCTGCAATTGGTACCATCAAAATAACCATGGCATTCTGTAGTGTCGGTAAGGGTGTAGAGATATAGCTATTCTTGTACCCCGTGGATAGCATTTGTGGAGAGCAATTTGTCAGTTGGTTTTAAAATATAAAAAGAAATTTAAGAAAATTTCATGTGTTCGAAAATATGTGTGATAATGAAAATTTACTGGAAATTTTCCCATCATAGATTCCCCCACAATGGTCTGTCAGAGTGTGGACTGTGTCTAGTTCACCGCTCTATCCCCAGTACTTTTCACGGTTCCTATACATCAGTAGTCTCCACCTAGAGTTGATTCTCCTTCTTCTGCTGGATGTTGCTGTATCTTCTGGAATGATGGTCACTCCAGCCATCATCATAGAAGATAACCTGAGAGTGACAGTGTAGGCAGCTGAGAGGAAGATCTGGATCTTTCAAGATATCACCGAGCCAGTGAATTAACGAACTCTGGGTCAACCTATGTTCAGACTTCTTGCTACATAAGAAAATAAGCACCCGGGGCGCCTGGGTGGCTCAGTCGGTTGAGCGTCCGACTTCGGCTCAGGTCACGATCTCGCGGGCTGTGAGTTCGAGCCCCGTGTCAGGCTCTGGGCTGATGGTTCAGAGCCTGGAGCCTGCTTGCGATTCTGTGTCTCCCTCTCTCTCTGCCCCTCCCCCGTTCATGCTCTGTCTCTCTCTGTCTCAAAAATAAATAAATGTTTAAAAAAAAAAAAAAGAAAAGAAAAGAAGCACCCTTCTTCTTGTGGCTGTTTGAGTTACGTGCAGCCCAAAGCATCACAAGTGAGAGACTGAGTGAATGAATGAATGAATGACTCCATCCACTAGTATAAGAAAGCCAACTCCCCTACAATCCAGTTAAAGTCTTATCTTGGAGACTTGGAAAACTGCTTACTCTTCTTAAGAAAGTCAAGGTAATAAGACAATGAAATCTTGACTACCTGAAATTAGTTTTCTGGATAAACTTTTAGGTGAAAGTGGCACTTTGCAAGGGAAAAGAACATTTTATTAGGGCTTAAATATATATTATTAACGTAATTATTTATTTAATTATTAATTTAATAAATATAATATTAAACTTATAAATATATAAGAACCTCTTATATATATATAAATATATAAGAACCTCTTATATATATAAATATATAAGAACCTCTTATTAGGGCTTAAATATATATTATTAATTTAATTATTTATTTAATTATTAATTTAATAAATATAATATATATTTATATATTTATATATATAGGGCTTATATATATATATATATATATATATATAAAATAGTCTTAGAGAAGTTTCAGAGTCAAGAAACATTCAGTCCAATCTCCTAAACGTTAGCAAGCGTAAGCATAACTTGAAGACCTTTTTAAAAAGCCAATTCCTGGGACTCACCTCTGAAGGTTTAGATGCAGTGGGATGTGTGAGTCCAGGAACTCGCATTTTGGCCAGCGTTCTGAGGTGGATTGTCTGTAGACTACATTTTAAGAAACCCTATTCTGAAATTTCCACTTTATGTCATGGAACTGAACCACAGGAAACGGCACTTCCCCCAGTAATCAAGGGAGCATATTCAAGTGATGGAAAAATCCAGAAGATGAGAGCCATATTTTGGCTTATCTACTCACCAGATTAAGACACTGATCAGGCAGGTTTAGGCCCCCCAAGTCTGATGTCCCTATTTATTAAAAACAATATGGATCGGGGCACCTGGGTGGCTCAGTCGGTTAAGCGTCCGACTTCAGCTCAGGTCATGATCTAACAGTCTGTGAGTTCGAACCCCACTTCAGGCTCTGTGCTGACCGCTCAGAGCCTGGAGCCTGCTTCAGATTCTGTGTCTCCCTCTCTCTCTGCCCCTCCCCTGCTCCTGCTCTGTCTCTCTCTGTCTCAAAAATAAATAAAAACATTAAAAAAATTTTTTTTTAAATAAAAACAATATAGATCAATAGTCTGCTGCATTGCTACCCCTCAGACTAATCACAAGGACCAAACAATCTCAGTAGATGTATTGTATGCATATAAGGAGATGCTCTTTGTTAGGACTCTGGTGTTTATTGAGCTCCTTCACAAAAAAAATTATTGTGGTGCTCAGGTGGCTCAGTCGGTTGAGTGTCCAAGTCTTAATTTTGGCTCAGGTCATGATCCCAGGGTAGTGGGATCAAGTTCCATGTCAGGCTCCGCCTGAGTGTGGAGCCTGCTTGAGATTCTCTCTCTCTCCCCTCCCACCACTCTCTCTTCCTCTTAAAAAAAAAAAACAAAAAAAAAAACAACAATTTGTATTGATTAGGTTATATTCATTATGAAAGAAACAGGGACGCACATTATAGGAAGTCTGCTATGTTGTCAAACTATAAAAGTGATTTTGCTGACTCTCCGGTTAATCTGAGAGCTTGTTCACCAGAACATCCTATTCCTAAGCATTCTGACTGGGCTTTCATGTAAATAATGTACAGTTATTAACAACAATGTGCATTCATGAAGAGACTCCCCACCAAAGGGAGCTTCCTTGACTTGGGCACAAATTAATGGCCCAATACCCACGGGATGGGGAAAATATTTGCAAATCATACACCTGGTACGGGATTAATATATAGAATACATAGAGCACTCCTAAAACTCAACAATGACAAAAAAAAAAAAACACCCAAAAACCACAAACCCGATTCAAAAATGGGCAAAAGATTTCAGCAGACATTTCTCCAAAGAAGGTATACGAATGGCTAATAAGCCCATGAAAAGATGCTCAACATCATTCATCATTTGGGAAATGCAAATCACAACCACAACAAGTCACCACCTCGCACCCACTAGTACAGCCACTATGAAAAAGAAAATGTAAACCAAAACCCAGAAAACAAGTGTTGACAAGGATGTGGGGAAAATGGAAACCCTTGTGTATTGTTGGTGAAGACAGAAAATGGTGCAGCTGCTGTGGAAAACAGTTTCCTGTTAAGCATAAAATTATCATCGGATCCGGCAAGCCCACTTCTGGGTACATACCCAAAAGAATTGAAAGCAAGATCTCGAAAGGATATTTGTCTGCCCGTGTTGATAGCAGCATTGTGGACACGGCTAACGCACAGAGCCAACCCAAGTGTTCATCAATGGATGAATGGATAAGTCAAAAGCGGTACATACAATGGGATATTTCGACCTTAAAAAGGAAGGAAATTCGGTAGTATGCTACGAGGATGAACCTTGAGGACATGATGCTAAATGAAGTAAGCTACTTCTATGAGAAACTTTGAGTAGTCAAACTCAAGTCAAGAATGGTGGTTCTTCGCTCTGAATGAGATGGTGGGGTTGGGGGAGGGGAGAACGGGGAGTTATTGTGTAAAAAGCACAAAGTTTCAGATGAAAGGAATTATGGGGCTGAATGGTGGTGATAGATGCACTACAATGTGAATGTATTTAATACCACTGAATTGTCCCACTTAAAAATAGCTAAAATGATCATTGTATGTGTTTTACCACTATAAATAATCCTCTACAAACAATTAATGGACCCAAGGTAATAAACTGTATGATTTGATTCTGTTCATACGACCTTTACCTCTGGAAAAGACAAAACTATACAACTGAGAACAGAGCTGTGGTCACCAGAGGCTAAAGGTGGGAGAAGGACATGACCTCAAAGGAGGGAGTTTTTGGGGGTGATGATTGTGTTGGTGGTTACAAGAACCCCTCCATGTGCTAACATTCATAAACTGTACACAATCATAAGCCCTTTTGCGACATGTTCATTTAAAAGGTAAAATTAATTAATTGGCCCAACTGGAGGTTACTATTTTTCTCACCTCGACAATAGCAGCCCCAAAGATTGAGGTTTACGGAGACAGAAAAGAAGAATCAAAGACACAGGCGGGTAGGCAGGAAGAGAGAATGAGAACATGCGGGCTGGGTAAACAACTGTTCTGAGTATGTTTTTGTTCCTTTCCTTCTTTGAGAGTTCTCAGTCTTATTGAGACTTCTTCCTCCTCTTCCCAAGTGTAAACTATTCTGATCAGCAGTCATTTCGAGGTTTCTCCTACAAAGCAAACACACTTCAGTCTAACGGTGATGTTTAGGTGGAACTTAACTTTCCCAATTACCTAATAGTCCAACGACGCTCAGAATGGTTAAGGTTTTTGTGTGTGTGTGTTTTCCTTTTTTTTTTTTTTTTGCTTTTTTGTTATTGTTGTTGTTTTAGGATGGTTAAGCTTTTAATGTTTTTTTTTAACGTTTATTTATTTTTGACACAGAGAGAGACAGAGCATGAACAGGGGAGGGGTAGAGAGAGAGGGAGACACAGAATCTGAAACAGGCTCCAGGCTCTGAGCTGTCAGCACAGAGCCCAACGCGGGGCTCGAACTCACGGACCGTGAGATCATGACCTGAGCCGAAGTCGGATGCTTAACCGACCAAGCCACCCAGGTGCCCCTAGGATGGTTAAGCTTTTAAAGCAAAGCCCTCTCTAACAGTTCCAATGTTTGAGTTCAGGCAGAGGAAGCAGAGGAAAGGCCTTTTCCATAGTGGCTGCAGGGTAACTTTGTGTATGAAGTTTGCATTTCAATTGCCCCCTCTTGACTGGAGCTTCAGAGAGATAGAACTTGAGACAAATCTGTCATTTAACAATTTTTAGTAGCCACCTTTAAAAAGCAAACGCGGCAAGTGAGATCAACTTTAATATTTTATTTAGCCCAGGGCATCAAAACATCATTTCAATGTGTAATCAATATAAAAATTATTAATGAAATATTTTGCATTCTCTTTTTTGTACTGCCTTTGAAATCCAGTGTGTTTTACACTTAAAGTACATCTCAGCTTGGATTGGCCACAAGCCAATAGCTAGGAGCTGTTGTATAAGACAAAACAGGTCTATTTTTTTTTTTTTTTTGTAAGTTTATTGGTTTTGAGAGAAAGAGAAGAGCACGAGCAGAGGAGGGGCAGAGAGAATTCGAAGCAGGCTCCGCACTGTCAGCACAGAGCCCAGCGCGGGCTTCAAAACCATGAACTGTGAGATCATGACCTGAACAGAAATCAAGAGTCAGACGCCTGACTCACTGAGCCACCCAGGCGCCCCTAGACTATTCATTTTTAAAGCCCAATGAATATTTGAGCCTCAGCCCACATTCTTCATTCATTCATTGGTCAACAAAAGCCGGAGTGTCTAACATCAAGCATTATGCTAGAAACTGGAAATACAAAAGTGAACGAGACATCATGTGCCCTAAAGCTGTCTGTGGGGGTGAAAGACACATAGATACTTTAAAAATAACGTGAAAGAATCGTGACAGATGCACTCTATTTTTTGAGCACCTGAAAGGGGAAGGAAGTGCCATAAATGTAGTTTTAGAGGTGGCCCTGAGCTGGCTTCAAGGATGTGTTTAAGGTTAGCTCTACTAAGGACCTGGGTAAGAGCATTCCAGAGGTACCAGCGTGAGCAGAGGCAATGAAAAAATGAGGGGTAATGGGGCCCAGGGAACCACCTAAGAGTGCATGTTTCTGCAAAGATGAAAGAGAGGGAAGTGGATAGGTAAGCAGGACCAGTGTAGGACCTGATCAGTCATGTTTAGCTTCTAAAATAAAAATCTCTTACACTTTCCAAAATATTAGAAAAAAAAACACCTGCTTTCTACAGAATTGAGGTGAAACGCCGGTAACAGTCATGACTCCTCTGTACTGACTGCCCCAGAGCACCCCACCCCTGGGGCTTGCGACACTGCAGGGCACAGTGGCCGCTACTGCGTTTGCAATGGCTGGGACTCCTTCCTTCCTTCTTCCCCCTCCAGTCCTATCTGCCTCAGGCAAGTGGAAAACGGGGAAGGGTGCTGACGACAGCCTGTCCCTCAAAAGCCTTTTGGAGTTCAGGGACAGGTCTTCACGCTTCTGGAATGTTTCCCCGTGGATAAAATGGGGCTCACACTACTACCCCCCGCCCAAAAAGAACTGCTGTGTAACTCAAATGAATCTACAGAAAGCGCCTCAAGACTAAATAAAAGGTGCATTATGTGGTCTTGCGGGCACGGAGTGACCTGACCTGCCGGGGTCAAGGCCAGGTTTGCATCCTCTCCGGCCGGCCGGGACAGGAATCCTGGGCCAAGCTGCAGGGTGGCTGACCCAGGGCGGTGGGGAGCCCCCACCGCACCCGTCGGAAGTAACCCAACCCATGACCGCTTAACGCGACCCTCGAGGAGGCACCACTTAAGGAGCAGGGGCAGCAGCCGCATCCCTCGACCGCCGCCGCCCACGTCCGCACAGCCTCCAGCACCGCAGGGCGCAGTTGACCCCACCAGCGCGCTTGTCCCCGACCACCCCTCCCCACGCGTCGGAGAGAAGAGGGTGGAGCGGCCTGACTCCCGCAGCCAATAAAAGCAGCGGTTTCCTGGTCCGATCTCCGGCGCGGCTCACCATTGGTCGCCAGCCGGGTCTCGGCCCACCGAACCTTTGCGACCCCAGCCAATCGCGAGGCGGCGACGCGACCTCAAGACTCCCCAGGAGCGGGCTGCGGGCGGCGCGGGCGCAGGCGGGCGAGGAGCGGGTGGCGGTGACAGGCGGCGCGAGCTGGCACCCCCTCCCCCGCGCGGCGCGCCGCTGGCCCCACCATGGAGCCCGCCGTGTCGCTGGCCGTGTGCGCGCTGCTCTTCCTGCTCTGGGTCCGCGTGAAGGGGCTGGAGTTCGTGCTCATCCACCAGCGCTGGGTGTTCGTGTGCCTCTTCCTCCTGCCGCTCTCGCTCATCTTCGACATCTACTACTACGTGCGCGCCTGGGTGGTGTTCAGGCTGAGCAGCGCGCCGCGGCTGCACGGGCAGCGTGTGCGGGACATCCAGAAGCAGGTGAGCGACGCCGGGCGGGGCGCACCGGAGCCGGTCCGCGGCACTCGGTCGTGCGCGCTGAGAGCGCCACGCCGGGTACGAGGTGGCAGGCGGTGCGCCGGTTTTGGAGGGGGTTTGAACTCAAAATGTGATGGGGGGGGGGGGGTGCTTCCCGGAGAGGGAACGGAGTGAGCAAAGGCCTTCGGGGGACAGAACGTTGCTCAGTGTCTGTGGAGTGCCTACTATGTGCGGAGCACGTGCGGGTCCCCAGAGGGGTATAAAGGATCACGAGATAGGGGAAGGTGAGCCGTGCACAGGTGGCTGCCACCAGTCCCAAGCGGTCTCAGAGCGGGGAGGCCCTCTGGGAGGTGGAGCTGGCACTAGAGACTGGGAAGTAGGGAGGAAGAGGTGTCGGGGGAGGGTCGGATTTGAGCCAAGGTCCAGAGCGGGAGGTTGGAAGTCAGTTCCGAGCTAGGTTGGGGCGGGGCCTTGAGTTTGGAGTTTACTCTGTAGCAGCCGGGAGCTGTGGACTCCTGTAGACTGAAGGACTAAAGTGAGAAAGTAGCACCCAGCCAGGGCGAGGAGCCTCGCGGCGCGGCTCTGGGCCTGGCGTTCACTCCTTGGGGAGGCATCTCCAGTAACTCTGGAAGTCCTCCTCCGTGTCTGCGCCCCCAGAGCCTGTGCCCCAGCCGCTGCTCACAGTGGAGCCTCCTTCTCCGTGCCCAGCGTTGGCATGAGCATCGGGTCTGGGCATTTTCTTGGCTCCCTCTGCCCCTGCTTATATTCCTCTCTTAGGGGTGTTAGGTTGCAAGGAGCTTCTGTTTCCTGCCACCACCCTCACCGCAGGTGTAGCAGCCTCCATGTTCTGTTGGCGCAGGGCTGGGTGCTGCAAGCAAGAGTGGGAAGATGGATGCTGAGGGCCACTCCCACGAAGGATAAGACCTTGGACTGGGTGGCAGGATGCAGCGTCTGGAACTGCTTTGCGTGGGCTGCCCTGGCCTCAGTTGATCAGTCACAGCTCCAGAGCCCTGCCTACCCTCCCTTCCCAGCTGCACCCTCTTTCCTAGCTCTTTCCACTTGTTCAGATTCTCCATGTATTTGTCACCGTCCACCCCTCCTCCCCACCAATCAGAGTGTGAGCTCCTTGAAGGCAAGGACCGTTGTCCAACTCACATTGGGCCCATGGGGTCTGGCCCAGAGCAGCCCAGTGAGCGCTTGTTCACCTGAACGAAGCCATAGGGTTCACTGGACAGGAAGACAAGGGGCTTGCCCAAACCAGCCCACTGCCTTGGACCTGCCATGTGCCACCGCCTATGCCCCTGATGTCCATTGTTTCTAATCTCACAGCACCCCTGGTAGGTCTTATGCCTGTTTTACAGGTGGAAGAATTGAAGCTGAAGCCGTAGTGATGTGTCCAAGTGGATATAGCTAGTAAGTGGGGCTGGACCCCAGGTCAGCCTGGTTTTAGAGCCTGAACTCTGACCTATCTTCTTTCCCAGCCCTTTCCATTCCACCCAGAAGGTCTGGTTCTGTTGCCTCACACCTAGCTCGTGGTAACAGCCATCTGCCCAGCCACTTAAGTAGTTGCCCCTTATCTTGGCCGTCCCCACCTCTCTCTGGCACGTGGTCACAAGAACATTGCCTCCCTGCCCAGATTCTTGTTTGGTTCGCATCAGGATCCAGTCCAACCGGTGGTTCAGGCTTTAAAACCTCAGACTCACTTCCTGTGGCCCATCCGACGCACCCACAATTCATTGCCTGCATCGCTGAGTTTGAAGTCCTGGGACTGCAGAGTCAGGCAGGGGCAAGGCCTGCTTGATGGTGGAATCCCACCTCTCACCCCTTCACAGAAATCTCTTCCTCAGTAACCCCCCTCTGCTCGAACACCTCTGTTTCACAGGGTGCTCTGGCCTCTGATGGTAGGAAAGTTCTCCCCCATGTTGAGCGGTTTGCCTCACAAACAGCTCTTGCTTCAATGCAACGTCCTCCACAACTTGGTTGCATGTGATAGGATCCAAACTCAGATTGGCCTGAACAAAAAGGGATTTTATTGGCCCAGGTCCTGAAAAGTCCAGGAGTAAAACTGGCTCAGGTATGACTGGATCCAGGATCGCCTGTCCCTAATCTCCCAACTCTCCATCCCTCTGCCATCTTTTGGCTCTGCTTTCCTCCCAGTTGACCTCATTCTCAGGGAGACCCGTTTCCCTGTGGAAACCCCAGCAGTTTCATCCAGCCAGCTCAGCAACCCCAGTAAAATGGGAGCGCCTCTCCTAGAACAGGTCTTACTGTCTTGACTGGGATCCTGGGCCCATCCCTGAACCTGTCACTATGGCCCGAAGGATGGAGTCAGACCTCAGTCCTGTGCCCACCTTCTGGGGCAGGGCTAGACTCAGCATCACCTGGACCAAAGGAAGATGGGTATATTAGAAGCATATGATGAGGAAACGGGTGGTTGAAGCTCACAGCGACAGATGTCCTTCTCAGTAGGAAGAGGACACTTCCTCCCGTGTTCCTGATAGGCATGGCACCTCACCGTTTGCTCTCGGTGTTTTGTGTTCTGGTGGAGTAGAGGTTTTGCAAAGCTCTTCCTTCCATCGGATTGGTGGTCCTTCCCTGCCCCTACTCTCGCCCTTCAAGTGACAGGGGTTAACACACACACACACACACACACACACACACACACACACACACACACATGCTTAGAACAGGGCTTGGCACATAATGAGCCTCAGTAATGAGTGTTAACTGTTATTCTGTTCTTGACCGTTAACACAAGCCCATCTATCTTTCCAGGTCTGAAGTTGGACAGTTCTGCCTGTGAATCTGGGCTCTGCCCTTCACTGGTTGATTGACCAAATTATTCTGCTTCTCGGTTTTCTCACCTACAAAAGAGGGCTGGTCATCCCGCCCTGCTGGGGTTGCTGGGAGAAGTAAAGTACCCACAGTGTACAGTGGGTGCCTGGCACAGTGGGGGCACCCAGTAGATGGTTTTCCCTTGTCAGGTTGTGTTATGACGGCTACAAAACCTTTCCCGAGCTTCCCAGTTAGAGTTGTTTCCATAGCACTTTGATCCTGTTTTTTAACCCTTTCTTCATCCTGCTTTGGGGGTGTGGTAACACCTCGGCTTTTCTGTTGGCCACACTAGCCGGGGAGGTTTCAGAGGGAAAGGCCTGTGGGCCTGCCAGGGCCTGGCAGGATGCAGAGGCTCAGTAAATATTTGCTCACACGGGAAGGCGTCACTCCAGGCGCCCTCTCGTGAAAACAGGGCCGCGAGCTGTTCTGGGGACCCCTGGTGGGGCCAGCTCAGTCTCTGTCCCACTGTTGCAGGTGCGGGAATGGAAGGAGCAGGGCAGCAAGACTTTCATGTGCACGGGACGCCCCGGCTGGCTCACTGTCTCGCTGCGGGTCGGGAAGTACAAGAAGACACACAAAAACATCATGATCAACCTGATGGACATTCTGGAGGTGGACACCAAGAAACAGGTGAGGGTGCCACAGTTCCCTGGCTCGGGGAGCAGGTAGGGCACTACCCCTGGTGCAAGTGACTCACAGGGAGACAACTTCAACCAAGAAGACCCCGGCGGGGACGGGACCAAGACCCCTGGTCATCACAGAAGGCTCTGCCATCCTTCAAAACCTCATAGCTTTGGAAGAGATCAGTCATAGCCTTGTTCCCCAGGTGGGGCAAATTGAGCTCAGGGAGACCTGTTGATTGTCAGCAGTTCCATGGGAAGAAAGGATGGGGTAATCGTGGGCAAAGAGGAGAGAGAAAATGCAACCTATTATCCCTTCCCAGTAAGGAAGCATTCTGGTAAAAAATGGGCTTTGGAGGCGGCAAGGAGGAAGCGTGACCCACTTGCTAATAGACTTAGACATGTGCTTAATCTTTGTCCTGTCCAATGGTTTTTCTTGAAAACTGGCATAAGGAAAAAGGAAATAAGTCTAAATCAAAGACAGCACAGGGGGATTGTATCACTTCTTCCTTCCTTCCTACCTTCCTTCCTTCCTTCGCTTCTTCCCTTTCTCCCTCTCTCTTTTCTTTCCTTTCCTTTTTTCTTTACTTCCTTCTTTCCTTTCTCTCTCTTTCTTTCTCTCTCTTTCCCTCCCTCCCTTCTTCTCTTTCTGTCACAATTTTATTTCTAATGGAAGATCACACAATACCCTAGTAGTAGGGAGTTATTAGATATAGTATATCCACACTATGGCATTTTGTTGTGAGGCCTTGGCCATGTTGCTTAATGTCCCTGTGTCTTTTCTTTTTTCGTAAGCAGCTTTATTGATATATACTTGATATGAAATAGTGCACAGGTGTCCAATGACAATAAATTGTGGCATATGTATGCACAATCAAGACAATGAACATACCCATTGCCCCCAGAAGTTTCCTTGTGCCCCTTGGGAATCCCTTGTTTAGCCCCCTACCTGCCTTTTCCCCCCACATTCCTAGGCAAATAATGGCCTGCTTTGTATCACTAGTTTGTATTTCGAGTTTTATATAAATGGCATCAGGCATTAGGTACTCTTTTTTATTTTGTCTGACAACTTTCACTCAGCATAATTTTTTTTTAATGATTATTTATTTTTGAGGGGGGGGAGGGGCAGAGAGAGGGAGACACAGAGTCTGAAGCAGGCTCCAGGCTCTAATCTGTCAGCACAGAGCCTGACTCGGGGCTCAAACCCACAAACCAGGAGATCATGACCTGAGCCGAAGTCAGACACTCAACCAACTGAGCCACTCAGGTGCCCCTCACTCAGCATAGTAATTTTGAGATACATCCATGTTGAAGCAAGTATCAGAAGTGCGTTCTGTTTTACTGATGAGTAGTATTCCATTGTTTATATAGATCACAGTTTCTTTACCCATTCACTTATCGATGGACATTTGGGTTGTTTCCAGTTTGGAGAAATTACCGAGTGGCTAGGAGCATTTGTGTACCGTCTCTGTATGGACCTAAACTTTCTTTTGGGTAAATACCTGGAAGTGGGATAGCTGGATCCTATGATGGGAGTATGGTTAACTTTTTAAGAAATGGTTAAATTGTTTTCTAAAGCGGTTGTCGCATTTCACATTCCCACGAGCGTTCCAGTGGCTCCACATCATCATAAACTTGGTGTGGTTGGTCTTAATCCTAATGGGTGTGTAGTGGTAGCTCGTTGTGGTTTAACTTCCATTTTCCTAATAATGACTGATGATGGGCATCTTTCCATGTGCATACTTGCCATTTGTGTATCTTTTTTGGTGAAGTGCCTGTTCAAATCTTAGGCTGAGTCTTTTTATTGGGTTGCTTTCCTATTATATATTCTAGAAACAAGTCCTTCTTCAGATACACAATTTGCAAATATTTTCTCCAGTTTTTGACTTCTTTTGAAAACCAGAGTTAACTTTGGAGTTCAGTATATTAATTTCTTTCATAAGTTGTATTTGTGATGTCTTATTTAAGAAGTCTTGCCCTAGTCCTATGTTTTCTTCTAGAAGTATTATAGTTTTCTGTTTTACATTTAAGACCTTGATCCATTTGGAGTTAATTTTTGCATATGGTATCAAATGTGGGTGAAAAAATATTTTTTTGTATGTGGATTTCCTGTTGTTCTAGCCCCTTTTGTTGAAGAGATAATCTTTTCTCCACTGAATTGGCTTTGCTCCTTTGTTGAAAATCATTGTCCATATACATAGGTCTGTTTCTAGAATCTTCTGTTCTGTTGATCTGTTTGCCCATCTGTATGCCAATACCATACTGTCTCGATTGCTGTCGCCTTATAATAAGTCCCTAAGAATGAGTTGGGAAGTATTCCTTCCTTTTCATTTTTCTGGAGGAGTTTGTATAAAATTGGTATTATTTCTTCATGCAGTAATTAGTAGAATTAACAGTGAAACCATCTGGGCCTGGATTTTTCTTTGTGAGCAAGTTTTTATCTACAAAATAAAAATTTATAATAGCACTATGGCTCTTCAGTTTGTTTCTTCTTGGTGAGCTTGGTAGTTTGTGTCTCTAAAGCTGTTTGTCTATTTCAAGTTGTATAATGAATTGACACTAGGTTATTCATAATACTCCCCTACTGTCTTTTGAACACCTGTAGAATCTGTAGTGATGCCACATGTTTCATTCCTGATATTGGTCATTTGTGACTCTTCTTTTCTTCCGTACCAGTCTAGCTAGAGGTTAGTCAACTATAGTGATCTCACAGAAGTGGCTTCGGTTTCATTGATTTTTCTCTACTTTTGGTTTGTTTGTTTTCTATTTCATTGACTTCTGCTTTGATCTTTGTTAATTCCTTTCTTTTACTTACTTTGCATTTAATTTTACACTTAATTTGGTCTAGTTTTTTTTAAGTTGAAAGCTGAGGTAATTGATTTAGGCCTTTTTTTCTAATATAGATGTTTAGTGCTATAAATTTTCCCCCTAAGCACAGTTTTAAAACAATCCCACAAATTTTGAATCTTTTCACATTCATTTAGTTCAAAATACTTTCTGGTTTCTCTTTTTTCTTTTTTTTAAGAGAGGGAGTGAGCGTGTGCACAGGCGAGAAGCAGAGAGAGAGGGAAAGAGAATGTTAAGCAGGCTCCACGCTCAGTGCAGAGTCTGACGTGGGGCTCAATCCCACGACCCTGGGATTATGACCTGAGCTGAGATCAAGGGCCAGACACTCAACCGACTGAGCCACCCAGGCATCCCTGGTTTTCCTTTTGATATTGCTTTCACTCATGGGTTATTTAGAAGCATGTTATTCAGTTTCCAAATATTTGGGAATTTCCCAGAGATCTTTCTATTACCGATTTCTAATTTAATTCGGTTATGGTTAGAAAACATACTTTATATGATTAGAATCCTTTTCAGCTTACTGAGACTTACTTTATTGCCCAGAATATGGGCTATGCCCAGAAAATGTTCCATGTGCATTTTTTTTAACACATATTCTGCTCTTTAGGGTGGCATGTCAGTTAGGTCAAGTTTGTTGATTCAAGTTTGTTGTTCCAAGCTTTCTATATTCTTACAAATCTTCTCTCTGTGCTATCAATTATTGAAAGAGAGATATTGAAATCTCTGCCTGTGATTGTGGATTTAGTTCTCTTAGAGCTCCATCAGGTTTTGCTTCATGTATTTTGAAGCTCTGCTAATAGGTATATAAATGTTTAGGATTTTTATGTCCTCTTGATTGAATGATTTATGTCCTCTTGATGAATCCCTTTATCATTATGAAATGACTGATTTTATTCCTAGTTATCTTCTTTGAGATCTACTTTATCTGATATGATTAATAAAGTCATTTCATCTCTCTCTTGACTAGTGGTAGCATGGTGTCCACTTATATTTAAAGCGTGCTCCTTACAGGCAACATATAGTTAGATATTGCTTTTTAATCTGATCTGACAATCTCTGCCTTTTAATTGAGACGATAAAGCCATTTTTATTTAATGCCATTATCAATAAGGTTTGATTTAAATCTGTCACCTTGTTCTTTGTCTTCTATTTGTCCCTTTGTTCTTTGTTCCTATTTTCTATTTTTTTTTTTTTTTTTGTCTTCTTTTGGATTATGGAATCATTTTTGTAATCCTGTTTTAACTCTTTGGTTGGCTTACCTGTAACTTTATGTTTTGTTCTTTTGGCGGTTGTTTTAGGATTTATAGTTTGCACTTTACTTAGCCCAGTCTACCTTCAAATGATAGCATCCTATGTCATGTATATTGTAAGAGTCTTGCATTAAAGTACTTCCGGTTCTCTTCTTTCCACCTTTGTGCTATCGTTGTCATACTTTTATATGTTGAAAACCCCAGAGTACATTATTATTTAAAAGTCTGTTATCTTTCGAAGAAATGTAAATAATAAGAAAAAATCTTATATACTTACCGATGTAGTTACCATTTTTTCATTCCCTTGTGTTTCCATCTGGTTTCATTTTCTTTCTGCCTGAAGGAATTCCTTCAACATTTCTTGTGTGGTGATTTTGCTGGTGATGAAGCTTTTAGCTATTGTAATGTCTGAAAATATTTTTCTTGTTTTTGCCTTCATTTCCTTTACATTTCTTTTTTATTTTGGGGAACTACATATAACATAAAATTTCTCATCTTAACCTATTTTGTTGTCGGTGGGGAGAGGGGCAGAGAGAGAGAGGGAGGGAGAGAATCTTAAGCAGGTTCCATGCCCAACGTGGAGCCCAATGCAGGGCTTGGTCTCACGACCCTGAGCTGAAATCAAGGCAGACGCTTAACCAGCAGACACACCCAGTTGCCAAACCATATTTTTTTTTTTTTTTAATTTTTTTTTTTTTCAATGTTTTTAATTTATTTTTGGGACAGAGAGAGACAGAGCATGAATGGGGGAGGGGCAGAGAGAGAGGGAGACACAGAATCGGAAACAGGCTCCAGGCTCCGAGCCATCAGCCCAGAGCCTGACGCGGGGCTCGAACTCACGGACCGCGAGATCGTGACCTGGCTGAAGTCGGACTCTTAACCGACTGCGCCACCCAGGCGCCCCACCAAACCATATTTTTTAAGTAGGCTCCATGCCCAATATGGGTCTTGAACTCACGACCCTGAGATCAAGAGCCACATGCTCCACAGACTGAGCCCACCAGGCGCCACAGTCATCTTAACTGTTTCTCAGCATACACTGAACAAATTCTATCTTTGTGATTTTGGCTACTCAGTGTACCTCATAAGTGGAATCATACAGTATTTGTTTTTTTGTGCCTATCTATTTTGCTTAGTGTAATGTCCTTAAGTTTCATTCATCTTATAGCATATTGCAGAATTTTCTTCCTTTTAAAGGGTGAACAATATTTCATTGTGTGTGTGTGTATACAGACACCACATTTTGCTTATCCATTAACGTGTTGATGGACATTGGGTTGTTCCCATGTTTTAGCTATTGTGAATAATGCCACTA
Source organism: Panthera onca (assembly GCF_046562875.1). NCBI lineage: Eukaryota > Metazoa > Chordata > Mammalia > Carnivora > Felidae > Panthera > Panthera onca. The sequence goes on from NC_138346.1 coordinate 177,259,765, forward strand.
GGAATGTGGATGTACCAATACCTTTTCAAGTCCCGCATTCAATTCTTTCGGGTATATAGCCAAAAGTGGGATTGCTGGATCGTATGGTAATTCTATGGTTAATCTTTTTTGAGGACCTGCCATACTGTTTTCCACAGCAGCTATACCATTTTACATTCCCACCAACAGTACACAAGGGTTTTAATTTCTCCACATCTTCACCATCACGTGTTATTTTCCGGGTTTTTGTTTGTTTTGTTTTTTGATAATCCATCCTAACACATTTTAGGTTGCCTTCATTTTTGAAAGTTGTTTTCACTGGGTATGAAATTCTAGGCTGATAGGGGTTTTTTTTCGCTGTAAGTTAAAGATGCTTCACTGTCTTCTTTCCTGAGTTGTTTGCAACAAAGCAACCTCTCATCCTGATCTTTGTTCCTCTACGTGGAACATGTCTTTTTTATTTCGGGCTGCTTCTAAGATTTTATCATTAGTTTTGAGCAATTTTATTATGATGCCCCTTGGTATAGTTTTTTTTCCTAATTCTTATGCTTGGGATCCATTATAATTTTCACCAAATTTGGAAAATGTGGGGGTCATTATTTCTTCAAGTGTTTTTTTCTGTCTCCTGCTCTCCTTTGAGGACTGTCACACATCTATGAGACCTCTTAAAGTTGTTCCAGGGCTCAGCTCACTGATACACTGTAAACATTGTAAAAAAATTTTTCTTTGGGTGTTTCCTTTAGGAGAGTTCGAATTGCTGTGTCCTTGAGTGCACTGCTCTTTTTTCCTGCAGTGTCTACTTTGCTGTTGATCCCAGCCAGTGTATCTTTCATCTCCAATGTTGTTTTCATTTCTAGAAGTTTGATTAGGATCTTTTTACTGTCTTTTTAACATCTCTACTTAATTTTTTGAATATAGGGAATATAGTAATATAATTACTGGTTTATAACAATTATGGTAATGTTCTTGTTTGCTAATTTTAATATCTCTGCCAAATCTGGGCCTATTTTATCAAAACAGATTGATTGATTTTCCTCCTTTTATGAGTCTAATCCTCCTGCCTCTTTGCATACCTGGTAAACTTCGACTGGGTTCTAGACATTGTGAATTTTACCTTGTTGGGTGCTGAATATTTTTGTGTTCCTGTAACTCTTCTTGAGCTTTGTTCTGGGACACAGCTATGTTACTGGGAAATAGTTTGATCCTCTTGAGTCTGGATTTTTCAGGTGGGGTCAAAGCAGCAGGTAATCTAAGGATAGTTCTTCCCCATTGCTGAGGCAAGGTCATACTCTCCCCATTGCCTTATGAACCCTGAGGTTCTCCAGTCTGCCTTGTGAGAACAGATATTCTTTCCTTCCCTGGGCAAGCCCTTGGCATTGTTGCCACTTTCCCGAGCCTCAGCCTCAGGTAACTTCCTTACGTGTATGCACTGATCATACTTCATTGAACGCTCGGTGGGGATCCTTTGCGGTTCTTCGAAGTTTTCTCTGTGCCGTTCTCCCCTCCAGTGCTCTGTCCTGCAAACTCGATTCACCTTGGTCTTCTGCGGCTCTCAACACAGAGTTCACTGGGCTCTACTGCCTTTCCCCTCCCTGCACTGCCTGATTCCAGGGAATTAGGCTGGGCGTTCACAGAGCTCCCTTTGTTTCCTGCCTCCCAGGGTCATTAACGTCATTGCCCAATGTCCACGATGTTGAAACTCTCGTTTTGCTTATTTTGTCTGCTTCCTGCTTTCAGGCAGCAGGGTAAATCTGGTCCCTGTTGCTCCATCTGGACTAGAAGCAGAAGTACACGTTGGCATGTTAATGTGTCTATTAAAAATTGTGTTTTCCAAGAATATTTAATGGCAAGGGATGATGGTCATAGTGTTAAATTTTAAAAAGCAAAGCAGAAAAATATGTGTATGCGTGCCTGAATTTGTGTGTTATGTGTGCGTTACATTACGACATGCAAAATAGCCATACATGCTGTGGAAAAAGACTGAAAGTAAACACACTCCAGTATTAACACTGATAGCTAGGATGACACGAAGAAGTAGGATGGATGATTTTTGTCTGCATCATATATGTTGTTTCTTTCAAATAAATGAGCACTTCTTCTATAATCTCAAAGAAAAATAATCTAAGTGTTAAGTGTAACGATATTTGAAAGGACGAGATTACACACTAGCAAACCCAGCACCAGAAACCCCATTCACTGTAACGAAAGCTAGTGTCATATTCTAGAAGGAGGCCATAAACGGCATGTAGAAATCTTGTGTGATTGTGTGAGAAGATTTGGGATGATACCTTCTGTGTGGAGAAGCCCCCAGTGGCCCTTGCAGCCTCCTTGTGACCCAGGGTCTCTCTTCTTGTATCAACAGATTGTCCGTGTGGAACCCTTGGTGACCATGGGTCAGGTGACTGCCCTGCTGACCTCCATTGGCTGGACCCTGCCTGTGTTGCCCGAGCTGGATGACCTCACAGTGGGTGAGGACTATAGGGTCAGAGCTGAGGCACCGTGTTGGTTCAGGGGCCGCCACTATTCCATCCGTGACAGAAACCACCATCTCTTTCCACCTAGCCCCAAAGGCAGGGCGTTCGCTGCCTACCTTTCCATCTCTGAGCAGCTCAGGTTATTAGGCAGCACCTTCTCCTCTCTGGTGCAAATCTGCGTCCCTGTGACTCATGTCTGTTATTCCAGTTCTGCCTTGTAGAGTGAACACAATAAGTCTAGTCTCTCTCTTCTTCCTCAGGATTCATGATCCCCAAAGCTTTTCCTTTCCAGGGCAAACACCTTTAGCTCCTGTAACTATCCCCACAGAGCACGGCATCCTGCCACCCAGACAACCCCCCTTTTCATTAAGGTCCCTCTTAAGATGAATGAACATGGTTTTCTAAGCTGGGTCTGGCCAGAGGTGAGGGTGTGAACACCTTTGACAGGCTCTCACATCCGTTCCCCTACGCTGGGAAAGCCCTCAGGTCCTGTCCTAGCTCCTCCTTCCCTCTCCTCTCCAGATCCAAAGAGATGGGAAATCTATCCCAAGCAGCCAGCCCTGTCACGTCTCCCTTGTGCTGTGAGCAACCCCAGCTCCCATGAAGTGCCCTTTACCCAATCCCCCTTGAACCTACACCCTGCAGCTCTGCCTGGCTAACACACGTGTCTCTGCAGGGGGCTTGATCATGGGCACGGGCATTGAGTCATCATCGCACAAGTACGGTCTGTTCCAACACATCTGCACCGCCTACGAGCTGGTCCTGGCTGACGGCAGCTTTGTGCGATGCACACCGGTGAGTTCAGAGACAGGGGACATCCCACCATCAAGGGTCCGGGGGTTGGAGAGGGAGGGACCCTGGGGATGCTTCACTTCAAACACACCTTTTCGGTCTGGGTCTGTATTCATAATAATCACAAAGATTGATATAGCCCCTTACACGTGCTCAAATACTATTATAAATGCTTCATATGTATTAAGCCATCTAATCCTTCGATAACTTCCTGAGGTAACATTATTAGCCACATCTTATAGATAGGAAACTAAAACACAAAGAGGTTGATAAACCTTCCTGGGACACACAGCGAGGAAATCCCACACAGCTGGGATTCAAACCCAGAATATCAGGCGCCCAGATCAATGCCCTTAACAATTTATCACTCCGTTCTGCCTCTCTCAGGGAAGTCAGGCCTGAGCCACAAAGCTCTATACCATATGCTGTGAGGTCTAACTGAAAGTGGCAAGAGGGGTGGTTTGGAAAAAATAAAAGATAATTCTGCCCGGAGTGGGATGCAAACATTTAAGGTGTTTTACCCTAATGAGCGGGACAGGATTGAGACTTTAAACAAACTCAGATTGCCGAGCCTATCTAAGGGGCCCCTGGATGGTAGGGACAGAGTGACTCTTTAAAGGAAGATGGTTCAGAGAGTGACCAGTGTCGGTGGTCCCACGGAAGAGAGTCCGGGGCAGGCTTGAGAGCACTGGTCTCAGACAAGGATTCACACCAATTCAGCACGTTTTCTGAAACACTTGCCTGGGCCCAGCCTTCCAACCTTGTTTATTACCAGCAGAGAAAGGAGACGAACATTCGAGAATCACTCCCCTTCTCTGAGGCCCATTTTCCTCACCTGACAAATGCATCATCAGGAGCTGATGGTAGATGCCAGATGTGAAGCTCCTAATGTAGAGGCTGGGTACCCGGCAGATACCCAGTTATTACAGCTGCTGTCTGACAGTGTAGCGAGGCGGGGGCCCAGATGGCCCACGTCCACTGTTGCAGAGACTTCTGCCAGCCTGCTGCCGAGCTCCCCCGCTCCAGTCCCCTGCCCCAGTGCACCCCACCCCGCCCGCACCAAGTGCATACAGCATGAGCAGTGACCCCACGGGACTGTCCTCTTGGGTAAGGGCCAGACAAAGCTAGACGTTTTCAAAAAGCGCTTGGTTAAAACCAAAGAATCTGAATTAGAATGACCAGATGAGCAGTCTCCAAGACAAATACCGAAACGAGAAATGATAAGGTTAGAAGCGGATTGCAGAACCAGATGAGGTCTTGGGGGAAGAACGCTGGGTCGGGACTTAGGTGACCCTGCCTGAGCCCTGGTATCCCTGTGCTGACTTGTGGGATGCCTCGGGTCACATGGGAAGCCATGCCACTTCTTAGAGCCTCACTTTCCTTACTGTTCAAGTGGGAATGTGAGTGCTCTGGGCTGCCAGGGCGGGGCTGGGGGGTGGGGTAGGAGGAGGTTGGATTTCACAGCTAATGGACTGCGAAAGCCTTGTAGGTTTGAGGAGTGGCCCATTTTGATGTTTCTGGGCTCCTTACTCGGGTTCACACGATGAGATAGTGACAGCAGGAACTTAGCCGAGGCCCTGGGTCCTTTGCACCCCGTTGGCTGTGTGCCACGGCGTGGGGTCCGGGGATTCAGCCTCTCAGCATGTGTTGACTCTGACTCACAGTCGGAAAACTCAGACCTGTTCTACGCTGTGCCGTGGTCCTGTGGGACCCTGGGCTTCCTGGTGGCCGCCGAGATCCGCATCATCCCCGCCAAGAAGTACATCAAGCTGAGGTTTGAGCCAGTGCGTGGCCTGGAGGCTATCTGTGACAAGTTCACCCGTGAGTCCCAGCGGCCGGAGAACCACTTCGTGGAAGGACTGCTCTACTCCCTGGATGAGGCCGTCATCATGACAGGGGTCATGACAGACGAGGCAGAGCCCAGCAAGGTAGGCCAGGGTGTCAGCTGCCAAGGACCAAGGACCAAGGACCAAGGCCCGGGGAGAAGGAAGGCCTGGGTGGGCTGGGGCTGAGCCTGTTCCCCCACCCTGACCCTGGCAGCACATTCTTTGAGGCTGTGGCCTTGGTCAGCCCACCTGGGGTTTGGACCCTGAGATCTAAAGTCAGAGCTGTCTGGGGCCCCTGGGTGGCTCAGTCAGTTAAGCGTCCGACTTCAGCTCGGGTCACGACCTCACGGTTCTGTGCTGAAAGCTCAGAGCCTGGGGCCTGCTTCACATTCTGGATCTCCCTCGCTCTCTGTCCCTCCCCCGCTCATTCTGTCTCTGTCTCTCAAAAATAAATAAATGTAAAAAAAAAAAAAATTAAAGTCAGAGCTGTCTGAGGGATGGAAGCATCCATTTACTCTGCCCTGACCCCCTGCCAGATACGTGTGTGTCTCTTGATAGGTGTAACCTTTATCTTCACTGCAACCCCACTATATACATGAGGAAACCGAGGCTCTGAGAAGTCACGTAAACATCCCCCAATGCAGAACCGAGATTTGAAGGATGGATTTGATGCCTTGGAATCTGGATTGATAGCCGTTTAATCTATAATTTTTAATAGCAGCTTTTTTGGGATTTGTATTCCTGAGAGACTTGGAACGTGTAAATGAGTGAAAGGAAGGAAAAGACCCAACCTGTCTAGAATATGTTATTCTACCCATAACAATATTGAAGTGTATAAAGAAAAAGGAAAAGTTAAAGTGGGTCTCTTTACCCAGGCTCACTCCCAGAGCAACTACTTGTAACACTGTGCATTCTTTTTTTTTTTTTTTTGAGAGAAGAAAGAGAGAGTGCACGGGGAGGGGCAGAGAGAGAGGGAGAGAGAGAATCCTAAGCAGACAGAATCCTCTGCACTAACGGTGCAGGGCCCGACTTGGGGCTTAAACTCACAAACCAAGAGATCACGACCTGAGCCGAAATCACGAGTCCAACGCTCAACCGACTGAGCCACGCAGGCGCCCCATCCCTGAGCATTCTTCAAGGTGTGTGCGCGTGTGCACGTGGACGTGCCCTCCTTTCATGCCATGGTGTCCCGTGATTGCATGTAAATATTTAACCCAACCCATTGCTCAGCGATGAACATTTATCCTGCTTCAGGTGTTTTGCTCTTACAAATAAGATTGCATCAAAGATTCTCTGCCATCTCTCCTTGGCCTCTTGTGCAAGCAGTTCTGTGGGATTAAGTCCAAAATTTGGAATTCCTGACTTAAGGGTTTGAGCATATTAAATACTGACAGCTACAAGCAAACAGCCCTTCAGGAAAGTTGTGCTTCTGTCCGCTTCTGGTGACGGCGTGTGACAGTGCCTTTCCCCCACCTTCTTGCCAGCACTGGATAGGATCGCGCCTTCATTTTGGCCAATCTGATAGGGTTAAAAATAGCATCTCGTTTTATTTTGCAGCTTTCGGGTCACGTTCGAGGTTAGAACATCTCTTTGTCCGGTTTTTCAGTTTGTTTGTCCTCAGCTGTGATCGCCTGTTCAAATCGGCATTTTCTGGTTTAGTGTGATGTACGCATTTCTCCACGCAGTTACGTTGCCTTCAAAATGGTCATTTCATGACTGCTGAACATTGTGTTGAGCTAATGCCCTGTCATTTACTAAACCGTCGCCACACAGTTGGAAATAAGTTGCTTCCAGTCTTTCCTTATTTTAGTTCATGTAGCCATGAATATCTTTTGTCTGTGAAGGGAAGAATATCTGAAAGTACAACAAAGGATAGGTACTCTTCAGCCTCCTGATCTATACCGGTATACTTAAAACATTTTAAAATTGTAAAGGACTGAAAATCATCTGGTACAGTTCCCTCTCTAAACAAAGAAACGAGGCTCAGAGAGGGAAAGAGACTTCTCTGAGTCCACCCAGCTAGCATGGGGCAAATTTAAATTCAGGTCTCTGACTCCTAGTTCAGTGTTATAATTTAGCATCATTCACGTTGACTGCTGTGCCCTGTGCGCGGGCGCCGTGCCGGGCACTTGCCACGTTGTCTCTTCTCGTCTCCCAACCACTCCAGGGCGGGTAATGGCTCCATTTTGCTGGAGGAAGTATACAGTGCTGAAAGCAAGGCTCGGGGAGACTAAGAACCCTGCCCAGCGTCCGCCCAGTGTGTTGGAAGGAGAACAAGCAAATTGGCAAACAGTGTACAGGATGACCCCATTTTTACAGATCAGTGTGTATGCGCAGAAAAGAAAACCGAATACCCCGTGGTGTTTGTAGGTTCCTCTGGAGGGTGAGGCTCTAAAGGGTCTTCTCTTTCCAAGTTGCATATTTCTGCAGTGTTTCCAGTGTCCACAAGGCGTTTACGTCGCTTTTGGAATTGGGAGAAAATATTAATAGATTTTTTTTTTCTTTTTTTTCACAATGCTCACACTCCCAGAGTCCGCCATTCAAGGTTCTCTGCTGCCCAGGTTTGGCCTTGTTGCACAACAAGGAAAGGGGTTGAGTCCTTGCTCTGCCTCTTGCCAGTCCTGTGGCCTCAGATGCTCTGTTCAACCTTGATGGCTCTCAGTGTCCTCATCAGCGAGACGGGGACGGCTCTGCCTTGCAAGGTTGTGGAAGGGATAAAGAACGAACACATAGGTGCCAGTGACACCTGCCCGGAGCACGTTGTTATGATTCTTCTCCTCCACGAGCTACCATGGGGCTTGCTCCTCTTGCCTCTGCTCCTGCCTTTACCTCTCTGAGGGTCCCCCGGCAACATCCTGCACCTCCTGCCTGGCCTCTACTCTCTGCTTTCTCCTAACCCTTTGCTGTGCCCCAGCCAGGTGTGATCTCACCTCACCCGCCCCATCAAACTCAGATGCCTCTCCCACCCCCTAGAGAAGGTGGTCTGACCCGGGGCCCGAGGGCAGTGTGTGTGTGTGATTCCTAAGAAGCACGGAAAAACTGCCACAGAGTTTATATTTTTACTGCCATTTTACATGTGAAGAAATAGGCTGAGAGGGTGACCTGCCCAAGGTCAGACGGCAGGTGGCTGGGCCAGGGTCTGGCCCCAGGTCAGGAGCCGGCACTCCTTCTGGGCCACCAGCCTGCCTCTCTCCTAAAGCATCTGGCCGGATGTCATTTCCTGGGAGAAGAAGGTGAGGCCCAGGGAGTCTAAGTCATCCCAGGGCACACGGCTTGTGAAGTCCTGAAGCATTTAAGACTGAAGCAGACTGGCTCCGTATGAGATTCAGGCATTGAGGGCCACGGGACCCGGTGCCAGGGAAGCTTGAGGTTCATTCTCTGAGCGTCCTTCACCGATGGGGGCTGCCTGGGGGAGCGCAGCGCCCAGAGGGTCGTGAGGCCTGCTCTAGGTGGCAGGGAAAGTGCCACGGTCAGTTAGTGCTGTCGGTCGCGGGACCTGGTGACGAGGGGTCAGCCTGGCGGGAGGGAAGAGTGCTCCCTGCCTGGAGCCGTGCGTTGTTCAACATTTGCCCTTTCGTTTTCCCAGCGAGGAGGGGCAGCAGCCGGTGCGGGGAGGGGTGGCTGAGCCCTCTAGGCTGTCGGGAACTGGCTGTCAGGCCCTGGGCGCACCGCGTGACCACGCTCCGCTAACAGGATACCCGCTGCGCTCAGCCTCGCTGGGTTTTCAGGAGTCTCGAGGGTGGTAACAGACATGAAAGCTGTGAAAAGGCCAGGGGTGCGGAACCGAAGCCGGGTATCACCGTCACACCCTTGGTGGCGTTCGGTCCCCGTCTGTAGCTGACACGATGCCCTCTGTCATTGCAGCTGAATAACATTGGCAGTTACTACAAGCCCTGGTTCTTCAAGCACGTGGAGAACTACCTGAAGGCAAACAAGGGGGGCCTGGAGTACATTCCCTTGAGACACTACTACCACCGCCACACCCGCAGCATCTTCTGGGAGCTCCAGGTGAGGATCGGGTTTCCCAGGAGTCCCGGCCTGCCCCGGCCGGCCGGGCAGGGAACCAGGATGGCTGGCATTGCAACCGCACTGTCTCCCTGGGGGAAAGAGCAGCTTTGTCCCAGGGAACCAGACACCCTGTTGCACGGCGACACGGTCGTTCCTCTCCGGGGGAACAGACCACTCTCACTTAATAGCAGGCTGGCATCGACCGTCTGCCACCGAGTGGGGCGCGGGGCCAGGTACCTGGCAGAACAGACACCTGTTCCACCCTTGAGGGACAGTAGCCTCGCCAAACTGACAGACTCTGGCACTGTGAAGGGCCGTGGGAACAGGAAGCGGAAGCAGCTAGTTCTGCCTAGGGTCAGAGGTGGCTGTCAAGCTTGGCCTTGAAAGGTGAGCGAGAATTTGCTTTTGTGCATGGAGGAGTGAGGAGCAAGTGACATTTGAAACAGGGGTGTCGGGAAGGCCTCTCAGGGGGTGACTTGTGAGCAGGGACCTGAGCAGGGGAGGACAAGCCAGGCAGGGCTTGGGGGGAGAGCGTTCCAGGCAGAGGAAGAGCCAGAGTCCTCAAATGGGCTACGTGGGTTCTTTTTTTTCTAAGTCATATAACCTAAAAATAATCATTTTAATGTATAGAATTCAGTGGTATTTAGAACCTTCATGATCTTGTGCAACTATCACCAAAGTTGCTGAGGCCCTTTGGAGGAGAGGAACGGCGGTCGGGAAGCACCAATGAGGCAGCAGGAAGCAGTATGAGCCCCCTCCCTCACATCCATCCACCCCAGATGGTCGTGGGAGAGGAAATGATACCGCCGAGGAGGCCTGCAGGGGCCAGCCAGGCTCCAGCTGAGAGCAGGGAGAGGAAGACAATATTGAGAGAAGAGATTGAGAACGGGGGGGGGCTTTGCTGATGTCAGACCACGAGAGCACAGGGGAGGGCCTGTGAGACAAGGGGGTGTCGCACTGCAGTAGCAGGTAACAGGTAACGGGGCACCTGGAAGCCCCTGGTGACTAGGTTAAACAGGGGTGACAGGCCTAAAGGAATTAAGCCCGGTGGTCTCCTAGGAGGAGGTGGTCAGTTCTAATAGGTCTCTCAGGCCGAATGTGATGGGGCCATGGTGAGAAATTGGAGGAGTGAGGCATGGAGAGTCATCAAGACCGGGGGCCTCGGTGATTCCCCCACCTCCGTTAGCCCTCCCTCGGACAGTGTCAAGGCCCAGCAGTTGGCGGGCAGTTTTGCCAAATGCGGGAGACACCATAGGGAGTGTCTTTGTTAAGAGCAAGGACATTACAGAGACGAGAGAACGAGGACCAGCAGAGGACACTGGGGAGGGCATCCGAGAGGTAGCGGTGACGTGCAGTAATAGCTCCTCACGCATTAGCCGTTGTGCCAGACCCCGTGCTCGCATGATCTTGATCTTCCTCACAGCCCTGGGAGGGGGAGTTCTCTTGTCTTTCTTTTCCACTTTACAGATGGGGAGACTGAGGCTCAGGTCTTCCAAAGTAACGCAACTCAGTAAGAGATCGAGTATATTAGCAACTACCCCAAACTTAGAGCATTAAAACATCTACCAGATTATGACTCTCATGTTTGGTTCTGTCACAGCTTTCTGAGGGTCAGGGATTGGGGAGTGATCTGGGTGGCTCTGGCTTAGGGTTGCAGTCAAGCGTCATCCGGAGGTTTGCCCAGGGATGGAAGATCTGCTTTCCAGAAGGCTCCCTCGCACGGTTGTTGACAAGAAGCCTCTGTTCCTTGCCATGTGGGCTGCTCGAGTGTCCTCACGACAAGGCAACAGGGGCCTTGGTGCCTGTTATGACCTGTCTCCTCACTCCGCCAGTCCCCCCCACCCCGTGCTGTTCATTAGAGCAAGTCCAGCCCACGCTCAACCAGAGTAGCAAAGAATTTGTGGGTTTTTTTTATTTAAAAAAATTTTTTTAATGTTTATTTACTTTTGACAGAGAGAGAGAGAGAGAGAGAGAGACAGAGCATGAGCGGGGGAGGGGCAGAGAGAGAGGGGGACACAGAATCTGAAGCAGGCTCCAGGCTCCGAGCTGTCAGCACAGAGCCCGACACGGGGCTCGAACTCAGAGACCGCGAGATCATGACCTGAGCCAAAGTCGGACGCTCAACCGACTGAGCCACCCAGGCACCCCAGAATTTGTGGGTTTTTTAAGATTACAGAGTTCGAATTCATAATGAGGTTCGTCTTAGATTTTTGTGCTGTTAAGCAGTGGCTGTCCGGCCTGAAGTTAAAGGCAGAATCTTGTATGATGGGTGATTTACAATGGACATTTGCACACAGGGCATCTGGGTAGAGCACCACAGTGTCCACGACAGTGGGATTGCAGAAGCTGGGACTTCTAGAAAGAAGGGGTAATAAACCATGTCACCAGCAAGTCTTTTCCCCCTCCCCTGAGGTTAACTCCTCCTCCTCCAGGCAGACTTATACCCTAGTTCCTCCTTGCTGAATCCACCCTTTAATCAACAAAACGTGACCTGGCCTGGGTGCTGAACTGCCCAGTCCGTTCCTGTCATACCTGGGCCAGCCCTTCCGTCACCCAGCTCAGTTAATCGGCAATACCTGGGGTCAAGGCCAGCTACATGATCTGCCGGACCCAGTGCAGAAAGCAGGGGAAAAGTACCATCAAAGGCACTAAATGATAAAGCCTTTTCTTTTCTCCCACAGTCTCTCTCTTCATAAATATTTGCTATTTAATGTTCTAAGTAAAGAAAAATTAATAACTTAAATTATTGGAATGACTTTACTATTCATCTTTTAAGTACAAATATAAGAGCGTTTAACTCTTCATGCATATGAATTTCATTCTTAATGGACCAGTAGAAATGCTGCACAAAACCAACTCAGCTATTTTTATCTCCTCTCCCGGTGACATGCACATTTCACGAACACTCCAGGGCGGCTTACTAACAAGTAAGGAAGGACTGAAGAGGAAGGAGACTCTGAGCAGCCCCCCCTTTCCCTTCCCTCTTATGTCCTCATTGCCAGCCGGCGTAAGTGGCTGGCTAATACAGGGAAGTAACACAAGTAGGAAATGTTACATGGGGTTCTTGGCTGTTCATGTTTCTTAGAACGTCATTGCCACAGGGCCTGCCTTTGAGGTTTGGGGTCCTGGCTCAGGCCAGGCCCCCTGGATCTGTAGTGGGGCCCAGCAGAGCAGAACAGGCCAGTAGTAGGCTGGGCCCAGGTAAAAGGCAAGGGCAGGCAAAGAGCAGGGGACCAGGAGTGAAGCCAGGGACACGGGACCTGAGGTCACTCAGAGGCAGAAAAGATGAATGATGGTGCGGACAGGTGGGAAAGGAGAAGGGCGGGACGGGGCATGCTGTTTAAAACTTGAACTTTTCTGAGGTTGAGATTTGGGGAAAGGAATGGTTCTAGCTGACACTTGCGGGCAACAAAGGACTGTTTTTAGGGGAAAAATACAAAAGGCGCTTAAACGTGAGAGAGGTGATGGGTCCCACTCGTAGTTAAAGACGGGGTGGAACAAGACTACAGGAGTCTCATCTGTCACCCTCAGGATGACAGGCGAGGCAGAAGTGGGAGAACACTGTTTGGCCTGAGTGTGGGGAAACAGCGCTCTCTTGTGTTGTTTGGGAGGGTATAAAATGGTACAAAGTCTTGAAATAGTATCCATTGAAATTGCATGTACTCTTTGAACCAGAATTTTCCACTTCTAGGAATTTATCTTACAGGTAAATGAACGTGCAGATGGGCAAAGATACATATACAAAGGACGTTCGGTGGAATAGTCTGGAAATAATCTAAGTGCTCATCAGTAGGGAACGGATGAAATAAATCAGGGAACATCCATATAGGAGAGCAATGATCCGCAAACATTCTCTGTGAACGGCCGGATAATAGTTAGGTTTTGTGGACCATGAGGTCACTCTAGAGGCTCCCTCTACCCATATAGACAATATGTAAATGAATGGGCCTGGTTGTATCCCAGTAAAATGTTATCTGTGGACCAGATTTATCCCAGGAGCCCGAGTTTGTGGGTCCCTGCAAGTGAGTACGGTGTTAGGCACCCACGACCAAGCATGTGTGATGGCTCTCTGTGTGCTGATGCACAGGAGATAGTGATGAGCAGGAGGCTGTTAGATGCCATTTTTGAGCTGTCTTTATTTGTTTATTTATTTATTTTGAGGTGGGGGAGAGAATGAGTGGGGGAGGGGCAGAGTGAGAGAATCAAGCAGGCTCTGCGCTGAGCCCCAACTCGGGGCTTGATCCCACGACCCTGAGATCACAACCTGAGCCGATATCAGTCAGCCTTTCACCTGACTGAGCCCCCCGGGCTCCCCAGTGAGCTGTTGTTTTTTAAGCCCATCTGCTTGTCTGTGCACCAGATGTCTCTGATTCCTAATGGTGGTTGTGTTTGGGGAGGGGAAAGAAGTTGGGTCGGGGAGGAAGGAAGTGGGGTCGGGACTAAGGGGGGAAACGGGGTGAGGGACTACGGGAAAGGAGGCCTGACCTTTGGACCGCTGGGATTTCTGCTGTGGGCGTGTGTGGCTTTTCCTAAAGCAAGCGAGGGAACAATGAAAGCCGTGCTGCACCTTGCACTCCCATGTCGTGTGCTGAGACCCAACAGCAGAGCAGAGCGCAGACGGGTCCCTCCCTCATGGGAGCAGGCTGCCAGCGGGAGAGCCGCTTCCAGGGGAGAGGAGGGAGGAGTCACTCAGCCTCCAAACTCAGCACGCTGCTTCCTTTGGGAAGCCACCACTGACCCCTCTGCTGATGTGGGCCCTGCGTCTTTTAGTCCCAGCTCTCCCCACACGGTAGTCCCATGGCCTGTCTCTTCATCACCTGAGGACAGGGACAGGGATCACCCCAGCGACCAGCATGGAACCTCCTAATTGTTGAATGGGGACAGGAATGTCCTTGGCTTCAAGAATGGGGTAGCAGGTGGACAAGAACACTCGGGAAGACAGACTTGGAGCAAGGGGAGGGGGAAGATACTGAGCTGGGGGCCAAGGTCTCCGCTGTTGGGGCTGGGCAGGCTTGCCAGCTGGTGGGAGCCCTGGAGGAGCTGGTGGGCAGCGCAGGGTGTGGTCGATTTGGGGGGGTAGGCTGTGAAGGGCCACAGGCACGAGAAGAGAAGTGGCTAGTTCTGCCTAGGGTCGGAGGTAGCCCTCAAGCTTGGCCTTGAAAGGTGACGAAGAACTTGCTTTTGTGCATGGAGGGGTGGGGAGCGGTAACACGTTGAATGGGAGTCAGAGAAGGCTCTCGGGGGATGCTGTGAACTAGTGGGCTTGTCGATGACCCTGAGCCAGACCTTGCCCACTCCAGTGAGAGCCGCCCCTGGCTGTGTGACCTCAGGGAAATTGCTTAAGCTCTCTGAATATCACTCTTCTCGTTCAACAGCATGTATTTTTCAACCACTTATGAAATGCCTGCTCTGTGCCAGCCACTCTGACCCCAACAAAAAAACAGCAATTATAACTACCTTATTTTGCTCCAGGCACTGGGCTGAGTGCCTTCCAGTTGGTATTTCGTTACTCCCTCAAGTCCTGTTTTACAGATAAGGAAACAATGCTCAGAGAGGTTAAGTAACCACCCCAGACCATCGCAGTGGGTAAATGTCCGAGCTGAGAATCAAACCCAGACCCAGTTGGGCAAATCCTGGGTACCACCGTGCCCCTCCTGCTGGAGGAGTGTGCCCTGTCATGCTTCCCCGAGCACGGACCAAGGACCTGGCCCTGACGCATGGAGACACAGCCTTCGTGGGCCTGTTGTCTCTATGGCCAGCCTTTGTCTTTCAGGACATCATCCCCTTCGGCAACAACCCCATCTTCCGCTACCTCTTTGGCTGGATGGTGCCTCCCAAGATCTCCCTCCTGAAGCTGACCCAGGGAGAGACCCTGCGCAAGCTATACGAGCAGCACCACGTGGTGCAGGACATGCTGGTGCCCATGAAGTGCCTGTCGCAGGCTGTGCACACCTTCCACAACGATATCCACGTGAGCCGGGGCAGGGACTGATCCTGGGCACGCTTGCCCTCTGGGCCTCCGTTTTTCCAGCTGTAAAACGGGCCTGCTCAGCGATGGCCCCGATGGGGAGCCCTGATGGCTCAGCAAAGGCATGGGGGCTGCTAATGAGCACTTCTGTGAGCACATTGTGTCCACTAATGCGGTGAAATGGAGGTGCTCTCGGCTGCGGCCTGGGGGATTGGGAGTGAAGCCAGAGAGGGGGTTCCCTGGGGAGGGGTGGGGTGGGGTGGGCCAGCCGTGAGCCTGTCACCTGTTGGAGAAAAAGCACCAACGCCCCTCTCCCTGGTCCACCCAGGTCTACCCCATCTGGCTGTGCCCGTTCATCCTGCCCAGCCAGCCGGGCCTGGTGCACCCCAAGGGAGATGAGGCAGAGCTTTATGTTGACATTGGAGCCTATGGGGAGCCGCGGGTGAAGCACTTTGAAGCCAGGTCCTGCATGCGGCAGTTGGAGAAGTTCGTCCGAAGCGTGCATGGGTGAGTGGCCCAGAGGGTGGTGCGTTTCCTCCGGCCCCAGAGTGCTGCCACAGGGGTGTAGAGCAAGGGCCACGGTGATCAGTCCCGGGGCCAGACCGGCTGGCTGCCTAGGGAGCGTGAGGCCCCAGCAGCCTTGGTTCGGGAAGCACCTCGCCAAAGTACAGAGATGGGATTGCAGGGTTTCTCACCCTTCTTCCTCCAGTCCTCCTCCCATGAACACACCAGCGTCCCCCAGCTGTTCGGGCCAGAGCCCCACCATCACCCTGCTCCCCCTGCCAGAGCAGATGACGCTGTGGTTTTAGATAGGTTCGGGGCTGCTGCTCCGGGTCAGAAGAGCACAGCTGAGGAGGGAGGGGTTCATGACTTGAAAGCCACGCCGGGCCCTGGACGGCATCGCTCAGAAACTGGCCTGGGACAAACGCTTGATGCCTTGAACACAGACACATCTCAAAATAATTAGCTGATTGGGAAACACACACACACACACACACACACACACACACACACACACACTCAAAACAAAAACCAGGATAAAGGAGACTTGTACGATTCCATTTACACGAAAGTCCAGAATCCATGGGGACAGAAAGCAGCTCTGCCTGGGTCAGTGGGGGTGACGGACGGCACAGGGGCATGAGGAAAGTTTGGGGGGTGATGGCCCGCGGTCATGGGCTGGACTGAGGTGACAGTTTCAAGGTTGTATACAAATGTCACACTGAGTCAAGTTGTACCCTTTACATATGGGCAGTCAATAAAAAAAAAAAAAAAATGAAAAGAAGGCAGCCCAGTGGCCCCCTCGGCAAAATGGGGGCGAGCGTCCCTGTGCCGCCCTCCACCACCAGCTCGGTAGGGGGATTGAACGAGAGGTCCTCCAGGAGTACTTCCCACGCCACAAGGCGTGTGACGCGTGGGGGACAGCTGGGGTCTCGCGGGTCCTTTTCCCCTCCCTGCAGCCTCCCCTCCTCTGCAGGTTCCAGATGCTGTATGCCGACTGCTACATGAGCCGGGAGGAGTTCTGGGAGATGTTCGACGGCTCCCTGTATCACAGGCTGCGGGAGCAGCTCGGGTGCCAGGACGCCTTCCCCGAGGTGTACAACAAGATCTGCAAGGCCGCCAGGCACTGAGCAGGGGCTGGCCCGGAAAGACACAGACATGTGGGTGGGCCCCGTCCCCCAGGTGCAGGAGGCATCTTCTCTTCAGGCAAGCTGGCCAGCCCTCCCAGATCCACCCTTCCAGAAAGAAACCCCTCCAGAGATCTCACCCGGACCACGCCAGCGGCTCCCAGGGGCGGCCGAGTGGAGTGCAAAGGACATGGGCTCTGGAGTCAGACAACCTGAGTCCAGTTCCCAGTTCCGGCACTCATTAGCTGTGTGACTCCGGGCAAGTCACCCAACCCCTCTGAACCTAGCTCTTGGCCCGTTGAAAGGGGGCAACAGTACCCGCCTGCAGGCCACAGTCATCCAGGTCGAGCGCCTGTCTCCTTGGAGGTGCTGGATACGTGTAGCGGCGGTTACTGTGGCTTCCCATTCAGCACCTCATCTGACTGGCGAGCTCCGGATTCAGCGCCGGGTCCAGGAAGTCTCCATGCGAGGTCACCTGGGCGCAGGTTTGGCTGGAAGGGTTGAAGGGATGCCCCAGAGCTGGATTGCGGGTGCTTCAGTCAGCCAGAAGCACTCCGCGCCGAGACAAGGAAGGCTCCTCTCTCCCCCTGGGCTCTTGGGAGGGCAACAGATGGGGCAGGCAGGCCCAAGATGTGCTGTGCCAAAGGTCCCAGTCCAAAGTTCCCTCTGCCGCCCTTAGTAATGCCCTGCCCCTTGCCCCTTCCCGCTTAGGTTTGCAGGCCCATCCCAGCCACCCCCCACGTCTCAGAGAGGACCTTGTCCTCAGAGAAGACAGCACGGACTCCTGCCCTAGCCCAGGTGGAGCGAGTGGCTCCTGCTCTGAACTGGGTCCGGAGATCCTGGGCCCATCCTTGGCTCCTCAACCCTCCATGCCTCATCTGGTCCCCAGAGCATGCCTAGTCACGGTGGGGGTGCATCCACACTGCTCTGCGGCATGCGGTGGCGGGTCAGGGGTGGACCACACCAAGCAGGAAAATGGAGACTTGGTGAGGATTCTCACTGTGGGGCCGGAAGGAAAGACCATCAACTTGATTTCTCCAACTACTCATCCCCCTTCGTTCTCCCCCACCCACAGCTGTAGTTAATTTCAGTGCCTTACAAATCCTAAGCTCAGAGAAAATCAGCTCCGCTTCCCTTCCAGAAGGAAGGGAGCCTCCCCAGGACCTTCCCAACTCGTTAAAGTTTGATTGTTTATGCAACTCCATCTGAAGAACCGCCCAGCCTCAGCTGAGGACCCAGAATCTGAGAAGGAAGTGTGTCTTCTGGGGAGCTGGGATTAAGCCAACTGTGCCAGGCGGTGACATTCTGAGAGAGAGCACTGCCCGAGAAGCAGGGGCTGGCTTTAAGTCCCTGCTCCCTTGTCAGCAAGCCATGCTACCGTGGGCAGGTCATTTAGGCCTCTGAGCTGTGGCCCCTCATTTTACCCTGTCGGTACAGCCGAGACCTCCCCGGGCCCTCCTGCTGTGGGAGCACATGCCTGTCTCAGACAGTGTGCTTGCAGTGCCCCTGGAAGGTCAGGTGAGAAATAAATCCTCCAAGTGAACACTTGAGCTGTCTCTCAAGGTCCTTCCTTGGGTCCGAGACCAGCTGTCATGTCGCTTTCAGAGAGGCGCACCTGTGGCTTGCAGGGAAGTGTCTGTCCCGTCTCTGTAAGTTGCCAGAATCCTGATGGAGCCAGTCTCAACACACTGCAAAGTGTCTTAGCGTGGTCCTGTGAGTGCCGGGCGCATTCATGGCACTCAGAAGGCAAGGGAACCCCCCCTTACCCATTTGGCCCGTGGGCGGGGGTGGGGGGCAGAACGTGAAAACAAAATAAGAAACCTCATTCTCCAGCTTGTCTGCAAAGCATGTGAATTCTGGCTTTAGCTCTCATATGGGCCCCTGTGCTTCCCACTCGGTGCTAAGCTGATGATCCTACTTCCTGTAGAGGAATGGTTTGCCCGAGCAGAGTAACCCATCAAATAAGGCTCTGCCCTTTCACCAGAGGGGTCTCCATCCTTAAGCCGCTGGGACTGTGGCCAGAGATGCCAGCAGCCTGTATCATGCTAGATGATAGATAGTCCTAGGATAACCAAAATCCTGCCCTTCGCAGACCTCCCCTGGAAACTGGAGCTTGGAGGGGAAGGTCTTGGGATCACGCCAGCCTCAGGTTAATGTTTTGCTCCAGTGATCTCTTGCCCGGAAAGGGCAAGCATGCGGAAAGCATGGCGAGCCTAGCTACCGGCACTTTCCTGCAGCCAGTCCCATCACTGTCCCTCCGTGTGGTGGTTTGGGGTGCGGTGGGTGTGGAAAGTGAAGGAGTAGGCCTCCCCTCCAGAGCCCCGAGTTTTTTGGCTGGAAGGATGCATAGATCAGATATTGCTGGAAGGGAAGGGAGGGGGTGGGGATGCACGTGGCAGTGCATGGTGTGTGGTTATTGTTTGTCCGGTGATCACGGGGACCAAGGGGCAAGGCGCGGGTGTCCCCCAACAGGCTCTTGGCTGCAGGCGCTGTGCCCACTGTCTAGAACACTTCCCATCCCCATGGCTGTGTGGCTGCTGCTGCTGCTGCTGTAAAAAATAAAAGCGTTACCTGGAAATTAGCCTTTGTCGTTTCTTGCTTTGGGGACCACAACGTGGAGTCAGGCTGGGGCTCAAGTGCCGGGGCAGTTTCCCTCTGGACCTGCATGCCCGGGGATGAGGGCTGAAAGACAATGTGGGGGGGGGGGGGTGCCAAGTTTGTCTCGGGCGATTTTCCAACCCGCTTTCGAGTTTGGCATCGGTCACAACATGACCTGGCATAGGTTTCAGTAGGATCCCTCTGACCACAGCAGGGAGGGTGGAAGCCAGGAGACCAGCAAGAAGGGCCCAGGTGAGCAGGGATGGTAGTTCAGATCAGGGAGGGGACTGCTTGTCAGACATGGTTGTCGGGAGCTCTGGGCTACAGTGCTGGCTTGGCCACTGGAACCCCTTCCTTCCAGCTGCTGGAGCTGCGTTCCCCAGCCTCCCTGGCACTCAGATGTGTCCTCACGTCTGGGCTCATCGGGATGCGAAGAGAAGTGGGAGAGACCTCCCACGTGAGGTTCTGGCACGTTCCCCTTCCATTAGCTGGATTCCAGCGACAGCCAGCACATAGGCTGTGGCTGAGTCACAAGCAGGAAGGAGCCCGAATCCCTGAGTAGCCGTGTGCGGAACTGCCCGCCGCCTGTTCCGGGGGCAGGAAATAACGAACGTTGTGGTGGAGTCACTGCACGTGGGACTGTTTGCTAGAGCTCTTCGATTCACCCTAGTTGGCTGTCAGGCCAAAATGAGCAGAGATGTAAGAGCTGCGTTCAGGACAATAATGTTTTAGGCAAACACGTGGATATACACGATGGACGTCTTCCTAAAATACGTGTGGTACGAAAGGTCCCATCCTGAGGTTCTTTGGGAAGAACGCTTCGGAAATCTTTTCCAGTTCGGTGTCTCACAAATCTGGATTTTGTGAATTCTCTTTAAAGGAGGAGAAATCTTTAGCGCTCCTTAAAATAGAATTCGTATTTCACGCCTTAAATGTCGCCCTGCATTGGAACAGCACACGACACACAGTATCGTATTTAATCTTAATCCTGGACCCAGAGCAGGCCCGTTTATACCTGCTCAGGCCAGGAACGGGAAGCTCAAGAAAGGGCAAGTGATTTGCCTGAAGGCCACGGGGAAGCTATTAAACAAGGATGCAACCCCGTCATCTAATCACAGCCTCAAGTCCAGGAAGAGCCTTAGACAGCGCCAGGTGAGACAGCTCTCGAAGCTGTGAAATGAGGCCCCGTGGCTGAGCCGCACACATAGCGGGTGGGCAGGAGGTGAGGGTTCCCGCACGGTCTGCTGAGAAGGGAGGCAGGGAGCGTTCTGCTTCCTTCCAGGGCAGTTCCTTCCACCAGGAGCCCCTCTTGCCTGAACAGACCCTCAGCCCACACCTGCAGCGTCCGTGCACTAACATTCATGCAATCGGTTTTCCAAACTCGGCTCACGTAAGAAAAATCAGACTACGCAAGTTAAATGTAGACGTATTTTTTAAATATGCTTTCGTGGGGTGCCTGGGTGGCTCAGCTGGTTAAGTGTCCGACTTTGGCTCAGTTCGTGGGTTTGAGCCCCACATCGGGCTCCGTGCTGACAGCTCAGAGCCTAGAGCCTGCTTCAGGTTCTGTGTCTCCCTCTCTCTCTGCCTCTCCCCCACTTTCACTGTCTCTCTGTCTCTGTCTCTCCCTCTCTCTCAAAAATAAATATTTTAAAAGTTTTAAATATGCCTTCTAGTTCTATCTTGGTTATTAAACGGCCTATAGGTTTCGTCTGGCATGACTATTGTAATTAATGTCAGTGACTGCTCTGACAAGCTGTGTTGAGAAAATAGGTTTTGTTGAGGTCTAGGAAGGGGTATTTTGATGGTGCTAGGGGTTGAATGTGTCCCCCACCCCCCCCCCCAAAATTTGCATGTTGAAGCCCTGATGTGATGGTATTGGGAGGCGGGGCCTTTTGAAAGTAATTGGATGATGAGGGTGGAAACCCTAGGATGGGATTAGTGTCCTTATAAGAAGAGACTCAGAGGGGCGCCTGGGTGGCTCAGTCGGTTGGGTGTCTCACTTCAGCTCAGGTCACGATCTCGCGGTCCGTGAGTTCGAGCCCCGCTTCGGGCTCGGGACTGATGGCTCAGAGCCTGGGGCCTGCTTCCGATTCTGTGTCTCCCTCTCTCTCTGCCCCTCCCCCGTTCATGCTCTGTCTCTCTGTCTCAAAAATTAAAAAAAGTTTAAAAAAAAAAAAAAAGAGACTCAGAGATCTAGCCCTCCTTCTGATGGCTGCCACCTGAGGATACAAGATGTCCATCTGCAAACCAGGAGGAAGGCTCTTAGCAGATACCCGATCCGCCAGCACCTTGATCTTTGACTTGTCGGCCTCCAGAACGATGAGTAATAAATGTTTGCTGCTTAAGCCACCCATGCTATGGTAGGCTGTCATAGCAGCTTGAACTGCTGAAGACAGATAGTGTGAAGATTGTTGACCCAAGGGACCCAGAAATAGCTGAATCCTGCCCTGTCCATCACCTCTCCTCCCCGTGGGGTTCCCTAGGGAGCAGACCTAGGGAATGATTTTCGTAATGGGGCGCTGTGAGGTAATAGGAAAAAAATATATTGATCTCTGTCCCCAGTTCTTGGCACAGGGTTCCTAAAAATCCTTGTAATTTCCTAAGCGATAAAAGCACCAGGAACATCGTTCATTCTAATATCTGGCCTTTGATCCTGATTCCTGACTCTGAGCTCATAATTCCCTTGGAATTTCCTGGGTGAGAGGAGGGTCTTTTGCCCTAACGAGGCAACTCTGGGTGGGCTCCTGGTGGGCTCCTGGATGGGGTTCTGAGGGTCAAGTTAGAGAAGGTGAAACTCTCTTTAGGGCCAAGGGACCACGGCAGGGCCAACAGCAGGACCCAGGCTTGCTCAGGCTCAAGGTAGGCAGCGAGGAGCCCACGATTACAAGGATTCAGGATGTGAGCTCTGAACAGAAGGGGCTTCACAGAGCCACCTCTCACCTGGCCTGGCTGCTATGCCTGGGGTCACTGTGGGCTCACAGTACGAGGCACTGCGTAGGGTTCATGATGGCCAAAACCATCACTCTCAGGTACTGATGAGGAACTAACACAGCCAAGAAAAGTCTCATCCTATTAACTATGTTAGCTAAAGCAAAAGTGCTGTGCAACCTAGGTAAGCTTGTTCCTTCTCTGAACCTCAGTTTCCTCTTTTAAAAGCTAGCTGTGCTTGATCGTGCTGACGTATTAGATGACCAGCTACCTAGTTACAACAGGCCTGCCTATGTGAGATGCCCACTCATTGTTACGTTATCTGTGGTCCAGGTTGCAAGGTTGTGCCAGAGACATAGGTCTGGTGACATGGCCCATGAAAGGCAGCTTTTGCCCTGCTCAGGGTTTCTCACAACCTGGCAGGACCTCATATTGGACTGGAAGAAACTGCTAGCCTCCCAAGCAACCAGGGGGATGCTAGACGCTGACATGACTTTTATAAGGTTTAGGTGCCAGAGTACTCACCCCAGTCTTTCGTGGACGACTGCAAGAGACTGAACTAGGCAAACCTCTTCCCTGATGTGGAACTCTTTTCTCCAAAGCCTTTAGTCCAACGTATAACAAACAGAGTTTATACTTTGGTTCAAACAGGGCAGGGCTAAGAGCCCAGCCCTCACGGAGCCCTCCAGCCTTCCTTCCCCAGTGGTCCCCGGAGGCCTCAGCAGAACCCAGTCAACAAACCTCAGCGTTCCTGGTCTCTTACAGTCCCGCCCAGGCAAAAAGTCAAAGGTCACAGGAGCCGGATTTCAGCTCAACATCCATAGGACTCTTCACAAGCATGCCTGCCTGAGCTGGAAGGGACTGTCTTGGAGGTGTGTAAGAAGCTAGGCAGAGAGTTATCGTTGTGAAAGAAAGGAGTAATCTCAAACTGAGATGCCCAAACCAGCAGTGTGGAAAGGTGACACAATGTGATGCCAGAAAAAATATTTCTGCGTGTTCTGGTCTGGGTCAGAAGCACATCCTGAGGCAAGGATTTCAGTGTAAGTAGTTTATTTAGGAGGTGAAGAAAACACCAGTTGGTGGATGAAGAGGTGCCAGCCAAAAAAATGTGCATTGCCAACAGGTTACCACTGTGGGCAGCTGGAGATGAATTGTGCTGGGAAAACTCTGACAGCCAGAATAAAAACCTACACCTCAGAGTTAGATCCCACAAGGGGTGAGGGAGCTGGGTGCTTATATTCCAATTCCATCGGTCAAATCTGAGGGCAGCTCCCGGGGGGGTGTTAATTCCTGTGGCACTTCCCCTTCCATGGAAGGAAGCTTTCCATGGTGGCCAGAGAACCCTTCGCTCCATTATGGCTGGATGTCCCTTCTTAGCATACGTGACTTTAGGGACACATAGAAGTTCCTTGGTATTTCAAGGGAAAAGTACTTCAAAGAACTGCCTGATGTAAAGTTGTTTCATAGGTTTCTCTTACAAAAAGGCAAGCATTCCAAAATCGCTGACCTACTCTATGCTGACAGTGACTGTCAGTAATATCACAGCCAACAAATATACTTGAAAAAAAAAGTACTTATTCTATAAGGCCAATTCATCTTTTTTAAAAAAGTGTAATTGCGGGGCGCCTGGGTGGCTCAGTCGGTTGAGCGTCTGACTTCGGCTCAGGTCATGATCTCTCAGTCTGTGAGTTTGAGCCCCGCGTCGGGCTCTGTGCTGATGGCTCAGAGCCTGGAGCCTGCTTCAGATTCTGTGTCTCCCTCTCTCTCTTACCCTCCCCCGCTCATGCTCTGTCTCCCTCTCTCTGTCAACATAAATAAAACATTAAAAAAATTTTTAAAAATAAAAAAAAGTGTAATTGCATATATTTTTAACTTTTTATTTTGAATTAATTTTACTTATGGAAAAGTTGCAATGATAGTTCAGCGTTCCCACATCCCCCTCACCCAGCTTCCCCTAACATTAACATCTACATAACCACAGAATTATCAAAACCAAGAAATTGACTTAAAGTGTACAATTTGGTTAGGCTTGATATTTGGATATAGCACAGTTGTTTATTCATTCATCTCTTGATGGACATTTAGGCTCCTTCCAGTTCGGGGCGCCCACAGATAAAGTGGCCAGGAGTGTCACAGTCTCTGTATGGACTTTTGGTCTCATTTCTCTTGGGTAAATACGCAGGACTGGATTATATGGTAGGTGTATGGTTAGCTTTTTGCCAAATTGTTTTCCAAAGGCATTGTATGACTTTGCATTTTCTACCAGCAGTGTATGAGAGTTCCAGTTGTCCCACATCCTCACCAACACTGGATATGGTCAGTCTTTTTTAATTTTACCTTTTTTAATACGTGGGTAATAGTATCTCATTGTGGCTTTAATTTGCATTTCCTTAATGACTAATATATATATATTCCGAATATAAGTCCTTTATCAGATCTATGATTTGCAAATGTTTTCTCCCAGCCTATGGCTTGTCTTTCCATTATCTTAATAGTGTCTTTGAAAAAACAAAATTTTTTTAATTTTAATTAGGTCCAATTTCACAATTTAACAATTTATTCATACCATACCAAAGTATCCTCTATAGAATAACAGTTAAATTTGCATCTAAGAAATTTCTGCCTAACCCAAAGTCCAGAGATTTTCTTCCTATGCTTTCTTCTAGAAGTTTCATTAGTTGAGGTTTTACATTTAGGGTTTTGATTTGTTTTGAGTTAATTTTTGTATATGATTTGAGTCATTGATCACAGTTTATTTTTTGCATATTGATAATCAACAGTTTCCAGCACCACCTGTTGAGATCATTCTTTTTCCACTGAGTTGTCTTTGCACCTTTGTTGAAAGTCAGTTGTCCATTGGTGTGTGGGGCTGTTTCTACATTCTCTGTTCTGTTCCTTTCATCTGTCTATCTTGACACCAATTTCACACTATGGAATAAGGTAATGTTATTCCCCCAGATTTGTTCCTCTTTTTCAAAGTTGTTTTGGCTATTTTACGTCTTTTGTATTTCCATATGTTTTAGGATCAGTTTGTCAATTTAAAAACAATTACCGGGATTTTGATTGATATTGCATTGAATCTACAGATCAACTTGGGAGGAACTGATATCTTAGCAATATTGAGTCTTTTGATCCATGAACATGATATAGTTCTCCTTTATTTAAGTCTTCTTTAATTTCTCTTGGCAGTATTTTATAGTTTTCAGTGTAAACATATGTATGTTTTTTGTCACATTTATACCTAAATATTTCATAGTTTTGAGACCATTATAAATGGCATTTTAGCTTTTCAATTGTTGGTAACCACTAATATATAGAAATATTTGCTTTTGGGGCACCTGGGTGGCTCAGTCGGTTGAGCGTCTTGCTTCAGCTCAGGTCATGATCTCACAGTTTGTGGGTTCGAGCCCTGCTTCGGGCTCTGTGCTGACAGCTTAGAGCCTGGAGCCTGCTTCGAATTCTGTGTCTCCCTCTCTCTCTGCTCCTCCCCCTCTTCATGCTCTGTCTCTCTCTCTCCTTCAAAAATAAATAAAAACATTTAAAAAAATTTAAAAGAGAAATATTTGGTTTTGATATGTTGATTTTATTTCCTGAAAACTTGCAAAGCTGACTTATTAGATCTCGTCCACATGTATTTTCGCTTATCAAAATACTCACAGTATTTTTTTTTTCACATAGGCAACATGTCTGTGCATAAAGACAGTTTTACTTCTTCTAAAACAGTCATTTTGACTTAAATGAGAAAGTAACTGCTTTTTATAATATACTCACTCTGAAGAGTGGAGTTTTGTGGCTGAGGCAGTGGTGTCTCAGCCTCCTTTTTTTCTAGGGACAACACGCTCCTGCCATCCTATACAATCTCTCACTGACACAAAACAGTGAGGGAAGAAGATGACATTGTGAACAGCCCCACAGATCCATCTTTAGGCTAGACTGGTGTGCTCACAAGGCTGAACTCTAAGGGTGAAATCGATTGTTCCCAATGGCTGCACCTTGCCTGGAGGCCAGCAGCCTCCTCATACGTAGCATTAGGCCCTGCTGAGCTTCCAGACGCATCCTGGGATGGAGATGGAGAGCACCAGAAGGGGGCCTAGAGCTGTCTTATGACATATACTACACTTTTCCACCTCTTTTTGGATTTTAATAATCAGGGAGTCAAGCAATTTGACTTTAGAAGAGGTTCCAAGAGTGTCAACCACATTCCACCCCATTAGTCCATCTGCTGTCTGGCTCCCATGTTCATGTCACTGGCTAGTTTGAATTCTCAGCATAACTGATCTTTCATAGCAAAAAGTATCTGGCCCCAGCTGTCCCAGCAGACCATGTGACCTCCAGGTAGATGTCTCCAGCAAAAGCATTCCCATTATATCCTTCCCCTCCAGGCATTCCCATGTGTCCTTTCTCCAAGACCCACCCCCCCCCCCAACCCAGATTCCCACTCCTATCCTCCCATCCCCAAATTTGTCTTCAGGCTTTTTGGGCCCTCTGGTCATCACAGGATGTCCTTCATATGCAGCTTTAAGGAGTAGGATCTGAATTGTAATCCACTGTTGGAGGGCACTTCCCCTTAGTAAAAGGTGTGATCCTTTCCCTTTAAAAAGACAGAAAGAGAAAATGAAACTTGTCCCTTGGAAGGAAGTGAGCCCCCATCCTTGGGAGGGGCACCCATGGGGGATGAAAAGGTACCTGTCGCTTGTGCTTCCCAAGGGATCCTATGTTGGGTAGGAGAACAAAATTGATGACTTCTAGTAACAAAACAACCTGGTTTTAAGAACCAATTTGGTGCATCAAAGCCCTCAAGTTGGTCTGTAAGAACTCCAAATATGAAATCCTAGCATTTGAAAGGTCATCTAACCCACCCCTGAGAGGGAGAGGGAGAGGGAGACTGAGGGCCAGAGGGAGGAGAGAACTTTCTTGAGGTTACACTGGTGGCCAGAGTCAGGGCCAGAATTCCAGCCCAGAGCCCCTGACTTCAGTCCAGTGACCCTTGCATTGTTCTGATTCTTTCCTCTGAAGGGAACCCCTGAAGACTCTAGTTCATGGAACTCTAGTTCCACTCCCAGAGCCATTTGGAAGATGACATTTCAATAAGAACACTTTGTGTCTCAAACAGCATCTATCAGCCCTTATGTTACACACATTTATGTGTTTATTCTCTTTCATACCAACATGTAAACTTAACAAGGGTGGGACTTTCATTTTTCTTTTTTAAGTTTATTTATTTTCAGAAAAAGAGAGAGAGAGAGGGCACGCAAGCAGGGGAGGGGCACAGAGAGGGAGAATCCCAAGCAGGCTCTATGCTGTCAGCACAGAGCCCGATGCAGGGCTCGATCTCACAAACCATGAGATCGTGACCTGAGCCAAAATCAAGAGTCAGATGCTTAACTGACTGAGCCACCCAGGCGCTCCAGGGCTTTGATTTCTTTGCGGATACTTCCCCTGTGCTTAGACTGTTACCTGGTGCTCGATAGGTGCTCCACAAATATCTGTCAAAGGAAGAAAGGTGGGAGGGAGGGCTCACCAGGGTAAAAGAGGTCTTTACTTTCATCTGGTGTGTCTTCACTCCTCCCCATCCCACGGCCTCTGGCCTGGCTCAGAGCCTCAGCTCTTCCCTGACCATTAAGACAGCCTTCTTGTCTCTACCTGCTTCCCACTGCCCCACCCCACGATGCCACAGAACACATCTTTAAAACACAAGGGCTGCTTGGGCTCACGCTCTCTCTCTCTCTCTCTCAAAAATAAATAACCATTAAAAATTTTATTTTAAACACAAGACCTACTTCCCATTAAAACCCTTCTGAGTGTCTGGGAGAAAATATTTGCAAACCACACATCTGAAAACAGATGGGTGCTTAGAATATATAAAGAACTCTCGAAACTTAATAGAAGAAAGCAGGCCACCCTTTTTTTTTTTTTAATGTGCCAAAGAAGAGATACGGAGGAGGCAAAGCCAAGCCCCACCCCCAGATTACACCTTCCAAGTGGCCCTTTCCAAAGACCTCCTCCGAGGAAAGCTTACTGGTGACCTGAATTATAGGTATTTGTCTGCAAAAAGGCCAAATTCCTACATGAAGAGGCTGCAATCCTGTTGTAGTTGTTTATCTTGCTTCATCACCTGCCAGAGCCTCTCCTGGGCCCTGCCCTCCAATCACTCAGCCACCTCCAAACAGGCCAGGCTTATTCACCCCACCGCACCCATGCTGGCAGCCTGGGAAGCCCTCTGTCTCTGCACCACCTTCCCAGGCAGACTGGCTCCTCCCTCTGCACACCACGCTCCCACAGCATCTGGCTGAGCCCTCTGTCATGTACCTGATTCCAGATCAATCCCTCCCTCCCTGCCCTGTTTGCCTTTCTGAGCAAAAACCACTGGCCCCTAGCAAACACGTAATTGGCTCATCAATCGCTATGACTTCCCCGCCTCCTGCCCTCCTCCTAGGTCGATCTTTTTTTGCGCTAGGGTGACCACCCCTCCAGCCTGTACTGTGGGTTTCACCACCTCACAACTGAATCACCGGCTTCTACCTGGCCCATCAGCCCCGAGATATGCTCAAGCCTCTATCCTTACCCACCCCTGCCAAAAATAAAGGAAGATAGAGGAAAAGAAGGGAGAAAGGAAAAGTAAAAATATGGCCTCCTCTCCTCTCTGCCTTCCTTTGGAGCTGAAGGCCCTATCTTGCTCTGGTGCCATAGGGTCTCTATGGCAGTCACCAGACTTCCGTGTCGCACAGTAAATGTGTAGTTTGGCCTCCTGAGTCCCCTCTTCCAGGCCAAACTCCTAAATCTCCCACCAAAGCGGCATATACAAAGGCCCAGGAGGTCAAAGAAAACTGATCGGGGGAGGGTAGGTGGAGTGAGAACAGAGAGACAAGCCACATTGAAGATTTCCTCTGCCTTAGCCTTCCCAGTCTCGAAGAGCCAGGTCCTGGCCTCATCCTCCAGGAGGTCCTGGCCTCATCCTCCAGGAGACCATGGGGGAAAGAGTGAAGAAAGCATTCTGGATGGAGAGACAGAAGTCCTGGGTCCCACTTGCCCTGATTCTCCTTCCCTGCTGCCCTGTGACCGTAGAAAGGGGTGAGTGCCTTCCACACGAAGCTGGGAGCCATTCTGGGGCAGAACTGCTGTCTGGCTCTCTTCTGCAATGTTCCAGCAGTCGGGATGTGCCTGGCACAGGGCAGCTGCTCAGTGAACCTTTGAAGACTGTGCACACGTGTGCTCTTGACGGGCAGCGACTTTTCAGGAAACTGCTCTCTCTCCGAATTCCAGTTGTCTCAATTGGAAAACACTGAGACTAATATCTACCTTTTAAAGTCATGGTATACAATAAATGGCCACAAAATCACTTTGTACCTTATAAATATGCTTCAAGAATATAAGAATTAATTGTCACCATTATTGCAAAGAACGGATATTTTATTATTTCCATTTTAAGTGTCTGGATAAGGAATATGACTTTCGTTTAAAATGCTAAAATGGGAGGGCACCTGGGTGGCTCAGTCGGTTAAGCGTCTGACTTCAGCTCGAGTCATGATCTCACAGTTCGTGAGTTCAAGCCCCACGTCGGGCTGTGGGCTGGAGGGCTCGAAGCCTGGAGTCAACTACATGCCCCTCCCCCACTCATGCTCTGTGTGTGTGTGTGTGTGTGTGTCTTAAAAAAAATGAATAAACATTAAAAAAGCTCTTAATTAAAAATAAATAAAAATAAGAAAAGTAAAATGTTAAAAAGGTAATATGCAGGTTGAAGCATTCAGGAGGAAGTAGTGTCTCGAGGTCTGCTATTTACCTGAAATGTATGACGTTATAAGATGATTAACAGATCAAAAGAAGGATGGATCGGTACCAAGAGATGTCATAAAGCAAGAGTAAAACATTAATGACATCATCTAAGTGGTGGATATATGGGTGTACACAGTAAAAATCCTTTCAATGTTTTCGTATGTTTGAATTTTTTCCTAATAAACAAATGTCAGGCAAAAAAGCTTAGAAGGAAAAATAAACTTCTGCCAAACCAAACTGGCAGTTTCCCACATGTTCCATTCATGGAGTCATCCAGACGTGACTCTTTCACCAGGGAATGCACTGACTCATCCCTGAACACGTACTCATCGAGCTCCCTCTACACATGCCAGTGAGACACTAGAGGTCCAGACAGGAGAAGTTGTGTCCAGTAGGGACCACAGCCCGCGGCATAAATAATTACAACAAGGAGAAAAGTGCCTCGACCTGGGGATCCCAAGAGACTGAGAATAAAGAGACACGCTCTGGAAAAATCAGGAAAGGCTTCGAGTTTATGTAGAGCCGTGGAGGATAAATAGGAGTTTTCCAGACAGGAACTGGCGGGAGGAGGTCCCAAGAGCAGGTCACAGTGTGGCCAAGGCCTGGAGAGTGGTGCAAAGTGTGGCCTGACTAGGGCACAGAGTGCTCGCGTCCACACAGCCAGAGGGTGGGTCAGATGACACGAGAGCTGGCTGCGGGGCTCCTGGTTGGCTCAGTCAGTACAGTGGGTGACTCTTGACCTCAGGGTGGTGAGTTGAAGCCCCACATTGGGTGTGGAGCCTAAGAAAGAAAGAAAGAAAGAAAGAAAGAAAGAAAGAAAGAAAGAAAAAGCAGGGGAGGAAGGAACATTAAAATCAGACAGATGTTAAAAAAAAAAAAAAAGACGTGGTTGTAAGAGCCAGAAAGGTGGCTAGATGCAAAATAATGTTCCACTGGTCGGTCAAGCATCCTTACGAAACACCTACTGCCTACATAGCTCTAAAGAATGAAAACCAAAAGGCTACCTTTCCCACAAAGGAGGTAAATCCCAGGCTGCCTGGCTGGAAGCCCAGAACCCTGTGGTTTGGTGGGAGGAAGCAGGTAAGGCTAGGGAGTGAGGGTGAAACAGATTAGCTGTCACTAAGCATCCTAAAAAGAGACTTCACAACTCTCCCACACTTGCCCTTCCTGGTCTGGCTGGCACATGCTTTGAGGACCTATCGTGTTTGCCTCCAAAACCTGACGCCTCCAGGCCTCACCTATTCCTGTATAAGACGGGGAAGGCGGCACTGACATTGATCCTTTGCCTTCTATGGCAGGCACAGTCTGTGGACTTTGTGGGCGTTTCCACCCACTGGCACACAGGATTATGACAAGCTGCAGGCGGGGATTAACAAGAGGGCATCAGCACTGAATGGTGGGGAGCCAGCGAGAGCGTCCCCACCCGCCCAGTTTCCATTCGTCTTCATTAATTCTTGACTCCTGCTTTATTTTTATGTTTTCATTTTTTTTTTTTTTTAACTTCTAGGGTCCAATGATTGCTTCTTTTGGTTTCGATCTTTCTTGGTTAATATTAAAACCAAAGGTAGAAATTTTACTCCAACTGGTGTTTTTTAAATTTTTGTTTATTTTGAGAGAGAGTGAGAGTGAGCCAGGGAGGGGTAGAGGGAGAGAGAGAGAGAGAGAGAGAGAGAGAGAGAGAGAGAATCCCAAGCAGGTTCTGCACTGTCAGCACAGAGCCTGATGCATGGCTTGAACCTACGAACCGTGAGATCATGACCTGAGCTGAAATCAAGAGTCCGATGCTTAACCGACTGAGCCACCCAAGCGCCCCACTCCAACTGGTGTTTTGACAACATTACATAGATTTCGATATAGAGTTTGTTGTGAATAATTTCTAACAAGCATATAATTTCCAACGTGACTTTCTCTTAGACCCAAGAGCTATTTAGAAGAGTGTTTCCTAATTCCAAGTACTTGGTTTTGGGGACTATCCTTTTATTGTTAACGTTTTGTCTTATTGAGCCATGTTTAGAAACCGTGACCCCAAATTTTCTATGTAGGATGTTTTAAATTTAGACATTTTTTAATGAGGCTTTCTTAGAGAATCAACTTTTTTTTTAAGTTTACTTATTTATTTTGAGAGAGAGAGGGTGCATGCAAGCAGGGGAGGAGCAGAGTGAGAGACAGAGAGAGAGAGAGGGAGAATCCCAAGCAGGGGGCAGAGTCCGAACTGTGAGATCATGACCTGAGCTGAAATCAAGAGTCAGATGGTTAACTGAGCCACCCAAGCGCCCCAAGGATCAACTTTTATAAATCTTCCACGAGTAACTCAAAACAACGTGGAGTAAAATACACCTATTCAAATCCTCCAAATAATTATTTATATAGACTTACTGTCAGATTCTCAAACAAGTCTATTCATGATTGTGGGAGCTCGTCACTGTCATTTTGGGTGTAAACATTCAAAGTTATTATCACTTCTTTATGGATTTTATTGTTTATCGTGATTACTCACCTTTGTCCCATTTCACATGTCTGCCTTGAATTCTACTTTGCTTCGCATTGGTATTGCCACTTTTGTTGGTGGTGGTGGCCGTGGTGGTTACATTTATCTGGCATATCATAGGCAGATATATTCCTATATATTCCATATTATGTCTTCCCCTTTCTAGACCTCTCCATGCTAATCCATCTTTCATTTGATTGGAGTATACTCCCCAGTAATATTTTAAGAAAAGATACATTTGGTATACATCCTGAATCCTTAGGCGTCTCTATTTGCCTTGCACGTGAATGACCGTTTGGCTAGACAGAGAATTCTACAAACACTGTTTTCTAGCCACGTTTCAGAAGAGAAGCCCCCAACATGTCTGTTTGTCCTTTATTTAAGTTGTAGGTTATTGGTCTCTTCAGAGATGAAACTTACAAGATTTTTATTTTTACCTTTGAAACTCAGAAATTTCACCACGCTTTAAGCGAACGGAACGCCTACATTAATTTTTCTCCCTTCTGAAATCCCACGAAAACAAGAGTTAAGGAATAAAAATTGAAAAGTATATTACTCGCGGGGACCAAAGGAAGAGGCAGCAGTAAAGAAACAAATATTTTGGAAGTTAAAACGCAGGTGGAAGAACGGCAACTAACTTGGCAGACCCAAGAGAGCTAAAACGTAAGCCAGTAGGAGATAAATTCAGGAATTCTCTCACTCCAGAGACTGAAGAATTAGCAGCACCTGGTCCTTCTGGAATAGGAACAAAGGTGGGGCCAGAAACAAGGCTACTGATTGAGAGTCCGCGTAGGATGCTTCCCTCCCCACTCTCTGCAGCCAGATGAGTGTCCTTCATGGATGAAGATCGGGGAATTTATTCTCTGGAGACAGAGGGGCTCTCTATACAAGATGCCACCAGGCACAGATGAGATCACGAGTAGTATCCTTACAACAGAATCAAGTGGAAGCTGGACCACTAAATATCGAGACCTCAAGGCTCTTCCACTTAGAGCCCTGCCAGCCAGGCTTTGATCCTCCAGAAGAGTTTTTTTCCCAGCCAAGGTAAAAGACAAAAGATCTAACAACCCTGACACTGAAGTTCCCCCAGTGAAAATCCGCAGCTTGGTCAGCCTATGGAGAAGTCCATAATTAACAAGTGCCCCAGAGCCTTCAGTAGGATTTTTGGTTAGATACGAATGCACAGCCAAGAAATACCAGACATTTCAGAAAAATCTCTGGTATGGAATCTGATGCCAAAACAAACATACAGGAAAATAAAAGGATTTGATAAAACGAGACGGTATCAGGCAAACTGTCTTAATCAATAATACCTTCAAAGTATGAGCAAACATGGTGTCCATGAAATAAGAGAATAGTGTTGCTAAAAGGAACATTTTAGAAATAAAAAAAGAACGGTTAGAAATTAAAATAGGAAATCAGAAAATGAAAAACTCGGTGAGTGAATGAGAGACTATTGCTGCTGTATGGAACCAAGCATGGAGCAGACTTTTTAAATGAATCAGTGAAAGAGCTTATAGGGGCACCTGGGTGGCTCAGTTGGTTAAGCACCCAACTTCAGCTCAGGTCATGAGCTTGCCTTTCGTGAGTTCAAGCCCCACATTGGGTTCCGTGCTGACAGCCAGCACAGAGCCTGAAGCCTGCTTCAGATCCTGGGTCTCCCCTCTCTCTGGCCCTCCCCCTTCTCTCTCTCTCTCTCTCAAAAATAAATAAACATTTAAAAAAAGTGGGACGCCTGGGTGGCTCAGTCGGTTGAGTGTCCAACCTCGGCTCGGGTCATGATCTCATGGTTCGTTGAGTTCAAGCCCTGAGCCCCACTCTCAGTGCAGAGCCTACTTTGAATTCTCTGTCCCTTCCTCTCTCTGCCCCTCCCCTGATTGTTCTCTCTCTCTCTCTCTCTCTCTCTCTTCTTTCTCCTCTCTCTCTCTGTCAAAAAGAAAAAAAGAGCGAGCTTATAAGGGAATCCTTTTTCCCACCTTATGACCTACCTACTGTGCCATGACACAATCTTCCTGACGCAAGAAAGAGCCCCAACGGGTCAGGTTTACATGGACAATGTCAGACCAGAGCCCTAGGGAAAATCGTGCACAGTCTCACAATTAAACACCCACAGGGACCTGCTGGTTGGCTTCCATTCGGTAGCATTCATTGGCCTTAATTAGCCTGACCATGTTCCTGTAGGGTATAAACCATTACCCTTTTATGGATGGGAAAACTGAGGTCTGGAAAACAAAGAGTGACTCTTGGCGGGAGGTGGGTCTACATGGAGAACCTATCATTTGTGTAGTCTGTCTCAAGAGCATTTGTCTTCTATTTGCCTTTTTTTTTTCCTGATTATAAAAATGTTACCTGCTTATTTTGAAAAACCTAAACATCTCAGAAATAAAACAGACAAAGTGAAAAAGACCCTGGTAACCCTCCACAGGTAACCACGAGCAACAGGATGGCGCCTAGTTCTCCAGACTGTGTTGTCTACGCATTTGGAAATATATTTTTAATAGGATGATTATTCTCCTATTTTTTTAATTTAATTTTATTTTTTCAATATATGAAATTTATTGTCAAATTGGTTTCCATACAACACCCAGTGCTCATCCCAAAAGGTGCCCTCCTCAATGCCCATCACCCACCCTCCCCTCCCTCCCAACCCCCATCGATTATTCTCCGATTTTTAATATTCATATATATTTACTCTTCCAGATGAAGTTTAAAATAAATATATCCAGTTCTCCTTAACAGCCCCCCCAAATTTAAGAATGAGATCCTTTCCTTTCTCTCAATTATGTTTTCTATTAATTGTGGCTGCAGTATCAGAGGAAACTCTTCGTCTTTACAGTTTTGTTTTTTAGGTTTTTTAATGTTTATTTTTGAGAGAGAGACTGCACGTGAGTGGGGGAGGGGCGAAGAGAGAGGGAGACACAGAATCCGAAGCAGGCATCAGGCTCTGAGCTGTCAGCACAGAGCCCCATGCAGGGCTCCAACTCAAGAACCATGAGATCATGACATGAGCTGAAGTCAGACACTTGACTGACTGAGCCACCCAGGCACCCTGCATCTTTACAGTTTTAAAATGAACTCTGTTGGGGGCACCTGGGTGGCTCAGTGGGTTGAGTGCCTAACTCTTGCTCTCAGTTCAGGTCATGATCTCACTGTTGGTGAGACTGAGCCCCGTGTCAGCCTCCAAGCTGACAGCTCAGAGCCTGCTTGGGATTCTCTCTCTCTGCCCCTCCTCTGCTCATGCTCTCTCTGTCAAGATAAATAAAATAAATTTAAAAAAATAAAATAAAATAAACTCCCTTAGACTATTTTAGGTAAATGCACTATAAATTGTGATAATTTGCCCTTCCTTACCAATATTTATATTTATTATTTGTTTTTCTTGTCTTACTGCATTTGCTGGAACCTCTACAACAACGCTGAAGAGGGCCAGGGTCTTGTTCTTGACTTCATGAGAAGCCTTCATGTTGGCCTCTTCTTTAAAAGCCCTCACCCTCCCTCAGGACTCAAATGCCCTCCTTTTTCTCCCCCATCCCTGTCAAATTTGCTTCGAAATAGAGGCTTTTCCTTAGGTTTTTGACAGCAGGGGGTGAGTTAAACTACTGTAGTTCCTTTTTCTGGATGTTGTGCCTTCCAAGCCTCTGCAAAGGACTTGCCCCTTCTATAACTAAAATGCAGAATTCTGCAAAGGCAGAGCAACTGCTAAGAGACAAGGAACTTGCCTCAGCGTCCACAGACACGCATCCTCTCCTTCAGTCCTCAGTGCACACTCTGCAAGGTGGATTGTTTAGTGCACTCTCATTATTCAAAGGAAGGTCTGTCTCCAAGTAACTTGTCCCAGGTCACACAGCTAAGTGGCAGACAGAATTCGAAGCCAGATCACAAGGGAAATCCTACAACCTCACAGACCTGAGCGTTGGATGTGATTACAGGGGTCAAGGGGAAGTTTGGACACAAGGGGAAGGCTAATGTTCAGGGGAGAAAGTCTAACGGGGATGGGACATCCTTCCCTTCCCTGTAGGCCTGTACTGAGCAAACAGTATGTAGAATGGGGCTTTGCTGACAGGGTGGCCGGAGAGGAGTGTCAAGAACCAGCCCATGGCGTTCTTCCTAGAACCTTCAAATCCTCACGTGGGCATTGGTATAAGGGAGGGGCCCTGCCCTGGGAACAAAGACTGGCTGTGAGTCCCAGCTCTATCACTCACCTGCTGTGTGACCTTGGGAAAGTTGCTCCCCTCTCTGGTCCTGGTTGAACACCTATAAAATACCCAACCACCTTGACTAGAAAGGGGAAGAAAATGCTTTTGCACAAAGTGTTCCATTTGACTTTCTAATTTATTTTTATTTTTGTAAGTTCATTTATTTTGAGGGACAGAGAGAAACTCAGCATGAGTTGAGGAGGGGCAGAGAGAAAGGGAGAGAGGGAGAAAATCCCAAGCAGGCTCCACACTGTCAGTGCAGAGCCCGATGCGGGGCTCGAACCCCCAAATCATGAGATCATGACCTGAGCCGAAATCAAGAGTCAGATACTCAACCTACTGAGCCACCCAGGCGCCCCTAAAGTGTTCCATTTGATTTTCAATTAAGCAAAGCAGATGAATCC
Organism: Panthera onca; assembly: GCF_046562875.1. NCBI lineage: Eukaryota > Metazoa > Chordata > Mammalia > Carnivora > Felidae > Panthera > Panthera onca. Next base: position 177,296,827 of record NC_138346.1, read on the forward strand.
ATGCATTTATCTCTACTCTCTCTACTCTCTTCTGCAATTTGCTAAAAGGACTATACAGAATTTTTCTTAAAAATAGACAAACAAGAAAGGGAGAGGTTGATATCAGGGGACAAGGGGTATAACGTGTTTTTCTGGGACCCAGGAATTGGAGGCAGGAGTATCTCAAAAAGCAGGCGCAGGTCTGATGGCTGAAAACAGAGGGAATGTTAGATACACACACACACACACACACACACACACACACACACACACACATTACTCCTCGCCCACCAGGCACAGCGGAAGATGGGCAGAGAGGCACCCTGGTCAGAATAGAGGGAGTAGGTGGAAATCCATACACTGTCTGAGATTCCCCTGCCTCCTCCGCCTAAACACAAGCAACCGCATTCACCCACTGCAGGATGCAGGATGCTTTTCCAGAGAAGCTGAATGGTCCCACAGAAAACACCTACAACCATGACATTGAGGGTCCTCCAACAGAACGACTAGACCTCCATCCAATCACTCCCGGTGAAGCCACCAACTGACAAGCCCCACCCACACTCACAGCAGTGTTCAGTGCTTTCCTCTTAAATGTGAGCAAGACAAGTAAAAGAAGGCACTTGGAAGAAGCACGGTCAGGCCGGGAGCAAAAGGAAACCAAAGGTAAACTGTCATTGTTACTTTGATTAAAGAACATACTGCGTAGGAGACACTGAACTGGGTGCTAGGGGAAGGAAGCGGGGAAGGGAAGGGAAGGGAAAGGAAGGGATCCACACAACACTCAGGAACTCTTTCTTTTTTTTTTTTTTTTTTTTTTTTTTGAGAGAGAGAGAGAGAGAGAGAGAGAAGGTGCAAGTGAGCAAGGGGCAGAGAGAGAGACAGAGGAGAGAGAAAGAGAGAGAAGCAGGGCTTACCCGAAGTGGAACCGGAGTTCACGAACCACGGGATCATGACCTGAGCCGAAGCCAGATAGCTTAGTTGAGCCCCCCAGGCACCCCATACTCAGGAACTCGTGCAAACTAAAAAAGATTGAGCCAAAATTTCAAAAGGCAACAGTAGGGTTCAAAGATAAGGACAAGGAAATTTTACCAAAGAGGAGGATGGAAAAAGCAGAGACAGAAAATGAGAAAAAAAAAAAAAAACACAAAAAAAGCATGACAAAAACAGAGCATCACACCAGGATATCTCCCCTTCCTAAGAGAGGAAATTCCCAAAGACACAAATGCAAGTGATTTTCCCCAGATAATTGTCCCAGATGGAAAGAACCCGGTAGGTACCCAAAACTATGGGTGAAAATAGACTCACATTAGGACAATTTAAGACTAAATCTCACCACGAAGTTTCAGCACACAAAGGACAAAGGGAAGATCCTCAAAGCTTCCAGAGAGGCAGGTGCAGATTGCATGCAAAAGGCAGAAAACCAGAACGGCACAGGAATTCCCAACCACGCCTGAAGCTCAAAGACGACTGAGCAAAGCCTTCAACGTTCCGAGGGCAAACTGTTCCCAACCTAAAATCTTATCTCCAGCCAAACTGGTGATCAGTTGGGCAGGTAGGAAGCAAGATTTTTTTTCAGGCATGTGGTCTATCAGAAATGTTACCGCTCATCCCCTTTTCTTAAAAAGCCCCCTCCCCGCCCCCCGCCCGACACAAACCAAGAGCATAAATCAAGGAGGCAGACACGACAGGACTATGTTGATTAAAAATAAGCATTTAAAAGTCGGTCTTCCCTGAGCAATCGGGTCCTCGTGCCCTCACCGGGTTTTCCAACAACAAAATAATCTAGAGTGCGTGTTTGTTCGCCTTTTGACATTTCTGAAAACGAGATCACGCTGCAACTGATGGCCTCTTAGGTCAATAAATAAGGCAGCACCTAGCATTCGCGCACTGCTTTACAGTTAGCCGTGGCACTTCGTGCACCGTCTTCCTTCGGCTTCTCAACGGCTTCCGGAAACCAGTTTTACCAAGCCCGTCGTGAACACCAAGAAACTGAGATTCCGTGTGGTGAAGCCACCCAAGGCAGCGCCTAGCTGGTGTGGGTTGTGAGTGGGGGAGTTAGCACTGAGTCCCTTTTCCTCACCAGGAGCGTTAGAGTATCTCATCTGGGGCTTCACAGCCCTCGGCTCATCTGACAGTTGAGGGAACCAAGGCTCAGAGAGGTTAAGGGATGCGCCCCGCCTCACACAGCCCGGCAGCCAGGCAGGGTCAGGATCTGAACTCTCTCCACTGCCTCGCTGTTTGGCTGGCACCAGGGGCAGCAGCTGTGTTCCCATGGGAAGCAAGCACAAGGTGGGGGGCAGGGGAGGAGGGGAGGAGGGGATCCCAGCCCACCCCAGAGTAAGCCCTTCCCCCTCCGCGGGAACTCTAGGGGCACTCACTGCATGACCCTGTCCCAGGCCGGGTCAGAGGGGTAGCGCTTGGATCCACCCAGGTACAGGGACCGATACCGCTGCCGTTGGTCCTTCGTCTCCATCAGCCAGGTGTTGAGGTAGCGGCCCACACCTACAGGGTTCTGCAGCAGGGAGAGGGATGGCGGGACATGTGAACTCGGGCCTCCCGGCTCTCCCCACGCTGCTCCCCACTCCATCTGTTAGGGGTTGAACTGCGTCTTCCAAAGGGACATGTAGAAGTCCAACCCCCGGGACCTCGGCGGGTGACCTTATCTGGAAACGGCTGCTGATGTCATTGGTAAGGATGAGGTCCCCACATGAGTAGGGTGGGCCCTTAACCCAATGAGACCGGTGTCCTTCTAGAAGAGACCCACAGGAAAAGACAGCCCTGTGGCAGTGACGTCAATGACAGCGGTGGAAGGGAGTGACGCATTCACATGCCCAGGAACTCCAAAAACTGCCGGCCAGCACCGGAAACTAGAAAGAGGCCAGGAAGGATTCTCCCCTGCAGGTTTCAGAGGGAACGGCCCTGCCGGCACCTGGACTTTGGACCTCCGGCCTCCAGAACCGTTTCAGGATAAACTGCTGTTGTTTGAAGCCGCCTGGTTGTTGGCGCGGCCGTGGGAAGCTAACACACCATCCCACCCAGAAACCTATGTCCTAGATACGAGAGGCGGCAACAGAGAGGTTCCAAGAGGAGGAGAGGAAAGGTAACCTGCCCAGAGGTGAGCAGTGAGGGCAGGAGAATGGCTGGTCAGGAACCTGGTCAGTTCCAATGGCTGGTCAGTTACCTGTGGCGTAACAGTGCCAAGGGTGGCTCGAGAGAGATGTCAGGAGCCACACACAGTGGGATGTGCAGCTGAACTTGCTGCCCACGTGGGAAAGGCCTGTCTCGAGGGGGAGCAAGCTCCCGGTAGTGGTCCTCCTGTCCCAGGGCAGGGCGAGCTCAAGCCCTGGGACCCAGACGGATATCACCTCAGCTCCTCCCACTCTGCAGTGGCCAGCCCTGTGCTAGCAGCATCCGGCTCTTACCTAAACACCTTATTCGGGGTCCCCAAGTGAAGACCTCTCCCCTGCAGGAAGTACAGGCATGGGGTGAGAAAAAGCAGCTTGTGGAGGACTGACCTGCAGGTTTCTCTGAGAATCGGGCAGGATGACAGGGCGTGGGCACAGTGGAGGCCAAGCCGTCACTCTGGGAGGTGAGCAGGTGGGGTGGAGGAGGGAGAGCTCAGGTGTGGGGGTGCGGGAGGAGGCGCAGGGGGAAGGCAGGTAAGTTACAAGCAGAACATTCCCCCGGGAAACCAGGAGACACTTAAAAATAAACAGCTGTTCAAAACCAGGCACAACTAACCCTCGCTACTGGAAGTCAAGATGGGGCCACCTGGTGGGGAGGGAGGTGTGTGTCAAGGGGGCTCCTGGGGCGCTGGAAATGCGCTCTTCAATGCTCTGGGGACTTGTTACAAGGATGAGCCCATTTTGTGACAATTCACGAGACTGTCTGCTTAGGATTCCTGCACTTTACTGTATGCTTATCAGAACCTGAAAAAAATGTGCACTTGAAAACGGAAGGGCAGGAGTAAGAAACAGAATGAGGTCAATATCCACTGCCATTTGTATAAATTAAGAAGGCCTGCACACAAAACCCAAGAACTTATTAGCCGTTTTACAAGAACGCTGAAAGCTCTATCACACACGTGGGGGATGGCTGCCTCGGGGGAGGGGGAGGGCGACAGAAGGGGTCCTTGCTCAGCCAAGGATGAGAAAGGGGCCAGGTCCGCTAGCTGCTCCCTGAGGCCCTAAGAGGGTGGAGGGAGCATCCCCCTGGGAAAATAAGAGCGTGAGCTGGCTCTGGGGTGACGTGGTTCTCACAGTGTGGTCCCCAGACCAGCAGCGGCATCACCCGGGAACTTGTTAGAAATGCAAATACCCAGGCTCCCCTACAGGCTACCGAATCAGACTCAGACGCTCCGGCAGGGCGCCCAGCATTCTGTGCTTTGACAAGCCCTCCAAGGGGTTGCTCATGCCCACTCAAGTCTGGAGGTCACTGCCTTAGAGAAATAAGATGGTAGGAATGGGTGTTTGTCCCTTGGGGAGAAAGAGGTGGGATCGGGCTCACGCAGAGCATCAGTTCCCAGGTGTGGGGGTGCGAGGGCTTGGTGCTGCCTGTAGAGGCAGGAGAGGGTTCCCTGGCCATCACCTTTTAACCCCCACCCCAGACCTACTCACCCAGCTTCCCAGAATCGTCTGGTAGGCCTTTATGCCCATCCGCTTGGAAGACAGCAGGAACGGTGGCTGGTTGACGTGTTTGCATTCCTTCTTTGGAGGAAGCCACGAACCGGGACCAGACGTGGCCTAGGGTTTAGAAATGAAGGCTGAAAGCTGGAGGGGTCTGGCAGTGGTCAGCCTGGGACCAGGGCAGGTGAGGGCTCCCGATAGCCCACCCCAACCACCCGCAGCCCTGGGCCTTGAGCCAAAAACAGTGAGGGGGTTCCCCAGCCACCTTCCGACTCACCAGGAGCCCATCCTCGGGGGGTGGAGGGGCCCTGTGGTGCCCTCATAACAGATGTCACCCACTCTAACCCCACCCCTCAGCCTGACACCTCTTTCCAGGTTCCCAAGGGCGCACAGGGTCTGGCAGGTCCACAGAGGCTTTTCCAACCTGGAAAGCGGAAGCCACACAGACTTTGGAGCTAAACGAGCTGGCTTCCTTCTCACACTTGCTGGGGGAGCCTGGGCACATCCCTTCCCATCTCTGGGCCTCAGTTTCCTCTTGTGAAATGCAAATGATAACTCCTACTTTGGGGCGCTGGCAGGTGCCTGGCCCACAGCAGGCATTCAGGAAATGTTAGCATCCTGTTTCATTCATCCAGACCCCACTCCCCACCAAGCCCCTAGCAGTTCTCCAGGGAGGGGGGTGGGCAGGCCCTGCGTGTGGGAGGCGGGAGCCTATCCGGGTCACTGGCTGCCACACCCCAGAGAGGAGCCCACCATCCCCTCAGAGGGAGCAGGTATGCAGTCCTCTGTCAGGGTGGACCCCTTATTCACGCTCTGCCCTGCCCCGCGTCCCCTTGGCCTCTCCCCAGGGGAGAGAGGAGCACTTGGCAGGTGCCAGGCTCCACTCTGCCAGCTCCAATCCTTAACCTCTGACTCTCAAGTCACCTGGTTATGCTCAGAGGACAAGCAAGCAAACTGAGCCTTGGAAAGTGGGAGGGACATACTCAGAGTGACAGGTGCGTGCACGACCAGGCAACCGGGTGGGTCCGACACCCCAGGCTGAGCTTTCCCCTCGAAGAGCCAGCCCCATCCCACGCCCGCCCCACGGGAGAGTCCCCTCCCCAGAGAAGAAGGCAGGCAGGCCATGGGGGGAACACTGACTAGTTTTCGGGGGCACTGGCTAAGGGTCGCCCAGTAAATCCTCTCCGTCGGGGTTTCCGGGTTGCGAGAAATTTTCGAAAAAACCCCACGCTTCTTATTGTGCCGTGAGTTAAGCTCTTCCACGAAGGTCGTAAAAGTCATCAGTTCCCTGGGCTTTTTTTTCTGAGAAACAGAAAAGAGAAAAAAAAAAACAAAAACAGAAGCGTCATGCCAGGAAAATCAGAGCCCTCTCTCTGGACCCTCCGCAGCAGAGAAAAGTGGGTGGTCACACCAGGAGGCACTACTCTCCACCCTGCCTCCTGCAGCCCTGGCCGTGGACTTGGCTGACCAGCCCTGGCCGTGGACTTGGCTGACGAGTCCCTGGCAACCTCACCTCCAAGCCACACCCACCGCTTAGCTTGGGGCTTTTGCCTATTCCCACTCATTTCAAGGGCATTTACTGCACGAGCACTGTTCTCAGCGGGAGCAACAGTCCCAATATTTAAACACCAGCGCGATGGGGGAACACAGAGGACTGTCAGGGCTGCGAAACTACTCTGCGCGATACCGAAACGGTGGATACGCTTGCCCAAACCTGTGGAAGACACAATACCCAGAGTGAAACCTAACGTGAACGTGGACTTTGGCTGATAATGACCTCGGTCTAGGTTCATCAATTGTACCAAATGTGCCCCTCTGGGGGTGGGATGTTGCCAGTGGGGGGGAGGCTGTGCATGGAGGGGGAACAGAGGGTGCACAGGAACTCTGTACATTCTGCTCAGTTTTGCTGTGAACCTAAAAATGAGCTTAAAGATAAAGTCTATTACTTTTTAGATAATAAAGAATATTATGTGGCCTGGGCACTGGGCCAATCAGAATAGGAGTTGGCTGTAGGGCCTGTGGAGGGTCCCAAGGTCCCTGCTATGCTGGGCAGGACCACTTCAGTGGCTGGTCATGGGAACGTCCGGAAGGCCCTGGAGAGAAGTCGGGTTGCAGGGTTCATTCCGCAGCTATATGCCAATTGGCCCAAAGTATGTCAACATTTTACCTTCACCACCCCCATCCTAGGGCTTCTGAGCACTCACCACCTGCTGACACTTTATGTTGGTTTTATTTATGACTGTGTGTCCTTTTCCACTGGAGTATAAGTGCCACAGGGGCAGTCACCCCCGTGACTATTACCTGGCCCAAAAGTACACACCGGGTGAATGCACAGTGGAGGGAAAATGAACAGGTAATTAGACAAATAGTCAATTCCCATTGCTATGAACAGGAAGAAAGCAAAGCCCAGTGTGCTATGGGTCACACAACAGGAGCATGATGGGGAAAGGGGGGGGGGGGCGTCGAGTTAAAATTCTACCTCAGTTTCCCCAGCTTCCCAGCCTCTGGCTTGTTAGCTGCCACTAACAAAGCCAGCTGAGACGGGCCTGCGATGCCTGGGAAGTGCTTCCAAAATAACAGGGCGCCCAGACCCGTGCCATCAAGGTCCCTGCAGGCCTTATGGCCAGTCTCCCACGCAGCCTGGAGTGTTGTGACCATCTGCTCCTCCTCTGCTGTGCATGCAGGCGAAGTCAGACAGACATGCTGGGGTTCAAATCCCAGCTCTGCTCCTTACCAGCTGTGTGGCTGGCCTCAGCTTCCTCATGGAACACAGGCCGTGAGGGTGAAGTGAGCAGCGTGTGGGAGGGCCCTGCAGCGCTTGGCACGCAGGGTGGCAGTGCTCCTGGGGATGATAAGCGAGGGCTGCCATCTGCAGGGGAACCCGTGCTCCGTGCCCCGTCTGGGTACATACCTGCACAGAGTAATGTCCATAAGGCTGGGGCTTGCTTCGGTCACCGGAGAAAGTGTCGTAGGGGCCGCAGGTGCCCATGGATCGTGCCAGGTAGGTCTCAATGCCACTTTTGAAGGAGTAGGTGCCTGGTGCCAGACCACTCCCCTAGAACAGAACCCGGCTGACAGTCCCACGGGAGAACTGCTGAAGCAGGCCCACCGCCTCCCGGGGTCTCAGTTCCCCATCTGCCCTGGGAGTCTCCCCCCTCCGCCAGGACTATGCAGGAAGGTGGGCAAGGCCTGGCCAGAGGAGGGGGTACCTGATGAGCCAAGAGGAGTGGCCTGCTGGTCATCCTGCACATGAGGACCTGAGAACGGTTCTGGGCTTTCTCCTCCAGCTTTGTGTACGGGTTACCCTTCACCCCATAATTTCCAGGGCCCGGATAGTAGTTCTGTGAGAGGTGGGGCGAGGGACACAAAGGTCATCAATCCCACTCCTTATGCTGAGTTTGTCTGAAGAAGAGAAGCCCTGGGAGGGGAACAGGATGTTCAGGGCCCTTGTGTGTTAACCGCCCCCCAACACACAACATGGGCAGTCTCAACACAGCTCCAGCACTGCTCAAACCTTCAGCTTCAAGTTCACACTCTTCTCCAGGGCCCCGGCGGCCTGTCCCACTTATTTCATGCTGCTCCCCGCCTACATCCCACACTCCAGCTGAACCGGGCTCCTTGCTGTATGCCAAACACAAGCCATCCTGCCGACCTCCGTGTCTTTGCTTGCTGGTGTTGTTACCACCACCCAAAATGCCCTCCCTGCCCTCTTTGCCTTGGAAAGTTCGAATTCTGCAAAGCCAGCTCAAATGCCATCTCTCCCGGGAATGAAGCCTTCCTTCCCTATCACCCCAGACAGTTGCTGGCTTTGGTGGTCTCAGAAATGCCAGCTGTCGCACCTGCTTTTGCATGAATGGGGTTCTCACTGTGCTCTGAACAGTGCTGTGGCCTGGAAGGATCTGGAGTCCTGGGTTTGAATCCTGGCTTTGCTGCTTCATAGCTGAGTGACCTTGGGCATACCACTTAGACCTTCTGAGTCTCGTTGTGCACATTTGTAACATGGAGATAGCAATAATTTTCTTCCAGGGTAATGAGGATGAAATTAAATGTCTCTAAAACTTCTTGCACAGTGCTCAGCCCCTAGTGGGCACCGACATATAAGTCAGGGTGGGACGCCTATCTTGGGGGTCCGGAGAAGGAGGGGGGAGAGGCTGAGAACCGTGGCTAGAAATGAGCATCTGGGGGTTCCACTGCCAGGGTTGGAAGTATGGTCTCTGGAAGTGGAGTGAGTGGAGACACCCTGCAGTGTAGGTGGGTGGGTTGGTGGGGGGAGGTGGTCCTTGGATAGAGACCTGGAACAACGTTTGCTGCTGCCGTGCATCTTTTCGCCACACGAGGTCGCTGCGCTTCCACAGATGGCTCAGCCCTACCCACCTCCGCCAGGAACCAGCCCTGGGGAAGCAGCCCTACCCGGCAGGCTGGAGAAGGCAGGGAGTTCAACCCCGGGGGGGAGTCAGCCAGGTATGGCATCAGATCTGTCCTGCCCTCAGAGGACAGCACTACATGTGTCCTTCTAGGGCCCAGGGTTTCCAGGTGCGTTCAGAAGACCCCCAAGGTAGGAAGCTGGGTGCCTGCACAGTGCGTTAGGTGCTTCAGAAGCCTCAACATTAGGCTCTGGAGGTGACTCAATGAGATCAACTCAGCACCATCTGCAACTAACAGATGGAGAAACAGAGTTTCAGAGATCAGACCTCGAGTCCAAGGTCCTACCTCTGGAAAGAAGCAGCCGCTAGGGTTCCAACTGCAAAATCCAGGCTCTTTTCTGAGCTGTTTCCCAGGGGCGGGAGGGCCATGAGCCTGGGTACACCTCACAAGTGACCTTAGAAGTGCCGGTTCCGACACAGTAGCCACTGTGAAGAAGGTGGGGAGGACCTTGAAGGCATTAGGAGGCATTCAGACCTGGTTCTGACACACAAGGGTCCTTCGGAAGACCATTCTGGCAATGGTAGGGGACCAGGAAATCGGTCAAGAGGCTGCTCCTGGGTGGAGAAGGGACAGTGGCCTGGGCCAGGGTGGAAGCAGTGGGGATGGAAGGAGGAGGACAGGAGGAGGACAGGAGGCAAAAGCACAGACCCTGGTGACTGTGGGGAAAAGGATCCGCTAGGTTTCTGACTCTGGCAGCTGGTGGTGCCATTGCTGGAGAAGAGTAGGGCTGGGGGAGATTCTGATGTGGGGGAGAGGGGGAGCAGGGTGGCAGCGAGAGGAGAAGAGCCATGAGGGAGGCTGGCAGAGGAACTCCAGAGCTGCAGACCTAGTGTCCCCAGAGCCAAGAGAGGGGACAGTGTGCTGAGGGAGGGGGTGGTGGCATCACCCAGTGCCAGAGGTGGACAGGATTCAGAAACCAGAGGAGGAAGCATTGCCTTTGCTGTGTTGGGGCTTGATAGCCCCATCCTTTCTGGGGAAAGATTCATGGGGCCTCCAAAGCGGGTACCCACAGCTTTGGCAATGACACTGGAGAAGGCCCCAGTGGAGGGGTCAGCACCCTACATAGGTAGCGTCTGTAGACCTGTGGGGGTGGGGGGACACCTAGAGGGACCAGAGGACAGAGGAGGCCAACAGGTTCCCAGCCCAGGTCTCACAGCAAGAAGACAGCTGAAAAAGCAGGCCTTTGACATGAGCTGCCCCGGGATTGCCTTCTGCACCCACTGGGGCAGTGGCACACCTTGAACTCACTGTCTAGCCCAGAGCCCAGGACAGTGGCTAGGAGAAATCCTGCAGGGCCTGATGGAGCAGCAATGGGAACAAAGTGCACGAAGAGCCAGCTGGAAGGAAGGGTCAGGCCATGAAACCTTCCTCCTGCTCAGCCAACACTCACAGATGCCCTGGTGCAGGGGGGCTGGGGACACAGGAAGGAAGCATCAGATTTGTTCCTCCGCCACCATCTGGGCTGGGTGCTATTAGACGCTGTCCTCCAGGGACAGTCAAGGAACAAAGTCCAAGGGAGCCAACCTATGTGTAAACCGCAGGGGTTATGTGTGCACCCCTTAGATTCAAATCCTGCTTGTGCCACTGGGAAGCTCTGCGACCTTGGGCAGTTACTTAACCTCTCTGTGCTCCAGTTTTCTCATCTGTAAAGTGAGATAATGCTAGTGCCTACCTCACGAGGTGAGGTGGCGGCAGGGGGGGGGGGGGCGGGGTTGTGGTGAGGATTAAATGAATCAGTACACTCGAGTGCTCAGGACAGCACCTGGCACGTCGCAAGTGCGGTGCTAAGTGTCAGCTATTATTACTTTAGATTTGAAGGTAATGACTCAGTTTTAAATGCCTCCAGGCATCCCCTCTCCCTATACTGCAGTTAACAGCTTCTGCACCTAAAAATGCAAAAAGTAATCTCCAGGCTTCACTGTGGTTAAGGTGCAGAAGAAACGGCTGGGCTCTGGGGTTGGACACTGCCTGCTTCCCAGCTGTGCAGCTTGAGGCAAAATGCTCATCCTCTCTGAGCCTCCAGCGCCTCATCCGGAGTGGCTGTAAACAGGATGTTTGGGAACACCAAGGACTTAGTAGGCGCGCGTGCCCTGATTGAGTCCACAAATACTGACTGTGCGCCCACTGTGTGCCAGGCACTGCTAAGAACTGGGAATCCTGCAGTGAACCACCCCGGCAGATGTCCAGTGGGGAAGAAACACTAAACACAAGCACCATCAGGACTCCTGGGAAAGGGAGATGTCTGTCACCTAGTGGGGGTCAGGCAGGCTTCCCAGCTGACAGCTGAGGGCTGAGGAGGAGTCCCTTAGACCAAGGAGCAGCTGGGGGAGGGGGAGAGGGAGAAGAAGGGCATTTCCGGCAGAGGGAATGGCAGGAGGAAAGCCCCGGTTGAAAGAGTTTGGCCCATTTGAGGAGCTGGAAGAAAGACAAGAGCATCCGGCAGGGGAGAGCACCAGGGCAGGGAGGAGGGGCACTCCAACCACAGTGCTCACTCCAGATGGTCTGACTTCTGCCTTCTCCCTTGCTGAGCTTGAAACCCACTCGACGGGACGATCATCCCGACCCACCTGGATGCCACCCTACCCCTCACCGCCATCACCTCCCATCTGGATGCCTCGCCCCTCACCCCTACGAGCAGGGTGCTCCTCTGAAAACATAAATCAGGCCCTTCCCTTGTCAAAACCCTCCACTGTCCTCCCAGTGGAATCAATCCCAAAGCCCCCACCTTGCCGCCCAGTCCTGCCCTCCGGCCCTCACTCCTCTGCCATCTCTCCACCTTCCGCCTTCCGCCCTCACCCCCGGCCCCCCACCTCTAGCCACACTGGCCTCCTGCCTGCTGGCCCGGTTCAGAGCCTAAGCCTGCTGTTCCTGCCGCCTGGAACACTCTCCTGCAGCTACTGTGAGTTTCTGTTGCTCACCTCCTGCGCGTTTTGCTCAAATGTCACCTCCCCCCAGAGGTCTTCCCGGACCACCTCAGAAATTACACTTCCATCAGTCTGTCCGTATCCCTTCCTTGTGTCATTTTTCCTCACGGCCCCGATCATAAGACGTGCTTCTCTGTACTGTCATTTCTTCCACTAGGGCACCAGCTCCAGGAGGTTAGGGGCTTGTCTTCCTCGCCGCTTGATCCCCAGGCCCGAGAACAGTGCATGGCACTTAGTGGGTGCTCACTCATCATTTGCTGGCTAGATGGATGAGTTTGTGGAGCACCCAACGTATGCTGGACTCTGTCCTGGGGACTCAGAGATGAACCAGACCCATCCCTGACAGCAGGGAGCTCCTCGGCTGGTGGGGGAGACAGACGCAGGAAATATGACAGCCCCTGGGCTCGAGGCTGTGGTAGCAGAAAGCAGAGGGGTTTGGGGGACCCCGAGGAGAGCCTGGCCGAGCCTGGCAAGGAGGCGGTACAGGAGGGGTGCTTCCAGCACCATCCGCGCTACGTGCTCTGCAGCCAGAGCCGAGGGCGGGAGGGCTCGTCCCCAGTACACGAGGACACCTACCCCAACGAGGCCACGGAAGCGGGTCTCCCCCGAGCTGAGCAGCCCCCGGGTGCTGCACGGTTTCTCCTGCAGCTGTTCTAAGAAGTCTTTGAGGTTGTAGGAGCCGGGCCCCAGCTTCTCCTTCTGCCCCAAGAGAAGAAGGCAGAAGGTGACAACTTGAACCATGGGGACATCCACGCAGGAGGGAGTCTGGAGGAGGGCGGCACTCCGTCCAGGATGAGCGCTGCCTGGGAGGACTCACCTGCAACCGCTTCTCTTTCATGATGGCCTCGTACTGGAAGTGGGGCAGCTGGGTCAGCCGGGTGGCTTCCTGGGTCCTGGCCCAGCCTGTGCCCACCTCCTTGCTGAGTTTCTTCTTGCTGAAGCAGGTCTCCTGGTAGCCATAGGTTCCAGGTCCTATGTGGGACTGAGTCAGAGCACAGTCATACCAGTCTACCCACAGAGTGAGTCCTCCTCACCGACTGGGGGAGTAGACAGGCAGGACCCGGCTGTGCCCGCCGCCCACCCCCCCCCCCATCTCAAACCTGGCACTGAGGGGCGTGGCACTCGAGGTACAAACACAACATCCTCTGTCATTGGTCCCCTTACACTTAGGGGTGGCACCTCCTTCAGAGCTCACAGCTCGTTGGCGCCAGAGAAGAAATGGCACCCGGGTCTCCCTCACCCCAACCCACGCTGTTCTCAAGACAGCCCTGCATTTATCAACACATCTGAGGTCCCAGTTCTGAGCCAAGCTCTGTGCTCCACACGGAGGGCTTGGAGAGGCGTCAGGCACGGCCCTGACACAGCTCAGCTTCTCCTCCTCCGTGGTGAGGGGCTTGGAGGGGAAGGGGGAGTGTCAGAGAAGCCGCGCGCGCAAATTCACCATTTGCACAGAATGAAGCCTGGAGTAGGGGGCCTCGGTGAAGGTGCTGAGTTTCTTCTGATTGGGGTAGACTGCGGAGACATCAAACCTAGGGAGGGGGGTGCCCAGGTGGCTCAGTCGCTTAAACTTCCGACTCTTGATTTCCGCTCAGGTTATGATCTCACCATGTGTGGGATAAAGCCCCGGGTCGGGCTCTGGGCTGAAAGCGCGGGGCCTGCTTGGAGTTTTCTCTCTCTGCCCCTCCCTCTCTCTCTCAAAATAAATAAAATAAACTTAAAAAAAAAAAAACAACCCTAGGGAGGGACAGAGACCCCGAGAGAGGGAGGGACAGAGACCCCGAGAGAGAGCTCAAGGCCTGGCCCCCCGTCCTGGTATGGCCAGTTCTGGGGGGGCGGGGGGCTGTTGGCTTCCCAGAGGAGCTGGCAGGTGGAGCAGGAGCAGGACTGCGGCCACCGCGGGGTCTCCGGGCTTCCTGCTTCTCTCTCCACCCTTGCCTGGTCCCCTCCTTTCTGCTGGAAGCCTTTCCTCAAAAGCCACCTTATCGTCACAGCCCCCACCCCACCCTCCAGCACTGGCCGGCTCCCCCTCCCAGCTGGCTTCTTCTCCACAGCCCTTACCACTACCCAGCATTTTATATAGGTTTCTTTTTTGGTTTATGACCCACTCCAACCACCCCTCCCCACAAGAATGCGAACTCCTGAGTACAGAGTTTCGCTGTTTGTTTGCTGTTGTGTCCCCAGATGCTAGAGCTGTGCCTGGCACGGAATAGGTGGCACATGGAAGTCACGTAGAGGTGTGAATGAAAGACACCTGGACTGAAATCCTGCCCACCACCCTTAACCTTGAGCGACCTCCTACCCGGCCAGGCCGCCTGGCCTCTCTGAGCCTGGCCCATAGGAAGTGTTCTTGGAACCCCTTCAAATCACTTGAAGTTGGTGAAAAAGAGCTCTGGGCAGAGAAGCGCGGCAGGTGTGACGGGGGAGAGAAAGTCGCCCCCCACCCCCACCCCACGCTGCCAATCTCTCCTCCTGTCCCTCCCTCCTCCCCCAGGCTCCAGCCGCGCCCCGAAGGGCCCCACCTGTGGCTCTGCACCCCGAAGGGTGCCCCGCTGAACCACTTGGTGCCCATGGCTCGGGCGCCCCCAGGCGAGGTGCTGGCCGGGACTCCCGCCGCGGGACCCCTCCCGCGGACGCTGGCGGCCACCGCTGCCGCGGGCAACCCCGCCTTGTGACCTGTGATTCCCGGAGAAGTGTGCGCGCGCTGCGCCCACGTGGCGCCCCCTGCCGGTCTCCTTCCGCTCTGCACGGTTTCTCCGCCACCTTGCGGGGCATCCTTCGCTGAGCCCCGCAGATCTAAAGGCCCCTTATGGTGGTTAATATGGATTCCTTTTGATGGGGACTTAGAGTCATTTGTTGAGGAACCGTTTCTGATTCCTTGCTTTATCCCAGCGCGCGGCACCGAGCCTGGTAGAGCGAGGCTCCGAAAGGCCTCTTAACTGTTAGATGCTCATGGCAACACCGGGGCCCGCAGGCAGGGATCGGCTTGGGCAAAGAGGGCATCCGGGTTCCTTCTCCATTTCAGGGAGGGAAGGAGAAAATGGGAACCAGCAAGGAGAGCCAGAGTGTGGAGGGAAGGCTCGAAGGGATGGAGGCCTGGCCCGTCTGTCCCCCATTCCCCAGACACCCACTCGGGGCAGACACTCTGTAGGATGCCTGGTCCTGGTCCTGGGAGTCTAGTGGGAGAAACAATGACCACACAGTGTGGCCAGGCCTATGAGAGAAGGAGGCCTCTGACCCAGCCGTAGGTGGGTAGGTCAGGGAAGGCTTCCTGGAGGAGGAGAATTCCAAACTCATTATTGAAGTGTGTGTATGAAGTGCTAGGTAAAGAAAGGAGTTGACCCAACAGGGCATGGTCAGCTCTCTTCCCTCCTCTTCCTTTATCCCCCACCAGTGTCTTTTGGTCATGCTATATCTAATATCATCTCTCAAGATTAACTTTGATCCTCCCAGTGGTCTTAGGCTGAGGCTCAGCAGAAACAACCCCGGTTGATGATGACAGGACGGAAGCCAGAGGGAAATAGGACTTGCCTGGGGTCCTGTACCCAGTCTGTGGTGGAACTGGAGGACCGGGACACTGTGTCTCCTTTCATCCGGTACCCTTCTGACATGCCAACAGAGAATTTAAATAGGAAGTTCAGACCCCTAGCAGAGCTGTGAGCTGGGCTCTCAGGCCCCAGGCCAAGAGTGTCCACCCTGCACCAGTGGCGATCAGAAGTGTCAGGCCCGGGGAGCACACACAGAACACACACCCCAGGTCATCTACGCACAGGCTCTATCTACCCTTTCCCACCTGTACAGCCTTGGGCAATCCATTTTCTTTTCCGATCCTCTTCCGATCCTTACCTGTAAAATGAAGCGAACAACCTCTGTCTCTCCAGACTGCTATGAGGATGAAATGAGCTAATTTAGGTATGCTCCTGGCACATAGCAGAATCAGTGAGGGGCCATTCCCAGCCCTGGGAAAGGGCCCTTGGAAGGGTCCAGTGGCAGAGACTGGGTCTCATCCGCTCCCGGTGCGGTAAGCTGGCACATAGTAAATGCTCAGTAAATATTTGTTGAATCACGAGTGAACAAATAAAGGAATTAATCTAGAACAACTCCCCAGTCATGTACATAGCCTCAAAGAGGGTCGTTTGAGTCCTGGCCCTGCTGCTTTCTCGCTGGTGGCCTTGCGCACGTTACCCTGACCAAAGTTCGATTTCCTCATCTGTGACGTGAACACCGACTACAGCCTTACGAAGGAGCTCTTTTGAGGTGTCAGTGAAGTGTGGTTGTGTCCTGTGCGCTGGGAAGGCCCTGTGACCGGCCCCGGGTCTGCCCAGGTGTCAGCACAGCCCATAACCGGCCTGAGGCTGCTTTCCTTCTTCTCTCCCAGCCTGAGCCCCTGGGCTCCAGGGCTCCTGGAGGAGTGACCACAGGATATAGGCCAAGGTCTGCTGGGCTGGGAACGCTGGCAGCCAGACAGGCCAGAGCAGGTCCAGAGCAGGTGAGTCAGCTGTGCAGCAAGGAAGCCGCCCAAGTCAGCCCAAAGCCTCCCCATCAGAGCAACTCACTAATCCTAGCAACCAACTCGTTCTCTCTTGACCCTTGACACGCCCCCTCCCCCCGCCCATCCCATTACACGGAAGAAGAAATCAAGGCTCAGAGAGGGAGAGTAACTCGCCCTGGTCACATCTAGTGAGGTGTAGGGTCACACAGCGAATACGGGACTCCTAATTAGGCTTGGGAGCTCTCTGGCTGTGGGAGATTCTAACCACCCAGACTCTGGAGACGTCTGTTATGTCAGCAGAGTCAAGATGCTCAGTCAGGAGTGAGGCCTCTGCCATGGTGCTGTGGCCGCTGCCTTCACTCCACATCCCCTGCCGTCTCCTGCCCACACTCTGTTAAGTTACGGCCATATGGGCCGCTCTGTCCCCAGGCACGCCCTGCCCGGCGAACCTCTGGCCCTTTCGTATGGCTTTCCTGCTGCTGAAATGTACTGCAACTCCCCTTCCATTCCAATTCTTACTCATCTTCTCAGAATCAGATCAAATCCAAATCCACCCATTAGGATGGCCATTATAAAAAACCAATACAAAACAGGGGCGCCTGGGTGGCTCAGTCAGTGAAGTGTCCGACTCTTGGTTTCAGCTCAGGTTATGATCTCCCGGTTGGCGACTTCCAGCCCCAAGTCGAGCTCTGCGCTGACAGCGCAGAGCCTGCTTGGGATTCTCTCTGTCTCTCTGCCCCTCCCCTGCTCATGTGTGCGTGCTCCCTCTATCAAAATAAACAGGTGAACTTAAAAAAAAACACACACACAGAAAATACCAAGTACTGGCAAAGATGCAGAGAAATTGGGCCCCTTGCGTGTTGTCGGTGGGAACGTAAAATGATGTAGCTCTTATGGAAAACAGTATAATAGTTCTTCAAAAAAACTAAACATCGGTATGACCGAGTCTTCTCACTCCTGGGTATACAGCCAAAAGAACTGAAAGCAGGGACAGAAACAGGTATTTGCAGACCCATGTCCGTCATAGCACTGTTCCCTACGGCCAAGGTGGAGACGACCCACCCGTCCACAGATGGATGAATGGATAAACAAAATGTGGTCTCTACATGCATACAATGAAATATCGGTCACCCTTAAAAAAGGAAGGAAATTCTGACCCTGTGACAACACGGATGAACCTTGAAGGCCTTAGGCTGAGTGAAAAGAGCCAGTCACAAAAGGACAAATATTATAGTATTCTAGTTATAGGAGGTAATTAAAGTATTCAAATTCAGGGGGACAGAAAGTGGAACAGTGGTTACCAGGGGCTTGGGGAACGAAGGATCAGGGGGCTATTGTTTCATGGGCACTGTTTCCCTTTGGGAAGATGAAAGGTTTTGGGGAACGATGGTGGGGATGGCTGCACAACAAAAGGGATGGGCTTGATGTTACTGACTGTACGTGTTAAATGTAACCATTTAGGGGCACCTGGGTGGCTCAGTCGGTTAAGCGGCCGACTTCAGCTCAGGTCATGATCTCGCGGTCCGTGAGTTCGAGCCCCGTGTCGGGCTCTGGGCTGACACCTAAGAGCCTGGAGCCTGTTTCAGATTCTGTGTCTCCCTCCCTCTGACCCTCCCCCGTTCATGCTCTGTCTCTCTCTGTCTCAAAAATAAATAAACGTTTAAAAAAAATTTTTTTTAATAAAAAATAAATGTAACCATTTAACAATGGTTAAAATGGTCAGTTTTAGGCTAAGCAGGTGTTACCACAATAAAAAGGTGGGGGAGAGCCAAGCACTCTGGGAATCCATCCCTGATGCCTCCAAGAAGGCCGGAGCCCAAGGGTCATCTCATGGGCACCAGCGATTTAGAGCAATTCTTGTTGACGAAAACTCATTAAGTTTCATATTTTAAAATTACAGGTGAGAAGTAGCACCGGGATGATGTTTTGAATTTACCTTTTTATTGCTCAAGGCATGCTTTTCCCCAGGGGGTTGAGTTCCTCTTTTGAAAACGCTGGTCTCTTTTTCAAGAGGCTGGAGGCACAGGGTGTCAGGAGCCCTGCCCAGGTGGAAGGAGGGGCAGGAGGGTCTCAGAAGCTCAGATCCGCTACAAAGCCCAAGCATTGGAGGACCAGCCGCCTTGCAGCAGGGAGTACAGCCCCGCCTTCTAGACGGTAGGGAACCAGTGCCCGTCCTAGGAAAAGACCAGCAAGAGCAAGAAAACTGGGCCACAGGGGGCATATGGGATAGAATGGGAACCAAGGGGGTGGAGTGGGAGCTGCTGGCAGCTGTCCAGAGTGGCATTCACCAGGTTTACCCTTGATATCTGCCCTACCTCTAAGGGAGAGAATGTCACCCTCATGTCACAGATAAGGAAAGTGTGAGGTGTGCAATTATGAAGTGACTCATACTTATGAAGGTCACAGATTATTAGGGATGGCAAAGGCAGGGCAGAGGAGGCAGGGAAATCCTAAATGGGGAAGCCATTATTTATTAACGGCCTAAGGAAGAGTTGAGAGAAGTGGCCGGCTCCCCTCTGAGGAAGGAGAACACAGGCACTTGGGAGAGGGTGGGGACAGCAGGAGTGAGGGCGGCTTCCACAGGCCGCTGGAAGGGCCAGTCCTGGCCCTCCTAGTCAGCGAGCTCAGGCAGAGAGAGTGCGGCAGCGCCCGCGGAGAAAGGGCCTGGCTGGGGTTCAGCCAGCTGGGTTCCCAGGATGCTTGGGCCCAGCTCGGTTCTGTGACCCGGGCAAGTCCTTTCCTCCCCAGCCCGTTTCCTGCCTGCTGAGCGAAGAGAGTAAAACCAGGCCTTTTGCCACGCACCGGGGTTCGCGCGCCCCGCATTTGGCAATGCACCTGTTTTTCTGGCATACCTGGTTGTGCAATGCGTGCGTCCAAGGGCCGCTGAGCAGCGAAAGCCGACACACCCACAGGGCGCTCCCGGAGCCGAAGCTCAGACCCTCCCACCAGCGGGAGGCGGCCGGGGAGCCGGAGGCAGCAGAACCCTGTGCCTTCCCGCGCGGCCCCTCGCCTCCCGCGCCGGGCTCGCCCCAGCCACCGCACCCACCCCCCTCACCGCAGCCTCCGGGGGCAGGGGCGAGGCCCGGGGAGCAGGGGGGCTGCCATGGCGGAGCCGGAGGCCGCGGCCGAGGACCTGGACGCCCTCGTCGACGACCTGGACTACCTGCCGGGCCACTTCCACCTGGAGATGCAGCTGAACTTTGAGCCGCGCTCGCCGGCCTCACTCCGCGCCCGGGACCTGAAGCTGCAGCGGGACGGCCTCCGGCAGGAGCTCGAGCTGGCGGCCGCCCCGCAGCGCCCCGCCGTGCGCCACCTCCTAGGCGCCTTCGCCTTCTACCTGGAGGAGCTGGACGAGGCCCGCGAGCGCTTCCTCGAGGTGGCCCGCGAGGACCCGGGCAACCTCAACGCCTGGGCCAACCTGGTGCACGTGTACGGGCGGCTGGGCCAGGAGGAAGACGAGGAGGCGTGCGCCGGACGGCTGGCCGGCCTCATGGGCCTGGCGGCCGAGGGCCAGGCGGCCGGGGACCCTCGGCTCCGCGCCGCGCGCTGCCTGGCCGAGCAGGGCTACGCGCACGGCTTCGACGTGGGCTGCGCCAGCCCGGAGGAGCGAGCGCGGGTACTGGCCGCCGGCATCGCGCTCTACGACAAGGCGCTGGGCTACGGGCAGCAGGTGGGTGAACCCTCCCCAGGCCGGGAGGGCTGGGGTCGTGGCCCCCAACGTCTACAGGGACGCCCCCGCACCCCAGACCTTCCCCAAACCCTGGCCCTTTGGCTTCCGGAATAAGCTTTCCGTGCACCCCTCCTCTCCAGCATCCCTCAGGCCCTGGGGCCCAGACCAGGCTTGTTGTAGCTTTTCCCTGCCAGGCTAGGGCGTGGACCCGCTTCCTAGCGGGAAGGCCTGCCTAGGTTTCTCTTTTGGCAACTCTGCAAAATCAGCCTGGCCGACCCACCCTTCTCGTCTTGCTCCTCCCAGCAAGTGTAATGATGTAAGGGCATTATCCTCCTGTTACAGAAAAAGAAACCAGAGTTCAGAGAAGTACCATGACTTTTCCTCAAAGGCAAAGTTTGGCTGATAAGGAGGATGTCGTATAATGGCTTAGATTTGTGACATGTAAATAACAGTAAGCCTTCACACACCCGGGGCTCCATTCACAAAGCCTCTGCACACCGCCCTCAGAGCCTTTTCCACCCAAAGCCTTTTCCAGCTTCAGAGAGGAAATGTGGGGTCCAGACCTCGGGGAATGCGGGGTAGAGGGCACAGACTTGGGTTAAAGAGAACAGCGCAGGCTAGAGGTCAAGACGGTAGGCTCTGGGTCAGATAGTCCAGGTTCAAATCCCAACCCCCGACACCTCTCACCTCCGGCCCATCCTTAGCGCCACCTAACTTCCATTTCCCTCCCTGCAAAATGCGGATAATAATGGTACTTCCGTCCTAAGCTCCCTCAGCTGTGAGATGAGGGCGCTCCCATTTGATTGATGTCGCCATGAAGACCTCATATCTGGAAAGCACTTAGAATAGAGCCGGCACAGAGATGCAAGGTTGCAGATGACCTCTGCCTTTCCTGGGCTGAGAGAGCCTCCTCAGAACCTCCCAGAAAAGCCTCTTCTGCCCCAGGTTGGGGGTAGCTGTGGTCATCGAGGGAGGTCCACAGGGACCCAGGTTTTCTGTTTTAAAGCCTGAGCCCCAGACCCTGAATGCCAGCTGCCCACAGTGGGAGGCATGGCTAGTGTAGCGTGTATTCAGTGTGGTCCCAGCAGCAGGGCAGGGCCCAAAGGGCCCTGAGCTAGGAGCCAGGGGGCCCTCCTGGGCCTTCCCTTCTGGGCTGTGGTTTCCCCCTCTGTGAAGTAGGGGCAGAAAGGGGGGGATTGGATGGTCTATAACGTCCCTTCCTGAGAGCAGGGGGAAGGCTTCCTGGAGGAGGTGGGCGTGAAGGCAGAGGTTTGGGTTCAAGCATCCCACTCTCTTTGTATTTTGCTGTGTGGCTCTGGACAAGTCACTTTTCCTCTCTGGCCTTCGTGTCTGCTTCGAGAACATTAACAATAGTGATCTCTGCCTCAGGTTTCCTGTGATTGTGCAATCAAAGCATGGGGTACAAGTGCCCATAAACTGGTAAATTCTGGGCCTGTCTGAGAGGCAGATGCTCAACACCTTAACATGTATTGAACACCTACTATGTGCCAGGCCCTGTCTTTAAGAAGTTTGTGGACACAGGGAGAAGCAAACATGTGTTCCTGTATTTAGCCTTGCCTGAGCTCCTCCCCTGGAAGCGGGAGCCAGAACATGCCAGAGATGTGCCTACTACTGGCCGAGGCCACAGCCATTCATTTAGTGGCCTGTGTCATGTGACAGCCATGTCTGAGCGCTTTACTTCCTGAACCAAAAACAGGACCCCAGAGGCTGGCAATGGAAGCGTCCTTAGGGGACCTCAGCACTAGGTATCAGAGTCCGCAGCCCGGGTCCTGGGGATAGAGTGGCAGTGACTGACTTTCAGAGAAGGAACACTTCCTTTCAGCACAAGTGAGTGGCAGAAGGTTCTGGAAGAGGCAGGAGTGTCCTGGCAGGACTGAGGCAAGGGCACTCCCAGCAGAGGCGTGGTGCGTGCAAAGGTCCTGCATGATGGGGCCTGCAGAGGCTGAGGGCTTTGGTGACAGCTGAGTGGCTTAGAAAGAGGGCGGCCAGGGGCGCCTGGGTGGCGCAGTCGGTTAAGCCTCCGACTTCAGCCAGGTCACGATCTCGCGGTCCGTGAGTTCGAGCCCCGCGTCAGGCTCTGGGCCGATGGCTCGGAGCCTGGAGCCTGTTTCCGATTCTGTGTCTCCCTCTCTCTCTGCCCCTCCCCCGTTCATGCTCTGTCTCTCTCTGTCCCAAAAATAAATAAAAAACGTTGAAAAAAAAAAAATTAAAAAAAGAAAGAGGGCGGCCAGAAGAAGCCTCACACAGAAGAGCACACGGTGGCCCAAGAACTACCAACATGGCATCTGAAACTTGGTTCCTGCCCCCCTCTTTTGCTGCATTTCCTCTTACTTCCCTGGAACCTCACTTCCTGGCAACTCGAAACTACTTTTACTCCTCCAAACATGCCGCGCTGTTTCATACCTCCCTGGGCAGCTACTATTCCTTCTGCACAGAAAGTAGACTCCATCCATCAAAACCCAACTCAGATGTCACCTGCACCTTGAAGCCTTCCTTCACGTCACATGCAACTTCACACAATAATATTTACGAATGTCTTCTGTGAGTGCCTTCCAGACCTGATCTCAGTCCTCTCAAGAACCCTCTGATCCCATTTTACAGATGTGGGAGCTGAGGTGCACACACTGAGGCTAAGTAACTTGCCCAAGGTCACAGACCTAGTAAGTGGCAGTCAAATCCGCCCCACTCTGTCTGACTTCAAAGCCTTTGCTCTTTCTGGGGAGGTCAGAGACGTAAGGGTGCAGTGAGTGCGGGTGGCTGATGTGGGGTGAGGGACACTCCTCATGGGCCACCTCCCAGATGGGAGGAAGTGTCAGGAGAGAGGAGGTGGGTTGCCGTGTATGGGGGGGAGGGGTGGGAAGGATGGGGGCAAAGATGAAGTCAGAGTTGGGGCCGGGGAAGGAGGAGGTGGGACAGCAGGGCAGCAGGTGTGGGACCCCCCACTGAGAGGGTCGCGGCTCACAGGAGGTGGTCCGACCCAGGCTGTGCTCTGGCTGCAAGAGCTTTTCCATCCTAATGGGGCTGGGACTGTCCCCAGCAGGGAGGAGCCTCTGGGGTTCAAAGGATAAAGAGTGGCTGAAGAAGCAATACTCCTGCGCTCCCTAAAATTGCAAGAGAAAACATTATAAAGTTAATCATTGGACCCGTGATCCAAAAAGGAGCAACGTGTACGTGAGTGGGTATTTGTCACTTCCTTTCTCAGCTCTTCATTCCCTCCTGTTTTTCTTTAAGTTACGAAAATGTGAGGAGGCAGAACGCTCTTACCTGTCATTTCTACCCTCCAGCCGACACCCCCTTCTTACACACACGCGCACACACACAGGTACACAGTCGCAGATGGATTCTTGGTGACAAATTTAAAAATGGAGGGGTGTTAAGAGCTTCAGAGGTAGACAGATTGGGTTAAAATTCTGTCTCCATCACACGTGGTACAGGTAAATCACTTTACTTCTCTGAGCCTCAGCGTCCTCATCTGCAAAATGGAATTCTAATGCCTATCTCCCTGGCTTGCCATGAGGATCGAGTGAGAGAACCCGAAAGGCTGCAGGCAGGGTGCACGTCGCATCAGGGCCCAGCCCTTTTCCCTGCCCACCCTCCACCCCTGCACAGCACTTGCCTTTGCTCTTAGAGCCATTCCCAGCCTCTGGCTTCTCTCCAAGTGATTTATGCCCTGCAACCTGGACAGTGAGCCCGTGTGCCAGGCCTCTCTAACCCCCACCACTCAGTGTCCAGCATAGAGCGGGACATCCAAGAGGTGTTTGTAACTGTTGTGACATTTCATTTAATTGGATAACTGGATTTTAAACCTAAAGACCCCTTATAATTTTAAATTTTATTTTATTTTATTTTTTTAATTTACATCCAAATTAGTCAGCATATAGGGCAACAATGAGTTCAGGAGTAGATTCCTTAATGCCCCTTACCCATTTAGCCCATCCCCCCTCCTACAACCCCCCCAGTAACCCTCTGTTTGTTCTCCATATTTAAGAGTCTTTTCTGTTTTGTCCCCCTCCCTGTTTTTATATTATTTTTGTTTCCCTTCCCTTATCTTCATCTGTTTTGTCTCTTAAAGTCCTCATATGAGTGAAGTCGTATGATTTTTGTCTTTCTCTGACTAATTTCACTTAGCATAATATCCTCCAGTTCCATCCACGTAGTTGCAAATGGCAAGATTTCATTCCTTTTGATTGCCGAGTAATACTCCATTGTATATATATATAGACCACATCTTCTTTATCCATTCATCCATTGATGGACATTGGGGCTCTTTCCATACTTTGGCTATTGTTGAAAGTGCTGCTGTAAACATTGGGGTACAAGTGCCCCTATGCATCAGCACTCCTGTATCCCTTGGGTAAATTCCTAGCAGTGCTATTGCTGGTCATAGGGTAGATCTATTTTTAATTTTTTGAGGAATCTCCACAGTGTTTTCCGGAGTGGCTGCACCAGTTTGCACTCCCATCGACAGTGCCTAAGTGTTCCTCTCTCTCTGCATCCTCCCCAACATCTGTTGTTGCCTGAGTTGTTCATGTTAGCCATTCTGACAGGTGTGAGGTGGTATCTCATTGTGGTTGTGATTTGTATTTGCCTGATGATGAGTGATGTCGAGCATTTTTTCATGTGTCTGTTGGCCATCTGGATAAGACCCCTAATTTTTTTTTAATTTTTTTTAACATTTATTTATTTTTGAGACAGAGAGAGACAGAGCATGAACGGGGGAGGGGCAGAGAGAGAGGGAGACACAGAATCGGAAGCAGGCTCCAGGCTCCGAGCCATCAGCCCAGAGCCCAACGCGGGGCTCGAACTCACGGACCGTGAGATCGTGACCTGAGCTGAAGTCAGATGCTTAACCGACTGAGCCACCCAGGCGCCCCAAAACCCCTAATTTTTTAAAAGAAGGTAACTTAAACCTTTCTCTAAGAAATATCCCTGTCCCAAGCTAGCTGAGTTATTTGATTTTCTTCCCCTCTACCCAAATATGGTGGCTTAACACACACCTGCCCCACCCCCACACATGCAGGTCCTTTATGCCTGCTCATGGCCCCGGGGTGATGATGAGGGCCTCCACCACCGTGGGTGCCAGGCCCGCAGCAAAGAATTTTACACTCATTAGTGCCTTTGATTGATTTTTTTATTCTTATTTCTTTGCAGAAACAGAGCTCGTGCAAACGAGGGAGAGGGGCAGAGGGAAAGAATCTTTTTTTTAACGTTTATTTAGTTATTTTGAGAGACAGAGAGAGAAAGAGGGTGTGTGATCACAAGCAGGGGAGGGGCCCCGACATAGGGCTCCATCCCAAACCCTGGGATCATGACCTGAGCCAAAATCAAGAGTCAGGCGCTCAACCACCTGAGCCCCCCTGACTGCACCCCCATGGGCACCCCCATGACTGCATTTGATTTTTATTCAAACTTTCGACACACTGCCAGTTGAGTGTTGTGACTTCCCATCACACCAAGGACACAAGAAGGTCAGGGAGGGAAGTGGCTCGCCCGAGGTGACCTAGTGCACTGCGGCTGTCCAGACTGCACCTGCCGGCTCGGGCGGGCAGAGAGGGAGGCAGAGCTTAGAGGCCTGGCCCACAGCCTCACAAACAAAGGTGTGGTCATTCCAATCAGTCACCACACCCAGAGGGGTGGGGACCTGGTAGGAAGGGCCAAGAGGGCACAGTTGGTCAGTAGCTCCAGGGTCCCCTGCACGCTCGCACATGCACACACACACACACACACACACACACACACCCCTACCTCTGCAGCCACCACCAGGAAGGCCGGCTGCAGACCTAGGAGTCACGAACTTCCCCCCTGACAGTGCTTTGGCCTCCCACGTGGTCCCCCTCCCCCTCAGCCTTCCTTCCTCACTCTCCCCTTCTCTTCCAGCATCAGAGCTGCTGAGACCCCGGGGCCTTGGGGGGGGGGGGTGCCCTGGTGTGACTATGGTCAGCGTGTCAGCGCGAGAGTCCACAGGCTTCAGGGAGTCCCTGCCCTGCCGGCCATGTCCTGGGTGACCTGGGCCAGCTGCTTAACTGCGCTGAGTGTCCGAGATGCCTGCCTGACGGTGTTGTGGGAAGTGTAACTGTGCTCACAGAGGAAGGCCTAGCCCCAGCGACATCAGTGGCCACAGGCTTCCCATCCTCATCCCCTGACGGGGCTGCTAGGACCCAGGACACAAAGGAGCCCCCAGGTCTCTCCTCAGCAAGCACCCCCACTCCTCTGTGCCCTTCCTGCGGTCTCCCTCGCCCCAGCCCCAGCCGGTCTTAGGAAAAGAACAATAGCACTGGGGAAGACCCCACTCTAAGTCAGGGCCCAGGATGGGGCTCCTGCCGCAGCCCTGCCCCGACCCGCCGTGGGCTAGTGACAAGTCACCTCCCCAACCCGGGCCTCTTTCTTCCCCCATCCAGTGAGAAGACTGGACTAAGGTGGTGGCCGGAGTGATTCAGGGACAGGAAGGACTTGGAGAAGTGGAGAAGTGGGGGAAGGAACAAACTTCCTGGCAGAAGAAAATGCATAAGCACATGTGGGAAACCACAGCTTGTGGAAGGTGGGGGACAGTATCTTGAGGACTTAAGCGTTGACGATCATGGCAGGGTCTCCCCTTCCGTGGCGCTTGCAAAGTACACACGTGTGCACACACACACACACACACACACACACCCCTCCACAAATATGAGTGGTTTGATTGGGCTCAGCTAGAAAGAGAGATCGATAACACTGGACAGTGAGCTAGGTGCTGTGCGTTCATTTACTTTTCACAGATGAAAGGCCTAGCCCCAGCGACATCAGTGCCCACCGGCTTCCCATCCTCATCCCCTGACGGGGCTGCTAGGACCCAGGACACAAGGGAGCCCCCAGGTCTCCCCTCAGCAAGCACCCCCATTCCTCTGTGCCCTTCCTGAGGTCTCCCTCGCCCCAGCCCCAGCCGGTCTTAGGAAAAGAACAATAGCACTGGGGAGGACCCCACTCTAAGTCAGGGGTCCTCGCAGAGATGCTGGGAAGCCAGACCTGGTATCTGTCCATTCTACAGATGAGCAAACTGAGGCTAGAGAGATGTAGTGACTTGCCCAAGGGCGCACAGCCATGAGTGACTGGCAGAAACTGAACTCCGGTCTCTTGGACTTAAAGCCCAGGCTGAGGCACAGCTT
Organism: Panthera onca; assembly: GCF_046562875.1. NCBI lineage: Eukaryota > Metazoa > Chordata > Mammalia > Carnivora > Felidae > Panthera > Panthera onca. Next base: position 177,324,102 of record NC_138346.1, read on the forward strand.
TCTTGGGCTCTAGCTCCAACCTTCTGCTGGCCTTGGAGCCATTCAAATTTGCCTATCTAGTGCCTTCTGAGTTTGCTGCTGGCTTATTTCCCTTCATACCTAGCAAGTTTGGGAAACTGGCTTCCCCCTCATTGATACAGGATCCCAGAGTCAAACCTGCCATTAGCATCGTCTGGCCCAGCTACCTCTTCTACAGGGGAAAACAATGCTAAGGCGCACACAGCACAGACCCATGGGAGTTGCTGACAGAGAACATTCGGGCATCACTGTTATTACCGCAGAAGGCAGGAGACTTCCTCAGACCCACCCAGTCTCTCCTGGTGCTAGAGCTGGGTTTGGACTCAGGACTAGACAGGGTCCCTTTTCTGTAAACAGTGGGACAGAGAAGTGCTCAACACGGCCCCGCAAGTCTAGGGAATCAGTGGAGGCCAGGATGGCCCATCTAGGTGCCGTGCCAGACCTAGGGGTGATAGTGGGAAGCTGAGGGCAATCTGCTCAAATCTTAAAATCCATGAAGACCGTCCAGGGAAGCCAGACCAGGGAGGCATAGGTGACTTATTCTCATGGCATAGCACCCCTCCTTCAAATCCCCTCCACCCGTCACATGGACCCCACCCAACAGGCCTGTGACACGGTCAGGCCAAGTGGGATCATCCAGATGCAGAAGCTGAAGCCTGGGCTGGGCCGGGGGCCTTTCCAGGATCCCTGGGGGAGGCAGAGGCAGGAATGGGACTCCAATCCCAACCCTCTGTGTATTCTCCACACCCCCCGCAGCAGGAGCTAGGTGAGGGGAAGAAGGACCCCTGCCCTTGCCTTTCTGGAGTGTGTCCCACAGGTGGGCTGGGGTGGAGGCAGGGTTCTGGGCACAGAGCAGGGAGCCTGCTCTGTGTTCTCACAGAGGACGTTCCAGTTGTGCAAGAACACATTCCTGAAGCCTGCCACCTTGTGACTTTTATTTCTGCAGCATCAGCCTTCACAGGGTCGGCGTGATGAGGTGGAAAGAACAGGGGCGTTGGAGGGAAGCAGATCTGAACTTGAATCCTGGCACTTCCACCCCAGGCTGTGGGGCTGGGCAGTGGCTTTTTTATTAGCCTCTGTCTCCTCATTCAGAAGGGGAGGAGGATGCCTTCCACCTTCGCAGGCTGCCGTGAGGATCCAGCCCTCAGAGGCCCTGAATTGCCCAGTGGAGACTTGATGCTCGGAAATGCTCCTTCTTTTTGGTCCTTCACACTCCCCCTCTCCCGAAGGAGAACTAGTCAGAAAGGAATCCGAAATGTAGAGTACAATGTCATAAAGGGGCCAAGTTCAGATGGCAAGGCAATTATTTTCCCGAAGAACCAACAAGGTCTCTGAGAGCCTATTCAGACGCATATAGATTGGTAGGTCCTTCGTATATTAAAAGATCTTCTACTGAAATCCTTTAAAACAGCCAAGCCCCCCCACCCCAACATTTCCTTCTCCGGGGGCCACATGTTGAAGTAAATGGCATGGCCAAGCTCCATCCTTGTACCCGCCAAGCTAACACAAACCAGCTCTGTAATGGCTTGTCCTGATGCTAAGTGGCTTGTGCTGACACTATTCTCTGTCGGTTCTGCCAGATCACCTACCTTTGTCGCTCACCCATGTGGCTGCAGGACCTTGGATCTTCAGGCTTCCCTGAGGATCACAATTCTGACCCTCTGGCCCATTTAAAAAAGAGATCCACCAACCACTGGGCTCCCCGCGGTGCAGTATGGGAGGACCTAGTACATCAGGGGGCCTACTGAAACCCAGGTTGTCCCCCCCACACGCTCCCCTCCTGCAGAGTTCCTGATTCAGCAAGTCGAGAACTCTCATTTCTATCAAATTGCCAGGTGCCGCTGCTGCTGTTGGTCGGGGACCACACTTTGAGAACCACTCGTCTGGAGTCATTAGATGCAAAGGTGGTGGGGTTGGGCTGCTGGGTTCCCAGCTCTGCTGCCTTCTAGCTGTGCCACTCTGGGCCACAGTTGCCTCTTCCGTAACACTGGGCCAATCGTCGTCACCACCTCATAGGTCACCCTGGGGGTGGAATGGGTTAACACGCAAACTATGTGCCTGGCGCATAGCAAGTGCTCCAAAAAATTTGCTGTTATCAGTATAGCGACAAAAGCACCGTTTCCAGGTTTCAGTCTGGGCTTTTACACAGCCGGCGTGTGACCTTGAGGACATGGGCCCATCTCAGTTTTCCCGTCTGTGCTAAGAGAGTAATGGTGACATATTTTACATTCCACACGGGAGGGTCTGAGGATCGAATGGAATCTGTGTGAGTCCACTCTGTAAGCAGTAAGCACCGCGCAAACCCTTGCAGCTGGATGTTGTGGGAAGAACATGAACTTGAAGTCAGAGGAGCCGGGTCAAGTAGGCAAGCCTCTGCCTCTTCGAGCCTCTGTTTCTGCCTCTCTAAAATGAGGGAAATAACAGTGCGAGCCTCTGGGGAGTAGGGAAATGTCCTGCGGACCCCTTGCCTGAGAGCTGTGCCTCACTCGGTCCCAGGATCTAAGGATTTCACTTTAGGGTTGGCGCTGGTGCCTGGGCATTGCCCGGTTCCCTCCCACAGATCTGCCACGAGGGGCAGCCTAATGTGAGACCCCTCCAGTGTGAAGCCTGGGCTGGCCCCCTCTACAGATCTGGAACCCCCAGCTCCCAGGTCTGTGACGAGGACCAAACAAGAGAAAGGGTGTTGTGCTGCCCAGAGCCCACACTGGGCAGGCCCCCCAGTGAACACTCCTCCTCTGGCAGAAGCCCTTTCAGGGACTCCCGGGCTGCCTCCAAACACCTTGCCCCTGGGAGCTATAACTCTGGAAATGAATGCCTTGCAGCCCTGAGAGGTTTCACAGCAATTTTATTCTCCAGGAGAGAGGTGGAGCAGCCCCTCCCTTCTCCAGGAGGGGAGGGGGGCAGCCAGAGGCCTGTTTAATTTAATTTAACGCACTGTGGCTTGCCAGGTTGCCCCTGGCAACAGCCTCAGCTGCTGCTTCAGTTACAACCAGAAGGATTTTTAAAGAGACAGCCCATTTTCAGGCCAGGATCGCATAGCAGAGTGAACAGAGCCCACCAGCTTCATCACAGGGATAGAAGATGAAAGCTTGGACAGATGAGGCCTCAGACTAGATCTGTTTATGTCAATAATCCCATTCCGAATCTGCAACCCCATAAGCTCTCCTGCAAGTGTCACTCTTCGACGGAATCTGAGGAGGGACTATGTTTGGGATTTGTGGTAGAGATGTCTCTCAGCTAGTTACTTTTCTGAAAATCTGTTTTAACCTTCAAGTTGAAGGGAATGAGGAGTTAGCCCTGCAATTCAGGCATACCGCCGCCAGGTGGTGGTATTGCCTGCGTAGTGCAAACCATAACCAGGCTCTTGAATTACTCCAGGATATCAAGAGTGGTGGTGAAACCAATGGGTTTTAAGTCCGGATACTAACTCGTGTGTGACCGTGGTTACGTTGCTTCACTTCCGTGGTCTCAGTATCCTCAGAGAGAGGAGAGTAATCAAGGTAACAGTGCTGTGGACAATGCTTCAGGCTAGGATTGTGAAGGCATGAATTTAAGTGCCGCTCTGTCAGGTACTAACTGTGGTTTGGGCACATAACTTACTTTCTTGCGGCTTGAATGCCAAACAAGAGGAACCAGGGAGAGCCCTGAGGATACCACATTACTCTCCGACACTGGGGAGAAAGGTGCTTGGGACCCCACGGGGGATCTGAGGCCCTAGTTGCACTGTGATGGGGTGGGGCAGGGTGGTAGACAGCAGGGTGGGCCAGGACACCTCTGGACCCCAGGGCCCGAGACCTCGTTGCCACACAGGGAACTGAAATAGGTCCCATGGACAGAGCAGCCTCCTAGATACCCCTAGCCCAGCTCAGCTCTAACCCACGCCAGAAGAAAAGGGATCAAATGTTTATGGAGCATGGACTCTGAGCTGGCCACTGCCCTCACAATGCCTGTGAGGCCTATGTTATTATCCTCTTCTGCACATAAGGACACAGTGTCTGAGAGGCAACTCATCCGTCCAGGGTCACCCACCTCATATGGCCAGGCCCGTCGGCCACCCGAGCCTCTGCTCTCGCTTGGGGCCATACCTGCTTGTCAGAAGCCTGAACAAGGGAGCAGATCCTGTGTCTCCCCACCGTGACTCAGTTTGGCCAACCTCCAAGTGGGCATGGGGCCAGAGGTCATGAGATCATACTTTAGGTAGCCAGGACGCCTGAGGCACTTATGCCTTCGGTCCTAAGCCAAAGGCTTAAAGCCCATCCTGGCCTTCCGCTGTGGCAAATGTTTCCCCACTGAGCCCTCAAGGATGCCCTTTAACCCTTGGCAACTGCGCTCTCCCCTCTGGACAGCCCTATTCTCAGCTAAAGCCCCATATACATATTCGCACCTAAGTGCCAGGATCACCCTCCCAGGTGATGTGAATGTAAAAACGCACTGGATCCTGGCACTCCCCTTTCTATGGCTCCCCACTGTCCTGCACACGAACTCCAGGTCCTGACCCAGGCAATCAGGGGCCCCTCCTGCTGGCTCATCCCCCCGCCCCTTACAACACACCACGGCCCCTCACCTCTGAGGGGACACGATGTCCCCTCCATCTGATGCCTTCTCTCCTGGTGTCCATTTGGATGGTTCCTACTTGTCCTGGAGAACCCTGCTCCGGCAAGCCCTCCTCTCGCTCTGTGGGCACTCCTGTATCGTGTAGGATACTTCTGCTCATAACCCCCTGGCGTTCCTTCCACTCTGATTGTGAGACCGTCTGGCTTTCACGCCACACTGGGAGCTTCTAAAGGTGGGACCTGCCTTTTCTCTCTTGTCCGCGTCACCCAGCCTGGGCCGAACAGAGAAGATACTTGGTGAATCATGGCTAAGAAGTGTGATTAGCGGGGCCTCCTCTAGGTGATCTGGCTTGGGCTCTGGGTGAAGACCCCTGCCTCAGTGGGCCATCACATCACTCCACTCAGTGGGATCTGACTCCCAGGGCCCCTCTTTCTCTCTTCTCCCTCTAAGCTCATCCACAGCCTCCCCAGAGGCTCCCCATTCCAGCCTCTGAGACACCACTGCTATTCAAGACTCACCTTACAGTCCATCCTCTGCAAGATCTTCTCAGAGTCTTTCAGCTGGGAGCAGCTTCCTCATCCTGGTGTGCTTGTCCACATCATTTTCATGGCCTTGTTCAAACTCTGCCTCATACTAGTGTCACTGGCAACCTGGTGTGTAAGGGGAGCCTGGGCTTTGGAGCCTAACAAAGGGAGTACAAGTTCCAGCTCTGACACTCACATGCTGTGTGACCTCAGGCAAGTCACTTTACCTCTCTGAGCCTCAGTATGGTCCTCTGTAAGAGGCGGATGATACGTACCTGATAAGTTATGGTGAGGTTGAGAGGTTGGGTGTCAGAATCGCGGCACATGGCAGGCGCTCAGTCAAGCCCTGTTGTTGTTGATGCCTGGGTCTGTTTTCCAAGCTAGATCGGGAGCCGGTTTGGGCCAGGGTGTAGGTCCGGTTCAGGGCCACATCCCTATAGTACTCAACACAGGGGCTCACGACACAGATGCCCAGAAATGCTGGCTGGACTGAATGCATTCACTGCTGCTAGGAGTCGGGGTGGAGAGAGGATGGGGATCCTGAGCTGAGGAGGCCATGGTAGGTGGGGGGTGGTGAGCGCAGAATCCAGCCCGGAGACCCACACCAGGAGACGAAAGTGGAGGGAGGGACCAGAGCCCGAAGCGGAGCTGCTGATATGCACTAGGGGTTTTATTGGTTTTCATTAAAATTCCTTCCCGAGGCAGCAGCAGCTACTCCCATAAATAACAGCATAAATATTTTATCCGGTGCCCAAGTCGGTCTAAATGCATGGCAAGGTTGGCAAGAATAACAATGGGAAAACAGTTCGGGGCGGGGGGGGGGGGGGGTCCTGGGCTTCAGCTGAACTCTAAAAACAAGCCCAAAGGGGCTTTCTCAGGAAGGAGGAAGCTGAGGGAAGGCGGCCAAGGGGAGAAGCGAGTGGACGTTGTGGGGGTGGGGGGGAGGACAAGAAGGTGACCAGTGGCATGTGGGCCCTGGAATGGGGGACTCCAGAGCACAGGGAGGGGAGTCAGGGGGAGGGAAGCTGAGCTTGAAAAGCAAGATGGAGGGGAAGAAACGTATTCCACTCCTGCTCCGCGATGCACAGCGTACTCAGGACATTCACACAGGTTATCTTGTCAAACCCTCCATAGTCAGAGAAGGAAAGTGATTCACCCAAGGTCACTCGGCCACCAGTGGCAGATCCAGGACCATGATCAAAGGTGTCCTCTCCTGCTTTTCGGGGTTCGGGGTGAGTGTGGGAATCTATGAACAATAATGGCTCGAGTACCTCAATAACAGCACCACGGGCCATTCTCTGCTTTCCTAGATCCCAGCGGAGGAGAAAAGGGGCTGGTACTTCACCATGGCTACGCTCTTCATCAGGTCAGGCTGGGGAGCGGGGGACTGGGTGGTGGGGGGCGGGGGGGCATGGCCTGGAACCCGGGGAAGAGGCGGCTGCGCCCATTTCCATGGCAAGGGCTCCCCAAGTTCCCCTCCCTGCCACTGGCCTGGGGAGTACTCGCAGCACCCCAGGGACAGCTGGGAGGGGGTGCCAGCCACCCACATCCCCTTCTTGGCCACAGGCTAGATGGCATCTTCCTGGAGCTGGGCAGTGAGGAGCAGAAGAGGCTGCCTGCCTTCAACCGCACGCTGGCCCTGCTCCGGCAAGTGCTCAAGTCCTCGGACCCCCACCACCAAGGTAGGGCCCACGGGGACAGGTGCGAGAGCAGCCTCTGCCTGGCTCTCCCTTTTCCAGTCACTAGCCCTGCCGGTCACCATCACTGTCCCCACCTCTGGCATCATCTCCCTCTGGGGATCCTGCTTCTCTCTCTCTCCCACCTCCGTCCCATATACTTGTCCATTCATCTCACAGAACTCAGGTACCTTGCACCTCGCTTGGTGATTTCAGGCCACAGACGCTCCCTTCATCTTCCTCGGGGCTGACACCTTGCGTGGAGCCGGCCCCCTCCCTCGTCCTGGGCTTCCTCCCTGTCTCCACCCTGCTGCTTCCTAGACACCCCTCTCCCACACTTCACCCCCAGCTCTGGCCTGGTGCTACCTCGGGATGCTGCTGGAGAGGAAGGACACCTTCTCCACCACCCCCATGGGTGTCCACGACTGCGGGTACTCGGGAACCGACCCCCTGGACTGCTTTGGCAAGGTACGGCCCCTGGCCACACCCACCTGTCAAACCGGGATGGAGCCTGACCCCCCCAGCCTCCTCTTCCGGAATCCCACGTCCACCCCAAGCCCACTTCTCCAGCCTTGTCTTCTAAGCTATTCGCCATGTCTCAGATATCCCCTCAGACTTCTCCCGGTCAGGCTGTGGTTCTCACTGTCCCTCCCTGCACCCAGTGACATAGTGGAAAGAAGCTGGGCTTGGCTGGGGTCTTGTGCCAGCTCTGCCCCTGGGCCATGTGACCCTAAGGCAAGTCCCAAGACCCCAGGATAGTTTTCATTAACCTGTGCACTCAGCACAGAGCCCTGCACGGGGCACATCCCTAATGTTTGCTGGTGGGTGGATTAATGAGCAAGTCCTTGACGAGAGATGGTAGAACAGAACATAAAGGCTGGTTCATGAGGATTCTGAGAGCTTTTATCCGATTTAACAAACACACTGCCTCCACCCCTCCTGGAGAACCTACTCTGTGCCCGGGCACAGTGATGAAGTCCCTGCAGGTTCCACTGTATCAGAGACAGCGACCCACACAGGACAGGCAGCGGTCAGTAACAATATAGGGGGCAAGTGCTGTGGCCCAGAGAGAAACACTGCACTGTGTAAGTATGGGGGAGGTAGAGGCTGATTCTGGCACCTCCTTCCATCTGCCCTGGGAAATTGGGGAGCTTGCACTGGATGTGTCTGAGGAAGAGAGGTTTGCCTAGGGTATGGGGGGATTCACCAGATGGGACACATGAACGTGGTGGGGAGCATGAGAGTCTGACTCTTGGGAGTTGGGTGCCAGTGAGTCATCCCCTGAAGTGTTAGGTTCCATATGACCAAACCTACTGGCAGGTGGATTTAGGGAACAAGAACATTGAAGTGACATGGCTCTACCCAGAGATGGGGTTCCTGCAAATAACCAGACAAGTAGTTTGCTCTTACCCTTCTCCCCTCCCTAGGCCATTGAGATAGCCAAGGACCAACCCCCCATCCTGAATCGCCTGGCCAAAATCTTCCACTTCCTAGGGAAGCAGGATATGGCCATTGGAACCTGCAACATGGCTCTAGATGTCCTACGGGATCCGGAGCTCAACTGGCAGGCATACTGCACAAGGGCCAAGGTGAGTCAGCCTGCAAGCTTCGCCTCATCCTGCCATCAGGAATCAGAGAACAAGGGCCCGGGGTTAAGGCTGTGTTGCCGGAGCCCAAAGGTCACAGAGCCTTCATGGTAGAAAGGAGCTGAGGAGTCATCAAGACACAAGGTTTATATTCCGTAAGGTTGTTGCGTGAAAGAATGAAGGAGACTCCTACCCGCTGCAGGCATCTCTCCAAAATGACCTGGTCAATGATGTCCAGCCTCTTCTTGGTTAGCCCTCAATATAGTCTGACTGACCTGGGTTGAAATCTGGCCTGTCCACCTATCATTCTGGGACTGGGGGCCAGCCACTTCTCTAAAACTCCATTCCCCAAACTGTAAGGTATGGATAATGACCTCTGCCTGGAATGTTCTTCTCCCTGACTGGCTTCCTTCCTCACTTCCCGGAAGTCTTGACAAAAAGGAAGCTTCCAGCACCATCTTACTGAAATGCCAACCTCTTACCAACATTTTGTTTCCTCTTTTCTTAATTTACTTCTTCTTCCTAGGACTCATTACTCCCCAACATACTATTTATTTACTATGTATATTGTCTTTCTCTCCCTCACACTAAAATACATGCTCCGTGGGGACAGGGAAGTTTGTTGTGTTGCTCTCTACTGTATCCTGGGTGTGTAGAACAGGCTCTTGGTAGAACAGAACTTGGCACATAACAGGCTCTTGCTGAATATTTGTGAATGAATGAACGAATGAATGAGTGAGTGAATGGGTGAATGAACTGAGCACCGACCATGCTAGATCTTGGGTAGAATATGTTCTCTCAACCGTCATGGGAACTCTCCAAGGAAGATACTAGTGTACTAATTTTTCGAATGTGGAAAATAAGGCTCACAGAGGTTGAACAACATCCTCCCCAGCTCACATGCTAATAAGTGGGGGGCTGGAATTCAGCTAAGTCCAACTGGCTCCAAAGCCCGAGCTCCCTCCTCCCCCACCTCGCGATGCTTTCCTAGAACCAGAGCGTTAATACCTTCAACAACAATCACCCCTTTTCCCTACTTCCTCCTTCTCATGCCTCCCTTCAGAACCTCTAGATTTTTTTTTAATGTTCCAAGTGTGGGGGAAAGGAGGAAGTGGGGACGAAAGTAAGAGTCTGGAATTAATTGTAATTTGATGCTTGTAAGTTGGGGCTACCTGCCATTCCTTCCAAACTGCTTATGTGAACTCTCACAAGTTTGGTTCTGCATCTTATCTAAAATAGCCCCCTCCCCCAGTCACCTGTAGCCTATCACCCTGTTTATTTTTCCCCAGCCACTTGTCACCACTGCACCCCTAGTACCTAGCACTGGCCTGGCATATGGTGGGCACTCAATACGTATTTGTTGAACGAATGAGGGGCTGTTGGCTTCATCCAACCCCCCCTCGTTGTACAGACAGGGAAACTAAGGCCCAGAAAGGGTGTGATTAGCACAGCTGGCACAGAACTAGTATGTAGGACTCTGGGGTCCCAGTCTCAGGGACCTTCTTTTTTTTTTTTTTTTTTTTTTTTTTTTTTTTTTTAATTTTTTTTTTCAACGTTTTTAATTTATTTTTGGGACAGAGAGAGACAGAGCATGAATGGGGGAGGGGCAGAGAGAGAGGGAGACACAGAATCGGAAACAGGCTCCAGGCTCCGAGCCATCAGCCCAGAGCCTGACGCGGGGCTCGAACTCACGGACCGCGAGATCGTGACCTGGCTGAAGTCGGACGCTTAATGGGACCTTCTACTGCACCACAGAACTTCCCTGAGTTGCTGCTGAGAAAAAGGGCAGAAGGGAGGGCAGAGGTCCTTGCTTAGAGCATTGTCCCTGAGCTGACTCTCTATGGACAGATCCACCTCAGAGCCTACCTGCACGACCTGGAGCGAGCCAAGATGGGGCTCGGGGGCATGCCTGACAGGAACCACCTGGCCTGTGCCAAGGCCGACCTGGAGGAAGTGGTCAAGGTGTGCCCGGGCCTCAAGACCTACCTGGACATTGGCCAGGTAAGGCAACCTCTTGGCTTGAGTAGCCAATGGCTTACTGCAAATCTATTTGCTCTCTGCCAAGTTAGGCCTGAGCACTGAGGACACAGGGAGAAATACAGCTATCCCCCAGCCTGATAACCTACCCACCTCCTACAGCCGTGGTGAGGATTGTGTGAGAAAATGCACATACGGCATTTAGAACAGGACCAACCTCTTTCTAAAGCACTCGGGCCATTACTCTATCCAGAGGTGCCTTCTGGGCACAACGGACGATTTCCGAGAGGTGACAGTATCATAATTTTACAGATGAGAAAACCGAGGCCCAGAGATTGCCTCGCTCAAGATTATATGACCAAAAGTTGTGGGCTGGAACCGGAATGAGCGCTTCCTCTCCTTTTCCCTGGGCGGGGCCGAAATTTGCCAAAGAATTGTCGGGGGTGGGAATGAATGCATGAATGGACTTTTTTAAAAAGCAAGCCTGGGCCCGGAAGGGGCAGAGAGAAAGGCTCGCCCTGCCCCCGCCCTCCCACCTCCACCTAGGTCTACTACTACATGGGCGTGGACGCGGTGCAGGAGCTGCTGGCGGTGGACGAGGCGGCGCTGAACCAGGCGCTCGTCTTCCTGGCCAAGGCAGGCGAGTCGGAGCTGGGCGCCACGCTGCCCGAGCTGCAGCTGCTTAGGGGCAAGTGCCTGCGCATCAAGGGCGAGGATGCCAACGCGGCGGACTGCTTCAAGCGCGCCGTGGAGCTGGACGACGCGGGCTCCAGCCACACCGAGGGCTTCGGCTGCCTGCTCGAGGCGCTGCTGGCGCAGTGGAGCCAGGAGCAGCTGAGCGACGCCGAGCTGGGCCGCGAGGTGGACGCGTGGCTGCGCCGCGCCCAGGGCAAGTACCCCGCGGCGCGCCTGCGCCAGGAGCTGCAGCGCGTGTGGCGCGGCCACACGGGCGAGGTGCTGGGGCTGGCCCGGGCCTTGGTGGCCCAGGGACGGCCGGCGCTGGTGCGACTGCTCTTCGAGACCATGGAGCAGGATGGCGAGGGCTCGGGCGTGCCGCGGGGCCGCCGCGCCTTCTCCCTCTAAGGGCCCTCGAGGCCCCGCCCCGCCGAGGCCCACCTTCAGCTGATTGGGCCGGGTCTGGGCGCTCAAAACGGGCCCGCCCTGCCATAGGCTGGCTGCTGAGCCGAGCCAATTAGATTCTCTTCCGGGTATTGGGAGGGACGTTGAGAAACCGGGGTGGTTTGGCATGCCCAGCGAGGCACAGAGGGCTGATTAAGGACCGCACGGAGGTAGGTAAGGCCCCTGGGAAACTGCCTGATGAAGGGCCGAATTGTGCAAATATGCGGAAAAAGTAAGATGGATGCAAGATACCGAAGGTAATTGCCCCCATTTGGGCGGCTCTTTAGTCCCCGTGCGCAATCCTTGAGGCCGGAGTTCCTGTCTTTGAGTTGCCGTGAGCCACACTCTATCCTTGTAATAAAGCCCCCTGTACATACATTGACTGGAGTGGGTCTCAGGTCCTGCAGCCAGAAAAGCCATGTCAGAGCAGAGGGCAAAACTGCGCAGTGAGATAACGGGCAGGTAAGAGCAAGTCTACACCCGGCTGCTCAGGGCTTTTCCCCACCTGCCTAGCAGTCTTCCAGCAGGCCTCACCCTTGGTGAACTTGGTCTGAAAGGCCCCCAAACTCCCTGAAATAGAGCCCATCAAATGGAATCTTTGCTTGACTTCCCTGTGCTTAGGAGAACCTAGGGTCCCCGCCCATCAGGAGGCACCACCTGCTCCGAGGTTTGAACCCTCCACAAGAGAGTGAAAAAAGGCTTGGAATTTTACGCTCTTGGACTTGTAGTCACAGAATCTTAGATGCAGAAGTTTATTGTCAAAGATGTAAGCTCTGATTGCCAGTAAATCTTAGAATGGCCGTGCTGGATTCTTGTGGTCCCACGTATAAGAGCCAATTTCACCTAAAATTCCAGACTCCGGGAATGCTGGCTGTTCGTAACGGCAATGGCAAGACCCCCATAATGGTTTGTGATTTATTTTGCATTTTTCCCTTTCTTTAGAGTGAGTGATACTCATTGCTTTGTTCATATCCCTGATCCTCAAACTTCACCAGGGATAGGCCAGCACCCCTGCACTGCTTCTCAGGTCTCCCATGACAGATGGAGGACAGACTGAGAAGGGCCGTCCTTAGAGATCACGCACTCCAATCCCGTGTGTAGCTGACAATACTGACAGCCCTGGAAAGGAGGTGGCTTTTGCCTAAAGTCACCCCTCCTAACCTCCCACCCCTGTACTTCAAACCTACTGGCAGCATGTTCAGGTTTGGAAAAATACCAATAAACTGATGAACACTAAAGCATTATGTGTTTATGTGTTAAGGGTTTATGTGTCACCTGTCACATGGGGCACTCTGATATCCATCAGGATAATGTTCCTTTTTTTTCTTTAAGTTTATTTATTTTGAGAGAGTGCATGCGAGCAGGGGAGGGGCAGAGAGCAAGGGAGAGAGAATCTCAAGCAGACTCCGAGCTGGATGTAGGGCTTGAACTCACAAACCATGAGATCATGACCAGAGCCCCCAAATTCCACCTCATGGCTCTTCATGGCTCCCCGCTCTGGGTGGTGACCTTCTCTCCCTCCTGCCTTCCTCTCCCCTCCACTGCAGCAGAGTCCAGCAGGTGACTCCACAGCCCTGTCCTCTTCTCCCCCACTCCCTTCTCCACCCACAACCGTGACCCGAACCTTCCCTAGAACAGAAAACCAACTGTTTCTTCTGCTTCCCTAAACACATAAACTGAATTCAAGGCAGTGTGTGGGCAAAATTGGGACGTTGGTGAAGTTTGTCTGCATCCCCAGGCTTTCCAGTTTGCTGCTTTCCTTACTTCTCCTGACCTCCGGGTCGTGGATTTCTCCCTCCATTGCCTCCTACTCCTGTCAAGCCTTTTCAATAAACTTTCTTTCTGCCACTCTCATTCATAGCTAACTCTATAAACGACTGACATACACACACTAGAGGTTCTTACAAGGGTATCCGCCTTCTGGCCAGAAGCCAAAAAGAGAAAGGAAACCCCATTTCTGGGGTTTGCCTCCTTATGTGCAAGGCTGTTCACACATGCAACCTCATTGACCATGCAATCCTCACCAGCCCTGAAGAGTAGGCACCATAATCCTCATTTTATAGATGAGGACACTGAGCCACTGAACAAGGTCACAGATAAAAATGGGAAGAGCCAGGCAGGATTGGGACCAGACCTGTCCTGTTGTGTGCTGCCTCCTGGGACAAAGCCCTTCCTGGAGGATGTGTCATCTGTGGTCTAGAGTTGGGCCTGTGATCATCAACACATCCCATCATTTCAGCCCTGCTCCCTCCCTGCCGGATCCTGGTCTCCCTCCCCAAACTGCCTCACCTCTGTGCCTTTGCATATACTATTCCTCTGCTGGCTTTTTTCCTGTAATTTCTATCCCAAGTCCTTGGCTCAAAGGTGCCTCCTCCAGGGGGTCTTGTCAAATCCTCCCAGTTCTCATTAATCACTCTCTTTTATGCACGGATTGCTTTTGGGGTGTTGTGCCCCCCACTGCATTGCCTTTTTTCCTCTCTCCATGGGTCATAAGTATCTCAACATGTCTGTCGCCCCCCACCCACCCCCAACTCAACTCTGGAATCTTTACAGCAGTAACCACCTCTGATTCAACCCCATGGCCCTGCACTGAGCTTAGCACACAAGGTAGGCTCAGGTTAGTCGCTGAAATGAGTAAAGTCTCAGCAGTGACATGGCTGCCTCAGTCCCCAAACAGGTGCCTCCATCACCACATCCATGAGGGCTGAGGTTAGGGCCAGGTCTGCGGCCCAGAGAACTTTGAGGCTTCGAGCTCAACTAGAAAGCGTGGACTTTCTTGCCGCCTCCTTGCCACCTTCTGTCAATTCCCCAATTCTGCGATTGGGAAACCAAGGCAAGAGAGCAGGACTTGAGGGGTGCCTGGGTGGCTCAGTTGGTTAAACGTCTGACTTCAGCTCGAGTCATGATCTCACGGTTTGTGGGTTCGGGCCCCGTGTCGGGCTCTGTGCTGACGGCTTGGAGCCTGGAGCCTGCTTCGGATTCTGTGCCTCCCTCTCTCTCTGCCCCTCCCCCGCTCATGCCCCCCCCCCCTCAAAAATAAATAAACATTTAAAAAATAAAAAGAGAGAGAGCAGGACTTGACCATAGTCAAGCAACAAATTGATGGCAGGTACACACTCGAACCCCACCTCCAGACTCTTTGGCCAGTGCTGTCTGCCCTTTCAGAGCTAGCTGCCTCCTCTGTCAAGTTTATTTCTGTTAAGTCCAGGAAGACCACAGGCCTTCCATTCATTCACTCAACAAATATTTACCAAGCACTGGCCAAATGCCAAGCACAGTGCCAAGTTCTGGGGCTACAGTGGAGACCAAAATAGACCCTGCCTTTGCCTTCAGGGAGCTCACAATCTAGACCAGGCAGGGCAGGCTATGCAGGGCCTTGTGGGCCACACTGGGGACTTTGGAAGACCAATGGAAAGCTCTCAAAGGTTTTAGCTGGCAGTGCTGGCCCACCCCTCCCCCTCTACACCAGTCATACTCAGCCTCCGTTGTGACCTTTCCCCAAGATGGCAGCCCCTGGGACTTGGAACCTGGCCCTTGGCTCCACCTGTTCAGCAAGTCACTGCTAAGGCCGTAGGTAAGGAAGTCCCCCAGGAAGAGGCTAGTGGGTGGGTGATCTTTATTTAATTACAGCTTTGAACCCTGCAGAACACCTCTGTCCACTGGGTGGCCGGGAGGACAACTGTCCTATAGCTGAAGCCGCAGGGGTTCCTTAGGGGAGCATTGCAGAGTAAAAGCCTTAACGACCCCATAATCGGAATAATGAAGATGAGCCACACCTTGTGCTGCCTGCCCACTCCTTCCTCTGGGTCTAGCAGCCAGCATCAGGCAGCCAGAAACTCCCGTTTAGCCAATGTGAGCCAGGCACGTTAAAGATGGTGAAAACGGGTGAGCCTTTGCAGTTACAGGTTCCTAGAATCTCAGTGTTGGAAAGAACATTAGTCATCCCCTCTTCCAGCCTCTCCTTCTAGATCAGAACTCCTCTCAACAGTGAGTGTTCTGTCTAAACCGTATGCACGGCCCTGGAAGACAGGCAGCTCACGACCGTGAAGGAAGCATTTCAATTTTCAGCGGACCTAAGTCTTCTGAGTCTGTCCTGCTGTTGCGTTGAAATCTTCTTTTCTGTCAGGTTCACCTGCAGGGGCCACGCAGCTGAACTTGACTTTCCCCTGGCCCCCATTCTCCCTATTGTGGCACCCACGGCAGAAGGAATATCTCCTTTGCGCAGGCTGTTAACTTTTTTTCTTGTTTAAGGAAGGGGAGGATAATGACATTTAGCACTTTACAACTCAGCAGGAAAATGAGCAGACGGAAACAGATCCCCAGCATTGCAGGCGTGCTTCCAGGGAGAAACCCTCCCCCTCCGGCTCCGGCTTTGCTCCGTGGGGCCACGTCGCTGGCAAGGCTTGCTGGTGGACTTAGCGAGTCCGGCCAGCGCCTTGCTGCCCCAGCTCCTCGCCCACAGGGAGCCGCTCCAGGCCGCACAGGGGTGAGCCTGCTGCCGGACATCTTACGTCCACTCACCTGGAGCACCTCGCCTACCCCTCTAGGGTTGTGATGAGGAGGAGAGACAGGAGATGTTCTCGGTGAGACAGAGGTGAGCAAACGCTGCTGTGGAGATGTGGAAAGGCTCCACCTGGCCTCTACGTGGCCACAGGAGAACAATTTGGAGCAGGGGACGTTCCCACAGGGAAGTCGAAGAAAGTCATCATCGCCACCGAAACTGCTTATTGAGAACTTGCCGCGGGCCAGTCGCCCTAGCGGACAACTCACACGCCTCACCCCCATCTAAGCCACACGAGCCCATCAGCAGTGTCGCCATTTTACAGATGAGGAAACTGAGGCTCCGTGACACTAAATAACTTTCCTGAGGTCCCTCTGCATCACCTGGAATGGCAGCTGAATGGCTTTTTAATTATTTGGGGGTTCGGATTACTCTCTCCTCTATCACTTATGTTGTTCTACAAACGGAACACTAACCCGATCTGAAGGCATTTTTTCCTGTTTACGTTTCCCGAACAGTCAATAGCTCTGTGATGGGGCTGGTTCTATTTTGGCGTGTAAATTGTTTCATTAAACAGCAGCTCCTCTGTAGGTTTTATTTGTCATCCGCGAAGTAAAAGAAACAAACAAGAACATCCCTACTGTGGCGGAGATAGATCTATTGTTTTCATCTGCCCAGCAGCCTGCCCTGCTGAGGACCTCACACCCCTTCTTCCTGGGCTCCTTTCCCACTCTGAGCAGTGGCAGGGGGTGCCAATCATAATATCCTGCCCCCCTGCCCACAAACGCTGACTTGACCCAAGTTAGGTCAATCAGAGTCCTTCCCACAGAGTTTTTCATCGCAGTGCAAGGGACAGAAGACATTCTCTGTCTGCTGGAACAGCCATTAGCAAGTGTCCCCGTTAGGATTAGGCTTAGCCGTGGCATGAAAACAGCATCCTAAACAAGATGGTGCATATTTACCTTGCCAGGCTAGCTCAGACATCACCTCAGTGCCCGCCCAGGCTCCCTTCTCCCCTCACCCACCAGGCACCTGCTAAGGTCATCCCACCACATGCACCCGCCACTCTCCACCTGACTGGAAGCACTGGGGACTCGATGCCTCTGGGAGCAGCCTTCAACCAGTGGGGAGTGGCAACTGGAGGATAAATACCCAGCCTCAGAAGCAGGGGTGGCGTGGGAGGGGGGACAGGATACTTCTGAAGCATGTGCCACAGTCTCCCCGTGGCCTCGTTGGGATCGATGCCCCACTGCCCACAGCAGGAAACTGCTAGTTTGTTACCACATCCTGTATTCACTTCCGGCCCCTCCTGCTCTCGCTTCCCCACCTCCCTTCCAGTGTTTCCTGGATCACCTCCCGAATAAACTACTTGCCCCGGCATCTTTGACTCGGGGTCTGCTTCTGGGGAGCCCAGCTTTAAGCACATTCGGAGTCCTGCCTCATCCCGAGGGAAAGATCCTGCCACCTCTATGTTCCCAGCGCACTTTTTTTGTACCTCTAATATAATAACACCATGGCCCATCTTGTTGTGTTTATTAAGCATAAAATAGGAAGTGCCATCTGTGTACCAATCACCGTACCAGGTGTCTTGTGCTCCTCCATTCATGCATTTATTCACTAATTCATTCATTCAACAAATATTTATTAAGCGTTTGCAATGTGCTTACCAATGATCTAGGCCAGAGCTTGGCAAAATATGGTCCACAGGCCAGATTCAGCCTACTGCCTGTTTTTGTAAATAAAGTTTTATTGGAACACAGCCATGTTCATTTGTTCACCAGTATATAAGGCTGCTTTCACGTTGCAACGACAGAGCCGAGTAGCTGTGACAGAGACCATATGGCCCACAGAGCATAAAATATTTACTGTCTGGGCCTTTACAGAAGAAGTTTGGTGCCCACTGCTCTAGGCAAATAAACAAAAAACCTTGGTAAGATATTTCCTATGTTAAATGGTGACAAATGCTTTGAAGAAAAAAAAGCAGGGAGAGGGGGTGTCAGGAGTGATGGGGGAAGGGGTGGGGATTGCAGTGAAAACCCGGGTGTCAGGAAGTCCTGGCTGGCTGTAAGGGTGACATTGGAGCAAAGACCTCGGGAGGTGAGGGGTGAGCCACGTGGATGCGGCAGAAAAGAGCTGCCGGGCTGGAGGAACAGCAGGTGTGAGGGCCACGCGGAGGTATTAACAATAGTTAATCCTGTATTGAGTACTGTGTACCAGACAGCCTTCCAGTGCTTTACATGCATAATCTCATTTGATTACTTAAAAGTCTCATTACACAGTTAATCTTACAAAACAATGATCTGAATATATTTCTATTGCTAGCATTCATACAGGGCTTTCAGTTTGCAAGGTTGTTTTGTAACGTTGTTTGCTTGCGCTAACGCAGCACTTGGAAGACGTTACTGACCCCGTTGTATTATAGCCAAAGACCAGAAAGGTCGAGTCCTTTGCCCCAGGTCACGTAGCCAGTAAGTCAGGAAGCTAGAAAGCAAACCCAGGTCTGTTCTGATCCGGATCCGGACGCTGCCTCCCTCCCTCGAAGCCATCAGCTGCAGAAGGCACACACTTCCCCTCACCCCACTCACCCTTAACCCAAATAGTGCACCAGAGAGAAAGGGTAAAGGCCTGTTGGAAGGAACCCAATTCCTTCATCCTCCCAGATGACGGTGACCCAGTAAAGTGCTGGAATCACGCCCACACTCACAGGGCTGTGATGATTCGCCCTGTCCTGGGGCAGCCGCTCTGTGCCCCACACTTGAGGCTGCGCCCAGTGCTCTGCCAAGCCCACCCGAAGCAGGTGCTCGAAAATGACTGACTGGTTGACAGACGAACTATTGCTGTGATTTTTTTTTCGTTGCAGTTTTAGCAAGGCATTCCCAGGAATTGAGGGAATTAGTTAGAAAGACATTAAATCGGCGAATATGTATTGAGATTTGCCATGTGCAGAAAAGAGCAGCACCTTTTTACACAGTGAACAGCTTTACTGTGGCAGGGCTAGAAATGAACAGGATACGGGCCCACCCCTCTGGGAGCCCGCAGTCTAGTCTGGGTGGAGACATGGATTTTTTGTATGTGCTGCTGACCTACTGCGTGCCAGCCATCGCGCCGGCCAGGGCACTTTCATCATCAGTAAGAATAATAATAGCAAACACTACCGAACCCTGACTCCGTGCCAGGCGCTATGCTGAGTTACATCTCCATCACAACTCCACAGGGAAGACGTCACTACTATTTTAAGCCTGCGGCATGTGAGGCTCAGGGAGGTTGAGTATCCCCCATAGGCATGTGGTAAGTGGGCGGCAAAGTGACTGAGCCTGAGTGGCTCAGTCAGTCGAGCACCTGACTCTTGGTTTCAGCTTAGGTCATGATCTCACTGTTTGTGAGTTTGAGCCCTGCATCCGGCTCCACACTGACAGTGCAGAGCCTGCTTGAGACTCTCCCTCTCTTTGTGTTCTCTCAAAATTAAAAGAAAGAAAGAAAGAAAGACGTTGCCATTGCTGGTTGTGAGCATGGAGATCAGGCTTTGCATCCAACAGACCTGGAGATGATTCTTTCTTTCCCTTTTACTCGTTTTGTTGACCATGGATGAGCTAACGCTAAGCAACCTTTCCAAGGTAAACTGGATGTCCGCTCTATGGATAGAACAGTGATTATACCTGTTGGGACTATGGTGAGGATTTAATCAGATATGGCATAAAGTGTTCAATATTGCCCCTGGCACATAGCAAAGACTCTATAAACATGAACGACGATAATGATGACCACACTCATCAAGTCTGAGGAACCTGGATAAAAAAAGACGCCCACCTTCCCAGCCCCCTCCTGGTCTCTAATGACCCGAGATTTGGCACTAAACAAGCGGACGAGTGATGCACTCCAGGCCCAAGGAGAAGAGGTCCCCGAAGACAGAAGGCATTGGTGTCACGCATGGTGGCAGGAGTAGGGATTCTGAAGGGAACAGGTGGCAGCAGAATGATGGTTCTCTATGGTGGGTGAGGGGAGCCACGGGGTCTCCTGAGTTGGGAAGGATGGAGGGATGAGCCAGATGCTTTCAATTACATCTCTCATCGCATCTTCACAACGGCCCTACATGTATGTTACGGTTCCTGTGTTACTGATGAAGAGCCCAGAAGCACAAGGCCCCAGAAGCACGTGGCTGGAAGTGGCTGGCAGGATTCCAAGTCAAGGCTGCCCTCCTACCCTCTGTCCAGTCTGTCTGGGTCCGGCTGGGCTAACGGGGCGGGGCGGGCTCAGGAATCCATCAGGTGGCCTGTCCCTCCAGGGGGTCTCTGGAGTCTGTCCCACGCACTGTCCCAGTCTGGGCCCCCGTAGGAGTCACCCACCCTGCCTCCCTCACCTTCTCTTCCCCCCGTCTGAGTTCACACCCCACTCAGGCAAGGAAACACAACTGACTGTGTCCTGCCCCGGTGTAAAGCCCAGCGGCCATTCCCCTCAGGCCGGGTCCTCCCGCTGGCCCGCGTCTCCCGCAGAGGAAACAGCCATCTTCTTGGAGTGACAGTCATACTTGTCTATTTCAAAACAAATACACGCTATAGAGCGGAATGCAAAATGCCCAGGGATTTTCTCAGAGGAGGAGTTGTCCGGGGCTAAGCCTCAAAATAGACGTGTGTGTGTTGGGGAGAGGAGTATCGCTCTTCAGGAAAAAAAAAAATGTCACTGGCCTCAAAGACGAATAGAAACTCGCAGCCTGGAGCTTCCAGGGTGCCCAGGTGTGCTCTGTGCTCCCGCCCAACTATTTTAGCCTTCTTCCTCACAGCCAGTGGTCACTTGCTTGTGCTCTGACTACGGTATCTTTCTATCCCTCCTTGTCAGCTTGGGGAACTCCTAATTATCCTTTCAGGTCTATTTCTGCGTCCCCTCTTCCGAGAAGCCCTCCCTGATCCCACTCGCCACTCCTTGCAGCACAGGTCTTGCTCTCCCCTCTTCACAGCTTCTCCCCACAGGATGCTGGGACCTTCACTTTGAGAGGCAGCCTCTCCCAGAGATTATGAGCAACTTGAGATCAGGGAGCCTACTATGAACTCTGACTTCACTTGTTCATTCAGCACATACTCAGAGCCCCTCCGTACCAGGGCCATGGGCTCTGGATGAGGGAATGACTCAGTGTGTCCTTGGAGAACTCCAACCTGAGGGAGAGACAAACCATTCATTCATTCATTCATTCATATATTAAAATAACAAACAAAAAGCAAAACACTTTGCTAATCCCCAGCTGGGGCAGGCCCTCTGGTTAAGGTTAAGGTTAAGGATACAGGGGCACCTGGGTGGCTCAGTCGGATAAGCATCCAACTTCGGCTCAACTCATGATCTCACAGTTCTGAGTTCAAGCCCCGTGTCAGGCTCTGTGCTGACAGCTGGGAGCCTGGAGCCTGCTTTGGATTCTGTGTCTCCCCCTCTCTCTGCCCCTCCCCCCCTCACTTAAAAATAAATAAACATTAAACAAACAAACAAAAAAGGATATGGAAAAGAGCATGTCTGACCAATGGCCAGTGGAAACAAAGTTCTAAGTGCATGGTGTGCCCCCAGAGCTGCGGGGACACCAAGGCAGGTGTGGGGTATGGGGTCCTTTTGCTTTTTTTTTTTTTTTTTTTTTTTTTTTTTTGATGACAATGAATGAATGACTTTTTTTCTGTGGGTTTTTTTTTTTTTTTTTTTTCTGTTTTAGGGAACGTGCAGGGTTCTAATCATGAATGAACTCCATAAATCAGGACACCCAGCAAATGACCGATCAAGTGATTGATTGAACTGTCACACTGGAAGTTGCTGTGGCGATAGGGCTAGATTCTGGGCCTCCACCACCCCTGGACTTTCTCAATGGGAAGCACATCTACTCTGACCATGGCTGGCTCCAGGCTGCAGAGCCTGCTGCAAACTCACAGTAAAATGCAGTTCTCTGCCTGCCTCCCAAGGGGGTCGTGAGCATTAATTAGTTACCATTGGTAAAGTGCTCTGAAGATGTGGGGGTGTATAAACACAGCAAGTCATTAGGCCTCTCCACACCACTATGCTCTACAGCCTGGGAACTGCTAATTGAGAAATAATTAACACCTCAGGGTGCAGAGGCCGGATTCCTGGCTTTTCCAGGATTGGGAGGGATGTAATAGCGTGCATGGGAGCAGGGAGGAATATAAGGCTACTGTGGATCCCGATATTGAAGATTATTCACCTCCTGTCCCCAGAGAGGAGGCGTGGGGAATATTGCCTCAGGAAAACCTTTAGGACTGCACTCCTTAGGGAAAGCTTGGAATACAGAGCTGGGCTGCAGAAGCCCAGCGACGTTCTTAGAGCAAAGGAGCTCAGGCCCAGTCCAGCTCTGCCTGGCCTCCTAGCTGGGGGTGGGCGAGATGTCAGTCGTGGGGTCCACCCACGCTTTATTTTCCTCCACTGGCCCAACAGACTGTCCGATGCCTGCGGGTCCAGCCAATGGCCCAACAGAGTGTCCAGTGCCTTTCCTCTAGACCAGCGGATCTAGCCCAGGCTGTACATTAGGATCATCAGGGGGACAACTGATGCTCAGGCCCACCCCAGGGAACGTGATACCCAGCACTGCAGGGTTGGGGGGCTGGGGCACATGGTGAGTCCAGTGCACTGCAGGTTGAGAACCACTGCTTTGACCTGTGTGTCAAGCACTATTTTAGGAGAAGAGGGAGATGGAGATGGAAACCCTATGACATTCCGTGACTCCCTGACACCAGCTCATCATTTCCTGCTTCCCTGCCGGAATGTCCTGCTCCCTCAGCCTGGCCACTCCCACCACCATTCTTGTCCTGGTGAACCCCACTCACTCTTCAGGCCCAGCTCAAAGCACACCTCCTCAATGAAGCCCTCCTCCCCTGCACTCCCACAGGACTTTCTTCAGCCCCTATTAAACCACTGATCATATGATGTCGTTCCTGGCAGATCTTGGGGCTGAGGGCTTCTTGGGGCCAGTGTCTTGCATTGGGTCTAGTACATTTTAGGCGCTCAATGAACTATAGCTGTTATTAGTTAGCTGGAGTTCCATGATATACAGCCCCCTCCTCAGGATATGTCATTTGTTCCCTGTGCCTAGAACATTCTTCCTCCAGATATCTGCAAGACTCTCTCAACTTCGGGTCTTTGCCAAAATGTCACTTTCTAGATGAGGGTTTCCTTGATCATCCTATTTTGAATCGCAACCGCTCTTCCTCCAACGCATTCCCTTTTCACAGTTTATTCTTTTCTCTGTGGGTGGATACCGAGGGATCGAGTCTTTATTAAAAACTTCGGTGTTTTGTTCACCATGGATTTTTTTTTGGCATTTATTTTTTTTAATTAATTGCATAAAAATACTACTTTGGTTACTAAGTGCCTGCTCCCCTTCCAAATTTCATATTGACTTATTGACTCTTTTCACGGGAATGCAAGCTACCTTGAGGGCAGGGAAATTTGTTTTGTTCACTATTCCCAGTTTCTCCCAGTGGTTGGTACATGGTAGCTTCTCAAAAAAATATTTTGTGAATGAAAGTTTGATCTAGTGTCTTAAAGACTGTCTTGCGCTTTGTGATAAAGGTTTTTTTTTTTTTTTTCTGTTAAAAAATTTTAATGTATTTAAATTGAAAGCCTGTAAAAATCCTCGGGTATATCCCTAACGGCAAGTCCCACTGTTGTCATGGTTACACTTTCGCTAGCCTTTCCTTTCAGAGTGGGGTGGCCCCTGGCAGTGGGAGGGAACACCAAGCTCAAAACCCAGGCTTTTATCATAGAGTTACACCTCCCTACCTCCTAGAGGGCACTTCCGGAACAGCAGTTTATTCTTTGCTGCCCAAACCAATCTATGTGGAGGAGAGCCGGACTCTTTCTCCTTGGCTAAACTTCCGGAAAACCTCCACGTGCGTCTGGGGCGGGGGTTGGGGGTGGGGGCAGGCCCCGTGAGAGCGGCTTTGTGATTGGCAGGTAAGGCAGGAGGCGGGGCTTCGGGCGGACGTGCCCCTGGCGCAGGCGCGTTGGGCCGGCGTGGCCGTCGGGCCGGCGGTCTCGGCTGGGACTTCAGTTGTTTCTGCGCGGTTCTGCTCTCGGCTGGGACTTCGGTTGGTGAGTGTGGGGTGACAGAGGTTGGGCGGGGCGGGCGGTGAGAGGGCTGGGTCTCGGTTTTTGGACCTTGGTGGCCGTGCTTCCACGTGCATCCCGTCCTTGGTTTGGGGAGGGGTCGCTATCACCTGAACTCCGGGATAGTGTTTCCTCTGTTGTAAAATGAGGGCAGGACTTCCTCCTTTGTCTGCCTGGGGTCTTGTGAGTGCCCTGACGTTCCTAGAAGTGCCAGCCCTGGAGAGACCCTCTGGGATCACCGGGTGACCCAGCCAACCTTCCCATTTTACGTATGGGGAAAGTGAGGCCCGGAGAGTGAAGTCGTTTGACCGAGGTCACCCAGCCAGTGAAGGCCGAGCCAGCACGTAGGACTGTCCCTGGGGTTCCATTGCTGCTTTATGCAGCACGGTCCGAGACGGAGACTGGAGATTGGAGGCGGGAACCTAAGCATGCCGGGTGTGCCCCTGCACTCCTCTGCTGTGTCGCTTGTCAGGTGGCCTCACATCTCTGAGCTCACCTCTTCTGTGAGTTGGACATAACGATAATAATGGCAAAACTATTATATACCAGGCAGTGTCGGCAGCACTTGAGGCCCAGCTTTCCTGATTGGATTGCGGGGCCATTGTGAGTTAACCTTAAAAGAGGCCTGTGCTCCAAAGATTGAGCCCCGCGCCTCTGTAAAAATTTGGTGAATGACTGATGGACTCAGAGGCCCTTTGCTAGAGTCTGAGGTGCAGAATACATTAATTACTGTACTGCTTTAGAGGTACTGTCTGTAGATAACGCTGAAATTTTGAGATGATAAATAATTATTCTCCCGTCTGCGTAAGCTGAGGGGTCTGAGGACAGGCACACGATGGGAGTGAGGGCAGAGGGTTTAAGGCTCTTATTTAAACTATCCAGATAATTGTTTTATTGCGTCCGTCACTTAGCTTTTCATTTACTAATATATTTGATTAGGACACATAATTAACTCTTCAGTGTGATGCTAGGCCCTGAAGCCTGACAATGTAGAAAACATCACGAACTCCTCGTTTAATGGAGGAATAGGACCTGAAATACTGCTCAACTCCCAGTGCCTGGCACACAGCAGTTTCTCAGAAATAGCTTTGAAAATTATTCCAGTCCAGTAAACTGTAGAGCGTTGTGTGCAGTGGGAGCACAGAGAAGGAAGTGGTCATCTCTGAGGGTTTGGGAAGCTTCTTGTAATAGGTGAACCTTGAATGATGGAGTTGCTGGGGTGAAGCTGGCCAATTCCAGGAATGCTGAGCAGTCTGGGGCATGTTGGGGGAGTGGTAGGGTAAAAAGCTGGGAAGAGGTTTGTTGGGATCAAAATACAAAGAGGCTTCATGTAAACGGAAGTACCATTCCAAGAAAATGATGACGAGGAGCCATTAATGGGTTATAAGCCGGGGCATGATTGGATCAATTATCTTTTTAGCTGTAATATGGAGACCAGACAGACAGGGGTCAGGAGTCACTCAGTTCAGTCATTGGTGGACATTTATTGAGTATCCACTGTGTCCAGGCACCGTGCTGGATGCTGCGGATACAACTTGGAATAAGACAGACATGGTCACTGCCTGCCTGGAGTTTATTGTGCTTTTCCCAGTGTGGTCCCTGGTCTAACAGCATCAGCATCACCTGGAAACTTGTTAGAACGGCAGTTTCTCTGCGCACACCCCAGGCCTGCTGAATCAGAAAGTCTGGGGCTGAGGCCCCACGGTCAATGTTGTAACAAGCCCTCCAGGTGATTCTAATGCTCGACTTAAGTTTCACAACCACCTGGCTACCGTAATGGACCAAGAGGTTTTGAGAGGCCAACCCAGGGTAGAGGCAGCAAGAGCCAGAAAGGAGAGGGTGGACTTGAGAGGGAGGTCAGAGACGGACTCCTCTGCTTTAAGAGGAGTTAAGGATGAAGGAGTGTCTGGTGTGGGCCACTGGCTCGCGGTTTACCAGATGAGAACCATGTGTACTTGCCTCCAGAGCCCACACTTTTCCATTCAGTCGCATTAGGGCTCTGCGGCAGTGCCTGCCAACCTGTCTCAGGCCACGGGCCATGTGGGAGATGATAATATTTGTACTGTGCATGGGGGACATGGATGAGGCTGCTTGAGGTGGCAGGAGACCAGCTGGAGGACTCGAGGCCACTAGGACCTGGAAGGGGCCACCCAGGGGTTCCAGGCTCCCAGAGCCAAGAGGAGCCGGCAACCCATTGTCAGCAAACCACAGGGCAGCTCTGCTTCACGGGAGATGCCGAAAGGTAGGGCTGTCCCTGGACTTGGCAACATAAATCGAGAACCCTGAGGGGTGCCTGGGTGGCTCAGTCGGCTAAGCGCCCGACTTCGGCTCAGGTCATGATCTCACAGTTTGTGAGTTCAAGTCCCGCGTCGGGCTCTGTGCTGACAGCTCGGAGCCTGGAGCCTGCTTCACATTCTAGTCTCCCTCTCTCTCTGCTCCTCCCCTGCTCACGCTCAGTCTCTCTCTCTCTCCTTCAAAAATAAATAAAAACATTTAAAAAAAAAAAAAAAAAGAACCTTGAAAGAGTTCTGTGTGTTGACTCAGTAATTCCTTTCCTGAGAATCTCTCCCAAATGTACAACAAACAAACAAACGCCTTCTGTTCATTGTAGATTGTACATAACAGAGAAGATGACACCTCCCTGATAGCAGGAGAATCGTTTCTGATCTACTCAGTGGAATGTTGTATTGCCATCAGGAATGTGAGTATTTTGTAACATCGTAGAGGAACACGTGTGCTCATTTAGTAGACAGCGTCTGGTAAAGCCCTGCTCCGTGCTGAGTGGTGGGCCAGTTAGATTTGGTCCTTGGCTGCATGGAACTGAGTGCCTGGGAGGAAGACAGCAGTCACTCCTGAGAGGGATTGGTGATCAGTCGGGACTGCTGTGGGAGACGCTGGCCTTTGGGACATGGGAGTGGGACATGGAAGGCATCCCAGAGGACAGGATGGTGATCCCGAGGCTGGGAGGATGAGTAGGTGTTGGTACGCAAAGGGCACAGTGTGTTTAAGAGTGGGTGTGGTGCGGCTAGAACACAGGGCGATTGGGGAGGCTAAGCTCCAGGGGGCCAGCAGCCAGCTCACAGGTGTGCCCAGAAGGTCAAAAGCTTGCACTTGATTCTGAGAGTAGCAGGAAGTTGTTGGAGGGCTTTAGGAAAGAAACACTGTTACCGTATGTGCTGGGACGTGTTCCCTGTGGCTGCAGCATGGAGCATGGATTGGAGGAAGGCGGGCATGGAAGTGGGGGGCCCGGTGCAGAGGCTGCTGCGGAGGCCCAGGGGAGAGATGGTGGTGGCCTGGATGGAGGCTCTGGAGGTGGGGAGAAGGGGCAGATTGAACAGCAAGCGAAGAGATAGGAATGACAAGGCCGAGAAGGTTGGTGAGGGGACAGAGTGGATGAACCCAGGCTTCTAGTTTGGGCAAAGGTGGCTTTTGGTGCCATTGTGAGTGATAGGCCACACTGAAGGGGGAGCAGTTTTGGCGGCAGGGCAGTTGCGGGGTGGGGGGGGCGGAATACTGAGTTCCCTCTGGGGTGCTGAGTTTAGAGTATCCATGCAGCTCCTTCTCCAGGAGACTGTTGGATAGGGAGGTCTGAAGTGTGAGAGAGACAGACGGGGTACAGGTGTTGACTCAGAGTCGTGAGCGTGAGGCCTGACCAGAGAGTGCTCTGGCGGGGAGAGGCACAAGACACCTAAGGCAGGAGCCGGGTGGGGATGTGGGCAAAAGAGCAAGGCTGGCAAAAGGGACGAGGGCTTGTCAGCAGCAGTTGTCTCTGGGCCGAGGGATTAGACTTGATTTCCTTTTCTTTTTTGTTTCTGTTTTTTCCCAGTTCTCTGTTATAACTATAGTAAATATTGATTGCACTCATAGAATGTGCCAGATACTGTCCTAGTAACTTTTTATAACTCTTCTAAATTCCCATAAGAAACCTACAAGACAGGTCTTACTGTTTTCCCATCGTACAGATGAAGAAACTGAGCACAGAGGGGTTAAGTCACATGTCCCGAGCTACACAGGGTGCCGTCAGCAACAGCCTGCCTGGAATCCAGGCTGCCTGGTTCCACGGCTGTGCACTCCCCACGCAGTGGTGTCTCTCCACAATACGCTGTTGTATTTTTATAAATGGGAAAATAATTGTGTTTTTTTTAAAATAGCAGTAGAGGTAAGAGAAGTAGGACTTGAATCTGCTAGAAAATTAGAGGTGAAAGGGTTTGCACCTGCAAAGTCAGTAGCTGGCTGAGAGGTCTGTGGGAGACGAGACCGAGCTGGCTCCGTCATGGCGTCGGAGCACAGTTAACGCTTATTTCTGCACGGCTCGTTTTCCTCCAGGCACAAGTGCTTCCCCGCACGGGGTGCCATGGAAGGGCTGCTGTCAAGATGCAGGGCACTGCCCGCCCTGACCACCTGCGGCCACCAGCTCTCTGGGTACGTTCCTCACAGGTTTTACCACTGTGGCCCAGAGAGAGGGAAGCGCTTGGTGCTGTCCCGCATGTTCCAGCCCCAGAACCTTCGGGAAGACCAGGTGCTCTCTCCTGAGGGCAGATCTGGCGACCTGAGCTGTAAGAGCCAGCGGCTGATGCTGCAGGTGGGTCTGATCCACCCGGCAAGCCCCGGCTGTTACCACCTCCTGCCTTATACCGTGCGTGCCATAGAGAAGCTTGAGCGGGTGATAGACCAGGAGATGCAGGCCATCGGGGGACAGAAGGTCAACATGCCCAGCCTCAGCCCAGCAGAGCTCTGGCGCGCCACCAAGCGGTGGGACTTGATGGGCAAGGAGCTGCTAAGACTTAGAGACAGACACGGCAAGGAATACTGCTTAGGACCAACTCACGAGGAAGCCATCACGGCCCTGGTCGCCTCCCAGCAGACACTGTCCTACAAGCAGCTTCCGTTCCTGCTGTACCAGGTGACAAGGAAGTTTCGGGACGAGCCCAGGCCCCGCTTTGGTCTTCTTCGCGGCCGGGAGTTTTACATGAAGGACATGTACACCTTCGACTCTTCCCCAGAGGCCGCCCTGGAGACCTACGGCCTGGTGTGCGGGGCCTACAGCAGCCTGTTCCACAGGCTGGGGCTGCAGTGCGTCAGGGTCCAGGCGGACGTGGGCAGCATCGGGGGCACCACGTCTCACGAGTTCCAGCTGCCGGCCGAGGTCGGGGAGGACCGGTTTGCGGTCTGTCCCGGCTGCGGCTTCTCGGCCAACACGGAGATGCTGCACTCGTCGCAGACCAGCTGCCCTGCTTGCCGGGGACCACTGACCGAAAGCAGAGGCATCGAGGTGGGGCACACGTTTTACCTGGGCACCAAGTACTCCTCCATTTTCAGTGCCCAGTTTACCAACGCCCACGGCAAACTGTGCCTGGCCGAGATGGGCTGCTACGGCCTGGGTGTGACGCGGATACTGGCTGCCGGCATTGAGGTGCTGTCCACCGAAGACTCTGTTCGCTGGCCCAGCCTCCTCGCGCCTTACCACGTGTGCCTCATCCCCCCGAAGAAGGGCAGTAGGGAGGAGGCGGCCACCGAGCTCACGGGCAGCCTGTACGACCTCATCACGGAGGCAGTGCCGCAGCTTCGTGGTGAGGTCCTGCTCGATGACAGGACCCATCTGACCATTGGAAACAGACTGAAAGATGCCAACAAGTTTGGGTACCCCTTTGTGATCATCGCCGGCAAGAGGGCCCTGGAGGACCCTGCCCATTTTGAAGTCCGGTGCCAGAACACCGGTAAGGTGGTCTTCCTCACCAGAGAAGGAGTCACGGAACTTCTGAGCCAAGTGCAGGTCGTCTGAATACCCCCGAGCCACCCCCACCCCATCTCGCAGCCTTAGTGTTCATTCGGATGGTCTTTTCCTACACTCCTTCCCGGGGCCGGCCTCTCCAGGTACAAGGCAGCTCGTGGCAGGGGGAGCATGTTAGGGAAACCGACTTTTATCCAGTCCTTTGTTCCTACTCTTTGTATTTGAAGTTGGTGATTCCATTCTCTGGACTGGCAGTGTTGCCACATAGCATTCCTCTTATATTCCATTGTGGAGGCTTGTGGGTTAGGGGGCAGAGGGGCAAGAGAGAGCTGCTCATCCTGACCCTCAGGCGAGTCGCTTCCCTTCTCTGCCGAGTTTCCCGTGTGGAGGATGCGAGTGGCCCATGGACAAGGCCCTCCTGGCTCCAGCAGTCTGACCCCTCCTGGTGCCTCTTGCCGCGTTTGGTCTAGAGAGCAGTCCCACTGGCCCTCCCCCACTTGGTCATGTCCCCTTCCCTGCTGGGGCCTCAGTTTCCCCATCTGTGACATGAGAAAATGGAACTAGATCTGTAAAATTCTTAAGCTGTCACTGGGTGGTTCCAAAGAGGTTCACGGTGGGCAAATCTGGGTCCTCTGATCCCCTGTAGTCTAAGCTACACAGAGAATTGATAGAATTAACTAATGGCCCAAAACCACCTCCAGAGACCTGGCTCTTTTGGGGTGGCTTAGTGTGGAGTTGGTGTTATATTGATTGAATAAAGTCAAGCTACTGGGATGAGCCTTGCATAGTAACTTGGAACAGTGGTAATGCCTGCCGTTTTAACAGCAGCAGCTTCCTACCTGACACTCTTCTTTCCTTTTTTATCCTACTATTTCTACAGTTCACTCAAAAACAAAACAAAACCCACCTCTGAAGGCTGGGAATATGTTTTAAACCATTTCTCCCCCAAATGTAGGGATAGCAGGCTTCAGGTACCATGGTGAACTTGTCTTGGGTCCAGAGTTGGGTCCTAGTGCCGCACCAGGGGTGCATATTAAGGTCTCTGCCCATAATCTGTGGAAACTGGGAGCAGGCTTGAGCCACAGAGCAGTGCCACCTGCTTTCACTTCTCCTGCTCATCAGATTATGGTCTCTACACGTCCAAAGCTAACAAGATTCTGTCACAGTCAAGCTCAGGGCCGCCACCTCTGGAAGTGTTTTGCCCTCTGCCTCCCCCACGCTCTCCCATTCAGCGTTGATTCTTGTTTGGAGCACACACAGCTCATTGTTCGTGCACCCCCCTCTCTTGGTTGACAGTCACCTCCCCAAGGTCATGGTCCTGGGCTGATTCCCAGTGTAGCACACTTCTTGGCCAGTTGTCCCACCTGCCAAACAGCTCCCAGCAGTGTGTTCCTGCTGCTGCTGTCACTGCTCAAGTAACCCACGCCCCAGCACACACCATCAGGTCTCCTCATTAACATTCATGCCAAGCCCTGATGACCCCCAGGCCAGGAGATGTGTATTCTGAGAGCAGACCTAGAAAGGCTGGATTAGAAGTTAGGGGACTTTACCCTTGGCTGCACTTTGGAATTACCTAGGTCCCACCCGGAAAAGTTCTGGTTAGAGTCTGGGGTACGGCCTGGGCATCCTGCATTTGAAAGCTCCATAGATGCGCTCCATAGATGCACGAAGTCGATTCAGGGTTCCCAGTGTGCTTACGGGCAGCCACCATCTCTGAGCCACTGTGCAGCTGAGCATTTCTTAGAGTAATTTCCTGTGTGCGCTGTCAGACTGACTCTGCTTTTAATGGTCTGGTCATTTATTTGTTAAGGGCCTGCCATGCACTGGTATGCTGTGAGGCACTTTTATATACCATTTGCACACCAAAAACTGTGCAGGGTGGATGCTGTTCTCCTTTTACCGATGATGAACCTGAAGCTTCATCTTTTAAGTGTCAGAGCTAGAATCTGAATATTGACCAAAACCTATGCCATTCCTGCTATAACTGCATGGCCTCTGCCTAGACGAAAGTGATTTCAGTAAATAAAACTGAATTCTTTATGCCTTTCTAATCCAGTTAGCCTAAAATAGATGAGAAATTAGAATCTGTGTGAATTGGTGCTTAATTTTTTTAAATTTCTTATTGAAGTACAGTTGATACACAATGTGACACTGGTTTGAAGTGAACAGCATAGCGATTCAGTAACTACACATTAAGCTGTGCTCACAAGTGTAGCTACCGTCTGTCACCATGCAACACTGTTACAATACCACTGACTGTATTCCCTGTGCCGTACCTTTCATCCCTGTGTCTTATTCACTCCACAACTAGAAGCCTGTACCTCCCACTCCTTTTTTTTAATTTAAATTTGTGCTCCATAAACTGGTTTATGTAAGGCTAGCCTAATACAAGCACTCTTAAAAACCAGAGTCCAGGAGGAGAGAACCAATTAACTTTTAAATTCTTCATAAATGTTCGAGTTATTTGAGGAGGACACAGAATCATGGAAGTTTCGAACAGGAGGACTTGGAGCCCGCCTGTCCACCTCTCATTTCACAGAAGGGAAGCAGGCCCAGACTGGGCGTTCACCTGTCACACACCATCTGACAGCAGGACACCTGATTGCAGGCCGAGTGCTGTGTCCCCTGAATTAGGCTACCTCCAGTCGATCTTGTTGCATCAAGAATGGTCTGGCTGGATCACCGTTTGAGCTATAGAAGCCTTGTAGCTGCGAAACAGGTACCGTCCTCTGTTTTCCAAGGGAGATGAATCCAGGGAGAACAGTGATTTGCTCAAGGGCAAGCTGACCTGACACCTAGGTGTCCTCCTGATTACTAAGCCACCATGTCTTGGAAGAAGCCAGGGGCGGTATGATATGGGGGGAAGATCAGAACCTTGAAGAGACATAATCCTAGATCCAGCACTTACCAGGGATGTGACCTTAAGACAAATTACTCGCCTTTTCTGCTTCTCAGCTTCTTCATCCCTAAGATGTGCTCATGGCCATGCCCCTCTCAGGGTGGCCTGCGGTTGGCTGAGCGTATTACTTACGTGAAATGCTTAACCCTGTGCTCTCAGCAAGCACTTCCTTCACACCAGACAACTTAGGAAATGCCACCATTGGGAGCTCAAGTTCTGCTGTTAACTTGTCTCAAGACCTGGATCTTGTTTTCTTGATCTGATGCTTTACAACCTTCCTGGGGAGTGCCACGGGCAGGACTTCAGTGATGCCTGTGGAATGACTCCATCTCCTTAGAGAAAAGACCAATATTCTCACACTGTGTACCTTACTGTCTCTTTTCTGAACCTGCCAATGTTACTTCTTGCCATAAACTGGTGAAATGGAGATGCTGGCAAAATAACAGGTACAGGATGTATTATCATTGTTCATTCCTTGGGGAGATCTAGAAGCAACTGGCTGGGAAATATTTAGCAGAGTTAATACTTGGGGACAAAAGCTGGTGCATAACAAAACCATTGTGTAAATCAAGCTTAGAATGTAAATCAAGGGCCCCATTAATACCCTGTTTTCATGGAAGAAACACCTTTGGGCTATCAATAAAGATGCTTTGTAGAAATCTGTTGAAACTCATTTCTTTAACTACCTGAGTGCCAAAGAACTTCACAGAGTTCCCACCATCCATTTCTACACCAAGATTCCAGAATGCTTTTTAGAATGGATTGTTATGCATCCAAGGGCGTGTAAGGCTTTGTTTTAGAGTTAGGAGAAGTTTGATAATGTGGAAAATGGGAAACTTTTTTTTGATGTTAGTGCAAACTTAGGGTATACTTGAAAAAAATCAAGGTATTGCTCTTAAAATAATGACTTACATCATAGTGACCCACACTAGAGACTGTGGAGTCAGACTGCCTAGGCCACTTGATAGCTATATGACCCTGTGCAAGGTGCTTCCTGTGCTTCTGCAGTAAAACAGGGACAGCAGTGCCTGGCTCACAGCAGGTGCTGGGTAAGTGGCAGCGGCCTTTACACTTGGCCAGTTAGCCCTCTGCACGTAGTAGGTGGGTGGATGGTGCACGTGGGCCAACAGAGGGGGGTGGCACCTTTAGGGTCCCCCTGATCAGGCACCGCTTTGGTGCAGGGATGGTCGGTGTTCACTCCTGTTGAGCCAGCAGCTCTGAAGGGTGATGAGCTTCCATAGTTAACAGCCTAATTGCCCTTGGCTAAATAGAACTCTGTAGGGCTAGGAGAGCGAGGAGGAAGCACTTGTTAATGGTGACTGAGAACACGCCGTTTGCAAGGAAGAATTTGTTGCCCAGCCTCCCTCAGAAAGCTCGAGGGCTGACCGGAACCCTACTGGCAGGGTGTCAGGTGTTGTGGGGAGTCAGCTGTGGGCTCTGGCAGTCTGGCTCTGGGGAGACTGGACTCTTTTGCCCAGGCAGACAGGCTGGGGACATTGCAGGACAGTGAATGCCAAGACTTTGTGACAACATTGGAGTGAACAGGCAAAGGGCTGCTGGGTCTAGTGCCAACTCCTGCAAGGCAGAGGCCCAGTCTTACTGCTGCGGATGTATCCTGAAGGGCTTAGGGGAGTTGTGAATTCAAGTTCTGGCTCTACTTCTCGCTAGCTAGCTAACACTGGGCAGGTTACCCTCTCTGTGCCGGTTTTCTTGTCAGTAAAATGGTTCTGTAAACTACTTGCCCCCTGGAAGTGTCAGGAGTGAGCAAGTCAGCCCACACGAAGCACCCTAGAACACTGTCTGGCATATCCTAAGTGCTCAGTAGATGGCAGCTGTTACTAGTGAGCCAGGCCACTTATGCACTCCCCCTGGAATATGCCAGGATTGCTTGAGGGGTCCTTCCAACTCCCACTCCCCACCCTTCCCTGTCCCTTCCCCAACCTCATGGCCCATATCCATCTTGTGTGGTGGCTTCCCCCCCAGTCTGTTTAGAATTTATCACCCCTTCCTCTGTGCCATCAGTCAGTAACTATTTGTTGTGTATCTGCTGTGTGCTGTGCTAGGTGCTGGCGGTACAAAAGTGTACAGTTCACGGCCCCGGACTCAGTTTACAAAGATGTGGGAGGAACTATCCAGTAAGTGGGCAATTACAATGCAGTGTGACAAGTGTGGTAATAGTACAGGTGCCGTGGGACATGTGAGATAGGCGGCCAGGAGGGCATCCTGGAGGTAGCAGCCAGGCCTGAGTAAAGATTAGAAAAGACAGAAAAGGAACAATTGGGGGTGGAGGCAAGGGTAGAAGTGAGAGTAAGAATTCTCCAGGCAGAGGGAGCAGAATGTGCAAAGGTCCAAAGCTAAGAGCGTGGCATGATTAGAGAATAAAAGAAATAAGTGGCACAGATTGAGCACTTAGTTTGAGGCAAGCTCTGTTCATGTGCATCACATAGAATAATTCACATAATCCTTACAGCTCCTGTGTGAGGTAGGTGCTATTATGCTATACGTGTTGCACGTGAGGAAACTGAGGCACAGTGCCCAAGGAGGTGCCTGAGGCCACCAGCTAGTGTGTTGCAGGGCTGGAATTGGCAGGCAGGCAGCCTGGGTCCAGAGGTAATACTTAAGCCACGGCACTGTCCTGCCCCATAGCTTAACTGTGTCCAGGATGGCTGGGCTAAGGCAGTTGGAAAGAGGAAGCCACAGAAGTGGTTGGGGCCAGATTCTGAAGAGCACTGAGTGCCACACCAAGAGTGTTTATGAGGGAATGGGGAGCTGCTGAGGGCTCTGAGCAGGGGTGAGGACTTGCTTGTTGTGGCTGTATTTCTCTTCCTTGGAGCAGTTTCCAGTCCAGGGTTAGACTTGTAACATCTACTCAAGAGCGTGATCTTGAGGGCAGAGGCTGCCTGATGCACTTGGGGCTCGATGCCCTGTCCTTGGTTGGTGCCAGTTAGGTTCAGTGTTTGTAAACAGAATAAAAGGAACAAGGAAGAGGAGGCAGGTGGGCTCTGGAGTGAGATGCTTGGGTTCAAATCCTGGCTCTGACAGTCACTAGTAGTGAGACCGTGTGCCCCCACCTCCTTTATAAACTTGGGATCATTTTATATCATTTATAAAATCGGGACCTGAGAGTGTGGCTGTCATAATGAAGAGAAAGCAGGTTTGCACAGCGCCAGAATGCTGTTGACAGCCACAATTCCTCCCCATTCCCTGCCTGCCCTTGTGTACCTGCCAGCAGTGTTTCAGGGGTGGCTTAAAGGGGCCTTGCCCCACCCCCAGGTTCTCCAGCTGCCACCCCAAATCAACAGAGGTAACCACACAGAAGTCTGGCGGTCCCACCTGTGTCCCTGGTCCTGTGATGAGGTGGTGCCCCTGGGTGGTGGGAAAGGCTCTGCCTCAAATCAGGGATGTGAAGAATGCTGATGCCTTGGCCTTGCCCATTCCTTCCCTCTGGGCCTCTTCATCTGTAAAATAAGGTGGTCCCATGGTTGAGTCTTTGAGGGAGCTCTGACTGGGATGGAGTCCCAGGTAGGGACAGGCGGCCGTGAGGCAGAGGGTGAGGGCCAGGCCACATGTCCCGTGGGACCCAGCTGCGTGAGTGGAGGAGGGGGTCAGGGGCTCATGCCAGGCCAGTGGGGCCCCTGCTCCTAACCGTAGCCAACTCTAGTCCTAGCCTCCATGCTCCATTCCTAAGTTTGTGCTCTATCCACTCCCTGGAGACCAAAGAGGACGGCAGAGGTCAGAAGGGGCAGAGCCCACGGGCTGGGGAGGCCAGAAGCCTTCTTGGAGGGGGTGTAAGGTGTGTACATGGGCTTGAGCCTGGGAATGCCGATGTTTGCATATGTATAGATGGGGCCTCAGAACAGGACTCTGGTTTTATTTTTTTGCTCATCATTTCCTTCACTCGTTTATTTATCCACTTCACGCACATGGAGCTCTCGGTGTGTCACACTCACTGTGTGTCAGTCCTGGGCACTAAGACAAATCCCCATCTGGCCTCTGCCCATTGAGAGTGTGCCTTCTGAAAGTTTTAGTGCAGTGCTTCTCAAACTCGGCATTATTGATAGTTTGGGCCAGATAACTTTTGTTGTGGGGGCTGTCCTATGTACCGTAGAATGTTTTTAGCAGTATCCCACCAAGTTGTGACAACCAAAACTGTCTCTAGACATTGGCAGGTACCCCTGGGGTGCAGGTCACCCCTGCTGAGAATCACTGGTCTAATGCTACCAATCTGCACACAGGTGGCACAGATAAGCCTGTGAGGTGGGTACAGTGACTCATGTTACAGATGGAGGCTCCAAGCACAATCCCTTCCTCCCAGGCACAGCAAGTCAGCAGCCACCAGGACCCTAGCTGTGGTCTGTCTGCCAAGCTAAGTCGCTTTCCTCCCTTTTCTGCTTCTCCCACTCACCCTAGCTGGATGGAGGGGCAGGGCCTAAAGAGAAGGCAGCCAGAAGCTGGCTGATAACTGGGCCCACCAGGAGCCTGAAGAAAGGGCTGGGTGGTGGGGATGACAGTCATGGAACTTCGTTTCTCAGGAGTGTCCAGAAGGGAGCAGGGAAAGCAGTCTGTGAGTGAAGATGAGTGAGGTGGCACACGGGGGCCTGTTCTACCCCAGGACAGGGAGGTTGCTGCTCCACAGAAGCCTGCAGTGCCCGCTAGGGTTGCTGTTAGGCCTCTTGCACAGTGCTGACTTAGGCAGTGGGGGAGAGAATGGCCTCTGTGTGGCCTGAGCTAGGCTTAGGGTGGAGACTGGACTTCTGCTTCCCAGCCACAAGCAGTCACCTGCACCTGGAAGGAAGGCTACATGGTTCTTTGTAAAAAAATTGCCCTTCAAAGATGATGAAGCGCACGGCACAAAACCTCAAATTACTCGATTTTGAGGACAGCAGCAGGTTTCAGTTTAATGATGTATTATTTAGCTTTGCTATAGTAACAAACTGCTTACTACTACAACAACATTTATTTCTAGTTCACGTCACAATCGACTCTACAGGCCAGTTGCTTCAGCTCTGCTCCACGTGTCTTGCCATTCTGGTACCCAGGCTGATGGAAGAGCCCCTACCTGGGAAATATGTTCACGACAGAAGGAAAAGCACATGAACTTACCAACCTTCTGTCTGGACACGTCCACCCACATCCCTCTGCATCCCCTGGTGGGTGGAGTAGGTACTGCAAGACATCACAGGGCTGCAGGTGAGGCCACGTACTACCCTCTAGGGAGCAGGAGGCAAATGGCTATAGACAAACATACAACCTATGACAATGACTCATCTGCAAAGATTTTTAAGAGGCGCAAAATCCTAAAATGTGAACACTGAAGGGGAACAAGTCTGTCACAGTTCTCCCTACCATACAGGTTAGAAAAACTGGTCAACTTTTTAGGGGTTTTGGACCCATTTATAGGTCTTTACAGGTGCAGAAACAGGAACTGGCTTTCCTGACCCCATCTCACTCCAAGGGTCTACCGTCCCCATACAGCAAGCCTCTCTGCTCATGAAATACCTGCAGGCCGGAGTCTCTAAGCTTGAATGCCTTAAAATTACTCGCGTGGTTTGAGAGAGAGCTTCTCTGAGGCTGCCAACACCACTAAGGTCCAGAACCATGGCACTAGATCCTGAGCCTGTGTCTACAGGTCAGTACTTCCTCAGGTCAGTTCCTGTGGTAATGGTAAGATGGTCCCTTCAGGGAATGGAGGCTGATGGTAACACAGCTCACAGTGACTCCAAGGATGCCATGACCAAGGTACAATTTTGAATCAACAGGGGAGAGTAGAGACCAGCTGGAACTTGGCACTGAGCAAAGAGGATGTAGTTCAGGGAAGTCAGCAGCTCTTCCCCCACCATGATGCATGGAAGGACTGTCCCCAGGGTGGCAGAAATGAAGTGTTGGGTTCAGATGATTCCAGGCAGAGGAGAGTGAGGGATGAGATCCAGGGGCCTGGCTCAGTCACTTTACCTGATGCACCTTTTTCCCCCGGACGTAATTCTTACAAAAACCAGAGGCTCCTACACAGACCAAAAATGCTGGTATCAGGGCTTTTACAAAGTACCTGCAGTGAACACAACAAAAGAGAGGGGTTAATTGAATTGCAATCTTAATCATCCATGTACCTTCCCAACAACATTCAAGGTGAACCTTTGGGTGTGAGTCAACATTAAAATGCAAGTTTAGCACATTTATTCGTTTGGTTGTTTACATATCTGGCAAATTAGCATGACCCTCTCCCTCTTACAACCTAGCCAGAACCTTTGGACCAGTCCTCTAGCATCATGAACGCCTGTAGCTAAACATCAAATAAGACTATAAGAGCAAACTTTCATTCATTCAAATTCATTCATTCACTCAAGTGTGTGCCCAGGGTAAGTTGGGCTCTGTGCTGAAATGAGATTAGAAAACAAGGGGCACCTAGGTGGCTCAGTCAGCTGAGCGTCTGACTCTTGATTTCAGCTCAGGGCATCATCTCACAGTTTGTGGGATCGAGCCCCGCATCAGGCTCTGCACTAACAGCACAGAGCCTGCTTGGGATTCTCTCTCCCTGCCCGGCCTCATGCTCTCTGTCTCGAAATAGTCAAAAACAAAACCATCCCATGCTCAAGTCCTGAAGGGACATAGAGAAATAATTAATGACAGCGAGACAATCACAGAAGCATCTGTGAGATACAGCATTAGCCCAAAGGGCATGATGCCCTCTATAGGAAAGGGGAATCAGGAAAAGCTTCCTGGAAGATGCTGTGTCCATGTGTACTTTAATTTAGAAAAGGGGTAGTAGTGATGGGACATGGGGGAGCAAACGTCAGGAGGTGCAGGTCACCAGAGCATTTGCTGTTGTTGGGGCATAAAGCAAGCAGAGTGGGGCAGGTT
This sequence comes from Panthera onca, assembly GCF_046562875.1. Taxonomy (NCBI): domain Eukaryota; kingdom Metazoa; phylum Chordata; class Mammalia; order Carnivora; family Felidae; genus Panthera; species Panthera onca. The sequence continues at coordinate 177,363,633 of NC_138346.1, forward strand.
AGAGAGGTGGGCAAGGCCTCGGCCTCCCAGACTGAGGGGTATTAGCATTACCCAATGTGCTTGGATCTGGACAGAGGGGTCTATATATTTTGGCTCACCCGGTTCAACGTCTGAAATTACCCAAAACCTATCCTGGGTAGCCTCTTGCCTATGCCAATCATTTAAAAAGTAAACATTTCCAACAGCATTTACATTTTCTAAGAAGCATGAGATTGGCTTTCCTTTACAGATCTGCTTTGTTTAGCTTTTTTGGAGATGGGGAGAGAGCAGACCTCAGGCCTTTAAAGAAATGTGGTAATGGGCACCTGGGTAGGTCAGTCATTTAAGCATCCAACTCTATCTCAGCTCTGGTCTTGATCTCAGGGTCGTGAGTTCAAGCCCCGCACTCCATGCTAAGTGTGAAGCCCATTTAAAGAAATTTGTGGTAGTAATTTGCTAATAATGGATAAAAGGAATAGCTCAAAAATTGTCTATGGATTGGAAAAGGGATTTAACACCAAAAAACAAAAATAAAAACAAAAACACCACTTGCCAAGAGAAGTCATATCATTATCTGAAGAAATCTTCACCTGCCAAACCAAAGCAGAAACATCAAGACCAGCTAGATCCCCATTACTGAGTTAGTCACCACATTACCAATTCTTATCCAGTTTGCCTCTGAAATCTCTCTACAATCCACCCCTTACCTCCTGCCTCACCATCAAATAGTACATATGATCTGTACGCTACTCTGTTTTACCTAAACATCCCCTGTGGCTCCGTACACCACCACGATCAGGATAAAGTATGCTCTGGAACAGAGCATTCAAGGCCTTCGTGCATGGCTCCAACCCAGCTTTCCAGCCTCTTTCTCAGCACACCCAACCACCCTCATGTCCAACACAGTGGGCTTCTTTAGCCTAAATGCAAGACATTTGCTTTGCTCAAAGCTTAGGGAAAAATAGTCCAAGAGTCAACTCTGAAATCTACCCAGGGGATTCCCTCATAGTCCAGAACACCCTAAAGCTGAACAAACAGAAGCCAAATCCAACTGGCTGCCACAGCTACTAACAAAGACACACTTACAACAAGACTGCCCTTTACAGTTTACAAAACTACTGTGACTCCTACTCTCTTGCTGGCTCTCAAGTACCTGAGACAAATGTAGGCAAGAATTATCAGCCCCAATCTAAAGATGAGGAAACCTCCTCAGGGAGGAAGTATGTGCTTACAGTCCCACAGCTCGAAAATGATGGTGTCTTGACTTGAAGAACCAATGTTCTTTTCCATATAACAGTATCAGGGGACACAGGCACAATTAGGAAAAGAGCGCCAACCCTGCTGTTTTCAGGTACAAAAGCCAGGCAGCTTGTCCCTTCTCAGACCAGCACCATTCGCTTCTCCCAGTCTGAGGGTGTCCTGGCTGCAGTGTAATGAGCAGAGTCACACTGAAGCCTATTTGGCCAATGACCTGAACCAGTCTCCATGGCTGCCATCTCAGTTTTATGTCCAGGGCAGTAGGGAAAGCAGTACAAGGCAATTAATTAGTCAGCAGTGCAATGAGAACCTGGCTGTATCCCTGGGATGGTGCCTAAGCTCCTTCCCTGGTCTACTCAGCCTCATGAAGGTGGCTCACCTGGGGTGCTGCAGCACGTGCAACAGGGTGCTCTTGAGAGGCACCCGGTAGAGTTCTGTCCCACCATCATCCTCAAAGTAGATCTGCAAAGAAGAATAAAGGTGCAGGAATCAGACACAGAGGGCCTCAGCAGCACTAGACATGTTGAGGCCAAGTCTAGTGAAAAGCTAAAGAGAAGGCAACTGTTATTAGTTGAATGGCTCTTCTATAGAGTTGTGGAATGTAAAGCACTCAGTCTTTGCCCATAACACCGAGAAAGATATTACCGGATCCACTTTTTTCCAAAGACAGAACCAAGGATCAGGGGAGAAAAATGATTCATTAACAACACTCAGCTAGTAAACAAAGAAACCAAGATTCAAGGCCAGGCCTGTGAGCCTTTGCTTCCCTAGCAATCAGTCCTAGACCTCTTAGATGTGGGGGGAAAAAGGCACAGTAGCCCAAAGCAGGGGAACAGCCCATGGAGGATGAGGAGGATGAGAAGGATGTCCACACGGGACGGCCCTGTGCAGGTGTCAAAGCCCACAGAGGGTGAGGAAGATGTCTGCATAGGAGGGCTGGCCGGGAGTGAGCCCGGCCAGTGGAGGGCAAGCTTGCTGGGAACTGGCCAGCCTAACCCAGGTGATAAGGGCTACCTTTTAGGACAGCTGTCCAAGATGAGGTGTCAGAGCCCATGTGGGATGAGAAGGGTGTCCTTGTTTGGGGACAGCTGAGATGGGGTGTCACAATCAGAACTAGTGTATCAAACTAACTTCCTGATATTGGTGGTTGGTTGGGATTATGAAGGAAAATATCCTTGTCTGTAGGGAAATGATGCTTAAGTATTTAGGGGCAATGGGGCATCAGTTGGCATCTTACTCTCAAATGGTTAGAAGACAAAATCTTTGTACCCTAAGCTGTGATTTAAAAAAATAATGAGCCAAGACGGCAGAAGAACATGGAAGTTGTTTTTGCATCTCGCATCCATGAAATACAGCCAGATCAACACTAAACCATCCTGTACACCTAGAAAACTGATTTTAGGATTAACACAACAATCTGCACAACCTGAACCACAGAACTCAGCAGGTACATGGCACAGAAAGGTTAACTGGGGGAGAGAGAAGCCACGGAGGACAGGGAGCTATTTTTGCTTGTGGTAAGAGGACGGAGACAGAGGGAGAGTATGGGAAAAGCACCTCCCACTCCCCACCCCCAAAAAAAGCAGCTGGAGAGAAAGTGGAAACAGCCGCAGGGACTGAACTAAAAAGAGAAAAAAGGAGGGGGTTTAAATTCCACTAAGACTCTATATAAACAGGGGGAACACAGAGCCTCAAACTCTGCAGCTTGATACCTGACAGTGCTCTGGTGGGAAGGGCAAATCCCCAGAGGCAGAGTGAGGCCCGGGGGTCCTTGGGCCAGCAGACCCCGGAGAACAACCATATTTGCTGGTGCTGGAACAAAGTCGTTAAGGGTGAAGCCCGGTGCCAGGTATGTATTGCGATTTTCCATAATCCCTGAAATGCTGCTGCTACATGATTGCGTGAACATTTTCTGGGGCAGGCTGGCACCCAGACGCAGTCTCTTGGCATTAGCAGCAGCACAGTCCCATGAACATTCCTGGGGGCAAGCACCTGGCCCTTGCTCAGTGAGACCCTCTTGCAGAGGGGCAGAACAGGTCAAAGCTGCAGTCCCTCAGAAATAAGGGGTCAGGGAAAACAGCTGCATCTGAGATAAAACTCAGGAGGGAGGTGTTGCCTGGGGCTTGGTCATGGACAGTATAAAAGCAGGGAGTGGACGGAAGCTGATGACAAAGGTCAGGTGCACAATTGATGATTGGGGAGAACAGAGTTCTGATACTAGAGACAGGGTAGCTGGGATATGCCACTTTCACTCCTCCCACGCATGCACATACCTACAAGCACCACAACAATCCACCCCAGTAAGCTAAACAGCGACATCTAGTGGGGAACAGAACCATTACCCTAAGCCCCGCCCAAATGGGCCAACCTTACTCTTCAGGAACACTACAAGTGTCTCTGCCTGCTTAGTTTATGGACTATAAATTGCTTCATAGTTTGACTTCTAGGGGAAAATGATGTAATTTCAATAGTATTTCAGTCTGTTCACTGGGCCATCTATTCAATTTTCTTTTTTCCTCTTTTCGTTTCTTTTTCTTGAATACAGAAAGAGAAAAAATTTATTATTTTCAATTTTTATTGAAAATATTTTCCTTTAATTTTTTTCTATTTTTTTACTTTTTTGTAAATTTTTCAAATTCTATTTTACTTATTTCATTTTATTCTATTTCACTGTATTCATTTTTTTCAAATTTTCAAACGTTTTCCTTTTTTTTCTTTTTTCCCCTTTTTCCCTTTTTTCCTGTAATCTTTCAACAACCAGACTGAAACACACCTAGGATCTAGCATCATTTATTTGAATTTGTGTGTGTGTTGTTTTTAATTTTTTAATTATAATTTTTTTGACCTTATTAATTCCTTTTCTGCCATCAAAATGACAAAATGAAGGAATTCACCCCAAAAGAAAGAGGAGGAAGAAACAACAGCCAGGGACTTAACACAGATACAAGCAAGGTGTCTGAACCAGAATTTAGAATCATGATAATAAGAATGCTAGGGGTCGAAAATAGATTAGAATCCCTTTCTGGGGTGATAAAAGAAGTAAAAGCCAGTCAGGATGAAATAAAAAATGTAACTGAGCTGCAATCTCAAATCGATGCCACGGTGGCAAGGATGGATGAGGCAGAGCAGTGAATTAGTGATACAGAGAACAAATTTATGGACAATGAAGCAGAAAAAAAGTGGGAGACTAAGGCAAAAGTGCATGATTTAAGAATTAGAGAAATCAGTGACTCATTAAAAAGGAACAACAGCACAATCATAGGGCTCCCAGAAGAGGAAGAGAGAGAAATAGGGGTAGAAGGGTTATGTGAGCAAATCATAGCACAAAACTTCCTTAACATGGGGAAAGACACAGACATCAAAATCCAGGAAGCACAGAGGACTCCCATTAGATTCAACAAAAACCAACCATCAACTGGCATATCACAGTCAAATTCACAAAATACTCAGGCAAGAGAAGAATCATGAAAGCAGCAAGGAAAAAACAGTCCTTAACCTACAAGGGAAGACAGATCAGGTTTGCAACAGACCTATCCAGAGAAACTTGGCAGTCCAGAAAGGAGTGGCAGGATATATTCAAGGTGCTGAATCAGAAAAATATGCAGCCAAGAACTCTTTATCCACCAAGGCTGTCATTCCAAATAGAAGGAGAGATTAAAAGTTTCCCAGACAAACAAAAATTAAATGAGTTTATGACCACTAAACCAGCCCTGCAAGAAATTTTAAGGGGAACTCTCTGAGGGGAGAAAAGATGGGTGGGGGTGGGGGGGAGACCAAAAGCAACAAAGACTAGAAGGAACCAGAGAACATCACCAGAAACTCCCAACTCTACAAGAAACATAATGGCAATAAATTCATACCTTTCAGTACTCACTCTAAATGTCAATGGACCTGTCTCCCTTCTCCACCAGGAAAAAATAAAATAAATGTCAATGGACTAAATGCTCCAATCAAAAGACATAGGGTAAAAGAATGGATAAGAAAACAAGAACCATCTATATGCTGTTTACAAGAGACCCACTTTAGACCTAAAGACACCTTCAGATTGAAAGTAAAGGGATGGAGAACCATCTATCATGCTAATGGTTGACAAAAGAAGTACCCATACATACATCAGACGATCTACACTTTAAAAAAAAGACTGTAACAAGAGATGAAGAAGGGCATTCTATCATAATTAAGGGTTCTTCCACCAAAAGACCCAACAATTGTAAACATTTGTGCCAAATGCAGAAGCACCCAAATATATATAAATCAATCACAAACATAAACGCACTGATAATAATACCATAATAGTGGGGGACTTCAACACCCCACCTACAGCAGTAGATCATCTAAACAGAAAATCAACAAGGAAACAATGTCATTGAATGACACACTGGACCAGATGGACTTAACAGATATATTCAGAATATTTTATCTTAAAGCAGTGGACTACACATTCTTCTCCAGTGCACATGGAATTCTGCAGAATGGATCACATTCTGGGACACAAATCAGCCCTCAACAAGTACAAAAAGACTGAGATCATACCATGCACATTTTTAGACCACAACACTGTGAAACTCGAAATCAACCACAAGAAAAAATTTGGAAAGATAACAAATACTTGGAGACTAAAGAACATCCTACTAAAGAATGAATGGGCTAACCAAGAAGTTAAAGAGGAAATTAAAAAGTACATGGAAACCAATGAAAATGAAAACACCACAGCCCAAAACCTCTGGGATGCAACAAAGGCAGTCATATGAGGGAAGTGTATAGCAATCCAGGCCTTCCTAGAGAAGGAAGAAAGGTCTCAGATACACAACCTAACCTTACACCTTAAAGAGCTAGAAAAAGAACAGCAAATAAAACCCAAAGCCAGCAGAAGACAGGAAATAATAAAGATTAGAGCAGAAATTAATGCTATCAAAACCAAAAACAGAACTGATCAATGAAACCAGAAGCTGTTTCTTTGAGTTAACAAAACTGATAAACCACTAGCCAGTCTGATCAAAGAGAAAAAGGCCCCAAATAAATAAAATCAAGAATGAAAGAGGAGAGATCATAACCAACACAGGAGAAATAAAAACAATAATAAGAGAATATTATAAGCAATTATATGCCAATAAAATGGGCAATCTGGAAGAAATGGACAAATTCCCAGAAACATATACACTACCAAAACTGAAACAGGAAGAAATAGAAAATCTGAACAGACCCATAACCAGTAAAGAAATTAAATTAGTAATCAAAAATCACCCAAAAAGTGAGTCCAGGGCCAGATGGCTTTCCAGGGGTATTCTACCAAACATTTAAGGAAGAGTTAACACCTATTCTCTTGAAGCTGCTCCAAAAAATAGAAATGGAAGGAAAACTTCCAAACTCTTTCTATGAAGCCAACATTACCTTGATTCCAAAACCAGACAAAGACCCCACTAAAAGGGAGAACTATAAATCAGTTTCCCTGATGAACATGAATGCAAAAATCCTCAACAAGATATTAGCCAACTGGATCCAACAATACATTAAAAAAATTATTCACCACGACCAAGTGGGATTTATACCTGGGATGTAGCGCTGGTTCAATATCCGCAAAACAATCAATGTGACTCATCACATCAATAAAAGAAAAGGACAAGAACCACATGATCCTCTCAATAGATGCAGAAAAAGCATTTGACAAAATACAGCATTCTTTCTTAATTAAAATCCCTCAAGAAAGTAGGGATAGAAGGATCATACCTCGAGATCATAAAAGCCATAATATGAGAGACCCTACGCCAATATCATCCTCAGTGGGGAAAAACTGAGAGCTTTCCCCCTGAGATCAGGAACAAGACAGGGATATCCGATCTTGCCACTGTTATTCAACATAGCATCAGAAGTCTTAGCCTCAGCAATCAGACAACACAAAGAAATAAAAGGCATCCAAATTGGCCAGGAGGAGGTCAAACTTTCACTCTTCGCAGATGACATGACACTCTATATGGAAATCCCAAAAGATTCCACCAAAAAAACTGCTAGAACTGATTCATGAATTCAACAAAGTTGCAGGCTATAAAATCAATGCATAGAAATGGGTTGCGTTTCTATACACCAACAATGAAGCAACAGAAAGAGAAATCAAGGAATCGATCCCGTTTACAATTGCACCAAAACCCATAAAATACCTAGGAATAAATCTAACACCAAAGGGGTAAAAAATCTATACACTGAAAGCTATAGAAAGCTTATGAAAGAAATTGAAGAAGACATAAAAAAATGGAAAAATATTCCATGTTCCTGGATAGGAAGAACAAATATGTTAATACCCAAAGCAATCTACATATTCAATGCAATACCTACCAAAATAATACCAGCATTCTTCACAGAGCTAGGACAAACAATCCTAAAATTTGTGTGCAACCAGAAAATACCCCCAACAGCCAAAGCAATCTTGAAAAAGAAAACTAAAGCAGGAGGCACCACAATCCTGGACTTCAAGCTGTATTACAAAGCTGTAATCATCAAGATAGTACGGTACTGGCACAAAAACAGACACACAGATCAATGGAATAGAGAATCCAGAAATGGACCCACAAACGTATGGCCAACTAATCTTTGACCAAGCAGGAAAGAAAATCCAATGGAATAATGACAGTCTCTTCAGCAAGTGGTGCTGGGAAAACTGGACCACTTTCTCACACCATACACAAAAATAAACTCAAAATGGATCAAGGACCTAAATATAAGACAGGAAGCCATAAAAATCCTCAAAGAGAAAGCAGGCAAAAACTTCTTTGACCTTGGCCGCAGCAACTTCTTACTCGTCTCCGGAGGCAAGGGAAACAAAAGCAAAAATGAACTATTGGCACCTCATCAAAATAAAAAGCTTCTGCACAGCGAAGCAAACAATCAGCAAAACTAAAAGGCAACCGACAGAATGGGGGAAGATATTTGCAAATGACATATCAGATAAAGGGTTAGTATCCAAAATCTATAAAGAACTTATCAAACTCAACACCCAAAAAACAATCCAATGAAGAAATGGGCAAGAGACATGAATAGACACTTCTCCAAAGATGACATCCAGATGGCCAATCAACATATGAAAAAATGCTCCACATCACTCATCATCAGGGAAATACAAATCACAACCACAATGAGATACTACCTCACACCTGTCAGAATGGCTAACATTAACAACTCAGGCAACAACAGATGTTGGAGAGGATGCAGAGAGAGAGGATCTCTTTTGCACTGCTGGTGGGAATGCAAACTGGTGCAGCTACTCTGGAAAACAATATGGAGGTTCCTCAAAAAAATTAAAAATAGAACTAGGCTACGACCCAGCAATCGCACTACAAGGTATTTATCCAAGGGCTACAAGTATGCTGTTTTGAAGGGACACATGCACCCCTTTATATGTGCACCCTTTATATTTATATTAGTTGGCCAATGTTTATAGCAGCACTATTAACAATAGCCAAAGTATGGAAAGAGCCCAAATGTCCATCGATGGATGAATGGATAAAGTGTGGGGTGTGTGTGTGTGTGTGTGTGTATGGAGTACCCTGGCAGTATTACTCGGCAATCAAAAAGAATGAAATCTTGCCATTTGCAACTATGTGGATGGAACTAGAGGGTATTATGCTAAGTGAAATTAGCCAGTCAGAAAAAGACAAATATATGACTTCACTCATATGAGGACTTTAAGAGACAAAACAGATGAACATAAGGGAAGGGAAACAAAAATAATATAAAAACAGGGAGGGGGACAAAACAGAAGAGACTCATAAATATGGAGAACTGAGGGTTGTTGGAGGGGTTGTCGGAGGGGGGATGGGCTAAATGGGTAAGGGGCATTAAGGAATCTACTCCAGGAATCATTGTTGCACTATATGCTAGCTAACTTGGATGTAAATTAAAAAAATAAATTAAAAAATACACATATACACATATACACACTTAAAAAATAAAAAAATAAAAAAATAATAAAAAGGTCTCAACAATGGAGTAGTATTCAGCCTTAAAAAGGAAAGAAATTCTGACACAGGATACAATATGGATGAACCCTGAAGACATTATGCTAATGAAATAAGCCAGACACAAAAAGACAAATAGTGTATGGTTCTACTTATAGAAGGTTCCTAGAGTAGTCACATTCATAGAAAGAGAAAGTAGAATGGTGGTTGCCAGGGGCTGGAGGAGAAAATAGTTACTGTTTAACAGGTCCAGTGTTTCAGTTTGGGATGATGAAATGAGGATGGATGGTGGGGATGGTTGCACAACCATGTAAATTAAATGTACTTCATGCTACGAAAGTATGCACTGGTTCAAATAATGAATTTTATGTTCTGTATAATTTGACACAATTTTTTCTAAAGGCAGTAAAAACCTACCCCCCCCTCCCAAAATCCCATATAGGAACAAGGTAAAACATCTCTTACCTCTAAATTATTAGGGCAGTATTTTTGCTCTAAGTCCCAAGAGGGTGTTTCACCAAACATCACCATCAGATGATCAATAAACCTAAGGATATAAACATGTACTTTCTGGGTATCAGTAACTCATGATCTATTTTCCTACATCACAGGCCCTGGACACCCATACATAGAGGTATCAAAAATGTATAAAACATGAAATGCAGGCCCAAGCCCTTCTGATCCAAAGCCATCTGGCTTAAGCCAAAATGTGTATGTGTATCACTCGTCCTTTTTTTTTTTTCCCAAGTTTATTCATTCATTTTTGAGAAAAAACGAGCACGTGAAGGAGGGAAAGAGAAAGAGGGAGAGAGAGAATCCCAAGCAGACTCCATGCTGTCAGCACGGAGGCTGACTTGGGGCTTGAACCCACGAACCAACCGTAAGACTATGATCTGAGCCGAAATCAAGAGTTGGCCACTTAACCAACTAAGCCACCCAGGCAACCCTCACTTATCCTATTATATGACAGTAATTTTCTTTAAACCAACTCAGGCTTAACAACATACCTTACATTTAGCTGCATTCTAAGCATTAACCCTATGAAATCACATGTTAAAACTGCTAGTTATATTTTTCCTAATACACACTTCAGTTACCATGCATATACTATCTACAATGACTTCCTATCTCACCAGAGATATGTATTAGGGCTTGGCAGACTCTACTGTGGTGCTCTGCTTGTTAGCCCGGTCCAGACAACAGTGCGACCTGTGTCTGTCACTACAAAGCTAGTTATAGTTAGTGAAGGGAGAAATGAGCTCCAGGATAGAGATTATGACAAACCAGACTGTTAACCCTCTAAACTATACTCGGACCTCCTCCACCAAAAATTTCCTCTGCCGAGACAGCAGGGAAAGAGCACGCAAGCAAGAACAAAGGGCTCTTGGGCAAGTAAATACCTGGAGTCCTCGTGAAAAGCAGCGATGAAGTCCGACTGGGTGTGCTCTGGGTACAGAAAGAGCACGGGCCAGCTTAACCTGCCCTGCTCATCTACACTCAGCCTGGCTCCATAGCGGTTCTCCGAGCTGAGCCGATCCAGGGAAAGCTCACCTAGATCTTCTGAGTCTGAATCTTCATCCTCACTGGCAGCTTCAGAGACTAGCTTGATGTTCCTAGCCTGGATTAAAAACATAAAAACACACACACAAACCTTATCGTGTGGAAGGATCTAAGACCATTTCAATAACAGGGAAACCATCAAACTGTGAGCTTCCTGAGGGCCAGCTCTACACAGGATTCATCTTCATTACCCCTGAGGCTTGGCACAGCAGGGAGAACTCACCTTGACCAGGTGCTGGACCACATGCTGGACCCTGTGTCACAGAGACAAGCTAGATATGGTTCCTGCCCTCAAGACCCTGCTAATGGTCTAGTGGGCACAGAGCTATGGAAATAAGTACAATATAAGGTAAGAAGTAGAGTTGCAGAAATGCAGACCATCAATAATTAATTTAGCCTGGGGGCTGGAGATGGCTGGGGTATGCTGGGTCCTGAGCAATGACTATGAAAGGAAGAGAAGTTGGGCAGGGGCTGTGGGGAGGATAGAAGGTCATTCCACCCCAAGGAACAGCATATGTAAAGGCACAGAAAAGATCAAGAGCGGGCATATACAAAAATGGTAAGTGTGTTGGTTTAGCTAGGACATAGAATACTAAAAATAATGCACACTGACTTAATCTTGGCTGTCTCGTGGAAATAAAGATAAATCAAAGGTCTGAACAGAAGAGTTGCCTCTTTATGTATGTGTGTGGAGGCTAGCACACACAGGGAAAGTTACATGCGATCCAAGTTACTTTTAGTATCTCCTACATCAGGGGTTGGCAAACTTTTCCTTAAAGGATCAGACAGAAATATTTTAGGCTTTCTGAGCCAAATGGTCTCTGTTGAAATTAACTATTCAACTCTGCCACTGTAGTGTGAAAACAGCCATATGTGACACATAAACAAATAGGCAGGGATGTGATCCACTGGCTGCAGTCTGCTGACCCCAGTTTTAAACCATTGGTAAAATACGGTTCTGTGTATACAGCTGTTAGAGCAATTCTTATGAACACTGAAGCTTAAGATGCAGGGTCAGACTAAAGGAGAGAGCCGAAATCAGGTCTATATACAAATGTCTGGGCATTGCAATATTCTACATTTTATTTTAGAATATGACTACATCCCTCACTATGGATGATTAGCTGGAGAATCTAGAGTATTACATTCTGTTAACAGGTATTAGCAGATTGCTTGTTGTGGGGGAGGGACTAGTGGAGTGCATCTTAGTATGAGGGTCTCAAAGTCAGTAAGTAACTTTATTTTTTTTTTTTAACATTTATTTATTTTTGAGAGACAAAGAGAGACAGAGCATGAGTAGGGGAGGGGCAGAGAGAGAGGGAGACACAGAATTCGAAGCAGGCTCTAGGCTCTGAGCTGTCAGCACAGAGCCCGACGTGGGGCTCGAACTCACGAACCACGAGACCATGACCTGAGCCGAAGTTGGGACTCTCAACAGACTGAGCCACCCAGGTGCCCCAAGTAAGTAACTTTAATGGTGCCTAATTTAACTCAACAAAAAATGAAACCAAGGGCCTACTCCACAATCTCATGGCGGGTATCCTCTCCCTTGTGAAGGCCAAGCAAGCCAAACCTCTACAGGTGCCTTGCTAGGTATCCAGGTGAAAACACGATTTGGCTCAGACTACATCCATTTAAAATGCAGGGAAGAAAGGACAGGGTCAAATCTTTTTGTTATAAAGGAGCAGCTTCCTGAAAATTCAGACTCTCTCAGGATGCAATGGCTCAAAGCAAGGACCTGGCTCTGATACACATCAGCTGTGCAAGGTTTCTTCACCTGTCTGAGAGAACATCATCATCTAGCAAAGCAGCAGATGGAAGATCTATCTCAAAAGGCTACTGTGAAGATTAAATACTGCTTAACCCATAGCAACTATTCAGTGTAGGTTACCTGAGATCAACACATGTACACAAGCAGGAGAGCTGACTGACCTCGGGGGATGGGACTCCAGAGCCCCTTCACCACACTGCTTCACCAAAGCAGAAAGAAAACGAACAAATTCAGGTAAAGCATCCCAAGAAAGGTTCCCAATAAGCTTGAGGATCAGTGGATTTAGCAAGACCATACGGGCCTGACGTTTGAGCACTCACCTTGACGGCCTGGAGTAAAGCCTTATTATGGTTCTGCTCCTTCTTTTCTTTCATCTTTGCTTTTCTTATATCCCTCTGTTCAGTTCTCTAAAAATGAAATTGAGATCCATCATCTTAGGAAACTTGCTTCCTCTTCTGTTACCCAGCCTGCTTCTTAATTATGATCTTTGGTATGTCTCCAACCCAGGCTCCTGTGTCAAGCAATACCAGCGGCCTGATTCAGTTCAATAAACATTTCACAAGCACACATCTGGGGTGCCTGGCTGGCTCAGTTAAGCATCTGACTCCTTGATTTCAGCTCAGGTCATATCTCAGTTCATGAGTTCGAGCGCCACACTGGGCTCTGCACTGATAGTATGGAGCCTGCTTAGGATTCTCTCTCTCCCTCTCTAAATTAATTAATTAGCTAATTAATTAAACAAACTTTAAAAGCACATGTCTGGGTGCTTAGAATTCTTTAAAAATGTGAAAACATCCTTAGTTCACAGAATGTAAGAACAGGCCAAAGGCTGGATTTGGCCAGTTTGCTGACCTCTGACCTAAAATATAGTACCAACCATACCTCAGCCTCCCCACAAAAGCCCCACAAAGACTAACAATGGCTGGTAACTCTTGTCCATTCCTTCTCCAATCCAGTCTGCCAACAGAACTGTAAAACTCCTTTCTGCTGTTAGGAAGTTTGGTTACACTATCCAGTGTACCCCACCCCACTGATACCACTAAAAACTATGTCCAATTCAGTGCCTTTACAGTTGAGCTACACCAAATCACAATGTCTGGTCCACATCAGAGAATGATTAAGGATGATGTCCCCTGTTGTTTTTACTCTGATTTACAGGAATACAATGGAGTGTTGTGGCACATGTACAAGTATTTATTTTAACATTTGTTTCAAATTCTTTGGGTATATGCCTAGGAATACAAGTGCTGGTTCATATGTTAATTTTGTGGTTAATTTTCTGAGGAACTGTCAAGCGGTTTTCCATAATGGCTGTCATTTTACATTCTCACCAACAACACACAAAGGTTTCAGTTTCTCCTCATACTTCTCAACATTTATTTTCCTTAAAAAAAAAAAAAAAATCATAACCAGGGGTACCTGGGTGGCTCAGTCAGTTAAGTGTCTGACTTCAGCTCAGGTCATGATCTTGTAGTTCATGAGTTTGAGTCTCACACTGGGCTCCACACTGACAGTGTGGAGCCTGCTTGGGATTCTCTCCCTCTCTCCCTCTTCCCCTCTCCCATTTGTGCTCTCTCTCAAAATTGATTAGCTAATTAAAAAATGATAACCATCCCAGTGTGAAATAGAATCTCATTGTGGTTTTGATTTACATTTGCCTAATGATTAACAATGTTAAACATCTTTCATATGCTTTTTGGCCATTACGTACCCTCTTTGGAGAAATGTCTGTTCAGATCCTTTGCCCATTTAAAAAGTTGGATTGTCTTTTAATTGTTGAGATGTTAAGAGTTCCTTATATATTCCAGATAATGTCCCTTAACAGGAGGCGCTTGGGTGACTCAGTTGGTTAAGGATCCAAATCTTCATTTCAGCTCAGGTCATGATCTCATGGTTCGTAAGTTTGAGACCACATCGGACTCTGTGCTGACAGTGTGGAGGCTGCTTGGGATTCTCTCTCTCCCCCTCTTTCTCTGCCCTTCCCCTGCTCACTCTCTCTCTCTCTCTCAAAAATAAAACAGATAAAACTTAAAAAAAAAAAACCCTTGACAGATACATGATTTACAAATATTCTCCCATTCTGTGGGTTGTCTTTTCACTTTCTCAATGGTAGCCTCTGAAGCACAATAGTTTTTACCTTTGATGACGTCCAGTTTATCTGTTTTGTTGTTTCTTGTGCTTTTTGTGTCATATCTAAGAAACCATTGCCTAATCCAAGGTCATGAAGATTAATGCCAACATTTTAAGAGTTCTATAGCTTTGGGGTGCCTGGGTGGCTCAGTTGGTTAAGTGTCTGACTCCTGATTTCAGCTAGGTTGTGATCTCTCAGTTCATGAGACTGAGCCCCACATCAGGCTCAGTGCTGACAGCTCCAAGCCTCCTTGAGATTCTCTCCCACCTCCCCGTCCCCCACCTCCCATCCCTTCCCCATGCCCTCTCTAAAAAAAAAAAAAAAAAAAAAAAAAAAGTTTTGTAGCTTTGCTCTTCCATTTAGGTCTTTGATCCATGTTGCATATGAAATGAGGTAGGAGTCCAAATTCATGCTTTGCATGGGGATATACAGTTGTTCCAGCATTGTTTATTGACAAGACTGTTCCTTCCCCATTGAATAGTTTAGGTACCCTTGATGAACAGTAACTGTCCATGAATGTGAGGGTTTACTTCTGAGCTCTCAATTCTGTTACACCTATAGGTCTGTCCTTCTGCCAGTACCACAATGTCTTGATTACCACAGTAGTAAGATTTGAAATTTTAGTAAGATTTGAAATTGGGAAGTGTCAGTGCTCTAACTTAATGCTTTTTAGGATTGTTTTTGGCTATTCTGGGTACTTCGAATTTACATATGAATATCAGAATCAGTCTGTCAATATTCTGCAAAGCAGCCAGTTAGAAATTTGATACACACTGGGTTGAATCTATACACCAATTTGGGGAGCACTGTCGTCTTAACAATATTAAGATGATTCAGGGGCGCCTGGGTGGCTCAGTCGGTTAAGCATCTGACTGCCGCTTAGGTCATGATCTCACGGTTAGCTGAGTTTGAGCTCCGCATCAGGCTCTGTGCCTACAGCTCAGAGCCTGGAGCCTGCTTCGGATTCTGTGTCTCCCTCTCTCTCTGTCCCTCCCACTCTCACACGCTTCTCTCTCAAAAATAAAAAAATTTTTTAAAAATCTGATTTATGAATGTCTTCCTATTTTCTTATATTTAATTTCTTTAAACAATGTTTTATATTTTCAGATAAGTTTTATGCTACTTTAGTTAAATTTATTCCTAAATATTTTATTCTTTCTGACGCTATCGTAGATGGAATTGTTTTCTTAATTTCATATTTGGAATGTTCACCAACAGCTTGCTAAACTAATTTATTAGTTCTAATAGATTTTTAGTGGATTCCTTAGGATTTTTTATATATAAGATTGTATCATTTGTAAATCAAGAGTGTTCCTTCTTTTTTGAAGGATAGGTTTGCTGGATATAGAGTTCTTAGTTGACTTTCTTTCAGCACTTTGAATGACAATCCATGGAACCCTTTGGCTTCCATGGCTTCTGATGAGAAATCAGCTGTTACTTTTATTGAGGCTCTCTTATATGTGAAGAGTCACTTCTCCCTTGATGCTTTTAACATTCTTGTGTTTGATTTTCAGCAGTTTGATTATGATATGTCCAGGTACAGATTTCTTTAAGTTGATCCTACTTGGAGTTTGTTAAGCTTCTTAGAAGGGTAGATAACTGGTTTTTATCAAATCTGGGAAGTTTTGGCTTTATCTCTTCAAGTATTCTTTTGTCTCTTTTTCTTTCTCCTGTCCTGGGACTCCCATGTCTATGATGATATACTTGATGGCATCCAACAAGCCGCTCAGTCTCTCTTCATGTTTCTTTATTCTTCTTTCTGTTCCTCACGCTGGGTAATCACAACTGACCTATCTTCACAGTTCTGCTGTTAAGCCCTTTAGTGAACTTTTCATTTCAGTTATACTTTTCAACTACAGAATTTCTATTTGATTCTTTTTTATAATTTATTGATAGTCTCTATTTGGTAAGACATTGTTCTCATTTTTTTTTTTTTTTAATTCTTTAGTTCTTTCTTTTGTTCTAGAACATACTGGAAAGAGCTGGTTTAAAGTCTTTATAAGTCTCATGTCTGGGCTTCCTCAGGGACATTTCCTATTGATTTTTTTCCTGTGTATGGATCATACTTTCTTATTTCTTTGCATGTCTTGTAATTTTGTATTGAAAACCAGACATTTAAAATAATACAATATGGCAACTCTGGAAATTGCATTCTCCTCTCTCTTTCCCCTCCAGTTTTTGACATTGCTTCTCCTATTGTTTTAATTACTTTCCTGAACTAATTCTATAAAGCGTGTATTCTGTTTTATGTGACATGAAAGTCCCTGAATAGTTAGTTTAGTGGTCAACTAATGATTGGACGGATTTCCGTAAACGCCTGAAGCCAAAAAGTCTCCCACTCTTTGCTGGAGGGCTCTCTGTGCATGTTGTGGCACACCTTCAACACTCACCCACTGTTTACAATGCAGCCTTAGCCTTCCTTACAGCTTTCACAGAGCCTCCAAGTCAGCCAGAGGTAAGAGGTAAAGCCTTCTTAGACCTTTCCTGAGCACATGCATAGCCCTGGACACACATGTGACCTTGTAGATCTTCAGGAATATGTTGGAGCTTTTCAAAGCCCCTGCAGAATCTCATTTCCCAGCCTTTCCTTTTAAGTATTCTGGTAAGCCTACTGTTTGCCCTGTTATGCACTATCTCAGGCAGTGGCAATCTTAACTAATTCCTTCTAATTATTTCTGACACACCCCTTCTTCCCACCCAGCTCCCCCGACCCCAAAAGCTTTTCATACTGGGATAGCTCGAAGATGAGTTAAATTAAATCAGCCTGGTGAGTGGGGTCTTCTTGGAAACCACCCAGATGGTCAAATAATGACAATTCTTTAGGAACGGGGCTTTGAAAGGGCTCTAATCCTATCTGCCTCCTCTGGTGGCTGCCAGGCTGCTCATTTTCACCATGATTCTTTCCAGGCTACTGTGGTAGTAGGGAAATGGAAACAGGGAATAGGAGATGGGAACAGGGTAAGTAAAAATGTCACAAAGCTTGCTCTGCTTATTGGAGGTTCAGACACTTTTCCTGAATCAACACTCCCTGATTGCTGCAAGCCTTTGGCTCATTTCAGAGTTCTGAAAAAGTTGACGGACCATTTTGCCAGTTTTCCATACATTTTATCAAGTAAAGAATTTTAGCAGGTCTTTATTTGGCCATTTTTGCTGATGTCACTTCTCTTTGCCAATTTATCTACTTGTTCTATCAATTACTGAGTGATGTTGACATCTACACCTATTTGTAGATTTGTCTCCTTTATCAATTTTTTTGCTTCATGCATCTTGAAGTGCTCTTCTTACTTTACATACATATTTAGAATTGTTAAATGTTCTTGATAAGCTTTTATCATTTAAAAAATTCCATACTTTATTTCTGGTAATAAATACCAGATGGTATTGATGGCTGTTTTGTCTGATTTTACCATCACCGTATGAGGTCTGTTGCGTACACACACCAAGCACATAGGAATCCAGAATTAGTTTATACTCAGATATAGAATAATCCTGATACTCAGCAAGCAGTGTTATCTATACCCAATATCAGGCTTTGGAGCCCTGAAATCTTCCTTTAACTGTGCCTGTGCTACAGAACCTACAGCTTTCATTTAGGTCCACTATGGGTTTTTGTGGATTAGCTTGGCTATGGCCTTACACAGTAGCCTGCGAGACATTCTCTCAGTTACCTAGGTTCAGAATTCTGTCACTGAGCCATGTGAGTCAACAGATATCTACTTTTTCTATCATTTTATATGTCCAGAATGACCTTTGACTAAAACCTACCCCTTTGTAGGGCTAGCTGAAGGCTCCCATAGCACTGAGAATTCCCCCTCCATAGTATAAGCAGTGCAGACAGACCTAGAACAGTAATCAGGAGACTTGAAGTCCAGTTCCGGCTTTGTATTAATAGACATGCGAGGCAGTGACGCATAGGGACTAAGCACGTGGACTCTAGACCCAGACTGCCTGACTCTGACGCCCAGCTTCACCACAGCTACGTGACTTAGGCAGGTTCCTAATCTCTATGCTTTAGCTACCTACTCCTGAAAGGTGAATCAGAATAGTTCCTACCTTGTAGGGTTGTTGTGTGGTTTAAATGAATTCATTTAAGTAAAAATATTTAAATAGCACCTGGAAGATACACCCAGTAAATGCTATCTAAATGCTGGACATTATTTTTCATACTGATGGTATTCTGCCAGTATTACTGTTTTATCATCACTGTTGCTACTATGTGCCAGAAATAGCATTTCATCAGCAAGTTATAGGTGTCTTAAAGCTGGGAGTTATACAACGCTGCAGAAGCTTAAGGTTTTGTTTAATGTTCAACAAAAGCTCTTTCAAGAGCTTTACACAGTGTGCAGACTACATTATGGCAGTCTTATGCCATTTCTTATTTATTCAAATCATAATAGCCACAAACTTATCAACTCCTTATAAGTCAAGAATGTACTAACACACACATATTCTCATTCAACCCTCATAAAAACCTAAGGCATATGTTATGTCCACAATTTTCAAAGAGGGGATTGAGTTTCAGAAATATCAAGAACTTGCCGTAGTTATGCTCTCTCTTGTCTGGAATGCTCTCCACTCCCCACACCCCACCCTCCAGCTGAGTAAACTTTTGCTCAATCTTCAAGACATTAGACAGAAGCATCACCTCTTTCAGCCAGTCTTCTCTGCCATCCCCATTGCTGCCCTGCTCTCACCCAGGGCAGAGTTAGATACTACTACTCTATATACTATATATTCTTGCTCGCCTCTGTCACATTATAACTATAAACACATTATAACTATAAACAATAAACTTATTTGTGTTCTCCAGAGTTCCAAAGATAGGGAATAGTTCTGGTTTGGTTTTTGTTTTTGTATGTTTATTTATTTTTGACAGAGAGACAGAGCGCAAGCGGAGAGGCAGAGAGAGACGGAGACACAGAATCTGAAGCAGGCTCCAGGCTCTAAACTCTCAGTACAGAGCCCCATGTGGGGCTCGAATTCACAAACCACGAGCTCATGACCTGAGCCAAAGTCGGATGCTTAGCCGACTGAGCCACCCAGGCGCCCTGGGTTTTGTTTTTAAAGAAGAAAAGTTGAGGTGCCTGGGTGGCTCAGTCAGTTAAGCATCCAACTCTTGATTTCAGCCCAGGTCATGATCTTGAAGTTCAGGAGTTCAAGACCCATGTTGGGCTCTGCACTGACAGCAAGGAGACTGCTTGGGATTCTCTCTTTCCATCTCTCTCTACATCTCCCCTGCTCATGCACACTTGCATGCACATACACTCTCTCTCTCTCAAAAAAAATATAAACATTTAAAAAAAAATAAGAAAAAGTTTACAACAACCCAAAAGATACAATCTGGGAATTACTAAATAATTAATGCAAAGTAACAAATGCCAACTGGCTACTGATTCTGCCACCTACCTTCAGTTTGTCTGCTTTAGCCCTCATTTCCAGAAGCTTCTTCTCTCTGGCATCTATCTGCAACCCTTCATCACACCAGTTCACAGCCTCAGCAAAATTTTTCAGTTCCAAATGGCATAAGGCACCTGTAGAACCCAGAACCCTTAATATACGTGGACAATATGCATGGAAAGAGGCCTCCTTAAACAAGAACCCCCACCTCCACCAGCCAGCATTCTGAAGGGAAAACATGATTAAAGCCCCTTGTACTGCATTCTCCAGACAAGGAAGAATATTTTGTGTATCTTAGATCAGAAAGATCTCTAGGGCCCATTCAGCTCAAAACTCCTGTAAGCATTCCTGGTATTAAGGGCTTTTAAAGTAGGGAAAGCTACAGCTTAATGGCAAAGAGCATAGACTTTGGAATCAGACAGATACGGGCTAGAAATCTGGCTCTGTCATTTACCAACTAGACATTAGACAAAGTACTGAGCACCTCCGAGCTTCAGGTTCCTCATCTGCAAATCAGAGTAAAGCCCATCTCAGATGATATTTTAAACGGAGACAGAAAGCAGAATTGACATTAGCCATTCATCAAAGCAGTGGCAAGACCAAAGACACTGATCTCTCCTAAAACGGTGCCCAAAGGCAGCTGCCTCTCCTCTCACCATGTTTGTTCTTCTCCAGTTAGCCCCTTTAGACTTTCCACAGAATTTCAAAATATCAGAACTGTAAGGGCTTTGATGTCCAAAGAATCTAACCTCATCTTCCAGAGATAGGCAAACTGATACTAAGAGTGGAGGTCTTGCCACGGTCACATGCTGAGGTAAAACTGAATTCAGTCAAGGATTAGACTCCAGCTTGGAGCCAATTCCACAGGACTAGAGTGAATTTACTTGCTAATCTTTGAACAGTACCTTCTTTCCCTACAGCTGAGGAACACGGATCTACCTACCACCCCCTAACTACGCATATCTAAAGAGGCAGAACTTTGATAAAGCATTTGGCTTATGCTAAAGCAGTTGGTCCATGGGGATATAGGGAAGATTAATATGTGATGAATAAATTAAAGTTTACAAAGCACCTTTGAGCTTCTCAAACAAAAGGTAAAATATAAAAGTAATATAGCACTATTATTACATAGAAAGGTCAGACCACAAAAGAAAATATAATCTGGGAACATCTCAGCATCAAGAGTTCTCAGCAAAGGTCCAATAACTTACCTTTTAATTAACATGGCATTTGAAAATCTCACCTTTCAATCAGCTAATTTGGAAAAAAAATTAGAATGCAGCTTCTGGAACTGCTTTATTTTAATTAATTTTATTATTAATTTAAAACGAGGAGTTTCAATTTCTCTACAAATTCTTAAACCATAAAGGGTTATATTATTCTCTGGAAAATTCTTTTAAAAATGGCATGCTGCTATTGATAATAACCAGGAACTTAATATCAAGAATGCAAAAATAAGGTGACTTCATTAGTATATTAGACTCTTAATATTAAAGCTTAAAATTCCTCAACTCTTGGTGCAGTAAGTGCCAACTTTTCCATGATGACAATCATACTGTGGTTCTATGATACTTACCTCTTATTATTGCTTTGAGGTGGCAGGGTTTTAGCTTTTTGGCAGCTGTCACATCATTGAGAGCAGAACGAAAATTGCCTAATAGTCACCATTTAGTAAAAGAGAAAACAAGATTGAGATCAGAATATTTGCAAAAATTTGTGTGTAGAGACACATTCTTATACAGTCTTGGAGGAATATAAAAAAGAGCAATGGTTTTTAGAAAAAAATATAGTTGAGCTCATCAAGAGTCTTAGCAATATTTCTAACACTGGAAGCCCACAGAACAACTAAATGGCTAACAAGCCCATGAAAAGATGCTCAACATCACCAATGACTGAAGAAATTGAAATTAACATGGAACTGGTAAAAATTAAAGACAGATAATATCCCGTATCGGTGAAGACATGGAAAAAGGGCACTCGTGTAAGGATAAATTAGAGAGCAAATTAGCATGTACTTTGGGTGTATACTCTCACCCAACAATATTCTTCTGGAAATTTATCCTTAAAAATACTTGGGCAGGGGCACCTGGGTGGCTCAGTTAAGTGTGCATCAACTCTTGATTCCGGCTCAGGTCACAACCTCACAGTTTGTGGGATTAAGCACTGGGCTCTTCACTGACAGCACAGAGCCTGCTTGAGATTCTGTCTCTGCCCCTCCGCTCCCTCTCAAAAATAAAAACATTAAAAAACAATACTTGGACAAATGTGCAAGGATAAATGTAAACGCATGTTAACTGCAGTATTACTTTTAATTGTGAAATGCTGGTGATACCCTAACTATCCTCGATATGGTAATGACTAAATAAACTATGGTTATGCCCACAAATATATGGTCAACTAATCTTTGACAAAGCAGGAAAGAATATCCAATGGAAAAAAGACAGTCTCTTCAACAAACGGTGTTGGGAAAACTGGACAGCAACATGCAGAAGAATGAAACTGGACCACTTTCTTACACCATACATACAAACTCAAAATGGAAGAAAGATCTGAATATGAGACAGGAAACCATCAAAATCCTAGAGGGGAAAACAGGCAACAACCTCTCTGACTTCAGCTGGGGCAACTTCTGACTAGATACGTCTCAAAAGCAAATAGGAACTATTGTGACTTCATCAAGATAAAAAGTTTCTGGAAAGCGAAAGAAACAGTCAACAATACTAAAAGGCAGCCTATGGAATGGGAGAAGATATTTGCAAATGATATATCAGATACAGGGTTAGTATCCAAAATTCTATAAAGAACTTATCAAACTCAGCAGCCAAAAAACAAATAATCCACTTAAGAAATGAGTAGAAGACATGAATAGACACTTTTCCAAAGAAGACACCCAGATGGCTAACAGACACATGAAAAGATGCTCAACATCACATCATCAGGGAAACACAAATCAAAACCACTAGGAGATACCATGTCACCACTGTCAGAATGGCTAAAATTAACAACTCAGGAAACAACAGATATTGGTGAGGATGTGGAGAAAGGGTTCGCACTGTTGGTGGGAATGCAAACTGGTGCAGCCACTCTGGAAAATAGTATGGAGATTCCTCAAAAAGTTAAAAATAGAACTACCCTACAACCTAGCAATTGCACTACTTGGTATTTATCCAAAGGATACAAAAATACAGATGTGAAGGGACACATGCACCCTAATGTTTATAAGAGCATTATCAATAATAGCCAGACTATGCAAAGAGCCCAAGTGTCCAATGACTAATGAATGGATAAAGAAGACACACACACACACACAGATATTACTCAGCCATCGAAAAGAATAAAATGTTGGGGCGCCTGGGTGGCTCAGTCGGTTAAGTGTCCGACTTCAGCTCAGGTCACGATCCTATCATTCATAGGTTCGACCCCCACATCGGGTTCTGTGCTGACAGCTTAGAGCCTGGAGCCTTCTTCAGATTCTGTGTCTCCCTCTCTCTCTGCCCCTCCCCTGCTTGTGCTCTGTCTCTTTCAAAAATAAATAAACATAAAAAAAAATTTTAAAAAGGAATAAAATGTTGCCATTTGCAACAATGTGGATGGAGCTAGAATGCATTACGTTAAGGGAAATAAGTCAGGCAGAGGAAGACAAATCCATGAGATTTCATTCACATGTGGAATTTAAGAAACAAAACAGATGAACATGGGGGAAGGGAAAAAAAAAAAAAGAGATGGAAACAAACCATAAGAGACTCTTAACTATATATAGAGAACAAACTGAAGGTTGTTGGAGGGAAAGTGAGTGGGGGGATGGGCTAAAAGGGTGATGGGCATTAAGGAGGGCACTTGTGTTGAGCACTGGGTATTCTAAGTGATGAACCAATAAATTCTACTCTTGAAACCCATATTACATTATATGTTAACTAACTAGAATTTAAATAAAAATTTGGGAAACAAACTATGGTTAATCCATATTATTATATAGTATGCAGCCATTAAAAAAAAGAGTAAGATAGATCTGCACGTGAAAGGATCTGCACATGATAGGATGCCTGTGCTACGTAGTTTTAAGTGGTTGTTCTATGTGTATAATGTCAATGTATAAAATGCAAATAAGACTTTGTAAAACTAACCAATCTAAATATATAGGCATATGTACACACACATATGTATTTATAAATGTATTTAAAAAAAAAAACACGGTCTGCAATCACACACACACTGGTTATCCAAACTAGGAGGGCATGAAGTAGATTTTCACTTTCTAGTTTACTTAACAATTTGGTATCTACCTATTATTTTCACTTCTAAAAATTCTAGCACAGGGGTCAGCAAAATTTTTCTGACCCTCTTCTGAAGGGCCATATAGATATAGTAAATATTTTAGGCCAAATACGATCTGTTACATATTCGTCTTTGCTTGTTTTATAATTCTTTAAAATATAAAAAACATTTTTAGCTCATAAGAGGCCAAGGATCCAGATGTGGCATGTGAGCCATAGTCTGCCAAATCCTGCTTTAGCCTTAAGATGAATCAGAATTAGTGGAAAACTTTACCACTGTGTTCATTATTGCATTATTTTAAAACACCTAAAAGCAGCTGTATATTTAACAATAGCAAACAGTGAAGCCAAAAGTGTAAACACTGGTGTGTCCAAATGATGCAACTTTATGTAGCTATTAAAATAATATTCACAAATAATTTTAATGACAGGTAAAACTGTTTATATGTTACAAAATTAAGTGAAAAGAACGGAATACAATATTGGAAGAACAGCATATTAACTACACAAAAAATATATATATATAAGAGATCCAAAGACTTCTGGTTAAAGGTGGTAGATTGAACCTTTAGATAAGGTAGATAAGGATTTAACTCAACCTCCACTACTTTTCCCCTTTCCCCCAAAAATGCCATAAACCCACAGAGACAAAAAGAGTAAGAATACAGAACACATTGTAAAGCCGGAAAACAAAGGGACAAGGGCTAAATGACTAATCAGGCCTAAGAAAACTGAATTCTAAGCCAGCAAAGGGAAAGCCCCAAAGCTAGTGAGTGGTACTGCAGAACCTAAAAGTACTCAGGACTAAGGAACTGACAGCACCAGGTACTTCTGGAAGTGTGGGTAAAGGGGTCTTCCATTTAGTGCGCTTTGAATCAAACCTGATTCTGCATACTAATCCTAGCACTGTGTACCCTTACACAATTCATTCTACTACATTTACTGTATTTTACGACAACTTCTTACTCTGACTAGGGAAAAAGCAGTCAAGCTCACCTACGTTACATGGCTGCTATGAGGTCAAGAGGGATGACAAATGTGGAAGTGCTCTGTGAGCTGTACCAGTGAGGTATCATTTAAGGAACAGCAGGGATTATCATGCCTCTACTCCTCTGGCATCACACACACACACGGTTTTCTTCTTGTAAGGTGCTTCTTCTGGTCTTATTGGCCCTATACAGGACAGTCTTAAAGTTGCCCAAAGAACTATGTAGCTATTGATCACAGTGAAATGCATAGCACACAGTAAATGCTTTATGTGTATTTACTGACTAAGGAATGAAACTCCTCAGGGAAAGGCCAGGTCTTACCCATCTCTGCAATGCCCATGCCTAGCACAGAACAAGAACTCACGTTTGTCTGAAGGAAGAAAATGTATTCCTCCAGAAGTTAGAAAAATGGGTTTCCAGTCCTGGTTCTGACACCAACCAGAGGGTCCCTCTCTGGGTCTATGTAAAACGAGGGGTTGGTTGGCCCAAATAATCTCTTAAGTTCTATACCACTTTTACTATTTAGGATTGTATAATGAAACACACTAAAGGAGACAACAGTTGGAGCAGACTATGATTGGGGAGAAACTGCTCAAATGGTCCCAGCTGACTCATCCCAGCTAGACTGCAAGGCTTATGCTCTACCAGTCCTTCAGAAATGCCCAAGGCCCCAGGTCGTCTTTCAACTCTGTGATAAGAAACATGGGTCTAACGTGACCAAGACTAGTCACCAGCAATGTTACCGAATAACCAGTGTTTCCCAAAGTCACATCTGCTCAACAGTCCTGCATGGTAATAAGCATTACTTGAAAAGGAGCTTCCAAAAACATAAGAATCGTAAGGTAGGGTTCTTTGCTGTAGGTACTGCAAAGAACATACTAATGTGAACTGCAAATCTGCAACAAAGCAGCAGCAAGTTCCAAATTTCCTTGGCTAAAGAGTATTTGTCACATCAAAGGTCCCACAGAATGCTCTTTGAAAAATTCTCCCTTTGATTTATATAGTTCTGTCACTTAAAAAATCTCTATTTCTTGAATCCTTCTAGCATCCTTAAGAATAGGATAAAAGGCCAAAAACAAAAACACATTTTTTTTTTTTTTTTTTTTGAGAGAGAAGCATTTGGAATAAAACAAAGATCATACCAACTCATTTATTTAGGCAGGTCACTTGTTTGGTTGAGATAGTAAGATGGGGCGCTTGGGTGGCTCAGTCGATTAAGTGTCCGACTTTAACTCAGGTCACGATCTCACTACTTGTGGGTTCGAGACATGCATCGGGCTCTGTGCTGACAGCTCAGAGCCTGGAGCTTGCTTCCGATTCTGTCTCCCTCTCTCACTGCCCCTCCCCCATTCACTCTCTGTCTCTCAAAAATGAATAAGCTTTAAAAAAAATTAAAACAGTAAGAATTATACAATCTATCTGGTTTCCCTTTTCACCAAGTCCACCTGGAAGATCGGAGTTCAGTTAAACTTGCCTGGCTTTCTGAGATAAGCAGCTCTGCCTCTGACACTCTCAAACCCTGCACTAGCCAGCATAATGGCTTTTACCATAAGTTAATTCTTTAGAAAGCACTAAATAATAGAATAAATTACCAAGATAGTACTGTGCTGCTGCCCGGTTGGTATAAAGGACAGCATTCAAATCAGGGTCTGTGCATTTCTTCTTTAATCCTTCAGAGTACGAAATCACAGCTTTTTTATAGTCTTTTTCTTTAAAGTAATCATTGCCCTCATTCTTGTAGGTCTTGGCCTGTTCTGCAAAGAAGAGAATAAATAATCACTATTTCCTGTTTTTTTAAAGGCTCATCAAAAATAGATTCCAAACCATACAATAGTGTAACATATGATAAATCAAATAGAAGAAACCAATAGAAAAAGAAAACTCAAAAATTAATGCTATAAAACTGGCTATCAACATGGAGAGACATAAGTCATGCATACTTAATGCTACAGTCAATTCCAAATATCTTATGAGGTAGATTAGGTACTTACAAAAAAAGTATACTTATCCTACCTCTTGAAGAATGGACTTTTTTTTAATTATTGAAGAAATGGGGGGAAATTCTACTTTTGTTTTTGCTTATGTTTTAATCCCAGGAGTGCAAATTCCCCTCCTCACCCTAGTAAGAGCCTACAAAATCGTTAAGAATCAGTTCAAATTTCCAATCCATTGTGAGCCCATTCCTACCTCCCCCCTTCAGTGTTCCAGCAACACATAGTATATAGCTACGTGTTGGCACTTACCAGATACACGTAGGACAATCTGGCCATCCACGGGAGCATAACCCTTGAGGGCCATCTCACTCACCCCTGTATTTCCCAATGCCTAGCATTTAGTACGTATCAAAAAAAAAGGGGGGGGGGGTATGTGTGGAATAAATAGTGACAAGTTAGACCAGGTTAACTACTTGTTATCAATCAGAACCTTTCTGACTCGCTCTTTACCTGAATCCAACGGAGACACAAAACAAATATTAGACTCATGTCAGATACCTTCTGGAGATCGTTCTTCATCAAAAATAATTGACTGGAGGCAAGCCAAGTCAGGATTTTCGTTGGGATCAATTTCGGATGGCGCTTTCCTCATAAATAGGGGGACCTTTTCAAATTCCTGGAGATTAAGACAAGAACGAACTGTAGGAATAAGATTTTCCACTGGGCAGATCCAATTCCGTATCTCTACGTCAGAGTTTTCTTCCTCATCATGATTTGCAAATCAGGATTAGCTACCTCTCTCCCTATTCAGGCCTCAGTTTCCCATCTGTAAAATGACAGCGCAGGGTAACGACCTCTAAAGATTCTTTCGGTTCTCGCGTTTTTACAAGGGCCGCGGTAATCACCGCTAATTGAGCGCTCTTGCGTCCCCGTCACTGTACCGACCATATCCCTTCATCTTCGCCGCAATCCTACGAGACTGTGGGCTACAGTTTAGGAAATTTTACAAACGAGGCCACGGGCTCAGAGACATTAAGTAGCCGAGCCAGTAAGTGGTAGAGTCACAGGTGGGTCTGGCGCCTAAATGTACTGACAGCTGAAGAAGGCCCTCAAAACCTCAAGGCCGATTTTCTATCATTCCCAAGTGGAAACCACCTATCCGCTGGCAGCGCCAGGCCCGGGGATGAGGGAGGCGTCTCCGTGCCCGGGAGCCCCAGGTGTCGCGACGACCCCCCCACCCCCACCCCCACCCCCGACACACACACGTGCGGGGCCCCGGGCCGCCTACCTCCTCCCACTGGTCCTCGTGGAAGCCGCCACTGTAAGTCTCGTTCTGGAACTTTTCCAGGAACGCGTCCATGGCATCGTCGGCGTCAGCGTCGGCGTCCGACTCCCATTGCTCCATGGCTACCCCTCGGCTCTTGCGCCACGGTCGCAGCGGCTAAAAACGCGCGGCCACTTCCGGCAGCGCGGGTGCTCTTCCCTCAGTCCTCCGGGCCCGCGCCCGCCAGCGCGCCTCGGGTTCCGCCCTACTCGGGACACGGCCGGCCCGGCTCCTCCTCTCCCCGGCCGGCACCACCCCCGCCCCGCCCTCCCCTCAGCTGGCCGCAGCCCCGCCCCTCCAGTGTTTGGGATGGTGGATAAACCCAGCGCCCCGCAGTGCCCCCTTATCACTCCATTAACTCGTTTGTTCACCAGTTAGCACGTGTTCCTCAAGCTCCTTGTGTGCTCAGGCCTATTGTGGTGGCTGGGTATACAGTGGTGGGGAAAGCAGATAAAAAGCAGATAATACCCTTGCTCTCCAGGAGCTGATCAGGTAGTACGGAGAGACAGACGGTAAACATATACTTTGTAAGAGGTTGTCAGGTGCTAGCAAGAGCTATCAGGGGAAAGTTTCAAACTGGGTGTACAGGCATGCAAGCAAAGGAGGAGGCTGGAAGTGGCCAGGGCCCGTTGGGGGGTGAGGGTGAGGGGAGAGCACTCTCCATGGAGGGGATTGGCAGGGCCCAGCCGCAGGGAGGGGAGTTGGGGGAAGGGGGTGCTGGTGCAGAATGAGAAGTAGGGTGAGTAGGTGAAGTGAGAGGGATGATGAGTAGTGATTCTGACTTGGGTCTTCCTCAGCGTGCGGTGGTAGCTTCTGGAGAGTTTTGAGAAAAGGGGCTATGTGATCAGACATGCCTATTTCTGAGGTTAACCACCTCCCTACCCGCCCCAGCTGAGATGGAAACAGGATCTCCAGGGGAGGTGTGCCTTCCTACAGCCACAGGGTTACCCAATAGATGGCTATCTGGGCCCTGCATTGGGTGCTACAGCCTCAGGAAGCCCACAGCCTGGTCTGGAAGGAAAGATGGACAGGCAGCAGACCTAAACCAGGGCCGATTACAAGTCTGCACAGTGGAGGCCTAGAAGAGTGGGTGTTACCTCGGGGATTCAGAAGAGGAAGGTCTCCACAGATGGATGGGCTCTGGAGGGGAGCATCTTAGGCAGTGGGAGCCCCTGTGCAGAGAGGCATGGAGGTGTGTAAGAGCCTGGCATGCTGGGTACATGCCACGAATCAGGAGGAAAGGCCAGCAAGGCGGATGGGGGCCAGAGGGCAGTCAGGCCTTTATCTGGCAGAGGATAGTGAGCCAGGGATAGACCTAAGGACAGATTTGTTTTAGGAAGGCCTGGGTTGCCAGGTGAAGAATTGATGGGAGGAGGCTGGATTAAGAGAGGAGATGCTGGTGAGAGACTAGGGAAGAGAAGAGATTGGAGGCACAGCAGTGGAGCTGGAAGGCTTAGCCATTATCTCATACTCTGGCGAAAGAGATAGCAGGGCTAAGGGTGGATGCACGGAGGGCTGCGGCTTCCAGGACCGGGCCTGTGGCTTTTCCCTTCTAGCTGCCGCCCATGCCCGGCAGGACACCTGGTCCAAGTGCCTCCTCTCCTCCAATGCGGCACCTCCTTTTCCACCTTCATTCTCCAGCCTGCTCCCTAATGGTTCCCATTCTCACCCTTCTCATTATCTTTTCCCTTCTTGGGTACAGAGCCTACAGATCCTGTGGCTTCCATTTTTTTATTTGATTCCTATAAAACTCTGTGAGGTGAGAATTCATTTTACAGGTGATGTTGGGGGAGGCTCAGAAAAGGGAAGTGACTTGCCGAGCGCTCTCTGATCCTTCTGACTCCAGATGACTTGGGGGCGCTGGCCAATCACTGAGCCCCTGTCGGCCTCTGTTGTGCTTCGAAGCCACCTAGACCAGAATGTGGCAGCTGTCATTTGTCAAGGCCAGCCCAGACCTGGGTTCTGGCCAATGAAAGCAGCAGTGTCTTTGGATAGAAAGGGCTGAGCCACGGGAGTTGGGAGACGTTTGGGACCCAACTTCTATTGATTCTCTTGGGTGACCTTGCACAAGGCCCACTCATCTTGGAGCCCTGTCCTCATCTGTAGAATGAGGGCAGTGAAGCCAGCCTGCCTTCGCCACAACTCCATGTGGCTACCGCGACACTCCAAGGAGGCCATGCTTGTGAGCATTCTTGGCAATGGAAGAGGTTATGGACAAGGAGCACTCCCATTTCCTGCTCTCTCTTAGGCCCAGAATCCTGATGGCCCTGGCCTACCATTTATTGGCAGAGGATTGTGTGGTCAGCATCCTGGGTTCCTCATCCCAGCAGCAGCTTAAATGTACTCTATACTCTCGCCCTGGGGAATCTCACCTCAGCCCTGTCTTCGAGGAATCCCGAACATGCTTCCATCCCGGTCCTTCTGCCGAACTCCCCACTATGCAGCCAGCCAGCCACCTGGCAGATGTCTCTACTGTCACGACACCAAGCCTCTCAAGCTCACCACATCCAGCCTCAACTCCTGTCTCTGTGAAGCTGCCTCTGATCCTAAGGGACCAACCTGTGTGGGGGACACCATTGACCCAGGTCATCCACCCAGAAATGCAGGCACCACCCTCAGCGCCTTGCTCTCCCTCCCCTTCCTCCATTCTGTCAACCACCGGGTTCTGACAATTCCCCTTCCTCTGTCTCCCCAGGGTCCAGTCCTCCCTCACCACCCTACCCTGCCATCCAGGCTTCCATTCCTCCCCACGAGCTGCCAGCCAAGTCTCCTTGCCTGTGCTTTTGTTCACCATCCCTCTTTCTTTCCACCACAGAATGAGCTTTCTTCCCCTCCCTTTTATCATTTTTTCCCTTTTAGGCCTCAGAGCCCTCCTCCTTACTCCCTCCCACCGGCCTGTGTTTTAATGTGTATTTTCAGCTTGCGTTTTTGCAAAGTGTGACTTCTTTTGTGCAGACATTTTTTTATGTCCTCTTTCCCTCAGCACAAGGTTTTAGGTCCCATCCAAGGTGCTACACGTACCCCCACTGCCTCTAAGTGCTGCATGGGACTCCGTGGCGCCCGTTCACTCCCTGAGGACGGATACCCAGGCTGCTTCCTCTCCCAGGTACCACAAATAATGCTGCAATGGACTTCCTCTTACATCTTTTCTTGTGGACCTCTGGGAAGAGCTCTGAGATGTGTGCCCATGAGTGAAACTGCCAGGTCATGGCGTGCATAAGCTTAATTGAATGAATACTGATGGATTTGTGTCTGGAATGGCTGCACCCATGTGCCCTCCCACCAGCAATGCCTGCGGGGTTCCTGTATCTTCTAGAGGAAGGAGCTTTCTAAAGCCGACATCTGTCCACATCTCTCCCCTGCTTAACACCCCACCACGCCTTCCCACTGCTCCCTTAACACGGCCTCCACCACCATGGCAAGCTGGCCCTGGCCCTGATCTACACACACACACACACACACACACACACTCTAGGATCCATTGAACCTACGTATCAGCAGCTGGTCCTCAGTCCCGTGTGCCCTGCTCTCCTCCATTCACGCCCACCATGTGGTCCTATTTCCAAGCCTTCTAGTGGGGGGTCTTGCCCCTGACACCCCTACTCCTGGCTGGCCTACATACGTGCCCTGAACTTCACAAGCTCCCATGAGCCCCTTCATCACAGCACTGCCCTGCTGGGCACGGATATCTTTACATGTCTCTGATACTTCCGTTAGACCGAAGTTTCTCAACCTCAACACTTTTAACCATTTGGGATGGATAGTTCTTCACTGTGGTGGGCCGTGCTGTGCACTGTAAGATGTTTAGCAGCGTCTCTGGGCTCTAATCGCTAGATGACAATAGCATCCCCTTCCGCAAGTTGTAACAAACAAAAATGTCTCCAGATATCGTCAGATATTCCCTGCATGTCAAAATCACCCCTTTTGAGAACCACTGCATCAGACTATGCGTTACTAAGGCCAGGGACTGGCCCTTGTTCTCCTCCAGCACCCAGAGCAGGCCTGGCCCCAGTTAGGTGCTCAGTAAATGCTACCCAAATGAAAGACAGCCAGCCGATCTCTGGGCAAGGACCGGAGGGTGGGACTCAGAGGTCAGAGTTCCAGAAGTGCATGACGTCATGGGGGAGGGGAGTCTGTCCTTTTCCTTCCCCTAAAGGCACCCCAATCATCATCTCCTGTTGTTCTTCCACCCTCTCTGTGGGGGAGGGGACATCGAGGCACAAGGTGGACTTTTTCCATGGCCTTGAGTCCGCAATGAAGGCCACGCTCATCTCACAGATGTGCCACATGGAGCAATGGCTGCCCCAGGGCACGGGCGTCTTCCATGAGGAAATATGCAGGGGGAGAGGTAAGCCACGTGGCATTTATAGTGGGCATGGCTGTGGCCGCCTCTGGGGAGGGCTGGGGGCTCAGGCACATCACTGCTTCAAGGCCATCTTCCAGGAGCCCAGTGCCTGCACGATCCAGGAGCACCGCTGGTGAGAAGCGGGCAGGCTCTTGCAGCTAGGGCTCCAGCGGTGCGTGGTGGCTGGGTCGCACACCCACGAGTCCCCGTGTGGCAGCGGCCAGGAGTTCCAGCAGCAGCTGGCTAGGATGTGGTCCTGGGCCTGGGCCGCGTAGATGCACACTGATGCTTCTGGGTCGTGTCTCAGGTTTTCCAGAGCTGGGTCAGGGGGAGGAGAAAGGCTGCTTGTTAAGACCAGGTCCCCCACAAAGGTCTCACAGCGGATCCTCCCTTCTCACCCCCGTGTCTCGGCTTAGGATTTTGTTTAACATCCCTTCATTTCATCTTCCTCCCAGCCCTTCAAACTGTGCCTGCCTTTCGAAGCCTGAATTAAAATCTGCCTCCTTCAGGAAGCCTTCCTGGATTGCCCCAACCTCATCAGTTTCCCCAGTTACAAAATTAACCTGCCCCCATGAAGAGCCTGGACCACTTGCTCTGTACTAAATGGTTTGGGGCTTGTTTTCTAGCCAGGGTTCCTAGACTGTAAATTCCCCTAGGGTGGGGCTGTGTGTTCCGTGTCCTGGTGACCCCGTGGTACTTAACACTGCTCGCCAGGGATGAAGACTAGTACAGCTGGACTGAGCTGATGCCCCCTGCTTTGGGACCTAGTCCTTCTGTTTTCTGCCACCCACTTCGAGCCCACTCATTCTCTCCCTGGCCCCTGAGATCTCAAAGACACAGGGCAGGACTTACCCACTTTAACTTCATTCAGCCAGTCTTCTGTCATCATGCTCTCCATGCAGGGGACCAGGGACCCTTGAGTGTAAGCCCAGAGGTGAGTGCATCCAACTCCTGACTAGGGCCCCCGCCCTCAGACCAGACCTCCTGAAGTTCTCCCACCCTCCTTGAGTCCCACAAAGGAGGACATAAACAGAGACCCTGGAACAGATTCCCCAAGAGGAGTCCTGGGAGAGACAGCAGGTCCGGAGGGCAGGAATGGCACCGGGACAGGGACAGGATCTGGGCTAGAGCTGACGCTGACAGTGTGGCCCTAGGTGGTCCCTTACCCACCTTGGCCCTTAGTGTCCTCACCTGAGACTCAGGGAGGTTGCTGCCTCAGCTGGCCCCTTCCCCGGGGTGCTTGAGCGGTAATAATGTAAAGGACACGGAGCGCCTTGCACCCCTTTCAGGCAGGTGTGGGGTCCTGGAGGGAATGAGACCCCGCTCCTTGGCCACGTTGTTCAGCCCTCCCCAGCTCCCAGCCTACGTGCCTGGTCCCCAGAGTACCTGCAGGTCCTCGAATGGGTCAGGCTGTACCTGTCACCTCTTGTTGGGCCCGCCCCACATTTCTCTGCCTGGCTCATTCCTATTTATCCCTGAATATTCAGCTTAACATGGTTACTTCTCCAGGAAATCCTTCCTGACCCTGCGCCCACGCTAGGTTACGTGCCTCTCTGGGCTCCCAGAGTATCTGAGTTTCTCTCATCTGTACACACTGTGATGTATTTTGTGACTCATGAATATCGCCCACCAGACCAGGGGTCTCAAGCTTAGATCCACTCGGGGTGGGGAAGTGGGAAGGGCGGTCTCTGAGGATCTTAAATCACACGCACAATTGTATGTGTGTATGCATTTTTCTAGGGGCAAGTGTTCATAACTTTTTTCAGGGTTTCCCAAACCCGCAAGAAGTTAGGGACCCCTGTACCAGGCCAGAGGTCGTCTGTGGCAGATGCACCCTCTACCCTGCTTCGGTTCCCCAGCACAGATCCCTGGCACAGAGAACACCCCTGAGGCTGTTGAACACCAACACTTTTAGATGTGGTTAATTTGGAGCAAAAGTTAGGGAAGTCAGCATCTAGCAAATAATGTCACTCTGTGTGAGAAGCTGCCTCTGAGCAGGCCCCCACGTTCTGAGGGATGCCCCCAGTCCTGGGCTTGGCTCCTCTGTCCCTGCACAGAGCAGGTTCACAGCACACCCCCACCCCTGCCATCCACATCGCCTCTAGAAGGGTTCTCTGTTTCTCTAGACTAAGCATGGATGGTACCTGATGCAGAGGGGAGCATCATACAACATTTGCTAAATGAGCCAGTGAATGGGTGCATGGACGACTGGACGGATGAAAACCACAAGTGACTTGGGGAAAAGAACTTAAAAAAATGTTGCAAAGTGCGGGAACATCATCCTGTCGGAGCTCCTATGCACCAGGGTCTCTTGGTCCTGGTGAAGGAGTGTGTGGATATTTGAGGGAGGGGAGGGGCGTGGCTGGGAGGAGACATTCCCACCTGCCATCCGAAGGGTCTGAAGGGGATTCTGAATGAGGGGAATCGAGTTGTTTCGGGGAAGTGTAGAGTGAGCTGATGTTGAGGGAGCACCGTGACTAGCCAGTCTTCACATTATTAAAAAATATTCTCATCTAATCTGTGAAACAGGAGTTAATCCCCATTTTACAGGTGAGGAAACTGAGGCTCCGTGGGAGTAGATGACTCAGTTGGGGTCACACAGAAAGGGGATCATGGAGCTGAGATTCTACTTCACACTTTCTACCGCACAGCTTCGCCTCTCTTGCCACAGTCAATGGTAGGCTCCTGCTGGGCCTGGACCCGTACTGTACTAGGGAAGGGAGTGGGGAAACAGCAGTTCCGCTGTGCAGTTGCCAAGGTTGTGACCTGCACAAGGACTCCAGGCCGGATCCACCCTGTGGCCCACTTCCCAAGCAGGGATCTAGAGGAAGAAACACCTTTCTAATTCGCACCATGACCATCTGCTGGCCAAGTTTTGCACACAAGAAGAGGCATTTCCCAGGTGCCAGGAGGGCTGGCGGCTTCCTTCCAAGGGGAGGAAGCAAAATAGAGGGCAGGCAGCGCCCCAGGTGCAAGTCTAGCCCTGCCAGGTTACCTATGAACATGACTGAGGACTTCCGGAGGGAGGCCCGGGGATTCTTGGCATATTCCAGGCTCTGGCTGAGGAATGTGAAGGCGCTGTCTTGGTGGGTAGTCACCTGGGACGAAGAGAAAGCCCAAGAGTGCTGGGGCCTCAGAGGCACTAATTACCCATCCAGTCCTCCCAAAGCTAGGGATGGTGACCCTATCAGGCAGCCAAGCCCTGGCAGCTTGCCTCCTAAATGTCTCTGCCACCATGCTCGCCTCTGCCTGAGACCCCCAGAGACCAGGTCTCATCTGTTCTTAACAGATTGCAATGATCGTTTCCATGGTCTTCCTGCCTTGGGTATATCCTCTTCCAGTCCACCCCCTGCTACAGCTCGAAGGAAAGTTCTAAAGATAAAAGTCCAGCCTAGTGAGAATGGACATGGCATGCAAGGGACATGATAGATAAAAAGACAGGTCTGATCAGCGTGAAGGATTCAAGTTACAGAGCAGTGAAGAATAAACTGGAGAGTTAGGAAGGTCTTAAAGCCAGACAGGAATAAGACTTACCCATGCATTAGAAAATAGGAAGCCAACATCTATTCTTGATAGAGCAATGACAAAGCAATGTTTTGGGCAAAATAGTCTGAGAGTGGTGTTCAGGATGAGTTCGATCAAGTAGAAACTAGGGGGCATGGGGGGCAGGCATCCTGCTAAGAGGCTGCTGAGAAACATGAAGAAAAATCTAATATGATTACTCTCCTGTTGACAGTCTACTCTGGGCCTGGCATCAAAGCCTTCATGATCATGCTCCTCTGCCTCAGTTTCCACCACCGCCCCCCACCCCTTGCTATACACACTCTGCTTCAGTGCCAGTGGCCCCGCTACCCCCGGATCTGTGCCTGGTACTAGCAGTTGCTCCTGATTGGAGTGCCCTTCCCTCTCTTCTTCATCTCATGCATCTTTCTCATCCCTTGAGGGTCATCTCAGGAGCCACCTCCTCCCTGAAGCCTTCCACAACCCTCAGACGGAGCTGCTCTCGCCACTCTTCATGCTTCTGCAACCTATGACAGCGTGCTGTAATTATTTATATCTATGTCTCCCCCAGTGGGTCCAGAGTTCCCTCAAGAGAAGGGGCCAGCTCACTCAGCTCAGGGTCCTCAGCACCCTGGACAAAGGTTGGTGTGGCATAGATCCCAGAAAGCATTGGATGAATGGATGAATGAATGAATGAATGAATGGGTTACTGGTCCTTTCTCAAAGCTAAGGCTAGAAGTTGACCTTCACACGAGCAACGCTGTTGATGCTGAAAGAACAAAAACAGAATCTAGAGGAGCCTGGGTGGCTCAGTCGGTTGAGCGTCTGACTCTTGATTTCAGCTCAGGTCACGATCCCAGGGTCGTGGGATCGAGCCCTGCTTTAGGCTCCGCACTGAGCGCAGAGCCTGCTAAAGATTCTCTCTGTCCCTCTCTCTCCACCCCCCCCCCCGCCATTAAATAAATAAATAAATAAATAAATAAATAAAATCTACGAACAAAACAAAACAGAATCCAGAGGGGTCTAACACAGAGGTCATAAGCCACAAACCACAGTCATTGGCAGAACAGTGACCAGCAGTGTTTTAAACAAGCTAAATTGATGGCTAATTAATGTCTTATAAAAATCTGGGCTTCTAGCTTTTCTCGTGAAGCCGGAGGACCTGGCAAGAACGGCCTGCACAGTGAAGTGGAGCACCCACTCGTGCTTTCAAGAGGGCCCGGGCCCTCCGGGTTGCCCCCAGCCCCCACCACTCCTGCGCATGCTCATTCTCTGGTCGCTGTAGGTATCTGAACCAGCACCCTGGCCAAACGCCTCCTCCAGACCTCTTTTTCCCTCTGGGAAATGATGGTAATAATATCAGGCACTGCATCGTGGAGGCTTTGAACATTACCGATAAGGGTGGTATCCAGCCCTTTTCGTAATCCTGGAGTCTGTTACTCTGCACATTTTGCTAGATTGGTGTGGAGGGTGCTGGCCTGCCCCGCCCACATTGGTGTGAAGCATTTATTGCCCCAGCAACGCCTCCTCGGAAGAGAACTGCTGGCCCAAGGTCACGTCCCTTCCCAGGGTGGCTGGCTTCCAGTAACAAACGGACACAGGGGTGTAGAGCCCTGGCCCCAGTTTGGGGAATCTCACTGCAGTGTTGGCTGAGATCTCCCCCAAAGCTACGCTGCAGCTTGACCTCTCCTCGTGCCCCCTGCCCTCCCTTCCGCAGGTGTCGAACCCAAGGGTGCACCCTAATAAACCTCCTGCATGCTAATCTCTGTCTCTGAGTCTGCGTCCTGGGGAGCCTGGCCTGTGACAACAGGGGAGGCAGATGGGACTAGATGGCAAAGCTTCCCAAATGTTATGCGGAGGGACAGGGCTGCATCCTGCAGGACGCGTTCTACCCTTCTACTGGGTGTTTGTGGCCCGCTCCTACTTCAGGATGCCCTCAGGTGTTACCTAGAAAGGGGGTTCTGCGGTTAAATAAGTTTGGAAAGGGGTGCCTGGGTGGCTCAGTCAGTAGAGCAGCCAACTCTTGATCTCAGAGTTGTGAGTTCAAGCTCCATGTGGGGCAGAGAACCTTAAACAAACAAACAAACAAACAAATAAATAAATAAATAAATAAATAACTTGGGGAATCCACGGATTCAACAACCATGAAAAATCTCAGCACCGAACATCTCAGAGCCTTTAATGACCTGATGTCACGACAACCCTCCAAGAGGAAGATGACGAGGTAGTGTTTCCCAAACTTACTCATCTTAGAACCTCTTTTCTCCCCTCGGGGGCATTTCTCGTGGGAATGTGTCACAGAGAATACACCCTGGCAATTGCTGATGCAGAAAAGGTTGCCGCTGAAGCGCTCAAAGCAGGGGTATAATACAGACAGACTCGTGTTTGAACCAGACCGCTCTGGTGGCCCGAGTGGGGATGGGATCAGAAGAGATGAGAGATTCAAGGCTGAAAGAGCCAGGCGATGGCTGGATCCAGAGCCCAGCTGGGAGACATCTGTGTCTTGAACTAAGGGCAAGGACAGTGGGGATGGGGAGGGAAAAACCAGATGCAGAGATATTTAGGATATTAAAGATTGATCAAATGTGGAAGGTGACGGATATGGAGTCGAGGATAATTCTAGGTGTCTACTTTGGGGATCTAGAGGGACGGAACAGAATTGAAATGGGAAGGAAGGCCATAAGCTCAGAGAGGCCTGCTGAGCTTGAAGTGCGTGTGGTTCACCAGGGAGGTGTCTGGTAAGCCACCAGAGAAGGACACTAGAAGCGAGAAGCCAGAAATACAGATGCACGTTCAGAAGCCGACAACTTGTGGGCGGTCGTGGAATTGCCAGGCAGGATGCTTGGGCGAACAGAAGGAAGAGAAAAGGGAAGAGTTGCCCCCCTCCAGCACACTCATCAGGAACCACTTAGTCTCGAAAGCACTCACAAGGTACTTGCAAATTTTGGCCACTGTCTGCTGCTGGTTGTCCCAGGACTTCCGGCTATAAGCTCTTTTTGGCAGTTCCCAGGCCATGAAGCAGGAACAGCGGAACAGGGTCTTCACACATTTCTGGGGACCAAGAGGAGGACAATGCCAGCGCTGGGGAACTCCACGACAGCCAGAACATACTCCAGAGAAACAGTTTTGTGAAACTGACTTTTGGAAAATCAAATCCTGTTTGAAATGCACAAGTGCACGAAGGCGCCTGGGTGGCTCCGTCGGCTAAGCGTCTGACTTCGGCTCAGGTCATGACCTCGTGGTTTGTGGGTTTGAGCCCCGCATCTGTGCTGACAGCTCAGAGCCTGGAGCCAGCCAGAGCCCTCCCCAGCCAGGGCCCCCCACTAACCTAAAAGGTGCCTCGGATGCTGTGTCTCCCTCTCTCTCTGCCCCTCCCCCACTCATGCTCTCTCTGTCTCTCTCTCTCTCTCTCTAAAATAAATCAACTCAAAAAAATTCTTTTAATCAATAAAAAAATTTAAAAAAACCACTCTGAAATGCACAAGTGCAGTTGTTCCTTTTGAGGAGGACTTCCACCACGGTGCCTTTGGGAAACAGGCTTGTCCACAACAGGTGGTTAGTGACTCTGGCCTGGTTTCCCTAACGGGAGGCTCGGCCGCAGGGCCCGGGGCCTACGCA
Source organism: Panthera onca (assembly GCF_046562875.1). Taxonomy (NCBI): domain Eukaryota; kingdom Metazoa; phylum Chordata; class Mammalia; order Carnivora; family Felidae; genus Panthera; species Panthera onca. The sequence continues at coordinate 177,403,662 of NC_138346.1, forward strand.
CACTCACCTGGCTCACCTTGGTGTTGCCGTCTTGCATGGTCAGCAGCAGGGGCACCAAGGTGCCCATCAGCTGCTCCTCTACGGCTGGGGTGCGAGGCGACCGCAGCTTCTGAACCACCTTGCCGTACAGGCTGATGCAGGAGGAGCGCACGTCCTCTCGTGACTGGGGCAGACCCGGAGGCTCAGGCGTGCTCCCTCCTCCCAGAGGCTACCTGGGCCTCTGAGCCCCACGCGGAGGCATCAGCCTTCCTTCCACTCACTCTGGGGGGGGGGGGGGGCCCTCCAGGCACAAGAAGCATGGAGATGGACAGAGAAAAGCGGAGGCCACCTGGTGGGGCTGATCTGGGGCCAGCATCCCCCTCACTGGAGCCTAGGTCCAGAGTTCTGCCCTCTCTCCCCAGCCAGGGCCCCCCACTAACCTAAAAGGTGCCTTAGTGCCAAGTGGAAAAAAACGTCCCCCTCTGCTGGAACCAATTAAAAAATGCACCCCCGCCAGGTGGGCCAATTGCAACGAGGCACATGTCTGGGGAGGCTTCATTACAAAAGAGCTCTCTCTGTGGGAACCAATTAGAGAAGGAACTTTCTCCATGCAAACCACTCACAAACAGTGTGCCAGTTGGAACGAGGGGCCCCTCCCCCTGGGGTGACTCCTGTCTGCCCTGCCCCCAGAAGGCCGTGGCAGCTACTGCATCCCCCAGAGTAGTAAAGAGCCCCCCTCAAACCCTCTCACCCTCCACCCCCGTGGGATCCCTTACATCACTGAAGTGTGGGAGCAGGACCTGAAGCATCTCCACATAGACCGAGCTGTCCATCAGCTTCCGGTCCTGCCCCCTGAAGATGGTCTTGAGGTTGTGGGCCGCCTCCACCACCAGCAGCCCGTCCATACTCTTCAGGCCCTTCACCATAGAGGGCAGGAGGGCCTGGACCTTGGCAGTCTGTGGGACAGGACCATCTGGGATGGGGGCTCCTACCTGGGCTGACAGGTGAGAGCCCCAGCCTCTGATTCACTGAGATCGACTTGGTGGAGACGATACCCCTCCAGGTTTTTGGTTATGCCATCCCAGCAGCCTGGAATGCCCTCACTCAAGCTCTTCCCATCCCCAACGTCCTCTGTGTCCTCACTCACTCCTTCCTGGAGACCTGAGGCCCTTTGTGGCCACCCCCTTGTTGGCACTAGGTAGATGACCTGTGTTGCTAGTTAGCTTGCAGTCTACATCCTGTCCCCTCGGCCCTCTAGACCCTGAGCTGCAACAGCACCAGGCAGAGGAAAACAAAGCACTTTTTAAAATGCTAAGATGGGGGCGCCCGGGGGGGGGGGGGGGGGGGGGGCTCAGTCGGTTGAGCATCCGAGTTCTGCTCAGGTCAAGATCTTCTGGTTCGTGAGTTCCAGCCCTGTGTCGGGCTCTGTGCTGACAGCTGGGAGCCCAGAGCCTGCTTTGGATTCTGTGTCTCCCTCTCTTCCTCTCTCTCTCTCTCTCTCTCTGCCCCTCCCGCAGTTGTGCTCATGTGTGAACACACTCTTTCTCTCTCTCTCTGCCAAAAATGAACCAACATTTCTTTAAAAAATGCTAAGGTGCACCAACAATCTGGGACTCAGTTTCCTAATTTGTAAAATGGGAATGATTACTGCCATCCCCAACCCCTCCTATACACACTGCCTTCAGGGTCATTGTGAAAAATCTGGATTAGAAACGATTTCAGGGGTGCCTGAGTGGCTCAGTCGATTCAGAATCTGACTCTTGATTTCAGCTCAGGTCATGGTCTCTAAGTTCATGGGATCGAGCCCCACCATCGGGCTCCGTGCTAACAGCGAGGAGCCTGCTTGGGATTCTCTCTCTCCCTCTCTCCCTCTCTGCCCCCCACCTACTCACGTGCCCTCTCTCTCTCTCAAAAATAAATAAATAAACGAACATTTTTTAAAAAGGAAACTATTTCAGAAAGAATAAAATGTATGGGGAATCTTTAAAGGCTATCTACCCACTTTACAGATGGGGCAACTGAGGCAGGGGCAGAAATGGGTTCCAGCATCTGAGAGTCCGTGATGGCCAAGCTCCACCCTTCCTTGAGCTCGGACCTGGCTGGCCGAGCTCTCCTCTGTCCTCTGCTCACCTTCTCAGTCCTGCGGGCCAGGATGATCAGGCCTCGGATGGACAGCACCTTCATGATGGGGTCCTGGTGGTTCAGGCCTTCAGCCATCCTCCCCAGAGAATACTCCTCAGGGATCCGCCGCACCTGTTCCATCTGGAGAAGCTGCAGGGGTGATAGTAATTACTCCCTGGGCCGAGGGCCAGTGCAGCCATCCGTCTCGCCACGCACGGGGAGTGCATGCCGGATGACCAGGGGCTAAGTGTGGGGCATGAACGATTGCTATCTGGTCAGCGCTGTCCAAAGCAAGCCACGTGTGTAAATTTAAATTTTCTAGAAGCCGCATTAAAAGAGCAAAGGAGAAATCGATGAAGTTAATTTTAGTAATACATCTTATTTGACCCAATATATCCAAAGTCTTATCATTTCAGCATGTAATCAATAAAGAGATTATTGACATATTTTAGTCTCTAAGACTTTTTTGAATCAAGTCTGAGATGCGGTGTGAATTTCAAACTCACAACACATTTCAATTCAGACACATTTCAGGGGCTGACTAGGCCCCAATGTGGCTGGTGGCTATCATATTGGACAGTGATGGTCTAGTTAGTACCAGCCACTGGCTCCTGTCCCCACCCAGCCATCAGTGTTGGTGACGCCAGACTCTGTCCTCTCTGCCTGGCTTCCCTCTGCCCACTGTCCTCAGTGAGCCCCTCAGCTCAGGATTTTAACTGCCAGCCCTAGGCATATAACACTCAAGGCACCGTCTCTAGTCTATGGCACCGTCCAGAGCTCCTGACTTGGAAAACAGTTTGCCAGAGGCTGAATGTGTCACTCTCCAGCTCAGAGCCCCCGTGCCCCCCACTGACTTTCACCATCGGGCCCTACTTGCCCCTGGGGCCTCATTCACACCATGACCATCCTCACACTCTGACCGCCAACCAGCTGCTAACTAAGCTGCCCGCTGTCTGTGGAAGGACCCAGGCTTTTTGTCCTTTCTGTGCTGGCAGGATGCCCTTCTGCAAGGGCATCCACTTCCACTCGAGCACCTTGCACGGCTCTGTCTAAAACTCGGCTCCCCCTCGAAGCCATGGTTGACAATGTGCCCAGGCCTCGTCTGGGTGGGCTGCCCCCTTCTCTGGGAGCCCTGAACAGGGAAACCCCAGTGCCCCTATCTACTTATGCGTCTGCCTCCTGCCACCCCTCTGCCCTCTGGGGCTTCCTTGGGAACACAAACTGAGTGCCTCTCCTTGGGTCCCTGTTACCTAACACAAGCTCTGGGGTAGAGTATGTGCTTAGAGCACACTTTCGGTGCATGAGTTCAGGTCCAACACGAAATTTGGTTCCTTTCCTCCTTAGAACTACCCTTCCCCTATGTTCCCATGGCAGGGGTTAGCACCACCGCCCTCCACTCTCCAACCCTAAACTGGGCATCACCCTCATCTCCTTCTTCTCTCCACCACCCTCCCACCCACGGCAGCCCCCTGCCTGGTCAGCCTCACGAACGCTTCTCCCATCCGTTCCCTGGCCTTACCTCCACTGTGACTATTGAGGCCCTGTGTCTGTATGATGAAAAGAGAGAGCTGGGGAGAGGGGCAGGGCCGTGGATCAGAGGGGGAGGAGGCAGGAAAGGCTCCACCCACCCCTCCACCCATCCACCCAACTGATGCTCAGACCTGCTCTGTACCAGGTTCCGGGCTACACGCTAGAGATGCAGGGAAGTGTATTGATGAGGATGATGGTGATGATGAGAATAACAGCAGTAATACAGCTGACTCACAGACGGTGCTTCCCAGGTGCAAGCACTATTCTCAGAGCTTCACGTGAACTCATTTAATCCTCAGCAAAACCTTATGAGGTGGGCAATTTATTATCCCCATACTATAAGCGAGGAAGCCGAGGCACAGGGGGGTTCCGGGACTGGCCAGGGTCACACGGCTCCCCTGAGTTCACCTGCCGTTGGAAGAAACAAGCACGCACATAGACAGTCACAGCAGAGGTGGCTGGGGAAGCCGGGGAGGGACACGTGAGCTACATCAAGGTGCCACAGTGAACATGGTGGGCCCGGCTCTGGCCGAGAGCAGCCCACGTCTTCTGGGGAGGAGGAGAAGGCCTGGACCAGGCTGAGGACCCTTGCCCTAGGGTGGAGAGCCACTGCTCAGTGCTCCAGGGGAATGTTAAGGAAAGGGTAAGCCTAGAGCCCCATCAACAGATGAATGGATAGACAAAGGGTGGTATATACACACAAGGGAATATTACTCAGCCTTAAAAAAGAATGAAATTCTGAGCCCCTTTAACAACATGGATGAACCTTGAAGACATAAGGTTGAGTGAAAAAAGCCAGACACAAAAGGACATTGTATGATTCCACTTATGTGAAACCTACAATGGCAAGTTCATAGACACAGAGCAGAGTGCTGGTTGCCAGGGGCTGGGGAGGCAGAACGGCAGCATAGTGTTTAATGAATACAGTTTCAGTCTGGGACAGAGGCTGCATTTAGGAAGGACGACGAGTTCTGTGGACGGTGCTGACAGCTGCACAAGAATGTGACTGCACCTAATGCCCCTGGGATCTACACCTAAACATGGCCAAAAGGGTAACTTTTATGTTATGTATATTTTACCGCAATTTTTTTTTAAACTAAAGAGAGGGAGGGAGGGAGAGAGTGGGTTTGTGTCTGGGTTTGAATCCTGGATCTGCCACTTACGAGCTGTGTGGCCTCGGAAAACTTACTTAAATCTGTGCCTCAGTTTCCCCTTCTAAACTGGGGGATGAAATAGCATCTGCACCACAGGATTATCATGAGGATCAAATATATGTGTAAAACACTAAGAACGTGCCTGGAACATAGTAAGTGCTCAATAAATGTTACCTATTAAAAAAAAGAAAAGAAATAAAACCATCTATCCTCAAATAAGTAAGCAAATGTTAGCTATAATTGTTGGTGGGTGTCCTCTTCTGGATCTGACCCTAACCAACCTCCTGATTCACCTCCCCCAGCACCCCATGGTACCCTCCACACATTCAACTCAGCTTAGATGTTACTTCCTCCAGGAAGTCCTCCCTGATGCTCCCACCACAACCACCACCACCTCCAGTCTCCTTTCTTCTGCCACAGCCTGGACTTCCACCATCATAGCACAGGTCACTCCATGGCACCCCATGTTATAATTACGGTGTCCTCCGGCTTCCCTACCGCATTGAAAATTCCTTGAGGGCTAGGCAGAGTCAATTTCATATTTGTACCTCCAACCTTGCAGGTCTGGTGCCCAGCACGTGGCACTGCCCAGCAAAGGCTGGGGTTGCCCGGGCATGAGGGGAGTCTGGGAGAGAGTAGAATGGGGTGTGGGGGGTGGAAAGAGGAGGACCAAAGGGAAACCCTATGAGGCCTTTGTATTCTAGAGCAATCATGCTCATGAAACTCTCAGTTGTTAAGTACTGTCTGCACAGGAGAAATGACTGGTCACGTGAACTGAGGTCTGTGCTCCGGGAGGCCCAGAGGAGCCTCGCCTGGTGCCCGCTGCCCCTCGGTACCTCCACGAAGAAGGCGGTGGCAGTGATCTTGTGCTTCTCGTCGCCTCTCTCCAGGAGTGGGATGAGCAGGTAGAGGATGCGGCAGAGCTCCTGGCAGGAGTAATGCACCATGGCCCTGGGGGTGAGGAGGGGCGAGCAGTCCTCTCAGGCTCTCCAGCCCCGGGGGCCTGCTGGGCGGGGTCTGGCCTGGCACTCTAAACTCTGGGCAAGTCAGGGGCACCTGGGGGCCTGTGTTCCCAGGATTTCCCACCCCGACAGGCTCTCAGAGGCCACCTGGTTTAACTGCTTTGTTTTACAGATGGGGAAACCGAGGCTCAGAGTGAGAAAGCTCGCCCAAGAGCACAGAGCATACAGCCCTTTGCATGATGCCTAGAGCACAGGAGGTGCTCAATAAATGCAATTGTATCATGAGACCCCCGGGGACCGCACCCTCCTGGGCACTCAGGGCGCAGGGTTAAAGAACAGACTGTAGGAGCCACGTCACCGAAATCGAGGTACGCCTTCCCAACCTTATGCAAGGCTGTGTATGGTTGCAAGGGAAGAGCCTGGTCTGGATCAGGAGGTCATCTCCCAGCGTTGCCACTTCCTAGCTGTGTGACCTTTGGTGCATAACTGTCCCTCTCTGCACCCTGGCATCCTGCTCTGCAAAATGTGCGTTGATAATCCCTGCCCACTGGTCAGCATAATGATAGCGAAAGCTAACCTGTGTTGAGCTCTTGCCATTACCAGGGGCTGTTCAAGTACTCTATTCAACCCTCATCCCAAACCCTGAAGATGGGTCCTATTCCTATTTCCACATTACTGATGGGCACATGACACACAGAGAGGGGAAGGAACTTGCCCTGAGACACACAGCGGGGAGGGGATGAGCTGGGACTCAGACGCAGGCAGACCGACGCCAAGGCCCCACACTGAAATACTAGACCACCCCACCATTTCTGTATTAGCGTGGGCACCGAAGTCCCAAGACCGTGAGAAAAGGTGCTTTGTAAGTATACTAAGTGCTCCACAACTGCCGGGCACTGTCATAGCCACAGCCTCCACGGACCGTGTGCCATTATTCATGTGTGTGGCATCCACCCACCAAGAGAGGCGATACCCCGCCATTCAGAAAACAGGTGATGGACCGAGGGAAGGGTCTGGCCCAGAGACAGACGCGAAGCCACGTGTGTGTGAAGATGCTGGGGTCTCTGCCTCCCTGCACCCCCTGCCCCAGGGAGCCCCAGCCTCACCTTGCCAGCAGGGACACTCCGCGGTGGTGGTTCTCGGCCTGCCCCATGAGCTCCCAGCCGCCCTGGTCCTCCAGAAAGGTGGCCTCATATGAGCAGCCCATCCTCAGCAGCAGGGTTTTCACCACTTTGACCACCCAGCTGCCAAGACAAGGGGGCTGAGATCTCCCGCCACCTGCCCCCACAGGCCAGGACTCCCTCCCAGCAGCTCCCATCTGGCCAGACTCACATCTCTTGGCCATGCTGATTGTTAGATAGCGATAATTGGTGTCTCCAGACAAAGAGGCTTTTTAAAAATGATTGTTAGCTTTGAGAAAGAGAGTAAACAGAAGCAGAATTCCCTTCCTTTCAGAAATGTTGCTTTATCTTCCCGTTTCTCCCGAGCCTCTTCCCTAGAGGGAGAGGTGGGGGCCAGGCCTCCCCAGCCCAGCCCCAGGGTCCTGCCTCACTCGTCCCCACTCCTTCACGCCCATGACCGGGCAGCGCCCTGCAGGACAGTCCTCTCTGCTCACTTGTACAGTCACCTGCGCTGGCCCCGAGTCCTTCGCCCCCTCAGGGCATGTAAGGAGTGATTCGCCAACCTGGAGGCACTGAAGGACCCCTCCCCCCGACCCGGACGCAGCGGCGCGTCAGGCCTGGTCCGGCCTCTCCACGCTTCCACCGTTTCCTCCATCAGCCTCCACATTTTAACAAAAATGCCGCTACCCTTCCTCCTTCCTCCCCACCCCCCTCCCAAAGATACAGCGCTAGGAGCCCCCAAGTGAGGTCTGTGCTGCTTTGCAAAAAAGGGGAGGCGACCCTAAGAGGAAGTCTGGGGACGGTGGCGCGGCTCCTTTGTCTCCCCCAAACACCCACTCCGCGAGCGTCACCTCCCTGGAAGGTTCTCAGCTTTTCCCAGCAAAGCGGAGCATGGGTTGCCCTGACCCTGCAGCGGGGTGGGGGTGGGGGGTGGCCAACGACCCAAGGCGGAGCTGCGTCCAAGTGCGGGGCTGCCGCAGAGCGCAGAAGTGGACTTCATTACGCGGGGCGGGGGTCGCTCCCTGGGCAGCCTGGCTCAGGGAGGCCACGCTCTTCATTGCTAGACAGTCGAGAACTTCTCCGCCACGTGCTCCCCTTCCCTCCCCCACCCAGCGCCTCCTCTGCTTTCCTCTGCTTCTGTTTGCCCCGGAGCCCGCCGGCTTTCTGAGACAGGGGTACCGGCCTCATGAGTGCGGCGGAGTCAGCATGGGTGCCCCGGACCTGGCACGCGGTGTCGCGCTGGGATGCGGTCCTGTTTGTCCTTCCACCACACCTGTGGGGCAGGAAGACTGCCCCCATTTCGTAGGCAAGAACACCAGGCCGCCAAGAGGCTAAAGCAGTTTACCCAGCGGACACAGCCTAAATGATGGAACCAGCACTCAAATCCAAGGTGCTCTAACTTCAAGCCCCACCACACAAGGGCTCACCCTCCGCCCCTCAACGTGTACCCCTCTGAGCATTACACAACAGAAGCCAAAAAAGAAAAGACTGACAGGGGCACTTGGGTGGCTCAATAGGTTAAGCGTCCAACTCTTGATTTCCACTCAGGTCATGATCTCACGGTTCATGAGCTCGAGCCCCACGTGACAACGTGGAGCCTGCTTGGGATTCTCTCTCTCCCTCTCTCTCTCCCCCGCCCCGCCCCCTTCCTCTCTCTCTCTCTCTCTCTCTCTCTCTCTCTCTGCCCCTTGCTCTCTTGCACCCTCTCTCTCTCTCAAAAAAAAAACAAAACTTTTTTTTAATGAACATTAAAAATAAAAAGACTGATAAACTCAACTACACACAAACGTAAACCTTCTGGATGGCAAACGACCATGAAATGTTGCAGGTTAAGTGACAAACTGGAACACGAGTGACAAACAACGTCCTTAGCACAGAAAACGCTCACACCGGAAAAATCCCCAGCAGTCCGGTGTAAAACGGGGCAAACACTGCTCACAGAACAGGAAACACAAACGGCATTTCACCTGCCACCTCATTCAAAATAACAGGGGCACGAATGAAAATCACAGCATTTTTTCCAACTTTCAGATCCGCAGAGATAAACGTGTCTGTTCCCTGGTGCCGGCAAAGGCGTGGGACGGTCATTCTCACACACGGCTGCACTCCGTGCCCTCGGGGGAGGGCGCTTCGGCAAACTGGGTGCTGCAGGGGGTGCTGCCGTGTTCCCCTTCATCACTCACTGCTCACCAGCACTTTCCACTGTGTGTCCCTGTTCCAGCTCGAGATTTCGATGCAGGGACCCTTGGACACGCCCATTCTATTTTCAAGAATTCGTCCCACATGTACAGTCACGCCTAGAGACATACACACGAGCTCACTGCAGCACCGTCTGTAAGTGCCAAGGGCTGCAAGTACCTAAATCGAGAGGATCCTGGTTAAATAGACTATGGCACCTTGAAACTGCACTTACGGGGATATTATGCAGCTGTTAAAAATAATGAGGCAGCTCTACATGTATGGTCTCCAAGATATAGCAGCTGCTCAAAGCAAAAATGTCTAACTGTAAAGTCCACTACCGTTGGTATAAAAACAGAAATCTAAATGTGTGCTTATCTCTGCATAAACCAGCTGGGGAAGGGTATGAAAGAACCCGGTTTTTCTGGGGAGGGTCACTGGGTAAGGAGAGGAAAGGAGACTCACCTCCAACGTCTTTTGAGACTTTTACCCATGTGCGTATATTACCTACACCGGTTAATAATTAAAAATAAAACGGTGGGGGGGGGGTTCCTGGGGGCCTCAGTCGGTTAAGCGTCTGACTTCAGCTCAGGTCATGGTTTCACGGTTCATGAGTTCAAGGCCGGCATCGGGCTCTCTGCCATCAGCCCAGAGCCTGCTTGGGATCCTCTGTCCCCCACTTGCTCTGCCCCTCCCCCACTTGCACGTGGGCTTGCTCTATCAAAAATAAACATTTGAAAAGGTACTATATTAAAAAATAGAAAATAGAATGGTGGGCCGTGGATACAACTCTAATACAAATAATATCTCTAGAGAGCCCGGGGGAGAAATGAAATTGTGAGCTGATTGCTTGCCGTTGTCCAGTGTCAGCCAGAGCCTGGCCCACACATCACAGCAGATGCTCCGAAACAGTTGTTGAAGAAATGTACTGGCTCTTATAAAAGTGTGCTTCTGTTTTCTCCTTTAGTCCCAAAGCTAATTTCTATTGATCAATCGCCCTGACGACGCTCGAAAGGGCCCTCGCTGGGTGGCTCCCCCCCAGTGGACATACCGCACAGGTACGAAGACGGAGGGCTGGGCATCCTTCTTGGCGTCCTTGCGCAAAGCCACGTGGCCAGACAGGTTGAGGCCGATGTGGTAATGGACCTGAATGAGCAGGGCCAGGAGCAGCTGGGGGTAGATGCGCCTCACGCAGCCCACGCAGCTGCTGACCGACAGGAGCTCGCACAGCCCGCTGGCTGCCTGGGGGCGGAGGGGAGGCTGGCTGCAGGCTCCGGTAGGGGCCCGGGTCGCTTCGCTAGCAAGCTGGACCTGGACCTTTGCTCTTCTCGGGCTCGGATTGGGAGAGACCAGCCTGGTGGCTCAGTCAGTTAAGCCTCCAACTCTGGGTTTCGGCTCAGGTCATGATCTCACAGTTCATGAGTTCTAGCCCCGCATGGGGCTCTGTGCTGACAGTGTGGAGCCTGCTTGGGATTGTCTCTCTCCGTCTCTCCCTCTGTCCCTCCCCTGCTTGCTCTGTCTCTCTCTCAAATTAAGTATATTTAAAAAAATTTGTTTTTTAATTGGGAGAGCCCAGCTCTCTATGCTCCCTATTGCACCCCAACTCCTGGCTCTCTGGGTGAGCCCTACACGAGAACAATAGCCTGCCTCCTTGATGTTGACACAACCCTGGAACAATCATGGTAGAGGGATCCTCTCCCACCTTTTGTCAGGTAGAGTCTTTTTAAAATTTTTTTTAATGTTTGTTTATCTTTGAGAGAGAGAGAGAGAGAGACATAACCCGAGAAGTAGGCTCCAGGCTCTGAGCTGTCAGCTCAGAGCCGGACTCGGGGCTCAAACTCATGAACCCTGAGATCATGAGCTGAGCCGAAGTTAAGATGCTTAACCGCCTGAGCCCCACCCAGGTGCCCCTGTCAGGCGGGGGTCTTGATCCCGTTGTGAAGGTGGGGAGACAAACTCAGAAGGGAGAAGACACTTACCCATGGTCACCCAGCCCTTGGGAGCAGGGCTGGGACTCAAGTCCCAGGTGTCTGGGACTCAGACACCAGGTACAGGATGCCCTGCCTCTTCCTCATTCATAACACAGGCACAGAGATCGTGAGGGGGCACCCATTGCCCCTTCGGTTTGGCCCATTAAACCAGGCCACCCTCAGTGGATCCCCTGGTGCCCAGCAACCAAGAGAAATAAACCCCAGCCTTGAGTGGGAGCCAGGGAGGCCCAGACCTGGACTGTCCCTCCACGCCTACTGATCACGCCCCTGCCCCTTTCATCCGTGACTCCCCACACCAGCCCTCCAAAGTCCCGGAAGCTTGGTTTTGTTGGTATTTGACCCACGATGCTCCCTGGGACCTGACGGGTGCTCACCTTCCAACTTCTCCACCTGCTATCCAGTCTGTCCTGGCCTGGGCCCGCCTCCCACTCGGCCCACTAAGGCCTAACTGGCAGGAGGAGAGTGCAGGGGCAGGGGGAGGTGACAGGCAGAGGTCACAAGATTGGATGGCTCATTCTGGTCCCACCACTCCCTAGCCCTCTTTGGGCCTCAGATTCATTCATCCTCTGTAAACTGGGGTCTCTGGTCCTCTTCTCGACAGCCCCACAGGTGATGGAGGGTGAATGAGGGGAGGGGTGGGAAAGAAGCCTTCTTTACGAAGAAATGGCCAAGATCCGTGCCCCCAGGCAGCCGGCCCAAGGGAAAAGCCTTGGATTGTGAAGTTGGCATGTTCCCAGGGAAACAAGTCACACATTGAGGGCTGGGTGGGGACCACGAATGGCAGTTATTTGTACTTTACAGCTCGGGAAGCCCTTCCACACACACTATTTCACTTTTCCGAACAGGTAAGATAGACAAGGCAGGAGCTATTACTGCCCATTTTACAGATCTAAATACCAAGGCTAGAGATGGTTATATAGTGAGGGAGCGGCAAGCTAAGCTAAGCTTCTGGGACTCAGAGCCTTTACATTTTTCAGTAGACCAAAGATAATGCTTGTATCCAAAGAACACGGTCAGCAGGATAAAGAGAAGTCTCTAATGATGTGCTACAGGGCTCTGCTCTTGGCTCAGTCTTGCTCAAATGGTTTGTCAACACCGTAAGATAAAAATGAGTCCGCACTGTATCCATGCTCAGACTACGCTTGAACAAAAAGCACAAATGAGTGACTCAAGAATACACTAGCACACAACGACTGAGAGAGGAAACGATGAGTGACCAAATCAGGGAAGGAGCGGGTGCCCATGCCTTATTCAAAGAACTCAGTGCTGGGGGAAAGGGGCAAAGGGACACGGTGGCAAAACGCAGGATTCAGAGCTAGGAGATCAGGGTCCGAGCCCTGGCCCCACCACTCACTAGCTCTGTGACCTTGGCTAAGACCTGGGATGTCACCGAGCAACACTGTCCTCCTCTGTTAAGGGGTAACATCACCCACCCCTCCACCCACCATGTCTTTGCTTCTCTCCACCAGCATGCCTTGTTTTCTGCTGAATCCCCAGAATTTATGTGTGCCCGGCACACAGTAGGTGCTCAATTACTGTTGTTGACTAAATGAATCAGTTCAACAATTTTTTTTTTACTGTCTACTATGTACCGGTATAGGCTAGACATTAGGGATATCCCGGTGGGCAAAACAGGTTCAGGCACTGAATTCGTGCATCTCACAGATTACTCAAAGGACTCCACACACTATTGTCAAATCACAACTGGGGTAAATTCTCCCAAGATAAAGTATGTGAAGCAAAGTATAATATGCACAGATTTGATCATGTCAGGGAGATAAGGGCGGGCTTCCCCGAGGAGGTGATGCTTGACTTGAGAGCTGAGGGGATGAGTAGGATTTAGGTTAGTGGAGAGAAGTTCAGGAGAGAGACAGCATGTGCAAAGGCCCTGTGACGGAGATTGCGTAGTGTGTATGAACTTCTGACGAAGAACAACAAGGCTGGGCTTAAGTAAGAGGGACCGCGGAGTGTGGTGAGGCTGGCAAAGGGTACACGGCCTTAAGCACAGGTAGGAACACCGTGCTATTCTCAAGGGCAATGGGAAGGCATTGAGGGTATTGAGAAGAGCAGAGGTGCATTTTCAAAGATTTTTTGGCTGCGGTACAGATTGTAGGAGGAGCTGGAGTGGAAGCAGGGAAATGAGCAGGGGTATTATCTAGCTGGCTAGGACCAAGGTCCCAATGACAGAAGCGGAGAGAAATCTATCCTCCCACCCAGTCATCTTCCTGCAGTCGCATTGCCTCCTGTGTTCTCAGGGCTGACCTCTGAGTCTGGCAGCCACCTTCTCAGCCACCATAGGGAGCAGACTTTATCGTTTCCATTTACAGATGCAGAGACTGAGCCTCAGGGAGGTGAAGTGACTTCCTTAGGTCACAAAATACTAACTCAGCGAAGCCAGATCTCAGACTCAGGTCTGTGTGTCCCAGGTCATTCGGTCTCCTCCTCCCAGGCTGCTGCTGTCCCTGTAAGCAGCAGTACTGGGCCATCCAGTGGGTCACAAACAAGAGCCCAGAGATGGACAAGTGTGCCCAAGGCGCACAACTAGCTCCTGGCAGAGCAGAGCACTAGAAGCTGGGTGTGCTGAGCTCAGCTCAGCAGGCGGGGAGGAGGCAGGAGCCTAGGACCAGGCAGTCATGGGGTAGGCGAGGTGGGTCCTCACCGCTAAGGGCACGATCGAGGCCCGGCCCTTCTTGGTGAAGGGCTTCTCCTTCAGGCTCATCAAGAGCAGATCCAGGAGGTCTCGGATATCACAGCTGGGCTTGCACAGTATCAGCTGCCTCCACATCTCTGCGCCGTTGCTGGGAGGTCAGGGGTTGGGAGATGGTTAGTGGGGACCAGGGCACTAGCCCCACCCAGCCTCCCAGCAGTTTTGGGAAGAAGACAAGATGCCCTCGAAATGGCACCCATGGGTGAGTCAGCAAGGAATGGTCCAGAAAACACTCTCTAAGAGGCAGGGGGCTAACAATTATTGAAAACCCTATTTCCCGTATCATATCAGGTGCTTTATACACGACTTATTCAGCAAATATGGAGCACCTGCTATACGCCAGGCACTAAGCAAACCTCTGGGCATATAGCCGTGAACGAGATATTCAAGACATTCAAGGTCACTGAATTCTCAAATGACCCTCGAGGTGGGTTGTTATTCTCATCTTACAGATGGGAGTTGAGGCTCAGAGAGGTGAAATCACCAGTCCTAGACTACACAGCTAATGAGCTACAGAGTCAGGAAGTGACCAGCCTTCAAAACCTGTGATCATTCCTCTATGCCAGGGGGCCCCTTAGGACCTGGACCTTGCATTGGTCACACAATCTCAAGGAGTGCCTGCTCCTGTCCCCTAGAAGTCAGTACTCCAGGCAGGGGAGAGCATCTGGGCCAGCCTGTGAGCACTCCTGTCACAGGGAGCTGAAAGCACTGACCGGCCAGTGCACTAACGGGTTAACAGAACCCTTTCCCCCTTCTGCATGAGCATGTGAACCTTCCATTAACTTTCCAGCTCTGTTCCCCTGGAAACATGATAAAGATAGTATGTCAACTATGTTGCTAGGCAACATCGCTTATAGTAAAAATGACCCAATTGGTAAATTGCATCTGGGCTGGGAGGAACTATAAATTAACTCTAAGAACCGATGAGGACACTGTAGCATTGAGCTTCCTGGGGTGCGGTGGCTCTTGGGACGGGGCTCGCCCCCTGTGGGGACCCCAGAAGCCAAGTCTATAGAGCTTTTGTGAGAGACAGTGGTTCCCAGGAGGTCTGAGCCATCTAAGCTAGGGCAGCTCCTATACCTTTCACCTGGGAGGCCCAAGAGACCAGCTCTTAAGCCCCGAGTGGGGAATGTGAGGCCTCCAGGGCACAAGATGTAAGGAGACCCTCTCTCTCTGGGGCTCATGCAAGTGGAGGTGTGGCCCCTGAGAGCCAGGCCGCCTTAAATTTTGTCCCAGTGCTGTCTGGCCTGCTGCATGGGCTGCTGCAAGGACTCCTGGGAAGAGGAGCCCCTGTCATTGCTCTGTCCTATATCCTGAGTGACTCCGATGTCAGGTGTGCCCCCCCCCTCCCCACCGCCGCCTCCACCAGTCTTATGAGTCTGAAGGTTTAGTGATTCCAAGAAGAAACCCTCTGGGGTGGGGGTGGGGTGGCCAAAAAGGGTTAAATTCTTCCAGGTGGGAGGAGGGGGATGTATCACCCTGGCCCTCACCTTCCTAACTGATCTCCCTGGCCTCTGTGAATGGTACCAGCTGTCCCTACTAGACACACCTCGTCACACAGCCCTGCACAATTCTGCCCTCATGCTCAAACAACCATCTTAAGGCGTGGGTCCCACAACTTGCTGCCTTGTTCTGTTCATTCAGAAACGTGTGGGCATGTTTCCTGGACTGGGAGGCTGGAGCAGTCAGTCTGGCCTCTCTGGCCACGGTCCCGTCTGCCCATCAGGTCCCTTGCAGCGTCCAGCCCTGGGCAGGCACTTAGCTCAGCTGGCTGCATTACTTGTCACAACCAGCCATCTGGGGTGGGAATTCTGCAGGGAGTAGTTCTCCTTCTGCCTCTAGGGGAAAACTGAAGCCCAGCACGGGCAAGTAAACCACCCAAGAGCACACAGCAGGTGGAGGCAGGGGCAGGACCAACACTCAAGCCTCCTTTCTACGGCACCCCTAGAGCTCTGGGCTTGGAGTTGGTCAAATGTGAGTTTAGGTCCTCATCCTGTTGCTTGCTCACTGGGTGCCGAGGACAAGAGACTTCCCCTTAGTTTGCCCATCTGTAGAATGGGGTTGTTGTACCAAGGAGAGAAGGTATTAGCGCCCTGCACGGACGTATCCAGTGCTTTGGAAATGCTGAATGGCTGTCAGAGGCACCACAGATCTTATGGAAAAGCGACCAGCTGGGAGGGCAAGGGCCTTCTCTGGGTGGAAGGACAGGTTCCTAGCCCAGGATGGGGGCTGCTCCAACCTGGGAGTGGTGGCGGGAACCCCTCAGTCGGTACCTGTCCAGCGGGAGGGGACACGTGAGCAGGGCCACGACCACCTCAGTCATGAAGGAGCTGGCCAGGAGGGAGACGGGCAGCAGGGCCACCTCACGGGCCCGGGGCTCCTGGATGTGGTTCAGCTGCATGTAGATGGCCTGCATGATTTCTGGGATCTGGGGCACAGCCGGGGGTGGCCGTGAGCAGGCGGGTGGCCGGTTGGAGAAGGCCGGAGGCAGGCGTGGGGAGATCATGGAGATGAGAGGAGGAAGGAAGTGGGGGTGACAGGATAGAGTGACAGGGGAGAGGAGAGAGAGAGAGGAGGGCCCCAGGAGAGAGAGGGGAGAGAGGGGGGAGCGGCACGCCTGCTCCTTCCCTGGGAGACAGCCAGGGGTCCTCACTGCCCTCCCCACCCCCACCGGCTCAAGTGAGTTCTTTCTCACCTGCAAGTCGAGGCACCTAGAACTCACCACCACCACCACCACCCATGCCCCGCCCTGGTGCCTTGGGGTTCCAGCACCCCCCATCCTGCCACTGCCAGATGGCCGGTCCCAAGGGATGAGCAGGCCCTGCGGGGTCTCCCTGCCCAGTCCCTGCCCGCAGGGGGCCTTACCACCTCCACCACCCTGTGGTGGTACCACTCCAGCACCGAGCTGATGGTGACCTCCGAGGCCAGCTGCATCATCTCCCCCAAGTCCTTCCCCCGGGCTTCTGAGCTGCCTTTCAAGCCTTCCAGGGCTGCTAACAGCAGGTCCTTCACCTGCTGGGGTCCCAGGAAGTCTCCAAATTCCTGAAACAGGCACAGAGGCACTGACACCCATGGACAGACCCCTAGCGACGCACACAGAAGTCAGCAGGCAGGCCACGCATACTCCGTTCATCTGTGGGTGTCCAACCCTTTGGGGAGGAACTACAAAAGAAGGGGCGACATGGCCCCTGCTCCCAGAAGAGGGGGTATGCTTCTGGGCACAGACCAGGGGAGGTCGGGGCACTCGGGGTGGGCCCATGTGGTTGGGAAAGGCTTCCTTAAAGGGGACTTGAGCTTGGAAAGAGGGAAGGCGGGGAGAAGGCACTGGGGCGGGCTGTTCCCAGGAAGGCCCCAGGGCTGATGGGCAGCAGGCGGTCACCGCGATCACACGCAGAATATTCTGGCATGGGCAGACAGGGTTGTAGGGCCCCAGGAATCGCTTGTTGCTCTCATACAGCTCCTTCTTGTTGGTCTCTTCCTTATCTCTGGCTCCTGCAAGAAGAAAGCCTGCTCCGTAAGGCCCGACCACCCCCCCCCTTTTTTTTTTTAACTTTTTATTAAACATAGACGTAGGAAGTACACAAATCGTAGGTAACCAGCTTGGCCCATTGTTACGTAGTGAATATGTTCATGTAAGCCGGCACCCAGGTCAAGAAACAGAATGTGGTCAGCGCCCCAGAAGCGCCTCTTGGCTCCCTTTCAGTCCCCTGTCCCCTCCCCTACCCGGGGTGACCACTGTCCTGGCTCCTAAACCCACAGGTTAGATGTCTTGGTGCCACGTCACTTTCCACGGTGTGAAGACACCAGCATTTATTTCTTTCTCCTACTTCCGACGGACATTTGGGTTGTCTCCAGCTGTAGTGCTGCTCGAACATTCTGGTATGCCTAGTCCGTGCCTTTGGGGGAATGTCAGGCACACATTTGTTAGGTATGTAGCTAGGGGTGTACCTGCTGGGCCCTAGGGTGGATCTAGGCTCAGCTTCAGGGGATGCTGACAAATGGTGTTCCAGTGGGGACCAGACATGCGTCCACGGGCGGGGCACGAGGGACCCCGTGGCTGCACATCCCACGAAGCGAGCTGTGCGTTTCCCGTTTGCTGTCCTGGTGCGTGTGTAATGACACCTCTACACTACCGTGGCCTTCCCACACTCCCTTTTCTGCCTTTTTTCCCTTTAGCGCCCATCATCATCTGACTTTATGTATTACTTGTTTATTTGGTTGTCTCCTGACTACAAGAAGCTAAGTTCAACAGGGAGGATTATTTAACTTCGTTGCTGTATTTTTGGTGTCTAGAATAGACCTGGCATGTTTTTTGCTGAAGGAGACATATTTCAGGCTCGTTTCGTAAGGCCTTATTGTGGCCCAGACTGGGTCCTACCTGGATCCCCCCCAGGGTACGCAAGACATAAACAGAAGAAAGGGCCGTCGAGGCAGAGGGACTATATGGGCCAGATGTGTGGGTTGTCTGTAAAGGGAGGAAGCTTGACACCTGGAATCAGACAGACCCAGGTTCAAAGCCAAGCTTTGCTGCTGGCTACACTCAGTGGGCGTGGACAAACCACTTCACCCTTGAGAATCTAACAGTGTGGGTCTGGGGGTCACCAGAGAAAATACAAGATACCCAGTTAAATGTGATTTCAGATTGCCCGGTCACTCTGCCTCCAGAGCCAGGAAAGTTGAAACAACATGCCGAAGTCCCTTGGGCAAGGTCGGGACTGTGGAGAAAGGGAAGAGGCAGGTAACAGCGGAGACTCTGTGCCCCTAGGTTCAGTGCCAGCTGGGTGCCTGTGTCAGCTCATTTCACGTCACCGGCTCCCTAAAGCTGGATCCGGCATTGTTCTCCCACCTGCAGGTCTTAGCTACTCCAGACGCTAACGTGGGACCTGTTCTTTGTTCATTCGTTCAATAGAAGATTCGCCGAGCACCCACCCCGTGCCCAGGCCCAGGGCCGGGCCTTCGGAATGCGGTGGTGAATTAAGACACAGCCTTGCCCTGCTCTCAGCACATGAGGGCTACCGTGCCCGAGTGGGCATATGGTGCCATCGTAGGGCTGTGCAAATGGGAGTCACAAATTACACTTGGGTGTCTGGGTGGCTCAGTCGCTTGAATGCCTGACTCTTGATTTCAGCTCAGGTCGTGATTCCAAGAGCTGTGGGACGGAGCCCCACATCGGGTTCTGGGCTGAGAGTGAGACGTGCTTAAGATTCTCTTTCTCTCCCTCTGCCCCTCTCCCACTCGTTCATTTTCTCTCTCTCAAAAAATTTTTTCGTAAATAAAAATAATTGTTAAAAATGACACTGGAAGGCAAGGAGGGGTTCGGATAGAGGGATTGCTTAAATCAAAATAGGTTTGTTTGTAGCCCTTCTCCTCTGGTTCTGTGGGGACTGAGACTTCATACCAGCTTCTGCAGACCCCACTGGAGGCTCCAGCAGATTCCCAGGCTGAGCACCTGCCCAGAAGCCTCGCCTCAGAAGCACGCCGAAGGGCTTACGTTTTTGGAGCTCCAGGATGGTGTAGAGGATGATGATGCCGTCCAGAGCCTTCCGGCCAATCTCCTCATCAGGATCTCCAATGCGAAGGATGAGCCTCCCCAGCAGAAGCCCCAGCGCCGGAAACCCCGAGGACATCTGTTTGTGTCATAACTTTAGGGACTGGGTCTTAAAGGTTCAATAATACTATACAGTAAATAGTGACCAGAGCTGGATGGTCTGGCCCTGATAGCAGAGTCCTCTGAGGATGACAAGGGTCACCTGGCAATCTCTGGACAGATGCATGGGCTCCCTTGGAGCCAGGAAGATTCTCCCTATGAGTGTCCTCCCCTCCCAGGGGCCACTCACAAAGAATGGCAGGGTCAGAAGCACGTGGTTCAACACAGAGACGTTGCTGTTCACAGCCCGTGCTCGCTCGTGGGTCTTCCCGGAGTTCATCCAGGGCCCCAGGGGCTGTGAGGACAAGGACGAGACTCAGAGCTACAGGCTGGAGGCCAGCCTCTCCTGCCTGGGTGGGCAGGTTGACCTTCACCAATCAGCAGGAAGCTTCCAGGGAGGGCATAAAGGCAACTGTCCACAGCCCTCCTCCTCCTCCTGGAGCATAGGGAGACATGGGGCCCAGGACTGGAAGACGAGAGGGAGGACGAAGGCCAGTGGGGAGAGAGATGAATGGTGGGGAGTCACAATAAAAAGAGAGACAGGGATGAGAGTAGAGAAGGCAAAGTGATAGGGGCAGCTAGAACAGGAACACGGGGGATAGGGAGGGAGTGACAGAGAAGGGGTTTGGAAAAGGGTCTGCACCAGCGACAGGGAGGCAGAACACTGGCACGAGATGACACCCGGAACTCAAACCCCTCCTTCTGGGCACAGCCTCCCCACCGCCCCCCAACCAGGTCTCCTTTCCTCTCTGTCCTTCCTCTCCTCCCTGCCCCCACACCTCCAAGATGCTCTTCAGCCCAGCAGGAGTGGGGTCCTCGACAAAGAGGGCGTTGAGCAGTGTCTGCAGGGCATCCAGGGTCTGTCGGTAAAGTGTCTGTGGACAGGAGGAGGACCAAGTCACTAGGGGGTCTCTGGAGCAGACCCCGGCCCCAGGCAACCCCTCCTGTGGGTGAGGGGTGGAGGGGCATTTGGACCCATGAGAGCCGCTTTCTGGTCCCACCTCTGAGACTAACTCGAGGTGCAATATGGGAGGAATTACTCCCCCCACCCCCGCATGGGTTACGATTTCCTTACCAACAAATTAATAATTATTAGCATGTACTCCTACCTTCAAGGAGGAAGCAGAGAACTCCCCACCATTACTGAGACTCTACCATGGGCCAAGTCAGTGCCCGGTGATTTGAACAACCATATCACTCTGTCCTCAAAGCAGTTTTCTCATTTTACAAATGACGAAACACTTGTCCAACGTCACACAACAAGGTGGTTTCAAGTCATGAGGAGCAAATGAGAGGCTGGGTAGGAAAATGGCACTAGAACAGTAGGAGCCAGGTAACCGGGAGGGCCAGCCTTGCTTTTATTCTTGTCTCTGGGAAGTGCTCCGATGCTTTTTTTCTGTGCTACTCCTAGACCCAAATAGATTTTCCAGGCTGCCCCTTCAGGGGGCCACCTCTCCCCAGGTTCCTCTTCCCTTGGCCGCGCCACAGTCCCAGGATTGTCCTAGGAAGGTGCAGGCATCACACATACACAAGGCTGAGTAGTGGGTTTGAGCCACTCTGGGAAGACCCTCTGTCCCCTGCCTCCTTTCCTTCTGCCAGCTCCTCACATCTGCCTCCCAGGTTGCCACTGTCCAGGCTTCCCCAGTCTGTGCACAGCCGGGTTACACCACAACTACCAAGCCAGCCTCACTTGCCAACTACCTCCTCCTTCCCTCCCATCTGCAGCCCATCCCTGTGCAGCACTGACCTCTGCTGTCTGAGCCTGGTACTGCAAGAGGGCTGCCTGCTCTCTTCCCCGGGCAGCAGGGATTCCCCACCTCTCCTCTGGGTCTTCTCTCAGTGCCCCACCTCCCAGGACCCAGAGCCCTCATGCTGCCAGCGAGGTCTGGCCCCCACTGCTCTCTAGCCTCGCTTCCCAGCGCTCTAGCCTCCGACCTCGGGGCTCCGGCCACATGGCTTCCTTGTCATCCTTGCAGTCACCATATTCTTGCTGTCCTCAGGCCACCGCACAGGCTGTTCCCTCTGCCTGGCAGGCCCTTCCTTCTGGCATCCCTCTCAGCTAACCAGCTCTCTTTAACCTCTCAGCTGTAACACCAGGACCGCCGACCCCCACGTAGGCCAGGCTCTTTATAGCACTGAGTACTTCTTGTTTGCAACACTTACCACTGTTGCTAGTATGCATTTATGTGTGTGCTTCTTTGACAAGGTCCATCCCCCTGCCCCCCCCCCGCCCCCCTGTACTGCGTCCCCCACCCTGTGGTACTTTGGGAGTGGGCGTTGTTGATATTTGCTGAATGAAAGGCTAAATGGGCTGCCTCCCTCTGGGCTAACACTCCTCCCCCTGAACCCCACCCACCGACCCTATCGCCTACCCTAAGGGTCACCTCCACCCACTCCTCCTGGGACAACCCTGCCGAGGTTGGAAGATGCTCACACGAGCCCCCCTCGAGGTTCTCTACTTCTCTAGACCTCACACCAGCTCACCCCGTCCTCAGCCCTCCTCCTCCCAATTGTGGCCACCTCCTCTGGCCATGGCAACACATGCTCACATCCCCCTCATAGGGCAGGGCCCGGAAGTGGACAGAGAGCTCCCGGTGAGCGATCCCTTATTCACCAAACAGTTATCAAGGGCCTGCTCAGGCCAGGAGAGGTGAGGTACACTGCCCAATGTCAGGCAGCTTCAGCAGGCGTGTGAAGAGTCCTCTCTGCCTTCTGGAATGCCCTTTCTCTCCCCGCTGGGAGTTCTGAAATGCGCCTCACTCAAAGGAAACTGATAGCCCGGAGGGCTCACCTGTATGGCCTCCACCTTGGCCTCGACTTTCTCCTGCATGGCCTGCACAGAGGGCAGGGAGAACACACTCTTCACGCATGTGTTCACCAGCTCTGACCTTTCTCGCACACCCAGAACGGGAGGGGTGTGACTGGGGGGTGGGGGAGAGACAGAAAACCAGGGCGAGGAGTGAGGGAGGGGCCCCTGGGCGGGAGGCAGGAAGCTAAGGCTGCAGGGCTGGGAGGAGGGCGCCTAGCTGGGGGCTTGGGCCTGGCCTGAGCACAGTGAGGTGGGGAGGAGGGAAAGGGGAGGGCCTCGGGGAGGCGGGAGGGAAGGTCACAGGACTGGGCAGGCACCAAGGACAGGCCTCGGGAGAGACAGACGGAGCCCAGAGAAGCGAGGAAAGGGCTGGGGGTCGGGGAGAAGGCTGTGGACACCTCAGCTGGGTCAGCGTCTCCATGGCCTGCCAACGGACGGTGCTCGAGAGGGAATTCAGTGGCTCCTCCTGGATCTGCCTCTGGACAGGAGACCACAGAGGGGCCAATGAGGGGGGCAAGGCCACTGCAGGCCCCCAGGACCGAGGCCGCCACTCCTCCCGGGGCTCAGGCCACAGGAGCCCCTGAGCCTGGACAGAACTCCCCACCTCCATGCTGCACAGGGCCTCTGGCAGGGAGAGCCAGCTCACTGCTCAAACCCTGTCCTGAGCTCTCAGGTCAAGGCCACCAAAAACACCCTGCACCCTAACCAGCCGCACCTCACACGTGGCGCTCAGCAGGTCAGCAAGAACTGCTTTGGCAGCCGCGTGGTAAGGAGGTATATTTGGGCCGCCAACCGGCCCAAAGCAAAAAATACCATGAATGGCTCTTGGGGCGGGGGGGGGGGGGGGGGGGGATCGAAGTGGATTCCTTTAAAAACGTCCTAATGACTCCTCACTTTGGATCTAGCATCTGCACACAGTAGATGCTCAATTAACGTTAGTTAAATGAAGTTATCAAGGGCGAGGATTTTATGTAAAGGACCCAAAGCTAAACATGATCTCAGGGACTTCAGTGGCCTAAACCAGTCTGGTGGACAATTGAGAAGGGACTGTATTTAGCAAGATGATAGGAAGCTCTTGGAAGTTTCCCACCAGGAGGAATTTCTGGGGAAAGAATGTATTAAATAATAATGACTGCCCCAGGCGCCCGAGGCTCTCCAGGGAACTCACTACTGGTTGTGTCCTCACCACAAACAAGCCAGTGAGGCAGGCATTACCACAGGTACTTATGAGGTGGGAAGGCTCACAGGGCTCAGAGAAGGGAAATGGCCCATCAAGCTCCTCAGGGTGGCGGAGGGCAGTTAGAGGTGGACTGAGGCTCGAGGCCAAGCGTCCTGCCTCCTCCACTGTCCTCCTCCCACCTCAAGCCGTGTCTCATCAGTGGGTGGACGGGGACGTCCACCTCCTCCCCACCCAGCTCTCCAGACCCGCACGAGGTTCCCACACCATCATCTTCTTCATCAAGGTCCTCTTCTCTACGTCCACTTCGAGTGCATCCTGGCTCTCCTGGAGGGTGATGACATTCTCCACCTCGGAGACAGCAGAGGGCAAAGCCACAGGGTGAGAGGCACGCTGACCCCCGCCCTCAGGGACCACCGTGCACTCTCACCAGCCACCACCACCCCAGCCCCAGCCGCCAGCCCCTAAGCATGGGCTCCAGAGGAATGAGAAATCGCGGTGGGGGTGCAGATTTGAGAAGACCATGAGAGTGAGGACTAGGGGGTTGGATAATCCCTGAAGGGCAGCATTTGGAGGAGAACCAGAATTCAGTGCACAGCACTCCCCCTCTCCAGTCAACTGAGGGAGAAGAGGCAGGAGTTGATGGAACAGAAGAGGTGCGGAGACCTTCCGGCTGAAATCCCACAATTATTAAAACCTTTTAAGGGCTTTTTAGTATCCACTCTTTTTTTTTTTTAATGTTTATTTATTTTTGAGAGAGAGACAGTGACAGAGTGTGAGCGGGGAAGGGCAGAGAGAGAGGGAGACACAATCCGAGGCAGGTTCCAGGCTCCGAGCTGTCAGCACAGAGCCTGATACGGGGCTCGAACTCACAAACCGTGAGATCATGACCTGAGCGGAAGTCAGACGCTTAACTGATCGAGCCGCCCAGGCGCCCCCTTTAGTTTCCACTCTTAAGGGCACATCCTAGTCAGATCAAGGCATTCTGCCACCTGAGAGAGGGAATACCTTTACCAGTGTCCAATTAATCTATTCGTTCTCATTCTTTTCAGGTAGAAGAAGAAAAAAAGACTCGAAAAAGATAAACTACCTTCATGTAGTAAGAAAGCGAAACAAGGGAACGTGATGGGCAGTGTGGTGGGTGAAAGATGCCACAGGTTCTTCCCACTGCAGTCAAGAGGACAGATAGCCCTTGAATCTGGGCTCATCTTACTGCTTGCTTGGACCAATAGAATGCCATGGCAGTGAGGACGTGCCAGTTCCTGGCCTAGCCCTTAAGGGAACTGGCAGCCTTTTCCTTCCAGAAGCCAGCTGCCATGCTATAAGCAAGCTCAGCTAGATATGGAATGAGGACACTGTGTGGAGAGAGACCCTAGAAGATGAGGGTCATCTTGGATGTTAGGGCCCCTGCTCCCGAGTGACCTCAGTCTACACCACTCAGAGCAGAAGGGCCACCTCACTGAACCCGGACAATCTCAGAATTGTCATACAAGCCAGCAGTTCCACCTCCGGGTATTTAGCTGAAGAAATCAAAAACACTAATTCTAAAAAATGTGCCAACACCGTGTTCATTGTAGCGTTATTTACAACAGCCAAGATATGGAAGCAGCCTGAGTGTCCATCGAGAGATGAATGGATAAAGGAGATGTGTGAGATTTACACACACACACACACACACACACACACACACACACACAGGAATATTATTCAGCCATCAAAAAGAATGAGATCTTGCCATTTGCAACAACATGGATGGACCTAAGGGGCATTATGCTAAGTGAAAGAAGTCAGAGAAAGGAAAATACTGTATGATTTCACTTAGATGCGGAATCTAAAAGACAAAGCAGATGAACCAATGAAAGAGAACAGAAACAGATTCACAGATACAGAAAACATGCTGGTGGCCGCCCGAGGGGAGGGAGCTGGGGGGATGGGCAAAATAGGAGAAGGAGATTAAAAAGCACAAACTTCCCATTATAAAATAATTACGACACAGGGATGCAATGCACGGCATAGGTAATAGCTAATAATATTGGAACAACTTTGCGTGGTGACAGGGGGTAGCTAGATTTATCACCTGTTTCCCCAAACTAGAATGTTACTTCGCTGTAGCATCTCTAGTGCCTGAAACAATGCCTTGCACATAGTAGGGACTCAATTTGTTGAATGACTGCAATAATCAACCCTATTTGTTGCAGACACCATGCTCAGTGCTGTGCACTCACTTCAACTTTATCATGCCTGTTCTGGGGCACCTGGGTGGCTCAGTCGGTTAAGCATCCTACTTCAGCTCTGGTCACGATCTCACTGTTTGTGGGTTTGAGCCCCACATCAGGCTCTGTGCTGATAGCTCGGAGCCTGGAGCTTGTTTCAGATTCTGCGTCTTCCTTTCTCTCTCTGCCCCTTCCCCCCCTCCCCTGCTCATGCTCTGTCTCTCTCTCTCTCAAAAAAAAAAAAAAAAAAAAAAAAAACATTATTACACCCATTTTGTAGATTAGAAGAAACTTCCTGGCAGCAGAAACAAGTGCAAAGGCCCTGGGGCAGGATTGAGTGTGGCAAGAATGAGGAAGAGAGAAGGGCCAGTGTGGTAAGGTAGACAACTGGAAGAATGCCATGTGATGAAGACCAATGCTCCCCAAATGCAGGACCTTTTCTTAGTCTTGTCACCCTCTCTCCATCCCCCACCCTGTGCCACCCCAGGGATTGGAGCTTGCCTCTGAAGCAGCCTGAGGGCAGGGCCTCCCTCTTCCATGGCCCGGCCTGGGTGGATCCCCCACCTCCAGGTTCTGTCTGCCAGCCAGTCTCCCCCCACACTGCATGTGTTCACGCTCGTGTCCACCAACCTGTCCAGTCTGCCTCCACTGGCCCTCACCAAGTCCTGTAGATGCTGGCTTTCTCTGGCCTCCCAAAGCCCAGACCTGGGTTGGGAATGTGGCCTGAAAATGGCCATTTCTAGCCTTTCTTCCCCTTTTAGAGACCTTCTCACAGCTGGTTCAGTTGTCCAAAAAACATTTATCGAGCACCTACAATGTGCCCGGCACTGGTCTAGATTTTGGGGATAGAGCTGTGACGAGGAGACAAAAATCCCTGATTTATGGAGGATACATTCCAGAGTGATAGGCTAACAAAAAAGTAAGATGAACTAGTAAAGCATATTGTACATCAGATGGTGATGAGTCCCATGGAGAAAAGAAGAGCCAGGCAGAGAAACGGGGTCTGCTGGGGCCAAAGAGTGAGGCAGGGGCATCCCAGGAAAGTCATCTGGGGGGGTGGGCAGGAAGCATACCAGAGCCATCTTGGTGCCATCGTCTCTCTTCCCCGGCATGTCCACCAGGCATGAGGCCACTACTTCACTGAAGGCTCCTGAATGTCATAGTTTCAATGAGGAGGTAAGAGGGAGAGTAAGGATACGGTGCAGTTCTGGTGCCACAGTTCTGTCTCCCGTCCCCCGCTGGGCCCCTCCAATCTTTATTCCCCCAGCAGCCAGACTGAGCTCCCTTCCCTAAAAGGCTTCAGGGGCACCCATTCCACTGAATGGGCCATGCTTGTCAGTGCCTCCAAGCCCTCAGTGTCCGCTGTTGTCCCGCCTCCCCAGCCCACCTCCTGCTGCTCTCCTCTTGCTCGCCATGATCTCGCCATACTATCCTCCTTCCAGACCAGGGAAAGCTTCCCCATCAGGGCCTTTGCCCCAGTAGTCACTCTACTACCACACTCCACGCGGTGCCACTCGACTACCGTAACCCATTGGCCAGCTAGGGCTCTTGTTCAAATCTCTGCTTGCCTGCCACTCTTCAGAGAGGTCTCCCTGACCTGCAGGGTAAAGGAGGGCTCACTATGGTCCTCTTGTGCATCATCCTATTCTCTTCTTTTGACTGTTATCACAATGTGTAATTAAACTCTGATTTGTGAGAGTAGATGCCCTGTTTTGTCAGCCCTGGATTTCCTCATCGTTCTTCTGGTGAAAGAGGCCCTTCTCCCCCATGGGCTACCCCTTCCATGTAGTCAGGTGATGAATTATGCAAGCCCACCCATCATCCCCTCTTCAGATAGGGGTGGGCCTGGAACCCAAGCTTGGCCAGTAAAAGCATCCCATGCCCCCAGCCATGGTGATTGGCCCAGGGATGGGCTTTTAGCTGAACAGGACCACTAGAGCCCTTTATTTAAGAACACTGAGGGGGATGGGGGCACCTGGGTGGCTCAGTCCGTTAAGCGGCCAGCTTCAGCTCAGGTCATGATCTCGCGGTCTGTGAGTTCGAGCCCTGCATCAAGCTCTGTGCTGACAGCTCAGAGCCTGGAGCCTGCTCCAGATTCTGTGTTTCCCTCTCTCTCTGACCCTCCCCTGCTTGCTCTCTGTCCCTCTGTCTCTCTCACTCAAAAATAATAAACATTAAAAAAAAAAAATGGTGAGCTTTAAAAACCCAAAAAGAGAATGGCCTCTCTCCTGCTGAGGGCCTTTAAGTGCGTGGAACTTTATTCGGGGCCACCTTGGCCACTAGAGGCTTCTGGAGGAGCCGATAGGGAGAAGCAGAGTCACCAAGCATAGTGAACACAGCTTCCTCCAAGATCTTGTCTCCTAGGTACCATTTTCCACTGAAAGGAACAAGGCTCCTTGGAGAAATGGCTGAGTCTGGGACTTGGGCAGGAAAGTACAGAACAAGGCTGAGACATCTTGTACCCGAAAATAAGGAAGAGAGCTTACTTAAGGAATGATGGGGACATGTCAGAGAGACACAAAAGCTTGCTTAAAGGGAATCCCATTGGCCAAACTGGGGACAATATGAGTATCATAATAATAGCATCTACTGGGTAGAGTCCAGGGATATATCTTACAACACAGAGAACAGCCCTCCCACACCCACACCTACATCCACACAACAGAGAATTCTCTAACACAAAACGTCAATAACAGCAGGGTTGAGAAACCCTGCCCCAGAAGAAGGGGTATCGAATGGAAAAGGTCACAAGGGAGGGTCTGGGCTGCCAGAAAAGATCTATGTCTTTTTTTTTTTTAATATATGAAATTTATTGTCAAATTGGTTGTCTTTTTTTTTAAAACGTTTATTCATTTGAGAGAGACAGTGTGCATGGGGGAGGAGCAGAGAGAGGGGGACACAGAATCCCAAGCAGGCTCCAAGCTCCGAGCTGTCAGCACAGAGCCCGAAGTGGGGCTTGAACTCCCGAACCACGAGATCATGACCTGAGCCGGAGTTGGACGCCCAACCAACTAAGCCACCCAGGCGCCCCAAGAGCTATGTCTTGATCTGTGTGATAGTTACCAAGATGTATACAGATGTAAATATTCACCAAGCTGTACGCTTGAGATTCGTAGTACACTTTACATATTTTACTGATACATGTTATATACCTTGGAAAAGTTTTTTTTTTTTTTATGTTTACTTTTGAGAGAGAGACAGAATGTGAAGTGGGGGAGGGGCAGAGAGACAGGGAGACAAAGAATTCAAAGCAGGCTCCAGGCTCTGAACTGTCAGCACAAAGCCCAACAGGGGGCTCAAATTCACGAACCATGAGATCATGATCTGAGCTGACGTAGGACGCTTAACTGACTGAGCCACCCTGGCGCCCCATCTTGGAAAAGTTTTTAAAAGGCTAATGCAATTTGAAAATACATTGTCTTTTAAAATACAAATGAATGAAACATTCCTACTAAACAGCAAAGATTGACTCTAAATGACCAAAACAATCTTGAAAAAAAAAAAAAAGGTGCTGGACTCACACTTCCTGATTTCAAAACTTACTACAAAGCTCTAGGAACCCAGACAGTGTGGTTTGGGCATAAGGACAGACATATAGACCAATGGAATTATATAGAGATCCCAGAAATAAACCCTCATATGTGTGGTCGACTGATTTTTGACAAGGGTGCCAAGACCATTCGGTGTGGAAAGGGTGGCCTTTTCAAGAAATAGTTCTGGTCAAATTGGATATCCACATGCAAAAGAATGAAGTTGGACCCCCACCTCACACTACATACAAAAATTAAGTCGAAGACGAAGCTTAAAAGCTAAAACTACAAAACGCTTTGAAGAAAGCGTAGGAGGAAAACTTTATGACACTGGATATGGCAATAATTTCATAACTATGGCACCAAAAGAACAGACAATAAAGGAAAAATAAACAAATTGGACTTCGTCATAATTTAAAGTTTTTGTGCATCAAAGGACACCACCAAGAAAAGACAACTCACGGAATGGGAGAGAACAGTTGCAAATGACACATCTGATAGGGAAGTAATAGCCACAATATATAAGAACTTCTAAAACTCAACAACAAAAAACAACCAAATTTGAAAATGGGCAAAGGATTTGAATAGCTGTTTTTCTCGAGAGGATATACAAACGGCCAATAAGCACATGAAAAGATGCTCAAAATCAGTAGTCATTAGGGAAATGCAAATCAAAGTCATGATGAGATACCACTTTACAGCCTTTAGGATGTCTATTATAAAAATGTTTCTGAAAAATAACAAGTGTTGGCAAGGGGAGATTAGTCGTGCAGAAATTGGAACCCTTGTACGTTGCTGGGGGAAATGCAAAACAGTACAGCTACTCTGGGAAATAGTTTAGCAGTTCCTCAAAAAGCTAAACATAGAACAACCATGTGATCCAGCAATTCCACTCCTAGGTATATCTAAAGGAATTGAAAATAATGATTCAAACAGATATTTGCACACTGGTGTTTATATAACAGCAGCCTGAGTCACAATAGCCTAGAAGTGGAAACACCCAAGTGCCCACCCACGGGTAAAAATGGACAAATAAAATGTAACACACATTTGAAATTTTATTCAACTATAAAAGGAAATGAAGTACTGATCCATGCTACAGCATGGATGAACATTATGATAAGTGAAATACACCAGACACAAAAGGACAAATATTACATGATTCCACTTCCATGATATATCTAGAGTAGGCAGATTCACAGAGAAAGAAAATAGATTAGAGTTCACCAGAGCTTAGGGAGAGAGGCAAGGGGGCTATTGCTTTATAGTACGAGCTTCTGTTTAGAGTAATAAAAAGTTTTGGAACTAGATAGTGGTAATGGCTGTACAAATTGTGAATGTGACTAATGCCGCCGAATTATACATTTAAACACAGAGTTGCCATATGAGCTAGCAATCCTACTCTTAGGTGTATACCAAAGAACAATGAAAACATATCCATACAAAAGTTTATACATGAATGTTCAGAGCAATATTATTCAAAACAGACAAAAGACAGAAACAACCCAAATATCCATCAACTGATGAATGGATAAACAAAATGTGGTATATCCATACAGTGGAATATTATTCAGTCATAAAAAGGAATGGAGTCCTACTGATCCATGCTACAACATGAATGACCCTTGAGAACATTGGGCTAAGTAGAAGAAGCCAATCACAAAGGACTACATATTGTATGATTCCATTTATATGAAATGTTCAAAAGAGGCAAATCTATAGAGACAGGAAGTAGATTGGTGGTTGACTAGGGCTGGGGGTCATGGGTTGGGAATGACATCTAAGGAGTCTAAGGTTTCTCTTTGGAATGATGAAAATGTTCTAAAATTGATTGTGGTAATGGCTGAATAACACCATGTATATTTTTAAACCATTAAGTTGTATACATCAAGTAGATAAATTTTATGTAAATTATATCTCAATAAAGCTGGTTAAAGAAAAAACCAACCTGCCTAAAGCTCCTCTATATCATCAGCACCATCAATATTCAAAATAGGAATTGTGTTGGACAATAACATATGATAGAGCGAGTTAAGATGGCAGAGAAGTAGAGGGACCAAGATTTTCCTCATCCCTCAAACACAGCTGTATTGAGGTCAGATCACTTGGAACATCCAGGAAATTGATCTGTAGAGCAGTAGGAGGATCTCCACAGTTGGAGGGAAAGAGCCTGGCAGGATCAAGGTGCGTGTATGTGAATTGGGAGAGATATAATGGTATAGGCACAGAGGGGAGGGAACCCTTTCTGTGGAGAGACAAAAGGGAAAAAAAGCAAGAGGGTTGTGAAAGTGCAGCATTGGATTAGCACAAGAGGAAAACCTCTCTGTACCATGGACTGGGGAATGGGAAATATGGAGAGTGCCCTTTTCTTTTTTGCAAACAGCCTTATGAGCTGAAACTCAGAGGTTCAGAAGTGCACAACTCTCTCCGAAGCAAAGCTTGGAGCCATGGTGCATGCTCCTGGGGAGGAGGGAGAAGGCCCTAGAGTGCAGAGCACAGTGTAGGGATCTCAGGGGTGCACTGGGAGAGAACAGTCCCCTTCCAAGGTACTTTGGGAAGAGTTTATTGCCTCCACAAGGATAAAAGACTCTGCAGGTGCCACCCAAAGGCCTTTTATCAGAAGGGCGGAGCGCCTCTACTCTGGAAGAGGGAAGAGGAGCCACACGGTGCAGGGCCCTTTAAGGCTTGGGGTTTTGAATCCCAGGTGAGCGCCTGGGAAGTGAGGGAGAACTGTGAAGCAGGGCCAGCCGCCTGCCCCAGTGAGGGCTGCCTGAATAGCATGGTTTGAGATAACTGTTCAGTGGAGGAGAGATTGGGGTGTTGCCATTTCCCCCCCAACACCAATATGGTGGGACTTCAGAGAGCAGCACAGCAGCCCCCAGTGGAGGCAGACCCGCTTACACCAAACCCTGCCCCTCTGCACCTGGTAAATGTTTATCTACTGGAGCCAGACTTACTGACTCAAGGCAGCCAGCCTCTCCTCCAGACCAGCACAACCACAGGTCCCAGGCACCAACAGACAACTGTTTGTTTCTTTTCTTTTCTTTTCTCTTCCTTTCTTTCTTTTCTTTTCTTTTTCTTTCTTCACTCTTCTTTTTTTTCTTTGGGAATCAGGCTCATAGTTTCTGATTTTTTTTAAATTTTTTAATGTTTATTTATTTTTGAGAGACAGAGACACAAAGTGCAAGCAGGGGTGAGCAGAGAGAGAGGGAGACACAGAGTCCGAAGCAGGCTCCAGGCTCTGAGCTGTCAGCACAGACCCCAACAAGGGGCTAGAACCCACAAACTGGGATCACGACCTGAGCCAAAGTCGGACTCTCAACTGACAGCCTCCCAGGCGCCCTTGATTTGTTTTTGATCAAATTATAAATATATAATTTCTTGACCATTTTTATTCTTTTCTTTTTCCACCTATTCTCTTTCTTCTTCTTTATTTTCCTGTCTCCTTCTCTGGATTTAGCCTTATAGTTTTTTTATCCTCTTTTTGGTTTTCTTTTCTCTCTTTTCATGTTTCTCTTTTTGTGGGATCAGGCTCCCCATTGCTTTCCTTTTTTATCCCCAGGGTTACTTCCATGAACAAATCAAAGCACACCACCCCCACTACAAGCAAGGAGGAGCTCTGCAGAGGACTGACCAGTGGGATAGAGCAGCCAAAATGCAACAACAGAATGCATCCCACATATATCAAAAACACCTCCTGAAGCACCAGGCCCTGGACAGTGTATGACCCCTTTTTAATACAGTAGTACTTACAGGTGCAGGAAACATAACAAGCCTTCAAAACATGCAAAAACCAGAAACTTAGCCAAAATGACAAAACTGAGGAATCCTCCCCAAAAGCCAAGAAGAAATCACAGCCAGGAAATTGCTCAAAACAGATGTAAATAATACATCTGAACAAGAATTTATAATAATAGTCATAAGACTAGTAGCTGGGCTTGAAAAAAACATAGAAGACACCAGAGAAACTCTTCCTGCAGTAATCAAAGACCTAAGATCTAATCAGAATGAATTTAAAAATGTTATAACTGAGATGCAAAATAAACTAGAAACAGTGACAGCAAGGATGGAAGAAGCAGAGGAAAGAATAGGTGAAGTAGAAGATAAAAATTATAGAAAATAATGAAGCTGAAAAAAAGAGGGAAACAAAATTACGAGATCACTAGAGGAGAATTAGAGAACTAAGTGATTCCATGAAACAAAACAGTATCTGTATCATAAGAATTCCAGAAGAAGAAGAGTGAGAGAAAGGGGCAGAAGGTTTATTTGAACAAATTATAGTTAAGAATTTCCCTAAACTGGGGAAGAAAACAGGCATCCAGTCCAAGAGGGACAGAGAACTCCCTTCAAAATCAACAAAAAACGAGTCAACACCATGACATATCATAGTGAAACTGTCAAGATACAGATAAAGAGAGAATGCTGAAAGCAGTTAGGGACAAACAGGCCTTAACCTACAAGAGTAGACACATAAGGTAAGTAGCAGACCTGTCCACTGAAACTTGGCTGGCCAGAGGGAGTGGCAGGAAATATTCAATGTGCTGAATAGAAAAAAATATACAGCCAAGAATTTTTTATCCAGCAAGGCTATCATTCAAAATAGAAGGAGAAATAAAGACATTCCCAGACAGACAAAACCTAAAGGAGTTCATGACCACTAAACCAGCCCTGCAAGAGATCCTAAGGGGGACTCTGAGTGGAAAGCAACAAGACTACAAAGGACCAGAGAACATCACAACAAACATGAAATCTACAGATAACACAATAGCGCTAAATTCGTATCTTTCAATAACCAGTCTGAATGTAAATGGACTAAATGTCTCAATCAAAAGACATAGAGTATCAGAATAGATTTAAAAAAAAAAAAAGATCCATCTCTATGCTGCCTACCAGAGACTCATTTTAGACCTGAGGACACATGCAGATTATAAGTAAGGAGATGGAGAACCATCTATCATGCTAATGGATGTCAAAAGAAAGCCAGAGTAGCCATACTATCTTCAGACAAACTAGATTTTAGGACAAAGACTGTAACAAGAGATGAAGAAGGGCATCATAACATAATGAAGGGGTCTATCCATCAAGAAGAGCCAACAATTATAAATATTTATGCCCCCAACATGAAAGGCCCCAAATATATAAACCAGTTAATCACAAACATAAGCAAACCTATTGATAATAATACCATAATTGTAGGAGACTTTAATACTCCACTTACAACAATGGACAGATCATCTAGGCAGAAAATCAAAAAGTAAACAACAGCTCTGAATGACACATTGGACCAGATGGACTTAACAGATATATTCAGAACATTCATCCTAAAGCAACAGAATACATCTCTGCTGTCAGCACAGAACCTGCTTCGGATCCTCTGTCTCCCCTCTCTCTCTCCTTCTCTCTCAAAAATAAATAAATGAACATTCTAAAGCAGCAGAATATACATTCTTCTTGAGTACACATGGAACAGTCTCCAAAATAGATCACATAATAGGTCACAAAACAGCCCCCAAAGGTACAAAAAGATTGAGATCATACCATGCATATTTTAAGATCACAACACTATGAAACTTGAAATTAATCACAAGAAAAACTTTTAAAAGCCCCCCAGTACATTGAGGCTAAAGAACATCCTACTAAAGGGGTGCTTGGGTGGCTCAGTCTGTTGAGCATCCGACTTTGGCTCAGGTCATGATCTCACGGTCCATGAGTTTGGGCCCCACATCGGGCTCTGTGCTGACAGCTCAGAGCCTGGAGCCTGCTTCAGATTCTGTGTCTCCCTCTCTCTCTGCCCCTCCCCCATACGTGCTCTGTTTCTCTCTGCCTCTCAAAAATAAAGAAAACTAATTTAAAAAGAACATCCTACTAAAGAATGAATGGGTTAATCAAGAAATTAAAGAAGAAATTTTAAAAATACATAAAAGCAAATGAAAATGAAAACACGACAATGCAAACCCTTTGGGATGCAGCAAAGACAGTCCTAAGAGGACGATTCAGGCAAGAAAGTTCCCAAATACACAACCTGACCTTAGACCTAAAGGAGCTAGAAAAGGAACAGCAAGTAAAGCCCAAAGCCAACAGAAGAAGGGAAGTAAGACAAATTAGAGCAGAAATTGGGGCACCTGGGTGGCTCAGTTGGTTAAGCGTCCGACTTCAGCTCAGGTCATGATCTCACAGCCCATGAGTTCGAGTCCTGTGTCGGGCTCTATGCTAACAGCTCAGAGCCTGGAACCTGCTTCAGATTCTGTGTCTCCCTCTCTCTGTCCCTTCCCTGCTTGTGTTCTGTCTGTCTGTCTCTCTCTCAAAAATAAACATTAAAAAAAAATTTTAAATAGCAACAACAATAAAAAAGATTAGAGCAGAAATAAGTGATATAGAATCCAAAAAAAAAAAAAAAAACAGTAGAGCTGGTTTTTAAAATAAGAGCTGGTTTTTTGAAATAAACAAAATCGATAAACCCATAGACAGACTTCTCAAAAGGAAAAGAGGAGAGGACTCAAATAGATAAAATCACAAATGAAAGAGGAGAGATCACAACCAACGCCACAGAAATACAATTATAAGAGAATACTATGAAAAATTATATAGCAACAAACTGGATAATCTGGAAGAAATAACAAATTTCTAGACACTCACACACTACCAAAACTCAAACAAAGAGAAATAGAACATTTGAACGGACCTGTAACTAGCAAAGAAATTGAGTTGGTTATCAAAAATCTCCCAACAAATAAGAGTCCTGGGCCAGATGGCTTCCCAGAGGAATTCTACCAGATATTTAAAGTATAGTTACTATCTATTCTTCTCAAACTGTTCCAAAAAATATAAATGGAAGGAAAGTTTCCAAACTCATTCTATGAAGCCAGCATTACTTTGATTCCAAAACCAGACAAAGACTCCACTAAAGAGGAGAATTACAGGCCAATATCCTTGATGAATATGGATGCAAAAATTCTTAACAAGATACTAGCAAATCAAATTCAACAGTACATTAAAAAAATTATTCACCATGATCAAGTGGTCCTTCCTGGGCTGCAGGGCTGGTTCAATATTCACAAATCAATCAACATAATACATCACATTAATAGAAGAAAGGATAAGAACCATATCATCCTGTCAATAGATGTAGAAAAACCATTTGACAAAATACAACAGCGCTTTTGATAAAAACCCTCAAGAAAGTTGGGATAGAAGGAACATACCTTAACATCATAAAAGTCATATATGAAGGGCCCACAGCTAATACCATCCTCAATGGGGAAAAACTGAGAGATTTCCCCCTGAGATTAGGAACACAACAGGGATGTCCACTGTCACCACTGTTGTTTAACATAGTGTTGGAAGTCCTAGCCTCAGCAATCAGAAAACAAAATGAAAAAAAAGGCAACCAAATTGGCAAAGAAGAAGTTAAACTTTTACTCTTCACAGATGATATGATGTTCGACATGGAAAACCCAAAGACTCCACCAGATGAAAAAAAAACTGCTAGAGCTGATACATGAATTCAGCAAAGTTGCAGGATATAAAATCAATGTACAGAAATTAGTTGCATTTCCATACACCAATAATGAAGCAACAGAAAGAGATATCAAGGAATTGGTCCCATTTACAATTGCACCAAAACCCATAAAATACCTAGGAATAAACCTAACCAAAGATGTAAAAGATCTGTATGCCGAAAACTATTGAAAGTTTATGAAAGAAATTGAGGAAGACACAAAGAAATGGAAAAACATTCCATGCTCATGGATTGGAAGAACAAATATTGTTAAAATATCATTACTACCCAAAGCAATCTACACATTCAATGAGACCCCTCTCAAAATAACACCAGCATTCTTCACAGAGCTAGAAAAAACAATCCTAATATTTGTATGGATTTTGTATCAACACAAAAAGACTCTAAATAGCCAAAGTAATGTTGAAAAAGAAAACCAAAGCTGGTGGTGTCACAATTTGGGACTTCAAGCTGTATTACAAAGCTGTAATCATCAAGACAGTATGGGTATTGGCACAAAAACAGATATATAGATCAATGGAATAGAATAGAGAACCCAGACATGGATCCACAAATACATGGCCAACTAATCTTTGATAAAGCAGGAAAGAGTGTCCAATGGAAAAAAGACAGTCTCTTTAGCAAATGGTGTAGGGAGAACTGGACAGCAACATGCAGAAAAATGAGAAACTATACCACTTTCTTACACCATACACAAAAATAAATTAAAAAATTAATGAAAGACCTAAATATG
The DNA here is from genome assembly GCF_046562875.1 of Panthera onca. Lineage (NCBI taxonomy): Eukaryota > Metazoa > Chordata > Mammalia > Carnivora > Felidae > Panthera > Panthera onca. The sequence goes on from NC_138346.1 coordinate 177,441,033, forward strand.
AGGCAAGAAACCATCAAAATCCTACAGAAGAAAATAGGCAGCAACCTCTTTGGCCTCAACTGCAGCAACTTCTTAACTTGATATATCTCCAGAGGCAAGGAAAATAAAAGCAAAAATGAACTATTGGGACCTCACCAAGATATGCTTCTGCACAGCAAAGGAAACAATCAACAAAACTAAAAGACAACTGACACAGAATGGGAGAAGATATTTGAAAATGACCTATCAGATAAAGGGTTAGTATCCAAAATCTATAAAGAACTTACCAAACTCAACACCTGAAGAATAAATAACCCAGTGAAGAAATGAGCAGAAGACATGAACAGACACTTTTCCAAAGAAGATATCCAGATGGCAAACAGACACATGAAAAGATGCTCAACATCACTCATCATCAGGAAAATACAAATCAAAACAACAATGAGATACCACCTCACACCGGTCAGAATGGCTAAAATTAATAACTCAGGACACACCAGTGAGGATGTGGAGAAGGGGGAACACTTTTGCACTGTTGGTGGGAATGAAAACTGGCACAGCCACTCTGGAAAACAGTATGGAGGTTCCTCAAAAAAAAAAAAAATTAAAAATAGAAGTACCCTACAACCTAGCTATTGTACTACTAGGAATTTATACAAAGGATACAAAAATGCTGATTTGAAGGGACACATGCACCCCAATGTTTATAGCAGCGATATCAACAATAGCCAAATTATGGAAAGAGCCCAAATATCCAACAACAGTTGAATGGATTAAGAAGATGTGGTATATGTAGGGGCACTGGGGGGGCTCAGTCGGTTAAGCGTCTGACTTCAGCTCAGGTCATGATCTCACAGCTTGTGAGTTCAAGTCCCGTGTCGGACTCTATGCTGACAGCTCAGAGCCTGGAGCCTGTTTCAGATTCTGTGTCTCCCTCCCTCTGCCCCTTCTCCACTCATGCTCTGTCTCTGTCTGCCACTCAAAAATGAATAAATGTTAAAAAAAAAATTTTAAGTACCTAAGAATTAACCTATCAAAAAAAAAAGGCATTAGATCTATATGGAAATTTTTTAAATTTTAGCAAAAGATATATCCAACATAAAGAAGAACTTGAATAAATGGATAAATTAATAACATTCCAATAAAAATTCCAGAAAGGCTTTTTGAAGACCTAGACAAATATACTATAAAATGCATACGGAAGGGAAGCCTGGCTGGCTCAGTCAGTGGAGCATATGACTCTTGATCCAGGGGTCGTGAGTTGAAGTCCCATGTTGGGTGTAGGGATTACTTAAAAACAAAATCTTAAAAAAATAATAAAAATAAGGGCACCTGGGTAGTTCAGTCAGTTAAGTGTCTGACTTGGGCTCAGGTCATGATCTTGAGGTTTGCAGTTTGAGCCCCGCATCGGGCTCTGTGCTGACAGCTCAGAGCCTGGAGCTTGCTTTGGATTCTGTGTCTCCCTTTCTCTCTGCCCCTCCCCTGCTCACGCTCTGTCTCTGTCTCTGTCTCTCTCTCTCAAAAATAAATAAACATTAAAAAACTAAAATAAAACCCAGCAATTGCACTACTAGGTATTTATCCAAGGGATACAGGTGTGCTGTTTCGAAGGGACACATGCACCCCAATGTTCATAGCAGCACTATCAACAATAGTTAAAGTATGGAAAGAACCCAAATATCCATCAATGGATGAATGGATAAAGAAGATGTGGTATATATATACAATGGAGTATTACTCGGCAATCAAAAAGAATGAAATCTTGCCATTTGCAACTACGTGGATGGAACTGGAGGGTATTATGCTAAGCAAAATTAGTCAGTCAGAGAAAGACAAATATCATATGAATTCACTCATATAAGGACTTTAAGAGACAAAACAGATGAACATAAGGGAAGGGAAGGAAAAATAATATAGGAACAGGGAGGGGGACAAAACATAAAAACTCTTAAATATGGAGAACAAACTGAGGGTTGCTGGAGGGGTGGTGGGAGGGGGATGGGCTAAATGGGCAAGGGGCACTAAGGAATCTACTCCTGAAATCATTATTGCACTATATGCTAACTAATTTAGATGTAAATTTAGAAAATAAAAATTTAAAAATAAATAAATAAATAATTTTTAAAAATAACATAATTAAAGACAATAATAAAATGTATATGGAAGAAAGGGGGTCTACTAATAACCTCCAGGACACAGTGTGGATGCTGTTGTCCTCAGAATAATTTTGAGAAGAACTTCAAAGAGGAATTCCCACCCTACCAGATACATACTATATCTTTATAAAGACATATTTACAAAGCCGTGGTATTTTTTAAAAAATCACAATATGGAATTGGCTCATGAACAAACAAAAATATTTGGAGATATAAATAATTGGAAAAAGATCTTTACATAAAAAATTGATAAGGGATTAATTTATAGAACTCCTGCATATCACAGGTGAGGTACAGGCTCCAGACAGGATTTCAAGTCGTTGCTCAAGTTGGAACATCAAACACTCAACAGAAGTGAGCTGAGCCCAGAGTCTGCATGCGCCACTGGTCAAACTTTTTTTTAATGTTATTTATTTTTGAAAGAGAAAGAGAGAGAGAGAGAGAGCGCGACCGTGGGAGGGGCAAAGAGTGAGGGGGACAGAATCGGAAGTGGGCTCCAGCCTCCGAGCTGTCAGCACAGAGCCCAGCACAGGGCTCAAACTCACAAACCATGAGATCATGACCTGAGTTGAGGATGGACCCTCAACCGACTGAGCCACCCAGGAGCCCCTCCACTCGTCAAACTTAGCAACCCAAGAAGCCAGGTCTGAAATTTAACTAGAAAGAAAGAGGCATACATTTCAAAAGAAATGTATTGTTAGCTAGTGGACACATAATTTGGACATAATAAAAATATTATGACATGGGGATATTACAGTTAAGGAAATTGACGCTCATAGAAAGTAGTTTGTCCCAAGTCACATAGCAAGCAGAGTCTGAGCACTGGATCTCTTGTGGGTAATTAATATATTGCATGTTGTCCATCGTATGCTGTTCCCTTCCTCTCCCCTCTCCTCTCCTCTCCTCCCCCCAACTCCCTGCCCTGCAAGACTGAATACAAAATTCTTCCAGGGAATTGCCCTCTCTGGGGCCATCACCCTTGCCATACTCACCCCCTGGGATGCTTTGGAAGGCTGTGGTGTCCTTGTCCATGGTATTATAGGTGGGGAACCCCAGCGAGAACTGGCCTGTCTCAGTGCCAACCATCTCATCCCAGCTCCCCAGATTCTTGTCCAAGGGTATGGCATGGATGCTATTGTCCTCAAAATAATCCTGCTGGCTGCTCAGTGTCAGGGTAGAGGTGTCACTGAAGATGAGGCTGGAACCCAGGCTGAGAGTCTCATTGGAGCCCAAGAGCAGAGTCATACACGAGGGTGGAGAAAGGGTGGAGCTGGGTCCACGGGTGCTGGAATGCAGGCTGATACTATTGCTGGAGCCAGGAATCAGGGTCAAGCATGAGGCTTGAGTGATGGTCATGTTCAGGTCAGACCTGAGATTGTTATTTGAAGCCACATTGATGGTTCCCTTGGCTGTACCCAAAACTCCTTTTGAGACAGATCCAGAGCTGTTATGTGAAACCACAGTGATGGTCTCGTTGGCATCTGGGATCAGGGTCCCACAAGAACCTGGACCCACATTGAGGTACAGCTTGGAGGTGTTTCTTGAGCCTACACTGTGTAGCTGGTTGGAGTCAGAGTCCAGAGAAGAATTTGAGGTTGGAATAAGGAGAGCTTTTGAGCCTGACCTACAGACGCAGTGGCCCACCACCAGGGCTTCTCTTGAATAGGGCCTTAGAAATGGGTTTGCATCAGTCCTGGAAGGACTGGAGTTACTCTGACCCACATCAAAAATCTTGCTTGAGAGAGAGTTGAAAGCCTCCTCAGAACTGAGCCCAGAGTGCTTCCCTGAGCTCAGATCTTGGGCCTCAGTAGAGCTGGGGCTCAGCACAAGGTTTGGGGCTGGACCCAGGGCCCCTTGTGAGTCAGGCCTTGAGACATGATTTGAATTCAGGCCCAGGGCTTCACCAGAGTGGGAAGTGGTGATCTGGAGGGAGACTGGGGGCACAGTCTGGCTGTCACCAGGCCTGGGGGTGTTACCAGATACCAGGCCAGGGGCCTCCTCTGAGACAGGACTCAGAGTTGAATTGAGGTCTGGAACAAGATCTGAGCCAGGATTCAAGGGTGGGTTCAAGAGAGGAACTAGGCCCATGTCTGTGTGGGGCTCAGAGATAGTGCTGGAGCCTGAATCTGGGGCCTCTGCCAGGCTGAGACTGGGAGTCATGTTCGAGCTTTCACAGAGGACCAGATTAGCCCCTGGGCTCAGAGCCATGCCTGGTCTGGAGGTCTCTCAATGCCACTGCCCCTTCTCTCCAAAAGCCAACTGTTGAACTCCCTACAATGCCCCTGAGAGGAAGAAAAGCAAATTCAGCCACACTTCACCTTTTAAGCCATGCTTAAAACCTTCCCACGGCTCCCCACTATCCTTAGGATGAAGGCCCTTGTGTGATTTCCCAGGTCCTTGTAACCATGCCCAGTCCACCTTTACAGCCACATCTACACAGCTCTCCCCCTCGTGCTCTCAGTGCCAGCTGTATCCCCTGGGTTTCTCTGACCACACCCTGCTTCCTCTCAGCTATGGGCCCTTAACAAATACAGTTCCCTTGGCTCGGAACCTCGTGTCACTGTGCTTTGCCAAGCGCACTCTTCCCAGGAAAATATTCATCCTACTTTATTCCAATGACCCATTTAGTGTTCTAGCCTGTGCTAGAGGTGGCAAGGACTGTGCTCCCTTAGTCTCTGGGACATCCCCAGCATCTAGCACAGTGCCAGGCATAGAGTAGAAGTCCACAAATACCAGACAAATGAGGCCTTACCCACCAAAGGTAGAAAAAGGGAAGGAGGAGCCTCCTTACAGGTTACCCTACTTCCAGCCTAAATTTCTAGAACTACTCTGCAAATGGCTGTGACACTAGATTCCCAAAACGGCCCTGGTAGAGCTGCCCACTGCCGTTGACAGTTTGCCTGTTCTGGGTGAGGCAGGCCACATGGAGGAGAACCCAGGACAATCCTCAAAACCACAGCCTGCCTCACCCCAGCAATCGGCCTGCCGGTTAGCTCCCCGGTGCCCCCACCCTACCCCCCTTCCACACTTGGGCTCCTCTCCCTGTGGGACTCACTGGGACAGCTCACCTGCATTCATGGTGTTCTTAAGCAGGAATGGGCCCCTGGGAGGAGACGACAGAAGAAGACTGAGTCAGGTGAAATATGTTTTCTCAATGCTTACTGAGCAAAGTCTACAAGCCGGCCATGACTCCTGCTAACCAAATGCTTCACCGCCCCCCCTCCCCCCGCCTCAACACACACACAGAGTCCTGGAAGTTAGATACTATTGTTCCATTACATACTTAAGGAAGTGGAGGTCAAGGAGAGGAAGGCCACCCATCCTACTGGCCCTCAGGGAAGCCAAGACCATCTCCTTATGCCACCCATCTACCTAAACTCCTCCATGGCTTTACATCGTCTTCAGGACAGCATCTCCAATCCCCAGCAGGACCTAAAAGGCCCTTCTGTGTCTGGTCTTAACTCCCCTTTCACCCTTCTTGCCCTTCCAAACTCCCTTCCCCATTCCATTCCACCACCCTTCAACTCTTCTGTGTGTCTCCAAAGAGCCAGGCTCCCGGGTTAGGTCTGGGCCTTCCAAAGGTTGGGCGTACCCTTCTCCAGCCTCCTTCCCCTGGCCAGCACCTGTGGCTTCACCCTTCAAATTTCAGCTTAAGAGCCTTCTAGGTCCCCCAGACAGGTGAGGTCCACTTGTAAGTTCCCATGGTATCTGGTCCACTTCCCCCATCACACACGTTTCCCCGCTAGGCAGCAAGATCTCTAAGAGTCTAACACAGCCCCTGGCACACAGTCACTGTTCAATGAATAAGTTTGTTACTTCATCTCGTTATTTCTTCTTTACTCGCTCATTTATTCTTTCACTTGCTCATTTTGTCACTTACTCATTTCTTATTCATTCATACACTAACCCATTCACGAAATCATTTACTCACTCTACAAATTTTGCTGTGCATCTATCGCTTGGCTTTGAAAAGACCAGAGATTTGGAGTCAGATGGTTCTGGGTTCATCTTCTTACTAGTCTGAGTGTACTTGGGCAAGAGACTTTCCCCCTCTGGCCCTCATCCTGCTATTCTCTAACATGGAAAGTGTAAAGCCTCCCACCTAGAGTGGTTATAGTTTCAGTGCCTGGCACAGAACATATGGCCTGAAACATACTACCTGAAATATAAAAATCCAGAACTCCTTGCTTGTACAGTCTTTTACTAAGGGTACTGCACTTAAGTTTGTGTTCACACTTTTGTCTTCTTTTACTTACAGAAGAGCCTTAAAAAAAATCTTCAGGTTCTGGAACACCTGGGCGGCTCAGTCAGTTAAGCGTCTGACTTCAGCTCAGGTCATGATCTCATAGTCTGTGAGTTCGAGCCCCACGTCAGGCTCTGTGCTGACAGCTCAGAGCTTGGAGACTGTTTTGGATTCTGTGTCTCCCTCTCTCTCTGCCCCTCCCCTGCTCATGTTCTGTATCTCTCTGTCTCAAAAATAAATAAAAACATTAAAAAACATTTTTTTTAATCTTCAGGTTCCAAAAACCCTAGATCTTCCCTTCGTCACCCCTCCCACCTGTGTGCATGCTGTGTGTGTGTGTATGCACACACGCGTGCTTGCAAACACACACACACACATACCATAGTTATCAAAGACAGGCATTTTCAACCTGGAAAAATATGCATCAAGTGCAGCCTATGAGGCTGTGAGTAGGATTTTGGAAGGCCTGAGTGGTTTGGGCTGTGGAAAAGAGTAACCTCTACCTCCCTGACACAGCAGATGCCCCAGTGACTGGGGCAGCCCATGCCTCACCCTCCACCAAAGGGACGTTGTGCATTGGGAAGAGTGGGATTCTTGGGGCTTTGATGGGACACAGGGAGTCAAAGGAGCTCACTACTGACTCAACAGCCACAGGCTACCTATTGGCCTTTGCTTCCAAGCCTTGGGCCCCAAGTAGGGAGTGCAGAGAACAGCCGTAAAACAGCTAGCGAATCCTGTCCAAGACTGAGAGAATCATTGACTGATTCCCATCCTTTCTCATTGAACCCTTCCAGGACTTGAACAAGGGTTGGTGGAGCCCTCAGGAGGTGTAACTATCAGTGAATCTTCCAGTTCCTCATTCAGAACACGTTTATTAGATGCTGGGCCTGGAATATGTTAGGCAATCATGAGTACGCACTCACACACACACATATGCACACACACACACATCTGATATTGGAACACCTCACACTTAGAGAATACAAAACAGAGCTTGCTATCTTTCTCCTAAATCAGACCTTCCTATTCTCTTCCATTTCCAGGAACTGGAACTACTACAGCCAGAAATGATATCATCCTTCACTACTCTCTCATTTGCTGTACCCAATTTTGGCCAAGTTCTGCCAATTCTGGCTCCAGAAAAGTTCCCAAATACCATCCCATATCTCCATCTCCACTGCCAGACCCTAGTGCAGCTTCCATTGCTTAAGTCTGGGTCTTGACATTGCACTTGAAACAAGGGTTCCTGTATCTAAGGACTGCTCCCAACAAACCATTATCCAAACTGAGCTAAATTGTCTTTAAAAGTGCACTCAAGAGTGGCCTGAGGTGATCTCTGAAAATGGTTCACTTTTCACTTGGTCCAGAAAACTCAACAAAATCATATAAATCAAGAGGTTGAATTCGTGTTCACTTTAAGAACATACATGAAACTACTCATACCATCAAGGTATGCATATCCAAAAAGCCACCAAGTATCTGAAAGATGTCACTTTGTAGAAGCAATGTGTGCCATTCTGTAACTACAGTCGTGGAATTAGTAGGTGTGCCCAGGCCAAATAGTGGGGCTGGACACAGCGTCGGTGGCCCAAAGGGTGCTGAATTTTTACTGCACACACTTAAAAATGCAGAAAGTAATGCTGAACTTAAGGGTTTAGATGCAGATTCTCTCAGCGTTGAGCACATCCAGGTGAACAAAGCCCCCAAGATGTGTCATAGAACTTACAGGGCTCACTGTTGGATTAATCCATACATGAGCGCTCCCTGCCACCCTGAGATGATCCTGACTGAAAAAGAGCAGATTATTCCTAAACCAGAAGAGGAAGTTGCACAGAAGAAAAAGATATCCCAGAAGAAACTGAAGAAACAAAAACTTATGGCCCGGAAGTAAATTCTGCATAAAATAAATGCAAACAAAAGTAAAAAAACCAAAAAACAAAAAACAAAACTTCATTCAACAGTGTGGTACTGACATAAGGATAGACATACAGACAAATGGAATAGAATTGAGAGTCCAGAAATAAATCCATGCATTTATGGTCAATTAATTTTTTTAAGTTTGTTCATTTCTTTTGAAAGAGAGAGAAACAGACAGACAGAACAAGTGGGGGAGGGGCAGAGGGAGGGGGATAGAGGATCCAAAGCAGGCTCTGTGCTGACAGCAGAGAGACTGATGCGGAGTTCAAACTCACAAGCCTTGAGATCATGACCTGAGCTGAAGTTGGGTGCTCAACTGACTGAGCCACCCAGGTGCCCCATATGGCCAATTAATTTTTGACAATGATGCCAATTCCATTCAAAAGAGGTAGAATAGTCTCCATGCAAAAGAATAAAGTTGGACCCTTACTTCACACCATATACAAAAATTAACTCAAAAGGATTAAAGACCTAAACATAAAAGCTAAAATTATGAAGTTCTTAGAAGATATCATAGGGGTAAATCTTCACGACCTTGGATCTGGCAATGGTTTCTTAGATATGACACCAAAAGCACAAGCAGCAAAAGAAAAGAGTAAATTAGACCTTAACAAAATTAAAAACTTGTGCATCAAAAGACAGTATTGGGGCACCTGGGTGACTAAGTCAGTTAAGCATCTGACTCTTGGTTTTGGCTTGGGGATGATCTCTCGGTTTGTGAGTTCAAGCCCCACATTGGGGTCCACGCGACATTGCGGAGCCTGCTTGGAATTCTCTCTCTCTCTCTCTCTCTCTCCTTCTCTCTCTCTCTCTCTGCCCTACCCCTGCTTGTGCTCTTTTTCTCTCAAAACAAATAAAATAAACTTTAAAAAAAATGTTAAAAGACACCATCAAGAAGTGAAAAGGCAACCTACAAAATGGGAGAAAATATTTGTAAGATCTATTTCTGATGAGTCAAGTATCCAGACTACATAAAGAACTCTCATAACTGGACGACAAAGAGACAAGCAATCCAATTTAAAAATGGGCAAATAACTTGAATAGGACACTTTTCCAAAGATATACAAATATTTAACAACACACAAAAATATGCTCAACATCACTAGTCATTAGGAAGATGCAAATCAAAACCATGATGAGATATCAGTTTATACCCACTATAATTTTTTAAATGGAAAATAAGAAGTGGTGCCTGGCTGGCTCAGTCAGTGGAGCGTGTGACTCTCAGTCTTGGGGTTGGGAGTTCAAGCCTCACGTTGGGCATAGAGGTTATGTTTTTTTTTAAGTATTAAAAATTTTTAAAAAGAAAATAACAAGTGTTGGCAAGGACATAGAAAAATTGACACTCTCAAACACTGCTGCTAGGAATATAAAATGGTGTAGCCTCTGTAAAAACCAACTTGGTGGTATTGCAAGAAGTTAAACAGAATTACCATCTGATCCAGCAATTCCACTCCTACCACGTACGCAAAAGAATTGACAATGGGTGTTCAAACGAAAACTTGTGCAAAAATATTCATAGTAGCATACCCACAAGAGCCAAAGGTGGAAACAACCCAACTGTCCATGAACTGGTGAATGGATAGACAAAAGTGGTACATCTATACAACGGACTATTACTCAGCCATAAAAGAGTCTCATGCTGGTACTTGCTAAACAAGGATAAACTGAAAATATACAAAGTGAAAAAAGGCCACATATTGTATGATTCCACTTATGTGAAATATCTAGAATAATCATATCTAGAGAGACTAAAAGCAGATTAAAGCAGAAAGAGGTTGCCAGGGACCAAGGAAAGAGGAGAATTGAAAGTGACTGCTTACTGGGTACAGGCTTACTTTTTGGAGTGACAAAAATGTTCTGGAACTAGACAGTGATGGTTGTTGTGCAACATTATGAAGTTACTCAATGTCACTAATAGTGTTATGCTATGTATATTGTACCACAATTTTTTCTAATGCATGTAACAGGCAAGAGGATATAGACTCATTTTTCCCTGTTCCTCCTTTCCAAATACAACTAAATATCCTGGAAATGATTCAACTGACAACCATAAGAAGACTTTTAAAGCTAGAAAGAAGGCAGTGGACTAGCTATGAACCTCAGGACTTGAGGGATGACACTGGGTGTGTTCCCCAGGGTTTTCTTTTTATCTCCCATATATCCCAAACTGGACACCAGAGAGGACTGCAACACAGATGCAGAGGAAGAAAAGCCTGTTCCCATTGGCCAAAAGACTAGGAAAGGGGAAGCCCAACAGAGATGGGCCCCCAGTGGGGAGCCCTAATCCCCATTCCATATCCAGGACAGTGGCAAGCCAATTCACCTGCAGGAGGAGTGTTAGCAGAGCCTTGGATCTCGGGGCTCTCCACCCAGTGGCAGAGAATATACTAGGTCCCACAGCTCCTGGCATCCCAGTGGCAACAGGTGGCCATCAAGGGAAGCACCTTCTTGCCCCTGCAGGCAGCATCACCAGGAATGAACAAGAGGCCCAGCAGAAAAAAGTATACCAAGGCTCTGAAAACTATCATTAGAACTACAGTCCACTGGGGCGCCTGGGTGGCTCAGTTGGTTGAGTGGCCGACTTCGGCTCAGGTCATGACCTCATGGTCCGTGAGTTCAAGCCCCGCGTCGGGCTCTGTGCTGACAGCTCGGAGCCTGGAGCCTGTTTCGGATTCTGTGTCTCCCTCTCTCTGACCCTCCCCCATTCATGCTCTGTCTCTCTCTGTCTCAAAAATAAATAAACGTTAAAAAAAATTAAAAAAAAAAAAAAAAGAACTACAGTCCATAAAAGCAGGCCAGAACCTACATTCTAAGCCCTAACAGGTTGATTGCCAGCTAAAAGGGAAGGTTTAAGTAGGATCAAAAGTCTCTTAACATAACATCCAAAATGTCAAGGACACAGTCAAAAATTACTCATCATACCAAAAACTAAAAAAAATCTCATCTCGAGAAAAGATAACTAATGCCAACACTGAGATGAATCTGATGTTGGAATTTGTGATCATGATTGTAAAGCAGTTGTTATAAAAATGCTTCAGGGCACCTGAGTGGCTCAGTCAGTTGAGCATCCGACTCTTGATTTTGGCTCAGGTCATGATCTCACTGTTCATGAAATTGAGCCCCACGTTGGGCTCTACGCTGACAGCATGGAGCCTGCTTGGAATTCTCTCTCTATCCCTGTCTCTCTGCCCCTCCCCTACTCTCTCTCTCTCTCTCTCTTTCAAAATAAATAAACATTTAAAAATGCCATTAAAGGGACGCCTGGGTGGCTCAGTCAGTTTGAGCGTCTGATTTTGGCTCAGGTCATGATCTCATGGTTTCAAGCCCTGCGTTGGGCTCTGTACTGACATCTCAGAGCCCAGAGCCTGCTTCAGATTCTTTGTCTCCCTCTCTCTCTGCCCCTCCCCTGCTCACGCTCTGTCTCCCTCTCCTTCTCAAAAATAAATAAACATTTTAAAATTTTTATTAAAAAATAAATTTTAAAAAATAAAAATGCCATTAAAAAATGTTTCAACAGGCAATTACCAATCCTCCTGAAGCAAGTGAAAAACTAGAAAATCTCAGCAAAGAAATAGAAGTTATGAAAATACAATAATTGAAATTAAAACAGATGTTATTTTAAAGGCACAACTGAAAACATTTTAAGTTGCTGGATGAGCTCAAGAAGAGAGTGGAGGTGACAAAGGATAGAATCAGTGAACTTGAGGACAGATCAATGAAATTCGCTTAACCTGAACAACAGAGATAAGGGACTGAAAAAAATGAACCTGGTACAAAACAAAATATCTAACACTATTATCATCGGAGTTCCAGAGATGCTGAAAATATTCAGAGAAGTAATAGCTGAAAACTTTCCAAACTTAGTGAAAGAAATAAACATACCGATTTAGGGAGCTGAGAAAGCCACAAACAGGATAAGCCCAAAGACATTGACACCAAACACATCATGATTAAACTTCTGAAAACTAAAAAAAATGAAAAGCAACTTAAAAGCAACCAGAAAGCATTATCTATCAGAGAACACCAATTCGAATGACAGAGGATTTCTCATCTGAAACCAGGGAGGCCAGAAAGAAGTTGCACACATTTTTCCAGCGCTGAAAGAAAAAGAAAAAAAAAAAACAAAAAACCTGTCAACTGCAAATTCTGTATCTGGCAAAATTATCCTTCAGGAATGAAGAGGAGATAGATATTCTCAGACAAAGGAAAAGTGCATGCAAATCAAACCATGTTATTCCCCTGTAAGGTCCCTCTGTGACTTCTCACAGGCTTTCACATGATGGGGTGTAGGTAAAACTTACATTTTTTATAAGATAGATTTCTGGGCCTCTGCTTTGCACCTCTGAGGGGAATTAGACTTTTATTGAGCTCTCCCCCTACCACCTCTGTGATTATCACATAGCTGGTGTGCAGACCACGGGTGGAGACATCCTCATCTACAGTCTGAGGTCTGTGTTTCTTTTACCAGGGCCCTCAGCCCACAGGCCTGGCCCCTCCATCTTTCTAGCTACGTACATTCCCTTCCCCACCCCATACCTGAACCACTCTCAACTTCTCCCAGTGCCTCAAATATGTTGGCTTCCTTCTTGACTTAGGGTCTTTGTAAATATTCTTTCCACTTCCTGCAAACTTCTCCAAGACTACTCAACCAAACCTCTATCACTTCCCCTGGCTAACATCTAATATTAAAAAAATTCTTTTTAATGTTTGTTTTTGAGAAAGGGGAGAGAGAGAGAGAGAGAGAGAGAGACAGAGAGAGAGAGAGTGAGTGGGGAGGGGCAGAGAGAGAGGGAGACACAGAATCCAAAGCAGGCTCCAGGCTCTGAGCTGTCAGCACAAAGCCCAACGTGGGGCTCGAACTCACAAACCGCGAGATCATGACCTGAGCTGAAGTCAGACACTTAACCGACTGAGCCACCCAGGCATCCCTAACATCTAACATTTTAGATCCCAGCTTAGGTGTCCCTTCCTCCAGGAAGTCTTCCTGGGATGCTCAAATATGGGTGAAGTGCCCTCCTCCTGTAATCACTCTGTTCTAGTGTATCCCTCTGTTCACTCATATGTCTCTACTCTAAAAAATGAGCTTGGTCAGTCTCTGGCTGTTTTGTTATTCTTTTTTCCCCAGCATGTGGCACAATACCTAGCACACAGGGGAGGTTTAGAAATGCTCATGGAGTGAGGGGATGGATGGGTGGATGGATGGATGGGTGGGTGGATGACAACTCTTCAAGATAGGTATCATTATTTTCACTTACTGGCGTGAAGTGAGACTATTCAGGAATCCAAAGTAATGTTTGCAAAGCCCCAGAAAATGGCAGCCAGAATTCAAACCCAGGTCCTCTCCACTGACAGCTTTTTCTACAACACCCCAGAGATTTTTGCGGCATGAATCACTCAGTGAAGCCACATCTTCCTGTTTTCCATTCTCCATTCCCTCTGCCACTTAGGCCCCAACCCTAGAATAAAAGTCTAGTGAAAACAACACAACCTCCTGATGCCCAGCTATAATGCACAAATCCAGGGCTTTGTGGTCAGCTAGACCTGAATTTGAAACCCACTCTGTCTCTCACCAGTGGTGTGAGCAAGGGCAGGTAACCTCAACATGCTCTGTATCAATCTAAATACTCAGTGCACAAGATTAGTGGAGGGAATAAAATGGATAATGGACATAATGATCATCATAGCACTTGGCCCCCAATGGTACCTCCATGAATGCTCATCTTATCATCTCTTTGGTGAGGATATGGTAGGGGGACTTGAGATAAAGACCAAGTCTGGCTTCCAGGTTCTCTGCCTTCTTCCCCCGCCACCCCCCACCCCACCACCCCATCTACGGCATTCCTCCTTCATCTTCACATCCTCTTCCCTCTCACCTCCCCCAACTCCCACCAGCCATGCTCTCAGAACAAGCCTAAACTCTTTCTCCATGAGACTTGAGCTGCTGATGGAAAGTTCGATGTGTTACCTCCACCTGGGGCATCCACATGGCAACAGAAAATTCAGCCTTAAGCCAAAGATATGAAGTTCTAACTGTAGAATTACAGCCAGAAGGGAAAGACCTTTCCCCAGGGGGGAGGGGTCAAGGTGGTAACTGCCTTGTGCAGGCTGTGGAGGATGCCCCCACCCCTGGGACTTTCCCAGAGCCACCCCTCAGCTTACCTAGTCTCCCCCCAGTCCAGGCCCGTGTTGTGGTCTTTGTGAGGTCACCATGACTCAGGAGTTCCCAGCCAATGAGGCCCCTGCTCATGCTACACGGTAGATAGAAGCAGGGAGCTATCCTTTCAAAGAAGGACCTTCAACCACTGCCTAGAAATGACCTCACTCAAATGAAGGCCAAATCCCTTGCCCAGGATTCAAGCCTCCCCATAAAGCCCCTTACCATATGATCTTACACCTTTGTTTATCTTGGGGTGACAGCCTGGTTCTGAGGAGCATTGCAGGTCTGGGGCACAGCAGACCTGAGAGGGAAGCCTGTGGGTAGCAGGGTGTATGCAAAGGGCTTTGGAATCAGGCAGTCCACGTTGAGGACACTGAGACCCACAGAGGGAAAATCCTAGCCCAAGGTCAAGAGCTAAGACACTGTGCAAGTCCCTTATCTTTGCCCTACCCCACCCTGCCTCCTCACCTAAAGCACAGATAACAGTTTGGAGTAGGGCAGGGATGAGGGCTGGGTCAGGAGCCCCAGACCATGAAACCCAGATTCCAGGATAAGGAAATAGAGCAACCATTATCTTGCTAAAGAAAAGCTTTGTAGCGAGCAAAAACTAAGCTGATTAAGATTACCAGTGACTACATAGAAAAACTTCACTGGGTACCACTTAAAAAGCTGTAATAGAACTATCCACTAAGCTGTATTCCCATTTACCCAGGTCATTAAATCTGGCCTCATCACCCCAAGTCCCCACCTCGGGTGCCTTAGCGCGCTACGGTGAATTCCCTCCTAGAGGTCCCGCCCACTTGCCGCCTCTTCCACGTGACCTACCAACCAACATCACCAAGTTTTCTTTCTCAGCAGAATCCTCCTCCGGCAGAAACTCTCATCTTGCCCCAGTAGCCCCTCACCCGCTCTCCAGCTGCAGTGACAAGCCTCTGCCAAGAACCACCTCTAAGTCCCTCTCTCCTCTGGCACTCAGTTAACCAAAGGTCCTTCCAATTTTGTCTCCAAAGCCAACCCCACACACTCCTGCTCTGGCTCAGGTCCTCACCATTGGAAGCCCAGATTTTGGCCAGTCTTCTAAATCATGTCACATAGGGCAAGCTCTCCCACGAGCTACAGCCACCACCATCCTGCAGCCTCCCTGACAACTCATTCCCACGCCTTCAGTGTCTCCCACCGCCCCCAAGGTCATGTCCAAGCTCTTGGCTCTGGCGTGGAGACCCCTTCTCAGTCTGCTCCTGCCTATGTGTTTCTCCTCCCTTTTGATTTTGTTAATTCGTGCTAGAACACAATATACATACAGGAAACTGCACGCATCATGCCCATTCTGATGAATTTTCGTCCAGCGAGTGAACACATGTAACCAGCACCCTGACCTGGAAATGGGACATTACCAGGACCCCAGAGACCTTCCAGTCACTATCCCCCACCAAGGGCAACCACTGTCCCAACTTCTAACACCATTGTTTAGAGTTGCCTGTTTCTGTGCTCCATTAAGTAGAATTATACAGCACATACCCTTTTGTTTCTAGCTTCTTTGGTTGAATACTATTTGTGAGATTTCATACTTTTGCATGTGGTAGCTTCTTTCCAAATGTTGTTTCCCCTTGTCCCTTCCTGCTTTTTATCTTTTTCCAGAATCTTCAGGTAGTTGTATTTTGCTTGTCTTTGTACAATTTTCTTTTTCTTTCTTTCTTTCTTTCTTTCTTTCTTTCTTTTCTTTCTTTCTCTTTCTTTCTTTCTTTCTTTTCTTTCTTTTCTTTCTTTCTTTCTTTCTTTCTTTCTTTCTTTCTTTCTTTCTTTCTTTCTAATTAAGTAATCTCTGCACCCAATGTGGGGTTTGAACTCACAACCCCAAGATGAAGAGTTGCATGCTCTGCTGACTGAGCCCGCCAGGTGCCCCCAGGTAGCTGTTTTTCATATTTTGTCCAGAGTTCACAGTTGTTATGTCCAGGAGGGTTGGTCCAATAGGAGCACTTTGCCATTACTAAAGGTAGAATCTCTCCTTTTAAATTTTTTTCTTATTTTTCTTTTTTCTTACTCATTTTAGGATTACTGAATTTGCCTTCCTTCTCTTGCTCTGCTTTTCTCTCTTCTGCTTGCGTGGAAGCTCCCTATCCCAGGGTTACGCTAGCTATGTGAACATGCATACTTGCCTGGCAAAGTCTAAACTTAACTAATAGTGTTATCCAGCTTCAGAAAAAACAACAAACGAAAACCGCAAGTTTCAGTCCAGCCAGCTGCCTACCAACTTCTAGGCTAGTGTCATCCTTTATTTTGGTCTGGGTCTGTCTTTTCAATCCTACCAATTAGACATTATTGTTTTATGTGATCTGTGTTTGTTTAGGCTTAACCAGTACATTGGCTGACCATTTTTTAAATCGAATCTCGGATGCACCATCTGGGATCAATTTCCTTCTGCCTGAAGAATGGCCTTTATCATTTCCTTAGGAAGAGTTTGTTAGTGGTAAGCTATTTTTTGTTTGGAAAAAAAAAAAACACCTTGGGGCGCTTGGGTGGCTCAGTCAGTTGAGCATCTGACTTCGGCTCAGGTCATGATCTCGCGGCTCATGTGTTCAAGCCCCACATCGGGCTCTGTGCTGATAGCTCAGAGCCTGTAGCCTGCTTTGGATTCTGTGTCTCCCCCTCTCTCTGCCCCTGCCCCCCTCAAAAATAAATAAACATTAAAAAAAATTTTAAGAGAAAAACAACTTTATTTTATCCTCTTTCTTGAAACTATTTTTACTGCACGTAGAATTCTAGCGTGTCTGTTATTTTATTTTATTTTATCAATAGTAATAATGATAGTACACTATTTGAGAGGTCAGTTTGCCAGCTTTGGAGTGATTGACCTATTATCTCTGGCTGCTTCTGAGATCTTTGACTTCGGTGTTCTGCAGTTTTTCTATGACGTATGTAGTTATGGATTGCTTTTGATTTTATTTTTTCCTACTTGGGATTCATTGTGATTCCTAAATCTGGGGGTTGGGGTTCAATCATTTGGAGACTTTTCCACAAATTGTTATAGGCTACTGGCTATAGGCTATTGTTATAGCCTTTCCCTTGTTCTTTCTCGATTCTTCTACAACTCTGATTACATGCATGCTAGTCCTTCTCGCCGTCATACTTCCTATCTCTTTGATTCTTCTATGCTGATTTCTGGATAGATCTTATCTAATTCTCTAATCAACTATGTCTAAGTTACGTTAAGTCTTCCCATTAAGCTTTTTTATTTTATTTGTATTTTTCATTTCTGGAAGTTCTGTTTGGCTCCCTCTTGAATCTGCTTGGTCACTCTATATAATCTACTATTGTTTGTTCATATTTTCAAGCCAGCTTTAATTTTTTTCAACACATTATTTTATCCCAAGTCTGGTCGTTTTGACTTCTAAAGACTTTGTGGGTCTGATTCTGCTGTTTCCTTTTCTGTCAATTTTCACTCATGGGGCCTTGTTTTCTTATGAGTTTTGGGGGTTGCAGACTCTGAGCTGTTCATTTTCCTTGACTCTTTGCCTGGGAATTCCTTAAGTCCTGGTTGAAGCTATGTTCCTCATGAGAAGACTTGTTTTTTCTTCTGCTAGTTGCCTTAGGGCACCACCGACTGAGTACCTTAAACTAAATTCCACCATTTAGTGGTTTTGGACCACTTAGGTGGTATGAATTTGGATCAAGGACCAGTGTGAGGGACAGCCTGTGGTTAATAATTTTCAGAGGAGTTTATTTTTCTTAAGTAGGTTCCACGCCCAGTGTGGGACTTGAACTCATGACCCCAAGATCAAGAGTCGCACGCTCTGCTGACTCAGCCAGCCCGGAGCCCCCAGAGGAATATTTTTAACTCACCAAAGGCCAAACCCACCAGTTTTGGTGCACCCTTACCAAGAGTGCAGCCTTTGGATTCCATTTTCATGTATCTTACTAAAATCCTCGCTTTGGAGGGGGCCCTAGGCTTTATCCCTTGTCACCCCATCTGTACAGCCACCAGAGTGGAAACTCAGCATCACCAGGGATTGGCCAAATTCCTCGGGACAAAAGTCAGCCTTCACAGTTGCTTGCCTCTTAGAGCTCCTGTTCCTGTTTGTGGGTCATTTTTCATCAGCTTAGAGATACACTTTAAAAGATTATTATATTTCATCCAGCATTTAAGCTGTTTTCACAGGAGGTTTGTCCACTAGTGTGTCTAGCTCATTACACTGCTCGGATTGCTACCCGGACTCATCTCCCACCATCTCCTCCTCCACAATTTCTGCTTTAGCAACACGGTGGTATCTCCGAACTCACGGTAATGATCCCTGCCTCGGTGCCTTTTCTCATGATGCTCCCTCCATCTGGAGTCTCCTTTCTCTTCCATTCTGTTGCCCCAAACTGGGTTCACCTCTTGGTGTTGAGCCAAACGACATAGCCAAGGCAAAGAATAAGAAAAGGAAGGGTTTTACCTGCCACAAGAGAAGGAGGACACCAGGGACCTTTCCCAAAGCAGTGTCTCCTCAAACAACAAAATCGCGGAGCTCTTCAGCTAAGGAATCCATGAAAGGGTTTGTGTAATGGGGCATACAGCATGGCATTGGGGCAAAAGTCATCTGATGGTGACTGAGTCCAGGTCAAAATCTCGAGAACCTGCAAGGGTCAGCATCATCGATTCTCCGGCTCCGGTGGGTCCGGTATCTCAGTGTTCAGAGGGGTTTAGATCCTGCGGAGAGAACTCAGAATGTGCAACAGGTCAGTCCTCACTTCTGAATATGGTGAGGCTAGGTCCTGACCTGAAGGCGGCTGTTTGTTCTTACATTCTTTCACAAGATGGCTGAGGACCCAAAGTGCCTTTTCTTCTGTCGAGAAAGCTGTGTTCGTCTTTCTTTTTCTGGGGGCCCCCTTTTCTGCGGATAGTTCCTCCCCACTTCACCTGTATAACTCCTACCTGTCTGTCAAAATGCAAGCGGTATCATCTCCAGGAAGCCCTCCATGATGCCCTCCCCACAGCTGGGTTAAGGCTTCCTCCTCTGCTCTTGCAGCATAGCTCAGAACACCTATGACAGCATGCTGTAGATTTCTAGTCACTTGCTTATTTCCCTCATTATAGCGAGGATGGTTTAAGGACAGAGATGATGTCTTTTCATCTTTGCTTGCCTGGCACCCAAAGCCTGGCCCAGAGCTGGTACCCAAGGTCTTTGCAGAAGAAGGTGTTTGCCGCAGAAATGAGTCTTATTCTTACCCTGGCCTCTCTTGCCTCCCTCCCTGCCCCATGCTGTTACAGCAGCAATAGAAAACTAATACGCCCACTAGAAAAGGCGAAACAAAGCAAAGATACTAATAATAAGTGTGCATTGAAAAGACTGGAAGGAGCTTCAACAAAATGAAGACAAGTTACAGCTGGTTAGTGGATCTCACTGTTCATTTCCAAATAATTTCCTTTTTCCATGTTTCTGAATTTTCCAATATCTTTCTTATATCACTGCTATAAGGGGGAAGATCATAAGCTTTCATTTTGTCTCTAAGAGATCCTACCCACCCTTCAAAGTCCAGATCAACCACCGGCTCCCTCACGGAGCTTTCTAGACAGCTTTGTCTTGGCCAGGGGCCTTCTCTCTGCTCCCACGTCCTTAACACGGCAACTGGATTCTAAACGCCTCAGAAGCAGCGTCCGTGTTGTTCTCCCCAAGGTCCAGCGGGCCCCAGCTAGTGTGAGTTGAACATTCGTGAGCTGGATTCAGGAACAATCAGTCATTCTTCCTAGCTGGGAAACCTCAAGGCTGCATTTCCCCACATTCTGATGAGCTCCCCTGGGGAAGGAGGGGAGGAGGGGCAGCCTCAGGGAAAGCTGGAAGGGGCCTCTCAGGGCCAGTGGGCGGAGCCTCCTTCCAAAAGACACCTGCTCCCCATCTGAAATGTTGCTGCTTCCTAACACCCTCTTGTTTCGGGTCAGTAGTGTATCAAAGTGACCCAGGTAACAAAGGCTGGGATTCACACCTTAGTGAGCCTTTTGTCCTTCTGAGTGGTGTAGTGGGGGAAGTCACACGGCTGAGGGAGGCGGTGCTAAAACAGACAGCCCAGGTGTTAGGGATAGTTGGAAGTTCCCCCCCCCCCCCCCGTTTCTCAATACCAACTTCCAGAATCACCCTCCAAAATGCAAAGCCAAGCAAGTCTCTCCTGCTTTCCCATAGGTGAAGGTTCCCCACCCTGTGCAGGTTGGGGCCAAGCTCTTTATCAGGGTGACCCAGGCCCATCTCCCTGAGCACCCCCACTCCCACCTGGTGATCCAGTCACATTGCACTGCCCATGTCCCCAAGCAAGGCCTCTCCCACACGACTTTGCGCACTCCCCTTTGTCTGGAACATCCTCCCCTAGTTCCTGTTCCCATGATTCTCCAGGTCAGCTCAGGCCATGCCTCTTCTGAAGGTCACCTGCCCCACCCAGGAGACTGGCTTCCTCCTCTGTGCTCCGAATCCCCCCCGTGCCTCCCTGACCCATCTTGCTCCCCTTGGGGGCCCTGCCATTGGCGCTTGCCGGGTCTGACATCCTTACAGGCTTGAACCCCCCTCCTTCAGCACCAGCCCTAGAATGGCTGCTCTACATATGAGATGCTAGAGCCTCCTGAGACCCCTTGGTTTCTTCTCTCCTACAATATGTCACGGGGGGGCCCCCAGAGCCTGGCACAGTGCCGCACACAGAGCGGGGCTCAGCAACCAATTGGTTATCTGTCTCGTGTGAAGTGTCATAGGGGGGTCCTTGGCAGCCTGGTGTCCATTTCAGAGCTGTTCCGCCTACCAGAAAGCCACAGCTGGATAAGGTCCCTCTTCCTCCGAGATGCAGCCTGCAGAAACCTCAGAACCAAGAGAGGTAGGGAAGCTCAGAGCTCACTGGCATCTTTCCCAGGAATGACGAGCAACACACAGTGTACTGGCTGGAAAGACCCTTTGTGGTTGGGCAGGAAATGATACTCTCACCTTCATCTTTGGTCCCAAGCCCCCAGCCTCTGTGTCCAGGGTCCTCCTTGGTAGCTCCTCAGCGATGACTCACGACCCCCATGACCCCACGAGATCTGAACCAAACTCCCTCCCGACATGCTCCGCACCACCCAGATTCCCTCCATCGTCCCACCTGGGCATCATTCATCATTCTAGATAGTCTTAACAGGCACACACGCACGCACAGACACACACACACACACGCACGCACACACACACACACACACACGTGCGTGTGCTTCTGAATCAATCTATCAGTGGCCCTGATAGATTTCTCTGTGAGCCTCTGTAAACCAAAGTCCCTGTGTACCTTACAGATGATTCTTGGACTCATTTAAATTCCAGGGTCCCTGATGTAGGGACAGTCTCTAACTTACTTCCCACGCCAGGGGCCCCCAGGACACCCTCAGAGTGAGGTGGTGACTCAGCCCCTACCCTGTGGACTCGCTGCCCCAGGAGTGGCTTGTGTAACCTAGGCCAGCACGCCAAGCCTATCACCTTCAATCTCAGGTAGATAATCTGTCAACCACAATCTGGGATGGAAGGAAAGTTCATATGCCTCGGGCACATCTAATTTGTCCTTGTCATCAACCCTTGCCTGACCTTGGTGACTTCCTGGGGCAGGGCAGAATACGGAAAAGAACGATCCAGCTGCCACCTTTTGCACAGGGGAAGACTCCTGCTCCGATCTCCAGGAAAGCAAGGTCGAGTGGGCAGTATCCCGACTCCCAGGCAGGAACGGAAAGGCAGGGAACGGGGGGTTGGTCCAACCTTTTCTGGCCTCTTGAAGGGCTCAAAGTTTGTGGTGGAGGTGTTAGGACTTTCTGCTGGATTCGTTAAGATCCTGGGAGGGTGTGGAAAGAGGAGGAGGGGAGGGAGGGAGGAGGAGCCTCAGGGGCAGTCTCTGCACCTAGACGTTCCTGACCTGCGGGAGCTGGAGTGTCTCCGTGGAGAAGTGGATGCCGCATGGGGCTCCTGCCTCCCCCGGGATCCTAGCTACAGGGAGCCTCCGGGGACCCTGGGCCTGAGGAGCTGGGAGGCATCCCACAGAGAGGATCATCATGGCGTGTAAGAAGAGGTGCTCCAGCCGGCAGACCAAGTGGGCCCTCGTCGGCAGTGCCAGTGTGGTTCTGGTTTTCGCCTTTGGGATGGTCCTGAGCTTCGTGCTGCAGCAACGCACCCAGCCAGGTAGGGACCTCCCTGTCGTGCCACCTGCTTGGCTTCCCCGTCGCCCACTCTGACAGCCTCCTCTCCCATCCCACGTCCCCCACTGAGACTCTGTCCCCAGCAGAAGGCCCCATCAACTTTCCCCTCCTCCTCCACCAGGCTCTGGTTGCCCACCCGGCCCAGACCTCCCTCCTGGGCCCCTGAATGGGCCTTCTCCTTTGAAGATGATGTGGGCATCTCAGACTCAGAAGACAGAGCTCACTTCGTATTCCCCCCATGCCCATTTCCCCTTCCCTTCCCGCGGAAACTGGGGGGCAGCCTCCACTCTCGCTTCTGCCTCGTGTCTGTAGCCACAGCACCTGGCTTCTACCCTGCGCCCCCTCTACCCTCCTTGCCCACCGGGCACCCCGGCCTCCGGGGTCCTTGAC
Organism: Panthera onca; assembly: GCF_046562875.1. Classification (NCBI taxonomy): domain Eukaryota; kingdom Metazoa; phylum Chordata; class Mammalia; order Carnivora; family Felidae; genus Panthera; species Panthera onca. The sequence continues at coordinate 177,464,042 of NC_138346.1, forward strand.
CCCTGCCTCGGCTTGCCTGCAGACGGCCTCTGTCTGCAGCCTGCTCTCTCCAGCCAGCGCTCACTCTGTAGCCCGTGAGATCTTGCTAAATACAACCCCCCTCGCTGCCCTCAGCACACAGCCAACCCCTTTGCTGGCGTTCATGGCCGTTCACAACCTGATCACAATGCCCCTTTCCAATGCTGCCCACACCATGTCTCCACCGCCGTCTGTACCAAGCCAGTGGTTATTCCTCTAGGTGACCACCCTCTTTCCTCGGGCCCAGCCTTTGCTTATACTGTTCTCTCTGTCAGGAACAACCCAGTCCCCCTTTTCTATCCCATTTGCACCCATCCTCAAGGGCCCCTTAAATGTTCCCTCCTCTGTGAACATCCTGACTGCCTAGGCTGCTTTGGGGTCCCCTTGTGCCCAGGAGCCCACACATTGCTCTCACACACAGCGCTGATGGCCCCGAGACCCCCTGTCTCGCTGTCAGATGGAGAGCTGGACACACCCTGGGAGCCCAGGGAGGGTCAGTGGGATGAACGGACAGGAGTCTTGGGCAGAGGCGAGAACCGATGCTAACGGACCCCTTGGGCTTCATGCCAGGCTATGAGCAGGAAGCAGCCTGCCGCCCGGACGCAGACATGCTGGACTACCTTCAGAGCCTCGGCCAGATCAGCCAACGAGATGGCCTGCTGGTCACCTGGTACCACGCTGCCAACAGCCAGAAGGAGATGGGGGCTGCCCTAAGCAGTAAGTCTGGCTGCCAGGACTGGGGCAGGCCAGGGCGGGGGTGGAGGAGGTGGGGGGAGAGCAGAGGTGGGGATGAGACGGCACCACCTACGAGGCGGCATTATGGCGAGAACCAGATGTGTGATTCCAAAGTCATCCTGTCCTGCCCTCCGTCCCGGCTGCCCCCTCCACCACCTGCTAGCTGACAGCTGTCCCTGCCTAGCCTGTGGAAGCCAGAAGACATGTGAGTTTGAGGCCCAGTGCTATCAAAAAGAAGCTGTGAAAACCTGAGCAAATTGTGTAATGCCCCTGAGTCTCCAGTTCAGACTGATTATGGCAACCAGTCAGCGGCCCTGGGGTAGCAGACAAGCGATCCGGCCCCACTATAGCAGGACTTTGGCCAAGAAGAAAGCCAATGACTCCAACCAGGCAGTGCCCAATAGCAAGCAGCAGGAAGAGGTACCCCTTAGCATAGCTTCGGGGGTCCGGAGAGAACCCCAGGCCCAGTTTTCTCCCGGAGGGTCCTGCCAGAGCCCCGGAGTAGGCTTCTAGGAGAAGGGTGGTGCCACAGCTGGGGTGGGGACCGAGTGGGACCCAGGGGCAAGGTTAGGCTGGTGAAATCATCTTGGACATGACTTCCATGTGGAGAGGAGAGGCCAGAGCCAAGATCTGGGAGGCAGACGGAACCAGGTTCAAGTCTTCCCTTGGCCCCCTACTGGCAGAGTGATTTGGGACAGGTGACGTCACCTGTCTGCAGTTCACTTTTTCCCTCTGCAGAATACGGATTGGTAGAATTTCCGTCTCATTTGTCATCCGAACCAGGGCACTTCCGATAGTGAAAGAAATCATTACCGAAAATTATGTGGAGACAACATGGGGCACCTGGGTGGCACAGCCAGTTAAGCGTCTGACTCTTGATCTCAGCTCAGGTCACGATTTCACGGTTTGTGAGTCTGAGCCCCACATCAGGGTCTGCACTCATGGCATGGAGCCGCTTGGGGTTCCGTCTCTCCTTCTCTCTGCCTCTCCCCCCACTTGTGCACACACACACACACACTCTCTCTCTCTCTCTCTCTCAAAATAAATAATAAAAATAAGCAAAAACGAAAAAGAAAATTGTGCGGAGACAACAGAAATACATCCGACTATCTCAGGCAAAGGGAGAGGTACGGTCACTCTAGTTCCGTGAGCTCCTCCATGTGAATAATGATTAACACTCGGTGAATGCCTAACCAAGGCTATCTCCATTAAATAATAATTCTTGTGAGTGAGGAAAAGGAGGCCCAGAGAAGTCCAGTAACCTGCCAGAGTTAACAGACTGCAAACAGGAGCGCTGGGACCAGTAGGTCGCAATCTGGGTCCAGAGCCTGCCCGCTCGGCCGGGGTGCTGTCCTGCCTGGCTGTGCTGTGTAGAGCCTCCTGGCACGTGGGGTGGAATGGGGGGAGGCCTCGGGAGCTTCCTGTCCCCTCAGGAGACAGCCCTCCCTCCCTCCTCACTTGTCCCTTCCTCATACCCCGCCCGAACACGGCGGCCCCCCAGATTCAGCATCTCGAGGGCAAGACAAGACAGAAGGCTTTTTTGAGGAAGAAGCTGGGTCTAGGTGGCAATCCCAAGGAGGCAGGTTAGGTCCAGAATGTACTTTCTGCCGGTCTTCAGTCCAATTCACTGAGTGTGTGGCTGGGCCCTTGCTCTGGGTCAATCTCCAGGGGAAGGTTGAGAAATGAGTAAGATGTGGCCTTGTCTCCAACGGGCTCACAGCGCCTTAAGGGAGGCACCATCAAAAGGTCACCGGGGCTCAGAGATGGCTTTTGATGCACCCTGCCTCCCCGAGACTGGCACCGGCCCCCACTGGACCTGGGGAAGGAGACAGCTACGCATCCATTCTCATGAGCTACCCTCTTACCCGCACCCCCACTCGGTTCTGGCCTGGCTTCTCTGGGCCTCACCGGGGCCCAAGCCTTTTGGACCCCTCTCTCTGCGTCTTTTTTAAAAAAATTTTTAATGCTTATTTTTGAGAGAGAGACAGAGCATGAGCGGGGGAGGGGCAGAGAGAGAGGAAGACACAGGATCTGAAGCAGGCTCCAGGCTCTGAGCTGTCAGCACAGACCCTGATGCAGGGCTTGAACTCACGAACCACAAGATCATGACCTGAGCTGAAGTAGGACATTTAACCAACTGAGCCACCCAGGCGCCCCCCTGCCCCACCCCCCTCTCTGCATCTTAACCAAAAGTTAAGATGAGAAAGAAATTTGTGCTCATCAAAATGAAGGCCACCTTCATAAAGCCCTTTACAGTGTAACAACGTGCTTTAACACCTATGTCCTATTTTCATGGCCTGGGGAGGCTCATCCCCACCTTGCCAACAGGGAGTCCCACACTCTAGAAGTAGGATCTATAACAGGATGAAATGCGATGATGTGAAATGCCCAGCTGGCTGCCAGGGACAGCCTGGCACTCACCTTCCTTCCCCTCCTGGAAATCCAGGCACCTAGATTCTAGAGAAATCTGCAAAAATCCTGACTTTGGCCAAGCTGTTTCTTTAACCTTTCTGGACCTGGGTTTATCGATCTTGACTTTTCTATCATTAATTCACTCCGTCGTTCATCATTCAACAACCATTTGTGAAGCTCTTTGTTGTTGTTGTTTTTGGTTTTTTTGGTTTTTTGTTTTGTTTTTGTTTTTGTTTTTGTTTTTGTTTTTGTTTTTTTGAGGCCTGATACCAACTAGGCACCAGAAATTCAAGTGATGTTCAATTCAGACCTGGACCCTGCTCCCTGGTGCCTACAATCAGGAAGGTTGATGCTAAGTGAGCAATTACATGGGGCCAAGCACTCAAAAAAGTAGCACAGAAGCAGGTGACTAAGTCAGACTGGGCATGGGGTTCAGGCACGGCCTCCCTGAGGAAGTGATATTTTAAGCCAACACTAACACATGAGCAGAAGGTGGCCTAGTAAAGCTGCAGAGGAAAGAGTGTTGCCAAGGCAACATCCATGAGCAAGAGCCCAGAGATGGGAGCACACAACAAATTCGAGCCTTAGCACTACTCAAAGTGTAGTCCATGGACCAAGGGCATGGGCATGGCTAGGGAGCTGGTTAGATATGCAGTATCTCAGTCCCACCCCTGATCCCACTGCTCAGAACTTGAATTTTTTTAAATATATTTTTTAAATGTTTATTTCTTTAGTCTGAGAGAGAGCACACGCACAGAGGAGGGGCAGAGAGAGAATCTCAAGCAGGCTCCACGCTGTCAGTGAAGAGCCCCATGTGGGGCTCGATCTCACATACTACGGGACCATGATCTGAGCTGAAATCAAGGGTCAGATGCCTAACTGACTGAGCCACCCAGGCTCCCCCAGAATTTGAATTTTAAGAGTGCCTGCGTGATTTGTGTGCACGTTAATGTTGCAGAAGCTGGAGGGGCTGGAACCTAGAGATCAGGGAGAGGGGGACTTAAGGTGAGCTTGGCCTAAGCCTGGCCATGCAGGACCACAAGGGCTATGGCAAGGAGTTTGGATTTGATCCTAAGGGCAACGGGTGGGGCTGTTGTTTGGTTGTTTTTTATAGGAAGTGATGTGATCAGGTACGTACATGTTTAGAACACTCATTCTAGTTGCTGTGTGTAGAGAATGCACTTCAAGGGGAGCCAGGCTAGAGGTGAGAGGTCAGGAGGTTGTGAGTGCAAACCAGGAGAAAGGGCCCCTGCTGATGCCAAGTGTCTGTTATGTTGCAGAGCTGAACGTGACCCCTCCCTCCCTCCACTGCACACCCCAAATGCTGAGTGACCCTGGCAGGGTCTTCCCGGTCTGCTTCCGTTGGGAAGGCCTTAACTCTCTCCTAGATTGAACTCTGGAGGACAGGGTTTTAAAAATTGAAATTGAAAACTGAGAAGAACAATGTTCCGTGCTATAAGGGTGCAAGGAGATGGGCAAGCTTACGTACCTCAGGTGGGAATATGAATCAGAACAACTTTTCTAGACAGTGATGTGATAATATGGACTTAGTTTTTTTTAATGTTGACTTATTTACTTTTTAAATTTTTTTTAATGTTTTTATTTTTGAGACAGAGCATGAGCATGAGCAGGGGAGGGGCGGGGGGGGGGGGGCGGACACAGAATCCGAAGCAGGCTCCAGGCTCTGAGCTGTCAGCACAGAGCCCGATGCGGGGCTTGAACTCACGGACTGTGAGATCATGACCTGAGCTGAAGTCGGACGCTTAACTGACTGAGCCACCCAGGTGCCCCTACTTATGTACTTTTTGAGAGACAGAGAAAGAGCGAGAGAGAGAGAGAGAGAGAGAGAGAGAGAGAGAGAGAGAGCATGAGTAGGGGAGGGGCAGAGAGAGAGGGAGAGAGAAAATCCCAAGCAGGCTCCTCACCAACAGCACGGAGCCCGATGCAGGACTCAATGCCACAAACCACGAGGTCATGACCTGAGCCAAAATCAAAAGTTGGATGCTTAAACAACTGAGCCACCCAGGTACCCCAATAATTTACACTTTAAAAATGACCCTTCATGGCCCTACCTCAAATTCCACAAGTAGGGATTAGAAATAATTCAAAAGTCAGGATAAAAATAGGCATCATTTGTTAGTAGCAAAAAATTAAAAACTACCAAAATGTCTCAGGAATAAGAGGTGGTTAACTAAATCGTGGTGAGCACCCACAACCAGAGTTTTTGTAGCCATTTTTCTTTTTTAATAAGACATAGAAGATTGTGAAGATGCCATAATACTGAAAGAAAAAGATCAAAAATTACAAATGTAGTGTGGTCTCAATTGTATAAAAACCATATGTAGGCAAAAATGGAAGAAGATACATCCGAACGTGAACTATGATGGAAATGTGGATGAATTTTTTCTTCCTGCTTTTCTGTATTTTCCAAATGTTCTTTGATAAATGCATGATGCTTTGGTGATGGGAAAAAAAATTTTTTTAAAGGAACTGATCGAGTTGTGCCTCTTGCCCAGGCAACGCCATGGTCCTGGAGGCAGACGTCACCATAGAAGGACTCAACACGGTCAATGAGACAGGAGTCCCAGTCATGGCACACCCCCCAGCCATCTACAGCGACAACACCCTGCAGCAGTGGCTGGAGGCTGTGCTGGCTTCTTCACAGAAGGGTGAGGACTCTCTCAGCCCGTCCCCAGCTCCCCAGCTCTCGGGTCCTCCCCTGGCTCCTTGTCTGAGCTTTCCTGCCCTAGTGGCCCAGAGAATTCCAGGTGAGGTGGGGGGTGGCAAAGTGCCAAACATGTTCAGGTTGTTCCCTCCTGAATCCTCCAAATTGGGTATAGCCTGTTCAGAGCCCAACTCTGCCCTTCCCTCCCAGGTCCCTTTGCCAATTGCCATCTGAATCTAGGCATCAAGGCATCCCCCTCACACCTCCCCCCACGTCCTTCACCCTTTCACCACATGCCGTCCCCAAACTCAGCCGCTGTAGTCTTCCCTCCACCACAGCCACCAGGCACATCTGAGTGAGATTTCCAAAATGCCCATTTTGTCATGCCACACCCCTCTTTAGCCCTGCATGGCTCCCCACTGTCCTCGGGCAAAGCGTCATCTCCTTGGCCTGGCTTTCCACACCCCTCTCCCAGTTCCCAGCCTCGCCCCTGCAGTTCTCTTCATCACCGGCCCCTGGCTGCCTGAGTGGACAGGCCTGTGTTCACAGGGGCCCTTCATCTACCTTGATTGCCCTCTTCTACTCAAACACCCCTCCCTGCAGGCTAAGTGACCCCCCCCACCCCCCCACCCCCCCCCCCCCCCGCTCCCCGCACAGACTCAGTTGGCTCAGGACCCTCCAAGCCTGCCCTTTCCAAGAACCATGGTCTCTTTTCATCAGATGCTTGACAACCCCTACACCAGCCCAAGTCCAAGCCTCTGTTTCCTCCCCCTCTCCCCCAGGGGCGGGGGCAGAAGCTCATTCCCCGGAGGCAGGTCCTTCCTCTGGGTTAGCTCTGCCTGTTTGAAAGCCCTCTTTTCACCCAGCTGGAATCTGGTGCCTGGCTTCTCTCCTCCTCCCGCTCCCAGCCCCAAACACACACACACACACACACACACACACACACCATACCTGCTCTCACTGCTCCAGGAAGTCAAGTCTGCCGGTTCCTTCTGCCCTGAGCACAAGAGGCCATTTTCCCAAGTTCTTGGCCCCCTCCCCACAGGCATCAAACTGGATTTCAAGAGCCTCAAGGCTGTGGGCCCCTCCCTGGCCCTCCTGCGGCGGCTCACAGAGGACGGGAGAGTCCGAAGACCTGTGTGGATCAATGCCGACATCCTGAGGGGCCCCAATGTGCCCATCTCAATCGAGGTCAATGCCACACAGTGAGTGTTCACCTCTCTGCCCCAGCTGCATCCAGCCCGCTTCCTTCAACATCTGGCACCGAAAGTGCTCAGGGCACATTTACTGAGTTTACCTCCAGACACACCCTGTCATCTGACCTCTGAGCCTTTGCACGTGCTGTTCTCTCTGACTTTTCCCCCATTCCCTGATGAAGCTAGGCCCCGTCATGACCTCCTCCAAAAACAACCCTGACATCCCAGGCTGCCGAGAACCTTCCTCCACACTTCCCTCCTAACACAGCCCTGATTTCATTGGGCTGTCACTACCAATGACAGGTTTACAGCCCCTATTACACTGTGGACTCCTGGAGGGCAGACAGGGCCCAGTCCTCTCTGTATCCCCAGTGACCAAGGCAGGGCTTGGCCTGCTAGAAAAAAGTCTAAAAGTGCTAACTCCTTCCCCAGCCCCCCTGAAATCCCGGCACTGCCACCAGCAGCCGTCACACAGCCCAGCTGCACAGTGCTCCACAGTTTATAGTGAAGGGCCATACAAAAGAAGAGAGTGTGTCCAATTTGACCTTTACATAGCAACACCAAGTTAGGAGTATCGCCCCCCATTTTGCAGAAGAGAAAGCTGACCAGTAATCAAGACTCAATTTGTTGAATGTTTATTATGTGCCCAGCCCCTGTTTCAAAAGGCACTTGAGTTATCAAGAGAATGAGGTAGGTGCTATTATTTTCATTTTATTTACAGAAGAACAATCTCGTTGAAGTTACGTGACTGGCCTAACTCTAATGATTGCAAAGCAAAGATTCAAAGCCAGGCCTTTCTAACATCCATCTGTCCATCTGTCCAGCCAGCCAACAATCCATCCATCCAGTGTTTATTGTGATTCTCAAACTGAGATGCATTTGGAAAGCAGCAGTTGGGACAATGCAGTCAGTGGCCCCAAGATAAATATGGCTCATCTTCTTGGAGTGTTGATTTCACTCACTAGTCTAGGGAGGAGAGGGTCATGTTATTTCTCTATTAAAATTTCTATCAGGGCAAAGTTTAAATGAAATTTAAAAATAAAATCTGAAGCTTCAGAGACTTACAGCTGGCAGAGTCCAAATTCCCACATCAGGGGGCCCTGGCTTGTCTCCCCAGTCCAGATGGGGACTCTTCAGAGGCCCTGCCCTCCCAAAAGGGACGCCATCTTTGAGAATCAAAGAGGTTGAGTGAGCTGCCCAAGGTTACAGAGTCAGGACCCGAACCTGGAACCTAGAACCCCTGACTCCAAAGTCCGTGCCTTATTTATAGGACCTAAATAAGTCACTTATGTTCTTCAGGACTCTGCTTCTGTCCTTATATCCTATATTCACCGGGCCTTGTCACTTCCTAGCACGGTGACGGGATCCCAGGAGACGGGGAAGGGGACAGCAAGGCTCTCGAAGACCAGTGTCTCTGATTTCTCTGCAGGTTTCTGGCCTTGGTCCAGGAGAACTATCCTGAGGCCACCCTGTCTCCGGGTTGGACCACCCTCTATGTGCCCCTGTTCCCGAACAGAACATACACCAGAGCCATGGTGGAAAAGATGCAGGGACTGGTGGGAGCACTGCCACAGAAGGTCACCTTCCCCGTGCGGGCTGTCATGGTGCGGGCTGCCTGGCCCCACTTCAGCTGGCTGCTGGGCCAATCTCAGAGGTGAAAACTCCCAGGCCCCTGCCTTAGCCCCTGACCCACCAAACCCACGCCCAGGCATTGATGCCTCCAGACACTTAAACACATTTGTCTAATACCCGCTGGTGCTCACATCTTCTACTACAGCCCTGGTTTTGCTTGTATACCTCTGGTGACAGGCTGCTCACTATCATTTGAGGCAGCCAGTCCACTGGTGGATAACATGTACCTAATGAAGTCTTCTGCCCATGGGAGCCAGCTGTGCCCTGCATAGCCTGCACCTGCAACTTCTGCCCAGGATGATCCTGCAGGAATTGAGGGACCCCCATCTGGACTCCTGCAGTCCGCTCCTAGCTGCCCAGCCCCACCTTCCTCAGCCACTTCCCACAGGAGTCCCAAGGCTGTCTCCTTCCCCCTCCACACCTAACTTCTTCCCCACGGCCCTGTATCCACCCCTTTCTGTCCTTGTCCCTTCCCTAAGACAGGACCAGAAATACACATTCCCAGTGAGGAGGCAGGGCGGGCCATCCCCTCCGTCCTTCTCAGTCTCTGCTTTTGCTCTCCATTCGTGAAGCCCTGTGGCTCCTTCTGCCCCTGAGGAGGAGGTAGTTCTCAGGGAGGAGGGGCTGGTGGGAAGCTGGAGGTCAGATGCTCTATTCCTGCCTAGCTAGGGTCCAGTTCTGAGCACAGGAGTGGGGTTGAGGACCTTGCTGGGCCCAGGCAGGTGCTGAGCTGGCTCTCTGGGCCCCAGGTACAGCCTGACGCTGTGGCAGGGCGCCTCGGACCCCGTGTCAGTGGACGATCTCCTCTATGTCCGAGACAACAGTGCCTCTCACCAAGTCTACTATGACCTCTTCGAGCCTGTCCTGTCGCAGTTCAAGCAGCTGGCCGGTAGGGAGGGCTGTGGGCGGGCCGGAAGGGGGAGGGTGGGCCTGGATTCTGCACAGAGCAGCATTTGGTGGACACTGGAGCAGAGCTGGAGGGGCGAGGCATCGGAAGAGGAAAATTCTGGGTCTAACGGGGTCAAGGAATCCTTTCAAGCACCTATCGTGTGCCAGACCTCGGTATGGTATGCTGGGCAAGCCTCATATCCAGGAAGCTGTGATTCTGGTTTACGGATAGGGAAACTGAGGTTCAGAGCAGTTAAGTATCTACACAGTCATTTGCTTGTACATAGCACAGCTTAGATTGGAACCCAGCAAATTCCAAACCCCATGTACTTTTCCCTTACAGCATAGTTCCTCAGAGACTGCCCCCCCCCCACTGTACCCACTAATCAGTGGCCCAGATGCTACCTGTTCCCTTGTCCAGACCCCTCATTCTCTTGACCCTGAACCTAGGAGAGCCTGCAGTTAAGCCATCCCAAAGGGAACCCATCGGGTTCTCAACATTCCTGCACAGGCGCCATCTAGGGGAGGGGAGGGGGAATTACAGCTTGGGGCTCCATCAGGTTTCCACCCCAGCAACTCTGCTCGTTGGCTGTGGGACCTTGGGTAAGTCTCTTATAATCTCCAGCGGACTCCACTGGAGCAAGCAAGCCTGGCGGGTTGCTGTGAGGCTTAGAATGCGCGTAGACACAGTGCACAGAAGGCACTCCGTGAATGGTGGCCGCTTCACCTTGGCAATTTGGGGTCCCACAGCGAATGCCACGCGGAAGCGAATTTACTACACGGGAGGCAGCCTGATCCCTCTTCTCCAGCCCCCCGGGGGAGACGGTCTGAGCGTGGAGTGGCTGGTTCCCGACATCCAGGGCAACGGGAGAACAGCAATGGTTAGCCTCCCAGGTAAGGTCTGCCTTTAGCCCTTGTGCTCCTAGATAAACTGTGGGGGGTTCCTTTGCTTGGGGTAGGAACCTAGGGTCTCTGTTACCGTGGCAACGGGCTGGATGCCACGGTGCGGGAGTACAGGGCTATCAAGAGCACGGGACTCCTAGCCTTCAGTGCCCTTGAGCCCTGACCTATATCTGCTGCAGGAGAGGCAGGCACAGGCCCCAGGGCTCAAAGGCCAAGAGCTGAGCTAGCAGCTGATCACGTCATCCTTACGAGCCCCGGGCACATTAATAAAGCAACGCTTCCACCCGGAGCCTAGACCAATCAACAGATCTCAGCAGATGGGGCACCAGCTTCTCCTTTACCACCCCTTTCACAAGGGCCTCTGACACCCCACCATAACCCCAGCTCCTGACACTGTTGTCTGCACTGCCTCTTCCAGACAGAGAAGGCATGATCCTGCTGAACGTTAGCCTCCAGGAGCCTGCGGCCAAGGAGCCGGTGCCCATCGTGCGTGCCCCGGGAGGCCCCGCCCTGACACTGGAGTCCTGCCTGCTGCAGCTCGCTGGGCGTCCTGGACACTGGGGTGTCCATCTGCACGTAGCAGAGCCCTCAGCCCTCCGGCCAGCCCTGGCCATGCTGGCCCATCTCTCCACACTCGGCCACCTGCCTCGGCCTGTGTGGATCGGGGCCACAGTCTCCCATGGCAGTTTTGCAGTCCCTGGCCACCTGGCCGGCCAGGAGTTGCTTACGGCTGTGACTGAGATCTTCCCCCATGTGACAGTGGCACCGGGTTGGCCCGTGGAGGCGCTGGGCAGCGGCTACAGGGAACAGCTGCTTGAAGATATGCTGGAGCTGTGCCGGGCTCTCTGGCAGCCTGTGTCCTTCCAGCTGCATGCAGGACTGCTGGGCCAGAACACAGCTGGAGTCGTGGCCAGGCTGCTGGCCGCCTCCCCCAGGGCCACTGTCATGGTGGAGCACAGCCCTTTGAGGGGCAACTATGCATCCGTGCGGGCAGCGCTGCTGGCGGCCAGGGCTATGGACAAGACCCGAATCTACTACAGGCTGCCCCGGAGCTACCGTGAAGACTTGCTGGCGGATGTTGGCAGGAACTGAGCGCCCAGTGGTGCTGGGCAGGTGGACCCCTGGGTGAAGGCTTCCCCCGGGGCGGGGGGACGGGAAGGAATAAATGCCCCTGCCTTCCTCAATGCACTGCACGTGTGTCCCGTCCCTGGGGACCGGATGGAGTGGGCGTGGGCAGGAGGTGGCCACTGAGGGTTGCCTAGAGGGTCTGGAGGCTGGGGGCCAGATCGCTCCGGTTGTCCAAGAGGAACTGCTCACAAGCCTTGACGGTGGTGTAGAACTCAGAAGAGAGACCAGCCACGTTGGTGGTCACGTAGTTGAGAAAGCCCGGGGTAGCCTGGTTGTAGTAGGACACCTACAGGACAGGAAGCCACACTGAGGGAGGCTGGGCGGGGGGCCGGGGGGAGCCAGGTGGGCGTGAGGCGGGCAGGGAAGGCAGAAAACGCAAGCCAGCACCCCTGGGCCGCAGAAGGTGACACACTGTGACTTCCTCCAGCAGGCTTCCCTGACCTCTGTTCTGGGGACTGACAAACAGGACACTGTCATCATGTGCCTCCTCTGGCAGATGAAGGAGGTTCCGGAGGACAGGGACTGGGTGTCCAGAGCCCAGCGTGGATAAACGGTGATACTCCAGGGTCGTAGAAACAAGTTAGAAATAAGCCCAGGGATCGTGCTGAGAAGCTCCTCAGGTTAAGGGTGTTAAGTTAGCGAACACCAGCCTAGTCCCTGCCGGGGTGAGTCTTGGGGTCCTAAGGCAGCGGTGCCTCAAGGATGGGGAGCTGCAGTACCCCCGCCCTCGCTCTCTCTCAGCCTCCTCCCCCGCATTTTCAATTAGCACTGGCTGCCCTGCTGAGTTTTATGGGCCCTGAGAGCCGTATAAAGCCTTCCCAGACGAGAGAGGTATATAAGTAAATAAATAATGAGCTGAATTTTAGATCAGAACCCAGGCCTCTGCCCTCAGCATCCAGAGCTTTCTCCGAGACCCTGGAGTCTTGTCTCTGCACAGATTAGATCTTAATGAAGGCTTGTTTTCAGCCCCTGACACTCTTAGGCTGCCCCAAGCTAGAAGAGAGCCTGCTGGGGGGGTGGGGGGGGCAGGTGGGGCCCAGGTATGGGACTGACTGAGCCTGAAGCACTGAGCTCTGGACACGCATGTGGCTTTGGGGGCACTGTTGGGGGGAGGGGTACACCGGGCCTCACCTTGGTCAGCTGGTCCCCCTCTCGCCAGAAGCAGAAGCCTGAGCAGAGGGTCTCCCCGCGCCTGTATGCTGGTGTCTCGGGGTGCGTGGGCAGTGTAACGGACCTCAGCGCGATGACATAGGGGTCCCTGGAGCCGACAAAGGGCAGAGAGGGGCACACAAGGAGGTGAGGGCCTGCTCTTCCCAGCTGAGGCTCCAGAGCCCCCTCCACTCAGACATTCTCACCAGAGTCTAAGGCCCATAAACTCTTAAAGGCCCGAGGCCTGGCTCTGGACCAGGCTGGAGAGAGGAGGCACCTGTGGGTCAGCAGCCCTGAATCTGCCAGGAGCCAGCCTGGCTTCACTGTACATCTTCTGGAAAAGCCCCTCCACTGCAGCCACTCAAAGAAGCCACACACTTTGGGATTTCATGCTTCATTCTTCTGTGCTTGTCTCTAGTGGAAGTGATGCCGACTATCCTGACACAGCGGGCAGGCAGCCTTCCCACTTTTCAGCCAACATGGCGCCCTCAGGGGGTGAGGCCAAGGAGGTGGCCACATGAGCAAGGGCCTGTCCATGACCGGGGTGAGGCAGCCTCACCACCCCAGGGACACAGGCCACCCCGCCTTAGAGCACAAGTGGCCAGAGGGGAGATGTGTCCCCTCGTCCTCCACTCTACCCACAGCAAGGCCACGGCAGCCCAGAAAAGCCAAGTGGTGCCTGAAGTCCGCAGCAGGCAGAAAGCAGAGCTCTGAGGCTAAGCTGACGCCCCCTCCCGGGTGGGGGTTAACGAGCCCCGCCCGCCTCCTACCTCAGCAGGCGGACACCCACCCGTTGTCGCACGGCTTCCGCCGAGAGGCCAGGATCACAAAGTCCTGGGGCTTGGCGTCACCGCCAAGGGCAGGGCTGATGACGTGGTAGATGGCATCATCCTCGTCCACCTGCTGCACTAGCTCCACGCTCCTGTAGGGAGGCCCAGAGATCAGGGTTCAAGGGAGTCACACTGGCCCAGGCTTTCCCATGCCGCAGCCTTCTTGAGCAGACGTCTGGGGGACTTTACCACCTACATTGCTCAGCAGGGACCACAGGAGGGCAGAAAGGCCAGGCCAAGCTGCACATGAACACACACACACACACACGCACACACGCACAGGAGCTCACACAGACGCGTCCACAGGCAAATGCACACACATACAGACATGGGAACAAAGACATGCACACCTGTGAGCGTACATGCACAGACACACAGATACCCACCAGTGCACACACACACCACGGTGTCTGTACCTGTCTGCAGGTGCACACGCCCGCACCGATGTGGGACAGTTTACTGGTTGTGAGCACCTGCCATGTGTCAGGCATTGCTCTAAGAGCTTTCCATGCACTGTGTCCTTGAATCCACAGTGGCCCATGCAGGAGGTGCTCTCAGTATCCCTACACATGAGGGGCTGACTCAGAAAATAATCTGCCCACAGCCACAAAGCCATTCAGGCTGAGATGCTGAGATGTGCTCGTACTGGCAGGTGCCAGAGTTCTGCCCCTTGGGCCCAGGCATGCTGCACATATGTGTCCAGGTACGACGCACAGGCTTACACCAACACATGTGCACACACACAAGGACATCCACACAGAAACACACACGACCATGTCCAAACCCACCACTCTCTGCCCTGCTCTCTCACTCACCTTCAGAGGCTGTCTCATGAACAGGATGCTATCGGTGGGGTGGGAGGAAGCAGCTAGGGGTTCCCTTTCCCCTTGGGACACTCTCCCCACCAATCCCACCAAGGGTCAAGATCTGACCTGGCCTTCAAGGCCCACGCCAGCCTGCCTCCTCCAAGAAGTCTTCCTATCGTAGGCCCAACACCCCCAACATCTACCACCAAATCACCTCCCGGCTTTGTAGAATGTCACTGCCAACAGGCCTGGGGTCACCTAGACCAAGGCTTTTTTTTTTTTTTTTTTAAACAACAGCCTTTTTTGCACCAAAACCTTAAACAGAAAGCCTGTGTAGAAAGAGCCACAAGTAGGCCCACGCTGGTGAGTTAGATGGGAGTAGAAAGGGGAAGGCAATTGGTCAAAAATCAATTTGCCAAACCTACAGACCCTCCCTATGGAGATGCTCAGGAATACAGGCTCCTCATAAGCAGCCAATTGGAGAAATGATCAAAGAACTCCCCAAAGTAAGGTGTTGGCACAACAGAAAATGACTTTAAAGGGATTTGAAAAAATACCAGTTTCAACTTTAACATTCTCATATTAAACACTGAAATTTTGGCTATTTTCCTAAGAACAGATTTCTCTTCCTTGGTTAAATTCAGGAAGAAAATATTCGCCTGAAGAATCAGTAAATTCAGGGAACAAATGTATTCACAGGAATAACATTTATATTCAGTAACTCACTACATTCAAAAATAACATATGCATGCACATATCCATAAGAAGAGCTGGCAAACTGGGTGAATTCATCAAATCGGCCATTCCTTTAGTTACCCTGAGTCTGGGAAGGGGCCCACCTGCCCCCTCAGCGTTCTACCCCCCACCCCAAGTGGTCCCTGAGCCTTCTTTGGGGACACAGGACCCCACAGAACATGGTTTGAAAATCACTGATCTATCCAGAGTGCAGGTGCATGACCCACACTTCAAGTACCCATTTTAAGAAGAGGGAAACTTGAGACCTAGAAAGGAAGTGACTTGCCTGAGGTCACACAGCCAGTTGGGCCAGAAATAGGATTTAAACCCAGGCCTCCAACTCCAATTCCAGGCTCAGTCCCTTCCCTGAGGGCTCAGAACGCCCTTGACTCTGACACCCACCCAACGCATAACTGTAATTCCCACCCGCCGGCCCCGACGATGCCCAGTAGGGGCCAAGCATAATGGGGGATGGCTCAACAGAAGGACACCCCTGAAGGCCCACCTTCCCAACAGGCCTGAGAAAAGCACCCTGCCCCACTGGCACCTTGGCCCTCACCGGTAGTGCTTGTCCCACTCGGGCCTCCGAAGCAGGTCTGAGAGCAGCAGGAAGGCCTGGATTGTTTCCACCTGCACCAGCATCTCCATGTGGAAGGAGAGGAACTTGTCGTCCTCCAGGGTGTACAGGCGGACCTGCATGGGACAGAGGGCGGCCTCGTTCCTGCACCACCTCCCCAGCCTATGCTGGGGGCGGGGGGCGGGGGGGGGGGGGGCGCTGACTCCGATGCTGGAGACCAGGGCTAGAAGCTCAAACCTGCCACTGACTTGCTGTGTGACTGTAAAAAAGTGACTCAACCTCTCTGAACCTTAGTCCCATCCCCATGAAAATGGGCTGTTGAGAGAATTCAGGACAGGTAGACAGGAGGGTATCTCAAGAAACAATGACTGGGGTGCCTGAGTGGCTCAGTCGGTTGGGCAGCCGACTTCGGCTCAGGTCATGATCTCGTGGTCCGTGAGTTTGAGCCCCGCGTCAGGCTCTGTGCTGACAGCTCAGAGCCTGGAGCCTGTTTCAGATTCTGTGTCTCCCTCTCTCTGACCCTCCCCCGTTCATGCTCGGTCTCTCTCGGTCTCAAAAATAAATAAACGTTAAAAAAAAAAATTATAAAAAAAAAAAAAGCAACAATGAGGCAACAATGGAGTAGATCCTTAGAGTCAGGCACCCACTGAACCCCCTAATGTCACAGGTGGGGAAGTGACTCTCCCCAGGGCATGGGCAAAGCTCATGTTTTCCCTCAACCCATGCTTGTCCCCTGTCCCCATCCCTACAGGGAAGAAGGAGCAGAGAGAGGGAGGAAGCAGCAGGGCAGAGAGCAGCAGAGATGAGAGGTTGGGGGCAAAATGGTAGGCAGGCAGGAGAGGAAGATTTGTGGGTTCTCCACTCCAGGCCCTGTGGGAGCAGCGGTGTTTCTATAACTGGGCTGGTTTCATGGTCCCATCCAAATCCTTTTAAGAAATCCCCTTATGACATGAGTGCTTTGAGGGAATCTCTACTGCTTGAGATCAGTCACCTCTGCTGGGTGGATGGGATTGGCTACCTGGTTGATCTCCGAGGACAGCACCCAGTTGTCCTTGGTCACGAGCATCTTCAGGGAGGAGACGTTGTTGTAGCTCAGGTACACCTGGACAGAGCACATAGAGAAGCCTCACGCTCTCCCCTTGAGGGGCTCTGTGCTGAGGCTGTGCTGGACTGGGGGAAAGCACATCGAACTCTGAAGGCGGGTGGGTGCCGGGCCCTGGGCTTCGGGACAGGAGGCCCAGCCTTGGGCAGACTCACTGTGTGACCGTCTTCTCGGGGCCTCAGCTCCCTCAGCCAAACAGAGGGACAGGGGAAAGCCCTTTGCTAACTGTACCAGTCCTGAGGCACGACATAATATCCTGTCCCCTTCTGGACCACTTCCAAACCCACTCTGACGAGAAGGGAGAGTCAGGGTCCCCCCGCCCCCACCCTGGGCCTGAGAACTGTCCAATCAGAGCAGGAAGTCTTACCTGGTTGCTCGGGTCCCAGGGGACAGAGATGGGCATTTCTGTCTGTTTACAGGACACAATGTACTTCCTGGGAGAGGGAAAAAGACAACCATGGTCCCTTGGGAGCCCATGTCTTCCAGAAGACTTCACTCCCTGTGCTCAGCCCAGCAGGCTGGGAGGGACTCCTATCTGGCCAGGCAGACTAGCGAGCGGGGCAACAGAAAAGAGCAGCTGGGACCATCCAGACTTGGTCACAAGTGGAGCTGGACCGGGCAGCGGGGAAGGGCGCCGGGTGCAGGCTCGGTGCCCCCACCCTTACTGAGCAGTCGGCTCTGCCTAAAGCAACTTCACCCTTGCGCCTCTGTGTCCTCCTCTGTACAGGGGACTGGGAGTCACATCTGCCTTACAGGGTCGCCAGGAGGACACTGGTAGGTGCTCCACAGATGCACCCTTTTCCCATTAACGCAGATGGTGAACCCCAGTACATTTCCAGCACTTTCAGGTCGGTAAAGTGCTCTGACAGCAGAGTCATTCACACCTGGCTGTGCATCTTGAGCAACTGTATCTCCTCTCAGGACCTTTCTTTTTAATATTTATTTATTTATTTTGAGAGAAAGAGAGAGAGAGAGAGAGAGAGCAAGTGGGGGAGAGGCGGAGAGAGAGGGAGAGAGATTCCCAAGCTGAGTCCGCATTGTCAGTGCAGAGCACAATGCGGGGCTTGAACTCATGAACCGTGAAATCGTGACCTGACCTGAAATCAAGAGTCAGACACTTAACTGAGCCACCCAGGTGCCCCGCACCTTCGTCTGCCCAACAGGCATCAGAATCAAAGGAAGGAACACAGGATTTAGAATTGGCCAGACCCCACCAGGTTCAAGTTCTCACTCTGCCCATCATTCCTATCTGTGTGCCCATAGCCACCTAACCCCTCTGTCCTCAGTGTCCTCGCCTGTACAATGGACCAGGAAGACCGCAGTGTAGTGAGGCTGCGTGGATATAAAGGGCCCAGCCCAGTGCCCAGCACAGGGGCGGCACTGAAGAAATAAGAGTCCCCCAGGCCTGGGGAACAGGAGGACGGCCCTTGAACCCGTGTCCCCTCCCTCCACCCAACCCACACTTGCCTGTCCAGTCGGATCTTCTTCCTGGCACTAGCCTCTCGGTACCGCCGCTCGCCATCCTGGGGAGAGACGCAGGGACGGACTACAATGCGGGCAACACAACCGGCTCGCACCCTCCTCCCCGCTCCCCTTACCCTCTGCCCGCCCCCCACGGGCCCAAGGAGGTCCTTCAGCCCTAAAATGGAGTTCAGGTCTCACCGGGGCAGCCAGAGTCAAGGCAACCTGGACAGCAAAGTGCCAAGTCTCTGAGCTCCAGCTCAGTCTGAGCTCAGAGGGTCTCAGGCTCTGAGCAACTTTGGGAACACCACCTGCCCTCGCTGGACCTCGATTTCCTCCTCTGCACCAGGGGATCCCCAAGGGCACTCACAATGCTAGGAAGAAGCCACGTTTACCGAGCACTTGCTGCTACCAGGCCTCTTCTAAAGCACTTCCCAGGCAAAATTTCAAATAAGCCTCACAACAGCTCTCTGAAGTTGGGACTCATGTTATTCCCATTTCACAGAGGAGGAAACTGAGACACAGAAAGTTTGGTGGCTTGCCCAAGGCGGCAGGGGTAAGAAGCGGGGCCAGGAACAGAACCCTGATGGCCTGACCCGGAGCCCACCCTCTCACCCACTGCCTCGAATGTCCCCTCACTCGTGAGCATTAAATGGCACGGTCCCTCATGTGCCGGTTCCTCCCCTCCCCCACCCCACCACTGTCAACTGCCCAGCACCCAGCTGTGGAGTGGGGGGTTTTTACAGCCAGTGCTCAGCCCTGTGAGGCCGGCGGGCAGCGTGGGGGGCCTTCCCAGCGAGAGGGAGTGCTCCTCCAAGGTCACCCCAGGCCTCCCAGAAGCAAGCCGGGGACTGGCCCACAGGAGGCACAAGATCGCATTTTTTAAGAGACGGCCTTTGAACCCAAGCCCCTGACTCTTGTCCCTGTGCTTCTTGCTCTCCTGTCACCTCCTCGTAATGGTCACCATTTACGGAGTGCCTACAGGGCACAGCCAGGCACAGGGTCAGTGTCCCTCAGCTCCCCCCCCAACATCCCTGTGAGGCAGGGGTGTAGATACACCCACTTTACTGGCAGGGACCAGAAACTTGCAGAGGGCACCCAGTAGAACACGGAAGAGGAGAGTTTCAACCCACCCCTGCCCCCAAAGCCCGTGCTTTTCCAACCCTGCAGGCTCACGAATGCCTGTCAACACCTAACCATGAGCTAGGCCAAGGTGCCTGCCTTGCACAAGGGCATCTCCAGGGGCCACAAGGCACTCAGAGCTGGCTGTGCCCCAGCAGAGGGGCAGGGTTGAGCCCATCACTCCCGCACCACCCCCACTCTTGGGCAGAGAGGGAGGGGAGCTGGTGGCGGGGCAGGGTGCCACTCACCCCGGGCTGGGGCCGAATCCAGGGCAGAGTCCGAGGCTGGTCGTCCGCGTCTAAGACCACGAAGGTCATGAAGGCGCTGTTGATGTGCCGCCGTTGGGTCTCAGCACCCTGGCGGTAAGCCTCTACGCACACGCCCACCTCCATGCTGAGAGAGAGGGAGGGCTGCTTCCATGCTGGACAGACTTTCCTGAGCCCACGTCCCCTCCCCAACACACACGTGCACATACGCACACATGCACCCACACACATGTGCACGCACACCTGTCCACGCCCCCACACCCCCTCACTTAGGAGGCTCTATGATCCCAGAATGTGGTCATTATGCAGAGGGGGAACCGAGGCCCAGAATAGGGCAATCACTGGGCCAAGGTCACACAGCAGTCTGGAAGAGAAGCTGGACTGGAAACGGGGCCTCGCAGCTCCTGGTTCAGGGTTTTTTCCCCTGCACAGCCACAGGATGTGTGCTGGTCAGACTGTGAACAATGACGATGACAGTAGTAATAATCCCTCACTGAACATTCTCTCTGGCACGCCACCAGTAACGCCTCATGGAACCCTCACAGCTAGGATTTAGTTGTGGTGAGCTCCATTTTACAGACAAAAGAACTAAAGCTCAGTGACAGTGAGAAACTTGCCTAAAGTCCAGCCTTTACAGCCAGTAAGGAGCGAGCCAAACTCGAACCCCGGGAGCCTGGCATCCTCACTTTTAACAACTACACGATGATCTTTGAAATCACCAACAAAGACAGATATTTAAAGTAAGCTTTCTTGGAGGTAGCAGGATTCATTCCAAATTAAGGGCTCTGGGACCTAATTGTTGTTTTAGGGAAAAGGTAGGAACGGATTTGACAAATGAGAGAACACTGGCCCTGTGATCTGAGCATGCACAGCATGGCAGGCCCAGAGGCAGGGGCTGGGAAGAGAGACAGAGACAGAGAGCATAGGATACGATCCCGAGACAACAGGAGGCACAGGGCTGGGGAATCCAGAGGAGGGAACAGCAGAGCCGAAACGCGGTCATGGTGAAGGGGCCCAGCAGCCGGGCAGGGTTTAGACCTCACAGGTCTCGTCTACAAGGGGAAGCGTCCCTGGCAGCTTTGCAATTGGGCCCCTTCTTGGGTCAGGAAGAACCCTCAGCCCCCGGGGGGGGGGGGGGGGGGGGCCGGTCCCTCCCCTTACCTATGCTTGAAGGCGTTGTTGACGATGGCCTTGAGCACCAGGCGGTCCCCAACCTGGGAGGGGCCCCGGAAGTGGAACATCTCAATGGTCTTCAGCGTAGGGTGGGCTCGGCACAGCCGGCTGGGGGCGGGGAGACAGGACAAAAGCCCCTGGTGCTTCAGCCAGGGCTTGGGCCAGACTCTCCCCCTGCCCCCATCCACAGACCCAGCCCAGAATCACATGCACCGCCCTCTGGCCCCCCCACTCCCACCTGGCCCAGGACACTTCTGCCCAGAAGAACAGAACTAAAGTCCCCTTTCATAGCTTAGAACAGTCAGGTCTATGTGCATTCAAGCAGCTGAGCTTGAGGGGACAGAAGAAAGAACAGGGCTTGGGGCAAATCCCTTCCCCATTTTCCTTCAACCTCTACGCCCAGCACCTGCTGCTTCTACTACCTAACACCCCCCTCCCGGTTACCCAAAGCTACTTGTCACTCAAGGCCCAGCTGAAGAGCTCTCCTCCAGGAAGCCTGCCGTGACTATCTGCGCTGTGAACTTATTCTGAGATAGGGCTGCCCAAAATGGCATTGCGTATGCGCTGTGTCCCACAGGGTAAACACAGGGGAGGGGCCGTTCGAGCCAGGCTCTTCAGAGGTGAGGGGTAATCCCCCTGGCTGAGGAAGACACTCCCCGCAAATACAAAGTCATGCAGGTACTAGGGCATCTGTCAGGGAAAGTCCATTATCATAACTATAAAAAAAGACCCCAATATTTAGAGAAGAACAAGCCCCAGACAAGTGCAGAGATTATAGAAGAAGGAAGGAATTATTTTCACCCGTAGGGAGAAGGGAACCGTTAAGAGAGGCTTCCTGGATTTTAGCAGACCAAAAGTAGCGAGGTGGCACGGAGGCAGGTTAGAGCAGGAGCAGAAGCAGAGGCTGGGAATTCGGGGAGGGGATGGGGAAGGGCAAATGGCTTGACGTGCACCTGGGGACCTAAGATACAAGAAGACAGCAGGCAGGGCCAGGTCAAGGGGAGGCCCTAGTTCCAAGGGGCTTGGCATTTCCAATGTAGGCGGTGGGACTGTGGGGTTGTTTTTTTTTTTTAATTTTTTCTTTAATGCTTATTTATTTTCGAGAGACAGAGCACGAGCAGGGGAGGGGCAGAGAGAGAGGGAGACGCAGAATCCGAAGCAGTCTCCAGGCTCTCATCTATCAGCACAGAGCTGGATGCGGGGCTCGAACCCACAAACCATGAGATCATGACCTGAGCCGAAGTCAGTGCTTAACCGACTGAGCCACCCGGGTGACCCTGGGTTTTTTTTTTTTAAGACAAGGAAGGAAAGGCCAGCTCACAGAAAACCACTCCTCTCTGGTTCTCTGGGTCTGAAAGCCCCGGGCTATCCTAACAGAACAGCCAAGCTCCTGAAGCCTTGAATGCCAATGCCAAGCTGGGGGTTCCCACCCCTCCCCGCCCAGAGGGAGCTGGCCAAGGGAAGAAGGGAGAGAAAGGAAGGGAAGCAGAGGCAGCACACTCTCCCCTCACCTGGCTGCAATGGTGGCCACGTTCTCCATCCAGGCCATGATCTGGCCCCCAAAGGTATTGCCTTGGTGATTGGCATGGGGGGGCAGCACCAGCTCCACGCTCTCCACGCGGGTCCTCTCGGCCGGCACCATGCAGCTGCAGTCTCTACTCTCCAGATCTGACCGGGAAGGACAGAGGGAGGGAGGTGGGAAGGGGAGAAGTTCCCAAGGGCAGACCCTCCCACTGGGCAAACGCAGGGGCCCCCGCCACCAGCACGATCTCTGTCATCCAGATTCTTTTACTGACTCAGCACCACGTGCGCTGGCCCTGGGTGAGGAACAGGAGGACACGGGACGGGGAAGAGGAGGCTGTCTTGGGGCAGTGGGCAGGACAGCCACTTTGAAAGAAGACACACCTGGGTCTGAACCTCAGGTTCAGGTTGTGTGACCCGGGCCAGCCAAGTAAGCCTCTCTGAACCTGTGTCCTCAGCTGTGAAGGGGCAGATGTCAAACCCAGCCCATCAGGGTCATGCAGATGGAGTATGGTCGTGACCCGAGAGTGCTTGGCACCGCAGTCAGGAGACAGACTCTCAAAAGGATAATTCTTCCCTCCCTCTGCCCTGACAGGCCCTGTCCTTCTGGGGCGATGGCATCAGGAGATCCTCAGCAGGAGAGGCCAGAGAGTGGGCAGGGCCCTGCGGGTCAGAGGAGCAGATACTGATACGACCCCCACCCGCCCAACTCAAAGAGGTGCCAGGGAGAGACTTGTCAGGGAGGGCCCATCAGAGAGGTGGCCTTTTGCTTGGCTTGCAGGCTGCTCCGAGGTGCCACAGACAGGGAGGGGAGAGCTTGAGGGGGCCTGAGCCAAGGTCTGGAGACCGGGCAGGTAGGACAGTCCCAGGAAGCAATGAGGCCGTGGCTGGGTTGGAGCTGAGGGCAAGTAGGAGGACAGCACCAGGTGAAGACGCATGGCCCGCCAAGGGCCCAGATGCCAGGCTAAGGCATCTGGACTAACCTTTGTGTGGAAGGGCTATCAGGACAAGAGGGATTTAGGAGGGCTGCAGTGGATCGGTGGCCCTGGGGAATCTCAATGACAGTAGGAAGAGCTGGGAGCCCCCCCCCCCCGCCCAAGCCATAGCCCCCAGACCTTGCATACATAAGGCACACAGAACTCAGAGCCCCTCTCACTGCTTGACTCAGGCAGCTGGTTGCACCTGCTCTCTCCCACCCTGGGCGGCTGGACCACTTTGAACTGTCCTATAATTAATTGCCTCCTTTAGGTTTCAAGGAAGACTCCACGTCCTAACGCTCTGGAGACTGGTGAGTGAATCCAAGGTTACCCCTCTGGGCCTTTGCCCAGCCTGTGCTCTCTGTCAGGAAAACCTTTCCCTATCTCTCCATCTGTCAAAATCCTCCTCGTCCACAGGGGATCTTTGTGTGCTGGTATAGAACAATCTCCAACATGTACTTTCAAGGGGAAGGAAGGAAGATACAGAACAGTATGTTCTGTATGTTCCCTTTTGGGTAAAAAGAGAGGGCTAAATAATACACAGCATGCTTAAATATGCAGGGAATCTTCTGGAAAGATCTCCCAAAATGAGTAACTGGAGGGAGCCTGGGTTCTGGGGGGGAGAGAGTCTTGCTTTTTATTCTGTATTTATATCTATATGATTTATGTATATATGTGTATATATCTATGTGTGTATATCTACGTGTTCATATATATATGTGCTTTTAAAAAAAAAAAAAACTACAGTCTTCAAGGCCACGCTCAACAGTACCTTCCCCAACACGTTTTGGATAACAAAGGGTTTTCCTGACGTCCTAATTCCATCTTCACGGCTCCCGGGAGCTGAGCAAGAGGCCCAAAAAGACCCTTCCCTGAAGCAGACTTTGAAGCGAGAGGGCCATCAGGACAGTGAGTGGACGTTCCAAGGAGACTCCCTTCCTCCCTCTGCCCACTGGGGGCCTGGGACAGAGGACATGTAGCATGCCCGCTGCCCTCCCCACCCACGGCCGCTCACCATCCTGAATGACGCAGTTGGCCAGGAGGTCCTTGATGGTGTCCGCATAGAGCAGCCGCATGCGCCGCCGTTCAGCCGCCACACTGTGCTCGGTCTTCTCCTCCTCCGTCTGCGGCGTGGTCTGCTTCAGCTTCACCTGTGGGCGGGGGTTGGCACGGGGGGTGCTCAGGACGGGTTTCCTGAAACAGCAGGAGTGCCTGTGCCCCAGCATCGTCACACGCTTGGGGCGGCTGGATAGCTACAAGTCTTTGTGCCCTCTTTGTCCCCATCTTCCTGTTTCCGTGTTGACTGATATATCACTTTCACCCTCCAAAGGCCCCAGTCCCATTTCTTGGGCAAAGGCATCCAGGACTAGGGGCATCTATAGGACATGTGAGGGAATGATGAGGCCTGAAGAATCCCCGTGTGAGACACACAGGAGTAGGTGGGGAAGAGGAGAGAGGGAAGGTGCCTGGGGTCTGAACACAGGTAGGGGGAGCCGCCTCTGGGGGCTGTGGATTCCCTGAAGCACCCCCACCTGCACCCCTCGGTCAGTCCCCAGCCTCACCACCCTGGTCCTGGCCGGCCTTGACAAGCACCCGGGTGGTCCAGCCGCATTGTGCAGCCGGGGATAGCCCCCACCTTGGAGAGTTCCCGGTGGGCCACAAAGGTGGCCAAGGCCTTGCACACGTTCCACTGCTTCTCGGAGCACAGGTCCTCAGAGGCCACCTGGATGCCCACCTGGAGAGGAAGAAAGGGTGGGAGGAGTGAGGAGGGGAGAAACAGAGCTCCCGACCTGAGGTTCCACAGCTCAACGAGACAGGAAGTCCCACCCCAGGCCAGACCTCATATTCTTCTATCACTTACTGAGTCTAGACAGCCAGAAACCTGGGATAGGTTCTGATTCTACCCCTAGATCCCTGGAAAGCGTTGGGCAAGTCACTTCCCTTCTCTGGTCCTTGGCTTCCTCATCTATAAAATGGGAGTGAGCATGGGAACGCCTGGCTGGCTCAGCCAGTAGAGCATGTGACTCTTAATCTCGGGGTCATGAGTTCAAGCCCCACATTGGGCATGGAGCCTGCTTAAAATATGAATGAATGAATGAATGAGGGAGTGAATGAATGCAATGGGAGTGAGCATACCTGCCCTGACAGGGTTACAGAGGGAATGAAAATGAGACTGAACCTAGCAAAGGACTTAAAGTAGGTAAAACGTAGGCTACATTGAAAAGACAGACATCTGGGGGGTACCCAGGGCATATCCAGAGGCAGTCTGGCTGCCCCAGCCTCAGTGGCCCAGCTGAGGGACATGGCCTGAGCCTGGCGTCCACAGAGCTCACAGAGCCCTGTGCATCACTTAAGAACCCTGCAGCATAGGACTCATGTTCCCATTTCACAGATGGGGAGACAGAGGCTATGGGAGGTAAGCTAATGGACTGCAGTTCAGGCTCTCCCTACTCCAGTCCTGCTGCCTCCAGGGTCAGGCATGGCAGCTGCCTTCCCTGCTTTCCCGTGACCACCTGGCTGCTGAAGAGAGTCTTAGGTTAAGGGTGAAGACCAAGGAGACTGGAAGTCAGTCGCACATTGGAATCTACGTGACCTGGTGACTTGGGACAAGCCTCTTCCCCTCCCTGGGCCTCAGTTTCACTTCTGTGCTAGGGGGTGTTGGACAGGAAGATCCTTAGGATCCCCCCAGCCCTGCCAGCTGTTTCAAAACTCTGCTGCCTCGACCAGGGCTCTGCGGGTGTGAGTGTGGCCAGGCTGGGGGCTGAGTAGGGAGAAGAGGTAGAAAACCTACCCACCCACCTACCCACCCCTAGGCAGCACCCACCCCACACACCTCCATGCTAGAGTTGAAGGCCCGGTTCACCTTGGCCTTGATATTCACCACTTGTCCGACACTGGGGAGAGAAGCGCAGGAGGTGAGCCTTCCACTGGGGATAGAGTGAGGGAAGAGGGGCCCCAGATATTTGCAGGGCCTCTGCTGAAGGCAACTGGCAGAGAAATGTCATGGCTTACGGAGCATGGTCACATTGGCAATGTCACCGAGTCCTCAAAGCAAGCTGGCAAGACAGTGTTAGTACCTCATTGTACAGGTGGGAGAGTGGAGGCTGAGAGAGGGGTTGTGGTTTCACTCATCTCCCCCTTGTCCAGTGAATGCTCAAGCTTCTTTTTGCTTGTGGCTCCACAGTCCCCTCTTCAGGGAACCTGCCCCCACCCAAAGCCCGATACGGTTCATCCTCCCAATACTTCAACAGAGGGGGCCTCTGTCTCCCCCACAATCCTTAAGCTCCACTGGGGCAAGGATCACATCTGCTTTGCTCACCATTGACTTCAAGGCCTAGCACACCTCACAGGGTAGGTCCTCCATAGACAGTGGCCTACTGAATGAATGCATCCCACATCTGCTGAATGCCTACTATGTGCAAGGGACTATAAACAAGGGGTGGGAAGGAAAATGGAAACATTAAAGAATGCTTACGCTGTCCCAAGCATTACCTCATTAGAGTCTCCAAATAAGCTTGACAAGCTTACATTAGAGTGGATTGAACACCCGAGAGGGTAAGCCATTTGCCCAAGGCCACCCAGCTAAAAAGTGACGGAGTCAGGGTTCTAGACTGTTCTGTTGACTACACCGGCCCCACCTTTTCCAGGTGCAGTCTGTCCCTCTGGAATAATTCCCGTGTCCAGATGAACAGTCAGACTCCCTAGAGGGGCCACCTCACCTGCTCTGTGTCTAACCGGAGGCACAGAGTGTGCCCAGCTGATAGCCTATGAGGAGGAGGCAGAGGCTGGAGTCCTTGAGCAAGTCCTTTCACCTCTCTGTGCCTGGGCCACAAACATGGACAGCACAGGGCTAATTTCTTTCCCAAAGGCACAGCCTCTTCCCCAAGGCTAGGAAGGGTCCCTTCCAAGGGGACTGCCTGTCAAGGGGTGGCAGTGGACACAGTGGCAAGAGCCACAAAGTCCTGGGCTCCAGCCAAGCTCTACCGTGACTGTCACACTACTGAGTCGTGTGACCTGGGATGAGTCACTTTGCCTCTCTGAGCCTATCTACTTGTCTGTAAAGTACAGAGAAGGCGTGACTACTGAGGGTCAGGCTAGAGGAGGTAAGACAGAGCCGGTGCTGGGAGCTCCGTGAATAACAGGAGCTCATGTTTGCCAAGGACTTGTCCATTTCTGTTCATGTTGTTAGCGGTCCTAACTGGTCCCCGTGGAAGGGACTGTCGTTTTTTGGAGATGTGTGCTGACATATGGAGGGATGAGTGTCATGATATCTGCAACTTACTTTCAAATAGTTCAGAAAAAAACAGAGAGAAGTCTGTGTATTTACTTATCCATATATAGATAACGCATATGTAGCAAAAAATGTTAATTCTTGAATCTCGCTGGTGGTGATCATTGCACTATGCAACTTTTCTATAACTTTGAAAGTTTTCATTATAAGAAATTGGGAAAAAAATTCCATGATCCCTGAAATAAAAATAACAGTCTATTTTCTGTGGTGCTAAAAAAAAAGAGAGAGATTCGTGTCTCTTCTTCATCCCCCTCCTCCTCCTCTCCCTCCTATTCATCCTCCTCCTCTTTCCTCTCTTTCTCCTCCCCCTCCTCCTCATCCCCCAACTACCCCCCTCCTCCCCCCTCCTCCATCTCCAAAGCCAAGCAGACACCCATTTGGACTCCTGAGCTTTTCTTCTTTCCTGACTCTCTTCCATCCCACAGCTCAAGCCAAAACCGGCTCCTTCCCCAGGGTCACTCCTTCCCCAGGGCCACTGCCCAACTTCCTCGGGGGCCACCTTAAGCCTCCAGCCCCCCAACACTCCCTCCAGGTGATCTTCACATCACAGAGGCAGCTCCCACAAACAAGTCTGAGCCCCATTCAAGCCCTTCCCCAGGACCAATTTACTGTCAAGGGACAGAGGAGCATGTTAAATGACACCACAGTGATGCTAACAGCAAAACCCGGATGATGGAGAACTAAGAGGGCAGATGACCAGGAGAGAGATGGTGAGGGGACAGGGTGCTGGGGGGAGGCGTAGCACCTATAGATAAAAAAAAGACTTGAGGGACACAGCAATCAGTTGCAACCTTATTTGTATCTAGGCTTGGACAACAAAAATAACCGTAAAGCAAAACAAAATGAAAACAGGGGCGTCTGGGTGGCTCAGTTGGTTAAGACTTCAACTCTTGATTTCAGCTCAGGTCATGATCTCATGGTTTGTGAGATCAAGCCCCACGTCAGGCTCTGCACGGACAGCGCGGAGCCTGCTTGGGATTCTCTGTCTCTGCCCCAGGCTCCCTTGCACTCGTTCTCTCTCTCTCTCTCTCTCTCTCTCTCTCTCTCAAAATAAATAAAACTTTAAAAAATAGAATAATAGGGGTGCCTGGGTGGCTCAGTCGGTTGAGCATCTGACTTCAGCTCAGGTCATGATCTGGCAGTTCCTGAGTTCGGGCCCCGCGTCGGGCTCCATGCTGACAGCCAGAGCCTGGGAGCCTGCTTTGGATTCTGTGTCTCCCTCTCTCTCTGCCCCTTCCCTGCTCACACTCTATCTCTCAACAATAAATAAATGTTAAAAGAAAAAAAATTTTTTAATAGAATACTAAATTTTAAAAATGGAAAAAAACAAAAGCAGTTCCTACCACTTAGAGATACATTTTGAAATATTTTTAAATGGCAAAAACAAAAACAAACAAACAAACAAAACAACTTCTCCAGTTTTCCTCAGGTGCAGCCAGGCCTCTCCTGACCACCAACCATGCTCCTGACCCCATCCCCAGCTTGCCTTCCTTCCCAGCATCCTCTCTGGCTTGCCCTTCCACCCACATCCTCCTCGGCCCAGACTCACCTTCACTCTCTGAGTCCTGTGGCGGGTCCACCCACCATGCATGCCCATTCCCCACCCCCAGCCCTCTCCTCCCTAGCTACTCTGGGTGCCAGAACCTGCATTGGCAGCAGAGACCTAGAACTGGCCCAGACACAGAGCTCCCCTTGCCTTCCAAGTGTCCCTACATACAGTATTGATGGTACTGAGCCAGTTCAAACACTTCCTCCAGGAAGCCCCCTTTGACTACCCCCTATGCCATTACACTCACCCCCAGACATACAGAAAATGCATCCCATTGGTTAAGAATAAGAGTTCCGGGGTTCCTGGGTCCTCCACTAGCTACCCGGCCTTAAGCAAGTTATTTTGCCTCTCTGTGCCTCAGTTTCCTAACCTGTAAAATGAGGGTACTCATAGCCAGAACCTCACAACATTGTTCTGAGGATTAAATAAGTTAATGTATTAAAAAAGCATTACAAATTAAGCATCAATATTAGTTCATTCATAGTGACAAAGGTACAACACCAATTAAAATGTTAATAACAGGGGAACTGACTGTAGGGTATATAGGAACTTTCTGTATGATCTTCTGAGCTACAACTTTTTTTTGTAAATCAAAAACTACTCTAGGGGCACCTGGGTGGCTCAGTCAGTTGAACAACCAACTCTTGATTTCAGCTCAGGTCATGATCTCATGGTTCATGGGATCAAGCCCCGTGTCAGAGTCTGTGCTGATGGCACGGAGCCTGCTTGGGGTTCTCTCCCTCCCTCCCTCTCACTCTCTGCTCCTCCCCCACTTGTGCACTCACTCCCACTCTCTCTCAAAATAGATAAAGAAGCACTTTTTTTAAAAACTACTCTAAAATAAAAGATATTTAGAGTATGACAAAGCACCCATGTGTCGGAGATCATGATTAGCATGGCACATACCCCTTGAATTCAAATTCTGTTTTTACACCTGCACAAATGGGAGCTCCTGGGGCACAGGGACCATGCTCCAGTTGACTTTGCATACCCCAAACCCAGCGTGGGCCTTGATCAGGAACAGGCGCAGGTAGTGACAAAGGACCGAATAAACGAACACAGGAATTGGCCACATTTTCTCCTTAACTCAACGTGCTGGTATCCAGAAAGCCCTGACTCAATCCTGGCATTTGATGTCCTAGGCACTGATGGTGAGTTTCGGAGCAGGAGTGGAGGCCAAAACACCGTATGCAGCCCCTGCAAGGCTGGGCTGAGGGCTTTGCATCAGTGTAGACAGTTTATTGGTTTTTTTTAATGTTTATTTATTTTTGAGAGAGAGAAGCAAGTATGAACGGCAGAGGGGCAGAGAGAGACACACACACAGAATCCAAAGCAGGCTCCAGGCTCTGAGCTGTTAGTACAGAGCCTGCCGCGGGGCTCGAACCCACGAACCGCAAGATCATGACCTGAGCCAAAGTTGGACACTTAACTGACTGAGCCACCTAGGTGCCCCAGTATAAACGTTTTAAAAAGCAACTACAAAACAAAACAAAACAAACTGCAGCGTAGTGAACTCCTCATTCTTGGAGGCATGTAAGCGGAAGTTGAATGGCCCAAGTTTCTGACTCAGGCTTTTCCAAGGGACCTTGCCTAGGAAACATTCTACAAGTGACCAATGACCCATAGAGAATGTCCAAGTTCAAAAAGATATGCACCGTTTAAGACTAATGCCTTCCATTCTGCAGATCAGAAAACTGAGGCCCAGAGAAAGAGACTGACCACCCCAAAGTCACACAGCACCCCATGATGCCGCCTCAGCAACGTCCAACTCCAAACCTGGCCGCGGGAACCGACCCCGCAGCACCCAGCAGCAGCCCAGCTCCTAGCCCGTGCCTCTCCCAGAGCCCCTGCAGATGGGCCACTACCTGCTCTGCAAAGGCCCTCGGTCTGTCAAGTCAGGTTCCAGGGCTCTGCACGGCTCACAGGCTGACCAGGTGGGGAGAGGGAGGAGGAGCCCTGCGTTGGTGGTGGGCAGACCAGGGGGACCAAGGAGCAGGAGGGGCCACTTACCTGATGGTGTGCTCAAAATAGATATCGTCCATGGAGGCGGTGACGCAGGGGCAGCCAGCGTGCCTCTCGGCTGGCATCAGAAGAAAGCCGTGGGTTAGCATCATCCCCCTGTCACCAGGCCTCTGATCAAATGTCAGGCGGCCAGAGCTAAGGTTGTGCCTCCTTGCCCACACCCACCCTTCTCTAGTTTTCTTCACCTCGCTTACTGCGCCCTGACCCTGCTTATCTATCCAGGTTTTGTCCATCTGGGGTCTCTCCCTTCTGCCAGACTGCAAGTTTCTTGAGGGCAAGGATTTTTGCCTGTCTTGTTCACTGTGGTGCCCCAGCCTGGGAACAGTGCCTGGCTCAGGAGACGCTCCATGAGCAGCTGTTGAATGAATGAAAGATCACACTGGGCTATTCTAGTTCTCGGCCCGCTCAGGTGCCGTACCCCGGTCCAGTCACCTTCACCCACCTCTGTTTCCTTGCCCGAGTCATTCTTACTGGCAGGACTGCGTTCACTACCTTAGTCCCTCCGGAATCCCTCCCCTGTCCCCAGGGCTGAGTCACGGCTTCTGGTCTGTTCTCCCACAGACCCGATTCTGCCTCTTTCCCAGTGCTGGGGGGCAGGTAGATCACCTATCTGTGCCCCTACTGGACGGTGAGCCCCCTGCGGGTGGGAGAGTACTCAGAGCTCAGTTCAGCTCCACTCAACTCAGCAAGGCGGGCAGCGGTGGCCTTTGCTCAGGGCACTCTGGGGCCAGTCTCGGAGCAGCCACATTTGAAGGTGCAGGGACAGAAGGTGCAGGGACAGAGCTGTGGAGGTCTGGGGGAGCGAGGGCGGGCCCCAGCTGAGCGTGGAGAAATTGAAGGGGGCATCTCAGGCGGCTGGAACAGTACGAGCAAAGGGCAGGACGAGGAAGGAGCACGGCGCTAGGGAGGGCCAGTGACCGCCTCTGATAATGGAGGCCTCCCCTCTGGGTGGTGGGGCCACCGGTGGGAGGACAGCTGCACCAAGCACGGGCTCACCGGACAGGCAGGCCGTGGTGTCAATCCACTTGAGCAGCTGCCCGACGCTCAGCTCGCCGCGCTGGTTGGTGTGGCAAGGCAGCACGAGCTGGCTCATCTGCACCTCGGTGGGGTTCCGGTACCCCTCGCCGCCCGCCATGGCACCGTCGTCTTTCTCTGCGTGCGAGGCTGACTTCCGGGACATGCGGCTTGAGAACACGGAGGCGAAGCCCTGGGAAGAGGTGGGGACGGGAGGTCAGCTCACTGCAGGATCTCCGGGGTCCGTCCGACCTGAGACCCGACTGCCACAGGGAGAGCGGACGGCGCCCCGGGGACACCTCCCGCCAGACCCCAACTCCAAGAGTGGCCACCACCCTCAGACCCCAGGAGGCTCGCTGGATGCCACTTCCACCCAGTTTCCTCTTGGCCAGCACCCCATGTTCACAGGACCTCGGACCTCAGGGAGGGGGAGGGGAATCCAGTCCTTCTCCCTCCAGCTCGTGGGCCAGTTGGTTCAAGGTCTGCCTCAGATTGACCTTCATTCTTGCAAGACTTCCCCTCTCTCTGCAGGGAGGCCTGGTGAGCCCTCTAGTAGTCAAGCCTGGGGATCTGTTGTCAATAAAGTAGTCCAAGAAGCAGCCGCTGTTTCGCCCCCAAAGGGCCCTTCCTCGGGCTCCTTCTTTCTGCAGACGACACCAAAGGCAGCACCCCCGTTGGGTGTCCCCCTGTCCCGAGCACTTGGCTTTATGACTAGGAGCGCTCACGCAGTCCCTGAGCAGCTGTCTGAACCAGGCCAGGGCCACAGCAGCTTGCAGCTGGCGAAGCAGCCGAGAAAATCCTCAAACTGCTGAACTGAGGTGAAATTTCTGCCCAGGGCCCGGCTTGCCTCATTCCCTGGGCGGAAGGGGTAGACGAGCACCCGGCAGCGGCCTGGATGGGGTGGGCTGGGGAAGGGGGGGCCTCCCGTCTCTCTGGCCCGCTGTCCCTAAGAGGCCGTGAATGAGAGCTGGGGACACCTGCATGTGTGAGAAAAGTGACACAAGTTCCGATTCTCACGGCAATGATAACAGCCGCTGCCAATACTGATCTAGCGCTTACTAAGCGGCAAATACTCTCTTCTGAGCACTTTGCGTGTCCTGATTCCATTTTATTCATGCAAAAAAAAAACAAAACAAAACAAAAGCCTGAGGTATGTTCACTGGTGCCCTCGCTTTACAGGTGATGAAATGGAGGTCCCAGTACGTGGCAGTCTGGCTGCGGCACAAGGTCTGGCTGCAAAGCCCGAGGTCCTACCCCCTACACTACACGGTCTGCTCCTGGGGCTGAGAAGAATCTAGGGCCCTGGGCCTGGACTCAGCAGCAACCAGTGCCATGACCCGACGCTGACCCTACCACAGACGCACACGGGGTCAAGGACGGCTCTCGTGCTGGAGTCCGTGCTCCTTGAGTAACCTCCCCCACGAGGCTCCCGTAGCTAATTCAATACGTTCAAAGCACGCCAGGGTGACTTGTTCAAGGTCACTGACCCCCAAGGGGCAGAAGTGGGATTCAAACCAGGCCTGTCTGACCCAGAATAGCTTCTGGGTTCCCAGAGAGGCATCTTGTTCCCGAGGGCCCCTGGGTATGACCAACAATGCCAGACTCCGAGGAGAGAGAGGAGGGCAGCCCCAGCCCCAGCAGCCTGGGAAGAGGCCTGCAGGGTGCCAGGCTGCCAGGCTTGCAGGCTCCTGTTGGTGTCTGGCAGGCCACTGTGGTCCAAGCAGCAGGACCCGTCACCATGGTAACCCCACTGCCAAGGCATTTCCGGCCTGTTGTGCAGGGGGGGGGGGGGGGGGGGCTGCGGCATGATGTGGCTGCCTTTCTGGGTGTGGGAGATGGCGGAGGGAGGAGGCAGACAGATTCCATTTACTCACGCTCTTCCCAAACCTATGCCACAACCAGGGGTTCTGGGCAGAACATTCCAGAAAGAAGTGAAAGAGTAAGTTAGGGAAATGGGGGAGGCAAGACACAGAGGGTGAGTGGTCAGAAGAAAGGGAGCAGACCATCGGGGGTTTCTGGGCAGTTCCAGGCATACACACGGGGAAGCCTTACATACTACGCCTCTGCTTTACAAACCTGTTTTCACATCTGCCACCTCACTGGATCCTCCCAAGGAAGGCAGAGGGTGAGGACTGCTGACCGCATTTTCCAAAAGACGAAAGTGAGGACGGAAAAAGCCCTAGACCAGCGGTCCGGACACCTGAGGTCCAGTCCTCCCTCTGCTTCTCACCTACTCGGTCTCCACTCCCACCAGCCTCCTATTTCCTATTCTATGAAAAAGAGTCCCTGCCCTCCCATTGAACTGTACATGCCTGGAGGCAGGACCTTGGCCTTGTTCAATCATTCATTCATTCACCAAGCATTTCTCCTTTACCCTGGACCTAACAATGAGAGAACAAAGATAAATTGGTCCATTCCCTATGAGAAGCTCCTGCTTAGTGCTTATGCTTAGAAGGTCCCTGCACACAGTAGGCCCTCACCAAAGGTTTGTGGAGGGACAATCAGAGGCAGACTTGAGTTCAAATCCTAGCCCTGTCCCTCTGGTGCTATGTGATTCCGGATTAAGTCCCCTCCCCTTCTGAACCACATCTGTGACTCGCTGGGCAGGCAGAGGTAGGGGAAGATTGCCAATCCCTAAGGTACCCCCAGTTCTGGTTTCAGGATTCTGGACTCTAACCCCACAGGGTTCTAGCATGTCCAGCTGACATTTCCATTGAAATGGAAGCTGAGAAGTCCTGTCACCCTGTCAGACAGGAAACAGCGTGATCTTCTGAGCAGGGCTGAGCTCCCAGGCAAACTGAGGGCCAAGACCTGCTGTGGCTGTCCCCCTGTCTCTTCAAAGAGAGGGGCCCAGAGCCCCTGGGCTGGAGCACGAGTAGAAGGGACAGAGTAGCACTGGCGGGCCCAGGCACAGCCTCTCAGACTCCAACTCCTTCTTTGGCTCTAAGGCAGTCTGCCCACACCATGGCAGGCCAGGCTGGCCCTCCTCCTATCCCAAGGTGGGCAGGCAGCCAGCCTGGGTGACAGGGGCGTGTGCAGCCCAGACAAGCTCTGGCCAATGGGGCCCCAGAGCCAGGCCACTCCTCCCAGGGCCAGTCACAGGAGAGCAGAGGCCCTGGATGGAGTCAGGGACTGCAGCAGCCAGGCAGGCTGAGCCAAGACAGCTGACAGGGAGGGCAGAGCCTGCTACGAAGGTGGAGAGGGCACCCGGGGGTCAGAGATGTACCCTCTCAGATGGCAGATGTGCCTGCGGCTGGCCCAGACCACAGCAGACCTGGCCAGATTTGGTCATCCCAGACTAGGTCTCAGCTGGCTACACCATGGGCTCTGCGTCCCTCCTCCCGGGCCACAGGAGGCATCCCGTGTCACAGACCTGCTGCGTCAGAGCAGGAGAGGCCACTTTGCCCAATCCCTTCACAGCTGAGGAGACTGACACACACAGAGGGACAGGCTGGTCCAGGGTCATAGAGCTGAGGAGCCAGGATGAGCCCCCCTCGGCCAGGGCTCCTTCTAGACGATTTGACAACAACCCCACACAAACAGACGACCTCGATGTCCTCTCTCTCCTAAGTACCAAGTCAGTGACCTGCCTTCCCTAAACTCTCAGGCTCCCCCTCTGCCCTGACAGCTCAGGCCCTGGCTAGGCACTGCCTGCTCACTAGACTGTCTCCGCAGCCTGTCCCCAGGCCTACAGTCTCTCCACCTCCTTCTAGCTTCCACAAGCACCAGAAGGATCTTCCCAAACAGCAAATCCACCAACACGACAACCATAATTTTCTGTACCCTGTCTTACAGGACCACTAGGTCTGGCCTTTACAGCCCCACCCACCCATGCACTCACCCCCTTCCCCCACATACTGTGGGACTTCATTCTGTCCCTTAGGACCACACAGACCTCTCTGAAGAGCAAGCCAGACCAGACACCTCCCCTGCTCAAGACTCCTCAATGGCTCCCTACTGCTCTCAGGATAAAGTTCCCGCCAGGGCCTCCAGCAGCTGCTCTCCCAAGGTCTAGACCACATGCCATTCCTCAGAGCACCACTCTTACCCAGTTCCTTTCCCCACCATGTGGGTGCTGTTTCTGCCTAGAATCCCTTTATCTGCCCTGTGTGCCAAGTAAGCTCTTCCTCCTCCCTCTTCAAGCCCCCACCACCTCTTCCGCAAAGAAAGTTGGGGCCTCCCTGGCCCCACAGCCTCATCTGTCTCCATCACAGTCCCAACCAAACTGTGTAGTCACTGTTTTGACAGCCACCCCCCTCATCAGATAGGCATTCCCTTGGGACAGGGACAGACTCAGTCCTACCACAGAGCAGGTGCCGAATAAAACCTACAGAAGAGGAAAAGGAAAACGCTGGTGACAGGGCGGTCCCAGAGCTGAGATGTGAAGACAGGATGGTTTAAGGGGCAGAAAGGACACGAAGGGGGAACAGAACAACAGTGGCTCAGGGGATGGGACCAGGAGGGCAAAAAGAAGCAGGTAGGAAAGTACTAGGTACCTGTGTGGGTGGAGTCAGAGGGAGAGGGGCCAAGGAGTCTCTGGAAACTGGGGAAAAACTCCCAGAGAAGGTTGTGACTCACAGTGATGAGCCAGGAAACAAGACCAGTGAGGGAGATCTTAGTGCCTTCAGGAACCATCTGGAACAGGCCTAGAGCAGAGGAGACCCACCTATCCTGGCAGGGAAGAGCAGGCTTGTGTGACCTCTCAACCGACCCACCATGACACGAGACTGTACACAGGCCACCGGGGTCCATCTGGCCTGAGTTCAAGTCTGATTCCACAACTAACTCATGTGACCTTGGGCAAGCTGCCCAACCTCCGTGGGCCTCAGTTTCCTCGGCTGGAAGAATGGGATTATAACATGCACTTCATTGGTACGTATGTCATTGTGGGGATGAAATGAAACGAGATTAAGTGTTTAAGGCTCGTACCACACCCGCACCCCCACCCCCACCCCCGCCCCCGCCATGACCAACATTTATTGAGCACTTACTGTTAGCATTATAAAGCTGAGTTGGGGCTTTCCACAGAAATATAGCTGGGAGAGACCCAAACATAGTTCACACTGACTGTTTACCTAGCACTTTCTCATCTGAGTTCACCAGAACATCAGGGCAACCCTGTGAGGGGTTGTTAGCCCCTTTGAGAGGTTTGGTGAGAATTCAAAAAGCCAGTGACAGCGGAACAGACATTCAGGCCTGTGTAGGAGACTGCAAAGCCCAGGTTCCTCCCTCTCCACTTCCTGAGGGGGTGGGGACCAGAAGGCAGGCCCCAGGGGGGCAGGGAGAAGCAGCCTTTGGCCCACCCTAGGGAGCCACCGGCCAGGCCTCATGAAAGGCCTGATTGTCTGAGCCAGGCCACTCCGAGCAGCGTGAGGAAGCCATCCAAACTAGACGCCCTGTCTGCACAAAGCGGGAATCCAGCCTCTCAGAGAAACAGGGTGGCCTCCTGGAGGTTTCCCACTAGCAAAGCGGCAACATTTGTCAACATCCTAAATTCCGCCTCGGGCCTATTCCCCCATCTTCCTCCCAAAAAAGGCTCTGAGGCAGCCTGCACATGCACAGCACACAGACCCCACAGGCACCCAGAGCTGAAATGCAAACAAAGCTACGGAACCAAATAAGGGAAGAGAGGATTATGTTAGGAATCCAGTTGCACAAAGATGCGGCCAGAGAGAATTGCATTTCACCTTGAGATTCCCAGCAGACATAAAAAGGCGAAAAGGGGTAGCAGTGGGTACCAAACTCATAGAGTTAAAAGCAGAGAGCTCCCATCCACGAAACCAGCTTCAGGGCCGGGAGGAGGACACCAGGGGGCTGTCCCGTCGGCTTCCGATTGTCATATAACGTGAGATCATATCTTCACTCTATAGGATAAAACAATGGTCCCCAGTGCCCTCTACAAACATCCTCATTCTGCCTCTGGCCACAGGCTGTGTTGGCACTTGACATTTTTTCACGATCATGGGGTGGGAAAGGTAGAACGTGAGACCAACATTTTGTGTTAAGCATCTCCCACACCAGTCCCTTGCTTAACATTTACTGAACACCTGCTGTGCATCATGTTCTATGCCGAGAAATTTCATATGTGTTATCTCAGTAATTTTTACATCTGCCCCGTGAGGCATTGTTGTTCTACCCATTTTACTGATGAGCAAACTCAGATACCTTGTTTCTGAGCAAGCCGAAGTCCACTTACATGTCTACAGAATTTCTACAGATTTTTCAAGGGCCTTGGAGACGGGGAAGATGGAAGAGATTCTTCCAGGCTGACACTCAGCGAGAGGAAGCAAATGACTCCAAACATGCAACCAGTCAGTGACCAAAAAGAGTAGAGGCCAGGACCCTGAGTCTCCGTCCAGAGCCCAGAGTCTGGCACAGGCTGATCAGGCACTGGGCTTCCCCCTTCTTCTGACAGCCAGCTCTTATGCTCTCCCAGTATGAAAGAGGGGGACGGGAGGGCCACCAACCTTCTAATCCTGCCCTACACCCCCACTCTGATGAGGAAGGGAGGTGGGGTATGGGGTACAATTGAAACTCTGAGCTAAGGACAAGCTTTCCTCAGGGTAGCCCCATCCTTCCAGAAGTAGAGCTTCATGGGACATGGGACAAAACTGAACATTCAAGGGGACTTTTATCAGTTCCTCATCCCCAGAAGACCTTGGACAATTATTTTACCTCTCCACGTGTCAGTTTCCTCATCTGCCTAATGGGCATAATAAAAGAACCTGAAGTTATAGTGAGGATTATAAAAGACAGTGAGCCCACTAGAATGGCTATAACCAAAATCATGGACAATAACAAGTGTTGGCAAGGATGTGGAGAAAACAGAACCCCTGCCCATTGCTGGGGGGAATATAAAATGTTTGACCCACTATAGAAAACGGTTTGGCAGGTCCTCAAAAAGCTGAGCATAGAAACACCATATAACTTTGCCATTCCATTCCTACGTATATACCCAAAGGCACTGAAAACAAGGCCTCAAACAAATACATATACACACATGTTCATAGCAGCACTATTCGTAACAGCCAAGAGGCGGAAAGCATCCAAATGTCCGTCAACGGATAAATGGATAGACAAATTGTGGTATATCCATATAACACAGCATTAGTCAGTAATAAAAAGGAATGATCGATACATAAAACGTGGATGAATTTCAAAGCCTCATGCTAAGTGAAACAAGCCAGATGCAAAAGGTCACACAGTGAATGGTTCCATTTATATGAACTCCCCAGTACAGATAAGTCCATGGAGACAGAAAGCAGATTGGTGGTCACCAGGGTCCTCCTGTCCCCAGGAGGAAAGGGGAGAAACTTCTTAAAAGTTAAGGGGCTTCACTTTGAAGTGATGGAAAGGTTGGAACTAGATAGAGGTAGTGGGTGTACTAAGTTCCACTGCACTGTACTTGAAAATGGTTGGGGCGCCTGGGTGGCTCAGTCGGTTAAGTGGCCAACTTCGGCTCAGGTCATGATCTCATGGCCCGTGAGTTCGAGCCCCACGTCAAGCTCTGTGCTAACAGCTCAGAACCTGGAACCTGTTTCAGATTCTGTGTCTCCCTCTCTCTGACCCTCCCCTGTTCATGCTCTGTCTCTCCCTATCTTAAAAATAAAACGTTAAAAAAAAAAAAAGAAAATGGTTAATTACGTTATGTGTATTTCACCTTGATAAATTAATATTATTTTTTAACTCTTAAGAGTAACCATTTTAGACAAATAACAGGGAAGTCTGCTAATTTAACTTAAATATAAAATGTCAAATGCATTTTTTTAAAAAAGATACTGGAAGCAAGAGTGTTTAGCATGGTAAAAATGTTAGGTTTCATGATTAGCTGTCTAGGTCTCAGTTTGCTCATCTGTCAAGTGGGACATTTAACTAGATAGTCTCCAAGACTCTTTTTAACCATGAAGGGTTTGG
Organism: Panthera onca; assembly: GCF_046562875.1. Lineage (NCBI taxonomy): Eukaryota > Metazoa > Chordata > Mammalia > Carnivora > Felidae > Panthera > Panthera onca. Next base: position 177,504,128 of record NC_138346.1, read on the forward strand.
CATACAGGAAGAACTCCTTACCAAGGCCCATGAGGCCCCGCAGAGGGGCTTGCCACACCTCCCACCACAGGGCCTTTGCTTATGCCAGTCCCTCTCTCTAGAGTGCTCTTCACCTCTGCAAAACCTACTCACCCCCCGTGTCCATCACCTCTTCCCCACTCTCATGATCCTGGCACCACGTACCTCCCCTCTCTAATACTCTCCACTCCACCAACATTCAGTGCACCGTGGGAGTATTTGGGTGGCCTAGACCAGAAGACACAACAGGCAGGAGCCCTGTCTTTCTCCTCCTGGAGTCCACAGGGCCCAGCACAGCACCTGGCTCACTGTGGACCAAGTGAATGAGTTTGTTCAGTGGGTCCCCAACCGCTACTAGTGTCACCCCATGTAGACACTCACCCCAGGGAGAATGCCGGCCATGAGGTCAGGTGAGGTTCCCCACTAGAGACCCCACTCCCACTCCTGCACCCTCACCCCATTCTAGAACAGAGAGCCTAAACACCACCTGCCTTCCTCCACCCCCAAGGGTAAAAATAACCTTGTCTGAAATCTGACACCTACCCTCAGCCAGGTCATCTTGAAAACTCCCCCTGTCCCACTGAGAAGCCTGCCAGGGGCCAGATGGGGTGAGAAGGGCGTTTTCTGAATGCTTTCTCATTCATACCTCATATTTGAGGCATTGTCCCTGGGAAGGTACACAGAGGACCCGAGCCTGGAGAAGTCCCAAGTCCTGTCCAAGGTCACCCAGCTCTGAAGCACAGAGTGCTGACCTCTAGCCTCCATCTATACCACAGCCCCTTAGTCCACTGTGAGGGTGGGAAGGGCTTTGGAGATGGATTACAAACTGCTTATTTGTGTGGACAGGGAAACAGGCATGGGCGGCTCTCTGTCCAAAGGCCTTCAGAGTCAGGCAGACCTTGGGTAAGCTATTGAGAAATTGTTTCCTCCTTGGGGGGGGGAGAAAAAAACCAAATACCTCCACCCCATCTGCATCCAAGAGTAGCATGAGAATTAAGGGAGGTCCCCAAACCAAAGGCACCCGGCTAACTGTGAAGTGCTGTGCACATGTGAGGGGGCAATTGGCTGTCAGCGGTCTTGGTTTCTCACTTTGGGGAAACGGAACCATGGGGAGCGGAGACAGCATGGGACAGTGGGTTCCGGAGGTGGGCAGAATACACGTGAATCCCAGACCTGCCCTCAGAAGCACAGGGGCCCCAGGCAACTTGCTTCCCCTCCTCCCGGTTCAAGGGCAAGGCACCCCCACGCACCCCTCTCTCTCTGTAAAGGAGTACTTTGCAGCCTGTCCTGAGGTGCAAAGGAGGGAGCAGATGGCAGATGCTTGGTAAATGGTGGTGGTTCGCTTCTTGTGAGTCGGAGGGGGGCCTGCCGGAGTGGGCCCTGCCCTCCTGGAGCCAAGGTCTAGATGGCAAGTCGCACGTTACAAGGGGATACACTGAGGGAGCTTGTGTGGAAGTTGGAGGACGAGGCACTGGCTGCGTGTGGCCCCCCTGCACGGACCCTCACGCCCACCCCCCTGTACTGTCTGGGCCTTGCCCTGGCAGTGTGCCCCCCGACGAAGGACCCATGGCCTGGGAGCACAGTTTTTCATTTCTCTGGCCCCACCTTCCTCATTTATAAAATTGCAGAGGAGACTGAGAGCAGTCACCCTCCCACCGTCTTTTTTTAAAATTTCTTTCAATGTTTATTTATTTTTTTTTAAATGTTTTTATTTATTTTTGCGACAGAGAGAGACAGAACATGAGCAGGGGAGGGCCAGAGAGAGAGGGAGACACAGAATCGGAAGCAGGCTCCAGGCTCTGAGCTGTCAGCACAGAGCCCAACGCGGGGCTCGAACCCACAGACTGTGAGATCATGACCTGAGCCGAAGTCGGACGCTCAACCGACGAGCCACCCAGGCGCCCCGTCAATGTTTATTTATTTTTGAGAGACAAAGAGACAGAGCACAAGCAGGGAGGGGCAGAGAAAGAGGGAGACACAGAATCCAAAGCAGACTCCAGGCTCTGAGCTGTCAGCACGGAGCCTGACGCGGGGCTCGAACCCACAAACCAGGAGATCACGACCTGAGCCGAAAACTAATGCTCAACTGACTGAGCCACCCAGGAGCCCCTCCCACCTTCTTTAAATATTTACCATATGCCAGGTACTGTGCTGTATGCACCATCTCATTTCATCTTCACACACAGCTCTGTTATCCACTGTTGTTCTCTCCATCTTGCAGATGGGAAAATAGAGGCTCGGTAAGGGCAGAGTTGGGGCTGGAACTCAAGTCTGTTTGACTCAAAGGCCGAGGCTGCTGGGCCACTCTCGTCTTACTGCTGCATTCCGCACGTTTGTGCCACAGTCGAGGGCCCTTCCAGGACGGACGGACACATACACACACACACACACACACACACACACACACACACACACACACGCTCTCCTCCCCTCACTGCAGGCAACAGCGATGGTAATCACTACCCGGTCCCCCTGCCCTGTCTGGGGTCAAGGCACTTGTCCCACGGATGCTCAAGGCCCAGCAGCCTGTGAGGGAGGGAGGTGGCCATCACCGGTGAGGAACCCGCAAGCTCTCAGAGCTGAACACTGTACTCTGTGAATCCTCAGATCTCAGGACACTTGGTGTCGGCTAGACTACCTCTCTCGGGTCCAAGAGTCTCAGCTACCGCACGTCTTGGCGGGGGTCCAGCATGAGCTTGCTCACTCCCAGAGATGGGGGGCTCACTCCTTTCTGACATACACCCTTCCACTGAGGAGTGGGCCTGCCTGTTGGAGCTCTTCTGTGCCCCCCACACCACTCACTGCTGCTTCCCTGACGCTCCCCGCCTTGGGGCTGTTTGCTACCCCCTTCCGCCTACCTCCAGTAAACCCCGGAAAGAGGTAGGAGGGATCTGAACACAGGCAATCTGACCCCCAGCGCGATCGGCCCCCACTGTGTGGCCCTTCAGGGGAGACGAGTCTGATAGTAGCCAGCCAGAAACCCACATTCACGGGCAACACCCCCATGCTAGAGCCCGTGGCAGTGAGGTGGGCTCTGTGGGGACAATGAGAGAAAGCCCAGCCTCTCCCCTCATCACAGCCCTGCCTGTGCTCCCTGACAGAGAGCCAAAACTGCCACCAGACCTGCCTCTGGTCACCATGGCAACAGGCACCCAAGATCCTGCCCCTTTACCTGACCCCAAGACCCTCCAGGATGGCAAAGGGGAGAGGGAGAAAGAGCCAGAAGGGAGAAGTGGGGAGAAGGGAGATTACAGAGAGAGAAGGAGGAAAAGGTGGGAAGAGAGAGAGAATAGGAAACCCTGGGGTCACAGCACAGAGGCTGGGAGGGAAGAGAGCAGCAAGGAGAAGCAAGGAGACAGATACAGGCACTCAGCAGAGGGAGAAGAGGCAGGAAGGCGCCCCCTCCCAACTCCCCTACTGCACACATTCCTCAGGCCTCAGCTGCTCTCAGCCCTGCTGGAGGGATTCTGGCCCTGGGCTGGGACTTCCCAGCCCAGGAAGCTGGCAGCCCAAGGCCCCTCTGAGGCCCCAGCTCCTTCTCCAGCCCCTGCGGGCCCCTTGTGCAAGGGATAGGGTCCTGTCCTCCCCAGCAGGTGGGGCCCCTTCTCCCACCCTCAGCAGGAGGCCCCCCCCCCGTGCTCCCCAGTTCTCCTGCCTACCCCGGGCCCACCTTTCACACAGCACACCAACGTTTTCTTCCCTAAAGTGTTCAAGAAACCATCCCTAAGCAGAGTGGCCTGAGTGAGAGCTCTGACATTATCCATGGACGCATTCCTTACACCGGCAAGGTGTGAACCAGGCCTCAGAACAGGCCTAGCAAAGGAACACCAACCTCAAGGGGCTGCTTCTAAGGCCCCGAGTCACCAGGCCGAAGGGGTAGAGACCCAGAGCTGGGCCTGGACTCTGGCAGAGGCTGCTGTGCTGAACAGGTGCACCAATGGTTCTCTCCAGGCACTCACCACACTCCAGAACCTTCCCTCGGCCCCAAGTTCTCCAGCTACAAGATGGCCTTCTCATACCTGTCCCCACATGCCCTACACTGTCTCAGAGGAATTTGAGAAAGGTTTGTTGAGGAAACAATGAGCAGGACAGAGAGAAGGAAACAAACAGGAAGGCCAGGGGGCTAGCGGGAGGGCCAGAGCAAGGTCCAGTGGACAGAAGCTATGTTAGAACCCTGGCCCCTCCTCAGTCTCCCTGGATAACCTTAAGCCATTTACTTCGAGCCACAGGAATAGACACATTCTGTGCATTTTGCGTTTGCACAGACCCAGAACATTGTAAATGCTCAATAAAAATGTGGAAATGTGTTAAATTAAACCTGGAGGTATCTCCAATGGAGTGTCACATTTGTCTGGTCCGTTCAACATTTGACCAAATGGCTGTAACGAAGACAAACCCAGTCACAGATGGCCACCTAAAATCCTGTAACATATAAACATAAAACCAAGCAGATGAAATGAGCGAGATTCGTGGTATCCGCCTGCATTTAAGTTTTTCTGTTGCTCTTTAAGTTATGTGGCTGCTGGGGTGGCTCTAGCTTGATGGCCGTGTCCTCACGATTTCATCCGTCTACAACAGTGACAATTGCTGCTGAAGGCCTCTGCTGTGGTGACGGTGGAGGGTGGGGATGTGTTTAGGGCAGGGGATTCTGTGACAGGAAGGAGACAGCCTCCAGCGGGGTGAGACCCAGCCCTGGGAGGGGGAGTCCAGGGGAGGGGTGGCACGGGAGGACAACCAGGCAGGAGGGGGACAGCAAGGAGGCTGTATTACATGTGGCCTGGTGACGGGCTTCAGGCTACAAATCTGAGGGCTGGCCAGGTCAGAAGACAGGAGGGTCTCAGTAAAATACAAAACTAAGACCAGGGACACCCAGCTGGCTCAGCTGGTAGAGCATGTGACTCTTGATCTTGGAGTCATGAGTTTGAGCCCCACATTGGGTATAGAGATTACTTAAAAAATAAAATCTAAACACACACACACACACACACACACAAGACCAAACAGGGGTGCACAAGGTTAGAAAGAGGCCAATTCTGGCTGTGGATCAACATCAATCTTTTTTAAAACTCCCATTCATCCCTTCAAGATGCTGGGAATACAACATTAAACATGTTCTCTAACGGACAGACGATAAACAAGCAAAGGAACAGGATCATTTTAGAGAGTAAAAAGTGCTAAAATAAACAATGGATGAGATGAAGACAGAAAGGGGTGGACGAGGAGATCTAATTTGAGCTAGGTACTCAAGGAGGCTTCGTGGCCCAGATCCGAATGAATGACGAGCCGGAGCGATCATGCAAGGCTCTGGAGGCACAGCGTTCCAGGCAGGGGAACAGAGGGTGCAAAGATCCCAAGGAAGAACAGGGACAAGCTTGGTTGCCAGAGGAACAGCAGGGTGGCCAGTCTCAGCGAGGCCCAGTCCTCTGGCCATTCCTACCCCGGGACCAGATACCAGTGATGCCATACTTGGATTCCCAAGGTCAGCCCATCCACCAGCTGAATACCGCCAAGTAACCTCCACCAACACCCACCCAAGCCCTGCCCAAATTCCTGACCCACAAAATCTCAAGATGCAATAAAACGGGTCCTGTTTGAAGCCACTAGGTGTGGGGGTAGTTTGCCACACAGCCACAGTAAGTAGGACAGACATCATCCAAGGAGAGAGCAAGGACAGAGCTATTGAGAAGTCGGTGGGAGGGAGCAGCGTGCAGAGAGGACCACAGGGACCCTGGGTGAGCTGCAAAGACACCAGGAGAGGGTGGGTCTCCAGGGGGAGGGTGCCTCTTGGTGCGGGGTGCTGAGCTGTCCCAGCAGGTGAGCAGAGAAGCTGTAAGGGGGCAGAGAGAGGGCGAGGACAGGAGTCACGGACTAGGGACAGGATGAGAGGTAGAGAAGTGGAAGCAGGGACCACAGAAAACTCTTGCAGAGGTTTTTCTAGGACAGGGGAGCAAAGAAACCAGAAAGTAGTTGGAAGGGGAGGGACATGGGTAGAGGGGAGGGATCTTGTTTGGCTTAGAGGCTAGGAGGTACCAGAGTCTCATCTGGATGCTGATGGGACACAGCCAGGAGGAGAGGGGTTTCTCTGAGCCAATGAGCTGCTAACAGACAGGCTGTCCAAGAATTGCCCTCTCAGGAGCTTGAAGATCCCATTTTAGAAATCTATGGCTGCCATCTATTGTGTCCCTACTGTGTGCCAGGCCTAGTCCTTGTGGGTCCTTGAATCTCCACTCCGCTCTGAAGCAGGAGTCCTCATTCATAGTTGAGGAAAAGGAAACTCGGGGAATATGGAAAGATCCACCCAAGGACACATGGCCAGTAAAAGGCAGAGGGGAGAGGAACCTGGCTGGCTCTGTGGGTAGAACATGCAAGTCTCTATCTGCCCCTCCCTGCTTTCTCTCTCTCTCTCTCTCTCTCTCTCTCTCTCTCTCTCTCTCTCTCTCAAATAAGTAAACATTAAAAAAAAATTTTTTTTAAGGCAGAGGGGAGGGGCACCTGGGTGGCTTGGTCAGTTGAGCATCCAACTCTTTTTTTTTTTTAAGTTTATTTATTTATTTTGAGAGAGAGAGAGAGAGAACAAGCAGGGGAAGGGCAGAGAGAGAGAGAGAGAGGGATAATCCCTAGTAGACTCACGCTGCCAGCTCAGAGCCCAACTCAGGGCTCAAACTCATGAACCCTGAGATCACAACCTGAGCCGAAACCAAGAGTCAGATGCTTAACCGACTGAGCGACTCTTGATTTCAGCTCAGGTCATAATCCCAGGGTCATGAGATGGAGCCCCGAATCAGACTCTGTCTGCACTGAGTGTGGAGGCTGCTTAAGATTCTCAATCTCTCTCTCTCTCTCTCTCTCTCTCTCTCTCTCTCTCTCTGCCCCTCCCTCCCACTGGCGGGCTGTCAATAAAATAAAAAAATAGGGGCACCTGGGTGGCTCAGCCGGTTGAGCATCTGACTCTTGGTTTCAGCTTAGGTCATGATCTCACTGTTTGTGGGTTCGAGCCCCACATTGGCATTGACAGTACAGAGCCTGCTTGGGATTCTCTCTTTCGCTCTCTGCCCCTCCCCCGCTCGCTCTCTTTCTCTGTCTCAAAAAAAATAAATAAACATTTAAGACACCAAACGTTAATATCTTAAATAATCGTAATTTCATTTCACTTAAACTTTTAAAGGCAGAGGGGAGAGTGGCTTGGGTTCTTGTGACTCCAGAGCCCAGCAGGGGTGCCGCAGGGGGCGTGGCCAGCCCTGGAGGCAGATTACGTCACACAGCCCATGGGACTTCCGAGACAAAGCCTGGCACCTTGGAGATATTCCATGGATTGCCTTTTGGGTGATACGGAGAAAGAGCTGAAGGTGGGGTGGTCTCTGACCAGTCCGTCTCCCTGAGCTGTAGGGACCTCAGCACCCCAACCACCATCATCACCCTCACAGTGGCCCATCCAGAGGGCGTAGCGGGCTCAGAAGTCCCTCTCAGTCTCCTGTTTGCCTTGCTGAGAATCAGTTTGCACAATGAAACACACCTTCTCTTAGTCTTAAGCAAGATGGGTGGGGATCAGGTAAACTCAGAGTCCCAGGAGGCCCTGGGGTGCGGAGTGGGGGTGCTGGGAGCAATGCTGAGCTTGCCCCTTTCCTTGGCCCAAACTCACTTAGTCTTTGGGCCCCTTCCTCTCTCCAGCCCCCCTCCCCCACGTCCCCCACGACCCCCAAAGCCTCAATCTTAAAACTCGGCTCCTCTGTGTCAAGGCCAGCATGGTGCTAACCTGCCTGGCACAAAGCAGCCTCAAGTGACCGGGACCACGACTACCCCACAGTCCCAAGTTACAGACGTGGAAATGAACGCTAAGAAAGAAGTAGCCGCTAGCCTCTAGCCCAGAACCAGCCAGAGTCTTGGGACTCCAGACCACTTATCTGTCCCCACCCCCACCCACCCACAGTTCACAGCGGGTAGTATCCCCAGAGAAGGACAGGAGCTAGGTCTCTCCATACCCTCCCTAAGGGACCAAACGGAAAGGGAGACCCACCTGGTTCAGCTCAGCCCTGGAGAGTGCTGGAAGCCTGAGGCTGCTTTAGAAAGGCCTAAGGGCCGCTCCCTTCCTGACCTCTGACTACTTCCTGGGCTTGGGAATGGGCCACACCTGGCAGGGCCACACCCCGGGGGCAGATCGCAGCCTGTTCTAGAGGTCACCAAAAGGAGTGGAGAGGCCCGGGGTTCAGCGTCACCACCGCTCCCCCCACCCCCACCCCGGGCAGCGCGCAGCCCATCCGAAGGGATGGGCCTCTCGGGGCCACAGCAGAGAAGCTGCTGCGGCCAGCGCCAGCGGCTGACCCGCTGGGCTTCTGAATAGCCAGACAGGACAAGGCATGCACGGCGCTTCCCAGTCTATGAAGTGGGTGCACCCAGGAGAAGATAAGAGACTCCTTGAACTCGGGGCCAGGTCCCATGGCTCCCTGGTGTCCCAGTGATGGACAAATACAAATTGTATATATTTAGATCCCACAACGTGATGCTGCGATACACGTATACACTGTGAAACGAGGACCACAATCAAGCTAACACATGTCACCTCACAGTCACCCTTGCGGATAAGGATGCTTGAGATTTACTCTCTCAGCAGATTTCAAGTCTGTGATACATGGTTAACGGTAGTCCTGGTGCCGCTGCACGAGGTCTCCAGAACTTACTCTTCTTAGAACTAAAAGTTTGGACCTTTTGACCAACATCTCCCCTTCTCTCCCACCCTCCCCAACGATAATTTTTTGAGTACCTGCCATGTTCTAGGCCTTTATATACATTATATAATGGCTTTGTATCCATACTACCGTGTAACCCTCGCCAAAACTCTGTGAGGGACGATTATCCCTCTTGTATAAGAAAGGAAACTGAGAGGGGCGCCTGGGTGGCTCAGTCGGTTAAGCGTCCAACTTCGGCTCAGGTCATGATCACGCGGTTCGTGAGTTCAAGCCCTGCATCAGGCTCTGTGCTGACAGCTCAGAGCCTGGAGCCTGTTTCAGATTCTGTGTCTCCCTCTCTCTCTCTGACCCTCCCCCGTTCATGCTCTGTCTCTCTCTGTCTCAAAAATAAATAGACGTTAAAAATTTAAAAAAAAAAAAATTAAAAAAAAAAAAAAAAAAAAAAAAAGAAAGGAAACTGAGACCTGGGCTGTCTGAAGGACTTGCCTAAGGGCACTTTGCCCTCGGTGTTGGAGCTGGGCTTTTGCTTTTTTTACCACCAAAGCCACCTCTCCAAAAGAGATGCTTCATGCTTAATGTCTACTGACATTAATTAATTAATGTCTGATGTGCTGAGGGCAAATTATTATTACTGAAGGAGCCCCCAGGCAGGATATACGTATCACATGGGCAAGGGGGCCAGAGAGGGACTCCTCAAGGGCTCACTGCCAAATTCTCTCACCACTGCTAATGGAACAAGTTCTTTCCCACATCTCACGCACGGATGCCTCTGCCTGGACCGGGCTTCCTGACCTGAAAAGGACCCCAAGGCCATGCTAACCCATCACTTCCCCCAGGGAGCCTGCCCTGCCCCCCTCGGCTGGTAAAGGGCCACCTCTGGGCTTCCCTCTGTCACAGCCTGGCCACGCTCTGCTGTCATCAGTGGTGTGTCCCTCCCTCTGTCTCCCCATCGGCCTGCGGGCACCTAAGGACAGGTCCAGTCTGACTCATCCCAGTGTCCCCAAAGTGCCAGGCTCTGGTCCTTCCCATCACTGCCCTGATGCCACCTCCCGCACACAAGGAGCCTGCTCCTGGAGAATGGCAGGAGCTCGCAGGTCTGCGGCCAGGGGAGCTGGCAGAGCACCCAGCCGACAGCACCATCTGTCCCTGGAGACACAGGACAGGGCAGGCACGAGGCAGAGGTGTCAGTTTCTCCGCTCGGCCAGGTCGGCCCAGGACAAGGAGAACAGCCATGGCACCCGGGCCCCTGCCCAGCTGTAACTTGGGCTCAGACAAGACTTTGAATTCTCTAACTAGCTCCGAGTGGCTCAGGGCTAGAGCCTTGGTCTTCTTATATGTCACACCAGATGAATACCACTAGCCCAGCAGAGCTACTGAGACGTTTAACTGCGTCTGACACGTGGCAGGTACCCAACAACGAGTTAGTTTTTACCACCTCATCCAGCCAACTGACCCTGGCTTTGAAACACTAAGGGAACTGAAGTCCAGTAGAGATGAAAAGAGAAGGACCAACGTTTACCACGGCCGGTTGTGTGCCAGGCTCCGCACTCCTCCCAACTCTTTAATCTTGCCAACGATCTAGCAAGATCCACAGGAACAGACCTGGTTCACGGATGAGGACGTGAAGGCCTACAGGGTGAAGACAGTCAGTGTCCCTAAAGTGAGCTCTCCAGACTCGTGAGCAGCTGTCCAGACATGCTGGCGATACTTGGCCCGGCCTGGACCAGACACAGGTCCCCAGACCCTGGTGTGTGTGAGGTGGGGGCAGGTGATCAGCCCCAAATCTGCATTTGCCAGTGCGTGAAGCTGGGCTGTGATGGGGTGGGTCTGAGTGTGACAGTGAGGCCACTTTCTGGACGCACAGAGTGTCCAGATGTCGCCCTGGCCAGGAGAGGGGCTGGAAGAGGGGTGTCTCGGCCTGGCAGGTAGGGATGCCAAGTCTTGCGCCAGCCGTACGAGCCCAGGTACGGCATCTCCCTTCTCCGCGCCTTGTCTATACCAGCGTGCCGGGCCTATCGCCACCTTCCTATTGTGGGCGGTCAGGGTGTGGATGGGAAGGTGGCTAGGACCTTCATGGCGCTGGCCAGACAGAGAGGAGCCATGATGATGTGTTTCCCTAGGTCTCTGAGCTTCTCTGAGCACAGTGTGCAGGGACTACGTACCTTGGCACTAAGTCTGGGACCAGCACGTCCCCAAGGACCACACAGGCTAGTGGGCAGGACGATACGACTGCCAGCACTCCAAACCCCAAACCCTGCCTATAAGGGCCGGACCCCCAGCCTGCAGCACATCACACCCTTACCTCAGTCCCTTCCACGCTCACTCCTGCCCAAGCCACACCGGCCTCCACTCGGTAGCTCAGACGCGCCGAGCCCCCTCACACCACGGAGCCTGCAACTAACTGAATGCCGTTCCCTCTGCCCGGAATGCTCTTCCAGCTCTTCCCCTGGCCGTCTCCTCAGCTGCTAGGTTTCTACCTCGTTGTCGCCAGCTCAGAGAGCCCTCCCCTGAACCTCTCTCATCATTCTTGCCCAGCTCCCAGTTCTCCAACAATCTGGGCTTAATCTCAGCAGTGCCACTTAAGAGCCGTGTAACGCCAGGCAGACGACTCGACACTTGCTCACTGTGTCTCCACACAGCAGCCTGGGTTCATCACAGAGTACTCAGTACCTGCCACGTGCTAATCCCTGTGGAGGCAACAACTGTAATCAACACAGTATCCTGAGGAGACGCCGTTAATTCTGGAAGCAGGCAGGATGCAGATTGGAAGGGGAAACGATGGCTGAGCTGGGTGTTGAAGGATGAAGAAGAGCCCTCCAGACTCCAACCGCTAAGGGTGTCTGTCCGTGGCTGAGACCAGGGCTCGCGTGGGGCTCCTGAACAGGCTCAGACTAAGTGTCTGAGTCTTGCCTCTTCTTCCAGGAAGTCTTCCGGGCACAACAGCGCCCTTCTGAGCTTTCATAGTCACTCATCCGTTCGGTAGCTTCTGCCCTCATACCATACGATAGGCATGTCATTTTATTCCTGCGGGTCTCCCCTCCTCACCACACAGCGGGGTCCTCCAGGCAGACAGGCCCCTGCCTTTCACTGTCAGGACCAACCTCAAGATGGTACACAAGCCCTTCACCAAAGTCCTGAACCCCAGGATGTCAAGGCTGGGAACCTCAGAGAACAACCAGAGATGGGGAGCCATGGGGTGAAGAAAGGATTCTAATCCAGGGGTGGCCAAGCATTGTGCCTAAAACCTCCTCATACCCTGAACTAGACCCTCAGTGAGGCTGGGGGCTGGCTGGGCCGGGGAAGAGAACCTCCAGCTGTCCTCAGGTTCAAGGTGAAGCAGTGGGATCACTGCCAGGGCTTGGGAGCAGCGTGTAGGTTGGTGGACACACGAGCATGTGCGCAGATACCCGTGGCTCTTTCTGATCTGCCACCACCCTGTTGGCAACACTACCAGGGTGCAGGGCTCCTCAGGGGAGCTGGGATAAACAGCCCCATCACCTTCCCCAGAGTAAATAAAGTTCCCAGGAGGTGACCTTGATCAGGCTAGAATGCAGGCTGAGCAGAGGTTCCCAGTTTCCCACTAGGGCTCCAGCGGATCCCTGCCAGACCAGGAGCGCGGGACTCAGTGCCCAGTACAGTCTGACACCTCGGATGGGGAAGGAGAGGGTCTCCACTCAGAGAGGCAAGGACTGAGACAGGACAGGAGGATCTTCCCGGCACCACCAGACAGGCAAGCAGCGTTCCTCCCCAACACCCTGCTCCCCAAGCTGGGCAGCAGACTCACTGCCTCATTCATTCATTCATCCACATGTTTCGAGAGCTCACTGGGTACCCAGTGGCAGGTAAGAGCCAGAACCACCTAACTCCAAAACGCCCGTGTCTGTAGTGTCACAGGATACTGACAAGGGCCCCCAAAGCCTGTGAGGCAAAGCTTACGGGTTATCTGAGGCCTCCCTTCTGTTCCCAGTCAACCTGGCTTTCTATGTCCCCAGTGGGTTTTTTGATTTGCTTGCTTTTCATTAAAAACAGCTTTGGTAACAACCCAGAAAATCATCCCAAACCGTCCTATATTTCCCAGGGAACTAAGAGAATTCAGGAAAAAACAGATCTGTGTGCAGGAGATGGTCCACAGGTGGCAATCAAGGCTTGAGTGTTCTCAGCCGGCACGAGGTCCCCCATGCCACCTCATGAGCCCAATTCCACCCCCATACTTACCTCCACTCCCCGGCTCAGGAGAGCGGGCAGGAGAGTATTGGGGGAGCAAAAGGCTGCCTGGGCTCAGACTCGGAATGTGTGGGCTGGAATCTCACTCTGGGCTTTTGCTGGGCTGAGCCTCGGGCTCCCTAAGAGCTCAGATTCTGGAGCCAGATTGCCTGAGTTCAAATCCCAGCTCTGCCACCTCCTGCCAGTGTGATCCTGAGCCTGGGCAAGTCCTCAACCCCTCTGAGCCTCAGTTTCCTCATCTGGGATATGGGGATGATACCTGTACCTACCTCGCAGAAAATGGAATGAATTAATATATACAAAGCATTTGGTATCGTGCCCAGTGTGGCCAGCACTATGTACAGATTTGCTACTACAATACTGTTATCTCTGTAAAACGGTGATGATGATACATCCCTTCTCCACTGCCTTCTCCCCAGTTATTGATGGGGATCAATGGGGAAAAAGTCATGAAGCGCCCGAGACATAGCCTCGCCTGGAAAACGCTCTCTGCCCCGTGCTCAGGAGATGGGACCTTGCTTCTCAGATCCCACCCTTGGCCTCACGGAGAAGCTGCCTGTGCCCATTCATTCGTTAGGCATTGTCCGGGACCCTGACCGTGCTCAGCCCTCCGCCGGGCACACCAAGAGCAGCCTCATGGAACTCACTGGCTGGTGGGAGAGATGGGCACTAACACAAAGGCTCCCTGTGCCCTGAGAAATCTAGGAAGGCTTTCTAGAGGAGACAGCATCTAAGCTGAGATCTGAGGGCCCAGAAGGAATTTTCCAGGGGGCAGAAAGAAGCTGGGGGCCCCCCGAGCAAAAAGCACAGTACAGACCACAGCACAGAGAGGAGAACAAACGTGGTCAACTGAGGCAGTGGCAAGCAGTTCAGTGTGGCCACCACGCTGAATGCACAGGGGTGGGGAAGGAAGGATGAGGGGGGAGAGGCAGGCAGAAGCAGATTACCAAGATCCTTTGGTAGCAGGTAAGGAATGTGAACGTTGTACTGAAGGCAGCCGGCTGAGCAGGTGGGGAATAATCACGTGTCCCTGTTAGAAGCATCCCTCCAGTGGACGGCGATTGGAGGGGCCGGCTGTGGAATCGGGGAAGCAGGGAGAAGGCGTCCTGGGTGGTGAGGGTGCCGAGGTCTGAGGTGAGCGGCGGTCATGCAGACGGAGGGAGGGGATAAGTAAGAGATGTATTCACCCCTGGCCCTTTCACAAAAGGCTTTCCTGAAAACATCCTCAGAGGACACCCACTCTATGCTCAGCACAACCCCTGCCAGTCATTTCACCAGATCAAAGGAACCCGCCAGGCGGTGATGAACACTTGGGTCTGTCCCATGCCTCAGTATCTAATCTCAGCTCCAAAGTCCTCGTTAAGACATTCCAGGGAAACGTGGTCTTGCCAGGACACCTTGCAGAACGCCTTTCCGACAGCCCACGCCTGGTCCTAAGCTTGCTCTCTGAAAGAGGTTATCGTCCCTGAGAATCCGGGGCTTGGTCCTGCCACACCCTCGCCCACTCACACACCCCCTCCCCAGCCCTGTAACATCTCTCAGCGTCAAGGCCTTCGAGCCCTGAACTCCAGCGCGACGCACAGCCATGGAGCTCAGATGTGCAGCAGACACACGCACAGGACTCCGCTGGGAGAAACCCACACCCCCAGAATAGAATTCCAGACGCAGACAGCGTCCAGCACAGACATAGCCAGCCCTCGGGGGAGCTAACGGCCCCTGGGGCTGGTTTGGGGATTGTTGCTTCTAATAAACCAGCCCAGGAGTTCTGCCATTCCTCCTTCAAAGAGAGCTAGAAAGTGGTCCGTGGAAAATGAGAGAGAAGCCATAGAACTTCTGACTTAAACTGGAAACTTCGATCTTCTCTCGGGACCACCCCCACCCCCGCAACCTCCAGCCCCCTCTCCTTTGCCTCCGATCAGCCCCCAGCCCACCGCCCTCCATACCCTTCGCAGGTGATTTCCGACATTCTGGATCATTGCGGCGAGACCCCACCAGCTGGTCACACCGTTGGTCGCACCCTCTGAGAGAGACACTGGTAACCTGAGCAACAGCCAGGCTCTGGCTCCAAATGAAGCCTGTCGGCCTCTCCTCCTGCTCCTCCTCCCGAGCTCCCGCCCCTCCTGAGCCCAGCTGTTATCACTGAGTCCTGCCCGTCCTCACACTGCCCTCTGCCCCCCTCCTCCCAGAGCACCCCCTCCCAAGGCTCCTGTGCCCGCCTGGTGGAGAGGAAGGAGACAGGCTGCCAACTGGGCCCCAGCCATGTCAGGGGGCCCTGTGCCCGCCCACTGGGCACCTAGCCGGACTTGCACTTCGCTTCCAGCCACAGCCAGACTTGGTCGCTTCCAGCCCACTTCCAGCCCCTGACATCCTTCTCAGGGGGTCTCTCGGCTCCAGGGTCCTTCCTAGGGGGCCGGAGTTCCCACCTTCCTGTCCCCAGCCAGTTAGCCTGGCCAAATGGTCACCAGGTTTCCATCTGTCCACAAGGGGTCAGGCTGGAAGGTGGCAGGAGGCCAGGGAGCTGCCAGCAGCCTCCCGGAGAGACACCAGCCCCACCTGCTAGGACTCTTCACCCTTGGGAGTGCTGCCCCCAAGTGCAGCCCAGTGCAGCTACCGGCCAGGGACAGGGCACACCCCCTCGTTTCCTTACAATGAGCAATGCGACTTTTCTTAAAGTGGCATCTGCTAAATCTCACCTCATTAGCTTCACAGGCTTCAGCCCCCCTGGGCACCCGCCCCGGGGCCCTCCGTAGCCACTACCAACTTAGAGACCACCCAGATTTTTCCCTTCTCCCTCTCACTTCTGCAAGAGGCTTAACGAGGAGGCCTTGACGCTGACATTGGACTTTTCACGACGGGGCCATAAAATAAAGTCCTCGGTGGCTAAGAGAAGAAGGCACGCGAGAGCCAGGCAGAGGAGCTGGGGTGGACGGATGGATCAGGAGTAATAATGAGCACCTCACAATAACCAAGCACCGACTGTGCGCCAGGCCTGGTGCCGGTCCTCACTCCGACCCCACCAGAAGGTCCCTTGGGGAGGGTAGGTGACACGCCCCAGGTGGCACGGCTATCGAGTACAAAGCCACGTTGGAACGCAGGTCAGCCAGATCTGAGGCCTCTGCCCTTCACTGCCTCTAGCTCATTCCCCACACACCTGATGATATCTCCACCGCCGCCCCCCCCCCCCCGCCCCCGCCCCCAGGCCTAAGACACCTGGGTTCTGGGCCTGGTTCTCTCACTAATGTGCCGTGTGACTGTCAACAAGTTCCCTCCTGTCTCTGGGCCTCCCTGCTCTAGGAGTCAAGGGCTTTAATGTCCACCCCTGTGAGCTCAAGGCTTCCCCTGAAATAACAGACCCAGCAGTCCAGTGTCACCAAGTGAGAAATTAAAGTCACACCTTAAAAGACAGCAAGATGGTCCAAGGAGGGCACAGAGGGCTGGGGCAATCTAGGAGGCTTCCTGGAGGAGGTGGTGCTCTCTGGCCTGAAGACTGAATGGGTTTGGATAGGCTGAGAAGAGGGATGAGATAGAAGGCCTAACAGGAACAGAACAGGATGCAGTAATAGGCAGTAAGGATTCTCATCTTGCAGGAAAAAAAAAAAAAAAGCTGGGAATCTGTCAAGGAGGACCTTGAATGCCAGGCAACAGGGCTGGGGCTTCAAGAAACTCTGAGAATGAAGAACATGTTCCACATGCTAAAAGCCACGTGAAGTAAACAGGATAGGAATCATGAGACCTCCCTCGACTGGTAAGGAAAACAGCCCAGAGAAGGGAAAGCTCATCTCACTGGATCCAGGCAGGCGGCCAGGGCAATTCAGGGCCCCGCTGTGCAGATGAGGGAATGGAAACCCGGAGAGGTTCTGATCCCCAGCCTGCCCCCTCCCTGGCAGTCCATAATGTCCCAGACTCACTGGACTCAGTCTGGTCCCCCCACCTTACAGAGGGATACACTGAAGCCGGGGATGAAAAGTGAGCTACCCAAAGTCTGCGAGAAGTTGTCTAGAATCACCACCCCTGACCACCCCACCCCACCCCACAGCAAGGCACAAAATACAAGAGACTTCAGTAAGACTTATGAGCGGCACTCCAGCAAGGTTGAATCAGTATACTGTCAGGAACAAGCAACAGAGAACCAGAGCTCTCTGCAGAGAAAGAGAAAGGTCTCTCTCCTCTCTGCTCTTTATTATGGAACTGACTCGTATCTCTCTGGCAGTTCTGTCGGGTCCGTTACTTCAATGAATATTTCCATAGGGATCTGCCTCCCCTTCCCAACTCACTCGGGAGCCCCCTCAGGGCTGACACCATATCTTACTCATCTCTGTGCCCTCTCACATCAGCCCCCAGACCAGGGCCCTAAACATAGGAAACATGCCACGTGCCTAGATGAATCACAGTCCTGGAAAAGTGGATACAGAAGAGGTCTTAAGTGATAGTGAGGTCGGTGGTCCCCAAACTTCAGCCTGCAGCAGAATCATGTGAAGCCCTTTTTAAAATTCCGATTGCGGAGCGCCCGGGTGGCTCAGTTGGTTAAGCGTCCAACTTGGGCTCAGGTCGTGATCTCATGGTCAGTGAGTTCGAGCCCCACGTCGGGCTCTGTGCTGACAGCTCAGAGCCTGGAGCCTGCTTCGGATTCTGGGTCTCCCTCTCTCTCTGCCCCTCCCCTGCTCATTCGCTAGTGCGCACTCTCTCTCTCTAAAATAAATAAACATTAAAAAAAATTTTTTAGGGGCGCTTGGGTGGCTCAGTCGGTTAGGCGGCCGACTTCGGCTCAGGTCATGATCTCGCGGTCTGTGAGTTCAAGCCCCGCGTCGGGCTCTGTGCTGACAGCTCAGAGCCTGGAGCCTGTTTCAGATTCTGTGTCTCCCTCTCTCTGACCTTCCCCCGTTCATGCTCTGTCTCTCTCTGTCTCAAAAATAAATAAACGTTAAAAAAAAAATTTTTTTTTAAATAAAATTCAGATTGCTGGGCCACATCTCCTGTAAAGCTCCAGGAGAGCCCAAGAATTTGCATCTCTTTATTTTATTATTGTGCTTAATGTTTATTTTTGAGAGAGAGAGAGAGAACAAGCAGGGGAGGGGCAGAGAGAGGGAGACACAGAACTGGAAGAGGGTCCAGGCTCCACGCTGTCAGCACAGAGCCTGACACAGGGCTCGAACTCACGAATGGTGAGATCATGACCTGAGCCGAAGTCAGATGCTTGACCAACTGAGCCACCCAGACGCCCCAAATTTGCATTTCTAATAAGATCCCAAGTGATACTGACGCTACTGGTCCAGGGACCATACTTTGAGAGCCAGTGAGCTGGGGCAGCCCTCCCATTTTCCAGCTGGGGTGGATGAGACCCAGAGATTGTGGGACAGCTCTTGACTGTACATCCCTCTTATCATCACTGCCATCGTCATAGCTCTCCTTACACACCCTGGGCAAGCACATCATAGAGGTTACCACCTTCAGGCCTCATCCTAGGAGGAAGGTACTATGATTATCATTCTCCTACACAGGAAAACCGGAGGCAAAGTGTCATTTGTCCCAGGGCATGCACTTGATGAGAGTTAGCCTAAGGATCTGAACTCTGATCTAAGTCTAGAGCCCACAAGTGTAACCACCACTCCACACAACTGCCTACAGCTTATGCTGACCAAGGACTTCTCTAGAGGTTCTCAAATCTTACAGGCTCATTTCTGGTGTGGAATGAGCTTGCGGTGCCCATGGCCCAAAGGCATGGTCCTTAAGTGTGCCTCTGGGGAGTCCCATGTCTTGGGAAAGCCTGCCTTTTAAGCCCCAGGAACCCTGAGTATTTTCTGCCACAAACGCTTCTTTTCCCACGTGACATCCTTCATCTGGCCCCACAGATGGGGCCTTCCTGGCTAGAAGACAAATGTCTACATTAATTCTTCAGCTGTACCACCCCACTCGGTGACAAAACACAGTGGAGTCACCTCCATTTATATGCCACAGTGTTACTGGGTTGTCACTTTCTGGCACGGGTCTGTCTCTCCCATGAGACTGGGAACTCACATGGACAGGGAGTTGATCTGAGTCACCTGAGTCCTCAGCACAGGGTCTGTCCAGAACAAGAGTTTAGTACTGATAGGAAGGAAGGAAGGAAGGAAGGAAGGAAGGAAGGAAGGAAGAAGGAAGGAAGGAAGGAAGGAAGGAAGGAAGGAAGGAAGGAAGAAGGAAGGAAGAAGGAAGGAAGGAAGGAAGGAAGGAAGGAAGGAAGGAAGGAGGAAGGAAGGAAGGAAGAAAGAAGGAAGGTAGAAGGAAGGAAGGAAGGAAGGAAGGAAGGAAGGAAGGAAGGAAAAAGGAAGGAAGGAAGGAAGGAAGGAAGGAAGGAAGGAAGGAAGGAAGGAGGAAGTCAGTCAGGAAGTGGTATAGGGTCAAAGGAGGGAATGAATGAGTGAATACATAACCAAACTCCCAGGAATTCCCTCTTCTGCCTTTCCAGATAGGACCACAGACTCTCTGGGGACCTCTGACATCATCCACTCCAACTCCCACTTTCAGAACTGCCCTAGCTGAACCCCTCCATGGGCTAGAACCTAGAGCTCTCTCCTGCTCCATACACACATCTACTACCCCAGGCTCCACTTACCTACATCCAAGATTGAAGGGCTCACTCTGGCTAAGACTGCTGAACAATCAAAGAACTCTAATAGCCACAAGGATCTTGCTAGTACCCCATGATCGTGGCTCTGGGTCACCCAGAACGCGGCTGCTCCCCTGGCCTGACAGAGGGCAGAGAGATGGGAGCACATGTCCTGTCCTCTACCGGGCCCTGGCCTCCCCATCCAGACTTATTTCTTCTAATAGTCTCAAGCCATGAAAAGAGCTTCCAACTGTCCCCTCACACACCTGGGGTTTCCTTTGTTCCCGCTGTTCCCTGATGCCCTCTGACAGCTCTACATCCCAACCCTGGCCCCCATCAAGCCTGGCTCAGATGGCACCACCTCCAGGAAGTCTTCTGAGCTCCTCCTAAGTGAAAATTCCATCCTCCTTCTCAGTACCCTCTCCACACACACAAACACACGCACACACTTCACAGCCCTTTATCTCTCTCTCATACTGCTTTTTCTCTTAAGTTGGGCTGATTTGTGCTAATTTCTCCTTCTTGACCTTGAACGGCTGACATCAGGGATGGAGGTGATTCATCAGAGTATCCTGCCCCCACCAAACACTCAGGGCCTCGAACATAGTAGATGCTCAGTATAAGTGTCCCAAGAATGAAGGAATAATTGAATGTGAAAGAACAAGGGAATGTGTGAGTGAATGAATGGGAATAAACACACGTGTACATGAATGATCAAATGAATGAATGAATAAATGGATGAAAGAATGAATGAGTGCAGGAATGTCATTCTCTCCTATTCTCCAGTCTAAAGACTCCAGTTCCTTCTGGGGGCCCCTTCGGCTTGGCATGGCAGAATAAAGGAAGTTTTGAGATAAACAGAAGGGGGACAGGAGGAAGGAACAAAGCAAGGAGGCGGTGATACAGGAAGTAGAGGTGACATCAACATTCCTCCAAGGCCAGGGCCCCTCAGAACTACAGCCCTCTGTGGAGAAACTGGGCAAAGAAAGCAGTGGGAAGCCAGTTCAACAGTGCAGAGGAGAGAAGACACAGGTGGTAGAGATGGGCGGGAGGGGGGCGGGGAGGGGGGTTGCCAACAAGCCATGGAGGCCAGATTAGGGATGCATGAACAGAGTACCGAACCTGTCCAGCCAATCCTAAACTCCATCCTGACCAGTGGGCTCAAACATGCCCTTCCTGCCCCACTCTCAGCACCTCCATCTGCTGGGGCCAGAACGAACTCCTGGGCCCAGCTGCTGAAGGTCTGGACCCAGCCTCACACTGGACCCTTGTGCCGGAGGTTACTCACAACAAGGGCTAGGGCTCCCCCACCCACCCCAGATCTAAGTGAGTCAGCATCAGCTGCACCCTCTGGAGTGTGAGTCCACAGGCCCTTCCCAGGGCCAGCCTCCCCCATCCTGGTGAGAGGCCCGCCCAGCTCAGCTCAAATCGCAGGATGCTTCATGCCTCAGCCTGCCCAAGCAAGAAGTGTGTCAGGCACCAAAAGGCTTGTCTGGAACCCAGTCCTGGGGTAGAGGCAGATCTGCCTAGAGAGAGTGCTGGGGCTGAGGAGAAGCCAGCAGCAGGGGGATCCTAGGGAGTGCAGTCTTTCCCAGGCAGGGAGGCAGGGGAGGGGCACCGGGGGGGGGGGGGTGGGGGGGCGGTTCTTACCCAAGTGGTGGGACCCTCTAGACCCAACTGCTTGCAGGGCGGAGGCGGGGGGAGCCTGCTGGGAACTTCGGGGGAAGCAGCTCCGCGGGGAGAGGCTCAGAACCGGGCATGCGAGGTCCCAAAGCGAGCCCGATGGGGGAGGCTAGGAGAGGCTGCGGGAGGCACAGGAAGCAGCGGGTAAAAGACGGGCGGGCGGGGGCGCCTGGGCGAGTTCCCGATGACTCTGGTCCCCTCCCCTCCCGGGTACGGGTGGGGCGGCCCCGGGCTGCAGCGGCAGCAGCGATCGCAGAGGGCCGGGGCACCGAGCCGGCGCCAGACACCCCGCCCCGCCAGGCGTCAGTCCCGGGGCGCCGGGCAGAAGCGGAAACGTAGGCGCCGGACCTGGCAGTGTCCACGTGGAGCAGGACAGGCGCCAGGGAGCAAAAGCCGCTGCCTGTTTTTGCTAAGTCAGCCCCTCAGAGTCCAGAAACGTAATACCTGCTATTCGGTCACACCTTTACTGAGCACCTACTATGTGCCAAACACTAGGCTGGGTGCTGGGACCCAGCTTCTCTGAGCCAGACACACTGTTTTGCCCTAATGAGTATTGATAGAAAAAAATCTAAATGGACAGTTCAGAAAAGAACAAAGAAAATGAATGCCATCCATGATCGCTCTGCTCAGAGAGAACCACTGTTAGTATTTTAAGGCATGTGCTTCCAACCAGACTAGAGCTGAAGAGCTGAAAAATGTGGACCTGCCAACCGGGGAGGTGGAGACCCCCCTCCCCCCTCTCCGAGTGCATCTGCATATGTTATGTTATAGAGTGTAATATGATGTGACATGAAATATATGATATGGTCATGGGCATAAGTTGCTGCCTGGAAAAGTCTCCATCGGTATTTACGTTTGCGATACATGCTCATCAGCACCTGACAGAGGATGGTGGTGCTTCCTGAAAGACACCAGACCTTGGGAGGAGGAGTCTGGCAGTGGAAGTGCCTTCCACACCAGGATGGGAGGGGTGGAGAGTCAATCATGGCGGACACCTCACAGAGGCTGGTACTTGAACTCCTCCTGTCCCTGCCCCTCCCTGGAGAAAAGAACAGTGTGCAACAAAGAGAGCTATCATCCTGCCACCCCTGGGGCCCACGCAACTCTCCTGTGGGGACCTCTGACCATGACACAAGATGGGGCATTTTCTCAATTACTTTGCTTTGGCCACGTTCTCAGAGCACCCTAAGGGTGCAAGAGTCGCATGGCTGGATTGCTGGGCAACCCACGCATGGGGCTTGGCACGTGCGACATGGTCACACGGACAAGTGACATGCGCCTATCTCTGGCTCCGCTAGCAACATTAATGCAGGAGACTCAGCTCGACTGGTGTCAGCAACAGCAAATAACATCTGAGATCGCTTTTTGAGTGCACTGAGACACATGTGGGGACACCCAGAAACATAAAGGACAGGGGACTTTACAGGGAAGGAGAATTCCCACACTGGCAGGATGGATCTGGGCTGGCATAAACCATGGTTTGATTTTAATGTGACACTCTTTATAATCAAATGGTGAATGCCATAGACATTCAGGTTATCTTAAAAAAAAAAAAGTGACCAGGGGCACCTGGGTGGCTCAGTCGGCTGAGCGTCCGACTTCGGCTCAGGTCATGATCTCATGGTTTGTGGGTTCAAGCCCTGCATCAGGCTCTGTGCTGATAGCTCAGAGCCTGGATCCTGCTTCAGATTCTGTCTCTGTCTCTCTCTGCCCCTCCCCTGTTTAAGCACTGTCTCTCTCTCTCTCTCTCAAATACAAATAAACATTTTTAAAATTTTTTAAATAAATAAAAATAATAAAAATTTTAAAGTGACCATATTGGACATATTGTTTTGTAATCTGCTTTTTTTCTCTCTCAACAATTATCATAAATATCTTTCCATAATTTTCATTGCTACATAGTATTTCTCTTTATGGGTCTACTTGAATTTATTTCTTTTTGCCTTATAGCTTGATTGAGATATCATTACATACAATAAACTGCACATATTTAAAGGGTATAATTTGACAAGTTGTGACATACATATTATGTATACATATACATACATACACATATATATCCATGAAAGCATCATAATAGAGGTAATGAACATATTGTCACCACCAAAACTTCCTATAGCCCTTTGTAATCCCTCCCTTCTGCCCCGCACTGCCCCCTCCCCCACATCCCAGGCAAACAATAATCTGCCTCTGTCACTCTCGATTAGGTTGCATTTCTAGAAGGCTATATAAATGGAATCATACAGTATGCATTCTTTTTTGTCTGGCCTCATTCACTCGGCATAATTATTTTGCAATTCATATGTATGTTGCATACACCAATAATTCGTCCCTTTTTATTGCTGAGTAGAATGCCATTTTATGGTTATAGCGCAATTTGGTTATTCATTCACTTATTGACAGACTTTGGATTGTTTCTATTTGCTGGCTGTTATACAAATAAAGCTGGTATGAGCATTCATATTCAAATCCATGTGTGGACATATGCTGTCATTTCTCTTAGGTAAATACCTAGGAGTGGAATACCTAGGAGTGGTCAAGTCATATGATGGGTGTACGTTTAACATTTTTTAAGCTGCCAACATTTTTCCACAATGGTGGTATCATTCCACATTCCCACGAGTGGCATGCGAGAGTCCCAACTCCTCCTCATGCTCACAGCACTTGGTCAGCGAGTTTAACCTTAATCATTTCCGTGGATTCACAGTGCTTCATCATGGTGGGCTCCATTTATATTTTCCTGTCCGTTAATGTTGTTAAGCATCTTATTGTATACTGACTTACTGATCTGGGTATCTTCCTTGGTAAAATGTCTATTCAAATCTTTCCCCATTAAAAAAAAAAAATTGGGTTGATTGTCTTATTATTGAATTGTAATAGTTCTTTAATACCCAAAAGAATTCAAAACAGGCTCTCCAAGATATATCTGTACAACCTATGTTCACGGGAGCACTGTTCACAATAGGCAAAAGGTAGGAACAACCCAAATGTCCATCGACTGATGAATGGATAAGCAAAATGTGGTACATGCATACAATGGAATACATTCAGCCTTAAAAAGGAAGGAAATTCTGACACATGCTAGAACATAGATGAACCTTGAGGCATTATGCTAAGTGTAATAAGTCAATCACGAAAAGGCAAATACTGTATGAGTCCACTATGTGAGATGACTAGAGTAATCAATAGAAACAAAGCAGAATGGCAGTTGCCAGGGGCACCTGGGTGGTTCAGTCGGTTAAGCATCCAACTTCGGCTCAGGTCATGATCTCATGGTTCATGGGTTCGAGCCCCACGTTGGACTCTGTGCTGACAGAGCCCAGAGCCTGCTTCAGGTTCTGTGTCTCCCTCTCTCTCTGCCTTCCCCCCCCCCCCATTCTCTCTCTCTCTCTCTCTCAAAAATAAATAAACATTTAAAAAATTAAGAAAAAAAAAGAATGGCAGTTGCTAGGGCCTGGGGCAGAAGGAAATGAGCAGTTGTTTAATGGATGTAGTCTCAGTTTGGCAAGAAAAAAAAAGTTCTGGAGATTGGTTGAACAGCAATATGGATATACTTAACACTACTTAACTGTACATCTAAAATTAGTTAAGATGGTAAATTTTATGTTATGTATATTTACCACAATTAAATTTTTTTCTCTTTTTATTTTTTTTATTTAGTAAACTCTACCCGCAACATGGGGCTCAAACTCATGACATTCTGAGATCAAGAGTCACATGCTCCATCGACTGAGCCAGCCAGGTGCCCTACAATTTAAAATTTTTTTAAACATAAGTTTATACATAGGTAGACACGAGTCCTCCGTTGCATATACGTTTTGCAGATATTTTCTCCAAATCTGGGACTCATCTTTTCATTTTCGTAAGGTCTCTCGAAGAACAAAGATTTTTAATTATGATGAAGTCTAATTCATCAATTTTTTTACTTTATACCATAGACTTTTTGTGTTCTACTTAAGAAATCTTTGCCAAGAGTTGCCTGGGTGGCTCAGTCGGTTAAGCATCCACTCTTGATTCCGGCTCAGGTCATGATCTCACAGTCATGAGGTCAACTCCTGCGTCAGCCTGCTTAAGATTCTCTCCCTCTCTGCCCCTTCCCCCTGCCTCTCTCTCCGTTAAAAAAAAAAAAAATGCCAACTCCAAAGTCACTAGCATTTTCTTTTATGCTTTCTCCTAGACGTTTTATGGTTTTAGCTTTTACATTAAAAAAAAATTTTTTTTTTGTAGTTTATTTATTTTGAGACACAGAAAGAACGAGCAGTGGAGGGGCAGAGAGAGAGGGAGAGAAAGAGAATCACAAGCAGTCTCTGTACTATCAGCATGGAGTCTGACTCCGGGCTTGAACCCAAGAACCAACAATGAAATCATGACCTGAGCTAAGAATTGGACAATTGACAGACTGAGCCAGCCACTCAGGTGCCCCAAGCTTTTATATTTCGACTATGATCTATTCCAAGTTAATTTTCATATTTGGTCTGAGGTAAAGATAGAGGTTCTTTTTTTTTTTTTTTTTTTTTTCCGACATGTGTCTATCCAGTTGTTCCAGCACCATTTTTTTTAAGTTTATTTATTTTTGACAGAGAGAGAGAGAGAAAGAGAATGAGTGGCGGAGGGGCAGAGAGAGGTAAACACAAAATCCAAAGCAGGCTCCAGGCTCCGAGCTGTCAGCACAGAGCCCGATGCGGGGCTCAAACTCACGGAGTGCGAGATCATGACCTGAGCCGAAGTCAGACGCTCAACCGACTGAGCCACCCAGGCGCCCCCCAGCACCATTTGTTAAAAAGATTCTAATTCTACCCACTGAATTGCCTTAGCACCTTTGTCAAGTCAATTGACTATATGTGTGGAGGCCTATCTTTGGACTCTCTACTTTGTTCTGTTGATCTGCATGTCTGTCTTTAGATCAATACCACATTTTCCCAACTACTCTCACATAGAAGTCTTGTAACCAAATCACATAAGTCCTACTGATTTGTTCGTTTTCAAAATAGTTTGGCTATTCTGAGTCCTTTGCATTTGCATTTAAATTTTGAAATCTGCTTGTCCATTTCTAAAAATAAAGTAAAGTAAAGCTTGCCCAGATTTTGATAGGGATGGTGTCATATCCATCAATTTGGAAAGAATTGACATTAATAATATTGAGTCTTTTGATCCATGAACATGGTATATGTCTCCATCTAGGTTTTCATTAATTTCTCTCTGCAATATTTTGTAGTTTTCAGCTACAAGTCTTACACATCTTCTGTCAAATTTATTACTAAGTATTTCATATATTCATACTAACATAAATGTACTTTAAAATTTCAGGGGCTGCTGGCTGACTCGGTTGGAGCATGCGATTCTTGATCTCAGGGGGTCATGAGTTTGAGCCTCACATTGAAGGTAGAGATTAGTTAAAAGTAAATAAAAAGTTGGGGCACCTGTGTGGCTCAGTCAGTTGAGCATCCAACTCTTGATTTCGGATCAGGACACGATCTCATGGTTTGTGAGTTTGAGCCCCAAGTCAGGTCCTGCACTGACAGTGCAGAGCCTGCTTGGGATCTTCTCTCTTCCTCTCTCTCTGCCCCTCCCCTGTTCACAACCTCTATCTCTCTCTCTTTCAAAAATAAATAAATTAACTTAAAAATAAATAAATAAAATTTTCTATTTCAATAAGAATGTTGCCGGTATGTAGAAATAAATTACTTTTTAAATATTAAGCATCTGATCTGAAACTTAGTAAACTCACTTTCAGTGGCATTTTGTAGGTTCTTTAAAATTTTCTGGGGCACCTGCCTGGCTCAGTTGGTAAAGCATGTGACTCTTGATCTCAGGGTTGTGAATTCGAGCCCCACACTGGTGTGAAGATTGCTTAAAAATAAAATTAAAAAAAAATTTTTTTCTTGACAGACGATTATGTTGTCTGCAAGTAAAGACCGTTTTTCTTTTTATTTTCAACCTCTATGCCTTTTATTTCTTTGTCTTGCCTAATTGCCCTTACTAGAAACTCCCAGCACAATTTTAAATACAAATGGTAAGATCCTGACATCCTCTCCTTGCTCTTGATCTTAGGGAGAAGGCACCCAATTTTCACCATCAAGTATAACTTTAGGACATTAGTTTTTTTTTATAAAAGCCCTTTATCAGGTTGAAGAAGTTCTCTTCTATTTCTAGTTTGCTACAAGTTTTTCTCAGGAATGGATGTTGGTTTTTGTCAAATGTTTTTTCTGCATCTATTGAGATGATAAAATGGTTTATCTTTTTAAACTTATTAATACGGTGAATTACACTGATTACTTTTCAAATGTTAAGCAAACTCTTCATCCCTAGGATAACATGTATTGCATAATGATGTACTTTACTTTTTATATATTGTGGGTTTTGATTTGTTAAAATTTTGTTAAGCAGGTCATCTAGCCAGCTCAGTCGGTGGCGTGTATGACTCTTGATTTCGGGGTTGTGAGTTCAAACTCCATATTTGATGTGGAGATTACTTTAAAAAGTAAATCTTTTTTTTTAAATGTTTATTTATTTTTGAGAGAGAGGGAGGGAGGGGAGGGGCAGAGAGAAGGGAATGGAAGATTCAAAGCAGGCTCTGTGCTGACAGCAGAAAGCCTGATGTGGGGCTCGAACTCACAAACCGTGAGATCATGACCTGAGCTAAAGTCGGACACTCAACCAACTAAGCCACCCAGGAGCCCCAAGAAATTAAATCTTTAGAAAACAAATACATACATACATACATAAATTTTTGTTAAGAATTTTTGCACCTCAGGGCGTCTGGGTGGCTCAGTCAGTTGAGCGTCCAACTTCAGGTGATGATCTCAGAGTTTGTGGGTTCAAGCCCCACATCAGGCTCTGTGCTGACAACTCAGAGCCTGAAGCCTGCTTCAGATTCTGTGTCTCTTTCTCTCTCTCTCTCTGCCCCTTCCTCGCTTGTGCTGTCTCTGTCTCTCAAAAATAAATAACTGTTAAAAAAAATTTTAAGGATTTTTGCATCTCTATTCATTATATTGTTCTACAGATAATATATGTTCAGGGTAATGCTGGGTTTGAAGAATGAGTTCGGAAGTGTTCTCTTTTCTTCAATTTCTGGAAGAGTTTATAAATTAATATTACCTCTTCCTTAAATGTTTGGTAGAATTTGACAACAAAGTCATCAATACGTTACCTTTGTGGGAGGCTTTTTTTTTAATGTTTATTTATTTTTGAGAGAGACAGAGACAGAGCATGAGTGAGGGAGGGGCACAGAGAGAGGGAGACACAGAATCCGAAGCAGGCTCCAGGCTCTGAGCTGTCAGCACAGAGCCTGACACAGGGCTCAAACCTATGAACCGTGACGATGACCTGAGCCAAAGTTGGAGGCTTAAGTGATTGAGCGACCCACGTGCCCTGAGAGGCTTTTTAACTACACATAAAATTTATTTAATAGATATAGAGTTATTTAACTTAACTATTCCTTCTCAACTGAACTTGATACTTTTATCTTTCTCCATTTCATCAAAAAATTTAATTTATTGGATGAAGTTATTCATAATATTCCCTTATTATCTAGTTAATATCTGTTAGATCTGTAGTGATCCCTCTATCATTTCTGAGGTTGGTAATTTATATCTTCTTTTTCCTGATCAGGCTGTCTAGAGGTTCATCAATTCATTAATCTTCTCAAAGAACCCTATTTTTGTTTCATTTGTTTCTCCTACTGTTTTTCTGTTTTCAATTTATTTTTCTTTAATGTTTACTTATTTATTTTGAGAGAGAGAGAGAGAATGAACAGTTGAGGGGCTCAGAGAGAAGACAGAGAATCCCAAGCAGGCTCCTTGCTGTCAGCACAGAGTCTGATGAGGGGCTCAAACTCACTGTGAGATCATGACCTGAGCTGAAACCAAAAGTCAGATGCTTAACCAACTGAGTCACCCAAGTGTCCCCCTTTTCTTTTCTTTTCCTTTCTTTTCTTTTCTCTTCTTTTCTTTTTTAATTTTTGCTGTGCCAACATTCCCTCTTTTTTTTTTTACAAAGTTTATTTATTAATTTTGAGAGAGAGAAAGAGAGAGGGAGTGAGTAAGAGAGAGAATGAGGAGGGGAGGGGAAGAGGGAGAGGGAGAGAGAGAATCCCAAGAAGGCTTTGCACTCTCAGTGTAGAGCCTGATGTGGGACTCCATCTCACGACCGTGAGATCATGACCTGAGCCAAAATCAAGAGTCCAACACTTAAGCAATTAAGCTGCCCAAGCGCCCCCTCTCTGTTTTCTATTTATTAATTTCTCCCCTTCTCATTATTATATCCTATCTTCTGCCTACTTGGATTCAGTTTGCTTTCACTTTCTGGTTTCATGACAGTGGAAGTTCAGGTAATTTATTTCCTTTTTTCTAATATAAGTGTTTAATGCTATAAATTTCCCTCAAGTACTGCTTTAGCTGCATCCCCCAAACTTCCATATTGTGTTTTCATTTCATTAAGATCAAAATCATTTCTAATCTCTCTTGTGGTTTCTTTTAGACCTATATTTTATTTAGAAGTGCATATTTTTGTCCTAAAATGTGTGGAAATTTTCCAGATATCTTTCTGTTGTCAATTTATGATTTAACTCTATGTGATCAGAACACTTTTAAATATATTGATACTTATTTTATTGCACTAGATATAGTCTTCTGTAGTATTTCATTTGCACTTGGAAAGAATACATATTCTGCTGTTGTTGAGTAGAGTATTCTATAAATGTCAGATTAAGTTGGTTGAGTGCTGTTCAAATCTTCTATATTCTTACTGACTTTTTGTCTAGGTGTTTTATCAAATATGTTGAATGTGTTGAAATATTTTACTATAATTATATATTTGTACATTTCTTTTTGTGGTTCTATTAGGTTTTGCTTCATGTATTTTGATACTCTGTTTCTAAATGCATAACCACTTAGATGGGGCGCCTGGGTGGCTTGGTCGGTTAAGCGTCTGACTTCGGCTCAGATGATGATCTCACGGTCCGTGAGTTCGAGCCCCGTGTCGAGCTCTGTGCTGACAGCTCAGAGCCTGGAGCCTGTTTCAGATTCTGTGTCTCCCTCTCTCTCTGCTCCTCCCCTGTTCATGCTCTGTCTCTCTGTGTCTCAAAAATAAATAAACGTTAAAAAAAATTTTTTTTTAAATAAAAAAAATAATAATAAATGCATAACCACTTAGAACAGTTATGACTGATTAGTGAATTGACCCTTTATCATTATGTAATGACCCTCTTTATTCCTGGTAATATTCTTACTCTTATATCTATTTTCTTTTTAATTTTTTATAATTTTATTTGAGAGGGAGAGTGAGTGGGGTAGAGTGACAGGGGTGAGAGAGAGAGAGAGAGAGAGAGAGAGAGGGAGAGATTCTTAAGCAGGCTCCACATTCAGCACAGAGCCCAATGTGGGGCTCAATCCCACAACTCTGGGATTG
Source organism: Panthera onca (assembly GCF_046562875.1). NCBI lineage: Eukaryota > Metazoa > Chordata > Mammalia > Carnivora > Felidae > Panthera > Panthera onca. The sequence goes on from NC_138346.1 coordinate 177,534,731, forward strand.
TGACCTGAGCCAAAATCAAGAGTCAGATGCTCAACCGGCAGACCCACCCAGGCACCCTGTGATCTACTTTCTTCTGAGTACTATTCGCATAATATATCTTTTTATATCCTTTTACTTTTAACATATTTGTGTTTTCATATCTAAAGTATATGCTTTATAATCTTATAAATAGTATATATTTGGCTCTTGTTTTTTTAAATCCAATCTTACAGGGGCGCCTGGGTGGCGCAGTCGGTTAAGCGTCCGACTTCAGCCAGGTCACGATCTCACGGTCCGTGAGTTCGAGCCCCGCGTCAGGCTCTGGGCTGATGGCTCAGAGCCTGGAGCCTGTTTCCGATTCTGTGTCTCCCTCTCTCTCTGCCCCTCCCCTGTTCATGCTCTGTCTCTCTCTGTCCCAAAAATAAATAAAAAACGTTGAAAAAAAATTAAAAAAAAAAAAAAATAAATCCAATCTTACAATTTCTTCCCTTTAATTGGAGTATTTAGGCTACTTACACATAACGTGATTATTGGTATGCTTAGGTTAAGTCTACCATCTTGCTGGGCTTTTTTGTCTCACCTACTCTTTGTTCCCCTTTTCCTCTTTTTCTGCCTTCTTTTGAATTATTTGAGCATTTGTTATTTTTTATGTTTATTTTAAATTTTTTTTATGTTTATTTATTTTTGAGAGAGAGACACAGTGTGAGCAGGGGAAGAGCAAAGGGAGAGGGAGACAGAGAATCTGAAACAGGCTCCACACTATCAGCGCAAAGCCTGCATGGGGCCTGAACCCACAAACAGTGAGATCATGACCTGAGCTGAAGTCAGACACTCAACCGACTGAGCCACCCAGGTGCCCCTTAAGCATTTATTATTATTTCATTCATACAGTAGCATGGCTAGCAATAAATTAACCGTACGTAGAAATGACTGAGAACCACATAAATCTATCCCACTAAACCCACACTCAACGGATTTCCAACACAACTTTCCTTCAGTTACCTCACAGAAGCCCGCAGCCATTCCAACATCACCCAACACAAGCAAAAGTATTACCATGAGGAATTCAAAGTGGAAAGAGGCAGCAGCCTCAACGGATTGTAGTTAAAATAACTTGTGTTTTCAAATTTTGCACACATGATCATGTAAGCACATTGCACTGGAAGGATTAGTTGAAGCACCTGCCCTCCTGCAGTAGACTGTGTACAACCTATGAACAGTGTAAGACTGATGTGCCTTGGCCCTTGCACACGACATCATATCCAATAAACGTTTGTTAAATGGCTGTGTAAGCAAGTGAAATGAACCCTAGACAGAAAGTCACAGAACCTGTGTTTGAATCCAACTCTGCCACTAAGCTCCAGGACCTTGAGCGAGTTACTTAACTTTCCTTGATCTTCAGTTTCATTTGTTTGTAAAAGCCCTTTTTAAAACATCATTGTAGGGGCACCTGAGTGGCTCAGTCAGTTAAGCGTCTGACTTCAGCTCAGGTCATGATCTGATAGTTTGTGAGTTCAAGCCCCACGTCGGGCTCTGTGCTGACAGCTTGGAGCCTGGAGCTAACTTCTGATTCTGTCTCTCTCTCTCTCTCTGCCCCTCCACTGCTCACACTCTGTCTCTCTCTCTCTCAAAAATAAACAATAAAAACATTTAAAAAAAAATAAAAATAAAACATCATTGTATTTTAATGATTTTTTTTAACCTAAGGAATCTATCCATCCATATGGTTTGAAAATTAAACAGTACTGAAAGGTTTATAATGAAAGGCAATTGTACTCTACCCCTCTCCTCCTAACCACCAGTCCTGCTCCCAAGAGGCAACCACTTTTTCTTTTACCTATTTCTCCTAGTTACCTATGACTTTATAAATAATGTGCTTATACAACAATTTCTCACTTTATCAGTTTTAAACATTATCTAGTGGTGTCTTTCCACGACAAGTGATGGATTAACATATACCACTGCCATAATTCTTCTCTCTCCCTACCCCAAGATAATTCTATCTGTGGTGACCTTTGTAAAGTCAAGTAATACACATAGCACTTTTTCTGTTGTTCCATAATCTATAGACAGTACGGCATGATATCCCACTGTGTAAAATGAGGACATTAGGGCCTTTGCTTTCCCGTTCAGCTCTCTTCTCCCTCTTCTACCTCTCAGCTTCCCTGTATGAATTTTTTAATTGTCAAGGTTGTTAACATTAAATTCTGTCCTGTGACCATAATTAAATCTTCAAAGCTTTGACTACAGGTTGATTCTAATATATAGTGTCTACATTATTATCAGCTAGAGGAATATCAGTTTTTCAGAGCCAATTGGGTACTATTACATTTCCTTTCTTAGAGAGCTGTTTGTTTTTCCTAGAGTTTGTAATTATTTTTGTTTTCTAATTACTTCTTATAATATTTTCCTTAATTTATTGTCACTCGGCTCTGAACAGGTTCACCTCTCTGTGCTCTTCATACACTTGTGGTTATCTCTATCACTCCTCAATCATATCATATGGTTTATTGATTTCACTTTTTTTCTTCATAGAGCCCTCTGTTCTCCGATTCCAATTTGCTCTAGTTGTTCTTTGGGTTACTGGTAGTAGTGCTGTTCTCCACCCAGATGTTATAGTAGAATTGCAAATGCCTGACCCCTTTGAAGTTAGGTCATGTGACTTGCTTTGGCCAAGTTACATCTTTTCTTTTAGTCGGAAGCTCTAAGAGTCAGTGCATGGTTTACCTCTTTCCTTTATCTCCTCCATGGCGATGTGCAGCATTCAGTACTGGAATTCAATACTGCAGCATTCAGTCATGGAATGAGAACATGGAGTAGAGTCCCTAGCTGGCCTATGATGGACACATTGGCGTGAGTGAGAAATAAAGCTTTGTTGGGTTAAACCACTGAGACTATGGGAATATTTGTTACCTCTTCATAATCTAGCCTTTCCCAACTGACATGGAGATTACCAGAAGTGGAATGCTACTGTAACACAACCCAAAATATGTGGCATTGACTTAGCATTGGAACAGGGAGGAGCAAATAAATTATTATCAGAGTCTGTGATGAAACACTTAGTGAAACTATGTCCTGCAGTAAGTAGGAGGGCAGCTCATGGGTCTAATAAACTTGTAGCTCAATGAAAGAGGTTGGAAATAGAACATTAGCAGTGTGTATTGATTGCTGTTAGCTATATTTGGCAAGATACTCCAAGAAAGATGTGCTTTAAGAAAATAATTAGCTGGTTTACAAGTAAGAATGAAATGGAACAGAAAGAGTCAAGACAGGGACTTTCAAGATTGCTTCTCAGTCCCAATCTATAAAAGATGAAACTGAGAAGAATTTTGAGTGGAAAGGCTAGGTGGAAACAGAAAAATTGCCATCACCCCTTTATTAAAACCCCTAGGTACATTGGGGCACCTGGGTGGCTCAATTAAGCATCCGACTCTGGCTCAGATCATGATCTCGCGGTTTGTGAGTTTGAGCCCTGCGTCGGGCTCTGTGCTGACAGCTCGGAGCCTGGAGCCTGCTTTGGATTCTGTGTCCCCCTCTCTCTCTGCCCCACCCCTGCTTGTGCTCTGTCTCTCTCTGTCTCTCAAAAATAAATAAATGTAAAAAAAAAAAAAAAAACCCTAAGTACATTATGGTGTCAGTATCACAGTAAAGGTCCAGTTAAAGGCATGGCACCCAGTAAATCTTTCAATTGGACAAAATAGCTCAGAAAAGGTAACTAGAGATGGGGCTCTCCCACTGTATCTGGTCTAGTTAGGAAAACAGAAGCCACCCCAAGAGTCTCAAGATTTAATTCAGGGTATTAGTGTTATATAGTGTTGGAAGTCTGAAATAACAAAATGATAGTAGTAATTGCCAAAGCAGCTACTATCTTCAGGGCTGGAGAATAACAGGAAGAGGTATGGTTACCAGAACTAAGGTTTGAGAAACCCCACCTGGCTGCTACTCAGACTGCCAGCGGGGGACCACGGGCTGGTGTGCGGACATCTGAGAGGGACACCAAGCCTCTGGTGATGGGACCGCTGAGGGACCAGTCTTCACTAAGAGGCGTGGCTGGTTGGTACTGAAACTTTTGAGGGGTCGTGCATGATGTGCCTGGAGCTGAGAGAGCCAAAAGAAGCTGAAAGCCGAAGCTACCGCTGTTCTTTGCTCTTGGAAAGATGCTAGTCAGTGCTGAAATTAGAAAGAAAGTCCTGTTTCCCCTTCTGCCACCTTTTCATCTCCTGCCAATTCTCCCACTGGAAAAACCTCACAGGAAGCCATCAGGCAAGGACACCTGGAAAGTTATGTTTGCTGAGTTCCAGTCAACACAAACCAAAATATACAAGGGTATACTTGGAGCTGAGAGACAACAGAAAAACAACCAGCACATGCAACAAAGCACGCTGGCCCCAGATACCCACGTTTCAAAAGAGGAGGTATGGGAGTGAGAAAACAAAGAAGCATAGCAAATCTAAGAATATCTAGAAAAGAACTCTGGGTGTAGCTTAATGGCTACGGAACTGACCAGAAACAGATAAGAAGCCAGCTAAGCTTGCGAGAGAGTTCTAGTCTCAGAAGAACTACCAGCTTGGGCCAAGAGACTGTAACAATTAAGTAATAAAATCGCCCTTGGGTCTCTAGCCATCTGTGGGCAGAAAGTTGACTGAGAAAATGACCCAATCCCCAATCCAGGTATATTTCCCAACAGTATCTTCAGATGTGGCCAAGGAAGATCATGGGAAAGGAACATCCTCATACACAGCCCTGCAGAGAAGTCTCAGAGAACAATGCATAAGGGAGATGTCCCCAGGAAGTAGAACCTGGGCCTTCCCAAAGATTATTTTCCACCTCTGTGGAAGGGGGCCCTAAAAATGTCTGCCTGCTGGAATTTCAGAACTGCTAACAGTCACTGTCCACTGTTGTATATCTCTCATCATTTCCCTTTCTGAATAAGAGCGTTAATTGCAATTACTATGTACGGGTTCCACAATTTATATTGGGAGTAGGGGATTAGCAGGTATCATACGTTCATTTCTCTGGTTCATTTCCCTAGGTTAAGATAAGCCACATCTGGACCTGACTTAGAGACCTCTGTGCACCATCCAGAAACCCTGGGCTTTAACTCGATGCTGCAGTTGAAAGGCATTTATGGGTTAGCTGCCTCAGGGAGGAGAGGCTGTGGCTCCACACTCTTGTCAGTGCTTGGTATTGTCAGGGTTTCGGATTTGGGCCATTCTAAAAGATGTGTAATGACATCTCATTGTTTTCATTTCATTTCCCTTATGACGCATGTGGTAGAGTATCTTTTCATGTGCTTCTTTGCTCAGAGAGGTTAAGTACTTTGCCTGAAGTCACACAGCTAAGAAATTAACAGCTGACATTCAAACCCAGGACGTCTGACTCAAAGCTATGAAGGAAAGCTCTATAATCTGTAACCTCCAAAGAGGTAACTCCTCTTTGGGTCCTCAAAGACTCCTGGGCAAGGCACTTGGCCTTGGTCCTCCTGCTCCAGGGCAAGGCGCTTGGCCCCTCGGGGTTCCTGTTTGTTCATTGGCAAAATGGGTAGAACAAGGATTACTGCCCCACCTACCTGTCGGGACTGTTGGGAGAGTCAGCTGAAGCCATGGATGGGAAGGAGGCTCTAAGCTGCAAAGTGAGGCCGCAGGGGTAGCAGAGGAGGCCGGGGAGCTGGGCCACCTCTCCCACCTCCACTGCCAGCTTCCTGGAGCAGCCTCTTCCCAGGAGTCGGGGGACACCCAGGCTAAGCTTGGGAGAGGCTGTCCTTCCTGAGCCCTGTGTCCAGGTGTGGCCACAGAATCAGACGTGGCTCAGTGGGGAAGGTCCACATCTGGTGGGTTCCCCTAGAACAAACAAGGAATGACCAGAGGTGAAAGTGCTGTGACAGAGCTGGGCGTGTGGGGTGGAATAATCACAGACAGGCGCCTAGTCCAGCTTGGGGAGCCAGGGAAAGCTTCCTGGTGGAGGCGCCCACGGGCTCTCCTTGCTTACACCGCCCCGGCCTGGGCCCCTCCCCTAGGCCACCACCTCTGGGTTCCCTCAAAGCCTCCTCCACTTCCCCTTCGGAGCAGCCACGCCAACTTCTGAAGGGGCGCGTTCACGCGGTCCGGAGCCCTCACCGCCTTGCCTGGCTCTCGGCGCAGAGTCCTCCCCGGGGCCGCGGCGTCAGGCCCCGCCCCTCACTTCCTGGCCCCGCCCCCGCACTCCTTCCGCCCCAACCTCGCAGGCAGGCGGCCTCGAGCTCACCAACTCTTTTCTCCTCCCCACCTCAGGATCCGTTGCACCCTCCCCTTCCTCCTGGGAGGGTTCCTTGTCATCTCTTGCGCCCTGCCTTAAAGGACACCTAATCAGAGACACATTTTCTGAGGACCCCCTCTAAAGAAGGTCTCCCCTGGACTCTTCTCTCAGTCCCTAGTTGATTTCTTTCATAGCCCTTATTATAACTTCCAATTGTTTTATTTGTCTATTTGTTTTTTTCTCTCCTCTCCCTCCTATCTCCTCCCACTATAAATGCGTCGTGACGGCAGGGGGCAGGGATCATGCAGGCCGATTCTCAGCAGCCTCCATAGTGCCTAGCCACAGCAGGCACTCAATAAATATTTTTTGGATGAATGAATGAATTCATAAAAGAATAAGTGGATGAACTGGATCTTAAAGGATCTAGAGCTGTGCCGTCCGATATAATAGTCACTAGCCACATGTGGCTATTGAAACTTAAATAAATTAAAAGTAAATAAATTTGGGGCGCCTAGGTGGCTCAGCCGGTTAAGCATCTGACTTCGGCTCAGGTCATGATCGCACCGGTCTGGAGTTCAAGTCCCGTGGGGGGCTGGTGCTGACAATTCAGAGCCTGGAGACTGCTCCAGATTCCGTGTCTCCCTCTCTCTCTGCCACTCCCCCACTTGTGTGCCCAATCTCTCTCTCTCTCTCTCTCTCTCTCTCTCTCTCTCTCTCTCAAAAATAAACTTTTAAAAAACATCAAAAAACAATTAAAACGAAGTAAATAAATTTAAAATCCAGTTCCTCCGCTGCACTAGTCACATTTCAAGTGTTCACTATCTACATGTGGCTAGTGGCTACCCTATGGGACAGCACAGGACATTTCCATCATTTCAGAAAGTTCTATTGGACCGTGCTGTTCTCGATGACCTTAAAGGCAGAGAAGGTGGACAAAGGCATTTGGAACAGAGTGCAAGTATGTACTACACCCTACAGTTGTGAGAGAGCACGGTGATGTTGTGCTCTGGAATAAAAAAGGGGGGGGCACATCACCCCCTCTTTACACAGCCCTGTTTGTTGTTAGAAAGTTTGGTGTAAGGTAAGGAAGAATGTCAGAGATGGCAGAGTCCTAAGAGACCAGCTGCTCCCAACCATCTCCCTTAGAAGCAGAGACTGCTGCCCTGAGGGGAAAAGAGACGTACCCAAGGTCACAGAGAAGGTCGCACGAATGGGACCAGAACCCAGACCTCCTGATTCCCAGTGCGTTAGGCCGTTAGGTGGTTTCCCCCTATCAGGTTCATGGGCACCTCTTCCCTCCTTCCCAGGCCCTCTTCCCCCACAGCCTGGCTGTGGGGCATGTGGAACCCCCCCAGGCAGGTCCTCAGCGCTCACACTGGCCATTTTATTTACTCCCTAAAGCACCCTCCCCCCCCACCCAACGTCTGACCCCTAGAAATTTTAGACATCCCAAGGAGAATAGCTGCTTATAACCATTTGCAAATTACACGTATGGATGTCAATTAATTCATTTAGCTAATTAGCCACTCGATGAGCACCACGTACCAAAGAACTGTAAAAGACAGGCATATGGTGAGAGGGGGGTGGCCGGGTGCTCATGCAGCATGCAGAGCTGGGGAAGGGAGGGCACAGTGGGTGCAGCTCCTCCCTGCCCCCACATGAGTGGAGGGAGCCAGCTTAATGGCTGGGGGGACGGATCTGCTGCTGGTGCCATAAAGCACAATTATGCCTCCCACTAATGGTGCTGGGAAGCCACATGTGCACACACACGCTCTCATGTGCACAGACAAGCACACGTACGTATACATACATTCCTGTTTACACACACACACATTCACATGCTCGCAAATATGGCATGCACATACCCATAAGCACAGTGTACGTGCACATTTACACACATGGACACACTCACGTGTGGACATGTGGAGTCAGATGGAATCAATCCACAGAAATTTTCTTCATCAAGCCCTACCTTTGGCCGAGGCTGGAAAAGGGGAATTAATTCCCTTTTACTGCAACCAACTTTATGCCAAGCAGTGTGCTCAGTTTTTCCATGGACGTCATTTAATCTTCACATAACCCCACAAAGAATGGGTTATCTTCACTTTACAAATGAGGAAACTGAGGCTCAGAGAAACCAAAACACTTGCCCAAGGCCGCACGGCTGGCAAATGGCAGAGGTGGGCTAATCCCCACATCTCCACAGCCATCTGCTTCAGGGGGCAGGAGAAGGGAAAGTGGGGTTTTTATCTGCTTGCATTTGGTGGGAAACTGAGAAAAATAACCTCCTTTTGGGGGGACCAACTGCTTATGGAATGAAAATGGACTGCTCACAGGCTTTGTGCCATAGAGAGGAGAAGAAAATTGAACACTGATGAGAAAGAAGATGGAGGGGAGGAGGGACACACACTTGGGATTCTATCACAAATGCCATTCTCACTGGTCTTCATCCCATGAGTCCACCCTGGTGCCACCTCTGTGCCAGGCAGGCGCTCGGGACACAGGGTGAATTAGATATCCGCTCACAGCCAGGTGAGGCAGGCAGAGTGACACAGGCTGTCACCAGAACAGCAAGCATTTGAACGGGCTGTCTGGATGAAGAGCCCAAGCTTTCCCTGAGTTCCATGTCTCTCTTTCCTCCTGTACTCAGCGGTGGGGCATATCACTCTGGATCTCAGGGTTGTGAGTTTGAGCCCCATGTTGGGCGTGGAGCTTACTTAAAAAAAAAAAAATTTCTGTTGCAAGTGACAGAAAGTCCAACACAAACAAGTTTCAGCAGCGGGAGTGTATTGGCTCATATTACTGACAAGTCAAGGGGTACTGGGCAGCTTCAGGCACAGCTTGATTCAGGGGCTCAAGCAAAGTCATTAAGACCTGCCTTTCTCAGGGCGCCTGGGTGGCTCAGTCAGTTAAGCGTCCGACTTCAGCTCAGGTCACGATCTCGCGGTTCGTGAGTTCGAGCCCCGTGTCGGGCTCTGGGCTGATGGCTCAGAGCCTGGAGCCTGCTTCCGATTCTGTGTCTCCCTCTCTCTCTCTGCCCCTCCCCCGTTCATGCTCTGTCTCTCTCTGTCCCAAAAATAAATAAACGTTAAAAAAAATTAAAAAAAAAAAAAAAAGACCTGCCTTTCTCTATCTCTTGTTCTTACTCTCTCCCATGTGTTGGCTTCATTCTAAGGCTCCACTTGGTGATGAGCTTCTCTTCCTCTCAGCTTCCAGTCCACTGGACTTTTTTTTTTTTTTAATAAAATTTTTTTAGTGTTTATTTTTTGAGAGAGAAACAGCACAAGTGGGAGACAGGGAGAGAGAGCAGGAGACACAGAATCCAAAGCAGGATCCAGGCTCCAAACTGTCAGCACAGAGCCCAACGTGGGGCTCGAACCCATGAATTGCAGGATCATGACCTGAGTCGAAATCAGTGCTTGATGGACTGAGACACCCAGACACCCTAAGATAGGCTTTTTTTTTTTTTAACATTTCTTCTTCTTTTTTTTTTTTTTTTTTTTTTTGAGAGACAGAAAGAGACAGAGCATGAGTGGGGGAAGGGAAGAGAGAAAGGGAGACACAGAATTGGAAGCAGGCTGCAGGCTCTGGTCAGCACAGAGCCTGATGCAGGGCTCGAACTCACAGACTGCGGGATCATGACCTGAGCTGAAGTTGGACGCTTAACCAACTGAGCCACCCAGGCGCCCCCTAAGATATGCTTTTCTAAGAGCTCCTACAGAAGCATGGGATTTGCTCTGATTGGATGGGCTCAGGGCACATGCCCACCTCTGAACTAATCAATCACCATGGCTAAGGGGATATCATGCTCAGACGGACTGGACCCATGGGTGTCCTACCCAAGATACACCCAAACCATTTGGACTGAGAGCAGGGGCAGATGGGATCCCCAAATATTGTCAGAAGAAGGGGGGACGGATGGAGGGCTTGGAGGCAAGCTATCAATACCCACTACAATGTTCTAAGCATTCAAGGTAGGCAGGGTGGGGAATACCCATTTTGCAGTTAAGGAATCTCAGGATGAGAAAGGAGATAAGCCTGATAAGGATTACACAGACAGTAAGGGGTTGAGTCAAGATTTGAACTAATTCCTCTTCACTTTCCACCGGAGCCCCTTCCCCAAAAACCATCCAACAACACTCTCCAGGCCTTCCCCCCCCCCCCCCCCCCCCCCCCCCCCGGAGCTAGCCATCTCCTTCAGAGTCTGTTGTCTGCCAATCAGGAGCCTGGGCCAGCAGGGCCTCCTAACTGCACAGGAAAGACCTCCAAGGCCGGGCACTCCATGAGAGCCCCCTGCTCTATCTACACAGGCACCAGGGCCCCAGCCACATCCCTTTGTGTTCACTCCAGGACAAGCTGAAAGCCTGCGCCCAACTCTCCCCGGGCTTCTTTCTGTGCAGGGGCAGGGGGGACAGGCCAGGAGGGCCCAGGAGCGGCCCCAGCCACCGACCCATGGGAGCTGAGGATAAATGTCAGCTTCCTGGCCCCATGGGTGGCATGACAGGGTGGGGCCTGTTCTGGCCGGTTGCTCACAGTAGTGACTGGCCTGATAACACACCCTTTACCGGCTGCCTTCCTTGCCCCGTCACTGTCCCCCTCCTTTCGCTGCCTCCTGGGATCACCCCCTCAAACAGGCTTGCATTCAAATCCTTTCCTCAGGACCTCCTTGTGGGAAAATACAACTTAAGGAACCCCCCCCCCCATTCTTCTATAACATGAGGGTACAGGAGGCCTGAGGGAGTTCAACTAGATGGATGCTTTTCAAATATTTTTCTAGTAGAATGACTTTTTTCAAATGCTTTTTTTGCTCTGTCTGGCCTCTAAACTCCACCCCCACCCCTCCTGAAATCCAGTCCTCTGCCCTCCCTTCCCCTCATCCCATTGAGTCCCAGGTGCCCCACAACCCCTTCTGAGTCTTGTGAACTCCTCAGCCCCTGGCATCCTCTGAGTCAAAGGCATTTTTCTTCCCTGCCAGGTTGTGTGCTAAGGGGAGGCAGGAAGTGCGGATCCCTTAGTGAGGGAGGCAGGTCATGGAAATGGTAACAGTTTGCTCCCTCCCCACGCACCTAAAAAAATCAGACACATTCCACACCTCAAAAACGAGTTTCCTGTTCAAAACCCTTGTCGAGTCTACATATTCTTTGTCATAATGTAACTTTGGCCTAATTATGCTATAAGAATTCCCGCCCCCTCTCACCGTGGAAAACCTTACAAAACTCTCTCTTGCATTAACACAACATTGGAGAATGCCATGTTGAGGGGCTCCAGACTGATCAGGTCCTGGGTTTCTCCCCAGCTTCAGGAGGGGTTATGAGAGATCTTTCTATCTCCTTTTACCTGCCTCTCCACCATCTTCTTCACAAGGACCACTTTCCCATCTTTCTTGGAGTATTTGGAGATGGGGGTATCCGTTATCAAACGCTACGTAACAAATTAGACCAAAACTTAGTGACACAACACAATATTTCGCTATGCTCACAAATTCTGTGGGTCAAGATTTCAGGAAGCTGGGCAGTTCTCTTTTCGGGTCTCCCACGTGGTTGCAGTGAGGTGTCGGCTGGGGCCACGGTCCCCTGAAGGCTTGCCTGGGTCCAAGGATCTGCTTCCAAGGTGACCCACTCATGTGGCTGGCAGATGGTGCTAGCTGTTGGCCAAAGGCCTTGACTTCTCCCCACGTGGGCTTCTCCACAGGGCTGCCCCGGCCTTCTCACGGCATGGCAGCTGGCTTCCCCTATAGCGAGAGTGCCAAGGATCCAGAGCAGAAGCTGCAAGGCCTTTTGTGATCCAGTCTTGGGAGCCACCTTATCACTTTTGTCTAATTTTATTGTCTATACAGGGCCAGCCCTGATTCAGACACTCCTGCAGACCACGTGGGTCACCGGGGCCATCTTGAAGGCCGGCTACCACAGGAAGTTTAATGGGAGCCCTCTCCACTCCAGGTAGCCCATATTGCCTGATCCTCAGGCCTGATCCTGACACACCCCTCTTCCTTCACCACCACCGCCGCCACCTCCCAAATCCCCCTAACATGAGACTATAATGCAGTAGCATGTACAAAGAATTCAGGGCCCAGGGCAGGAAATGTCTGCAAAGCCCTTGTCAGCCATCCCCCTCGGTGTCCCTCTCTCAAGCCACGCTCCTCTTACAAACTTACAGGACTCCTGGGATCAGGGAGGGAAGCCCCATCATCACCGCTGCACTGTGGGGACAGAAGCCCTAGGAGAGTCAGCTTTATTGCTGGAGGGGTGAGATGGGGGAATCGGGGTGGGGGGGGGGGCACCCGGTTGCTGACATACACCCCAACCACGATCACCAAAGAAGAGAGAATCCTCTCCAGAGGCTGCCTGTACTCCACCTGAGGAGACCCCAAACAAGAAATGCCCAGCCCTGGGGCGCCTGCGTGGCTCCGTTGGTTAGGCGTCCAACTTCAGCTCAGGTCATGATCTCACGGTTCATGAGTTCGAGCCCCACATCGGGCTCCGGGCTGACAGCTCAGAGTCCTGGAGCCTGCTTCGGATTCTGTGTCTCCCTCTCCCTGACCCTCCCCAGCTAACATGCAGGCGCTCTCTCTCTCAAGAATAAATAAACATTTAAAAAAAAAAAAATTTTTTTTAAAGAAACGCCTGGCCTAAAGTTCCCAGAATCTGTGATCCACAGAGTCTGTGAGCAGACTGTGGGATGGTTTTATACCACTTCATTGTGGGATAATTTGATATGAGGCATTAAGTAACAAACACCCTCAGGTCCAAATTCACCACATGTTAAAGCAGTGATTCTGCCCCAAGCTAAGCTAACCTGGCCCAGGGATGTCAGGCTCCCTGCAATTTTATCAATCAAACGGGTCACTCCTCTTCCTCTGTGTGGAACAGGCAAGAGGGGTGGAGAGAGAGGCCCAGAGTGTTCATTGCAACAATCTGCAACTACAGCAGGCGGGCAAGGGGAAATACAGACTGTGCCTTGATTTCCCCACCCTTCTGCCCAGATCCCTCAGTTCCTGTCGGGTTTTCAGGCAGTTTGGGAATTTCTCCTCTCCCTTCCACCCCAGCCCCATCCCAGGCCTCCAAGCCATCATACGTAAATGCTTAAGGCCCAACTAAACACAGTCCAGCCTCTGCTTTTAGCAACACACACGCACACACACACACACACACACACACACACACAATAGCAGAACTGGGACACTGGTTTGTCCCTAAGCTGAATGAAAGTGGCCAGCTACCCTAAAACCAGCCCCAGGAGGGTAGGCTATGGGTGGGCAGGCTGGGAGGCAGGTAGGAACTTCATATTCCTTGAGTTTGACCACACCTGGAAGGAAAAGCATCAATCTATATTTAAGCAAAATGGATGATTTCTTGGGAGGCCCAGTGGGATAACCCACAGAATGGCAGGGATCTTGGCAGGAACCTGGGTGGCTCCAGGGGACTTGGGAACTGGATCATAAACCACACTTGAACAATGATTGTGTGTAGGGAATAGGACTGTGGAAGACTGTGTTTCCTCCATATTATTTGGATTTCTTTCTCAATACCCATGTATAATCAACAATAGCGGGGCCTGCATGGCCCATTCAGTTGAGCGTCCAACTCTTCGATTTTGGCTCAGGTCATGATCTCAGGGTTGTGGGATAGAGCTATGCATCGGGCTCCATGCTGAGTGTGGAGCCTGCTTGGGATTCTCTCTCTCTCTCTCTCTCTCTCTCTCTCTCTCCCCCTCTGCACCTCTCCCCTGCTCTCTCTCTCCAATTAAAAAAAAAGAGTTCAAAAAAATACTCATGAAAAAATTAAATTAAAATTTAAAAATACTAACATAGGGGCGCCTGGGTACTGTTAAGCTTCCGACTTTGGCTCAGGTCATGATCTCACAGTTGGCGAGTTCAAACCCCACATCAGGCTCTGTGCTGACAGCTCAGAGCCTGGAGCCTGCTTTGGAGTCTATGTCTCCCTCTCTCTCTGCCCCTCCCCCACTCTCACTCTGTCTCTCTCTCTCAAAAATAAACACACATTTAAAAAAATATTAATGTATAATCAACAATAAGAAAATTTCCATTTAGGGACGCCTGGGTGGCTCAGTTGGTTAAGCGTCAGACTTCAGCTCAGATCATGATCTCATGGTTTGTGAGTTCGAGCCCCGCATCGGGGTGTGTGCTCTCAGTGCAGAGCCTACTTTGCATCTTCTGTCCCCCTCTCCCTCTGTCCCTCCCTCGCTGGTATGCTCTCTCTCTTCCTCTCAAAAATAAGTAAGACAGTAAAAAAAAAAAAAAAAAGAAAGAAAGAAAATTTCCATTTAGAGAAAAGAAGTTTGGAGCAAGGAGGGGACGCCTGGAGCCCTACAACCTATGCCCCAATAAGCACCCCCCACCCAGGGCTCCTGAGCACATCCACTAGATGATTTCTCAAGATCTTCCAGCTCAGACCCATCATCAAACACTGCAGAGTCTGGAGCCTTTCAGGGTCCGAGCCCAGCCTCACCTGCCCTGACCTGGCCCAGGATGGCAGCCAGCACCCCACAGACTCGGGTCCCCACTGCTGATCTGCTGCCTGCTGACAAATGATCCTGCCTTCCCCATGAGCTGTGACTCCCAGGCCCACCCATCAGCTGCCCAGCCCGAGCGACTGGAGTTTAATGATGTCATGATAGGAGTGATTACAATTGTTAATTATGTCCCAGCCGTCAGGAGCTTCTGCAAGCCCTCAGCCAGGTGGCAGCTGTCACGGACACCCCACACCTGCAAACGTACCTCTCCTGACCTCATGGACCACCCCATTGTGCTCCCAAAGGTCCTGAGATATGGAGGTAGGCATTTCAGTGGGGCATTTCAAGGCACCAATATGTCCCCCCAGGCCCCAGCACTCTGAAGGCCTAAGTACTTTGCCCTCTGGCTTAATTTATAGGACCCATGCTGTCAGAATCCTGAAGGGAAACACTGACCACACCACTATCTGCTCACAGTCAATGGCTCCCTACTGCCACAGCATAAATTTAAACACCTCGGCTTGGCATATTAAATGTTCCATGAAAGGACGCCCAGAGAGCAAGTTTCCCGCCTTCCTTTAGCTGGTATCTCTGCCCACCCTGCTGGTGGAGCTGCCCCACGGCCCAGCCATGCCCACATCCTTTCCCCGACTCAGCTATACCTGCCTGATCTAAGCTCAGCCGATTAGATACTCTCTCTTCCATGGGAACCGGGCTTCCCAGATGAGCAACTGAGGTGTATATTAAGTGCTCAGGAGCCATGGGGAGGTTATCGTCCACTTGGGGACCAGAGAGGACACATGAAGAGGGAGCATGAAGAAGGGAAAGAAGAGGGCCACAGAGAGACAAAAGATTCCAGATCCAGTTCCAATGGGTTCCAGGAGAGGCTGTCTCCTTCAAACACTGTCCTTTCTCTCTTACTCTGGTTTCTGTTAAATGTATATAAGATGGAGGCTATTTTGCTCATCCAAACATATGTAGTTGGGAACAAACATTATATGTATTTCAAAGAAATTCTCTGAAAAACCATTTGGGGTTCAAAAGGGACTGGGGGGGGGTGCAAGTTCCAAGGGCTTGTCCACATTTTCCACAGGCATGAAGAGGCTGCATTCTGAGAGGCAGGTGAGGACATCATGCTGCTTCTAGAAGCAGTCTGGAGTAGGGCTTCCAGAGAACCATCGTCTGGGTTTCCACCCCGGCTCTGCCACTTACTACGTAAAACGGGACCAGTTGCCTCTGGCTTTAGTTTCCTCATCTGTAAAATGCGCATGCTGATGATAATGGTAGCTACCTCAAGGGGTTATCGTGAGGACTCAGTAAGTTAATATTCAGAAAGCACTTCCTAGTACCTGTTAACAGCAAACACCAACAAGTGTTAGCAATAGTGAGGAAAGTGGCTGCTATTGACAGAAAGTCCCTGGAGTCCTGAGATAAAGTTAGTGTGCAAGGAGCTGGGGCACAGGTGAATTTGAGAAGAACGAAGAACGGAATTCAAAGTGGATTATTCGCCACTGCGTTCCCAGGGGGTATTCTGGGCCCAAAGCAGCCGGAGTCCCTGCCTTCACAGAGCTTCAATTCTAGAGGGGAACAGGCAACTAACAAGGTCCTTTCAGATGAGGACCCAAAGACAACAGAACCCGGGAAGACGACGGGGGTGGCTGGAAGGCTTCTCTGGAGTGGGCAGTCAGGGAAGGCCTCCCTGAGGAGGTGATGGAGAGAACTAAATTCCCAAAGACCCCAGCCCTGAGGAGGGAAGCCATCAAGGAGGGGACAGCATTTACAAAGGCTGGCACGGTGAAGGGTCGGGGGAGAGAGATGCCACCAAGGAGGGGAGCAGTGTGTGGGGAGGGCAGGGCCGGGGGAGCCCCCAGGACAGGCAGCCGAGCAGGGGCGTGGGAGAGCAGAACGGCTAACACAGGTTCTGTTCGGTTCTTTGCTATAAAGCATGAACAGAAATGGCCACGTCCATCTCTGCTTTAACTCAGTCCATTCCACTTGTTGTTCGTGTGTCTGGGTGGCTCCCTTCTCTTGGGGGGATTCAGGAAGGTTCTGAATTCAGGAAGAACCAAGGCAACAGGCCCCTGCAAGCTTCTCTTCCTCCAAACTTAGCCCTTCCTAAAAGGGTCCACAAAATTCCCTATTTACTCAGAGCCCAAGGCTGGTCAACCTGCTGTAAGAAGGAAGCTGAGAGAACTCACCTTCATCCTGAGAACTTGCTGAAGACCAGAAGGCTCCCTCAGCAACCTTTAGTGAGAAAGAAGCACTGGTTCGGGAGTCCAGAACACTGGGTTTCAGTCCCTGCTCTGTCACTTAGGTACTAGGCCCAACCAGTCTGCTCTGTAAAACATGGTAACAGTTCTTGGGGAAGGTCAGTGGGCCTTGTACACCATGACAGGGAGTATCAATCTCAAGAGACCCAAGCTAGTCATCCCATTTCCCACCCTTCCAGGTGCCAGGCACGTGCTAAAGAAAAAATGCCATTAGAGACAACAAACACAAGGAACGAGTGCTGGATGGGACAGCTTTGCTACTGAGCCGGTCACCCAATCCGACACAGAGTCCGGGCTCTGGGGAGATGCGAGTTTGATGAGGAAAAACTGAGTCAGGTCTCTTAAAACCAAACACCAAGAACTGTCTGCCCCAAGTGAGGAAAGCCAGGCCTCTGAACAGGACAGAGACACCAGATCTTGTTAGTAGACAAGTGCCAGGCCAGCTGGAGGTACCAGCTGCTTATATGGCCCCATCTCAGGGTCACGGCGTTTAGCACCTCTGCTGTGCACGTGAAGGGCATGCCGAGGTCAGAGTTATGTGGCCCAGCAGGCCTGTCCCAATGTCAGTAGGCCAGGTGGTCAAGGCTGGGGTTATCACCCTGCACAAAGCTGAAGCTGCATTCTCACTGATCCTCACAATAACCCCACGAGATACGTCTTCTTATCCCAATTCTACAATGGGAAACTGAGGCCCAGAAAGGTCAGGGATTCCCCCTGCCCTCTGCCCCCCAGGTCACGGAGTTAGATGGTGGCTGGGATTTAAACCTAGAACTGTCTGACTGCAAAGGACATCACTGGCACATCAGGCCACAGAAATGCCTGCTCTGGGTGGATAGCAAGCAGGCAGTAAGCAGGCTGAGCTCAGAATGCACAGAAGTTTGTGGAGGAGGGAGGCAAGGAGGAACCGGGCCAGAATGCTGGGGCCAGTGGTCCCTCCCAAGCCCCTGGGGTTGGTGGGAAGCTGGGCCAGGACGCCACAGGGAGAAATGTGGGACCTCTCCCAAGCTGCATGGGCAGGACCAGCCTCCAGCTTCCCCCCAACAGCACCCCCCCCCCCGCCACCAGGGGGTGATTTTTCAAGCCAGACTTCCCAACCTCACCCCTCCCCTCCCTGGGCGGCCAGACACCCCGACCCCCCTCCCCACCCCCGACCGCCTGCCAGCCAGCCCTGCCTCCCTCCTGGAGCGGCCGGAAGCCCGCAGTCGCTGTGCAGACACCCCCTGGTGGAAACAGCTCATTACGGGACGGGGAAAATGTGCTAGAACATTAGCTTAATAAATCAAGCGCTCCCGGAGCCTGCAGCCGCCACCGCTTCGTGAGGCAGGGCCGTGAGGCGCCCACCCCCGCTGAGTCTGGGGGGCAGGGGAGCCCCGAACGCCCTGCCCCTGCCGGTCCACCTACCTCCTCCTGCCCTGCGGAGCCAAGCTCGCACCACCGCCCCCCCCATCCCAGGGGGCCAAGCTTGCGCTGCCCGCCCCCCTCCGCGGCCACCTCTCCCACAGAGCCTAGAAGCCTGTGTGTAGAGAGGGCTTGGAAGTCCAGGCCACCCAGGGTGTGAATCCTCCTGCTGCCACTTGCCATGTGGGCCTAGGGAGCCTCAGTGACTTGGTCTCTACAACTGAGGCAATAAAAGACACTATTGATGAAGGGCCAGCTAAGAGCCAGTACTCTCCATAACTCTCACAGCTCTGTGAGATCCCAGAGACCTCCCATTTTTTCAGCCCGTAGCCTGGTTATTTTCAGTCCTGCCAACCCTCTGCCCAGAGTCAGTACCAGCCCAGTAGCCCCCACCTTCACCCCTAGAGGGTGCTCTCTGTGAAGACAGTCCTGCAGGGTGACCAGGTCCTGCAGGGCGGCTGGATCTGCACAGCCACAGGCTGGCCACCCTACCAGCTGCACAGCTTCGCAGCCGAGGAAATCCCGACCAGTGGGAAAGGGGCTGCCTCCTGCTGGGTACCGGGAACCCCAGGCTTCCTGCAGCTGGCTGCCCCTGGTGTGTGCCGGGCCCTTTCCAGTCCCTGTGCCCCGCCTTCCTGGGGCAGGGCAAGCGAGGACTGCCTCCGGGTAGCCTTTCCCTTCTAGTCCCAGCTCAGGCGCCAGCCCACTTAGTGCCCACAGAGAATCCCACCCCTCCCAGGGCCTCAGTTTCCTCCTCTGTGCTATGCTTTGCCCCAGAGGATCCTAAGAAGGCTCCAGCTTGCCCCCTCCCTCCCTTCCCCGCTGCTCTGGGCTGGGAAGGGGAGGCAACACCAGAGCTCCTTAGTAGGGAAAACCACTGTCTAGAGAGCTAATTCCTCCTGCTCTCTGGGGGGTGGAGAGAGGGCTAGAGGAGAAAAAAAAATTCAATTACCAGCCCGACTATTTGTCAACTCCTCCCTCCCCATTGACTTAATTTTCTCCAGCCAGGCCCAGAGTCAGAGGAGGCAAGAGTGAGTCCGTAGACCCAGAGAGGGAGAGAGAAAAGAGAGCAGGAGCAGGGATAGGGAAGGAGGAACCCCCCAACCTGGACACAGGGATGGGCCCGTTGGACACACACCAAGCCAAGAAGCCTCACTTGAACCAAAAACAAACAAGCAGCGCCCAGAGAAGAGGAACAGATATTCTTGAGTGCCTAGCCCTGCCCAGAAACTCAGAGCAGCATCACTTCCTCCAGGAAGCCTTCTCGGATCCCCCAGCTTGGATTAGGAGGCTGCCCTGGCCTCCCACAGCCCGTCTGGACTGTGCTCATGGACTGCTAACTTTCATTCGTTTATACAACAAATATCTGTAGAGCATAGTACATTCCAGGCTAAGTGCTGGGAATAGAACCGAAAACAAAAACTATAGTCCGCCAGAGAAGACTGACAATAAAATAAGTATAAATCTGTTTGGATTATCTACTGCCGTGTAACAAATCATATCAAACCTTCGCGGCTTAAAATAACAATCACGTTCTTTCCTCTCAGGATTTCTGTGGGTGGGCAATGTAGGAGGGGCACAGCCCGGCAGTTCTGGCTCAGGGGACCCACGCACGTGCTACTGGAGACGGCCGACAGAGGGCCAGAGCTGGGGGGGGGGGGGGCGGCTGAGCACCCCTCTCTTCATTGACTCCCAGGACCCCTCTGCACGAGCTCTCCGACCTCTCCGTGTGAATGAGTTTGGGCCTCCTGACAGCATGGCGGGTTTTAGGGCAGTCATGGCAGGTGGCTCCCATCATAACGAACTTTCCAAGAAAACAAAGCAGACATGCATGGCACTTTTATGACCTGGCCTTAGTTATAAAAATAGGGTCCTTCCACCTCACTTTGTTGGTCATAAAGGTCTACCTGGGTTCAAAGAGAGGACATATTGACCCTTGATTTGAGGCGGGGAATGTCAAAGTCACATTGAAGAGGAGCATATGGGATAGAAGATATTGAGGCCGTTTTTGGAAAACACAATCTGCTACAAAACCCACTTGGATTTAAATAGGATCCCTCCATTCACCCTTGGAAGCTAACTCCTCCACATTTCACATTTCTGCAAATTCCCCAGGGGCTGACTTATATTTCCCCGATCACTTCGGATTCCAAAATCCTGCTTCTGCCATATTTGATTAATCCTTGGGGTTCTCACCGGCCTGTGGGGGCTGACTCTGTCACAAGCCATGAATCTTGGCCAGAAACTCCACCCCTCCCTCAGTTTCCACAAAACGCTCACCGGAGGCAAACGAGAACACAGTGGGCTTTGCTGAGGGTTTAGGGAGACAGAGGAGCAACTCTGGAGACTTGAAACTGAGTGTCAGGCACTCTGCTCCGAGGTTTATGCCTGGTCTCTGTACAGCGCACCCCTCACCTCACCTCACGTCCTGTCCCCTTTCACCCTCCTCCCCCTCCACTCTCTGCCTCTCCCCTTCCTCACCACCCCAACCCCCACCGCCATTTTTGTCAGCCAAGTTAAGCACTTCTCCAGCACCCCTGCCCTAGTCTCAGCCCCAGGCATCCTTCAGGAGGCTGAAACAAAGGGCTTCCCAAGTTCACAACTGCCTTCCCTGAAGTTCCCAGTGGATCCGTGGATTCAGTAATGGATGTTTTCCTCCATTACCCAAGCCAGGACCATCAGGTGGGACCAAGGTTCTAATGGGGAAGTGCTTCATATGGACCACTTCACTTAGTCTTTGGAGCAACTTTATTCTGTCCAGTCTGCCTCTCTCACTGTGAGTTCTCAGAAGACCAGCCTGAGTCGTTGAGTCCTTGGACCCCACACAGGGCCTGACCCCAGAAGAGCACTCAAAAAAGGTTCACAAAATGACAGAAATTCAAATAACGGTGACACCAATGACTGAGAGGTCGGACCCTTCAAGCCAACCTGACCACCCCATCCCCAGAGGAGAGATATGCTCTGAGGCAGTTGTTGTAGGCTGTCCTCCATGCTGACCGTGGAGCACCCAACAGGAAGACAGCTCAGGAACCCCAGCAGAAAAATGTGTGAAGCACACAACAAGTGATTCACAGAAGGAGAAGCCCGGATGGCTAACAAGTGCATAAAGACCTACTTACACTCACAAATTACATCCATCATATTGGCAAAAATTAGAATGGCGGGTAATACCAAGTGCTGGCAGGCAGGCAGGGAGGTGGGAATGCTCCTGTACCGCTGGTGGGGCACCAAGTTGTTCAGTCATTCTAGAAACCTGACGATATTTAGTAAAATTAAGTAGATGTGTGTGCCATAACATAGCAGTTGCAACCCTGGGTATCCCAGGGAAATTCTCACACAGGTCCACAAGGGGACACCATCTGTGTTTGGGGACACATTTACAAGCGTGTTTTTTTTCAAGGAATTATTTGTGAGAGAAGGAAAGTGGGGACAACATAGATGTCCTCACCAGGAGAATAGATACTAAAACATGGGTTTTCTTGTCCATGTTTTCTTGGGTGTGCACTCAAACTATACAGCAATTGGAGGCAACATAGAGAGACTTTCAAACACATAGTGTTGAGTCGGGGCGGGGGGTGGTGAAAGATTAAGAATAACACCTCCTAGCACCCCAAACAACACTACATATTTCACAAAGAGATATGCATATTTAGGGTTACATATGGAATTCTCTGGAAAGAAGAGCCCAGTGAGGGGCAGTTAAGAAGAAGGAGAAAAACCCGACATACATTATGTATTTAACTTTGAGCTAGGCACAGTGTTCAGAGCTTTGTATGTATCATCTCAGTTAATCTTTAGAATCTCCTGTGAAGTAGGTACTACTAACATTTTTTCAGATGAGAAAACTGAGGCTAAGAAAGGCTGTTATACTATCCAAGGTCACATGGCTGTGAAAGTAAGGGTAAGTGCCAGGTTTTGACCCCGGGCCTTGGCCATGGTGCCCACCTTCCCCTGCCCTGCCTGAGTTCACCTCAATCCCAGCTATGCTGAACGAGAAGGGGAGGGGCAGAGAGAGAGGGAGAGAGAAGATTCCAAGCATGGTCCAACACAGGGTTCAATCCCAGAAACTGTGCGATCATGATGCCAAATCAAGTCAGACACCTAACCAACTGAGCCACCCAGGCACCCTGCTATAGTGGTTTTCTTGTCTTTTTTTTTTTAATTGAGGTATAATTGACATGTAAATTCTATGAGTTTTGACAAATACCCTCACTGTTTGGGTAATCATTTCTTCTCTCCCAGTCTTAGTTTCCTCACCTACAAAATGGCGTGATGTCAACAACATTATAGGGTTGCTGTAAAAGAGAAAAGTGACAAGAGGCTAACACAGAGCCTGCCACACAGCAGGCAGGCAGTAAAGGTCTATTACTATTATTCTCAACAACAAAGACTAAACTGAGCATCCACTCTGTGCCCCAGGTATGTATGACCTGGAGACCTCCCGAGCAAATCAGAGATGGAGCCTGCCAGTCTCCTATGGATTATTCAACTATGCTGGGATGGGTACTGGGATAAAGAAGGCGTAAGGGAGGGGCGCCTGGGTGGCTCAGTCGGTTAAGCATCTAACTTTGGCTCAGGTCACGATCTCACAGTTCGTGGGTTCAAGCCCTGCGTCGGGCTCTGTGCTGACAGCTCAGAGCCTGGAGCCTGCTTCAGGTTCTGTATGTGTCTCTCTCTCTGTCCCTCCCCTGCTCGTGCTCTGTCACTCTCTCGGTCTCTCTCTCAAAAAAGAAATAAACATTGGGGCGCCTGGGTGGCTCAGTCGGTTAAGCATCCGACTTCGGCTCAGGTCACGATCTCGCGGTCCGTGAGTTCGAGCCCCGTGTCAGGCTCTGGGCAGATGGCTCAGAGCCTGGAGCCTGTTTCCGATTCTGTGTCTCCCTCTCTCTCTGCCCCTCCCCCGTTCATGCTCTGTCTCTCTCTGTCTCAAAAATAAATAAACGTTAAAAAAAAAAAATTAAAAAAAAAAAAAAGAAAAAGAAACATTAAAAAAAAAAAAAAAAAGAAAGGCATAAGGGACAAGGGGAATTGAGGGGGAGGAGTCCAGCCCAGCTTTGGGGATCATAGAGGGATTCCTAGAGGGAGGGACCCCTGAGGGGCACATTGAAAAGCCAACGTTGAATAAGAAGGGGCGAGAGGCCTAGGTGCTGGGAAATGGGATTCCAGGCAAAGCAAACAGTATGCGCCCAGATCTGATGGCTGAAGGGAATGTGGTCCATTGGGGGAACTGCAAACAACAGCTGGCTGGAGGAAAGGGAGTGTGAAGGGTGCGGCCAAGATGAGCTGGAGAGGCCAGCAGGGCCTTAAGCGCCACACAAAGGAGAGGGCCCTCCCTGAGGGCGCCAGGGAGCCAGTAAAGAGGTTTAACACGGGGGTGAATAGGGCCACTAGGTGCGTATTTTAGAAAGTTCTTCCTGTGCTTTCTTCATTTTGCTTGACCCAGTTTATTCTTAATCTATCCCAGCCTGTGAGCTCCTTGAAGGCAAGAACCGTATCTGATTTTTCCTTAGATCCTCTCAGATCCTTGAGGGAAAGAGGCAGGGAATAAGGTGGGCGGGGCTGGGTTTAAAAAAAAAAAAGTCATTTTTGCATTCCTAGGGCCTCACTGCAAGAGGGAGGGTGTTCCCAGGGTGCAGTCAAGTGGGTGGGGGGGAGGGGGGGATGAGGGAGGGCTCAGAACCCTCCCTGGGCCCCCAGGGCCTACATATGGAAATCCCAGCCCCTCAGATTGGCAAAGCCCACCTGGATTTGATTCCCTCTCCAGCTACATCTCCCCCCCACTACCCTGTCCTCTTACACTTGAGCTACACTGTTTTCTAGACTCCTTAAGGGTCATGCTCCCTCATGGCCTGTGCCTGCCCACACTGATGCCTATCCTTGTCATTCCTCTCCCCGGGTTGTCTTTCCCCTTCACCTCCATGTATCTGACCAGTTCTTACCCCTCCCCTGGGACTCAGCACAAGCTGCACCTTCTTCAGGGAGCTTTCCCTGATCTCCCTCCAGGATGGGTGAGGGTCCTCTTAAGACTGCACTCCACCAACAATTCTTATATGACCATGCTGGTTGTGTCTGCCATGGTCTGGGAGCTCTCTGCAAGGAAGAGTGGTTTTCTTGTTCACCTCGGTATCCCCAAGGCCTGGCAGGACCTAGTGTGACAACCTGTGTGAGCCCAGGGAGCAGGCCAGGCTCCTGAAGCGACATGCAGTGTCACTAAGACACATAAGATGTCCCAGACACAAAGGCCAAAAATGAGGTTGGAGAGATGGGCAGGCCCAGGTCACAGAGGATCTACCAGCCTAGGGTGGAAGGCAGGGCAGGGATTGAAGCAGAGGAGGACGCACTTTGTGGCACAGAAGGCTAGCGGCAGGGGACAGTGTGGAGGAAGGCTCAGAGGGGCCAGTTTGGAGCCCCCTGGAGACCAGCAGTCTGGCAGATTAGGGTGGCAGCTGAGGGAAGAGAAGGACGGGAGAAATATTCAAGGGGAGAAAGGACCAGACTTGGTGCCTGATTGTTCGTGGGCAGTAGGGGAGAGGGAGGAGTAGGAATGACTCCCAGTGCACCTTCCCGCATCTCTAGGGAGAGATGAAGGAGGCTAGCAGCCAACTCGGACACCAGTTACCTTGGACACAAATAACCCTCAGGGACCCTGCTCCGCCATCGCCTAGCTGCAGCCTCTGACAGCAGCCCCCCACGCCCCCCCCCCCACACACACACCCTGTTTTCCCAAAGGGCTGACTTGACGCTCTACTGGCTCCTCGCCCACCGCTCCCTCCCGCAGTCAGCTCCGCGCCAGCCAGGAGGGGAGGGGAGGGGAGGGGCGGGGCGGCCGCAGAAGCCCTGCAAGGAGGGGAGGAAGGGCTGGCGGAAGAAGCCAGCCCAGCGGACCCGAACCAAAGAGCAAGGGAGAGTAGGAGAAGAGGGGCCGGGAGGAACAAAAGAGAAGGAACAGCATAGTGTTACCAAACACTGGAGGTGCAAGATGCCTTCCAGGTCCTCTTGCCCCACCCCACCCCACCCCATTTTAGAGATGGGGAAACTGAGGCCCAGACATAAGGCCGAGTTTAAGAGCCTAGAACCCGGGTTGCAACAGACTCACACGCCCTCAGCTGGAGCAAGCACCTCTGCCCTGGTCTGGCAGGGATGGGTAAAGAGCGCCCCAAGGGCCCCCAAGTAGAAGACTGGCCCGCTAACTGAGCCTATGGTTCAAGTCCCCCAAAGTCCTCATAGTATAGACAGCTAGACTGAAAGTCAGGGGAGTTGAGTTCTCACTCAGCTGTGTGACTGAGCAAGTCAAGATATCTCTAATCTCTCATTTGTAAAATTCCTAATCATGCCTTTCTTCGCAAGAAGGCACTGAAGTCAGGGATGAAAGAGGACTTTATGAGTCCAAAGAAGCCATAGGACCTCAGGATGATTGGGTGCTAACTTCATGTCCCTAAGCGAGTCAGTCCTCTCTCCGGGCCTCAGTTTCCCCAAACACACAATCAGAGGACTACATCCATTGATCTTAAAGGTCCAGTCCCTCACTGAAAGCCTGCAGGATGTAGCCAACTCTCTTCCGAAGTTTAAAATTCTAGAGTAAACAAACCGCACCACCTCATTCTCCAGCCCCCAAAACTGGCTCTTGGAAGCCCTCTTCTGACCTGTCACCGGTCACCGGAGGGTCACTGCCGCCGCCGCCCAGGTACGACTATCTTGAGTCCAGAACTAAACCCAAAACGTCAAGGTCCCTCTCCGCCCCGGCTGCAAACCTCCGGCGGTGGCCCCTAGGGGGCAGTGTTGCCCCGAACTTGGGCAGGCGCCGCCGCTGCCCCCGCCCCAACGGGCGCCGGGAGAATACTTGAGTTCTGGGAATGTTTGACGCCCCCAGCACACACACCGCCCCCCGCTGCCGGCCCCAGCCCCGGGGGCTCCCGCGCCGCGCGCTGCCGGCCCGGTGCGGGCTTGCTGCTGGCTCCCCCACCGTTCCCAGCAGAATGCACTTCGCAGGGATAAGGCTTTTGTTTTTATTTTTATTTTTTGCAGGAGTGGGGGCCAGGTACCGGGCTCTTGCCGCTTCCTGCGGACTACGATGTCTGTGCTCCGAGATCCGAAGGAAAAATTTAAGGGGCGGGAGGGGGGGCTTGTTGTACCAAAAACCTGTCAGCTGCTTCCCTCGTCATCCCTTTATCCCTTTTAGCACCCCCTACATTTGGCGGTCATCCACCCCGTACGTCCTCCCGCATATCCATCTCCAAGGATCCCCCAAACCCCAGGAAGAGCCCCGGGACTGGAGAGGTGCAGGGAGCTATAGGATCCGATGTCCCCAACCCCACCACCAGCCTCGCTTTCCCCAGCTCAAGCCCAGGCCCAGGGGCCGAAACACAGCCCAGATTTGAGGGGTTGGGCTTGGAGGGGGGGGGTGACCCCTGCTGCGAAACCCCCAACCCCAGCTGAGCAGCAAAGTCGGGGTTTGGAGTGCAGGCGGTAAAGGGGAAGGGAAAGCCCCATTCAAGTTTGGTCCAAAGGTTTAACGGGAGGGAGGGGAGTAGGAAGAATTTAAAGCCCCGAACCCACAAAGCAGACTTTTTAAAAAATTATAATTGAAAACATCTCGAAGTAAGGGCCGCCAGAAGTGGGCCAGCTCACCCCCCCCTGCCCCATCCCCCTCCCCTGCTCCCCGGAGTCCGATGAAGTCATGATAAGTAGGCTGCAAAAAAAAAAAAAAAAAAAAAAAAACTGGGGGAATGGGGGGGGGGTTGGGGGCACAGGGGTCCCAGGCTGGGGCCCCGCGTGGACACAGTTTGGATACTATGGTTACGCGATCCGACCCAAACAGCGAAGGCGGACAACAATAGCGGCCGCCAGAGGAGGAAATTCCTTCCGGGGTGGACGGCGCGGGGGGAGGGGCGCCTGGCTGGAACGCCGAGGCGGCGGCTCGGCCAATCAGCGCGCGGCCGCCGGCGGTTTCAAGGTGCCCCGCGCCGCGCGCCCCCACCCCCCCCCACCCCCCCCCCCCCCCCGCGCGCTCCGCTCGGGCGCTGGAATTGCTGAGACGTTTCCCTGCACGCGCCCGGGTAACCCTGCGGGGGCTGCTGCCCAGGCCGACCCCCTCCCCAGCCCTTCTCCCCGCCCCCTTCGGAAACCCACCGCCCCAGGAAGGCTGAGCGTTCCGGCGCTTGAGTTGCTTGCACTTGAGGGCTGGGGGGGAATCCCTCTAAACCACCCCTTTCTATGGAGTCGGTTACTGCACAAGCCTGTTTTCTATTTTAAAGCAAGTCTCAAGAAAAAATGAGAGAGAGAGGAGAGCGAAGGTCCACCCCAACTCAGAGCTGGGAGGCTCTGACCCCTGCCTGCCTGGCCGCAGGGGCTGTTATATAATAAGCTAGGTTATTGATATTGGCGGTCCTGGCTGGGCATCTGGCATGCAGAGGTCCAAGGGCAGAGCTGGCATTTAGAACCCCCTAGTGCCATTCCCCACCCACCCCGTTAATGTTACCTGCCTTGTAATGGACCAGAGAAACCAGGGGCTCCCCTCAGCCGGTGTCCGGGTTATTTATGTGGTGCCCGCCAGGTGATTGCCTGTTTCTCCCCCACCTACCAGGGGTTCTGTGCCCAAGTCCCCTCCTTTAGAAGCCCCAGACTGGTTCCCAAGCTTCCTTCCCCCGCTGCCAGGCCCTCCACCGTTCCTCTTGCTCTCCTGCCAACTACCCAAAACCAAAGCGGCTTGCTGGGCACTGCCAGCACCGAGTTGGTCCTGTTCCTTTTTTAAGCTCCCTGAACCAGGTTTCTGCTATCCGATGCCTCCTGGGCACAGAGCACCACTTCTGCAAGGAGTAGATGCCTTTTTATTCATTGCATATTAAGAGATTCACTCTCTGGAAGGATCTAACGTTCAAAAAGTATTTGCCTCTCTCTCCTACTCTTTTTCTCCCTCTTCATATATAATGGGGATAGCCCTGATTCTCCAGTTCCTCGTGTGTCTCTTTATAAATAAATAATGAGATTTTATTAATTATGCACGTACAGTATCTGCAAGCAGATTGCTATGTCTCTTGATGCTTAATAAAAAAATTTAAAAAAAAGGAAAAACCCTCCACACGGAAGCTGAATTTTTTTTCCCTGCAAGCAAACAAAAACTTCAAGGAGCCATATGTCCTCCAAGGAGGGAGAGCAAGATAGAAGTTGGGGAGTGCGTGGGGTAGGAAGGGAGGGATTAAAGGGGGTTCCTTTGCAGATTTTCAAGGCAGCTGAAGACAAGAATTTTGAGTTGCCTGCTTCACGTTTGTGACTGAGCTGCCTGTCTGAAAACATACCAAGGTTTGCTGGGGCGTTTGTGTGCTAGGCGGGATGGGCAGCTGTTAATAGTAAACAGGAAACCCGTGAGAAGAGAGCTGGCCACAGCCCAGTCCCTCTTTCAATTCCTCGCCCCTCCTCAGAGCCCCAAACCCCCAGCTCTCAAAACACACTTTCTGGGCATTTGTGCATCACCTGTTTCCTGAGCGCCCAGCACAATTCCTGGCACATGTTAAGGGCTCAACAAATATTTGCATGTTGAAGGAATGGGACACCTACAGGGGGTGGGAGAGTGGTTACAAAAAAATGGCCAGGGGCTAGTGGTCTTGGGGCTCCAGGCCTTGAAGGTATGAAAGTTAGGGCTTTAGCCCTCAGACAATGGGGCAGGGGGTCCTCACCTCTCCAGTTTTCTGGTTCAGGAAATGACAGGGCAGACCTGAGCATTCAAAAAACTAATCTGGATGGAGACCAAAGAGGGGTGCAGCAATGCAGGTGACATTAGGCAGAGTCAGTGTGGCCAGAGAGGAAAGGACATGGGGGACATGCCTTGGTACCTTTAGCACATGGAGATGAGGGAGTAGGGGGGTCAGGGGTGAGCTGTGGTTCAAAACCGTCTGGTTCCGGTTCTGAATAGCAGGTGTGTATAGAGGTCTGAAGGGGGCCCAGAGGAGATGCAAGGACTCCTCTAGAAATAGGCACCTTAGGTTGAAATTTGAAAAGCAGGAAAAAAAAAAAAAAGACCCCAGAAGAGGGATGTACGATTGCCCATAGAGCTGTTTGTCCAGGGAGTTGTTGGGGACCCAGGGGTCCCAAGAGAGTCAAGGACGAGCCAGGGTCCCTTGGCAAGACTGTGGCCAGGCTGGCACAACACCTTCACCACATTTTTTGCCTCCTTCTCAGGTACTTCACTAGCCTCGCAGGAGAGGTTGTTGTCACCCAGCCCAGGACAGACCAAGTGTCCTGACCAAAAGGTTGATTAAATTGGGCGTGTGTTGCACAAGTTCAAAGATAAGTTTTTTCCAAGGGAGAAGTCCTGGATGCCATTTCTCCTGCCTGTGAGAGGTCTGTATATCAACAAGGAGTTAAAACATCAAAATAAAATTGTGCTGGCTGAGGTTACCACAAAGCTATCAAGCTGGGTCTTGCCGGGGCCCTGGCATCTGCTGTGTAATTTGGGGAGCACTTAATCTTCCAACCGTGGGTGGGGGTGGCCGCCTGACTTCTCTCTTTGTATCCTCCTCATTAAAAAGGACCAGGATCCCTTTCCACACGTGTTAAAGAACATTTTTTGTGTGTGTCCAGGAAGGGCAAGGAGATGCAGATACTATAGGCACCTGGGATTTGGGGAAGTGGTGGCGGGATACAGCATGGACCCCCTCGGAGAAGGCGTGACCTGCTGTGTGACTTTGGGCAAAGCCCTCAGTTTTCCCACAGGTCAAACTGTGGGGAGGAAGGGGGTGCTGGTTGAAGATCAAGGATCCTTCTCACTCTCTGGTTCTAAGACATCGGTCCAGGGGCGCCTGGGTGGCTCAGTTGGTCGAGCGTCCGACTTCAGCTCAAGTCATGATCTCACGGTCCGTGAGTTTGAGCCCTGCGTCCAGCTCTGTGCTGACAGCTTGGAGCCTGGAGCCTGCTTCTGATTCTGTGTCTCCCTCTCTCTCTCTGCCCCTCACCTGCTCATTCTCCCTCTCCCTCTCTCTCTCCCTCTCCCTTTCCCTCTCCCTCTCCCTCTCTCAAAAATAAACAAACATTTAAAAAAAGTTTAAGATATAGGTCCATATGGACCTCAGGGCTATTTTCCCCCATGGTCTTTGGGGATGGAACTTCTGCCCCCACATAGCCATCATGCCTATATCCCGCCCCCAGTTCCAGTTGTGGGCCAAAGTCCAAAAAGACGAACTACCTTTAGACCACAAAGGTCCCCAAATCACCGACATGCCCAAGCTGCAACAGACGGTGTCTCATGCACATACCCGCGGCAAAATCCTAGGGTCAGATACCATCCAGGCTGGGAGGTCACCAGGTCACCAGGTCACCAGGCCCAGCTCACATCGGATGCACATAAGCCCTCTGCCCCACATTCCAGTCTAGTGTTTGTCCAGCTCCTGCTTGAATGCCATGTGTGACAGGGAGGGGGCACCACGTCTGAACTCCGGCTCAGAAAATGCTCCACGAGCTAAAAACCCGGGACTTACTCTCGAGTTCCCACTCCCCCTCCATCCAGTCAGTCTCTGAGTCCCGACCTTCAACCTATGTCTCCAGTCCTCGTCATCACTCACCTATGTGATGATGTCAGCTTCCTAACTTGGCCTCCCTGCCTCCTGACTAGTCCCAACCAAATTTTCATCGGTGCTACCCAGCAGAGGGCTCTTTCTAAAGCCTTAGGCTGAATACAACACTCCTCCGCTTATAAATAAATGTGGCCCTGAGTTGCCCACATAACCCAAATCCAAATTCCCTAGCGCACTCTTCAGGGCCTTTCCTGATCTGGCTGCGGACACACATGCAGTCCCATGGCCCATGTGCCTTCCATGCAGCCATACCGAATGGCATGCTGTTCCCTGAACATACTTTCTCCTTCCACACCCGTGTCTTCCTCCATGCTCTGCTCTCTACTGAGAACACCCTTCTCGGCACTGAAGAGATTAAAAGTAAAGATTCCCTGCCCTATAGGAACCCGCGTTCTAAAGCAGCCCTGTCCACTATGGTAACCACTCACCACACGGACTGATGGAGTGCATGCCATGAGGCTGATCCAAACTGGGATGTGCCGGGAAGTGCAAAATACACACCAGATTTCAAAGAAGAAGATACATTAGCTTGTTAACACTTTGTCTATATGGATTACATGCTTACAATATTTTGGATCTATTGGGTTTAATACAGTGTGTTATGTTAGAGTTTTTTAAACGTTTATTTTTGAGAGAGAGAGAGAGAGAGAGTGGGGGAGTGGGGGAGGGCCCACCGCGGGGCTTGAACTCACGAACCAGAAACACGAGATCATGACCTGAGCTGAAGTCAGACACTTAACCAACTGAGCCACTGAGGTGCCGAAGTACGGTATAAGTAACTCCCCCTGGGTTTGTTTGTTTGTTTGTTTGTTTTTATAAGCTCTAAGCCCAACTTGCAGCTTGAACTCACAACGCAAAGATCTAGAGTCACATGCCCTACCAACTGAGCCAACCACACGCCCCTATTTATTTCCTAAAACATTTGTGACTTGCATGATTGCATCTTTGGGACAGGACCTCACAGCGCACAAACACGAAAGCGAGGGGTTATAAGGGTAACGTGGTGGGGAACATAGGGTGCTGGAGGCACAGGGCAGGCGGTCACTGAGGCTTCCCAGAAGATCCACTGCCTAGGGCGGCACCTGCGTCCAGCTGGCCCACAGTGACAAGTGCTCCTTGAAGTAAGTGCAGAAAGGAAGAGGAGGAAAAAATCCAAATCCAAATCTCAGCTCTCCATAGCTTTCTCTGGGAAGCCGTCCCCGACCACCCTGTCCCCTGCCCCCACCTGGGTTATGTCCTCCTAGGGGCTCCCACAGCCCCCTCTGCTCCCCTGTCATAGCACGGATCAGCCTGCATTGTCATGGCCTTTAACTGGCCTGACCATCTGCCCACCCCTCCCCCAAATATGCGCCTGAGGGCAGTGCCTTGCTTCCCTCACAGTGTGTCCCAGGGCTTGGTGCAGGGGGGACGCCTCCAGCGAATGTTTGTTGAAAGTTGAATGAATTCCTTCGTTCAACAAACAGTCACTGACCCCCAGTGACCTTTTCAACTACATCCTCCTCCAACCCCACACATCCTCAAACAAGCCTACCACCAGCCATATGTGCCCATGCCACCGCCCATGACAGTAACAGTGGCTGGGTCTCACTGAGCACCGACCATACGCCACATGGTACTTATGTAGGTTAATCTTGTTGCTTGTTCCCCATAATCCTGGGAGATGGGCTCCATATATGCCCATTTGTGTACAGATGAGGAACCTGAAGCTTGGAGAGATGAAGTACTTGTCCAGGGCCCAAGGTCACACAGTAGGTCTGGATGGAGCCGACTTTCACAAATCTGCCCTCCAATTCCCAGGCCTTTGGCCTAAGACAGGGGTTTTCCTGGGGCTGTCCCCGTTGACCACTCTCCATTCTCTCCTCTTCCCTTACCTCCTTGTCCCTCTCCTTCTATGTCTCCAGGCTGTGAGAGAGCCGAGTTTAACTCAGACCCCAGCAGCAAGGAGGACCCCCACCCCACACTGTGCAGAGGAAGGGCCTCCCCCCCAAATGCTGCCTAGGGCTGAGCACCCCACCCCCAGCTGGGGAAGGGAGGAGGCCAGGAAAGAGAAACCCACCAGGGCCTCTGGGGCACAGCCCTCGAGGAGCCCCGGTGTTTGGTTTCAATTAGGAGGACAAATTCCAGGAAGCCAGGCCAGTGCTGAGGGGGATGGGGGTGTGCAGAGCAGGGCTCAGAACGAGGAGGCTCCTGGAATCTGGCCTCAGGAAGAGGCTCCTGGAGGGCTGAGGGGCCCACTGGGGAAGAAGCCTGGCCCACAGGGCCCAGCTTGAGTCCCAGTTCACAGTTACTGACTTACAGTGCGCTCTCAGAGTGGTGAAGACTGTGGGTCAGGCACCTGGCACAGAGCAGGCTCTCCAGGGCTCAGTAAATGGTGGCCAGCATTGCTTCCGTTGATGCTTACATTGTTCTATAAATTCCAGCTTGGGGGGTGAGGGGGAGCAGTGCCTGGTGGTTGATAATGCAACCCACTGCATACCAAGCCGAGGGCTGGGCCCCGGGGCCCCAAGATGACCTAAGCTGAGAGCTCGCATGCAGTCCAAGAGCGACAGGTACAAATAACTGTTATGTGGTGTGGTCAGTGTGAGAGCAGCAGCAGCAGGAGCCGGGTCCTGGGAGGCTCAGAAGAGCGTGGAAGATCAGGAGGGAAGAGCCCTCCTCTGTCCTGTTCATGCTGGTCTCCCCAGCCCCCAGCCCCCAGCCCCATGCCTGGCACATAGGAAGCACTCAATAGTTACTTGTTGAATTAATGGGTAATGAACCCTTCTGGGAAATTTCAGGGAAAGCTTCTTAGAAGGTGGGGGGTTGCATCTAAGCAGGGTTTCAGAAAATGAATCAAAGCTGAGAGACTAAGAAAAGAAGGGCATTCCAAGCAAAGGGAACAGATGATGCAGAGAGGAGGCAGCACAAAGCACATGGCAAAGTATTCACTGATTCACTCATTCAACAAGTATCCATGGCGTGTGCCTGTGATGGTCCAGGCCCTGTGCTCAGCTGATGGCTGTGGCTGGGCTGGAAGGGACTGAGCTGGAGCAGGGGTCAGACCATGGGGGCAGGGACGGGGGTGAGCGTTCGTATCCTGCAAGGGAGTCATAAACTGTAGGGAGGTCCCGAGGGGTTTCTGTCTTCTGGGAAGTCAAGTGGCAATATAGAACTAGCATGTGGGGAGAGAGGGGTCCTCCCACAGAGATGAAGAATCTGAGGCTCAGAGCCATGTTGGCACATGCTCGGGGACATCTAGCTGGGCAATAGCAGAGGGCAGGCTTTTGTGTCACAGCCCAGGGCTCTCTCTCCTGAGCCAGCGCTGGGCCCAGCTCCTCTTCAACCAGCCCTACCCTGGGTCAAAATCCTGGGTCCTTGGCTCTTGTTGGTTACTTCCTTACTGAATGACCTTGGAGATGTCTCCTCCTCTTTCTGACCACAGGCCTTCAACTGAGGCCAAGTCTCTCTCAAAGTGTGGGTCAGGTACACTGAGCGGGATGGCCCACAAGCCGGGCCACACAGAAACAGAGACCCTCAAACTCATCTCAGGAAAGTTATTGCTTCTGATTATGTCAAGGAGAAAAGCCCAGTTTGAACCTGGTACGTCTTTAACACCTAACACTTGCTAATCTCTCTTTAGAGCAAAGAGAGGCCTCTAGCAAGCAAGAGTATCTAAGCTAGAATTGCTTCGTTCTCCTTGAATTTTTTTTTTTTATATTTATCTTCTGTTTTTGGAAAGCTAAACATTTAGAGTACAGATACAGCTTCTTTTGCTAAAGTTTTGTACAGTGAGTTAATTTAAAGAAAAACACTAAGCAGATACAGAAAAATCTTAGAGGAGGGGTACCAATGACTGGACATTAGGGGAATCGTGGATGGGCACCTCTGACTCTTGGGTCTAACATGAGCCATTTTTCTAGGAAATTGACCTAGGGTCTTGGTGCTGATATTAACTTTTTTTTTTAAGTTTTTTTCTTTATTTTTTTAAAATTTTTTAAACATTTATTTATTTTTGAGGGACAGAGGAAGACAGATCATAAGAGGGGGAGGGGCGGAGAGGCGGAAACAGAATCAGAAGCAGGCTCCAGGCTCTGAGCTGTCAATACAAAACCTGACGGGGGCTCGAACTCACAAACCGTGAGATCATGACCTGAACCAAAGTTGGATCCTTAACCGACTGAGCCATCCAGGTGCCCTAAGTTTTTTTTTCCACTGTTTATTTATTTATTTTTGAGAGAAAGAGAGAGAGAGAGAGAGAGAGAGAGAGAAAGAGAGCATGAGTGGGGAGGGGACAGAGGGTCTGAAGTGGACTCTGCACTGACAGCAGCAAGCCCCATGCTGGGCTCGAACTCATGAACTGTGGGATCATGAACTGACCTTAAGTCAGACGCTGAACCGACCGAGCCACTCAGGTGCCCCCACTTTTTTTCACCAGGCATTTCATGTTGGAATCAGCTACTTACCAAGGAATTTCCCTCAGCAAATTTCAATACCAGCTACAGCACCTTGGTCACACCCCCCACAAAAATGGGGATACGGAAGGAACCCCAAGCTGGGGTGGCCAGTCTTAAGCCATTGTTAACCTCCTTCTCCTGATTCTAGGGGAGCTCTTGGAGGGAACTCTGGGACTCCCAACCTTCCTAGAGTCAAGAAAAGCTGTCAGGAGGGCCCTTCCCAGAAAGTCTTACTTTGCAGCCATGCGGGGTGTTGGGCCAGTGAAGCCAAGGCCTCTGGGATAAAGGTGAAGCTCCTTGTGTGGTACTCAGGATTCTTCAGTGACATCCCCAATCTGTCTCTGCACACGCCCCCTCTACCTGTTCCTACCCTGGCTTTAAGCTCCCTTGTCACCATTTCTGGGGAGCCCTTTCTCAATCTCTCCAGTCTCTGCCCCCAGTCTGAGCCAGGGCCTCCTGTGGGATTCCAACTTCCTTAGCATCCCAGCCCTAAGCACCCTAAGTCATCATTGCCTCTTTGTGTGCCTATTGTCCCCAAGGATGGGAAGACAGTGTGTGTTTTGTCTCTATATCCTAGCACCCAACACAGGGGGACGCTTGATAAAGCTCTGCTGAACTGAAGAGGGTACATTTTAGTGCCCACGTGGTGACATCAGTTCCTTTTACAGGCCTCCTCTTCTTCTGTTGAGTCTCCTGCAGGGAAAAGTGCCTGTGGAGAACAGCGAGAGGCAGGGTTCAGGGAAGGCCAATATCTAACACCAGGCAGATGTGGATTCAAATCCTATTTAGCTGTTCAACTAATTTATCTGAGCCAGAGTATTCCCATGTGTGAAAGGGGGATCCTAATCCCCACCACAGAGGAAGACAGAGTATGATGAATAAATGAGAAAATGTGACAAAAACTACATCCACAGATCAGGTATACACTTGCCTACTAAATCATGGAAGTGTTAGAACTGTAGAAAGTGTGGAAACACCAGATGTCCAGGGTAAACGGGAATGAACTCATTCTGCCCAATGGACTGTCGCAGGGAAGGCCCTCTACTTGAAGGGACTTTTGAGTTGGGCTTTGAAGGGTGACTAGGAGCTCCCCACAAATAGTGAGAGAACATGGAGCTGAGAAGGTTGAGAGTCACTTAGGGAGAGTACTCTCGGCCTCAACAGGGAGTGACAGCAAGAAAAATTTTAAGATTAAGCAAAAAGGACTTCTCATCCCAAACTTAGGGCAGAATTTTAATCCAGGATTTGACTGAAAGTGCAAAATGGCCTAAGAAGGGTCAAGGGCCCCTTCATTATAAGTCAAAGGTCAACTGGTTCAACCTTCTATGGCTAAGCCACCCAAGTACTTTTGTCCCTAAACCTGCTTCCTTTGTGCTAGAAGTGAGTTCTCCTTGAGTGAGTAGGGGAAGGAGACTCCCCCTGTTTCCTGGGTTCTTAGCCAATAGGCTGGGCCTCTGGCCAAGCAGCCCCTTCCCTCCCTCTCCAAGAGCCTGACCCCGCACCCTGCATAGGTTCTTCATTTCTCTCTGCAGCCTTGACCCAGGGCAGTGATACCAGCCAGGGAAAGCCCCCTTTCCTGGGCTGGGGAGGGATGGAAGGAGGCAGGGTCCATTTTCTAGGTCAGAACTCCTCGCCCTTGCCCTTCCTCCCCTAGCCCATGTCTTTTAAAACTAGACCTTGGGGAGAGAGGGAGAGCGGTTGGGGAGAGGCAGAGAGTGTGGATGCTTCTGTGTGTGACTGAGTGTGTATGCCTGTGAGGAAAGAGGGAGAGGGAGGGAGAGAGAACAGAGCCTTGGAGTGTGCATATGGAGAGAGAGGGGGAGAGAGAGAGAGAGAGAGAGAGAGAGAGAACAGAGCTGTGTGTGTGTGTGTGTGTGTGTGTGTGCGTGTGTGTGTGACTGCGTGACTGTGTGCTGGGGAGACTGTGGGGGGGGGGGTGTGTGTGTGTGTGTGTGTGTGTGTGTGTGTGTGTGTGGCACTCCAGCAGCAAGCTGTACCTTAAAGGTACAGACTGCCTCTGACTGCTCGCCTCCTCCTCCACCCCTAGCCAGACCACCTTCCACCACCATCAGCTAAGAACCTGAGCAGGACCAGTCCCCAGCGACTCCTGCGAGGGGAGAGAAGCAAACCCAGCCCTCTCAAACAGCCCCCCTCCCAGGTTGACGCTGGGAGAGCTCTGAAGGGAGTCCTACAGGAGGGAGGAGGGAGGGGCTTTATTCCTGAGGAAGCAGGGCCTTGCAGAGGGAGGACTGGGGGCTGGGGAGGAGTGGAGCCCCAGCTCTGGGGCCACAACTGCTGGCTGGGGTCCCAGCTCATCATTCACTAGGGTGGGGTGGGTGGAGGGAGGCCACAACCTCCACACCTCTTTTGCAGGGCCTCCGGGACAAGGGCACAGAGTTGTGCAGCCATGGGGGATGCAGACGGTGAGGATGTGAGGGTGGCAGGACCACCATGGGGGTCTCTGGTGCAGTTGGGGAGCCCCTACCTCAAGTCTGCGCTCTCAGGCAGCCTTTGTGCCATCCGGGCAGCTGGGGCTGGCAGAGCAGAGCAAGGGCATTTGTTTTCCCCCACAGCAACCTGCCCCTCCCCCACCCTGACACCAAGGGAGGCTCCAAGGGAGGAGGAGATGGGTGGAGCACCGGGTAGCTAAAACCTGGTTTCTCCTCCGACCTCGACCTGAGACTCCCGAGACTCGAGCCTTGCTGTGTGACCCTGACCAGGTTCCTCACTCTCTCTGGGCTTCCTTTGCCTGCTCTATGTGATGAAGGAGGTTGGGTTCCGAAGCTCCACCAGACATTCCCCTCTTCTGAGTCCTACGACAGGCGTCATTTGATGAGAGCATGCCTCCATCCAAGAAGAGGATGAGAAATTACCCAACCCTGAATCCTCCCGGCCCTATCCCAGAGCCATAAAAAGTATGTGCGCTGAAGCGTGCGGGAAAATCTCCTGGTCCAATGCCTCCGTTCCAAAGTCGGGGAAACTGAGGCTGGGAGGGAGAGACAGAGGCAGTGATAAGCCCCAGATGCACGGGGAGTGGGAGCCCAGGTCTGGACTGGAGCCCCAGCTCGAAGCGGCGAGGCACAGGCCGAGTCGCCTAGGGAGCCCGGGAGCCGGGCAGCAGGGAGGAGGAGGAGGAGGAGCCCAGGGCGCGCCCCTCCAGCCTTGGCCCCTGCGGGCCCCTTCCGGCCCCTCCCCCAGCCTGCGCACCGTCCCGCCACCTGCTCCCCCGCCCACCGGGGCGGGGCGGCCGCCCCCTCGTTCCCATGGCAACGCGCGGCCCCGGCCGGCCGCCCTGGCCTCCCAGCAGCAGTGCAGCCCATCTGGCCCCAAGCCCGTCCCAGCTGGGCCGCCTGAGGCCCCGGTCGCCGGGGGCCCTCACAGCCCAGCAGCGGTCTGAGACTAGGGCAGGAGCGCCAGGCGTCGGGCACCTACCTATGCCACCACCTCGGCTAGCTGCTGGGCTCATCCTGATGGGTCAGAAGTCATACTAGAAGCCCTCCAGGACCCCACTCCCTACCCTACCCCTGCCCCCCTACCACCCCAAACGTCCACCCAGTGCAGCAGGAGGCAGCATCTCAGGATGAGAGGTCGGCTGTTTGGAGCCAGCCACTCTGGTTGCAAATCCCCAGGTAGTGCGATCTGGGCAATTTACCTAACCTTTTACCCTTCTGAAACTGGAGATGATCATAGAACCTGTCTCATAGGGTGCTTGTGAAGGTTAAATGGGTCAATAAAGAAAAATACGAGGAGTCAGCACTCAGTAATACCAGCTATTATTATGAGTGCAGGTGGCAAGTGCCCAAGACAGCCGTGGCAGTGGCAGCCGAGGAGGGGTCCTAACCCAGCCTGGGAGCCCCAGGGGTGGCTTCCTACCGGAGGCCATGCTGATGGAATCTTAGGAAGTAACAGTTAGCCAAGGGAAGAGGCAACAGCAGCAGCAAAGGCACAGAGGTGAAAATAGCAGGGGTAGGGGTGAGGAGGGGTGTCCGGGAGACTTACAAAGCCCCTCAGTGTTCCTGGAGAGTGTAGAAAAGCTTGGCTTTTGGTCAGAGGGCACGGAGACAGGAGCCACCGAAGGGTTTTGAACAGAGGCATGACCTGTCCCTTGTTTTCCTAGAGACCACTGCAGCTGCCATATATGCAGTGGCTTGGAGGGGCCCGTGGTCCTTTTAGGAGACGGTGAGGCTTCAACAAGGGGAGATACAGGTCAGGGAAGATGGGGACAGATTCATGGCTATTAAGGAAGTAGACATGGCAGGATGGTGACCTGTGGACTGGAAGTGGCTGGAAAGGGCAGAGTCAAGGACGGACATGGGCACTTGGGTGGCTGGCTTGAGCACTGAGAGTCTGGCAGGGCCAGAAGAGGGGCAGGTCTGGAGGTGGGAGGTGCTACCCAGCTTGAGAACACCTGAGTTTGGAGCTGAGAGACAGAGACCTGGGCTGGAGAGACCATCATGGGGACATCAGTGCCTGGATGGTAACAAATCCTGCCAGGGTCTGAGAGCTGCCCCAGCATCAGCAGAGGGTGGGGGCCCCTCACCAGGCCAGAGAAGAGGATTTATGCTTTGAGATTGGATTCTAAGCTTCATTTTCCTGGAACCAAGTAGAATTTGTCCAGACTTCTGACCCAAATTGTATGTGTGCTGTTATCACTTTCTGAGGTTTTGGGGTTTGGGAGGGTTGTTTGGGGTGAGGGAGGGGCAGGAGAGTACAAGGAGATATCATATTGTACTGACTCATCCCAGCTCTGTCCATTGCCAGGCAGAAGGTCTTAGTTAAGTCTTATTATAATGCCTCAGTTTCCTCCCAGCTATCTTGAAGGGTTATTGTAAGAAGGGCACAAAGCTCCTGCATGGTCTCTGGCCATCTTTATTAAACATGCAAATTCTAGGGGCGCCTGGGTGGCTCAGCCGGTTAAGCGGCCGACTTCGGCTCAGGTCATGATCTCGCGGTCCGTGAGTTCAAGCCCCACGTCGGGCTCTGTGCTTACAGCTCAGAGCCTGGAGCCTGTTTCAGATTCTGTGTCTCCCTCTCTCTGACCCTCCCCTGTTCATGCTCTGTCTCTGTCTCAAAAATAAATAAACGTTAAAAAAAAAAATTTTAAACATGCAAATTCTAGAATCTTCTCCAAAATTCAAGAATATGAATTTCCATGGGTGGGTCTGGGAATCTGTAGGTAAAACTGACCTGTCATTGGGTCAAAGCCTCCAACTACTACCCTGGGACTCCTCTGGCACTGGCCCCTCCACAGCGTGGCCCACCCCTCACATTTGCAGCCTGAGGCAAGAGTTCAAATGGCAGTCCCCTTGGGTGCCTGGATGGCTCAGTCGGTAAGCGTCTGACTTTGGCTCAGGTGGTCTCAGGATCTGTGAGTTAGAGCCCCACATCAGGCTCTCTGCTGGCAACACAGAGCCGGCTTTGGATCTTCTGTCTGCCCTCCCTGGAGCGCGCTCTCTCTTTCTCTTTCTCTCTCCCTCTCAAAAATAAACATTTAGGGGCGCCTGGGTGGCTCAGTCGGTTAAGCGGCCGACTTCGGCTCAGGTCACGATCTCGCGGTCTGTGAGTTCGAGCCCCGCATCGGGCTCTGTGCTGACAGCTCAGAGCCTGGAGCCTGTTTCAGATTCTGTGTCTCCCTCTCTCTGACCCTCCCCCGTTCATGCTCTGTCTCTCTCTGTCTCAAAAATAAATAAACGTTAAAAATAAACATTTTAAAAAAAAAAAAGAAAGAAAAACCAAATGGCAGTCCTCTTGCCAGTTTGTCCTTCTCTTCCCCACCCTGCTTCCCATCTATTGTAAAGGTCTTTGTGTGCAGACATGTGGACTCAGGCCCCCTGTCCAAGCTCCCAGGCACAGTTGCCCCCCAAACAGCTTCCTTGTCCAGCCCTCAGGCCTAAGGTTGCAGCACAGTCTGGTGGGAGGATAGACGCAGGTCCTGGGCTTAGAGCCCTTTGGGCAGGGAACTCCAGACGCCAGGCACCTGGAGCATGATCTAGAATGATAAACTTGGGCTCCAGGTGGCATTTCCTCTTGGCCCCATTTACACCACACGTTGGAGCAGGGGTGGGACTGGAGGAAGGCAGAGGAGAACCCTAGATAACAGAGTCGGAGCTGAGGACCAGCTGCCCAGATTTGTGGACTCCCCTGCCTCTGTTTCTATCGGCCTTTCCCACCAGGCCCTCTGGTTCCCAGCAGCCGTATCAAGGAGACTGTAGCCATTCATTCATCTGCCTGCTCCCTGCCTGGCTAAGGTCATCTCAGCCTCTGCTTCCAGCCTCTGCTGGCCCTGGGAAGTATAGCGTTCTGAGGCCTCCTGCACAGCTACCTCATGGGCCATCACAGCCCACACATGCCCAGTCCCTGGCTTGTCATGGAAGATTATATCATTCTTTCAAAATGAAGAAACTGAGGCTCAGAGGAGACGAAGGGGGATCTGCCATTACAGAGCACCTACTGAATGCCAAGTGCTGAGGCAGGTGCTTTTAAAGACATGACCACGCAACACTCCTGTCTGAATGATCCCCAATTTGCAGGTGAGGACAGTGTGGCTCAGGAGGGGGAGGTAACTGGCCCAGAGATCACCCAGCTGGTGGGAGGCAGAGTCAGAATACAGACTGGTCAGACTCCCGGGTCCAGACCCCAGGGATGCACAGTAGGCCTTCGGTAAGGCCTGCCAAGAGGAGCGGAGGATGGTTGGAAACCTGGACCCACCACCTCCGGCGAGGGCCACGGAATGTGAGGAATGTCCATCCCCGGGGTAGGGCTGTGGGCAAGGTGACCTTTGGGAAGATAAAGTCAAATTCCAGTCCTTGGAGACTAGCAGAGGTAGACCTGGCGTGGTACTACCAGGGACCAGAACCAGCTGCAACGGGGCATCGGCCTCCAAGCCCCTCCCTGAGCCAGTAATTACAACTGAGGCACGTGATGGGGGTGCACAAGGGGGGCCACCGCCACATCAGCCCCTGCTGTCCTCTCAACTGGAATCTCCTTTCCCCCACTCTGCCAATGACACTTCAGCCACTATGCTTCTCACCCTGTCCCCAACTGTCACCTGAACACTTCCACTTGGAGGGCCCTGGGGAATGTCAGCCATAACGTCCATAACTCAATGCTCCATGCCCCCTGACTCACCATCCTCCCTGGGAGTACCACCTCCATGCCCCGGCCTGATCACCTAGATGGCAGGCTGCTAGCCTTGCCTCTTCCTTTTCCCTCTTACTCCATTCAGACTCAGTCTCCCGTGTCTCCACCCTCTCCCTGCTGCCTCTGGCCTCCAGCCTCAGACCCTCCAACCCAATCTCCCCATGGCAACCAGAGTAAGTTTCCAGATGTGGCAAAGAAAAATACAGGATTCTCAGTTAAATTTGAATTTCAGGGGCACCTGGGTGGCTCAGTCAGCTGAGAATCCAACTCTTGATTTCAGCTCAGGCCGTGACCCCAGAGGCATGGAATTGAGCCCCGTATCAGACTCTGCACTGAGTGTGGAGCCTGCTTAAGATTCTCTCTCCCCCTACCCCTCTCTTTAGTTTATGCTCTCTAAACAAACAAACAAATAAATAGGGGTGCCTAGGTGGCTCAGTCGGTTAAGCATCCATCTCTTGATTTCAGTCATGATCTTAGTTTCTTGAGTTCGAGCCCCAAATGGGGCTCTGCACTGATAGGAAGGTGGATAGGGAGAGACCTGCTTGGGATTCTCTCTCTCTCTCTCTCTGCCCCTCCCCTGCTCATGTGCTCTCTCTCTCCCTCTCTTTCAAAATAAATAAACTTAAAAGAAATAAAAAGAAATAAATTGAAATTTCAGACAAATAATTTTTTTTT
The DNA here is from genome assembly GCF_046562875.1 of Panthera onca. Taxonomy (NCBI): domain Eukaryota; kingdom Metazoa; phylum Chordata; class Mammalia; order Carnivora; family Felidae; genus Panthera; species Panthera onca. Next base: position 177,577,898 of record NC_138346.1, read on the forward strand.
TTTTTTTAGTATAAGTATATCCTAAATGCTGCATGGGACATACTTATGCTAAACAATTTTTTGTTGTTTATCTGAAACTTTCGATCACTGGGCATCTTGTATTTTAGCTGGCAACTCTAAGCCAGAGCATACTTCATCTCTTAAAATTCCCCAGTGGTTCCGTGAGGCATGGAGACTGGAGAAAGCTCCCACGCTTGGAGCATTCTTGCCCCACCATTTCTTGTCTGCCTGTCACCAGCGACCATTCAATTCTCAGAAATCACCTCTTCCAGGAAGCCTTCTGGCTTAGGGGCTGCTCTGTGAAATGGGAGGCTACCAAACTTCCCTTATCAGAACCCCAAGTGCACTGCTAGTCTCCTCCAGCAGTAAGAGCTCCATGAGACCAGCATCTTGCCTTTCTGTTCACCGTGTTTTAGCCTCCAGCACCTTGCATGTGCCCCGAATGACTTGCTGTGGAACCCTGAGCAAGCCCATTGCCTCCTCTGGGTCACAGTCTCCATCCATATGAGGAAGGCCACGTGATATGGTCTCTGAGCCCCCTTCCAGCTCTGATGGCTGCCCATTTCAGCCTGCCCCGGCACTTTGATCCTGGAGATGCTGAGCACGGGGGGCACAGGAGAGAACTTTGAGCCAAGCTTGGAAGACCTGAGGACAAGCCCTGGTTCTGCCTCTCTGCAGCCTCCGACAAGTTTCCCACCCTCTCTCAGCCCAACCTTTCTCTCCTGCCAGGCTCCGGACAAGTGGGGACAACACCGCCTGCTGTAACCTCGTAAGGCTGGAGAAGTCTGAAGCCAGAAAGGTAAGGCGCACAGCACAGCACCCGGCGCATAGGAGGCCCTCAAAAACACAAGATTCCTGCCCCCTCTTCTCACTCAACTGGAAGGGTGAACAACCCTGGAGGGGCTCAGGCAGTGGGGGCTGCAGAGCTCCAGGGGGAGGAGGGAGGGAGAAGCTGGGCTGGGAGCATTCAGGCAAGACTTTAAATCTGGTCTTCGATTTATTTATTTATTTCTTTTTAAAGGGCCTGAGCATCTTCTGCGAGGAATCCATCCAGCCCGCCAGAGACAACCTGCAGTCAGTCCCCCACTCCCTTGAGTGTTAAGTGTTCACCCTAAGTGCAAGGTGGGGATATGTGAGTGTAGGTGGAACAGACCCCAGGAGACCTGGGTCCAGGGACACACCAACGTGGGGGACTTTGTTCAGCCTTAGAGCTCCCATAATCTCCTCCAGACCCCCAGGGCCACCCCCAAGTAAACAGCTTGAGGGAGAACCGCGTGGTGCTCGCTGGCTTCAGGACAAAGTTATACCACCACCCCTGTTCCCGCACCCTCTCAACCAGCGGGTTCACAAGATGGGGATGTCCCAGCAGGCTCTTCCAGTGCTAGGACAGGGCCTTCCCCAGGCCCGCTTCTGGTCTCATCTGAATGATTTGGTGTAAGGAACAGGGGACGGTTCCTTCTCGGATAGGTAATCCAGGGTTCTAGAGGATGAGACGACAGTGCTGTCAGCCTCCAGAAATGAATTCCTGCCTCTGGACAGGAATCTGAAGATAGATCAGGCTCTCTCACTCTGCCTCCTTCTTCTTGGGCTCTTCTCTGTCCCCTCTCCTGCTTCCTTCCTTCTCCTGCTCCCTGTCTCTCCCAGCCCCTGCTGAACTAGCTTCCCAGGCCTATTAATCAGGCCTGATCTGACCTCAAGACCAAAGAGCCAAGAAGAGGAGGGAGGCAGGGAAGAAGAAAGGAGGGAAGAGGACAATTCACCTGCCCGGAGACCTGGTCAGTGCTACTCACCTTTGCCTCTCTTGTCTCCTAGACCTCCCCCCAGTCACCCTACAAGGCAGAACCTATTTATAGGGGAGCAAACTCAGTCTCCAAGAGCATAGATGTTCTGACTGGCACCACACAACTGATAAGGAGCCAGTCTCCAGGCTCCTAGGTGGCTCCTAGTTGACAACCGGGAGCTTAAACTGACCGGGGAGGAAGAAGAGCATCTCCTTGGTCCTAAGGCTCTCAGTCATTCAGGGCTGAAGCCAGTCAGGGCAGGTGGAAGGGCTGGCCTAGCTAGTCCCTGTCCCAAAGAGGGCAGGTAGCCCAAGGCAAGTCACTTCACCTTTCTGAAGATCCTTTTGTCCAGTTAAAAATCTGGCCAGGAGTGACCTTTGCCCTCGAGGGAAAAGTGATAAGTGCCTTGGCTTGTAGCTAGACTTGATTTCAAATTCTGGTTCTGCCTGTCCCTAGTTGAGTAGCTAGACACAAGTCACTTCTCCCTGCTGTGAAATGGGAGTGATCAGGCCATCCACATGGGGTTTTGCTGAAGATTGGGCCCCTTAGAGGGCTCCACAGCTGGTGCTCAAGGGGTGGAAAGAAATGCAATGAGAAAGCCTAGTGACCATCAGCTGTGGGACCAGGCAAGTGGCTCCCCCCTACCCTGCCCCCACGATGCCAAAGCACTCTTGGGCCTGGGAGGGTAGACTAGAGACTCGTGTCTGACATTTTACCCTCTCGGATCCCCAGAGAGCACACCCTCACTCCATCCTACCATCCTGGCCCTTACATACCCATCCTGCTCCATTCTTCCCTGGCCGACTCAGGGCTCTGTTCCCACCCCACCCCCAGTACAAAAGGGACATTTGACATTCTTTGTTCTGTGCAAGCTCATTCTCTGAGTGTGGGATCCACCAGGCCTCGCAGCTGGGACCTGCCACCTTCCCCCCCCCAGGCCTGGCCCAGCTCTGCCAGAGCTTTGTGCGGGAGGAGAGGGAGGGAGGGGCCGCAGAGGAGAGTCCCAACCCCCACCATCAGAATTGGCAGGAAGGAAACCTGGTGGGGGAGGGTGGCGGAGAGGTTCTAAGAGGACTGCACTCACAGGACTTGTTTGAGATTGGGGTAGGGGCTAACTTGAGGCTAAAACCTATTTTTCTCCTGGCTCCCATCTAGGGGCTCTTTTCACTAACTAGTTTCTTAGTAAATTTTATTTATTTATTTTAAAAAATGGTTTCATGTTTATTATTTCTGAGGGGTGGGGGAGGAGAGAGAGAGAGAGAGAGAGAGAGAGAGAGAGAATGAATGAGAGAATGAGCCTGGGACGGGCAAAGAGAGAGGGAGACACAGAATCCAAAGCGGACTTCAAGCTGTCAGCACAGAGCCCAACGTGGGGCTCCAACTCTTGAACAGAACTGTGAGATCATGACCTGAGCCAAAGTTGGACCCTTAACTGACTGAGCCCCCAGGTTCCGCCTTAGTAAGTTTTAAAGAAACTGCTCCCAACTCTGCCCTGATTTCCTGTGTGACCTTGGGTGTGTTCCTTTCCCTCTCTGGGCCTTGGTCTCCCTGGTATAAAATGGAGGGAAAGACCTGGAGAACCTCTCATATGAGAGGGTTCCTGAGCCAGACCCTGGCCAGGTGCTGGGATACCACAGACCAGCCACCCTTCCAGAATCCGGTTCTAGGATTCCATCAAGAAGGAGCACAAAATGACTTCTTGAGGTAAAAGTAATATGTTTCCATGAAAGTAGGATCCCCTCAAATGGATCTAGCCTCCCTCCCCTCAAACTGATACAGTCCTGGACAACCTCCAAAGCTGTTTCCCCTCTTCATCTATCAATAAGCTTGTAAGACAAACGAGACCAAAATGGTGTTCTCCTTTTACAGAAAATAAGGCTGCAGGCTCACCGAGGACAGGCCCCAACCCGCCCTGGGAGTGACGCCTGAGCTCACTGGGGAAAGACAGATGGTGGATATTCTGGGTGAGGGCCCCACATGAGCAAGGGAGAGAGCTCAGGTAGACCTGAGGGGAGCAGAGAGAGGAGGCTGCAGGGTGTCGGCTGCCTGGCTAAGGAGTTTTCCCCACGGGCGCTGGGGAGCCACAGGAGAGGGGTTTATGCCAGGCCTGTGTCGTCACTACTGTTGTTGCAAAGGGAGTGAACGGTGGACCCAGACAGAGACCAAGGGAGCCTGAACAGCTGTAGACACAGGTAGCTTCTGACAAAAGGGCCAGGGAGCCTCAACAGGCCGTGGGGGAGGGGGAGCCAAGCAATTCCTCTCGGGGAAAGAGGGGAAGTGAGCGGGGAGATGAAGCAGGGGAGAGGAAATGAAAGATTAAGTGCATAAAGGCCATAAAGCTCAGAAATGTCCAGGCCGGATGGATTCCCAGTTTATAGACACATTTGCGTTCAAGGATGCTCAGCCGGGCCTGATACCCCAACAAGAGCAGCCGCACAAAGAGGCCGAGGGGATACTGGGCTGGAAGGGACCCCTCATGCCCCTGACCTACTCTCTTGCTCCCCCCACCATTCCCAAGCTACCCCCCACTCCTCCGGCTGGCTGACAGCCCAGCTGGAAGCAATTGTGGGAGCCTCCAGCCCAGAGAGCTGCATCCCACAAAGGGCCCTGGTAAATAGCAGCCCACACCCCAGACGGCCTGTGCACACACCCCCTCCTTCGCAGCCCCCTGCCCGGAAATTTAAAACAACTGCTCAACATAGTCTTAAATCCTCCAGGAAGGAGCTCCGGTAAGGAGGCCAGGCAGGAAGCATGAGGCTGGCCAAGGCCCTGCCTGGAACTCCCTCTCTCCCCAGCTCCCACCCTGAACTCCCCTGAAACACCGCCCCGCAAAGTCTGGCCACGGGCCTCTCAGCCCCTGGAGTTCCTGTGCTGGTGTTCACTGCGGGACGCTGCAGCTGCTGCTTGTCAGAATCGCCAAGTAGACAGGGAGCACCCTGTGCACGGGATGGTCTTGTCCCCTGCTTGTCCCCAGCGCTGGGTCTGCCACAGAGCAAAAGCATAGCGTATATATGAAGAAGAATGAATAAATGGAGCCACCAGGTGACCCTGAGCTGTCACTGCTCTTTGGACCTCAGTTTCCTCATCTATCAAATGGGCATGATAACTTTTACCCTGTCTATTTCCCAGAGTTGTGAGAGTTGAACAAGAACCTTTGTGCAAGTGTTTTATTTTATTTTATTTTATTTTATTTTATTTTATTTTATTTTATTGTATTCTATTCTATTCTATTCTATTCTTGTTTTTTTTAATGTTTATTTTTGAGAGAGAGAGTGAGAGCATGCGCATGAGCGGGGGAGAAGCAGAGAGAGAGGGAGATACAGAATGTCAGCACAGAGCCCAGTGCAGGACTCAAAGCCACTGACCGTGAGATCATGACTGGAGCCGAAGTGGGCCACTCAACCGACTGAGCCACCCAGGAGCCCCAGTGTGCAAGTATTTTAGTAACTGCAAAGCTGGCTTTCCTTCCTGACCTTGGTTTGCTCATCTGTAAAAGGAGGGTCCCTCCCAGCTTTGATATTTGGAGACTTTAGCCAGAGAGGAGAGTGCTCCTTAAATATCAGCTGGGCATTCTGGGGAGGCCAGAGGCTAGAGTGTCAGGAAATAGAGCCCTGGCCAGGGTTCAGAAGGCCACTATTTCAGTTCTAAAGTGGCCTCTGACTCATTGTATGACCTTCTCTGGGCCTCAGTTTTCTTCTCTGTAAAATGGGAGTGGGTGGACACAGAATGCCTAAAGTGACCTCTAGCATTCAAGCTCTGTGAATGACAGGATATTATTCAGAGGGCAATGGGGAGCCACTGATAGGCTTTGAGCTGGAGAGCAGCATGATCCCAATCAGGTTTCAGAGCACTCACTCTGGCAGTGGGGTGGTTTGTGGGCAGAAGGACAGGGAGGCTGGATTCTGGAGGCCTGGAAGAGGCAACAGAAGACAGTGTCTTTCCTCATGCTGTGCCCGTGCCTGGACTGCTCTGCCCCTTCCCCAGGTCCCTGCTTTTTCAAAATCACCCATCTAAGACACAGTTCAGGGAGCACTTCCTCCCTAAGGTCTTCCCAGCTTGGCTCTGATGCAGTTACTTCCTCTGCCCTGCGGTTGCCCAGCTCTTTGTATCTCCATCCCCGGACCAGTGTGGATTACTGTTGTGTGTGTATGTGTGTGCACAGGCGTGCGTGCATTTCTCTCCTGGGCTGTGAGCTCCTAAGGTCGGGGTGGGTGTCCCACATCCCCGTATCATCTCTAGCACCCACCACGGGGCCTGGCCCAGAGGCGGTGCTCAGTACATGCATGCAGAGTGCTGCGGATGCCAGAACATCCTACTCTCTGAGTCCACCTGCAGGATACGAGACTGGGCTCCAGCCCCAGCTTAACTGCCAGTAGCCATGTGACCTTGGGTGAGTTACTTCTCCCTTCTGGACCAAGGTCCTTTTTTGGCCAAATAGGAATTACCCTGATTATTCATTCTTGAGTCAGGACTCTGATGGGAGGGAGCATCCTTAGGCCTTTTCCTGGGCATGTCCCCTCACCACTTCCTTTGCTGTGCTCTGGATCACGGTGCGCTGTGAGGACTGATTCCAGAACCCAAGCTCACTGAAAATCTCATCCGTGGGTCCTGCACTGTGCTGTGCACAGAGGGGTGCTCGGCAGGCCTGTATAAAGAGGCATTTGTCTACTCCACAGCCCCAAGAGAGGGAGCCTAGTGGGATCTCCATAAACAGTGATGTGCACCAAATGCAGGGCTTTGCAAGAGGCCAGGAGCCCAAACCCAGCTGCAGTCCAGCCTCTGTCCCCATACCCTCCTGCCCAGCCATCCTCCTGGGGCTGGCTGGTCTGACCTCCCCAGAGAGCTGTGGGGAAGGGGTGCTGTCAGCTCCAAAAGCAGATGGATCTTTAGCCGGCACTACTCTGCCCCAGGCAAGCCCTGCCTGAATCTCAGCCAGAATCCCCCTTCTACTCCCCCGCCCCCATGGGCTGGGACAGACCTCAGCCAGCAGGCCTCCCAGCTTTGATCAATACAGGGCAGGCAGCCAAGGCGGCTGCAGGCTCCATCCTCCCAGGAGGCCCTGGCTCAGCCGGGGTCACAAGGGGGAGGGGCCCCAGCAGCAGCCTGGCTCAGGGGCTATGGGGGTGGGGCAGGGTGTGGAGAGCAGGAAAGGCAGGCATCACTCATGAAGTCGTCGTTCACCCCTTCTTCACCTGCTCGCTTCTTCGTCCACATTCAGGTGGTCCACAAATATTTGGTGAGCACCAACTTTGCCCCGGGCACTGGCATTGGCCCTGGGGCACAGTGAGGAGAAGACAGCAGCTCTTGTGAAACTGATTTTCTAGTCTGGGAGAGAGACAGCCGAGGAGGAATGAAATAAACAAACATAAGAGATAGTTTCTAAAGGTGATAAATACAGAACAGGGTAAGGCGACAGAGAGATCAGGCGACATCACACACACGGTGACCAAGGAGGAGGCCAAGGAGGATAACGTCTGAGCTGAGGCTCAAATGATGAAGAGGTGCCCACCAGGCTGGCTCAGTCAGACCCCCAGAAGCACACGCTAAGATGGAGAGCTACATGTAGGAACCTTCTGGGGGCTTGCCCTTGGACCCTGCACCTGCGGGCACCTGTGGGTGGGTGAGGGAAGTAGCACAGAGTGACGGAAGGAGTTGGGCTATGCTGAAGTCACAACAAAGGCCTCAGCTGACCCCCATGCATCAAGGAACAAGGAGAACCTTTCCAAGTTGTCCCAGTTCCAGGCAATGGGTCTGGCCTTTGTACCCGCACGCTGGCTAGCCGATGGGTAGCTGCCCACAGGAAGGGACAAGACTGGCCAAGCCAGCTGTCTTCAGAGGAGGCATTCCAACAGAGTCTCAACTGAGAGCAGATGGGGGATGGAGCCCCTCAGCCCCAAATGGGAACCTGGGTGGCACCTCCTCAGCATCTACAAGGTGTGCTATGATTTGAAAGAAGAACATTCCAGATAGCGGAATAGCAAATGAGAAGCCTTGAGGAAGAAATGAGCTTAGCCTGAAGAAGACCAGCGTAGTGGAGAGTGCTGAGTGAAGAAGAATCACAGGACAGTGGTCAGAGAGCAGGCAAAGGCCATTCCAGAAGGGCCTGTGAACCAAGGGACTTTATTCTCAGTGTGAAGGGCCACCCCATAGGTCCTTAAGAGGAGAGTGATCTGGTAACTCCCTATTAACACTACCCTGGCTTCTGTGGAGTAGGGGAGGGGAAAGGGAGAGCAGTAGAAGGCCATGGGAAGAGTCCAGGTGAGAAGATTCCGATAAATCTTGGCTGTTGTAAAGATGCCTCCAGTGTCCTGTCGGTGATATTCAACCAGATGAATTTTACTTTTTACCATTCTTAAGGTCCTGAACTCTTGTGGCTTGGGGAAGAACCTCAGAGATTCCTACTTCCTCTCCCTGACCTGGGCAGGAAGCCCTTTGCCAAAATTGGTGGTTAGTGACCAGGCAGCCCATGCTATGCCCCATAGAGACTGAGGAGCTCACTCCCCTTATGGATCACTCTGCTGGAAAGTTCTGAGAGCTGCCTCTTGTAGCTGTTCCCAGGGGCCCCTGTTCTGCTCTGGGCCACACTAACCACATCTGTCCCAGTAGTTCCCAAGAGGTGAGAACATGCTCCCGTCTCCACTCCAACCCCATATCTTGTCTGGTGATGATCTCAGATGATGCCCCCTCCCTAACTCAAGCCTAGTTCCTTGCCAGCCCATCAATTCACTGCTATGACATGCATCTGTTTCTTCAAAGGTATGGAGAAAAGTCATTTTGTAGAAGTTGTAAGAGGAAAATATTTTCTTTAAAAAAAAAAAAAGTTAAATATATTTTCTTCTGAGGCCTGACTCATGTGGAGGCCAAACCAGACTAGGAGTTAGGACAGGTGGGTTCTAACCTGCCTATGTGACTCTGGACCAGTCTCTTCCCCTTTCTGGGCTTTATTTGCTCCTCTGTCAATGAGGCTGTCCAGCTGGGTAGAATTTAAAGCTGAACCAAAATATTGTGAGTTCATGTGTAGATCTGCCCTTGTTCTTTCTTTAAAATCTGAGCCAAGGGATTTTCTGATTTCTTTTCCTATGCCTCCCAGCTCCAGACTCTTGGAGCTAAAAAGGTCGCAGAAAGCCTAACCAACTTCCTTTGCTCCACACCACCTGCTTTGCTGAACTGTTTCAACATCACCATCAGCTGATTACCTCTACCTTCAGAGCTTGTACACCTCCAGACATAGGGAGCTCACTATCTTGAGAAAGTTCTTCAGCTAAACACGAAGATTCTATAAGTAATACAGCGGCTCTTGTCTTTCTCTGTGTCACTGCTCATCTAGTCATTCATTCATTTATATTTTCATTCATTCAATACTATTTATTGAGCCTCCACTAAATGAAGCAGAAAACTCATGGTCCAGCATCAGAGCAAAATCATAACTCTAAAGGTAGTTTATGTTCTTTGAGCAATTATACTATGGCCAGCATTGTACTAAGCACTGCAAATACACCATCTCAGTTAATCATCATAGTCACCTCCCTCTTTGCAAATGAACAAATTGAGGGTTAGGGAGTATGGGAGACAGGGTCCCAGTAGGAAACAGATGGCAACTGAAGGCTTTCTTGCAGAGTTGAAGAAAGGGACTATTTACACAGGTGTGGAAAGGGTTAAGGAAACCTACAAGGGATGGCAGGGTGCCCTAAGGTTCGCAACAGGGAGGAGCCCTAACCACCTATAGATCTGAAGGGAAAAGAAGTGAGAAGGTTGTCAGGAGCACCTGGTGAAGCTAGGGTTGTGAAAGAGGGGGCACCTGATGGGAGCCATGGCTGTAGAGAATGGGGGTAGGAGGAGAGGAATTAATAGCCTTTTCTCTCACTCCTGCTGGTACTTCCCAGTGATTGAATCCGCAGGGAATCAGTAGGCAAGGTTTTTCAGGCGATATAGTCCACAGAGGTCAGGCTTCTGGGCACACTGAGGGAAAAGAACCGGTCTTAGGGGAGTGTGCAAACTGAATAACCGACCCAGAGAGTTAGCTGATTTGTCTAAGCTCTCGAAGTCAGGAAGTTGCAGAGCCATAGAAATAAAGACATAGTGATTCATGCGCTGTGTTCAAGTTGTAAGAGCCTGAAGGAGGGAGTTGTGGGTGAGTTTAGAAGGATCTGGAGGATAGGCAGGAGTTTGTGGGAAAAGAAAGGGGAAAGGATATTCCAGAAAGGCTGGAGAGGGTATAGGAACACCACCTGTTGGGCAAGAGTGAGGCGCTCTGCAGGGCTGGAGAGAGCTGGGAAGCTTCCAGAAACCTCTGGGGGGAGGCTGGAGAGGGAGCTCGGAAGTGTTACTATTGGAATAAGATAAAGCCACTACTCATCCATTAATTTACTTTAAATATGTATTGATTGGGCTTCTGCTCTTTGCCAGGGACTGTGCTAGGAGTTGGGGTTACAGCCACGAAAAGTGCAGTCACAGGCTTGTGCAGCCATGGTCCTGACCTTGTGGAGCTTATGGTCTAGTAGGGGAAGGGGAGAAGCCACTGATGAGTGGGAATCAGCGCTCTGAAGAAAAATCTGGATTTTCTCTTCTAAGCAATGGGAGACACTGATGGACATTGATAGCTGAAACTTTTTAATGTTTTTTTTTTTTTAATTGTGGGATAGCTTACAAATAGTAGATTGCCCAGATCTTAAGTGTATTGCTTAATGAATTACAACCACCACTCAGATCAAGACTCAAAACATTTCCAGGGCCCAAAAGGCTCTTTCATGCCCCCACCCAGCCGTACCCTTGCCTAAAGTAACCGCTATGTTGATTTTTATCACCATGTATTCATTTTGCCTGTTTTTGAATGCCATATAAATAGAATCTTATAGTATGTACTTGTTTGTGCCTTTCTTCTTTTGCCCTACGTTTTGCCCAAGAGATTCATGTGTGTTGCAGCTTGTGGCAATTGTCTGTTCTTACCCATGGCTATTTAATCTACTGTGTGTGTGTATGAATACATGTATTATTTTATTTATACATTCTACTGTTAATGGGGTTAACAGTTTATTTATCCAGTCTACTGTCAATTTGGGTTGCTTCTAATTTTTGGCTATTGTAAATAATGCTGTCATGAATATTCTTTTTTTTTTTTATTTTTTTTAGCATTTTTCAGTTTTGAGAAACAGAGAGGGACAGAGCTTGAGCAGGGGAGGGACAAAGCAAGAGGGAGACACAAAATCCAAAGCAGGCTCCAGGCTCCGAGCTGTCAGCACAGAGCCCGATGCGGGGCTCAAACCCATGAACCGTGAGATCGTGACCTGAGCCGAAGTCCGACGCTTAACCGACTGAGCCACCCAGGTGCCCATGTCATGAATATTCTTGTACAGTGTTTTTGGTGACCATATGCACGCTCATTTCTGTTGGGTATACATCCAGGAGTGGGATCCCCGAGACATACATGTTTAACTTCAGTAAATACTGCCAATTTTCCAAAGCGTGGTATCAGTTTATACACCTACTAACAATGTATGGGAGCCCTGCTTGCTCCACCTCCTTGCAGACCCTTGAAAATGTTGGTCTGGTTCATTTTAGCCATTCTGGTAAGTGCATAACAGTCTCTTATTGTAGTTTAAATTTGCGTTTCATTAGGGCATCTGGCTGGCTCTGTCAGAAGGGCCTGTTAAAGCCCCGTATTGAATGCAGAGATTACGAAAGAAAATACATTTTTGAAAACTTCAAAAAAAGTAAATTTTCGGGGCGCCTGGGTGGCTCTGTCGGTTGAGCGTCCGACTTTGGTTCAGGTCATGATCTCGCAGTTTGTGAGTTCGAGCCCCGCGTCGGGCTCTGTGCTGACAGCTTGGAGCCTGGAGCCTGCTTCGATTCTGTGTCCCCCTCTCTTTCTGCCCCTCCCCAACTCATGCTCTGTCTCTCTCTGTCTCTCAAAAATAAATAAACATTAAAAAAAATTAAAAAAAAAAATTTTTCAAGTCACTGACACATAATGTGTGGCACACCTTGTTATATACTTATTGATAATTTGTGAAGTGTCTGTTTAAGTCTTTTATTTTTTTTTTTTAATAATGGGTTGCCCCGTTTGTTTTCTTGATGCATGAGTTCTTTAAAAAAAAATTTTTTAACGCTTATTTATTTTTGAGACAGAGAGAGACAGAGCATGAACAGGAGAGGGGCAGAGAGAGAGGGAGACACAGAATCTGAAACAGGCTCCAGGCTCTGAGCTGTCAGCACAGACCCCGATGCGGGGCTCAAACTCACGGACCGCGAGATCATGACCTGAGCCGAAGTCGGCAATGCATGAGTTCTTTGATACATGAATATTCTAGGTTTAAGTCCCTTGTTGGATATATGTATTGCAAATATCTTCTCCCAGTCTGTGGCATACCTTTTCAGTCTCTCTCTCTCTCTTTTTTAAGGTTTTATTTTTGAGAGAGCAGAAGCCGGAGAAGGGCAGAGAGACGGGGACAGAGGATCCAAAGTGGGCTTGGCACTCACAGCAATGAGCCCAACGTGGGGCTCAAACACGAACCTCCAGATCGTGACCTGAGCCGAAGTCAGACGCTCAACTGACTGAGCAATCCAAGCACCCCCTTTTCACTCCCTTTAGTGGTATCTTTTTTTTTTTAAATTTTATTTATTTATTTTTTAATTTATATCCAAGTTAGTTAGTGTTTAGTGCTATAATGATTTCAGGGGTAGATTCCTTAATGCCCCTTACCCATTTAGCCCATCCCCCATCCCACAACCCCTCCACTAACCCTCTGTTTGTTCTCCATATTTAAGAGTCTCTTATGTTTTGTCCCCCTCCTTGTTTTTATATTATTTTTACTTCCCTTCCCTTATGTTCATCTTAAATTTGTATCTTAAATTCTACGTATGAGTGAAGTCATATGATATTTGTCTTTCTCTGACTGACTAATTTTGCTTAGCATAATACCCTCTAGTTCCATCCACACAATTGCGAATGGCAAGATTTCATTCTTTTTGATTGCCGAGTAATACTCCATTGTATATATATATATATACCACATCTTCTTTATTCATTCATCCATGGACTTTTGGGCTCTTTCCATACTTTGGCTATTGTCAATAGCACTGCTATAAACATTGGGGTGCATGTGCCCCTTCAAATACCTAGCAGTGCAATTGCTGGGTCTTAGAGTAGTTCTATTTTTAACTTTTTGAGGAATCTCCATACTGTCTTCCAGAGTGGCTGCACCAGTTTGCATTCCCACCAGCAGTGCAAAAGAAATCCTCTAATTGGGGTCCCTGGGTGGTTCAGTCAGTTAAGCGTCCAACTTTGGCTCAGGTCACGATTTCCCAGTTCATGAGTTCGAGCCCCGCATCAGGCTCTGTGTTGACAGCTCAGAGCCTGGAGCCCGCTTCCGATTCTGTGTCTTCCTCTCTCTCTCTGCCCCTCCCCTGCTTGCTCTCTGTCTCTCTCGAAAATAAATAAACATTTAGAAAAATTTTTAAAAAGAAATCCTCTAATATCTTTTTTTTTTAAGTTTTTATTTATTTATTTATTTTTAGTAATCCCTACACCCAAGTCGGGGCTCAAACTCATGACCCTGAGATCAAGGGTCATACACTCTACCAACTGAGCCAGAGGGCACCCCTCTTCGTGTTACCTTTTGATGCACAAAAGTTCTTAATTATTTTTAAAAGTTCTTAATTTTAATGACATTCATTTCCTTTATCTTTTATCTTTTCAACTTTTTCCTTTATGGTTGGTGTTTTGGTGAGTATGTGATTTGAATAAAAAAATCTTTGCCTACCTCAAGGTGGTAAGATTCTCCTATGTATTCATCAAGAAGCTTTATTGTTCTATCTTTCACACTTAGAACTCTGATCCATGTTGAATTAAGGGTTGTTTTTGGTAGGGTGCCTGGCTGGCTCAGTCAGTAGAGTATGCAACTTTTGATCTTGGCATTGTGAGTTCAAGACCCACGTTGGACATGGAGCCTACAAAAAAAAAAAAAAAAAAAAGAGTTGTGTATGGCATTAGGTAAGAGTCAAGATGTCTCCCCCTCAAATTTCCAGCATCATTTTTTGAAAATACTCTTTTCCGAGCGCCTGGGTGGCTCAGTCGGTTAAGCGTCAGACTTCAGCTCAGGTCATGATCTCACAGTCTGTGAGTTCAAGCCCCGTGTCGGGCTCTGTGCTGACAGCTCAGAGCCTGGAGCCTGCTTCAGATTCTGTGTGTGTCTCTCTCTCTCTGCCCCTCCCCTGCTCATGCTCTGTCTCTCTCTGTCTCAAAAATAAATAAAAACATTAAAAATTTTTTTGAAAAAAAAAAAAAAGAAAATACTTTTTTTCCCTCCAATGAATTGTAGTGATTTTTTTTTCATATATCAAGTGATAATATATGTGTGAGTCTATTTCTGGGTTCTCTATTCTGTATCATCAGTTTACTTGTCTACTTTATGCCAGTGCTATATTGTCTTAATTGTAAATTTTTATGGTAAGTTTTTTTTTTTTAAGTTTATTTATTTATTTTGAGAGAGAGATAGAAAGAGAGTCAGCAAGGGGTGGGGGAGGCAGGGCAGAGAGAGAGAGAGAGAGAGAGAGAGAGAGAGAGAATCCCAAGCAGGTTCAGCACTGTGCAGAGCCTGATTTGGGGTTTGATGTGGGGCTCGAACTCATGAACTGTGAGATCATGACCTGAGCCAAAATCAAGTCAGATGCTTAGCTGACTGAGCCACCCAGGTACCCCACATGGTGAATTTGTATATGTAGTAGTATAACTCCTCAGGCTTTGTTTTTTCCAACAGTGCACTGTCAGTGTAGTTTCTTTGCATTTTCATATAAATTTTAGAATCAGGGCATTAACTAAAAAATCTATTGGAATTTTTTTTGAAATTGTATTGAGCCTATAAGGCCAATTTGAGAAGAATTGATAACTTTACAACATTGAATCTTCCAATCCATGAACATGGTATATCCTTTCTCTCCCCATTTATTCAGCTTTTTTTTTTTTTTTTTTTTTACTTTCTGCAGCAATATTTAAATTTTACAGAATTTATTTTTTTTTTCCAACGTTTTTTTATTTATTTTTGGGACAGAGAGAGACAGAGCATGAACGGGGGAGGGGCAGAGAGAGAGGGAGACACAGAATCAGAAACAGGCTCCAGGCTCTGAGCCATCAGCCCAGAGCCTGACGCGGGGCTCGAACTCACAGACCGCGAGATCGTGACCTGGCTGAAGTCGGACGCTTAACCGACTGCGCCACCCAGGCGCCCCTAAATTTTACAGAATTTAAAGTTACAGAATAAAGTCTTACATATATTGCATTTAATCCTGATGATTTTTTTTAACTTGACTTATTTATTTTGAGAGAGAGAGAGCATGCACAAGCAGGAAAGGGTCAGTAGAGAGGGAGAGAGAAAATCCCAAGGAGGCCCCAAGCTGACACTGCAGAACCTGATGTGTGGCTTGAACTCATTCATGAACCATGAGATCATGAACTAAGCTGAAACCAAGAGACCAAGAATCAGAGACTTAACCAACTGAGCCATCCAGGCACCCCTATTCCTGATTTTTTTATGCTATTGTAAATAGTATTATTCTTAAATTTTGTTTTCTTCTTTTTTAACGTTTATTTATTTTTGAGACAGAGAGAGACAGAGCATGAATGGGGGAGGGTCAGAGAGAGGGAGACACAGAATCTGAAACAGGCCTCAGGCTCCGAGCTGTCAGCACAGAGCCCGACGCGGGGCTCGAACTCACAGACCGCGAGATCATGACCTGAGCCGAAGTCGGCCGCCCAACCGACTGAGCCACCCAGGCGCCCCTTAAATTTCGTTTTCTAATTGTTTGCTAACAATATACAAAAATATAACTATTTTTGTATATTGTCTTTATATCTAGCGACTTCATTGAATTAATTCTAATACCTTATTTAGAAATAACTTTGGGGATACCTGGGTGGCTCAGTTGGCTAATCAGTTGACTCTTGATTTCAGATCAGGTCATGATCTCATGGTTCGTGAGTTCAGACCCCATGTCGGGCCCTGCACTGACAGAGTGGAGCCTACTTAGGATTCTCTCTCTCCTTCTCTCTCTGACCCTCCCCCACTCACATTCTCCCTCTCTCTCTCTTTCTCTCAAAATAAATGAAAGTTAAATTAAATTAAAAAATAGAACAGGGGCACCTGGGTGGCTCAGGTGGTTGACCATCTGACGTCAGCTCAGGTCATGGTCTGGAGGTTCGTGAGTTTGAGCCCCACCTTGGGCTTGCTGCTGTCAGTGTGGAGCCCACTTCAGATCTGTCCTCCTCCCTCTGCCCCTCCCCTGCTCATGTGCTCACGCTCTCTCTCAAAAATAAACAAACATTAAAAAAAAAAAAAAAAAAAAAAAAAAGACCAGGAATGCCTGTGTGGCGCATTCGGTTAAGCATCTGACTCTTGATTTTGGCTCAAGTCATGATCTCGTGATTTGTGGGTTCGAGCCCCACATCAGTCTCTGCAACTGGTGGGGCAGGGCCTGCTTGGGATTCCCGCTCTCTCTGCCCCTTCCCCACTTGCACTTTCTCTCTCTCAAGATAGATAAATAAACTTAAAAAAATAGAACAAAAGAAACCTTAAAAAAGAAAGAAAGAACTCTTTTTATTTATTTATTTATTTATTTAAAAACTTTTTTAACATTTATTTATTTTTGAGACAGAGAGAGAGAGAGCATGAACAGGGGAGGGTCAGAGAAAGAGGGAGACACAGAATCTGAAACAGGCTCCAGGCTCTGAGCTGTCAGCACAGAGCCCGACGTGGGCCTCAAACCCACAGACTGTGAGATCATGACCTGAGCTGAAGTCAGACGCTCAACCGACTGAGCCACCCAGGCGCCCCAGAACTCTTTTTATTTTTAAGTAACCTCTATACTCAACCTGGGGCTCAAACTCACAACCCCGAGATCAAGAGTCACATGCTCCACCAACAGCGTCAGCTAGGCACCCTTTTCTATTGCTTTTTCTTGCTTTATTGCCCTTGCTAGGACCACTAGTACTAACGGTTGAGCAAAAATATGATAGGACATTCTTGCTTTGTTCCTCCCATCAGAAAGAAAATGTTTGATACTTGACATTAAATATAATCTTAGCTATAGGATTTTTGTAGATATCCTTTGTCAGATTAAAGAAGTTCCCTTCTATTGCTAGTTTGCCGAGAGTTTTATTGGAGCTGGTATTGAATGTTATTTAATGTCCTTTGCTCTACTTATTGAAATGGTCATATTGATCTTCTTCTGTGAACGTGACAAATTATATTGATCTGTTTTAGGATATTAAATGAGACTTGAATTTCTAGAGTAAGCCCCACTTGGTCAGACCTACATACCACTGTGTAGCATGGGTCAGAGTAAGCAAGATTGGAGACAGGGAGCAAGGCTGATGCAAAGGTCCTGATAAGAGGAGGAGGACCTGGACTCGGGTAGAGGCTGTGATGAGTAAAGAAGATACTCTGAGAGGGTGGGGTGGGCAGGACTCAGTGGCAAATGAGATTTGAGGCCCATAGGAAACAAGGGCTTCTGGTCTGAGCATCTAAGTAGGTGATAGTGGTATCGTCTTCCAGGAAGAGGACTGTAAGTCTGGGCTGACAGTGAATGATAACTTCCCTTTGATGCATTACATATATCCAGTGAAGCTGTCCAGGAGACAGGTGGCAATGCAGGACTAGAACTTTCGAGGAGGTGATAGGAGCCTTGAGAACAGAGAACGTGGCCCGAGGACAGAGTGCAGGCTGAAGAGTAGAGAACCCCAGGATGAGCCTCAGGGAAACCCCCAGTAAAGAGAGAGGTTGAAGGTGAAATCCAGGGAAGAAGATGTGGAAAAGAGCAGCCAGAAAGGATGAAGGAAATCCAGGAGCCCAAGATACCAAGGAGGCCATGGAAGACCACACTCCAAGGAGAGAGTGGTCAACTGTGTCAAACAAGAGGTCAAGTGATGAAAGGACCCAGGTGGATTTAGCACCTAGTACCCCTGGGGGACAGAGGCAGGGGCAGGGCTGGGAGGTCAGAGAAAAGGTCACATGCAAACAGCATCAGAGATCTGGTCCTCACATTTCACGCAACAGAGACGGAGGCTTAGTGACAGGAAGCATCTTGTGCAAGGTCACACATCACAGTTGTGGCAAAACAAGGACCAGAAACCTGTTACCCTGAGTCCCAGAACCAAGCCTTTTCAGTATCGATCCTAATAATGATAACTAACCTTTACAAAGTGTCTACTAAATGCCAGGCGCTGTTCTATGCATTTCATAATAGTAACCGATTTAATCCTGTGTGAAAAAGATTTTATTTATTTATTTATTTATTTATTTTAACATTTATTTATTTTTGAGACAGAGAGAGACAGAGCATGAACAGGGGAGGGTCAGAGAAAGAGGGAGACACAGAGTCTGAAACGGGCTCCAGGCTCTGAGCTGTCAGCACAGAGCCCGACGCGGGGCTCGAACTCACGGACCGTGAGATCATGACCTGAGCCGAAGTTGGACGTTTAACTGCCTGAGCCACCCAGGTGCCCCAAAAGATTTTATTTTTAAGTGATCTCTACACCCAACACCCCCCCCAGATCAAGAGTGGCACGCCTTACTGACTGAACCAGCCAGGCAACCCTAACTAATTTCATCCTCAAAACATGAAATAGGTACGCTTATTTCCCATTTTACAGATGAGAAAACTGAGGCATGGACAAGGTTCATGTGTTTTGTTTTGTTTTGTTTTGTTTTGTTTTGTTTTGTTTTGAAGTAGGCTCCATGCCCAACGTGGGGCTTGAACTCACAAACCTGAGATCAGGAGTTGCGTGCTCCACCGACTGCGCCAGCCAGCACCCCCCCCCCCCCCCCACCAAATCCATGGTCTTAACCGCTTCTCTATAATCCCACTTTCAAAGTTTAAAAACTATCCCTCCATGGATCTGAATATAGGATCCTATCCTCCAACCTCATGATTTCTAGGTCTGCATCCATGTTCCCTTTGGCCTCCACAAAGTGATGCCCAGGCATTGCTACTCTTCTGTAATGTCCTTCTATAGCTCCCCGTCGCCTACATCTTAACCCCTAACCTGGCTCTAGTCCTCTGTGATCTGGCCCAGCTGCCCCTCATCAACCACCACAGCACCTTGCCTCCCTCTGCATCTCACTCAGGGCTTTTAGTTGCCAGCAACAGAATCCACTCAGGCATGTGAAAGCAGAAATGGGGTGTGCGGCAAGTTGCTAGGTAGTTCAGAGAATCATCAGGAGGACGAGAAGAGCAGCCTCAGGGGGAAACGTCACTTCCAGGAACAAACTGCGGAACCGGCCATTTGAGAACATGCTGTCCCTGCCGCTGTCACAGTCGAATAGCAAATGCCAGAAACTCAACCTCGGTGGCAACGGCTACAGCTGTGCCACCAGCATCAAGGCCATGTCTGAGTCGGGGATTCAACCCTGCAAACCCGTGCTGCCCCTTCCCCCGCAACCAGATGTACGTGGACCACCTCCACCAGCAAGGTGTCAGCTCATGTTGCTTCATCCTGAATCAAAGGTCTGAACAAGTGCATGGGCCGACCCTGTGTCACACGTCTGCCTTCTACTTGCAGAGAAGCTCGGTGTTCTGTCTTCTATCTTGGGAAGATGGGGCTCACTAGGGAGAATCACCCCAAATACAAAGAAAAAGATAGGCAGCCGTAGTGAACTATAGTATAGGATTCATTTTTTAATATATTTTTTTATTTAAAAAAAAATTAATGTTTATTTTTGAGAGGGGGGAAAGGGGCAGACAGAGAGGGAGACACAGTATCCGAAGTAGGCTCCAGGCTCCGTGTTGTCAGCACAGAGTCCGAAGGGGGGGCTCAAACTCATGAACCACGAGATCACAACTTGAGCCAAAGTCGGATGCTTAACCGACTGAGCCACCCAGGCGCCCCTAGAATTCATTTTTTTAATATTTATTTATTTTGAGAGAGAGAGAGAGTAGGGGAAGGGCAGAGAGAGGGGGAGAGAGAGAGAGAGAGAGAGAGAGAGAGAGAGAGAATCCCAAGCAGGCTCCACCCTGTCAGCGCAGAGCTCCCCCCCCCCACCCCCGCCACCCCACCTCATGCAGGGCTCGAACTCATGAACCGTGAGATCATGACCTGAAGCTGAAATCAAGAGTCAGACGCTTAACCGACTGAGCCACCCAGGTGCCCCCAGAACTCATTTTTAAAGGCATCCTCAAGTGTTACCTCTTCCAGGAAGCTTGCCCTGGCCCCCAGCCCATCTCAGCCTGCCTGGGTTGAGTGAGGTGGCACTCCAGTGCCCTATAGATCTCATGGCACTGATCACAACGTACTGACATGCTGGGATTGGCCACCCCTACCACCGCTAGATTACAAATTCCCCTGAGGGCAGGAGCTGTCCCACTGAGCTCTTTCCACAGGCCTGATATCAACACAAGCTTAGTGAGTGTTTGTGGAATGAATAAATAGATAAATGAATGAATGAATGAATAAAGAGGCTTAGTTCTCTTCTACCTGGACTATGGCAGCAGTAGGAGTTCTTCCCTGAGAACCTGAGGCACAGAAGGAGGGATGTAGTTGCAGAGGTGATAAGTGCCAAAAGGAAGTGAAGAAGGGACAGAAGGGGCTGCTAACATATAAGACCAATATAACAAATAGGGCTGTTAACATTGCTTAGATGGGGTAGCCTCCTGGTTGGCTCTATTTGCTATAGGAAGAGATATTTGGAGAGGCCTGGAACCAGGGATACAATTCTGGGTTCCATTTGAAACCTAACAGAATCACTGTGAACTCCTGAGCCAGCAGAATGGAGCACAAAGAAAAGAAGGCAGATAGACCTGCCCTTTAATCCCCCTTTTTTTTTTTAACTATTGTTTCTCTGAGTGGCTTTGACAAGTGTTTTTACTTCTCTGTGTCTCAGTTGCCTCATCTATAAAATGGGGATACTAATGTCTCACTCCTCCCAGGTGGATGTGAAAAGTACCTTTGTAAGTTTGTGGAAGTGTCTGACATAGGGTTGGTTCAGAAAATGGGTCCCTTCTTGCCCTGAGCCAAGCACTGATGTTTCTTTACTTTCCCTCTAGTCCTCCCCCACAGTCAATCTCCCTACCCACTCCTGTCCTCCTTTTTTTTTTTATGACACACAGCAAAAGTTGGGTGCTTTTTAAAATGCTTACTTAATTCATTTGAACCAAAAAAGTAACTTAAGAAATTAACTCACCAGTGTGAAGCGATGTCAGTGTCAGTAGCTGGGCAGAGGGCTTAGCAGCACTCAAGCCTTCCAGGGATGTTCACACCATCCACATGCAAAGCCACTGGCAGGAAAGCAGGCACCCCCATTATTTACATATCTTTCTGAAAAGGAGAGTGTACCTTGTTCAGTAAATGCTTATTCTTCTAAATTTTTTTTTTTAACGTTTATTTATTTTTGAGACAGAGAGAGACAGAGCATAAACGGGGGAGGGTCAGAGAGAGGGAGACACAGAATTTGAAACAGGCTCCAGGCTCTGAGCTGTCAGCACACAGCCTGACGTGGGGCTCGAACTCACGGACCATGAGATCATGACCTGGGCCGAAGTTGGACGCTCAACCGACTGAGCCACCCAGGCGCCCCAATGCTTATTCTTCTAGAAGCACTAGGGCAGGGTGGTGACCACCTATATTGTTTTGCCTGTTCGGCATTCATTCCCCTTCTTTGGTGACAAAGCCTGCACTTTCTTTTAGGAACTCACTCTCTTACTCTTTGTTCCAGTGAGGCCCAGACCTCAGGCTGCCTGGCTTGATCAAAGCATTCTATGACCCTGAGCTCACCGATCAGGCCTTAGGCGGTCACATGATCCACATCAGCCAATGAGAGCAAGACCTGGGATTCTTGGCAGAGTTACCGGGAGAGAAATGCTGCTTTTTCATGGGGATTACCAAGTGGTAGAACATAAGCCTGGAACCATCGGTGACCATCTTTGAGGCTTTCTATGGGAAGGTCCTGTCTGTGAATAAAGCCAGCACCAAAGAAAGCAGAGCCAAAAGTTGGAAACATATATTTAATAGCGGTATTTGAGGCTCTGGGTCCAGCCAGGTCTGAAGCCAGCATTACCCCTGGGCTTTTCAACTACATAAGCCAAAAAATGTCCTGTTTTGAGTAAGCCACTTTGAATTAGGTTTCTGTCAGATCCAAATTAAGTCACTAGGTGTGGGAATCTTTTTCTATCTCAAAAATCACATTAGGAAAAAGCAACTTAACCAAGTGGTGATAGTGGCAGTCACCACAGAGAGCCCCTGGGGGCTTGTGGGACAGGGCTGGGCAGCAGATTCACTTTCTTCATATGTATAAAGACAGTAAAGGTTTTTTTAACCGTTGGGGGGCGCCTGGGTGGCTCAAGTCAGTTAAGCATCTGGCTCTTGGTTTAAACTCAGGTCATAATCTCATGGTTTGTGAGTTCGAACCCCAAGTCGGTCTCCTTGCTGACAATGCAGAGCCTGCTTGGGCTTCTGTCTCCCCTCTCTGGCTCTCCCCCCGCACCCCAGTCAAATAAATAAATAAACTAAAAAATATATTTTTTAAATCATTGGAATGTATTTTCCATTTAAAAAATTCAATCATTTATATTTAAGACATGTAACTTGTTATTTAAAGAACAATAGAAACAATTTTCTCACTTACCTAAACACATTTCCTTATTCTTTAAAAAAAAAAAATTTTTTTTTAATGTTTGTTTATTTTTGAGAGAGACAGAGACAGAATGCAAGTGGGTTAGGGCCAGAGAGAGAGGGAGACACAGAATCTGAAGCAGGCTCCAGGCTCTGGGCTGTCAGCCCAGAGCCCAACACTGGGCTCCAACTCATGATCCGTGAGATCATGACCTGAGCCGAAGTCAGATGCTCAACCGACTGTGCCACCCAGGCGCCCCACATGTCCTTATTCTTAACTATAGTATGTCATTTTAGAAAATTTGAAAAGTAGCAAAATATTGTAAAGAAGAAAAGTCCAAGAAGCATCTGTAACCCCATCATGAATTTTTTTTTTGTCTTTCATTAATTACCTGTCCTGTTGTTGTTGTTGTTCAGTCTTATTTAATTCCTACAACAGCCTTATGAGGTTAAGTACCGCCAGTGCCCCCTTTTGCAGAGGATAAAACTGACTTATAGAGAGGAAAAGCGACTTACTCAAATTCAGAGCTGCTAACCAATATATATATCACACACAGACACACACATCATACAACATAAATTGGGGGGGGGTGGGGAGGACGTCTCATACTATATAAGTACTTTGTTTTTTTAATGTTTATTTATTTTTGAGAGAGGGAGAGAGAGAGAGCATGTGCATGTGTGTGCACATACACACCCAAGTAGGGGAGGGGCAGAGAGAGGGAAACAGAGAATCCCAAGCAGGCTCTGTGCTGTCAGTACAGAGCCCAATATGGGGCTCAATCTCATGAACCATGAGATCATGACCTGAACTGAAATTAAGAGTTAGACACTTAACCGACAGAGCCACCCGGGTGCCCCAGTATTTTTATATTCTTATGTTTTTCACTTAAGCTATATCATAAACATTTCTCATAACATGGCCTATTTCTTTAACACAGGATTGTTAATGGCCATAAAATATTCCGTAATTTGACTGAGGCATTATTAATTTCTCTAATCATAACCTATGGCTATTCCAACTGTTTCGATGTTTCCTTCTTGTTAACTTGTTGTGATAAAGCCTCTAGTATGTGAATATTCAGTTCCCTGGTTATTGGTTCGGGTTAACCCCCAGGAGTGGAGTTACCAGGTCAAGGAACATGAGAGCCTCCTGGCACAGATTGCATCCCGCTCTCCAGAAGGGCTGGTTCCAGGCAGAGCCCCAGCAACATCCGTGAGCATGCCCAGGCCACCGCATCTTCACTGGCACTGGTCATGATTTTACTCACCTGCCCACCACACCCCTCTCCACAACATAATGAGCGTCCACACTGGCACTTACCCTTCTGTGTAGAATGTAAAGTTCCCGGAGATGGACAGAACAGCAGGCTTCAGAATCTCCTGTTAGTTTTGTCTTTATCATTTGCGGTCTGGGCATAGGTCCTCATTCTAAGTCTCACTCGTAAGTTGGAAATGGAAGACTGTCTCTTGGTAAGGAAAATCCAGTCACGGTTGAATAAATGGAAGAAGTGATTAGGAATGTAGGGGACACTGAAGTTTCTAGCAAAGGGTGCGCTCAGAGACATACATACCAAGAATTTAACATAAAAGTGCTGAAGGAAAACATCAATGAAGTAATTCATAACCTAGGAATGGGCTCAGACTTTCAGGTATGACTTTAACCTAGAAGCTATTAAAGACATGAATGATAAATTTGAGAACATAAAAAATTATAAATTTCCATATGGCAAAAACTTGTACATAAACACAAAATGGAATTAATATATATTATATATATACATATGAATCTGTATATTGTATGTATATTGTGCATATATTAATACATATGTATATATAAACTATTATAACTCATAAACCAATGTCAAATTTCATTAAAATATAAATATTTGACTAACAGACATAAAAGCAGATAAAGGACACGAATAAGCTGGTTGCCGAAAAAACAAATACAAATGGTCAATAAACACAGTAAAAAGATGAGCAACTTCCCTTATAATTAAATTAATTACCGTACATTAAACCAAAGAGATACCAGATTGTCCAAACTGTCAATGAGGTATCAGACTGTGAAGATGAAAAAAACTGCCAGGACGTTGACAAGGAGGAAAGCTACTGCAACATTCATACGTGCTTTGTGACTGTGTAAATAAGCGTCATAATTTTGGAAGGTAATTTGTTCGCCTGTGCTCTGCAAGTCTCTGAAGCTGTTAAAAAGAATGAGATATCCCTTCATGGCACGTGAAGAGAGGTCTAGGATATACTGTTAAGATAAAAAAGCAAGGTACATGGCACAGTATATGTAACATGAACTTATTTGTTAGAAGTGAAAAGGATATATATATATACACGATTGTGTTTAGAGAGATATGGAAAACATTTGGACGGCTACACAGGAAACTGCTAACTGTAAGCTGGCTAACTGTTAAGTCTACCTGAGAAGGCTTAGATGGGAAGGAAAGAGTGGGGGCTTTTGCTTTCCACTCTTTCTGCACTGCTTGAACTTTTTTTTAGCACATGCATTTTATTATTTATTTATTTATTGTTATGTTTATTCATTTTTTTCAGAGAGACACAGAGCACGAGTGGGGGATGGGCAGAGAGAGAGGGAAACACGGAATCTGAAGCAGGCTCCAGGCTCTGAGTTGTCAGCGCAGAACCTGACGTGTGGCTCCAACCCACAAACCATGAGATCGTGAGCTAAGCATCAGACTTCAGCTCAGGGTCGTGATCTCGCAGTTTGTGAATTCGAGCCCTGCATGGGGCTCTCTGCTGTCAGTGCTAAGCCTGCTTTGGATCCTCTGTGCCTCTCTCTCTCTGCCCCTCACCCGCTCTCTCTCTCTCAAAAATAAACATTAAATAAATAAACAATATATATAATATACATATTATTATATGTACGTGTATATACATGTATATATGTGTATATACACGTATATGTGTGTGTGTATATATATACATATACATACATATACATACATATATATATATATACATATATATATGTATATATATATATATATGTATATATATATATATAAATGTGGGATGCCTGGGTGGCTCAGTTGGTTGAGCATCCGACTTTGGCTCAGGTCAGGATCTCTTCGGCTCAGGTCAGGTCCGGATCGTCTGTCCCCTCTCTCTGCTCCTCTGCCACTGGTTCTCTCTCCCAAAATAAATACGTAAACTTAAAAAAAATTTAAATATATAAAAATGCGCATACAGTAATGTTATTTCCCGAATGAAATTCTCATTGGCTCCCCTTTTCCTGTAGGATCAGATACAAACTTCCTAGCTGTCTCCCATCGTTACCTTTCACTCAGTCTCTTAACGCACCATGTTGTTTTACGCTCCCGTGATTTTACTATGCTGATTCTTACGCTGACATTCCTTATTCCCTATCTGCTGCCCAGACACTCCTCTTCATCCTTCAAGACCCATCCAGGCACTGCCTCCTCTGGCCAGTCTCTGGATTTCCCATGATAAAATACTCAACTCCATTGTACATCCCTCTGTCTTAGCTCTTATGATTTCCTATTAAACTTTATATTTGCATCTGTCAGCTGCATTGGACTTGGAGCTCCTTTGAGGGCACAGGTACCCGGTATCTGAGTTTAGTTAACGCTCCTAGAATGAAAAAAAAAAAAAGGAACACACTACTTGATGTATCTTTATTCCACCAATGTCTCTTTACTTGCCAAGATGTCTTCTCTCCCAGTCTTTTTTCCATAGTTTCCTAAAAGTGCTATCTGGTCAGTGACTACTGGCACTATCTCTGCTGAGGAAAGCGGGCTCATGCACACACACACACACACACACACACACAATTACACTCATATGCTTCAATTACAATGTAATTCTATCCTGTGCCCATAAACTCATGAAGCCCCTTACCCAGGGTCAAGACCCTGGTCTAAGCAGACCCACTCTTACATGCTGTACCTTGAAGACCCTCTTTCAGCCCAAGACCACATCCATCTAGGGCTTTTGATGAGATACAGGCTGCCTTTGCTAGTCTCAGACAGGAGCATCGGTGACAGAGGCAAGAGTACCCGGACAGTCTCACTGTAAGGGTTCAAATGCTCCCTCAGAATCGGTGGGAGGCCACACCCTCAGAAAACAGACTCAGCCCTCTGATTTTATCAAGGGATCTTTAAAGATACTACAGGAAGATGTTGTGTTCCTTTCTCCACAATAGTTTTTCAGTTTGCTCTCTCCGATGTCATGTAGAGAGCATTTTGTGGGGGGGCAGCAGAAACTGGCTATGGTTAATGTGAGCCCAAAAGGAATGCACTGGAAGGCTATGGTGTGGCTTGTAGACCGGAAAGAATAGCTGGGACATTAGGCCTTGCAGAGAACATAGGAAGAAGAGTTCTGGAGATCCAGGCAGCAGGACCCAGCAGCCTTTTGAGAAAGCCCATATCAGATGTCTCTTGTGTCTTGCTTCACATCCTCTCAGGCCCCCTGTGCTGCCACTGTGGTCTCTTCTGCACACATTTTGACCCGGTTTGCACTGATAGTGTTCGGTCTCACAGTGAGATGTGCTGCAGCCTCCTGCTTCCACCCCAACTTCTCCGAGGCTGCCACCCGAGGTGCCTGTGGGAGCCGACTGGCCACGTGTCATGGGCACCCCCGGGATGCAGGGGTGTCTCTCCTTACCCAGTGGGGTGAGGAGCCAATGGACACTGGCCTCTCCCTTCACATCCCTTCCCCGCCTCTTGCAGACCGTTCTGAGACTCATGCTGTACTCCTCAGAAGGTTCCAGTGGACTGGAGCGTCCAACATGATAACCCTTGGATTAGATTTGTCTTCCCAGTTCCTCTCTCCTGCTCCCTGGAATTACTTCCTCCAAAACACTTCCTGCACAGAAGCCCCTGCTCAGATACTGAGTTCAAGGGAGACCAGACTAAGACAAAAACCTCGTCTTGGGGATGAACGATGCGTACATTGTGAGACAAGTCAAGGTTCAGATTCCAAGGAGACCATTTAATTGTCCAGGCTTGGACCATGGTCCATATTTTAGCCAAACTGATGGCAGACCACCCCCCTCCACCCCAAAGGCTCTATCCAGTGTTTGGAGGATGGTTCCCTAAAGTCAGTCAAGGTGGCTATCAGAAGAAAGGCAATAGATGCTTCTCAGTAGGCTTCCCGACCCTGCTAGCGTCTTGGGGCACCATGTACGAACCGCATCTGAACCGAGCTTTGTTTTCCACACAACCCTTTTTCTGGCATCGCCCTTCTCCATGCATGGTGCCACCATCCCCCCAGATGCCCCAGCCTGAACCCTGGGAGGGTTCTCATTGCCCATCAGTATTCCAAATGATCTTCTTGTGCTCAGTCTCACTCACACTCTCTGTCTCTTTCTCTCTCTCTCTGTTTCCTACAAATTGTTCTTAGCCACTAGAGTGATTTTCCTAATGCAGATTTGAACAAATCACTTTGCTGTTTAAAACTCTTGGCCGGGGCACCTGACTGGCTCGGGGGGGGGGGGGGGGCGCAATGTGACTCTCGACCTTGAGGTCAAGAGTTCAAGCCCCATGTGTGGAGTAGAGTTGATTTAAAATAAAATAAATTACAGGCGCCTGGATGGCTCAGTCGGCTGAGCGTCTGACTTTGGCTCAGGTCATGATCTCACTGTTCATGGGTTCGAGCCCTGTGTCGGGGTCTGTGCTGACAGCTCAGAGCCTGGAGCCTGCTTGAGATTCTCCCTCTCTCTCTCTCTCTCTCTCTCTCTCTCTCTCAAAAATATATAAACGTTAAAATAAAATAAATTTAAAAAAATAAATAAAACTCTTGGCCAGCTCCCTATTGCCCTCAGGATGAAGTCCTTGAAACTTCAATGGCATAATCTTGTCATGACCTGGGCCTACTGGCCTCTCTGTTGTCAGCCCTCCTCCCCATACACAGCTTCTCCTGAAGCCATACTGAGATACAGGCCATACTCTCTCATCTGTTCCTGGTACCTGGAATGCTCTTCTGGGATAGTTAGCATGCTTTCCAGCTGCAAGTAACAGAACACCCTAATGCAAACTGGCTTACACAATCAGGAAACACATTATCTCACCTGGCATAGAGGCAAGATGGACCCCAGGTACTTGTACACTCAACAAAAATGTTGAGGACGCAGCTCATTTTGTCTCTTTCCTCTGCCACCGATGGGATCAGATTCAGTTGAATCGGATTGAATCCCTTCTGGGTTAAAAGAAGACGGCAGTAAATTCAATCTTCGCTCCGAGACACGACAACGTCCACAGGTAGAAAAAGAAACCATGTCTGGCGCCTTTTTATTTGATGATTGAAAGTTTTCCTCAGAAGCCCCCTAGCGGACTTCCCCTCAGCCTCACAGAGGCCAGTATTGGCCGCATGCCCATTCTTTTTTGTTGTTGTTAAATGTTTATATTTGAGAGGGGCGGGGGAGGGGCAGAGAGAGAGCGGGAGATCTAGAATTGGAAGCAGGCTCCAGGCTCTGAGCTATCACCACGGGGTGGGGGAGCTCAAACCCAGGAACCGAACCAAGAGATCACAACCTGAGCGAAGTCGAATGCTCAACCAACTGAGCCACCCAGGCGCTCCATCACATGCCCGTTCTTAAACCAATCACCAGCAATGGAAATGGGATCTTGTTTGGTGGAAGGAATGCGGGGGCTGGGGGGTGGCACAGTCAGCCTCCATGACTTTGACACCTACCCTCTCCATTTATTGGGCTAATTATTTCAAAACTCAACGCAAGTGTTATGTCCTCTGGGAAGTTGCCAAAGAGAAACATTCCTCCTCTATCCGCCACTACCACCACCAGCACCAGCACCTCCGCCCCCAGAAATGTAAACTCTTTCACAGCAAGAAGCTGGTTCCTATTTACTCTGTATTCCCAGTGCCTAGGTCAGTGGGGTGCAGGAGAAACTCAATTACCTTGTTGAAAATTTCTGTAAGTAAACTATTCTTTCAACCAAAACGTATCGTTTCATATACACCGTCTACAGCCAACTTTTTTCCATTTCACAATATACTATAAAATCTTTCCCTCGTATTGTATCATGTTAAAAAATCGCTACGTCAATATTTCATAGTATTGACACACTGTACCACAAATTATTTAACCAATCCCTGTGGATCATTGGTCATTTAGATTGTTTGCAGTTTTGCAGCGTTATAAACAATGTGGCTGTAAGCTTCCTTAACATAGACCTTCGACAAGTATGTTTGTTCCCTATGATAAATCCCTATGAGTGATGTGTGGTTTAAAAAGACAGATGGAAGGGGCAACTGGGTGGCTCAGTTGGTTAAGCGTCCGACTTCAGCTCAGGTCATGATCTCGCGGTCTGTGAGTTCCAGCCCCGGGTCGGGCTCTGTGCTGAAACCTCGGAGCCTGGAGCCTGCTTTGGATTCTGTGTCTCCCTCTCTCTCTGCCCCTCCCCTGCTCATGCTCTGTCTCTCTCTGTCTCAAAAATAAATAAAAATATTTTTAAAAATCTAAAAAAAATAAATAAAAATAAAAAGACAGATGGTTGCAAATTCTTTGATACTCCTCTCATCAAGAGGTGTGGTCTACATTCCCTTCTCTGAAGTCTGGGTGAAATCGTGCAGCTTTGACCACTAGAGCACAGTAGAAGTGACAAGTCGTGCCTTTTGAGGCAAGTTCATAAAGTGTTGTGTGTCTTACGCCTTGGGTTTGGGGAATGCTCTTTCTCAGGACTCTCCCTTTTGAAACCCAGATGGTCTGCACTCAAGTGACCAAGTTACAATCCTAGCTGAACTCAACTTTTGAGTCATCCTAGCCTAGGCACCAGATGTGTAAGAGAAGATACCTCCAGAAGATTCCAGCCTCTAGCTGTTGGAGTCTGGCTAGCTGAGAGCCCAGACACCCCAGTACACAGACAACCACCCCTTCTGTGCCCTGTCTAAGGTCCCCAGGACCCCTGAGCGTGATAAAAGAGCTGCCGTTTATACCACGAAGTTTGGGGTAGTTTGTTATGCAACAATAGCACTTGGAAAACTGGGAATTTCTCTTATGGATAGTATACACATTTAAAAAAAAATGTTGATTTATTTTGACAGAGAGAGAGAGAGAGAGCACACAAGCATGGAAGAGGCAGAGAGAGAGGGAGACAGAGAATTCCAAGTGGGCTCTGCGATGCCAGCACAGAGCCCGAGGTGGGGCTCAAACCTGTGACCCATGAGATCACGACCTGAGCCAAAACCAAAACTGAGTCAACCGACTGAGCCACCCAGGTGCCCCCAAAGTATACACACTTTAAACTTTTTGATTCTAAATTAAATACTGAATTAAAGTTTTATAACTCAATGCAAGAACACTTTTGCCTCCTTTGGGAAACTGCCTCCATGACACAATGAGGAAAGTGTTTATCTGGGCTGTTACCTAGAGCAAGTTTACCAAGATGTCTACTGAAGATTGGGTTCCCTAGGAAGAAACCCGACTTTGAGCATTGTGGTCCATGGTTTATTGTGAAGTGCTCTTGGAAGATGTGCCTGTAAGGAAGGTAAGAAGGCAGGATTGGTTAGAGGCAGAAGCTGACCAGAAATGTGGCTATAATTGAAACCTCATTTGATCCTACAGAGAGCCATGAAGCTGGGATGGCCCTTCAGAGATGTCCCAAATTGAGGCAAAGTAGCAGGCACTGCAGCCCCACATTGGCCACCTTTGGGAGGGGGTGTAACATCGGGTGAGGACCCCTGCAGCAATATTCCAAGCAGCTTAGGATGGGTGGGTTAACCTTGAAGAGGAGATCTGGGTGGAGGACCAGAGTGTCCACTACAGTCCACCCCTTACACTTTCCTGATTCATTTGCTGCCATGAAGTTTGACCCATGTGGGACTCACTTCTCCAGGATTCTAGTTGGCTTTGTGTCCTGGGAAACTTGAAAGGTTAGTGGGATGAACTACAGCACTAGCTGCAGAAGTCGATTTCAAGGCTATAACTGATACAGTGATCACCCTTCTACCACCTGATCTAGAGTCCCTGCACTTTTTTGCCAGCTGGCATTTTTGCCAGCATCTCTTCTCATCTGGGCAGCTTTCCTCGTGGAGAACCAGACCCTTAACCACAAAGGGTTTGAGCCCCGTGTTACCATGGTCTGCTTGCCTTGTCCATGTGCCATTAAAACTGGGCAAAGAGCACAAAGGACACCCCAGGGGATCCTCTGAGCAAGACACATCGTCTCCTCTGCTCCTATTGCTTAACCACATGGCTGTACCTCCTCCTTTCAACCAGCATCGATTACCTCTGCTAGTACGGGGATTCTTTTCCTTGTGATGGTCTCTTAGCTCAAGGAGTTCAAAGTAAACAGGGAGCAGCCATGATTTAAAGTTCATTGGCACTCTTACTGTGTCCCTTCATGGAAACATTACCCCTTTGGGACCTCTGGACCCTCAGAGCAGGTGTAGAAATTTCCTCTCAAAGCAGGTATAACTTTGGACGAAGTAGTTCCCTACAACCAAAGGCAACTCCCAGGGAGGAATACAACTGCGAATTCAGCAACCCAAATTCCCAGGAACTGTGGGATGAGTGTATTGGTCCAGGAGAGGGAATCTCAGTGAGGCACAACCGCAGAATCTGCTGCAACATCTAAGATTCACTCTCTTTCCCAGAAAATGGGAGTAACAACAGCTTACTGGCATGGGTATTGGGAAGGAAATGAGAGACTATAGGTTACAAATCCCAGATTGTACTCAACAAATGTTAGTTTCCATCATCTTTATGTTGAGAGTTCTGTAAGTGATCGTGTTTCAGTTTTGCCTTGGCCAGTTAGGAGAGAAAGTTGCTGCTCTGAAGACACTTCATTTTCCAAGAAGTGGCAGTGTGCCTCACCTACAATACTGCCCCAGCACCTTGCTAAGCCAAGCCAAGTACTTCCCTATGGAGTCTTTGATTTGTTTTGGTATCTGCCAGCCAGCCAGCACCTAGGCATGGAAATCCCTTCACCTAGAGGGTGACTCACAGCTCTGACAGGTTGGAAAATACAATAAAGGGGGTGGGGGGTAGTGTTATCAGGCATTCCTATCAGCTAAAGACACTGCTGATAATCTCTACTCCTGCCCTCTTTCCAGAAGGATCTCTCCATTCTCCCCCAGATGGCTCAGTTAGTAGTTCCATCCAGCCATTGGAACTGAGCCATTTAAGGGACAGAATGGGGCATCTGTGGTCCAGATGTTGTGACTGAGTTGGCTCCTCCCACTCCAGGCTACCCATTGGGTTTGCATCTCACCGCAAGGCATTTGGGGGACTTAGCCATGGAGTGAGTAGGCTCCAGGTGTGCCCAGCTGGGTTTTCTGCTTGAGATCCCTTCACTGACTCCAGGATAATTCTTGTGAGCAACCACCTCTCTCTGTTCCCTCCCTCCATAGGAGGCCTCAGAGTATCAGTGGGAAGCCACGCCTACTATTCTTGTTTCCAGACCAGTATATAAGAGGAACTACACTCATGAATAACACTTCCCCGGAACTCACATCAGCACATCAGCAGACACCCTTTTGCTGAAGGATTTTACATGTCCCATCGTTCATATCTTCTTGCTCTGAACCTTCTCTCTGGCTCTTCTCCCATTTGTGGCTCCATGTCAAGTTCAAGAGCTCAGGGTGTCCTTGATGAGGCTGGGAATACAGCCTCCGAGGGCAGGTATTTTGCTCCCACATGTTGCTTCTTTATGCAATCACATCATTGCCTAGTGAGAGTGAGCACATGAGTGTGTTCAGGGAAGACTCATGAGTTAGGGCTCAGCTGCTGGGTTTTGGGGAGCTCCGGAAGGGGGAGAGATGCTAAGATGGTAACAATGCCAAGAAAGAGGCTGGAGTCAGGATGCCCAGAGTCCAGTCCTCACCCTGCCTCCTGCTAGCTGGGTGAT
Source organism: Panthera onca (assembly GCF_046562875.1). Classification (NCBI taxonomy): domain Eukaryota; kingdom Metazoa; phylum Chordata; class Mammalia; order Carnivora; family Felidae; genus Panthera; species Panthera onca. The sequence goes on from NC_138346.1 coordinate 177,611,134, forward strand.
GGGTAAATTGCCCCTCCTCTCTAAGCCCGGCTTCCTCCCCTACAGAATGGGTGAAAGAACACATACTTTTAGGATCCTTGTGACAGCCAATGAGCTAACATTTAGAAAGCTCGTGCCATCTAACGTTTCCTGATCACACACCACGCTATGTACTTGGCCAAGCACTTGATAGCTATTATCTCATTTAATCCTCCAAAAAACCCTAAAGAGTTGGTGTGATGGCCTTCATTTTACAGAAGAGGAAAATCAAGGCTTCCAGAAGGTCAATGATACAGCAGTAAGTGGCCTCTCTGACCCCAAAGTAAGAGCTAGTAACCACTGCACAAGACTGGCCTGCAGCCCCAGCACATGGTCTAGTGCAGTATAGATATACACTGCATCTTTGCTCCATTTTTCCCAGCATATCCAATGCCCTGAGAGAGAAATTGACATGATCATTCACCGAGCATGTACTACGTGTGAAGTGTGAAGTGCTTGGTACACCTTGTTCCAAATCTCAGTCCAAAAGGATGACGTCATGAACTGCATTTTCCAAATGAGGAAGTGGAGGCTCAGAGAGGTCAAATAGTTTGCCCAAGGCCAGACAGCAAATAAGGAGTAGAGGTAGGACTGACCAAGGCCTTCTGTTGGTCTCCATACCCCTGTTCCCACTGCCACAGCACGCTGTCTGTCGATTAGGGGGCTGTCTAATGCCCCCAGATGATATCCGAGGGTGTAAAAGCCTCTTTCTCGGAACCAGTGCATATTGTTCCCTCATGCTTCTAGGGGGCCTGACACTCCTCTTCCTCGAGGCAAAACCCTCATCTTCCCCCAGCACCCCAGAGAAGAAATTTTTAGACAGGCCCCTGAAGACATCTGATGGTGACTAGGGTCACACCGGAGCAGTGAGCAGCTAGTCTCTGAACCCTTTCCTACAGCAGGTTACTGGAGGGGGGCAGTCTTTTGGCACTGGGGGTCTTGCTGTTCAGGAGGGGCACTGGGCAGGGGAAAATGGTGACTCAGAGCCCAATGAAGCCACTGGAAACAAATCGCTGACTTCCCAGTTTTACTGCAGGCTGCCCCAGTGCCTGGTCCCGTTTGTAATGGTAATTTGGGGGAGGGGGAAGGCGTGTAGGCGGCTCTCTGAGGGTTGGAGCTGTAGCATTGAAGTTAGGTTTCCTAAATCCACATCAACCTAGGAAACAGGTACAGGAAAGAATGCTGCAGATGTGTGTGTGTGTGTGTGTGTGTGTGTGTGTGTGTGCGCTCGCGCGCGCGTGTGTAAAAGAGAGGCCAGCAGCCACTGACAGACAGAACAGGGAGAGAGGGAGAGAGAATGAGAGAGACAGAGCAAAAAAGAAAGACAAAGGAAGAAAGGGAGAGGGAGACGCAGAAGTCCAAAGACACATAACAGCAGATGAGGCCAAAAGAGAAGACAGAGAGGGGAGGCAGCGACGTGCAGGAAGGGAGAGAAACAGACAGACGTGTAAAAAGATCATTCATTGGGCAAGCGGTTGCTGAGCACCTACTATGTGCCAGGTCTTGTCCTAGGCTGTGGGGACTTGACAGTGGACAAAATAGACAAAATCCTTGTCCTCGGGCATCTCAGGCGGGAGAACAGGGAAGCCCGGAAAGATAGGTAAAAAAACCCAGAGAAGCCCACAGAAAGGGACCGACCGAGAAGGAACTATATGGAGAGATCCAGAGATAGAGATGGGCTAAGACATGGAGACAGAAGAGGTAGAAAGAGAGAGGGATGCAGAGACAGAGCAACGGGCTATAAGACACAGCAGATGAGAAGGTGGAGACCCAGAGCACAGGCAGGCGGACAGAGGCAGAGAGACAGAGCCCAGTGGACGCTGCAGAGAGAAGTCCCTTTCTTGTGAGCCTGCTCTGTGCGGGATCAGTGCCTGTGGGTGACCTGTGTTCTCCCATTCCCCCCTCCCAACATCCTCTGAGGCCGGACCCCAGCCCCCAGTGACCAAGGAGCAGGTCTTAGGCTCCAGTGACATTAGCCTTGGAAGAGGGGCTGACCACCCCCACCCCTGTGCCCATTGTTCTGGACTCCCCTGCACTGAGCTGGCAGGATCCTGAGGTGCCCGACAGGTGTGGGCTGACTTCCAGCACTTTCTCCTCTTTACAAAGACGGTGGACAAACTGAGGCCCTGGCTAATGGGTCAGGATGGCTGTGGGGTCTCCGGGGTTGGGGCAGCACCGGACGAAGAGCCAAGCGCCCAACTAGGAGCCAGGGGTCTGTGTTCTAGCCTTGACTCTGCCCTCACAGCACAGGGGTGGGTGGGGTGGACGCTCTGTAAGGCCCCTGCAGCCCCCACAATTGTGAAGTCTATGAATCACGTGAGAGTAAGTTTTGGAAGAGACTCATGTTTGAAAGCTGGGACTTTGATGGTTGCCGATGTCTGTTTCCGTGGAAACAGGGCTCAGAATCGGAGAATGAGCCAGTGAGCTCTGCTCTGGGTGCCCCAGATAGCTGGGGGAAAGGGCTGCTCCCGCGCCTCCTCCCCCGGTGGCCTCAGAGGGTGGCTAGAGAGGACGTGTTGAACACAGGGACCCCAGGGACACAGCGGACATTTATTGAGCACTCACTGGTGCCAGCCCAGCACAGTGTCCGGCACTTGGAAGGGAGAGAGGCAATGACCCTGCCTGAGGAAGCCTTGCTATCTCCACAGCACTCATCCCTAGGATAGACTTACTCTGTCCGAAGTGGACCCTCTGTTACTCAACACACAGAGAAGCTAGGTACTGGGCAACACCGACATGAACAGGGCACAGTCCTTGCCTTCCCTCAGGACCCATGGGTGCCCAAGCTGTGTGCCCATGAAGTCAGTGTGGAAGGGAGCAAGAAATCCTGGTCTCCCTCTCCTGTCCCCATCCCACCCCCCTACCCCAACACCCATGCCTCATGCTGCTCTCTTGCCTGGGGTCCCCTCACCACGGCTGCCCTGTCTAGCGAATTCTTGCTCAACCTCCAAAGCCCTACCTCCAAGTTTACTTCCTCTGCAAAGCCCCCTCCCCCAGGCCATGAGCATCTCGAGAGCACAGGCTGTCTCCCCATCTCTGTGTTCCCAGAGGGGAGTGAAGGCGTCCCTCCAGCTGTGTCGAGATCCATCCCGTCCCCCCTTCTTAGACACTTCACTGTAACGTGGGCCTCCGCCTCTAGCCAGTACCTTTGTCCTCTCCCTCTCTACCCGCTCTTTCTAGTTAGCGTCTGTACAGGTTCTAGTCTCTCTTGTCTTTAACCAAAACACAGCAAAGCTCCTTCCCCTTGGGGTGCTGGCCTGCCTCTTGCCTCCTTCACAGCCCGATGTCTTGAGAGAGTTGTCTGCCTCTGTGGTCTCTGTCTGTCTCCCTTCCATACCACCACTGGCCACTATCTGAGATTCGACACTTTCCTTGAAGCACTGTCTTCCCTAGGCACCCCCCTCCCCACATTTCCTCCTCATTGACCCCTTGTGGACAGGCCTCCTCCATCACTTTCATCAGGTCCTCCTCCATCAGATCTGCTGGTGCTCCTCAGAGCTATGTCTTCCAACTTACCCTTGAGAGTGCCTTCCATTCCCATTACTGTCCAAGGAAGGCCACCTCTCCTAGCCACCTTCCCTGGCCCGCTGGCCCAGCCTAACACGCCTGCACTACGCCTATGCACAGGGGCCTATGCTCTCCATGGTGACACTTGTCATGGTGTATTATACGTACAGTAGAGTTGTGTGTCTCCCCCTCAGTCTGCAAACTCCCCAGGGGCACATCCAGCCCCGGACGCTGGTGAGCCACAAGCTGCAAAGGGACACAGGAGCGAGATTATGAAGGACCTTGAACTTTTTTTGCTAAGGACCTTGGGCTTCATCTTGTATGAGAAGGAGAGTCACCAAAGAGTTTTGAGCCAAAGCATGCCATGGTCACATCTGTGCCTTAAACACATCCCTCTGGCTGGCGAGGAGAGGGTGGAAGGTTGGGGGAGCGTCTGAAGGCAGAGAGATCAGTTGGGGGTTATGCAATAATCCAGGGCTGGACCATTGATGAGAGTGGGGGTAGCGAGTGGACAGAAAGTGGGATGCTTGTGGGCTGCCTGGCTGGCTCAGTCCGTGGAGCATGTGACTCTTGATCTCGGAGTTGTAAGTTCAAGCCCCACATTGGGCATAGAGATTACTCAAAACTAAAATATTTTCAAAAAAAAAAAATGTGGGAGGCTTACTAGATCCAGCTGACCAACCCAGGCTCTGGCAGAGGCAGAGGGGGTAAGGAAGAAAAGAAGCAGAGACCCACTCTTGGGTTTCTGGCCCAAGGAACTGGCTGGTGTGGTGCCTTGCACAGAGACGGGGACCGAGTAGGAATTGGGTGGGGAGAAATAAAGACCAGTTCTGGACACATGGACTTTGAATCACCTGGGGCACCTCCAGGTGGGAATACCTTTTAACTAAACAGATGCGGGGGAGGCTGGTAGTGAGAAAAATATCTGGGCCAGTGGGGCGCATTCAGGAAATCATCATGGAAGTTCAGGTATGTCAATGCCATGGGCATGGCTCCGCTTGCCCGAAGCAAAACGGGAGGCCAAAAACGGGAACAAAACTGAGAGCAGCTCATTCATGGTAGCTTGTGTGGCTAATATCCACCTCCCTTTCCGTGGGAGGCATACCTCTCCCTGCCCCACTGAGGCTGGGTCGGCCATGTGACTTGCTTGCATGGATTGACTTGGCATCTGGTGCTCTTTCCCCCACTCTAAAAAAAGAAAAAAAACCACGCCAGGCTGCCTCTGCCCTTCAGCCTGGGCTCAGCAAGGGAGACCCATGAGCAGACTCGAGCTGTGCCCTGAAGCAGAGCTGCCCAGACTGGCTGCAGACCTGTGAGTGAGAAATAAATGGCTTTTATAATAAGCCACTGAGCTTTCGGGGCTGTTTGTTATGTAACATTGTATCAGCAATAGCTTGCCTAATACAATTTTAAGGGGAGGCTGGAGAATAAGAATCCTTTAAAGGCTAACCGGAAGAACAGTGAGAGGGGAAGGAAGCAAATCGGGAACTTTGGGGAGAGGGCTTCGGGAGCATCCTGACCTCTGTTGCTCTGAGGTCAGGGGGCAGGTGTGTGTCGGGGGGGGGGGGGGGAGGGTTCATACTGTTTGCACCACGCCTGCGTGTCCTTTTTCTTACATGTTATGGTTGGGTCACCTTAGCTGCCTCACCGGGCTGGAATCTGAATTCTAGATTCAAATGACTCCCCAGGCTCCATCTTTAGGGCAGACTTCTCTCTGGAGCTCCAGACTTATGATCTACCTGTCCTTGGATATCTCCATCAGGACCTCCAATGGGCTTTTCCAGCTCAACACGTCCAAGACTTCCCTCTTCATACTTGCCACCCACAGACCTGCTTCCCTTCCTGGGCCCTGACTGGCAGCTCCCTCCTCCACGTCAGAAGCCTGGGAGTCAGCTTTAATACCCTCACGTGCCTTTAGCCACCGAGCCCCCCGGGAAATTCTCTTCCTTTGACTTTTCTCCATCCCACCTGCCTCAGCACCTCTTACCACACCTGCTGCTGAGCCCCCTACTGCCCTCGGGGCTCCCTTTTCCATAGTAGCCCCTTAGAGCGCTCTTCCTGAAGCACAAAGAGGTCATGCCTGGTTAAAGCCCCTGCCTTCAGGATAAGTCACCCAAAGGCCCTGAATGGTCCAGCCCAGTTGAATAAATTCATTAACACCACTCATTCCGTCTGAAACATATTCCACACCTGCCCCCCGGGCTCCCACTCAAACCTCAGTTTCAACCTGGCCTGGTCCAGACAGCTTTCCTGATGTTTCCCACCACCTCCCACTCTGTCCCACTCCTCTGTATACGGGACAAGTTTAAACGATACGCCCCCCCCCCCCCCCCGCCCTTCTTTCAGGTGCCCCTTTCAAAGCCCCATGACATCCTGTGTTCGACCCCTCCTGTGCTCATAACCCTCACAACTCTTAGCTCAGTCTTCTTCCTTTCTGTTTTTTATTGTGGTAAAATGTAACAGAACACTTTACCATTTTAACCAGTTATAAGCAGGCAGCTTAGTGGCATTACGTACGTTCACATTCTTGTGCTAACATCACCACCACCCATCTCCAGAACTTCTTCATTTCCCCAAACCCAGACTCTACCCATGAAGCCAATAACCCGTTTTCCCCTCACCCTACCCCATCCGTGGCAACCACCATTCTATCTTTTGTCCCTATGAATTTACTCACTCTCTCTCTCTCTCTCTCTCTCTCTATATATATATACTACACACACTATATATGAGCAGACTCCTATGATATTTGTCCTTTTGTGTCTGCTTCTTTCATTTAGCATGATGTCTTCAAGGTTCAACCGTGTTGTAGCCTGTGCCAGAACATTCTACCTTATTCAAGGCTGGATGACATTCCATTGTATGGATATATCACATTTTGTTTTTCTTTTTTTTTTTACATTTATTTATTTTTGAGACACAGAGCGAGACAGAGTGCAAGTGGGGGAGGGGCAGAGAGAGAAGGAGACACGGAATCCGAAGCAGGCTCCAGGCTCCGAGCTGTCGGCACCGAGCCCGACGCGGGGCTCGAACCCACAGTCTGCGAGATCACGACCGGAGCTGAAGTCGGGAGCTTAACCGACTGAGCCACCCAGGCGCCCCCACATTTTGTTTTTCCATGCATCTGTTGATGGACGTTTGGGTTGAGTCCATGTTGTAGCTATTGTGAATAGTTCTGCTATGATCACTGGTGTACAGATATCTGTTTGAGTCCCTGCTTTCAATTATTTTGGGTGTATTCCTGGAGGCGGAATTGGCGGCTCATAGGATGCGTCTATGTTTAATTTTTTGAGGAAACTCCATACTGGTTTCCGGAGTGGCTGCACCATTGCACACGCCCACCAACAGTGCATGAGCGCTCCAATGTCTCCACATCCTCGCCAACACTTGTTATTTTCTTTCTTTCTTTCTTTTTCACTCTAATAGCTATTGTAACGACTGTGAAAGTGGTCGGCCCACTTTTGACTCCAGCCGTTGCCACAGTAACCAGCTTCCGAAGTGTTACCTGATAGCACCTCCCCTCCTGTGAAGGAGCTCTAGTTTTCCGCTCTGGGGTTTCTCTGATACCATGGCAAGGGACACCTGCAGAACCGCTGGGCATTCTGCTCCTGTCACAAGGACTGGCTATGAAGAACTCCACCTTGACTGGGCTCCTCCCTGCCACAGAGACTTCCCTTCCCTACCTGGAACATTCTTCCTTTGTGTGATTCACTCTCCCACATCCTTTGGAACTCAAACACCTACACAGAGAAGCCCTCCCTGATCACCACTCCTCCCCCCTGCCCCCCCCCCCCCCCCCCCCCGCCCGACGGGATCAGACTCTGTCATTTGCTCTTACACATCCTCTATTTGGCACAGTTTGTCACGTCATATTATCTGTGTGCCTATTGAATTAACCCTTATCTTGCTGGGCTGTGAGCCCCAATCGGAAGGAGACTGTGATTGTCTTGTTCACACTGTATTCTCAGCACCTACTGCGATGCACAGCCCATACCAGATGTTCAGAAAGTCTTTGTTAAATTAATTATTTTATTCAACATTTAACATATTTTTGTCGAGTACCTGTTCTAGAAGGGGGATAAAACTCCCACAGAGCTTAAATTCTAATGAGGGAAAAAGGTAAGAAAAACAAATAAAGAAACATAAAATATGTTAGGTGGTGATGGTTGCTATGGAGAAAAATAGAACAGGATGAAGGGGGGCAGGTGCCATTCCACAGAGGCTCGTTAGGGACGGCTCCGGCCATGTTCAGATGGGGGACCTGGACGAAGTGAGGGATATGCAAAGCCTTGGTCTGGGAGAAGGTGCTCCAGGCAGGGGAACGGTGTGGATAAAGATGTAGCAGTCGATCACACACAGAGCACTGGACGCCACGGAAGCCTTCATGGAGGGTGGTGTGGAGACGAACGCGTGGCCAGGACACCCTGGAGAGGAGGTTGGGGAGATGCAACAGGAACCTGGGAAGAACCACAGCATCAGCTTCCTCTCCCTGCTCACCCCTGGCAGGACCTCGCCTTGTATTTTCTTGTACTTTCCAGCGTCCTTGGCTCAGGGCTGAGCGCTTAGTAGATGCTTCCTAGATAGAACTCACTTCTTCCAGAAAATGCCCCAAACCATTCTGCTATGATACACCTCAGCACAGGTGTGTGTCCATCAGAAGTCTCAAAACACATGCGATTTTAAACTTAAATTCGCTTCCGTCTTCCTTAGCACCTCTCTGTTTGCTGGCTCTGCTGTGCTAATAACATCAGGAGTAATCATCTTTTTCAATTTACAGAACGTTTCTCCAATTACTATCTCTGCTGAACCTCCAAACAGTCTTCAAAGCAGTGGTGTTCCACTCTCCGGAGGCGTCGAAGGGCGCAGGCTTGGCTGGTGGTGACTGACAGCCGACAGCAATCCCCCAGGGTTCCTGCACTGCATCCTCCTGCTTGCCCTGGACACAGACACTAACGTTCTCCCTTTCAGAGGCTCACACAGGGGAGGCCAACCTGCCCCATGGCCCCCGGAGAGGCCCTGAGCCAGGTCCAAGCCAGGTCCCTGGAAGCTGGATTTTGTACCCCCTCTCCGAGACCCCTGATCTCCGTGGGGAAACTTCTGCTAAAACCAGGGCCGACCAGCCTGGGCCTGAGCCCTTGCAGCCCAAGTTTTGGCCAGATGTGCCTCTACTCAATCAGGACCCACTGGGCTGGGGGCAGGAGGGGGATGGGCTGCGTGCTCGGTGACCATTCAAATAGCCCCCTGAGGGGAGCCCCGTCCTCCCAGCAGCTGTGAGGAACACTGAAAAAGAGCTTCTAACCAGGGAGAGGTAAGGAGATCCTGTGACATCCTTGGCAGGCACAACTCCGCGTCGAGCCCCTGAAGTCTTTTCCCTTTAACTGCCACCTTCTGGAGGCCTGGCCACTGCCAAGCTGACCTCAGAGCCCAGGATTTCTGCCCCCCACTTTCTGGCAGCTGAGTGAAGGAGTGGCCATTCTAGCCTAAGCTTGGAGCTGACTTCTCCTTCTCCTCTCCCACCTCACCTGGTGCTCCCTCTCATTCTGGTCACTCAGTTATTTGCGTCTTCTTTTACCACAGTGGCTGGGCACTGGAGGTCCACCGGCGAATGGCCATCATTCCCCGACTAGGAGGACCTTAACGTTCCTGTGAGGGAGGTGCGCTCACATCCACACCTATGCAGTGTAGCTGACTGCAATCAGTCATAGTTTGTGGGAGGTACGGGGGCTGCCAGGGGACACCTGGCCCAGTCTGGGAGCTCAGAGAGGGTTTCCCAGGAAGGCTTCCTGGAGGAGGTGCCACCTGCCCATGCTGGATTTCAGGAAAATTAGTAGGAGTCTGTCCCAGAAAGAGGCTTTTGGATGAAGGATTTCCCAATAGCGTAAGGTCTATAGAGTGAGGATTTGTGTTTGGTTTATTACCCAGTGGCTGAAACAGTGCTTGGTACATAGTAGATGCTCAATAGACATGTACTAAAAGAAAGAAAAAAAGGAAGAGAGGGAAAGAGAGAGAGAGGGAGGAAGAAAGAATAAAAGAGTCTAGGGTGGATGTGTGCAATGACCTGGTGCATTCTGGGAACACAAAGTACAGTAGTTCCAGGGGGCTGTAGGTAGGTGGGTGGGGCTGGGAGAGGGGCCTTATCTAATCCTATTGTTGGTGGTATCCCTTTCTTATCTCCCCCAGGGACCCAGAGCTACTTTGAGGATAAGACCATTTTTTCCTCTTGTGGTTCCCTAGCCCCTGGTGTGTACATTGAATGTCAATGTGCTCACAGGTATCAAACCTGGGTGGTGGAGACACACAGATGACTCAGTTAGTTCCTCTCCCTGCCAGGTCTGGCACAGGAGACAGACAGTAAACAACTGGCTGCAACAATAGACAGAATGAATGGAGAGCCACCATGGAGGTTCAAGCAAAATGAGACCAAGCCGGGGATCGATGACTTTTGCTCCAGGAATGAAAAGCAAAGAGGTTTTGGAGGAGAAGATGGCATAGGAGATGTTGGCCCTAAGGAATGGTCAAAGGGAGGTATTGGGGTGGGAGGCATTCTAGTTAGACACACCAGGCCCAAAGATGTGGTCTGGGGCCGGAGGAGCTCAGGGATGCAGGGGGGAAATGTAGGTTGGGGGTCTGAATGCTGTTCTTGGGTATTTGGACTGGCTTCTGATCTGACCACATCTTGGATCATTGTGCCAGCAGCTGCACACCTGGTTGGGGTTTGCTGAGTGGTTCTGCTTCCCAGGGGCTCATCAGCTTCCTTCTCTCCAGCAGGCTGGGGGGCTCTCTGCTCTGTTCAGGTCCTCCCTCCCGCTGTTTCTTTTAGCTCCACCACAAACTTACTGATATGGGGCCTCATGCTGTGTCAAGCCCTAGCAAACGGCAGACCACAAGGACAGAGTATCTGGTACAGAACCTGGATGCCACTCCTCTTGCCACATGTGCTCCGGAAGAAGGTGCTAGTCCTTTTTTTCAGGGCGGGGGGGGGGGGGGGGGGGAAGAAAACTACAGAAGGGAAATTAGCATCATAGAACATGAGATTTAGTATCTCAAGAAACATTAAAGATCTTCTAACCCTCCTTTCCCATTTTAAGATGAGGAAAATGATGCCCCAACAGACAGGTCTGTGCTGCAGCGCTGGGGCTGATCAGGCCTAGCCAACTTGGTAGAGACTGCCATTGTAGAGCCAGAGAAGGGTAGTGTTTTCCTTTAGCCAGGACCTGACCGATGCTCATGATACTCATAATTTGTGGGCCTTGCAGACCCGAGATGAGTCAGGCTTCTTATGAGTCAGTCTGTTGACAAGCCATCCTTGGCCATTCCTAGCCCATCAAAAATAGAAGTCCAGGGGAAGGGTATGAGCAGGCCAATTTAATTAGCGTGGGCTCTAAGGTACCTTAAGTTAGCCCTATTAAATTAAACCGCCTAGGGGAAAAAATAACTGTAATTATTTCCTTCTCTCCTCTATCGTTGTATATCAACTCCCTCCCAACCTCCATGCTTCTCTCATTCACAAAACAACCTTTAAACTAGGGGCTAGCATACAAACAACCATAAACTAGGGTTCAGTATTTCCCATCCTCTGTCCCCTTCCCGGGTGATCTCTAGGTCTCTCTACACAGAGAACACAGTGCGTCCAGAAGCATCCGTAGGGCCTTGGCTGTATTCTAATTTAGGGAGGCAGTTACACTGAGTAGAACATTATTCCAAAAATGCACTGAGTCTCTTTCCTGAACCAATGCAGATCGGTTTGCTGAGGGGCATTTCTTTTAAACGCCCCTTTTCTCTTTTCAAAAGATTAAAATGAGCAAACTTTAATGGCAGGGAATTATTCTTTATTTTGTTGAAATTTAGTTCTGAGTTTTCCTACTTGAAACGTGTTTTCCCCAGGACACTGACCTATCCTTTAATTGTTTGGTGCGAGGCATGTTAGGGGGAGGGGCGTTACTTGTTTATTGGAACAGCGCAGTTAAAAAAAAAAAAAATCAACCTAGGCTAACAGTTTCAAGGCTCCCCTAAAGATGTATCCAAACAGGCAGCCAATCAGCGCTTACACAGCTTTTTCTGCTCGACTCTTTTAAAGAGACAGTGCCGACAGTGTTTTATCGCATTTAAAGAGAACGGCGCTCTAAAAGCAGTCTGAAAATGGGGGAGTCTTCCCCTATTTCGCTGGTTTCTGGTCTAATAAGGGACTCATAGTGTGTACTCGGGGTTCTCAGCGTGGCAAAGAGGAGTCAGCAGCAAATAGCTGGGTCACTCTTCTAGCCCCCCCCCCCCATTTCCCATTGTACACCTGGGTCACTGACAATGGAAGCTTCCCCTCCCCCCCCAAGCTCATCTCTCCCCCCCCCTCCACTCCCCAATTTAGCTCCATTTATTTGAAGTTTGCAGATTTCAGTGGCGCGCATTCCACGTCGCGGGGCGCCCAGGTGATGCCCCCGTCCCCCGGAACGGTGCCGTCTCCGGTGGAGAAGCCAAGGGGCTAACTAGCCAGGGCTGGCGGACCTTAGAAATTTGGGAGCACTCTCCCTTTTCTTAGCACAAGTCCCCAGTCCTCTCCCTCAGGCTCCCCAAAGCACGCCAAGGACCTTTTTCGCGCGGCTCCACTTTGGGGCTTTCCAAAGTATTTTAATGATGTAGTAAAGGAGCAGCCGCGCGCCTCGGCGCCGGCTCGGGCCGCCCAGCTCTCAGCGTGGAGCCCCGGGCCCGGCGCTCGGAAGGCGGACTGGGCAAGAGGGAGGACCGGGGGCGGGGCGGCTGGGGGGCGGCCTGGAGTCTGGGGTGGGGGTCGGGGTCGGAGCCCAGGGGGAGGGTAGGCAAGGGGGAGGGGGAGATAAGGGCTGGGCCGGCGCGGGCCGGGCGGGGGGGAGGTGAGGGGCAGATAAGGGAGAGGGACGTGGCGGGAGGGAGCCGGCGGCGCTCCGCTTAGGGGTCCGCGCCCCCTCCTCTCGGACGCTGCCGCAGCGCCCCCCACCCCCCAGTGGTCCCCGCACGCGGAGTGGTCCCCGCTGGCCAAACCCCCTCATCGCCGGGACCTGGAGACCAGAGCTCCTCCAGCCCGATTCAAGTCCCCTCCCCACAGCTACAGAAAAGAGAGGCGCGCGCCCCCGGGCACCCCCGGCTCGGCCGCAGGAGCAGGGGCAGCGGCTCGGCAGAGGCGGCCGCAGCGGGGACTGCCGCGGCCGGGCGCTGACAGGGCGTCCCTCCCGGGCAGCCGGGCCCGCCCCCGCGCGCCGATTGGCCAAAGCGGCCATCAATCGCGGGACGTTGACGCCCGCCTCGCTTCCTCGCCCGGGTAGCCACGTTCGGTTGAGCTCCAAGTAGACCAGCGGCAGCGGCGGCGGCAGCGGTGCCGGAGGCGCAGAGGGCGGCGCAGGCGGAGCCGGGCGGGCGCGCGAGCGAGCCAGCGGGCGGCCGGGCCGGCGGGCAAGCGGCGGCGGCAGCGGCACCCCAGGCCGAGCCGGCGCGGGAGGAGTTCCAGGGCGATGGGGCCGCGGCCGGGGCTGACGCTTTGACAGCTGGAAAGAGCGCGGAGCCAGCGCCTGGGGGGGAGGGAGGGGAGCGCGGCGAGGAGAGCGCGAGCGGGCGAGCGAGCGAGGCCGGGGAGGGGGCCGGGAGCGAGGGGACAGCTCGGGAGCAGCCGGAGCGGTAGCGGCGGCGGCGGCGGCGAGGCTCGGCGCCCTCTTCTCTGCAAACCATGTTTGCCAAAGGCAAAGGCTCGGCGGTGCCCTCGGACGGGCAGGCTCGGGAAAAGTAAGCCCTATTTTCCAAGTGGCGGCCGCGCCGTCGCGGGGCTGCGGGAGGGCGGTGGGAGGCAGGTGGGCGGGCGGGGGCTGCTGCGCCCCGGGTCGGGCGCCGCCTGCCTGGCCCCTTCCCCGAGGCCGCGGCGGGCGGCGTGGGAGAGCCCATTGTTGGGAGGCGGCGGAGGCCGGGGCGTCGGGGGGCGCCGCCGGGGGAGGGGGCACCTGGTGGCCGCGGGGCGTGCCGGCCGCGGGGGCCCGCGGAGAGGGGTGGGCGAGGTCCCGAGCGCCGGCTTGGGCGCCCGCCGCGGTGGCCGCACTTTGCCCAGCGGGCGCGGGCAGGGGGCGCGTGGCTTCTGCAGCCCCGAAGGCTCCTTTTGTCCGCCCGCGGCGTGAGGAGTGCGTGCCGGGGGCTTTGTTCGGCCGGGAGCCCTCTCCCTTCTCTGCCCTCTGCCTCGCTGCCCGCCCCGCGCCCTCCCGGGCGCCGCGCTGGGCAGGGACGGCGGCGCCGGCTTGGCCCTGGGCTTGGGGGACAGTTGCTTGGGGGGGAGGTGGTGAGGGTGGCGCTTTGCTGCCCTCTCCAGAGCGCACTGAGCACCCCGGAGTCCGGGACTGAGTCTCCCCGGACCCACAGAGCTAGGGAGAGGGTGGCGGTGGCAACGAGTGGATCGGGAAAAGGAGGGAGGCTCGGGGGTCGGAAGGCTTTCGAGTTTGAGAGACCTAGGTGGTTTTGGCTCCGATGCCAGTTGGAAGTTCAAGTTTGGGGGCTGCTTTCCAGCCCTCGCGGCTCGAGGCAACGCGTCGCCTGGTACCCACCCGATAACTGTTTCCACCCGCGTACCCCCCCCCCCCCCACCCCCACAGGGCATGGCCGAGCTGGCTGCTCACCTCTGGTTGGGGCCACAATGGGACAGCGCAGACAGGGCTGGAAGCCGGCTGGCAAGGTCCAGAAGCGAGCGCCCCGTGTGATCTGACGTCTTCCCTCTCTTTTTGTGCCCCCTGCCCACTTTCCAGGTTAGCTTTATACGTCTACGAATATTTACTGCACGTAGGAGCACAGAAATCTGCACAGACCTTCTTGTCAGAGGTGAGTGGAACTCCCCCCAGCCATCCAATTTCTGGACACCCCCTCTTCCCCACTATTCTTAGAGCCTTTGTTTTCAGGAGCAGCCACTGTGGCCACCATTTTGAATTTTTATCACCTTTTGGCATTTATTGTTAGTTGGTCTTCACAGCCTTTTGGCTCTGGGAAGCCCCCAGCACACCCTTCCTCTCTGCTCCTCTAAGTGGTCTCTGCTCTCTGCTTTCCAGATTCGATGGGAAAAAAACATCACATTGGGAGAACCGCCTGGGTTTTTGCACTCGTGGTGGTGGTAAGTTTGCGTGATAGTTTTGTGTGTTTGTTTTGTTCTGAGCCCAGGATGCTAGTGAACAAAGACGGGAGGCGTGGAACAGACCCCCATGCCTTAGCCCTCAGTCTTGGCACAGAACAGGGCACCTGCGGACGCTCAGACCAGAACTGGTGAAGGAGGAGTAGGGCAGGAGAGGCTGGTGCCTGAAGTTTTTGCCTTCTCTTTCTCCTCCTATTGAGAACCGACTAAATCATGCCTAGTGTTCGTACAGAAACTTACTTTTCTGTCTCTGTCTGGGGTACCAAGCAGGGGCTTGAAAAAACCTTGAAGGATTTTTGTCAGTTCTGCATGCTGCTTTAATTAGAGGGAGTGGGGGCGGGGTGGGGTGGAGAGGATACCAGGTCTGTGTTACAACTGGCCTGTCCCTTCCTTTTTCTTCTGTGAGTTTGAAACCTTGAGAGAGCAAATCTACTGGGGCCTTTCCCAGGCACACTCAGAAAAAGCAAGAAGGGGCTGCCACTTCCTTTAAAGATACTGATTCAGACTGATTGGACCTTCCTCTCCTCTGTGGGCCCTACCCCCAGCATCCCTAAAGCCACAAAGTTTCGTTTTAGGGAGAACCTTAACTGGTTGGTGTTGACCTCTCAGAGTGCATGTAGTTTCCTGGCTCTCCCTTATTTGTGACCCTTTCCTGGGGCCCTTCAGGGTGGGACCTCAGCAGGTGTGATCTCCTTGTCGGTTTTGCAGCAGGCAGGAGGCGGCTTAGGGGTCAGCAGGAGTGAATTGCTGTGAGTGTAAGACCTGGATGTTTTGCGGGACCGATTGGTGGAGTCTTTGACATCCTTTTGAAAAGGACAAGAAAGCAGAGTGGCTTTTGATATTTTGGTGGGAGTTCAGAAGGGTCCCTGTGCCATGTCTTGGGATCTTAGCGCGTTTACCTGACCACCAGTTCAGGCTACTGTTTCAAGTTTCTTTGAATCGAAATGCGGGGGGATGAAGTGTCTGTTCTAACTTGCACAGAGAAAATGAGTTTTTAATTACTTCTGCCAACCTCGGAACTGCCGTGCTGTGGCGTAAGGGTTCTACCTGTAGGAGTGGGTGATGGGTTCTCTGTGGTGGTTTTTGGAGAGGACTGTGTGAGCGGGGTTGGTGTGTCTGATCGTCGTGAATTTTGCAGAAACTTGGGCTCATAGGTAGAAGTTACTGAGAAGGAGCTGCGGAGTTTTTAGCGTTAGAAGTCTTCGGTGTGTGGGGGAGTTAAACGTGTGCAGCTTCAGGGGACAGAAAGGAATGTTTTTGAGCCTCCTTCTGCAGCTACCAGAAGCCCCCGATTTTCTTATTCCATCCGTAATCCCTCGCGCAATCTTCTCCGGCCTTGTCTCAGCCCCAGGAACGTGGAGAGCAGTGGTGGCTCTGAGTGGCTGTGGTCTGGTTAGTTAGAAGTTGCCTTGCACTACTTGACAAATGAGCTGAGGCTCTCTAGGTGGGAGGAAGCAGTGGCCCTGATTCTAAGAGGGTCAGGCCACGGGATTCACACCCCTTGAATGGTATGGCTCCTCCGATGACACTGGCAGAGCTGGCTGTTTGTGATGGGGACAGGAGCACCAGACCAGGAGTCAGACTTAGGCTCTGGGGCCCGTTTCCTTCAAGTGGGTGCCCAGCCCTGGGCCTTGGGCTCCTAACCCAGAGGCCCTTACTAATACCAGATACTGGGGTTTGTATAAGGTTTTACTGGATGACAGGTGATTTGTCTGTTCTCAGGTGATACAGAGTGTTAGAATGACCATACAAAATCTTGGAGGGGGATGAGGCAGGGAGGTCTAGGCTTCCCCCCTGACCCTACTCCCCTCTTGCTGGATGGGTGGACTGAGGCCTCTCTGAGGAGGGCTATTTCAACATGAAAGGACAAGATACTTGGTTGTCTATAACATACTCTTCTTTGCCTAGTTGATATGCATTCTTTGAGTGGGGGAATGGTTCTTGCATAAGAATTCCTTGGGGGAGGGCCTGGATGGGAGTAGGGGTGAGATGGGAGGGGCGGGGGTGTGGGCTCTTGGCTCTGGGATTAAGAACCTGTAGGTTCCCTTTCTTGCCAGCCACCCAGATTGCTACACGTATGAATCATAGTCCTGACTTTGACAGTTTAACCTTTTTATGAAACGTAGCCGTTTAGGTTGGGGAGGGGGTTGGTGAGAGGAATACAGCTGAAAGGGGAGGCGTGGATTCTTATCTACATTCCTACGTGTCCTATCTGGGCTCCCCCGTGGACGGCTTGTACTGATCTGTCCAAACTTCAGTTGCCCCGTGTATAAAGTAGGGGTAAAGTCACCCACCTTGTGACACCGTGGTAGTTACGGGTAGTGTCGTGGGTGAGAGGCATCCGGAACATGGTAGGCACCTGATAGAACTGACACTCTTACTACAGATGTCTGGCTTGCCAGAAGAAGTCGGTCCATTTTGTTTTCAAGCCCGAGTTTGCTCAATAAAGGCTGGGGGTGTGGGATTGAGCCTCTGGGAGACCTGGTGCTGTTAGCACTGCACGTTGTGCACTTGTCGTTGGGACACAAGTGATAATTAGTAACCTGATCTTATTTTATGTTTCGATTTGCAGCGTATTTTGGGACCTTTACTGTGCAGCTCCTGAAAGGCGAGACACTTGTGAACATTCGAGTGAAGCAAAAGCCTTTCATGATTACGTGAGTAACAAATTTTTAATCCTGGCAATAATTACAGGGTTGGAGAGCTCTAACTTCTCTAGTACCAGAAGCAAATACACAGCCAATTGGCAGTGGTCTTTGTTTTCTCCTTGCCTTTCTTTTTGTTCTGCTCCCCTCCCTGCTGCCCTTGCCCCGTTCTAACTTGGTGAACGGTATTTCATAATGTGATTATGCAAAAGAGTGTAGATACCTATCTGGAGAATTAAATGGTGTTGATCAGGGCTCAGCCATGTGAGGGTTATGTTCAGAGTGGACAGTTAGCTGGGAAGAGACCGAGCCTCCTTGGTATTGGTTTAATTCAAAAATGTACCACCACCACAACAGAAAAGCAACTATGAAACTTGTGCTTGGGTGTTTGAGTGAGCATTGGTGAAATGGACTCTTGCATTACTTTCCAGGGAGCAGTCTTTTCAATTACGTTTTGGGTTGTGTGTGGGGTGTGTGTGTGTGTGTGTGTGTGTGTGTGTATGTATGTGTGTGTGTGTTGGGGGGGCTCATGCTGTGTCCACTAAGACCATGTATGCTTTCAGGTCCTTGGCTGCTCCATAATCTTGTGTTCAGAACGTTCTTGTGAAGGTAGTTAATTTCATCATATCATAGTGCTTGCTTCGCTATCATTCATCCCCTACCTGGATGAGTTTCTTAAGATTTATGAAACGCTTATAAGAGCGATGTCTACCGCATATCCATCTCCCATGGCAGTGCCCCTCAAAAAAAAAATATTGGATTCCAAACATGGGTTGGAGTCAGAATTATGATCAGATGAAACACGATCTTGGGGAGATGGGAGATGGAAGGGGAAGTGTCTGCAATTCTTCCCAGCCTCTTTCCAGTGTTTGCTTCCCATTGGCCTGGTAGATGGTGTGTGTGTGTGTGTGTGTGTGTGTGTGTGTGTGTGTGTGTGTATGCATGCATGGCCACGCACACGCAGGCAGAGAAGAGGTGGTTCATTTGATCTTGTACTTTTTTCATGAGGTGGGTAGGAACGGTCTCCAAGCTCTAGAGTATTGAAGTTGGTTTCTTTTAATGTCCTCAAGGCCCACCCACTTGGCCAGGCCATGTGTGTCCCCTGCGTGCAGAGGTTGAAACTGACTTAGGACACCGGAACCTAAGTTGCATTTCACAAGTGGTCAAATCCCATTTCCATGAATATCTTTACAGTGAAGATTTCCCCTGAAATACAGGGAGTTAGAGACTCAGCTGGAGGCTCACTGGTTTAAGAATATTCAACGTGATGCAATTTTGTTATGACTGAAAAGTTAATGCCCTTGGAACAGAATGCTGAGGAAATTGACCAGTTCATGTACCCTCTCCAGGGTTGCAAAAGAGAAGCTAGTGAATGGTACTTATGGCCTGGTAAACTTTTAGTAGTGCAAGGTGAGGTGACTGGTTCTTTTATGGTGTGGTTCTTATGGGAAAATCTGTGGTGATGATCATAGGGTTTCCTGAGCTGGAGGTTGGCTGAGGAGGCCAGAAGGTACATTAGCCATATAAAAAACAGTTAGTGAATTTGACCTTTCTACTTAGGAAAAGTCTTGCTTTTTCTTTTTTTTTTTTTTGAACCTATGGAGAGCTGATTCCTGTGTGGCCAATCTTTGCTGTGCAAATGGTTTCATTTTTAAGAGTTGGGGAGAGAGGTGGACGTGCCTATGTCAAATAAATCTCTTGATATAGGGTGTCTATGCTATCTTTTGCAAGCTGTGAGAAAAGTTAATTTTTTAAAAATATATTTATTTATTTTTGAGAGCGAGTGCGCCAGCCGGCAGTGGGGCGGGGGGGGGGGGGTGTTGTGCGTGGGGTGTGTGTGCAGAGAACGGAGGGTCCGAAGCAGGCTCTGCCTTAACAGCAGTGAGCCTGTTGCAGGGCTCAAACTGGAACCTTGAGATCATGACCTGAGCCGAAGTCGGATGCTCAACTGACTGAGCCCCCCAGGCACCCCAGAAGTTAATAATTTCTAACAAAGTTTTGTGCTCTGGTAAAGGGTGTGAGGTTCTGGCCATTTGTGGTTTGGTCTGCCATCTTGAAGGAATATGGATGGCAGTGAAAGCTTGCGTGGGTTTGCTTTCAATAATTTGTTAAGGAATAGTGTCAGAATTATGCTGTGAAGTTGGCGTAGACTTGCTACCAAGCATTGAAGTCACGCTGATTGAGGACCAGAGTTCGCAGATTTTGGGGTCAAAACTCTTCTTCCTAGGTTGGAATCCACTTGGTTTCATTGGTCTGAGAGGCAGGTTGTGTGGGAGTGATAAATGAGGACGGGGAGGGAACATCTGTATTGTGAAGGCATTAAGGGGTGGTTTGGGGTTGCAGGGGTGACAGAGAAGCAACTGGAAAATTAAGAGAAATTTGAGAAAATTAAGAAAAGGAACTCTCTTTTCTCATTGTCCTTCTCCAGTCTTCATGTGTTCTTTTTTCATGGCTACGGTCTAGTTAGCCCTCATTCCTGCTTGCTAGAATTATTGCTGTTGTCTCTTTCCAGACTCTTCCTCTAGTTTGGAATGCATGCCTCTCCTATCCATTCAAATCCTGGCCATTTTTTAAAACTTTTTTGTAGACTTTTATGATAACTTTTATGATCATTTTCTGCACATTTTGATCACTCCATCTCACTGCCCATGGAAACCATCTATACAGAGCCTTGTTGGCAGCTTTCCATGGGCTGGGGCCTTGTGCTTGCTGAGTGCTTTGGTTCAGTCTCATTTCAAGCCGCCAGGGGCCAGGTGAGAGAAGGAATTGTTACCTCCATTTTGCAGATGAGGAAACTGAGGCACAGAGAGGTTAATTCATAGCTGGTATCTGGTAGAATGAGGGTCCAAACACAGGCCATAACTGACTCCAGAATCGGTGCTCCTAACACTGGCTCAGTGCTGCAGGACCATGGCAAGTGCCCTGTTGGCTCCTGTTCCGATTGACTTCTCATTCAGATTTGTCTTTCCAACCACAGCTTATTAATTTTTTCCATGCCAGAGACCTTTCATGTAAATACAGAGCTATTCATCTGTGTAACTCTCCCATAATGCCTTGCACATAGTAGGCATGGGTGCTAATTGAATGAAAGGGTTAAGGAACTATGGGTAAGAAAAAATAGGTAATTTGGGGTCACTGAGTAACCTGGCCTGGAATAGCCAATGGCATATTGGAAGATGTTATTTTGGCGACTTCACTTTTGTGGGGTGATCTTGAGCCAGGTGCCTCTAATGTGCATTAGCTAGTTACCTGGCATCTTGTAAAAGAGTGGGCAGCAACTGACTTTCCTTTTTCAATTAAGATGATTCACAGATCACCATAGTTTGTGGGGGAGCCTGTCAGCCCAGGTACCTGCTCAAGCCTTGGTGAGGGGCAGGGGTGAGGAGGGAGTGCCCAACTGCTGCTGGGCTAGACGGGACCTCGACTGGGAAGATCCTGGTCTCCACTCGCTTGGGGAAATGACTGTGTTCCTGGCAAATTGTCTCCCCTTCTTGGCAACGGGCCCAGGGGTCTTAAAGGCTCCTCTCACGTCAAGGCCGGACCGTAGGAGCTGGAATGAACCAGGTGATTCAGGGGAGGGGGTTTAAATTTTCTTTGAATTGGTGAGTTTTTATTTGAGTCACAGTCTGTTTCCCCACTGACACACTAGGCACATTATCTGTAAGCGTGAGCCCCTGATGTTGACCGCATGTAACGTGGAGCATTAGGACATTTGGTGCGCGAGTGGACTTTTCTGAGAAATTGGTTTGCCTTAAGTCAGAACAGCCGTGAGGCCCTGGGAGGAGGCTCACGGGGACTCTACTGTGGTTTCCTCTCCCGGCTAGAGCGTTGGGTCTCAGAGTATTGATGAACGCCCTTGGGTGCCATTGGGTCCTCTTAGACGCTGCTGTCTGGGTCCTGGCCTCCTTTTGTGAAGCGGACACTCCCAGTGCTACCTGTGTCTCTTACTTTGGGCCCAGTGGTGTCCTGGCTGCCTTCTCCACTTGGCTCTCCTCCAGGGTCGGTGGGGGTGCTGGAAACAGGTGTCTATGGTGCCTTCTTGGCTACCAGCAGTCCTTTCCCTCCTTAAGATAGCTAATTGTATGTTTTTTTCTTGGCAGCAAGGAATGAGTGGAGTAGACAGGGCCTGGGGATGGCTTCAGAGCCGAAGGTGCCAGAGAGCAGCGGTGGCTCCTTGCGCTGCTCATGTGACCGTAGTTCTTAGAACGCTTTTTCAGCACATGCTTGTGGTTTGGCCTCACGGGGGCCTTACTGGCCAGGTTTTATTCTTAGATTTCATCCCCATTTCACAGATAAGAAAACTGAGGCCTGGAGTTTAGATAGTTTGTCCAAGGGCATGTAGCCAGGGGGCAGAGCTGGGACTAGATGTTAGTCTTTCGAGTTCCACCTGTCAGCCTTTGACGGCGCTTATTTGATACAGAATTCCTGCTAAACGGAGGGAACGTTTGTGCATTTGACCCCAAGTGTGCCCCTATACAGTCACTGAAGAAACGCATTCAGCAGAGAATTAGACTGAAGCCCCTGAGAGGTAAATTGCAGAGTCACTGGCAGAGATGGGACTGGAGCTCGGGAAGGGAGTTTGTTATGGTACAGTGGCTCTTTTGGCAGGGAAAATGTGATAAAAGCTATGGCCTTTCCTTCCAGAAAATACATGCGTCCCCACAAAGGAGACTTTGTGCCTGGTTTTGGGACGTGCAGGGATTGCTGCCTCTAACCCCAGCCCCTCTGTGATTCCCGGGGAAGAACTCGGGGAGTGTACTAGACATGGGATCCCATGACCTTGGCTAGTGTTGAGCCTCAGTTTCTCTGCTCTGAAGACCTGAGGTCCCTTTCTGCTCTGCCATTGGGAGCCCCCGACTCAGCAGGGCTGGCTCCCTTACCCCTGTGCCTCTGCAACAGGACTCTGCTGACCCCCTAGCCACCAGCTGTGAACCTGTCTCCAGGCAGTGGGGGGCAGGTGGGGGGATTAGGAAAGTGCCCCAGAGGCCTAGGCGTGGACGAGAGCTGAGGTATTTGTGGCTCTGTGGCAGGGGTCCAGCGTCCTTGGTGGGTTCGAAATAGCAAAGTGATATTTGAGAGGGCTCTCCTTGGATGTGCTGAGCTGGGGTTCCTGCCAGGCGGGGAGTGTCCACGCCTGCCAGAACCCTTTGGGGGCAGGGGCATGAGAGGACGGCAGTGCGGGCAGAATGGGAGGGGAAGGGCTGAGGCCCGGCCCGAGGAGCTGGGGAGTGCTCTCCCCAGAGATAAGCCAGCCTAGCCATCTGCCCAGAGGTCCTGGCAAGTTCATAGCAGTTGCCTTTGGCTCTGACCCTTGGCGCCCTTGTGTGGCAGATTAAAAAAACAAAACATAACACAGTTATTTTCCCCCACCCCCACCCCCCTTGGAGCTTAGACTTTGTGTTGCATCCTTTCTTGGGGCTCCCACCCCGTTTGCTGCAATTCCTCTAACCCCAGAGGCTGCCAGGCTCCTCCATCGGTAGCTAATTAAACACTAAATGAGTAACTGGAATTGCATTTTGCCAGAACCCAGGCTGTGCGGCCACCTTAATGGGTTTCAAGTGGCGGCAAGACCCCAAATTGCAAATCCTCGCCCTTTATTTCAAGGCAGGAGGTGGGGCTCGGGGAGGGGTGGGGGTAGAGTGGCAGGGGCCCAAACACAGTTTTTGGCAGTGGTCACTTCATTTGAACTCCAAGACCAGCTGTGTGCACGTCTTTGCATAATGCCATCTTTGTTAGCTAAGCATTTGCAAACTTGGACCAAGAGTTAGTTCTGTGCCAGCCACTGCTCTGAAGGAGCCAGAGACACCCAGCCCTCCTCGAAGTGTCCCTTAGGCTGTCTTAATTTTCCAAGGGAAGCAGGTTCTCTGGTGGAGACCTCAGGCCAGGGCTGCCTTGCCCTCTTCCCTCGACCTTCCTGCCTCTGTGTGTGAGTGTGTGTGTGTTTTAAGCCTTAAGAGGGAGAAGCCATGGAAGGGAGGTGTGTGTGCTTGAGGGCCTGTCAGCCAAGATAACAGAAATGTTACACTAGCTGTAGCCTTTATAATAGCGTCTAGGGTTTAGAGTATTTAGAAAAATTAATCTTTTTTAGCTTGGTAATAATTCTGACCACGGCACAAGTGCATTAGATGATTCACATAAACTTCTTTAATACATGTTGCTAGGAGCTTACAGCAAATAGACAATAACGATTGTTTGTTTTTGATTCGCCAGGGTAATGGGGTTTTCTGTAGCCTCGGTGAGATGAGTTTTAGAAATGTTTCTCTCCCGTGTTACGCTTTTCTCTACCCGGGTCTTGAATCCTCTGGGTTTTGAAGGGTTTGGGCTCTGACTGATGACTCGGATGCACACCTAAGTTCCATTCCTCACTGTCATTTCCTGGCAGGGTGGACTTTCAGATCTCAGTTTCCCCATCTGTAGAGTGGGCGAGTGGTGGTCCCTTCGCGTGGTGGTTTTGAGAGTTTCGTACTATCACGTATGCGGGATGGTTGTCTCTCTGTGGCTTGTGCTTGGTGAGTTTATCTCCTGTCTCTTTTGCAGCCCTAAGGTTCTTTTCCCCCCAAAACTTTTATTTATTTTATTTTATTTATTTATTAAAAAAAAAATTTTTTTTTTAACGTTTATTTATTTTTGAGACAGAGAGCGAGCATGAACGGGGGCGGGTCAGAGAAAGAGGGAGACACAGAATCTGAAACAGGCTGCAGGCTCTGAGTTGTCAGCACAGAGCCCGACGCGGGGCTCGAACCCACGGACCGCAAGATCATGACCCGAGCCGAAGTCGGACGCTTAACCGACTGAGCCACCCAGGCGCCCCTCCCCCCAAAACTTGTAATATGATAGAGACAACAGCATCTTTTTCTGGGAGAGCAAGCTGACTGAGGGACCTGGACACTTGAATTTCCCAGTGATGCTCTCCACTGCCTGGGCTCCCGGAACGTATCATGGAGTCTTTCCCTCCATACCAGCTGTCTTGTCTCACCCCCACACCCCTGCAAGGGGCAGAGTAGGCAGTGCTACCGCAAGCTGGCACTGATAAATGCTCCCCTAAGATGTCGGCACCCCTTATCTGTGTTGGACAGAGGCGTCCCGTCCCACATAGTGAAATGGTAAGACCCAGAGGGGCTTGCGACTTGGCATCAGCAGAAATCTGGATTCAAATTTTGGCCCACATCCCTTGGTACCAGGGGGAGCCTTCACTCCTCAGGGTCCCTTCTCGACTGTGAAGTAGGCACAAGGGTCGTCCTTGCTCAGCCCCACCATGGAGTGGTTGAGAGAAAGGCATGGAAACCTGTCTAGCGAGGTCAGTGGTGCTGTGATGTGCTGTGTAGATGCTTATAGGGATGAACGGGATTGAAAGCGGCAAGTTGGGATCTTGTCATCGCCTTTGGTACGTATCCCACCCTTGCCTGCCTCAGGTCTCACTTGACTTTTTGATTGAGCAAGGAGTCCCAGAAGGGAGCCTTAGGACGTGAGCTTGGGAGGGGATGTGTCTCCATGGCAGGTCCTTGGGAAGCCAGTGCTGGTACAGTGGCTGCTTTCTCCTCTGACTTCCTGCACAGCTTGAGTGAGACCAAATTGGTCATTTGGCTCCCGGGCCAGGAGCAGAAGACACTGCTGAGTTTCGCGGGGTTGATCCAGCTGAATTACTGAGTGCTTGCTCTGCTCACTGTCTCGTTGAAGAGACAGATGCAGCCCAGGATGTGATAAGTACTTAGAAAGCCTTGTGCGGAGAGATCTTGGTCTTTCGAGAGATCAGGATGCAGTCAGGACAGATGGTGGGAGAAGGTAAGCAAGCGGTCCTGCTCTCGGTGGCGGCCAGGAGACGTATTTAATGTATATGTACATGGCGGGATCGCAAGTGATGGAACTGGAGGTCACCTAGGCATCTTACAGATAGGTAAACTGAGGTCCAGAGAGGAAAGATTCCCCACCTGAGGTGACTGGTAGGTCTCAAACCTACAAAGCCAATCAGGATCCGGGACATTTATCTTTGCTTCGTGCTGCCTTGCTGCACCTGTAAGCTGTGCAAACTCGGGCGCTTTAATTAGCCTCTCTGTTTCTCAGTTTCCTCAGGTAGAAAATGGGGTTGATAGAGTATACCCACCTCATAAGGCCATCGTGGGGATTAAATGAGCTTATGTGCTTGCACACATCCCGTATGTAATAGGGCCTGGCACAGAATAAGCATCATGTCAGCGTGCTAGCATGACCTCACCTTGGGCCCTGTGTGGATCCTGGCTTTCTCATGGCCAAAAGGGAGGCAGCAGCAGAATGGTCTTGGTGTGAGAGGTGTGTGTGTGTGGACATGAACCATCATAGGCTGCTTCACCTGTTGATTAGCGTTCTGGATCTGTGGCTTTGAATCCAACTTCTTCAAGTACCCTTGGGCATTTGGAGGGTGAGGGTCGCACCTGCAGCCTCCAAACCGGCCCCAGCACTGTGAGGATGTAATGAGACGACATTCATGGGCATTCTGGGCTGGCAGCTGGACTGTGTTGTTCGGTCAGCGTCCGTTTTCTCCTCTGCTGGCCACTTCTCTTGATCTAGGAGTCTGGAATTTTCCCCTGCCCCCTCTGACCCTTCCTGTGGTCCCTGCTTGGTACCACCGGAGATGGGGTGTTTGCTCCCCTGCCCACTGGCCCTCTGTAGAGCAGATGCCAGCCTGGAATGTGGCTGTCTCCCCACCAGACCTGCCAGGACCACCCCCACTGGGGACACCCCCTCCTTTTCTTCCTTCTTTTTTGTCTCTCCCCAGGAACTCTGTGTCCTTATTTGCTACTTGCCGCCCGGCAGGAGGATGATTTGAGTCAAGGTTGTATCTCTTCCCTTCCCAACTGGTAGATTAAAAGCTCTTGAGGGCAGGGGCTCTTACCCTCACCCTGTTTGTGCTACCCCCACTCCCGGGGCCTATTGCAGAGTCTTGAATAAATCCCGAGATTGGTGAGCTAGACTCTGGGCCTTGAGAAGTGAGAAAGGTCTGATCCCTGCCCTGGGATCAAGCGTGTTAAATACACGTTTTAATGGAGATGGACAAGTGGCACATGGTAACACATTGTTTTGCAAACTGTGAGTTGTGACCCATTAGTGCCTTGGGAAATCAACTTAGTGGGTCACGACTGGCAATTACAAAAAATGAAACAACTGTATCACACAGAGGAAGCGTAAGTATTGTTTGGGGGAACTTCTATTTTCAGTGATTTATGCGTGCCCGTAAATAAACGTTGCGTCCTGGGTTTGCGAGGTAAAATTTGCCTCCTTGTGGGTCTCAGTCTAAACTTTGAAAGCCGCTAGCTCAGAGGGGGCTGAGATGGAATCTTGCGACCCATGGGTGACGTCAGCCAAGCGACAGACGGTTGCTGACCTCAGTTTCCGGATCTGTAATAAGGAGGGAATTATTCCCACCTCTGAGGGTTCTTGGGAGAACTGTTTCCCCACCATGTCTTTCACTTCCAGACTGGTGCCTCAGGGCTCACTTGGTGGCTGCCAGTGGTGTTTGCTGCCCCGTTCTTTGTGCAGAGAACATGAGGAAAGTGCCCAGCAGGTGCTTGCCAAGTGCTGAATGAGCAGTAGCTCCCACCTAAAGTCTGCAGCTTGTCCCTGCCGGCTGGCCACAGGGCAGCTCCCCGTGCCTCCCCTCCTCCGGGTCCTGGCCCTCCATGGAGGGTGCTTTCGGAACACCTGCAGGGCTCAGGCTACGGCAAGAGTCTTGAGAATAGGTCTCCAGGCATCCTGTCTGACCCAGGTTGGCCCAGCTTCCCAAATTCTCTGTCCCCTCCCGGTGACAGCTGTTTGCACAGCTCCCAAGGCAGGCTTTGTGTCTCCCGTTCTTTGTGTGTTTGGGTGAAGCGCCTGACATTTCACTTCTGTTTCACAGTCCTCTGACCTTAAGAAGCACGGCTGCTCCCTGGGGCCCCTGTCTGAGGCTTTCCTCTGATCCTTCCTTCCCCGTCACAAAAGGCTGTTTGAGAGAGCAGGCTCTGGGGTGGCAGACCTCCCCCATGCCCGGGATGCTGGCTGCAGCTTTGAGAGCTCTTGGGATAGACAGAGCGTGGCTTTGCAGACTGGACCGGGAGGGCGGTGGATGGCGGGCAGTTGCTCCCAGGCGTCCACTGCATGCCTGGCTCTGTGCTGGCGGTGGGGATGAGGGCAGGGTCACGGACGGTGCCCGGGATTTGCACTTGGATGACCAGAGTTCAAGTTCTGATTCTTTCAGATAGCCGTGGGTAAGTCCTCTGGCCTCCCTGAGCCTTGGTTCATCTGATCCGAAATGATGTGAGACGAGGCCTGGATTTTTTTTTTCTGCCTCTCCAGCATTTTAGAAGTCGGGTGAGAGCGCGTGAAGATGGTTTTTGTTAGTGGTGGTCGCCTGTCGAGAAGGCTTTTTGGAATGTGAACAGACCATCCGTTCATGGACTGTGTATTAAGAAGCAGTGTCTCAGTTAACAGATGGGGGACACCGAGGCCCGGAGTAGGACGTTAACACAGCGAGTCCGCGGCTGGACAGATACCCGATTCCCGCGGCAGCCGCTGAGTGTAGAAAACCTTTCCTTCCGAGGCTGGCGCCTGTGTCTGTGCCGCCCGTTAGGAATTTCGCAGCTTTCTTTGGGAGATGCCGTGGGCTTCCTGTGGCTTTGGCCATCCATGGCCTGTGCCGAGGGGGGCAGACGGCCCGGCGGGCAGGCCTGGTGTCGGGCGTGTGCACGCTGCTGTTCTTTTCTCGCTGTCTTTTAGAAGGCTTCCAGTAGCAAATGTTATCCTCCCTCTGGAGGCCCTTCCTCTTGGCAGCGCTGGCCTCCCGCCGCCCGCCAGCTCCCGCTCGTCGAGCCCACTTGTGTTACACGAGGCCGCCCTGGCCCACGGCTCTGCTCGCGGGTGTCGCTGCGGATCTCCGGGCTGGCGAGCCGCTTCGGAAGGGGATTTTACAGCATGACAGGGAATTTCAGCCACCACGTTATCTCCGAATTGGCCAATTGATGGTTTCAGCAGAGCATTTCAGCATCGGGGAAGCCAATACAATTTGAGTTAGTTGTGATGGCTGCCACTTTAAATACCGCGGTGAATTTCTGTCAGCGAGCTAATGCGTGGAATAGGGAATTGCAGAAAACTTGATCACCAGAGTGCATCAGTCGATTCTGACCCCAAGCTATAGAAAATGAACTGAAATCTAGTTGACTGTCGCCACATACTTTCTTTGGCATTATTTAGCTAGCAGCATCTTTGTCAAAGGGAACTTGAAGAGAAGAGATGAGGTAAAAATCACGGTGCTGGACTCTGGCCGCCCCGATTTTAGGGAGCAGCGATCTTCCACGGGAGGCTGAGCCGTCAGGTTGGGGTGGCGGTTTCTTGCCGAGGGATAAGTAACTAAACTACCTAAACCACGGCGCTGTGGCTTAATAATAATTCGTTATTTGTTTAACGAAGGAAACTGGTATTTATTGAGCACTTACTGTGTGCCGAGACCTTGAGAAAAGTATTCTTATTCAATCCTTGTCCATTGGGGGCAACATAGGGGACAGGATATTTATTCTTCGCATTTCAGGAAGTAAGAACTGTTGAGAACAACGAACAAGTTTGAGTGCTAATTGTGTGTCAGGCACCGTTCTGAGCCCTTTAGGTTTTTTGTTTTTTAAATGTTTATTTTGAGAGAGAGAGACAGAGAGAGAGAGAGAGAGAGAATCCTAAGCAGGCTCCGTGCTGTCTGCGCAGAGCCCGACGCGGCACTCAGTCCCATGAACCGTGATACCATGACCTGAGCCGAGATCAAGAGTTGGACGTCTAGCCGCCTGAGCCACCTAGGTGCCCCTGAGCCCTTTAGGTTGTATCTCTTCTTGTACTCCAAACAGCCCAACGCATTAAGTTTGGTTTTCCTTCCTATTTTGTAGAAGAGGAAACGGAGGCAGTAGAGGGATTCAGTAATGTTGAAGGTGGACATAAAATGAAAGTGGTCTTCATTACTATACCATGCTGCCTTCCCGAGAATCAGTACCAGATTCCACATCTTTGTGGCCTGATTAACTGATGACCCATCGCCCAGCCCAGGGTAGTTTGATACTGACACTGGGAGGAGTAGCTGGAGGGGGTCTTCGGGGAGATGGGCAAGCTGAAGCCTTGCCTGTGGGGTCGGGTGGTGCCTTACCCAGCTGGTTTTCAGTGACCTCAACCAGGAGGAGTTTCCCCTTCTCTTCACGTACACCTGCCTCCATGCCTGAAAATATTTCATTTGCAAATAGATTGCGTGCATCGAGTCACCATTTTAATGAAGAAGTAGGAAAAGACAGGAACTATAGAGTTGCTGATTAGAGCTTCCTGCCAGCTCAGGGGACCCAGTGTGAGCATACCAGGTTGGTAGAATTCTAGTCAACACAACATGTTGGGAATTTCGGTTCCATTTCAGTTGAGGTAGACTTGATTTTTGTGGAGCCTAAAAAAATGCCAGCCATGCTTCAGAGTCTGCAGTGGAGTTTTCAAGAGACCATGACCCTCTGCACTTCCTCCACTCACCTAGCAATGTAAGAGGCTCCTTCTAGGCTTATTCTGGGATGGCCAGGGTTGGGCTTTGTGGAGGGAGGTGCCTCATTTTTTCCCCTAGGGAGTCAGGAAGGGTCATGATGCCGAGTTTGCTCTGGGTCATTCTTCCAAGTGCAGGCCGCTCAGAGCTTCCCTGTGGGGAGAACCCACCTGTGGGAATGGGTGGCCCAAGGAGCGCATGAAGCCTTCTGTGTAGAAGGCTCCCATCTCCAGCAGGTGCTCCCGAGACTCCCCCTCCCTCCCAAATAAGAACCGTGCTCCCTACCGTTCTGAGCTGACATCCAGTGGTGGCGGGGGGGGGGGGGGGGGGGGAGGGATGGATCACTGGACAGAAATCCTCTTTCACAACCAAACCGCCCCCCTTACTAGCTGCGTAACGTTCGATCGGCCATTGTCTTCTCTCTGGGCCTCAGTGTCGTAATCCGTAGCATGGGGACAGTGAGGGACACAAAAGTGATTTCTGAAACCGTGGTGACCAGCATTTGTCACGCGTTTACTCTGGGCCAGGCACCGTACGTGGGCGTGACATTTAATCCCGTAACTCTCTACAAGGCAATGGCTATCTTTATAGCCTTTGGACAGGGAAACTGAGGCTTAACTGGTGATGAAGTCATTAAATAAAGGAATCAGGATTTGAACCCAGGGCCTCCTCCCTCCTTTTGAGCCATGCTGCCAGTTTCACAAACTTTTGGATGACGTTAGGAGTTGGGGACCGTGGGGTAAAAATGCACTTTGAAAGAAGTGTGGATCATTTCAGTAGAAACCTATAACCGTATGTCTTTAAACAACCACAGAAAAAAGATGTCAGTGACGGTTTGCTTCCCAGGGAGGTGAACGCAGACAAACCTATTTTGACTGTTAACTTATTTTGTTGCTTAAAAGCCAGTGACATGCAGCGTTGGATTTATTTTTCTTCACAGCGTTTAAGTGTTTGCCACTTCGTGAGTGACGTGTGTGAATGGGGGGATTGCCTGTACTTTGGGGATGCATTTCAGGCTTTTGCCTTAAGAGGGACCTGGGAGAAGGTGTGTGAGGCGCCCCTGGAGCCAGAGCCGAGCAGTGACTCGAGGGCCTTGTGCGGACCTGTGTCTCAGGGTGTTGCTGGAGCCAGAGCTCACTCTGGAGTTGGGGTCACGGTGGAGAACCGATCGCAGGAGTCTTTGTGACTGGAAGCCTAAATATTTATTCTGTTCTGTCCCTAATGAAAACAAATTGTCAACAGTTGTTCAGTAACTGACTAAATTAAAATCTGTAATTAGTCAATTAGATTAAAGAGTTGGCACAACCTGATTGTATCATGCTGGTTAGGTTATTAAGAGAAAGGGTGTGATTTTTAATTACTGAATGCTAATTTTGACAGTTTCAAATAGAAACAGACGTGTTTTTCCCCCCTTTCCCTAATTCTGAATGGTTTGGAAAGTAAAGACACTCCATGTGTAAATTATAGTTTTTTGTTTTTGTTTTTTGTTTTTTGTTTTTTGTTTTTTTTGAAGGAAAATAATCCAAGAAGGCCCTGCCATGGAGTAGGGGGATTTTAGTTAAGGGGCCACATTGGATTTCATTGATCGGGTTAGCTGGAAATCCTTACCTTCTTGAGGGATGGATGGCCTGGCGTTCGGCAGCTCTGTTTTTGCTTTAAATGAGAAGTTGAATTTCAGCTTCAAGCAGTCAAGTCATTGGGTTAGAGTTCTTTTTAGGGTCCCCCCCATGTCTCTCCTCTCAAGGGGCTTTTTTGACCAGCACCCCAGAAGTGACGGGCAGCAGGAGACCGATCCAGTGAGGAAGCAGCTGTGTGTGTGAAGTGTGGTGGGAATCCACGGGACTCAGACACCGGCAGACGTGGATAACCGTATCTGACTTTATTTTATACTTTCCCGCATACAGGGCAGCCCGGTGAGAGCGACAGCCGGGATGAAAGTTTTTAGTGCTTCTGCTTTATGGCTGAGGAGAGCTGAAGGCCGAGGAAGGAGGAAGCCAGGGGTGGGTGTGCAGGCAGGATGGACAGGTGGGTGGGGACAGGGTTGTGCGCAGGCGGCCAGGAGTTCTGGCAGGGCAGAGAGGAGAGGGGCTTCTTGCTCGGCAGGAAGATGGGATCAGGAGGGAGGGCCGGCTGGTGGATTTAGAGGTGTAGAAAGCCAGCGGAGAGTTTAGGTTGAATGGAGTCAGCTGATTTGAAAAGGGAGCAAGTCCTTCTGTTTTGTTTCTCTGGGGAATGCTGTCTCTTTGCCCTCCCTGCAAACACTGGAATACGGAGTGGGGGCAGTCTTGGAACTGGGGGTGAGATCTGAGCTGCTTCTAGACCCCGACACAGCCTGGATCCCCTCGACTGCCAGAGGGGCCTTCCCGTCTCCCTGCCCTCCTCCTCAGCTCCTGGGAGTTCACATGTGGTTGGCCCTGGAGGCATAAGGAACATGGTATCTGGAGAGCCTCAAGCCTTAAAAGAGGTCCAGGGGCCACTGCAGGAAGGCCACCCAGCCCTAACCTCTCCTTGCCCCAGTCCTGTGCTTAGTGACTGTGGGTTGAGACTCTGAACCTGCGTCCCCAGCCGAGGGGCTGCTGTCTCCTTATGGCCCACTGGGCATCCTCCCTGTCTTGGAAAAACTATCCCAAACCCTGTGCCTCCAGGAACCACACTGGATGGTGGTGTTGATAACGGTGCGTAAGCTCTACTTTTTGCTGTCTTAAGTTTTCCATGATCCATTTGGGAAGCACTGGTTAAAATGGCCTTTGGTTTTCAAGATTTAATATTAAAGCTGTTGATGAGCCGGGATGAGTCTTTTTTAAAAGGAAGTAGTTTTGCTGTTTGCATTTGATAGATGTATGGGATGCTTGGGAACCACAGTGCAGAGAAGAAGGTGAAGCAGTCTGGGCTCTACTCCCATTAGGGCTTTTGCTTGTAGCGTGACCTGTGCTACTTGCTTAACTGAGCCTCAGTGTCCTCATCGGTAAGATGGGTTGCACTCAGCTTGCATTACTGTTTTGAGGCGAGGATGCTGGGCACCTTAGAGGATGCCCAGTAGGTATTTCTGGAATGAAAGAACGGGAGGCTGAAAAGTAGCCAGTGCTCTTGGGAAAGTATCCCTGCTTAGGGAGCTGCACCAGGTATGTTTAGACCCACAAGTAAGTGAGAGGAGCCGAATTAAAAGCAGGAAGTATTTACAAGTGGTGGATTGGTGTGTGTTCTGAATTTGGAATTGCTCTTTCAGACCCAGGATCCACAGCCAAGGTTAAAGAGGCGGGGTGTGTGTGTGTGTGTGTGTGTGTGTGTGTGTGTGTGTGTAGTGGCAAATAGAAGAAAGGAAGTGACATTGCTAGGAGAGAGTTTATTTTAAAGCTTCCCTACTGATAGATTTGTAGTCCTGGGTAAATAGGGAAGCTTGTAAAACTTGA
The DNA here is from genome assembly GCF_046562875.1 of Panthera onca. Taxonomy (NCBI): domain Eukaryota; kingdom Metazoa; phylum Chordata; class Mammalia; order Carnivora; family Felidae; genus Panthera; species Panthera onca. The sequence goes on from NC_138346.1 coordinate 177,644,344, forward strand.
TTCATTTTCTTCCTGAAGTCTGTTTTTGCTGGGGAGTGGGGGTGCGAACAGAGCCTCCAAGAGAACCACATGCTTTTAGGTTAGAAGTGTTTGTGTGTCCCTAGCACACCGTGGACAAGGCCAGAGCCGTGTTCTCACCTCCATCCTCTGCCCCCAAATCATCTTTCCCTTCCCAGGACAGAGTGCCTGTTGCTGGGCTTTGCTCTGGTCTCATCTAGGGATGAGTGAGGACTTCCTGCACTCGGGATGACTTCCTACTTCCTTCCTGGCCTGTGCTGCCCAGAGCAGATTGGGCTTGCTCTTTTCTTTCGGTTAGGAAACACATTCTCCCTCGTCCCTGCCCCAGGCCTGTTCTGGATACATGGACAGGCAGCCTGGGCGACCACTGGCCAGCTAGGAAGCTAGGGTGTGTCCTAAACTGAAGGCCCATGTGAGCTGTTCAGGAATTAGAAGTTACTGCTCCCGGGAAACCAGTGCAGAAATGGAAAGATGGTCAGCAGGGAGAGGTGAGAAGGTGGTTGACCTTGTATGTTCGGGGGAAAAAAAAATTGAGGGAATTTTGGAATGTTGACTGTGTATTTTTGTTGTTAGGGTGGAGTGTGAACCTTGAGACTTAGATACCAAACATTGCCAGGCTGTAGTTAAGGAAGGGAAGGGCTGGGCTCCCTACCTCAGGGCCTTTGCACAGGCTTTTCCTCCTTGCTTGAAGCACTTTCCTCCATTATTTTCCCCCTTGGGGATCTCTATTCATTTTTCATGTCTCAGTTCGGATGTCTCCAAATTCTAAAGAATGCCTCAGGATCATCTTTGAGCCATTGGGCAGGGCCCATAAACTTGGGGGCTTTTGACACCTGATGGATATTCCAGTTCATATTTGTGGACTGAAAGTGATCAGGAAGTACCAGGAGGCTACCCACCTCCCAGGGCCCCGTCTGTGCATTTAAATGGCTTCCTGAAGCCTTAATGTCCTTAGCACATGTCCCAAGTTTTGTTGCCCTGGCCTTGCTGTGCGCCTTTCTTTTCTGAAATAGATCTTGGACGTATTAATGGAGCTTCCAATATGAAACGTCCTCAGAAATGTGTGGAAAAATGCTCAGTGTTCAGTTAGCCCAACCTTTGGCCAACCGTTGAGGCCTCTGAGGCTGAAAGCCCTGTGACTCTTCTCCTGCCTGGGTTTTGCATTTTGTATAGAGGCTTGGGGGTAGGGTGGGCAGGGACCCGGCCTGGAATCCTGAACTCCATCCCTCAGCTGGTGCCTTAGTGTGGTGTTAACCTAGGATCATGGGCAATAGCCTGGTTTTGATTCTTCTAACTCTCCTGCTTATCTGGGCAGGAATATTTCCTGATTTGACCCCCTGTAACTCAGAGTTGGTGACGATTTTATCCGGCCACACAAGCCTACAGTTGGCCTTTGCATTATCTGAGAAGACGGTTTGCTTAGCCCGGAGGACAAACAAGATTTGGGGATGAGGGGGTGGTCAGGACTTGGGCCACAGGACTTTGAGCAGTGGAGCTCTTAATCTGTTCTCCGTGGAGGGCCAGCCACACCCTAGGGAGGGGCTGCCGAGTTCTAAGCCTTCTAAGCCAGCGGTTCAAGCTCTTCCGAAGGCTTGAAATCACTTCCCTTTAAACACCACCTTCTGTTAAGACCGTCTTGACGGTGCCAGTTCGTGAGGACATTTTATCCCAAATCCACTGAGGGGTCAGAGCAGATACTTGTTTTTCTTGGATCCGTACAGTTGAGTCTTTTACTCCTCAGAGAGTTGGTGCCTCTGAGGTGTGGTGACAGACGGGACAGCAGCCGATCATTTACCCTCACAGACTATTCTTCCCCTTTCTGTGGGGTTTTTGTGTGTTAAGATGCTAATTGCACGGCTGTGAATGGCAGTTACAACCTGCAGGTTCAGGTGAGCTTGCCTGCCGCCCCCCCCCCCCCCCCCCCCCGCAGGAGAGCACCAGAGAGCCTTCCTGGCCTCCCCTGACGGGAAGAGCATTGAGGTCATTTGTGCCCCAGCCTGCCCTAGCCCTCTGGCCCGCCCCAGCCCTCTGGCCCACCCCAGACTTCTGGACTGGCTCCTTGGAGTTAACTGACTGCTTACTTCTTTCTCTCTGAAGTTTTGGTAAGCGATACCTCCCTGGTCCCAGCCTCGGTCTGCAGCTCTACACAGCTGAGCCCCTTGGGGGCCTTGTCAAGGTAGGGTGAAGAGTTTGGAGAAAGTGATGATTGTGCCTCGGACACAGAAGAGGCGGAACAAAAATGTCCTTGCATGACTGTTACTCTAGAAGTTTTCTTTAAAAATTGGTTATTGGAAACACAAATCTGCAAGAACATAAACTACGAAAGAAGGAGAGATACGCTGACATAAGGACGCTTTCAGGGGCCTCCATTCTCTTAGACCTGAGTTAAGTTTTCTAGGCTTTACCAGAAACACAAATCCCCCTCCTCGTGGTTGGGGCGTGGACATTGCAGCCAGGCTCGGGCTACCTCCAAGGCACAGGTGCCTGCCACAGTACCCCCCTTTTCCAGCGAGTCAGTGAGTTTGTTGTGGATCGTCTCGCTCTGGGGAGGGCCGGGGTCATGGGCCAGGGCCACTCTGGGCTGCTGCTTCTCAGGAAGCCAGTGCCTGCCCCATCCAGAGCTGCTTTGACACTTGAGATACACATAGCTTCTTTCTCCCTCCCTTTTTTCTTTATGAAAATGTTTACGAGGAGCGTGTGTCCCCTCCGCATTCTTTTCACGAGGACAGAAGCTGTCACTGAGAGCCGAGAGACTAGTTTTGATCCATAGCTGATTGTGGCCCAGTCCTTGACGTAATTATTTGGTGGGCCTATGGGGTCCCGTCCAGAGAGAGCATAATCAGGACTCAAGCATTGGGCCTGGAGGGGAGGAGGATCCATGGGAAAGGAAGCGTTGGAGGTGTGTGTGATCCAGGCCACAGAAGGGGTCACTCCCCATCGCAGTGGCAGCATCAGCTGCTCCAACGGAGGGTCCACTGCTGACCTGATGCAGGAGGTGTGGCTACAACCAGCTTGGCCGCCAGGCTCAGACCACACGGAGGGGCCTGGAGGAGCTCTCCCAACCTCTCTGTGGTTCAGTGGGTCCAGTTCCATTTTCCCTTCTCTGAGTACAGGCTCTTTACCACTCTTGAAGCCCCCATTGTCCCCACTGCAGGACTAAGAGTGCCCTTTCCCGGGCCCCAACAAATGAATGAGCCCCAGTGCCTAGCACACAATCGGTGCTCATTAAAAGTCTTGCATTTCTTTAAAAAAAAAATTTTTTTTTTTACATTTATTCATTTTTGAGAGACAGAGAGAGACAGAGCACAAGTGGGGGAGGGGCAGAGAGAGAGGGAGACACAGAATCTGAAGCAGGCTCCAGGCTCCGAGCTGTCAGCACAGAGCCCGACGCGGGGCTCGAAGTCACAAACTGCAAGATCATGACCTGAGCCGAAGTCGTACCTTTAACTGACTGAGCCACCCGGGCACCCTCCCGCCCCTTTTAAAAAAATTTTTTAATGTTTATTTTTTAAGAGAGAGAGCGGGCGCCCAAGCACAAGTGGTAGGGGAGGGGCAGAGAGAGAGGGAGACACAGACCCTGGAGCAGGCTCTGGGCTCTGAGCTGTCAGCACAGAGCCTGATGCAAGGGTTCGAACCCACAAACGGTGAGATCATGACCTGATCAGATGCTCCCTGACTGAGCCACCCATGTACCCCAAAAGTCTTGAGTTTTAAAGCAGTGGGTGGGAGTGGAGGACTTGATGCATCATGCTTGATGCTCTTGCCAGGAGGCCAGGGACCGTACTACCTGTGTTTTGCCTGGCACGTTGGAGGTACTCAACTGTTTGGGTGAGTGAAGTGGTATTCAGGGGGAGCAGGACTCTGGCCTGGCAAGGGCACGGGTGGCAGCAGGGAGGGTGGGAAGGAGTCTGTTGAAGGGGATACCAGCGGCTCCTGCCTTTCTCGTGCTCTCTGCGGGTGGTGACAGCCGGCCTCCTGGCCTCTCCCCAAAACCGCCCCTTTGTTGTCTTGGGCCTACGGGTGGATGCCAGATTTGCTTCGTTCATGTTAAATGTGATGGCGTCATGTCTCTCCCCTACTCAAAATCAAATCAAAATGGAACAAATCAGGAGCCTCACAGAAGATAGCCCAGAGGTTTCCCTGGCTGTAGGGTAGAGGCTCCAGACTATGAGCTAGACATCCAAGGTCTTTCTGGTCTGACCTCGCCCACATGTCAGATTTTGCCATTTTTATTACAGACCTCATTCTAGCGCTGGACACTCTCTGCTTCGACATAGATTAATTATCACAACCTCCTGGTGAGGTAGGCAGTGGTCTTGAGGGGAAAAAAACCCAAAGGGCCAAGCAGGTAGGATTTGAGAGTGTCTGAAGGTACAGAGGGTGGCTGGTGTGTGTGTTGCTGGTGAAAGCCCCCCACAGACTAGAAAACCCGGCGCCTCGCTCCTGTCTCCTCGTTCCTGTATAGAAAGTATCATGTCTGTCACTGGCTGACACTTTGAGGGTTTTTCTTTTCTCCAAATAAATAATTCTTTGTCTCTCTTCAGGGTGGCGGATGGGGCTGGAGAGAGGCAGCTGATCAAAGGCAGCCTCTCTGACTTTGAACAAGTGGGCTGAGGAGGGGGCTTGGACAAGCAAGGGGGGTGGGCAAGGAGAACCATCACTGTGTAGCTGAGGCGGGAGGGGTGTCTGTGTCACCTGAAGCCACCTCCCAAAACGTGTCCTTGTGCGCTCCTGGCCTGGGGAGGTATGAGTGAAATATTAGGCTAAATGGAGAGTTCCTTCCTCAGAGGAGAAAGCGGGCTCCCTTTTCCTGTCCCTTTGTCTCTTGTCCCCTTTGTCCCAGCCCTCTAGCTCTGCGGCCTCCCCTCCCCCAGCGGTTCCTTCCTTTGTGCCCCCGCCACTCACTCACCAGCGAAACTTAACTGGAGCCTCCAGTGGCCGCCCAGGCCCCTGCCTTTTCTGCTCCCCCTGAAACAAAAGTAGCTGCTGGGGCCTGGCCTGGCTGTCTGCACAAGGACTAGAAGGAACCAGACAGGGGCCCCAGTCCCTGCAAAGGTGGTGGTTAGTTTTGAAGTTTGGTGTTGGTTGTTGGTAGCGCCTCCAGAAGGAGCAGCATTGTTGGGGGGGGGGGGGGGGCTGCTTCCTCAGAGGGATCTGGGGCTGTAGTGTGGTCGGGGGACCCCCTTCTAGGACCCCAGGAAGGGCCCTGGGGCCTCCATCAAAGCTCCTCTTTCTCCTGCCCTGAGTGTTTCTAAAACGGGGCCCTTTTCGTCTCAAATTCTGTGTGTGACACCTAGAAATAAGGGCGGGCTAATCCCCCTAAAAGAGCCATACCCACACTTCTGGCTCCCAGAGGCCCACCCTCGTTACAGGATAGTCTTCATTATCTTTAAAACAAGTGTGAGAGCGGTCACTTGGGAGCTAAGCATACATTGGGGGAGGATAACTTGAACGTGGGGGAAAAATCTAGTCATAACCTTGATTTGCTGAGCATATGGAAACGACGGGCTTGATTGAGTTTTTCATGGTGAAAGTAGGAGCTCCAGTGCCTGGTTTCGAACCTGGTTTCTAACCAGGGGTGTGAGGATGTGTGCTTCCTGAGGGCATGGGGCTGGGTGCCTCACATTGGACTTGAGAGACCGGGGCCTGTGGAGGTCAGGTGGGAGCGGGTGTGTGGATTTGCTGAGGCAGAGCAGAACTGGGGCCGGTTGGTGTGGCCTCATTGTCGCCAGAAGTAATTTTCCCTACTTAAAATATTTCAAGTTGTTAATTTAACCATATACGTTTAAAAGCACGTTAGAAGAGATAACGTGTAAATTTAGAAGTGCTCTACTCTGCTCTTAACTTACATAAAAAAATTGACTCCAGTTCTCCACGTGCATTTTTGGCATCAGTGTCTTAAATGCTGTCACCAAAGCCACTTTTTGTCTTCTTAACCCACTTTTCTAGCACGTTTCACCAGTACTCCCATTTGAGTTGTTTGATACATGTTATTTTTCAGATTTACATACGATTCTGTCTCTAGGAATTTTATCAAAAGCCACAGGGATCCATTAGAACATTAAAACTATTGGATTTGTAAAATTTGTCTCATTGGTATGTATTGCTGAGAAGCAGATTTGAGACCCCCGTTTTGATGCTGGAAAGTGGGGGGAGGCATTGCCCGTTCTGAGTCCCCTGTAACCCTGGTATTTCTCGGAGGCTGTTTCTTTCAGAGGACAGAGACAGAGAACAGAGGACAACAGTGCCTAAGGCCCACTTCTCAGGATTAAGTATGTGAAGAATGCAAGGCAGTGCCCTGTATGCAGTAAGCACTCAGCAAATGCACTGTTGGAGGTTGGACTGGTTGGAGCGCTCTGGCCCTTCTGGTTTGCAGAGTGACTTTGAGGGTTTACGAGGGGAAGCTGGGAGACAGTCCTTGTAGGGAAAGCCAGGACCACATTGGGTTTTGGAGTGGGGGGCCATTCCAGGGAAGGGGGTCGCACTTTCAGCTGATGAGAACTCAGTAATAGGAGTGAGATGAGGCCTGAGGCCTCTGGCCCTGGGACCATTTACTCATTGTCCTCTTTAAAAGTAGTCCCTGTGCTTGGGCTCAGGTCATGATCTCACGGTTTGTGGGATCGAGCCACTCGAGCCCCCCCCCCCCCCCACTATTGGTGTGGAGCCTACTTGGGATTCTCACTCTCTCCTCTCTCTCTGACCCTCGCCCACTTGCACTTTTACTCTCTCTCTCAAAATAAATAAACTTAAAAAAAAAAAAGCAGTCCCTGTGGCCTGCCCTCCGGCGTTCCTAGAGTGTGGCATGTTTTCTCTTCTCTTGGTTTGGAGCCTTGTTGCCCAGGAGGTGAGAGAAGACTTGACCAGTGTGTAGATAGGACTCCTAGCGAACATTTAGGCTCTGTCTTTCAACTGTCTTCATTTCAAAGCTGGCAGGAGCTCAACTCGATATAACGGGCGCCAGGTCCTACGCGTGCCCGAAGATCTCTGTCGTCATTGCCATGGTCATTTGCCATCTCAGGATTGGGGGTGACGTGCTGCCCGTGCCCTTGGTGCTTGGTTGGGGTGGAAGTTCCGGGGATGGACAGTAGCCGAGGTGTGTGTTACTTGTGTCCAGCCTCATGGGGCAGATTTGCATCGCCGTTTGTAAATAAGGGCTGCTTTGAATACCCACCTCTGATGCACCTGTGGTATCGGCTCTGCGATTCCCAATTTAGATGGCTGATGGTAATTTGAAACTGAAACCATCAGAAGTATGTATCTCATAAAAAAAAGAAGGGCAGGGGAGATAAGAGCCCCCCCCCCCACCGGAAGTTGTCACCTAGCTGGGACCTTCCATGGGGATGGCAAGTGTCCACACCGACCGCATGTGGAGGGCCCCGCCTCGCACCAGTTTGTCCCTCAGATACTGTATTTCATTGAGAGAATTAGCAACGCGAAACGGAGAAGGGTGGTGTGTTCAAGTTACTCTGTGTAGCTTTAAGCCACGCGTCGCTCCTTCCAGCTGTGAACTATTTCCCTGGATTAGCTTTTTGTGGCCCCAGAACGAGGAAGGATTATGGCAGTGGTAAAATCAGGGTAAAATGAATTCCAAAGACTGAAGACTTTACATATGTAGGGTTGGGGTGGGGAGCAGGTTTCTTTTCTGAATGGGCAAGGCCTAAGGGCCCCTGCCCCTCGGGTGTGTAGGGGAGGCAGAAGGCTCAAAGGAGACACCCAGAGAGGACTGAGACACCCTGAGGGAGTAGGAGGGGGCCCCCAGGGGTGGTGGTGGCTCTGGCTTGGGGGAGGGGTCGCTATTTGCATAACTGATTGTTGCTCCCGGGGATTGCTGTGGGGGAAGGGAGGCCAGTACAAAGGCTCCTTCCTCTCCTTCCCAACCCCTCCTCTCTCCTTCCCTCCTTTGCCCACCCCCTTCCTCCCCTCCAGCGCCAGCTGTTGAGCCTGGTCAGCACCACCTGTGCCCCCTTGGGTGGCTCAGGGTTGGACTTGCCCCGCTGCCCAGTGGACCGGGTTTTGCTGCGCAGGCTCCAGTAGCAGGGGGAGCTACCGCAGCCGCCTGGGGAGTCCAGATAAAGTCCAAAGGAAGGCCTCTGGCTGCGCGTCTCTCTTTAAAAAGTGGTACTTTTTAAGACGATTTTTTGCGTGAGCTCTGAAGTGCTTGCCTTGACCACCTTTGCTACCTAAACTAGCCTTGGGGGAGACCTTGGCCTGTGTCCCCTTTCATAAGGTGGTTTACCAGGGCCTATGTCTCGTGGCCCACAACCTGACGCTTGGAGATTCACTAGAGTCAAGGGTGGCTGGTGGCAGGGGTGGCCAGTAGCAGCATCAACCATGTCTCAGAATGGGAGTCCCATGGAGGTGCGCTAGAGATGATCTTGCACTGACGCGGGTGCACAACTTAGTATTTTGCTCACCACTGCGTATCCTAGGCAGTAATACCTGCTGGGTCCACCACACATCTTTGTGAAACCAGTAAAAGTAAAAGGATGCATGTGGGTGGCGTGACGCCCAAACAGGAATAAATACGACCTAGCGGTTTGTCATCCACTCTGTTGGCCATATTTATTGAGTGCCCTTGGGGAGGCCACCTCCCTGCCCGAGCCTCAGTTTCCCCGTCAGTAAAATGGCGATGACGTTCTTTGATCAGGCTGCCCTGAGACTCCAGGGAGATGTGCTGTGGATCATTGCCATGATGCTGAGCTCGTTGAGCCCTGCAGGCTCTGACCGGAGGGTCCTGCCCAACATCTGGGGAAATGAGGACAGAAGCAGGCCCTGGTCTCTTCTGCCCACGAATGGAGAACCACATGGCAGAAAGCCGGTGGCCCGTGTAGGAAGCTGACCTGAAGGGTGGGCTATGTCAGTGTCCTCGCGGCCTGCTGGGTGGTCTCTCCTCTCTGCGGCCTTGTTTGTTTTGCCACAGGACAAAGTTAGTTTGCTGTTGCCAGGTGAGACTCCTACCAGTTCACCCAGGGGGTGGGGGTGCCATGCTGCTGTTTACATCTCCCCGGGAGGCCCTTCCCCTTCTCCCTCCCCCACACCAGAGTTCCATCATCGTGCTGAAGCTTAGGCTATTGTCCTTTTAACAAAGTGAGGACGGAAGGCATTTCAAAGCAAATCCATGCCCTAGTGGCCAGTGAGTTCCCCTGACACCCCCGGTTTGGGGTCGGGGGTGTCGGTATTATAGACAGTGACTGCACCTCCCCCTCAACTCTTGGGGGCCGGGGCTGGGTGCTTAGTATTGTAGGGGATGGGGGTTTGCTTTGGGAAAGGAGGCAGAGAGCCGGGGAAAGCTTGTGCCCTGTGAACGGCTTCGTTGACTGCTTCTTTATCTGACCCACAGCTTCTTCAGCTATGAGGTGGGGAGAGCATAAGCCTCCAACCAGAGGATAGTTGAGAGTGGTCTGTGAATCAGTTTCTCTCCGGAAAATGTTAGGGATTTGGTACTGATAATCCTGGAAAGGCTTGGACAAGTCAGGAACTTGCACCGGGAGGGGCAGGGCCATGGCTCCTGAAGGGAGTGATGACTGCCCTTTTGTGGCTTGCTGAGGGGGTTCATAACAAGGGTCACGGGGACTGAGACCACTTTCCCAGGGTGTTTGCTCAGAGGGGCTGTATTCCCGGAGCCCGCGCCCACCTTGTGGGTAGCTGTAGGAGTCAGGACTCAGAGCTCCCAGCCATCGGGCCATGCTGGCCACCCCCAGACAACCTGTGTCTCTTTCCTGTGAACTTCCTGGGTGCCAACTCTAAACATCAAGAATAGCTGGTCTTTCCTGTCCAAGCAGGTTTATAGTCTAGTAGGGATTATGGGATGAAATAATGGTAGCTCTAGCTCCGGTGGTCCCGATCACACATAGCCTGGAACAGGCTCAGCCCATGGCACTCAGCTCAGACGCTGCTCTTGGGTGTAAATATGTGTGTGGGGGGGTGGGGGTGGGGTCTGCCGAGCTAGGGTGCTGAGAGGCATTCCTGTGTTTTAAAAACAACACTTGCTGACCCATCCAAATCCAACCAGCACCCCCCCCCCCGCCCCCCGCCCCACAGTCAGAGGCCCAGTTGGCTGGATTCCCAAAACTCTTCTCAGTTCTACAACTAGAATCAGGGAAGGTGGCGCCTGCTTTTTATAGAAGAGGAAACTGAGGCCCAGGCAGGGAAGAGGCCGGCTTGATTGATGGAAAGAGGCCCCAGAGGCTCTTGAAAATTTCCCTCCAGCCCTCGGCAGCAGGCTGCTAGGTCTCACCTTGCTCCCAAGGCCGTTGCTATTAGCAACCAACTTCCCCTGTTGGTTCTGGGGGCCCTCGAGGGGAAGAGGGAAGAAGGTGGAAGCCAGGCTGTCAGTCAGTCAGGTGGCATTTGAGTGTCTGTGTCAGTGGGTTAGTGCAGGTGACACTGGGGGGAGGGCCTGGGTGCCTCAGAGCCATCCAGTGAGGAGGCCCGTTGGTTTGCTATTAATTGTTCCAAGTAACGGGGAAATCATATGCAGGGACACCTCACTTTGTGCAAAAAGATGCCACATCGCTGTTAGACCATACACACAAAAGAACAGAAAAGGAAGAAAAGCAAAGACAAAGTAGAGGATGACTAGGCAGTAAGGTCTGCTGGAGTCCGTAGACTTTGCTCTTGTCCTGGCCCAGCTTGTCTCCAGCTGTGTGGCCTTAACTTAATCACATGGCCCCACTGAGCCTCAGTTTACCCATCCAGAAAACGGGTCAAGGTACAGGTGTACATTAGCAGTGCAGATGTGTGATGCTTAGCACCTTCTCTGACACTCCTGGCCCCTCTGTAAAAGATGACTGGTGTGAGAACTGGAAACCTGCGGAGGGTGGCTTGCCAGTCACTTGGTTACATTTATCGAGTGTCATCTGGGTCCTGCCAAAAGCATGGTGCTCAGGGGGTACAAAACTGGGTGAGGATCAAGTTGATCTTTGTCCAGAGGGGTGGGCAGACTGATTGACAGTCGAGTAGGTAGCTCCTAGTCCGTGCTGGGAAGGGGATCCAGGCAGAATCTGAAAGGAACCCAGACAGGGGAGTCTCCGGCAGCCTCAGGGGCTTCTGGAGGGGGTATTGCCGCTAGGCTGCAAAGGAGACAGAGGAAGAGAAAGTGGAGGGGAAGCACTTCCCCGGCAGGTGCAGATCTTTGTTTTGGAGGCCTGTGGACAGTGAACATCGACAGCGGTTGACACTTGGGCTCCGGGTCTGTTCCAGGCTCTGGTCTTGTGTGTGCAAAGTGATAGTTCCCATAACCCACCCTGTGAGGTAAGTTTTTTTTTTTTTAATGTTTATTTATTTTTGAGAGAGAGACAGAGTGTGATCGGGGGAGGGGCAGAGAGAGAGGAAGACAAAGCATCCGCAACAGGCTCCAGGCTCTGAGCTGTCAGCACAGAGCCCGACGTGGGGCTCGAACTCACACATTGTGAGATCATGACCTGAGCCGAAGTCGGAGGCTTAACTGACTGAGCTGCCCAGGCGCCCCATGTGAAGCAAGTATTATCCCATTTTGGAGTTGAAGACCTGGGCCACGGAGAAATTAAGGGGCTTTTCCAGGCTCACACAGCATGGAAGATCCCGCGTTCACACCCTGAGAGCCAAGCTCCAGAGACACATCCCCACCATGGCCTCTTCTGAGTTACTGCCTTGCCTGACAGGATCGGATCTATTGCCGAGAGGGAGATGCTCATTAACTAGCGGTACAACCCACTAGTTGGGCGAGCTGGGGAGTCCTCCCTGCCTCAGTTTCTTTATCTGTAAAATGAGAATAACCCGTGTCTCTGAAGTGAGGTTCTTGGATGGAGTCTGCTCTGTGGGGTATGTCCAGAGAGTGCTTTGTGGGCAGGGAGCTGTGGCCCCCCCAGCAACTTCAGGAGGGGTGGTTGCAAGGGAGAAAATATCCGACCATAAGGCAGTCTCTCCCCTCCCCCACAGTCCTTGATTGAGAGGCCAGGAGCCTGTGGGACTTGGGCAGGATTAGATAAAACGTGGGCAGAGTGCCCGGCGCAGCACTGGCACACGCACGGCCCTGGTAAACAGTAGTCATTTTCATTATTGTGTCTTATCTCTCGATATTAGTAATTATTATTGATGGTCCTCTCATCAGTCCTGTGGGGTGATTTTGGCCTCGCTTTATAGAAAAGGAAACAGCTTGGAGGGTGGATAATGCATCCAAAGTCACAATAATTGGCAAGACGCGCTGAGATTCTGAGTCGGGCGTGTCTCCTCCTGTCCCTGCCCTCTTGCGTTACATCACGGGAAGGCTCTGCCAGGCCCTCCTGTGTGTCGTAAGGCAAGGCTTACAGTTTTACCAGGGCTTTCTCAGAGACCGCCTTCCAAACATGCTGGTTGTGTAAGGTGAAGCTTTCTCGTGGACATGTGGTCTCTTGGTCTGTGCCAGACTCTGGTCTTGGATGCGTGAAGTGACTTAATCCCCATAACCAACCCTGTAAGGCAGGCAATATCCCATTTTGCAGTTGAAACCTGGGCCGCAGAGAATTTAAGGGTGTTTTCCAGGCTCTCTCAGCGTGGGAGACCCAGCGTTCAAACCCTGAGAGCCGGACTCCCCCACTTGGATGCTTGAGCTTGTGATGGTGTCTCTACTCTATAGCGATGCAGTTGACCCTGGTGCTGGTGTATGAACCGCACCCCCCCCCCCCCAAGACCAAATCCAGACCCCGAACACCTCTGTCCTACGAGAACATGCGGCCCCTGTGTGGAGTCCAGTGTCTGCCAGCATGGTGACCCAGTACAGTTATAGAAATAATGCAGTGGAACAAGCGTCCGTAGCTTTAGGGTTGCCTGGAGCCTTTCACCATGGCCCTTTACAAGACCTCCAGACCCCCTTTGAGTGGTCTCCGGGCAGCGGTATCATTCATTACTTCTCTCCCGCATCACCCCTGCTGGGATGAGGTAGTTGTCCCTGTCGATTTGCAAACCGGCCCCTGTGGTTCTGAGCCTTTGGGTCTCCAGGCTGTGTGTGGCCACAGCACAGTGCCAGGCAACATCAGGAAGAATCCGTGAGGACGCAGGGATCCCGGGTCTCCTTGTCCTGTGTGACGGCGGCAGAGAACCGTTCCCAACTTCAGAAGTGAGCCGTGCCTCATCAGGACTGCCACCCTCCCAGCCACCGCGCTTGTGCTAATTCTTTGTTGATTTAGAAGCCTCTTCAGGATCGTGTAGTGCCTCAGGGCCACTCTTGTGGAGAGGAACTGTAATCCCTTAAATATAATAATCCCCCGCACTGGATACTTTATAGCACGGTCTCCAGTACGCAAGCTTGTTGGCACCCTCCAGCAGTCCTGGTGGAGTGACGGACAAGGCTTATTATCCTGTTTTGTGGAGGAAAAGGCAGGTAGGTGGCTTTTGTGACTTTCCCAAGTCACACGTCCAGTATACGGTGAAGCTGGGAGTAAAATCCAGTCTAGTCGTGGTACACAGGACAGATGGCAAATGCTTGGTGCACACACCGACACTCCTCCCTTGCTCGCATCAGACATTGCAAGTTGATCACCGTGACTCTTTCCCTTGCGCCCCGGGTTCCCAGTTACTTTTAGTAGCGCATTCTAGCCGGCCGTTGTCAGCTGAACAACATCGGCATGCAAGGGGAGTTCCTTGTCGTCGGTGTCACACACGAGCTGGAAGTGGGCCAGTGACGTTGCCTGCGTTTCCTGGTTGTTTGGATTTCTAGATAAGTGAAAGCCGGATGCGCGCTGTAACTGGATTCCAGTTGGAAGCCGTGCACCTTTCTGACAGAGCCAACTACCGGCTTCCAGGAAGGCCCTGGAGAGTCTCAGTGAGATGCGTAGTGGTTGACGGAGGGAGGGCTGCTCGAAATGGAGTGCCAGATGGTGATCCAGAAGGGGATGGAAGGTGGGACAAGCTAATTGCCGAAACGTGATTGAACCCTCCTAGTTGGAGAAAGCATGGAGGAGGCAGCACAGACGCCTTTCTCTTCCAGATACCCCCGAGTTCCACTCCGTGTTTTGCTTTCTCATGGGTCGTCCCAAGGATGACCTTCCACTCCACACAAAGACCCTCACGGGATGTGGGGATCCCGCGTGGTGGAGGGGTGATAACATCGAGGGGTGTATGTGCCCAGGAGGTCATTGGGGGTGCCATCCTTGAGAATCCTCTATCTCGGCCAAAAGATCAGGGTCATGTTCTCAGACTGGTTGGCGAGTCTGAATATCCAGGCCGGTTCTGGGCATCATCAGATACCAGGTTTGAGGTGGAGGTTGAGTTTGAAGTTCTCATTCAAGTTGAACCTTGAATTCTGTATCTGACCTTGGATAGCCAGACCATGAGCACTTCTTCACCTCAGCCTTTCCTCCATGCTGAGCCACAGAAACCGTCCGCCACGGTCACCTAACTAGTGGCTCTCTTGTTTTGATCGCGTAACTCTTCAAACATCAGCCGATTTCTTGCTGTCAGCCTCCACGTGGATATTCTTGACCTTGGTTTCCAAGGTGCCTTTTCATCCGTCCACTTAGTTGCACAGACCCTCTCATCTCCCCCAGCAGTGTCACCCTGCTCCCCGCCTTCCTGCCCACAGGCAGGCTCCCTGGTTCATCCCCAACCCTAAACCTGCGGAGCCTCTTTTGGAGTAAGTTCAGCTCAAACCCTCACCTTTTCCAGAAAGACTGGCCCGGCCCTTCCATTTGAGAGGACTCTCCCACATGAAATACAAATTTAAAGAAAGCCAACTGTAATGGTTAGAAGGTACCTTACAGGGCATAGGCTTCGGTAGTTTTTTTAACTTACTTTTTTTTCTTCGTGGCAAGAGAGCCCTTTCTTTAAATGAAGGCTTCTGTGGAAGACCAAATAATAAAACAGAAAACGGAACTGTCCACTAGTTGAAGGGACGTGGGGTGCTGAGTCCTGCCTGCTGAACCTCCCACCTGTACACCTCCCCTCTTGGCCCCTGTGACCCTCTGATTTAGTTCAGTTCCCAGGCGGAGTGGTTGTGCCCAGGGAAAAGAGATGGCTTAGCTGAAGATTCCCTAGTAAGTGAGAGGGATCCCCATGCCTCCCAGCCACATCTGGGGTACTTTCTAGTTTGTCAGCATTCCCCAGCTCTTCAGTGAGATGTTCAAACAGGTTTCAGTGAAGGGTCTGCAGCCAGCTTCTTGTGCGAAATGCAGGGGTAAGCAGTTTCTTTAACTAGGGCTTCTCGAGTTTTTAGTGCATTGGGATGCATTGCAGATCTCAGAAGTCGGGTACGGTAAGGTAGTGGGGTGTGGACAGATAGTATAAAATACAGTGATTCTCAAACGTGTTTGGCCACAGGACCTTATCTGGTTGAGGAATCCTAAAACGGTTTCAGAAATACTACAGGTGGGAAAGTGACTGGCTTGTAGTGGGTGATGAATATATATATACATACATGTATATATGTATATATGTGTATGTATATATATATTTAATGTTTATTTTATTTTTGAGAGAGAGAGAGAGAGAGGGGGAGAGAGAGAGGGACCGAACGTGAGCGGGGGAGGGGCAGAGTGAGAGACACACACACAGAATCCAAAGGAGGTTCCAGGCTCCAGGCTCCAATCTGTCAGCACAAAACCCGACGTGGGGCTTGAACTCACAAACCATGAGATCATTACCTGAGCTGAAGTTGGATGCTTAACTGACTGAGCCACCCAGGTGTCCCGGTGATCAGTATTTTCAAATGTTTTTTTATATTTTGAGAGAGAGAGAGAAAGTGAGAGCACATGTGCATGTAGGGGAGAGAGGCAGAGAAAGATTCCCAAGCAGGCTCTGTGCTGTCAGTGCAGAGCCCAACGTGGGGCTTGAACTCAAGAACTGTGAGATTATGACTTGAGCCGAAATCAAGCAGAGTTGGACGCTTAACCAACTAAGCCACTCAGGGGCCCCTGATTCCCACACCCTCTCCCCCCCGCACCCCCCCCCCCCCAGGACAGCTGTGGTCTGGTTATCAGTCCAAGAACAAGTCCTTTTTCCTGGGCTACGATGTAATATCTCCATCCTAACAGCTGTCTGTTTCATCACAAAGCCTCTGATTTGGTGTCTCGTGAAGGGCTCCCATAAGCCTCTGCCCTCCCATGTCTTTACACACTTTGTGTCTTCCAGTGATCACCAGGTAATTCACTGGTCCCTCATGATGGAACATTAAGATTGTTGCCGGTTTTCACGTGTTGTAAACAGCACTGTGATGAACGTCCTCGTGGCTATTTGTGCACATAGATGGGATGGTATTCTTAGATGTGGAATAGTTGGGTCACATGGTATCCACAGCATGCTTTATAACCACAAGTGCATCAGAATTGCCACCACATCACTTCATAGCCTCCGAGGTTCACTTCCCAGCGTCGTTCTTGGCAAAAGTATTAACCAGCGGAGTCGGAAGACGCCGGCTGCACAGGCAGCCTTGGCCTAGGTAACCAGCACCTGGGAAGTCAGAGGAGGGCCTCATGTTGTTGGCCATGCTGTCTTATCTGGCCGGTCTGGCACTGAAGGGCCCCGACCCCTTGTTCTTTCTCCTCTCACCCTGCTGAAGCTCCGCTCCAGCGGCCGAGACTTCATACATATTAACTGACTTAGATTGAGAGCTTTTTTTCCCCGTGTAAGAACTTGGTAGTGGAGACCCATTTATATGAATGCTTTTTATGTCCCTGAAACCTTGTGCAAGAGGCACAGATTGGACTACAGAGACAATGGGGTATCAGGGGCCTCGTTTACAAGAAGGTTTCTGTCGCCACTTTTATTGCCTGGATCCTGCCTGGCTCCTAAAGGGTGGTTGGTGTTCTGAGAGGGGGGTGGGCGAGGGGCAGAGGAAGAGGGAGGGAGAGGATCTTTAAGCAGCCTCCACACCCAGTGCGGAGCCCCTGCGGGGCTCCATATCATGACCCTAAGATCATGACCTGAACCAAAATCAAGAGTTGGACACTTAGCCAACTGAGCTGCCCGGGAGCACCAGGGGTGGAGGTTTATGGGCAGCAGCAGTGGTTGGTGGCATTCTTTTTTCCCCTCTTCCTTTTGGCTCAAGTAGATCATTTTGGAGGAGGACTGACTCGTGGATATGGACTAGAATGAACCCTTCCAATGAGGGGGAGGCAGCCACACTCTGGCCTTCTGTGTGCAGATGGTGCATCAGAACTTTGTTTGCTGCTTCAGATGAGCCCCGTGAGATCACGTGGTCCCTTTCCTGCTCGAGGGACCTAAGGCGCTGAGAATTTGGGTACCGTGAACAGTGTCACTCAGCTATAAGAGGGACAGTATTGGGACTGGCAGCCTGGTTTGTCTGACTACAAAGCTGGATCGTGCCACGCCTTTTGTCCAGGAATCTCTAACCTTTATTCGAATTAAGTCTGAGTGGTTACAGGTCTTGTAGGAGATGAGTATAACGTGATTCTTAATTTTTAATTATGTGAATAGCACCTTTTTTTTAATGTTTATTTTTGAGAGGGAAAGAGAGAGAGAGAGAGAGAGAGACAGAGCACGAGCAGAGGAGGGGCAGAGAGAGAGGGAGACACAGAATCTGAAGCAGGCTCCAGGCTCTCAGCTGTCAGCACAAAGCCCAACGTGGAGCTTGAACTCATGAGCTGTGAGGTCATGACCTGAGCCAAAGTCGGATGCCACCCAGACACCCCGGTACCCAAGTACTTCTTGTGTTAAATACTGCTAAAATGCAGAGGTGTATAAAATAAAAAGTAAAGAGCACCTCCTTGCACCTTGCTGCCCTCTTTCTTCTGACAACCAGACTTAACCTTCTGGTCCCTTTCTTTGCATTTACATGTATTAATATCTGCTCTGGTTCAGCCCTGAAAGCCATTTCAGTTCTGACAGGAGGCCTTATTGCGTGCCCACTCTATTTCTTTAATATCAGCAAACCCAAATTAAATAGCAGCATGATAACTCACTGTAACTTTGGGTAAGTCACCCATTCATGAGAAAGCATCAAATCTCTCGTCCATATACTTGGGGTAAGAGTCCGGAGCGTCACAGGGTTTTTGAGAGAATTATGAGCCAACAATGTAATGGTCTGGTATAAGGCACAAATGAAGGTTCGAGAAAGTTACCTGAGATTGTGCCCCCGCATTGCAAGATATAGGAATGGACGTAGTTAGTTACTCTGCCTAACTCAGTCATGTGGACAACAATTATATAAATAGCCATGCATACAACATAAGCTATAAGTAAGCTATAAATGTCACCAGAGAGGTGTTAGCAGCAGTTGGAGCCCCGGGCTCCAGTGGGGGAGCAGTTAAACCACGGAGGGTATTAGGGAAGGCTTTCTGAAGGCAGTGCTCTCCAAGAAGGAGGGGTGGGGGGGCCTTAATAATGCTAACTTATTCAGCCTTGACTTTGTGTCGGTCAGTGTTCACCACATTTTATGTAACCTAACTCATCTTACCCACACGAATAACTATGAGGTGAGAACTGTAGTTTTATAGGCGAGGAAACTGAGACACAGAGAGGTTAAGCGGGCCGCCCTAGGTCACACAGTAAGGGTCTGAGCGAGGATTTGAGCGTAGGCATTCATTGCTCTCACTGGCCGTGCTGCACAGCCCACTGGATTTCAGGGAGAGTCAGTCCGGAGGGGTGTAGCAACCAGCATGAGCAAGGCTGGGGGGTGAGGCCGCTGCTGGCAGAGCTGGGGATGGCCAGGGTGTGCGGGCGGGTGGGAGTGGCAGTTCATGACATGGCTGGATAGGGTGATTGCAAGCACGTCAGGGAGCACCTAGAGCCATTAATATCTGTGATAGTTGGGCCTCCTCCCCTCCCTGCTCTGTCACTTGAGTGGGGGAGTAGCTGCCCTTCCTGGCATCTGCCTTGCGAGTGACAACTCCCAACCTGCCTGCCCTGCTCTCGGGCCACTCAGTGGCTCATAGGCAAGCTGCCTGCTGTTCCTCAGTTTGTGTTTGCCCTTCCCTTCAGCTTTTCGAAGAGTAGAGTCGTGTCAGGTTGCTGGTCATTGCTTGTTTTTGAAATTCATTTAAGAAAATCTACTTCCAGGTTTGTCTTATACTAGCCATTACACACACACACACACACACACACACACACAGGCATGCATACCTTCCTTGAGGGAACCATATTGGTGACACGACAGAGCATGTCCTCACCTCTCGTACCTGTGGCTGCCAAGGGCCTTTCGACATTGTGTGTGATGCCCTTGCACTTTGATTGCTTCACCGTGCGGCACAATGGAGCCTCTGTCAACATGCCAGCTAATTAATTTTCACTTTGTAATATTGCTTCACCCCTATGCACTGTTCACGGTGTCCAGGGTTTTCCCTGGTGCTGGTTTGAGGAAGGCTCTGGAAAGGGAGGATGTGGATGTGAACCCTCCCTCCTGCCCCTTCTGCGGAGGCCTGGGTCTTTCCCATCTGCATTTCCCTCTCAGCCTGATTTCCAGTAGCTGTTTTGGGGGAAGTGCTGGGCGCTCCTTTTGGGAGAGGTCTTAATTATTAGAGTGTTAAAATGAGCACAGACCTCTCTAATTTGGTCTCCTCAAGGGCAGAGTTGTGTGAGAACCAAGAGAAGCTGAAATTGCAGACAACTGGTAAAGACGGGCTGTTTGGGTTCAGCACTGCCAAGTTCACTACCACAGTGGCGAGGAGGGGTGGGCCTCTGCCTGGGCAGGGAGAGGGCGGGATTTGTAATTAGCACATGCACTTTGGGTATGTGGAAGGGGTATTTCTAAAGGGCTTAAAATAGTGTGTCTTTTTGGATATTAATTTGCATAGGCCATTCTATGTCTCCTTCCCCTCCCCATTTTTTACATTGCTGATGTTAAACTTGGGCCAGGCATTCACATTTGCAGAATTGAATTTTCTGTTTATATTTTTCCCCCCGTTGCTGGTGTTTTATTATGAGAAGCCTCACCTATTGTGTTGTGTTAAAAGGAGTGCTGGGTTGGAAGGCAGGAGGGACCTGTCAGTCTTTCTTGCAGCCTGACCTTGGCAGGTCACCTCCTCCTCTTCGTGCCTCAGTTTCTCCATCTCTGAAGTGGAGGTGCCAAACCAGCTATCCTCATTCTTTGAAACCCATCTATTATTACACCCTTTGTAGTGGGTTATGTTTGACTCCAGAGTAAGGTTCAGCAAGCTTTTTCCGTGCAGGGCCACGTAATAAATATTTTAGGCTTTGTGGGTTGCATGGTCTCTGTCGCAACTACTCAGCCCTGCATAGTAGCGCAAAAGCAGCCGTATATAATACAGAAATGAAGGGGTGTGTCTGTTCCGGTAAAACTTTATTAACATTTGGCTTGTGGACTTTAGTTTGCCAGCCCTAGCTCTAGAGTGTTCTCTTTGTATTTGTTTTTTAATGTTTATTATTAATTTTTGAGAGAGAGCGTGAGCGAGTGTGAGTGGGGGAAGGGCAGAGAGAGAGTGAGACATAGAATCCCGAAGCAGGATCCAGGCTCTGAGCTGTCAGCACAGAGCCCAATGCAGGTCTCGAGCCCAGAAACTGTGAGATCAGGACCTGAGCTAAAGTCAGACATTCAGCTGAAGAATTTCTTCAGGGAAGAATGTCTTACTTGAGTTAGGGACCAACCTGAGCTCTCCTGAGGCCCAACCTTGCCACGAATCTGGTCTGCCCCCTAGGTTTCCACTCTGGTAACTGGGAGGTAGTCTGTCCAGACTCTTGGAGAGCAGGAGTGTCTAGCTCTATGCAAATTACCCTGTTCGGAAGAGTTGTAAGATTTGGCAAATCCCAGCTTAAGTCTGATTAAGGAAACTCTACCACAAAACAGCATACTTTTTCCCTGTATCCTTTCCTTCTATATTTTCCCTGTGATACATCTTTACAGGGAGAGGAAAAAAAAAAAAAAAAAAACACAAAAAACAAACCCTGCTTGCTTTTTGTCAGCGTATGGCTTTCTTAGGCTTTTATTTCAACATTAAAAAAATCAGTGGTACGTGGGGTTGTTTCAGGGACAGCACTGTTCTGCTCCTTGCTCATACACAACTTCTTGTTTTTTTAAGAAACTACTTTGAGAGGCTACTTCTTTGAGGGCCTGAGGACACTGTGGTTAGTGGGGGTAAAGGAGTGTAAATGAAGGTTACCCCTCTTCTTTGTAACTGTGGTATCAGATGGCTGATATGGTAGCAAGATCGTCCCTCATTTCTTTGAATAGTGCTAAATAATGCTTTTCTTCCAGGTGAAGAAGTGCTCAGTATTCACATTATTGCTGAGGGCTGTCACGTGTCCTCTGTTGGTCCTTCTCTTGGGAGTTGAGGAGAAGGGAACATTTGTACCCATTTCCCAGATTGGCAAAACAAGGCAGGGTGCCATTGAAGAGCTTTGCAGTCTGGATTGGAAGTCTCACGTGGCTACGACAAGCCAATGTCTTTATCGTTTTCCTGTGGAACTGAGATGTGACTCCGCAGACAGTATTTGGGGGTTCAGGGGTGCTGTGCTAGAGTGGGCTTCCTAAGGCCTGGTGCCTCCCTTCCCAAGAATGCCCTCCAGAAAGTGGAGCATCCTTACGGTGGAGGCTGGGAGGGTTATACCCCTCCCACTCTCCCAGACTCCCCATGGAAGTGTGCAGTCAGAGTGACACAAGAGTGTGCTGTGCAAACGCACTTTGAGACCCGTCACTCTAGCCCCCCACCCCCATCCAGTCAGATTAGTGACTCCCGGGAAGCGCACAGCTCTTATAAATGTGAGGCTCTGCTGTTATCGGGTGGAGGGGGGAGAGAAAGGGGGAAAAAATCCACCACTAAAAGCAGAACTAACCCCTAGGGCAGCCTAGCATGTGGCTGAGATACTCTGGCAAATGTTTGGACAGCTTAAGAAGATAAACTAGGACTTAAATAAATAAAACCAACTACCTGGTCTATGAAAAAAAAAAAAAAAAACAAGGTAGATTTGGGGGCCTGCTATTTCCTGAAGCTTTCAAGGCCGGGAGCACGTGGGGTGGGAAATGTACCATTGGGTGACCCTTCCTGGTGGAATAACTTCCTTCTCCGGGTCGCAGGAGCCCGTGCCTGTCTATAGGGCCCTCTTGGGGGAGCCTGGGGTGGGGTGGAGGTTTCAACCCGGTGGAGTCCTCACTCGCCGCCCTCTGTGGCCCTGAGGAGGGCCTCCGCCCAGATGCCCCTCCTCCACTCATTAGCTAATTGGTCTTTCCACAGAGCAGAGCCATCCCTCGTGTCCCCCAACCTCCTTCCTTTGCCAGGCCTATTTTGGGGGACGAGAGGACTGTCAGTGGAGAGCCTGCTCTGTGGACTGACACCACTCAGTGGACATGAGGAAAGTTTTTTTTGTTTTTTGTTTTTTTAAATTTATTTACTTTGAAAGCGCGACAGAGCAGGTTCCGTACTGCCGGCACGGATCCCGATGCAGGGCTTGAACTCAACGAATGGTGAGATCACGACCTGAGCTGAAATCCAAAGTCTGACGTTTCACCGACTGGGCTGCTAAAGTAATCGGTACACCCAAGGTGGGGCTCGAATCCATAACCTCGAGATCAGGCATCGCATGCTCTCCCAACTGAGCCGTCCAGGCGCCCCCTGAGGAAGCTTGCTCTTACTTGAGCAGCTACTTGTGCCGGGGATTGTCCGGGGGTACAGTGTTGGCAGCAGCCCCCAGCATGCTCTTGGGGAGCTCATGGTCCAGAGTGAGGAAGTGAATGACTGGTGAGGAAAGTGGAGTTCTTCCCCCTGCTAGGGTACTTGTGTGGATGTGTTGGTCGGTGGTCTCCTCTGCTTGTCCTAACCATGGAAATCAAAACCTGGGTGAAGATAATCAAATGCGATGCCACACTGGGAATGAAAAGGGGTATATTCTAAATATTTCCTGAAACTACCCAACAAATACTTGCTAGGCTGTGAACCCTTCTTTGCTGAGCTCTTTTAAATATGTCCCCAGTCTTTTCCCAGGAGAACTTCTGGTTGCCTCCTAATTTTAGCGAGGAGGGAGAGGTGACCCTGGGGGGTGGGAGGGCAGGAGGCTGGCCATGCCTACCTGTCAGGGAGAGTTAAAAATGAGGTCTTTTACCTTTTAATGATAACGCACATTGCCCGGCAGTATCCTAGTGGTGTGGAGGGCCTGAGTGTGTCCCGTAAGTCCAGTAAGGTCACTTGTCTTGATTTTGGCTGTCACTTGTGCTGCTCATAGGTATTGTGTTGATATACACCACGGATTACGGCCTTGCTTGTTTTACTGGTGGGCTGTGGGGAGGAGGGTGAGCAGGCTCCCTACCTCCTGTCTGAGGTCTGGGAGGGCTTGCTCTATTGGGGGCAGCATGTCTCTGCTTATTCCACTCCAGCCATCAGTGTGGGTTGAATCGCAGCTTCAGAAAGGCTCTTGTCTTCCTTTTAGGGGTGTTCAGTTTTCCAAATATTTCCCCTCTCTCTTCTTCAAACCTTCGTCTGTTTAGTCTTCTGAGAAGGAAGCAAAGAGCTTGAATGAACTGCATAAGATTAAACATTTACATCTTTGTAGTCAGGACAGGCCAAGTTATAGATCGTGAATCTTCAAATAACGTTATTTTGGGAATTGGTCTTGACTATACTTTGGTCCCGAATTGGCATCTCCCATTGAGGATAGAAGTTCATCGTAAAGTGTAGAAGTGGAAGTGACAGAGGTCCTTCTGTGAGTGAGGGTTTGTGGAACCTCACTCTGGGCTAACCTTAACCCTTGCAAGGTGCTTTTACGTGCGTTATCATATAATGCAGACTGCCATCTGAAGAGGTAGCTTGGTGTGGTTCTCCATCTTGCACATGGGGAAGTTGAGGCTCTAGGAGGTTCAGTGACATCCCTTAAGTCTTGTGTCCTGAGCTTGAGCTGGGATTTAAGCATATGGGTTCTAAAGCCTGTGCTCTTTCTATGGCACCACACTGCCTCCTAGCTTCCTCCTTTGTGGCAGCTCCTGGGGGGACCCGGACAGGCTTCTGATTAAAGCCATTTGTGTGGCCAGCTCACCTGGATCACAGATGTGGGAACCCGTAAAAACTGGCTGAGGACCCCTGAGCCCCTCTGGCATTATTATTTTATAGCTGAGAAAAGATGCCCCCATAGAGAGAAGTGACTTGCCAAGATAGTACAGTGAATGTGTTTGCTGATGCTTTTTAGAGGTTTGTTGAGTGCATTCCTGGTGTCAGTGTTGTTATACCACATTGTTGGGGAAAAAGCAGTGAACAAAACAGACCAAAATTCCTACCCTTGTGGAGCTCAAACTGAGGGTTCCATATTCCCATGCCATAACTTCCTACCCTCAGCTTCTAGACTGCTCCTTTATCCCACCATAGATGCGGGGAATGCAAAAATAATTTTCGTGTAATATTTTGAGCCTGAACACAAGGAGAGAGGTGAATCAGCGGGAGAAAAGAAGTTATGCAATTGACTCTAAAACTAAGGGAAAAGATACTTGGTCTGCTCATTTGTTTTAAATACCCATTCTTTCTACAAGTCAGTCTGTTCTTTCTTTCTTTCTTTCTTTCTTTCTTTCTTTCTTTCTTTCTTTCAACTTTTAAAAAATGTTTATTTATTTTTGAGAGGGGTGGCCCAAGCAGGGGAGGGGCCGAGAGAGACAGGGAGACACAGAATCTGAAGCAGGCTCCAGGCTCTGAACTGTCAGCACAGAGCCCGATGTGGGGCTCGAACCCATGAACCATGAGATCATGATCTGAGCCAAAGTCAGGTGCTTAACTGACTGAGCCACCCAGGCGCCCCTCTACGAGTATTTCTTGAGCACATGTTATGTGCTGGGCACTGTTCTAGGTCCTCTGTATTCGGCAAGTGAACAAGGCCCTGAAGGAGTAGCAGTTACAATACACTTGGTTCTCACTGACACCCAGCAGTGGCAGGAGGTCGAGCTCTGGCTTCGTGGTGATTACCGATTTGTGGTCTGAACATTTTCCCAGCATGGGTGGTGAATGTTGATCTCTGTGGCCACCCTCTACCCTCAGCGTGCCAGATTGGGTAATGTTGGTGATCGATTCCAGCATGGCACCCCACCCCCCCCAAAACGGAGAATACCTACCTGCCTTGTTTCTTACACGGGGTCTGTTCCCCGACTCATTTTCTGATCCTCTGCTCCACAGAGGCATCCTAAGCATTTGAGTTTTTACATAATGGAGTTTTCCTTCCTTATCCAACTTCTCAGTCACCACCTGCAGCTTTGGCCACAAAAACAGTGACCTCTGCAGCGGGGAAGAATTTGACCAAGGATGTCTGGGGAGACTTTCTATTTATAAAACACCCTCTGCAGGTTAGTGAGGGGCAGGAAGAACATGTTCATGTCCCCTTAGGAGTCCTACCCACCCCACCCCCCTTTTAAAGGAAAAGCTATTTTATTATTTATTTTATTTTTAAGGATATTTTATTTTTTAATGTTTGTTTAATTTTGAGACGGAGAGAGAGAGCATGCTCACACAAGTGGGGAGGGACAGAGAGAGAGGGAGACACAGAATCTGAAACAGGCTCCAGGCTCTGAGCTGTCAGCACAGAGCCTGACGTGGGGCTCGAACCCACGAGCCATGAGATCATGACCTGAGCTGAAGTCGGACGCCCAACCAACTGAGCCACCCAGGGGCCCCAAGGATATTTTATTTTTTAATGTTTGTTTAATTTTGAGACACACAGAGAGAGAAAGAGCGATCACACAAGTGGGGAGGGACAGAGAGAGAGGGAGACACAGAATCTGAAGCAGGCTCTGTGCTGTCAGCTCAGAGCTCCACATGGGGCTCAAACCCACGAACCATGAAATCATGACCTGAGCCGAAGTTAGATGTTTAACAGACTGAGCCACCCAGACACCCGTAAAGGGTATTTTATTGAGAGAGACAGACAGAGAAAGAGCGTGAGCAGGGGACAGGCAGAGGCGGGGGGCGGGGGGGGGGGTAGAATCTCAAGCAGGCTCTACGCCTAGCACAAAGCCCAACTTGGGGCTTGATCCCATGACCTGAGCTAAAATTAAGAGTTGGATGCCCAAGTGACTGAGCCACCTTGGTGCCCCAGGAAAACCCATTTTAAAACATGCACAGCCTGAATGCTCCCCTTTGCATTTTCTTCCCATCAGCACCTTACCATTTGATAATCTCTAAAGTCCCTTCTGAACTTGAGACTCCCTGGCCCAAGTTTTCTTTCCAGTGTCTGCTTCCCCTTCAGTGATGGGGAACTCACTACCTGACAGGGCAGCACATTTCAGTTTTAGACAGTTAGAATTAGTGTCTGTTCTTGGTATTACCACCACTAAGTAGAAAGACTCCCTCTTCCTTATGACAGCTTTCTTGGGGGGGGGGGTTAATTATAGCAACTCATTCATGTTCTCTATTCTTCCCATAAAACTCCCCCACCTGCACCAGTGGGTTTCCATTTAAAATAGCTCCTGTTCTGTTTTGGAAGGCTTCTCTCCTGGCTTCTGGTTTGCCAATGTTCTTCTGAAAATGTGGCTCCCAAAACTGACCTCCAGCCCCACTCTTTGGCCCGGCACCCTCGAAGTGTCTGGAGTTGGCAAGAGGGAGAAGTGTGGCAGGGGCGAAGATGCTCTTGAGTCAGGAGCTGGCCGCGATCCGCTTTGCTCTGTGGTAGGTATTAAGTGCGTTCCCAGGCCTGTTTCCTGCTTCCAAATGCCAACATCCCTGCCTCTTATGTGAGGTTTAGCTTAATCCCCAACCTTACCTAAATGTTACTTCTATTATTATTCAGAGCTGTGGGTAGAATTTCCCTGTGTTGTTGAGAGCGTGGGTGGGGACTCCGTAGCAGGAGGCCCACTCTGCCTGGAATCCTCCTCGCTGGGTTCTTTGTTCAAAACCCCTGTCCAGCCAGGATGGTGCTGCTCTTCTAACGTTGCTTATTCGAATGTCTTCAGAGATTAGACGGGAGGACTCCCTTGGTTCGCCAGCAGGGGATACTGGGGTCCAGAGGGTAGAAGTCAGCTTGTCCCCATTCTCCTGTCACATGGCAAGTGAAGTTAGCCTTTGTAGCTGGAAGGCTAACTTAGCTGGAAGGCTAAGCTGGAAGGCTTCTTGCATCTTTTCTTGGTACTCTCTCCCACCCTGGAGTCTGGAGCTGCAGCTCCTGAGAAAGGGTCTTTAGTTTGCCGGTTGTAGAATTGAATTGTCTGTGAGGGTTCTGGCTGTTCAGCCCTGGCCAACAGGTACTGGGATTTGCACAGAAACCCTCATACCCTGCCCTTGCTTTCCTCTGTCCCACCTGAGCTGGTGGGCTGGCCAAGCGTTAGGGGCACACCTAATGAGAATCCAAGGATCCGGTGTAGCCATCAGATACCGAGGGCCTGCTGAGCACAAGACGGGTGGAAAGCCAGCAGAGTACAGGGGATAGTTGCCATGGAAGAGGTGCTCCTTGAGGGGCAGTAGTTTTCACGGTTGTATGCATGGTGCCTGGTGCCTGGCACATAGAAAGTGCTCGACATGGATTTGTTGAGGGAACCAAAGGATTTGGATAGATGAGACCAAACAATGGATAAGCTTGGTGGCAGCCTACCCATCTGGTGGGCTAAAATGGAAAAAAGCCGATTCCTTTTTATCTTCCAAGTGTTCTTGGAGCTCCTGCCCCATCCTGGACCCTGCAGAGGGATATAAAGGTGTGGTCACAGCCCTGCCCTTGAGTAGGTTAGGGAAGGAGACCCCAATATAAGGACCCCATGTCTAGATGGTAGGGGAAGTTAGCACTGGTTGCCCAACTGCCTTGGCTTTGGAGCGTCCTCCTTTGAAGGGCCCCTCCCGGCTGCTCCTGGAAGTGTCCCCCAGGTATGACGGTGGCCAGTGCTTGCTGCCAGTGATAAAACTCTAGCCGCAGCTAGAGTGCCCTCCCTTCCTCTTCCCGGGGATGTGGCCTACCCTTAGCCGCCCCCACCCCACGGCCGCTCTTCTGCTCCTCTTTAACCTGACTGACCGGCTGCTGTGCGTGCAGAAGGCCTGGGTGACGGGTGAGCATGATAATAAAAATCCTCACTCCTCTCTGGGCGCCGTGCCGTTTGTGGTACGTCTCGTTAATCACTTGGCAAAGAGAACATTAGTGCTTTAATTCACTGGACTGGATTTCCTCCCAGGTGTCCCCCGGCGGGGGTGAGAGGTGGAGGTGGCCAGGCTGGCTGGGCAGTGCTTGAGGCGGAGGTGAGGTGACAGGGTGGGCAGGGTTGCATTTTCTCCTTTTTCTGTCCCAATAGAGCCAGTACAGTGCCTGGGAACCCCCTCCCTGCCCTCCAGAACACACTACTGAAGCACTGCCCACCCCCATGTTGCACATCCTGCCCCCTCCTGCCAGTTCTCCTGCCCAACTTTCTAAGTGAATCCAAAGCCTTCTGTCAGGAGAGGGGCTGTGGTGTGTGCCCAGCACAGTGGCCTCAATTTCCCCTTGCCTGCTTTGGCGGGGTGGCGGGGGTGTTGCGTTAGGCACTCTGGGGAGACGTGGGCAGTGCCTCCCACCCACTGCTGCTGCCCACCCTGTCCTTTGGGTCCTGGGTACCTGGCTTTCTTCCCTTTCTCTCCTCCCTCCTACCCCCTTCGCTTCTGTCTTTGCTCTCTCGAGGAATCAGCCCCCCTTCCTTGCGTCCTTCCGTCCAGGGACCCCTTCTCAGCCCTCGGGGAAACCACACAGGCCTCCTGTGCTCCCATCGGTGGGCCCTGTTCCCTGTCTCCTCCAAGTCTCCCCCCAACGGAAGATATGGCGTGAGGCGAGGGGGCCTCACCCCCAGTGCCGAAGCCCAGCCCGAGTTTTTCACTCTGCCCCTGCGTGGTTTTATGAAGTTTCTCCTGTCAAATCCAAGAGGCTGAGGAAAGTCATCTTAAAGATTTATTCCTCAGGGACCCCCTGAACTCTGGTCATTGAGCACAAAGAGGGTTCAGTGTCTGGGGGTGGGTGGGAGACTCTCCCTCTGGAAGGAGGGAGGGAGCGGCCTGGGCGGTTGCGGGAGTGGAGGCCCCTGCCTGTGCATCTCCGATGAGTTGCAGATGTGGGGGGTCAGGGGCTGGAAGAGCCAGCCCCCTGAGCTCTGGCTCCCCTTGGAGCATATGCACCGCAGTTTCCGGGAGCTGTGTGTGTATGGTGGGGGGGGGGGCGGTGCGCCGCAGGGAGGTGGGAGCTTGTTTGGCAGCAGGCGCCCATCAGACAACTGGAAAGTGCCAGTGCTTGCCTGGCCATCTGTCCCCCTCCGCCTGGCTCCTGTCCGCCTTCTGCTTACCACAGAAGGGCCCGGCAATAGTCTGCAGCGCGAGGGCACGGAGCCTGGCCGGGAGGGGCAGGCACGGTCCCATCTTGCCTTTGTTTATTCCCATCTTGTCCCCAGCTCCTGTGCTCCGCGCGAGTTGCCAGGTGCCTGAAAAGTTTGCTGTGCTGCCGCGCTCGTCGCGGTGGTTTTGTGGCAGGACGATGGGAAGGGAAGGTGGATGTGTGCTGTTTTGTCTGTTTGCTTAAGTGAGACCTTCGCCCTTCCCCCCGTCCGCTGTTTGCCTCCGTCCTTGCTTTAATTTGTAAAAGCGCCGCCAGAGCCAGAGCCGGCCAACTCTCCGTGGTTTGGGCTCATCTGCACACCACCCTCCTCGAGCTAGTTAAAGGGTTAAAAATTATGGGGAAGTTCAGCCGGCACTTGCAAGATATGGTTGCCATAGCAACAGGCCTTCTAATCTGGTAGGTGACCTGAGAGACTGGAGAAGATGTAGGGGTTGGTTTGGCATTTCATTATTTCATGAGGCTGCCTCTCCAGCTGGTTTCTCTGCTGAGCTTAAAGCTTGCTGTTCCTGCCACTAGAATTACTGGCACATTCCAAAACAACAGTGTTGATGGCACTAGCAGTGCGTTAATGGGGGTCTGGCCAGGCAGGGTGGGCGGAGGAGAGGGAGCTGGGTTCCAGGAACCCTAACGTGGGACTTGTCCCCTCGCACAAAGGGGGGGGGGGGCGTGGATAGAAGGGTGTGCGCTCAGGTTCGCTTTCCTGCATACAATAGCTGCCTTCTTAAAACACCACCGTGTAAATGGAATCCTGTTTTTTAGTGCCCTGAGAGGGACTGGCTTTTTAGAAGGGTTTTCAGGGAACTTGTTTAGTTGGACAAAAATCCTCTTTAAATTTTGGGGCCCCTGTGTAAGGTGGGGGGATACCCCCCCCCCCCAGGGCAATATCTACACTTGGTTTTCCCTCCTCTTTCACTTACCTCCAGATGGATGTGGTCCAGAAATTCGGTTCAGTTCAACACATTCATTGCGCGTCTCCTGTGCTCCCAGCCCCGTGCCCAGAGCAGAGAGAAGTAGGACAGAATACCTAGTTCACACCACTGTCCTGGCCAGAGAGGCTCCCAGTCTCCCAGTCTGCGAGGGGCCTTCCTTTTAGAGTGACCTTGTATTGAGGACACCTTTCTCAGAGGGGTCTGCTCTGTTTCTCTTTTCGCCTTGGCTGTGATTGCCCAGAAATCCATGGGCCTGGTAATTGGTATGTGTAGATGCCGTGCTTTTCTAAGCACCGTGTCCTGCGTAGAGTTCTGTGTTAGCTCGGACCCCGGTTCACAGGGAGTTCCAATGGGTTGACTTCGTGGGTTTCTTGCTTTCCTCAGTTTCTTCCTTCTAGAGAGGTTGAGCATGCCTGAGATTCGTGAGGGAATTTTAGGTGGTGTCATCCCTCCCTTTGAAAGAGCGAGGTCTGTGTGTTAAAGGCCTGGCGGGTGGCTGTGGAGGTTCACTGTTCCCATTTCATAGATGCAGAAGCTGAGGACCAGAGGCAAGGGCATATCCACTCTTGGGGCTTCTGGATCCCAGACGAGGACTTGCCCCCACTGTGCCAGGTCCTTGATGGCCTGTCCGTCCACTGTGTGTATGGCCCGTGTGTGAGAAGGTTGGGCCAGAATATGTGGTTCTTGGTGGGTGGGAATTTGGGAGATTGGGAAGTGCACTGTAGAGGTCAGAGGGACAGGCACCCTTACATGATCAGGAGAGTCCATGGATGGTAGGGTGCACTGGCCACAGGCTTCGGTTTTCTGGTTCAGAGGATCGGGTTGGGCCAATGGAATGAGAGACTCACCCGTTGCTGGCCAGCATGGCCCATGTTGGGATGTGGGAGTGTTCTGGGGAGGGCACAGAGGTGCCACCTGCAGACTGTGTGTGACCAGCTCAACTTCTGGTCCCCATGTGCTTTGGGTGGTCGGTCCCCTCTGCACCACAGTCTCCCATCTCTAAAACACTGGAATTGACGTCATCATATTCAGCCTGTCAGGTCCCTCGGTCCACGTCGGGGGGTAGAAGCAGCATCTTGGCAAAGTTCCCTCTGTACTTCTGGGCCTCAGGTTGGTTTTTCAATAACGTAGAAGGTGGCTTGAGGGTTTTGCCTAGTTTTTATCGGGCTTGGGTGTAATTTTGACCAATTCAGTGCATTTTAATGCATTTTAAGCCCTTGTCCTTGGGGGAGGCAGGGATCAGGCCACATCTTGGGCCTCGGAACCCTGCCCACCTTGGTCTGACCTCCATGGACTCTGGAGATGGTAATCAGAATTGGGTTCTGCTTCTGCCTGTGGTTCACTTGGATACCCAAGCTCTACTTTTCCTACACAGAGAGACCTTGGCTTGGGGTAGTGGGGGAATTTAGCACGTCCGCAGGGCCTTTGTAAGTGAAGCATCTCAGAACCACCAAAGGAAAAGATCTGCAAGGCTGAAGCTGCTGGGATTGGGCTGTGTGTCTGTGTAGATCGATGGGGGGGGGGGGGGGGGGGGGTGTGTGTGTGTGTGTGTGTGTGTGTGTGTGTGTGTGTATGTGTGTGTGTATAAGTGGGTAAGTCACTGGGTGGAGTGGGGGCGTGCGGGTTCAGGTGAAGATTTCTGGGACCTCTGGGATATAAAAGTAGAGGTGATTTTGCTCTTTCCCACTTTGGCTTAGATTTTGGCCCAAAGTTCTTTCTCTCACAGTGGGCCTGCCTGATTTCCATGGAAAGAATAGATGTGCCCTGTTCTAATTAGAGAGCCGAAGTCTCCTTACATGCAAAATAAATAAAACAAACTCGGTATTCACTCCAGAGTTGGCCTAGGCCCTCAGAGACCTGCCTTCCCCACGGCAGGGGTATGTGGGGAGCCTTAGCGGTTTCCTTACAGATGAGGGAACCAAGGGCCACACAGGGGATGGAATGACTGCCTGAGGACACATGACCGTCAGGTTCCAACACTGAAACCCACGGCTCCTGAGGCCCAGCTCCTCCCTCTGACCCACTGCCCCCAGTTTCTCCCGTGTTCTTGGGGTTGCTATTCAGGAGACATGCCCCTCAGAATCTGCTTATGTTCTGCAGGGTTGGGTAGGGTTTGTGCTTGTTATGGGGGATCTTAGTTGAGCCTCATGGATCTTGTGGTGGTTCTTCTATCATTCACCATCCTCTGTTTTACAGTAGGATAAAATAACAAAGAATTTACCCCCATATTGAAATTAAAAAAAATTTTTTTTAATGTTTTTTTTTTTTAATTTTTTAAATGTTTATTTATTTTTGAGACAGAGAGAGACAGAGCATGAATGGGGGAGGGTCAGAGAGAGGGGGAGACACAGAATCGGAAGCAGGCTCCAGGCTCTGAGCTGTCAGCACAGAGCCCGACGTGGGGCTCGAACTCACGGACCCTGAGATCATGACCTGAGCTGAAGTCGGACGCTTAACCGACTGAGCCACCCAGGCGCCCCTTAATGTTTATTTTTGAGTTTATTTTGAGAGAGAGAGAGAAAGCATGAGCTGGGGAAGAGCAGAGAGAGAGGGAGACACGGAATCTGAAGCAGGCTTCAGCCTCTGAGCTGTCAGCACAGAGCCCAATGCAGGGCTCGAACTCACGTGCTGTGAGATCATGACCTGAGCCGAAGCTAGACGTTTAACTGACTGAGCCACCCAGGTGCCCCAATGTTTGTTTATTTTTGAGAGACAGAGCACAAGCTGGGGAAGGGCAGAGAGAGAGGGAGACACAGAATCCGAAGCAGGCTCCAGGCTCCAGGCTCTGAGCTGTCAGCACAGAGCCTGAAGCGGGGCTTGAACCCACAAACACTGAGATCATCACCGGAGTCAAAGTTGGATGCTCAACCGACTGAGCCACCCAGGTGTCCCCCTCTCCCCCCAGTGTCATATTGAAATTTTAAAGCAGTTGCTTGAGTTCTCCAATTTTGCGTTGTCTATGCATTTCTGTTAAGAGTAATAGCAGTGAGTACAGGGCCAGTCACGGTAGGTCCTTGATGGTCAAAAAGATGACTGAAATGCAGCGGCTTCCTGCTGCAGGGCCTAGCCAGGTGAGACTCCCAGGATAGCTGCCCACATCTTACATTTGCCTTGTTGTGTTAATGTTGCCATAATAAGACACAAAATGGATCACTTCCTTCTCTGGAGAGTGGGAGTGGGAGGTGAGGGGAAGGCAGGTGGGGGTTTGGAGATGAAGCCTCACGGGAAGTGGAGGGGGGTTTCTGACAAAGCTTCCCTCAGGATATTTTGTGGAAAAGTTTGACTCCTTTTCATGATGTCACTTGAGGAAGCCTCCGTACCTGCCAGCCCAAGAAGTTTGGATCCATTTGGCTTCTCTGGAGAATGCCACTTCCTGGAGTAACAAGTTAGTCCTTCCTAGGTGAAGTAGGACTTGAATCCATTTCCTTCAAGCTTCCCGAAGTGTCCCGTGCTAGTTCTGAACTTGTGCGTCTTGATGAGGAAACTAAGGCCTTTGGTCCTTTTATGTACCTTGAGCCCCGTCTGGCCCAAAGCTGTGCAGACTGAGGGTGCTTGATACGTTTTATCTTTCATAATAAGGAGGCCTGTTAGTTTGCCCAGAGTTCCCACTGCTTCTTGGGATTTCCTTTTGGAGAATGAACTTAGAGCCGTTTGGATGGGTGGATGGGTAGGTGGCTGGCTGTCTGCTTGAGTGGGTTGAGAGTGCTGATCCAGCCTCGGGTGAGTCAGGAGTCTTTCCAGAATGCCACGTTACGTTGGAGAACTTCTCTCCAGCTCGGGGTGCAGGCAGCAGGCGGGCCCTGAATCTCATGAGGGCCCAGCGAAGTTTCTCACCGTTCCCTTACGGTATCTGCTGGAAGTTCCTCCCTGTTAGGTTGATCTGTTGGGGAACCTTGTCTTAAATGAATATCCCACATGCCAGAGGAATATGGAACAATGAAGGAAGATTGTTTTTAAAGCTTAATTTATATTTAAATTCTCACAGCCTTACCCTTGAGATCTGTGAATTTTTAGCATTTGTGGCTTCAACAGTGCACATGTGACAGGAGTAATTTATAACCTCCCTGAGCGTAACTTTGATTTTTGGCCTGAGAGGCGGGTTGGCCTCCTAGTCGCTGAGCGGGTGGGTAAGCCTGGCCCACAGCTCTTGGCACTGCTGTCCAGTGCCCACCCTGTCCGGTGCCCACAGCTCTTGGGCACTGCTTATTCATACATAATGTAATTTCATCCTTACGGTAACTGGGAATTGGGTGTAATTGCTGTAGCTTTACACCTGAGAAAACCGAAGGAATTATATGTCCTGTACGTGCTCATTTTGAAAAGTAGAAGGAAGAAAAAGCCACCCCATCATTCCACCATCAAAACGAACTTTGTGCTAACTTCTTTTGGTGGTGGTGGTGGTGGTTGGGTGGGGGTGGGGGGAGTATTTCCTTTCAGGCTCTTCTTTTTTTTTTTTTTTCCACTTAGCATTTTTGCGTTATCACGTTCTAGTCACAAAATCCTCATTACGAAAAATAACAGTTAAGAAGCTGCGTAGGCTCTGTTTCTGTTTCCGTGTAGGTATGGTTTCTGGAGGGCCTCCGTGTGGGACTTCTCTTCACAGTCTCTGGGCAGAGCTAGCCCAGGAGCGGGAGTGGTCCGTTCAGCCAGCATCCCTGGCTCAGGCATTCAGACCCAAGCAGGGCCCTTTGTGTCTAAAGTAGTAGTTGATTGGAGTGCTAATGAATCAATTAGAAAATTACTTGCTGCTGAGATCCTCAGCCAAACGAGGATGTGCAGTCTTAGAAAACCATCCGAAGGCCATACGCCTATAAATCTCTCTTGGCTGTGGCCCTTGTAAATCGCGCTGCAGCCTTTCTTGGACCTGTTAATCACTTGAGAAAAACGGGACCTCTTCTGCCCTGCGAGGGCTGCCTTGCGCTTGGCCCGCTTTTCGAGCGTGTACTCTGGTCCATTCTTCAGTGGTGAGAAAGAGAAGACCAGCGTACCTAGTGACAGCATTTGTAGCTCCCTCTGAAAGAGAACCAACCATTCGGCAGCATGCCCTTGTTCTTTCTTTTAGCCCTCCCCACAGCCCAGTTGGGAGGTACTGTTATTACTGTGTGCCAGTTTCTGCGGATGGCAGAACTGGAGCTCGGGGAACAGAAACAGCGTGCCCCTCCGGTCACACAGGAACGCAGTGGTTTGGCCTTCGGATCCCCGCGTCTTCCAGCTGTCCCTCTGCTGTCCTACCTTTCCACATGGGTGCCCTGAGTCCTAGATCTTAGTGGGTCTTAATAGTCCTAGGTTGGGAGTGGCAGGTAAGGCTCGGCCCTTAGAGGTTAAATGGTCAAGGCATCCAGGTCAGTACCCTGGGTTTTGGGTTCGGTGAGGTGTAATCTGGGGCAGGAGAGTTGGAGTGACGGCCAACAGTCATGGCTGGAGGGACCCCGGGTGGGTGATGGACCAGCAACTTGTGTTGTGCGTTTCAGGACAGTTGCCAGGGTGCTTGAACCTGAAGTGGAAATGGGTAGAAGGGAGGGAGGTTAAAAGAAAAAAGGGACAGTGTTGTAAGTCCTGACCGAAGTGGGAGCCATCTCTTGAAAAAGACAACCGCAAAAACAATGATTGTGATATGTTTTTCTGGCCCTTCCACACCTGTTTCCTCATTGGCTACCCCAAGATGGCTACCCCATCTCCTCTGATGACACCCCCCAGCCCTCAGTGACAACTAAGGTGTCACTAATCCTTTACCCGTTTGCTCCCAGACAAGCCAGCTTGCTTCTCTGAGGCTGAAACCACAGGCGGCTCCCTGCTGGCTTCCTCTTTTAATTTGGTTTCATCTGCCGGGAGCCTGTGGCCCCTTCATTGCCTGGTGGAGGGGCGGGGGAGGGGACGGGGTGGGGGCAGGATTGTTTATAACCTCAGATTCTGTCCTTTCGTTTAGTGTGTCAGGACCATTTTGATAGCCCTGCATCCAACATTGGGTGCCTTAGGATGCCTGGCAGTTATTTTGTTCATATGACATTTGAGTGCTAACCGTGTGCCCAGCACACGTGTGCCCAGGTGCTAACCGTGTGCCCAGGTGCTGGGAGGGAATAAATAGCACAGATGATAACTGTGCCTGTCCTTTAGCGCTGACATACTATGGGATGGCATTGCTGTAGACCTTGGGTCTCAAGCTCTGATTTGGAAAATAGG
Source organism: Panthera onca (assembly GCF_046562875.1). Taxonomy (NCBI): domain Eukaryota; kingdom Metazoa; phylum Chordata; class Mammalia; order Carnivora; family Felidae; genus Panthera; species Panthera onca. The sequence goes on from NC_138346.1 coordinate 177,680,634, forward strand.
ACCCTAATAAATAAGAACTCTGATCTCTTCTTTCACCGTGGCTCTTTTTAATATGCCCAACACTGTGCCAGGCATTTTATATTTGTCATCATGCTCTGTCCTCAGAAGAGCTTCATTAAGGCAGGTATTATCACTCTAAGTTTGCAAGTGAGGCCACTGAGAGCACATGGCAGGTGCTCAGTAAATCTTTTTGGCTGGATGTGTGGCATACAGCTTGCAGGCAGTGGAGCTGGGTCTCTAGCCCAGCCGAGGTTCTCAATAAGATAATGTCTCAGGCTGCTTGTCCAGAGCCGTACCTGTCACTTGAGGCCGGCTTCCTTCTGTGGATTTGCTTCCAAGTGTGAGCACCAGAGCTTAGGAAGATTATGTTACAAGGTCCTGGTGTGGTCTGTAACCAGCTAGATGTGTATCACCATCATCACTGCCCCTGCCGGAGGATTCCTTTGTTTCTGGTGGTTTCATAGAGGTGCAAGTGAGATTTAGCGGCTACTCAACTTTCCCGGCTACTGCTGTCTGTCCCCTGGCTTGCTGCTTGAGGCGCATTGGTGCTGCCATCTGAGCTGTGACTGTAGGAGGGGAGTGAGACTGGGATCCACCTGCCCTTATGCCCCAGGACTCTAGGTGATTCTGCTCCTTAAAGTTAGCAGAGGTGAGGCGACATGTGCAACCTTTAACCTCATTTGGTCTGCCTGGCCAGCATTTGGCCATCCTATGTTGACGTGGCCACACCAAGTTCTAGGTATTGAAAATCCCAAACAAATAAAGCCCAGCCCCTGGATGGGAGTGGGTTGGCTTTCTCTTTGCAGAAGCTCAAAGTGCAACAGCTGTGTGGGTAGTCAGCAATCTGGGTGTTAACCTGCTTGGCAGGCGGTTGAAGTAAAGTTCCAGGCAGGCGTCGAGTTGGTGGAGGAGGGAGTTACAAGCACGTGGCTGGCCATGGCAGGCAGGGCAGATGAGGTCTACTTTCTTTGCCTCTTGTTTGTGCCCTGGACCCTCAGGATCCTTTGTGAACTTTCTCCTTTTCTCTACCTCTCTCGGCCAACTCTCTTAATTTCCAGCCACCTTCCACCTGCTTCCCTACATCTCTGTATTTCCCAACACCTTGTGCATTGCCTCAGACTCTACTTGGCTGTGCTCAGTTGGCAGGCCAAGGGGTACAGTCCACCACCCAGTAAAGATGACCTTGTGTCACTGTGACCCAGCTGGGGATGGGGACTCTGACCTGTGCCAGAAGATGGTAGAAAGTCAAGAGTGCTTGCACGGATGTCAAGGTGGGTCACGCGACACTGCATGGGCAATGGTGCAGAGAAGGAGGAATGGGGTGGGTGAGAGTGTAGTTGGTGATTGGAGGGTTGGAAAGATTCAGGATGGATTCGTTTCCCGGACTGCAGTAATAGACTACCACAAACGGGTTGCCTTTAAACAACAGAAATTTATTATTTCTCAGTTCTGGAGACTTGAAGTTTGAAATCAAGGTGTCGGCAGGGCCATGTTCCCCCTGAAGGCCCCAGAAGAGGATCTGTTCTGTCTGTGCCTTTCTCTTACCTTCTGGCATTGCTGGCAGCCCTTGGCATTCCTTGGCTTGAATGAGGCTCTGCCTCTGTCGTCACGTGGCAGTCTCCCTGTGTGTCCTTTGTGCTGAAATTGCTCTTATTTTACGATGCCAGTCGTAGGTTAGGTCCCACCCGAATCCACCATGACCTCATCTTACCTTTATTGCATCTTCAAAAGATCTGTTTCCAAATAAGGTCACATTTACAGGTACTGGAGTTAGGACTTGTAGAGGGACACCGTTCAACCCACAACACAGGGTGACAGTGCTGACCCTAAATGCAGAGTGTGTTCAACTGCTTGTTTTAAGGGGCCTCAAAGACCCTAATCAATTCTGTAATTTCAGTCAGGTACATTTATGTTAGGAATCTTGTGTGTGTGCTGTGTTCTGGGCTTGCCTCCCCCCCCCCCCCCCCCCCCCCCCCCCACACACACACAGGCGTGAGACACTGCCTGGCCTTTATAGTGAGAAGCTTCTATGGAGACCAGGGTTTTTAAAAGAAACTTGGAGGAAAGGTACTTGCAAGTACTTCAGTGATGACCTTAGAAATACAGACGGGCTTTTTCTTCCTGCCCTATTAATTTTGAGGCCACCTGGATCGAGCCAGGATTTACTCTCCCTGCCCTCTGGATGAAGGTGATGGGGAAGGTGGTTGGGAACCTCTGGATATGGAGGTTCTTTAAGTGCCTTAGTTTCTTCCTTGCAAGTGAGAAATGTGCTTCTTGGTGTCTGTTCCAGGCGGGCTTGGTAGCTAGGAGCTGTGTTATTGGAAGGGCAAACACTGTAATGTCATTAGAGATTTTTTTTTAAAAATAGGGGCTTCTGTATTTTGTTGTGGATAAACATGAAGCCAGGTGGGTAGTGTCTAATGGATTGGGCCAGCCCCTTTTCATCCTTCCCAGAAGTTTCCTGTAGGAGCAGAGAGACCTGAGATCAGTCTGCTCGCCACGCATGAGAATTCTTCCCACGACTTTACAGTCTCCCTGTCTGAGAAGGATTTCCACACAGATGACAAGAGTGGAGCAAAAAGCATTTGTAGCTATTGTGTTGGTGAAAACCAATGTAATGTAAATAGGAAGTCAGGATTATATGTATCCTCAAAATGCTGCGACTGAAAACCACACACGCCAGATGAAATTTACAACCACGCGCCTGTAGGCTTCAGAGCGCTGTCTGCAGGCGGCAAGGGCTTACGCAGCGGGCGGACTTTGTTCTCTCTGCCATCCCTCCTCTCTGTCGCCTCCCTACCCCCCCCCCCCAAAAAAAAAGAAAAGAAAATTAATTAGGCATTTCCTGCAATGATTTCACCTCTTACAAGGCCTTCACCCCTCTGAAGATACAGAACATGTTGAGTCCAGAAGATTCACCACCCTTTCTGTCAGTCGTTACAGAGAGGACAGTGGTACATCCCTAAATGACCAAACCACCAGGGATCCAAGGAAGTATTGTGGACATACTTTAATCTCCTCACTCTGTCTCCAGAATGATAGCTTTCCTGGGAGTGGCTTGGATCACCCATTCCCAGAGGGGGCCTTCAAGAGTCTGCTTCTGCAGAAGTACAAATATTCATTATGCTGAGACTGATCATGTGCTTTACACAGGTAGCTTTGTGAGTAGATTAGTTTCATGTCTTATTTCCAAGCAGTGTCGTGGATGAGAGAGACAGAACTCTGGCACTTCCGCTATCCAAAAAATTAATATTGTTAATACCCTGATTTCTATTTTGTTGGTATGACTTAGTTTCTCAACATGTCCTTTGCTCATAGGAGGTCAAGGGCAGTGGGATAATAGCAGTCCACATTGCTGATTGAGCCCAGCCATCCAGCCGTAGGTGCCTCCTGGCTACCACACCCTCCTCACCTTTGCTTCCCCAGCTGCCTGGTGCCTGACTCTGTGCTGCCGTCTCCCTTCTTGCCCTCTGGTTTTCTCAGAGCCTTTGGGAACGCAGACCACCTGCCTTGGTTTGCCAAGTCGCACGTCCTCTTAGATTCTAGAACCCGTGTGGTGTGTGGTTTCCCTTCCAGGAGGCTTGCCCACACAGTTAACTGCCTGTGGCGCTCCTTCCTCCAGCCAGAGCTCTTTGAAACTGATGTTCCCAAGAACCGATTTCTTCTTGGGGAGAGGGGAATGGGGTATGATCCTTGCTCCAAATCCTACTGGTGTCCAGAACTGCTCTGCCAGGGAGAACCTCGTGTATGTCCAGTATGGAGCACGGCTTTAACCTTCACGGGCCCACAGATCCCTGCGAGGCTGAGGAGATCGCTGTCCTATCCAAACACTGCACATTCACACGTACAAATAACTATGCGTAATAAGTCCAGGGGTTTGTAGGCCCTTTGTGTAGCCCTTCAGAGAGAGACCTGCCCCTCTGCCACTGAGTGTCCCCGGTGGCCTTGTGGTATCCATTTTGTCTCCTGTAGGGTGGGAGCAGTGATAGTTACCTGATGGTCCTGCTGTGGTGATGGTGACTTCAGTTGTTAATAGTGCACCTAAGGTTGTTCACCCACTCCTCACCATGACCCAGCGAGGGCAACGTGCTGCCAGCTGCATTTCACAGATGAGAAAACTTAAGCTCAGACAGGTGAAATGATGAGCCCAGGGTCATGGAGTTTAGGAAGGGTCAGGATTGCAACCCAGGCAGTGTGGCTTTAGAGCCCCTGCCAAACACCTGATCTGCAGCAAAGGAATGCGGTAGGTGCTCAATAAACGGTAATAACAATATTAAAAGCCACAGGGGGGGTAGGGCACAGCTAACCTGTTGGTTGTGGGGCTTCCCCTCCCCTACAGGTCTCCACCTGTCCTAAGTATCTCCTTGTGCAGGAGCGGGGCTCCAGACCTTGCGGGTGGGTGGAGGCGAGCACAGATCCGCCACTCCTGGGAAATGTGTAAAATCCTGTTCCTGAAAACCGGCCGGGTTCTCAAAGTGTCCCGGCTGGCGTGTTTTGCTAGTCACGAAACATGATCCATACGCTGTATTTTAGGACTTCCCATCTGTCGGCAGGCAGGCATCATCGGGAGGGTTTTCACTTGAGGGAGCTCCAAGCAGCTCACCAGTGGGGGAGGGGAGGTGGGCTAGGACGGTCTGTGACAGCAGGGAGGCACAGCCTGCCTGGTTGGGGGACCTGAGAGACAAGATGGGGGGGGTCCTTGGAGTGTCCTGCTCAGCAGCATCCCGCATCCCTTTCCCCATTACTTCCCTCAGTTTTTAGGTGGATTCCCACGTTTTAGTTCGGCAAAACGGAGAGAGAAGGTGAAGTCGCCAGGATTTCAAGGCAGCGCTGACATTGGAACTTAGTCTTTAGACTGTTGTCCTCTCCCTTCCTTGAGTCTCTGTTTCCTGGGTCGTAGCTGTGCGGGTGGTGCAGGGGCAGGGTGTGGGAGACCTGGCTTGGAAGCTGGAGGAGTGAGGGCAGGGAGGGGAGGCCTGGCGCCCCCACCCTGCCGGTGGAGGCGGAGCGCGGAGAGGGCTGAGAGGGCTATCGATCCACCCATCTCCTCTGAGGGAGGGCCGCAGCACATTCGAGGCTTTCTTTTTAAAAATGCATTAACTTGACCGTAAGCAGGCCCCAGTTTCAAAATAAATAAATAAAAATAAGGCAAACAAAACAAGTAGGAGTGGGAGGCAGGGAACCTTAGAAAAACTAAAAGTGTGCTTGAGGAGGGTCCTTCTTGACGGAGGTGTGCCAGCTGCAGGCCAGGATGCGGGGCCTGGATTCTGAACCAACATTGTCCTGCTGTACTGTGCCCAGGTTATCTGCATTTCCCTGGCTCAGCTGTGCAGGGAAACTTTACCTAAAACCAGAGGTTCCAGAAAACCCCTCTGGGGGTGGGGGAGGGTGGAGGAGGCCTCACATGGAGTGTGGTGGTAATCCATATATGAAAACCTGCCTTGCCAGCCCCAGTTTGGGGCAGTTTGGTCTCTTTTTTTCTCCCTCAAGCCGCACTGATTTTCTCTTTGTTTCCCCCCAAGTGCCTTTGCACAGGCCCTTCTCTGCCTAGAAGGTGTGTCCCTCCCTTGCTTTACCACCCCCCACCCTTCTCCAGGTTAGCACCTGCCCCAAGGGCACTTCCTGATTCTCTGTGGGTCAGGCCTCCTGGTATAGACCCCCAAGGCTCTCAGTACTTCTCTTTTGTAGTTCTGACCACAAGCATAATAAAAGAATTAACTTTTACAGCATTTAGCAATTAAGCTTGGGGAAGGCGGGGACTGGTCTGTCCTGTTTGCTAAATATTCATTGTCCAGCACAGCACTCTAAAAGGAGTAGTAAATCCTTGTGGAATGGATAGAGGGTAGCTCAGGGTCTATTCTGTTTGGCCCATGGATGCATTTTGGGTGAGGGTGGAGGGAATAAACATTTGAGATCAGAATTCACTGCGAGTTCCTAATGTTTCTAGAGGCATGGGCCCACTTTGAGGTCAGGATATGGTTTCAGAGTGGAGCTCCTAACACTTGAAACAGGGAGACTTCTGCCTGCAGCCCCATAGGCCAAGGTACACAGCATCCAGATCTGGCCTGTTTGGAAGGTTGTCCCAGTGAACCCGTTTCCTTAGTGGGTGGAAAGACACAGAGCCCAGAGAACAGAAAGGACTTGGCCAAGACCACTCGGCAGAGCCTTTGAACACCTTAGTTTAATAGTTAAAACACAGTTAATCAGGTACCAAGTGCCTAGTGCGCAGGCATTGTTTCCTTTGCTCCCTGTAGTGGCTCTGTTGGGGAGGCACCACGTGTGGAAGAGGAAGTGGAGACTCCGTGAACTTGGTTGCTTGTTTCAGAACACAGCAGAGGTGGCACCAGAACTCTGGTCTTTCTGATTGCACATCCCCTTGCCTCCCAGCAAGGGGAGGGGGACTGGTGACGGCCCAGTTCTCAGATTGGCTCCTGTGCAGATCCTGCCTGCTGCCATAGCCAGTGGAGGCTTAGCGACTTACAGGAGCCTCCATTGCTTCCAGCCGTCTGTGCTGGGGGGACTGGTGGCTCACAGGGACCACCTTTCTCCCCCACCGGGTGTCACCTGTGTCTGTGTTCTCTCTCTCCACCTCTGCAAGAGCTGCAGAAATTTCTCTCCCCCGGGCCTCCCGGAGAGAGGGACGGAGGGTGATGAGGCAGAATTTGCACCATTCTGGGAGTAACTTTCCATCATTTGTGGCTAAAAATAAAACGTGCACTTGCTCCTCTCTGCCTGTGGGCTTTCTTTTGGGGTTTCAGTGGGAGCCGCTTGCCCCTCTGTTTCCCCCTCCTAGCTGCCCCTCAGCAGGCGTGGGGCCGCCCACAGTTTTCGGGACGGGTGGGGAGGATGGGTGAGGGGGACTTGAGGCTGCTCACCCTCCCTGAGAACAGAGCCCACAGGGCCTCTGTGAGGAAGTGCCTCTGCTTCTCTGCAGCAGCAAACAGCCGTGCTGGTGGGCTGGTGCCCCGGCATGCATGGGGACGCCAACTCCCTTTGCAAATATTACTGCAGCTGAAAAGAGACAAGCCCCTTTAGAGGGCTTTCTTTGTGCAGCCTGCTTCTTTCCGATAATCTGGAATGCACAGAGGCAGGAGAGATAAATTAATTTGTTCAATTAATTTTGTAAATATTGACTGAGCAGAAGTTTTACACCAGTCACATGTTAGGGACCCGAGGGCTAACCAAAACACAACAGGACACAGTTCCTTCCGTGAAGGTGCTTATCCTCTAGGTAGGGGGAGAAAGAGGGAAGCTTTAAGATGGACCTGGAGCAGGCAAGCCATGGGGGTCCTGCTGCGCACAGCACCCTCCCTTCCAGAATTCAGTTGCAGTGTCTGCCCGAACGGGGAGCTAAATGCCAAACCGGACATTTTGCCTTTCCCTTTTTTCAAGGCACTTTAATTCCTCTCTCCCCCAGCAACACATACGTACGTACATACGTACATACATAAAATCGAGTACTTACTATGTGCTAGGGCTGGGCACTCTGCTAAGTACCTTACTTGGCATTTATGTCCCTGGACTCATAGTGACCCTGGGAAGTGATTTTTTGCTCTCATCCTTATTTTGCAGTTGATGAAATGGAGGCCCAGAAAGGTTAATTAACTTGCCCGAGATCCCACAGCGAAAATGTTGCAAAGCTTGGATTCAGCTGTGGGCAGATTAATTCCAGAGCTCACTCTCTACACTGCTAGCTGTATAGACATGTCTACACTGGGCATGTGGCTGTTAAGCACCCACTATTGGCCCAGCATGAATTATCCTAAAGGCGCTTTCTCTTTAAAAAAAAATCTCCACTATGCTTTCCATTTGATCTTTAATGTTCTTATAGTAACCCTGTGGGAGAAGAATCACACCCCCAATCCCCAATTCCTCTTTAAAAAAACCCAAAAAACAACAAGGTCTCTGTAGAGGGTACCATACTTTAGAGACTGGTATTAAACTCTCTAGAGCCTGTGGGAGAGTGAAAGTCTCTGGAAGCATTCTGCAAACTGTAAAGTGCCCCATGAAATGAAGGGCATGGGAGAAAAGGTGCCTCCACGCGGAAGACTCACTGGTTCCCCAGACCTTACGCATCACAATAGGGGATTTCTTGCACTGTTGTCACGGTGTGGTTTCAGGTACCTGTGAAAAATTATGGTAATTAAAATGTAATTTGGAATCCCCTGTTGGCTCACAGCAGCTGGTCCAGATGTAGGAGGCTGGGGCTGTCCGTGCTGGAACAAGCTAAGGCTTGTTAGGGGTGTCACTTTGTCCTGCCCTTTGTGTTGCTGAGGAGAAGGGTGGGGGCAAGAGATACAGCAGCTATTTTTATATCGTTCACGTCATGTTCAGCATTACTGGATGTTTGTGGTTGGGTCCCTGTTTAGCCTCAGCCGGGAAGAGAGAACTCCCTTTGCTGCCTTGGTCTGTATGGAAATTCAAGCTCATACCCCTTGGGTTTATATATTTGTCTAAAGCAGAGGGACCTAAAGTGACCGTGCAGTTCCCCTGGATAGGTCAGAGTTGTCTTATTATCAGGGCTTCGATTTTCCAGGGCTCTTCAGACGCAAGGGACCACGTCCCCCATCCACTCCCTCATCCACTCCCTTATTGTATTCAACAGATGGGTTTTCAGTTTGAGATACACGCCAGATCTTTTCCCAGGTACTTGCAAAGTGACGTTGACCCTTGAACAGCGCAGGGGTTAAAGGCGCTGGGCAGCCCCCACCCAGTGGAAAATCCATGTGTAACTTTTGACTCCCCTCAAACTTAACTACTCATAGCTTACTGTTGACTGGAAGCCTAATGGGTAGCATAAACAGTTGATTAATGCGTGTTTTGTATGTTACGTGTATTATATACTGTACTTTATAATAAAGTGAGCTAAGAAAAGGAAATGTTACTAAGAAAAACCATGAGGAAGAGAAAATATATTTATGGTACTGTGCTGTAAGAAATCTGTGTAATAAGTGGACCTGTGCAGTTCAAACCCGTGCTGTTGAAGGGTCAGCTGTATTACCCCTCAAGGATTTCATGGTCTAGTTGGGGAAATGGAAAGGAAACCCTGAATTTGGCCTATGCAAGCCACACATATATGTTGGGCTTTATTGTAGGTACTGCACTGTCTTAGAAGGGGCCCAGGTGTGGGAACATGGAAGAGGGGCACTGGGATCAGGGGATGTTGGAGGCAGCTTCCTGGAGGATGCATTTGAGTTGTAGGAGTTGACTTAATGAATCGGGGGACAAGAGGTTCCAAGTATGTATTTTGGTTTTATTTGCCACAGGGCTTCATTTGTATACATACGTGATATTATGAGTAGTTATAGTCGTTGTATCTTATTTTATTACCCAGTTGAGGTCCTGGGATTTTATTTTTATACCCAAAGGGCGCGCGGTCTTTGAAAAGTTTGAGAAAAAAATGCCGTGTGTCAGCCAAGCCCTTGTTGCTTCAGAGGTCAGAGATGGGAGGTCAGCCACACAAAGCCTGCCCTTGAAGTCTCTGCCTCTCCGGGCCTCTTGGCACTTCCGGCACCTCTTCCTGCTAAAAGGGCAGACCAGAGTAGGTTATTGCATAGAAGGGGTTAAAACAAACGGTTCCCCAAAGCCTGCGCCCTGGCCTGGCATGTGCACCGAGCCCGAGTGTGTGTCATGGGACCAGGCATCTGGTCTACCTGCGTATCCTGCTGATTGAGGCATTTGGCCTGGGGGTGACAAGGCTGCTGGTGATCCCTCCGTGAAGACCGACTGTGGGATCTGTTGGAGAATGGAAGTATACAGAGCAGAGCACTTAGCTGGAGGCAGCCCGGCATGTTCGGGCTACTTCAGAGCAGGGGCTCACATCTAGACCTTGCAAGAGTACTGGTTCCTTGTCCTTTCCGCTTCCACTGTTTATATGCGTTCAAGTATGTGACGTAGTTTCTGCCAACCGAGCATCCAGCAGAGCCTCTCTCTACCACCACGCCCTGGGAGGGGTGATGAGGAGGCCAGTGAATACAGTACAGTCCTGCCCCTGGGGTAGCTGACAGTTCTGCGTGGTCCTCCTGCAGATGGCCAAGGGGCCTGACACGACATGTGCCTTCTGGGGACCCTCTGCAGATAGCTGGAGTGTCTCGGAGTGTCCCCACCATCCTTGCGAACCACATGCTGACACTGCAGCATGCCAGCCCTGTCCTTGGTGTGGGATTATTTGCAGTTAGTATTCCAAATGTCAAGTTCCCCTTGACTTGATCTGAGCAGACGAAACAAAATGGCAGACAGATTAGAAGGGGCTTGAGAAGCCTTTTCGGATTTGAAAACCTTCCTTTGTTGACTTTGAGAAGCTGCTGAACCAGGCCAGTCTGCAGAGGCAGGGACATCTGCCAGGTGCCCATGGGCTCTCTGGGCTTGGGAGGCTCTGGCTGGTGCTGGCTTTTTTCCTCCAGGTGCCTGGCAGCTGGGGTGCCCACTGAGCTTGGGCAGGAGTTGAATCCAGTTCCTTCTTGTTAGTGCCCCCAGAGCAGGAGGGGAAGTGAGGAGCTGGGGCCTCTGAGGGCTTTAGGGCAGGTTTGGGTGGGTCCCCGAAGACAGGGGGCCATGTCAGGCAATATCTGTTTAATCTAGACTTGTATTTGCCTGCCTGCTGCGAAGACCCAGTAGGTAAAAGGGAACTCGATGGCTTACTGTATTGCAGTTCCTCTGAATGTCTGGGGAAAGGTTTAAATAGTGCTCACCAAAGACACGGACGTTCCTGGCTAGAACCTGGGTATCATTGCTAGAAGAACCTTAGGGATGGTCCCCTGCATTCCCTCCCTTCTGCAGTTGTGGTAGCTGAAGCTCAGAAAGGTTAAGCAATCTGCACAAAGCCACACAGGAAGCAGTGGAGCTGGAATTTGAGTAGTCTGTCCGGCTCTAGTGCTCGTACTTGTCCCATGATGTCACATTGGCTCTTGCTCCCAGTCCTCCCTTCTCTGAGACTCATTTGTCCTGCCCTTCCCCCAACTGCTTCCTTTTCCTGCCTGCATTCCCCAGGAATCCCTCTGCGGGTGCTGCTTCATCCAGCTTGGGAGAAGTACGAAGAACTGGAGGGCTGAGTGAAAACCCAGCCCCCAGCCGCTTCCCTACCACTTTGCAGGGTACAGAGTGCTTGTCCTACAGGATTGTGCATGTATTCTTGTCTCCTGAGGACAGGCCAAGATGAGTTTCCCTCCTCGTTGGGCCATTCAGGGTACCAGAAAGGGTTTGTGGAATTGCTATGTCTGACCTCAGGGGAGATAGACTTTAAATGGCGTGAGACTCTGCAGACTGTGGCCGGACACCTGATCTTAAACCCTATCCTTAAATCTGCCTCGGTGCCCTGCAGCCACTGCAGGACAGATTGCATAAAGTTTCTCTTGCCCTAAAGGCTTTTGACAATGGCCCGCAGTCTCTGGACCCAGAGACTGAGAGGTAGTTTTCGCTTTTCTCTCCTTTTCTTTGCACACTTACGCACAAATGCCTTTTGTCCCCAGGAAATGCAGCTTTCTCAATCCCCATCCTGGAAATATCAGTGGAATGTAATAAATCTGATTTGTGTTTATGTTGAAGAAATGAAACACATTTCTGGGGAGGAATGCGGTGGAGGCCTTGAGAAGGGGCTGTGTGAAAGCGTGGTACTCCCCCTCCTTCCTGATAGGACTCTGGTAATAAGAGCTGTCTCCTGTGTTCTGCTGTTGGGCAAACAGAAGGCAGAGCTGGCCAGGGCCCCTCACAGCTGCGGCTGTCACCTTCTCAGTTCCGAGAGTCCGGCTTCTCTGGACCCTGTACCTTCTCGGGGATTGCAGTTCTTCTGGGGACAGCGCCCCCGTGCTGGTTGAGTCAGAGCTGATTAGCGAATCCTCCCCGCTCCCATTCCAGGTTGAAAACAACAGGATGAAATTTAATAGGCATAAATGTAAAGTCCTGTATGTGGGTTCAAAAAAAAAAAAATCAACTTCACAGGCACAGGACAGGGAAGCTTCGTGTGAACAAGCGAGCGAGAAAGTGACCCTCGGCTGTACCTGACAGTTGGTTCTGCGGGCCAGCGGTTGGCCGTCGATGAAAGAGAGTAACACAGGCTCGCTGAACAAGGATCACGTCCAAAAGAAGGATGATGTTGTTGTTGTTAATGATTTGTAATAGTAGCTAGTGCTTCACATGCATTATCATTGCACCCTTAAAGTCATCCTTTGAGGTAGGGCAGAGGATCCCCTGTTTTTGGAAGAGGAAACCCAGGCTTGGGAGATTAAGTTACTTGCCCAGCGTCACACTGCAAGGAGGTGGAACCCAGAGCCTGTGCTACCTGGAGCGAACTAGAGGGTCAGCAGATGGCAGAGATTCTGAATGAAGAAATGCCGAAGGAGGGGCGCCTCGGTGGCTTAGTCGGTTGTGTGTCAGACTTCGGCTCAGGTCATGATCTCACGATTCGTGAGTTCAAGCCTCGCATCTGTGCTGACAGCACAGAGCCCGCTTTGGATCCTCTGTCTCTCTCCCTCTCTGCCCCGCACCCACTTGTTCTCTCCCCACCCCCCCCAAAAGTAAAGGGTAATAAAAAATATATATGTTATATATATTTTATATATATGTTTTATATATTACATATGTTATATATTACATATATATTATATATATATATATATATATATATATATATATATATATATATGTTATATACATATGAGAAAGAAATACCAAAGGAAATACTAGCGGTTAGCTTGAAGGCAGTTTTAATGATGCCTGACTTTTGTTCGATCCCCACTGTGTGCCAGGCACCGCGCTAAAGAATTTATACGTATCAACTCCATTACTGCTCTGTTTTATAGATCAGGAAACTGAGGCACAGAGAGGTTAAGTAAGTTGCCCAAAATGACGTAGCTTGTGAGTGGCAAATACAGAATTCAAACCCCGATGATCTGGCTTGGAGGTGTTGCTGTCTAGGCCTCGCAGCCTTGGAGAGAACCAGACTGGCCAGCGTGGGGGCGGTGGGTGGGGAAGGAGCCGGCTGTGCTCTTTGTTCTTTGAGGCAGCCTGTCTGCAGGACGCCCTTGTGTTTGGATCCAGGGCAGAACCACAGCCTGCGGGTGGATGTATAAATAGGCGAGGCTTCTGCTCTCCTGAATCTGGACACCAGGTGGTCACGGAATAGGCCCCTTGAGGGAGGTAGTGAGCTCCCCACTGCCGGGTGACTGCCCACCCATCAGGGATGCCCAAAGAGGCGGGAGGGCTGAGGGGACCACCTGTGCGGGCCACGAGAGTTCCCCGGGGCCCCTCCGTGTAGCTGGCTGGCTCCCAGTCCTTTGTTGAGGACAAGCCCGGCTTTCCTGGCACATCCCCCACCCCCAGGCAGTGGCATGTCCCCGTGGACCACTAGAGGGGAAGTGACCGGGTGTCCGCCGGGTCCAGCCTGCCCTATTAGGAAGCCCGGGCTGTCAAGCCGGGCAGAACTGCTGACGGAGGCACTGGGAACAATGCTGCGTGGGAGGAGGCGTGTGCGTGTGTTTGCTCGCCTCCTGACCCGAGTGCCAGCAGTGACACATTTTATTTGTCCCCTCTGGTTCCCTGTGGGCATTCAGCCTGAGTCTCTGATACATCTGACTCCCACTTGGGCCCCCTGTCCTGCTGTAGCTTTGGCTATAGGGCAGGGGAGCCGGTCAGCAGGCTCTGGTCCCTGCTGATGCCAGGGCTTACCTGGCTTCCTCAGAGTTCTTACCAAGGAACCCCGGGAGCCCGTCACCTCCTTGTCTCAGGCACGGAGAGGCGAAGTGACTTATTGGAGGCCATGTAACTAGCACGTACGGCAGAAGGCACAGTCAGGCCCTGGAAACTGGAAATGGGGGTGAAGGGGCCTTCGAGATCATCTTGTCCAGCCCTTTCATCTTACGAATGAGGAAACAGGGCCCACAGCTGCACCTTGACCTGGCCGAGGCACGGCTGGTTGTCAGTGGCAGAGCCGGGACTAGAACCCAGGTCTCCTGGCTCCAAATTCTCGGTCCTCTCCCTTCTGCAGCCCCCTCCTCCACTTTGGGTTTCCTCACATCTCAGTTCTGCTGCTGCTTCCCCTGCAGGGCTGACTGATGCAGTGGTTGTGGCTCCCACCCAGGCTTCCCTTCCCATACTGCCGCTGTCGCCTTCCTTGGCCGCCAGTGTCTGATTATCCCCGTTGTCACTTCCTTTGCCTCCCAGGACTGGTAGCAGCAGCTGGTTTACAAGAACTTAGCTGAGTGGAAGGAGCGCGGGCTTAGCTAGGCAGCTTTGGGATCCAGTCACAGCTCTTCTTCCACTTGTGAGATGTGTGACCTTGGGCAAGTTGCTTAACCTTTCTGAGCCCTGGTTTCTCATCTGGGAGATAAGATGATTTGGACCTTCCAGCCCTGCAGGTCTGTGAAAAATGATTTTCAAGAGAGTGAGTGAGACCCACGTGGACCTGTGGTTGGAGGCTCTTGGGAAGGGCAAGGTGGCGTGGGCTGGTGGGAAAGGCCTGTGTTGGGGGGTATAGGGCATGCATGTGTTTAGAGTTCTGGCTTCATCAGAGGTCTGGTACCCTGGTTGGGTGCTGGTGGGCACTTGGGGCAAGGGACCCCACCGTCCTTGGCCCCTTCTCTGCCAGTTCTTCCTCTTTCTTTGCACCCATGCTGTGGGTGACACTGCTTGTCCTTGGTGGCGGCTGCCCAGGGTAGAGAGGTTCCTGGTGGAGGGTTGGCCAGCTGATTGGCATGGCCTTGGGGCAGGCATGACAGCCAGGCACAGGTAGGAGCCAGATCTTGTGACCTCTCCCCTGCATTGGATGCCACCGGATTTTGTCGTGGGAGGAATGCCAGCCCTCTTATTAGGCCCGAGGGACCCTCTACTCCATGTGAGACCACATGTGTGAGATGGAGGGAGGGGAGTTAGAGTTAAACCAGGAGCCCCTGGCCTCTTGTGACTGCTCAGTCCTATAGTCCTGTCAGCTGTTTACACGATTTTCGTTTTTCGGCTTTTGCCTTGGCTGTGAAATTGCACTGTTTTCTGAACTAATCCTGTTTCGTGTAACCCAAATCCAAGTATCTGGATGTGAAGGGCAAGCTTTTTTTCCCCTCTTCCTTAACAAAGGCTGTCCTAGGCGGTAGCATCTGGAAATGATTCAGCATCTGGTCTAAGTATTGTGTACGTGCATGGACACACTTCTATGGTATAATGTGCCTTCACCCAGATAATATGCCTTTGTCTGTCCAGCCAGGCACATACCTGTGCTTTTTTCTATATAGGCGACTTTACGTACGGAGGTCATCGTATTGGGACGTATGCTGAGGTGCGAACACACGTATAAAGGTTTATTTCTACTTATAATGAGGAAATATTCAAAGGCTTGATGTATAGAAAGGCATTTGCACTGATGGATGTTGATGTATTTTTCTTTGCAAAGTTTAATAAACCATTTAACAGTGCCTTCAGTGACTGTAATTAGCTGATTCTTCATTGTTCCCAAGCTCTGCCTTAGCAGGCATCCCAGGACCCCATCCCCACTGCTAGTATGGCGATTCCCCACGCAGAGTTGGGTGCTCTGGAGAGGCAGCACAGTTCAAGGTGAGGTGCGTTGGCCCTCTGTTAATGGTGTGCCTTTGCCCTCTCGTATTGCTATGGATGGGAGCCTGTCCTGGGGGATTTCTGAGCTGGTTGTGTCCTTCACATTTAGGCTTGGGGAGAGGAATGCTTTGATGGCACAAGGTTGGGGCCTTCGGTTGTGTTGACATCTGATCTGTGTCAGCAGATAGAACTTGTATCCTCACCATGGGCGTGACGGGCAGAGGGCATTGAGTACCTCTGTTCACTCTAGTGGACGATGACCAGGGAGAGGTGAGATGACCTGTAACGGTGGAGAGGATGTTCCTTGGGAAAAAGGAAGGGGGTCAGTCTTGCTCTCCCTCTTCACCTCAAGAGACTGCTGGTAGGCTGATGGCTGGTAACATCTTAGACTCAATTCTGGGAAGAATTGGGTAACCACCAGGGTGAATGACACAGGGACAGATGGGTGGTCTCGGAGGAGGCACGTGGAGAGCTGTGCTGGATGACCCCCGCGCGGCGGGGGGGGGGGGTGCATTATTAACTCCCCTTTGAACTGCAGGGGAAGGTGGGGCTGTAAGGTAAGGTGGGGTTGGTAAACTCTCCCTCGCGGTCACCACCAATCCTCACTCGCCTGGCACCATTGCTTGGGGCAGCCCTCCCTCTGTGGTGGCTACAGTTTATTGATTGTTGTTCTTTTCCGTTGACAGTGGAGTTTGGCCGAGGTCTCCCTCTGGCTCAGGTGTGATGGAGAGCCCACCAATGACAACCCTTGAGAGCAGTTTCCTGTAGGTCGTCACGTCTGCCCTCTTTACTTTGGGGGCTGCCTGCAGCGAGGGATTGATGCAGGTCTCTTTTCTCCTTTGGTTCAGAGTTCTGGTATGTGTGCATTAGGGACCATATGATATCTGAACTGGGATACTTTTATAACCAGGCCATGCTGTGTATGCATCAGTGTGCTGGCAGCGGGTGTAAACCCGGTCGTTTGGGAAGTTCCTTAGTGTACGTTGAAGGCTCTCTCCTAGCTTATGCGACATTTGACCAAAATCCACCCAAAAAGTAATGCAGGCGTCCTCTCCCTTGCCTGCCCAGCCCTACAGCCTCATGTGAACGGTGGGGTGAGGAGGACAGCCACCAAGGCCATCGCCTTCCCTGGTCCTGAGGGAGGTGAAGCTGGGGCAGCTGTTTGGTGTAGCACATTGCTGCCATGGCATCCAGATTCCTAAGAAGCAGGGGCGGGGCGGTGGGGATGAGGGGCTCCCTGCTTGGGACTGTGCCTTGGAACAATTGACGGGGAGCTGGATCCCTGAATTCAGTCTGGAAAAATGTTTCTGGTGAGCCCTCGCAGTGCCTGTGGCCTGCTGGAGGTGAGTTCGGCTCCCCTGCATGGGGCCTGGGCTAAGCCTGGGGGCCCGGGTCGGAGGCAGGGGCTCTGACAATGGACCAAGTGTGGTTGTGAGCTCCAGCCTGGCTGGCTGGCTGGCTGCCTCCGAAACATAACTCAATATCGATTGTGCAGGAGGCCCAGCCTCTGTCACATGCAGTAATCCTTGCTCCACAGCAGGCATGCTCCTTGAAGGGAGAAAGGAAGCGGTTTTGTCCCTGGTACAACACGTCTTTAAAAATGCACCTTGATTTAAGATTCTGCTTTCTATAGCATATTTTAAAATGTCAGAAAGATAAATATGCAGCCTTTTTAATGTGTCTGCCTTGAACCGAATCATTCATTCTCGGGGTCACAGGCACATTCAGACTCCCCACCACCCTCCTGGCTTCAATGGTGTGTCCATCTCTCTTCCAGGAGCAGAGTTTTGGTGGGGCCTGGGGACTAGGCTCTCGAAGTCCCTTTCTTCCGGAAGTCCGGGAGATGCATTTGTTTCCCCAGTTTTGAGTCTGCTAAAGCTGTACAGAGAGTTTCCAGAATATTTTTTGGAACTTTACTGTTGGACTTGTGAAACAGGCACTGGCTTCTAGCTGCTTCCATATGGGGACCCTTCTCACTTCCCGTGAAAACCCACCAGCCAGAGGATCTAGGGAGGGAAAATGTACGTTCCAACCCTGGGCTTCCAAGACAGGCAAACACTGGCTCTCTGTTCCAGTAGAACTTGGAGGAAGTTAGGCCTGGTGGGGCCAGGGGAGCCCCCCATTCTTGTGGTGGTACGGGGCATCGCAATTCCAAGGTTGGGTAATGGCACCTTCGAAGCTCAGTGAAGATTCTGGAGGGGGATTGAACTATAGGTGAGGGAGATGCCATCAGATCAGTCTGTGGGGTTTATATCCTTTTGTCATTGTGTGTGGCTTTTTATAAAGATACCCCGGCAATCCAGCGGTTGATTTTTCTCCCTCTCAGAAGGAGCTGGAGGAACCCAAGGGGTTTTCAAGATGGCGAGTGAGGATGTTAAGACATTGATTGTTACACTGGTTGAGGAACTTAGAAACCCCAGGGGGCAAAGCTGCCTTCTGCCTGAGGGAGAGCTGCGGGGGAGGGGGGTGGGGGCTTCTGGTTTGACAGGTAGTCATGCTCAGTTAGGCCTGGAATGAACCTGGAGGATGCTGTCTACACCAGCCTCCGCCATGTATAGAGATGAGGTGCTGTGACTTGGCCAGGGCCATACAGAAGATCAGCAGCTGAGCCAGAAGCTTTTAGTCACCTTGCTCAATGGTCTCAGGTGGGCCTGGCCCGCGACTCAGCAGTGCTGGTCGTAGCATGTGAACAGAGCTCTGGCAAACACCTGGCTCTTGGCGGGCCCCTGCCCTCTTCTGTCTCGGTGGGTTACATCCCCGAGGACTGTCCCTTTGGCATCGTGGACCTCGTGTGTGCCGATCACCCCCTTGCTGGGCCCCAGTGTGTTGCTCACAGAGCACAGGAGAGAGGAGGGGAGGGCAGGGCTGACCGCCTGGACAGAAGTCCGGATGACCGGACAGCAGAAGGGGAGGCTCCAGGGGAAGAGCTTCCGTTCTCCCGCCCAGTCCCCGAGTCGCTCTTCCTCTTCCCCTACAAACCATTTTGAGGATCATAACATTTATCATGAGCTTTATTATGGGAGACTCTTCTTCATGTTTAAAAATAAACGCTGGCTTACGGAACTATATTTGGTACATGGAAGCCGTTTGCATGTAAATGTGCTTAAAGGACACTGCTTTCTTTAAGATGTAGAGTGAGCCCCAGCTAGAGGGGCGCGCCGGGGTGGGCTGCGGGAGGGACCCCGGGGTCTGCCTCGCTCAGGACAGTTGGCTTGTAGCCCTCAGTCCCATTGAATCTGTCCTTCCTTCCCCAGGGACAATTGCAAAACAGGATAACTGGTGCTTAAAAATTCATAGAAAATGTTTCTTATCACAACGTCATAATTGTTATGACTCAGAAAAGTAGAATTGCCATTCCACTCTGCCTGTCTGCCCTCACTTTTGTTGCCTACCGAGTCCCCAGCAGCAGCTGCAGAATCATAAAAGAGAGAGAGAGAGCGAGAGAGAGAGAAAGAAAGAAAGAAATCCAGGGCAATGCTTTATTTATGTTAACGGCTACATTTGACTTGAAAATTCCGTCCCCTGAGCCTTGGGGTCAGCACATTACAGAATGATTGATGGCTGTCAGGAGCCGGCAGGGCGGCAGATTGCAAAGGGGGAAGCGGACATCATCGGACAGATGATGCCGTGGCTTTCGGGGGCTTAGCAGAACCCAGACCTTGAAAGGAACGCAGTGGAAAACAAAAGCAGTTGGAGAACTCTGCTTTGGGCCCGGCCTTTTCCTCTTCTCTTTCTTTCCTTTTCCCTGTCTTTTCTGCTGAACACTAGGAACAGGGCAGGGGCACCCCACCGTACCAGCACACCCCAGAATGTATCGCTGTTGGGGTGATGCTGTGATAAGACCCTAGAGAGGCCGGGCCCAAGATGGTGTGCCCTCACCTCCACGTGTCTGAGTCGTGTTTACAAACCAGGGGCTCTTCCCCCAGGTCACCTCTTGGTGAGAGCCCCATAGACATCTTCTTGTCCCCCACCTTCTCCTTGGCCCCATTTCCGAGGTCCAAAAACCAAACACAGGAGGACCACCTCTTCTGGCAAGTTGTTCCCCACCCTACGATCCAGGCTACTTCGGATTATGTTTCCAGAGGGCTTTCTGGCTAATCCTTGTGTATTTTCGCCAGTGGAAACAAATGGTATTGGACCCACAGGCCTGTTTACAGATGGGGAGACACGGGAATGATGGAGGAGCTTTGAATTTTAAACATTAGCTAATGAAATTGCAGACGGGGGCACTGGGTGGAACAGCCTGGGTATTCCCATGAAACAGTTTGTAGTCAGTTGTGAGGAAGAGAAGCAGGCCGGCTTGCTCGCTCACTCGCTCGCTCGCTCGCTCCACGGATATTTCTGGAGCCCCTACTGGGTGCCAGGAGCCACATACAGAAAGAGCTCTGCGTGCTGCCCTGGGGTGTCCCAGCCTGAGTAAATAAAGAGTGTGCACGAAACTTTGCAGGGAAGAGGGTGGAGGAGGGCGAGTCTGATACTTCCCTGAGTAGGAGGGTTAGGAGCCCGGCCCTGCTGGAAAAGGGAAGGCACTTGGGGAGGGCCCTCTGGGCAGATGCTGGTGGGATGGGCGTGCGGAGGAGATGGAGGTGAGGCTGGGGCAGCGTGTGGCTGCTTTAGAATTGGACCGCCTGTCCCCAGGCGCGGGCAGGATGGCGGGTGGCTGCAATTCGTCATTTCCCCTGCCTCTGCCTCCCCCGCCTTGCTGCTCTTGTGCAGTTGTGTTGGAGACAGAACTGGCTGTTCATTCATCCGCTAATTGTTTTGATAAGAGACTCTAATTATCCACTGCGATCATCAGATTACCGTGAGCTCCAGGAGGGAGATTGGAGAGTTTGAGCCCACTGCTGCAGCCACAGCAGCACCCTCTCCCAGAAAGGGACCCAGTGTCGGCCCCTAGCCCTCTGTGCCCAGTTCCCAGTCAGTGCCCACTGAGCCATCGCGTGGAAGTGTCCTGGATGGCTGGGATAGGCCCTGGAAATCCACTGGAAAGCACAGCCCTGATGTCAAGCAGGACTTTCCCTTGGATTATCTTTGCCACTGTGTTAAGTCCACAGATAAGGGTTTGGTTCTAGGGATTTCAGAGTAAGGTGAGGAGTGTGGAGAAAATCAGAGAAGCAGTAATGCCTGTAATGAATTGACATCAGCGGTAGAGACATTCAAACACCTTTTTGGACCGTTTGATTAAGTTCTATTACATGTGATTTTGGTATAAAGAGAGCAATAGGCAAAAAAACAACCAGGAAGTCAGATTATAAATTAATCCAGTAATCGAATCCTCCAGCAAAGGTAATGGGGAATGATGGTGTTGTAATTGATCTGATACGGACTTTCACATCAGTGAAGCTACAGAGTGAGGGAGCATCTCGCCTCGGGACGATGATCACGATCGTGATCGGTGTGTCCTACGGAGAGATTTGGCGTGGCCCCAAGGGACTGTTGGAGAGGAGGAGGGTTCCACTGTCAGTGACTCTGTCTGCCTTCATTCAGGCAATGTCTGTAGCTCCCAAATGAGCCAGAGAATCATGATGCCATCCTGTCTTCTCCCTGTGAGACCAGAGGCGTTTTGAGAAATGCAGCCTGGGCTGTGGGGATCTGGCAGGGGTTTGGAGGGGTGGGCAGGGATGATTGCCCACGTAGAGTCACATCCTGGTTCAAGACACTGGGCTGCCTTGTATGCCAGTATCTGAGGCCCTGTCTTCCCATTGATAAGACGGTGCCACAGCAGGTGATGTCTGAGTTCCCTCTCGCCTCTACTCTCTGTAGTCCTTTTGTTCTCGAACCCCCAACTCTCCCTGCCCTGAGCAGGAAGCCAGAGAAGTTAAGTTCAGCTTTCCTTAGTTCCCCAGCATCGGCTGCTCCCTTTTTTCCCCACCTCCTAGAAGAGGGGGGCCGACTCTGTGCCCTGGCTCTCCCGTTGTCTTCACATTTGGGGCTCAGCTAGCTGGGAAGTTTGGCAACACGTCAGGCCATATATCTTGTAAACCGCCCTCCAGAAACGACCTCGTTTAGCAGATTTACAGATGTAGTGGGCCTGCCTGTTCTCGGGGGCTGCCATACTAAATCACGGCAGGTCCACTGGACTTGGACGCCTCAACACAGAACTTTTCAAAAAATTTCAGGCAGGATATATCACTGCCCCATTAACTCCTTGCCATTAATCTACCTCTCCTAAAAACCTGGAGTTTTCCCCAAAGCACCGGGACTTGGTGAAAAACGGGCCTATTTGGTAAATTCTATAAATCAGGCCCGTTTTCTCCTCGGCTCGCTCCCCAGCGGGCCTGCCTCGATTGCCTCGGGGATGGAATGCCAGGTGGGCGAGTGAAGCTGCAGCCTGGCAGGGTTTTTAGGGAGTATCCTGGGGACGGACACTGGCCTTGAGGGTTGGGGCTCCTGCTCTTTCTCCCGTCTGACCCGCGAGATCCCGGAGTGAGCACTGTTCCTAGGGCAGGGACTAGGGCTGTCATCAGTGGGGGTTGCCAGAAACCGCAGCGGCCCCTGTGGTGGCACAGAGGCTGGCAAGGGAATGGGGCCCTGCCAGGGGACTGTCTGGAAGGGGCAGACCCCTTCCCTCATCCTTCCCTGATTGCCGAAGACAGGTTTTGGTCAGACGGGGCTTTGTCCACGGCTTGAAGGCTGTTGAGAGTCTGTCCCCATGTCTGGGGTCCGTGAGCTGGCTGGGGCTTTGGAGCCGTAGACCTGAGTGTGCATGCCAGCTTTCTTGGTCACTAACCACAGGAATTCAGGGGTATTTGAAAAGAAAAGCTGTGACTTGGAAGAGTGGGACCTAGGATGAGTGAAAGGAAGAACAAGAAGGGACAGCTGTGATCTCCAAGAAACAAGTTCCGGTATCCCACCTCCCCCCTTATCCCAGCTCCTCATTCGGGGGAGAGCACATTCGGCAAGCATGCTTGAGGATTAAATGAGATGGTTCTTGTAAAACGCTTAGCATGATACCTGTCAATAAGCGATAGTAAGTCTTATGGGGGATCACAGGCGCATACCTGCCGCACCCCACGTGTTTATTCTGCTGAGATGGGCCCATGCTAGCCTGAAGGGGGGTGACTCGTTTTTGCCAGTTCCCTCCCCTCAGTCTTTGCAGCCTTCTTATGGGTAGAACTAGGGTTAGACGGTTTCTGTAGGCCTTGCAGGGTCAGTACATTTCACCTCTAGAACTGGATGAATTCACTTCAAGGCTCAGCTGTCACTGGAATCCAGGCTTCTGGAATCCAAGATGGAGCCTCTCCCCCAACCACCCACCGCCTCTGCAGGCCTTCTCCCTGCCCTCAGCTTGCCTGAAGGCAGATAGTACAGCAGGTGAGGCCAGGATCAGTCCTCTCCTGCCTGTTGGGACAGGGTCTGGCAAGCAGGCTGGGACAGGAGGCTGGAGCACCACCTTATCCAGGGAAGATGGGGAACCTCATTCCAACAGGATGCCTTGGCATCCTGCCCTGCTGGAGGAACTGGTTTCCAGGGCCTGGCTCCCAGCCCCACCTGCTGGAGGGGTCCTGGAGGCTGGGGACATGGATCTTGTCTGTTTCCAGGAGTAGTTTACTTTTCTCCTTTTTTGGCAAAAGTACCTGTTATCTGTGCATCTCTTGACCTTTTACAGAGCTAATTAAGCCCTAGAGGCAGAGTTTTGGGGGCCTATTTTTTTTTTTTTTTTCCCTTTGTCAACTAAAGAGTAATTTTAGATCCTCTGGGAGCTTAATTGACTTGCTCCAGGGCTGACCATTGGTTCCCCGTGCTGGGATGGGGTGGGGGAGGTTTAAGGACCCTGGACCTCTCTTCTCTGCCCTCCCTGTTATTTTGTTCTAATAATTCAGATACCTTGCCTTTTCCTTGTCCTGGAAGCCTGGAGTCTCCGCCTGAGTTCCTTGAAAATCGTAGGCTAGGGTTCAGTGAACAGACCTGTGGAGTGTAAGTCATTATTTATCAGTATTATCCCAGAAGGCAGGGAATCTGTCTGTTTTTATTCCCAGCCCCCTGGAAGGTGCCGGGTGTAATTTTGGAGGAAACCAGTGATTGTATGGGGTGTTTGCCTATGACACATGCTGTGTTGGTCTTTCAAAGCCACCGGGTAATGCTGGTTGACTTAACACTTGAGGCAAAGTGGGTTGCTGTTTTTTTCTGAATCTGGCTTAATTGATTGGGTAGGGTAGACAGCCGACTTATTTCTTGGAGACCACAGCTGTTCCTTCTTGTTCTTTCCTTTGCCCATCCTAGGAAAAAGGGCCTTGCCTTCTGCATCTCTTTAGTACACAACCGTGTGTTCCGCTTGATTGGGCCTAGCCATTATCTTTTGGTATTTGGCAGGTGCCATCTTGAATTTATGTGCCAAATACATTAGTAGGTGGTATTGATAAGAACGAACTGCGTTGTCGGTCCTTGAGGGACTAGCCTGCTGGCCCAGATCCAAGAAGGCTGGCCATTGTCATTGCTGGTGGCTACTGGCCATGGCTGCTCATGTGCATATGCCTCAACCCACCGAAGCCTTCCAGTTCCCCCAGCCACAAAACTTTACTGGTTGTGCAGCAGCATACCTCCTAAGACCTCAAGTCCATACGGTTCTTCAGTCCACATTAACACTGTCCATGACCCCCTTACTGCCCGAGACTGTGTATTACTCTCTTGCGCCTGGCCTGCCTGTCCCCAGCCAGCCACAGGAGAGATAGCAGGTACTTGTGACCAGACCAGAACCTTCCTGAACCGTGATCTCATAAACTGTGCCTTGGGAAGGCTGGAACCAGGGCCGAAGCTGTGTCCCATCTCCAGGCACGGATGTCAGGTAGACCTCATTTTTCAGTCCCAGAGCTTTGGAGGGTAGAGCAGTTTGCATTCCATTTTCCCAACCCCTTTCCCGACCGGCTTTCTGGTTTTATCTCCAAGCAGCCGAACACTGCATAAAACATCATGGCTTTAATCTCTTCCTTGCTTACCCAACCCCTTCCCTTTGTAGGCCAAAGGCCTCAGACCCAGTCACGGTCCACTGTGGGAAACACTCTGTCCATTTTTGTTGTGGTGGTCTTCAGCTCCTTCTCCTTCATTCTGCTTTTTCTAAGCAGAGTGGCACATTGTAGACACTCCAGTATGTTTGAATGAGTGAATAATAACTAGTCTGACATCCTTGGAGGGCTTACGGGCCACGGGTCAGTGCGCCAAAGTTATACACATCTTCATTTGATTTGCACAGCAGCTGTCTGGGTTTAGCATCCATTCCCCCATCTTTCACAGGAGGAAGAAGCTGGGGCTCAGGCAGGTGAAGGGCCTCCCAGGCCCCAGAGCTGCACCATTGTTTGTGCAGATCCATTCAGAAGAGCCTCCGCCGCATCTGGGGAGTATTTAGGTAATGGAATGAGAGCTCTCAGGACAGGAGCAGGGTGTGATGAAAGGGGCCGTGGGTTAGAAGCCAGGGATGGACATCATGCAGCCACTGGACCTCAGGCAAGTGTGGAACCTACTTAAGTCCTCAGTTTCTTCACCTGGAAACTGGAGGCACTGGGATGTGAATCAAAACTGCTGCTGGAGTTCTTGTTCTGAAATGTGAGTTGGCCCTCCTGCACCGGTGCCTGGACATCCCTGCTCTCTCCTCGGCTTCAGGATGCAGCTCATGCTCCCCAGCTGGGCCCAGGGCCCTGTGGGCTTAGCGCCTTTGCGCATGGCACCCCCTTTCCCTTAAGCATGAGCAGAGGGGCTTCTCAGAGTTCCCTGGATATGCCCTGTTCCCTTGCATCATTGTGCCTTTGCACATGCAGTGTCTTCCACCCAGGGTGCCCGACCCTCCTTTGCTTGCTCGGAGGGCAGGTTTCCCTTTATGACTGGGCTCTGGGTTCTTTTCCCAGCACATCTTTTCTGCCTTCTCAAGGCTCTGCCATTCTTCATTCATCCACAGATTCTTTGGTTGCATGTCTCCCTTTGCCAGGCGTGTACTAGTTGCTGGGCTGAGACAGCCTCTAGAGCTCTGCTCTGTGGATTGAAGTTCTGTGTGATTCCGCCTAGTTTCCTTGAAGTTAGGGCCTGTCTCTGTGGCTCTGCCCCAGGTTCTTAGCACCTGGGTGATGCTCAGGATCCTGCCTGCCCAGTAACTGGGTGTCTTCGGTGGCTTTGAAGCCAGGCCTCTCCTCTCCTTGGTCCTTTTTTCTTTTTCTTTTTTTGAGAATGGGGGCCAGAGCCCAGAGCCAGCATTTCTCATCTTAGAAATTGGCTTTCCTTCTACGTAATTTTTATTTGCTGCTATTCCCCACCCCCCCCCCCCCCCCAGCCCCCCGGAAGTCACTAGTGATTGTGGTGAATGTCTCTCCCACTGGACTGGAAGCCTCTGGAGGCCAGGGCCACATCTGATTCACCTCCGCTTTGCCTGGTGTGAAGCAGGTACCCAAGTGTCTGTGACGGTGGGAAGGGCAGCAGGCAGCCTCTGGTTGTTGTATTTCGGGTGGGGGGGGGTGGGGGTCTGTGAGCTGAGAGAGCCCCCCTCTCTCCTGTCAAAACCTGAGAAATTGTGAAAAGTGTGTCCAGACAGTGGGTTTGAAACCAGTCTCCTGAGCACTAGTCTTTGTGGTTGGCTCATTCCTTAGGCTTTTCCTGTACTACCTGCCTCCTTGAAAGAGAAGGGGCCAACCAAAGGACAATAAAAGTACCGGAAACACCATGTCTTGGCTGCCCTTTTTTTTTTTTTTTCTTCACAACCCTTGTTTACAACCTAATCAATTGATCCAGGACCTGCTTTTGGCCATTTTTCCTGGGGGTGGTCATTGTCCCTTCGGAAGGCTGGCGCCTGCCCGGAGGGTTGATCATTAACAGATTCAGAGAGGGTCTGGGTGGTAAAGCAGTAGGTAACAGAGGGGTTTGCACTGGGAGTGGGGGCTATTAAGGATCTTCCTAATTGTTGGGCTAAAGGTGGGTTCAGTGGGTTATGAGGTCCAGCAAGAAGCTGCTGAACTGTGAGGCAGCACACTCCTCCCAGGAGAACCCCTGTTCCATGCTGCTACGGTTTCTTGTGTGTTTGGAAATTTCCTCCATTAGACGTAAATCCTCAGGACTTTCCGTTACCCCGGTTTATGCCTTCCTTGTCGCCAGCAAAAGCACAGGTCCTGAGTACCTACACACTGCTACGCGTAGACCTGTAGCCACACAGATGGTTTACAGTCTGGTTCCTGGAGGAACTTTGGACTGTTGAACGGTTGCCGTGGGGGCGGGAGGGGAGACAGGGGCCTTAGTTCTGTGACCTGGGCTCAAGTCCAACTCATCACGTAGGTGAGAAGAAAGTCAGCTCCCCTCTGAACCTCACTTTTCTCATCTGGAGCCTGGGGGTGAGAATATAGTTCCTTTTCTCCAGGTTGTTTTAAGGATTAGAGAGAATATATGTGGGAGCATCAGGCACATACTCAGTGCTCAGTAGTGGTTGGTTCCCTCGTGGTCCTCAACAGCCAGTGTGGTGCAGAAAGCCCAGAACAAGAAGGGTTCGGCCACAGACTTGCAGCATCTCCAAGATTCAGTTTGCTCATTTATAAAACGGGAGTACCCCCTGGTCAGGTTGCTGAGGGGAGATCACGGAAAGAAGGTGCCTGGTATATCCTGGGACACACATCAGCCTTCTCCCTCCTGTCACTCTCTAAATAAGTTTTAAGGCTATGCTAAGTGGTGGAGGTCAGGCTGGTGCAAGCAGTGTTCTAGTCTAGAAGATCTTTGCAGCTGCAGAGCAGAGGAGGGGAAGATCCCTGACTTGAGCTGGGGGTCCGAGAGGCCCCTGGGAGGCAGTGCCACCTCCTTCCTCTGAAAGGGACCCTGGAGGGGGTGGGGAGGAGGCTGGGGATGTGGCCCTTTCCCAGCATCCTGTTCCTTTAAGCCTGAGCTTCCAGCTTCCCCACCGGGAGGGGGGAGGGGAGGGAGGGGAGACGGCAGAGAGCTGCTTGGAAAGCTTGATCCTCCCCTCCCCCAAGCGCTGGGGGTGTGAAGATGAACTGGTGTAACTACAGCTTGGTGTTTTGGTGTCTGTGAGAAAAGCAGAATTGGCTCAAGCTGCTTTCTCAGTTAAGGGGATTTAAGAAAGGAAAAAAAAAAATTAATCCAACCCTGGTGATCAATCTGACACCTTCCCTTTGAGCCCCAGATGGCTGATTGGGGCAGAAAGTTGGCCACCGCGGCTGTTGGGGAATGGAGCGGTGTATATTGAGAACTGTGGCTCTCTCTATGCGCACGCACGCTGTATGTAAAGCCTGCCTGCCTGCTTTGGTTTTTTTATTTTTTATTTTTTCATTTTTTGAGGGTATTTGAATATTCCCAGAAGGTTCCTTTTGGTTAAATGTCATTCTCAGAGGTGTCGTGTTAACAGAGCTTGCAACCAGGTTCGGCTGCCATGGTTCAGAGTCTTCCTGCCACGTCCTGTCCCCTTGCTAAAGTCCCAGGCCTGGGCATGAGGTGGATGGGTTGGAGGATGCATGGCTCTTCCTGCGCCTTGAGTAGGGTGCCCTGTCTTCAGAGTCAACTTTAGGGACGGTTTGGAAAGTGAAAGGAAAACATTCACGCTACCGTTATCTTATCACAACTTCTAGACTTGGACAGAATGCTGTCCGGGTCTGTACATGGGTTTGTGGTCTGCTTTTCCTTTTGATAAGCCTGTTTCTAATTATTCCTAATTATCCTTTAATGGCTGCATCGGTTTTATTTAACTCTTCCTCTCTTACTGGATATTCCTTCCTGTCCTCCCCCTTCCTCCCCACCATTGTACATAACACTGCAGTGAACATCTTAGCATTTCATTTTGGATGATTTCCTTGGAATAAATTCCCAGAAGTGAAATTACTGGGTCAGAAAGTATGGGCCTCTCCTTTCAAGATCCTTGAGTCTTTTTGCCAAATTATTTTCAAAAGGATTGTCTTGATTTATACTGAAGCTAGAATAGATAAATGGGTATTCTAACTGCATTTTTGCTTGCACTGGGGATTATAAAACACGTTTTTTAAGGAAGCTCTTTTTTTTTTCCGCTCTAGATGAAAAATGTTATAACCCTGACTTTCCTACTTTTTGTACCAACCACCACGTCCGACTGCTGTGTGCTTCTTATAGTGCAAGTGGAGTGTGGTGAGTCCTCTCTGTTCCCAGACTGCCAGGGACTCACAGCTGCCCAAGAGAGAGGAGAGGGCGGCTGGTGGGAACAAAGGTAGACCAGGTGTGATCTCGTGCTGTATGAGCCACATGTGCTGTCCACGTTAAGGGGAGAGGAAGTTGCAGGCTTAGGGAGCCTTAGCCTTGAGGAATGGGCGTGGCCAGCGCTCCCTGCTTAGGAGCAGGCTCTTGGTGGTGCCCTGGCTCATCATTTTGTTCGACAATGTTTAAGGGGCCTCCTGGGCACCACGCTCAGTGGGGATAGGGAGATGGATAGGAGCCAGCAGTCTTTCCAGGCAGACAGAATCACACACAGGGAATTTCTATATGATGTGACAGATGGCTGGAGAGGGTGCCATGGATGATCAGGGCCAGAGTGACAAGCTCTGCCGTTCTTTTGTTCTTAGATTTTCAAGTCCCTTCTCCCTTCCCTGTTCGTCAGGGGCTCCCCTTACCAGTAAAGAAGGCTGAGCAAATCAACAAGTATTCCCTCCTTGTCCAGTATTCATACCCAGGTGGCTTTTGACTTCATGGAATTTCCATGCTGGGAAGGGACATTGGAAGCCAGCACCCCAGTCCCTGTTGGGTGCAGTCAGTGACCGGGTGCTTACTGCCTAACTAGTCTGCTCACTCCGCACGCTTTTCCTCCAGCACCCTCTCAGGTCCTTTCTAAGAAGAGTCTAAGGAAATATTTAAGGCTGTAGCATATTTGTCCTGGGAAGCAGTATTAGAGGTGTCAGGCCCAACTTTCCATCCATTTAACAGTATGTAACAAATCAGTTTTGCTTCGTGAGGGCTTCCCGTATGTGCCAGGCAGGGAGTCACTGTTGCCCCGCCAACGTTGGTGAGACTGCACAAGCCATGTCTGGGCACAACTTAGACGCCATAGCTCCTGGTCACATTGTGTCATATAGAAGGGTTCTCATGCCCGTCTTCTTGTGGGCCTGAGAGCTCTGTGAAGTAGCGGGGGTGGGGGTGGGGCGGGTTCT
The DNA here is from genome assembly GCF_046562875.1 of Panthera onca. Lineage (NCBI taxonomy): Eukaryota > Metazoa > Chordata > Mammalia > Carnivora > Felidae > Panthera > Panthera onca. The sequence continues at coordinate 177,710,261 of NC_138346.1, forward strand.
TTATTCTTTCTGCTTCTCCACGGAGTTTGTGCCTTCATGCTTCAAATCTGCTTTTTGGGGTGTGTCCCACAGGCTTGGTTGGTTGGTGTGGTTTGTCACTGTGTGGTCACACCCCGCCGCCTCCCCCCGCCCCAGGCAGAGAACCAAGTAATTCTGTCTCCCTTTGGGAACTGGGTCTAGGGTTACATGTTGGGGGCCAGTGCCATTTGGGCGCATCGCACGAGCCTTGGATAGGAAGGGAAGTCTGGTGCTGGTCCCAACTCTTGGCTAGGCCCTGCCAGGCCCCCATTCTCATCTCAACCACCCTGATACCTTCTAGGTCGGCAAAGTGAAAATCCCAGGGTTCCTGTTTATTAGCTGCCCTGAGGTGTGGGAAAGCTTGTTTTGGGGAAAGCTTGGCCATCTTGACCCTAAGTAGCATCAGCCTAGGACCTCTGCACGGAGGTGATGGACGGCCTTCAGCCATCCGGCAGGGAAGGTACTCCACTCTCCAGCACTTTCGTGTGAGACCCTGGGCACTGATCCCAGCGGACTCGGCTATTGGTTTCAGAAAACACAGGCACACAGTTGGCTTTGGTATGGTCATCTCCCCTTCCCCTCAAGCTCCTGGTTGGGGAGCAGGAAAGCCCTGAAGCAGAAGAGAACACAGAACCCCCAGATTGTGCCGGGGAGGGGTGGATCACAGGACTGGCTCCCAGCTGCCTTCCATTGTCTGCTGTGGCAGTGGCCTTAGCCTCCTCCCCCAGGTCCTCCTTTTGAGAATAAACATATCAACAGGATTGATTACCCGATTGGTCCCCAGGCAGCTGGCTCTGGCCTGCATCTGGAGCTGATTTCTCCGCTGTCACACACCCATTGTCTTGGATTATTCACTTCTACAAATCAGAGGTTGGCTTCACCGCCCTAACCCTACCACGACCCCCAGATGCTTGTTTGTCAGTCGAATGAACACTTCCTGCTGGGGGGGGAGGGGGGGACAACCCTGAAGCACACGTGGGCAGCCTTTGAGCCCCACCCCCCTGCCCTGATGCAGACAGGATGTTCCCATCCCAGCTCCTCCCCAGCCTCCACCCGGGCCTGCCTTTCTGAAGTGGATTCAAAGTGGAGGAGACATTTCCAGGAAGCTGGATCAATCCCCCCATCTGCAGGGAGAACTTGGTGGGGAAGAGACACCCAGGGGCTTCTTGGGCGCTGTCCTGTGGTCTCTGCCTCCCAAGTGGGGGCAGTGGATCTTGAGCCTTGGCAGCTCCTGGCATGAGGGTTGGTCTGGTCTGCCCACTGGGCTCAGGAGCTGTGACAAGATGGGACAGCCTTAAAGGCACTGAACAGGTCATGGCTTTGCTTTGAACCCAGAGTGGAGGCTGTAAAGGAGTAAACGGGAGCATATTCTCTGGTCCTCTGTGAAATGCTGCCTGTTCTTCAAGGCTCGTCGTGAGCTACACCCTCCTTGTGAAAGGAAGCTCTCTTTGACCACTTGCCCCAAACAATCCCTTTCCTTTGAAATACTACAAAGCTCAGAGTTGGTGCTGTGGGCTGGAGCCCTTTTCCTGCGGGCTGCTGCTTTGTTGCACAAGAATGAGAGAAGGGCAAATAGACCGGTGAATGCTAGGGAGAGGCAGTTGGGTGTAGTCTGAAACGGCTGTGTAGGAGAGCGTCCACTAGCTGTATGCTGCGCTGGGCAGGTGTGCCATTGGGACCTCAGCACCATGGACCTGGGGACACAACACAGAGCTCATTTGGGGTGGAATAATTCAAGGACTTTTTCTACGTGCTGCCTTCTTGCTTTTGAATGGTGATAATAATTTGGCTGGTTCTCTAGCTGAAGACCTTAGAAATCAGATCCTCTGCTACACACAGGGCTTGAGGTGGAGGGGGACGGTGGGGACAGAAGGCTGCTTGCTCAGTGTAGTTGGGCTGTTTTCCTGAACCTGCTGGCTTGCAGCTCCCTCCCTGCATGACAGCGGCGATGGCCATGGTCACAGGGCCACCCTTTGGGGGGTGCGTGTCCTTGCTTATTTGCTCCAGATGAGGCCGACTTGATTTGGAGGCCTTGCTGGTGTGGTCCTTTGTAGTTCTCCAAGCCCTGCACCTCCACTGCCCTCTGTGAGCCCTGCAAGCAGTCTCTTGAGTTAGTGGGGTTGCTTGTCTTCTCTTCGCCCCAGAAGCCCCGCAGGGCCTTGTGATCTGGTAGGGGTTGGAACCAGCTTTGACGTCCAGGTTGTCCACACTGCCTCTCTGTCTTCTGGCTTTTGTTCCAAAGCACAGAGTGCTTGTGGCTCAGCCCTTCCCGTGGGTGTTTTCAGCCTGTGAGGACCATCCTCCTCACTCCCAAGCCGTTGGTGGGTTTCTACCTGGAGCCCAGGCTGCCCAAGGCCAGACCGTAACTCTGCTGCCCCCTTCTGGGGTGGCCTGTTCTCTCCCTGTCCCCACCTCACTTTCCTATCTAAGACGAGGAAGTCTGTCGCTGGTTGGTGTCAGTGAAGCGTGTGTGGCTTTAAAGACCTCAAACTGCAGAGTCCTTCTTGCTCAAGTCTCCGGAGAGATGAGGGTGGGGACCTGTGTTCCTTCCAGGGCCGTTAGCTCCTGGTGCAGAGAGCACTAGATCGGGCCCCGCCTGGACCCAGACTCCCAGGCACGCAGGCTCGCCGTCACCTTCCGTTCGCTTTGTCCTGTGCCAGTGGGGTTGTTGTCCTGTGCACACCTGGTGCAGGCTTTTCAGTTGTTGGCAGACCAGCCAGTGAAAAGACTTTACAGGGGAACTCTTCTCTTCCCAGGAGCAGAAGAGGTGGAGTGGGAACGCTTGGCCTCCCCATGCCCATCCCGGGCTTCTGTCCACCCCAGCCCTGCTTTTCCACTTAGCTCTTGCTCTCCCCATGGTCTCGGACTAGTACTTTGCAGATTGCATCAGGGAACCACTTACCCCAATTAAAACAGCCAGGGTGGGGGCAGGAGGAAATGGGCTGAGGTGTTGGGAATGTTTCAGCTAATGCGGGGAATGCTTTTTAAAAGGCAGGTAGAAAACTTTTTTCTCTTAGTAGATCAATTAAAGACCTTTCTGAAAATTAACCCCTGGGAGGTATGTCGGTGGGCTCTGTTTTCCTATGTATACCCAACTCTGTGCAACCCGCCCCCCCCTCCCCAGTCCTGCCTAAACATACTCTCAATGCCTTTAGAAATTTCTGTGAAAGGTGACCAAGTGTTTTTCAAAAGAGCTCCCCTTCTGTGATAAATGCCAGGTAGTGACTGAGCCTGCAGCCCCTGGGGAGAGAGAAGAAAGCCTGGCTGAGCATTGAAGAACCATTTCTGAGAGGGTGGGAGCCTGGCTGTGCCTCCCTGAGGTCTACACGGCCTGCTGGCAGCAGCAGGCACGAAGACGGGCATCTTGTCAGAGCCAGGCAGATGGCGTTCACCTGCTCGGGACACGCTCCCTGGTGCTGGGGCCCTTGGAGTTGCCGGGATAATAACAGACAGCTGCCATCTCCGGGCCGGAGATCTGCGGGCATTCAAACACTTGGGAAGTGTGCAGGGGAGAAGGAGCCGGCTCCAGGCCTCCTGTCCCCGGCACGGCCTGTCTTTTGTTTTGAGATTTGTGGCGGCCCCCCCCACCCCCCCCAATCAACATCCGAGCAACAAGAGTGTTTTAATAGAGGACAGTTCTGTTTTGGAAACGACAAGAAAGCGCCTTGTCGAGTGTGACCTGGCCTGTCCTTTGTCCAGCCTTCTCCTGCTTTGTGTATGCTTGCAGTGGGTTTTGTTCTAAGGGGCAAAGGAGTTGGACATGGATTTGGTTGTGTTCCTGGGGTTTTCTTCCCCCGCCCCCTTTTTTTTTTTTTTTGGCAGCGACAAAGGCTTTTGGTTATTTCTGAGTACAGGGCAATCGGGGAGTTAGGGATTTTCGGGACCACTCCAGCGCCTTTGAGTTTTACCGGGTGGTGTCAGGAGTGGTTGAGAAGCCAACTTTCTGACCGCCTGGTGTTTTCTCGGCCCATTGAATACATGTGTCAGGGACAAATTGTGTCTCACCGTGCCGTCAGCCTCAACTCCTAATAGGGACGTTTCCCTAAATATCAGTCGGATGCAAGGCTGACTGTTTTGAGACCCAGCTTTGTTTCCCTTCTCTTGCTCTGCGGAGGAGGGATGCTGATGCCTCCCTTCATTATCCGCTTCCTGTATCGTGGCTAGAGCTCAAGTCTGGGTTGACTTGATCTGGCTTGTTGTAGAGACTTCGGCTCTCGTTAGGCTACTTGGAAAATTATGCATTGTTTGGAGGTAGCTCAGTTTGATGGGGTCTGATAGAAATTTTATAACCACCCTCAAGGCAGAGCTCATGCCTCACTCCTTCAGGCCAAGACGGGAAGACAGGTTTGCCAAGCAAACGAGTGGTGTCCTAAGATGCAGGAAGATTACAAAACCCACTCGATAATCTACACTGCTCAAAATCAGCGTGCTCTGTTTGCTTACACGCTCTGGTTGCGCCTTTGACAAATGGGCCCTGCTCAGTCGCTAAAGCCATATTCTGTGTATGCCTCATTCAAGTGCATTATAACTTTTTACAGTGGTAGGTCACACCAGCTTTTCATCTTCTATCCCTAATTATTCCAAGTCGGTGAGATTGTTCCTGTATAAGACAGTGGCAGAGATTACCTTTTAGTTAGGTACTCTTCATTTTCAGAACTGGCCTAGGAATGAATCCCTGCCCCTCTGGATTGGTGCCCTATCCTAATCTTCTTGGTTATTTCCATACTGCTCTGTTGAGAGGCTTAGGAGTTTTTTGTTTGAGGGGGGAGGTATGCTTTAAAACATTAATTTATTCTACAGTGCCAGGGATTCAAAGATAAGATGGGATCTTTGCCCTCTGGGAACCCACCATCAAGTGAAGTCAGACAAAGCGTTGAACACAGGACACTGTGTAGTTCTGTGCAGGGCCCGGGCCAGGATAAGCTGGGCATAGAAGAGAGAGAACAGTGTGGTTCTCCGGGGCCGGGGGAAATGTGGGGTGGGTATAAAGATCGGGGCGCCTGGGCGGCTCAGGTGGACAAGTGTTCAACTTCGGCTTAGGTCATGATCTCGCGGTTCGTGAGTTCGAGCCCCGCACCAGACGCCCTGCTGTGTCAGCACACAGCCCGCTTCAGATCCTCTGTCCTCTCTGCCCCCCTCTGCCCCTCCTCCTCCTGTTCTCTCTCTCTCTCTCTGAAAAATAAATACACTTAAAAAAATAATAAGATTGGTAAAGAAGGTGGTGTTCGAGGGGCGCCTGGGGGAAGAGCTGGAACCCTGTTGTTTCACCATTAGAATCTCAAGGTTGAGTGAGCGTCAAGGTAAGTAATGGCGCTGGGCCCCCGTGGGAAAGGCTGCCGTGGTCATTGAAGGAGCCCGCTGTCAGGCAGGTGCCAACTCTGCCAGCTACAACTGTGTGGCCTCAGTAATCTAATCCTCAGTTGCCTGCTCTGTGGAATGGATCTGATAAAGTATTTACGTCTTGAGGTTGGCGTGAAGGTGGATAAAGGGAAGTGAGCGGAGTGAGTACTCCACACCAGATAAACACGTACCGTTATTATCATCTTTATAGTGACGTTACCCGGAACGGCTCCTAAGACATGTCAGATGTCAGGGTGCTGGTCCCCCTCCACCCAGCCACCACCTTTCCCATTCTTCCCAGGGATAAGCCAGGTAAGGGGCGGACGTGGCGTCTGGTGAGGCTGTGCTGTGGCCGTGCCTGTTTACCTCTGTGACGCGGCCTGGTTTCGGATAACTTGATGTTTGCTGATAATGCGCCTGGTGTCCTGGCCTGAAACTCTACGCCTAATTGGACTTGTAGCATTTCCCCTGTCCTCCGGTGGATGCGCTCTGTGACACATGGCTGACACCGGCCTGAGGCTCATCGCCCCAAGGTGTGCATTATCGTAGCCCTCCCACTCTTTCCCCTGGCAAGCGTGTGATCTCCACTCTGAAGGCCCCGCGGATTCTGTGCGGGTTCCGTCCTGGGAGTGCTTCTAGTCTAGGAGGAGGGGTAAGAAAGAAGCCCAGGAGCTGCCAGCCTGGATAGAAGGGTGCCAGGAGTTGGGGACAGAGTGGGAGCAGGGGTGGGGGTAGGGGGTACCCGGTCAGGTAGGGGGGTTCTGGGAAGGGCTACTGAGGAAGGAGGCCCTGGGGCCTCGAAGATTTTGCACAAACGACGACGAGTGGGAGTGTATCTTGGTGGAAGAGGGGGAGAGGTGGAGGAATAGCTAGCAGGTCAGGGTGCCCAGGCTGGGGACAAAACTGGGAGAGGGCAGAAAAGTCTGCCAGAGAGAGAGGCAAATAGTAGTGACTGTTCCAGCCCCATGCCCAGCTGAGAGCTTCCTTCTGTTTATGGTGCATCGTTCACAAGAAGATCCAGACTGGGGTGCCTGGGTGGCTCGGTCGGTTAAGTGTCTGACTTCAGCTCAGGTCGTGATCTCACGGTTTGTGAGTTCGAGCCCAGTGTCAGACTCTGTGCTTATAGCCCAGAGCCTGGAGCCTGCTTCAAATTCTGGGTCTCCCTCTCTCTCTGCTCCTTCCCCACTCATGCTCTGTCTCTCTTGCTCTCTCTCAAAAATAAATAAACATTTAAAAAAAAAAAAAAATCCAGACTTGAGTATCTTGGGGCTTTGCCATGGCTCTGAATTACCGAGCCTGGCAAAGGAAGGCAGTGACCTCCAGCTTGAAGCTTTCTTCCATTTTTAAAAACGTTCCCTGGCCCTGTGATTGCTTGCTGAGGTAACTTTCTGCTCTCCTAACTGGATCTAATTTGCTGTTCCTCAGCTGTGACATCTGATAATAGAAAATGTACTATTTATTGAACCCCTATCATGTGCTGCCCACTGTGCTAGGCAGGTACTGTGTACTCATGGACCACAGAATGAGGGTATTTGGGGACCGGTGACAGTGGGAAGGGAAGGGAAGGGCCTGGGTCTGTGCTGGGTAATTCACATCTATTGAATCTCTTGGTTTCTCACAAGGACCCTGGGGAATAAGACAGTGGTTCCCCTCTTACCCAGTTAACAAGTGGCCTGGAAGCTCTCAGCGTACAGATGTCCGAGCTAGGATTTGTTACCCCTAGCCATACTCTTCATGAGATCCCCCAGAGGGATTGGGAAGGAGAGGGGGGGCATTAACAGAGATGGAAATACGTTTGTTATTTAACGTTTGTAGGCATTGGAATCGTCACCCTTTATTTATTTATTTATTTATTTATTTATTATTTTTTTTTTTTACATTTATTTTATTTTTGAGAGGCAGAGAGACACTCCCTCCGGATGCACTCTGTGCTGGTCTCTGCCTGGCTTTCCTCCCATCATGGTAAATGTCAGCCGCGTGTGTTGGAGCGACAGTGCTCCAGTAAGGGAGGCATTGGTCCCATGCATCCTCGCCCCTCGGTGGTGATGGTGGTGGCAGTGGGGGGTGTTACCAGGTTTTTCTGGGATCGCCTTCTCAGCACCTGCCAAGGCGCACCATGGCTCATCTCAGCAGAAGAGAGCTAAGAGTATCTGCTGATATTCCTTATCAGCAGAAGATCCTGGGATCTAGCTCCAGCGCCCCCTCTAGATTCTGCTCTTCTGCTTCTGCCTCTGGCTGCCCCCTGTGCGTACGGCTTTTGCACGCACCGGACCTTCTTCCTAGAATGATCTGTTCTTCCAGCATTCCACCTGCTATGTCCTTTGCCTGCCCCTACTTCCCAAACCCCCATTCAGCCTTACTTCCCCGAGCAGCTTCTCATCCCCTGAAAGGCCTCCTCAGTGCCCCCATGTGAGACTAACCCTGTGCCCACAGTTCACTGGGTGCCAAGTTGGCACGAGTGTTTCCTGGCCCCAGGGTGGGGCAGGGCGGGGACCCATCCCAGTGCTCTGTAATGCAGGAAATTGAGGACTTGGCTGCTGTGTTCTGCAAGGCACCTGGGTAGGTGACTCGTTCTAGGCCACTAGTCCCACTTAGTCACTGTACCCACTCTCTTCTCTGCATGGTAAATAGCTTGGCCACCTGTTTTTACCAGAACCCCCAGGTCAGAGTCCTGGCCTGCTCCCCATGTCTTCTGTCATTTGGGGCCAGTGTACCTGACCAAGCCCTCCCCTGGTTCTAGGCAGACCTCACCCTATCCATCCTGTCTGCAGGGCTCAGGGCTACTGCACCCCCTACTCCCTGGCCCCATGCTTGTTCTCACCTGAAATGTCGCCTAGGCCGTTCTCCCATCCTCTTGTCTGCGTCCTGCTCATCGTTCATTCACATACGTCACGGAGGCAGTGCTGGCCTCTGCAGACAGAATGTTAGACACACCTGTCCTCCTACGGTCTCACACAGTCGCATAAAAAAAGTGAAATGGATGAAATTCATTTCATTAGTCTATTCTATTTCCTCGTAAATGAATATGCCCCAAACACTATCCTTTTCAGATGTAATCAGTGTAGAAATGATGGACGAGTTATTTTACATACTCTTCATACCAAGTCTTTGGGATCTGGTCTGTATTTTAACATCTCAGTTTGAACTGCCCACATCTCGAAGGACTCAGTAGCCCCCTTGGAGCTGGGGTTTCTGTGCTGGACTGCGTGGGCGTGGCGATTAGGAGCATGAGATTTGTCGAGCGGTGGGCCTGTTTTAGGTTGTCTCTTGACTCTGCCATTTATTGGCACTGTGGCCCAGGAGGGTGACTTCCCCTCTCTGAGCTTATGATCTGCAGAAGCATATGCGCCCTTACCTCACCGCATTGTTGGAAGGCTTGAACGAGCTGATGTTCGCAGAGGCTCAGGTCAGTCCCGAGCACGTAGTACTGGTGACGGTGCATGTTGAAATAACGAACGTTGACTGATGACCAGGGGCTGGCTCGGTGCCAGGACCTGCCCCCTGCCCCCTAGGCTGACCATCCAGGTGATCGATAGCAGACCGCTTGAACAAGGGCCGTGAGTGACAGAGGGATCGGCTGGCTCAGGGCAGGAGCTAGCAAGAGCACTGAGGAGGGAGTGGTCATCTGGAGAGGCTTCCTGGCGGAGGCGCCCCACCCCAAACTCACCTTGGGTTCCTTGGTCTCCAGAGTCCTCTGTGACAACTCCAGCGCCCCGGCGGCTCCCATTTGCTCACTCTTTGTCCTGTGTAATTAGTGCCGTGTGCTTCACTCTTGTCTCTAATTGTGTCGTACAGCGTGTACTTTATTATATCCGGGTATAATACCGTCAGGCTGGCGGTTATCTTGTTCACTAATTGTTTCACGTGTCTATCTTGTCTGCCCCGCCAGATCACCCGCTTCTTCAGAGCAGCAGGCACATCCTCCGTGCCTTTTGTCCTCCCCTGCCATGGCAGGCGGGGCCTCAGGACCCAGATTCGAGTCCTGCATCTGGCACACTGGCCACAAACAAGGCACTCCCTCTCCTTTTACAAATGAGCAGGGTGACACCAGTGATATTTAAACTCCCTCCATTGGTGGGTCTTCAATGTTCTCAAAGTGATGAATGGTCATTCCTTTGCATAGGAAGTATTTGTATATTTATTTTTTTAATGTTTATTTATTTTTTGAGAGAGAGAGAGAATGTGTGCACACGCGTGTATGAGTGGGGAAGGGGCAGAGAGAGAGAGGGAGACAGAGAATCCAAAGCGGGCTGCACGCTGACAGCAGAGAACCCGATGCCAGGCTCGAACTCACAAACTGTGAGATCATGACCTGAGCCAAAGTTGGAAGCTTAGCCGACTGAGCCACCCAGGTGCCCCAACATAACAAGTATGTATTTATTGAGCACCCCTCGAAGTGCCAGTCATTGGGGAGGTAATGAACAAGACAGGATTTCTGCCCTCAGAGTGCTGCAGGTTTAGAGAAAGGGACAACTATAAAGGAATAAAAATATCCGTAGAATTAATTGGAGTTGTGATTTACATTCATTCAGCAAATTTTTTTTTTAATTTAAAAAAATTTTTATTTTTGAGAGAGGCAGAGATAGAACGTGAGTGGGGGAGGGGCAGGGAGAGAGGGAGACACGGAATCTGACGTGGGTGCTGTCAGCACAGAGCCCAATGCGGGGCTTGAGCTCACAAACCGTGAGATCATGACCTGAGCCGAAGTTGGACGTTTAACCGACCAAACCACCCAGGTGCCCCCATTTGGCAAATCTTTGAATATGTCTTGCACAGCCTTGCCCTGTGTTAAGCAGTGGGGGTGTTACAGTGAGCGACACCGGTTGTTTCTGTCCTCTTGTTTACTGGGTGGAAGGGAACACACGAAGGACGATGTCGTTGTGCACATGGGTAGGTGCTCAGGGAGAGTGGAGGACACTGGGCTGGGAAGAAGGGGGGTGGGAGCCCTTCTGAGGGTGTTTTGCCCCTCCCGCCCAGAGTGCAGAGAGGGGACTGGGTGAAATCGGCACCTTCCTCCTTCCCCTGGAAGCGTGTCCCAAGGCTGGCACGTTTGTGCTTTGCCCTTGCACATATGATTTGGGGGAGGCTCAGAAAGGGCTCTAAACACAAACCAGATGAAGGCGGTGCCCGCGGGTGCCTGGGAGCAGGGGCGGCCCCGAGAGCATGTGGCTGGGTCACCCTTTATAATTATAACACTGTGGTGAAGGCCCCGGAACCCAGGGTGGTGGCGGGCGGGGGAATGCCGGCTTCCCATCTGCTCAGCCTCTTTGGGCTCTGAATGGATTAGTTCTGTTTGGGTTGCAGCTTACTGTTGTGTGTGTTTTTCATCCCCTCCCGTTTGTTCTCTCTCCCTGGCCTGAACGCCTGCTCACAGGAGCAGCGAGGGTCCTGGTATGGGAGGGAGAATTGTGAAGTGGCCATTATCCAAACAAGAAAGGGAATCATTGGAGTTTGCATTCTTCTGGGCCTCTATGGAAACTCGGATGTGGCTGGGGGTAGGGTGGGGTGTCGAGGCCTCGGGAAAGTGAGAAGATGGGGTGCAGCTGTAGAAACCGGGGTGTGGTGTGGTCTGTGTGAGTGACCCCACGTGGTACAGTTGTGCCCCTTCGGTAGGTTAATTGGTGCTGGAAGACCAAAGTTGGTGTGCTGGTGGTGGTGTTTCTTGCAGGCGGGAGGTCTGGACCGGCACTAACCCATTCCTTCCAAATGGCCTTGGTGATGCCTCTGTTGCAGAAAACTGTTGGCAGCGAAGTAATATTACCGGCAGTGTGATGTGTTCAAAGACCCACGTGAGCCTGCCACTGACCTGGCCCCATGACCTGTCTATAAGCCTCAGTTTTCCCAGTGTGTCAAGTGAGGGTATTGATTCCTATCTCGCAGGGTTGTTGAGAGGGGGAAGCAGGTGAGGTGTGGAAGAGACTCGGTGCCACCCATTGGACCCAGGACATGTTCAACAGAGCCTGAGTGCCCATCTCTTAAATTTTTTTTTTTTTTAACATTTTATTTATTTTTGAGACAGGGAGAGACAGAGCATGGATGGGGGAGGGTCAGAGAGAGGGAGACACAGAATCTGAAACAGGCTCCAGGCTCTGAGCTGTCAGCACAGAGCCCGACGCAGGGCTCGAACTCACGGACCGTGAGATCATGACCTGAGCCGAAGTCGGCCGCTTAACCGACTGAGCCACCCAGGCGCCCCTTTTTTTTTAATTTTTTTTTTTTAACATTTTATTTATTTTCTGAGTGCCCATCTCTTAATGCCACACCAGAGACACAGGGCATTTGGGATGTTGGGAGTGCCCCTGGGCACTGCTGGCTTTCTTCATGGGCTTCAGGGAGCTTCTGTAGGTAAAGCAGACTTGTGGGAAGCCAGCATTACTTTTACCTCCTCTTTGGAATAGAAGGGTGTGGCCTTTCACTCCTGTTGGCATTCCTCAGTGTCTACGAGGAGCCCCACTGTCGAATGGATGCTTTGGAGAGAAGGGTTGGGAAGGCAGGGAGAGCAGCCACAGCCTCAGCCTCTTAAGAGGCCACATTCTAGCTTAGAATCAAAATTTCACACATGTGGAACAATTAGAGAAAAATAACAGATGGCGTCTGATCAGATGTCACTGCTCTATGAAGCTGTCCCAGACTGCCCCACCCTCTGGCAGAAAATAATCCTTCCTTTCTTTGAGATCCTGGAGCCCCGTGCAGGCCTGTGTGATGCTGTGCATTGCATTGGTTTATAATTGGTCGTTTGTGCCATTAATTGTGCAACAGCAAATGTTTGTTGAGTGCCTCCACGTGCCAGGTCCCGTCCTTGGTCCTTCCTTCTGTCCTTGTCGAGCACCTGCTCAGGATAGTTCTAGCCGATAGTCCCCACTTGGGGTTTCCAGGTTGGCCTGTGTATTTCCTTATGCTGGTCTCCTGAGCCCCCAAGCCGGCGCCTCCGGGGCTGCTTCTAGACCTTTCGAATGCCCCTCTTTCTTGGATGTTCGGTCCCAATAGCACTCTCTTGAGTTGGGTCTTCCTGTGAGGCTTTTGGCTGATCTGGAGGAGTCTGTGAAGACGCAGGCTAGCCACCAGTTTGGCGCTGCTAATGAGCTATGTGATACTAACACTCTCTCATCCTCCTTGGGCCTTTGTTGTTTTTTTTTTTATTTAAAAACAAAAACAATAACAGCAACTGGGATTGGATTGAATGATGTCTCTGGTATTGGTTCTGAGACTTGAAACTTCTTTTGCAAATTGTGTGGGCCTGGAAATGCCTTTGGTGTGCTGGACCCTTAGCTGAGCTGGGCCAGATGTCTTCTGGGAGTTTGCCTTCTGGGATCTCACAGTTTAGTGGGAAAGAGGGACATAGGCATAAGCAGATGCTTCCGATGCTGCAAGGGACCCAACCCCGTTGCTGGGTCCCAAGAGAGGGCTCTACCCAGAGGGCTTCCTGGATGCAGTGACATTTTCCGTGGATCCCACAATGAAAAAAGGGGTAGAAATTGGTGACTGAAAGGGAAGTGTGAAGAGAGCATTGTAGGGAAAAGAAGAGTCTGTAAGCCCTTGGAAGCGAATGTGGGTGGAGCTGGAACTGAGAAGGGCCTGCCCAGCCAAGCTGGTGTGCAGCCGGTAGCCACCAGGCCACTGAGCTTGTCAGTGGCTGGTTAGGTCAGTTTGGGGAGAGGAGTAGGGACGAGGGGAGGGCTAGAGCAAGTGCTCCAGGCCCGTGGACCCGAGTCTAGATGGAGAGTGGGGTGGATGGGACTGGGGCATTGCATGGCAGCTGAGAAGTCGGCCTGGCCCATGAGAGCTGGCATGATTGGAGGGTTGCCCCCACGCCCTTGACCCTCAGACGTTTTCCTAATAATTTGCTGCCCTCGTGCCCTAGAGGGTGGGCTTAGGGGTGATTGTAAGCAGCTTAGATTTGCTGAGGGCATTTAAAAAAAAAAAAAGCCACCTCTATCCAGATTATCCAAAGAATGAAAGCGTGGTGGAATAAGAGGCACCCTGGCCAGGTTCTGGGCATGTCTGTCTCCTACTGTGGGCCTTTGTTCCCCCTTTGGTGAAAAGGCAGGGGGCGGGGGAGACACTGAACCAATGCCTGAGGTGCGCTAGCCCACCCCCGTGACTGCCGCCTTTGTTTCCAGGGGGTTGAGGATCACACGGGGCAGGGTGGCTTCATTCTTGGCAGGTGGAGTGGAAAATGCCAGTGTCTTAAAGCGAGTCCCAAAGGGGGTGGGGATGGGTGTGTATTTGTACTTGGCTGGGCGTGTCCCCAAACATCTCCCTTGGACAGGGTATCTATCTGTTCTAGCCTGGCTTGGAACCTGCACAGAGTCCCTTCCCTTCTAAAATGTTATCTTCCCTATTAAATATTAATAATCAACCGCTTTCAGTGGGATTAAACCCCCAGCATATTCTGGGTGGTTGTTGCCAGTGTGCGTGTCTCCATGCCTGTCCTTGACCCAGAGTGGCACCTTGAGCAGAGCAGAGAAGGAGAGAGGGAGGGAGAGTTTGTTTTTGCTACTTTGGAGCCATGGCAGAATTTCTTATACTGCCAAGTTATTTTCTTGGTGTGTATTTAGATAGAGGAGATGATCGAGAAGTGGATGACGTATATTTGCACAGGGATGTTTGTACACGTTGACCATGGCGTTGTCGGGGCCAATGTCCAGGAGCTGGCTACTGTCTCAGCCCTCCTCACACACTTGTCAAGGAAGGACTTGGGGTACCTTCTCTCAAAGGGCGGGGGGAAAGGGTGGGTGGCAGGACAGATCTTCTCTTCCAAAGGCACAGAGCATAGCTGCTTGGACCCCAAACCAGCCCCCTCTTCCCATCGTGAATGGGAGGGGAGGCAGCTGTGAGTCTTGCACTCTGCACTCTGTCCGTCTCGGGCCAGGGGCCTTGGTCCAGAGTGGTCCTCTCGGGTCTCCCCAGACCTAATCAGCTTACCGTGGGCAGGGCAGTGCTCTTCTGTTATTAAATGCAGAGCTGTGGTCTGCATGATGTGGGCAGCTTTAATGAGATTAGAAAGCTTAACCGAGAGGCCAATTACATCTGGGCCTGTACCTGTTTGGGCGGCTGTCTAAGCCCCGACCTGCATCCGGAAGCTTCCTGCAGGCCTCCTGGGAGCCTGGCTGGGGAGGGTGAGGGGCAGAAGAGGCCTGCCCATCTGTCTAGTCATCGCTGGACCTGGGGTCTATTTACCCTGGCCAGGGCAGAGGCAGAGCCCGGGAGGAACATCTGATCCAGGAGCTCCTGAAAGCTGGATGCCTGCTGCCTGGGGGGAGGGTGGGCAGCTGGGTGGTTGTAGAGCCCCCAGAGGCTTTTGATGTGCAGCCAGGTTTGGGGACCAGGAGTGGAATTTGTCCCCTTTGTTTTTATAGGTGAGGGGAAGGGACTCGGAGCCGGGGCCTGACTCCTAGTACAGGCCCTTTGTTACTGTAGCTTCCTCCTTTCTTCCCACCGCTTTGATTGTTTGGGAGCAGGGGTGCTGTTGCCTTTCTGGTCACACCAGGTTTTGCGTTTGTTTCTTCATTTGTGCTTCACATTTTGCGTGAGGTAGGCCAGGCTGGCAGTGGCAACTTCTCATCGTATAGATGGTCAAGTTAAGGTCGAAGAGACCCACCTCACGCAGGTGCCAGAACCTGAGGGGCTGGTTGCAGGGTTAGTGTCTTTTCTTGCCATGACTGAGGTCTTCTGTCTGGTTCCCACTGGGGCGCGCTCTGGTGGGGAGTGTAGGTCTGTGATGACTGGACCCAGCCAGGAAGAATTGTGACCTTGTGAAAACACTTCACCATCGTGATCTTCACTGGCAAAAGGGTCAGGTGTGAAGCACAAGAGTGGGGTTAGCATCTCCAGGTTGTTGGGAGGATTGGCCTTCCCCATGCCTACCTCCAATGGTGGCTTGTTCCCTTTGCTGGGACACATAGGCTGGCAAGTGTCAGTTCCCTTTCCTGGGACACATGGGCCGGCAAGTGTCAGGGGATGAGATTGGGACCGCTCTGAGGCTCTACAGGTGAGGACTGCCCGGCTGGTCCCTCTGGGCGAGGCCTTCCTCCGTGGAGAGTGGAGAAAAGGCAGAGCGGAGGGTTTAGGAGTGTCCATTCAACAGTTACTTACCGCGTAGCTGAAAGATACAGGCCAGGTGGAGTTCTAGGGGAGGCAGCAGAAACTTCACTTTCGCAGACTCTCTGAAGCAAGGCTTATTATCCTACTTTTCTACATGAGACTGCCAAGGTACAGCCGTCTTGGGAGACCCAGGTCCCAGACCGATTCCTGCCCTTGACCCAGGTCTGTGAGCTGGAGGCCGCATCTACAACAGAGGGACCGCAGGATCCCCTCCTCTTCTGAGGTTCTAGATTCAAAGTTTCTGAAGCCCTGTGGATTACCCAAATCTAATTAAAAACTTCTGTCTTCAGTGGAGAAGACCCAGGCCAGGGACTTAAATGAAATTAGACAAAATAGAAGAAAAACAGACAGCTTTAGACACGTTTGCAGCAGAGAGGGGTGCTTGGTCATCCATCAAAGATAGTTTTGCCATGTCTCTGTGACTCACGAGTTTCAAGGTAGGATAGAACCAAGATTCAAATTCAAGCCTTTTTCAAGGTTTCCTTGTTTCTCTCCTGCAGTGATTGCTTGAGGAGAAAAACAGAGAAACACTGGAAGATAAGGCCCCTCTTTGTCCTTTTTGATATTTGGGCTTATGAAAGTTTGTTCTGTTCTTTAAAGTTTCATCTTTATAAAGGAGAAAAATAAGAAAGAAATTACCCAGAAGAGCCAAGGCCTAGCTTTGTCCAAAAAGCTCTTTCATAGTCCTCAGTCATGCGATAGTTATTGATTATTAGGCATAGTAAATATGTGGATTCTGTTCTTTGGAACCAACAGTCCTGAAGGGAGATAGCTTTTGTCCTTATGATAAGGCCATGTAGAAGATACTGGAAGAGTCACAGGTAGAGTTTCACATGGGCTTGGAAGACAGAAAAAATCCTGCCCAGTGCCCAGGGTGGCCCAAGGGGCAGGTGGAGGGACTGACATGGTGGCAGGGAGTTGTGGGCATTCTGGGTGGAGGGGATGGTCTGTGCAAAGGCTGGGGGCCAGAGAGGCTGAAGCTTGGGCACAAGAAAAGAGGGAGGTTGGAGTGGGGGGAAGAGAGGGAGACTAACATGAGATCATGGCCCTTTATTATCTCCTTATTTGCTGTAAGTCTCATGCCAACCCCAGCAGACGTATTGTCTTGTATTGGGGGAGCTTCTTGAGTCAGGGGGAAGTGCCTGCCGCTCTGAGTTAGCCGGGGAGCTGGGGAGCTGGAGCCCTCATGCCACTGCTCTCTGTACTTTACCACAGCAGTCCTTGGTTAGGAGTTCATTGTCATTGAACGTTCCATTGGATGCCTTGCGAGACAGTTGCAGGTGGAAACTGGTATCTTCCAATATTGAGTTCTAGCTCATGAACCTACTCTACCTATAGGTAGATAAATGGAAGGTCATAGGGAGCTTGTCTGGGAGAGAAAGTGTCCCTAGGAGTGGAGGACCTGAGATCTGGTTGGTAAGCGGCTGGAGCCATTCCCAGGGCATGGTAAGCACAGGGAGGGAGCAGAACAGGGGTACAACCAGAGGTCCCTGTGGGCTCGGAGAGCCTGGCGTCTGCCCTCGTTCTCCTCTCTGCCCTTCTCAAGTTCTCATTTCATGTTAAGTGAGGGACTGAATCAGGGAGGAGGAGGACGCATTCCTCCTGAGTGAGCTCAGGGCTTGCTCTGTGGCTCGTCTCTGATGGCAGGAACCGTGTCTTTTAGAAACCTGTGGTTTGGAGGGTTCGGCTGCGACGGGCATCCTCAGATTGGCAGAGGATTCCTGTCTGTGGGACACGGAGAACGACGTCTCAGGTTGGGATCTCTGCCTTGCTGTCCTCCTTGGTCTCTGGACTAGGCCCAGGAGGGGCTCTTCCCACCTTTGCTGTCCCTAAGCCCCAAAGGCAGGTTCTCTCGACCCTGTCAAGAAGCCTGTGGAAAAAGTGGCTTCTTGGTCAGTGGAGCAGACATCTGTCTTCAGTGAGGTGGAGGACCAGGGCATCCAGCCTATCTGAGAATAACCAACAGGCTTTGCTTTGGAGGTGCAAGGGAGGCTTGGCTGAGAGGGCTGATAGAAGCAGCCAGATCTTAGCAACTCATTAAGACTACTCGAATCCACTCACTGCACCCAGCCTAATGGGCCCAGTCTCCACTTCTTCCAAAGTAGGAACAGCGATGGGAATTTAGCTCCCTGAGGCAACCCTGCTCTCTGTCATTGCCCCACAACTACCAGTGCTTTGCCCAGATGTTAGCTTTAGCTAATTCATAGCTGTCTTGGGAGGGAGAGGTATAAAGACGATTCCATTTTACTGACCTGACCAGTACCTCTATGAGAAGTGGCCTGCCCAAGTCGTTTGCCAGCAAGGACCAAGCAACACCAGCACCCAGGTTTTCTGAATACCCAAAGCTTGGGTTTTACAGCCAGAGGGAACAGTGTGTCCTAAAACTAGCCTGGGTGTGGTGGTGGTGGTGGTGTATGTGTTGTTAACGTTGTTGTTTAGAGGGGACAGAATAGTTGTATGGATGTAGCCAAATGGTAAGTACGTGACTGAGTTAGCTAGTCCTAGAATTTTACTTGTAGACATGGTGACTATTCTTGAAAAGCAGGATTTCTGCAAGGACTTTATTCATCCAAAAAATATTTACTGAGCCAGCACCTTCTCTGTGCTATGTACACCCTTCCTGCCCCTGTCCCTGGGAAGACAGCTGGCTCCTTGAATAAGGAATTAACAGTCCAATGTGACAAGTGCTGCGATGAAGAACACATAGAGGACGAAGAGGTATCACCCACGGAGAGAGCGCGGAGGAGTGTTCCAGAGGGGTGGACCGGCCTGTGTAGAGGATGCTTGGGCATGTTCATCAAGTAAACATGGGTGAAAGGAGGGCTTTTGTTAGCTGGAGTACTAAATATGTGCATGTAATAATAGGTTATTCTTTCTCCATGGGACTAAAAGCGTCTCATCTGTTGGACCTGGATGAACGTCTCTATAAAGACCTTCCTTTGTGCTTCAATGCCATATGGAGTAGGGGACGGACCACCTCTATGGGAAATCCTGGGTCTGTTTCAGAAGCCACATTTGGGTCGGAGTTCTCAGTAGATAAACTCTCCCTATCCCCCAGAAGCCTTTGACCAGTTAGGTCATCACTGGTCCTTCCAGGCCAGGCTCCTGGCCCCACCCCATTAGCAGGTTTCCCCACTAGGATCCCAAAGGATACGTGTTCTCGGATGCTCTGGGTGGGGCGATACTAGCAAGAAAGCCCTGTCTTGTACCCCTGCTAGACACTCAGGAAATATCTGTAGATGTCTTTGTCGGGGAGCTCCGAAGAGGCCGCCCTGCCTTGCGCCATAACACTCCCTGGTCCTCGGCAGGCCACAGACCTAGGTGTGGGGGCTGGGGCTGTGTCAGGGACTGAAGCAGGTCAGCTCTTGGTATACACCTGATCTACCTCTTCGGCCCCCCTGCGTCACTCTTGAAGCAAAGTAAACAGTCCCCCGTGGGGGCCTCTGAAGGCTTGCTGGGGCGGGCTCTGCCCCGCAGTGCCACTGAGCAGGGTGGGGGTGTGATGTGGCTTTGAGGGGCTGATTCCTGTAATCACGGAGCTTGAGTCAACCAGACTGGCTGTGTTTGGTTCCTTGGGGACACAGGATATCAGAGCTGTTACCTTTCCTGCTTTAGGGACACAGACACACACACAGAATCTGTGAACCGGTGACCCTATAAACCCTCCTGTTGGAAGTGTTAACATTTCTGTAAAATGACCGTTCTAGTTTCCTCACCTCAACACCGCTCCCTCATGTTTGCTCACGACCCCAGGAATTGGGAGCAGGGCAGGATGAGAGTTCCTTCTCTCTGGGCTGATCTAGTGCAGCAACGTTCATCGCATACCACTGGATACCTGGCCTGGTCCTAGGAAGCCTTCCTGGGCCTGCTGCATTTAGGCCGGGGCTTGAGGGGCAGGTGGGGCGGCAGGGGAAGCCAGGGGACAGCTGGCTCCCAGCAGGAGGACCGTTCTACAGCAGAAAGGGGGCGCTGGGCCATGTGGCCTCTGTTGCCAGCATGGCCGCGCCATCAGCATCTCACGGGCCGGCACCACTGGGGCGGTAGAAGGACCTGAGTCCTGCAGTTTCCCTCTCCTCTTTGGGTCCTCCGGACTCACCCACCTTAACTTTGTCGGTTTATAAATGAGACACCTGGGGCTCCGAGACAGGGCTGCCCTGCCTCTTGTTCACCCAGCTAGTTTTTGTCGAGGTCATTGTTGAGGTTGAGCTGTATCAGCCAAAGAGTGTGGTAGAGGGGAGGAAAGGTGGACTTTGAAGTCAGGTGGACCTGGGTTCGAATCCCAGGATTCGAACTGCTCCCTGGCCTGCTGTGTAAGTACAGCAGGTCAGCTCTCTGAACTTGTTTTCTCCTCCAGCACAGGGACCGTAATGCCACCTACCTCCTAGAACTGTCGAGAGGGTCAGAGATAATCCTGAAGGGCCAGGCATCGGGAGGCACCTGTTACCGTCAGCTGTTGCTGTTCCCTCAGTCTTGCGGGCACTGCAGGGAGGGAGGGAGTGTGGCTGGAGCATGTCACCTCCAGAGGAGTAGAGCCCTGGCTTCCCCTGTGCCCTGGAGGGCTGAGACGAAGGCCCAGCCGTTGCCAGCCAGCACCCACTGGTTAGGGGCCAGTGTAGGATTCTCTCCCCCTTGTTCCCAGTTGCCGGTGATCGTGCCTGGCAGGCTTCTGGGAGCCAGCTGCCAGGGGCCTCTGGACAAGGTTCTCGGCCTTCTACGTCTTTGGCATCACCAGCGCCTGAGCAGGAGGCAGCCTGGCACCTGGATTTCAGGCAGGAGAGCCAGCTGTGCTGTCCCCCCTCCGACAGCTGTGTGTGGAGGGGTGCCCGAGTGGACAGTGGCAGACTCTCTAAGTGCCCAGCTTCTCGTGGTGGTGTTTGGTCCAATTTCCTTTGAGTTGTGACCTACATCATTCTTTATTTGCTAAACCCTCTGAGCAGGCAGCAGTAATAAATCAATTAATGACTCCGATGAATCGTTTAATGGCTGACAAAATAACACTGAAGCCAACAGCTTGCATCTCTCCAGCAGTAGCAGAGGATGCTGGTTGACTGGGGTGGGGGACGGGACAGAGACTGTTAGCTAAATTAGCGCAATTAGTGCATGCTTTAAAGGCTTAGGTGGCATCTGCTCAGCTCTGAGCCCGTGCGCCAGCCGTGCAAACCACAGTGGTGGGCTACTCAGTGGTTTCCCTCCTGGCCCCTTCCTGTATACACCCTTCCCAGCCAAGTGTCAGCTTCTCTGGACTTGATACAGGGGACCCCAGTGAACTTTGCAGATTGCACAGTCGTCCTGTCACAGCAGAGGAGGAGCCGAGGGCAAGTGACTCTGTCCCCACTAAATTCGGTGCCAGCTGAACAAAGGGTGGGCTCCCGTTTCTGAGAGGTGTTCTGAGGGTCATGCCTTTAATGATTTCTTTTAAACCTAAAAGTTTCTAGAAGCAGGCGATTTTTTTTTTTTTTTTTTTTTTTGTTCCCTGCACACCTCAGTCCTGGCAGGATTAAGTTGTCATTGGAACTGAGCGTGTGTGTGGGTCCACGCCAGGGAATTTTCCGCTTTGCGGAGGCAACTGCCAGTGTTCTTGTTAAGGAGCTGTCACTGGCCTACTATGACATGTTTGCGGTTGTAAGTAGCTCCTTTAAGACTGTGTGTGGAGGGGGGGAGGGGGTGGGGCACGGCTCATGGTGTAAACTGGGGCCGCGAAGCTCATCTCTCTTTAAGAAGAAACTCGGCGCTGTGCAAATAGTGTGCTGTTGATCCACTCTGTGCTGTTCATTTGCGGGGGCACCTCTAGCCCTTAATCTCCCTTGTCTTGCGTGTACACGCCTAGGCACCCGTGCCCTGTGCTGTGCGGCCCAGCCGGGGAGGTGTTTGCACATGGAGGAGGGTGCCCTGGCTGGCCTCCACGGTGTAACCAGGTATTAATTATGTGGGGCTCCACCTCATACACAAACGGTACCCTTTGATCCAATTCCCAGAAGAAGCTGGGTGCTCCCTGGGATGCATGGGCAAGGCCCAGTGGGATGGTGGCCGTGGCCTTCTCAGCACAGGGAAGGAAGCCAGTTCTCCTTTTGGAAATGTTCTGACTGGCGTGCCTTTGTTTCGTTCTTAAAAAATGAAATCAGATTTTTCTAACGTGGGGTAGGGCGAGGCCACTCTCCAGAAGAGTGGCTTCTGTTGAGTGGTAGACGTTGTCTCCCGACACTCCTGACTCCCTTTCCTTCCGTGTGCTCTGCGTTCATGGATTCATGGAAACTAAACATGTCTGTTGTCTGCCTGGTGCTGTGTCTCTGGCTCAGGGGCTTCTGTTTGCGGAGCACCTGTCTCAGGCTGAACCCATTGCCTGAGAGTCATGTTTAAAGTTCCCCACACCTCTGCAGAGGATGGAGGGCTCCTTCCTTTACAGATGACTGGGCTCTGAAAGGTAAAGCAGGGTGCCCAGTACCTCGACTCCTGGAGAGTGGAAGGGCTGGGCCTTGAACCGGACCTCTCTGTTCCCGGGGGGGCCGTCTTGAAGCATCCGCTTCAAAACAGAGACCAGAGAAGCCGTGATGTGGCTGAGAACAGGCCCTGGTTTTAGCACATCTGGCTTGACTTCCAGTTCTGCCCATCCGAGCTGTGTGACCCTGGTCAGATCCCTTGACATCCTCATCTGGAGTCCCTACTGGGTTGTTGGGGGCCCCCGGGGGAGAAACTGGTAAGCTTTGCCCAGCGTAGCCCGGTGAGCTCAGCCAGCAGGTGAGCTCAGCCAGCAGAGGCAGCCTTCTCAGCCCTGGTGGGCCGCTGACTTCCCTCCTGCGGAAGAGCCCCCTGTTGAGGAGGGGAAGTGAGTAAGCCCCAGGCCCCCCTCCCCCCAACCCCACCCCAGAAACCGGGCTGGCATGGAGCTCTGAGAAGGTGGAGGCCTGGCAGGCTCTGCACTCTGAAGGAGAGGCTGTTGTCAGAGGCCTGCCTCCCCGGGAGGCTTGAGATGACAGCACTAATCTCTCACCCCGTATCACCACCCGCATCTTCGAGTCCTGCCGTCCTTTAAGGCCCTGGCTTGAGTGCCACCTCTTCCATAAAGCCTCCCTGATCCCCCTAATCCCTGCCTCGCAGCACCCGCCCGGAGCACCTTCCCACACCCCTCAGTTCTCTGTCACCGCGGCTCATTTCATCCTCCAGACCTTGAGGGCAGGGCCGCGCGCTGTCATCTGCCGCCCTGGCGGGCACGGCGCGTCCCAACGGCCCCAGGAGCCAGTGTTTGCTGAGTGCGTCTGACGTGTGTAAAGCACTCGTAACCTGTTTAAGCTCCCACCTACCTTGTTTCTCCTTCTCTTCTCAGGGTAATTTGCCACTCACATCCAGCAGAGTCTTCAGCGAGTTCGTGCGATCCTGCACAGACACGCGCACACACGCACCACCACCACACCCCTTGCTGAAGGCCAGGCTAGTCACCTGTTTGCTGGAAGGAGCAGGGTTAAGTCCGTCTGCTTAGGGAGAAGAGCAGAACATACGGATGATCCCAAACGCAGAGAACCGCACTGTGCTGCCCTCACGTTTGTGATGATCTGTCTGTTGTTTCTTTCCACAAGCGTCAAAGAGCACACAGAACTCTCCCTGGGAAATGCAGGGTTGGTGGGGAGACCCAGTTTCTGGGTTTCTGGACCCAAGATTGGGGAGTGGAGGGACAGAGAGACTAAAGTTAGAGCCACTCATGATAATGTGCTTCTCTGCGCCTCCGTTTCCTTACTGGTAAACAGAAACGACCTCTTCCGCAGGGATGTGAGGAGTCAGGCCCACCCCTCCCCTCTCCTGATCTGTGGGGTCAGGATGAAAGGCAACTGCTTCTTTCCACACCCCCCTCTCTGCATCCCTGCGTTTGCTCCCTCCCCCAGGGGACTTGGGAAGAAGCGCTGGTGTCAGGACGGCCCTCACTTGGGCCTGATGGCCTGGCTGTGGCAAGTTGGGGCTTTTTCTGCCTACACATGACCTTGTTTTTCAGTTTGCTCTGCTGAGAGCTTGGTGTGATGCCCACTGTATCATTGAAACCACAGGACCTCAGCCGCCTCATTTGGAGCTGAGCAGAGAGAGGCCAGGGGCAGGAAGGATTGCCCAAGGCATACAGCAGGTGATTTGCAGCCAGAGCGGGAACCCTGGTCCCGAAACGCTCACCCCAGGGCTCTCCTGTCATAATAATCCCCAGGACACACCGGGCAGTGGTAGTTAGTGGGGTTCTTCCCTTTCACAGAGGGGAAACTGAGGTTGAGACCATCAGCATGGCTCTGAGTTGGCAGAGCAGAGATCAAGCCCACATATTTGGATCCGTGGTGCACTCTTGCTGTGTCCCAACTGTGAGCCACCCCAAGTTAACAGACGCCACCACTTCCTGAGACAGCTCACTCTGATGCTCGGATCTGGAGAAGCTTTTTGTAGCTCAGAGCATCTACTGCTGGGCCCAGAGCCATCCCGCGGCACCAAGAGAGCACGTCCACTCCTGCTTCCACGTGACAGCCCACTGGCTATTTGGAGGCAGGGATCCTGTGTCACTCACTCCCGTGTGTCATCTAAACCTATTTTTAATGCCAGCTGCTTCTGTCTCTTCACGTAGCAACAGCTCTGCGTTTTCTCCAAGCTGCAGACTTCAAGCCCCTGTCCTCCAGGACGGATTCTTTTCTCTGGTCTGTGCATAAGACGAAGAGGCCCTCTTCCTGGACTTCTCCCTCCCTTTTTTTTTTTTTTTTTTTTTAACGTTTATTTATTTTTGAGACAGAGAGAGACAGAGCATGAACAGGGGAGGGGCAGAGAGAGAGGGAGACACAGAATCTGAAACAGGCTCCAGGCTCTGAGCTGTCAGCACAGAGCCCGACACGGGGCTTGAACTCACGGACCGTGAGATGGTGACCTGAGCCGAAGTCGGACGCCTAACCGACCGAGCCATCCAGGCGCCCCGACTTCTCCCTCTTTTGACCCCACTTCTCTCTGTCTCGGCCTTTCTGCCTGGGTTATGACACTGTCTCTACTCCCTCATCTACATCTTCAGTTTCTGTCCTGCTAAGATTAACATCCCCTGGAGGAAACTCAGCCCAGAGGGACCCAGGTCGCTCCAGTATTTTGCGCAGATTGCTGAAGCCTCTGTCTTGATGGTACCCGCTCAGGCATCCCTCCCTCTCCTGGACACAGGCATCCCACAGAGACCTCCATTTCTCACTTGCCCTTCTCACGTAGGCAGCGCATGGGTGCCTTCACTCCTCTGAGTGACCTCTGTTTCCCGGCCGCGTTCACACAGCCGCATGCCACACACCCTGTGGCATCCTGGGTGCTTGGCCACATGGCCTGTGTTGAGTTTCAGTGGAGAAAGGCTGTGCTCGGTGGTTTCGCATGTGGGCCCTGTGCTGCTACACGCCTGAGTATTGGGGTGGGGCGAGGAGGGAGGGCATTTGCAGAACAAAGTTCCGTTTTGCAGCCCTGTAAATCAGGAGGCGCTGGCCGCGCTGGCAGGAGTCCCTGGTTCATTCCGAGCATTTGTTTTTATCCAGTTTTCCAGGAGCTTCACGTGTAAAAGATCATTTTTAAAAAAGAGTGAACAATGGCTGGGGGTTGGGATGGTCCTAGGCTAGTTTGTGGAGTGAGGATAACTAGGGTTCTCGGAGTGCGGTCAGAAGATAATACCTAGTAGGGAACGCCCCCGCCCAGACCCACGCTTCTGGAAAGGAAGCATGAGTGCTTGTCACCTACCACAAGATGCTTTGAGCTAAGAGGTGGCAGGCTCCTGGGAGCTTGTCCCTCGGTTCCTCTGCAATGACCCTGCTGTTCCTGGAGCCACAGGGGACTTCTTGCAACAGAGCGAGGAAAGGGCCTAGCACCACATCTGGGACTTGCCACGTCTGTTTGTACTCCAGGGTTGTTGAGTGGGTTAGTTGAAGGTGCACTGGGGATGCCCAGCACTGGCAGAGGTGGTCACTATTGGAAACCAGATTTGACAGTGAGGGATGCCTGTAGTCAGAATGGCATGTGTGAGACCAGCTGGCGTGCGTCTGGAGCACATGGGCGGGCTGAGACGCTGCAGTGAACCCCCGAGCGAGCCCTGGCGGCTGTGTAACCACCACGGGATCATAAAGAAACCCTACTCTTCAGGGGAGAAGGCTGTGGGATCAGTCCTCCCTGGAAAGCTCCCAGGCCGTGAGCAAAAATACGCTACTTTGCAGGGGAGCTGGAGGGGCCTCGGTCACTTGTCCGAAGGCACCTTGAGCTTTCCAAGTTGACTCTACCCCTGAGCCTCAGAGGAGGCAGCTGGCTGGAGTGGGCCACGGCACCCAGCGCAAGGCCTGTTTTCTATTTAGAAAAGAATTTTAAGTTAGTTTTATAAAAAATGCATGAGTTACCAAACTGCATGCCTGATTTGATTCTGCTTTTTTTAGTCCATGTATGTATGCATATATGGATAAATGTTGGTGAGGAGGGCCTGGCGGGGGGAGCTCAAATGTCATCGGCTGTTATCTGCAGGCTCTGATAACAAAGAGGTTTCTGGGTGGTTTTTAATCTTTGATCTCTTAAGTGTTCTGTAGTGAACAGAGAGGAGTTAAAATTCGCAGTCTCTGGAAAGAGAACTGTCCCCCTGCAGCAGGAGCTGCTGTTTCCAGTCCCTGCCCTCTGGGTGTGTGGACCAGGCTGGGAAGAACGGCCTGGAAGAAGGGCCTCGGAGATCGTCGTGTCTAGCCCTTCCATTGGACACGTGGGGAAACTGAGGCTCCTGGCAAGGAGCCGAGCCCACCGGGAGGTCTCTGGCTCCAGAATCCAGTGCTCTTTACTCTCCTGCTCCGGTGGGAGGGCTCCATCCCCTGTACCCACCACAGCCCTGGCAGCTGTAGGCCTCCGTGAATGTCAGGGGCTTTCGGTTTGGGTTCTGTGTTTTTAGAGAAAACTCACATGAGACGCTTTGCTGAGTGCCTTAATGGAGCTCTAACTCAAAGCTGGAAACCACAGGGAGAGGCCGATTCCTAGCAATCCGGAAAGGCCTGGCTCCAGATGGCCAGGTTTGAGCAGGTCTTTGAATAATAAAAGTCATAATCATTTATTGAACACCTGCTGTATGCCTCACATCTCCGAGATAGGTAAAACAGCCCCTGCTGCCAGGTGTGGGGGTGGGAGGAAGGGTCCACTGGGGTTGGGTTGTGTGAGTAGCCGTTACTTCTTAACCCTCCGGTCGCCCTCTAACACAGGTTGCTGCTTTTCATTCGCTGCTTTGTGCTTTTCTGCCCTTTTGGAAGTTTTCCGTTAGGAGCACGTGTTTGTGTCATAATCAAAGGATAGCAATAGCTGTCATAATTCAGGTTAATTATTTTGTTTAGTTTTGCTGCTGAACGAGGCTTTGAATGATAAAAGTTGTCTCCTCAGCGTCCTGCCACCTTAATCATTGTTCACATGGCCTTCCTTTCATTGGAGGAGAGCAAAAAATCCGTCTTCCACCCAGATGTCAGAGAATTGCACCATCCATGTTCTGGAACCATGGTTATCCCAGCCCTGACATTCAAAGGACCACGGACCACCCACCCCCAGTTCCTAGAACCATTGACTCACTTCTGATTTTTGTAGGGAAATGAGATCTCCCAGTGAGGGAACCTTTGGAAGTCATGCTCCCAGGTTCAAATTTTCATTTTAAAAAGTTGTGTTTTTTTTTTTAATTATAAAATATCCTTATATCTTAAAAAAAAACAAAAACAAAAAGAGCTCTTCTGTATCATTAAGGAAAAACCTAATATACAGAAAGCAAAGAAGGTAAACATTTCACCATAAAAGTAGATCTACAGACCATTTCAAAAGATAGTGATCCAAAAAAATAAGGCAGAATACCAGGGATCCCATTTTGTAACTACCAAGGTAGCAAACGCCAGTGTAATGCTTGTTAATTAAATTGGTTAAATGATGATACCTCTATATAATATTAGACTCATTAAAAACTTGTGTTTTCTTTCGCTGTGTAATGAGAGCGGGAAGTGCTCTTGACATTCTTCCGCAAAAAAACGGTGGCTAATTTTCTTTTTCCTTGGCCGTGTGCTATAATAAGCAGGTGTTGGGTACTAAATGATAAATGCTAATTTAAAGAAATCAAGTTGGTGAGGCTTTCCAGATCTTTCTGTAAAAGCGAAGCCTTGTTCTGGGCTGAAAGCTGGAGAAGAGTAGGTCTGGACCGAGAAGGACGGATGGGAGAGGGTTGTCCCGAGCCTGCTTTCTTTCCATGCAGATATTTGTGTCTCTGGGGTGCTTGTGTCTACCTCAGAGGCCACCTGGGGGTTCAGGGAGAGACGGGAAGGGGGGGAAAAGCACCCAGCCTGTCTCTAGCATGGGGCCCAATGGCTCCTGCCATGCGCGCCACCAAGGACTTGCCAGTTAGGAACTCTGTTATTCCTGTCCTCATCCTACAAACAAGACGGTGCTACATTTGTTGAATAAAATGTTTAGTTGGCTTTAGCAAGGCAGGATTTTGGTTTTTCCCAGTGTGTCACCTACTCCCACCTGCCTGCTGATTATTGTCATTGCGCACCCCACCCCCCTCCTCCACCCCCACCTGGTTAACTGCTGGACTTGTACCAAGATGCGAGTAATTGGAGAAAGACTGTGTCCTGGGAGGGTGCCTCTGAGGAACAGGTCATTTCTTCTCCAGATTTGTACGTGTATATATATATGTGTAGAGTTGTGTATTTGTGTGTATGTGTACATATATGAACTTTTTTCTTTTTTTAAGTGTTTTATTTTTCAGAGAGAGAGAGCAGGAGAGGGGCAAGGAGAGAGGGAGACAGAGGATCTGAAGTGGGCTCTGTGCTGACAGCAGAGAGCCTGATGCGGGGCTCGAACTCACGAACTGCGAGATCATGACCTGAGTTGAAGTTGCTACCCAGGCACCCCATATGAACTTTTTTGGTTTGGTAGGAGGGTGACTTTTATAAATGATCTGTGTTTGGAGGGATAGCTAGGTGAAAATAAGCCAGAAAACTTACATTGAAGAATTGAAGGAGAAAGTAAAATACACCCTGAAACTCCCAGCTATTACAATGAAGTGTTAAAGATGTAGGACAGAATTGGGGTGCCTGGGTGGCTCAGTTGGTTGAGCGTCCGACTTCAGCTCAGGTCATGATCCCGTTGTTCGTGGGTTCGAGCCCCATGTCGGGCTCTGTCTCTGCTGACAGCTCAGAGCCTGGAGCCTGCTTCGGATTCTGTGTCTCCCTTTCTTTCTGGCCCCCGCCCCTCTCTTTCTCTAAAAATAAACAAAAAATATTTTTAAAAAAGATGTAGGACAGAATTAAAATGCAGAAACAGACCCAAGCCTTTGTAAGAATTTTGCCTCCTGATTTCGAATGAGTGGGGTGAAATTGTACCGAGGCAGCTGCCTGAGGAGTAAAATCTATATTCTGTATCAAAACAAGTTCCTGAAGGAGTAAAGAGTTAAATGTAAAGCTGGTCTCTGAAAGAACTTGAAGCAAACGTAGGTGCCTGTTTACCTTGTTTCAGGTTTTTTTTTTTTTTCTTTCCTGTTTTGAACTTTTCTGCTCCTGCTTCCAAGGAATGATTGTTGGCTGTAAATCTTGAGAAGTTGCATTTTCACAGAACCACCAACCACAAACAAACAGTGCAGCTAATGGATAGCCTGGCATACTCCCCCAGGTGGCCCTCACCCAGATAATACTGGGGTGGGGGCTAGGTAGAGGCAGGCTGGTCTCTCCTCTGTCTGAGTGGGGCTCACACCTGGAAAGTGGGAAGACCAAATTTGTGATGTTGGGGGCTGCTTGGAACACACGACAGGATGGTTGGCAGAATCTGTAATTATGGAGAGGGTTGCTTTTTGGTGGGCAGAATGATTTTGAAATGTTGGGCTGGGACGGCCAGCCCATCCGTTACCCCCCAGTCTCTTTACCTGGGTCTGTTAAGACACCCAGCGCATGCCCATACTCAGCCCTCCTTGCTTCCAGATTACCAGGCTTTCCCAGTGTACAGAACACGGCCCATCCTGTCACATAATCCTCCACGCCCGCGATGAGCAGGCAGGACAACAGCGATCCCCACTTTTTATAAGAAACTAGTGCGGGAAGGCCAAGTGACTTGGCCACGGCCATCCGTTGCTTGTAGAGGTAACAGCGCTCCGACCCACACGTTCTCAGGGGTGTCTGTTCATCTTGCTGCCATGTAGTGTGTTCATGGGATTCGCCCATTACCTCATTTCCTTCTATCATCCTTGGAAGTTAGGCGCTCTGGTTCCTGTTTCCTGGCTGAGGAAAGGCAAGAAGTGAATTCTGCATTTGTAGGAGAGAAAGAGGTGGTCCGTTTCCTGACCCCAGGGGCTCACTCTTGTCCCAGAGAACCAGTCAGACCTCTGGGAGACAGTCAGTGATTCAGTCTCAAATTCTCAGTCCCGGGAGGGGAGGGTGGGGTGTGGCAACACTGAGGT
The DNA here is from genome assembly GCF_046562875.1 of Panthera onca. Classification (NCBI taxonomy): domain Eukaryota; kingdom Metazoa; phylum Chordata; class Mammalia; order Carnivora; family Felidae; genus Panthera; species Panthera onca. The sequence continues at coordinate 177,740,142 of NC_138346.1, forward strand.
AGGAGGTGGGCATCCTGCGGGGGTGGGGGGAAGTGCCTGGGAGGTTTAGAGTCGGTCGGGGGGGGGGGGGCGGTGGGGGAGTATGCAGGGCACCAGCCCAGGTGGGGTGCTAGGCCCATGACTTGCCCTGGGCGCGTGCGGGCCCAGGCTCAGACATGCTGACCACGTGGCAGGTGGGACACAGATTGTCTGGAAGGAGGCCAGGCTGGGGAGAACGATGTCTGTTCACCCCCAGGAGGCATTTGTTGAGGCAGATGTACCAGGTAAATGCCCGAATAGCAGCATTTAAGAAGAAAAGTGCCTCCAGTCCCTGCATTGGGCGGACCCACCTCCTCTCCGGTGGCACCCAGGACCCTGACCAGGCCCAAAACACCCCTGCCCTCCTTCGACCTTTCGAGGGACATTTCCCAGCAGGGATTTGTGTTTATGCATTAAGTTGTGGATCTTTATTGGTCTACTCTGTACAGCATGCAGCCTCTTGGAGAGGGCACAAACATTTGTAAAGCACCTCAGCCGCCCTGTGGGAGCTTCATAAAGCTGCCGAGTGGGTGAGGCAGGGCACCCCTCCATTCACAACGGCTGCTGTATGTTGGCCACCCACTACTGTTCTGCAGTGCGTGCGCGAAGCGGGAGACATCGTTCTCCCATTTTAGAGATGAGGAAACAGAGGCTCGGAGAGTTCGTTACTTGCCCAGTAAGACGTGCCTGGGAAGGTGGTATTTGAGGAGGGTCTGTGGAGGACGTGGGCAGACAGGGAGAACCCGGTGGGACAAGGCTCAGAGCTCCAGGTCTCTTGCGGTGGGTACAGCCTCCTAACTCTCCACCTCCTTGTCTCCGCAGAGCGCAGCAGCCGCCCCGAGCCCCGTGCTTGGCAACATTCCCCCCAACGACGGGATGCCGGGAGGCCCCATCCCGCCAGGTTTCTTTCAGGTACGTGCTGGGCCCCCTCGGCCCTGTGCTCCTTCCACTTCTGGCCAGGACCCGGGCGGGCGGGAGGGAGGGAGAGAGAAGTAAGTAGTAGCTCAGTTTGCCATGGTCTAAATACAGTTGCTGTGTGCTGGTTCAGACCCTTCCCATCCCTTTCTCCACCCCCGGCAAACCCTGAGGAGGGGAGAAAAGAGATGAAGAGCCGATCCCCTCTGCACGCGCTGTGTCACTTCTGCTCCAGCTTGTTTTCTTCACGCCGGCTTCGCAGTCACGACACAGCCCGCCCCTGGTCGGGGAGGCGGGGGTGGGGCCCCCCCCCTTCCAAGTCCTCAGAGAGCTGTCTTTTATAACAAAAGCCTTTTAAAAAAAAAAAAAACAAAAAACAAGTAAACTGTTCTTTGTTTCTGTTTTGTTGCTGCTGTCATTGTCATTGTTTACTTTGCCTGTCCAAACTACAAACCTTAGGTGTAATCTAAAAAAAAAACAAAAAACCCACCATCCTGGCAGGTCTCGGAATCCTTTCCCTCTGGTTAACCACTCGATTTTTTCCGAGTGCGATCACAGGCGGCATCCCACGAGCATCTGGGCCCGCACTCCGCCCGCCAGAGGCAGGGGCAGGTCCCACGTGGAGTGAGAGCCAGGCCTTCCCCAGAATACACCTTGTGGGCCTCTGGGGGCTCCATCTTCTGTTGGGGCTGGGTGTGGCTGCCGTCCCCTCTCTGCCTCCTCCTCCTTCTATCCCTGCAGGCCTCTAGGAAGTGGGGGGTTGGTGGGGAGACTCATCCCATTTTAACCAGGCTGAGGCCGGGGAATGCTGTTTCGGAGAGGTACCGGCGTGCAGGGCTGGAAGGAACTGCTTTAAGCTCTTTTTTTGTTTGTTTATTTATTTATTTTGAGAGAGAGCAAATGGGGGAGGGGCAGAGAGAGAAGGAGAGAGAGAATCCCAAGCAGGCGTTGCACTGCCAGCGCAGACCCCGGTGCTGGGCTCGAACCCACCAACCGTGAGATCATGACCTGAGCTAAAAACCAAGCGTCGGACGCTTAACCGACTGAGCCACCCAGGCGCCCCTTTGATGAAGCTCTTGAGTGGAACATTCCATTCTTTGAAACCTGTCTGTGGCTGGATTTGAGAATCTGCCTTTGTCCCCCACCCCTTTGAAAGGCTAGCACTTTCAGAGAAGAATATGGAAGGAGCTGTCATATAGAAAAGAAGGCCAAGATCTCTCCGTGAAGCCCAAGAATTCAAAGCTGGGAGCCCTGTGGCAAAGTCCAAGGAGACTTTTGCTTGGTGTAAGCCAGAATCTCACACCTTGTACATCTAGCAGTGAGACGCAGGCTGCTGCAAGTGGAGCCTCCTGCTATGAAAGCATCTGAGCAAAAGGGGGGGACAAACCCCTTTTAGAGATGTTAAGGGGACTTTCTCCCTGGGTGGGAGACGACCTGGACAAACCACCTCTGCTTTGCAAGATTTCACATTTCGGTTGCTCTTGACCCCCGGGAGAGAAGAAGGGTTTGGACGCACTGTTCACCAGCCAGGACGGGAATCAGCGAAATTTGGGTGTTGCCCATAAAACGGCAAGAGTGGGTTGTCCACCAAGATGGCGGTGAGGGAAGTGCGAGGGATGTAGGGATGGCGGTTGAGGGCTTTGGATGGTCACACATACATCTATATACATTCCTAGCATGTTGCCCAAACTGGAGCCTTGCCCTGGGGTGGAAATGGGTACAGCCTCAGAAATGGGTGTGCAGACTCCAGGTTAGCCCAGACCAGGCATCGCCTGGGGCTTGGCTGGGGGTAAGGCATCAGGAAGAGGGACCAGACTTTGGAATGAGACGTTCAAATGCTTAGAAACCTGCAGACCCAAGAAAGAAAGAAGCCAGGTGGGCTGCTGCCCTTTCTCCAGAGCGGAAACCCAAGGGACTACTGTCTGGGACAGTCATCCATGCCAAGGGACAGTCCTTTTCCTGGTCACTGCAGGCAGATGTTCTCTTCCTAGTTGGAGGTCTTTCTTACAGGTGTTCTGTTCTGCTTGGGGACTTCTTTTCCCAGGTTTACACATCCTCCCACAGGATACCCTTGATACAGTGCACTTGTGACTTTCCTGTCTGGTGGACGGAGCCCCAGGCGCCAGGCTCCACCTGTGTGCATGCCTGTTGAGGCTGCCTGCTGGCATCTGAGTGCCCAGTGCAGGCCACTGTGGTGGGAAGAAGTGGACAATAGCCAGCTGTATTTTTTAAATAGGCCATTGGCTTCTATTTTGGCCTGAGTCTGGGGCAAGGCAAAGTTTGCCTGATATGTGGGCAGCTCTTAACTTCCTGCTTTGGTATAATTGTCCATGGTTAAAGCCTAATTCCAGACATACTTCTTGGGCCCTCCCCTGTGACGTTCAGGGGTGTGTGGTCAGAAAGTCCAGACTGATTCCTGTCCTTATTTGGCCACTTCCAGGCACCATCAAACAGAGGTCGCTTTTGGATCCTCTCAACCGGAGGTCTTTTCTGATCCCTAATCAGGATGAGTTGGCAGGGGCTGAGGCGGGCGCGGGGACAGCATTGAGCAGGGACCTGTGTGCCCCGGACTGTCCGCTTCTGGGGTGGCTCTGGCCGGCTTTGTTCTCCCCGCCCTCAGGTGAGGGCATCATGTTTAATCGGGCAGAGGAAGATGAAGCAGACGGGCGCTTCCTGGTCGTGATGCTGAAGTACTCAGGCTAGGTCACTGCTGAGGGGAAAGGGTATCTCTCTGGAAGGCGGTAGTGACTGCCCATTTCCGGAGTAGGCCAGGACGCAATGCGAATATTAGCTATTGATTGCTGGCCCTGCCCCTTGCTCATCTTGCAGGCAGCCACTCTGATATTAGAAGGGAAATCGAGATGGTATCGGGTTTTATCTGCTGCCAACAATTTGCACTTCTTCCCCTGCTTTGCCCACGGTCTGGGCAGGCAGCTCTGATGCAGGGGGGCTTTGTCCCAAGGAGCCAGCCTGGGTTGGCTGATCCAGCTTTGACCAGATCCTGTCCCAAGGTGGCCAGCCCAGTTTTCAGATCAGGACTCTGCCCCTAGTTGGTGCTAAATATAGAAGCCCGTGGGGCCTCCGGGTAGGTGGGAGGGAGCAGCTGTCCACCCCTGTCCCAGCCCCTCCGAACACAGGGGGGCTTTCTTAGGTTGCCAGGCTGCAAGGCTACTCCAGGGGTCAGAAGGCTTGGCCATCCACATACTAGGTTCCATCTGTCTGCTTTTTCTTATTTGGTGTTGAGGTTTCTCAGGTGGACGGTGCCCTGGTCCTGTGGCATGAGATGTCTATGGTAGCAAGTTCAGGGCTGGCAGAGAGGTGGTCTGGGACCCAACCTGACCATACCTCACAGTATTGGGGACTGTTTTGGTTTTCTTCGGGTTATGGAAGAACTTACCAAGGGTGTTCTAGTTCTGTGCTTTCCTTGTAAAAAGACGGCCTTGATCTTGGTATCGCAAGCATCTGGCATGCGCTAGGGACCCGGGAGATGTTTGAACTGAGTTTATTTCTGTTGCTCATGTTACCAGCAGTGGAGCCCAGCCAGCCCTAAAGGTCTAGATCCTCACTCTGACCAGGCTTGGAGTGTCCAGAGGTGGTATTCTGCAGTGGGGAAGGATACAAAGGACTATTGTCTCAGGACACCTGTTCTGGTCCCCCACTTGTCCACATACTTGCTGAGTGACGTTGGGCGAGGTGCTCCCCGTCTCTGGGCCCCAGTTTCCTCACTAGTAGATGAAGCTGGGTGGACCAGATGGTCTCTGAGGGCCTTTCCAACTTGGATTTTCTGCTTTGGATCCAGATGGATTTTACATAATCAAGCAGTGGCATTTTTTTTTTTTTTCTTTTTTTTTTTTCTCCATGCAGCTTAAGTCAGTCGGTCTTCACATCTGGCAGACTCGGCTTGGTTTGGCCAGGCCTGCTGGTCTGGGTGGGCCCCCAGCTCCTTGGCCCTAAGGTGGTTCTAAGGGAGGTACCGTCCAATGAAGATTTCTAGGTCCAGAGCTGGGGAGTTGCAGGAGGGCAGGGGTCATGAAGACGGGAGCATTGAGTACAGGCTGTTTTTGTTCTTGTTTTGTTTTAAATTCCAGTGATTGTTTTCAGTTATGTAGTGTTTTTAGACATCCAGCTTACTTTCATTTTGATCGTAGCCTTTCTGCAGAGGGGGCAGGGCTAATTGGGAAAGTGAGACTCGGAAAGGTGAATGACTTCCCCAGAGTTCTCAGCTGTGGGCTACAATCAGGGTCTAAACCTGGGCTTGCTGCTTCCAGATCCTTGTGTTCTTCCACAGCAGTCAGATACATGTCTGATTGCCTACAGGAAGAAGAGACAATAGAGACCAAGGAAAAGGAGGGAAATGATGGAGGGAGAAAGAGAAACTCTAGCCATCTTGTCTCAAAAGCAGGCAATGTTTCTATTCAGACAGCAGCTCTGACTGGTTAGTGGTGTCTTGCTAGAACACGGTGCTGGGAATGATTCAGAAGCCACGTCCAGGCTCAGCAGATACTGACTGGCAATGTCTGCCATGAACATGGGGATGTAAGTGGTAGTACATGACCCGTGTATTTGCCTTCCGTGATCTAGTCCAGGCTTCACTTTATAGATACAGGATGGAGGCTCAGAGGCAGGCGGGACTGTGGTTAACGATAGTGGTCAGCCACCTCTGAGGGCAGGGGGCTGGACTCTAGGCCAGAACTGATCAGTCATAGTCTGCCCCCAGAAGCACCCAACCTACCAGAGAGACTGACAGGTAAACCCATGCCCTATAGCAAGAAATGGAAAGACCTGCCTGCTCAAGAGCTTCCTGGAGGCAGTACGGTCTGGGACGGTGTATAGAGTGAGGTGGATGATAGGTAGGTGCTCAGTAGGAGAGGGGGACTGGAGAGTTTTCTGGCAGTGTTTGATGGACCTTTTTAGGGACTGTGGGCTTCATCTGGGGGTAGTGGGAGCCACTGGAGCAACCCTGGTCTGGATAATACCTTGGCCAGGTCTGTGTTCTAGAACAGTTAACTCTGTACTGCTCTGTCAGCTCTGTAGGGGCAGGAGCTTGGGGGCTGACCACATTAATGATGGAGACTGGTATTGCAGAGACCCAACAGAGGTCAAAGGGCTAAAGACCGAGCCTTCTCTGGACAAGACAGTCCTGGGGGAGCTAGTTCCCTTTGCCAAAAGCACAGCCTGTTCTGTTCTGAGCATCCCCAGATACTTTCCATTGTAGTGGGGGCACAGTAGGGGTTGACATGTCCCCCCCCCCCCCCCCCATTCTAAGGAGTTCTTAATTCCTGCCAGCTGAGTCCACTCACCTGTAAGGTCTACCTCCAGAGAACCCTCCCCATCAGTTGTGGGTGGGGGTAGGGGAGGAGAAGGAGCATATCATGTGTATAGCTCAGAAGCCTAAGAAATGATCCAAAAATAAGAGGAAGAGACAGATACGCGTGACCTTGGACCTTTCCTGTTGAGACTATAGGAGTGCTTCTCTCCTCATTTCCTGCAGAAGTAGCTGGGGTTTCTCTGGGAGAGAAGCAGCCTCAGGAGGGCTCTAACAAGTGACTCGAAGTATCTGAAGTTTAGCCATATAGAAGATTCTCAGACCTGGGACACCTGGCTGGCTCAGTTGGAAGAGCATGCAACTCTTGATCTCGAGGTTGTGAGTTCGAGCCCCCACATTGGATGTAGAGATTACTTAAATGAATAAATCTTAGAACAAGAAGAAGATGCTCAGATCTGCCTCTGCAACGCTTCAGCCCTTAGATCTCAGGTCCTTCAGAGGAAAGAAGAGGGAGGCCAATTTGAATCTTTGTGTGGAAGATCGTTCTACCACCTGCCAATTTAACAAAGTAGTGAGCTCCTTGGCACTGGTGGTAACCAAGTAGAGACTCAGTGCTCAGTAGAGAGCCCTGGGGACTGAGCGCCTTGGGCTGGGCTGGTGTGTTTCCAGGGAGGATCAAAGCCCAGTAAATGAGAGCAGGCTGGCAACAGGAGCTCAGGCAGTTCCCAAGAGCTGGGCCGAGTGCTGTCCATTTCCTGCCTTCCTCTCCGGCGGGAAGCAGGCAGCAGCACTGTGAGCTGACATTCCTTGCCAGAAAGCTGCAGCAGCAGGAAAGACCTCTCTGCTGACTAGGGCCAGGGCGGGACTAGGGGAGGCTTGGAAAGAAAGAAACCACCCTGTTTGTGTGGTTTTCAAAGCCTGCTGCACAGGAGGGCTCGATGGGTGGGGGTTTGGATCGCCATTTGATGGATGGTGAATCTGAGGCCGGGACCTAAACCATGTAAGGCTAGGCAGACTTGCTGATCATCCTTTAGCCCATTGGCCAGACGTGGTCTCTAAGGGCACAGTGACTTCGTAGTCACCCACCCTTGGTGAGTATTGCGGACGAAGGAGGCAGCCGTGGACCTGCCCTCGAGGGGCTCGCAGTCTGGTGGAGGCAGGGAGTGATTACACTGAGGCTTCAGTGCCATGAGGGCAGGTAAAGGAGCAGCTGGCCTAGCCTGGGGTCCATCTGGGAAACTTTCCCTGAGGGGCTGACATAGGAGGCCTGAGCAGGAGGCAGTTGCCAGTGAGGGGGTGGGGCAGTGTGCCAGGACATGAGTATGAAAGGGCAAGTTTGGAAAGGCAGGAGACCTGGATAGACGCTCAAAGGACTGTAACTTAAAGACAGGGGAGCCATGGAAGATTCCTAAGAAGGGGAGTGGCCCGGTTCCAGGAAGACCCCTCAGTGGTCTGGAGGGGCTGCGCTTGTGGCAAGCTGGCCATTGTGGAAGTGTGGAGTCCAGGCAGTGGTCCTCTGGGGGTTGGCCAGGGCCTGGGCTGGAGTGGTGACTGAGTGCAGTGGTGAGCACCTCCTTGGCCTGAACCAACAGCCCCTTGGATATGGGCGTGGGGAGGAAGCAGAGCTGGGAGGATGCCGCGGGTCCTGGCCTACCTTGGCCTGAGGTAGCGAGAGGCTGTCAGCCGCCTCCTATCAGACCCTTCACTTTAGAAGGCAGGGGCCCCACACATGGTCCTGTGGCTGCCCCTTTGCCCCTTGAGGCTCCCAGCCAGTGTTTTCAGGTCCTAAAATGGAACTATCTTGACCCCCTCTTGTAGTTGTCGGTAGAAGGCTCTCTAGATGAGAAAAGTGGTCCCCTTATGTGATTCCATTTGACCCTTTGAGGTAGGCCTGACAGTTAACAGCATTCCCACTCTGGATGAAGAAACCAAGGCTCACGTTGGCCAGAGTTGCTCAGGGAAGACAGGCCTGGACCAGGTGGTAGGCTCTAGAGTTTTGAATGAGCACTTAGTCCACTGGGGAGCAAATCCCCTCCCTTTCTGGACCCTATTCTCTGGCCTCGGCCCTTGCCACGTCTGCATTGCTGTGGGCCAGAGGGGGTCTGATAGATGTGCTGGTCTGTGGGAGAGGAGGACAGAGATGCTGTGTCAGGGGTGAGTGCACCAGTTCCTGCAGGGGACAGAAGCACCCCCTCCGCCCCGCCCCTCACCCTGTTGTCTGCCTCCAGACTGACAGAAGGCAGGGTCACTCCCGCTGAGAAGGATTAGAGAGGAGGCGGGGCACCCCAACTGCTGGGCCCTGAGCTGCTCCCACCCCAGCCCCACCTGTTCCAAGCCAACTTGGTGCGCTATGCAGCAAGAGCACCACTCCTCTGACTCCTGTGAAGAAGCTAGAAGCTAGCTTTAAGCCTGAAGACCCCTGCCCTGGCTGTTGGACGCCCTGATTTGAGTCCGACCGTGTTGCCAAACGGCTGTGTGTCCTTGGGGAACCATCCTCCCCTCTCTGGGCCTTACGTGCTTTAGAGGACTTCATAAACCCCTGGCCGCTCAGAAACTCTGTCACCTGGGCTGTCCCCCTCTCCCCGCTGTGGACCCACACACAGGCCTCCCTGCATAATTGCCTGGCCTGGGTGGAAAGGCCAGGGCAGGAGAGGAGGAAAAAAACCTTTTCTTGCCAACACCACCTCCACAAAGGTCAGGCTGTGCTCCCGCCCCGCCCGGCAGCCAGCTTGGTGCCTAACGTCTGCCCGGCGGCAGATGACCGCGCCGGGGCTCCTAGCAACCGCGGACAAAAGGTTACTCCTGACGTGCCAGGCTGCCGGCCCCCTCGCCCTCCCTTCGGAAAGGGAAAACAAAGTTGCGGCCTTGACTGGCGCGTGTGCCTCTGTGCACGCGGGCGGGCATGTTTGTGTCTGCACACTCGAGCCGCCTCTCCTCCCCTCCAAAAAACGTGAACTCCGCATGTCGCGCCGTAACTCTCGCTGATGAAATGGAAAGTTGAACATAAATCAATGTCTGCCGCCCTGTTAGCTATGCATCAGCAGTCAGTGCCTGGGAGATTTGCTCAGTAACAAAGCACCCAGCCGCTCCGCAGGCCTCGACCGCCCCCTAACACGGAGCCGGCCCCACGCCGCCGGGGAGCTCAGCTGCTGGCCGCCTCTGCCTCCCCACCAGGGACCACCCCCAGCCCCAGGTCTCTGCTCCCTTTCTGGGGAGAGGAGGGGGAGCGTCTTCCAGAAGGACCCTTGGACCTAGGAGACCCGGGCTAGTTCTTGCTGCTGCTCCTTACGCTCCCCCCAGGAGACCCCAGCGTGTCCCCTCCCTCTGTGCCTCTCCTGAGTTGTAAGCCTACCTGCATCTCTGACTTTTGTGGATCCCATCCTCAAGGATTGGTGTTCCAGTAGCCTCCTTCACCTCTCGTGTATTAAAAAGCTTGGGCTGGTTTATCCTTTTTCGCCTTTCTGCCTGGGTTTTTACTTTGGGTTTCTCTTAGAACTGGATTTCTCCCTCCCGGGTTTGAGAGCTGCCGTGCCATGTTGTCCCCTGTCCCAGCACCAGGGTCGCATCTGTTCCCTCCCTCCCCCTGTCACCCCTGCCAAGATCCTCCCGCCTGTCATGGGGGTGGAGGAGCCCCCTGTGTTTTTGTTTTGTTTCTTCATAGTTGGCTGAGGGGGTAGACCCTCCCATGTTTCTGCTTCCACCTTCCTCCTGTGCAAATCGTGCTGAGGTTTTTTTCCCTTTAAAAAAAAAAAAAAAAAGGTCAAATTCCTCAGCCCTTGTAGCAGAAAAGGTTGGAGGAAGAGAATTCCAGTGGAATCCTATAATAACACGCCTTGGCATTATGTGGCTCAGGATAGACCCCCCTGAATGAGATCATACCACTCTGAAAGGAAACTGCCCTATGGGGAGTCTGGGCTGGGCCAGCGGGCTGGACTGGAGTCTGAGGACTTTCTCGCATCTCCGTGAGTGTTCCAAGAGCCGGGATATAGCAGGAGATCCACAGTGTGGGTTTTGAGTTCATGTCCTGTTTTCTGCGTAAATGAACTCCGCAGCCGACCTCTCGCAGACAAGTGCCGCCCCCAGATGAAGAAGGCCTTGGGATAAACAAAACCCCTAGGCCAGGCCCACCTGTCATTCAGCAAGCCCCCTATCTCTTGCTAATACCAAAATGGTGGCGTCACACTTGGTAAGAGTATGGTTAGGAAGCCGCAGCTTTTCCATGAAGTGTCAGCATCACAGGGTGCAGTGGCTGTGACCAGGGGCTTTGGAACAAGACAGCCCCCTGTCACTTCCTGACCACGTCTTCTGGGGAGCTTACCTGACCTCTCCGGGCACTGGTGTCCTCAGCTGTGCTGAGGAGCAGTCATTCAGCAAATCACAAGGCCTCGTCTTTGGAGCTCTGGTAAGGATTGGCTATACGGAGAAATGTGTCCGTGTTCAGTGATGGTTTCTCACTGCCATTGAAACATTGCCCATTGGCTTTAGGATCTGGCTTGACCAGTAGTCAGAAGCCTAGCACCTGGGCCCCTGGAAGCTTATCTGTCATCCCTCCCTCACCCTCTCTGAAGGTGTTCCATCCTTCCTGGAGGCCCTGAGGTCACACGGCCTGGGTTGCCTTGAGAAAGTCCGCTAACCTGTCTGAACCTCATTGCTTCGTCTGCCAGTTGGGGGTGAAGATAGCCCCAGACTCTCGACCACTTGTGAGGATGGTGTGAAATGAACCTGTGGAGCCCTGCCTGGTGCCTGGTGTGCGTAAATACTTGGGAATCTTCCTTGTGGATATGTGTAGGTCTGTCCTGGGGCTGTTCTTTTCTCAGAGGTAAGGGTCAGGGTAGGGCTAGGGCCACCGTGAGTGTTCTTCCAAGAAGGGAGTGTTAGGGGCTCAGCACAGCCTTGGGGGCAATGATGTGTGGGAGAGGCTCTGGGTGTTTTCGAGAGATTGATTGGCTTTTTAGTACTTAACCCTTCAGTTAGACTGATGTACCTATTACCTACTAAGCACCAGGCCCTGCTTGGCCCTTTAATGTGCTACCTTACTTAGTTCTGCCCACCTGGCCTAACTCCTTGTTCCCTGGTCTACCCGCTGGGAGTTTACAGGGGAGGTAGAGGCAAGGAAGCAGGTTGTATGTTCAGGAGCTTCTGATTCTGTTCCTGCCAGGCTCAGCAATATGAACTCCTTTTACTGTGAGTTAATGTCAGCTCTCCCGCCCGGGAGGCTGGGTCTTTGCCAGTTATCCTGAGTTCTGTTACTAGTGGACCTCACCTGGGTAAATTTGAGTTTCAGCTCCCCGCCGATAAAACAGGAACAGCTTCCACCCACTTTACCAGCTATGTCTTTGGAAATGTGGCCGGAATGAAAGGCAGATCAGAAATCCGCACAGGGCCTCCTTCCTAGGGGCTGGCATTCAATCATCTGTTCCTTCAGTACACATTGAGTGACAGGTTTCTGCCTGGCCCTGCAGAACCTGACTGCAGATGTTCATAGTGTGGGGCCGACCCCAGCCTGGGCTAACTGCAGGCCAGTGGGCGGCTCTCCTTCAGCAAGTGCACTTCCTGTCTATGGTGTCCTTGCATTGAGGAAATCAAGTCCAGGTTCTGGGTATGACATTCACAGGTCTTTGGGATCTGACCCCTGCTACCTTCACACCATTATTAGACCAGCTGTTGATCCCCAGGGCAAGGGCCAGAGCAATTGCTCTCACACACGACTTTGTCCCTCCAGCATGTCTCTGTGGCCTCTTCTACAGACTGCAGAATCCTCCCCTCCCCTTGTTGCATGAAGGCTCTTCAGTTTGGGGTCATTTCATTCAAGAAGACTTTGACAGAGTCTTGCCCTGTCCTTGTCCCAAGGTCAAAAAAGATATGCCGAAAATGTGGATCTGATTAAGTGCCTCTTCCTCAGAATAATTATAGCATCTGGTCCCAGGAAACTTACTCTGAAGTTGTGGAAAAGGCGCTAAGTGTTTGGAGACTTGCAGTTTGTTCTGGGGCAGTGGCTTTACCTTTCTCGGTCTCCATCTGCCCATCTGTGATACACACCAATGTTAGAAAGGGCGGACGTGGGAGGTGTGGTGGGAAGCAGAAGAAATAAGGGACCACTTCAAGGGCCACACGACTTCTGCAGAGTATGCTGAAGAGCTCTCAACATCAGGCAGAGTGCATGAGGGTCATGCCTCTAGCCTGAAACTGTTAGAACACAAGGAGGCCGCTCCCTGGGTTTGGGGTAATAGGAAAGCTTAGTCAAAGAAAGAGGGGAGCTCTTGAAGTATTCCTGGAGGTGGGGAAGATCCTGACAGCTTTTTGTTACCAGCAGCCTCCCTTTGGTGAGGGCCAGTTCCTGGCACCAGACTAAGTACTTGACTCTCAGTATCTCAGTCCTGCAGCTCTCTGGGAGGAGGTGGGGTGTCCCATTTTACAGGTGAGGTTAAGCAAGTAGTGGGGTGGGGGAGACTGCAGACGGTGCTCCTGGCCCATGAATCTGGGGTTCTTCTGACAGCACTTAGCCCCCTCCCTCCCCAGCTGCCCCTGTGCTTTTGCTGAGGTGAGCCAGTTGCATAACCCACTGCCCGGGTGACCGTGGGCAGGCTTCCGAAACCCATTTCTCCCCAGAGTCCTGGTTCTTTCCCTTGCCCCATCTGTTGCTTCTCCTTGGCTGAGGAAGGAAGATGAAATCTTGGGCCATTCCCCAAGCTGTTCCCTTCCCTCCCAGTCATCCAGGGAGCTGCAAACCAAAGGGAGAACCTTGGCCAACTTCTTTTTCCTCTTGTGGTTAGTGGACAATAGGGGTTGAATTCTGGCATTCTGGATTTGTGCCTTCCAGAGCCCTGTGTCTCCTCTTCCTAGTTGGATATGATGAAATCTTTACTTTTTGGATTGTCTGTCAGGGCGTGAAGGGGTAGGAGAGGAAGGCTGTATCCATGCATGTGTCTGGAGAGCTTAAAGTAGAGCAGGAATTCTCTGGGTGGATGAGGCAGTGCCTTTTTAATATGCACCTCGCCTTCAGTGTGCCGTTGTGATTAACAGCGGAGCCTGAGCGCTGGTGAGAGGCGGTGTGGAGGCTGGCGGGCAGGAGTAGGATGTGTCTCTGCAGCACTATCCATTCTCAGAGCAAAACGCAGTCTTTTGATGGGGGGGGGGGGGTGGATTTTGTTCTCTTGGCAAGGTAGGTGTTCCTAGGGATTGGTGTGGTTCTGGATCCTGAGTCAGTCTCTTACCCATTTACGCAGAGAGTCGGTCTCTACGGCAGTGAGTACATGTCAGGGAGGGAGAGGTTTGCTATCTGGATCCTGACCAGAAACCCACATGGCTGGGACTGGGTATTGGAAGCCTTCCCCTGGGCCCCAGCTCCTTTGCCAGCATTAAAGAGGGCTAGCTGTTCAGGACTGGAGTATGGCTTAGTGGGAGAGCAGGTGCATATTCCATGTGTGGTCAGAGAGAGATGGGAATCAGCACCCCAGACAGTTATGGACTTGGTGTCCCGAGAAGTCTTCATTTCTAACTTGAGAGACACCATAGAAACATCTCTGGAAAGGAAAGGAAAGGGTGTATAATTTCCAACACTTAGGCACGAGTTGCTAAAGGTTAATGACCCCACTTCTCAGCCTGGAGCGCCCAGCCCCAGGTCTCCCCGTCTTGTGCATAAGGCCCTCTAGCACCATGCCCACATGACCTGTAGAGCACAGGTGCCAGTCTCTCAGCCCAGAAGCCCCTCTGTGCCTTTTCTGCCAGAGGACACCTGATCATCTTTCCAGGTCTTGCCTAAATGTGATTATTCTGTAATTGCTGCCCTCTTGCTCTCTAGCATGCCTGATACCTTGTCTCTGTTGGGGTGCTGCTGTGGTAATAGATAAACTCTGGTCTCTCCAATAGCCTGGGACTCTTTTGGGGAGGCCTGAAGTACTATTCAAGCGTCTCTGGTGCTTAGTACCTCCTTGGCCCAGGGTACTGGGACCCAGTGGCTGGATCATTGCCAAGGTGGACTGGGTTTTGCACATATGTTCTGGGTATCATTGCTTTTCCCTGTGTCCCTATAAAGGGTGCCTGGTTATATGGACACAGGCACGTACAAAGAATCTCTAGCAGGGAGACCCCAAAGGTTTAGCAGCCGGAGGCAAAGTCACCTCTCTTAAACCTACCCCATCCCAACCATAGCCATTCAAGGTAGAGCCCTTCCTCGAGATGACCCTAGAGAACTTGGACCTGCTGAAAGAAGTCAGGGCTGGAATGGAGCCCCCAGGATGGTCTGTGCTGGCATTCGAGGGATGAATTTGTTCCCCAGCATTGTGGCGAGAAGGAAACTGGGGAGATGATCAGCAAGGAGGTACTCTAGGACCAGCCAGCTGGATGTGAATGCTGGTTAATTGTGTTATAATGATGAAAGATCAAGAAAACCAGGGCTCAGAGATGGGCCACGTGGCATTTTGATGGGAGAACCAGAACTCGGGTTCACTGACCCGTGGTCTAGTGCTCATTCTGTTCATCCTCAGTGGGAAAAACTGTGGCTGTGATAAATAATACTGTAATGTCCTTGGACTTCACTTTCCTTACTGTAAATGGGGTTGATTTTTGCTTCACTTATTCTATTAGAGAAATATAAGGTTAAAAAATTAGAAAGTAGATACAGTACTATTTTATTTCACCTTGAGAATTTCAAAAAGACCCCAGTTTTTTCCCTCTTCAGCCTTGAAAACCATTACCTGTCACAGGGGTCAGCAAGCATTTTCTCTGAAGGACCAGACAGTACGTCTTTTAGGCTCTGTGGGCCATCTGGTCTCTGTCACAACTCTGCCATCGAAGCATGACAGCAGCTCTGGACAGTAGACAAGTGAGCATGGCTGTGTTCCGATAAAACTTTATTTACACAAATAGGCAGCAGGCCCTATTTGGCCCCGAGCCATAGTTTGCCAGCGCCTACTCTAGCTCAACATGGTGGCCGTGCTCTTGGGGTCCTGGCACTCCAGCCTCCGCTTTGGGCATGCAGCGTGGTGCAGGGCACCCAGCCTGGACCTGGGACCAGTGAGATGGGGCTCAGTCTTCCTGTCTATACATAGGGCGGGGGGGGGGGGGGGCGGGGTGGGGGGAAGAGCCTGGGGGCAGTATGTGCCGGAACTCTGCGTTAGGTCGTGGACGCCGCCTCTACTTTATTTGCCACGTTTCCTCCTTTTGTTTTGAAAACCGTCGCCTGCTGATTCTGCGTCTCTGTCTCTGTGAGGCAAGCGTGTGTGCCTCATGCCTCTTGAGAAGAACATATGCTGAGCACCTCCTGTGAGCGTCTTGGCACCAGATTCACAAGTGTGCGGACCTCTCGCCCTTGCTGTCTGCCCGGCACTGTCTCGGTTCCTTAGAAAGAGGGGGGAGAAGGGGAGGTCAGCTGGGGCCTTTGCTCAGACAGAAATCAATGAGTCTTCCGCTGATCTCTGCACAGAATGGACCTTGGTGGCCGTGTAGATTGCTGATGGTATGCAGAGGTGACCCCAAGGGGGAAACGCTGTGTACTCTCTTGCTCCTTCTGACTGGTAACTTCCCCACCATCCTGGGAAGATGGGCTGTTGTCACTCGACCTCTCTGGCAAAACCCATTCTCCTTGTCCGGTGCCCATGGAGAGTCACGACTGTTGCAGGCTCATCTCCTAGGTGGCCGTGGCCAGCAGCCCCTGACTTGGAGCTCTCCTGGGGTCATGCCATTGGGTATGGCCCAGCTCAGCCCCCGGAGGACCTGCTGTGTGTGTCCCAGGCTTGCGTCCCAGGCTCGTGTTGGGTGGGTGTACGGATGGCCCAGGCTTCCTCCGCCCTCGGAGAGTTGGTCATTTCAGCTCCAACTCTGGCCTATACATCCCACATACACACACATAGAGAAGCCCTGGAGAGGACAGATAGAAGCAAGGATAGGAAAGCCACTGTGTGAGCCATTGCCAACTTTGTTCCCATGGGTCAAGATAAAGAAATAACTTTTCCTCCAATGAGGCGCGTGTTAAAAGGGGGGGGGGTGGTTAAAGCTCTCCCTCCTTCACCTAGCCAGGTGGTCAACTTCGCGCTCCAGGGACCAGGCAGACCGCCTTGACGGATGTCGGGTGTCAGTGGCACTCGGGCACACCTTGGCCCTCTCCCCAGAATGGGCTAACAGCGTTTTCCGTCAGCATTTGTGTCCAAGGAGCAAATTGGATTGTCTGCCGCATGCCTTTTACCATGTGTATAATTAATGTAATTTTATATTCACTCAATTAAAGTGACACACCCAACAGGCAGATTACACAGGCCCCTAGTAATGCCAGTCGTCTGTCTCTGCTGCCAGTAGATGAAACCCATCCCCTCAGCCTTGCCAACCCAGGGGCCAGTGGCCCCATGAGTCAGGGAAGGTGTGCAGTGTTTTGTCTCTGAGACACCTAAAACGTCAAGTCCCCTTCCCCAAAGGCCTTCTGTTGAGACAGAAAACAAATTTAGCCAGTGGTAACCACGTAGCATTATTCTGCAGCTTGCAGGGTACTTGTATGGCTTCGGTATGAGGAACGTGTTACCTGAAACCCTCCCCCTTACAGATGAGCAGCCCAGGGCTCAGGGATACGAGGCACGGCTCCAGCCCGAGTGCCCTGGGCTCTGGGGGC
Organism: Panthera onca; assembly: GCF_046562875.1. Classification (NCBI taxonomy): domain Eukaryota; kingdom Metazoa; phylum Chordata; class Mammalia; order Carnivora; family Felidae; genus Panthera; species Panthera onca. The sequence continues at coordinate 177,756,941 of NC_138346.1, forward strand.
CGACACTCTGGCCACTGGCCACAGCCCGGCTTCATTCGCGCTCTCTCCCAGGCTCCCCTCTGCACCCAGAAAGCCTGGGGCTAAGTCTCAGCTCTGTTTCTTAGCAGGTCCATGATTGCTAGACAGGGAAAGGCAGCTTTGCAGAGTGTGAGGTGGCACTGGGTGAAGGAGCGGTGAGTTTTGGAAACATTAAAGTTAGCACATGGTTTTTATTACTTTTTTCCTTTAAAGACATCAGTGCAGTGTTTGTTTGCTTATTTGCCTTTTAATTTTAAAGAGCTATCCTCTCTTACCTGCAAGAGTCTTTAGCTCAGAGGGCCAACTTGGTCACCCTCTTGGTACTAACTTTTCCTCCTGGTTCCTTGAACTCAAAGGTGTTAGTTATACCCCCCGCCCCCCCACCCCCGGGGGCTGGCTGACTGTGGCTGTGGGGTCCGCCTGCTGGCCCAGCCTCGCTGCCTCGTTTGGGCCTTGCCCAGCATGTCCAAGTGGGGTGGATTGAGCAGCCTACTCGATGTCTGCAGAAAAGACAGGGTCTGAAGAGGATGGAGCCGTGTTTCGGGGGTGCACCTTGACAGGGCTGAGGAGGGTGCTCCCGGCAGAGAGGGTCTAGCTCGCACTTTCCCCGGACGCGGGCAGCGAGTGGCCACCGGAGCATGTGGCGCAGGACCACGGAAGACTGAGGACCTTGTGCATGCCTGACGCTGTCCGCTGCACCACCCCACTGCAATTCCCCTTGTCGTCCTCATGAGGAAACTGGACTCACAGCATGCCCTGCAGGGGCTGGGATCAGATGCCAGGTCCATGCAACCTGAAGCTTTCCTCCATCGTGCAACAAGCCCTTCGATCTCTTGTGGATGACTTCAGGTGAAGTCCAGGGGCTCCACCCGGAAGTGACCGGGAGGCATAGGTGGCTCCTGCTGATGCTTCTGAAATGCCTTTCTGCAGAGACCTTGGGTCAGCTGTGCTGTGGGAATGTTCTGCTCCCCACGACGTCCGTGATGGCAAAGGCTCTTCCACGGAACTGGAGGCATCCAGAGTTTAAGTGAAATGACCCAGCGTTTGCTTCGATCACACCTGCGGCAGAGCCTCCCCACGCCATCCCCGCAGTGGCTCTTAGAGGCTGCTGTGCGTACCACCACCCAACGCTGGCATTGCAGGAAGAATGAAAAGGAAGTGCAAGAGTTCTGTATCTCCGGTCAGAGATCCCGGGAACATCTGAGACACAGTGGCAAGTCCATTAATAGGGTCTGGGGCAGGATGAAGGCCCAGGAAGGAAGTGGGTACGTTTGCCGCTTCCTTTTCCCAGATTCAGTTGCAGGGTTTCCCAAGTTGAGGTCTCTCCCAGGTGCAGACCTCCTTGCTGTCCCCCCATGGTAGGGGCAGAGCACTGCAGTGGAAAGAGCTCTGACCAGTCAGGGGGCCCCAGTTCTCATACCAGCTGCCTGTTGGCCCACATTCTACGGCCACTCTGGGCCTCAGTTTACTTGCCCCCTTCTCTTGGAGCCCAAGGCATTTTAACTGACACTCGAGCCCATTTGTCACTATGTCCTCATAACTTCTTGCCAACTAGCGTGGGAGCTTCCAGGGCCAGATGAGTCTGATGCATCTCCGTGACCCACCCCCAGGAAATGGGGCTGGCCGGACGCCTGAGGTCAGCATCCAGAATACGTGTGTGTGGGTGAACGTGACTGCATGCGCCCACACATCCTTCAGCCTCGAGGATTTGTTCTTCCCCTGTCTTTGTGCTCCACGTGTGACACGGAGGCACCACTTCCGGGCTCCTTAGAATGGTGGCCAAGCTCAGACCCCCTGGAGCTCTGGAATCAGACTCTGCTGCTGGTTCCACCGCTGAACAGCTTTGCAAGTGGCTTCACCCTTTTGAGGTGTAAGTGGAGCCACTGATGGCCTTTCCTGTGAGGGGTCCAGGGTTACCTGAGCTAATACAGGTGAAGGCCAGCTCCCCCACGCGGCCTTGTGTGGCTTCAATTATTCCCATTTCACCAATGAGAGAAGTGCAGTCAGTGGCAGAGTCATGATTTGAACCGGGTTCTTTCAAACCCTGTTTGTTTACCTCCAGTGGACAGGAACATGATCACCGTGAAGAGAGCCCTGGGCTGGGGTTAGGAGATGTGGTTTAGCCACCAGCGTGGTCTTGGGCAGGTTCTGCATCTGTGCTGGACCTCTCTTTTCTCCCCTGTAAATGTAGGACGTTGGAAGAAGTGTTGATCTGTCAGGGCCACCCAACAAACAAGTGACTGCCAGCAGGTGCAGTTCTTGCCAAGTTTCCAGTGGGACACCCCCCTCCCCCCCACCAACTCCAGTTTAGCCCAGTACTTTGTGCACCTCAGATGTCTGCTCCTACCCACCAGCTCTGTGGCATGCTGGGCAAGGGGGTTAGGCACTTCCCGAGACAGAAAGCCTCCAAGGCCTAAGTAGAGCTGCACTCGGAGGCTCTTTCTGGCTAAACAGGCTTCCAGACACCCCTGTTTTCGGTTCTTCTAAAGCTTTCAGCAAGTAGAGGCCAGGAAGGCCCCTGGAGCCGTCCTATGTGGGAAAACTCATCAGTATTATCAGCGTTAGGACTCCCTCCCACCTTGATCCTTTCCACCTGTCTGCCAGATCTGTTCAGAATTTGGGCAAGAGAAAAGCCAACATCTCAACAAAGATCAAGATCCTTTTTTTGGTCTGCCTTCTCTGTAGCCTTTTGACCAAGTGAGTAATGAGTTGAAAAGACCATAAAGTCCATTTTCTCTATACCTATCTGTTGGTCTCTTTTTGAGCATGCAGGATGCAAGAGAAACACCTTTTATTGGCCCACTAAACCATAAGGCAGCAAATTCCGTACCTCCTTGTGGAGATGGGAACACGTCTGGCATCCTCTTAACAGAAGCAAACGTTTCAAACACAGGACCTGTTCTCTGCTCCTAAGAACGTGCCAAGTGTGCGGGGTCCCTCCCTGTGCTGTTACATGCCGTCTTGAGGACAGAGTCCAGACGCAGATGTAGTGGCAGACAGCTGCAGGCCGAGTGGAGGTAGCAGAGACACGGAGGATGGAGCTTTGGGTAGACATAGCAGACCACTGGGAATTGGTAGACTTCTGGCTCCATGGAAGAAAAGCTTTCTGGCTCGTAGAGCTCCCAGTAGTGCTGGGGGCCATGCAGTGCTGGGAAATACACCAGCAGAGCCTGGTCAACACCCCCCCTGGGGTGGGAGAGGAGCTCCGTGCCCTGGGGACGTGAACGCTGAGCATCTGTGTCCGTCTTGAGATCATGGTGGGGTTTTCTGTTTGGGTAACTGGCTGGCCTGGGTGAGGGTTCTCTTGTCCTCAGTATTCCAGAGCCTGGCTCCAGGTCACAGGGGAGACTTCTGAGATGCTGCTCCCTCCCTAGCTTAACAGCCTACTACTCCCCGCCTCTCCCCGCTGGCCAGAGAAGTTGCTGGGGCCTCACTGACCAGCCACATTCCCGGCTCTTGATACTCACTGGCTGTTTGTCTTGAGGCACCTGCTTTGAGGCAAACCTATGCCACATCCGCTCATTCAGGGACCAGTCACCAGAGTCCATCCAGAAGCTTCTGAGGGAGGTAGGGAGGTGAAGCACACATACCAGCCTGCCCTGTGAACCTCCGGGGGCCCGAGCAGCCATAATCCATGGCCAAGAGATGGCTTAGAATGGCCCTCCGAGACCCAGTTTCAAGAATTGGCCCTCAGCAAGGACTGCCATCGATTGAGGCCCCCTGTGGGTGTCACACACTCTTCGGTGCTTTACATACATTTTCGGCAACCTGTCATCGAGTCAGCCTGCTTGCCTCCCCTGGCTAACGGGGGCACAGGTGTGGGGGACCTGCCCAGAGACACACTGCTCTCTCTGAAGGACTGTATGTTACCCGTGAGGGCCATGAGGGTTGGAGGGAGGAGGCGCTCCCTTCCTGCCAAGAGCTGGGAACTGACAGAAGGCCTTTTGCCCCCTCTTGGCAACTGGACCTCACCCTTGAACCCTTCTCTTCCATTCTTTTTATTTTTCTTTTTTTGGGGGGTTGGCTTTGAATTATCTTATTTTGTTTACATTGCACCCAAGTTTCATGGTACAAAAGACTTGCAGGTGCAAATATGTCCCGCCTTCATTAACTTCCCCTCCCTTTTTAATTTATGTGATTTCAATTTTCCTTCCCTGTACTGTTAATTAGGGGACCCTCTAATCAGTGCCATTATCACAGTGGTATTCATGTTTAGGAAAGCCGCTAAACAAATGCTTGCAAAATTGCTAAATGGCTAATTAATGTCTGTTAATTAAGAAAATTGCTCATGGTAACAAACCATGCCGTTGCTGGCAGCCGCTAGAAAGACACACACTTGTTGAAATTAGTAGCGTGGCAGGTAGGGGAACATCTGCTCCGCGGAGCTCTCCGGAAGTGAGCAGCCCCTCGCTTGGCCAGGAAACTCCAGGCCTGTCCTCGGTGGCGCCCCCGGGTTCCTGTATGCCTCCTGCAGTCTTTTTCTGCACACCTCTTCTCTGCGTCCCCTGGCCCTGCTGGCTGGTACCAGCCCCTCCACCCCTCCCCAGCCCCAGCCTGGTTTCCTGAGTGGGTGGGAGGCTGGGCAGCCTGGCTTTGAAGGAAGAGACTGTTGAAGAAAATCCTACCTGCATCTCAGAGATTCTCTCTCCCTCTCCTTCTTTAATGTAAATCCCCCCCCATTCCCCCTGCCGGTGTTGAATTTTTCTCAAAATATTCCGAGAGTATTGGGTGGAGAAGAGACAAGTAGGGTATGCTTCTCATCACCAGCACCAGAGTGCAGCTCTGAATGTTCTGAGTAGGCAGGAAGGAGCCTCCAAGATGAGTTTTTTGTGCTTTGTGATGGACCCACAGGAGGAGATACATTGGACATTTATACACACAAGTGTGTATAAATGTAAAAAGCAGTTCGTGAAAAATACTTGACTTCGTATACACAGAGTTGTTCGATATTTTCTATTATTTTATTCTGTTCCAGATATTTAGGAAACAATGGTTGTAACCCACTAAATTGATTTCACCACTCACTAATGGGTTGCAGCCCACAGTTTGACCAACCCCGTGGTTTAAGTGAACTCATCTCCTCATCTCTTCTGGGGGGAGTCAAGGTCAGCAGAGCCCAAGGCTTCCAGGGTCAGCTCGGAACCATAGGTGGCTCACTACCCTCTAGACTGGAAAGCCCAGCCCCTCCACCCATCAGGGGCCTCCAGCCCCATCCCGCTGCTCCTCTGCCCATGTCTGCTTCAGCTCAGGGCTGCAGTGGTCAGGGTGAGCCTTGGGCCCATCAGGCTTCACATCCTGGCTCTGCTACCTACCAGTTGTGTGGCTGTGGCCAAATCCCTTCGTCCCTTGAGACCCAGTTTTCTCGTTGGTAAAAAGAAGAATGAAAACCCCGACCTCATGGGGCCATTTCCAAGTGAAGGTGAATTAACAGTGCCCTGGTCTGTCCTGTCGTTCCCTCGTCTGTTCGGGCTCTGACTCCTCTATTCTCGTGCATCCATCAGGCCCCCTTCCCTCTGTAGACTGGCCTAGGAACCTGCACCCTGTCTCTGTGCCCCCCTCCCCCCCCAGACCGGGAGCTCCCCCAGGGCAGGGCCTCACCGGTTCGTCCCCACTCCCTTGCACGCTTTGCAGAGGGGTCAGCCCGCTGTGCATCACTGCGCTCTCTGAGCCCGTCACAACCAGCGTATTTAACATGGCAAACTCCGCTCCATCCGTAGCCTGCGCCCGGGCCCCTGCTCCTGCGTGCTTTGACAAAGGAGCTGGGTTTTATCTTCCACCCCTGGAACACCCCCCCCCCCCCCCCGCCCCGTGAGTGTGTTCATCGGCTTCTCTCCCTCCCGCTCGCCTCATACACCGTGGGGCCTGCGACCTAAGCAGCCGCTCGCACCTCCCCGCCAACCAGAGCCCGCCGCCCGCACGCCCGCCGCCTGCCCTTCGTTTTGGTTTAATTTTTGTTCTTTTAAGCTTCTGCGCTTCTCCATGTGCTGTGATCTATAACCTGCCTCTGCTGTCTGGCCTCACAGGGTCCTCCGGGGTCACAGCCCTCGCCGCACGCACAGCCTCCACCTCACAATCCCAGCAGCATGATGGGACCCCACAGTCAGGTAAAAGCGCTGTGGCTCGCCCGCCCGCCGGGGGGCGCGGGGCACAAGGAGGACAGAGCCAGCAGAGGAAAAACAAAAATCAAAATGTGCTCTAGCCATTGCTTTCGAGTCTTGACTGACGAATGAAATTTTAAAAACAATAATAATAAAAAAATAAAAACTCCCCCCCCCCCCCAAAAGATAGTCTTCGTTCCTTGGACATCACACCCAGCTTGGATATGAAACCAAAAGAAAATCTATTTCTGTGACCTTGTCAGCGGCCTTTGCGTTTTTGTTTTTTCCTCTCTCACTTTTGATTTGGTTTTTGAGTTTGGTTAACCATTTGTTTGTAACCGAAGCTGCATCCCTAGCCTTTTCTGTGTGCACTCTTGCTGCTGAGAAAGCTTTCCTGCCCATTGCCCTGCACAAGTTAGGGAGCCCGCTGTCCCCTGACCGTTCTCATTGTGTTCCCCCGCCTTAAATCCTCGCTCCCCTTCCCCACCCCCTTTGTCAGTGGTTTCTGTGTGTGTGTGTGTGTGCGCGTGTGTGTGTCCAGCTTTGCACACCCTGGGAATTTTACGTAGAAGTCCCTTTCTGATTTCATTTGCCCTTACCGAGAGCCGCGGTTTCCTCCTTTGCCCTGCACTGATGTACCTGCTCTTCCGCGTCCTGTGCAAAGCCCCAGCCACACTATCCTGCCACCCAGAGTAGATCTCCGTGAGCGGATGTGGAGTCAGGAGGCGCCTATGCCATGCACGTCGTTTGTTCCCTCTGCCCAAAGGAAGTTTTGCCCAGAGGGAAGAGGCCACCGGGGAGAAAGAGAGTTTAAAAGATCACTAGTTGTAACAAAACTGGACTTTGTGGAGTGGAGCGCATTTGTGTTTGGCCCTGTGCGGTAGTGCAGGCTGTCATTGAACTAATTCCCTGTAATTGCAGCCTTTTATGTCACCGCGATACGCAGGCGGCCCCAGGCCCCCGATCAGAATGGGAAACCAGGTACTGTATCTTTTCATGTTCTCTCTCCCCTCACTCAGCCACCCTTGACCTCAGTTGGACTTTGACCCAAAGCAGAATTTGGGGGAAGGGTCGGGATATGGAGGGACAAGTTTCAATGCAGGAGGTAGCTTCCAAGCAGGTCCCCAGAGAGGGCCCTGTGTCCAGTTTGTGTCCGTGGTACAGCTCCCCACTCCCAGCATTTCATTTGCCTCTCCTGGTGGGCTTTGGGCAGCTGGTTCTGGAGCTCAGGGGGCAGCCCCAGAAGCAGCCATGTTTGGGAATGCAGGGTTTCAGCTATTCTAGAGAAGGTGGTAATGCCCCTGCCCCTCCCTTCCAGCCCCTTCTTGGAAAAGGGTCTTCCTCCTTAATGAAGTTAATTGACAACGTGCATTTTTTCCTGGAAGCTTTTGAGAATTGCCAAGGCTGGTAAATATAATCCTGCTATTAAGGGGAGAAATGGCCCGTAGGAATGCTTAGATCAGGAGCCTGGATGCAGCGGAGCAGGACATTTGTGAGGTTTTAAGCAATGTCTGCCTGTTTCCCAGACCCAACTCAAAACAAGAAAGGATTTGTTCGTGTAATTAGAAAAGTGGTCTGCTTATGGGAGGGCTTCTCAGCCTGGGGTTGTGTGCCTTATGCTGGGCCATTAGGGTTGGCAGTTCTAGGTGGTCTGGAGAAATCGGCCCCCGTGCCACCCTCCCTAGTTCAGCTCATCCAGGGGCGGGAGGGGAGCTGGAGAGGTAAAGATAAAATACCCTTTGAGGATTGACAGATTTAAAAGAAACTTAAAAGAAACATCAGTGGGATTTCTTTTCATGCTGAAATATTTTTTACGTGTGACTCTTAGAGTGACCTTACAAATGCCCTTCAAAAGATTTGACCACAGCACCAGCACATCCAGCCCCTACAGCCTTTGGAACTTGGGAGTTCAGTTACCCACTGGAGGGGCGCTATTTTTACTGTTACTCAAGGCTCTGCAAGAAAGCCCCTGAGTGCCCCTGAGTGGTGGAGGCTGAGGAGAGATGCTTGTAATCAGGGGCCTCCAGTTTTAGGGCTGAATTGCTTATCAGGTTTCCAATTATTTTTTTCCCCTCCAAAAATCTTTTGTTTCCTCTTTCTCTGACATGAAGGGGAGATGTAAACAGGAATTAGAGACCTAACTTTTTGAGCAAGGTGGGACACTTGGGTGTACCTCAGATGAGGAAACAGGTCAGAGTGAAGAAGTGACTTCCCAGAGTCTTCCAGTAAGCTGGGATTAAGTTGGTCTGCAGCTCCTAGCCCAGTGCTGTTTCCACTGCACCTCTCCCAATTCATTTAGCTTTCAGGGGTGTGAAAGTGCTGCCCCGGTCACCAGGTGGGCCTCCTCTGCCATCATGTGCATGGGCCCGAGCAGCACCGTACCGCCTCCCCCACCCCCACCCCAGCACATCCAGAGGAGGCTCTCCTTGGCCAGAACTGGCCTCTGCCCCATGGAGAGAACAGATGCTTCCTTATCATAATTGTGGACTTTCCTCCAGCAATTAAGGGACACGAGAGGAAACATGTATGTTTCTATTTATCAATTAAGCATGAGCAAGTACCCAAGAGAGCAAATGGAGGATAAATCCGTCATCTGCACCTCGCATTACAAACCAATTGTCCCAACCTTCCCGCCACCCCCCATCGGAAATCTACACTGATTTTCCGGTTTCCTGTGGGCTCAAGAAAGGTTTGCCCTCCGAGGAGGGATGTGCCCATCATAGGTGTTGCACCTGGGTTTCATGGAGAGTGCCTCGCTTGCGGCTGCAGGTTTAACAGGAGCCTCTGTGCCACCCCAGTGAGCCCTCCCCTTTGGCAGGTGGAGGAAGCAGAGGCAGCGGGACTTGGTCAGGTACATGTGACCTCCTATGTTAGGGCAATGAGAAGGGCACTCAAGGGGACAAGAAGCCAAGGATTGATGACCTGTCCTTACAAGCCCACTCTCCTAGCTGCCTTCCTGGCTACAGGTTCGGGGTTGTGTAGAGAGAGCACTGGTGTTTTTCAAGCGAGAGCAGGTGGGTGGGTGGTGGTCATTGGGGTTCAGCTGGGCTTAGGAAGACTGAGATCGGATGTGTCAGGCAGCCCTCCCGTACATGTCCCAGAGGAGTCCCTGCTGGCCCGGTGGCCGACTGGGGCAGGCCAGCTGAGTGACCGTGCACACGCTGCTGGGATTTGTGTATTCCCCAGGCAGACACTTGCTTCCTGTCCCTGCCCCGCGGTGCTGTACGAGAGGCACTGGCCTACTTCTAGGAGCCCGGATGACAGCCCCGGAGCGGCACTTTCCCTAGCAGGCTCCGAGAGTGTGTGCTCAGCATGTGCTTACAGTCCCATATATGAGCTGTTACTTTTCTTCCTTCTTACATTTGAAGGCTTCGGCCTTCTTGTGTGAGACCCTTTTATTTCAGTCATTGCACATCACCCTTCTCTTGGAGAGGAGGCTAGACTGCCCTGTCCTCAGTTCAGGGTCCACCCCAGTGAGAGGAGGAGGAGGGAAATGACGCCCAGGCTCCCGTCGAGCCTCTGGGCAGCCCTGCTCTGCTCCTGAGTCCTGACACGGCAGGATCAGGGGAGCCCAAGGAGGAACTTCCTTTGAGAATTGCTGGTGTTGACACTGGGCTACCTGGTGAGGGAGCGATTGCCCGGCCCCCATGGCTGCTCCATCAAGGTTAGGTGGGGGCATTCTATGACCTGGAGGGTGCCCTGTCTACCTCAGCATCCTGGGATCCCCCAAACCAGACAGCCTCAGAGGCAAGCAGGGCTCTGTCCTCTCAGAGTCCTGTAACTGGGGTCTAGAAATAGCCCAAACCCCAAAGTGGGGCAGATACAAAACCAGTCACATGATTGAGAGCTTGGGAACCGGGGGAAAGGAAGTAGGGCTGGGAGAGAATGAGAGGTCGGAAGAGCTGAAATTCCAGGGGTAGAGAGACAGGCTGTGAACACACCCAGGCAGTGGAGACAGCAGGCAATCCCAGGTTTGTATGGCCTCCTGCAAGCACCCCCACCCACTAGACACACACACGCACACACACGCACACACACGCACCCTTTCTGAAGCTTGGGAAAACACCGAGAGCTTGCCCCTTTGTTTACCACCACCTCACCCACAACTGGTTTAGAGCTTGTTCTTGGGCCAAAGGCACCCAGTTCCCCACTCAGACATCCCCCGGCAGTGGTGAGGGCTGCGGCTGGAGGGGACAGGTGTCCCTATCCCAGATGCTAACCCAGAGGAGCATTGGCACGCGCAGATGGGAAAAGGTGGTCAGCGTTCACAGAGGCTTTCCTCTCAAAGGCAAGGGCCTGTGTTTGGTCCTGAGGCAGAGGCTTCTAGAAGCAGACTTTTCCTTCCAGCTCTGCTTCCCTTTTTATTTTCTTCCCAATTGCAGCTGAAATAACTCCAGTCCCAAGTAAATCACTTGTAACAGGTTTTCACAGCAAGCGTGCCAAGCATTCGCTTGGGAAACCCGTGGCACCCTGTCCTCACCTTCTTAACAGTAATCACACCAGCACCTGCCACTTGCACCAGGCTTTGGGGAGCAGGCTCTCATTCAGCATCCTGCTCGCCCCTCTCTGGGAGGCCTCCTCTAGCCCCCCTGGGGTCGGAAGGGGACATTTCACGTGCTGGGTAAAGACAGGGAGTTGGGAGCCTGAGTGCTCCTGCTGGCTCTGCCAATTGATGACTGGGGGCAGTTGGGCCTGTGGACCTCAGTTTCCCCTTCCAAATCTCAAAGGCTGCCTCTGCCTTTACTCCCTTCTTAGTGTTAGGATTTTTAGCTGGTGGCTCTCTTGGTCCCCACACTTTGGGGGAGGGGGTGGGTGAGTTACATCTCCATGGGGTGAAAGAAAGACAGGGTTTGGCTTAAACCGTGGTGGCTGGGGTTCGGGAGGTGAGGACGGGAGGCATGTGGCCGTGGAGGGGTGTATGGCAGGTGGTGTGGCCAGGGTGAGGCTGAGCTCCGGCAGGAACACAGACACGCGGAGACAGCAGGGTGTGATGGTTCCTGTCCCACCCACGCTGCACCTTCTACTGACGCCAGCTCTAGCCACCTGCTGTTCCTGGAGATCTCGCCCCCCAGCCCCAGCCAGCAGGTCAGGGAGGCCGTGGGTAGCCCCAGACGGGCAGTGGAGAACTGGGGCAGGCTGGCACATCTCCCTCCATCCCCCAGCCGCTCAGCACGGGCCTCACATCTCTTTCAGCCTCCAGGAGGAGTTCCTGGGACCCAGCCACTGCTGCCCAATTCCATGGATCCCACCCGACAACAAGGTAGAGAGAGCCGGGCGGGGCGGCCCACGGCCCGGGGAATCTGTGCTGTCTGCCCCTGCCACCTCACGGTTTATCTCCTCTCTCATTCAGGGCACCCCAACATGGGAGGATCAATGCAGAGAATGAACCCTCCCCGAGGCATGGGACCCATGGGGCCCGGCCCACAGGTAACCACCTGTCTGTCTGTCCATCTCCCTGGCCATCTGTGTGCACCCGCCTACTCTCCTCTTTCCACAGTCTGTCAGTCCTTCCATGTCCCTCAGCTCACAGGGGTGAGGGGAGAGGACGTGACCAGGTTCCCAGCTGCCCTCTCTGTCCACGGCTGGGCTGGCCCCACGCGCAGACAGGAGCAACCCCTCCTTGGCAGGCGGCAGGCCGAGTTGAGGGGCCCCCAGGGAGCTGCGGGAGAGGGACAGCCGGGAGCCTTCTGGTTGGCAGATCCTCCCTTGGGGGAGGGAGTTGAGGAATTTGGAAGGTGGAGGGTCTGGTCCCCGAGCAGCAGTGTGTGTCCTCCCGGAATCCCAAAGCCTCCTACCCTGGGTAGGTGAACTTGAACTAGCTCAGGGTCATGGTTTGTTATGACCCAGAAGTGGGACAAACGAGTGGCAGTCTTAGCTCTGCCTATAACTCACCATTTGTCCTTGGGTGAATCATCTGACCTCGGTGGGCCCCGGCAGGCCTCAGTTCCCGACCGGTGCAGTGCGAGGGGAGGAGTATATCTATACCCATGGCTCTCAGCGATGTTATCCCAGCTGAGAGGAGGCCAGGCCGGCCAGGGCCCCTAAGACCCGCTTCAACCCAGAGCTTCTGCTGATTTCATGGACCAGGCTCATAGGTAAGATTTCTTCTGACCAGAGGGGTTCCACTGTCATAAAGGACACCTCAGAAACCTCTGGAAGAGCTTCTGTCAAGTGCCCGGTCTACTTCTTTACAATTACAGCCCAGTGGTCTCTCCTTGTGACCCAGTTCCCTGTTCCCCAGGACCATCGGGCAGAGGTCTGACAGGCCATTCCTGGTCTAGAACCTCATCACAGTTGTTTCCCATTCTTCTGACCATTTGAATGTGGCTCTGTCCCCTGTAGTAGCTGTGGCAGAGAGTGTGCTGATCTGTCTCAAAGAAGCTGGGAGTCTGAATAAGAAGGGAGTTTGATTTAGTGAGGTGGGGACGGTTTTGTCGTAGGGCGTTGCTTCCCTTTTCTGCCCTGCCTGTAAGCCCGCTTGTCTCTTCCCCGCTCCCTGCCTGCAGATGTTTGCATTTTCTGGGCCCCTCCCCAGGTTTCCGGTTCCCTGGAGGAGGAGGAGGAGGAGGAGGAGGAGGAGGAGGAGGAGGAGGAGGAGTGCTCCCGCTCACAGACACGTGCCCCGCTTTTGTAGTGAGAGGTGCCTGCCCACACCCACAGTCCTCCGCTCCGTCTGGAGTTGTATTTACAGCACACCCAGCCCACTGCTTTCTTCTCGGGGGTGGCTGCAACCTCTGTGGTGCTGAAAAATGTTAGGGAGGTCCTTGGCTTCTCTTGGCCCCACAAGCTCACACCAGTTGCGCCTCTGGTTTTCTCGTTTGTTTGTTTGTTTGTTTGTTTTTTCTTTCCTCAAATCCTTCAAAGCTTGTGTTTTCCCCAGTTCCTCTTAAGCCCCCAGAGAGTGGCCCCTTCCTGCCATGTGGCTGTCTCCAGCTGACCTCTGCAGGGCGGGTGGGAGGGGCAGCAGGGTCTGAAAGCAGAGCGTTCCATCCCCGGAGTCAGGAACCTTTGGGTCCTTCTGCGGCACATGAGAGTTACTCTTGGGGGTAGATAAGCAGTGACCTTGGACTTCCAGAACGTCCTGGGGGACCTGGGGACACAAGAGAATGGAGTGGGAGGCAGGAAAACTCCATTCCTGTGCCCCCACGTGCCCCTCTGGGTCCTTGGAGGCTTAGCCGCTGCGTCCATTAAATGGGAAAGAGACCAGTATCTGCCATACAGAACTGTTCAAATGGGGAGGCTCGGGTTCTCAGTGTGATGCTTGGCATGAGGTACTCTTAATAAGAAGTGTGTGTTTTCCAACTTAGGGGCTTAAAATCAGTGTTTAGGATTCTAATTGTGTGGGTTTGATGACTGCTTTGAGCTGTTTGTGTTTTGTTTTTTTTAATTTTTTTTCTGGCCAAGGCCATTAGCAGTTTGTTAAGCCTGTGGTAATATTGAGATTCTGGAAGCTGGGAATGGATGTCAGCAGACTGAGAACAGAATATTCTGTAAGTTTAGGACTTCCTCCTGGCTTAGCGGGCGTCTCGTCATGTCAGAGTCTCTGACCAACAGTCTGGCATACTGTTGTGGCGTGCTTTAAAGAGGTGAGAGTCCTAAAGACTGGGGTCTTACCAGAAAAGGCCTCTCGGGTCCAGTGTGGCTCTCCTGGCTTCACCAAAGGGTGTGCAAGGGCAGAGCCCTCCCATAGGCCCTGACAGGCACCCCCAGAGCCAAGGGAGATACTAGCCCAGGGCAGCTGACCCACCCCACTCCCCACCAACCACAGGGGCTCTGGAAATGTCTCTCTTGTTCTTTATTTGACTTTATTGTATCAGTAGAGAGACCCCCAAAGTGCTTTGCCCAAGTCTCCTGTACCCCTCTGGGTAGAGTGCAGTCTGAAATTCCAGAGCCAGAGCTCCCTTAGGGCAACCCAGAACGTCTGCACCAGATGGAGGTAGAAGGGCTAGCCTGGTGTGGGACAGGTTTTGGGGTCAGCCAGGGAGCAGGCACTGCAGAGCCTAGAAGCTTTGGACCCCAAGGCTGAGGGCAGAACCACTATACCTCCTGACCCGGCCCTTTCTGTGTGTCCCCTGAGGGTCCTGTCTTGGTCACTCCCAATGGACAGGAGAGACATGAACTCAGAACCTAGTGCTGGAAAACACGGTTCCAGCCACAGCTCAGCCTGGTTGGGCCTCTGGTCCCTCATCTGCAAAATGGACAGCCTGGTGATCACCTCATGGGGTCCACTGTAGGTTTGGTAGAAACAGCATGAGGTACCTGCAGGGTGTCTCTTCCTAGAACAGGGGCTCAGGGAGGGGGTCCTGCTTCTGCCACAGCCTGGGATCTTAGAAAACAAGGCCAGCCCCTCAGGCAGCCTTTAGTAAGTACCACTGCATGCACAGTGCCGTACTGAGACCAAACACAGAGGTGGGAAACCATCAGCCTGTTATTCCAAGTGGAGAATAAGAGTGCTAATAGCCAGTGACCACTCCAGAACTTTCTGAACAAAGAATAGATACAGTGTAGTCTTGGGGCTACTTTATAGATTTCAAAGCTGGACGGAGTGACATTTGTTCTTTTTGAGCCTGTGTTACATTTTAGCCTGAACGTCACAAAGGAACCAGCACCCCAGGCATCGGCCTGCCCTGTTCCCTGAGCGTGTCAGACAGATTTTACTCTGATTTTGTGAAAGGGCCAGTGCCGAAAAGGAGGTAATATATCCACTTAGTTATAGTCTTTCTTTAAAGAACTGTGTCGGTATCAGATGGGAATGTTCTGGCTAAGTTCTTCAGGAGTGACTTCTGTTGATGTGAGGCTAAATCTGCAAGGGCTGTCGGCCGGGCTCCCGTGGACAGAATGCAAGGCCCCCTCAGAGGTGCTGTGGCTCATACGCCCCGTGGGTACCAATTACCTTCGTTGCTGGTATTCAGGCTGGGGGGTGGAGCCAGCACGGGCTAGCATCAGATCGCCGTCCTAGCTTGTCTGCATTTGAGAAGGTTCAGATGAAGGATAGCCCATGATCTCAGGGACAGTTCTGTGCCACCCAGAAGAAACCGTATCTCCCTGCCGATCCAGGATAGCCCGGCTCTTTGTGGGTACTGCCTGGGGCCCCGGCAAGAGGTGGAAGGATCATAAACCAGGCTAGAGGTGTGAGGGACTGCGTGAGGAGAAAGTGGGGCCACTCGACACTTCCCAACGGGGGGCCCGTACAGGCCCCCCAAACCTCGTGATGAGAGGGAAACGGAGGACAGGCCCCTGCTGCCCAGGAAACTACCCCATCAACCAGTCCTAAAGACTGGAATGTTCTTCCCCTACTTTAAGGTGAAGGTGGCGCTGGGCGGGCTACGGGCAGCACCGAGGAAGAGCCCCTCTGGGAGTTGCAGGAAGAAGGAGCAGGTCCCAGCTCTACCAGCTGCCCAGTGCTTTCCTGTATCCAGGCCTTGATGCCTGACCCAAGGTCCCCAGCAGGGAGGCCCTTCCTTGTTCCTGCAGGGCCTTCTGCCCAGCATCCAAGGTTCCTGAGTGGGGATGAGAGTGAGGGTACAGGAGGAAGGGGACCACCCCCGTGGATGTAGCCAGCCCCATGCTGCCCCGAGGATCCCTCCCAGGCCTCCAGCTGTCCCTGCAGAGCCATGCGGATGGCAGAGAGGGAGGGAGCATCTGGCTGGTGGTCACACCTTGCAGTCCAGTGCTGTGGGCAGGCGGACATTGAGGGAAGAGAACCATTTCTGTGGAGTGTCGGAAACCGTGCTTCCAAGCCCTCTGTGAAAAGGCTGGTGTTTTCCCCAAAGTTGACAGTCAGCCCTGCTTTCACCCCTGACTTACTGTGCACCTTTGAGCAAGTCTTTGGCCGCTCTGGGCCTCCAGCTTGTCATCTTTGAAATGGGAAGGTGTAGGTGGCCCTCCAGGGTCTGGGCCTGTAGGAGGGAGGATCTGGTGGGCAACCCTCCCTTCTCGGGAAGCGCCGGGCTGGCTATTGGGGAGGCTCTGGAAGGTGGGGTAGACGGAGGAACAGCAGCTGGCACACCAGCGCCTCCCCCGAGGGGCCACACGCCACATGTGCGGGCGTGTTTTGGGAGTGAGCGCCTGGCTTGTCCTCTCCCCTCGCCCACTCTGTGCCGCAGCGTCCCAGGCTCCTCCAGCACCCAGGCCAGCCTCTACTGGCCCTGCAGCACCAACTGCTCTCCTGGGCGGGATGCCGCAGGATGCAGCGGTAGCCTCTGGAAGGGATCTCTGGCTGGAAGCTGGCCAGGCCGTACACCGTGGGAGCGTGGGCTGCCTGGGGAGGGGGCAGGCTTCCTGTCCTGCAGCGGTGGAGGCAAGGCCGAGATTCGTGTAGGGGCTTAGGAAGGGCCCTTTAAGACCTGAGGTTCCGTGACGCTTAAGGCGGCATTAAGGGCTTTGGTGTTCGTTCTGCCGCTGACATCCCAAATCAGCACACGCCTCCGAGAGCCGACAGAGAGTGCTTCAAAGCCGCCATTTCATTTGATCCTCCCAGACCTGTAAGGTTGGGGGCCCTCTGTCCCCGTGGTACAGGCGAGGGAGCACAGCGGAGGGTGGCAGCTGTGAAGCCGGGGCCAGGCCACGGGCCTTCAGCCACGGGGTTGCCTTGCACGTAGCCGCGCGAGGGGCCGTCACTTTGCTTGTGTGCCGCAGTGTTTTAATCTTTAAAGCGGACTCGTGATGGGGCCGTTGTCATGACTGAGCCCGCTGTGCGGCCTGGCCCAGAGTGAGCACTGGGGTCACTTGTGCGGTCTGCCCAAAGTCACACATGTATGCCCAGCCTGGGGCTGGCTCTCCCGTGCTCTGACCTGAGATCTGGCTCCGCCTGCCAGCCTGTGCCATTGTCTTTAAAGAGGGCCTGGCTCCTGCACGTTTCCGGAGCTGACTCTGGGGATGTGGGACTGCCTGAGGACCCCTCTGTGGCCACCCTTGTCTCCCTCCTCGATTCTCTGCCACTTGGCCTGGTGCCGCCCCTGTCACTGTCTACACCCCATCTGCATGTGCTCTTAGACTCCAATCCCCTGTCAGGGTGACCAGGCAGAGGAGATGGCCCCACAGCCGGTCCTTGGCTGGAGGACCTGCCACCAGCATGATGTTGGCTCTGAGCTTGTCAGCTCTGGCTCTTGGGCCTCCTGTGCCGTTCCTCTCCCCACCCGCCTTTCACCAGACGTGTGGGGAGAGTGTGGACCTAGAGGGGTTTTTTGGCTTTTTTTAAATGTTTATTTATTTTTGAGAGAGACAGAGCACAAGTGGGAGAGGGGCAGAGAGAGAGGGAGACACAGAATCTGAGGCAGGCTCCAGGCTCCGAGTTGTCAGCATGGAGCCCGATGCAGGGATCAAACTCACAAACTGTGAGAGCATGACCTGAGCCGAAGTCGGACGCTTAACCGACTGAGACACCCAGGTGCCCTTGTAGATCCAGGTTTAAACCCCAGCTGGGTCATTGGCTTCCTGACTTTGGGTGGATCTTTCTCCCCTCAGACCTTCAGTCTCCTGTAAAGTGGGAATAACACTAGTTTCGTGGCAGTGTTAAAAGGACAAGCCAGAGACTGTATGTAAAATGTGTCATGTGCTCAGGTAACACTGGCTGTCCCTTTGCCGTCAAATTTTCACCGACCTTACTTCTTTCAGATTCTACAAAGGCAGAGTTTAACCAGCCCAACCAGCCCAGTTTTACTTCCTGTTCATTTACTCGTTCACTCCTTCATTGATTCAGCACCCAGTCTCTGGCGGCTGGTACGTGGAGTGATGCATGCATGAAAATCATTGAGATATAGTCCCCACCTTCCAAAGGTACTCGGAGCCTAGTGGGAGAGATGGACACGTGGCCACGATCATAGCCCAGTGTGGTACGGGCTGTGGCAGGGGTAGGAGGATTACAAGGCATTTGGGGAGGGACTAAGGTGAAGCAATTAACCCTAAGAGGTGGGCAGGGAAGGCTTCGCAGAGGAGGTGCTCTTTGAGCTGGGTTTGGAGGATGTGTAGGCGCCCAAGTGGAGAAGGGAGGCAAGGTATTTATTTCTTCTGCAAGGAAAATAACACTGAAAGAGGGGTCAGGCGCAGCCCCGATAGGAGGTTCCTGATCCAGGCATTCCTGTGACTCACCGCGCTCTGCCTTGGGGGGTTGTACTGAGCCGAGGTGGGACTCTTCCCTCAGAATTGGTGATTCCCCCTGAGTTTTCTTCCTGCTTCTCCAGCACTGTGCTTGGTGAGGGCCCCACACACTGACACCTGAGTCAGGTGACCTGGGTTGGGGGACAGCGCAGGCATGGGGCAAGGTGGGGGATCTGTACATGCTGGGCCTTGGGGACAGCCATCAGCCAGGCCTTTGCGGGTCCTCTCCCCTTCCACGTTCAGACCCAGCCCCTGCCCCCAGGCTGCTGGCAGTTTCTTCTCCCTCGGAGTTCCTAAAGTGGGCAGGTGTTCACCAGTTGGATCTGTTACGAGTCCGCTCCTTTCCACCCACCTGAAACCCAAGATGAGAGGGCTTACTGGACCTCCACATGCTTTTGAGAGAAACCATCCCGAGACCCCTGAAGATGTGTTTCAAGTTGTGACTGTCCCTCTGTGCTGGCTTGTCATTGTGGCCCCATCCCTCGGCTCCCACCCCCCTCACCTTTTTTAATGAACGTGTAATTTTTTTTCTCATCAAATCCTTTCCACAGACTAATCCTCTTGCTTCTATTCTGTTTGTCTTTCTTCCCCCCTTCCCTCTCCGGTGCCCCTTCTCCTTCTCATAGACTGACCCTTGGTTATCGTTGCAGAATTACGGCAGCGGCATGAGACCACCACCCAACTCCCTCGGCCCCGCCATGCCCGGGATTAACATGTAAGGCAAAAAGGACCTTGCTGGCAGCTCAGAGCCCATGGCTCCCCGACCCTCTGCTGGCCCCCCCAAAGACTCGTGAACAGAGTCATTCTTGGCACCTCTCTGGACCTCAGGCCTCTCATCAGTGGAGCCGGGGATGCTGGCGATAGATACTTGGATAAGAGCTCATATGGTCCCGTATGGGGCTCATCTGTCCTGGGTGTGTTTCTGAGCCTGCTGTGTGGATTAGCCCACCTGCTCCTCATAGCCCGGTGAGGTGGTTATTGCCCCCATTTACAGATGAGGTAACTGAGGCACAGAGAGGTGAAGTAGCTTGCCCCTGCTCACAGGGCTCTTAAGTGACAGGGCCAGGATTTGAACCCCGGTACAATTGGCTGCTGTTGTAGTGCTTGAGTGGTTCTTAACCCCCTTTCGGGGATAGATCCCCATGAGGATCTGTGGGTTCCCTTCCTGGGAAGATGCACATGCAGAGGCAGTTTTATATACTTGACACGTTTTTCATGTAATTTAGAGGAGCTTGTAGATTTCTAGCCGTGGAGCTGCCCATTACTGCCCGAGAACCAGGTGTGTAAGGCCCTAGGGCCGCATGAAGGATTTCCTGTTAGTGATGTCAGCCCTCTAGTTCTGGCGCTTCCGGCACCACCCCCTTGGGGTCAACGACACCTTTTTCATTGTTGCCATCTCTCTCCTCTCTCTCTCTCTGTCTCTCCCCCTCTCCCCGTCTCTCTCCCTCTCCCTCCCTCCCTCTCCCAGGGGCCCGGGAGCTGGCAGACCCTGGCCAAATCCTAACAGTGCTAACTCAGTGAGTACCCACATCGAGTGGGAGGGGTTTCTAGGCTATGGGGTGGTCCTGTCCCCAGGTTGGGGGTATCATGAGAGGCAGGGATGCAGCAAGAGTCCACCTGACGCTTGCCAGCGGGAGCCCCACCTGTAAGTGGAGGCTTGGGAGTAACATTCCCGGGGCCTTCCGGGTTTGGGCCCCGGCCCAGCCCGCTGATGGGCAGAAAGCCTGTGTGAGCTGAGAGCTTGCTCAGAGAGCATTGTCCACACAGAAGCGTCTGGCGATCCTCTCCCACCGGCAGGGCTGGCTTCTAGTGCTCAGGGGAAGGAGCTGGAAAGGGGCTCAGCACAGACAGTCTGGGGAAGAAGGCCAGAGGGGTGGGGAGAAGCTCTCGCTCTCCTGTCCTCTCACACTGGAGGGTCTCCCCTGCCCATGCCCCCTCAGAGCTCCCTGCCAAGGCTCTCGGGATCAGTTCAGTGTAGGCACTGGGCTTTGCTCATACCCCTGGCCCCCTCCTGGGGTGTCCCACAGCCTTTCCTAGCAAGAGGGGGTGGGTCCCCAAGTGGATTTGGAAGCCCAAGGGTACTGAGTATCAGAGGAAGGGACTCTGACACGTGGCTGCCCACCTCTTGTTTTTAGATTCCATACTCCTCCTCATCACCTGGTACCTATGTGGTAAGTGTGTGTGGGTTCGGGGCATTGGGTGTCCAGCCACATGTGACTGAATGTGCAAGAGAACTTCTCCGGGGTCCCTGTTTCTTTCCCTTTCAAAACACACTCCGAGCACAAGTTCTAAACTCTGCTAGAACCTGCTGTCACTGTTCAGGTACCTTCTGGGGGCCCGGAAGTCCCCAAACAAGACCTAGAGTTGGGTCCCCATCTTGGGGGCTGACCAGTGGCCTAGCTGGTTTCCCCCACAGGCCTCTGGTTCCACCAGTCGGCGTGTGAACACATACACGCAGACCCACAGCTGCCTCTGGGTTTGAAGAAAGGCAGTGGGGCAGGGGTGGGGGGGGTGGGGAATCCAAGTCCAGCTCCCTTGGGGCTTAAACACTTGGGCTCTGCTTGAGCTTTAGTGAGAGCGGGATGCCAGTCTGGGCCCTGGAGGAACACTTGACTTTGGTGTGGCCGGAGCTCGGGGGTTTCTCCCGACCTGGGTCATGGCCATGGGTTCCTCACATCAGTTTTTATCTCATCTCCAGGGACCTCCTGGCGGTGGTGGCCCCCCAGGAACACCCATCATGCCTAGTCCTGCAGGTAAGAAGCCTTGGGGAGAGGGTGCCATCGAGAGAGTTAGGGGGTCCTGGAGGGGTCCCAGCGCAGGGCCAAAGCTTACCAACCACCCTTCCTGAGCAGCGTGTCCCCCACCAGGCATGTCAGCATCAGGTGTTTAGGAGGAAGGAGGTCCTTGGTGCCCCTGACCTTCCCTGTGGCCTTAGCAAGGTCACTCCTCCTCTCTGGTTAGAGGGAGAGGCAGGGCAGAGAGCTCCAGGAACGAGGGGGGTCTCACTGTCCTCAGCTCGCACTGGTTGGCAAGCACCCTTTCCCAGCTGTGGATTTGTCTAGATGACTGAAAAGGGGCTTTGGGCTTCTGGCATCCTGGAACCAGGACTCTTAACACCGTGTGTC
Organism: Panthera onca; assembly: GCF_046562875.1. NCBI lineage: Eukaryota > Metazoa > Chordata > Mammalia > Carnivora > Felidae > Panthera > Panthera onca. The sequence goes on from NC_138346.1 coordinate 177,778,281, forward strand.
TTGAGTTCCCAGAGCTCTTGGCTTCTGGTCCTCTATACGGGAGATCTCTTCTCCCTCTTTCTCTGATCAGAAGAGGGCATGCGTGCACACATGTGGGCACACACACACACACACACACACACACACAGCTTCACAGTTGCGTTTCTTTCCCAGCTGAGAATAACATACCACCATCTAGAAGGAATCCCACGGACAGTCTACCCACCCAGAAAATAAAAAGTGAGACATGGTTGGATTTCTGTCCGAGAAAGAAGATGCCTACTCCTGATAGAAACATGTTAGCTGGTTTTCTTAGGAGACTTTCCTAGCTAATTGGGGAGACAGAGGGGTCCCTCTCTCCCCAGACTCCTCGGCTCCCAGTGGCAGGGAAGCTGCTTATCCATAGTCTGGAGCTAGCGGCGGCTGTGATGTTCCGGCCCCCACTCTCGCTCCCTCTTTCTGCTGCTGCATTTTTATGAGCCGCATGACCTACATTCAGACTGGGTCACATTAAACCACTGCATATGTTAATGTGTCTCCAGCCCCATGCTTCCCTCTCCCTCCTGCCCCATCAGCTTGGCAAGGTGGCCCCTGGGTAATTTGTGGCGTTTCTCTTTCCCCAGTTTGATTAAAACCCCTGGGCGGGATTGGGGGAGAGCGCAGCTGGTGGTCTGGCCGTCCCTGCGTGGTCCCTGGCAGGATCTGGGGACCAGGTTGTTTTCGGGTAGGGAGATGAGAATTTGAACCTGCCACCCCCGCTTTGCCACGTCCACACTGCTGTCCACACACCCTGGACTTCTTTGTTCCAGGGTTGAGCAGTTTTCACAGTTGAATTTTCTGTGATTAAAAACTTTGTGAATCTTCATTAAATACAAATTAGCCAGAAAATGGTGGTACTTAGAGGAGATTTTAGGTGATAAAATACAAAAGAATGAGTTCAAGTGCCACGAGTTTGTTTTAATTAAGAAATGAATTAATCACCCCGACTTGTGGGTTTCCACTGTTCTACAGATTCAACAAATTCCAGTGACAACATCTACACAATGATTAATCCGGTGCCGCCTGGAGGCAGCCGGTCCAACGTAAGTCTGCTTTCTAATAATTTACATATCAGATACCATAACAAATCATAATTAACTTCATCAGCTGAGGGGAAAGCAAGTTTAATTGATTTCAACCATTTGTTACCAAAGACGAATAAAATAAACCGTCAGAAAAGCGATTAACTCTTGGGCAAATCGGTTCCCATTCCGCAGCTGGCCGGGGGTGGAGAGGTGCCCTCCCCTCTGGCCAGAGCGGCACACCCAGCCTCACTGTGGGGATCCCTGCCACCCTGAGCGGGGTGTCAGGGAGGGAGAGCACTAGGCTGCGGGTGGACCCGGGTCACTCCCCGCTCCGCCGACCGGCTGTGCCCCCCCCAGGCAGTCAATCACCCTCTGAGGTCTGGAGCTGTGGGTCCCCGAAGCCCATCTGGGGACCTGCCTGCCCTGTGCCTCCAGCCCCTTTGGGAGCCCTGTGACTGCAGCTTCCTGGTCTCTCTTTGGGTCATTGCCTGCCTCCCACCCCCTCCCTTCTTGGCTTCTCCAAGTTCCAGCCCCTCGTAATGTAGGAGCTCCAGTTCCACCTTGTCTGACCCCTGCCCATCCACTCCCTCCCATGGCCTGTGTCCCCTGCTGGATGGCACTTGACTGTGCAGCCATAGCCCGTCCCCTTCTCCCAGCTGGGAGCTCCCCGAGGAGAGGGCCGGTCAGACTCACCTCTGGAGACAGCCCTTCTGCACCAGCTGGGGAGGGGACTCGGACTGGCCTTGCGCTTGGGGAGCCCAGGGTCTGGAAGGGAGGCTGCTATGTGACCAAATCAACAGTCTGGACTGCAGAGCCAGGGGCTCCGGGTGTTGGGGCCCCAGTGGTGTTCTGGCCTTTTGGGGTGCTTCGTTTGGTTCTGTTGGTTTGGTTCCTGATGTGACCCCTGAATCACCCACTGTGCTAAATGCTGTTTGGGAGCTGCCCCATGCTGGACCCTGTACATATTTAATCCTCTGGCAGCCTCTGAAGGGGGGAAGTCTTTGGATCCTCCTGGGTTAGGGAGAGGGACCTAGAGAGGGGTCCCCTAGAGAGGGGTCATGTGACTGAGAAGCGTGGGAACCGCACTCCTTAACCATTGCTCCGCCGTCCCTGTCCCTCTCCTGGGCAGCCAGCACCCCTCCCACCCCAGCCCCATCACCCCTGCTACCCGTTAGGGTGACTGGCCATCAGGTTTTAGCATTAAAAGCTCTATGTCTCAGGAGACGACTTCCCAGGACACACTGTCCTTGGTTTGGGCAGTGGATGCCAAAGGGTGGGTGGAAAAGTGTAAGGCTCTTCCAGCAGCCCAAAAGCCAGGGGACACAGAATCTGAAACAGGCTCCAGGCTCTGAGCTGTCAGCACAGAGCCTGATGTGCGGTTCGAACTCATGAACTGTGATATCATGACCTGAGCTGAAGTCCGATGCTTCACCTACTGAGCCACCCAGGCGCCCCAAGAACATTTTTAAATCAAATATAAGTAATATGTGTTTAGTCAGTCCATTGCATTTAGTTTTTTTAAAAAAAATTAAATTTGTGTGTGTGTGTGTGTATTAATGTTTTATTCTTGAGACAATGAGCATGAGCTCATGCATGAGCGAGGGAAGGGCAGAGAGAGAGCGGGACATAGAATCCGAAGCAGGCTCCAGGCTCTGAGCTGTCAGCACAGAGCCCAATGCAGGGCCCAAACCCAACAACAGGGAGATCATGACCTGAGCTGAAGTCGGACACTCAACAGGTGCCCCAAATTTGTATATTTTAAGAATACATAGTGATATAGCCTGGAAAATTGAAGTAATCCAATAAAGAGTCCAGATAAATTGTTGTTTTTCTCACACAAACCGTTTATTTATTTAACTAGTCCTCTACCAACTGCTGCTGTTAACTAGCCTGACTGGTTTTATTGAAATAATAGCACTTATGTAACAAAATAACGAACACAGAATAAACAAGTGGTGTAGAGACAGCTGTATGTCCCCTGGCAAGTGCGTGAAGTTGGACCACTGCTCCACAGTGAAACCCAGAATCTCTCCAGAGCACTCAACCCTCGACATGCACATCCGCGCTGAAACAATAAAACGTTCCGAAGAAAATATAGGCGTAAATCTTTGTGGCCCAGGTAAAAGCAAAGCCTTCCCAATGACACCAAAAGCACAGGTGACAAAAGAAAAAAGTAGATAAATTGGACTTCATCAAGATTTAAAACTTGCATGCTTCGAAGGAGCTCCATCAAGAAGGTGAAAAACACAGCCCGCGGAGTGGAGAAGATATTTGCAAATCATGAATCTGATACCGGACTTGAATCCAAAATACGCAAAGACCTCTTCAAACTCAGGCACGAAAAACCAGCCCAATTTAAAAAGTGGGCCGACGATCCAAAATAGACTTTCCTGCCAAGATGTACCTGTAGCCAGTAAGCACACAAAGGTGCTCCGCTTCGTGGCCATCGAGGGGATGCATGTGGAAAGCACGAGACAGTGCTGCACACTCACTGGGCTGGCTGTCACCAAGAAACCGTGCCGGCGCGGGTGAGTCCGGGAAGACCCTGGAGTCCTCACACGTGGCTGCGGGGAACATGAAATGATGTGGCTGCTTTGGAAAACAGCGTGGCGGTTCCTCGAAAGCTTAAACAGAATGACCACAGGACCCTGCGATTCCACTGTTGGGTAGGTATCTACCCAAGAGAAATAAAAACCTGTGTCCACATAGTAATCGTCCACCAGCATTCACAGCGGTGTTATTCATAATAGCTAAAAAGTGGGAGCGACGTGCCCGCCGACTGAACGGATAAATAGAACGCAGCCTCTCCGTGTAATGGAACATGATTTGGCCGGAAGAAGGAAAGAAGTACTAACTGATGCCCCAACCCGGACGAACCTCGAAGACCTGCTGAGCGAAGGAACCCAGCCACAGAAGGTCGTATGTGTCCGGAATAGGCAAATCCGTAGACAACAGAGAACAAATTAACGGTTGTCTGGGGCTGGGGGCTGGAGGGGGATGGGGAGTGACCGAACGGGTACAAGGTTTCTTTACGGGGTGATGAGAGAGTTCTAACGTCGATCTGGTGGTGATGGCCGCACACCTGCAGACATGCTAAAAACCACCGAACTGTGTGCTTGCAGTGGGCCAGTTGTACGGTGTGCGAATTCCAGCCCGGTCAAGCGGTTAGAAATAATAATACACGAGAAAACACAAAGTTTTTAAAAGATGCTTATGTTGAAGGCAGAACATGCCGTTGTTTATGACATTAATCGCGTTTGGGGGGCTGTTTTGTCTGATACGACTGTGTCCTGAGTTGGCTCCTTAAAAAGTCCATCACCTCCTCTCACTTGGATGAGTAAGTGTGAAATTTGTTGCCAGATGTCAAAAATGTGCCTCGGTGCCTGTGAGTGGCCCTGGGAAGCCTCTGGGGAGGCGGGAGGCAAGGAGGCCGCCTCTGTGGTACATGTGAGTGGGCGGTGGGCGCGAGGGAGCGGCTGGCACGCTAGCCGCACCCCTGCAATGTGGGCTCCGGCAGCCTGTGCTGCCCCCTGCCTCTGTGCTCACGCAGGACCCCTACCTAGAATGACTTCTGTGGCCTGTCTCCCCCTGCCCAAATTCTGTCCTCAGTTGTTTCGGCCCTCTGCCTCCTCCTCCATGCAGGGGTTCAGATTTCTCTGCCCTGTGGGGTGGTTGGGTGTCCATAACCGTGGACTCCTCTTCCGGGCTGAGGCTCGGCTGTGACTCAACTCTGTGTCCCTCGCCCGTGGCATAGGCCAGATGCCAAACAGTTCTCCTTTCTGCCGTGTCCACCCCTGTGCACCCTGACGTCTGGTCTGCATCACAAGGCCTAGGCTCACCAGACTGGGCTCAGCCATCCCTTCTCAACCATGGGATATGATCTCTGGCCTTTGGTTGCTGCTTTTCTGAGATCATTCAATATACCGCCCCCTCCAGGTCCAAGGCTAGGGGTAGAGCAGATTCCACCTCCGGCCTCTTGAGCTGCCTGCCCTGCCACCACTTCTGCCTGGGGGACTCATCAGTGGCCTTCCTCTACATTGTCCCCAGGAGACAACTCTAGTCCCCCGCCCAGCTTCTCCCCTGACCCCCCAGTCACTCAGTAGACCCAATCTCCTCACCTCACCCATGAAACTCCATTTCTGAGGAATCGCTCAGAGGAGGCTGGTGGGACTCAGGCTCAGGCTGCCCGCGCCCCACTCACCACTCCTCCCATCTCCCGGGGAGGGCGGAACCTCCAGCAAAGAATTTCCCACTCTCTGTGCTTCACATTCCTTACCTGTAAAATGGGGATGAGAGACATTAATACCTTTGGCCCCTGGCTGCGCACAGTCACCTATTTGTGTGTCTGTGTGAGGTTCTGACTGGTGAGTCACACGCTCCGTCCCATGGATAGAGAGAGCCTTATTACGGGGTCCATGACACTTGGCTAGAGAGCTGTCCCAGAACCACACTGTGTAGCCTTGGGCCGGTGTCTTTCCCTCTCTGGGCTTGTTTCCTCATTTGGAGCGTAGGGAGGACACCCCTGCCCTGCCCAATTCCGAGAGCCAAGGGGAGGAACCAGCTCCGGCCTCCTGGCGGCATCAGATAGCCACGCGGTGTGCCCTACGGAGGAGCCCAACCAGATGGAAGCTCCCTGAGGGCACAGCTCCTTTGTAGCTGGGTGTGGGAGCCCGTGAGAGGGGTGCCGAGGGCCTGGGGCCCACTCAGCCACCACGCCCTGTGCTTCTCCCCCAGTTCCCGATGGGTCCAGGTTCGGACGGCCCGATGGGAGGCATGGGCGGCATGGAACCACACCACATGAACGGATCGTTAGGTAAGCGGGCGCCAGCCCCATGGTCATGCTGCACCCCGCGTGACCCTGCCCGAGCAGCCTTCTTTGGCTCAGCCGGGCCTGGTCTACCCCACTGACCTTGGCTGGGCACGTAGGAAGATCCCCAGAGATACAGCCAGGACAGAAGATCGTCTGCACAGAAATAGTGTGGGATTTGGGTGGCTTTGGGGACCTAGCCACGGAAGAACAAACAAGAAACTGAATCCAGGTTTTCCTTCCTTCCTTCCTTCCAGGGTCAGGTGACATAGATGGACTTCCAAAAGTGAGTGTGTGTTCTGTGTGTTCCTCCCTGATCACATCCACTTTGCCCCAGCCCTGAGGCCCCAGAAAGCCTTTCTCCCCATTGGGTGGGCAGGGCTCTGGGGCTCTGGGGCTCACCTCGTCTCTCCTCTCCCCAGAATTCTCCTAACAACATAAGTGGCATTAGCAATCCTCCAGGCACCCCTCGAGACGATGGTGAGCTAGGAGGGAACTTCCTCCACTCCTTCCAGAATGACAATGTAAGTGCTGCATGTATCCCTCCCCCCAGTTTCGTCCCTGGATCATCGTCTTACCTCTGGGGCTGGGGACTAAATTACTTAAGTTGTGGTGCCTGCTGGCGAGGACCAGCCTGGCAGGCTGGTGTCCCAACAGCTGTGCCTCTGGCTTTCACCTTGGTCCTTTTTCTGTACAAAGTGCAGGGCCCTCTCTTCCCCGCCGCATGGCCTCCAACCGCTGCCACCCCGACCACTGCCAGGACCTTCTGGAGGCCTCTACAGGGAGGCACATCGCCTCCCAACACTGATAAAGCTGACCAGGCTGGGAAAGCCCTGGGTTGGGACTCAGGAGGCCTGGGCTCTGGCCCACTGGGCCTCTGAGGGGGTCCACTTCTGTCTGTCCTGGGGAGGAAGGTTCATACCGCTAGAGATTTCCTGGGATCCCCACGCAGAGGGCCTGGCTTCTATTTACATTCTCGTATGAAGAAACAACGTCATGATTCTGAGAACCCCAGACTAGCTCCCCCCAGGACACCCTGGGCGAGCTGCAGGAAAGCAGCTGTGTGGGAAGGGCAGTGTCGGCTGCTTCCTCAGCTGGGAAGAGGGGATTTGAGAAGGGAGAGGGGTGGGATGGAGGGGTGAGTTGTGATAGCAGCCCCCAGAGCTCCCACGATGGGGGGGTGGGCACAGTCTAGTGCTGAGCGGGCAGAGCCCTCGCAGGCTTCCCCACCCAGGCACGCTCCCAGACTGGCCCAATCTAGCCCACACTGGCCCTCATGGCCCTGTCTCTGCTTCTCCCCTTCCAGTATTCTCCAAGCATGACGATGAGCGTGTGATCCCCTCCTCTTCTCCGAGACGCTGAGAGAGCCGGCATTGCAGGCGGGAAGATGCCAGAAATTATGCAAGAAGAAGTGAGGTGTCATTACCCAGGAGCTGGGGGAGGGGCGTCTCCCTGCTCCCCCTCAGCCCCCACCCTCCTCCTCCAGTCCCCCCGACCTGTCCCAATTTTAGTTTCATGCAATAAAAAGGCCGAACTTTTTATTCCATAAAACATGAAGGACAAAACTCAAAATAAAAATATATTTCAAGTCAATGACCAGAAAAATCCCACCCCTTGCCCTTTCCCAAAAGGACCTTTTATGTACATGACACTTTTTTGTTGTTTTTTTTGTTTGGGGTTTTACCGTTACTGGGATTTTTTAATTTGTTTTCAGGGGGGTTTTTTTGGGGGAAAAATTTTTAAAAATGGAAGCTTCTAGCAAGTCCCCCACCCACCCCACCCCAATCAACCTCTTTGCTTTCTTCTTTAAAAAAAAAAAAAAAATAGAAAAAAAGAAAAAAGGACCAAAAAAAAAAAAAAAAAGCCCTGCTGTCTGTCTGTACCCAAGCCCTTCCACCAGGAAAGCTAGTCTAGGTGTGAGATCTCACGCTGTCTTTGTAGCCATCTAAAAATAATAATAATAATAATAAACTGGGCAGTTTACAATCGGTGGTTTCTTTCAAAAGGCCTTTTTTGGAAAGAGACAAGAAAGTCCCCTTTCTCCACTTGGGGTTTTCGGTTTGTGCGGATGGGCAAGCAAGGGGTGGGAACCTGTTTTGTTTTCGCTTGGTTTCTCCCGGCGAGGTGGCCTCAGCAGCTGCACAACTGGGACCCCAGAACCACCCCCTCCCGTATGTGGCCCGAGGGGCCAGACCACCTGACCGCTTTCAGGACTCCGCCACAGCGGAGACTCGCTGTGACCCGGTGGCATGCACTGTGTTCCCAGGACTGCTTCCTCCTCTCTCTCTTCTGGACCTTCCCCTGCCCGGCCTCCCTGCCGCTCCAGCCCTCTCCTCAGCCCCCACCCCAGTCTTCCCAGCGAGAATCCTGCCAGCTGGGTGGTGGCCTGGACGGAGCGCAGTGGGGGAGGCCGCCCCCAACAGGATGGCTATGACCTGGGACATGGCAACCGTGACCCCCGCGTTCTCGCCCCGTGGCCCTGGCTCGCATCGTCCTCGTCGTGTGTGCTCGTGTGTGCGGGCACTGTAGGGCTGGAGTTTGGGTTTCCTTTTGTTTTGGGTTTGTTTTTTTTTTTCTTTCTCTTGATTCTTGCTTCTTTTTCAAAGATGGGAATTGACCAGAATTGCTCTGTATACGCTTGGAACTGGATGGAAAGACTTTGGAATAGCTGTTGGGGGGGCGGGGGACACCAACAACCAAACAGACGTGCTGTTTCCGGTCCTGTTTTTATTTTCAAAAACCGACAAATGCGACAGTGGAGCCTGTCCCCTCCCAGGAGGGGTGACTCATGGCCTCCCTCACCTCACTACCCCCATCGAACCTCTGTGTCTTGCCCTGAAGACACCCGAATTCTTTGTACATTTACAGCCCCTCCTCCCTGCTCCCCTGTAGCTGCTGTTTGTTTTCCTCCCTCCCCTTCCTGATCCATGTATATCATACTATGTGAGATACCATCTGCCTGAAAAAAGACCTTGTGCGGATTATTGGGAACATTGTAGCTGTTTCTGTGTTTTTTCTTACCTTGTAGTCTGGTTCTGAATTAAGAGAGGAAAAAAAAAGTAATTATGATACATTGTAGTTTGTGTACGATATATGTTGATAACGTTTTATTAAAGGGACATCTTTTTTCCGCAGCCCTTCCTGACATGTTTGGGGGCAAACGTGGGTGGGAGTTTATTATACTGATTACAAAATGCGAGGTGGACTGCTTGGGCACAATTTCTATTCCTGGTGCATGACAAGATTTTGTTTTGTGTTCAGGTTGTCCTCCCTGTTTTCCTGGGCATGTGAATTCTGCGTTTTCTGTGCAGAGTTGCAGTGGCCTTTGGGGAAGGTGGGTTGGGAAGGGAGACATCAGTCTCACGTCAAATATTTGGGGGGCACTGCCAGAATGTATTTTTCAGGGAGTAGAAAAGTTTCCTGGTGTTTTCCAAGGAGAATCAGCACTGGCCAGTGCCAGTTGTGGCCCTGAGGGCGGCAGCCACACCTGGCTTTCCCACTCAGGTGGAGTGATTCACTGGTCCTAGGCTGGGGGCCCCACAGAGCTTCAGTTTTGTGTTTTTGTTCTGCTTTCCCTCCAAGGCAAGGGGAAGCCCTTGGAGGATTTTCACAATAGCCTTTCCCAAATGCTGCATCCTGGAAGGTGGTTGGGTGGGGCAAGGTAAGCAGCGGGACAGGGGCATTTGAACATTTAGAAAGTAGGACTTGCTGCTTCCCTTGAGCTCTGGGGACCTTGCTCCAGGCCCGCAGAAAGGGAGGGAGTGTCGTAGGCTCAGTACATCTCTACATGGTCTGACCCTTCCAGACACACATTGCCAATTTCAGATCCTGTCTTTACCGCTACTTACTGTGACCATGGGCGAGTTAGTTTCTACCTGTGCCCTGCTTACCTCATTTATAAACGGGAATAATGGTTTACCTACCTCTTGGGGTTGTTGGGAGGATGAGGTGGCTCTTGTGAAGGGTTTAGACCATGCCTTGCATGTAGTACGAACAGCAGTGTTAGCTATCAGTGGTACTGTTCCTCTATGGGGCGGCAGGGGCGGGGCGGGGGGGGGGGGGCGGGGGCGGGTGCAGAGTCCAAATGGGTGTGATGGGAGGATCTAGAAGCTTGCATTTTGCCCTTCCCTCAGCTTGGAATCAGGTTTCTGGGCTCTTCCTCAGCACAGACACCTTTGAACAACTGGGCAGCCCTCACCGTTGGGAGAGGATACTCAGGCTGGGACTGACCTGCACTCAGAGCTCTGAAGAAGTTTCTGTTCCACCAGCATGGAGCCTCTGCCACGTGCCAACCCAGTGCTGGGCAAAGGAGGTGGTGATGAGCAAGCAGCCACCCATTACCCTTGCCACCACCTGGGATTCCCAGGCAGGACTCGGGCAGGTGGGAGCCACGGTATGGGGGTGCCAAGCTGGAAGCGAACCCAGGTCATGTGGGCCCCGGTAGGGAGGAAAGGGCCCAGCCTGCAGTGGGATCCTGCTTTGCACCTCCCTGCACACCTCTGCTTATAGGGTAAGAACACCAAGCACCTTCCCACACCACCCCTCAGCCTGTGGCCCCCAGCAGCTAGGCTCCTCAAAGCTGGAGCCGACATCCCAAGTGTTCCGTGTCCCCAGAATCGCCAAGCAGGCACCCAGTTTCTCATGGAGTAACCGGATGTTTGTGGAGTAGTCACCCCTGCACCTTCCCCTGCATGCTGTCCCCTATGGGCCCAGGTGGGTGGCCTTCACAACTTCCTGTTTCTGTGGATCCAGAGGCCAACTGCTCTGTCAGTGTCTGCCAGCAAACTGGGAGCTCCTGGAGAACAGAGACCAGGGCTCATTCTGTGTCTCTGGTTCCCAGCACGAGGCCAGGCACACAGCAGGTATTTATAAAATGGGCTGGACTGCCCCTGGAAGAGGTCTGTAGTGGGGAACCTTAGGGCTCAGTCCCCAGTCCTGACCTAGTCTTCCGTGGTGGCCCAGCTGGGGATGAGGAAACCCATGGACGCACACGTGTGTTTCGGGGGGAGGGTGACAGCTAGAAGGGGCTGCGCTGCTGTTGACAGGCTGGCTCTTAACTCTGGGCAGCAAGCCCACCCTGGATGCAGGTGGTGAGGCCGAGGGAAGCAGGCATTTGAGATTTGGAGAAGTGGATACATCTCTGTGGAAAGGACAGCTGTCCTCACATAGGAGCTTTCTAGCTCCTCACACTATACATACTCTGAGCCTCAGTTTCCCCATTTGTAGGGGGGAGGATAAAACCCACCAAGTCCCGCCTGCCTTGCCTTGCACATCAGGTGCGTGGGACTTGAGAGCACAGTGGGCGCCCAGGGCTTAGCTCTGAGCTCCATGGGGGACACACCAAGGCCAGCCGCTAGGACTGCTCACTGAAGGTGGGTTGTGAGGAGGGCCCGCCACCCAGCCCGGCCTGCAGCACCGGCTTCTCCCAGGGCAGTCCTTGAGCTGCAAGGTCATCTACTGGCGGCCTCGCCTCTGCTGACTCGAAGCCTCCTTCCCACGCCCCTCCTTCCCACGCCCGAGTTGGCTGGCTTTGCCCCCACCCCCGCCTCCCACCAGACTCCAGGGGCTTCGGCCCACCCAGCCTGGCTTCAAAGCAGTCGCCACCATCCCACCAAGCCGAGAAGGCAAGTTGCGAAGCGGACAGAGTACAAGCCTGGGGGCCAGACACACGGGGCTGGCGTCCCGCTTCACCATTTACCAGATCTGGTGGCGGTGACGCTGCTCCAGCTCGCTCCCCAGAGGCCCTCTGGCAGGCAGCAGGGAAGGCCCACTTGCTTCCGTGGCGAACGGCTCTCAGCCCAGTCCCTCTGGGAACTGCACTCTGCCCAAGGAGGCTACCCAACCCGTCTCTGCCACACAGGGGAGCCGTGTATAGCCAGCCAATGATGGCGACAGACTGGTGGCGTCTGAAGAAAGGCTCACCTCCTTGCCACCCACAGAACTGGGAGCCGGCCGAGACCTCAGGTGCCGTCACCGGGCTCAGACCCCTCTGCACAGCGATGCCGCCACCACTCCCCAAAGGTGCTAGTCCTTGAGGCCCTCCCCAAACTCACCTGCAGATTGTCTCGATGAGTTTCCTGGTGACCCACACCACCAGCTGTGTGACCTAGGTGACCTTATACTATCTGAGGTCCCTTATTTTGAGGGCCCAGAACACTGCCCAGCACACGTAGGCACCCAGCATCTTTCGTGAATACAGAAACAATGACCTTGCAAGAGCTGTGTGAGGAGTAAATAGGATGCGGTGTGTAAGGTGCCGGGCCCAGAGCAGGACCTGGATGCTATGTGAATAGAGGCCAGCTGAACCACAGATGTATTCCATTAACCCGGATGCTAAGGAGAAACCTACAATGGATACTCTTCAGATTTCCCGCAGTCATTATGGAATGAGCCCACAATTCAAGGAGTCCCGTAAGATCGCCCAAGTGTCAGAGAGCACCTATTACGTGGCAGATGCTAGGTGCACACCATCTACAGTCTTCAGGACAAGGAGGTCACGTTATCCTCAAGTTTCAGGTGAAGAAGGTGAAACTCAAAGAGACAAAGGCTCTTCTCTAAAGTCAAAATGGACCACGGGCAGAGCTGAGCTTAAGGTCAGGCAGTCAGGCTCCCAGGACCGCACCTGCTCAGGATGCCACCTACACGCAGCCACAGGCGACCCTTCTGACAGCACCCCACACCGGGCATAGGCCCCAGTGCCTCTCAAGGGCTCTTTATTGGCAGCCAGACCAGGGGACAAGGGAGCACTCAGGCTCCGGGCAGTCACTGCCCTGGATGCAGGATCTTCCACGGGAGGGGCAAGGGGGCTTCAGACTCAGAGTGGTCCTTGGCTCACACGGCACCGTGCAAATACAGAGCTAAAAACTTCCTGAATGTCTCTGGCTGGAAACCAGTCGGCCCAACAGGTTCCTGGAAAAAACACAGCCCATTAGGATCCTGCTACTAGGTTTAATGAAAACAAAGGTCGGTTTTATGTAAACCCTCAGACCTGGATAATCCCAGTCTCTTCCTCTCGTGGACCAAGAAGCGGCACCAGGGAGCTGGTACAAAGAGAGGACGGAGGGGCTGGGTCGGTGGACGTGATGCGCTCATAGTGCTTTCAGCCAGTTCGTCAGTGGGCACCGCCCTCACGCCTCATCCCTCTCACCTCAACCACGGGGAACAAATGGTCTGCTGACCCTTTTCGTTCCGGGGGACGATAATCCCTCACTAATCCACACACACAGATCAGGCCCCTTCTCCTGTAGTGGGCCTATGCCCAGTGTTAGAAACCCAACGGAGGCTTGAATCTGGCTCTGCCCTCAAGGAGCTTGCGGCTGGGTGTTCGAACAGGGACACTAAGCGGTGACAGGCCTCACAGCAGTAGGGAAATGATGCTCAGGAAGCAGGGGAGATGACTCACTGACTCCCATACATGGAAGAGACCAGGTATGAATGAGTATTAAAGGGCAAGGAGAGTGGGTCAGAAAGGCAGAAGAAAAGGCAGGCGGCTTCACAGAGAGGACATGTGCCAGTGCAGAGGAGGGAAGAGAAGGGCGAGGCTGGAGCCCAGGGTCTGTGCTAGGGGGCGGGGTTGGGTTAGGAGCTGAACTAGACAGGCACCGAGGAGCCATGTGAGCAACCAGGATGTGTCTGGCACTAAGTCAGTGTTCTAGAAGGGAGGACCCAGAGACGAGAAGGAGAGCAGGGTTAAGGGCAGAGAGTGCAGGGGTAGCGGGTGTGGCTGCAGGTGACAGATAACGGAGTCTGGGGCCAAAGAGAAGGGCCCAGACAGGGGAGGTGTTTACAGGGCAGAAGCAGCACCGACAGGTACAAGAGACGTGACTGTGCGGCTGCCGCACCGATGCTATTGGAGGGGCCGATACCAGCTCCACACAGCACGTCTGCTCAGGCCCATGCGGGACCCCCAGCCGCAGACCCAGCAGCACCCCTACTCTGCTCTCTCGCAGCCCCTGATGCGCTCTTGTCTCTTCAGAGTGCTTATCACCGCCTGACATTACAGCATTAATTTTAGACACCGCCGCCGCCCACTGCACAGGAAGCAGGCCTACACTCTGCCAGGGGAGCACTGAGGTGCGGTAGTGATGAGCCACCGGAAGAATCCCGTGTCCTAGGAATGAATGCCTCGTCCACAGGCCCTGCCTCCGAAGAGCTTAGAGCTCAGTTTGATGGAGGAGAAAAAGCTACAAACAGCTGACTGCAGCACAGCAGCAGGACTGTGCTATGATGGGGGAAACACGGGGGCTATGGGACCCACCCGAGACACTTAAGTGAGGCTGGCAGTGGGGTGCTGGGTCCTTATGCTAAACCTGGAAGGACAAGGAGGGGATGGCCAGATGAAAGAAATGGGGACGGGGGGAGAAGCCTCCTTTACAAAAGCAGCAGCTCCTACTAAGACCCCAGGCTAGCAGCTGGGCACGCAAGGTGCCGTGAGGAGCCGGGTGTGGAGGGGGACAGGGGGAAGCGGGAGGGGAGAGCCAGGGAGAGCCCAGGGTGGAAGGTGCCATTTTAGGTGACAGGCAGGGCTAAAGTAGCCCTCCAGGTAGAGATCCTGGGCAGGAAGTTCCTAAAGCCAGGGTCCCACTCGCAAGCATCCCTTCAACTCTACCCCTGGCTCACTCTGGGGAAACTGAGTCACAGCCCCGATCCAATCACAAGACTGGAGATGGCTGGACTTACCACCACCACCTTCTTTTTGATCACTGGGCGACACCAAAAATGCTGATAGAGGAGCTGGTCTGAGTCCACCCAGACCAGATTCTTGACGCCCTCGTTAGAGGCCAGGTCTGTGGTGTTCAGCTGTAACACCAGGAACTGGAAGACACGTCCATCGGTGCCCACGCTCTGCACAACTACCGGCTGCTCCAAAACTTTAGTGTCACTCTGAGAGGAAAAGGGGACAAGTAAATCAAACCAGAAACGCTGGGGTGTGAAGAACGGCACAGAACAGGCGGCTTCTAGTTCCGGCCTTTACAACAAACGTCTGCTCCCATTTAAGGGTTCCACCACAGGGCCATGAAAACAGAGTAAGTTGAGGGCACCATCCAGAACGAGGCCAGCCCTCCCTCCCCCAGCCTGGCTCTGCTGACGTGGCAGCTCATGGTTAAGCACACGGAATAATCCCTGCCGCTGGGAGGTGATGACCGGGCAAGCGGCAAGAGTACAGGAAGGTGAGCTGGGAAGTTAACAAGAAATCCCTCGAACCCATGGTGTTACGTGATGGAAACGGCAGTGACATCGGTTCCATCGAACGTTAACCTGGAGGGTCAGTGAACATATATAACCTCACTCAGTTCTCACTCTACTTGACAGATGAGGAAACCGAGACTCAGCAAGGCAAGTGACTTATCTGAAGTCACACAGACGTGGGGCGCCGAACGCAGACTGGCCCACGCTCCGGCATGCTCACTTTTCACTTCTGCCTTGCTCCTGAGGGCCTGGCACCCTGGAATGCTCTAAGCCTGCAGTTAGTTGCCTTACTTGGGCTTCGTGCTCCCGACGCAACTCCAGAACGTGTCAGATTCCTGGAGTGTCCACAGCACTGTGTCGGCACCAGGTTTTCCCCAGTCAACACATTTCCTAATGCTCTCTCAATTAGTGCCCCTTGGTAATAATAAGAACAGCAGCAACCAGTTACTGAAAGCCTCTCGCGTGCCTGGCATTGTATCAGTTTTACATAGAGTCACCTGTAATCTCATGATTCTAGCAGTCTATTCCCACTTCACAGATGAGGGTCAGAGAGGTGGTATAATCTGTTCCAGGTTACCCACGAGACGTGAGCCAGGATCAGAGCCCAAGCTACGAAATCACTTAAAACCCCATCGTGACTGACACCTAGCGCCCCACTGTATCTGACACTAGTACCTCTCTGCACCCCTGGTAGCGTCCCAGCAGGGATGATAAATTCTATGTTCACACTACTGAGACTTCGCGCAGAGTCCAGTTTGGTGACGACTACCCACAGGACAGAGATCCAACGGGCAAGCCCCATGAAGCAGAGCATCCTGGATTCAAAAATGCTGCCTACGTTCACCCCTCCGGGCTGAATGCGACATTAGGAATAGCTAATGTCACACCTCAGTGTGGGCCACACCGGGACTGCTGGCCTTAGAAATACCTGTTCTTAGCTGCACGAGAAATAAATAAAAAGAAAAGTACCTCTAAGTGTTAGCTGAGAATTCTGTATTGACTCTTATCTCCCTCTACAGATCAATAAAACTGCAGGTAGTACATAAATTTCTCAGCAATTTTACCCTTTACATGGAGGCTCTTCCCGTAATTGCTCAACTTCACATCCCCAGGAATAATTTGTACCTGGAGGGGGTGGGGAGGTCCCCTCTCCTACCCAACTGGGTGGCAATTAGCGTCAGCCTTGCTACCCGGGCTCTGCTGGCAACAGCTGGCACAGACGCTATGACGAGCTTGCAGACCTGGTACCTGGCACGTGACTGTCTGCTTCCTTCCCCGGCCCCAGAGTCGAGAGGCAGCACGTCCTTTGAAGCTAGAGGGATCAGGGCTCCAATGCCAGCTTCCTCACTCGACAGCTGTGGGATCTTGGGCAAGTCACCTAACCGTCCAGAGCCTTCATGAGTATGCAGTCAGAGAATGGGAATAAAGACAACAACCCTCAAGGATTGGAAAGTCACATGAAGATGTGACAGTGGCTAATCTCTTAGCTGTGTGCCACTGGCAAAGTTACCTAGCCTCCCTGAGCTTCAGTTTCTTCATCTGTAACATGAAGCTGACCGTATCTGCCCAGGGGGTTGCTACAGGGATCTGACAATGCAGTGGTTTTCAACCTTGAGCTTAAACCAGCATCACCCAGAGGGCTTCTCACAGCACTGGTTACTTGGATTCCATCCCCAGTTTCTGATGCAGTTTTGCATTTCCACCAAGTTCCCAGATGATGCTCATGCAGCTAATCCACGACCACACTTTGAGAAACACTGACACAAAGAATCCTAACTAAACATCTGGCACGTGGCAAATGTTCAATCTAGGCAAGGTCCATTCCACTCCCTATCTCATTTGGCTAACCACACCTCCACAAACCCACCTAGTTCCTAGACCAAGAAGGATGGGAAACAGAACACTGTGAGTTTCACTCCTCCGGGGCGGGGGGGGCCTCGGACCTGGGAGCTGGCAGCAACTCTCAGCCCTCCTCCTAATACACACCCATCCCACCCCCTCCCTGACTCCCCAGGATCCAGTGTCCTGGGCCTGCTCAGGGAATCCCCTACTGCCATTCCCTACTCCCTCCCGGGAGGCCTTTGCTCCCAGGCCAGGCTCTCACCAATGTGGGGGCTAGCTCTGTGGGACAACTACTCAGCCTGCACGTTACACCATCCAGGTCTGAGACACTCTCTCAGAATCAAGGGGCTATCACCAAATGGCATCTGGGTCCCCAGAACCCACCCTCACTTGGCAGGCAGGTCTGCACCACCTCTACTGCTCTCCTTCCTCCTGCCCAAAGGAGCCTTGTGCTCCAGGTCTGGTATCAGAGAACCGAGGCGGCGTCCCAGAGCACAAGTAACTGAAGCTGTAGGCGCTGGGTGCACCTAGTTCCGGTCCTCTCTCCCCCACTCACTGTGTGTAATGCTGGACAAGCTGTATTTGGTGGCATCACTTGGGAAACGGGGATGACAAAGAAACCTTGTGGGCTATTTTGATCAACAAATGAGGTATCTTATGTAAAAACACAGGCACACCGTAGGCCCCCAACAGATGTCAGTTTACCCCTGTGGGGTGAGTGGAAGTGCCTCTCCCTGAAACTACTCAGTCAAGCAAGGAATCCCCCCTGTGCCTCCCTTCTTTCCGTGAGCAGCGTAAGCAGGAGGCCAACAACACGTCAAGTACCTTGGAGGTCTTCTCCACATACATACCCCATAGAGGCGCCGGGCCTGAGCCAGGGCATTGCCAAAGGCAAACAGGATCATCTTGGCCCGCAGATGATCTGGTTGAAGGCGGTGTGGTCGTAAACTGGCTGTCTCCAGGAAATATAAGGTGTGGGGATAGGGGTAAGAATAGCCCTCCTGGAATCCTGCAAGGTACATAATCATGTGGAGGGGTGGAAAGGATGATCAGCCTGTCCCAAAGCCTGAGGAATGTCACCCGACCTTAGCTCCGTGCCAGGCACTACAGACTCAGTAAAGGCAGATGTTATCCCTACAGCTCGGGGGATGACAAACTACAGCCTGCCAGCCACATCTGGCCCCTCCCATTTGTGAAAATAAAGTTTGTACTGGGACGTAGCCATGTCCACTCATTTACACAGTGTCTACGGAATAGTTGTCACAGAGACCATCTGTGGCCTGCTAAACCTGAACTATTTACTATCTCTTTACTGAAAATGTTGCCAACCTGTGCCAGGTGATTCCTGCATGCTAGCTCTAACGACACCCCTTTCTCGCCCATTCAAGCACATAGGTGACAATGATGTCAGTAGAAGGAAACCTGAAATCTACACTAATTATATTTTTAAAAGCAAATCGTTTACGAAACTCCACACTTTATTATTAGCAATAAGTAACTCACTTCACACCTCACAAGTGAGCTGCAAACACTGGCACTGAGAATCAAGGCTTAGCTCTTGTTATCCCAGCCACACAACCCTGCCAGGCCATCATTCTCATCCCCTGCACTGCTAGGAGTAAACCCTGGGTAGGCTGGCAGCTTCCGGAACAAGTAATCTGGCTCAGTGAAAGCAGGTGTAAAAAGGAGGAAGAAAGAGGCCAGGAAGACACTGGCTATGAAAATCCCAGAGGTGGGTGCCTGGGTGGCTCAGTAGGTTAAGCATCTTACTTCGGCTCATAGGTCATGATCTCAGGGTTCATAAGTTTGAGTCCTGCATCAGGTGAGCACAAGTCCTGCTTCGGGGGAGCCCTACTTCTCTCTCTCACCACCCCCTCTTGCTCTCTGCCCCTCCTGGGATTCTCTCTCTGCCCCTTGCTCCCTTGTGCCCTCTCTGAAAAGAAAAGAAAAGAAAAGAAAAGAAAAGAAAAGAAAAGAAAAGAGAAAGGAAGGAAGGAAGGAAGGAAGGAAGGAAGGAAGGAAGGAAGGAAGAAAGAGAAAGAAAGAAAGAGAAAAAGAAAAAAGAAAATCCCAGAGGCAAGCGCTGCTTCAGACAGACAAGACTTGCCATGGGCACTTCCGGTGGGCCCTCCCCGTGCGCCCAGCCTGAGACATGCACCAGAACAGCAGCCAAGTGCAGCCTGCCACTACTTTTGAGAGGCTCAGTCTAGAGGGGAAGCAGACGGAAAAAGTGACCATCTCCACACGGAGGACATGTGAAGATATGGGGTGAGCCAGGGGCGGGGGGAGGACAGATGAAAGGCCTCTGACGACGCTGGAAGACCTCACAGCATTTCTGGGAAGAAGCGATTCCGAAGATGAACTGTGACAGATGAACTACTGAGGTGAAGGCAAAAAGAGGTGGACGGTCACAAATCTCAGGGAGAGGACGTGCCGGAGCCTCTGGTGAGAAGGGCTCCACATGTTACACGTAGCTGGAATAACGGAGGGTCTGCGGGGTATGGGGGAGACAAAAGTAAGGTTGGTGGCTGGAGAGAGGGGCCGAGGCCGGGCCTGGAGGCCCTCATGTGATAAACTGAGGAGTTCCAACTTTACCCAACAGGCAACAGGGAGGTGGGCATGGAGGGAAGGACGGAATCTGCTTCAGAAGGGTGCCTCTGGAACCAGGAACCAGAGGGACTGACAGAAAACAGCCTAGGTCAGACTGGCCAGCTGGGAGGCTGTGGCAACAGGCTGGCTGAGAGTAGGTGGGGCTGCTGGAGGTTGTCACTGTGGAGATGACGGGAGGCTGGGAGGAAGACACTACACCTCACAGGGACGGACTGGATGGCACGAACAGCGGGCCTGCCCAGCCTGACACCCTCATTTCTGTCTTGGCTGCCTAGGGAGATGGTGATGCCTTATTCGATGGAGCTTAGATGAACAGCCCCATTTGAGGCCTGTGGGGCTTCCTCAGTCCTAGCAGAATGTTGGCCAGAGTTTACAGGGTGCATAGAGAGAAGGGTGTCTCTCAAGGGACGTGTGAATAAAGGAAACACCTGGTGCCTGGCCAAAAGGCCCCCCAAAGATACCCATTCCAACTCTGATGCAACAGTTACCTCTCAGAGGTCAAAAGCAAAGTCAGCCTTTGAACTGAACCCCTTAACCTCCCTGAGTCTCGTTTCCTTGACTACAAAATAGGGACAACAGTACCTGGCACAAAGGCTGCTACATGGCTCTTAGGAGAAAATGCTCATGAGGCACCCAGCGCAGATTTAGTAAGCATTCAATATATCCCTTCCCTTCAGAAAAAGCACGACCCTCATCTCCATGCTTCCTGGAAATGCAAGGCTTTGACGTTTACCTGTGTTGTCTTTCACATCATAAACATTGCATTCCTGAAGATCAATAGTGGGTGATATGGGATAGAAAGTCTCAAGAACATGATTCTTAGTAGCTTCAACCTCCTCCTTGGAGGCGATGGCGGGCAGCGGATCCTTGGTATTCAGTCGGGCTCCACTAGAACCACGGACCTGAAGGAGAAAAGACTCTAAAAGGGGAGAAAGACAATTAGTCTACCCTGGTCTAAAGCCTTACCTCAGCTCAGCCAAGTCTAGAGCCTTCACCCTGCCATGCTCAAGTCTTACCGCTGTCCTAGCTGATCAGCCTAATTGCAGAAAACAAAACTTTGGTTAAATGTTAACCCGGGGATTCTTGAGAAGGGAATCGATTGATGCACTCTTCTTCCTGTGTTCTCTGGCCAACGAGTCCTGAGGCCCGGCAGGCTCTGTAGGTTAGGGTTGTCCCACACAGATGTTTCCAAGCACCTGCTCTACACTGGAGACCCAGAAATGAATGACAGTTACCCTCTGCTCTCAAGAAGCTCACCAGGTAAGGTGCATACAAAAGTATGAGCCATATTCAGAGACAGTAGAGGTGGGGAAAGCCGGCCTCCTCTCAGAGGTCTGAGAATCCTTCTGAAAGTGGTGTGCCTTCAAACTAGCTTCCGACGGATGGATAAGAGCAGAACTTCTCAACTGTGGCACTATTCTCATTTTGGACCAGATAATTCTTCGGTGAGGGAAACTGTCCTGTGCAGCATCCCTCACCCTTACCCCCTAGATGCCAGCAGACCTCCCCGCTCTTCAAGTCATGACAATCAAAAATGTCTCCAGACCTTGCCACATCTCCCTTAGAGGGCAAAACTGCCCTTGGTTAGTTAACAGTTGGCCCAGGCAAAGAAAGGGAAGGAAAAACATTTTGGTTAAGGAAGAATAACCTGTGCAAAGGCACAGAAGTGTGCTCCTCCACAGCAGAGTTTAAGGAGACAAATCCAGGTGACTAGAGCGTGCTGTGGCAGGGAGGGAGGGAGAGAGGGAGAGGGACTGAGACCAGAGGCTGAGGAGAAAGGCTTTATTAAACTCCGGAAAAGGGCCAAGTTGTTTTCAACAGCTGACAGTGAAAAAACTGTGCCAGTCAGAAAGCCTCACCTAGGTCGGATCAGCATACTTGCTACATGGAGACACAAGTTTATGAGGAAACAAACTCGCATCGGACGAATCAGCAAACCTGCCACCGTGAACATGTGCGGATGCCCTTCACGGAGGTCCCCACGGGAAGCTGCGTTGCCACCAGGCAAAATGTGCCTGAATGCCTCCCTGAGAATGGCCTCCTGAAGATTCTCCACGGAGGCAAATCTTCCTCTGCTTTGGGTTTTTAGAAACAGTCAAATCATAATGTGATGGTAACAGATCAAGGGTAATGATCTTCTATGTCTAAAAGCTGGTTTGGCCAAGAGCGCTGTCATATAATTAGCGTGTGGTCTCCCTCACTGGGTATGTAAAACAGGGATACTACATCTGTGGATGGATAAACTCTGATCTGCTTGTTAAAGTACATCATACCCACACCTCAAGAAGAGTTTCCTAAAGTATTTCCTGTTTCCTCACATATAATCTGCAAGGAAGATAAATGTGCCCGGACCTCTCCTAACCTTGGGTTTTAGATTCTCCCCACAGACCACTCTAGTGTGGTTTCCAATTCAATTCCCTCCACATCCCTCCTCCAGTGACAGCTCCAAATGGGGCAGTTTAATTAGAGGTAATACTTGATGATGGGCCAACAAGTACTCCTCTATTAATGAGGATCACTAATTTCCTTAGTGGTGCCATTACCTCTGCAAAGCTGACTCCGTGCCAGAAAGTCCATACTCAAAGGGGCAAGCTGGAGAAACCTGACCTGAAAATCCTAAAATCATTCCAGAGCTGGTTTCCCTGCTCCAGAATTCCACCAATCACAACACTGGTGTGCTTTGAACATCGCTGAAACCCCTCAGCGTGGTAATCATTCGCCCATCCCTTCAGTCAGCACCTATCATGTGCCATGAACTGTTAAGGCACCGCAGACAAAAATGAATAAGGCAAGGTCCCTGCCATCAGAAGTTCAGTCTAGTGGGGCAGATATTAGATATTAGAGAATTCCAATACAGTAGAATACATGCTCTAATAAAAATAGGCATGATTGGCATAAGAAGCACAGAAGAGAACTAGCTAATCTCTGCATTCACATAGGAAGGGGGCTGGGGCCTTGCAGACAAGTAGAATTTAACCAAAGGAGGAAAGTAGAAAAGAACATTCCACACAGAATGTACAGCACAGTGCAAAAGCTGTCAAAGTTTCATGCCAAAAAGCTCCAGGTGGCTGAAGTGTAAATTTGGCCCGGGGATAGGGGCGCCTGGGTGGCTCAGTCGGTTAAGCGGCCGACTTTGGCTCAGGTCATGATCTCGTGGTCTGTGAGTTCGAGCCCCGCGTCGGGCTCTGTGCTGACAGCTCAGAGCCTGAGGCCTGTTTCAGATTCTGTGTCTCTCTCTCTCTGACCCTCCCCTGTTCATGCTCTGTCTCTCCGTCTCAAAAATAAATAAAAAATGTTAAAAAAATAAATTAAAAAAAAAAAATTTGGCCCGGGGATGGGGCTGAAGGTGGGGGTAGCAGAGAAGGAGGTAAGACTAGAAAGACTAGGTGGTGGCCACATCACAGCGGCTCTGAATCCTATGATAAATGGTTTAAGCTCCTGGGAGACACTTAAGGATCTGAAACAGGGGAGGGAAGTGCGCTTTAGAAAGATCACTCTGGCAGCTACGTGGAAAATGGATTTGGAAAAGGAAGAAAGCATGAATGGGGTAAGAAGGCTCTTGCAATCCAGTATGAGCTTTGTGAAGGCAGACATAGACTGTGCTTCATCACTTATCTTCAACATTTAGGCACTCATGGGCACTCAATAGAAAGATATGGTTGAATTAAGTCTTGGGAAAAAGTGACTAAAACCAAAAAGACTGGCCTGTGGCTAATGATAGGAGGAGGTGTCTGAGCCTACAAATTGGTCTGTGAAGGATGGAAATGAGCACAGGTATAGAGGCGGTGGTGGTGAGCTGGTAGTCAGGCTAAAAGTAGAAAGATAAAATACAGACCAAGATGACTAACCTCGATTCCAGGTGGTGGATAACGTGTAGTTTTTGGCACAGATCCGCCTGGCCAGAGAGGGATGCTTGAGAATCTGGGATTTACACAGCTGTATCAGACTGTCCACAATGACTGGGCTTGGAGGAAAGAAGAAACATTTGGAGATGTAAAGCAACAGGTTGACTCCCAAGATCCACTGACTGGAAATCTTACTGACTTGGGGGAAACTCACCAGTAGGTCTCTCTCTTGGGGGTGTCTTCAGTGGAGTGCCAAAGACGGGCGTGAAAGATCACATTCAGAATGCGTTCATCTTGGTTCTCTATGTGGTTCTTTGGATCATCAACAAGGCTAAGCACTTTCTTGGGAAGGCCTTCTATTAATTTGGCCTTGGTTAGCCACAGGGCCTGCTTTACACCTTTGGGGTAATCAGTTACAAAAACCAAAAAAACAAAAAAGGTGATTCAATAAGAATTGCTTAAGTCTGCCAATAGCATCTTAGGGAAACGTCTGTCTTGAGAGACAGGATTTGTACTGTGACATCTGAGGAGTCAGAACTAAAATAAGAGTGAATGCCAGGACCACCA
Source organism: Panthera onca (assembly GCF_046562875.1). NCBI lineage: Eukaryota > Metazoa > Chordata > Mammalia > Carnivora > Felidae > Panthera > Panthera onca. Next base: position 177,802,184 of record NC_138346.1, read on the forward strand.
AATTTCAACTCAACCTCAGGAATGACTGCCTACCTAAGGATGGTCAACAGTTGACTGAGGCAGTAGATGCCTGCACAGGAGGAATTCAAACAGCAGCTAAGATGGCTGGGGTCGTAAGGCTAAATCTTGCAGGAAAGTGTCTGTCTGTTGCCTGCAAGATTCAGACTCTAGACTCTGGGACTAGATCGACGGATGCCAACATTTCAAATCCTAGATCCCTTCTATTAACCCACACCAAAATCCCTGATTGGAAAAGCCCATGACAGTGGGCTGGTGACTGCTTTGGGTAGCAGGCTACTCATCCCAGATGGGAAAACACCACTGTTTCAGAGATAGATCTTCATTTAAAAGCTATGTCTGGGATTAAATGGAGCCTAGGGTACTTTGGGGGAGACACCTTCAGGCAATTTCCTTTGTGCTAATAAATGAAATGTTATAAGGGCAATGGGACTTTTCACTTTCAGCCTTGCAGGCCTTGAGAAATACAAACATTTAAAAATGTAACTTCTGGATTTTGTGGTGCACCAGAAAAAGCCCTGAGTGGGAGTCAGGTAACCTGAATTTTAGTTCTGACACTGCCACTGTTTCTTAAACTTGAAAAAATTAAAAAAAAAATTTTTTTTTTTAATTAAAAAAATTGAGATTTGGGGGCACCTGGGTGGCTCAGTTGATTGAACATCCAACTCTTGTCAGGTCATGATCTTAAGGTCATGATATCAAGTCCCAGGATGGGCTCGCTGCACTCTCCAGTGGGCATGGAGGCTGCTTAAGATTCTCTCTCCTCTCTGCCTCTGTCCCTCCCCCGCTCGCTCGCTCTCTCTCTCAAAAAAAAAAAAAAAATAAATAAATAAAATTGAGATTTTTATGGTTCACTAGAATACGAATAATATGTAATAATTACAGATGCCATTTACTGAGCATCACCGTTTACCTGTGCCAGGTACTTTATCTACAAGTTGGATGTGATTTTATGGAATGGAGGAGATCCATCTGGAATCCATTATAGGATGGATTTTATGAAACTCAGAGACTAAGGAATTTACTTCAAGTTACACACCCCGAAAGTGATGGTGGGGAGGACAACGTGAGTCTGTCTACCCTAAAGCCTGGTAATGTTCCCGGGGTCACTCAAGGGTACCAAGTCTTGCGAGGTCCATCATAACACCTTGGTAGGGCAATGGAAGTGTTTAGATGCTGTAAAGTCAGTTTTCAGGAATGGGTCTGATGGGCTTAAGAGACCGGCTGGTTGACTTAAGTTTTTGTCAAATCAAGGATTTATTCTCTGGCTTAGTCCGAAAATCCTGCCAGGTCTTTGTTTCTTAACTACTCCTTGGAAAATACTGCTCCCACTGAACCTGACCATTTTGTGTTTTTAGAACCAGAATCTGCACAGTAATTTGGGGACTAAGGAAGAACAGGCAAGAATACAGAAAGGGGGGACACCTGGGTGGCTCAGTCAGTTAAGCATCCAACTCTTGATATCAGCTCAGGTCGTGATCTCCCAGTTCGTGAATTCAAGCCCTGAGTCTGGCTCTGCGCGGACAGTGAGAAGACTGGTTGGGATATTCTCTCTCTCTCTCTCTCTCTCTGTGTCTCTCTATTTCTCTGCTGCCCACCCCCCTGCCCACCACTTCTCCACCTCCCCCCACCACGCGCTGGCACTCTGTCTCAAAATAAACTTAAAAAAAAAAAAATTATATATATATATATATATATATATATATATATATATATATATATATATATGGAAAGTGACTCAATAAAAGAAGCCCTCCCACCCCCACGGACCCTGTAAAGTAATGGTACTTACTTCTGGTACTGCTCTAGACACACAGACTGGTTTCATTCAGCTCAGTCATTCTGACCTGTTCTGAGTGAGAATGAGGTGGGGAGGTGGGGGAAATAGGCTAGATGGCTTTTAGGTCCAAATCCCTTCCTTGAGAACACCTCAGCTCTGACCTTTGACAAAGGACACTGATCTAGGAAACCAGATACGTAGCCCTGGCTTCACTATTAACCCACAGGGCATTTCTGGGCAAATCACATCCCTCTCTGTTACATTCACCAAGCCTGGGAAATGAGGCCATAGGCCAGGCGATTAATTAAGCACGCTTTCAGCTACGACTTTCCACTATAAACTCCCTCCACCTATTTCTTCAATGTAGTTATGTGTCCAGGGTGTTAAGAGCTGCAAAGGTCAATGTGGTCCAACTAGTCAAAACTACTCAGTTCACAGAAAAGAGAGGCTCTGGAAGGTTCAGCCACTTGCCCCAAATGACTGAGATTTAGATAGAGGCACGGCTAGGGCAGAAACCAGGTCTTTTCACCTCGCCACTCAACCTAATATTCGCTCACACAAGCACAGCACTTCACATCCCACTTAACCCTGAAACCCTCAGAAGACGTAATCACTACCGGCCCCATTTCGCAAAAGAAACCGAGCCCCGCAAAGTTTCAAGGTCTTGACTAAGGCCACAGAGGGTCGGGGTCGGTGCTGGGCGGAGGAACAAGGTCCCTCCTGCTGGTCCTAGGGTCTCACCCTCGAGGAGGCGGCAACGGTGGTGGAAGACGTAGCAGGCCCGATCCTTGTACAGCGGCTGCTCGTGAATCGGGGTTGGGCGGCGGAACTTTGGGTGCGTCCAACCAGGGTCCCAGGGTGGGAAGACCGGCCGCGCCAGCCCGGGCATGAAGTGCATCTTCCCAGCGTAGGTGATGGGCTCCAGTCCAGGGATCTCGTACACCCTGTCCAGGGGAGGAGGCTCGCGCTTCCGCGTGGAGCGCACGCCCCACTCGTACGCCCCGCGTGTCGGGGTCCCGCAGCCCCCAAGACCGAGCGGCCCAGGGCGAGCCAGTGCACGCCTCGCGTGCCCCGACGCCAACGCCATCCCCACTTAGTTTCCTCAAGACCTCCACCTGGACGCCGCCATATTCGCGCGCGCAAGGCCTGCTGGAAGCGAAAGGGGAGGGATGCCAAGGCTCGTTTTATGATTGGCATCCATTTCAACCAATAATGTTCAACATATCCCTGCCTTGCCCCACCCCTCAGGCCACTTTTATTTTCTCATAGGTGAGACCCGCTAGGCACTTCCCGCCTCCCGGGAGAGGGCGGAACCTGGAGTAACCTCTCGAGGAGAGGCGCGGGTGTGTAGGTGAGTGGTTTTGGTAGAGGCTGGCATAGGACTAGGAGTAGAACACCAGTACTTCAAACCTGAACTTAAGGTAACCTTGACCGCTTACGGACAGCTGACGCTTGGCAGGGCACTTTCCTCTGAGCCCCAATGTCCCTTACTGTAAAAATAGGGATCGAAATGCCTAAGGGCGCCCGCACAGCTCCCGCCCCTAGTGGGTGCGCTGGAAGTTTCCTTGCCTCACCACCCACTTCTCACTGCTGCTGCGCCTTCACCGGCGCCACTAGCTGAGCCTGAGAGTGAGCCTGTCCACTACACCAGCGCCGCATCCGACTGCACGTCCCTTCCCCGGCGTCAAGAGGGAGTTAGTTTCCTCCCGTTTCCTTGGGGTTTCCCGATCTGCCTCCTAGAAGCTAGCCCAGAACTATGGAGATGTTCTTTGCTCCTTGCACCGACACCAATTTATCAAATGCTTGCGGTGTTGGTCAAGCACTGTGGTGAGCGTTGGGTTTGCGTTGGTGAATAAAACAGCTATGGAATGAAGAGTTTATGGGCAGAAAGCAAGTAAAGTAAATAAGCGATTGCAACACGCATGTATATTTCCTATTTCTTTTCCCCAGTTATTTTTCTTTTTGGCATTTAACACTAAATACCGTGTTTTCCATTTGGGTCTTGTCTGATGACCTTCTCTTCCACTAGAATGTAAACTCCATGAGTGCAGCGGGTTTTGTTTCCTCACTGCTCTATCCCGTGCACCTAGAACAGCAGTAAATATGTGGTAAATGAATCAATACATAGTGGAAACAAATAGGGTATGTGACAGGCATGAGAAAGGGGAGGTTCAGGATGGGCCTCTGAGAGGAGGTGACCTTTAAGGAAGACCCAAAGGTCATCTCGCCAGAGGCAACAACAGGTGTCAAGGCCTGGCTTAAAGTTAATGCTTCTTAGACTGGAAAGGTAGAGGCTAGGAGCAGGCAGGAACCAGATCTTTAAAGTTCACGGTGGACTTGGCCAACTTCTCTGCCGATTTCCAAAACATCAAAGAAGGTAGGGTAATTAAGACGCAGAGAAGGTAAGTTTAAGGCAAATACTGATAGGAATAACCCTCATGCTGTATTGCAGTTTACAGTAACAGAGCTTTTACTTATCTCACTTATCTTGCAAAAACTTTGGGAGTTAAAAAAAAAAAAAAGCATAAAGAGGGCTCCAGACTTCATTCACTCACAATACATACCTGGTCCATAGCACAAAATAAAAATGAGTTGAATTGATGTAACACCATGCTAGACTGCAAGCTTTATCTCTTTATGTAGAGAGCCCATGTCCTATTTATATCTGTTGTATCCCAGCACCTAGCACTGTACCTGGCTCCCAGACCTTATTTATAAACTGAATGAGCACTCACCATTCACTGGAGCCTTGCATATGCCAGGCTTGTGCTTGGTGGCAGAATACAGAAAGAATAAGACACCATCCTTGCCCTCAAGGGGGTTGCAGCCTGCTCAACCCTCCTGAAATCATAGAGCTCACGAACAGTAGAACCAAATTTTCTGAAACCAAAATTTCAGAGAAATTAGGAGAAAGATGTATTGCACACAGAGGGACTGCCCTTCTAAAACCAAGCGGTAAGAGAATGTGGACAAGTTCTGATCAGAAGAAGCATGGGGCACCAGGCAAGAGGATTGGATTCGAGCCAGTAGGCAATGGGGAGCCGTTAAAGCTTGCTTAAGTGGGAGACTGGTGTGATAAGAGCTAGTGGCAGGTGTGAGGATGGGTGGTGTAGAGAGAGGCTGGAAGCACATCCTCTGGGACCATGGGAAGCCCCTGTGTAAATGGACATGGGAAGCAGGAAAAGTTGAAGAGGTTTTAAAGGTTAGGAATTGTGGGAGGTGATTGGTAACCAAGAAACGGGACATCCCTGTCTTTTAGGAGCTATGTGACCTTGGTAAGTTATTAAACAAACCCCGCCCCCCACCTCGACTCCAGTTTTTCCGCCTATAAAATGACATCTCTAGTGCTAGCCTCATTATAAAGATGAAATGAAACGCAGCAATTTGGTGGGTGACTTGCCTGAGTGAAGACAGAAACTGAGTGAAGACAGAAAAGGATATGTTGGTATAATTCCGTTTACATAAAGGTAAAAACCGGGCAAAGCTGAACTGCAGTGGTTAAGTTTGCACACAAAAGTGGCAAAACTAAGGAAAAGCAAGGGAATGATTATGCCAAAAGTCAGGATGATGGTTACCTTGTGGGGGATGGGAGGTCACCAGGAAGGGACACATGATTGGCTTCTGGGTTGCTAGCAAGGCTCTTTGTACTTGAACATGTTGTAGTTACATAGGTGTTCTTTTCTAAACATTTTAATTTCCTTTTTAATAATTTCTATAATTACTAAATTATACATAAGTACTGTGTTTTATCATTTGAATATCATTTACTTATTTATTTTAATGTTTATTTTTGAGAGAGAGAGAGAGACAGAGACAGAGTGCGAGTGGGGAGGGGCAAAGAGAGAGAGGGAGACACAGAATTCGAAGCAGGCTCCAGGCTCGGAGCTGTCACCACAGAGCCTGATGCGGGGCTTCAACCCACAAACCATGAAATCATGACCTGAGCTGAAGTCGGAAGCTTAACCGACTGAGCCACCCAGACACCCTATCACTTAAAATATTTTTTAAATTCAATGAGGTTTTCTGTGTAAAGTGCTTAGTCCAGCACTGAAAGCACAGGAAGAGTCAGGAAACCTTGGTTGCCAGTTCTGATTGTTGTGTCCCGTCTGCCTCCCCTGCCAGGCAGCAGATCTCAGGGTTGATTCATCCCTGTCCCGATGCTCACACAGAGTTTGGCACTTGTAGGCCTCAGGGAGAATAGGAGGAATAGGGATGACCAGAGTATAACCCATATGTTTTCCCTCTCTCAGGCTGACGGAGGAGCGGGCCTGGGCCTGTGGCCTCACAGAGTCAAACCTGCTCTGGGAAGAACACCCAGTTGTCCCTCCCAGGCCACCCAAGCCCCACGGATGATGAACGAGAGGGAGGAGGAGGAGGAGGAGGAGGAAGCCTGGCTGCAGCTTCGGCCCGTGGAACCCTTGCCCTCCCAGTGCTGTGGCAGTGGCTGCTCACCTTGTGTGTTTGATCTCTATCACCGAGAGCTGGCGAGGTGGGAGGCAGCGCGAGCCAGCAAAGACAGGAGCCTGCTGAGTGGAGAGGAGTCACAGGTGAGGGAGGGCTGCTCCTCAGATAAGAGGGCCAGAGTGGCAGCGTCTGCCTGGCCTCTGCCCTGCACGGTGGACCTGTGTGGAGATGCTTTCCCTGACTCTGCACAGCAGAGAGAAAAGAGTGTGCTCACTGGAAGCAGACAGATCCAAGTTCAAAGCCTGACCCTGAGCTGGGGCATGGGGTAGTCCCAGGAGTGAGTGGGGCTTGGGCATTTTACAGGCGAGAGATCTGTGAGTCATGACATTCATAGAAAGCTTCTGAGAGGAGGTGCAGGTAGATGGAGTGTTAAAGGCAGGGGACTGAAACGTAAGACGTGAATTTGAATTCCTGCTCAGGGTGTGACCTTGGACAAGTAAGCCACTACCACTCGGGCCTCAGTTTCCCCACATGGATAATAACGATATTGGATTGAATCATCTTAAGATCCCATCAGTTTCTAAATTCTGCAAACCTGAATTTTAGCAGGTTTGAAGGATGAATAGGTATTTCATACATTGGAGATGAGTGTTCTGGATAAAGGGCACAGCTTGAGCAAATGAAGACTCCCAGATAGGAAGCAGCAGGGTATTCTTGGGAGAATAGAGAAAGGTTTGGCATTTGATGCAGGGGAGAGAAAATGAGGCTTGACGTTCATCCACAGGGCCCTGGAGTGCCCAGCTGAGGAGGCTGCGCTTTATATCCTGGGGCTGAAGGAGCCATGGAAGGCTTCAGAGCAGGGTGAGCTCAGTGTGAAATGTTCGGGCCTTCTTAGATCAGAGCATGAAAGGGCAGTGAGGTGGGACTACTCTCTATTGTACAGAAAACTTACCGGCAGAAATAGCCTGTCCTTGCGGAGAGTGAGGAGGGTGCTTGTGGATGCTTGCGTGTCTGTTGAATCCCAGGTCCTAGCTGTTGGATATTTTCCTGTTGCAGAGCTGCCCTTCCAAGCTGAACCCAGAGACCTTCCTGGCCTTCCGCATCAGTGCCGTGGACAGACTCACCAAGGACACTTACCGTGTTCGGTTTGCACTACCCAGGAACAGCCGGCTCGGCCTGCGGCCTGGACAGCACCTCATCCTACGGTACACTCAGATGGTGGGAGGGCCAAAGCTTTGAGGCCCTGCTTTGCCATTTGCTAGCTGTGTGGCCTAGAGCAACTTGCTTAACCTCCCTCATGCCTCCATTTATCCCTTTTAAAATAAGCATAGTGGTACCTGACTCAAAGGGTTCTGGGATTGTGTTTTCATATTAACTAGTAGCAACAACAGCAACAGTGAACACTTTCATAGTGTTTACTCTCCAAGGCGCAATTCTGTGTGCTCATACCTAGGGAACTCATTTAATCTTCACAAAACCCTGTGCAGTAGGTACCATTGTCATTCTCAGGAGGAAACTGAAGTCAGAGAGGTTCAGTAACTTGCCCAAGGTCACACAGTTCGGAAGTGTTGGGGCCAGGATTTTGAAGGCGAGCAGTCTGGCTCTAGAGCCTGTGGTATTAACCTAACATTAGTGCCAGTTGATAGAAAGGACACTTGTCCTTGAGAATAAGGGACTTGCCCAGGATCACACAGCTGGGATTCAAATCCAGACAGCCTGGCTCCCCAGCTACACTCTACCACTCCTCTGAAGTTCCTTCCTCCTCCCAGCCTACTTCTGCCCTCTCCCCCCATCTTGATCCCCACCCCATGCTCCACCTGACCTGACCTGCCCAGGGACAAGGCCCTTTTGGGACCTCCAGGTGGAGGCATTTGCTAGACAGTTGACTATATGGGTCTGAGGCTCAGCAGAGAGATCTGAGCTATGGATGTGAGTGTGGGAATCATCGGCCTGCACCTGGATGACATTTGGGAGTGTGTGTGACATGGAAAGACAGAAGGACAGAGGACCAAGCCTGGCAATTCCAGCACCCGTGGTATTGGCAGGAGGGGAAGGAGCCAGCAAAGCAGACAGAAGGAATAGCCAGGAGACGAGGAGAGCATGTCTTACTGCTGGTCACACTCCAGCCACTTGCCTCATGCTGACCCCCGGTGTTTGTGTCCAGTGCATCTGGCCTGTGCCCTGGCTGCCTGTGGTTAAAGCTCACTGTCACAGTGGTTCTGGGGCAAGTCGCAGCCCCATGCAGCCCTCCATCCATAAATAGGGATGCCCAGAACTCCTGCCCCTAGCTTGGCCCCTCTCCTCCACTCTCTCTGCCGCTCCAGTGACATTCCTAACATGTGTAGCTGACCTTGTCGCTCCCATTCGGATACCTGCTGGGTTCCAGGGAAGCTCCCTGAAGCTCCAGCTTCTTTCCCCACCAAGTTCTCCCCACTCCTCCATCACACTTGTGCCTTGCCCCAGCCTCATGATCCACTCACCACTTCCTGGCTTGCTCTGCATTTCCTACCTCTGAGCTTTTGCCCAGGCTGTTCCTTCTGCCTGGAATTACTTCCTTCCTATTCCCACTTTCACCTATCAGTGGCCTGTTCCTCTTTCATACCCAGGAGGGTATCAAAAGCTTCAGGAGGCCTCCTGAGTTCCCCGGATGAGAGTGGTCCCTTCATCTGTAGCATGTCAGTGTTTACCTCTGTGGTAGCAGATGTCACAGTGCTCTCTGTGTCCATGCCACGCCGTATGTTCTGTTTATTATTTCCTTGTTTGTTCCCTAAGCACTTATTGAATATTTCTATCTTCCTGCTTTTGATGCAGTTCGATGGGGCCTTTTTAATCCATGCATATCTCTGAGAAGAGAGTTTTGCACACAGTAGGACTCAAAAGGGGAGTGCTTGGGTGCTTCTGGGAAGCTCTGAGGTGTCATGTGAGGAACGCAGCTCTGGAGTCAGGCAGAGCTAAGGATGAATTCTAGCTGTGTGACCTCAGGCAAGTGACATCCTTAGCCTTGGTTTCCTCCTGTGGGTTATTGTTTGTTAAATGAGATAATGCATACTATATGGCTGGTGCACAGTTGGCATTTAATGCAATATGGCTGCTATTATTACTCATGATATCATCCCAGCACCCTTTTTGATAACATCATAGGTCGAGCCTTGGACTAGGGCACCTTCGAGCATCCTTCTGATTCTGATGCTCCTGGTACATGGTAGTAAGCATTCCATAAGTGTTAGCCTTTATCTTTCTCATTCTATGGTCAAGAAGAGGTCAGGAAGGGGTGCCTGGGTGGCTCAGTCAGTTAAGCGTCCAACTCTTGATTTTGGCCCAGGTCATGATCTCCTGGGTTGTGAGTTCAAGCGCCATGTGAGGCTCTGCGCTGACAGTGTGGAGCCTGTTTGGCATTCTCTGTCTCCCTCTCTCCCTCTTTGCCCCTCCCCCACTCGCTATCTCTCTCATAGATAAATAAATAAACATTAAATTAATTCAATTTAATTAAAAAAGAAGAGGTCAGGAAAAAGCACAGTGATGTCCTCAAAGCAGTTCACATCATTAGTGGACTATTTGAAGACTTTCCCATCTGTAATCCTGGTAGAACCACACAACAGGGACACGCATGGTTGTCTCCACCTTACGGAAGGGACCACTAAGGGATCAGGGACCTGATCCTGGCTGGGTCTCACAGCCAGCAAGTGGCAGCGGGGGAGCCCAGTGTTCCTTTTTTCTGCTCCACCTTCAGTGGGGACCACTGGGGATGACTGGGCCCTAGCTTTCATCAGCCGGACACAGAGTAGGTACCTACAAGGGTTTGTTGAATGACGGGCTGACTGCCTGACCATATACTTCTCTTTCTCAGAGGGAAAGTGGATGACTTAGAAATTCAGAGAGCCTATACGCCCATCAGCCCTGCCAACGCGGAAGGATACTTTGAAGTTTTAATCAAGGTGAGTTGACCCACACAGATGTTCTTAAGATGGTATGGACTAGATCTCCATTTGGCAGCTTGGTTGGGATGGGGCAGATCCAACCCATGTGGGAAAAGCCGGTGTTCACATGGGAGGAGGCTGGCTTGAGGAAAGGGCAGGGACAGTGAAGGAAGCCTTCTCCTATCTTCTTTTCTGGGGAAGAGGGGCTGCTGGACCACCAACAGAGACAGATTGTATGAAAAGGACATTCAGACTGAGAAAGGGAACACTGTTTCTTCTCACCTACTCACAGAGAATGAGCACTGAACCCAGGGGAAGGGGGAACCAAGTCATTTGGTACTGACTGTGTGCTTGTAGCTGGGATCCAAAGATGAGTCAGATACTATGCCCACCTTTGACAAGGGGCCAGGACACTACGATATGACAGATGGCATGACAGAAGGCCCCAATCCAATTCAGGGCAGCTGGGGCTGCAGGGAAGGGAGCTGGGCTTCCTAGCAGAAGCTGTGAGTTTGAGCTGTATGTTGAAGTTAAGGAGGGGAGGACTGAGAGGGATATGTGGAAAGGAAACTCAGTGCTGGGAACAACACATACAATGGCAAAGGAGGCACAGTTTGGGGAACTGTCAGTCACTTGTCCTGGAATTGCAGGAGGCAAGCAGGAGAAGGTGGGATATGGAGCACCTTGTGAACTGAACTAACCTGAGACCACCTCTCAGGGAGGTAGACAGGGGCTGGGGCATTTGAGTTGGGCCTTGAAGACCAAATGCATATTGGCGGTGGTAGAGAGTGGCATTCCAGGCTGAGGGGACAGCTAACCGAAGGCAGGGAGGTGTGAAACAGAGCAGGGTCTTGTGGGAACTGTACCCAGTCTGATTGGTAGGAGGAGGGGTGCTCGTGGGAGCAGCCAAGGTGGGTGGGGCACTTGGCAGAGATGAGCTGAACAAAATGGGCTGGGTACAAATCCCCCCTTCCCCGCAAGACCCAAGGCCTGGGTGCCAGATGTACATAAGAGGGCTTGAAGGTCCAATTATGTGGAAAAAATAATTAGGTTGAACTGTGTGAAATTGCTGATACTCTAACATTTTTGACTTAACAGAAGTGGTAGTTTTATACAAGTCAACCTGATCATCTACATCGTTATTTCCCAAACAGAGTCCCAGGGAACACTGATATTTAAGAATTGCTTTCACATCCTTTATCTCCCTGGTAGGGCGGGAATTATTATTTCCCTTTCATGGACAAGCACACTGAGACCCCAGGGGGACCCAAGCCTCCACAGGTAGTAAGCAGTGTGGCTGGTGAGTGAGCCTCCTGACTTCAGGACCCCAGCACTGTCTTGGCTCCTGTCTTCCCTGACTTCAGTCAAAGCCCGAGTGTTTATTCCCTCACACATAAGCTTGGATGGGATCCTTTCTCCACGCAACTGTTTGTCTGGGAGATTCCACAAATCCTCTCCAAATGGCCTGCTTCCCCAAGCTGCTTGTCTGGGTGTGTTTCTGTTGAAAGGATAAGCCTGGAGACCATTCTTCAGGGCAGCTGGATCTGTCCCAGCTGTAAGGCTAATTTTCTCCTTCGTTTACCGGAAAGCCTCTCTTTAGAGAGATGCTTAATTATCCCTAAGCCACTGGCTGGGAAGAGCTGAAAATGTCTTTGCAAATTGGGAAGGCAGGCGGGTTTTTTAGGTTTACCTCCCATGTGGATGGGAAGGAGAAACTCTCATTTCTCAGGCACCTTCTGGGCACCAGGCACTGCTTCTAGCTCTTTATATTCCTCATCTCCTTTCAACCTCATAACCATCCTGCAGAGCAGATCTTATTATCCCACTTTACGGATAAAGAAACGGATGCTCAGAGTGATGATGTCACTGTCCCAAGGCCCCTTGGGTAATAGGATCCCAAGTGGAAGAACAGAAGTTCGGTGTCAGTTCTGTTTAACAGGTATGTATCGAGCAGGCTTTGGGTGGGTGCTGGAGACATGGAAGAATCCTTCCTTTCTCCTTGAGTGCTGTCTGTGCGGTAGGGCTGTGAAAGCCCCAGCTGGGGCTGTGCCTCCGCCAAGACCGGGGCCAGAAAACAGGTGTGCTGGAGACAGGTCTCCAGCAAGTTAGGTGGAGAACTGTAGCCTCCCTCCCAGGCCTCTTGCAGGAGAGCTGAAGACTTTGCTTGCTTTATGCGTATGGTGCCCGAGGAAGTCAGGGATGCTCCCACGGGTAGTTGTGGGCTCTTCAAAGCGTGTCTGGTGACCAAAGTTCCATCTCCTTCCAGCTTGGTTATAATCTCACTCAAGACACCCTTTCAGTCCTGTCTACCAGAGCTTCCCCCTCCTCCTCACACTTGTGTCTTGGACTGTCCTTCCCTTGACCACACCACACCTGATGCCCAGAATCCTCTCTGCCTTCCTGCTTCTATCCCCAGGGAATGCAGTCTTTCCTAGCCTGCAAGCTTCAGCTCAAATGCCTCCTCCTCCAGGAAGCCATTCCTGATCCTACTCCATTGGAAGTGACTGCACCTCCTCAGGGCTCTCTCAGCACTCTGTCCTTTTCATGGGGTTTTAGGTAGTCTCTATCTTGTGTATGTGTGAGACTTCGGTCCCTCCTAGTTTGTGACCTCCTTAAGGGGTGGGCCTGGATCTGGATTGATTAATTCATTCATTGAGATATTTATTAAGTCTTTCCCATGGTTCAGACTCCGGCTGCCTTCATGGAACTTACGGTCTAGCTGCCTTCCCTGCAGCCCCAGCATGGTGCCAGACCCAGAGTGGGCATGCCCCCAGGAAATGTGGGCTGCCCACCCCCGTGAAGGAGTCCTCTGTACAACCTTCACTTTTCTCATCCAGCCAGGACACAGTAACAGGCAATGAAGAGGTTGCAAATGAGCGGCCTACATAAACTGGCACATAATTATCTTTGGTTTGGGCCTGTACAGTGTTTAAAAAATTAGAATTGATCTCTGACATTTCAAAACTAGGTGATTTTACATAAAAATTTGTGTCTCCTGCCCCTCTTGGAAAATCAGAAGATGTGACAAACTGTATCCTGGAGTCTGCAAAGTATCTTCCTCCTTTAGAAGGAGCATTCATTCACTCACCAGTTTACTACAGTCCCCACCTCCCTGTGTTGTCTCCCTGATACTGAGAGTGAGTGTCAGTCGCCATTAATCATCTCATACCTAGTTCTTTACTCAGTGATGCTACGTATACGGTCCCTGTAGTTGTGTGGGTTTGAGACCTCTGAAGGTAAGGCTGTCGGTCCTGTGGTTCTTATCCCAGCCTCACCGTTTCCCTTCTGGATAAGCTTCTGGGCCTCATCTGAAAATACGGAATGACTACCAACCCTGGGTGACTAGGAGGATTAAATGAGATAACACACATATGGCACTTGGCCTGCTGGAAGGGCCGCACATTAGTGGCTGATGTGGTTTATATTGGGCGTATGTGCCTGTCCCAGTGAGGTCTCCATGTGTTTGCTCCCAGTGCTACCAGACTGGGCTGATGTCCCGGTACGTCGAGTCCTGGAGCGCAGGAGACACCGCTTTCTGGCGAGGTCCATTTGGAGACTTCTTCTATAAACCAAACCAGGTTGGTGCCAGCACACTGAGTCTTCAGGAGACCCCTCCTGGCTTAGCCCCAGGACCACGGTTTTCATGTTTCATGCTGCAGAATTGCACTGTGCCATTCTTCCTGAGCCCACATTCAACTCCAAGAGTATCTTTGGGGTTGGACATGGGAGGAGATAGAATAGGCACTAAGAAACAAAATTGTCTGCATATGCTCTAGAACTGTCCATGGCTGCCCATTGCTTGGAAAATCCACACTCACATACTTGGTACTCAGGACTCCTGTACCATCAGATCTTCAGGTATCTTTCCACTCTCACATTCCAGCTACAAAACTATGGAGACTACTCCTTTTACACCCCATGGCTCTCCACTCGGGAGCCCACTGCTTCCCAGCCTGAAGGGTCTTCCCCTCATCTTCCTGGCATATTTATATCCTTACCTGATGTGCCCAGGATGAATTAATAATTTCTCATCAGTTGGTGCATATCTGGAAAGCAGCTGGGCAGCGTGTACCACATCTTAAGAATCTTCAAATCCTTAGACCCAGTAATTCCACTTCTGGAAGCCTGTCCTGTGGAAAGAATGCAAACATTGTCTGTTGTGCACATGTACACGGAAGCTTTATTATAGCATGAAATTGGAGGAAACGGAATATCCAACAACGGGGCAACTGTTAGGTACACTGGGTTACAGGGACTTGATAAACTATTATCCTGGATTTTTAAATTATGTTTATAAATGATGGTCTGTGCTTACGCTGTAAGATCTGGTGACAAACACTGTGTGTAAAACCAAATGTACAACAGGTTGGGCAACTAAGTTTAAATGCACAGAAAAAATATAAAAAAGAAAATGCAATGAAATGTTAGTGGCTCTGGGTGGTAGAATTATGGGTGATTTTTGTTTTCTTCATTATACCTTCCAAGTTATCCACAGTGAGCATCTATTACATTTATGATCAGGAAACAAAGCAAAACAAAAACAAGTGAAAAGAATGAATCCTTTCTTTCTCTCCATTATTTTTGTTTAATATAAAAATAGCTTTTTATTGTTTATTAGAAATACGGTCCTTGTACATTACCAAAAACCAACCAACCAACCAACCATTTAGCAAAGCAAAAAGAAGAAAGTAAAGAACCCCTGTAGGCCATCTACCCAGACACACCAGCCTTACTATCTTGGCAGATGACCTTCTAATTCCTTTTCCACACACGGGTGTGTATACAAGTGCACACGCACACACGTATTGGTGTATAATGATACTGTGAAACACCTGTGTGGCACTGCGTGTGTGTCAGGCTCTGATTTTAGCCCTTGCTGTGCTAAAATTTTACTTTATCCTCACAACACCTCTTAGGTACTGCTACCCCTGCTTTATGGATACGTGGTGTATATGTGCTAATGCTGTTCTGTAGTGCACTTCTAGTACAAACCATGCTCAGCCTTGCATTTTAGCTGAGGGTGTCTCTGTGTCCCCCAAGGTCTTGAGAGCAGAGACCAGGATTGTCCCTGTTTCCTCCTGACCTCGAGGGGACCCCTGATGAACGTTGTCTTTTTTTGTTTAAGTTTCTTTAGGAGCTCCTGGGTGGCTCAGTTGGTTAAGCATCTGACTTCAGCTCAGGTCATGATCTCATGGTTCATGGCTTCGAGCCCCACATCGGGCTCCATGCTGACAGTGCGGAGTCTGCTTGGGATTCTCTAGAGAGAGAGAAAGCATGTGTGCATGCAAATCAGGGAGGGGTAGAGAGAGAGGGATTAAAAGAGAATCCCAGGCAGGCTCCGCACTGTCAGCACAGAGCCTGATGCGGTGCTCAAACCCACAAATTGTGAGATCATGACCTGAGCAGAAATCAACAACCGGATGCTTAACCAACTGAGCCACCCAGGTGCCCCACAATGAACATTGTCTTGCCCACCATTTCTGGGTGGAGCCTCTCAGGCACCCCTGCAAAGCCCCTGTACTTCCTGTCCACGGAGGTTGTAGAGCCAGGCAGTGAGGAAGACGAGTTGTCATCTCACACAAACATTTCACCACTGAAACTGGCTAAGGCTTGGTTCTGCTCCCCTGGGGACGTGGGGCTGTTCTGGCCCTCCTCCTGGCCCTGCTGTGCTGCTCTGCAGGGGTCTTCATGGTAGACGGTGACCACAGCAGCCGTGACACTGGTACGTGAGCATCTGCCTGTGTGTTCCTTGCAGACGTTTGCAGGTCTCCACCCAGGGCCACAGGTGGGTCGGGCAAGGCCCTGTCCTCCAGAAGCTCACAGTGTGATGGGGGGACAGACACACACACAAATGGTGACAATACAGTGTGACCAGTGTCATGAGGAGGGTGCACAGAGAGCTGTGGGGATGCAAAGAAAGGATCCCTCATACGCTACTGGCTTGGGGAAGGCTTTCCAGAAGAGACCCTGAGCAGTGATGGGAAAAAGAGGGGGAACACGGCAGGCCCAGGACTGGGGGGCTGAACACGGTGGGGCAGCCGGCAGCAGGGCTCAGTGAGGGACAGGATGGAACTGTGTTGAGTGCCAGGGTCCACACCAGGCACCTGATGGCATCTTGTCTAATCCTCACAACCATCCTGAGACACGTGCTACTGTGGGGAGGTGCTGTTATTTTATTTACTTATTCATTCATTCATTTATTTCACCAGTGAAGAAACCAGGGCCCAGAGAACTGAAAGCATTTGTCCAGATCATATGGCTGGGGATTTATACCCAGGTCTGCATGACTGATACTTGAGGAAGTGTGATAATGCATTGGCTGTCGATAAAGCTAGTGAAAACCTGGATTGCATTCTCAGAGGCCTGATCTCTAGAATGAAGGAGACAAACCACCTTGCTGTATAGGTCAGGCACTAACCTTTAAAGCCCTGATCTTAAAGAAGATCACCCTTACTTCAGAGATCTAGAGCCAGGAGATGGAGTCAGTGATTGGGTCAATGAAACTGGGGACTCTTGGAGAAGAAACTCACATGTTGCACGGGACTTCTGTGCCAGCACTATGCTGGGTGCTTATGTATAGTCAGTATCTCAGTCTAGAGAAGAGGAGGCCTCCATGCTGGGGCCCTCAGATCTCTACAGGGCTGCCCTGGGGCAGGGAAGGCAGCCCAGAGAGCAGAGCTGGGATAGGGGTGGTAGACAAGGCTTTGGTGGGAGCAGGTTTCTGTTCAGGGTGAGGCAGAAAGACCTCACCAGCAAGGGGAGTCACCCTATAATAGAACAGACTGCTTTCGGAGGTAGTGGGCTACCTGTCAAGAGAAATGTGCAAACAAAGTCCTGTGGAGTTGGCTTAGGAAAGCAACAAAGCCACTTAGAGCCTCCCGATTGCATGATTTCTCTTCCACAGACCTCGCAAGCAAGGATGGCTTCTTGGAGGATGTTGAGAGGGAGCTCAGATGGGTGGGACCCCCAGGAAGGGCAGGGCTGTGCAGTTGAAGCAAGCCCAAGAAAAGTCCCTAGAGCAGGTGGGTGGTCTGACGTCTGTCATATACCCATTCTGTCCCCCAGTACGGTGAGCTCCTCATGCTGGCTTCGGGCACTGGCCTGGCCCCCATGGTGCCTGTCCTGCAGAGCATAACAGACAATGCAGAGGATGAGACTTTTGTCACCCTGGTCGGCTGCTTCAAGACCTTTGAGGGCATCTACCTGAAAACCTTCCTCCAGGAGCAAGCTCGTTTCTGGAATGTCCGTACCTTCTTTGTACTCAGCCAGGTGAGCCCAGCATGGTGACTTCCTTCCCTGATGGACACTATGGTTTCCCCTTGCAGCTGTCCTGAGGATCCCCTGGGGCCTCCCTGCCCCCTGCCACCAGTGGGAATCCCCACCTGCCTGGCAAGGAAGGTTATGTTTGTGGAGTAGATGAGGAAACTGACACTCAGATGTGAAGGTGCTAGTTCATCCATGCTGCTGGATGGGCGAAGTCAGGGCTGAGCTCCAGCCCTCCCCGCCATGCTTTGCTGCCTACCGTCTGCCCTCTGGCATCACCAGGTTTATGTGCTGAGGGCCTGATTACGGAATCAGTGGGCCAGACCGCAGATGTCCCCGCAGTGGGCCAGACCGCGGTGATAAGCTCCTTCGGGTAAGGCTCATGTGTCTGGATCACCGTGCTCTCCTCGGTGCCTAGCAGAATGCCAGGCACGCACTCCATCAACAGTTGGTGGAGTAAGTTGGATCTGGGTTCACTGCATTTATTAGGGCCCCTACCACACCACTTTGCCCTGCATGGCGAGAAAGCTGCTTCCAAACTCTCCAAGCTTCAGATACTTGAACTGGAAGCAACTCCGCCTCCTGACCTCTTCTTCTCTGATTCCTTCTTCCCTCCATGGCCACCCTGCCTGGGCCCTCCCCTCTGGCCCATTGTGGGAGGGGGCCATCTTGTTCCTTATTCCAAGCCAGGCCCTGAGCTGTTTTGGTCATCTGCCTTTGGTCATCTGCCTTCCCCTGGTTCTATAGCTTTATTTCTCTCTCTCACCCCAGGGTTGGGGTTCCCTGCTGGGGCCTCCCCTCTGTTATGTGTTGCTCAGGGTCAGCCTTACTGCCCAGTAGTTTGGAGCACCCTTCCCATCAGTTTCCTACTTGAGGCAGTTTGGGAGCGTTCCTAAAGACTGAGCCAATCTTCAGCATCATGATTGAGTGGCGGAGGTGGTGTCAGGAAATTGGGTTTCCCTTCGCAATACCAGGAGTCCTGGGATCCTCAGTGGCCAGGGTCTGTGGGCCCGTCCATGGGACAGAATGCTCAGTGGCATGAACATCAAGAGTGTGGTACTTGGTGAACGTTAGCAGCCGCAGGAGGTGCTGGAGGCAGGAGAATGAAGCAAAGGCTGGTGTGCAACCCTGCTCAAGTGCCAGGTCAAGGAAGCGGGCAGGAGCGGCAGGAAGGCAGGCACCTGGCAGAGTCACTGGCTGTTGCCCAGCCTTCTGTTCTCCCGACCACAGAATTTAGAAATGAAGACAGCCTGCCCCCTGCCCTCCAGGCGCTCATCTGTATATGGGGAGACAGCCACAGGGATAGCTTCACTGAGTGTTTTCTCTGTGCCTGACACTGTGCTAAGCTCTCTATGTGTGTTACGTCATTTAACCCCACCATAATCTTGGGAGGCTTGCACTGCTGTTGTGCCCATTTTATAGATGTGGAAACTAAGGCACAGAGAGATTAAGAACCTTGATCAAACTAACACAGTGAATTGATGGAGAATTAAGTGTGAGCTGGCAGCAAGCAGGGAGGGCTTCACAGAGGAGCTGGCATTGAGCCTGGGCTTGAGGCCAGAGTTAAAGCTGACCAGCAATAAAGGGTCTTCAGCCCTGGGCCAGGGCTTTGATGATACCACTGGCCTGGGGCTGGGCAGGCGAGGGGGCTGGCTGTCAATGGCAGGGACTGGTGAGGGGCAGTGGAGTGGGAGGTGCCGCCTGCCCTTCCATGCCTCCTTGACCTAGGCTGCTCCCTGTCCTGCCCAGGCTGCAGCCACAGCTTCCTCAACGGTCTCCCTCTCCAGCCATGCCCTGCCAGTGTGTCCTTCATCGTGCAGCCAGGAGGGCGGCACAGACCACACCACCACCATGCTTTCAGCCCTTCTGTGGCTCCCCACTGCTCCCCGGATGACAGCCAAGCCCACATGGTTGCACCAGCCTACGTGGCCTCATTTCCTGGCTCACCTGCCCTGTGTGTCCTGGCGTCACTGGTCTGCACGTGGCTGTGAGTGCACCGTGCTTTTCTGGCTGCCAGGTCTGCCTTTGCTGGCGCTGTTCCCCCTTCCAGGAGCACTTTTCCCTTCTTCCTCGCCTAACGCCTACTCCCCGCTCACATCTCCCTGCTGCGGTGTGACTCCATCCCGGAAGCCTTTCTAGAGTCCCAAGACTGGCGTGGGCGTTTCTGCTGTCATAGCCTGGGCTCTCTTCCTTGACGGTACCTACCCTGCTCACCATCATTGATTATAGGCCCCGCAGCCCACCTGAGCAACAACCAGACCCACCACATCTTTGGGTGTGTGGTTGGAGGAAGGATGCTGTGCCAAACCTAACTAGCCGGGGGGGATTGGGCAGTGGCAGGGAGGTGTAAGGCCGGTGGGCCCTGTTGGTCTCTACCCTCAAGGGCTCTTTTGGGTGGCTCTTTGGGAGGGGGCACGGGAAGGTCCAGATCATCAGAGAGGATCCCCCGTGAGCACCGCAATGCTGTCCTAGGAAAGGCCCGTGGGGTCAGGTGAGCTCTGTGGCACCGGGCTCCAGGGCCCTGTGAGTACCTCTGAGAGCAGAGGCCTGTGCTCATCACGGTAGCTCACAGAGGTCATAGTCACTCGGCTAGAACATGGTGGCAGAGCTTGGACTCCAACCCCCTTTCTCCATGCTGTCTCTTTGCTTTCCCCAGAAACTAGAAGCTCACCTTAATAGGGTCTGCAGAGGTGATGGTCCTGTTCTGTTTTTGGGTGTTTCGCTTCTGGCTACATGGTTTCTTCCCTCCGTTAGAGTTCTTCAGACTACATACACTTACTGATTTGTGCGCTTTTCTGTATGTAAGGTGTATCTCGACAAAATGTTCATTTAGAAAAGAGAAGTTCCTCCACATAAGCTGAGGGTGGAGCTTTTCTTTCGTGATCCTGAGGATGTAAGCCACAGGTGGAGCTAGAGGGGCAGAAAGAGCAGCCTGGGTCACTCGGGCACGCTACGCCCCGGAATACTCCTTCTGGCCTTTCTGTGTGAGAAGTAGCCCCCTCTGGGTTAAGGCCCTGCTGCCTCGGATCCCTCATTCGCACAGCCAGAGTGAGGCCGGGAAGCTTGACTGTTTAGAGCAGCTGCCACATCCCAGGGCCTACCACAGTAGGCGCAGAGTGACCGCCCAGTTAAGTGTTCGCTCGCTCAGTAAGATCACTGAAACCTCATGAGACAGGTGAACACGTGTTGTACTCCCTGGGTGATGGTGGCAGACAACCTTAAAAAGACCCACAATCTTGGGGAGAAGACATCCCCCTGGAGTGACAGGTGCAGTGGCCCCTGGGAAGCAGTGAGAATTGGTGGGGCCTGCCTCTTGTGCCCTGGGTGTGCCTCCTCCCTGTGTCTCACCTGTGGGGAGAGGATAACCGTCCCCCCGCACGCTTGTTATGAGGGTGATCAGAGTGCCAGTGCCAGGAAGTGCCTGGCCTGTGGTAGGGCCTCTGCCTCAGTTTCCTGGTTTGGTAGACCATACTGGCTGCATGAACTCTGAAGACCTCCCAGTAGTCGCCTGCACTATTTCTCATTGTCTCAGGAGAACTCTCCGGAGCAGCTTCCCTGGAGTTACCGGGAGAAGACCCGCTTTGGCCGCCTGGCCCAGGACCTGATTGAAGAGCTGGTTGGCTCCTGTCGGAGAAAGCCGTTTGCATTGGTCTGTGGCTCAGCAGAGTTTACCAAGGACATGGCCAGGTACCTGCTGTGCGCAGGCCTGGCCGAGGACTCCTGCTTCCTCTTCTAGCCCTCGCCAGGGTTCTGCCACTGGGACACTGGAGGAAGCACGGACTTGAGTCAGAAAACATGAAGAGCAGGCCTGGCCCTGCCGCTAACTGGCCAGGTGACCTAGGTGAAGGAAGGTCTTTGCCTCTGCGCACCTCCACCTCCCATCTACCCCACGGGGTGGCCAACTCCCTCAGGCAGACATATTGCTGTGTAGAAGGAGGATGGGGCCACAGGAGCTCTTAGGAGGAGAGCTACCAGCCTGGGAGTCAAGGGCTCCCTGGAGAAAGGTCCATGCTAAGCCGTGGGATGGATAGGAGTTGGCAGGAGAAGGTACAGGAGGAGCGTCCCAGGTTCCTTAGATTAGGGGGCTTGGGGACCCCCATCTGCCCCTGCCCTGTAAAAGTCTGTTCAAAAGTCTGCTTTCCCAGGAAGATGTGTCTCCCTGCTGTGGCCTCAGGACTGGCTCAGATATGTTGCTTGCAAATGTCTAGGGAATGAGCGTAGGGGTAGCTAAGAGCTCTTTGGAGGAGGAACCTGCCTTATGTACCTCCAGTGCCTCAAGCCTGACACAGCAGTCTCAGCTTCTGTGACCTGATCACATTCTCCGAGCAAGGTGGGCCCTGGATTACTTTTATTTCGTATCGGGCCCAGGCCTTTCCTACTGCAAACAGCTTCACTCTCTGTCTCCCTTCCCCTGTCTCAAGAGCAAGAGTCCTTTCCTGAGCAAAAGAGATATGGAAACAAACACCCCTCCCTCCCGCAGGCAGCCAGCTCAGCCTGCCTTCAGCTCCTCCGGAGTCCTGGTGATGGTTGCTATGGAGATCTAAAGATAGAGCAGGAGTCAGGAGACCTGGGTCCTTCTCTCTGCTCTGCCCACTGAGCAGCTGCTGATTCCGCTCCACCCCCGCTGCCCTCCCCACCCCGCCCCCCTCCCCACCCCACCCTTCCATCCTGCATGGGGCAAGCCCTCCCCAGGGACCCGGCACTCCCGGGCAGCGCCCTGCAGGTCATGAGTTCTGGTTTCCACAGCCTGGGCTCCACTGTGCCGAAGCAGCCCTGGCTGGCTGGGGGCACTTCCAGAATCGGAATATTAAGCCATGAAATCTCAGAATCCGAGAAGCGTGGAATCATAGAATTAGAACTTTATAGTCACGGAATCACAGTCCTCCTCACACCAGAGATTAAAGTTCAGGACTCCAGAAAGCATCCCATCCAATAGACTCATTGTGTAAACGGGGAAACCAAGGCTCAGTGAGGCTAAGAGATTTGCCCAGGGTAAAACAGTTCATGGCAGAGTTGGCACTAGAAGCCAGGTCTCCCGATGTCACCTGTACTGAGAGCTGTGTAACCAGTGATTTTCAAACTGGGCTCTGAAGGACCCTAGGGTTCTTGGCATGGCAGCAGAGAAGGGACAGCCAGGTGGGATCTCCAGGCTCCCTTCAACCTTCAACCCGAGCAGTTCTGTTTTCGTCCCATTTATATATTGGGGTTTGCAGTTATTTCCATTTGTGAGATCGGGTTTTCCTGCGCTGCCCAAAAAGTTGCAGCAAATCTCTGTGCTGTGCCATGTTCACTAAACAACCATGGCGAGCAGATGGGGGATGGTGCCAAAGGTCTCAAACTACATCCCAGGCACAATTCCTCGGTCACTTAGATGCGGGAACACTGCCTGTGACCTTCGCCAAGACTCCCATGCACATTAGTATATCAAAGGCTCTGAAAAGTCCAATGGCAAAGAAAATTTTTTTTTCATTTTGTTTAACTCAGTTTGCCACGCTTATTTAACTACAGAACAGTTTTATCCACTAGAATCTTTTGAGACCAGCATTCCATGGACTGTCTTTGGGGCATGCCGGTCTGTTGCACAGCCTCTTTTCGGCTCGGTGTAGTGAGTGGGAAGGCCTGCACTGAGCCTCAGAGGTCCCGAGTGGGAGCCTTGACCTCTTACCGCCCCTCCTGTGACCTGGGCAAGACACTTCTCCTGTCTCCAGGCCTCTGAAATCTGAGCGTCTTCCATCCGATTCCCCTCCCCCAGTGCATCCTGTTGACGCTACTCACAGATAGTCCTGGAGGGGCCTGTTTTGAGTCAGACTGTGTGCTCGCACTAGGGAAACTACAGTGAACAAGGCAGATGCGGTTCTGGTCCCTCTGTCCCAGAGCTTAGAGCCCAACAAGGAGTACGAAAACTAAACTTATAAATCTAAAAGGGAGGAGTGTGCTAGAAAGGGAAGGACTGATGCTAGGAGAGTGGATGGCAAGGGCTTTTAGCCTAGCTCTTGGGCAACCAGGGACAATGCCACTGCCCGGAGGGTAGAGGCTTCCAAGGCAGTACTGTCACTCAGAGTTAGGGTTGGTAGGGAGTCCCCCCTTAAGAGATGGTGGTCTGGGGCAGTTCTTTTGTGTCTTTGTCCCATTTTATATATTACATGTTTAAATGTTAGACACGGCCATGCAGTGTTAACCAGCGGCCCCTCTTGTCCTCCCCTTCCCGTCACCCCACATGGCATCCATGCTGTCTGGATACTGGCCCCCATCATGGGACAATGGTGAGGACCCTTGGCCATGCCTTTGGTACCGAGATGCCAAAAGGGCTTCTGTCATCCAGAGACTTGAGAGCTCGTGCCTTGCAAGATGATAAGTGACCCCAAGAAGGGGACTGGTTGGGGTGTATGAGGACACACTGTTTGAATTGGAGGTGAGGCTCTATCAGCTGGCTGGTCCATCTGTCCCTCCTAATGAAGCCCCCTGCTGCGTGTTGTCAGTGGAGGGGGGGCACACAGTCGGGGTGATGGCCTCAGAAGGACCACTGCCTGCGTTCACCAGCACCGTGTCTCACCAGCACGGCTTCCCAGCGCCCCCTCACTGGTCTCCCAGCCCCTCCCCTCATGCCCTCCATGCTACAGCCAGACCTGGTCTTTCAGTTGTGGTAAGAACACTTAACATGAGAGCTACCCCCCTAACAAATTTTGGTGCACGGTACACTATTGTTGACTGAAGGTACGGTGTTGAATGGCAGATCTCCAGAGCTTATTCAGACCGCTTTTTTTTTTTTTTAACATGCAGATCTGAGCCTGTCACTCCCTTGCTTCAAATCCTTCAGCTGCTCCCTGTTGACCTAGGATGTGGCATCTCAGCTCTGCCTGCCTCTCCAGACTCTGTCCTGTCCTCACCCCCCCGCCCCCACCTCGTATGTTGTGCACGGATACACTTGCTCTTGCGCCAGCGCATCCCTTCACGTTTGCTGCTCTCTGTGTCTGGGCCATCCCTCCACCCTTCCCACTTCCGCTTGCCTTTGCCTCCTGGTCCCTTGAGGACTTAGCTCGGTACCCCTCCCTCTCTGAAGCTGTGCCTGCTCCCACCACTCCGGGCTCCGTTGACGAGCAGGTTCTATGTTTCCTGCTCCTGCTGCACCTCTCAGACCGTCCGGTCTGCACGTGAGCACACCATGGGCCTGTGCACGGTGTCCCAGCGTGGGAGGGCGTGCAGTACATCCTGAGTGCCAAATATCTGCATAACAAACCACGGATATTCATGGGTACCTTACGGATTGCAAAATGCATCTCATCTCTGCCAAAGCACCAAATGGTCACCAAAATGCATACTATTTTATTACCCCAGCCTACTGATGAGGAAAACCAAGCTTCCACGACATTAAGCAATTCTACGGGGTCACGTAGGGGTGCATAAATTCCAACACGCTGCAGTTGTTATAAAGGTTATATGTGACACATGAGTACACCAGGAGATGTGTGTAAAGGGTTTCATTGCTGCACTGTATGACACAGCAAAGAATCAAAACTACCCATGTGTCCATCAATAAGAGACTAGAAAAATAAACTTCTATATTCACACAGTAAAATAACATATAGCAGCTAAAACGAATGAACTAGACCTACATGTGTCAGCATAGACTCAAAAAATAAAAACCCATAATAATGGAGTGGAAGTCAAGTTGTAGAAGGAAGGGTACAGTGAGATACCAACACTCTGAAAGTTAAAAAACGCAAAACAATGCCAAATGCTCAGGAAAGGGGTAACCAACTTTAAGGATGGTGGTGACCTCTGGGGATAGCGTGGGGTGAGGGCTTTTCTTTTGATGTCTGCATCACTTCAATATAAAACCATTTGAACTGAATATGGCAAAATATGAACATCTGGTGAATCTGGGTGATGGGGTCACTGATGTCTGCTTTTTCTGTGTTTGAAATGGTTCCATAATTAAAGCTTTAAAAAGGAAGACTAAATATGCCTGGTCAGTGTGCTTCAGAAACTAGAGGCTTAAAGACATTCATTCCCACCCCCCTCAGGATTGGCTGTGCCCTTTTATGCCTCCAGGCCTGTCTTTCATTTGAAACTGTTACGAGCACCTGCTGTGTGCCCTGGTCCGGGGCCACCACTTAGATAGGAAGAGCAGCATTGGCAGTCCTTGTTCTCCTTCTGCTTCTCCTTCCTTTTTTCCTTCCTCTTTCTTGTTTGGTTTTTGGGTTTTGTTTTGTTTTCCTTTTTAAATGAGGCAGATCTTGTTTCAGTATAACTTGGCAGAGCAAATAACTTGGCCTCTCGGAGCCTCAGTTTACTCATCTACAACATGGGGGGCAGTTGTGCTGTTTCCAGGGTTGTGTAAAGATGAAGGAAGCGTGGGTGGTGCCCAAGCACAGCACCGAGCACAGAGCCGTGCGAGAACCCGGTCCCTTCCTTCTTTCCCGTGTCTCCCTGGTACCCCCGGCCGTGCCTGCCTCATGGCTGGCCTCTGAGAACAGCACTCGTTCTCAAACTTTTCGCTATCAGGAACTCCCCTTTTTATTATTTTCCCCATGCTTTGGAAGATTTTGATCCCAAATTGCATGTATTAAGTCATTATTAATTTATCTCCCATTTTTTATTAATCAAAGACATAGATAGCTGCCCCTCAGAGCTTCTGATCTGTACAGCCAGCTGGGAGCTGCACGTGGCTGATATAACTCCAGCCAGAGGCACAGGAACGCAACAGCATGTGTGGTCTGGGTGGCCTGAGGAGGGGTAGTGTAGACCCGTCCTATTCATTTTCTTGTTTTCATGGACGGTGGGTTGTGGGGACTGCTGCCTCGCCTGGGTGGGTACTGTTTGCACAGGTCACTGACTGGTGAGCTAAGGGCAGAGTTTTCCATGCCAGGATCCAGCACAGGGCCCCACACGGGTTCGGGACCCCTCATGCCACACTGTAAACAGATGGCGTAGGCCAGTGCCACACAGAAGAGCGTGGGATTCACAGTGTTACGTGGCAAAGCTGTCTCCATGTGGATCCCATAGGCTCCGGCTGGAGACCACTATGTCATCCTGCCCCTTGCTCCAGATGCTTGATGGAGCATGCTAGCTTGTGACGGGGCGGGGCGACAGCCTTAACCAGGTCCTGGGTCTCAGCACTCAGCTCGGCGCCCAGCCCGGCACATGGGGCTGGGCGGTAGGCCATCCCAGCCAGCTGCAGGGGCAAGTGAGCCTGCATCAGGAACTCTACCCGGACGCGGGGAAACTTCGCCCCTGAACTGGCCGACCACAGAGGCACCTGGGAGGAAGAGAGGAGTGAGGGTTGGGTGCTTGCAACAAGAACATGGAATTTGGGCTTGAAGCCAATTATGTTAAACATAGAACCCCACGTTGGAGCATATACTTTGGAACAGTGGAATGAAAACTAGAATGTAGAATCAGGAACACAGAAAATAACTTTATAACTGGAAGGTGCAGATTCACCGGGCTTCTAAGTGGCTCAGCCTACAGCGAATGCCCCAGGGCCCATGACCCCTACCCTCCTCCCTGTCCTTGCGCCCCCAGGCCACTGGCCCACACCTGCTCCTGGATGATGCTGATGGGCCAGAGGTGGTTGGGCTGGAGCCACGACCGTGTTCTCGAAGACGTCTGATTCTGTAAAAGTGAAAATGAGCGTGGAGGCAAACAGCATTTGCTGAACATCTACTGGATGCCAGGTTTTAGTCATCTGTTCCAGGCTGGCCGTGCCCCGGGGCAGGCTCTGAGCAAGGATTTGAGTGCAAGTTTACTGTGGAGGTGATTCGAGGGAGTGGGGGAGGAAAGCCAGTAAAGAGTGTGTTGATGGGCAGGTGACCCTGGGGGGCAGCTGGAGCTCGTCCGCTAGGGTCCACTCATAAGACTGTAGAGTGCACCTCAGAACTGTCACAGCAGGGCGACACCTATTGTCCAATGGGAAAGGGAGGGGTGAGGATTGCTCCGCCTCCCAGGGCTGGGCTCAGTGTCTGGCAGCCTGAGGAGCCTTCAGGCAGAGAGACACAGGAGCCCGGTGCTTGTAGGGACTTTCTGCAGGTTCCTCCAGCTGGGAGGGTGGTACAGGTGGCACATGAACAGTGTCCCCTAAGACATCTCACTTAATTCTCACAGTCGTTAGAGAGAAGTAGCTTCCCTGTTTTGTAGGCAAAGAACCAGACAGATGCTCAAGAGGTAAAGCACCTGGTGAAGAGTGTGGTGTTCTCGCATGAGGGCAGGAGCCCATAGCTTGACTGCTCCTTCCCCAACCACCCTGTCTAGCACTATGTGCAGTGAATGTTGATGCGGCATCTGTTGAATGAATAAATGAGCTGGTGGGAGTCACATGACCGCGGGTTGGGGTTGAGGCTGTGTAAGAAAAGTGCTCAGCGCTGTGCCTGGACCATCCTGGGGTCTCAGTGAGCAGTGATTCTCCTTCTCTGCCCCCTGTAAGGGCAGCAGGGCTCTCTGCCAAGAAGTGAACCTCCATGCCTGGCTCAATGACCACCTTCAGAAAACTGCCCCCAAACCTGCAGATAGAGAGCCCCAGGGAGTCTCCAGCACGTCTCTACTGGCCCCATCCAATGAGCCCTGAAGCCTATCCAGGTTTTCCCCATGTTAACTCAATAAAGGAGAGCAATAGCTTGCCTGACTCCCTGTTACTCCAGAGCAGAGTGCCCTCTCTCAGTCTATCTCCCTGCACTCTCTCTCTCTCTCCCATATTTTCATCCTCTCCTTGAAGGACTGCCTGCAACTTGCACGGCTTCCTTTCTCACCTCCCTTCACTCCTCAACCCGCTGCCATCTGGTGCCCACCCCACGTGTGTCCCTGGTGTCCAGAGATCATTTTCCAGCGGCATGTGATGCTGTTGTCAGTTCCCTCCTTTCTGAGCATGTTTCCGCAATGGCATAATAATTCCCCCCTCACCAGATTATTCTGGGGACTAAATAAATCCTCCTCCGTGCATGTATTGAGCAAACATTTCTGAACACCTGCTGGTATGCAGGCTTTCTGCTTCGTTCATCAAGACCCTGACTTTGGAGGGCTCCGCAATCTCCCAGGGTCACAGAAGCGATTATAATAAATGTGAAAGAGCCTGGCACTCTGCCTGTACACGGTGGGCACTTGTGAAGGTGGGCTCTGTCTTATCTTTCTGCCTTCCCTGGGCCTCAGTTTCCACAGCCAGAAAATAGGTTGGAAGAGGGGGTTGGACTTGCTCTCCGAAGTCTCCTTCCCCCCACAGAAGGCCCAAGGCCCTGGCCCACCCTCCTCAGGCTGCCCCACCCCTCCTCCACTCTGCCCCTTCCCTCTCACCTTGAGCTCCTGGGTAAGGCTCTGAGCAGTGATGAGGCCCCCTGGAGGCTGTGTGTGGCAACTTCTGCATTTGGACTTTCTGAAGCTTTGGCTGGCCTCCCTTCTTGATGGGGGACCTAATGAGGGAGTGCTGCTTCCCAAACCAGGATGGCCAGTGTGGCCTGAGGGGAAAGCCAGGTGGGCAGGTTGGAGACAGGAGGGACCAGGGCTCTCAATGAAAAAGGATAGAGGGGTCTTGGCCCCCATCTGTACCACTCCAGGCATCTACAGCCCTGTGCCCCAAGTCTACACCCCAGCTCAGACCTTGTCTTGCCTCCATGTGGGTAGAATTGCTGTCATGGTAAGAACATGAGCTTTCGAGCTGGTCATACTTAGGTCATACTTAGTTCAAGTCCCAACTCTGCCACTGATCATTTGTGTGATCTTGGGCAAATAACTTCATTTCTCTGAACTTCACTTTGCTCATCTATAAAGTAGGAATGCTTTTATTCCATCTCTTAACAGGTATTTATTGAGCACTTACTCTGTGCCATGACAAAATACAGTTCTCTGCCCTCCCTGTGATCAGGTGCTGGGCGCAGACAGACAGGAAGCAGCCAGGAGTCTCGACCAGGGTGGTCCTGCCTCCCAGGGGGTGTCTGGACACCTTGGGGGATACTAACACCTCCTCACAGAGCTGTGAGGTCTAAGTGGGATCAAGTGCCCAAAATATTGAGCATTGGCCTGGCACACAGTAGGTGCTCAATAAATGCTTGTTGAATAAACGAACTAATAAAAGCAGTCCTGCCTGAGCTCTGATTGCCAAACTATAAAATGGAGCTCGGCAATCCTTGCCTTGCAAAGTTGCTGTAAAGATTTTTAAATGTGTTTAAATTAATGAGTTTACATTAATAAATAGAATGTGCTATGTGCCAGGTATTTTTCTTCTAAACCCTTTGCAAATATTAACTCCTTCTTCTCCTTTCACAGATAAGGAAGCTGAGGCACAGAAGGGGAAGGTTAAGGAACCTGCCCAAGGTGGCATAGCTTGGTTGTGGCTGGATATGCTTGTGCCTGGCAAACAGTGAGTTCAACAGTTGCTTTCCAGTGGGGCAGGAAGGTCTTAGGCTTGGTATCTGGTGCAAGGCAGGAGGCTCTGGAAGGCTCCCATGTGCCCGAGCTCTGGGCGAGGAGGGGTAGCTGAGGGAGCTGGTAAGAGGTGGACTGTGGTGTGAGAGTGAGAAGGGGAAAGGACAGGAGGGCCCAGAGGAGTAAGAGGAGGCAAACACTCCGGACACCTCTCTGGAGGCTGTAATCCTGGGACAGCCATTCCAGCAGCCTCTCCTGAGGCAGGGAAGCTCACCAGGGCAGTTTCCCCTTATGTAAGTAACCATGAACTTCCTGGACCGTGCCTTGGCGTGTTAAAGGTCCTGCCCACCAAAGCAGCAGGACTAATTGGCTATCAAAGGGAGGTGACAGGAAAAGCTGGGCCAGCAGGAGGCTCCCTTCCAGAGCCTCCCTGACCCCTCTGCTCCAGGCCCTGCCTCTTCAGGGACCCCCAGTGATCAGGCTTCCCTGGAACCCACCCAGTACTCAGCACCAGCCCTGCAGCTCTGCAGTCCTGGGCTAGAATCCCAGTCCTGCCATTTACGGAAGACAGTGATCCTGGGTGTTTATTGTGCCCCGGCCTGTGCACTGGGCGATGGTGGGGCCTCCTTGGAGGGGACGTGTGGATTACAGGGGGCGACCTACACAAAGGGCTTAGCACAACGCCCAGCTCACTATAGTGGTTACTCCAGTTGTTGCCGTAGCCCCCTCCAGACACCAACCGTGCACAGCTCTTCATGGTTCACAAAGCCCTTTTGCTCTCAGATCTTGCATTTGGTCCTCTCGGCAGCCCAGGGAGCCCAGATAGAGAGCTGCATTAGTAACCCCCTTCACACATGAGGAAACTGAGGCTCCGGGGCAAGTGAGTGACTTGCCCAAAGTTACACAGCCTGTCAGATGGGGAAGACGCGTCCAAACCCAGGAAGATTTGAACCCAGACCCGTCACCCTTTCCACTAAACTGTGGGCTACTGGCAGTGCCCTCGCATAGCTGACGGTGAGCAGGTCCCATGAGGGGCCCATTCTCTGCCTGGCCCCTGGTTCTCGCCCTGCCCCGGGACCAAGTGCACCCACCCTGGCTGTGCTATGGGGGCGGTAGCCCCTCCTTGCATGGTTGGAAGGTTCGGTGAGATCCGATGTGGAAGGACCCCGAGCCGGGCAGGCCCCACAAATGGTGGCGATCCTGGCCCCCTTCTCACTTTCTTCTCATTGGCCCAGGAGCCGGAGGCTGTGAAGGTCACGCCCTTGTCCAGGGCCTCTCAGGGAAACCTGGTCCTTGGCCCATCTGTTCTTCTGGGACATCATTCCAGGTATGTGGCCTTTGCAATGTAGCCTTGGGAAAGGACAGGGTAGGGCGACTGAGAGAAAAACAAGAGACTTAGAGGGGAGACAGGGGAGGGAGGCCTCCTCTCCACAGAGTTCCAGCCCTGGAGCCAGGTTGTGGCTCCTAGATCTGTGAGGGGCAGCCCCCTCCTCATGTCTCCTGGGACTCTACCCCAACCCACCAACAGCCTTGTCTTGGTCAGGACCTGCCTCCCCTGCTTTTGGCTTTCCCCCTTGCTCTTTGACCCTTCCCTTCACTGGCTTTCCTGGTTGCTGGCTGTCTGTATTCCCTCCATCACACACTCGCCCACTCACCCTGTGCCACCCCGTGGCTTTCTATCAGGCCCTGGCAGAGAAAGTCTGGGATATGACGTGCCCATCTTGCACCCTGCTGATATTAAGTGGGTGCTCCCCAGGTGCTCCTGGCCTCTGCCACTGGGCCCATACTCATGGGAACTCCCCCTAAGTCCCCAGGGCCCTGGTTAATGGAGAGATGTGGCTCCCTGGGGCACACCCAAGGAATCCCCTGGGTTGGCATGGCATCCCTGCTCCCAGCCCTCTGTCACACCCCCTTTTGTCAGCTCAGACCTCTGTGGGAAAGGGACGCTTTAGGCAGCACCCTTGCTGTCCCATGGGCACCAAACCTTGTCCCCAGGTGGAGTGACAGAATGCAGATAGGAAAAGAAGGGGAGAGGGGCCCCAGGCACAGATGTATATCCACAGAGGTGATACAGCTGTGCACCTGTGGAAATAGACATGAGCATATAAAGATAAATGTATGTGTGGAGAGGTGCATAGCCCCTGACACGGTCATGCATGCACACAGCTTGACATTTGCACTCAGACACAGATACACAGCCAGGGAGGGACATTCCCTCAGATGTGTTTGTACGGATCCAGAGAGAGAGAGCTGGGCACACGCAGGCATACCTGCATATCCGTGTAGGTAGAGACACGTGGATACACAGAGGCAGAAGTAGGTGTGGTCCATGTGCATGCACAGAGATGGGCGTGTGTGCAAAGAAACGGATATGAATGCACAGTGTTGGGTACAGCAGCAAAGGGCATATTCACACTCAGAAGTGGACAGTCACCCACAGAGAGATTAATGTACCTGGTGCCTGATGCACAGACACTAAGATGAGCTCGTGTGCCCGGGGAAACGGCATGACCAGATGATGACGCAGGCACACCCAGAGACGGACAGTCTGTACGGTGTCTGTACAGTGGCTGAAACAGACAGGTACGGCAGCAGGCCCTCCACCCCGGACATACTCACAGTGCCCCTCAGAGACAGCTCTTGTGTCCGCTAGGCGTCTGAGATGCAGCAGAGCCAGTCATGGAGAGGGGAGGCATCTCTATGCCAAGACACCCCCT
This sequence comes from Panthera onca, assembly GCF_046562875.1. Taxonomy (NCBI): domain Eukaryota; kingdom Metazoa; phylum Chordata; class Mammalia; order Carnivora; family Felidae; genus Panthera; species Panthera onca. The sequence goes on from NC_138346.1 coordinate 177,834,634, forward strand.
GGAAGTTTGAAAGTGTGTCCTCAGGGCTCGGCTGTGGGAGTCTGCACAGCCAGGCTCTGGCAGGGCCCCAGGAGCCCGGGGTTGACTGTCCCGTGGGCGGCTCAGGCACTAATGACCCTCATGGGCAGGCAGCAGGCAGCCTTTGTTCCTTCTCCACCACCCCCCCCCCCCCCCCGGGGACCAGGGACCGGGAGAGAGGCCGAGGCCAGGCTGCTGATTGGAGGGAGGGCAGCCGGGCAGGGAGGCCCCACCCACTAGAGACTTCCAGGAGAGTTGAAAAGTACTAGCAGACCTGAGGTCTGTGTAGCCTTTGGGGTCCGCGCAAACGGAAGGCAGGATAAGGGAGAGCATGTACCCGAGCTTAGTGGGACTGGCACTCTTCCTCACACTCCACATGCCTTAGCCATCTAGTTCTCACAATGCCTGACAGGTAGCCACTCTCATCTCACAGCTGAGGAAACGGAGGCCTGGAGAGGCGAAGTGACTTGCCCAAGATCACACAGCTAGTAGCTGCCAGAGTTGCAATCTGAACCCACATGGTCTTGGTTCTGGGAGTTGCCAGGCAAAACCACACCAGACCCTTGCCATTCCCCCTGGGGCAGAGGGGGGATTTAAAAGGACATGCTTTGGGCACAGATGAACATGGGCTCAAATTGATAGGGATGCTTCCTAGCTGTGTGTTCCTGAGTAGTTCAATCCGTCAATGGCTGCTGAGCACTTAGGATGTGCTAGGGGCAGGTGTGCAGTGGGGACGGAGACAATGAGATGATGTGCCCTGGGCCAAGCCCCGTGGGAGGCACTGGAGCGAAAAGCCCCAAAAGACAGAGGATGTTCGTAAAAGAGTCAGGTGGCCCTCGCTGTGCTAGGGGAGCACTCAGAGGGGGAGCACTCTCCCAGCTTGGGGTGGGGACAGGGCAACTCCCTGGAGGAGATGACAACATCCATCAAGGGACGATGGAGCAGAAAGAGGGGCAGTTCAGGCTCAAGGAACAGAGCATGAAGAATGAGAGAGATGCCGGTGGCTGGGGTGTGGAACTCAAGACGGGAAGAAAGTCTGACATGTCCTGAAGAAGCATGAATGCCAAGCAAAGGACTTGGGATCTTATCCTGAGCAGAGGGGTGATGCAGTCAGACCTGCATTTTGGAGAGATCGGGGCAGAGAGCAGTTTGGAGGGGAAGAGAGCAGACAAGAGCAGAGGCACGCAGGCCAGGGAGGAGTTTGCCGTCGTCAGGCAGGGGCGAGGTGGTAAGTGTGGCCAGCGGTGGCTTCAGAAGTTGCCTCAGAGCCTAAAGTGGTCACCAAGCTCGAGCACGGACCGTGTACGTGGGGATGAGGGGCAGGGAAGCCGAGGCAGCTGCTACATTTCTGGCTTGTGGGTTGGTGGTGCCACCACCTTGAATAGGAAATCCCAGGGGAGAAGCAAGTTTGAGGGCAGCAGGGGTGGAGGGTGACAATGAGTCCACTGTAGATTCTGAGGGGCACTCTGGTGGTTACTGCCAGTTGCCAACACAACAGCCTTCTGTGCCTTGCTCTTTGCTAACCAAATCCTGGTTTTGTTGTGGTAGCACTACGCCGGCAGCCCTGTAGACCCTAGAGGAGGGAGGGGAGGGGAGAAAGTGAAGATAAGAAGTGTAGACATTGCTCTCAAGAAGCCTGGCTCTGACAGCCAGCAGATGGGTAGGGTGGGAGCTGGAGGGAAACACAGGTTTGTGAAAAGTGTTTGTATCCCTACCCACCCCCATGATGGGGAGGCGTCCGTGTGCCTAAATGTGGATGACAGAAGGAAAGCCAGGCAGGAGAGGCTGGGGACACAGAGAGAGGGGAGCTAATGGAGGGTTAGGTCCCAGAGTCAGTGAGAGGGGCAGGCGCTGGGCATAGGAGGTAGAATTGGCCTCGGACAGGATGTGGAACCATCCTGCAGCTGGAGGGAAGGGACAGATGAGCACTTGGAGACAGGGTGGGAGATGAAGGGGTGTCTGCTTTCCATCTCTTTGTTTCTGCTGGAGGGGCTGGGGTTGTCTGCAAGGGGAGACTAGTGACTATCTGGGATGATGTCCATGGAGGGTCAGAGACAGAGCCACCTACGGAAACACGGAGAGGCTGGGGGTGGAACTGAGACCCGAGAAGAGGCTGGAGATGCTGACCAGGCACAAGTGCTGACCGCACGGTGACGGAGCGCTGCCCAGCAGTGCTCGGGGGTCCACGGCAGGTGAGAATACAGCCAGCTGGGCTTGCCCCGCAGATGTCACACCCTGGAATCTAAGCCCAAGATGAGGCAAAGGGTATGCCAGGTGTGGGACAAGCACAGGGAAAAGAGACTAGAGGTTGCATGGAGTGTGGAAAGAGACGGCTGTTTCAAGGGTAGGATGAACATTTCAGAGGTGAGTGATCCAAGGGATAACAGGTGGAGGGTGTAGTCGTGATGACGGTGACAGTCTTCCATTCTGCGTGGCTCAGCCGATGCCATCACAGCCCCGCCTGCATCTTGGTTTTCACCGTTCCAGGCATGCAGACAGCTTCTGCCTGCAACCCCTGTGCTTTGGAGCCATTCCTTGCCCCTCACCGGTACAACTTGAGGCCATAGTCTACACCATCTGCCGGAAGTGTGCATGCGGGTTGCCCACCATGGTAGCTGCTCGTCAACATACCCTCAACTGGCTTCTTCTCAACCCTGTCTCACTTCCCCACGCCCCTGCCTGTGCTTCCTGGATCACCTCCCAAATAAGCTGCTTGCCCTTAAACCCTTGTCACAGAGCCCTCCTGCAGAGCAACTCGACCCAAGACAGCAGGCTCAAACCCTCTGGGTATTAGTTACCTCCTCTGTAAGACAGGGAGTCTAATGTGCGCCTGTGAAATTAGAAGGGCGCAAGCACAGGGACGTGAGGCTTCTGGCACCAGGCCCAGCACCCAGCAGGCACTAGGTCAGCGCTCTCTCTCATACACACAGTGGGTGTTTAATAAAAGCTCCCGTCCCCTCAGATGGCCCAGGACAGTGGAACCTTTCTGTCGCTGCCAATCAAGTCCCACAGGTAAGCCAGTCTCTCAGGCCTGACCAATCCCGATGCTCTCTGCTGAACACCTTCCAGGTGGCTTCTCATGCTGCCAGCAAAGGGCTCCCCGGGGACCTCCTGACACAAGGATGGGCCAGAGGCAACATGTGGTCTGGCAGATGGCTGTCTGAGTTCCTCTGAGGTAAATAAAAATCGTGCTTCCTCCCATGCGCGGAGCCAGGCGCCAGCTAAGACTTCCCGTGCACCATCTCATTGTATCCTCTCAGCGAGTGACGAGCTACTGTCTTTTCCTCTTCACGCTCTGGAGGCTGGGCCTCAGAGAGATTGGGCGACTTTTCCAGGCTGCTCCCACCCTGCAGGAGAGGCAGAGTCAGGATTCAGATCTCGTCAGCAGAGCCCAGCCTCTACACTGGGAGGCAGGAACATGCCGTGTTACCCTCAGATGCCCTGTCCTGGTGTACGCTCTGCACAGAGAAGGAGCTTCGCGAACGAGCCCTGGGCTGAACTGAACCAAATGGGGCTCGTAGAGGAAGTAGAAAGATCCTGTTTCCTGTCAGACGCAGAGCCCTTGAGGGCATTTCTACAGCCTGACTCCTAGCACACAGCCTGGCGCAGAGTGATGTTCAGGCAGGGTTTGTGGACCAGATGAGGGAATATCTAAGATTCTTGGCCAGAATTTCCACCGCGGCCCAGATCTGTGATCGCATTGGGAGGTGCGCACTACTATCTTCCCATTCTGTTATTCCAGCTGCCTTCTTCCGTGAAAAAGACTTTTCCCTCATCAGCTGTCCACTACCACCTCCTTCACTCTCCCTCTGAGCTAATCTGAGCATGTCTGAGGGATGCTCATCCCACCGGTCCCACTAATCAGAGCCTCCCATCAGCACCCCCCATGGGCGGGGATGGGAAAGCCCGTAGCAAACACCCACGACCTGGCTGCAAGACACGTCACCCCGTCCCATTTCCGTGACAGCCCTGTAGGCAGGGCTGAATGGCCCCACTGGACAGATGAGTAAGACTGAGACCCAGAGGAGCTAGATGACTTGTTCAAGGCCACCTGGCCACCTGGCAAGCTAGAGGCTGAGCTGGAGCGGACGCCAGATCTGCCGAGCCCCCAAACTCATGCCCTTTCTCCACCACCAAATTCCCTTCCCTCCCGAAGTTGCTTCCCTTCCTGATGCGGTGTGGCCAGTGCAGATCTCAGAATGTGTAAACCTGGTGACACTAGATCCGTCACCTTAGAGTGGAATGAAGGAAGCACCTGGGGATCGGCTTACTAATTCGAGGGGCTGATGAATTATTCAGGTCGCCATTAACTTAGAGGCCTTTTCAGCCTCACCTGTCTTTCCCCTGCTCCAGACCCTCAGATCCTGGCCTGCCCCGAGCTCTACGGACCTGTGGGGGCCCCGGCGAGGAGATGCTGGCAGAGCTGGGGTCCTGTCTGCTGCTGGCAGTGGCTCTGCTGGGCCCAGGCCCCGGGGCCCAAGCCATGACAGGTAGGAGCTCCTGAGGACAGGCGGGCTCTGGGAGGGGGTAGACGAGTGGCCAGGTGGCTGCCAGGGCCTCAGGAGGCTTCCATGTGGGAGGACAGAAAGCAGGAGGCCATATGGAGGGAGTTGGCTGAGTTGAGGATGTATTTGTTTCTGAGATGGTGGAAGACTGTATTTACGGGGTGCCTGCCATGTGCTGGGTGCTTCACAAATATGACTGCATTTCATCTTCACGGCAAACTTCAAGGTGGGCATGAATTCTCCATTTCACAGGTGAAGAAACTGAGGCAGAGAGAGAGGTTAAGTAACCTGTCCAAGGAGGCATAGTTACCAAGGGCTAAGGGAATGGCTCAGAGAACAACTGAAGGTTTAATGCCGGAGGGAGCCTTTACTCTCCTCCTGACAGCCTGCTGTACTTCCCCACTGCCAGCGGGTGAAATCACAGTCCCTCCTAATGGCATTCAGTGTCTCTCAGGTTTGGCCCTAATCTCCGTAATATCCAGCCTCGGTTCCCTGTGTCCCTTGGGCATCCCATGTCCTGGCAGAGGATATACCCCCCTTCTGGAAATGCTTCCCCCTCAGAGCTTTCACCCCACTGTGCCCTCTGTCTGGAAGGTCCCTTTTCTCCTTTTCCATCTGAGAACCTCTGGGTCATCTATCAAACTCAGGTCAAACATCACCTCCTCCAGGAAGACTTCCACACGCTTTCGTCAGCCTCAGATGCTCCCTTCTTGGAGCTCGCAGAGCCCTCTGCCTGCACCCCAGTCCCGGGTGGCTTTGTGCTGCTCCAGCCCTGTAAGCGTTGTGTGTCTGTGAAGCCAGGGGCGGGGGTGGGGTGGGGTGTCACCTCACTGGTCTTCAAGGGGCGTGCATGTTACAGGTGCTCAGCAAACAGCCCTCTGCCTGGTTTTCCTGCAGGTTCGGGTGGGCCTCCAAGAAGGGAAGGTGACGGTGCCACTCACCTAGTTGGTGGCAGAGGTGGGCTGGGTATGCAGGCGTCTCACTCCTTCCTGTAGGGGGAGAAGCTAGCTGTTCCCATTTTCCAGCCTCTGGGGCTTCAGTGGCCCTGGGGTGACCCTGGGGTGACCCTGGGGTCCCGGGTGGCTGGCTGATTGCTGGAGGACACGGCCTCCCCTTGTGCTGGCGCCTGAGGCCTCCTTGGCCACAGGAATTCTGCTCCAACACTCCCAGGGCTTTTCCTGTCCCGTGGGCAGGGCCGGGGGAAGTACAAGGACAGGCACTGGACAGAATGTCCCTCTGTCCTCCTACCATAAGGGATGAATCAGACACGGTTCCTGCCCCAGCCTGCTGCAGGGGCCAGCAGGGAGCTGACAACCTGAGCCGGGTGTGCTTCTGCAGCCCTTTCTCCCAGGTGCTCGCAGCCACCCCATTTCCCAGATGCGTGACTGAGGCTGGGGGAGTCTAAGTGACCGTGAGAGTTTTGTTCACGTCAATTCCTCCCTCCGGATTGTCCCCAACTAACAACCTTCTTGTTCCTTCTGTGGTCAGACTCAAGTATCACCTTCCCTGTGAATCTTGTCCCTCCCCTAACAGTGCTGGCCCAGCAAGATTGGCCTCCCTCCCTCTGGCCCCCAGAGCCCCTGTGTGGCCGCAGTCACACTGCTTGGCTTTGTCTCATTTGCCTAACTCCCAGCCCCTGACCAACCCCCCCCTCCCCGTTCCACAGTGCTCTCCCCAGGGAGACACCCATTCTGAGTCAGCACAGGCCTGGCTACATGCTTTTTGACCTTTTCAGTGAACAGAGCTAGGATACTAATTTTTTTAGAAATAAAAATAAATCTTAATTTCAATTCAAATCGAGGACCACAAGTGTTCTATTTAATTTTTTAACTTTATGGTTGTATTGCTCTCCTCTTACACTGAACGTCTTAGCTTCTATTGACATTAACATACATGCTTTATTCCGATTTATAAAATACTATAAAATAGCACTACTGACTGTTATTCAAATAGTAAGTCTACTGAGTAATATTTCAGATTTCTTCGTGGTTCATTTTGTGCTGGGGATATATCCCACTAGGAACATACAGTCAAAAAAAAGCGTATTTCCACATCATTTGGAATCATTTTTCCCCATGTGAATGTGCCTCCAACCTGATATATGGCTAAGTTTATTTGTTTCAGTTTGGAATATTTAGGGATTACTTAAAAATGTCTTCTTTTTTTTTTTTGCCAAGTTAAAAATTATATTAAAAGTTATTCATGATTATAAAGTCAAAATCATAAAACAAGTCGCACTGAAAGAGGTCTAGACAGCATGCCTTTTCTTCCCCTCTGTTTACTCCATCCCCTGACAGAGAATCACTTTTATGTTTCCTTCCATTGTTTTCTTTTTTTAAATATAAGCAAATATGTGCATATGAGAATGTACTTTTAACCGCAACAAGCTGTGCGCATTTTCACTCAGGGCGGGGGTATTATCATTTGTAATGTTTAAATTCCTCACTGCACACGTGTAGGGTCTGGCACATAGTTCTATTTTATCTAAAATTATAGGTCCACCCTGACATTTCCTATCTCCTTTCCCTGCTTTATTTTTCTCCACAGCACTAATCACTATTCAATACGCTCTATATTTTACTTACTGTGTTTATCATCCATGTTCCCCACCAGAATGTAAATTCCACGAAGGCAAGAATTTTTGTCTGATCTGCTCCTGCTGTAACCGCAGCACCTAGAACATTGCCTGGCACTCAGATGATGTTTGTTGAATAAATAAAAGAATGCTTGATAAGTATTTGAGGAATAAGCAAATGAATGAGCACACATAGGCATAAATGAATTGATTTAGGGTCGTGGCCTCATGCTCCCTCAGCCCAGCCCATCCCAAAGACCCAGCTTTGTAGCTGGGCCCATCCCACAGGACCTCAGCACTGACTGAGCCATTCTTCCCTCTTGCCCCAGGTGTTAAATGTGGGGGTGTGCTCTCAGCACCTTCCGGAAACTTCTCCAGCCCCAACTTCCCCAGGCTCTACCCCTACAACACAGAGTGCAGCTGGCTGATTGTGGTGGCCGAGGGTTCCTCTGTGCTGCTCACCTTCCACGCCTTCGACCTGGAGTACCATGACGCCTGTGGCTTCGACTACCTGGAGGTCTACAACGGCGCCTCAGGAGACAAGGGCAACCTGCTGGGGAGGTTCTGCGGCCGGGTGCCCCCGCCGCCCTTCACCTCCTCCTGGCATGTCATGTCCGTCGTCTTCCACTCAGACAAGCACGTGGCCAGCCGCGGCTTTTCTGCTGGCTACCAGAAAGGCAAGGGGATCCTGGCAGGGGAGAGGGTGGCCCTGCAGGGGCAGGGGGGAGGAAGAGAAGTGGGCTAAGGCGAGACTTGCAGGCTGCTCCAGAGCCTGGGTGACCCTGCTGTCGCAGTTCGGGGGCAAAGGCAGCCTCTGGCTGTGGTCATGGTGGTTGTGGGTTCCCACCTTCACGGCAGTAGTCCTGGGAGTCCCCAGGAGGGTCTCGCTGTCCTCTTGCATTTGCCATCATCCTTCTTATCCCATGCCATGGCATCAGGACAAAAGAGAGGACGCCATGCTCTGGGGATGGGCAAGAGACCCCTCCCATCCCAACCCAAGTCCTCCAGAGTATAAGATATGCATGGGTCTGTGTGGGGCTGGTGACACTCTCCCTCCCTAAGTCTTTCCTAATGCCTCTTATATTGCAGGTCCCTAACCCTCCCTCCCTCAACCAGGCTGGAAACCTGCCCCATAGTCTAGTGAGGGGGGCAGAGGCCTCCTCCTTGACTTATTCCTCCTGTCTCTAGGCCTCCCTGCATACGCTCAAACCTCCTCCCTTCTCCCAAGGCCCAAACCAAGGGCCTAAATCATGTTAGCTCAAGCAATAGACAACCACAGAGGCTCCTGGCACACAGGGTCTACCGACAGCAATTAGGGGGCTCAGGTGGGACTGCTCCCCAAGCTGGCTTTAGAGGCACAGAATTGTGGAATGAGAAAGCACAAGAATCACAGACTGATCTCATCATAGTTTTGGATGCTTAGGTTTAAAAAAAAATTTTTTTTAACGTTTATTTATTCTTGAGAGAGAGAGAGACAGAGCCCAAGCAGGGGTGAGGCAGAGAGAGACACAGAATTGGAAGCAGGCTCCAGGCTCTGAGCTGTCAGCACAGAGCCCAGTGTGACTGTGAGATCATGACCTGAACCGAAGTCAGACACCTTACTGACTGAGCCACCCAGGTGCCCCTAGACCCTTAGGTTTTTCTTTTTTTAAATTTTTTATTTTATTTTTTAAAATTTATTTATTTTGAGACAGAGAGAGACAGAGCATGAATGGGGGAGGGTCAGAGAGAGAGGGAGACACAGAATCCGAAACAGGCTCCAGGCTCTGAGCTGTCAGCACAGAGCCCGATGCGGGGCTCAAACTCACGGACCGCGAGATCATGACCTGAGCTGAAGTCGGACGCTTAACCAGCTGAGCCACCCAGGCGCCCCGACCCTTAGGTTTTTTAAATGTTAGGGTATCAAAATCATAATACCATGAGCGATGTTTTCCAACATTTTTAAAACCAGAAGTACCTTGGGGCTCCTGGGTGGCGCAGTCGGTTAAGCGTCCGACTTCAGCCAGGTCACGATCTCGCGGTCCGTGAGTTCGAGCCCCGCGTCAGGCTCTGGGCTGATGGCTCGGAGCCTGGAGCCTGTTTCCGATTCTGTGTCTCCCTCTCTCTCTGCCCCTCCCCCGTTCATGCTCTGTCTCTCTCTGTCCCAAAAATAAATAAAAAACGTTGAAAAAAAAAATTAAAAAACAAAACAAAACAGAAGTACCTGTATAGCAAATGGAACCTGATGTTAATCCCCTATATGTAAAAGAGAGGAAGGCAATATTTTATTGGTATGCCTTTACTGTATTTTGTAAGTTCATGTCTCTAGCATTTACTTATTATATGTCAATCACTGAAACCATAAGTCAATATTGATGGCCTCCAACGAGTGAAGTGTTTATATATGACCTGTGACTGTGGAGGCTGTCTTTCAGTGCATTAAAGATAGTCTGAATACAGCATAAGAGTGAAACTTGCCCCACATGCCAGCAGACAGATGCCCCAGGTGGCTCCTGTGAACCCCCAGAGCATGGTTTGAAAGCCTCAGCTAAGGGTGTTAGTGTTGAAAAGGGTCTTGCGACTGTCAAACCTGCTCTCTCGTCTCACAAACAATAAATTTGAGAGCAGAGAGGGAGTGTGGCTTCCCAAGGTTACATGGCTGTGGGAGGGGGAAATGCTGAGACAGAAGTCAAGCCCTTAGCCGCCCAGCCCAGTGTAGTTAGTGCCCGGTTCACAAAGCCGTGCCCTGGGGTGAGATTCTGGAGTCTTGGGAAATACCAGAGTGCCCCTCCCTGCCGGTGGCCTCCAGCTGGTCGGGTCATTCGTCATCACCCACCTCCTAATTGCGCTGGCTGCTCTGGCTTCCAGAGGGCTTTCGCCAGCATCTTAGACTCTTGCATGAGCCCGAGCCTGGTGGATCAGGCCGGGCAGGTCTTCTGACCTCTCCTACTCCCACGAGGCTCAGGGGTCACTTGCCTGGGGCCACACCCCTAAGAGAAGACGGAGCTGAGAGGACATCTCAAGCCTCAGACCACAAGCCCATTTCAAGTCCATCTCTACTTCATCAGATCCTCTCTCCAAGCCTCAGCTTGCGCATCTGTCACAGAGGTCTGAGAACACTCCTGAACTCAGAAACCTCAGGCTCTGTGCCCCACAGGCCTCACAGGAGGGGACAGTGAGAAGCAGCAGGTCAAGGGCCCGGGCTCTGCAATCAGGCAATTCCGGCTCTCCCTGTTACCAGCTGGGTGACCCGCTGTCAGAGCCCTGCCCGTGTTCCTGGGGCCTCGCCACGTCAGCGGCTCCTGCCAACCTCCGTGTCTCTATTTGAAGGCTTCCTCTGAAGTCTCATTTGGTCACCTGTATCCCCAGCAGCCTCGGCCTGGACTCTCAGGGGTTGGTGTACAAACACCCCAGCTCCTTTCTCTCAGGTGACAGAACTCTGAGGCGTGTGCCTGACACCCTTCCCCCGAGTTCCCCAACAGGGCTCACCAGCTGGCCTAAGAATACCCTTTAGTGACCCTGGCTCCCTCATTCCTCACATGGGGCCCCCCGTGTCTCCCAAATAAACTCCTTGTGCTCGGACCCTCGTCTCGGGGGCTATCTGGGTGAACTCCAACTCCCCCAAGTAAGTTACTTACCTTCTCTGTGCCTCCATTTTCTCAACCATAAAGTGGGGAGAACCACTGAGCATTCCTCTAGGGTGATGGTAATGGTGTCAGAAGACTGTGTAGGTGCTAAGTGCCGGGCCCATGCCTGACGCTTAGCAAGTGCACGGGGGATGGTGACGAGGTTCCCATGACATACCTGTGGGAGCGGCACGTTGGGGGGTGTCCGGTTCCCAAGGGAAGGGGTCCAGGGGACCACGGGGAGGAAGAAAGGTCAGTTAAGAAGGGCTTCCTTGCAGATGTGTGTGGCGGCGTCCTGACGGGCCTTTCGGGGGTCCTCACCAGCCCCGAGTACCCCGACAGCTACCCCAACAACGTGGAGTGCCGCTGGGTGATCCGGGCCGCCGGCCCCGCCACTGTCAAGCTGGTGTTCGCGGACTTCCAGATGGAGGGCAATGAGGAGTGCACCTATGACTACGTGGTCGTCCTTGGGGGGCCCGGCCCTGCCCACGGGCATCACTACTGTGGCAGCACCAGGCCCCCCACCCTCGTGTCGCTGGGCCACGAGCTACAGGTGGTTTTCAAGTCCGACTTTAACATTGGAGGTCGGGGCTTCAAGGCCTACTACTTCTCAGGTAGAAGGGGCTGGGGCTACACCTTGAGTCCCCCGTGCATGCTGTGTCTGTCCCTGCCCGGCCAGTACCAAGGCATAAGCATGTCTCCGCCTCTCTGAAGTCTTCCTGATTGAGTCAGAGTCCCTTCTTTCAACTCCTTTAGCAATGATCTAACACTCTCATTTATGTTTGTGCTCTGCACATTGATCTCCCCTGACTGTGAGTTCCTACGGGTTTGTCTTTGTACCTGCCGCATAGAAGGGATTCAATTAATGTTTGTACAAATGAATGAATGAACTCTTGACAGTGAAGTGAACTAGACAGTGGAGGAGACGGAGAAGGAAACAGACAATGAAAACCCACTGGGATCGGTGCTAACAGTAAGGATCATGGATGACTTCCTGGAGGAGAAGAGAATCCAGTAGTGTTTTGAAGGAGTTAGCCAGAGGCTGAAGGAAGGGAAGGGTATTCCAGGTAGAGAGGTCAGCATGTGCAAAAGCACAGAGGACAGAGAGGGCTTAGTGTGCTTGTATGCTGGATGTTTGGTGAGGCTGGGAGGTAGGGCTGGGTGAGGGGCAGTGAGAAAATGAGCAAGGTCAGGTCATGAGCCACCTTGTCTGTCAAGTCCAAGTTTGGACTCCACTCTGAGGACACGTATTAGGTCCTGTTACTGAATTCCTGATGGGGCCAGCCCTCGTGGACTTCCAACTGGAATGAGAGTCCCAGCTCCCAGCCAGTTTCAGTGTAAAGCAGGCTTTGGGATCAATTGTCTGGTTTACTGGCCATTGTGCCCATCCCCTGCCAGGGTGGTTTTAGGACCTTTATGGCGCCCACTGCCCCAGCTGTACTGCAGAGGGTGACAGTCTCCACCCTTCTCATCATTGCTCCTCTGTCCCTCTCTCCCCAATCCAGGAGAATGCCAGGAAGTGTACACGGCTGTGCGAGGCAACTTCTCCAGTCCACAGTACCCCAGCTCCTACCCTAACAACATCCACTGCCACTGGACCATCCGCCTGCCTCCTGGCTACCGGGTCAAGGTGTTCTTTCTGGACCTGGATCTGGAGGGTCCCAGCAGCCTGACCAGGACCTGCGACTTTGACCATCTGGCGGCCTTTGATGGGGCCAGTGAGGAGGCGCCCCTCCTGGGGAATTGGTGTGGCCACCACCTGCCAGCACCAGTCACCTCAAGTCACAACCAGCTTCTGCTTCTGCTGCACACAGACCGCAGCACCACCCGAAGGGGCTTCTCTGTGGCCTACATTGGAGGTCAGCTGGGGTCGAGGGTGTGGGTGTGCTGATGGGGGAGGGCAAGGCTGGGGTCCCAGGTCTTTGTAGCTTCCTCTCTCCAACCCACCAGCTGGTGTCCTCAGCCTCTTCCCGTGTGGCTACAGCATGGCCACCTGCTGCCCTGGGACCTCTGAGACCTGCCAGTGTGGCCCTTGCTTATTTCTACTACCACAGGGCCCTGCCTTTCCAGTTTCCAACTCCACGATCCCTAATCACCCTGACCCCATCTGTCTCTTTCCCCCTGGGGCCCCTGGCCTCTCTTGAGCTGTGGCTTATCCTATGTATCCAGGGGCAGTCCACAAAATATGGCCACGTTACTTATGATAAACAATTGGCATAACCATGGAGATGCCAACAAGCTTTGCTTGTGTCGGTCATAAATCCTGACTGACAGTGGCTTGTACAAATGGCCTTTTTTCCCCTCACATAACAAGAAGTCTCCAGCTAGGCAGCTGCTTTGTTGGTTCAGGGACTTTAACACTGTCTCAGCCGGTATCTCTGGGATTCTCTTGGCCTTCTGACTGCAAGATGGCTGCTACGACTCCAGACATCATATCCGTGTTCCAGGCTGGAAGAGGGTAGGGGAGATGCCAGCTACAAATGTCCCATTATCAGGAAAGCAAAAGCATTTTCAGAAGCCCTGAAAAGACTTCTTGGTCTCATTAGTTTGAACTTCAGAGGCAGCTGAGGAAGCTGGTACTGGGCTTTTCCAGCTTCCATCATGCCCATTAGAGTTGCCAGCCAGCAGCGTCCACCATCTCTGCTGTCTTCTCATCCCCTTCCCTGGGCCATGGGCCCAGAAATGCCTGTGCTCTGGACCCATTTTGCCCTCTGTCTGAGCAGAGAGAAGCTCCTCATTGTGCAGATGTGGGAAGGGAGGTCCAGAGAGAGGAAAGACCACCACAGTCACACAGGCAGTGGGGACACAGCCAGGACCAGAACTCATGCCTGCCTCCTTTGTGGCTGAGCGGGGCCTGAGGGGAGGGAGTCAGGGCTGAGCTCAGACAGACCAGTGCCACATCGAAATGCTGCCATTTACCAGCCATCCAATGGCCTCATCTGTACAAGGGGTTGGTAAGTGTCCTAGGTAGGTGGTCATTCAGATGAAATGAGGCAGACAGGTCCCAGTGCCTGACTCCGAGGACATGCTTGCTGAGGGTGGATTTTTTTCCCTCCTGTGTCTCAGGCCTGGTCTGCATTCAAAACATCTCCCCTCCATCCTTACCCCCAACACAAGTGGTGATGGGGAGGGAAATAGCAGAGCCTCAGCGATCTAGTGGCAGCAAAGTGACCTGGGCAGACCCACCCTCCAGGGCCTCAGTTGTTTCCATCCATAAACTGGGGAGGGGAGAGCTGTTCCTTTTTAGAGCAACCCCTTCTAGAGTTTCACTCCAAAGAGCCAGGTGCCATGGGATCTGCCACAGCCAACTGGTAAGTTGTCTTTTCTCTGCGGGTCTCAGTTTTTCCATCTGTAAAATGAGGACACTGGCTGAAGGATCTTTAAAATCCCCTTTGGCTCTAATAGTCTTGTTTCTGGGCATGGGTCCTCTTCCAGCTCTGTGGGATCTTGGACAAGCCCCTTTTCCTTTTGGTTCCTCCAGAGACTGAGGGTGGGGCAGCTCAAATCCTGGCTCTGTTCCAGGGCCAGGAGTCCCACTCCCACCCACCCCACCACCCTCCCCAGATCCCCATGGGAGCCCAGGGTCAGACAGGGGCACTCACGCTGGGCCAGGCTCCAGATGTGGCCCAGGCTGCAGGCGGCCTCCCGGCTGGAGGACAAGCTCAGCATCAATCAGGGGTGACACACAGTTCAGCGCCACCGAGATCATCGTGGGAGACGGCGGGCCCATAAATCCCCGACTGCCCAGACACCAGAGGCTGAAATATGTCTGAGGCATTTCCTGGAGAGGGGCTGAGAGTTCCAGGCCTCTGCCTGCCAGCTCTTCCCTTTCCCTCCCACCAGCCACCCCTTCCTCCCCTTCCACTGCCCCCGCCCCAGCCAGCACAGCCCACCCCCCCCAATACACATGCTCAAATACAAAATACACCTAGACACAAAACATCACACCATCTTGTGTGTATAGGGTGGGGAGATACCCAAAGACCCGATCCTATAGACTCAATAACGGTTAAAATCCCAACGCAACCACCGTAAACAGCCTCACCTCTCAGAGCTTCAGTTTCCGAAACTGTAAAATGGGTTTAGTTGTGTCCACCTCATGGAGTCATCGTGGGGAGAGAGTGAGGCTTCCTTCACCACCCTCTGCAAAACTACTGTTCTGCTCCCCCACCTCCCCACATATCCCCTGCTTTCCCTGTTTCTTTTTTGCTTGATTTTCTTTCAGCCCACTCTGACATGTATTTTATTTTACATATGTATTGCCGCCTCGCCAACTAGAATGTAAGCTCCAAGAAGGCAGGGAGTTTGGGTTCTTCTGTTTCTGTTTCCATGGTGCCTGTTAGAATTGTGCCTGCACGTAGCGGGCCATCAATAAATATGTGTTAAATGATTGAATGAATTGCCTGGCACATCGCAAAGAGATCAGCAAATGGTAGCTCTTCTTATGGTTAAGAATATTCACTTATTCATTCATTCATTCATTCAGCACCCCACGGCCCCTGCCAAGTTCTGTGCCAGGCTGCAAGGACACGAGAGGGCCTGGTGCGTGCCCTGGAGCTCATAGTCTGATGGAGTTAAGTGGAGTAACACGTGTAAAACATCCCCATAGGGCTGCATAGGAGTCTCCCCTCTCCGAGCCTTGGTTTTCCCACACACCACCCTTTGGGTGGGGTTCTGGGGGTGCTGGGGGCAGACCACCTGCCCCTTAAGGCCTCCAGCCCCTCCTTCCCTCCATCCCCAGTCGTGCCCGTGAACGTGAGCTGCTCTCGCACGGATTTCCAGATCCTGATCTCCGCACAGGCACTGGCACCGCTGGAGCGGACCAAGGTCTACCTGGGCAGCCGGAGCTGTGCCGCCCAGGAAGTCGGCAGCACCTTCCGGATCCAGGCCCGCTTCGACGCCTGCGGCACAGAGTCTCAGGTAGGAGCAGGGGCGGGGGGGGGGGGGGGGAGGAGGGCAGGCGTGAGGGAGAGGGTCTGACCCCTGCTGAGAGGCACCTGCGATTCCTGAGAATTCTGGCTCCAGTGACCCCACAAGCCCGGGTGCAGAACTCAGCCCCTCTTGGCTTTACCCCAACAAACTTGCTCAGTGTAGACATGACAAAATACTCAAACAGGGAAGACAGAGCAGGGGGCCCCGCTGCACAGTGCAGTGACGGCCAAAAGCCCCTACTGAAGGCTCCTCCTGCAAGGCCCTGACCCTGACCATCCTCGGAGGCCTTCCTGCCATTCCTTGCCTTCTCCTGGGCACTCCTCGCCACCCAGTCCCCACCCCTTTAACATGCAGCCCTTGCTGCCCCCTGCTACCCCTTCCCCAACCCGTGATCCAAATCGTCCCTGGGCTCCACACAACAAAAGGGCCTTTCAAGTAACAGGAACCACTTCCCTCCAAAGGCAGTGAGGCTTACAAATAAATGAGTTTTTTCTACTATCCTTATATTTTCGAGGCTTTGACTCCAGGTTTGGGGCCCTCGGAGTCACTGGCAGCAGCCCAAGCACCTGGGATGTTTGTATTCTTAGGACAGATTGGAGGGGAAAGGAGAGACATCCCCCCCCGCCCCGCCCACCCCCAGAAGGAGCTCCCATCCCCAGCCTTGGTATCCAGGGATGTGCCAGACTGGCTTGGCAGAAATCACACACTTTCCAGCAAACCCTACTGCCTCCAACATTAGCTGAATATATGCCTCTGGCCCCTCCAGCCCGCCCCTCTGCTTCCCCAGCCTCCTGGAAATCTCTGTCCTTTAGACCTGAGGAAAAAGAGAAGTGGGGGCAGAGTCTTGGCTGCCAAGATGACCTGCCCTCCCCCCTACTCCATGCCCTGAGTCCTCATTCCACAGAGCCATGAAATGATGGCGACAGAGAATCCCAGAGGCAGGGAACCATGAAGTCGAGAATAAGGGATCACAGACACTCGGAGTCTCCGAGTCATGGAACCACCACCCTAACTTGGAACCAAAAAATCATGGAATCTTGGAGCCAATATCATGGGAAACATAAAAGCTGAGAACCGTAGACTCCTGGATCCCTAGTGTCACCCTTATAAGTCCTAGACCCACGAGGACCAGTCTCTGCATCGGGTCGCTTCCAAAGATGCGCAGCTCAAACAGCCAAAGGCAATGACAACCTTTCTGTGCATCTCTGAAAAAACACTGGAGACTTGATTTCATAACCAGAATACCAACCACGTCTTGTGTGGCTTTTTCCCCTCAAGTCTCTCACTCATCGAAAACCCCTAAAACTTCCCCTCATCCCCATTTTATGTGATTTTTTTTCTCCCTTCTTTACTATGTGGATTCACTTGACCCTTTCACTGGGTCCCCTGCCACTCACAGGTCCTGTCTTTCTTCATCCAGTAGCCCAATTCTGTATCACAAAAATCTAGGACATCAGTCTTCCCCAGAGGGTGTGGTGGCAGACAGGTTGAGGGTGCACATGCAGAAGCCTCTTTTGGGGACATGGAATCCGAGCCTTTTGGAAGCCCCTCTGTGACTCCCTTTCACACCCTTCCCCAGAGGGGTCGCCCAGTGTCCAGTGACGACAGCTGCCGACTGCCCCTGCTTGCTCGCGTTGCGTTAGGCAGCTTCGCTGTTAAGAAGCATCAGCTCAGAAGTGCTACCACTGGACATGGGTGGTTGGGCAGCCTGAGGGGTGTAACAGCTGCTGCAGACTTGGGGTTGGTGGGGAGACTAGCCCTGTGCCACTGCAGCCCCCTGCTCCAGGCCACGCCAGACTGCCCACTAAAACACTGCCCCTCAGTTCTGGACCCAAACACCCCACCATCTTCAGGGCGACCTGCCTCCTGCCTCCCTCATCTGTAGGGGTAGGGAGGGCAGCAGTGTGCCAGGCCCCCCACATTTCACTCCTCGGCGGCTCTGCCTAAAGCTGGGTGGTGCCACTGGGATGGCCAGGGACTCCAGTTCCATGTCACTTGTGTGTCGTGTGACCTCAGACAAGGGATTTAACTTCTGGGCTTCGGTTTCCTAATCTATAAAATGGGGGTATTAATGGTGCCAATAAGAGAGGGTCACTGTGAGAATTAAATGAGATAATGCACTTGAAGCAGAGGCTGGATCATGGCAAATGTCCCTGTTACTGCTGCTACTCTCTCTCATAGACCCCGCCTCCTTGAAGCCAGAGCAAGCACTGACCCATCAAAACTGATATTGTCCTTCCAGACATCCCCATGGTGTCCTTTTTACAGGTGGGGACACTGAGGCTCCAAGCAGAAAGGGAGGCAGTGGCCCAGCTGGGACTAGAACCCAGGCTCCTAGGGTTCTGCCCCCTTGGCACTGAGTCCCGACATATCTAGAGGAACAGGGTCAGCCCTTGGCCCCTTCAGGTGCGAGTGAGTGCCCTGTGACCCCCCCACAGAGGAGGAACAACACGTCGGTGATCGTCAGCGTGCTGTACATTGACTTCTCGGCTGGTGGGCAGGAGGACATCCATGAGTACGAGGTCCGCTGTGAGCCACGGCGCAAGGAGGCTTCTATCCACCTGCTGTCTGGCTCCGACTGGCTGGGGCCCTATGCTGCCACAGCCGAGCATCTTCAGGAAGCGCCACCCAGGGATGAGGTGGAGGCCCTGGAGGGCCCTGTGGCCATGGTGACCCAAGACACCAGTGACATTGTCTTCCTGGGCCTTTGCATCCTGGCTGGAGTCCTCATGGTCATTGCCATCGTGGTCCTGATGCTGCTGTGAGCAGGCAAGGGACCTGGGTTCTGGCTTCCCTGGGAGGCAGCTTGCGGTCCCCAAAACAGGAGCAGACCAGGCTTTATCGACTTGTTGGCGACCATGGACAAGTCACTGTCCCTCTCCGAGACTCAGTTTCCTAGGCTCACAGAGCTGGTGTGAGGCTCAGAGAAGAGCACGAATGGATATGAGCTTTGTAAACTATGTCATGTTGTGTGTGTGTGCAATTGTTACTAATTTGAAAGATGGCCTGCAGTAGAAAAGAAGACTCCTGTGTGTGTTACTTGGCATCATGGATAGCTGTGGTCACTGGTCACTTGTTCTGTAACTTGCACAAGTGCTTTACCCACTCGGGATAAAAACAAGGGCATCTTTTATTTTTCCAACTAATGGTTCATCACAAGCCTTCATTGGCAGGAAATTTAGTAACTGTATAGGGGCCTCCACTCTCTTGAACTGACTCAGGAACCTTGAGGACTTCATCCACAGCAGGCCAGTCCTGCCTCCAAACTCCAGAAACAGAGAGAAAGGGAGCCGAAACCCCACCTAGTGCTGTCATCCCAGCCTCCGCCATGTGGTGTCGCTGTTGGAGGCTGGTCGTGCGCATCCCAGTGGATCCTGTCTGAAGAGGTGGCGATGCCCTGCGAGGTCAGATCCCTGCATAAAACACAGGCGGGCCCACACTGTGCTCAGCAGTGAGGCTGGAAGCTGAGGACTGGTGTCTCTTTCATGTTGGCGTTTTTCCTTAAATAGATCGTGATCCTTGACTGCAAAGCTGACTGAAGTTCCTGTGTCTTTGTCCTCACCCCTGATGTTGAGTCCATTGTTTCCCTTCAGATGAGTTCTCTTTGGAGCCTGTGGACCTTTTCCTGCCATTGGATTTCACTCAGAGCTACTCCAGCATCCCCGTGTTTCTCTAAGTTCACACTACGGGGAGCATGGGTTGGGTTCCTGGTGCTTTCTGGCATCCTCAAGCAAATTGGTCCAGTCCCCCCAGAGCTCCAAGTGGAACAGCCTTGTTAATGAAAAATAAATAAAGAAATACAGTTGTAATACACCACTTTCCCCTGCTCACCCGTATATTTGCGTAATGAATCACTCACAATCAACAGAAATCTCCACCTTGACCATGCTGACCACGGTGCTCAAGTAAGTGAATTGGAGCCTGATTATAGTTCTTTCAACAACCCAACCAACATCCACTTGTTTCCAGCTTTGTCCCCATTGTTGTGACCGGCTCCAAGCACCCAGCAGCGAAGAAGTCAAATGAGATTTCCTGCCTTTGAGATGTCTACACCCAGGTGTAGCAGCTTCGGGGAGAGGGAGGCAGACAGTAACTTGCAGAGAAAACGAGAGTGAGAAAAGCCAACAAAGTAAAAAATTAAGCAAGGGAAAAAGAGTTGCCTGGACATTAGGAGAACTGGTTCAAGTCCAAGTTCTTCTCATTAATTGTGCAAACCTGGGCAAGTCACTTTGAGTCTGTGGGCCTCGATATCTCCATCTGCAAAATGGGACCACTGTTCATAGCTTGCTGTAAGATTGTAGCAACACGATGAACTAGGGAGGTCTGCCAGGATAATGTGCCAGCAGGGGAGTTTTGACTGACACCCCGGGGTGTTGGGAGCAGAGACCCCGTCCTCTTTGTCTCTCACCCACCTTCTCCCTCTCAGATTCCTCTAGCCACTGAGCTACCTTTGCCAGCCTACAAACCACCTGGGTCTCAGTTTCTCTGGACAAGACTGATTACATCCCCCTGCCCCCAAGGTCAGCCTTCCTGCCTGCAAAGCAGGGGTGATGATAAATAACACCCGCTGCATTGGTTCTGTGTGGGGCCTGAGATCATGCATGACAGTGGCCAGTACCTGAGAAGAATTCAACAAACCTGTTATGACCTTGACCTATGAGTTCATACAAAAGCTCCAGCCTAGAAACCAAAATTCTCGGCCCAACTTTGCCACTGGCTTGCTGTGTGGCCTTCAGGAACCCATTCCCTTCTCTGGCCACAGTTCCTGTTTTTAAAATGTAACAAGCATCATTATCACCTCTGGCACCATCGCTGTCGTAGCGACGACTCATAAGCACCAGCTACATGGCAAGTGTTTGAGCTGTGTCAGCTGATGTAAGCCACCTTGTGAGGCAGACATAATTGCCCCCATTTCACAGATGAGGAAACTGAGGTCTGGGGAAGGAAGTGCCTTGCGCCAGGTCACAGGTGATGAAATGCTGAAGCGAGGCCAAGAGGAGGCAGTTCTTTCCTGAGCTGGGGCCTCTTGGGCCCCCAGGCCAAGCTCTCAAGCCCAAGGGCCGTGTCTGGTTGGGAAAGGACTGGAACGGCCGACAGGGAGAGGATGGTTTTACCCAAGGACGTGCCCAGATACTGCCATTCCCAGCCCTCTGGGCAGCTGACACGTTGATTATCCTGCCTGAGCCATGGGAAATGACAGTCTTTCTGACGGTACAGTGTCTATTAGAAATGAAAGGGCTAAAATGATACCCATTAGCCAACACGCCCTGGCCCAGGAAGAGTGTCTGATGGTGTGTGTACGTGTACCAGTTTCCCCTTGGTGGAGAGTGGAGGCCTTAACCCCAGCTCCCCCCCCGCACTGGTTATATGGTCTCGGGCCTGCCTACCCCGAACCGAGAGCTTCGGGTCCTCCCACCTGCCTGTCCCGGTAGAGCCAACGTTACAGATGAGGAAATCCTTGGCAAATGGAAGTGCCAGCCCTGGGAAGATGCCTTCTGGCCTCCTGGTCAGGCAGACCGGCGTTCATTTCCATTCTCGCCCTGACTCTGTGTGACCTCGGGCAAGTTGCTTAACCTCTCTCAGCCTCAGTTTCCTCATGCGCAGAATAGGGACACAAAGATGCTCCTCCCGAGGTCATCGTGAGGCTTGAGAGAACACAGGGAGAGCGCCCACATGGGGCTTCCACCTGTACGATTCCGGAAGCTGGCAGGCCCCGGCCAGGCGAGGGCCTCTTCCCCGAGGAGTCCTCAAATCTCAGAGTCGGAAGGGTCTCCCCGGACTCCTAGCTCCCCTGCTGATCTTCAAGAGACCATAATCGTTCCCACCCCCAGACTGTCACTTTGTACCCCTTTGCCTTCCTTCGTAAGACGTATCACCGTCTGAAATGATGCGAGGTGTGTGTGTGCTTTCCTTGTCCCCGTCACTACGACGCCAGCTCCACGAAGGCAGTCTTTATCCCACCCGCCCCTGCCAGAGCCGGGCACACGTGCCCTTCAGTAAGTATCTGTGATCGGCTGAGTGAATCAACGGAGGAGCTCCACGTGACTCCATCCACCGAATCCCACGTGTGTGGCAGTCTCGGAACTTCGGTGCAGTCTGAGTCACGGACATTTCCCAAGTATCTTCTCTGGGCCACCCTCTGCACAGACACGCAGACTGGCTCAGACACGGCCCTCCCTCAGGAGCTCAGCGTCCTGGGGGGCAGGGAGCGGGGAGAACCAGGCATCTCACGGTGAGAAGTAGTACTTTCCTGGAGGAACACAGCCAGCCAGGGGACCCCTCACTCTCCCCCTGCCCTCCAGTCTCCCGGGGGGCTCCTCAGGCCGAGCCCAGAGGTATGCAGTCCGTGTGGCCAGTCTCCCTAGGACACAGAGCAGGGTGGAGAAGAGTGACAGTGGATCTGGACGGGCAAGGGGAGACCAGCACAGAAACGAACAAAGTGCTTTCCTCTCAAAGACTTTTGGGAACAAGACAAGGTTTAAATGGCTGCCTCAGCTCAGGTGAGTGCAAGAGGAGCCCAGAGGGATGATTCATGCTTCCAGGAAGGCGCATCAGGCAGAAGACAGGGAATGGCATCCCAGGAGTGGGGAACAGCAGGTGCTAATGCAAGAAGGTGCGGAAGGGTATGTCGTGATGGGGATGGGAAGGAGGGCTGGGGAGGGGGGCTGGGAGGTATGTTGGGGTGATGCTGGAAAGGCGGGATGGGAAGTTACTAGTCAGGACACCTGGATGGCACTAGCAGCTTCTCTCAGAACAACAATGGAAGGAGCCCTCTGTGTCCTTGGGCTCCGAACGAAGACACCCATTGGACCAACAGGGCCTGCCATCGATGTCTTCTCCTGGGACATCTGCCCATACAGAAAGGCTCTTAATCTGTTGGCACCAGGTATGCTGTCTGGGCACACATTGGCACAGTGAGCCGAGCCCTGGGCTCATGGCTGTCTCTGCCACCTCCTGGCCCAGTAGTGTTGGTCGGCTAATCCCACCATCTCCAGCCCTCCTTCAAAAGGGACCCCCCCAACCCTGGCACCCACCAGGACCCAGGACCTGGCTCTGGCTCTGCCACTAGCTTTCCATAACCTCTCCCAAGTTGGTCTTCTCATCTGTCAAGTGGGAATAATAGCTGGAACATTTATTGAAATGTACTCTATGCCAGGCATTGTTCAAAAAGGGTTTTACACTTATGTTCTCATTTAATTCTATTGGGGCACCTGGGTGACTCAGTCAGTTGGGTGGCCGACTTTGGTTCAGGTCACGATCTCATGGCTCGTGAGTTCGAGCCCCACATCGGGCTCTATACTGACAGCTCGGAGCCTGGAGCCTGCTTCGGATTCTGGGTCTCCCTCTCTCTCTGCCCCTCCCCCACTCACACTCTCTGTCTCAAAGGTAAATAAACATTTAAACTATATATATATATATATATATATATATTCTCTAAATAGTAACTGTAATAGTTTCCTCTAAGAAATAGTCCAGGTGGGATTCAAATCCAGGCAGCAGATCTGCCTGCAAAGCCCAGGTCTTTTACTAGAGCAGGCGGAAGAGCCAATAGAAACAGGTCACAACCGTAACTCGCATTTGTAGCTGTAACAAGATACATGTTAGACGTTAACGTTGAGCACTTTGCGCTTGGTGTTATTCTCAGGATCTAAGCGCGTTCCATAAATTAAATTCATTTAATTCCTTGCACTAATGCTGTGAGGGGAGTACTGTTATGAGTCCCATTTCACAGATGAGGAAACTGAGGCACTGAGAAGTCAAGTAACTTGCTTGAGGTCACACCTAATAGCTCCCGTCGGGTGAAGACTAATGCTGAGAGCCAGGAATCACTCTAGACACTTCCTATGCGCTAGCTTGTCTAGTCCTCACGACAGAGGAGCTGAGGCACAGAGGCTGTGTATCTCATCCACGGTCACATGGCTGGTGAGTGGTGCCACCAGGCCTCAAAACAGGTGGTCTGACTTCAGAGTCCCCGCTCCTAACCAGTGGCCCTAACACTTCTTGGCACGATGCTCAGTGCAGGGCCTGAGCTTGGGAAGTGTTGCCCAGTCTTAGCGTGAGGCTGTAAAATGGGTTCCGGGCTCCTGAGATCTCGGAGAGGCCCTGACAAACTGCTGCCCATCACGGGTGCCTTGTCAGAACCCAAGGCTGCTCCCAGGGGAGCCTTTGGGACCCGTGGCGTCCCCGGCCACCGGTTCTGCCCACGTAGTCGCCGGAACACACAGTGCTGAGCCAGGCCCGGCTGCCCTGGACACTGAGCCTCAGGGCCCTCCAGAGCTGTTCCACATTCCCCTCCAAAGTCAACGAGGCCCCGGCTGGCTTTCCTCCTGGAAAATCAGTGGGGCTCACTGCCCTCTGCTGGCTTCCTCCAAGGCCGCCCGGACTCTAGGAGCAGTGGGCACTTCGGGGAAGGCTGCCCCAGCTGTACCTCTGCACTCTGGTCCTGCCTGGGCCTGCATCCTACTGCTTCCCTGAGCTCCCCTGGCTGTGGCTCTGGAGGGAGCCGTGATACCCCTGCCCTTGGAAGCGCTCGCAGAATTGGAGCTAGAGCAGTGGCGGCCCCCGTTCCCTGAGCCCCTTGGGGAACACGGGCATTTAACCGCTCTAGTCCTCAGAACCACTCCGCTTAACAAACAAGGAAGCCGAAGCTCAGTCTAGCTGATGGGTTTGCCAGAGACCACCCAACTGG
The DNA here is from genome assembly GCF_046562875.1 of Panthera onca. Classification (NCBI taxonomy): domain Eukaryota; kingdom Metazoa; phylum Chordata; class Mammalia; order Carnivora; family Felidae; genus Panthera; species Panthera onca. The sequence continues at coordinate 177,858,958 of NC_138346.1, forward strand.
TAACTGGTGGAGTGGGGACCCGAATCCAGTTCCTTCCGGGGGCTCTTTCCACGAAATCGAAACCACATGGACTCTGTCCAGATGGCCCCCCTGCTCTCTGTGCTGAGGGCTTCAGGGGTATTTATTCATGCCTTTGAGTGCCTAGCACTGAACTGGTAAGTGTTTTGGAGACAGTGGCAATGCAAGCGGTGTGGGTAGGCCTCCCCTAAACCAACAGTGACGCAAAGCAGGTGGATAGACGAGGAAACCCCACAGTGCCTGGAAGCAGCCTGAGTCCCTGGAGGCAGTGATGCCCCGGGCAGGGTGCTGGGGAACGAGAAGACATTAAACTGGTGACAGTGGGGAGACGCAGGGAGAAAGGGCATTTCGGGCAGGCAATGGCTGGAGATTAGAGATTCGAGGGCCTCGAGGGAACCCCAAATTCACCAGGTGGCTACAGCACAGAGTGGGAGGAGACAGTGGAGGTGACAAGGCCGGGAAGGCAGGTGAGGACACAGCCTAACTTCAAGAGACTTCCCACACAGTGGCCATGTCGGCTCTTGGGCCCCGTTTGGTGCCCTCGGGATTCCTGTGTACAAAGGGCTCCCCAAATCATAAATCCGGTACACTGGCTTTATAGCTGAAGCTTGGAGAGAAGGTGATTGGCTTCAGGTCACCCAGAGGAGCCAGAATCACACCCAGGTTACCTGATTCCAAGGGACACCCTGTCCCTGCAGCACCATCTCAAAGCCCTTCCTCCTTCCCAGGGGATGAGTTTCTGTTCGATCACCATGGGGGGCAATCAGGGCCCACAAACCTCGGGATTCCCCTGGCAACTCTGTGGATCAGGCCCGCCCATATCACCTGGGTGAGGGAGTTTCCCTGTCTTTGAGATCAAACACAAACCCCAAACAGAAACTGCCCCACATCTGAGCTCCAGGTAAATGCAGCCCGAGCCTGTGAGGTATACACACCTTTTGGCTCACACCCAGAAGGAAGCTGTTTGAATAAAAACTCTCCTGGACGGGCGCCCAGTGATTTATAGTTTGCAAAGTGCTTTCCCCAAACGTTCTGCCTTTTGATCCTCGCACCTGTCCTGAGAAAAAGGTGCTGCCCATTTTACAGAGGCAGAAACTGAGGCCTGAGAGGTGAAGTGCAATGCTCAAGGTCACAGAAGGAGGGCGCTCTAGGGTCAGAAACAAGTGGCCCCAGGAGGCGGCACGTGCCGGACACACATCAACTAAATGGCCCATCTCTGACGAATGCGGTGGGTAAAGCCAAGAGTGGTCATAGGAGGTGTCACTGAGGTCCTTTCAAAAATGCATAGCAGTGACCAGGCAGAACTCGGGAGGGGAGCTTTCTGGGCCAAGGAAAGCGTGAGCAAAGGCCTGGAGGTAGGAGAAAGCAGGCAGACAGGAAACAGGGAATACTCCAACGGGACTGGTGCACAGAGTGTGGGCGTAGCCGGGGGTGGCTCCCCTCCTTTCCCAGGGACCTCTTCTCCCCTCCCCTATCTCCCAGCTGCCTCTCTCAACATCTGCTCTACTCTTGCTGTTGGTGTTCAGATCTGTCTCCCCCATCCTTCTGGAAGCTCCTGGAGGGCAAGGACCTTATCCAGTTCATTTCTGTATCCTCAGTCTCTAGCACAAGGCTGGCCTGGCACAGAGATGGAGCCAGTTAATGAATAAGGATGAATGAATGAATGAATGAATGAATACACAGTGCCAGCTACATTACATGAAATAGCAGCTGAGAGTTTTTTGAACACTAACCACGTGCCACCAGGTGCTTGGCTAGCTACTTTTTATACACATCGTCTCTTTAATCCCTGCGAGGCCTATTATTTACTTTTTATTATCATCAAAACCTCCGTTTTATAGGTGAGGAAACCGAGGCACAGAAAGGTGAAGTAACTTGGGTAAGGTCACAGAGTCCGTAACTGTCCTTGGGATTTGAACTGAAGCCACAGGCTCAGTTGAGCGATTTTGCACACACTCTCGGCCACGTGGGGACACAGCTGCCTGCACAGGCACACACACGTGTGCACACACACACACACAAGAGCACCCAGGCCACAGCCTTGTGCTCCTAGACACCCAGTCCTCCCCAGATTTGCTTACCCCCTAGCATGGAGAAGGAGCTCACAGTCCTGGTGCCGGGCTGGGGCAGGGGTGGGGTGAGAAGGAGCCAGGTGGGCTCTGAGACGTGCTCACTCCCTTTCTCTGGAACGCAGCTTCCTGTCATTAGGCACCTCCAGCTCAGGAGTATAGAAATCCTTTCTTTTGTACAGTCTCCCCTTCTATATAATCCCTGCCACAAAATGAGGATTCCCTGCAATAAAGGAAGCAAAGATTTCCCATATGCCTCTGGGCGTACCAGGCCCTGTGCGGGTCTCCTTACAAACCCCGGGAAAGGTTTCTCAGTGTCCCAGGTCACCCAGGCTCAGGTGGAATGGGAGTTCCGATTTAGGTGGCCAGACCCTCTAGGCCAGCTCATCTTCCACTGCCCAAGTCCTTCCAGTACCCCCACGACCCCTTAACATCTGATAGAGGACAATCCAGCCTCAGGGAACAGGGAAGGGACCGGAGAGTGGAAGGCCTTGCCTGAGGTCACACAGCACAGCAGGAGCTGGAACCCGGGCCCGAGGTGGGGATGGGCTGCAGGAGCTTATTTCCAGCCAGAGCCGAACTCGGGGCTGACTGGGGTGCAGTCTGGAGGTGTGGGGAGACCCTGCCTGGGCACTGGGCCTCTTTGCCAGCTCCATTTCATAGCAAAAGGGAAGGAGGGGCCCGCTGGGCATCAGGCGTCCGGACCAGGCCTGCCGGTCTGCGCAGCAGGGCGAGTTCGTGGGCCGTGGGTCCTTGTACTGCTTCACATGCATAGCTGCACATGAGCTCTCTCGTGTGTGGCTGGGGCACAGGTGTGAGGGGCTGCGTGTTGCTGCGTGTGCAGGTGTATCTGGGTGTGTTTGAGAGCATCTGTGTGTGTGTCTAACATTACCCCCACCGCACTCTCATGAAACCTCATCTCTTCCAGTGTCTTATCTGATCCCCGTCGTAGGGCAGTGAGGGAGGCATGGCAGGGGTTGTGGAGAAAGAGAGGCCGAGGGAAGCTAGGGTGAGGGAAGGGCACCTGACTGCAGGAGGTAGCCCTGCGTGCCTGTTCCTGGATGGATGTTCCCATGCGTGTGCGGGTGCCATCTCCAGAGGGACCGGAAGTGATAACCCTTCAGGTCCGTCCTGGCTCTGCCCAGCATGTTCCTGCAGGGCTGCAGGGTCGAGTGTGTTTGGGATCTATGTGGGCAGGGGAGTGTGTCTGAGCAGATGTGTGCCTGGTGAGAGAGAAAGCCTGTGCAGACTGTGGGTGTTTCGGGGCGTCTTCTTCCACCAGACGGCTCCCAAGCGCCCAAGGCCTCAGAGAGGGATGGGGGAGCAGGCTCTCAGCGGGCTGGCCAGAGGCTCTCCAGGCCCCTCTGCCCAGCTGGGCAGAGGCCTGGGCTGGTGTTGGGCACAGCGCCACCTTGTGGGGCCGCAAGGAGGGATCTGTGGCATGTCCGGGAAGCTGATGGCCTCCGCAGGGAGAAAGAGGGATGGGGATGGGGAAGAGTGGTCCCGGGGAACCTGGAAGGCCAAACCGCTCCCAGAACCCGGGCCACCAGATCCGGGTTGTGCCAATTTCCTGGGACAAAAGAGATCCAAGAGGCTTCCCTGAGGTTTTCCCCCTCCCTTCCTGGCTCCTCCTGGAGGATGCTCCTTCCTCTGACTCTTAAATGCTATTCCCATTGACTAGGGAAGTCAGACGCTAACCAAATTCTTAAAAGTGAGAAAAGCCAAAGGTGGCCACGTGTCCTGCTTTGCCTTGGTTTGCCTGGGACTGACAGGTCTCCAGGACACAGGACCCTCGGTTTTAACATCAGGGAAGTCCTGGGCAAACGGGACTAGTTAGTCACGCTAGAGGAGCACGTGTGGCGGCGGGGAAATAGTGCAGACGATTCCTGGGGGCCTAGGTTGGTCTGAAGGGTCAGAGGAGGCCTCTGTGCCCTCACCCCAGCAGGGGTCTTGTTGGCCACAGACGCTTTAGACAATCTCTTCTATCCTGAGGGTTTTGTTACCATCTCCGTGGGATCTGGTGACTCCCAGTTGGGCCTCCACCCAGACCTCTCTCGTGGGTTCGGTCCCTCATCTGCTCTGAACTAGTGGGCCAGGCTGTCACACGGGCGTAGCCACCCCACAGGCCTCAAATGCGATTATGATGTCCCCTGAGCCTCTTTCTTCTCCTGTGTTCCTATCTCAACGAGTGGCATTCCCACCCACTGGTCACCCAGCCAGACATCTTTGATCCCTCTTTGATCCCTCTGAATCCCTCACCTTCCACATCCAGGCCTTTCAATTCCATGTACCACCATCTCTCCAGTCTACTTCTTTCTCTCTCATCCCCGCTGCCACTACACTGTCACCACCATCCTCCCCTGGCCTTGCGGTCTCCAGCAATTGCCCTGCGTTCATCTAGAACAGGCCAGAACGTGGAGTCTGGTCCCAGCTTAAGGATGAGTGAGAATGCTGGCTTGGACTCGGTTCCAGGTCCTCAGTCCTGAGAATTCTTGCCATGCCAGTCTGGGGACACTCTCTCTAGCCACACTGCACGAGAGGAATGTGAGGGCCCTGTTTTTGTCCTTCAGGGCATTTGGGAAGGCTGGCCAAGGCCAGCTCAGGCATCTCTCTACTCCATATCCACTCTGCAGCTGGAGCGTCTTCCTGCTCAGTCCCCTCCATGGTTCTCCGTGGTCCTCAGGATGAAGTTGCAGCACCTTGACCTTGCTATGTGACGAGTTCTTATTGCCCTTAGAGTTACATTTCTAACCATTGCTCCACCTGTACCCGTTGTGCTGCTGGTTTTCTGTGTCCTGGTGAGAATGATGATGGTATGGGTGCAATGGTGTGTATGTGGCATTATTGGGGTGTGTGTGGTGGTTGGGATGGTGTGTTTCTAGTGGCTGTGATGGTGTGTGTGTGATTGGGATGGCGTGTGTGTGGTTGGGATGGTGTGTGGGGTTGGGATGACATGTGTGGTTGGGATGGCATGTGTGGTTGGGATGGTGTGTGTGTGGTTGGGATGGTATTTGTGTGGTTGGGATGGTGTGTGTGTGTGGTTGAGATGGTGTGTGTGGTTGGGATGGTATTTGTGTGGTTGGGATGGTGTGTGTGTGTGGTTGGGATGGTGTGTGTGGTTGGGATGGCGTGTGTGGTTGGGATGGTGTGTGTGGTTGGGATGGTGTGTGTGGTTGGGATGGCGTGTGTGTGGTTGGGATGGCGTGTGTGTGGTTGGGATGGCATGTGTGTGGTTGGGATGGTGTGTGTGGTTGGGATGGTGTGTGTGGTTCGGATGGCGTGTGTGTCGTTGGGATGGCCTGTGTGGTTGGGATGGTGTGTGTGTGGTTGGGATGGCGTGTGTGGTTGGGATGGTGTGTGTGTGGTTGGGATGGCGTGTGTGTGGTTGGGATGGCGTGTGTGTGGTTGGGATGGCGTGTGTGGTTGGGATGGTGTGTGTGGTTGGGATGGTATTTGTGTGGTTGGGATGGTATTTGTGTGGTTGGGATGGCGTGTGTGTGGTTGGGATGGTGTGTGTGGTTGGCATGGTATTTGTGTGGTTGGGATGGTATTTGTGTGGTTGGGATGGCGTGTGTGTGGTTGGGATGGTGTGTGTGGTTGGGATGGCGTGTGTGTGGTTGGGATGGTGTGTGTGGTTGGGATGGTGTGTGTGGTTGGGATGGTGTGTGTGGTTGGGATGGTGTGTGTGGTTGGGATGGCGTGTGTGTGGTTGGGATGGCGTGTGTGTGGTTGGGATGGTGTGTGTGGTTGGGATGGCGTGTGTGGTTGGGATGGTGTGTGTGGTTGGGATGGTGTGTGTGGTTGGGATGGCGTGTGTGTGGTTGGGATGGCGTGTGTGTGGTTGGGATGGCGTGTGTGTGGTTGGGATGGTGTGTGTGGTTGGGATGGTGTGTGTGGTTCGGATGGCGTGTGTGTCGTTGGGATGGCCTGTGTGGTTGGGATGGTGTGTGTGTGGTTGGGATGGCGTGTGTGGTTGGGATGGTGTGTGTGTGGTTGGGATGGCGTGTGTGTGGTTGGGATGGCGTGTGTGTGGTTGGGATGGCGTGTGTGGTTGGGATGGTGTGTGTGGTTGGGATGGTATTTGTGTGGTTGGGATGGTATTTGTGTGGTTGGGATGGCGTGTGTGTGGTTGGGATGGTGTGTGTGGTTGGCATGGTATTTGTGTGGTTGGGATGGTATTTGTGTGGTTGGGATGGCGTGTGTGTGGTTGGGATGGTGTGTGTGGTTGGGATGGCGTGTGTGTGGTTGGGATGGTGTGTGTGGTTGGGATGGCGTGTGTGTGGTTGGGATGGCGTGTGTGTGGTTGGGATGGTATTTGTGTGGTTGGGATGGTATTTGTGTGGTTGGGATGGTGTGTGTGTGTGGTTGGGATGGCGTGTGTGTGTGGTTGGGATGGCGTGTGTGGTTGGGATGGCGTGTGTGTGGTTGGGATGGCGTGTGTGTGGTTGAGATGGCGTGTGTGGTTGGGATGGCGTGTGTGGTTGGGATGGCGTGTGTGGTTGGGATGGCGTGTGTGTGGTTGGGATGGCGTGTGTGGTTGGGATGGCGTGTGTGGTTGGGATGGCGTGTGTGTGGTTGGGATGGCGTGTGTGGTTGGGATGGCGTGTGTGGTTGGGATGGCGTGTGTATGGTTGGGATGGCGTGTGTATGGTTGGGATGGCGTGTGTGGTTGGGATGGTGTGTGTGGTTGGGATGGTGTGTGTGGTTGGGATGGTATGTTTCCAGTGGCTGCTCTGGTGTGTCAGTGTTGGTAGGGGCAGAATAGAGCTTTCAGATCGCTCACATCTACTTTGACCAGAGCAGTTCCAATTGTGTACGTTTTATGGATTGGGGTTCCTTACGACTTTGTTTCTAAGAAGGCTTTTGCAGCTTTGAAAGGTTTGCAAAGAGTCATTGCTCTAAGATGACTAGTTGTTTTCTGCTTCTCCTCCACACCAAGCAGCTTCCCACCTCTGTGCTTTTACCCAGGCTCTTCCAAAGACCTCCATCTCTCTCTGTAGAAATGTTACCCTCTGAAATGGCCCCACCTCCAAGAAGCTTCTGGGGCTCAGCGGCAGGGACAGGATTGCTCCCTCCTCTACGCACCACTGCCCTTCACATCTACCCCATTTGTGTCCTTGTCTTACACGCCTAGACTAAGAGCTCACCGCCTCAGTAATCTCCACACTAACATTCTTCCTTTCTTCTCTGCTGACTCATGCACAGAGGTGAATAAAAATCGCGTCAGCGGTTTTGTGCAGCACACAGCCTGGTGGGAAAGACGGACACATAGCACTGTGACATCAGTGCTATAATGGAGGGGAGCTAGAGGCCCCTGACCTGGGAGCAGGGAGGCAAAAAAAGGCTTCCTACAGAAAATCATCCCCAAGCATAGTTTTATTTTTTTTTTAATTTTTTTTAACGTTTATTTATTTTTGAGACAGAGAGAGACACAGCATGAACGGGGGAGGGTCAGAGAGAGAGGGAGACACAGAATCTGAAACAGGCTCCAGGCTGTGAGCGGTCAGCACAGAGCCTGATGTGGGGCTTGAACTCACGGACCGCGAGATCATGACCTGAGCCGAAGTCGGACGCTCAACTGACTGAGCCACCCAGGCGCCCCCCCAAGCATAGTTTTAAAGGATGAAACATGCCCCTGGAGAAGAAGTGGGGAAAAATATCCTGGGCAGAACCACCCGCCGGTCACATCGCACCCTCTCTGCTGCCCGTGTCCCCCCCTCACCGGCCTCACTGTGCTGAATCTAGATTTTTTGGACGGTGTGCAGCGAATGAACAAGCGGCAGCTGTATTATCAAGTCCTAAATTTTGGAATGATAGTTTCCTCGGCACTAATGATCTGGAAGGGGTTCATGGTCATAACTGGAAGTGAAAGTCCAATTGTAGTTGCTCAGTGGCAGCACGGAACCTGCATTTCATAGAGGAGATCTTCTCTTTTTAACAAATAGAGTTGAAGATCCCATCCGAGTGGGAGAAACTGTTTTTAGAATAGAAGGAAGAGAGATTCCTATAGTTCGTGGAGTCTTGAAGATTCGTGAAGAGCAAAATGGACATATCAAGTTTTTGGCCAAAGGAGATAATAATGCGGTTGATGACAGAGACCTCTATAAACAAGGACAACACTGGCTGGAGAAGAAGGATGTGGTGGGGAGAGCAAGGGGGCTCCGTGCTCAGCGTGAGCCCAACACAAGGCTTGAACTCGTGACACTGAAATCAAGAGCCAGACGTTCAACCAACTGAGCCACCCGGCACCCCCCAAAAAATACAATCTTTGGGGCGCCTGGGTGGCTCAGTCGGTTAAGCGGCCGACTTCAGCTCAGGTCACGATCTCGCGGTCTGTGGGTTCGAGCCCCGCGTCGGGCTCTGTGCTGACCGCTCAGAGCCTGGAGCCCGCTTCGGATTCTGTGTCTCCCTCTCTCTCTGACCCTCCCCCGTTCATGCTTTGTCTCTCTCTGTCTCAAAAATAAATAAACATTAAAAAAAAATTTTTTTTTAAATTAAAAAAAATACAATCTTTAAAAAAATAAAATCAAATCCCAACGTTGAAAATACAAAAAAAAAAAAAAAAAAAAAAAAAAAAAAATGTGCGAAGGCCCCAGCATCAGAAAACACGGTTGGCTTGTGCGACAAACTGTCAGCAGTTGAGACTGTGGAGTGACGACTGTGGGGAGCAGGGCATAAGGCCTGAGAGGTGGGGAGGCTGCGTCCCAGGGGACTCTGGGTGCCCAACTGTGGAGCTGGCACTTCGTCCCAAGAACAGGCCATGGCAGGGAACTGAAAAGATACTGACAAGGTCAGATTTCCTTGTTAAAAAAATGCTGTGGTGACATACGGCCTAAAATTTGCCACTGTAAACTGGTATTAAGTACACTCACACTGTCGTGCACCATCACCGACCACCCATACCCAGACCTGTTTGTCCTGTAAAACCGAAACTTGATACATAAACCTCCCCCCGTGCCTGGCAACCCCCATAACCATTCTGTCTCTGTGGATCTGACCACTCTAAGCACCACATATAAGTGGGATCATACGCTATTTGTCTTTTTGCGTGTGTGTGTGCCTGGTCATTAGCATCGTGTCCTCGAGGTTCACCCGTGTTGTAGCATGTTGCAGGATGCCTTTTATTTTTAAGGCTGAATCATATTCCGTGGGGTGTATTTACACCACGTGTCATTTATCCATTCATCGGTCGATGGACGCTTGGGTTGATTCCACATTTCAGCTCTTGTGAATCGCGCTGCTAGGAACATGGATGTGCGACGTGTATGTTGCTCTCAGTTCTTTCGGGTGTACGCCCCCACGTGCAACGCCTGGGTCGTGTGGTATGTCTATTTCTAATTTTTGGGGGAACCACCGTCCTGTTTTCCATACAGGCTGCACCGCTTTACATTCCCACCAACAGGGCACAAGGCTTCCCATTTCTCCACATCCTTGCCAAAGCTTACTTTCTTTTGCTTGGTCTTTGGTTTGGTTTGGTAGGAGCTATCCTAATGGGTATGGGGGTGGCATTTAAAACAACTAATTCACCGAGGTGAAGTTCGTAAGAACATAAAATTAACCTTTTTTTTATTTATTTATTTATTTTTTTTACATTTATTTATTTTTGAGAGACAGAGAGAGACGGTGTGAACAGGGGAGGGGCAGAGAGAGAGGGAGACACAGAATCCGAAGCAGGCTCCAGGCTCTGAGCTGTCAGCCCAGAGCCCATGCGGGGCTCGAACCCATGAACCATGAGATCATGACCTGAGCTGAAGTCGGACGCCCAACCGACTGAGCCACCCAGGTGCCCGTAAAATTAACCTTTTTAAATTTTTTTTTTAACGTTTTTTATTTATTTATTTATTTTTGAGACAGAGAGAGACAGAGCATGAACGGGGGAGGGGCAGAGAGAGAGGGAGACACAGAATCGGAAACAGGCTCCAGGCTCTGAGCCATCAGCCCAGAGCCCGACACGGGGCTCGAACTCACGGACCGCGAGATCGTGACCTGAGCCGAAGTCGGCCGCCCAACCGACTGAGCCACCCAGGCACCCCTAACCTTTTTAAAGTGAACGGTGTGGTGGCACGTAGTACATTCAAAGTGTTGGGCTACCTTCCTCTCTATGTAGTGACGAAACATTTCTATTACTCCAAGTAAAACCCCTTACGTGTTATGTAAGTAGTTTCTCCCCAGTGTCCCTTCCCCCAGTCCCTGGCAACCGTCAGTTCTCTGCCTTATGGATTCGTCTGTTCTGGACATTTTACACAGATGGAGCCATGCGATACGTGACCTTTTGTGTCTGGCTTGCCTCCCGTAGCTTCGTGTTTGTAAGGTTCACCGGCTCGTCAGCACTGCATTCCTTTCTATAGATGAGTAATACTCTGCTGTGTGGATTTGCCACTCATGGAGTATTCATTTGCCTGCTGACGGACACTGGGCTGGTCAGGCTTACTCTTGACCCCTCGAGCTCTGTCCATACAATGGTTTGGAGGGAACAAGACAGGACGAGGAAGAAGGCCTGGGGCCGTGTCAGGGGGGCAGGCCGAGGGCGCTGGCCGTGGGAAAGACAGAGGAGTGCGTTATTTAGGGAGGCAGATGGTTGTGAGGTACCGGAGGGAGAAGTGAGACATGTCGCCCCAGTTGTGTAAGACAAGCCATGAAGGAGGACAGGTGGGAGAAGACGGTCACGGGTTTGGTTTGGGCCTTGCAAGTTTGAGTTGTTTGTGGACCATCCAGAGGGAACTGTCCTCCATGCAGTAAGAGCTGTGGGCCTGGAGCTTGGGGGGAAGTTCTGGGCAGAGTGGGGCTTGGCAGTCAGCAGTGTGTCGCTGAGATGAACAGAAGAGAGCGGGGAAGAGGGAGATGGGAGGGCTCAGAACAGAGCCTCTTACACCGTGTACTCCCAAAGGCAGGACCTGACCACCTTGCTCCCCACTGATTGCCAGACCCAGCCACAATGACTAGCATATACACACAGCCACTTACAGCCCGGTAGGATGAATGAAGGAGTCCACAGAAGCCTGGGACCTCGCAGGAGAAATCAGAAAAACAGGGTGTTGGAAAAACTGAGAGGAACACGTTTCAAGGATAAAGTGGCTGGCTGATGCTGCAGCTGTCAGTCTGGGTAAGAAATTTTTTTTTTTTTTAAGTTTATTTATTTTTGAAAGAAAGGGACAGAGATAGAGTGCGAGCAGGGGAGGGGCAGAGAGAGAGGGAGACACAGAATCCGAAGCGGGCTCCAGGCTCCGAGCTGTCGGCACAGAGCCCGGCGCAGGGCTCGAACTCACAAGCTGTGAGATCATGACCTGAACCGAAGTCGGACGCCTAACCTAATGCCACCCAGGCGCCCTGATAGTCTTGATTTATGTGTGGAAACGGAGAGAGCACTGGTGACCCAGGCAAGTGACGTGGTGGAAGTGGAAGCCGGGGGTGGTGCCCAGTGAGCACGAAGTCAGATTTGCAGAGTCGGGCCAAGTCGGGGTAAGCCCGAGAGCCCTTGCAGGAGAGGTGCATGGAGTGGAGACAGTGAACCGAGAGGCCTCATCTGGTCAGTCTAGGCCAGTCAGGGAGCCAGGATCCAACTGAGTGACCTTGGCTGGGTCCCTCCCCTCTCGGGTATTCGAACAGCCGCTCTTGAGGGGTCTGCGGTGACTCAGCTCTCTGCTTCACTAGCTGTCCCCTCAGGTGACCCTCCCCAGGACCAGCCCTCACTTAGTGCTGTGACTAGGCCCTTTGGCTCTGCAGAGGGAAGGGCTCCTTACCTCAGGGAACCTTTCTACGTAGACTCGGGAAGTAGTTAGGTGGGGAAGACATAACTAGAAGTTTCTGGCTGCTATGCCAGAGTTTCCAAGACCAAAATAGTTTCCTTTCCCCAAAGCTGAGCTTTTTCATAAGCCCCAGGCACACCAGATGGGAAGGGAGAAGCATCTAGAAAAAGCTGAGAGGGGCGCTCAGTTAGACGTCTGATTTCAGCTACTGATCTCATAGTCTGTGAGTTCGAGCCCCGCGTCGGGCTCTGTGCTGACAGTTCAGAGCCTGGAGCCTGTTTTGGATCCTGTGTCTCCCTCTCTCTCTGCCCCTCCCACTCCCCCATCTCAAAAATAAATAAACATTAAAAAAAAAAAAAAAAAAAGGCTGAGAGACCCCAGGAGCACCTAGTGTCACAGGACTTTATCATCTTGCATCCAGACGGCTCAAAAGACCCCTGTCTCCACCTCACTGCTGGCCCAGAGGAGACACCCAGCAGTGGTAGGGGAGCTCTGAGGTAAGAGGAGGGACACCAGGTCTTTGCGTATGGTTTGATCACTTCCTTGCTGAGTGACCTGAGGCCAGGGGCTCCTCTTCTCCAGGACTGTTTCTTGTCTACCATGGATTCACCTGACTGCCAGAGACTAATAGCAGACAGCACAGCACGAAAGGTGCCCTGGAGAGGCAGTGACCAGAAAGGGGTGTGAGGCTTAAAGATTCCCTGGTTATTTATTGAGGGTCTACTAAGTACGGGGCACTGTGCCAACCACAGATGCAACAGCCTGGGAGGTAGGAACTCAGATTCGAGTCCCAGCTTTGTCTTTAACTCCCTGTGTGGCCTAGCCTCAAACATGAGCATGCAAGGAACAGAATCACCAGGCAGTGGCACGGACTGCAGGCCTTCCCCCCAGAGTTTCTGATTTAGTAGGTCTAGCTTCGGGCCCAAGAATTTGCATTTCTAACTGATGTTGCAGGGAGGAACCGTACTTTGAGAATGGCTGGCCTAACCATTTGTCTGAGTCTGACTTTCCTTGGCTCTCAACAGGGAGAATCGTGCCGGCCCGGCTTACCTCCTGCCAAGGGGTGCTCTGGGGTGCGAATCAAAAAGCTGTAGAATTATGGAACTTCTGAGAGAGCTGGTTGGGACCTCAAGATCCACCTGCTTTGAACTCCCCACTGGACAGGAGACGAAACTGAGGATCAGAGATGGCACAGACCAAGGTCACAGTCAATTTGAAGGCAACAAAGCTGGAGTTAGAACCCACAGAGCCTCCCGCCTTCTCCCAGGTTCCCCCAGCCCAAAAGAGGTGCTTTTACTATCTTTCTTGTAAGATGAAGTGACACTACATGGTATTTGCAGCAGATGCTCTGAATGTCCTGCCTGTGTCTCTTGGTGTCCACCATTTCTGTGCATCTCGACCCAGCAGCTTCCAAGTGCCAGCCCCTGCACTCTCCCTGAGGACCTTTTCTGGCCTCAAAGCCCACTTGGCCCGGCCTGCATTTGTGCAGGAACGCTGCCAGAGACCTAGCATCTACTTCCTCTGAGCAAATCCCAGCCAATGACAGGTGGATACATACTCCAGCTTCCTTGCCCCTTGATTGGGACAACACTGAGGCACATTCTTCACCATTATCCAGAATCCCTTAGTGGAACTGAGCCCGGGCTGGTTCCAGCAGAATCTTGCTTGATAGTATATTCTTTGTTTCTTTCCCTTCCCTTTCTCACTTTCTAGCACAACCTCTACAGGGGTTTCCTCGGATTATCTTTCAAATCAACTGTTTCAAATCCTTGTTTCAGGGTCTGTTCCTGGGGGAATCTGGCCTCAGACATCATCATTATCATCATCATCATAATAGTAACTGCCATTTATTGAACACCTACTATATACCAGGTATCATGTACATATGACCTCATGTGATCCTCATGACAATACTCTTATGCCTCTATGTAACGGTTGAAATGATTCAGTTCAGAGGCCTGACCAAGGGCTGTCAGATGGTAAGCCTTTAGCAGGGCTGGGTGTTGAGGGACCTTGGTTCCCTCCCTGCGTGGTCACACCCAGAGAAAAGGCAACCTGGGGCATTTTTAGGCCCTGACACTGTCCCCACAACAGGCACTATTCACAATGGCAGCAGTGGGACTCCTTCTAAGGACCTCAACTAGTTGAGGATATTGATAAAGGAGACAGCTGGAGAGGAAGAACAGGCCAATATTTTATGATAACTGCAATCGACAGACTGGTCTGTGGCTACTCTTGGAGAGTCCCAGGAATAACTGGGGGACTCTTTGGGGATAATTTCTTCCTTACGTAGAACGGGGCTTAGGGCCATTGTCTTTGGACAAAAATAAACCTCCATTTTGTAATCACAGATTGGTGAAGCCGGGCAATGTTTAGGCTGCACTGAATACACTCCTAATGTGTTTGTGCAGACCGAATAGGGTCTTTGTTTATGGAAGTGCAATGTTTTGCTTTAGGCTTCAGTTTCAAAGAGCGTGTTTCCATAGCAATTATTTTTGTTGTATAAAGAGAAAGCTATTGGGGTAATAAAATCATACACTCACATACAGTACAATAAACTCCCGGGATGGTACTCAGGGGCCTGCATTAGACTTCACACTGGGCTCATTCTCCCTGGTGGGAGCTTTGAAAGTATCTCCCCATTTCTGGCCTCAGTTTCCTCATGTGTCACAAGTGAGGCAGCTGCACGGGCCCTACGCTCTCCGAGGCCCCAGGTGACAGGGTCCATGGTTCTCCCTCAGGGCCACCTGGCAAATCTAGGCAGCTTTGCTGCTTCAGTCCAGCCTGGAAGCAGATCTGTAATTGAGCCTGCAGGGTCCCTGTGACAGGCACAGCCTGTAAATCTCCGCTGGGGAAGCAGCCCAGGGAGATAAATTGTACCGCAGCGGACTCTCCTTGCATTCTAGGAGCCGCCTGTTTCTGGGGTTAACGTGGAAAGAAGGGAGGGCCGATAAAGCCCTTCCCCATGATCAGACACTCAATAGGGTGGGGGGAACGAGGACCCAGGCCACCGCTGGCAGGGAAGGAGTGGTTGCAGTGTGGTGTTTGCTCCTTGGAGCCCATGAACACGGGCACTGGAGGATTTAAGCAAAACAGTGACTTGGTCCAAATGAATGCATTGTCATAGGGTGTATACATGCCTCTCTCCTCCCTCAGCTTCTGAGCCCAGACACTGTGTCTGAGTCAGCTCGGTGTGCCAGCGCAAGGACTGGGACAGGGCAGGCATCGCTGAATACAAGTAATGGAAAATAATCACGATAGCTAATGCTAATGAGCTAACGCTCAGTCTGTGCCACGCCCTGAGCTTATTGTTCTGCATGTATTATTTACTCCTTGCAATCCTAGAAGGCACAGCTCCGTGACACAGAGATGCTAAGTAACTTGCCCACGAGCCCTCAGCTAGTAAGTGGCTGGACCAGGATCTAAACCCAGGTAGCTTGGCTCCAGAGCCTGGGCCCCGAAACACTCTGCAAAATGATCAATACAGTAGTAACAACGACAATGGAAATTCACTGTGTCAGGTGTCTGTCACGGGGACTGTGGGAGGAATTGATGAAGGATAGGCAGAAGTCCACCGGCTGGCCTGGCAGAGGGAAGTAAAGGACAAGGGCTGAGAGGTCACCGCTTGTCTGAGGAATGAAGAGATACTTGAAAAGACCAGAGTGTAGAGGGGCAAAGTGACAGATGAATCTGGGGAGGAAGGCGGGGCTAGATCCTGCCGAGCCTGCGGTGCTGGGGGCCAGGGAGCACAGGTCTGTGGCATGGGCGAGGGCAGGGCAGTGACAGGCCAGGTGTGAGGACCGCACCACCTCTCACCGGCTCTGTGACCTTGGGCAAGGCACTTCTCCTCTTGGAACCTCAGTCTTCTCATCAGTAAACTGGGGTTGCTAATCCTGCTGCCTTTCAGGGCTTGGGCAAAGATTAATAAGGCAACAGATGAAAAGGATTTTATAGACTGTAAAAGATTTCACAAATGCAGGCTTGGGGGTGGGATGGAAAGAAGTGAAGCGATAGTCATTGTGAATTTAGCCAGCTGTCTTTACATAGAGACTACCAGATTCACTCCAACTTTTATGGTTATTAAAAATAATGACATTTGCACGTGGCACTGTTACTCGCCCTTTGGCCTTTACCTCACTTGAGCATCTCCAAACCTTTTACGTGAGATGTAATCATTCCCACCTTATGAGTGAGGACACTGAGGCACAGAGAGGTGCTTGGCCCACCCCAGTCATGCAGGCCAGAGGGGCAGCTGAGGCACGGTCTAGGTTTATGGCTGAGCAGTTGTGTTTTTTTCTATTTGGCCTCACAAAACTTGATTCATATTGAATGGCTTGTCTGAGCCGATGCCTCCAAAGGGTAAACCAAGGGCACAAAGGTACAGGAAGGCAAGTACAGCAAGACAGTCATCTAGGGGTATTTAGGATTGGAATGCTTGAGGTCTTGACTATTGGTCAATAACCTCAGAGGTTTGAGACAGGTCATAATCTGTCATTTTACTGAGGCCCAAACTTGAATTATTTTTTTAAATTAAAAAATATTTTATTATTTTTGAGAGAGAGACAGAGAGACAGAGAGTGAGCAGGGGAGAGGCAGAGAGAGAGGGACACACAAATCTGAAGCAGGCTCCAGGCTCCGAGCTGTCAGCACAGAGCCCGACTCAGGGCTCGAATTCACAAACCACGAGACCATGACCTGAGCCAAAGTCGGACGCTTAACTGACTGAGCTACCCAGGCCCCCCCTGCAAATTTGAATTCTCGAAGACCAGTATGTGGAGGAAAAGCCTGCCTGGCCTACACTTCTTAGCTCAACTTACTGGTTTTTTCCTCCCCAGAAGAGGTAGGGTGATCCGGGGAGAGAATGCACGTGGGGTTAGAGGCAGTCCATCTGGGGAGAAATCCCAGTTCTGCCACCCAAAGCTGTGTAACCTTGAGGAAGCAGCCTCCTGTCTCTGAACCTTGGTGTCCTGATTTGTAATACAAGTATATTCATATCTACCTCAAAGGGCTGTTGAGGACTAGTGAGATCACAGTCATTCACGGACCCTGCAGGATACCCAAGGAACAGGTCACAGTGGGCTCTGGGAGGGGAAATGGGAGACAGGAGTCTTCACATAATACTCCATAAATGTTAGCTTTTATTGTTATTATATATATTGTTATAAATCAGTTTTTAAGAATCTATTTGTGGAAAATACCCCCCCCCCCCCCCCCCGCCAAAGCTAAATGCTCCTTCATGGAGCTAAAAAGGAAGAGGCTAAAGCAAGTGATGCTTCTGAGTCAGACTGTAGGTGTTTCATGCGGCAGACACCTGCCTTTGACTGGGCTCCTTGCTGAGTCAGGTGAGGCTAATGCCTGGGCACCTGGAAGAGCAGGGCAGCTTTGCTGAGAGAAAGGCTCGTCCGCCCACGAAGGGCCTCAAATGCCTGTCAAACAGTCAGTCCACAGCCCCGGGCCTGGCACCTGTCCTTGTTACCTGCTGGCTGAGTAACTGTGGGCAAGTCACTGAACCTCTCTGAGCCATCAGATTTTCATTCAACAAATGAGGACAGAGTTACTCTTCTGCCTTGTAAGGCTGCTGTGAGGCTCTGACAGAGTCAGGTGGCAGCTACCTTCATCATATCTTCATTATTACAAGGCCTTTGGGCTTCCTTGGGGACAACGCAGACCAGAACAAGGCTTTTCACCGCTGTGGTGAGGTTGGATTCTAGGGGTTAGAGAGGTCACTTCAGAGGCCGGTGTGGGGCAGGGACTGAGAAGGATTGTGTGTGCGACCCTCCGCACTCCCACCCCATCTGACCTCTCTGGACAACACCTTTAGCCGGGAATCGAACGACCCCAACAAAGGGCTGATTCTGGATTGCGGCAGGGAAACAAAATCTGAATGTAACTAACAGAGCTTTACCTTATCCACTTGCCAGGGATGGTATTTATGCTAATCCTATTCCAAGCGAAAGCAACTCAGACTAATAACAGCCGCGCCTCGGTTCTGGGTTCCCCACCATCTGTCCGTCCGCCTGCTCTGGGTTAGGTTTTCCCATGGAGCGCAAACAGGGCCGCTCAGTGGTGTGGGCGCTCATGGGCCAGCTTGAAGGTGTGCAGGGGGAGACACTCATTCAGGACGTATGTATGGAGCCCTGCCAGGCACTGGAGACCCAGAGGAGGGACAGACAAAGTCACCGCACCCATGAAGCATGTGCTCTGGTGGGACAGGCAAAGGAATAAATGAGTAAAGAAGTGGAGATGGGGTTAAACCTTAAGAAGAAAAAAAGCATCGATGTGTCAGAAAATGACTTGGGGGTGAGGGCCTAATTAGAGAGGTGGCCAGGGAAGTACCTGTCTGAGGAGGTGAGATCTGCACGACAAGGAGTCACCACTGGAAGGTCAGAGTGCACGAGGCAGAGGGAGCAGTGGAGCAGACACCCCAACAAAGGGCCACGGTTTATGAGTGTGACGGACAGAAGGCTGGAGTGGCTGCAGCCGGGGGTAGGAGACAAGATGGAGACAGTGCCAGAGGTCAGGCCACCGGGGACCTTGTAGGTCACCGTAAGGGCTTTGTGTGATGGGAGCCACTGGAGGGCTTTGCAAGGAGTGACCTGACCTGCAGTCTGTTTTAGATGTTCACTCTGGCTGCTGGGTGGAGAACCGATTACAGGAGGGCCAAGAGGGCCCCCAAGGAGACAAGCTCAGAGGCTCTGGCACTAGGGGTGGGGAAAAGAATAGGATTGAGGTTACGTTTTGGAGGTAACAGTGAGAAAAAGATACGGAGGGTAGAGTACCTAGCACATTCTCTAACATGCAGCAGAAGCTCACTATGTGATGGCTGGAGCTTAGATTAGTTGATACTCTGCCACACAGCCTTTCCAAAATAATACCTTTGAAAAATCCTGGTATTTGATCAGCTCAAGTACTGGCCCAGAGGCCCCCACGACAATGCTAGCCGTGTTTTCCCTTGTGGGCTGTCCTCAAATCATGTCCCCAGTGGCCACGTGGGCTGCTTACCTCTGAAATGAACCTCCCATGGGCCATGCATTTTCTGGCTCTGAAGCAATCCAACCCTTAGTGCTTCCTCAGGGAGCTCTGCTCTCTGCATCAGGCAGGAGAGGATGAGACTCTTGCATGTATAGAGAAACTGCAGAACCATGAGAGACTCATGAAAATCATGAGGGAGGGCTTGGCCCCTATCCTGCACGGTGAGAACCTAAACAGGACTCAGGCACCGGGTCTCACCCGGGCTTCTAATTCCCTCATTTCAGTGTGTGTGTGTGTTGAGTTCCTGCTCTGTATGAGACTCTGCTGGGGACACAGAAATGAATGAGACACAGTCCCTGTCCCAAAGCTCACCGTCAGGGTGGAGGAGGAAACGAACAAGTGCCTCGTGATGTGCCACAGGAGCTCAGTATTTGTTGATTAACAGTTACCTGAGTAGTAGGTCCCTGATCCAGGACCTCTGCTTTTACTTAGGTAATTTCCTCATCTCAAAATATCAAAAATTCCCCAAGTAGAAATTTCCAGCCCAGAATTCAGGCCTTCACAGACTGTCCCCCACCTCAGTCTCCACTCTCACTTCAGGCCATTCGTCCTCTGTCTGCACTTTGGCTCTAGCCATATCATGCATATTATGGTTCCCTGTCCTTTGACATTTCTCTGGCTTGCATGTACCTTTCCTTGTGCTGGAGCACCACTTCTCCCATTCCCTGCCTGGTAAACTCCTACATACCTGTCCCCGGCCAGCTCCCAAATTAGCATCTTTGCAAAGCCTTTTTCATTCTCTCCAGACCAACCCCCTCCACAGGCACACCTAGGCCCTCCCTCCATAATGCTCCCACAGTCCCCAACCCATTCCTCTAGATGACAGATTGCTATGGATTGATGACCTGGTTCCATTGGAAGATGGGCTAGGACACAAAGCCCCTATCCGGCTCATCTCATCTCAGGGCCTGCCACAGAGGAGGGAGATATTCAGTAAGCGTTTTCGTTCATGGGGGTGATAAGGACATCAGTGTGGTCATAGCAGAGATAGATGAGAGGCACAAGAATGAAGCCAGAGGTCAGGAGACATCTGTAGGACAGGGCTCCCAGTGCCAGGCCTCAGGGTAGACTTCAGCCACTGGAGAAAAAGCTGAGGGAGAATAGGAAAGCCAGATCCCACTCAGAGGTGAATGAGTAGGGCAGGAGAACTATTTGGGGTTGTGATAGGGGATGTAAATATTGATTATGTTTACGTCATGTTCTCAAGGGCTATTAGCTCTGGGCTCATCTTCCAACATAAATAAGAGAAGATAACACTCGCCATTAAGGACTTAATGTCTATTAGTAGGCAACAAAATACCTGTAATACAAACATCATCCCCTTCTTCACCTCGAGACCATTTCATGACACATTCTCTTATTCAGATGGGGGTACTGAGAGCTGCAGAGTTGAAATAGCGTGTCTAAAGCTGCTAGTTGAATAGTAATAAGCCAATGATTATCCTCCTCAAAGGCAGTCTTGAAGAGCTGTGGAGGTAAAAGTCTTGCCAATCACAGAATTTGTGTCTCACACAGCATGGTTGCTTGTGTTTTCTGCATTAAAAACATCACAATACGTGAATTTATATTCATTGTGAAAAACAATCCAATTGGATTACAGCTGAAAGTATGAAACAAATATGTGAGTCCATACTGATAGCTAGCTAGCTAGCCAGACAGACAGGGGAGAATGGACAGATCTTCCTTAGGGCAGAATTCCAAATAATACAAGTAGATACTCCACCCAGGAGAAAGGAGTTTAATCACCACCGCCTTTGAGGAAGGTCTGGACTTAGTGACTTGCCTTCAAAGAACAGAGTAGGGAAAGGGAAAAATCGTAACATTTACAGTGGAGAGACAGGGCAGACACTACCTTAACCAAGCAACAAAGGTGAACATTCCCAGGGATAAGGTATATGGATGTCCTATACCCCTGGATGTGCTGTGACAAAGACAGCTCACCTCTGTGGTATTCTTCCCCAAAACCCATCACCTCAGTTCAGTCAGGAGGCCTTCTTCAGACAAACCCAAACTTAGAAACATTCTACAAAATGCCTGGCCAGCACTGCTTAAGACGGTCATAGTCATAGGAAACAAGGAAAGACTGAGAAACTGGTCAGAGAGCAGAGAAGACTGGAGAGGCATAATGACGAAATGCAGTTCAATCCCAGCATGAATCCGGAACAGAAAAAGGACACTAGTGGAAACACTGGCGAAGGCCGAATGAAGTCTGGAGTTTAGTTCATAGTCGTGTGCCAATCGTGGATTTTTAATTTTGACAAATGCGCCACGCTGATGTACAATGTTAACGACAGGGGAAACTGGGTGAGGGGCAAATGGGAGCTCCCTGTATCATCTTTGCAACTTTTTTGTGAGTCTAAAATTATCCACAAATAAAAAGTTTATTGTAAAAAATCAGGTAAGGAGAGAGTGAGTCCCTCCATCGCTCCACCCAAAGCCTCATTCTAAATTGGGTACACATGTGTATACATCTTCTTCAATATGTTCGTGGAGTGTTTCCCCTTCACCGAAGTGGTTCATACCAAAGTGGTACCTTCCCTTTTTCACTAAACCATATATGTATCAGTGGCGTCTCCGCGGCAGTAACAGATTTTCAGTACAGATCTATGCCGTCCAATACAGTAGCACTAGCCACGCATGGCTACTGAACACTTGAAAATGTGGTTGGCCCAAATTGAGATGGGCTGTTAAATGTAAAATACACATCAGACTGCAAAAACTCAGTACAAAAAAAGAACGTAAAATATCTCATAATTTTTATGTTAATTACATGTTAAAGTGATAATATCTTCAGTGTAGAGAGCTCAAATATATGTCTCCTTTTTTAAAATGTTTATTTATTCTCGAGACAGAGAGAAAGAGAGAGAGACACACACAGAATGCAAGGAGGGGAGGGGCGGAGAGAGAAGGAGATACAGAATCCAAAGCAGGCTCTAGGCTCTGAGCTGTCAGCACAGAGCCCAACATGGAGCTCGAACTCAAAAAACCACGAGATCATGACCTGAGCCGAAGTCAGACATTCAACTGACTGAGCCACAAAGGTGCCCCTCAAATATATTCTTAATTTCATCTGTTTCTCTCTACAGCTTTCATTGTGGCTCCTGGAAAATTCAAAATTACGTATGTGGCTGGCTCATGTTATATTTCTATTGGACAGTGCTGCTTTATAGATCTAAACTCATTCTTTTTATATGCTGCATACTATTCCAAAATCTATAAATACCACAATTTATGTAACCTTTCTTTTTTTAGTGTAAGATTACTTCTAAAATTTTACTACAGACCATGCTGCCATTAAATTTTTGTAATGCCTACTTGGTACACTTGTAAAAATATTTCTTTAGAGTAGGGGTTGGTGAACTAAGGCCGTGGACCGAATGCCACCTACCACATGCCTTTGGAAAGTTTTTTGGAATACAGCCACACTCATTCATTTATGTATTATTTATGGCTGCTTTTGTACTATAACACCAGAGGTGAGTAGTTGTGAGAGATCATATGGCCTGCAAACCAGACTTTTTCTGTCCCTTTTTAGAAAATTCTGCCGACACCCGATTTAAGAGTTGTTACCAGCAATTAGAAGAGCTATGTTGCAGGTCCGTTCCCTGGAAGGTAGACCGTGAGATGGAGATTAGCATACAGGAAGTTTGTTAGGGACTGTGTGACTTTATGATTTGGTGGATTTGATAGAACCCAGCTTATGATGAACAGCTTTGGCTGCATGGTCAAATACCATGGATTCTGCTAGATCATATGGTTCACAAGTAGCATGGCTACTTGTATTTGTTTAATGCTTCTTCTGTGGTATACATTCTCTGGTGGGTGTTAACATGGAATACAATGAACTTCACACTTGATGTCCACTCTCGTAGGTCCATCCACGTGCCTCTACCCCAGACCTCTTTGTCCCTGATTTTTCAGTCTTATCCTTCCAGACCTCTGACCAACCAGCCAAGCCATTCACCACTGCCCACTAGATCCACGTGTCTTCTAACGATGGGCCCTCTGTCTCTCCACAAAAGGTGGATGACTGGGTGTACTATTCAGAGCTTGTCCGCTGGAAGAATTTCCTCCTCTACTGTCTTTCAAGGACACTGCAGTGGGGCCTGCAGTATAGCAACAGTCTATTTTTGGCTTACTCACACATACTGAGCTGACCCACCCATGAACAAAGCTTGGCTTTTTTTCCCCTCCTGCTGAATATAAGGAGCTCCTCAGGCAGCCATAGGTGACCTCAGGGAGAGGCACTGGTGCAAAGATGGTGGATGACATAAATGTCTGGGCCACCTGCTCATGCAGCTGTCTTGTGCCCTTCGGCCCTGTTGTGCCAAATCCCAGTTGTACCATGTCTATCCTGATGAATTGGGCCTTGTGTGACCCTATGATTTGGTGGATCTGACAGAATCTACCTTACGATGAACAGCTTTAGTTCCATGGTCAACTTGATGTTCTGCAGTCAGATGATCTGTTTTGTTTCCACCAGAACGCTCAGCAAATCAGAAGCTATTTGTTGAAAAGTGTGTTATTCTTGGCTACAGATGGCATGGCCCTGCTCCAGAACCCCCAGGGTCTATATTGTCTCCTACTCAGCCTTGTCACGAACTCCATACATATCTTTTCCCACCACATATACCTCAAATACCATGGTTTCTGCCAGATCATATGGCTACTTGTATAGTCTGGTTCTGCTGCTGAGCCCTTTCCCATTCTGGGCCAGCATCAAAACTGGCAGCCTTCTGTGTCATCTGATATGGGGTGGAGCAGTATTCCCAGGTGGGAAATGCGCTGCCTCCAAAACCCAAGGGGGCCCACCTGACATTGAGCTTCCTTCTTCATGCGGGGTGGAGGTGGGAGGTGCAATCACCATTATCTTTCACTTTGGAAGATATGTCCCTGGCATATCCCAGACTACTGGTTCCTAAAAATTTCACTGAGATGTCTATCAGGCCTCTGAATCTTCATAGCGTGTTCTTCCGCTCTCTGCAATGCATGTGTCTCATCAAGGCTTCCAGTACACTTGCTCATTGCTCATCTGGTCCAAGTTGATGTTCTGCAAGGTATCTAGGCAGTATAGGTCTTCTCAGACTAGGTCGTGAGAGGGCAGGAAGCTTAACAGCCCTGGGGCAAGATGGTAATTGTGTACTTTTGTCTGTTCCAAGGGAATATGAACTCTGATCTTTGCTTCTGATGGGGAAGGAGATGAAACACACTCACTAGGTCCACAGCTTTATACCGTGGACCTGAGAATATGCGAATGTGCGCTAGGACAGACGCCACATCTGGCACAGCACCGCAAGCAGAACCAGCACTTGGTTGATTTTGCCGTAATCCACGGTCATCCTCCAGGAACCACTTGATTTGTGCAGGGGCCAGATCAGTGAATGGAATGAAGACGATGAGAATCACTGCCCCTGCATCCTTTACGTCCTCAAGGATGGCATTGATCTTTGCCATTCCCCTTTTATTAGTAAGGTTGAGCATCTTCTTATATGTTTATTGGCTTATTTCCTTTCCTTTGAATTCCCAGAATTCACAATCATTTGTCTTTTTTTAATGGTTTATCTGTTTCTTTCATTAGACTGTGGGGCCAGAGACTATGTCTCATTTATCCCTGTGCCCCCCGGACCTGGCTCGTAAGAGCTCAATACATACACACTGAGTGAGTGATCTTAACAAGATGAACAAGTAGCATTTGACTGGACATCCTGGTATTCTTGGGATCTTGAGACTAAGCTCCTTTGCTTTTGGGTAAGCCTATCCCTGACAGCAATTTTATTATTTTGGTTGACTTAAAAGAAAATACAATGTTATCCAATCAAACCATCTCTCTTTTGAAACGAAGGCAGTGTCACTGACCTAATCAAAGCTCCCAAAGCCTTGTTTTCTGGATGGACTCCCTTTGATAGCAGTAATGGGCAGTAACAAGCCGAGCCCCCGCCCCATTTGCCTGTGATAAACGCATCCAAAACACATTACAAATCTCAGAGTGAGGCTCTGAGGCCTGAGGCTGCAGCAAAAGAAAACCAAGGTTGACATGCACAAGTTTAAGAACCTGATATTCTATAAATGAAAAAAGGCCAGCTGCCTGTTCCTTCACCACTGAACAAAGTAAATGCATTATCTCAGCCTCCTGCCATTTTTCAAACCTGGGACTCTCTAATGATATCTGTTTGGTCAACTCTAAACTTCATTTGTCAAAAAAAAAAAAAAAAATCTCTCATTTACTGAATCTCAAGCGTGTCTTTCCTTTGTCTTAAGCTTTTGGGTTAACAATTTTTTTTTTTTCTTAAATACGTTTTTACGTAGGAACATTTTGATCTTTGTAGAACACACACCTTACTAGGTCCCTCACTTCCTCAAACACATCTCATGGCCTCCCATTATTTGAAGGTCAAAGTCCCAACTCCTGCATAATGTCTCCACGGCCCTGGCCACTTTTTTTTTTTTTGGCCCCATTTCTGCCCACCATTCCAAGAGCCTTATGCTTCCAACACACATTTGCCTCTAGTGAAACAAGCCTTTACACCTGTGCCTCTGAGCACACGCTGCTCCCTCTGCTAAGAACTCCTACCTCTACTTCAAGATTTGGTTCAAACATCAATGCTCTGTGAAGACTTTCTTTCCTTAGAATGGTGTGAATCATTCCTTTTCCCACCTTCTCAACATTTTAACTAAGTATCTACAGTAAATACCTATTATCTTATACTATAATTATTTACCTATGTAAATGTATAATTATTGTGTGTGTATATATATACATGTATAGATATATGTATAATTATTTACCTATGTGTCTGTGTCGCCACCAGACTAAGAGCTCCCCAAAGGTAGAAATTATATCTCATTTATTGCGGTTTCCCCAGTGCCAGTCCAGTCATGGGCACACAGTAGATGGGCAACATCTGTTCATTGAGCAAATGAATGAAAAGACCCAGTCCCTACCCAAGGGCCCAGGACCTCCGATTCAACCACCAAAAAAGGACCAATAAACTAGTGGAGCAGACTCTAATGGTACTTAATTTCCTAATTTCCTACAGCAAGTAAATACAGAAGACATATTCATGCGTAGACTTACAGGTAACTCAGAGTCCTAGGGACCTCTCTCACCCCTTTTCAGCAGCTGTCCCTTTCACCTGTAACAGGCTGGAGCTCAGAGGTGCTTCTCTGTGGGTGGACAAGCGTACGTGGGTGTCTGTGAGCCTCCTTCCCTTTGGCAAGCACTCAGAATAGCTCCATTACCATGCATGGAAATTCTGCACATGCATCAAGGAGAAAACAGCCACAAATAACACAGCCTGCCTTCCAAATCTCCAAAGCACATCTCTGCAATCATTTCACTTTCTAACTATCACCACTGAAGCCTTTCAGCTAGACAGCAATTTGTTTTCAACTTACTCTGGGTTCCTAAGTTAGCGGAACTCTTTAGATGTTTATAAATGAAGCTTCCTCCTCCTGCCCAGCTCTCCCTGCTCTAGCTTCTCTTCCACACAGCCCGGTAATAAGAAACTAACTAGTTCCTGCTTGCAATCAGTCCAAACCTCTTCATTTTGTGCTCAAGACCGTTCAGATTTGTCCTGGTCCTTGCCCTCCCATCCGGCCTCATCCCCAGGTACTCTCCTGCATGTGTTCTCTACTCCAGCTATACCAATCACCCCCTAGGGATCACAGTTCCAGGGCTTTCCATACTCTGCTTTCTCTGCCAGGCATACACCTCAACCACCCAATTACCTACTTCTGCCCTTTCAGACCGCACACAGGTTGTCACCTCCCCCAGGAAGCATTCCCTGATTGGATTAGATGACTTTCCTGTATGCCTACAACTGGCCATTCAATTATTCAATAAACAATTATGGAGACGAAGTTTGTGCCAGCCTCTGTTCTAGGTGCTGGAGGTATAGTAGGAACAAAAACAAAGACTCTTGCTATCAAGAAGCTTAAATTCTTGGGGCGTCTGGGTGGCTCAGTCAGTTGAGCACCTGACTTTGGCTCAGGTCATCTCACGGTTTGTGGGTTCAAGTCCCACATCGGGCTGTGTCGGCACAGAGCCCGCTTAAGATCCTCTGACTCCCCCTCTCTCTTCCCCTCCCCTGCTCATGCTCTCTGTCTCAAATATAAATAAACATTAAAAAAATTAAAAAAAAAAAAGCTTAAATTCTTATAGGAGGTGAGGTGATAGGCAATAAAGAAATAATAAACTGTATCAAGGAAGGGGATGAATACTCTGAACAAAAATAAAGCAAGGTAGAGTATTAAAAAATGATTGGGAGAGAGTGCTGTTTTGTTTAGGGGAGTCAGTGAAGGCCTTTCTGATAAGGCAAACAGAGACCCAAATCAAGTGAAAATAGGAACATGCAAGTATCTATAAAAAGAGCATTGTAATCAGTGTAAGAGTTTAAGTGCAAAGGCCCTGAGGTAGGAACATGTCTGGTGTGTGTGTTCAGAACAGCAAGGGAGCCAGTAGGACCACACAGGTGTAAGAAAGGGAGAGAATGTTACGAAGTAAGGTCAAAGAGGCGGCCAGGATCCACATCACGTTGGGCCTGGGAGGACATTGGAAGGGCTTGGAATTTTGCTCTGAGAGGGAAGCCACTAGGTTTTGAGCAGAGTAAATACATGATTTGTTTTACATTTTTAAAGGTTCACTCTACCTACCCTAGCGGATAATAGATTCTAAGGGGAACAAAGGTGGAGGTAGACAGGGCATAGGCACCTGGATATCCATTAATTCCACAAGTACGTATTGGGTATTTCTATGGGACAAGCACTGTTCTAAGGATTGAAGATACCCAGAGGAGTAAGACAGGACTTCTGACTTCTGGCAGGACTTCTGAAGGAGGTTCCAATCGAGTGGGGATACAATCAGAAGCATAACCAGAGAACATGTGAGTATGTATATAGAACAGGGTATTACAGAAGGGGCAGGGGAGGGAATTAGATAGAGAGTAGCATTCCAGAGAGAGAAAACGTTCACGTGTGAAAATGCTCCAAGGGGGAGTGACACAGTGGGATTTTCAGTTTTGATATGTCACTTTGTTTCTAGCACAGAGAGGCCAATTTGAAGAGGTTAAGACTGGAGGCAGAGGGATCAGTTGGCGGGGCATGTGATCACCTGGGAAAGAGGATAAAGTCCTGAAGTTGTGCTAAATATGGAGGAGAGACAAGAGACTGTAAACCTAGGTAAGAAGTAAAACCATCAGGATTTGGTTGGTTGGTTGGGTGGGTGGGGGGTGGAGGGGGTGAGGGGATGCAGAGCTTAGGCTGACCCCCAGGCTCCTGGCTAACGTGCCAGTATTGCCAAGTACAAGAAGACATGTTACCTCTGAGATGCGCATCTAGGAGATTCTGTCTGAAGCTCAGGGGTCTGAAGACACAAACTGGAGAGTCATCGGCATATACGAAATGCCTAAGGGCATGCGTGGATGAAATCAACCAGGAAGACCATCTATATCAAGTAGACTTCAGTTTTGGATCTTGAACCTGCCATTCACCATCTGTGTGCAACCCCGAGTAAGTTACCAGCCCTTCTGAGCCTCACTTTCCTCATCTTTAATCAGGTATTAGTTTATTAGTTTTACTTTTTTATTTGGTTTGTTAGGAGTTTTTTAAATGTCTACCACAGTGCCGAGCCCGTGGTTAAGTGCTCGATTATTATTCTAGCTCCAACAGTTATTAGCAGTGGGGAACCGAGCAAGACACTTCTGCCTGGTGAGCCTCAGGGTCTCATCTGCTGCTACTGCTCGGTCGGTCCCACAGTGCCCCGAGGAGTGGTGCTCAGTAAATAAGTGCTAAATAAATGAAGAAATCTAAAAAACTGAAACAATATTTACTAACGCAACAATGAGAAGGTTAAACAGGATTTTTAAGACACTACATAAACATCAATGTAAATGCTAACAAATTAGCTTAGGAATGGTCTCTAGCACTTAGAAGGTAGACGTTAGGCCCCTCTCTTTTCTCCTTGCTTTTGAACTTAGCCCCTCTTTTTAAACGGTTTAATCTCTTCCTTTCTATTGGCTCCTTCTCTTCAGATTATAAACATGCTCTCATCTGCCCTAACCTAAAAAGCTTTCCTTGGGTATTGCTATCTCCCTCAAATTCTCATCCAGTCATTCTTTATTTTCACCAACTGTCCCCTTTCTCAACCCCAAATACTTTTCAATGAACGGGCCATACCTTTTGTTTTAGGCAAAAAAAAAAAAAAAAAAAAAAAAAAGTCCCAGTTTATTATGACTTTAAAAGAGCAAATCTCATTTATGTAATTGTTCAAGCAGGCCTGTACAGAGGCATTTCATTTCAGAATATAGATGTGTTTTTTTCTACTGTGGTAATTCATTTCAAGAGAAATTTCATTATGTATCTTCTACGGAGCCCTAAACCAAGAGCCAGCGTATTCAAATAAACCCCAAGGTAGGGGGATGCTTCAGGCCAGTTCCTCATTAGAAGCCTCAGCATGGGGGCTCTGGAGACCAATGCAGAAGGTCTTCCAGGGAGAGCTGAAATGTTCAGATAAGTGAGTTCTGGAAAGAAGGGGTAGTTGGCTGGCTCCAGCAGGCTCACCCCCGGGGTAGAGCAAAGAGAACAGACAGGGGAGTTCTGAGAGGCACCAGAGCTATCTAAACTCAGGGGGATGGAACTGAGTGTGCAGCCACAGTAATTGAGTTTCAGTTACCTGCAGGGTGGCGAAATAAAGTAGTAACTTCATCTGCCTGACATGGGGGAAGTTTAGAGGTGTCCTTGGCGCACTCACAGTGAAATCTGTCACCCTTTCACTGGGTTGGGTGATGGCAACCATACCGCGCTTCCTAGTGACAGCCAGCGCACGTCCCGTGAGGCAGTGCAAGTGCATACAGCTAATGAAGCATCTCCCGCAGGCCTGGCTCCCGGGGCTCTCCGCATCCTCTGTCTGAAGGAATGGCACCATGGGAAAATTTAGCACCACCAGCAGCAGCCATCACCCAAACTCAAAAGAGTCTTTGAATGGCAGAGAGAGGCCCATTTTGCTTTCTGCCCAGCCCAGCTTTGGAACCATCCTCGGGTCATTTTTTGTGGTTCTGTACAAACGTGCCGACTGGCAGCGAGCCGTTCTTCACCTGAGCCCGGATTTCAGCTCGGTGCTTTAATGTGAAGACCAGGGCTCTCACCATCCGCCGGTATGGCCCATTAATGAGGCGGGAGCAGAGATGAAACGTTTCCCGCTCAATATTTTCAACCAGTAGGTGATCCATCTAAAAAACAGCAAAATTATCAAATTAGGGCCTTGCATTGCATAAGGATTAAAAGCAAGAGAGGCTGGAGCACTCTGCTCAGAGGCCTCCATTAATCAACTGAAATTCAAGGACATCTACTTCCTGTCACAAGAGAAACAGGAAGAGCAAATTAATTCCACCCTAGCAATTAAGGAACAAGGCCATGTGCTTTGTGACAGGGACCTCATTCACAACCCCTGCCGGGTGGTAATATTTGCCATTATAACAGGAAACTGGCCTGAACTAAGCAACGGGTACTGGGCCCTGTACTTTACCAACCAGGAAACGAAGACCAAGGATAATAAATCAGTATAACAGTTTATACTTTTTTTGGTTTGTTTTTTAAAGTGCCTTTTAACCCCTTACAACATTTTAGAAACACCGGGTCTGGGTCCTGATATGTGTGTAGAACAGTTTATAAATCACTTTTCACATTTAATGCTCACAACTCCTGTTACCTCATTTTACAGATGAGGAAATAGGTTCAAGGGTAAAGAAAGGTTCAAGGTCTCACAACTAAGAGGCAGAGCCGGCACTCTGACCTGGCACCCCTGACCCCAAAGTTCATGATCCTCTCCTTTCACCATACTAACTGCCCCCTTACTTTTGGAGAGACCAGTTGAGTTTGAAGGGACCTCCACGGGGCCAGCTAAGCAGAGTGGCCCTAGCGGATGGGACCTGCGGCAATTCTGGGGTGGTCCAGCTCAGGCCCAAGCCCTCCTGAAGTCACAGACCTAATCAAAGTAGGACAGGTCTGGGTCTTTGTCCACAGTCTGGATCCAGGCCAGACTGGGCTGCTGCTCAGAGACTCCCTCATTACCCTCCTTTCCAGGCCCACCTCCCACTACTCGCCTCACCAGCCCTGACCGTGGCCCAGCCTGAGCAAGCCAAGGTGCTTTCACATCCCGCTGTGCCGCTGCCCAGGTACATGTTCCCTCAGCAAGGTCCACTTTTCCCAAGAAACATATTCCTATTTGCATGTGAAAACTCAGCTCAAAACCAAAAAGCAAAAAAGCAAATCCTAGCTCAAAGGACTGAAAGTTCTTCCTTGGGTGGCCACAATGTCCCAAGCTTCCTGTAGACACTTTCATAAGATGAATGACCTATTTTCTGAGTTTGTCTTCCCTGAAAACAGGAAACAATTTTCTTTTTCTCACTTCCTTTTTTCCCTTCTCTCCCCACCCTGCCACTCATTCAAATACTTATTCAGCACTTACTATGTGCTAGGCTCTGCGCGTGGGCTGAGGAAAAAGCAGTGAACAAGGCTGACAGTCCTTGACTCCACGGAGAACACAGCCCAGTTGGAGACAAGTAGAGAACAGGATCGTAAGTATACGGAGTATCAGGAAAGAGAACAGGAATGGGTGCTGGGGCGCAGAGCTACAGCAAAGGGTCCCAAGCCAGGAGGGCAGCGCCTGGCTTTGGGAGAGAGTGATGTTTGACCCGAGACTTATCTGGTGAGGTAAAGTGGGCATTTGTTTTGTGAGAAATTCACAGAGCTACATACACATCTATCTTCTGTGCACTTTCCTATATATGTACTACAGTTCTATTTAAAAGAAAAGTTTAAGAAAAAATGTACTAAAAGTAAAAAAGGAACACCTGATATTCGATAAAACATCCTCACATAACAGAGAGACCGACAGAACAAAACGAATAGAGAAAGGAAGCTTGGGAGAAATAAGGACCAGGCAGAGAGCAGAACAGGACTGAGAGAAACAAAGAGAGAGACAAGGAGAATGACTGTCTAGGCCCAGACGTCTGCCTATGTGTAGCAGACAAAAGATGCTCAGGGAAGTTCGGGATCCTGATGACTATCTCCAAGGCCTGCATTGGAGTGAGTGGTATGGCAACATGGTTCTCCAGAATCCAGACTCCTTGAGCTTCTCGTAGCCTCCTGGGAGGGCACTGAACTAGTCCCCGGCCTGAGGCAGCCCTGGTACCAGACTACTTTAGGAGATGGCAAGGGTAGCTGCTGTTGGCCCACTGTTTGTCCAGCAACATTTGCCAGAGAGGCTGCTCACCTCAGTGTGAGGATGGTCAGTCACTGTTCAGAGATTCTCTTAACATAACAGACAAGAGGAAGTCTTCATTTTCCTTTTTTTTTGAGGAAAGTGGTTGTTGGGGGAGAAGGGTATATGTGCATTTGCAAAAAGAGGTCATGGCCATTCCATCAAACTGTAATATACATATAAAAAGAACTTTAAGAGTACCTTGAAATTCACATAACTGGATACAACCCATACTTCATTCAGCAAATAATTCCTGAGTCACTACTCTGAGTCCGGCCTGATTTGGGTATTAGAGACACAGAGCAGAAAAGACCTGACCCTGCCCTTCAGGAACTCCCAGTGGAAAAAGGAGATGGCATGTATACAGATAACCGTGGGGCAGTGGACTGTGTGCCATACCAGTGATGTGACAGACACAGGAAGCAAACACCTAACGATTCTCATGCATGCTTCTTGTTAAATGGAGGCCAATCACAAGGAGGAAAAATAGCAGTGATATTAAACTGTAAATCATAAGGGAAAAGAATTCATCACACACCCATGTGTACAAGTTCATTGCCCCAAGTGAAGAGTGTCTATCTTCTAACTGCCTTTGGATATTTCAAACCTACCCAAGTTGTTGAGTCCTCTCCAATGGGTCCTAACTTGGTGATTCAGGTTAAGTCCTTTGGGGTGAAAGGACCGGAGTCTCACTGAGACCTTGAGAAAAAGAGGTTTTGCCATGAGAAACATCCATGTGAATGGAAACGGGAACCAGAATGGGATATATCTGTATGAATGGGAACGGGAACAAGAAACTAGGGATTTATTTAGAGACCATACCCTTTCTCTTGTGTGTCTCAAGATCTGTCTGGTCTCTTTCTTACATGTTTTTGCTCCTCTCTATCTGCCTTACTACCAATTCTAACTGCTTTATTCTCTCCCCTGTTCTACACATCTCTGCCCACAGCTTCTGCTCCCTCGTAACTCTTCCAACACCCCTTCTGCTTCAACACTCCTACTGCCTGCTTTCTTGCCATTTCCTAGTTCACACTTCTCAGAGACAGAGAATCTGATTTGCCTTCCTTATCTATTTGTACCTGTAAGTTAACTGTGTGTCCAATCCTGGACAAACTGGCTGTAACTAGGGAAGATATAAAATGTGACCATCTAGAGCTGTCTTTCATCAAGGAGTCTGGACCCAGTGGGAAATGGTGCCATAATCAATTAGTGATGTTTGCCACATCCTTAAGCTCTTTAAAAGCAAGCTAAAGGAGGTCTTCTTCAGGTGTCTACCTCAAGTGTAGAACTTCCCACATTGGATTGTGACTATTTATTATCTATCTCCCTCAGAAGATGGTGAGCCCCTCTAGGGTTGTTACCATGTCGGAATTATTCCCGAATTCCTGATGCCCAGCATAGGTGCAGGCACAAAGCAAGTGCTCAGTAAGCATTTGTTAAATGAATATCCTTTTTCCCTGTGTATACTTCCATTCTTTCCTGCTCTTTCAATAATATCCTATGCATAAAAGATGAGATCTGAAATATAATGTTTCTATTTTAATATGTATTTTCTAGTTAGGAAAATCCTATCCCCTTCGACTGTCATCTCTTCCATAAAACCTTCCCAGATTCCCCCATCAGACTTCACTGTTCTGTCCTTTGTGTGTCTACACCACTTGCCAAACCGCTATTCCAGACATATTTTCATCCTGCCTTATATTTAGTCATTTGCAGGCTCTCAGCCAAGAAAGGATAAGCTTTCTTAGCCCAGGAAATGCGACTCATTTATGTTTATATTCTGTCCAGCACCAGCACCAATACTAAACATTTGTTGACTTGAATATCCACTGGGAGCAAACTTCGTGTGAGTTTTCCAATAGCTTGACTGGATTTGTACACATCTACCCACACTCCTTTTTGACCACTCGAATACATTTATGAGAGAGCTGGTCAAAGCCAGAGGTGCAGTCTGAGGCCATTAAACAAAGGAAAAACTAACAGTCCCATATGGGGACGTACCCCTGACCTGGATCTCATTAGCACCATCCGACAACCAACTGGGCCAACCGGCCAGTGTTTCATAACTCTTAATGATACGGGCTCACTTTGAGAATCAGGTTCATTTTTTTTTAATGACATAATAGGAAAATGATCACAGGCCATGAGGTAGGAAGGAGAGTGGATAATGAGGAAGGGGAAGTAAGAGAATGACACCACAGGGGACGTTCATATGAGGAAAGATCTAAAAGACAGGGAAGAACAAAGAAGATCCGGAAGGGAGAAGTAAAGGGGAATGGAGCATGGGTCTCAAAAGTGGAGTTTTTATTCATCTATCCCATTATTCCAAGAACAAGGAAACAATCCATAAATCTGGAAAGCGAGACCTGTGTAGAGTAATAAAGAGATGCGCCTTTTGGCTGTGTGTGTATATTCTTCATCTGTGGCTTTCACTACTAAAGGACATGACCCAAACAAATAACACGAGACCATTTTTTCTACAAAAATGTAATGAGTGAATTTGCAAGAACACATACTAGGATCAAATTGTAAAGGCTTTTTAGTCATTGGGCCAGTAACTTACCCAATGGTTTACTACTGGCTGATAAGAGTACATTTATGGAGATCTGATGTCTGATTTGAATGCACTCAACATTGGTTACTGTCAAAGACCAGATACTGGATTAGATGGTTCATTGATTCACCCTAATATGGAAATATTTCAGATGATGATAGGTGCTAGAAGTTAACCTTATATAAAAGTGCTTATATTTATATCTTCTGACATACCAAACTGATAAAAATACTATCAAATGCTGTTTATTATGCAAGGAAAACAGATTGATTTTTTTTGCCCAAGGAAGATGGTAAGATGCACATTTTTAATTTTAAAAATTTATTCTTTGGGAGCAAAACCATTCAGCTATGCTTAATCTGATATTTTTTCCAATTACATTGGGAAGCACTAACGAATGTATCACTTTTTTAACTTTGCTTTGTAACACTTGAGTGCTTACCACTTGATGTGCCATTTAAAGGATAATTAATGGATAAACTAAAAGGATAATTATTATGGAGTTTAATATAGCAGGCAAACTGCTCATTAATCCTTACAAGCATAGCTTCGTTATTATCATTTACTTAAAAAGATACCACAGGGAACTGGTATTTACCACCACATTAACTACATATTATATACCCACACTCTATGTTCCTGCAATAATTTTGGCTTATTTAAAAAATAAACTTTATGTAAAATATTAAATAGCAAACCTTGTTGGCTAATCGATACTCTGGAAAATTAGACTTACAGTCTTCGTATTTTTTTCTTCTTTCAAGGGTTTAATAGTCATATTAAAACTTCGTTTAGAAGAACTTAAGCAAACTTACAGCATATTAATTCACTAAACTATCAAATAGACATTAAAAATTATAAACATGAAAAAATAAAGATATATAGAAAAGGATATATAAAATGACACTGATATTGATCAAGGTTAAAAGTAAAATGCAAATGTAAATAATCGTCAGTTTTCGGCGGTTATTTAAATAATCAATAAAAGCATCATATGGAACATTTAGCATATGATTGGCTCTTAATAAATATCGTATAATCATTAACTTGCCCAATATTCATTTAAAGAGCTATAATAATTTACCAAACAGGAAATGCACCAAAATGTCAATAAGATTATGTCTGATGGTAGTCCAATGGTGATTTTATTTTTCCTTTCTGCATTTTCTCATTTTCTATCATAAGTTTGTATTAAAAAGCCCAAAACTCTATTTTTAAAAAGTAACATACCACAAGTCCATTTACCTTTCTTTTGTAGATGTATAATTAAGATAGAAAGGTTAAAATATTTTCTCAGAGAATGCAGACCTAGCGTTTAAATCAGACTTTTGAAATTGTTTCTTTTGTTAATAATATTAAATTATTCTTATTTATTTTTGAGAGAGTGTGAGTGCGCACACATGCCAGCAGGAGAAGGGCAGAAAGGGGGAGAGGGAGAGGGATAAGGGGAGAGGGGGAGAGAGAGAGAGAGAGAGAGAGAGAAAGAGAGAGAGAGAGAGAGTCGCAAGTAGGCAGAGCCCAATGCAGGGCTCAATGCCGTGACCGTGAGATCATGACCCAAGCCTAAATCCAGAGCTGGATGCTCAATGGACTGAGCCACCCAGGTGCCTCTCAAATTATTCTTTAAGTATATTTTAATAGGGATATCTTAAGAATAGGAAAAAATATGGATGTTATATCTGATTTTTCGAACATATTAATTGATCTATAAGATTTGTTTTTGATGATTATGAGCAAAACTACCAGGTGTACCTCAAACTACTAACATTTGAACTGTCAGCTATGGAAACAATAGAGATTATGTCTTGCCAATTGATTATATGCCTTGGAACTAAAGGTATGAGTGCTGACATTTTAAAAAAGGGGGAGCAGTGTCTTTTCAATAGACTGATAGTCCATAGCAGAGTCCATACCAGAATTTTTGCTTCAGTGGGAAGGGGAAGAATTTTAAGTAGGAAGGAACCAATACTTGTTAAGTGACTTCTAATCATCACATACTATATATACTATTCCTTTGTGTAAGTGTTTCATTTCATCTTTCCAATAATTATAGGTGATAGGAATTATAATACTCATTTTACAGATAAAAAAGTCAAGTCTCAGAAGCATTAAGGGATTTGCCTAAGTGACACAACCAGTTCCTAATAGAGCCAGGGTTTTAATCCAGGTCTTGCTAGTCTTTCTGCAATACTATCTCCCAGAATGTTTACAAATTCAGAATCCTTAAAGAAAGCCCAGGTAGGGTTGGGGGGTGGGGATGAGGGGAAAGTGGGTGATGGGCACTGAGGAGGGCATCTGTTGGGATGAGCACCGGGTGGTTTGTTTGTTTTTTTTTAATATGAAATTTATTGTCAAATTGGTTTCCATACAACACCCAGTGCTCATCCCAAAAGGTGCCCTCCTCAATGCCCATCACCCACCCGCCCCACCCTCCCACTCCCCATCAACCCTCAGTTTATTCTCAGTTTTTAAGAGTCTCTTATAGTTTGGCTCCCTCCCTAACTTTTTTTTTTCCTTCCCCTCTCCCACGGTCTTCTGTTAAGTTTCTCAGGATCCACGTAAGAGTGAAAACGTAAGGTATCTGTCTTTCTCTGTATGACATATTTCACTTAGCATAACACTCTCCTGTTCCATCCACGTTGCTACAAAAGGCCATATTTCACTCTTGGTCATTGCCAAGTAGTATTCCATTGTATATATAAACCACAACTTCTTTTTTTTTTTTTTTTTTTTTTTTTTTTTTTAATATATGAAATTTACTGTCAAATTGGTTTCCATACAACACCCAGTGCTCATCCCAAAAGGTGCCCTCCTCAATACCCATCACCCACCCTGCCCTCCCTCCCACCCCCCATCAACCCTCAGTTTGTTCTCAGTTTTTAACAGTCTCTAATGCTTTGGCTCTCTCCCACTCTAACCTCTTTTTTTTTTTTTTTTTTTTTTTCCTTCCCCTCCCCCATGGGTTTCTGTTATGTTTCTCAGGATCCACATAAGAGTGAAACCATATGGTATCTGTCTTTCTCTGTATGGCTTATTTCACTTAGCATCACACTCTCCAGTTCCATCCATGTTGCTACAAAAGGCCATATTTCATTTTTTCTCATTGCCACGTAGTATTCCATTGTGTATATAAACCACAATTTCTTTATCCATTCATCAGTTGATGGACATTTAGGCTCTTTCCATAATTTGGCTATTGTTGAAAGTGCTGCTATAAACATTGGGGTACAAGTGCCCCTATGCATCAGCATTCCTGTATCCCTTGGATAAATTCCTAGAAGTGCTACTGCTGGGTCATAGGGTAGATCTATTTTTAATTTTTTGAGGAACCTCCACACTGTTTTCCAGAGTGGCTGCACCAGTTTGCATTCCCACCAACAGTGCAAGAGGGTTCCCGTTTCTCCACATCCTCACCAGCATCTATAGTCTCCTGATTTGTTCATTTTAGCCACTCTGACTGGTGTGAGGTGATATCTCAGTGTGGTTTTGATTTGTATTTCCCTGATGAGGAGTGACGTTGAGCATCTTTTCATGTGCCTGTTGGCCATCTGGATGTCTTCTTTAGAGAAGTGTCTATTCATGTTTTCTGCCCATTTCTTCACTGGATTATTTGTTTTTCGGGTGTGGAGTTTGGGGAGTTCTTTATAGATTTTGGATACTAGCCCTTTGTCTGACATGTCATTTGCAAATATCTTTTCCCATTCCGTCGGTTGCCTTTTAGTTTTGTTCAGTGTTTCCTTTGCAATGCAGAAGCTTTTTATCTTCATGAGGTCCCACTAGTTCATTTTTGCTTTTAATTCCCTTGCCTTTGGAAATGTGTCAAGTAAGAAATTGCTGCGGCTGAGGTCAGAGAGGTTTTTGAGCACTGGGTGTTGTATGGAAACCAATCAGACAATAAATTATATTTAATAAAAAAAAAAAGAAAGAAAGAAAGCAAGCAAGCCTAGGTAGAATAAAGCCAAAGCACTAAGATTATGAAAGATCATTACGAAAATGTGAGGCTCGTTTACCTAAGAGAATCACATTCCAACCAGGAGACATTACCTCTAACTCCAAGGCTTCTGAGAGTAACTTCTGGGCATTTTTCCTGAATGTCTCAGTTTTGGGGTCACTTCGCACTTCAATAGAAGGTCTATCTAAGTGTTTTTCAATGAAAGTTCTCCACTCAGTGTAAACTTCTCCAGCAAGACAAGCCACTTCTGAATCTGAGTGCTGACGCATCTTATTCACAGTGTGACCTGAAACAAGAGAGGAGAAACCAAAGGAAAGGTTGTTCTGTTTTCTACTGAAAACTACAGGACCAGAGGGACTGATGTGTGACATGCAGAAAGTCATTCACATACCTAAGGATGTAAAGCCTCTTGTGCAAAGGAAGACCCATTTCTCAAAGGCTGAGATAACCAGATAATCATGGCAGGAGAATCACTAGACTTGCCAATGCAATAGGTCATAAAATAGAAGCATGATCAATAGATACTTAAAATGGAACAATTAAAGTACCAACTCCTTAATTCAAAAATTGCAATAAAAGAAAATGAATTAAGCATTTGTCTTGTCTTTTTGGTACATATTATATTTCAGAACAACCAAATAGCCCTAGTTATTGAGGAAATGTTCTTTATTCAACTAAGAAGTGTGAAAAGATTGACAGAATTTTTAAAAATTTCATAGCCCATGATGAAATAATTCATTCAGGTGACAAGCATCAGTGGATGAACTCATTCGATGAAAGGCTGACGGGGAAATTTATAATGGAGGGAGGAGCTGTCAATGCCTGAACCACTAATCAATCTTAGTGCCCCGAAGAGTGCGGCTATCGGACAGAGGTAGCACTTCACAGCCCTACCTATGAGTAGTCCTGCACCCTCCTCCCAAAGAAAAGAGGAACCAGAATCCAACTAGTTATTCAAAGCTAACCTCTGGCTAATAGAAAATATGAGAGGCAGCAGAATAAGTTAAATTATAGTAGGAGGAAAAAGACACATCCTGAATGTGGGACATTCTACAGGACCACAGACCTGATTTCCTCAATAGTCAATGGCATTTTTATTTTGTGTTATAATTAAGTTTTTATTTGAGTGTAGTTGACACACAATGTTACATTAGTTTCAGGTGTACAACATAGAGATTCCACAAGTTTATACCTTATGCTATGCTCACCATACAATGCTATGACAGTCCCATTGACTATATTCCTTCTGCTATGTTTTTCATTCCTGTAACATAGTCATTCCATAACAGGAAGCCTGTATCTCCCACTTCCCTTCACCCATTTTGCCCATCCTCTACTCCCCCCCTCCCCTGGTAGCCATCGGTTTATACTCTGTGTTTACAGGTCTGATTCTGGTTTTTGTTTGTTTTTTATTAAATATTTTATTTGTTAAGTAATCTCCACACCCAATGTGGGGCTCGAACTCATGATCCTGCAATCAAGAGTCACATGCCCCGAAGACTGAGCCAGCCAGGTGCTCCTGCTTATTCATTTGTTGATTTTTTTTTTTTTTTAAAGGGAGTAACGTTATGGACTGCTATAGATTAAGAGTCTTTTGAGCTCAAACTACCAAATGCAATGTGTGATTCCAATCCCGACTGCAACAAATCAACCAACTATTAAAAGAGATTTTGAGATATACAAGGAATATGAATATACACTAGATATTAAATTATACCAAGAAATTATTATTTGTTAGGAATGATAATGGCACTGTGGTTATGTAAGAAAATATCTGTATCTGGGGTGCTTGGGTGGCTCAGTCAGTTAAGCTTTCGACTCTTGATTTTGGCTCAGGTCATGATCTCATGGTTTGTGAGTTCAAGTCCCACACTGGGCTCTGTGCTAACGGCACAGAGCCTACTAGGGATTCTTTCTTCCTCTCTCTTTCTCTGCCCCTCTCCCCTGCTTGCTCTTTCTCTCTCTCAAAATAAATTTTAAAAAAATTAAAAAAAGAAAATTTGTATCCGAAAAATATAGGAAATTTTCAGAGATGCGTACTGAAGTCTGTAGAGCTGAAATAATAAGAGGTCTGGGATTCTGCTTTAAAATACTTCAGCAACAGCACAAAAACACGAAAAAAGGAAAGATGAAGTAAGTGGGACCATATCTTTAAAAAAAAATTTTTTTTAATTTGTTTATTTTGAGAGAGACAGAGACAGTGCAAGTGGGGGAGGGGCAGAGAGAGAGAGGGAGAGGGAGAATCCCAAGCAGGCTCCACGCTGCCAGCAGAACTGCCCAAGGCGGGGCTCAAACTCACAAAACCATGAGCTCATGACCTGAGCCAAAACCAAGAGTTGGACACTTAACTGACTGAGCCACCCAGGTGCCCCAGGACCAAATCCTAACAGTTACTGAATCTGGGCGAAGGGCATATGGGGGTGTGTTCTATGATTTTCTTTATTTTTATGTATGTTTGAGATGTGCATAATAAAAATGGAAAAAGAGGGAAAGGATCAAAAATATATCAATATGCAAAAGTACTCAAAAATAATTACACAGAAAAGCAAAGAAATCAACTAAACACTTAGATTTAAAAACTTAAAAAGTAGGGGCACCTGGGTGGCTCAGTTGGTTGGGCGACTGACTTCGGCTCAGGTCATGATCTCACAGATCGTGAGTTCAAGCACCGCGTCGAGCTCTGTGCTGACAGCTCAGAGCCTGGAGCCTACTTCAGATTCTGTGTCTCCCCCTCTCTCTACCCCTCCCCTGCTCACACTCTGTGTCTCTCTGTCTCTCAATAATAAATAAACATTAAAAAAAATTGTTTTTAATAAAAAATAAAAACAAAAAGTAGAGGGGCACCTGAGTGGCTTGGTTGATTGAGCACCCAACTTCAACTCAGGTCACGATCTCATGGTTTCATGGGTTCAAGCTCTGTGTCAGGCTCTGTGTGCTGCTTGGGATTCTCTCTCTCTCTCTCTCTCTCTCTCTCTCTCTCTCTGCCCCTCCCCCATTCACACTCACTCTCGAAATAAATAAATGATAAAAAAAAATTTTAAACACTTAAAAAGTAGACAAATATTAGCTATATTTAAAAAAATCAATTGCTTTCTTACATCTGCAATAGCTAGTCTGAATACATTAGGGAGAGATTCTGCTTAAATAAGTAAAACCATAAACCACTTAGCAAAAGATTAACAAGAGTGGGGTACCCTGTCTTCGGGCATGTCATCTCTGATTCCAACAGCCCCAACTGGCTTCTCTGCCTAAGTTTCAAACCCCTTAATGGCATCTCCAC
This sequence comes from Panthera onca, assembly GCF_046562875.1. Lineage (NCBI taxonomy): Eukaryota > Metazoa > Chordata > Mammalia > Carnivora > Felidae > Panthera > Panthera onca. The sequence goes on from NC_138346.1 coordinate 177,900,867, forward strand.
ACTGCAGCCAGAGTGGCCTTTTTAAAACCTAACTATTCTTTCTTTCTTTTATGTGTATTTATTTAATTTTGAGAGAGAGAGGGAGAGAGAGAGGGAGCGAGCAGGCAAGGGGCACAGAGAATCCCAGGCAGGTTCAGCAGAGCCCGATGTGGGGCTCGAACTCATGAATTCATGATCATGATCTGAGCTGAAATCAAGAGTTGGACGTTTAGCCAACTAAGCCACCCAGGCACCCCAAAACTTAACTGTTTTCTGTTTTCAGGATATTTTTTCTAAAACATAAATCTGACCATTTCACTCCTCCACTTACAGCTTTCAATCCTGTATCCAAACTCATATCTTGTCACACAAGTCCTTTCACAATCTGTCTCCTCCCACCTACTTTCCAATGAACATTCAGTCTGCCTGGAATACTCATGCTTCCCTCTATCTGGTTAACTTCCCTTCTGCCTTTAAGACTCAGTTTAGGAGTCCCCTACTCCAGGAAGTCTTCCTAACACCCCCCAGTCTTGGTTGGTGCCTCTCCTCCCCTGTGCTTCCTTAGCACCTTGTGCTTCTGTTCACAATAATTGTCACAGTAAGTTGTAATCATCTGATCGGCTATCTCTCTTGCCCACCAAAGACAGCTTCAGGGCAAGAGCTGTGACATGTCCATCTTTGTCTCTCCAGCAGACAACACAGTGGCAGAAGGTAGGGGTTGGCAGAGTGGGTGTCCAGTAAATGTTGGTGGAATGAAACACCCATATAAAGAATGTATTTTTACTAAAATACATGAGAAAATGTGAACGAAAGGGGAAAATGTACAACGTTGTAAAATAGAAAGATTAGCACAAAGAGAAACAAGTAAGACACAGTCCTTGGAATTTAACCTACACTCACTCTGCCAAAGTGTACAAAGATGATACATGTGCAAAAATACCCTTATAGGTACTGTGATAGTGAAAAGCTAGAAACAATGAGAAGTTCATCATTCAGGGTCCAATTTGTTAAATAAATTATAGTCCACTTGAACAACGAATACTTTGCAGCCATTAAAGACTGGAATAGCTCTACATGTAGTAACATGGAAAGATGATTACTTTACTCAGGTTCTCAGAAGAGCACGCACAGCATGAGCCAATATTTACTTTCACAATTATATTTGTGTATACATATAAGCACACATATTTGTTTATATGCAGGGACAAAGTCTAAAGAATTTATAATGAAATTATTAACTGGGGTCTCCTCTGAGTCGTACGACTGAATGCATCTGTGCAGTTCAGCTCAGTCTCATGGGTTGGCTCAGCCTGTAAGCAATCCTAACGGCATGGTTGTGTTGTACTAGAGGTGCATTCCGGTTTCTTCGGAACACAGATCCTTCTCTTCATGTGTCCCCCTTCTTATCCCTTTCTCTCTCCAAGAAAGACACTGTTGATCAGGCTTTACATGTGAGCAATGAAGATGCCGAAGTCCCTCAAACAGCGTCCCTCTGCTTGTCAAATCCAATGGACCTTCTCCATCCTGATGTAACTTGATGCCTCTGTGGCCTCTGATATTGTTTTCTGTCTTCTGAAATATTCTCTTCCACCACCTTTTGAGACACCACCTGTTACTGTTCTTTCTCTCTCTTCTGCTGGCTGCATATGCCTTACCCAAACTTTAATTATCAGTGAACCCAAGCTGGGGCGTTGTCCTTGGTCTCTTCTCTTCTTTCTCCACCTGCTCTCCCTGAGGAATCTTACCCACTCCTGTGGTCCAACTACCATCTGCAAGCAGATGACTCCCAAGTATTAGCCCAAAGGCTCCCACTGACACCAGTCTCCTACTGGACACCTCCACTTGTTTATTTTGCAAGTACCTCTAACTCAACATTTCTAAATGGAGAATGGAACTATTATCCCCCCTCAGTGTCCTGTACTTGTCCCTCCTGTACTTGTCATACAACAGCACCACCACTCACCCATCATTTCGGGCTCCTTAACATTTTTTGTATCTTTCCCTTTTCTTCCTCACCGCTACCTTAATCCAGGTCCTCATCACCCCTCCACAGGTCTACTGCAAAAATGTACTAACCAATCTCTGTCCCCGGTTTGGTCTTCTCCAACTCAATCTCATTACTGAAGTCAAAATAACCTTTTACAAACACAATGTGATCTCATTACTCCCTTACCAAAAGTCCTTAAATGGCTCTCCTCACTGCTCTCAAATTAATTCCTAAGTATAACATCCAAGCTCTCGATGACTTGGAACTTCCCCGGCCTTACCTCTCACCTTTTTGCCCTCTTTCCTCCCTCCCAGCCCTCCTACCCCTTTGCCTCCATGAGCTAAGTTCTGGCTAAGGAGAGCAACTTGCATGTCCTTGTTTTGGATCAGGCTGTCTGGCCTTCTTACATTTCTGTGCCTTAGCTCACACTGTTCCCTCTGTCTACAAGGTTTAAATACCCACCTTCCCCTCTAAACTGTAAACATCTTGAGGGCAGGACCCCATACGTCACTCCAAGTTATATTGCCAGCTCTTGGCATAGTGACTAGCACAATAAGTGTTTGCTGAACTGAATCAAACAGTTAAATAAAAACCACTTACATTTGGCTTTCAAATTGCTTTTGTACTAACATTTGAATATGGATGCAGTTGATTGGGAAAATCACACAACTGCAAACAAAATAATGGAACTATACTATAAAGAATGGAATCCAAAGGCGCTGGGAAAATGAAAAGTTTCTAATTCTTACTCATTGTTAAGAATTCTTCCTACTCCAGATTGTATATGAATTATCCTCATTATGTAGTTATTTCATTTTTATAACTGAACAATGAAGTAAAAACTATTCTATCTCCTTTTCCAAATGAGAAAAGGAAGCTCAGCAAAGTAACTTGCCCAAGGCCTCACAACCAGTAAGTGTATGAGCCAGGATGTGAACACACACAGCCTGACTCCAGAGCCTGCACACTTAGCCGCTTATACCCTGTACTTCTATGTATTAGGGACTGGCACATGGGGAGTGTTTGATATAATGTAGTTCACCTTCTGGATATTCCCAAATCAGAAGAGCACAGGTCTTAAGAGGTGGCCAAAGGGCAAAAGGCTTCGACTCTCAGGCCAGGCCAGTGGGGTCACTGCTTCTGGCCTGTAGGAGGCAGTATACCTCACAGATGCCCCATAGGAACCCCACCCAGACTGGTCAGGAGGTACTGCCAACACCAGCCAAGCCCTTCCGGGAAGGGTAGCACTTTAAGGGAGCCCAGGAAGATCCAAGATTTGTCACCAAGAGGGTGACAGCAGGAAAGGCAGTCGGTCCGGGGCAGGAAAAGAGAAGAGAGGGGGTCTAGGAAATCTTCTAGGACAAAAAAAAAAAAAAAAAAAAAAAAGACAAAATAACAAATTTTAGATCATAAAGGGAATTTCATGGTAACAATGATGACAGTTAGTCACTGTGCTAAATGCTTTACCTACCTTAACTCACTTAAGCGTTGGAACAACACTATGAGGTAGGTGCTGTTAGGATTCACCATTTTACAGGTAAAGAAACTAAGGAACTGGAAATTAAGTGACTTGTGGGACACCACAAGTAAGAAGCAGGACCAGGTTTCAAATGTAGGCAAAGTGGCTCCAGAGCTCACGCTTTAATCCTATACTCTTGTCTCTGGTAATGATACAGTCCTACCTCCTGACTGAGATGAAAAAATATGAGGCTCTGTGACCTTACCCCAAGGTCACAAGTTGGTCAGTAGCTACATCAAGGAAGTTTATGATCTGCAAAATCATTATGTGCTCCATGAAGTTTATGTTTTAAAGCAAGCAGTGCCCCTGGCTGGTCTTATGATCTAAGTCCAGTCCCCTAGGTTTAAGGGTAGGGGGTTTCTGCATCCCAACACATTGTTAAGACGAATTCCCTGCAGGAAGCAGTCTTTTTGCTCATTTGGTAAACATTACCGAATACAAAGTATATACCAGGTCTTGTGCTAGACCCTGGGATAGAATGCTGAATAAGACAATCCTGTACTCAAGGAGCTCTAGGTAGGTCTAAGCCTAGGAGAAGACACCTAAACAAAACAAAATACGGAAGTATTACAGGCAGTTCCAGGGTCCTAAGACAGTATTGAAGGGGAAACCCAGGGGGGTCAAAAGGACAGAGGAGTCAATTCAGCTGGCAAAGGGGAACACCATGAAAAGAAGTAATTCTCGTCTTGAGTCTCGACAATGACTCAAGAAGACAGGACTCACATGAGAAGTACAGTGAACGAGAACATAGAACCTGAAATAGCATGGCATAATTTAAGGGCTGTGGTAAGAAAAATAATGATTCCCAAGGATATCCATGCCCTAATCCTCAGAACCTGTGAATATATTACCTCACATGGAAAATGGGACTTTGATGAGATTAATGTTAAGGACCCTGAGATGAGGAGATTAGCCTTAATTATCTAAGTGGGCCCAATATACTCACATGGGTCTTTAAAAGTAGAAGAGACAGAAGGCTTATGTTGGGGAGGTAAGTGTAAGAATTTGACCCACAACTGCCAGCTCTACAGATGAAGGAAGGGAACCATGAGCCACAGAATGCAGGTGCTTCTAGAAAGTAGAAAAGGCAAGGAAACAGATTCTCCCCTAGAATATCCAGGAAGGAAGACAGCCTTGTCAACACCTTGATTTTACCCAATGAGACCTGTCCTGAACTTCTGACCTATAAAACTATAAGATAATAAATAAATCTGTGTTTCAAGGTTTTCAACCACTAATTTTGTGGCACTTTGTCATGGCACCATTTAATGGAAAATGAATACAGGAATCTATAAGTACTTCAAGATTGCTGAAGCAGTGACAATCTATGGGACAAATCGAAAAGAAAAGGTCATTTGGAAGGTCTTTACCACTAACTTATTCCATAACCTTTATCAAGTTAAATCGCACACCCATTCATTGACCCACTCACTAACTCACTTATTCATCCAACAAACATTTTTAGCTTCACATAGAAGACTGTTTCATCTGGGTCTCAAGTGAAGGAAAAGTAAGAGTTCACCAGGGACAAAGGTGCGTCTTTAGGTTTCAAGAGGTGGCATGACATGGCGTAAGTACATCAGAGCTTTGTCACTTATTATTTGGTTTTCTGACCTAGGGCAAGTTCCTTCAAACTCTCTAAGCTTCAGTTTCCCATTTGTAAAACGGAGAAAATCATAACGTTTCCCTCACACACTTGTTAAGTGGATCAAATGAGATCATAGATCGGAAAGTACTTTGGAAGTACAGGGTTTTTTGCTGTTGTTAACCAGTCGTGAATGAAAGTAAGACGTCTCTGAAATCAGATCAATAGGACTGACATAAAACTTTCCCCAGAATATTCGTGTATACAATATGAAAAAAGGGGAGCATGCTTGCTCACTCCACGGCCTTACGAGACATTTACCCAGTACTCCTTGCCCACTTATTTCCTCTATAATAAAGGTATCCAGTCACAGAGCCCTTAATTAAGTGCTAGGTCCAAAGGCTTTTGTCCAGCCAGCCCTCGACTTCCCAGACCACTTGAGAATAGTGAGGGCACACATTTCTCCTGCCTCTTAACACACTCTCCTCCTGGGCCTGCACATCACTGTACTGCCCTGGCTCTCTCCCTCCTCCTTCTTAATTACACCTCTACCTCTTCACTGGTTCCTCTTCCTCCTCCCGCTTCCCCTCCACAGACATTCGCTCAGGTTCAATCCTTCACCCCTTTAATCTGTTCTTTTACTCAGAGAATTCATCCACTTAGGTGACTTTAAGCAAATATTTCCAGGCAGATGAACTTCCAAACATGTATTTTTAGTCTTAAATCTCTCATCTGCACTTCAATCCCACATCTCCGATTGCCTGTTGGACATTTCTACCTAAGAGAGTTTACGTCAGAGCAAAATCCAAGAGATGCTGACTAAAATGGGAATACAAGGAGAAAACTCTCAACTGGGGTACATAAGAAATGGCACTAAATTCTGACTTAAAAGAGGTGAGTTTGAGCAGATGGCAGAACCCATAGAAATGCTCCAATAAAATAAAGGCACATATGGCTGGGGTCCAGGGCACAATGACAGTCTGTCTGCTAACCAGGAAAGAATGCTGCCCCAAGAGACCTGGGTTCTCATTACATTGCTAGTGCTAACCTCACTAAGTGGCCCTGGATAAGTCACTTCATCTTCCTGGGTCTTAGTTTCCTTCTTTACAAATTCAAGTAGCTAAATGGATTTAAAAGTGTTACAACATTGACATTTATAGAATTCAGAAATAGATAACAAAAATTAAAAGATCTCAACAGTAAACAAAGAATACAATTCACAAAGAAAAGAAGAGAGTGCCTATAAACACAGAAAACAATTCAGTCTATGCAGCAAATGAAAAACAAGATGCTATTTTTACCCATTAAATTAGTAAGATTTTAAGAAAATGGCAGGAATATAAACTGGAACATTTCTAAAAGTCTAAGATTCAAAAATGAATCAGGCTAGGAGATATATATGCCCAAGAATTACCTGAAATAAGGCCTCAGTTAAGCTGAAGTGGACAAGCTCTTTGGGTAGGTACTCTAAAGTCCCTTCTGTTTGGGGAAAGGGACAAGGACTGAAGAAAGAGAGAAGGGCAAGAAACAGGATATACAAAGCTAGAAAGAGCCATGGAGGGAATCCTTGACCCTGTGGTTTTCACTGATTTGATGAACGTATCCTGAGCTGCTGCTATATGCCACACTAATGCTTGAAAAGCACTGGTGAATAAAATAGCATGGTCCTGCAGGCACAGAGCCGCGATTTAGCAAATAAAAGACAAAGAAGCCAAAAAATGAGCTAATTATAAAGTCAGATAAGGCATATGAAAGAAATAAACATATAAAATAACAGACACAGAATGGGCAACAGGTTCAGTGCCATTTATGTCAACAGAAAAGAGAGTAATCAATGGTCTCAAGTTCACAGATCTGGGAAGATAAGAAATGAGACAAGAGTATTGGATCTGGGTAGAAAGAAATCACTCGTGTCCTGTGAGGAAAGAAGAGTGGTGTAGGAGAAGCCAGGATGGAAAGGGTTTAATGAAGGAATGGGAGGGGCGGGAATGGGAGTTGTGAATGCGTATCAATCATTTTTAAAGGAATTTGGCTATAAAAGAGAAACAGGTGCCTGGAAGACGCAGCAGACAGTTAAAGGGGAAGATCTGAGTGTGTCTGAGGGCAGATAGGATGAGCTGGAGGAGAGGGTAACAAAGCGAAAGGCATGTTGGCATTCTCATTCCCTATCACTTCCACAGTCAGTCCCTGCTAAGCCCAGTCCGTTCGCCCAGACCAGGTTGCCTCTATGAACCTGTCACTCCGCAGGCTGGCTTCTCTCCTGTTCCAAAAGTCAGAACTTTCTTCCATCCCACATTTCTTTTCTGATACTGCTGCCTCTCTTTTCTTTCAATACAAAATTTTTTAAAAGGGCCAGTTTCATTTCCTTACTTCTTCCTTACTCTTCCCGTTTCTGCTCCTAACCTTGCCTTTGAAGCTGTCTTCATCAAAACTGTTAATGACCTTACTTTGCAAAATCTAATAGATTTAGCTTATTTGGCCCTTTGACAACAATGGACATACTGACACTACCCCCCCCCGCCCCCCCCAGCAAATGCCCACTCCTTCCCACTGCATGACAGCATTCCCTCCTGTTTTCCTGGTCACACCTTCACAGTTTCCTTCTACAAGTCTCTTAAATACTGGTGTGCCTCAGGATTTTGGACTTGGCTCTTAGCTTTTCTTATATACTCTCCCCGGGCAAGCTTATTATTTCTGTTGCCTCGGTTTCTAGCTATATGCTGATGATGAATCTCAAGTGTATATTTATAGTCTCTCCTTAGCTTCAGCCTTGTACATCCAACATCTTGTTGGACATTTCCTCTTGGATGCCCCACAGTATATCAAATACAGTAAGTCTAAAATGGAACTTGTTATTCCCCCCATCTCTATGGTAATAAGTGGTACTGCCATCCACCAATTTGCCCATATGAGAAGTCTGGGCTTCAACCTTCATTCCTTTATCTTCATTCCCAACATCCAATCAATGTCTACATCCTTCGGATTTTAATCTCTTGATTCCAACCACACTTCTCCATACCCACAATGACTATCCGATCCAGGTCACTCTCATTTCTCACCCAGACATTTCAATTGCATCTTAACTGGCCTCCCTGCCTCTAGGTTTGCTTTTCTCCAACACTCTTCTGGTAGACAGATTTCCCTAAAACGCAAATCTGAATATGTCACTCCTCCATTCAAAACACTTCGATGCAACCACTTTTTATCCTTAAGAACTCAGGCTTTACGATGGACTAAAGCTACCCTTGCACTGCAATACACTAGATAAATTCTGGACAAAAGTCACTTCATTCCCTCAAAAAAAGTAGACAGAGGCTAAAGAAGTAGGGTTATCCTAAGGGGTGATGTTAACAGCGATGTTACTAAAATACTTAGCTTTGGGCCCATGGTGAAGTGGGAGAGTTAACCGGTTAGTTGGACTCTGATACTGGGCTGGGATCTTTGCAAGGTGTGCTAAAGTACTCCAGGTAAGAAGTGGTCCTTGACTACTGGCAGAAAGAAAAAAAAAAAAAGTGAATCCCCTCTAGCGATAAGCTCCAACTTAACCCCACAGAATTTCCATGGATTAAAAGAAAAGAATGAGCTCACAATTAAACATCAACGAGCACATGGAAAGGCAAGCACCATAAGACTTAGAAGAAACAAAGATTTAAACCCCCAAGGACTATAAATATTAGAATAGTCAGATGAAGTATACAGAAGAACCATACATTAATATTTAAAGAAATCAAAGGCACTATCACAAGGATGTACAAACAATATTTAAAAGAGACAGATTGGGGGGAAATTTTATAAAAATGTAAAACAGTTTTTGAAACAAAAAACTCAGAGAATGGGTTCAACAGCTGATTAGAGTGAGCTGAAGAGAGAATTAATGACTTGGAAGATATATATCTGAAGAAATTTACTGGAATTCTATGGGATAAGGAGATAGGATTATGACAGACAAGCTAAGAGGTATGGAAAATAAAAGGTCTAAACATACTTCTAATTGTAGAATCCAAAAATGAAGGAATAATGAAAGAGAAGCACTTTGGGGGCGTCTGGGTGGCTTAGTTGGTTGAGCATCCAACTTCAGCTCAGGTCATCTCATGGTTCATGAGTTTGAGCCCCACACTGGGCTCTCTGTTGTTAACAGAGCCCACTTTAGATACTCTGTCCCCATTTCTCTCTGCCCCTCCCCTGCTTGCACTTTCTCTCTCTCAAAAGTAAACAAACGTTAAAAAAAAAAAAAAAGAAATACATATTGTGGTAGCCAATCTACTAATAGCCTCCAAAGATCCTTACCTCTTGGTGTTCATAACCTGTATGCAGTTGCCTCCCAAATTTTACCTGGGTTGGTCTCGGTGACAGAAGCGATACCTTGTCACTTCCAAGATTAGGTAATGAAACACGCTGTGGCATCCATCTTGGTTGTTCTCTCTTGGGTCTCTTGTTCTGGGTAAGTCAGCTGCCGTGTTATAAGCAGCCATAAGAAGAGGCCCATGTGATGAGGAACTGAGGCCTCCTACCAGCAGTTCAGTGAATGAGCCATCGTGAGATCCTCAAGCCCTGGTGAAACTTTCAGATGACTGCAGCCCCAGCCAACAGCTTGACTGCAACCTCTTAAAGGACCGTGAGCCAGAACCACCCAAATAAGCAGCTTCCAGATTCCTGACCCTCAGAAAAACTATGTGAGATAACAAAAGCTTCAGCTGCTAAATTTGGGGGTGATTTTTACACAGGGATAGACAACTAATACACACACTAAGACCAAACAGGCTTACAAAGAGCCTCTTCCATCTGGTCCAGACTGCCTCTCCAGTTTCATTTCTTGCCACACTTTCCCATTTATTACATTTCACACACACCAAACTTTTAGTTTCTGGAATGCATCATGTTCTCTCCCCCCTCCAGTCCTCTGTAAAGCTCACGTTACCCACTATCTAACACATTCTTCAACACCTTCTTCTCTACTCCCAATGCATATACTCCTTTGGCTAGCTTCTACCCATCATCAGAGCACTCATCACACTGTATGATAACTCTTATTAAACTGTCTGTCCTTCCATTAGACTGCAGGATCCAAAAAGGAGAGGACAATATCTGTCTCCTTTATTATTACGCCAGTGCAGTTCCTAGCACAAAGTAGTCAGTAAATATTTGTCCCTTTTAGTCCACAGGATATGGACAGGCAGGAGGCTAAAGGTAGAAGAATGGAGACATTTTCAGGCAATGATCCAAATGAATCTTCAGCCTAGCAACTGAAGTAACTACAAAGGAACCAAGAAACCCCTATATTCCATACAACCTCAGGTTTAGGGAGGGCTTAGGGTAAGGTCAGGAATCAAAAGTTGGATAATTTCCAGCTCCTCCTAAGTTAAGCCTCCTTGTTATGGTTTCATTATGATCCTTGAATTGAAATCTATGAACATCAGACACACCCATTCTTAAAAGCACACTTGCAATTGTACTCAAAGGACAAATAATTTTTTTTTACTTGATCTCTGTGCCCAATGTGGGGCTTGAACTCACAACCCTAAGATCAAGAGTCACCTGCTCTACTGACTGATCCAGCTAGGCACCCCATAAACAGAAATATATATTTTTAAATGATCATCTGGTCTGTGTTTGTGGGACAATTCCAGCCTATTCCGTTGATATTTATGATCTGGGCAGAAATGGCATTTGTGGTGTGTGCCTAAATATGAACATACACATACACATATGTACATATATACATGTCACAAAATATTAATCACTAGTACCCTCTACTGGTGGAAATACCTTATCGGCTCATATGAATGGTCTTATTGCCCTCTAGTGACCATGACTTATAAAGAGAAAATCCAGCAGCAGATGGGAGAATCTCCTTGGCTGTAATGATGGGGTTTTATGTTCTTTAAGCATCTAATTTTCTCAGATTCTGGTTTATATTACAGGGGTGCAACTCTCGAGACTCTTGGGGGGCCCTCTGGGGGATTCCACACAGCTCTTGCCAGCTGTTAGCGCCAGTCTGAAGCTGCTCTCTCTTTTGCTTCCCATGAACAAGAGGTCAAGGGGAGGCAGAGAAGGCATTGGTTGCACTGGCGAGGGCAAGAACAGCAGCTGTGAATGACTACCCTGGACTCCCTAGGGAGCTGGGAGCAGCTTGAGGAACACATGTTGGCCCTCCCTTACATATTATTCACAGTTGTGTACTGTACTAAAATGGCAATTCAACGTAGTCCCTGACTTACCTTTTAAACATCTCAATGCTGTAATAAAGGATGTAGCGGCAAATGTTGCCATCATTTTGTTTTTACAAACCACACTCTGCAAGTTATTTCTGCTCAAGACAGAAAAGCTAAGATTTAACTGTCAAGATTTAGCGGAAATGTCATCTCTTCTATGAAATCTTTTCTGAATTCCCCAGATGTAGGTGACTGCTCTGTCCTTTGTGCCAGCAGGTACCTTGTACAGAGTACAATGATATCCAGGATACTCTTTATACGTTTTTATTTATAACCTATAATATTTTCTGCTCCTCATTGCCTACACGCTTGTTTCTCCTACCAAACCTCAAGTTCCTTGAGGTGACAAACCATGTCTCATTCATTTCTACACACCTTGCGTCAAAAGCGCTCAAAATGTTATCCCTAGATCACTGCTGGTTACCAGTCTATGAGGTGAGTACAGAAACTGAAGTATGCATTAAGAAACTTTAATAGCAATTTGACGGAGTAATTCTGTATCCGTTGAATCTAAAAAAAAAAAAAAAGAAAGAAAAAAGAAGAAAGAAGAAGAAGAAGAAGTGTGGCTTGTATTTTGTATATTTTAATTTTATTTTTCTGGAAATTTTTATTATGTGTTATAGAAGTATTGGTCTGCAACCAATGGAGAATTTTTTAAACAATGGTCCTTCACCACGGACAGTCTGAGAGGCACTGATATGATAGATAACTTAATGTTTGAGGCAGGGAAGAGAGGAAGAAGAGACAAAATATAAGCACTTTTCATAAAATTCAGAAGAACATACCTATCCTTGTTGATTTTAACACTTCCCTGGAGGGTATTTTCTTCTTTAATTCTCGTAAAGCTTCAACTAGATTCTCTCTGGTCTGACCAGGAAGCTCCAACGTAGTTTTCCACCTTTTTATGTCTTCTATAACCACAACTCTCTGGGAAAAAGAAAAGTCATTTGGAAATGGAACATTTTCATTAGAAAAACATCTGCCTTCACCTGAGTTAATGGGGCTCCTATTGACATATGAATTATTGATTATGACCTGAACCAAAGCACAGTACGTGATGGCCCCAAATGATGGGTAATTGCTTAAAAGCAGGTCCCGCTTACTACAAATGAGGAAGAGAGTTACATCTATTAGGAAAAGTGCAAGTTTTAATCTCACCATGTCAGACACTGCTGGGTACTTAGCAGAGAGAGGCAATAAGGATGAGAAGAAAAGAAAAATGATACTAAGGTGAATCAACCTTATAGCACACTTAAGTGTCTTCATTCACAAGCAAGGATAGAAAGCAAAGAAGCCATAAAGGCATATTTATTTCAACAATAAAAAGCATACTTCAACAGCTCCCCACTTCCTAGATGATGAAAGTCAAACTCTCTTGTTTGAAAAGTTTTTAAAACTCTGAAACACATAATAAGGTACAGAGTAACTATTTATAACTGAAAAAAAGTTAACATTTTGCCATTTCCCATAAAATAACAAAACATTCTAAAGTTTGTCTCCTTACACCCTTCACTAAACTCATTTCTCTCCTGTTTCTAAGAGAAATCACCACCTTCAAGTTGATATGCATCTCTCCATTTGGTGTAAAATATGAACACTTAAGGAATCTGGGTGAAGGGGATGAGGAAGTTCCTTGTACTCTGTTGCAACTTTTTCGTAGTTCTGAAGTTATTTCAACTAAGAATTAAAAAAATTAAACTGAAAGACAAAATAATAAAGTTGCTTTCATAATTACAAAAAAATACTGTCTTGGATGGTTATTTCCCCGGGGAGGTAGGCCCAATTAGGGAAAGGAAGGGGGCACAGAGGGCTTCTGGGATTCTGGTAATGTTCTGTTTCTTGATCTGGATACTGGTGACACAGGTGTGTTCACTTCGTGAAAATCTGTCAAGATGCACATTCGTGATTTGTTCACTTTTCTATATACAGGTTATAGTTCAATAAAAAGCAACAACAAAATCTCAATTTCCTTCCCTGGCTGGGGTCTGCTTCCAACCTAGCAGCCCATGGTGGGAGAGGTCTGACTCCTCTCCCCATTTTGCTTCCCCTTCCCCCATCTGCTTGTTTGCTTTGGCCTCTGACCCTTCCAGGTTTGAAGCTGGGAAAAGGAGGAGAGGTAAGGGACAGGAAAAGCCTTCTCCTCTTTTGTGATACTACACTAGTCCGGTTTTAGTGTGCTCTCTAGACTTGGCAGATTCGGAAAGCAGACTCTTTTTTCTTTTGAGGTGTTTCTGTGGTTCCTCGGAGAGCCCCCATTGTTGAGACCTCACTTGCCATCCCTGTAGTGTTGGCAATGCCTCTTCTAGCCAGCCACGTCCAACTCCCCGCAAGCTCCCAGTTTTCGGCAAACCACTTTACACACGCTCTCTGTGGGGGTCCCACTGACCTTCCAATGATCCTTGTGAACTTAACCCCTTTAAATCAACTCCAGGCCAGCTCACATTTTTTCTGCTATATCCTCATCTTTGCCCTGAAGAATTCTAAGGGTTAACAGCCTTCCCATTCAGCCACTCTCTGTTTTTAGTCTTTCCCAGGCACAGATCTGGTCTCTGTGTCCACCAGATCCAGGTACAGAGGTCAAGTTCTCCAAGTGAAAATACCACAGCCCTCCCACTATATCCAAGGGAACTCTCTCTCCTCTCTTCTTTTAATTTCAACCTTCTTTATGCCCTAGAGTAGGTGATGGGTTCGGGATTCCGAAACTGGTCTTCATGTACCGCCTTCACAATTTCTGCATAGTCTAGAAACTCATCTGGGAACACTTTGCTTTGTTCTCAGCCTTGGGGTGCTTTAGCCAGAAGGGAGACAAGTTCTTTGTTATGATCTGCTACAATACAAAACAATACTGTCAGTGGTATATGGTATGCAAAATAAATAAATGAAGCCAGTTAAGGGGATATTTTCAATAGGAAGAAGATGTAAAGTATAAATATCATATCATTCTGCAAAAGGCTTTTTTTCACTCAATATATTTTCTCCATTCATTCATACTCATATACATAAACGCAGCTGATCCACTTAATAGTAATGGATAGTATTCCATTATTTTTACACACAAATGTCTTAGAATTTTAAAATCTATTCCCCTAATGGATATTTAGGGTCACCCCACCCAACATTTTTCCTGTTGTAAACATTGCTAGGATGAACTCCTGCCTGTGACATAGTCAACATCGTCTTCCATCCCTTGCCTTTTAACTCTTCTGGGTCATTATGCTTTAAATGGCCTATGGTTGCTTTATTTTGCCCCTATTCCCCATCCAATCTGAGAATCTCTATCTTTTAACAGGCATGGCTAAGCCACTTGCATTTATTATGATTACTGATATAACTGGATATACTTCCTCTTTGCTTCTTTTACTTTTCCTTTCTTATCTTTGTAACAGCTTGAGTTTTCTTTGATCTTTTCTTTACGGTTGGCAAATTATACATTCTATTTCTATCATTACAGTGTTCATTATTATACTTTTTAAGACATATGCTCTATGAAATCTGTATCAGTATCCTCCTCACAAGCTTCGGCTTCAGAAATCCCTACTAGAAATATAAATGACTTGTCTATCCTTTCGTGTACCTTAACTGTTCTTTCATATTTTTCTCTATTTCTCTGGAATGAATTCTAAGTGATTTCCTCGCCTCAAGCTTCCAATCCACTATTACTCTCTGTAGCTATGGCTTGTCTACTTTTAACCTGTTCCATGTCTCCATCAAGGAATAATTTTTTCATAGGACAACTTAATATTTTCCTCAAAATCTACCCAATTTCTTTTCATAGTCTTTTGGTTTTTTCTTACAGTATCTCATCTTTTCGTTATAAAATTCACATATTTAAGATCTCTTTCAGGTTGTGCCCTTATTGCCACTTCTTGGGGTAGAAATGCTATTATTTATCTCTATCTGCTCATTCTCCCTCTGGATAATTTTGACCATGAGTTCATCTTTAATGGAGACTATTTCCATGGGGATCTGGTGTCCTAGGGTGTGAGGTGTTTTAACAGGAAATCTCACATTTGCCTTGGCCAAAGCCTCTGGATTTCTCTGATCTATGCCAGTTATGTTCACTTTTTTCCTGCTTTGCTAAGAGTGTAAATTTAAAACCACGCATAGTAGTAAGTATGGGGTTCTAATTTATTATAGTCAATTCTTTTTCCATCCAAAACCCCTGAGAAGATCATCACTTTCATGCTATTGCCTTGGACTTGTGGATGGAATTTTTCTAGTTCATTTTTCACAAACATGGTAGACCTGTTTTGGCTCCCAGCTTGAAGTGGGAATTATTAGCCTGAGGCCTTAGGCCCCACACCGGCCCTAAAACTTCACACCCCAAACATTATATCTAGTTTCATAAAACTGTTCAGCTTCAGCCCCCACTTAAAGCTTAGGGTTTGAATTTCCTCTCTCTTTCTGGCATCTGAAGATTTCTCGTTCTTGCTTTCAAGCTCAGCTCTTGTATTAGAGACTTTTTATCTAGCATTTCTACATGGTTAGAATGAGGTTAGGGATTCCACATGAGATCATTCTAGTATATGGAACTACAGAAGCCCAAACTCTAGCATGGCATAAAAGGCCTTACATGACTTGGCTCCTGACATCCTTTGCAGCTTCATAATTTGCTCCAGCTACACAGCAAACTATCTGAAGCTGCCTAAATGAATTGCAGTGTTTCACACCCTCTGCCTGGGATGCTCTTTTTTTTGCCTCAGCCATATGATAAACACCTACTTATATTTTAAGATTCCTTTCGAGCATCCCGTCTTCTATGAGGCCTTTCCTGACCCTCTCCTACCAAATTTTGACCACACTCCCTTTTAAGTCCTTTGTAATCTGGACACATTCCTACCACTGTATCTGCATTTTATGCACATACTTATTTATAAGGCTGTCTTCACCACTGACTAAGCAATTTGAGGGTTGGGACAATTTATTTGTCTCTCTATTCCCTGCCACACTAGGTATTATTGAACAAGTCATCTTACCCTCAAGGACTAAATCCAGTATAGTTTTCAGATCCGAAATTTTAGCTCAGAAATAGAAAAATCTGCAGTCAATTCCAGAACAGAATTCCACATATATCCAAGAATGTTCCTTATTTCTGTCCAAATATGGGTCTCAAAAGAGATATTTCAAGTTATTATCTGAATTATTTAGAGGAACAAGGGAAGTGGACACAAAGTATCAAAGGGGAAGCTACAATGAGCAGTGGAAAGGTTATCACCAGAAAGACATGCTCTCTCCTATACCATCTGGTCTTATAGTTGTGGATGGCTGAAACATCAGGTTTGACAAAACCAATTAGGGAAAATGATTCACTTAGGCAATAACATGGAAACCATCCCACCAGAGGGGGCAGGGGACAATCTATTGGCTGCTCCATCCTATAGAAGGAGGAAAGGTTTACAGAACATTCTAAAGTGCTGAACCTAAAAGAATTCACATATTCTTGAATCTTTTAATAATAATTTAAAAAAATCTATTGCAACCAATAGAGGAAATCACTTTCCCTTCAGGAAGTAAGGAGAGATTAACCAAATTAACCTCTACCATTCAAATGTATATTACACACGCTCTATTGGGTATCACTTCTACTGAATGTGATAAGGCTATGGCAAAATTACTTGTAATATACCGATAACAGAAGTACAATGGTCCCAATATCCAAGATTTTTATACCTCTTCTGCTTGACATTCAGAAACCTCCACTTTCTTAGTTCGCCCTGTAGGGGGCAGACAGTGGAACCAGACTGTCTAGGTCAAATCCCAGCTCTGCCACTTAGAGCTGCATGACCTTGAGCAAGCTACTTAATCTCTCTGTGGCTTAGATTCATCTGTAAAATATAAATGATAAAAGCATCCATTTCACAGAGCTGTTATCAGAGGTTAAAGAGTTAATATATGTAAAGCACTCTGCACAATTCCTGGCCCAGAGAAACGGGCTCAGTGTTAGCTGTAATCATGACCATCGCTATCATCATCACTGTTCCCAGCTCTAGTGTTACCACACAAGCCCCTCCTTTTCCACACATGAAAAGAGAACATTACTGATCAGTTTTACTATATGACATGCACAATGCTTAGCCCTTTCAACATGTATTTATCTATTTAGCTCTCATAACAACCCTGCAGGTTGTAGTTCTTTCTAATGTTACTGATGAGGAAACTGAGGCTTGAACATTCAGCAGATTCTTGGCATTTAAATGTGACACTGGTATGTGGGAATAAGTTACTTGGTAGAGTAGATGTCTTTAAAATGCAAATTTAACTCAACTTGTTTTTAATTTGTCATTGTGTATACATAAAGCAAGCATGTGTGCGCGGACAAAGGGAAGAGAGCGGCAAGTACTACTTATTATTAAGTGGTTATACATCACTACTTCCCTCTACCTCGCCAAATCTTTTCAAATCTTTAAGGTGCTCTGAGCACTAAAACAGACACTGAGCTCTCTCCTCTTATCTCTTAACCTTTACTGTCTAAACAACAGTTTTGTAATGGATCACATATGATTTTCTATCATTACTTATTAATTTCTTATAATATGATCCTCCAATAGGAAGTCCCATGAGGGTTCATACTTTCATCTTAAATTTCTTTTATGGGGGCACCTGGGTGGCTCAGTCGGTTAAGCATCCCACTTCAGCTCAGGTCATGATCTCACGATTTGTGAGTTCGAGCCCTGCATCAGGCTCTGTGATGACAGCTGGGAGCCTGCTCCAGATCCTGTGTCTCCCTCTCTCTCTCTCTTCCCCTCCCCCCTGCTTATGCTCTGTCTCTCTCTCTCTCTCTTAAAAATAAATCAACATTTAGAAAAAAAATTTTTTAATTTCTTTTATGTTCCCTGGAGTATCTAGCATAGTGCTGGGCATGAAGTTGTTTTGTAATAATATTTGTTAAATAGTTTACTATACAGACCCTGCAAGGGCATCCCCAAATAAGAATGATTATTATTTAGTCAATAAATTTTTACATGCAGGCACTGTGTTAGGTCTTGGAGCAGAATCAGAACATAATAAGACACTGTGGTCTCAGTGCTCAGGAATTCATAGTAGACTGGGGAAAAGTACAGGTAATCTGATCATCACAATACAGTAAGGTACGTGCTATGAGGATATTTGAAGAAAGTGCTGAGACAGTATTGAAGAGGGAAGGACTAATTCCCTCCAAAGGACTCAGAAAGCACTTCAACACTCACTTATTTAACCACTTAATATATGCCAAGCACTGTGACAGGAGGTAAATAAAATACCCAAGGTCCCTGTACTCATTAAACTTATAATCTAGGATTCACAAGGAAAGTCGCACTTGAGTGGGTTCACCAATGAGAAGCATTGTCTCCATAAAAAAAAAAAAAAAAAAAGAAGAAGAAGAAAGAAAGAAAGAAAGAAAAGTTTGCCAGGAAAAGGGACCAGCATCAAGTCAAATCACTGGAGACATGAAAGAAACTAGTTTATACAGAGAACAGCAAAGAACAGGGTGTGGCTGGAATGCATTCCTGGGAATGGGGAGCCATAAGGGATGAGATGAGAAGGCTCACTGGGGCAGAACAAGGTCTCATACACAATGCCAAGGCTTTTAGTGTTTTAGTTCATTTGATCATTCAGAAAAATACACAGTGATCTTCTATGTACCAAGCTCTGTGCCAGGTACCAGGGACGCAAAAATCAGTCAGACACAGTCTTTCAAGAAGCTCAGAGTATAGTAGGATACAGCATTAAAAAAGACACAATATAGCACAAAGGAGTGCAGGGACAGGGTCATGTTTAAGATACAGGGATGGCTTAGAGAAGAGAGTGATTAGATTGGCTTTCTGTCTGGGAGACAGAAGGGTGGTCAGGAAAGGCCTCATAGTACAGGAGACTCTTGAACGAGGTCATAGTGAATAAACTGGAGGCCATAAATTGATAACAGCAAACACTTGCACAAGTATTTATTATGTGCCAGTCTCGGTTCCAAGCACTTTACATATATTGGCTCACTCAAACTTCAAAACTACCTTATAAAATAGTTCATTAATCCCACTTTATGAAGAAAGACACAGATTAAATGACTCGCCCAAGGTCATGCAAACAATAATTGGCATGGCTGGGATTTAAACTTAGGCAGTTTGCTTCCAGAGTCTGTGTTCTTTTTTTTTTCTAAATGTTTATTTTGTGAGAGAGAGTGTGTGCATGAGTGGGGCAGGGTGAGAGAGAGAGGGAGACAGAATCCCAAGCAGGTTCCATGACATCAGTGCAGAGCCTGATGCAGGGCTCGATCCCACAAACCTAGAGATCACGACTGAGCCACAATCAAGAGTCAGAAGCTCAACTGCTTAACCAACTGAGCCACCCAGGTGCCCCCAGAGTCTGTGTTCTTAATTACCATACTATATTGCCTCCAGGACAAGAACGTAAGGTCATTCCAGCCAAACAGGACAGCATATGCAAAGGTACAGAGGTAAGAAACAGCACACCATCTTTGGAAAATTGAGTGGTTGGCACCGGATAGAATGTAAACAAGGAGAGCAGCAGGGGATGAAGCAGGCAGATGCCAGGTCACAGAGGGCCTTGGGTGCCAAGTAAAGAAATGTCTTCATTGACAGGTAATGAGAAACAGCTGAAGGGTTAGGCAGGGAAGTCACCTGACAGATTTTCTTTTTTTTTAAGACTGATTTCTCTGGCTTCAGTGTGAAGGGGAGAATGAAAGAGAATGCCAAAGGCAGGGAGACAAGTTAACAGACCATGGCACTGCTCTAGATGAGGGATTTTTAAATTTAAAGTTGGAGATGTAGAGACGAGAAGGACTTTTAGGAGGCAGAATTGGAAATTAGATACAAGAGAGGAAAGAGTTAAGGAGGGCTTCCACGTTTCTAGTCCCAGTTTCTTGGCATATGGATTTAAAAGTAAAAACAAGAGAATAAAGAACAGGTTTGAGAGAAAAGCTACTGCATTTAAGGGGAAAGTTATTCCCCATACACACTTATTATTTATTCTGATTCCATCATCACGTGACATATTCTCATCTTCACATACAGGGACTCTCAACTGAGGCCCAAGTGGGGACACAGAGAGGAGAAGGGGCAGGTGGAGGTATATTAGAATCTGGGTGTTTGTATGTGAGTGTATGAGTAGTTTGATTACTACCCTCCTCTTTTTCTTCCAGTCTGATACCACAATCCTGCCCACCACGTCATTGAGAATCACTATTGTATACACGTATCCATGAATACTCTGATAAAACACAGACAGTTGAAAAATCTGATTATGCACAGAAATCCAAGACCAGGAGAGACTTTTAAAGATCATCTAGAATTCAGTAGGTCTAAACCAAGGGCTGCCTGGAAACACGAGACCATTTTTGCTTATCACAATGGGAGGTGCTGTTGGCATTTAGTGTCTGAAAGCCAAGGATGTTAAATGTCCTATAATTTACAGGACAGTTCCAAATCATGAAGAATTAACCTTGCCCCAAATGACAACAATGTTCCTTTGAAGAAATACTGATATGGTTCGACCCCCACATTTTACAGATGAGGACAAATTGAGATCCCAGGTAAGAAATGACTTGCTAAAGATCACCCAGCGGCACAACAGGGCCGAGAACCAAGGCTTCTGTTTATACTCCCCTGCACTGCTTTCTAATCAGGGTCTGGTAAATCCGTAGCACGTCTAGAAGAGGAGTCCAACTAAGTATGGAAGTTAAGTACTCAGAATGCTGCCTTGCTATCATAGCCCTGTGCATATTTTCTCTAGCCCCAGATCCCACTCTCACCTTCAGAGACCTAGGCTGGAGCTACACATTTGGCAGTCATCACCGTGGGAAGCCGTAAGACAAATAAGGTTACCCTGGCCAAATACATAAAATGTGACAAGCCCTGGGGAGCACAAATATTAGGAGTCTGGTGGAAGAGGAGGAGCCCATTAAGGAAACTAAAAAGAAAAGGCCAGAAATGTATCAGTTCAAGAAGGCAAAGGGAACTAATTACAACCGTTTGTTTGTTTGTAGTGAAACAATTCTTACTTGATCATTAATTGGGTACCTATGTCCATTGATGCATTGTTGTCTATCCTGTATCTATTCCCTTGCCTCTTCTTTGCCAACAGAAATCAGACATGTCGGGGCGCCTGGGTGGCTCAGTTGGTTGAGCGTCCGACTTCAGCTCAGGTCACGATCTCACGGTTCGTGAGTTCGAGCCCCGCGTCAGGCTCTGGGCTGATGGCTCAGAGCCTGGAGCCTGGAGCCTGCTTCCGATTCTGTGTCTCCCTCTCTCTCTCTGCCCCTCCCCCATTCATGCTCTGTCTCTCTCTGTCTCAAAAATAAAAAAAATTAAAAAAATAAAAAGAAATCAGACATGTCAAAGTTGCAAATAGTCTTGTCAAAATAGTCTGTTTCCCAGTCTCAGCTGTAGCTGTTAAGACCATGTGATACAGTTCCAGCCAATAAGACGGGAGAGTATAGTATCATCACCCAGCCTTATTGAGTTTGTACAGAATCATATTTGGTACTTTAACGTTCCTAATAAACCAGAAAATCTTGCAAAAAATAAAATAAAATAACCTAGGGGGCTTGTCCTACCAGACAGCAAAACACACCATAAAGCCAAAGTAATCAGAAAAGTAACAGAAATGCATGCAGGCCTTGATAAGTAGAAGTCTGTATAGGGTATGAAGAAAATAAATTAGGAGTGATCAGGAACCCTTTGGGAAGAAAACAGCAAGAAAATTCACAGGTCTTCCACAGAACTCCTCCTGCACCACCTTGCTATCACAGTCCTTTCCACATTTTCTCTGGTCCCATATCCCCTCTCACCTTAAGAGATTCAATCGTGGCCTGCTTGTAAATCTTTGCACCAGGATCTTTCTTCTGAGGGCTATTCTGGATTCTAGGCGTTCGAATGACGAATTTATCCATGGCTAGGGGACTCCCAACTACCTTCACGTGCTTGCAGCGTGTTCTGCTCAAGAAAGAGGGAAGATTCTAAAACGTCATCAAAACTGCTGTGATGTGTGCTCCTAAAGTAACACAATGGCCTTTTATATACTCTGGAAGCCTTCCTCAATGAGGAGGACTGGGGTGGGATTTACAGGAAACAAAATTTCGTCTTGGAAAAGAAATATCTTGCTATGAACTGAAATTGTATATAACGATCAGTCTAATTCCTGAGTTAGGAGGTGCCTAGCTTCAGAAGTGCACGCTGTGCAAGGGATTCCAATATTGGGCCAGGCGTTGAATCTGGTGACTTCCAAAGCTTCTTCCAACCTAGGTGAGGTTGAGGCAGGATTAAAAGTTCCACCGAGTCCCGTGAAGCTCTATTAACAACTATCTCACCATAATCACAATTCCAAAGATCCCCCTAGTAACCAGCAACTAACAACTACCTCCATATCTCAGCAGGGTCCTCACAACAAGCAACCATCTCCAGGTACTGCTCGGTGGTCAAAAGACCCTAACCAGGACTGTCGTGTTGTGGATCCCCCGGCAAAGGGAAACACCATCTTCCTCTACCCTCAGCATTCAGGGGCCCAGCAAGGGGAACCCAACAACGGTCTGACGTGAAACCCACCAGGAAAAGCAGTCCTGCCAGCAGCTGGACCCTTCCAGAGCGCACCCGCTGAGGACCCAAGCCTGGGCCGTGGGGGTGAGAATTAAACCGACACTTCCTTCCCCGACCGTGGTTTCTCGGAACTGGCTCCGCCACCCAGCGAAGCGTCTCCGAGCCACAGCAAACCACATTCCCCAGAATGCACTGCAAAGGAGCCGGTGAGGCCCGCCCAGGGCGATTGTAGTTCTCCGAGATCAACTTTCCCGGCCCCACCGTGCACTGCTAGCCAGCGGAGAACTACAGCCCCCAGCGTACCCCGCGGAGGGAAGGAGTCAGGGAATGCCGGTTCGTTCTAATCCTCGCGATGGTTGGATCCATCTCTTCTTGCCAACCTAAGAGAAGATCGTAGATTTGGAGGTGGGACGGAAGGCGGCAGTTTCGGGGCGCGGGGTGGGCTCAGGGCGGAGCTGAGGAGACGGCGGAGGCGGAAGCGGCGGCCTGAGGGGCGGGGAAGGGGCTGGCCCCGGAAGGCGGAGGAAAACCTGAAAAGAAAACAGCAACAAGCTGAGCTGCTGTGACAGAGGGAAACAAAATGGCGGCGTCGAAGGGGAGCCTCTGGGTCAGGGCCCAACTGGGGCTCCCGCCGCTGCTGCTGCTGACCATGGCCCTGGCCGGAGGCTCGGGGACCGCTTCGGCTGAAGCGTTTGACTCGATCTTGGGTGATACGGCGTCTTGTCACCGGGCCTGTCAGTTGACCTTCCCCTTGCATACCTACCCCAAGGTAGGGCCCGTCCGAACCGGGCTACAACCCTCCCCTGGTTGCCCATCTCCGCTCTCCCGCACATCTGTCAGCTCTGGGAACCTGGGTGTCGAACCCACACCCTTCAACCTCTGTCTCCCGCCTGTGTAGCTCCTGTTTTCTTCCCTAATTCTACCCCACACCCCGCTCCTGCTGTAATTAATGGGAAGTTTGTGCTGCATCTACTCTATAATATGGGCTGGGGGGACTCAAAGATGAAAACGACAGGACTTCTTTCTTCTGGGAGCTTGCGAGGCGGCTGGGGAGGAGGATATGGATGATTAATGCAGGGTCTGGATGATTAATGCAGGGTCTTCACCTTCAACGAGCTTAAGGGACGGTCGCGGGGGAGGAGCAGATATGCAAACCCACAAAAGATTAGTTCGTAACCAATGTTTACTGAGCGCTTCTCCGGGCTGGGAGCGCACAGTCTGTTCTGGGAGTCCGACAAGTAGACAATTCCACTGTGGTATGAAACGTATTAAGTCAGCCCTAGGAGTTGTGAGACGCCCAGGAAGGGCTTTCTGCTTGTGTTGAATTACTGTGTGCAAGACGCTGCCACTAGGGCTTTGGGATGGCTTAGAGAAGAAGCAGTTAGGTTTCTGCATTCAAAGAACGTAACCGTTCGGTGCAGAAGACAGGGGGAATTTGTGGAGCGAGTATAGAAATGAGACTGCCCTGGGGCGGGGGTTGGGGGGGGGGGTCAGGTTCCCAGTTTACGGAGGGGAGTGACCCAGCTTTCACTCCTTGTGCACCCGTCTGTGATGCCTTTCCTTTAATTCCATTCCACTCCTCAAGTTGTTTTTCTCAGTTTAGGAACTCTGTTTACTCAACATGGTCAATTGCGTGGCGACTCCCCACCCTTTCCCATATGTAATTTTGGATCTGTGCTCCCCTCCCCCCACTGCTTTTTTTTATAAGAGCTTTTGCTCATGTTTCTGGCCTTGTTTCTCCTTGTTTTCCCTTCATCTCTTCTGTGCTGTTGGCTTTACCGTGTGGCTAGCCCTGTTTGCTCTCTCAGACTACAAAGTGACCGTGAGGACAGGGTTACTGAAGTTTAGGATGTTTCTTATTGGCAAAATACTTTCAGGTCTTTGAAATGAGAAGCTCTAAATGCTTTCACTTCCCCTATATCTTGTCTACTGCAGGATTTTACATGGCATGAGGATTATCAGTTTTCAAGAAAAAGTGTGGGAGAGATTACCCTAAAGTTTTCAGTCAGTCACTAATATAGCAATCAAGAGAGAAATGAGAAATTCTGACTTCCAGGCTTAAATCAGTATGTACTGCCCCTAAACACATTACTTTCTTCTCTGCTTATAAACCTCTCATCAAGATTGAGGAAACTCACTAATACTGATTTGGCCTGGCATTGGGCGGAGACTTATTTTGTAACCTAGTGTTTGGTTGTGGCTTTTTTTTTCCCCCTTTTTGAGCTTTTCCTAGCAAACTTGTAGTGTGACCCAGAATGCTGGGAGAGTAATTAAGTAATGTAAACATTTCTGGAAACTTCAGGTACTTTTATAATATCCACAGTTTAACAATTTTTAACAATTGATGTGATATCTGTAAGTCATTTTTGCTTACTTATTAAAGCTGTTCTCACCAGGAACTCTAAGTCATCTGGCTCCCTGTATGTTAGATCAACTTAAAATCTATTAACTGCCTACTCTCTGTGAGCCAGTGTGATGAGAGAGTTACACCCATTATCCCTAATTCTCACAAGCATGCAAAGTAGGGCTTTACAGTTGAGGCTCTGAAAGGTTAAGTGACTTGTCTAAGGCCACATAGCCAAGAAGTAGTGGAGTAGTAGGAATTCAGTCCTAAAACTGGCTAGAGTGTGCTGCCTTCTATTAGTAAAGTTATATTTAAAAATTTTAATTTACTTACTTCACTGATTTCTGTTGGCCCTCTGAATTGTTGTGCTTTGCAGTTCAGGAAAAAGCCTTGTGTGTTACCAGAAATGAGATGAATTTAGAAGCTCACATAGCCTTTCTAGTCTGGTATGTGCAACTGGAAGATAGGGTCATTTTAATGACTCTTTTTCAGAATTAATTATTTGTTGCAAGAAAGTAGAACACTTTACCTGTTTGTAAGTAATTATTTTAAAATTACTATGTAGTTACCATTTCACTTTCCTCAGCAGTGCAATTGTGTCATTTGTCTGGATCCAAATAGGAGAGACCTATGTTAACAACAAAACTAATTAGAACCAGCTTGGTCATTTTTTGTCGTTGTTGTTTAATGTTTATTTTTGAGAGAGAGAGTGGCGAGGGGGGAGGGTAGAGAGAAAGGGAGAGAGACACAGAATCTGAAGCAGGCTCAGGCTCTGAGCTGTCAGCACAGAGCCTGATCCAGGGCTTGAACCCACGAACTGCAAGATCATGACCTGAGCCGCAGTGAGATGCTTAACTGAACCACCCAGGCATCCCATGCAGCCTGGTCGTTTTTAAACAGAGTGGGGGCTCTGGAACCATATAAACCTGTGTTCCATTCCCAGCTCCACTTTTACTGTGTGTTTTTGCTGATCAGTTAACTTCTCATGACTTCATTTTGTCAGCTGTAAAAAAACAAACAAAAACAAAACCCTTACACCTTGCAGAGCTGGCGTGATGATTAAAGATAATGTATGTGGCACTCTTATCACAGTGCCTAACAGATGACAACAGGTAGTTATTTCTTCTGCTATATGTCATAAAACCCGTTTGGTACCTATAGTATCAGTGGTGCTGAATAATGAGAATAGTTAGCTCGACTTAGCTCTGGGAAAGAAAATGTGTGTATTCTATAGATAGTATCATTGAAGTGCCTTCTAATTATTTATCTGGTATTTGTTTTGGTGGGGAGCACCATTTCCTTGTGCTCTAAATCAGAGGAGATATATTTTAGATTAGTTTGCGAATAATTTGAGATACATAGAGCATGAAATATTTACTTAGAACAATAATATTATGTAGTACATGAAACAGTTGGAATAAGGATATGATTTTTTTTTTAACGTTTATTTATTTTTGAGACAGAGCTTGAGTGGGGGAGGGTCAGAGAGAGAAAGGGAGACACAGAATCCGAAACAGGCTCCAGGCTCTGCACTGTCAGCACAGAGCCCGACGCTCACGGACTCCAACTCACGGACCGTGAGATCATGACCTGAGCTGAAGTCGGATGCTCAACCGACTGAGCCACCCAGGCGCCCCTGGATAGGATTCTTAAGAGCTACCGACTGAGTACCTACTCTGTGCTGGATATTGTATAATACTTTAGGTGTTAGCATGGTGCCTGGCACATTGTGGGTACTCGTTGAATATATTATTGTTGTGTCTATTTACTAGATAGTATAGCATAATATTCATGATATTGTGGATACAAAATATATAATCCCCATCATAAGATTGATTCAAGAGTATTGTCCCCAGCTTACAAAGAAACAGACTGTGAGAGAGATTGTCACCTTCCCAGGATTGTACAGAATAAGTGGTGAGGCTGAGCTTCAAACCAGGGCCGATTCTTGGACCCTGGCTCTTCTCATCATGCCATACTCCCTTTTGAAAATGGGACTGGAGGGCTTATTGGCTTGGTTTAACAAAAGAAAACATACCTGAAAATGGAATGGCATGCAATATAGCTCCTACTAATGAGCTCAGGGTTCCTCTGCAATATAAGAAAACGTGTACTCCAAATACGTAAGAGAATTCTTCCACTTTTCCAAAGCTGCAAAAGCTACTCAGGTATGAAATTTATCTTAATTGTTAAAATTCTTTCAGTTTCACCTTAACAGTAGATGCAACTAGAACCAAGGTCCAAATATATGCCACCTTCAAAGTCGTCTGATAACAACTGCTTAATATTAGACTGCAGCCATCTCTTAATGGATTGTTGCTGCTGCATCAATTTTACTGATCCTTCTACTGGAAAGAAATGCATACCTTTGTGTTCATTGGTTGCTAACTGGTATATGCACATGCTGTTTGCTTCCTTATTAGGTGCCTGCCAATTTGTACACAGTGGATCACACAGTAAGTTGAGGGGGTTCCCCCACATGTACTGGTTTGTTTCAAATACTGTATATATTTCCTCTAAGAAAAACCTATTGAAGACATCGTCATTAGTCTTATTAAGCAGCTAACATTTTCTGGTAATGAAAAATCTACCCTGTCCTGAGCTCCCATAGATATACAATGATGCCTGCAACCGCTGTTTTGTTTTAAAAATCTGTTATGATTAACACTACTACCGTTTACTGAGAACCATTTGTGTCCCAGCCCCTATACTAGGAATAGCTATCTTCCAGTATTGTTGAGGGGTTTGGAGATCATTTATAGCTATTATCCCCTTTTATGATGAGAAAACTGAGGTTTAAGTAGGTAAAGTAACTTCGGCAGCATCACTCGCCCAGAGGATTTTAGTCCAGGTCTGGCTGATCCTAAAGGCCTTTCTCATATGCCACACTGTTGCTCTTGTTTGTGTTTTCAGTTAAAGTAAGCCAAGTTTCAATAACCCTTTCATGTAAGCATTTTTATAGCTGTGTGCCTCACTTTGTGGGGGCCTTTATGACACTATTTGCTGTGTGAAGCCAGTCATACTACTTTTTCTTGAGAAGCCTGATGATTTGTATAAATATTTATGTGGCAGAAGTATGCTATTCATCCTAAGGTACTTGCTCACTCATTTCCACCTCTGCTAAATTTCTGATGATGTCACTGTTGTTTTTATCTCCAATTTTTTCCCCATAAAATGTGACCTTGGAATATTGGAAAAAGGTGATACTTTTACCCGGTAGGCTTTTTTCTTGGGTGTCACTTTTAAAATAAGAAACTAAAGCCTCTTTATATGGCAAAGGTCTTGGGTATCAATCACCTGGCTCCTATCATATTTCTTTCAGTTATAAAATTTTATTGGACCGTTTATAATAAACCCTACTAACTTTGCTTTCTTTTTGACCTTCTTTTCCCCGAGAGAAAAGTACTGTTTTATTTTTTGGTAATCCTCCTTCTTCTTGAACTCCCTAGGAAGAGGAGTTGTATGCATGTCAGAGAGGTTGCAGGCTGTTTTCAATTTGTCAATTTGTGGATGATGGAATTGATTTAAATCGGACCAAAATGGAATGTGAATCTGGTAAGATGCTATGCTAATGATATCAGCAATATATAACATTCTGCTTTCTTTGGGTTATGTTATGCTCTTTATGTCTTTTCCTCAGAAAATGGCAAGCATATTGTTTAAACTAATTTCGTGCATATTTTAATTATTATGAAGTCAGGGTTGTAGCAGCAGCTGCTAGAAATTTCACGGGCTTTAAATTTCATCTGTAGGAGTCCCCGCTGTATGAAAGTAGAGTGTTCCTATGAAACCTTTCATAAGCCACAATGGCATAAAGCAAAGCAATTCCCCTTAATTTACATGGAAAAATTTTTGAGTGCTTTTAGACCCAAAAAATAACCTCTCTTAGGCTTTTCTGATACTTTAGGACACATCTTGCTAACGGATGCACAAAATAAATCAAGATAAAACACAGATGCTCACACAGTTCAAAGCCATGGTGGCCTGACGCTGAGATGCTGAGCGTTGTTCCCAGGGAAGGAGGTTGGTGGTGCCGCTCTTGCTGCTTGAGCGCGCTCTGCCTCTGTGGGGGCTCACTGCGGAACACTTGCTGAACGCTGTTTTCACTTTCTTTTTTGAAAAGCACAAATCCTCTTTTGATTTCTTTTGGTTAGCAAAAATAGGTATGAACTTCCGAAAAGCAGGGGATACTTCTGTTTGTTGAGACTATTTATTTTGTACTATGGATAGGACACCTTTGTTTAACCAAGCATTTGGTTTAAATGCAGTAGTAATTACCCTTCTCATAATTCATCACTACCTTTTCAGTGGATAGTATAATTTTCCAAAGCCTTTCAATCATAGACCAGTTAATTTAGCTCCAAGTTTTTGGTTTTTTTTACTGAATCAGACCTTTGACTCACTATTTAATAGTGTATTCTTTGTGGGTCATGCCGATAAAAGAAGTAACCAAAGTCTTTGTCATCTCTTAAACCACTGTTTTTACCTTTTGCTGAAAGAGATGTGTTTAATAAAAGAAGCCTGTAATCGAGACAAAACTGACATTTAACTTTTTAAAGAACTGTAATGGAATTTTCTCCATTCATTACATCATGCTGTTTCCTCAGTGTAGCAGGAAGTACCTCTCTTCTCCCTATCACTATGCCATGACTCCTATCCAGTCTCCTTGATATCATAACTTTACTTTTTATGGCTCAGTGTCCTAACTGGCCATCTTTCTGTTTGCTTAGTGCAGCTCAGTTTATGATCTAACACCTTTGAGAAGTATATTACAAACGCATGACTGGGTTGGAAAGAAATAAAAGATTGTTATAGTGGTAAAGTGTTCTATGTCACAGGAAATAAATGGCTCTAGTGAACTAAATGAGAGGGTATATACTCATTTCAACTTCAGAATCCTACTATAGAACATTTTCTAAGTTCAGTTTCTCAGAATTTAGGGTGTTAGGCTGATTGCTTTGTTTTGTTCTTCCTTGCCGTGGGAATACCCTTGATTCTCAGCGAAATGATCTAATTCTTTACAGTAATATCATACATTTGTGTCGATCATTAAAATATATTGTTTTGTTCAACTCCATGAAGTAGGTGATGCTATTTCCATTTTAAAAATATAGAAGTCAATAGTTGGAGAGGTTAAACAGCACAGCCCAGGTCACATACACAGCCAAGTGTGTATGGAGCCAAAACTTATGCTAGACCTGTGTTTTTTCCACTTTACAGCCTTAGCTGTGAGGATTCCCTTATTATGAATGTTATCGTATAGCCTGAGCCTGAGTGTGTAATCAGTAGATTTATACCCGAAACATCAGACATGTGAGAGGTAGAAGATATGGGGTTTATTAAAAATAATATATTTGCTACTATTACCAAATTTGAGAATTCATATTGATAAAATGCTTTTTACGTATAAGAAATTTTTATATAAAATGCCAAGTCCCTTCTTTTCTATCCTTCCCCTTTTTCTTTTCTTCCTTCTTTCTCCTTTTCTTCTTTCCTCTCTCTCTTTTTCCTTGTAATTTGACTGTTTTTCTCTTACAGCATGTACAGAAGCATATTCCCAATCTGATGAGCAATATGCTTGCCATCTTGGTTGCCAGAATCAGCTGCCATTCGCTGAACTGAGACAAGAACAAGTACGAAACAATACTGCCTTTCAAAATTGCCTGCTTAAATTGCACTGACTTGTATTGAAGTGTTTATCGCCCACTTGATACTATTTTAGTGTTATATTTTATAATTAGTTTTCAGCAAACAAATTGTATGTTTGCAAATAGAAAACTCAACTGCATAATTACTTTTGTATAATGCTTTACTGTTAAAAGTTCCAAAAGTTCTGTTCACGTCCATAATCTCTTTTGTTTCTTCTCTCGGTCCACTATATTATCCCCATTTTGCATATGAAAAAACTGAGGCTCAGAGAAGTTGATAGTTCAGAGTCATTTTTTTCCACCCCAACTGCCATTGCCTTACTTCCTTACTTAAATCATCATTATTTCTCATCTGTATTACTAAACTTCCAAACTATTTTCCCACTTTACCTGCTTCTAGTCCATCCTTTAGTCTTTGTTCAGATGTTTATTTTCTAAGTGGAACTCTCATCATGTTATTCTCCTATCTTATATTCTTCAGTACCAGTACCTCCCATTACATACAGGAGTAAGTCCAAACCACTTATCACAGCCTGGCTCCTGATTTCCTCTCTTATGTCATCTCTCTTCCCCACCCCTCATACTCTGTCCTCCAAACATACTGGAAAAAATTTGTTCAGAGGAAATATACTTACATGGTAAAGAACTCAAAAGGTAAAAAGAGTATGTAGTGAAATATCTCGCACCCCTGTATCTCTTATTCAGTTTTTCTCCATTAATGTAGCAAGTGTTACCAAGACAGGTATTTTATGCATATACAAGGAAACAGATATTCTTTCTTTTTTTAAAATACAAGTATACACAAAAAATGTCTGATCATTTTTTTTTTTTTTTTTTTTTTACTGCATAATCCATTATAGATGTGTCTATTTAAGCAGTCTCTTATTTGGAAATGTACCTTGTTTCTAATCTTTTTCATTTATAAGCGATGTTGCCTACTTTGCACATTTATATGAATAGAATAAAACCAGTCGAATTGCTGAGTAAGAGGTATCTGTATTTTTAATTTTGAGAAATAGAGCAAATTTGCTCTTTGTGGAATTTTACCAATTTTTTAACTCAAGGTATAATTCACATACTATAAAATTCACCCTTCTAAAGTATTCAATAGTTGTTAGTATATTCACAAAGTTATGCAACCATCATCACTGTCTAATTCCAGGAATTTTTATCACCCCAAAAAGAAATCCCCTACCCACTCCTTTCCTCCTTCCCCCCTTCCCCGACTCCTGAAAATGTACCACTTTTAAGGTAGTTTAAATTTATGTTTCTCTTATTATGATTAATGTTAAACATGTTTTCTAATTTTTAAGAGTCGTTTTTTTTCTCTTAATTGTATACGTAGTGGACAGTTCTTAATTTTTACAGTATGATGAGTTATTACGTGCTTCTGTTTCTTCTACTCTCCATCCTTCTGTTGAATCCCCTTGATTAAGGGCAGGTGTCATTTCCTGTGTGAAGCCTTAACCACTCCTCACTCTGGTTTGGGTTAGGTGCCTCTCTCCATAGACATGTATTACCCTATTTTTAACCTCTGTCCTATATAGATTACACAGATTAAACACAGGTGTACGTTGATGTATAAAATACACATGGTCCCTGATATCCTAAAATTTATAATCTCAGTGAATACTTGTTTGGTGAATTAATCAATGAAAGATTTCACAGCTATTAGTGGGGAAATTGGATCATGAATATAGGTCTTTTGATTCTAAAAACTGATCTCTTACCCCGTAATGCCTCTCTTGAAATACAGCAGAACGAAAGCTATCTCTAGAGTTCAGCAAATGGTATCTCATACTTGTGCTCTAGAGGGGCCCACTGCTGCTAATAAATAAGCAAAGAAGTCAGAATTGGGGGAATGGGGACATGAAACCAATTAATGTTAAAATGAGTAGCTTATATATTAGGAGCTGAATATATATAGCCCATAAATACTCCCCTCACCCTGCCCTATTATCAGATGTCTTACATTTTATGCATATATTCTTTTGATTGATTTTTTTTCCTTCCCCTTTTCCATCAGCGTTCATTGTAGAATGATTTATTTTAAATTTTTTTAATGTTCATTTATTTTTGAGAGAAAGAAAGTGCATGCAAGTGTGAGCAGGGGAGGGTCAGAGAGAGAGAGAGAGAGAGAGAGAGAGAGAGAATGGGAGACACAGAATCTGAAGAGAGAGAGAGAGAGAGGGAGAATCTGAAGACACAGACACAGAAACTGAAGCAGGCTCCAGGCTCTGAGCTGTCGGCACAGAGCCCAATGCAGGGCTCGAACTCACATATGGTGGGATCATGACCTGATATGAGGTCAGATGCTTAACTGACTGAGCCACCCAGTCGCCCCTAGAATGATTTATTTTACATGAAAACATCAGAGATGAGGATGGTATAATTTCTCCCTCCCCCTTCTATCTCTTGAGTCCTTGCTAATCCTTTTTTAATCAAATCTTAAGATTCTCCAAAATGTATTTTGGGACCTAATCCAAAAGCCTGATAGAGGTGCCAGGTAGTTTATATGTGTGTTTGGTGATAAATTAAAGTAGCCTGGGATATTAAGCTTTATCACAGTTAATTTGCATAGATAACTAAGAGTTTAATGCTAGTAGAATCACTTAACTTTTTATTCTCTGTCTCAATCAGGATTTGAGGAATGTTGATTAAGTTTGTTCTCTTGAATATGCATATATAAAAATAATATATGATTTTATTTTATTTTTTTGAAGCTCATGTCCCTGATGCCAAAAATGCATCTACTTTTCCCTCTAACTCTGGTAAGGTCATTCTGGAGTGACATGATGGACTCTGCACAGAGCTTCATAACCTCTTCCTGGACTTTCTATCTTCAAGCTGATGATGGAAAAATAGTGATATTCCAGGTAATGACTATGCTTCAGAGATTCATCTAAATACTGACAAGAGTAAATGTACACGTCTTAAATGAATGTCTTGGCATAGAGCCATATACATCATCAAATAATAATTATTAATTTGACCTACATTAAAACATTGGGCATCAGGGCACAGTTTGACTTATTCTTCTGTCTACCCATTGGAAGCCTGTGGAAGCCCCGCTGATCCTTATCTAACAAGAATTCTGAGTCTTCTAAATTTTATAGTGGTTAAATTGATGAAATGAAACCACTAGATATGAGAGATAAGAATAATAAATATACTTTGAATGTAAATAATGGCATGTCTATATATCACATACGGATATTAAAGAAAAGCAATATGACATAATTTTTAGCTTTTTATAGTGCTTTTTCTCATAATTCTTGTAAGAGCTTGTTAAAGAAGCATATTGCCTCCTAGAGAAGTAACTTTTCTCCTACCTCATTATTTACCATGTGATGTGATGATAATAGCTGCTTTTCTTGAAGGTTCTTAGGTACTAGGCATTTACATATATTATTTCAAATCTTTGCATACCTTCCTGAGGTTGTATTATCCCTATTTTATTGGTAAGGAAACAGTCTAATTTTTAAGATCACCCTGCCAGTAGGTAACAGAATTAGACTTAAGACAGGTCACTTTTCGCTCTCAGGCGCATATCACACCCTACTATGCTATCTTCCTTTTAATTTGGTACTTAAATTCCTCAAATGTACCACAAACTATGTTGTGGCACCTTACCCCATGTAATAAAGTAAACCTTTTAATATTGCTAATAGAATGGCTCACTGTAAGGCTACCATGTAATTTTTAGCACTATCCTGAGTCTTGGGTCCTCTGTACATAATTTGGTAATAAGTAAAACACAGAAGGACTTTTTTCTCTTTAAATTTTTGAATAAGTTCTGTGTCCTAAAGCTAATTAGCTTCTAAAGCTTGAGTTGAATGTGAGAGTAGAGCCCTCATTCATTCCTGATTGGATGTGAGATTAGCTTTGTTTCTTTGTATCAAGTGTAACTACAATGGAGAAACCCCCACTCCAGGGGGTCTGTGCTCCATAGAGGATGAAAAGTATGGAGTGTTTAGCTATAATGTATGAGTTACTCATACTGAGGGAAGAATGGAATGTTTCAGATGAGAAAAATAGAGGTAATACTAGTGTAGCCCAAAATTTCAGCAGCCTGCTAAATTATTCTTTTTTCAACTAGAATTAGAACTCATTTTTGCAGGGTATGATATTTAATGCAGTATGTTGTCATTTGTCCCTGCTTTTTAATTTTTTTAATGCTGTCAGAAAGTTAAACTGACTAGATACTTGATGATGCCAGAAATCTGTCTGTTTCTTTGCAAGGCACTCGATCTGATGTTTAGGAAGTGCAATTAAAATATATTGTGGTAAATGTGTTTTATTTTTTATACCATACTTCTGTTACTTTTTCTCAATTCGAATGTTTATACAGATGATGTGTTATAGAACTTGTTACTTAGAAAAGCATAAGAAGTACAAATGGCTTAATTGCTTTCATTATCATTTTAGTCTAAGCCAGAAATCCAGTATGCACCACAGTTGGAGCAAGAGCCTACAAATTTGAAAGAATCGTCGCTAAGCAAAATGTCCTGTAAGTTTTATTTCTAGTAGCTTGGGATAACAACATTAGCAAATCTGGTTGTGGTCTGGAATTAGTTGTATGATTATTCTTACACTAATAGAAAGTGAACAAATAACTCTTAAACAGTGGTTCTCAAACTTTAGCTTGCATTAGGATCTGAAGAGCTTGTTAGAACAGATTTCTGAGCCCCACTTCCCAAGTTTCCAATTTACTAGATCTGGGATAGGACCTGAGAATTTGCATTCCTAACAAGTTCCCAGATTTTGTTGATGCTGCTGGTCAGGGGATCACACTTTGAGAACCTATAGTATAAAAACATGTAATTGGCTTTGAAGGATATTTTGACTATAAACTAGTAAGATATTGTGATATTTCCTAATATGCTAACCAAATAGTGAAATCAGCCCAAAGGTGTGAGTTCCTGTTCTATTTACTTATATACTAGAAATAAATTTTAACTTACAGGAATATAAAACATCAACCTAAAGCTGAGCTCACCTTTTAAAATGTACTGGCTCATACCTTATTTTAGATACTGATTTAATTAATTTTTGAATTATTTTGTAATTAGAATTAAACAGAATGTAATTAAACAGAAAGCAACGTCAGTAAGAATTTGGAAATAAAATAGGAAATCCATAACGTGGTAGAATATCCATTTGGTTTTTAATGTGCCAGAGGAACTTGCATTCATTATCAACGTATCAGATTA
Source organism: Panthera onca (assembly GCF_046562875.1). Classification (NCBI taxonomy): domain Eukaryota; kingdom Metazoa; phylum Chordata; class Mammalia; order Carnivora; family Felidae; genus Panthera; species Panthera onca. Next base: position 177,936,882 of record NC_138346.1, read on the forward strand.
CACTTCTAAAAACAACTGGGTGTCTGTACAGTGAATGTATCTAGGAGTAGTCATCTGAGGCTAGCTCTTGGGATACAGGATATCATAAATTCTACCTTGTTATTTCAGCAGATCTGCAAATGAGAAGTTCTCAAACACACAGGAACTATCTTGAAGATGGAGAAAGTGATGGCTTTTTGAGATGTCTCTCTCTGTATGTATTCCTGTTTATTTATATGTAGAGGAGGTAGAATCTGGCTTGTAGCAGATGCATTCCTTTTTATTATTTTAAAATTATATTTGGGGTACCTGGGGGCTCAGTCAGTTAAGCGTCCACCTCTTGATTTCAGCTCAGGGCACGATCTCCTGGTATGTGAGATCGAGCCCTGCATTGGGCCCTGCACTGACAGCACAGAGCCTGCTTGGGATTTTCTGTCCCTCTCTTTCTGCCTCTCCGCACTCGTGCGCGCACACACTCTCCCTCTCTCTCAAAATAAATAAGTAAAATATGAAAAAATAAAATTATACAAGGTGCTCAAAAGTAAAAAACTTTTTTAAAACCCTTTTCCTGCCAAACTTGTACTTTGGGATATTTTAGTTTGTTTAAAAGGTAATATACTACTGTAATAAAACCCAAGCAGGTAGTTTTTTTTTTCACAATACCAAAGCATTTTTGTTCTTGTTAAGATTCCTTGATTTATTACGTTAAGAAATGTGCTTCTCCAGACATTTAAAATAAGCTTTAAAGTATGTCTGAATGGTTTGGGGTTGGATTTTGTTTTTATCTACATAGCCATCTGGGGCACCTGGGTGGCTCAGTGGATTAAGCGCCTGGCTTCGGCTCAGGTCATGATCTCACAGTTTGTGAGTTCGAGCCCCACATCGGGCTCTGTGCTGACAGCTTAGAGCCTGGAGCCTGCTTTGAATTCTGTGTCTCCCTCTCTCTGCTTCTCCCGCACTCATGTTCTGTCTCTCTCTCTCCTTCAAAAATAAATAAAAACATGAAAAAAATATGTATGCTTCTTCTCCTCCATAGAGTTCTGATATGAGCTCTCCCCCTATATCCACCTCCATCCCTCCAAAAAAAAAAAAAAAAAAAAGATAAAGACAGTGGCCTGGAGCACTTACTGATAATCATCTACTCACCAGACAAAGCATTTGGTAAACCAATGCCTGCCCTCACGGTGTGTATACTCCAGTATATGCTATTCTGTCTCAAGTGTAACACTGCAGTAGTCTAAACTGCCCACTTCTTTCATTTCTTAACAATAGAAATAGTTTCTCGACAGGTTTTGTCAGGTATCAGTAGGGTTATTTGGCACCTAAAAATTAATACCTTTTACCAAATTCTTTAAAGACTGGGTAAGAAAATGGGGCTTTAACTTTAAATTTTCCCTTCCTTTCATCTCTAAACCTGCTTTTGACCTTGGCAGAATATGGGCAATTTTTCCTCTCTCTAATATTTTGGATCTTTGTTGTAGTTTGCTGGTCTTAGGAAACCTAAGTAATCACCTAATCTTGAGTTACAGCTTATTCTCAATAGTATACTACCTGGTAGCTTATTGGTGACTTACACTCTTTAGCATTTTATCGTTATATTTCATGTAGTTCTTTTAAATCTAACATTTTAGAAGTAATTTTGTAAATGTTTAACTTATGAAAAAAGTAACTTTATAACTAGAGTTTTAATGCCTAGAAATTTCTGTGCACAAACATGAATTATAATAGTATTCTACATTTTAATAAAAAATACTCTTTTTTTTTGGTTAATGTTTTCCCCCCCCTCAGTGAGCTCATTTGGCTCTTAGAACAGTACACTGTGATAAGTAGGTGGGTCAGAGGTGAATTGCCCACCCCTAAGGTTATATATACCCACTATGTTGAAGTGCAAACCTAGCTTTTCTAAACCTACATCTTTTACTTGTCCTGTTCTGCTATAGTTGTCTTTTCTAAAGGGTCATGAGTTTTTCATGATGAATGCAAGATCACCTGGCCAGTCAGTGAAATCTGGCTCTTAACTGCAGTGCTTTTTATTGCACTGTATAGCTGTTATGGAGGTACCCTTAGCTTCTAGAATGGAAATTGAGGTCAACTCATTTTTCCACTTGCCGTTTCTTCTCAAAGAGTCTATTGTGTACCAAGAACTGTGTTAGGGACTTTGAACCTAAAGAAAGAATTTCAGTCTCTGACTCTATGGAGTTCTCAGGTCTAATATGGTAGAGACAGACATGCAAACAGTCAACAGTGGTGATTGCTGTGTGTCACATACACCTACACATCTCTCATATACAGAATACAAGGAATATACCTTCAAAGGGAGGATTGACAAAGGAAATAGAAATAAGTCTTAAATAATGAATAGAGAGTTTTGCTAGTTGTAGCAGATTGCATTTTTTTTCCAGTTATGCTGGCTTCCTACTAAATACATAAAGTGTATTACTATGTATGGAGAGTCAGGAGAATCGGGGATTTGACCAAACCAGGTGGACAGGAACTAGGTAGGAGCAGGCAAGTAATCAAATCTAAGTATTAGGAAGAGGCTTCTATGTGAAGGATAGAAGATCAGATTGGAGAGCTGTGGTAACTCCTGAACAGAAGAGAGAAGAGATAGTTGAGAATCTGTAGGATCGTTTTATTGTGGAAGTTGAAGAAGCAGATTGATTGTACACTGAGCCCCTGTTTTCTGGTTTAACTAGTTGTCACTAGAATCCAGATATCAAGTATATTCTTCTCATTTCATGGAAGGAAATTCCTTAGTACTCGGGTTAGGGCTGGGATATGTAAAGTGGGTGTTGTTGTTTTTTTTTTTTTTTCATGAAAAATGTTGTCTACTGTTATCTTTCTAAATTGGAATACTTAAAACATCATATAGACGTTCCCTGCTTTTAGATGCAGTGCATTTTTCAGTGTCCACCTCTTTTGCCCACACACAGTGACTCCGCATACCTTTTCTTTAGCATGTTCAAGTGTTGGTAAACCATCAAGTAAATGGGTTACAGTGGTAAGTATAGACCTTTAGTCAGGCAGTATCGGATGAGCACAGATGTGAAAATCAGACTACCTGCCTTAAGTATCAGTTTATTCAGAACTGGACTACTAGATATTTAAAAATAGCTTGACTTTTGTTTTTATTATTGTTTCGCAAACAATAGGTCAATTATAGAAAAAACTCCAGTTGCTAATTCTTGTAACTGGCCAATTTTATGATATTTTAAACATAAGAGAAATTTAACTATCTGTTTATTAAGGTATGCTATAATGGGTACAGAATGCCTCATAATAGATGCGCTTTTGTAAATTGGTCCATGGGTTCGAACCCAGCATTGGGCTCTGTGCTGACAGCTCAGAGCCTGGAGCCTGCTTCAGATTCTGTGTCTCCTTCTCTCTCTACCCCTCCCCCACTTTTGCTCTGTCTCTCAACAATAAATAAATATTCAAAAAAAAAATCTAACAAATAGTTTTAAAGGTAGTACATGTGAAGTTTTAATTGTATTATTAAACTAAATACGTCAGGTTGATTGCCTTTAATTATTAAGAATCTCCTTCTTTTTACATTAGGAAATTTTAACATGACTAACTTGTTTTTCAGTAACTCTGGATGGATTTTAACCACGACTCTCGTCCTCTCGGTGATGGTACTGCTCTGGATTTGTTGTGCAACTGTTGCCACGGCTGTGGAGCAGTACGTTCCCTCCGAGGTAAATTTAATTCCAACCCTTTGGCCGTTTGAAGTATGAGCCATATGATTTACCGTTTTGAACGCCTCATTTGTTAACTAGAGGAACAAGGCCTTTCTGTTAATGGAATGAGAGAAGATTAGGTGGTTTTAATCACACAGATGCGTGTCGGCACACATGGAAATGGCAGGTTTGCAGCAGAAGAATCACTGTTCCCAGTTCTCTGTGATGCTACCAGAGTGACACATATGTTGGCTGGTTTGAGTAAGGTGTCTCTCTTTCCCTGGTTTTTTGAGCATAGAGAGAACTTGGTGATACCAGTTTCTAAGGTGATATGTAAGAAGGAAGACTTGTAGAACTACTTAAAATTTTAAATTAATTGCCACAGATGTTCAGCAGGAATTGCTGCTTTAGAAGTGACATGGCTGGAGTATTTGGTTTTGAGTTACTGTGTGCTGTTATCTAACCCTGACAGAGGTGGAAGACGATTGTGACTTCCTTGGTAATTAAAATTTAACTGGCCCGAGAAACCTAACTGTAAAGGATTTTTGTTTGCGGAAAAGACTATAATTTGGTGACTCAACTTAGCTTTCAAGAAAAGAAAGTTATTTATGTGACTGTATAGAGAATAATAATGTCTGTTGACATCAACTCCAACTGAAAGAAACTTTAGTTTTCCTGTGCCTCCAAAGTGTAATAGAAAAAGACTTAAAAGAAGAAAGAGAAATTAAAACAGAATCGAATAAATAGTTAGGACGTGCCTACCATGGTGCTTGAACAATAATAGCCTTATCTGAGTAGACTAAAAAGGTAGTTTTTAAAGATAGGTTTTATTTAATATAAGGTTACACATGAGTAATGATTACGATATTTCATATTTTTTATTAAGATACTGTGTGATACAAGCAGCTAGAAACTGGGACAGGATAATGTTGGTAACTAACATTTATAGAGTTCTTTAAAATGTACAAAATATTTTCATGTATCTTCTATGTCTAGCAATACTCTGGAGCAGGTTTTCTTACCATTTTGTAGATGAGTAAATAGGCTTACAAAGTCTAGGTGACTTTCCTGGATTTCCACAGCTATGAAAATATTGAGGCTGGAATTCAGCTTATGTCTTTTGACTTGCGACTCCTGTTTTTTTTCCTGTATACATACCACCTTTCCCATGGCTAATAAGGTGGCACAAATAGGAAACGTACAAAGTGTTAAGGAAAGCACAGTCTATGTGCGGAGATTGTCAGGGAGGGCTTTTGGATAATGGGGGTCTTGACCTGAATTTTGGAAAATGGCTAGTAAGGTATAGGTTAGCAGAGAGAGGAGGGTGGATAATTTTCCCAAGTACAGGCAAGAATAAGCTGTCAGTGACGGACTGTAAGGAATTGACTTAATTAAAAGAACTTAGGAAATTAAACAAAATGAATGAAGTTAGGATTAGGAAGAACCTTGAACTGTGGAAGTATTAGAGAATGAGTAAATTTCTATAGAACTCATCTGTTTATGATATGAACATACTAATAACATCCTCTGGCTACATTATCTACTTGTGTTCTTGTTCAGTTCTGTTGTCCATATTTTAATCATTTTTTTATTCTTGATAAAACCGAAATTACTTATGTAACATAGGAATGCCTTGGCCTGTTCCTTTAGAGCTGCCCCATGCTCTCTCTAAACCCTCGTGACAACAAAGCTACAAACCTCTATTACTAAATCTTTGTTGATCCCCACCCACCCTGTGGCACTTCGTTCCTTGCTTTTTGTATGTCAGCACAGCTCCTTCTCCTTACTCCCCATAGAGATTCCATAGAGATTGGTCTGGAATCCCCAAAATTCCATAGAGATTGGTCTGGAGATTGCCGGGAAGGACTGAATGGCTGGCCTCAGGCAGAATGTACTTTGTAAGTCCACCACAAGCTGGAACCAGGCCTGACTGACGTTGAGCACTTTCTCGCAGACACCCTTCTAGGTGTTTTACCTGAATTGGCACATGGGGTCCTTTCAGGAACTCTGTGAGATGGCTGCTGTTATCATTCCCATTTCCCAGGTAGGAAGACTGTAAAAGAGAGTATTTAATTTCCCCAGTGTCACCTACCAGTAGTGGTGGAACCAGAATTTAAACCCGGGGAATCTGACTCCAAAGCTAGTACCCTGAAGTGTCTTTAGTTAGCCTGAAATCATAAACCGCAGGGTTGATTATGTGGTTCATCTCAGGACTGATCTCCCCGTGGGACCTCTTTGACACTAGGAAGATAGATACCACCCGGACCACGTGGTTCATGTTTTTGCGCCAGGATCTTCAAATTCTCTCCTATCCAAACAGTTCATAGGTGGACATTTCATAGTTTTTCCTCTCTTATCGCCTTACTTGACTTAGTGGAGATGACTGCTTCTCATCATGGCTTTGGTTACATCTTATAGACCTGGGGCTCTTTCCCTCCCTTTTAGATGACTCTTGATCTTCTCTTCTGTTCAGATGTTGTCTCTGCTCTGATGAATTTTGTTTTGATTGTATAGCTTTAATTCTGTGAGAAATTTTCTCTCCTGTTTTCCAAGTTCTTTGGGGAAACACCTCACTTGTTGCCACATATGCCCCCACATGCTTGTGATCATAAAACCTAAGGCATCAGCACCACGCAGAGTCCTGTGGGCAGCTGGTATATTCCCCCCAGATACCTGCCATATGGATGTTACTTTCTCACCCCTCTCTAGAACTCTACTGCATATCCTTAACAATCAAAATTATGGCTCCATCTTCAAAGGACCTGTGCTTTTCTAAGAAAATAGATTTTCTAGAAAAACGTGTGGAAAACAGCTGCTTAGATTCTTTGCTCTTAGGCTTTACTTTGTAATGCGAAACCACACTTTGGCTAAGTAATAATGTAGTTTTAACTATTGTTTTCTCATTATAAAAATTGCATATATTTACTGTCGAAATTTGTAAAGTACGTATAAAGAAACAAAAAAGTCAGTCACCATCCAAAACTATCATGGTGTTTCCATTTTAGCAAATTTCTTTTCAGCACAAATAATTTTTAATATTGGGAAACCTGGGTGGCTCAGTCGGTTAAGCGTCTGACTTCGGCTCAGGTCATGATCTCATGGTTTGTGGGTTCGAGCCCTGCGTCGAGCTCCATGCTGACAGCTCAGAGCCTGGAGCCTGCTTCTGATTCTGTCTCTGGCTCTCTCTGCCCCTCCCCCGCTTGTGCTCTCTCTGTCTCTAAAATAAATCAACGTTAAAAAATTTTTAATAATAATTTTTAATACATATTGTTAATATTTTGTTTTTGTTTCAAAATATCTCTGTCCCTGGTATTTGTTCCTCTATTTACTGTAAAAAATAGCTGAAACTTAGTACTAGAAAAATTACTCGGTTTTCTTGGCCAAAAGCCACCTATTTTAAAACTTTACTTTCATAAAGCCTTTTTGTTGATTTTATTATTGAAACACAAATTATTTCTGACCCCTCTCCATAGTAACAGGAGACTTCATTTTAAGTTCCACAAGTATAACTCATGTGTGAGCCATGTTACTTATATGTTGTTAAATTACTTACATATATAATCCTGTGTGTTTGTAGGAAATCATAAGCCTGCTGAGAGTCTCTCTTCAGTACTGATCTGGTATCTGAGAGCTCAAACATGAAATATAAAAAGCTTCCTTTTCGGTCACTACAAACAAAGCTTAAAATGGTGGTAATAAAGGTCAAGAGTGTGGTCTTAGGAACTTACTAGCAGCCTTGTTTTTCTTATTTAGGAAAGCTCTGTAATAATTTATCTTTAGCCTGCTTTGCACATAGTAGGTACTCATCATTTATCATTTGATTATAATGACCAGAAAGAGTTGGCAAAGAATTTCATTTGTTTGGTTGATCTTAAAGCAGTGTCATTTATAAAGATTTTGATTCTCTTTTCTCTCCTTTTTTCCTATTTCACATTTTTAATGTCATTTTTGAAATTTCATGGCATGACACTTTCTCTTGTTGAGCTATCCATTTAAGATAAAGAGTCGTCATTCATAGTGGCCCTTGTCAGGAAGGTCAAACTTGACATGTGAGATCAGGATGTAGCAGTATTGGATTATTCATTCCTAGAGATCAGAGGGAAATTTTCTGTTGCAACAGATGGTGATATAGATGCTGTTCAGTGTTCCCATCTGTGTGCTTCCTTTTTTCTTATTTTTCAAGATCGTAATACTCTGATTTCATGTGGTCAGTTAGAAAGGGTTTTATCTCTCTTGAGCAACTCCTATGCAGCCTTGTTGCAGAGTGTGAGCCAGACACAGTCCCTGCCCGCCCTGGTCTGTAGTGCGTGTAGCTTTTCTCCTTTATGGTGCCTGAGGTAGTATACCATGGAGTGGAGAAGATGGAGACTTTTGCCTTCCAGGCAGAAATTGTCTGATTCTTATTTCTTGTCATCAATACTTTTTATTCCAAAAAGGAAGTTTTCCTTTGGGAGTTGATCAGTAATGCTTCTGATGCTTTGAACCAGATTCACTATGAGAGCCTGACAGGCCCTTCCAAGTTGGACAGTGCTAAAAAGTTGAAAATTGACATCCCAGTCCCAAGGAACATAACGCTGACTCTGGTGGACACAGGTTGGCATAACCAAAGCTGACCTCATAAGTAATTTGGGAACCATTGCCAAGTCAGGTACTAAAGCATTTACGGAGGCTCTTTAGGCTGGTGCAGACATCGCCATGATTGGACAGTTTGGTGTTGGCTTTTATTCTGCCTCCCTGGTAGCAGAGAAAGTGGTTGTGATCACAAAGCACAATGATGATGAGCAGTATGCTTGGGAATCTTCTGCTGGAGTCTCCTTCACTGTACATGCAGACCATGGTGAGCCCATTGGCTAGGCTACCGAAGTGATCCTCTACCTTAAGACCGGACACAGTACTTTGGAGAGTCAGGTCAAAGAAGTGGTGAAGAAGCACTCACAGTTCATAGGTTATGTTATCACCCTTTATTTGGAGAAGGAACAAGAGAGAGAAATCATTGATAATGAGGCAGAGGAAGAGAAAGGTGAGAAAGAAGATAAGGATAATGAGGGGAAGCCAAAGACTGGCGATGTATGCTCAGATGAGGAGGATGATAGCAGGAAGGACAACAAAAAGAAAACAAGACTAAGGAGAAATATATTTGTCAGGAAGAACTGAACAAGACTAAGCCCATTTGGACCATAAACCTGATGATACCACCCAGGAGGAATATGCAGAGTTCTACAAGAGCCTTACCAATGACTGGGAAGACCGCTTGGTAATCAAGCACTTACCTCTAAAAGATGAATTGGAATTCAGAGCATTGCTGTTCATCCCCTGTTGGGCCCCTTTTGACCTCCGAAAGCAAGAGTAAAAAGAAAAATAGCAAATTCTCCATCTGCCATCTGTTCATTATGAACAGCTGTGATGAGTTGCTATGGGAGTATCTCAACTTCATCCATGGTTGTGGTTGCCTCTGAGTACCTGCCCCTCAGCATCTCCTGAGAATGCAGCAGAGCAAAATCTCGAAGGTCATTTGCAAAAGCATTGTCAATAAGTGCCTTGAGTTCTTCTTTGAGCTGGCAGAAGACAAGGAGAATTATAAGAAATTGTATGAGCCAATCTCTAAAAAGTTAAAACTTGGAATTCTTCGAGACTTGACTAATTGGCAACTCCTTTCCGAGCTGCTGCACTGTCACACCTCCCAGTCTAGAGATGAGGTGAGTTCTCTGTCAAAATATGTCTCTCACATGAAGGAGACCCAGAAGTCCATCTGTTACATCACTGGTGAGAACAAAGAGCAGGTTGTCAACTCTGCTCTTGTGGAGCAAATGTGGAAGCAGGGCTTCAAGGTAGATGACTGAGCCTACTGACTATACTGCACGTAGCAGCTCAAGGAGTTTGATGTGAAAAGTCTGGTCTCAGTTACCAAGGAGGGCGTGAGCTACCTGAGAATGAAGAGGAGAAGAAGAAAATGGAGGAGAGTAAGGCCAAGTTTGAGAACCTCTGCAAACTCATGAAAGAAATCTTGGATAAGAAGGTGACAGTTTCCAGTAGGCTTACGTCTTCACCCTGCTGCATTATGACTAATGCACTTAGCTAACGCGGAACAGATCATATCCCAGGCACTTTGGGATAACTCTACAATGGGCAATAGGATGGCCAGAAAGCGCCTGGAGCTTAACACTGACCACCCCGTTGTGCAGACACTGCACCAAAAGGCAGAGGCACATAAGAATGATACGGTTGTCAAGGATCTGGTGGCGCTGGTATTTGAAACTCCACTCCTGTCTTCTGGCCTGCCACTTGAGGATCCCCAGGCCCACTCCAGCTGTCTCTACCTCATGGTCAAACTAGGCCCGGGCATTGATACACATGAAGTGGCAGCACAGGAACCCAGTGCTGCTCTTCCTGATGAGAGCCTCCCCTTGAGGGTGACGAGGATGCCTCCCGCATGGAAGAAGTAGATGAGGGGGCGCCTGGGTGGCTCAGTTGGTTAAGCGTCCCGACTTCAGCTCAGGTCATGATCTTGCGGTCCGTGAGTTCGAGCCCCACGTCAGGCTCTGGGCTGATGGCTCGGAGCCTGGAGCCTGTTTCTGATTCTGTGTCTCCCTCTCTCTCTGACCCTCCCCCGTTCATGCTCTGTCTCTCTCTGTCTCAAAAATAAACGTTAAAAAAAAATTAAAAAAAAAAAAGTAGATGAGGAGTTTCTGCTTGCAGAAGTTGTGCCCTCAGCATAGTGTCCCCATGGCTCTCCTAGTAGCCCTGAGTGGCTCTGGGCTACCTCGTTCCCTCTGCTGATACCTAGTGGGTTTTTTTCCTCTCCTGTCTTTCTAAGGCAGTATCCAAGGGCCTCAAACCCTATTTCTTCCCACATTTGACATTAGGTTTGGATGTATGTTGTGGGGGGTTTTGTTTATTTTGTTCAGAATTCTAACTGCAAAATAAGATGCAGTTTTCTACAAAGAAGAAAGGCTTTTAGAAGACTCCTAATAACATTCATGTTAGTATATCACATACATTTATGAGTAACTTGATATGTGCCAAGCTCTGTTCAAGGCACTAGAGATACAATTGAGAATATTATGATCAAGATGGAATGATAAAGGCTTCCAAGACCTGGGAAGTAGAGTAAATATGTCTTAAACTGTAATAAGGGGGCACCTGGGTGGTTTAGTCAGTTAAGCATCAGACTCTTGATTTCAGCTCAGGTCATGATCTTGTAGTTTCCTGAATTCAAGCCTTAAGTCAGGCTCTGCACAGTCAGCACAGAGCCTGCTTGGGATTCTTCCTGTCTCTCTGCCCCTCCCCTGCTTGTGTTCTCCCTAAAAGTAAATAAATTTAAAAATAAAAAACTGTAATAAGCATTATTTTTTTAACTTAAAAAAGACCAAAAACCGTGCTGTTCTGAAGTATTAAGTCTGATTAGAGTCAGAAAATCAGAAAACAGTGTAAATGCCACAGCTTTTAAATGCAAATTCTGTTAAGAAACTGAGTTTGAGAGATTTAAGTAACTTATCCACGATCCCATAACTGGTTAGTGGCAGAACGAGGCCTAAAACCCAAATACATATTTATTAATTTACTTTTTAACTTGTAGAAGTACTAATGCATGTGAATTAAATTGTCTTCCTTTTCTTCACTTCTCAGATAAACCAGTTAATAGTTTAACAATTTTTCCAAGTAGCTGCCACTTTTTAATTTTATCTTCCGTTTTTATTTTTGTCTTTGATCTTCTATTTTATCTTCCATTTTTTGTTTTATCAACTTCAGACATCATCTAAGGTCTTCCTACTGAAGAATGAGGAACTTGGTTCACTTATACTCTGTCCCACCTCACCTTGTCTCTCCATGCTCTTGTTTTTGTAATGTGAATTTTGTACACTTCTAGTGATCTACTTGAACTCCTCATACTTCCTTACCTTCTCCTTTCTTCCCGTAGTCTCTCTCTCAGTTTTCATTAGTTATTATGACCCTTGACAATAAAATGTAAATATTAATTATTTATATATCCCTCTGTGCTTTTCTAATAGATTAGTTTGAAAAATTAAAATCCAGGGGCGCCTGGGTGGCTCAGTCGGTAAGTGTTCGATTTTGGCTTAGGTCATGATCTCATGGTTCGGTAGACCCCACATCAGGCTCTCTGTCAGTGCACAGCCTGCTTCAGATCCTCTGTCCCCCTCTCTCTCTGCCCCTCCGCCCACCCACCCCCCACCCCTACATGTGTGCTCTCGCTCTCTCTCGCTCTCTCTCAAAAATAAAAATAGGCCGACTTCAGCCAGGTCACGATCTCGCGGTCCGTGAGTTCGAGCCCCGCGTCAGGCTCTGGGCTGATGGCTCGGAGCCTGGAGCCTGTTTCCAATTCTGTGTCTCCCTCTCTCTCTGCCCCTCCCCCCTTCATGCTCTGTCTCTCTCTGTCCCAAAAATAAATAAAAAACGTTGAAAAAAAAAATTAAAAAAAATAAAAAAAATAAAAATAGGGTGCCTGGGTGGCTCAGTCGGTTAAGCTTCCAGCTCTTGATTTCAGCTCAGGTCATGATCTCACAGTTTGTGAGTTTTCGTCAGACTCTGTGCTGACAGCATGGAGCCTGCTTGGGATTCTCCTTTCTTCCTCTCTCTCTCTGCCACTCCCCTGATCATACTCTCTCTGTATCTCTCAAAATAAATAAATAAAAACTTTTAAAAAATATTAAAAACATTAAAATCCAGTAGATAGCATTTACAATATGATTATGTAAATATGCAAAATAGAACCAAATACAGTGGTGATTAGAGTCACATAAAAGCAAATGTAAACCTGAATTACTTAAAATTTTCCCAAGAGAATCTTCCAAATATCTTTGCTTAATGGAACCTTTTATTGTTTTGTTCTAGCCTTCTTCTCATTTTCTAAGTCATCTCAACTGCTACTGTTTCTCGTATTCGGTGTGTTTTGCTTTCTTGAATTCTTTTATTTTGCTGGAGTACTTTCTTAAGTAGTTGTTTTTCATAAAGGATACTTGGATGGTAAACTTACCAAGTTAACACTTTTGAAAAGCTCTCTGTTGTACACTTATATTTAATTGGAATTTGAGAGTTCAGAGTAGTCACAAAATCAGTATACCTACTGGTTACAGAGTGTCCATATACTCCCATTCATTTCTCTGCACACATTTTACACTTTTACCCTGTTCTAGGTAGCTTCTTCCACGTGGATGTTTGAGATCACTGAAACTGGTCCTGGTCACTGCTTCAAAGTCTAAATGCCGTTAGGGTCGTGAAAGTATCTCTCTCGCCGTGCCCCAGAGCAAATTAGCGCCTGTTAGTTCTGGGGTTTAAGGGGAGGCCACAGCATATCAGATTTATGTCCAGTCCATCAACCACTGAATTTGTCTGGAAGATACTCCCTTACTGGAAAAGTGTAAGGTACTGGGCTGCCTCCTTGTTGTAGAATAGTTGTTGCCTTGCAACCATAGGCAGCAGGCTACATCTGAAACACGTTCAAGTAAACAACCATCGTGACGATCTCTTGTAGGACATTTTCATCACCCCAGAAAGAAACGTCCTACTTACTAGTAGTCTCTCCCCACTGCCTCCCAAGCACCACCACTACCACCACCACCCTGAGCCATAGACACCCAAAATGTGGTCTCTTATGAATGACCTCTTTCACCTACCATAATGTTTCCAGGGCTCATCCCTGTTATAGCATGTAGTAGTATTCATAGATACTTAACCTCATGAAAGTGCTCTTTATTCAGCATCTTTTAAAAGTACCTTTCTGGGGTGCCTGGGTGGCTCAGTCGGTTAAGCGTCTGACTTCGGCTCAAGTCATGATCTCACGGTTCGTGAGTTCGAGCCCTGCATCGGGCTCTGTGCTGACAGCTTGAAGCCTGGAGCCTGCTTCAGATTTGTGTGTCCCTCTCTCTCTGCCTCTCCCCCGCTCACTCTCTGTCTCTCTCTCTCCTTCAAGTATAAAAATAAAAACATTAAAAAATTTTATAAAAGAAAATAAAAGTAAAAGTACCTTTCCAACATCAAGTACTTCTAGGTGGTTTTGCTTTATAATGTAGTCAATTTCCCTGTCAATAGCATCAGCACTTCAATTTTTTTTTTTTTTTAACGTTTTATTTATTTTTGAGACGGGGAGAGACAGAGCATGAACGTGGAGGGTCAGAGAGAGGGAGACACAGAATCTGAAACAGGCTCCAGGCTCTGAGCTGTCAGCACAGAGCCCGATGCAGGGCTCGAACTCACAGACTGTGAGATCATGACCCGAGCCGAAGTCGGCCGCTTAACCGACTGAGCCACCCAGGCGCCCCAGCACTTCAATTTTTAACTGATAGATTCAGAGGTTTGTTGCTGTATGACTTAACAAAACTACCCATTATTTAGTAAAAACTTCTCACTTTGCTTTTCTGCCTTTAGGAGATAGACCTAGTCTAAATAGGCCTACTCTGAAAAGATATTAATGTTGCCATTATACTCCAGTGAGTTTTATGATATTTACATTGATTCTGTTTTATGCCTTCATTCTTTTGTTGGCAATATCTTCTTGAATATGATAGTAACAATTTGAGGAGCTTTTTATATATTTCTGAAGACCTTTCTATCGATGTTAAAGTGTTTCATGTATATCCTTTATTCTACTCATAGCTTTTTAAAAATATCCTTTTTCAATGTGTCAAGTTAAAACTTACCCCACATCTCATTCAGAGAACTAAGATCTTAAAGGAATCGATCACCTGACATATCAAATATCCAGAATCAGTGCTCTTGGTTTGACCACACTAATTCCACTGAAACCTGAGCAATTTTTCTTGATACTCAGTTGCTATACCTCTATGTATTTTAAGCTGGGACCTGTGGAAAAATTTTCTTTGGCCATCCATTGGGAGCTGAAACGCTTATCAGTAACATTGAGTAAAAGCATTCTTCATTCTTGAGGACGTCGGTAGAGTTTTTGTTTCTGTTTTACCAAATACCTGTAGATTAAATTACTATTTGAGGATGTACTCAGAGAGGTTCTTAACTATTGTAATACGCATTGATTTTCTTTTGCAGAAGCTGAGTATCTATGGTGACTTGGAATTTGTGAACGAACAAAAGCTAAACAGATATCCAGCTTCCTCTCTGGTGGTTGTTAGATCTAAAGCTGAAGACCATGAAGAAGCAGGGCCTCTACCTGCAAAAGTGAATCTTGCTCATTCAGAAATTTAAGCTTTTTTTTTTTCTTTTTTAAAGTAAAGGGTAATAGACATCTACATTTCCCTTCCTCATAGAGCTTTTAAAAATGGTTTCATTGGATATAGGGCTTAAAAATCACTATAAACTGCAAATAAAGTTACCCAGATCTGTGAAGACTGTATTTGCTGTAACTTTATCTGTAATTTCTTTTCTAGTAATTTAAGAGACAGATATTTGAGATTGCATTTTTATTTTACTAATATCTGTAGCTATTTTATTATTTACATTGTTTTGTTTGTTTTTTTTTCTTAGCCAAATTGTGTAAGTTGATCATTGCTCTTCCCCTCCTCCTACCATGATAGTATCTGTCGTCTTAGTTAATAAACTGAATACTCGGTAGGATTTGATGCTTCTGCTCAGAAATGGCCCACAAGCTGTATTTTGAAATTTAGCAGGAAATGCCCTTTATGACACTACATTTTCAGTTGTGTTGACTGAAGTCATTAAAATTTTATTTGAATAATTATGTGCCAAAATTTGAGTTAATATACTCTTGATTTTCCAGATCTTCCCCTTTCACCCCAACCCAACCTAGAAAAGAATTATGAAATGTTCTATGTCTGTCGCTATATAATATGATGATCAGAGAACAAACTGAAGCAAAAATGACTCTCTCAGAAGTTCATTTTATGTTATTTTGTATAGGCTATAGAGTTTTTGCTGGATGAGTAGTTCCAAAAAACGATTTTTCTGTGTTAGAAAGCATATCAAGTATAAGTTTCAGAGAAAACCTTTCATGTTGATGGTAAGAATTAGACTCTTTGGGATGCAGAATTAAGTATAGATTTCACTTGTCAGAGACTGTTGTTATCATCATTCCTTTAACCTACAATAATTCAGATTTAAAAAGAAGAGTGACATTAGGCGACATAGTACACCACAGTCCGAACGTGATTCTGTGTCATTATACCATGGAATGTTAAAGAACTTTGCAGACCACTACTTTCCCTACTCATAGGGCGTTGCGTGCCAGCACTCTGCAGAGTGAGTCACACACTTACCTTCCAGCCGAGTCATCAGCTTTCTCTGAGTCAGAAGAAAATAGGGTTAACTAATCAAGTGACACTTTGGTCATAAAATGATGGGTTTTATTTTTTAAAATAGTTTGTCTAGATTTGAAAGACAGAGGGTTTGAAAGTATGCGAACACATCCAGAACGGGTAGAAGGAAGGAATTATTAAGCAGTTGTCGAGCAGTCATTGTCTCTTTCTTATTTTTTGTAGAAAACAGTTGAAAAACCTGAGGAATAGATTGGAGTTATCTAAAAACACACACAGTGGTCTTACTTTCCCACCCGTGGTACATACTTAATGTTCCTTAGTCAGGCACAGGTTTTATTGTGATGCATCCAGTGAAGCATGCTGCGAGGGAAGTACACCAGATGATGCAAATTTATAGTAGCCTGAGAACCCACTGTTAGGGAGGGCCTTCCTTATAAAACACTACAAAGGAATGCGTAGATAAGACGGAGCAACTGGATAGTTGTCCTAGATTCTCCCACCTTCTCTTGGTCTTAATTCTCTTTGCTTCTCGAATGAGGTACCCCGGAGACACTCTCCTCTTGAAAGTATCGATCCAAGTTTAGACAAACTATCCCCTCTTGTGTATGAGATATTTCCATATATGTGGAAATACCCAATCATTCCTGTTATTTAGTAGGCATGCAAATATTTGTGTTCTGACTTTTTATTTTAGTATGAAACCAAAAAGACATTTTCGGAAAGAGTTTAGCTTAAAAAAAAAACTCCTCCCCCCCCCCAACAAAATACACACAACATAAAAATGTTTGACTTGAAATTCCAAAAGAAGCAACGAAACCAGTTCCTTTTTTTTTTTTTTTTTTTTCCTTCTTTTAAAGTTAGCCCTTTTGGGGCATCGGGGTGTCTCAGTTGGTTAAGCCTCCAACTCTTGATTTCGGCTCAGATCATGATCTCACGGGTTCATGGGTTCAAGCCCTGCGTTGGGCTCCATGCTGTCGGTGCGGAGCCTGCATGGGATTCTCTCTCTCTCCCTTTCTCTCTGGCCCTCCCTCTCTCTCTCAAAATAAATAAACTTAAAAAATAAATCAATAAAGTTTAGCCCTTGTTGGATGAGCCCATCTTCACTTGTTGCCATGAGACAGGCAGCACCTTCTTTCCTACCACACAGCATCTTCTTGAGAATCTTGTCTTGGCCCTGGACAAATTATCAAGACCCTTGAGTCTATGACTCAAACTCCCCACACTCCAAAGATCTTGGATCAGGTCCCTGGTCTAAGACACATACTAACTCAGGCAGTTACAGAGACTAGTATTCCCTATAATGAAGAATGTAAGCCCCAAGAATCCCAATCTTTTCACAAAACTTTATGGACATCTTTTGTTTAGGATACACTTTTTTCCCCAGGAAATTAGAAATGGCCAGATTATCTGGCCTATCAATCCTGTCTCAGAAATTCCTATGATACATTATCAGCCGACCTGAGCTTTCGATCATCATGTGAAACCTGTTTTACTCTGAGCTGATAGTCTAACCAAAAGCAAACAACTTTATCCTTTGTTATTGGTCTGGCTTTATCTCAGATATATGTGCCATTTCCATTATGATTTTTGTAATATATAAAATAGCTCTGTTAGGATTTTTATGAGCTGTTGTGTATCTTAGGGCATATATTGGGAATCTTGACCTAAAGGTTTCTAGACCTTTTCTGATAAAATTAACCAGTCCCCCTCACTTTTGGAGCAATCTATAAAACAGTCTCATCTGAGTCCCAACCCCCACCCCCACCCCCGCCACACACACACACACACACCATGGCAGTGATTTTGTGCAGGGATCCTGTTCCCTATTCACAATGTAACCATCCAACAACCACTTGAGAGCCTGAGTGTCAGGCCCTATGCCAGGTGATAGGACTTTAGCAACAAACAAGACTGGTTGCTCAAAGTCTGGGGAAGGAGATGACTATTAATGTGATAAGGGCTATGAGCAGATAAGCATAGAAGTACTATGGGAAGACCCCTAACCTTAATTTGTGGGAGGAAGTCGTATCCAAGCTTAAACCTGGAGGAGAAAGGAAAGCCAGACAAAGAAGTATCCCAAGCAGTGGGAGCAGTGCGCACAAAGACCTAGACATGTGAGGACTGCAAATTGGTCGGTGGGTTGAGACCGAGTACGCAAAACCATAACGATAGATGGTGCTGGGCGGGCAAAATAATAAAGGACCTTCTTAAACCCAGACTTGATCCTGAGCATGACAGAAAGCCATAGGAAGGTTTGAAGCAAGTTATAGCGTTTTAGAACAGATTCACTTGACAGCAACGTTGAGGATAGACCAGAGGGGCAAGTTCAGAAGCCAACAATAGCGGTTCTGTAGTAACCTCTAGAATCTATTAAATTATGTACTTATTCAGCCACACCAAAATGGGAAATTCCATTCCTTTCCCAGAGTTCTTTTTTTTTTTTAATGCCCAATAATCCTGTTTCATTTTACTTCACATATATTTTTGAGTCCTTATCTCTAAGTCTCTCTGCCCCTCCACGTTACTGTTTGGATGGTAAACCCTAGGACCGGTCTCTGGGTCCTGGTCACAAGCTAAGTGTTACCAAGCCAACTGGGAAGGCTGTTCCATGAAGCCCAAGCTTCTTACCAGACTTACGTTGGGCTACATTTTTAAACTGCAATGCTAGGTCAACTTCTCACCATCCTCAAATTCTAGGTTTGCCAACCCAGTCTCTTCCAACCCAGTGTGCTCCTGAGCCCCTCCCACAAGCTTTCCAGTTGCTAAGGGTGTCATGTTTACATTTGAGTATCATCAACATTTGAGTTACCTTTTTTTATCTTTCTTTCCTTGACCACTTGTTCTAGAGTCTGGGGGTGGAGGTATGTACAGTAATGGAGATTGAAATAGTGGGAAATGCAGACTTCCGTGAGAAGCTAGATTGTACGATGAATGTGCATTTTCTGACTCCTTGTGATAATTATACTGGGAGGTACAGTATATATACAGTATACAGTGTATATACCTTTTCTGAAAGTTGTGATTGTTGAAGTCAGCTCCATACATTTCAAATTAAGTGCTCTCTTCCTGTGATGTTGATGACTTACTTGTTTAGAGCAGGCGTTCTTAACCCTGTTCAGGCCGTGGGCCTTCTTGGCGATCTGGTGAAGACTGTGGGCTCCTTAGAACAATGTTTTCAAATGCATAAAACTAAATATGAAGGACTGCAAAGGACACTAATGATGTTAAAATATAGTTCTTAAGAGACTTTTGAAATGTTGTGGTTGTGTATATAGCTATTTCTTTATTAACACATAAATTAAGGTCTAGTGGTGGTTCTAAAACCTCTGTAATTTCAAAGTGATTGCGAATTATTATTTTGAAATATCTGCAGCAACTGTAATATGATCTCTAAATGTCTGTGATTTCTATTGGTGACAAAGTCACAGGTACTTCTCATATACTGTTGATTGTTGCCTGTATTTCATAACTGAAGGAAATGATAGATTTCAGTTTGAAGTTAGTGAAAATAAAGATTTAATTTTTTTCCCATTCAAGTTTGCTGAATCCTTGGTTTAAAGGATGTCTAACTTTTGTCATTTTTTATAAGATTTTATTGAAATTCCAGTTCACCTACAGTTTTACTTTGTCATTTTAGGAGCAAAATATTTTTGTTTGCTTCTTCAATTCTAAATTATTTGGGTTTTTTTGTTTGTTTGTTTTTGTTTTTTTACTGTTTCCTGTGTGCTTTTTATACTTCAATTGTTCTGCAACATTGGAACAGCAATAATTGAAGGCTTGGGCAGAAAGAAAACAGCGACTGATTAGACATGAGAGGTTTCCACAAAAGCTCGATAATGTTACCTCAAGATGTACCATCAGGCAGTCATTGCTGGAGCCCCACATCTGTTGAATCACAATGCTTAAGTATGTTAACTTCAATAACGTGAGGATCATCTGCATTAAACTATATTACAATGCTATCTTGGAGAAGTGTCTGCTTACATCTATCACAATGGCGTTTGTCACTTCTGCCAAGCCCTTCAGAACAGTCTCACTATCACGTTAAATGGGTGCTTACAACATTCTTCTAGGAAAGCAGGCTGGGACCCGCTATTCCCATTCTAGCCTTGGCGTAGACAGTCTCGGAGAGGAGAGACGGCCAGCCAGCGCTCCCCAACTTATAGGGGAGGAGTGATAAATGCCGAGGCAGGGACCAGGCCTCACTCTAGGGGGGTCTGGAAGGAGATCTCTCCGGTTCCCGGGTCCATGTAATAGTGGCACCCATTAGCATTCTCCAACTCAGTGTTGGGCACTGGACTGAGAAGCAGTCCTAGCGGATCTCTCTGTGATTGTAAACAAACCAAGGCCTCCAGAAACAATATTGCAGGGAGCGGAGCTCTTTTCACATAGGGGCTCTTACTTCATAATACACGTAGCCCTTTGAGGTAAGTGTCCTTATCTCCATCCTTCAGATGAGGAAAGATTGCAAGAGGCTGTGACTTGCCACCTTAAATGAGATAGTACTAATCTGACAGAGTTGGGATGAAAACCCCGGTGTGTCTGACAAGCTGAGGTTTGCTGATCTCACATCTAGGGGGTCTCTCCTAGCCACAGCTGGGCTAAGACAGAACCCCACAGGGTAAGGTATATAGGGAAAGGTAAATCCAGGGAGGAGGGAGAGTCAAGTCTTTATCAAGTGAGGTTTTTACCCGGATCTGGGCACAAAAGGTGGATTTAGAAAGGCAGAAGGATGGGGCGCCTGGGTGGCTCAGTCAGCTGAGTGGTTGAGCATCCAACACTTGATTTCTGCTCAGGTCATGATCTCACAGTTCATGGGTTTGAGGCCCCTGTCGGGCTCTGTGCTGGCAGTGTGGAACCTGCTTGGGATTCTCTCTCTCTCTCTCTCTCTCTCTCCCCTCTCCCCTGCTTGCCCACTCTCTCTCTCAAAGTAAATAAACTTCCAAAAAATCTTAAAAAACAAAAAAAGGCAGAGAGAGCCAGCAGAAGTCACTCTAAGCAAGTGACAAGCTATAGTCTGGAGAGAGATGTATAACCCATGTAACAGTTTACTCAAATCCAGCATAAAGAAATCCATAAATCAGTAAGAAAATGACACACCGCCCATAGAAAAATGAACAACAGATAGGAAAAAGCAACACACCAGGGAGGAAATCCGCACGACCCGTGTATAAAAAAGAGCGGCACAAAAGCATGGAGTAGGACAAGGCTTTCCAAACTGAATGTGCTTTTGAATCTCCTGAGACTCTTGTTAAGATGCAGGTTCTGGTTTGGTAGGGCTGGAGTGAGACCCCAGTTCTAAACAGCTCTCAGATGATGCACATGCTGTTTGGAGAAGTGAGGGTGTGGTTACAGGTAGGGTGTGAACTTTCCAGCCAGCCATTTCTGTATCTTGGCTCTGCCTCTTTTTTTTTTTTTAATTTTTTTAAATGTTTTTATTTATTTTTGAGCAGAGAGAGGCAGAGCATGAGCAGGGGAGAGGCAGAGAGAGAGGGAGACACAGAATCTGAAGCAGGCTCCAGGCTCCGAGCTGTCAGCACAGAGCCTGACGCGGGGCTCGAACTCACGGACTGTGAGATCATGACCTGAGCCGAAGCCAGACGCTTAACCGACTGAGCCACCCAGCCGCCCCGGCTCTGCCTCTTTTCATCTGTGAACCTTCGGCAAGTCACTTAATGTCCCCGTGCCTCAGCTTCCTCATCTGTAAAATGGACATGGTAGTCCCCGTAGTCTGTGCTTGGGAGGAGCACAGACTCGTATGTAAACGAGTCAACATACATACAGCCTGTAGCACAGTGAGTGGCAAAAGCGAACGCTCCATAATTGTCAGTGATTAGTGGCAGCAGTAGTACTTAATAGAGATGTACAAATTAAACCAGAGATACGATTTTTGAACCTACCAGACACAGGTGTTTGAAAGTCTGACCACTTCAATGCTGGGGAGACGGGAGGCAGAAACTCCCACACACTGCTAATGGGCGTGCAAAGCAGTTTGGCAAATTCTGGTAAAACTGAGGTGTCCTTACCATGTGATTGTGTGTGTGTGTGTGTGTGTGTGTGTGCATGCGTGTGTGTGTAGAGAAGGCAGCAGCATTGTAAAAATCAGCCCCTGGAAGCATACAGGGCATAGTCAGGAAACTGATGGACTGCAGGGAGGGAAGGAAGGGAATAAACACGACTGGGGAGAACAGAAGCCTTTGATTTTGCTAAACTTAATAGTAAAGACATCTGAAGCAAAAATGACTAAGTCTTGCCCTCTGTTAACTCCGGGGGTAGGTACATGATTATTTGTTACATGATTCTTCCTACTTTTCTGTGATAAGTTTTGGAGACTCTTTTTTTTTTCCAAGGGAGGGAAGAGGGGAAGAAGGGAGAAGTGAGAGTAAATAGGGAAAGGGCTCCTGGGGGTGGTACTGGGTGTTGAGTGGGGAGGACAGAGAGGTCCTTTTATTGGGGCACCACCTTTCTTCTGGAATGAATGGATAGGAAGCTTAGAGATATAGATGAGAAAGCTGAAGCTCAGAGAGGTTGGGTAACCGACCTGTCAGAGGCCACACAGCCAGCGTGGGACCATTTGGACTCTCAGCTCCAAAGTTCCTGTTCTTGCCGGAAGGTGGCTCCAGCAGGCCCCAGCCAAGGCCAAGGGAGCTCAGCAGCGTTGCCCAAGGGAACCCATGGTAGACGTCTCTGCTCAATCTTAAAACCCTGAGTCCTGACCTCAGAAACCCTGCGAACCCCGTGCGCCAGACATCCTCTACCAATCAGTTGCCATTGGCACACCAGATGGGATCTAGCCGGCATCTTTAGCAGATGGTGTGGCGCGTCCCGCCCATAGCCCTCAGCCCTTTCCATGTCAGGGCACATCAACCTAGCCCGCATCTCTGCGCCTGAGGCAGGCCAGCGGTGCCAGGAGTGAGTACCCTCCGGTGAGTCTCAGGCAGTGACTAGCACGAGCGGGCAGATAAATACCCCAGTGCCCTGGCCTTCAGGTGGGGGAACTCTTAGGTACCCGTCGTGGGAATGTGCTCGATACCATGCCCGTTACGGGGTCCTTCCTTTCCCCGTCTCACTTCCCGCACTCCCCAGCTGGCATTTCCAGGCATCACTCCCAATTAAGCCTATTTGCCTTTCAGTCTGGTCTTATGGTCTGATTATAGGAGTCCCCAGCTAAGACGCCCCCTTCGTCTAGTCTAAGCTTTTCACCTACGCACGAGGAAACTGAAGCTCCGCGAAGGGGAGCCACTCACCCACAGCAGCGCCAGTGGCAGGGCCCTCAGGAGAGCCTGCGGGTTTAGCCCTTCCCAGTGCCGCTGCCTCCAGAGGGCTGCCCATCCCGCCCTACCCCTACAGCAGGCGGATCCGGTACTTAATATCCCAATGCAAAAGAGAAGGTCAGTCACAGGTTAGACAACCCCTGGGTATCAGAGGCAGGCTGCAGAGGGACCTTCCCTGGAGGCCCCAACGGACACCTCTCCTCCCTTGGTCCTCCAACCAGTCCCTTAAGCTCCCTGGGCCTTGGTCTCCCCAGCAGTGGGATGAGGGTTGGGCAGCAGGGGTTTTTCAGGTGAGCAACCTGCCCACCCCTCCCCCATCAGGGGCCCCACTTCCAGAAAGATGAAACCGTATGTGGCGGGGCTCCCGGGTGACTCAGTCGGTTAAGCGTCAGACTCTTGATTTCGGTTCAGGTCACGATCTCATGGTTCATGAGATTGAGCCCCACATCGGGCTCTGTGCTGACATCACGGAGCCTGCTTGGATCCTCTCTCCCCCTCTCTCTGCCCCTCCACCGCTCATTCTCTCTCTCTCTCTCTCTCTCAAAAATAACCATTAAAAGAAAATTTTTTTTTAATTTTAATGTTTATTTTTGGAGACAGAGAGAGACAGAGCGCAAGCAGGGAAGGGGCAGAGAAAGGGAGACACAGAATCTGAAGCAGGCTCTAGTCTCTGAGGTGTCAGCACAGAGCCCGATGCAGGGTTAGAACTCACAAACGGTGAGATCATGACCTGAGCCAAAGTCGGATGCTTAACTGACTGAGCTGCCCAGGTGCCCCTAAAAGAAAATTTTAAAGGAAGGAAAAGAAAAGAGAAGAGAAGAGAAAAAGTACATGGCTACTTTTTAAGATAAAGTAATTTAAAATTATATCTGCTTTATAATTTTAGTGGAAAATTCATATTCTTTCCACATAGATAACCTATGAAATTGAATATAAGAACAATAAGAAGACGACTCCTGTTTTTTAGCCACTAGAACATTAATTCTGGGTATTTCTGCCTGGATCTTTATGTGGCCGAGGGGCCGGAGATCCCCCAGTCTCATCACTGATGTAGAGGAAAAAGCAGGTCCGAACCCCGCTTGCCCCCTACTGTGACACTTGGGGCAATTTCTCCCTCTCTGAACCACAGGCTCTTGGTTGGTAACATGGGCAGGAAGATTCTAACCTGAGAGTGTGCCATCAGACTGCAGGGTGGGGAGAGGCCAGGCAGGAGCCTGGGAAGGGACTGCCCGCAAGAAGGGTGTGGCCAGGCCTCACACACTCCCTCCTCCAGGCTGCCCCTGGTGACAGGGCAGGAACCCGCTGAGTTCTCTGCATGGGGCCCCCAGTGCCAGGAGGCTGGAGCTGGGAGCTAGAGGCCAGGGACATGAACAAAATCTTCCCCCAGGTAAGAGCTGATTGATAGATTGATTTTTTTTTTCAAATTTTATTTCAGAAAGAAAGAGAGTGTGTGAGCAGGGGAGAGAGGCAGAGGGAGAGGGAGAGAGAAATCTCAAGCAGGCTGCATGCTCAGTGCAGAGCCCAACGTGGGGCTTGATCCCACAACCCTGGAATCATGATGTGAGCAGAAATCAAGAGTCGGTTGTTCAACCAACTGAGTCACCCAGGTGCCCCAAGAACAGCTTTAAAATGGCTCCTGACCTGGGGGAGTCAACCCCGGGGCAAGGAGTGGGCAGTAAAGTGGTGAGGTGCTGAGGTGGCCCAGGTCCCCCTTGCTCTGGAGGCTCCCTCCCAGATTGTAGGGGGCCCAGCAGGTGAACCAGCTGCACAGTTTGGGTGGTGGGTGCTGGAAGGGGGACAGAGGAGCCAGGTGGACAGGAGGCCAGGGGAGGGAGCCATCACCATTATGGGAGGGGGCAAGGAAAGCACCTCCAAGGAGGAGCCCAAGCCAGTTTGAAGGAGGAATGTTTGCCAAGTGGAGAGAAAGGCGTTGCAGGCAGAGGGCACAGTCTAGGCGCAGGTGTGGAATCGAGAAGCAGGTCTGAGACACTTAGCACGCTGGCGTATGGGGGCCTGTGGTTCCATGGAAGACTCTCCGTGACCCTTCTGAAAACCCGTTCTGTCTCTTGGGCAGGGAGATGGCGATGGCAATGCTGCTGCTGGAACCAAAGCCCTCCCTGGAGGGGAAGGTAAAGGACAGAGGGCTCCCAGGTGGGGCTCCCTTGAGGCTGGGCCACGGCTACAGACGCATGAAGAGGGCTCCCCACGGCTCCCACTGTCCCTCGGACCTCTGCCCCCATGCTAATGTCACCGGCTCCCAGGTTCCTGGCCAGCCCTGCTGACGGTCACCTGCTTAAGAGGCTTGTTCTTTCTCTCCATGCATTCGTTGAGCGCCTACTGTGCGCTGCCTATCACAGACCCCGCGCCACATACAGTGCCCCCTGTAACCTATAGAGGGAAGAGCTCTGGAGCCAAAGCCCTGACTGAGTGCATGACCTGGGCTCTGCTCTTTACCTCTGAGGGATAAAGTGGGCAGGATCACATACTTAGCACCTCCATTGTGACACTGACTCACGGTGTACCCAGCACAGTTTGCTTTCCCTTTACGCAGTAAAGGAAGGAAGGAACACACATCTATTGAGCCCTGTCTTGGCCCACTTCTGTCACTGAGGAAACAGAACCAGAGAGGTAGATGATAATAATAATAATGGCTATAAAGAATCAACCCCCCTAGTATGTGCCTGGCACTGTATGGCCTCTTTTTAATCCCCAGGCCGCTCCAGGAAGGGGTCCTGTTTGGGGCAGTAACAAGACGGGGCAGCTGAGGAGAAGGGAGTTTGGGGAACTTGGCCAAACTGGGATCCCACACAGCTGGGAGGTGGGAGAGGTGGAGTTCAAATTCGACCTGGGGTTCCTCTGGCGGCAAAGCCCCTGCGTCCCTGTGGCTCCACACCGGGGCTTGTGTATTTCCCAGTGCGGCTCCCGGTGGGCGTGGCTGTGGAACCGACAGTCTGGGTTCCCGTCTGTCCGGAACGGATTGGCGCCCGAGGGCTTTTTAGCTTTGCCGAGCGGCATCTTCACCTGGGCTCAGGCCCTGGTGCCGCCAATGGGTCTCAAGCGTCTCCCGCGACACCCCGCCCGCAGCCCGTGCTGCACAAATATTTGAGAAGCAGCTGCTTGGCTGACCAGGCTCCCCGCTGTCTCCCTGGTTACCGGAGTTTACTCTGTGTCTGCCACCGACCAGGACTGCGGGGGGTTGGGGATTTTCAGTTCTTGCTGCATCGCCTGTTCTAGCTCCTCCCCCAGGGCACACCTTCAGGGGCTCCAGCCACTTGCCCTTCCCCGCGCGCCCTCCGTCAAGCCTTTACTCTTACACTCTCTACCTGGGATGCCTTGTCCTTGCACCCTCCCCTCACCTGCCTGTGGAACTCCCACCTGTGCTTCCCACACCCCTCCGTCCAGCAGCCATGCCACCTTGCTCATGCCTGCTCGACACTTAGTGCCTGGCACCGGAGCTGCCCGTGTCCAGGTACCCATCTGACAGGCGGGCAAGCACAGAGTAGGCAGCTCCGGAAATGTGAGTGGACTGGAGGGAAGTGACATGAACTCACCCGAACTGATGGCCCTCCCGTATCTCTGGGATCTCTAGGTCAGAGTGGTCACAAAGCACCTACTGTGTGTCTTGCCTCTCAACGGGACCCTGGAGACCTAGAGATGCCTAAGACCTGTTTCGCTCCCTTTTCTGCAATAACTGTGGCCCAGAGGACAGGACAGCAGTGGGCACCCACACTCTTCCTTTTCCCCATCCATGCCTTGTCCTCTAAGTACAACAACAAGCTTTCAGGGCATAAGGACCAGAGCCATGACTACTGTTTTTCTGTCCTTTACAGAGCAGGGCACCTCATAGGTCCTTAATAAAGCTTTCTTTCATTATTTTCATGAGGAAGCAAAATTTAAAGGAGCCAGGGAAGTTAAAGGAGCAGGATGTCTCCTCTCACAGTTATTTCCACAGTGCTTAGGATACAGCTTGGCACATAGTCGGTGCTCAGCAAACAATAATAGCTAAAGCCTTTAGAACACTTACTATGTGCCAAGCTCTGCTCTTATCCGTTAACTAGCTTAGCTTAGCTCTGTCAACAACCCTAAGGTAGGTATTATGACCCCCATTTTCCACATGAGGAAATAGGCCTAGAAAAATAAAGTGGTTTCTCAGTATGGTCCAGTTGGGATTCTAACCTGCATCCTGGCTGGCTCCAGAATGGACAATCAGCTGGCATTGTGCAAAGGGCATGACTCATGTCCCAGCTCTGCACAAGGTGACCTGGACATTTTCTTCTCTGAGCCTCAGTTTCCTCATCCATAAAATAAAGGTTCTTTTTGAAAATTAATGACTATGAAGGCCCGCTTTAGTTTTTCCCCAGGCAGGGGCTCACCAAGCAGGTGGGCATCTCTCTTGGCCCCCTGAGGAGAAGTCCTCGAGGGAGGACATCTGGGTGAGGGCAGTGGAGCAGTGACTGGGATGTTTATTCTGACATGTTTATCACTGGCCAGCTACTGGCCGGGGCGAGGGATGGGTGCTTGGTGGAGGTGGGCCCACAGGCAGGACCGGGAGCATCGTGGAAGGCTCAGGCACCCCCTCCTCCAGGGAGCCCTTCCTGCCCCTGCACCCCTAGGAGGGGAGGCACACCTATAGGGGCCAGGGATTAGGATCCCTAGCTGCTTGGTCACTGGCTTCCCACCCCGTACATCATAGGCTTTGTCTCCCTCTGTTGCTCACGCGGAGGCGCCTGCCTCTCAGCCTTCTTGCTCCTGCTTCTGGTGACTCTCGCAGCCCTGATTGCCCTGGTCGCCATCCTTGGACTCCCCCAGCGCACACCAGGTCAGTGTGATCAAGAGAGGGTGGGCTGGACTTACCAGGAGGGGATCCGGGGACAGGGAGATAAGGAATCCTAACGCCGCTGGCTGCTCCACGAACAGGCTTTGGGACAATTCCCAGGGTGTGTGCGCAGACACGGCCCACATGCACGTCTGAGCTGCCATTTGCACATCTGTGATAGGAGTTATTGAGAGGACCGGCTCTGACATCACCTTCCTCAGGAATCCTCCCTGGCCCATAGGCTAGGCCATGTGTCTCGATCCCCACAGCCCCACATACTTCCTCTTCCCCTGGCCTGGCTATCCTGGGAGGTGCCGTCTACCTGTGTATCTGCCTCCACCATAAAGGACAGGGACGTGTCTGGTACATCCCTGCAGCCCTGACTTCAGTGCTGAACCCCAACACAGTCTCTGCCTCGTGGAGCTCGCAGTTTGGAGATTAAAGGACATTCATCAAATAAGCACCTGAAGGCAGGATTAATGGGGGCTCTGCGAGTCTGGAACAGGGGCACTGACCCAGTCTAGGAGTCACGTGGGTGCCCTGAGAGGTGAAAGGGAGCCGAGCCATGAAGAAAAAGTGGGAACTGGTTACTGGAGGGGGTGGCAGGAAAAATGTCCTGGGCACAGGCAACCCCATGTGTAGAGTCCCTGGGATGAGAGGAAACATGAGGAGAAGGAGAGACTGCAGGAGGCCAGGGGACACCCAGGGCAAGAGCAGGGGGCGAGGCAGGTGCCCAGGGCCTCAGGGCTGTCCTGGGGAGGGGTCACCGTCCAGAGAGCCATGGGAAGGGGCTTAAGCTGGGGGTGGGGTGTCATTTCTGAGAGAGGTCTCTGGAGC
Source organism: Panthera onca (assembly GCF_046562875.1). Lineage (NCBI taxonomy): Eukaryota > Metazoa > Chordata > Mammalia > Carnivora > Felidae > Panthera > Panthera onca. Next base: position 177,965,671 of record NC_138346.1, read on the forward strand.
CAGGTGGGGGGGTATAAGGGGACAATGTGGGGGTAGGGGGTAAAATCCACAGTACTCTATGTGCCTGTGCAAGAACACGGGCACTGACGGTAGACGTGAACACATGTGGAGCTGCACTCATGTGCCCGTGAATGACACGTATGTCTGTATGTGTGTGTCAGTGTGTGTGTGGGTGTCTCTGTGTGTGTTCGTGTGCATGTGTGTGCACATGTCTGAGTATGTGCATGTGTGTTGCTGTGTGTATGTATGTGTGACAATGTGAGTATCTCTGAGAGTCAGTCCCCCTCCTAGAAGCCAAGCTAGCTCCGGGAGGTGAGACGTGGTTCATGGGTGCCCAAACACACGTGCACAGCCCCGATCCCATCTCCAACCTGCACGCACGTATATATACACAGGCACAGCCCGTGGGGCCAGGGCGACCCCCCACTTGTCTGCCAGTCTCTCTCCTTTAGTTCTTTGGAGCAGCCACGGGGTGGGTGTTCCCCCCAGTGGGATGGAAGAGAAGACTCTCAGCTGGACACTGGGGGACCAGCCTCAGCCTCAGGGAAGAGCCAGCCCCAGCAGGCCTGGGCTATCAGCGGCGGGACTGGGCCTTGCATCTGTCTGAGCCTCACTTTTCTCATCTGTAAAGTGGGGCTAATGATGACACCTCACAGGGCTTTTTGGGGAAACAGTAGAGTACAAATGTGAAAGGGCTCTGCAGCCCATGAAGTTGTGCCCACAGGTAAGGGGCTGTGGCCTAACAGTCCCCAGCAGGCCCCACTAGATTGCTCTTGCCAACCTGACCTTGGCACCAGGACCTCCACCATTAAAACCACTTCATGGACTGGAACGCTGCCCTCAGGGGCCTCCATGGGACTGGCCCTAAGCTCTCAGTAAAGGAGGGAACCATGACTCACTCTGCCTGCTCTCTGTGGTAGGGTCATTCACACACAAGATTTCATGTAATCTCTCCAGGAGTCCTATGGGGTTTGTGCTCTGATCTCCATTGTACAGACAAGGAATCTGAGACTCAGAGAGGTCAAGTAGTCTGCCCAAGGTCACACAGCTGGCAAATGGTAGAGTGGGGGCTTGGACCTCATCTCCGTCACCATCCCGCCAGGGTCACACCTGGTCCTGTGGGCAGGCTCAGTGTAAGGCTCAGCTTCAGGTACTCGTGATGTCCTTGTAAGCACCGCTCTTGAGCCTCCGGGGTCTCTCCCTGCCAACTCAGGCGTCCAGACCTGTGTGACACTGATGAACAGGACAGGCTTCCTGTGCCACGACCAGAGGAGCTGCGTCCCAGCCAGCAGGGTCTGTGACGGCGTCCGCACCTGTGCCCAGGGCGAGGATGAGGACGAGGCCATGTGCCGTGAGTACCTGCTCAGTCCTGCCCTGCCCCGAGTGGGCCCCTCCAGGGCCCATTTGCGGTTGCCTCCCCACTCTGTTCTCCCTGCAGCCATACTGAAGCTCTACAGTCCCCAGTCTACCAGGCACCTTCATGTCCCCCAGCCTTTGCTTGTATGGGACCCTCAGCTAGGAGCACTGTCCTCACCCTGTCCCAGGCACATGCACACATACGTGCCCATGCTAGGAAGGTCTTCGCTCGGGGCATCTCCACTCCCTGAGAACCTGTATCCATCTTTCAAGGGAGAGTTCAAGTGTTAACTCCACCAGGAAACCTTCCCTGACTCTCAAAGTAGGTTAATTCCCTCCCCTGAGCTCCCATAGCCCCCGTGCTTCCCCCTGTCCCAGCCCTACTCACATTGGCACATTGGCCACCCCCACCAGACTGTGAACCCCTCTAGGGCAGGCCTGATCTACTTGGTCTGGGGGCTCCAGTTCCTGGCAGAGGACTAGCTCTGGGATGATTTCCTGAATCAATGATGGAATGAGTGAATGAGTGAGAAAACCTGGTCCCAGAACTTAGAGACCTGACAGTACTCAGGAGAGAAAAACCATGGCTGTGTAGACGAGGCACTTTCCATGTAGGAGGGAGAGAGTCTACTGTGTTGGAGTGGGTGGGGGGGGAGCGGATGGGGAAAGGGTCACTTTATCGTGGACACGCTAGACTAGAGGAGATGTTAAAGGTCATCTGGTCCATGTCCCAGCTCATGCTCAAATGCCCTCATAACAAACCCAATAAAGGCCACCGAGCCTCTGCTTGCATACGTCTAGGATGGGGGGCTCACTACAGCGTGAGACACTGCTCCCCTCCTTCATCACATAGTTTCCATGGGAATGTCTCCCTTGTGCCAAGTTTAGAGCTGTCTCCCTGCAGCATCCTTGATTGGTTCCAACTCTGTTCTCTCATCTGAACCACATTTTAATCTATCTTCCATGATGGTGGCACTGCATGGATTTGCAGATTGCTCTCTCGCCTACCGTGAGAGTCTCCTTCCTCGGGCCACACTCTGAACTCCTACAGTCATCCCCTCATGCTTGGTTTTCTCCATTCCACCAGCACACCATAGGACACACACCAGCTACCCTTGTCCCTCTCCCTGGTCGGGCTCCAGAAGCATCCATGACGTTTCTGGTTGGCCCTGGCTTGTCCAAGGAACAAAGGCTTTTCCACTTCCAAAGGTCTCTTGTGATGTGGCCTGAGTTTATGTGAATTTTTGGTAGCCCTTTCACCCCTCTAACACAGAACCCACTTGCAAGAACGGTGCTCTGATGCCCTCTCACAAAGTATGTGAACCCGCATCCTCTGAGTTCTGGCGCCCGAATGCAAGATTTCATGTTTACGCTTGTTATGTTCCTGTTGGAGGCTTCCTGGAGGTGAAGGAACTTGAACCTGGACTTAAAAGTGGGATGGTTTTGGAGAGGTGTCAAGAAGGACATTTCCGGAGGAAGGAATAGTGCAAGCCCTGGTGTGGGGTGGGCATGCACCAGAGCCAAGCCGGAAATGAGGAAGGGAGATGCCACTCTCTGGGCATCTTGTTGGGCAGACAGGGAAAGAGCACTCCTCTGCCCTTGACGTGACCTCCACCCCAGGAAACCTCCTTGTGAGCCCGTTTGGCAACTGCCAGGGTGGCCAGGACAATCCACCTCCTGATAGATGTCTGGAGGCCGGATGTGGACTTCCCCCTGCTTCACCTGTCTCCCTGTAGGGGATGTGCCCCAGAGCCTCCCCAGCTTCCTCGTGGCCCGCTGTGGAGACCCGTCTTCCTGGATCTACTCGGACCAAAAGTGTGATGGCATTAACAACTGCGGGGACTGCTCAGATGAACTGAGCCCAGGTAAGGGTCTGGGCACAGGCCGGGCTGAGGCAGGTGACCAGGCAGTGGCCAAAGGGCAGAAGTTGACCAGAGAACCTCAGAGGTTCCCCCCACCTCCCCTTCTCACATACCATGAAGTTCTCCACCCCTGCTTGAATGCTTCCAGTGGCGGAGTGCTCACTACCACTCCAGGTGGCTCCTGCTGGAGGGTTATTCTTCTGTGGTGGGGAGCTCACCCTCAAGGGCACAGATGAGGAAACTGGGGCCCAGAGGGTGGTCACGCAAAGAGTATGTACATGGCTGAACTGGGATGTGAACCTGAGTTTCCTTCATCCCCTCTGTACCTCCCAAAAGCCCTGTGAGGAAGCAGCATAGGAATCACTGGCCCCAAATTCATATGTAGGTAAACTGAGGCCAGAGAAGGGACTTCATAGAATAAGTGATAGGAAAGAAGCATGGGTATAAACCCAGGTCTCTGACTCCAAGTCTGAAGCTCTTTCACTGCCCAGACTTTCCTTTCAATCTCTCCCCCATTGTTCAATCAACAAACGTGTTCCGAGCACTGTTAGGGGCTGGCCCTGGTGCCAGGTTCTGCTGGGGGATAGTCAGGAGTCAAACATGTGTCCTACCCTCAGGACTAATATCACGTTGATGCCAAAAGGAAGTGCTGGGTTCCAAAAACCCTAGAGAGGGTTTGCGGGGCGGTCAGTGGGGGGGGGGGGTGGGGGGTGGGGGGGGTAAGAATCAAGGGAGACTTCTCAGAAGAGGCACTGTTCAAGCAGGTTTTAACAGGCAGATGCTGAGTGTGCAAGAAGCACACTGGAGGCCCAGGGTACAGGGTGAAGGCAGGAAGTCTGTGAGCCATCCTCCGAGAGTCGCCATAAGTTGGCTGGCGTGGCTGAGTCAGAGCGAGGGAGGGAAGCCGGGCTGCGGGAGACAATATGCTCCCCTTAATATCCCACACTGACCATGGGCCTGGCACTTTGCTTATCTTCCTTAATAACATCCTTGAGCAGATGAGGAAAGTGAGGCTCAGACAGGGTAAGGCTGTGTGTGGTCACATAGCCTATGATTTGGGGAGTCTAAATTCTGTCTCCCACTGGGAGATAAGGCATACAGGCGACCCATGTCTGATGGGGTGGCTCTATGGGGAGCTATGGCAGATTTCAGAGCCAGGGGTGGGCAGGTGCCTAGGGCACTCCAGGACACAGCAGCGGCCCTCCTGCTGGCTCTTGTGCCCACAGTGACTGCATGCCCACCCTGTGGCCCCGGCTGGTGGCGCTGCCCCTCCATTGTCTTCAAGTACTGTGACTGCATCCCAAGGGTCCTGTGCCGTGACCACACGCAGCACTGCTCCGACTGGTCTGATGAATACTCCTGTCCTGGACCCTGAGGGGGCCACCCGGGCCAGGCTGGGAGGCTGGCTGGAACGGCACTCATAACCCTTCACACGAGCATCACGTCCAAGAACGCGAGGGCAGGAAGGAGGCTACAAGATCATCTAGTGGGACCATGCACCACTGCCTGTGAACAAGAATCCCCTCTCCTGGGGGGCGCCTGGGTGGCTCAGTCGATTAAATCTCAAACTCCTGATTTTGGCTCAGGTCATGATCTCAGGGTCGTGAGTTCGAGCCCTGCACCAGGCTCTGAGCTGAGCATGGAGCCTACTTAAGAATCTCTCTCTCCCTCTCACTCTGCCCCTCCCCTGCTTGCTCCCTCTCTTAAAAAACTGCCTCTCCTGCCTTCAAGTTGGTCAGCCTCTCCTTGAATGCCTACAGTGATAAGGGCTCACTACCGTAATAGGCAGCTCCTAAGATGAATGGAATCTGCCTCCATGATTTTGGGCCTGTTTCTGGGCGACACAGAAGAAATATGTTCCTCTGCCCTAAGACAGGCTTGCAGATCCTGACCTTGTACCCCTTAGAAAAAGGTTAAGTCTGGGCCTTAAAAAACCAAGCTAAGGAATTTAGCTCTTAGGGATGGAACATACATGTGAAGTGTATGCCACTTTCTGCCCCTCTGGTACCTAAGACAAACGGCCGGGCTCACGTGCAGCCTTAGCATTTTTCTCAACACGGTAATCCCAGCGAGTGCTACTGATTGATCACAGAAGATTGCATATGAGGCAGGGTATGGGCCATTCAGCCATTGGGAAGCTGTCACCGGAGGCTCTGAGCGGAAGAATAGAAGGTCAGGAGAAAGCGAATCTTGAGGAGCTGCTCACTGCCCATTCTCCACCCTACCACTCCCCACCCTCTACCCTGTGACCAGCTGCCCAGCCAAACAGCCCAGGTTTCCTGAAGTAGGTATTATATTTTGGTGCTGGTGTCTGAGTGAATGAACTGTTTCTTTGAATACTTTCTGGTTTCACAATAGCCAGACAGACGAGGACGGTATCCCCATTGAACAGATGAGAAAACTGAGGCCCAGAGGAAGAAATGGCTTGCTCAGGTCATACAGCAAAGACAGTGCTGGAACTGGAACTCAAGCATGGTCTCTGGTCTCTAGGCTCTGAAGCCTTTCCTGCTACCAATGTGATTATACCTTGGCCAGGAACAGAATCTCTGTGGGGTATTTAAACAAGGTAGCTTGAAGGGCAGAATGTGGCCTGCCCTTATTCCAAAAGAGAGACTTAGAATCTGGCCAACGAGAGGGTTCCTGTTGAAGGAGACAGACATATCTCCATTGGAAATTAATTGGTTTTATATAGCAGTCTTTTGTGAGTTTTGAGTTGAAAATGAGCATCTGAGAGATTGCTGAGCTCCAGTTCATCCTTTGACTCACTGCACAGCCTCCGTGCACCTGCTGTGGGCCAAGCCAGGGCCAGGCACCCAAGAGTGAAGACAGCTGGATCCCAGCACACGAGGAACTGAGTCTCATGGGGGAGTCACCTCACACGTAGAGGGATGGATGGGCAACAGGAAATGCTGGGATCAGGGCACCAAGGAGAGGCCTTTGGGGAGTGAGGATACAATCATGTCCCCGACACTGATGACCTGAGGACCAGCTCCTGGAACAAGGTGCCTCAGGGATGCTGGCTGAGGGATGGTCAGCCCAGGGCTCTGGCACCCTTGGCTGAGCTTCATTCCAACTAACGGCACAAGTGAGGCACTTCTGACACCTGGTCCAGAGCAAGGACACTTGGGCTGGCTCTGGAGGGTAGGAGAATTTCCAGGGGTAGAGGTGGAGGAGAAGGGCACTCCCCTCCAAGGGGCCAGTGTGAATGAAAGTATGGGTGTGTGACAGGGCACAGCTCGGCCAAGGAATGCCCAGCAGGCCAGAGAGGCCAAAGCATGGGCTGGGGGTAGGAGACAGTAAGAGACAAGGTGAGGAGGCGAAGAGGGATGTGATCCCTCAGGGCACAGCTTGTCACGCTTCATCCTAAGGGCAGTGGGCATCATCGGGGCCAAGGAGCAAGGAAGTTTTCTGGACCTCTGATGAACTTTAATTGCAATAATCCAAGAAAGAGATGCCAGCACTTGGACCAACTGGGCAGAGGGAGTAGTCAAGGGCTACTTATGGGTGGGGAAACCTGGGCCTTAGGGCCCTATGGGAGCATGGGTGGGGGCAGGGAGAGGAGGGCCCTATGGGAGCATTGGGGGGCAGTGGGGAGAGGAGGGCCCTATGGGAGTGGGGTGGGGGGCGGGGAGAGGAGGTCCCTATGGGTGCCTGGGTGGGGGGGGGGGGCACGCGCAGGGAAAGGGAAAAGGAGATAGAGGAGTCCAGAGGCCTGAGAAGGAGTACAGTCCTCCCTCCCTGGGCCATGCCTTCTCCAACAGGACACCCGTCTCCAGGGGAAGAAAGGAACAAGGAACGTTCCAGAGGCACATTCCAGCACTCAGATATAATGTGTTTCCAATGCTCTGAGCCCTGGCTGTTGAAAACAAAGTTGCTGGGAGGAGGCCATGGGAATATGCCCTTAGTTTGCTCACACCAGTCAGCCTCAGTGGTTCGGGCAGGAGAGTACCCAGTTCCCGCCAGGAAAACATTTCCTATTGGTGCCGTGGTTGGGCCCTGCAGAGTAGAGGCAGGTGGACCCCAGTGGTCATCCAGTCCTGGGCTTCTTCAGTGGCCGCGGTTCTTTTCAGAAAGTGCCCGTTCGGGGTGCCTGGGTGGCTTAGTCGGTTGAGCGTCCGACTTCGGCTCAGGTCATGATCTCACGGTCCGTGAGTTCAAGCCCCGCTGACAGCTCGGAACCTGGAGCCGGCTTCAGATTCTGGGTCTCCCTCTCTGCCCCTCCCCCACTCAGGCTCTGTCTCTATCAAAAAATGAATAAACGTTAAAAAAAAAAGTTTTAAAAAAAGAAAGTGCCCGGAGGCCCCACTGTTTGCACATCATTTTACCCTCCTCTCTCCACCAAACTCCTCCACGGGCCCCTAGGAAGCACGTGAAAGATGCTTCCTTTCTCAGGACAGAGAAACAAGGCTGGGACAAACTTGTCCCAGTCCATGCAGTGTGCCAGTGGCAAGGCAAGGACTAAAAGCCAGCTTTCCAGGTGCACACAGTTGGCACTTGATGAGTGCTTACTATGAGCCACGCATGCACAGTTCTAAGTGAGAGCTTAACCCTCCGACCGGTCGGGGGCAGAGCCAGGGGCCTGGGCACTTAGCTGTGGCAGTCTGCTGTTGAACACCGGGAAGCTTCTGGTGGTGGTGATGCCTGAGTAGGGCCATGCAGGAGCCAAGTGGGAAGCAGGGACAGGGTAGCTCAGGCTGAAGTGTGCAGGCAGGGCACCCGGTGGCTGAGGGAATGTGAGACGGTACCCCGTGGCTGCAGTGTGAGGAAGAGCCTCCGACTCTGGACTGCAGGGAGTAAACTTGACTCTGGAGACTGCAGGGTGCTGGCAGAGGTCTTTAGCAGGAGGAACACATTTGATTCTTCCTTCAGAGGAGGGGCTGCAAAGAAGTCTCTCTTCTGTGCATCAGGAATCATGATGTCATCGTCAAACTATCTTGCAGGCTCATTGAGAAGAAAAAGTGAGATCCAGAATGTGAACCCCGCTGGGAAACCTTAAAGATTTAAGCAGAAGAAAGGGGAGGGCCAAGCACTGTGCCAGGGACCTTTCACTTTAGTGACTATTAAAAGGCAACATTGAGTCAGCATGTAGTATCTGCCAAGCAGTGTCACAAACTTATCTACGTCTTGTCCCTTGTATCTCATTTCCCCTCGTGTTCGCAAATGTTCCAGGAACCTGGTTTGCTTATTCGCACTTTACAGAGGCACAGAGAGATAAAGTTACTTGCCTGAGATCACGTGGCCAGGATCAAACCTTAAGAGGTCCAGATCCAGAGCCTGTCGTACCCCCCACCCTGCCCCTTGACGTCTCGCTCTTCCTCAGCCAGGATTCCCTGGAAGAGAGAGCTGGAGGCCAGGCCAGGGGGAACCGGCCTGTCAACAGGAGGTGGCTGCCGCTGGCAGAATGGCGTTTGTTCTTTTCTTGTTTATCGGTACTTCCTTTCAGAAAGAGGCAGGTGCCACAGCAACCTCCCAGACAACACTCATACGCCAGGTCCAGAAAGCCACAGAGCCCAGGGCAGCCAGCCAGGCCCCTCCCCTGGCTCACATGGACAGAATGGCGGATTTAATGCCACAGGCTGAATCGAGAACCCAGGCAGCCAGCGTCAATATTTGCTATCTCCCTGGCCCCGGCTCCCTCCCCCCCCCCACCCCAGCCTGCACCCAGGGACGGATGGATGAAATTTAAAGAGGCTCAGCCTTCACTGCAGGGCTTGCACTGGAAATCTGGTCTGCTTTAACCCTCTGTGGTCACTGTTCACCCAGGACTCTCCGTCCATCCTTGGACTCTCTGAACCACAGGTATTGGAAGTGGTGAGAAACTCAGAGCCCAGCCAGGCTTTTGACAAGAGGACACTGGGACCAGCTCAAAGTGGCACTGACTGTCTGCTGGGTGTCACTGGGATTCTGAGGGATATACAGCAACTCCAGGTCAAGGTAGAAGTGATTTCTCCGAATCCTCTTAAAAAAAAAATTATTGAGGTATAACTTACACGCAGTAAAGGCATAGATCTTAAGTATATGTTAATGAGTTTTTAAAAACAGCTTTATTGCGGGGCGCCTGGGTGGCCCCGTCGGTTAAGCGTCTGACTTCAGCTCAGGTCATGATCTCACAGTTCGTGAATTCAAGGCCCGCGTTGGGCTTTCTGCTGTCAGCACAGGGCACGCTTTGGATCCTCTGTCTCTCTCTCTCTCTCCCCCCCCTCCCCTCTCGCTCTCTTGAAAATAAACATTTAAAAACACTTATAAAAATAGCTTTATCAAAGTATAATTGACATACAATAAGTAACACATATTTTAAGTGTACATTTTCATAAGTTTGACATAGGTACATACCCATGAATCTATTACAATCAAGATCGTGAACATATTCATCACCCTTTACCCTCACTCTCCCCAGTCCTTACTCTCATATTCAGGCAGCCAGTGATTATCTTTCTTCAGTATAGTCTGTCCTTTTTTTTTTTTTTTTTTTTTACAATGTTATAGAAATAGAATCACATAGTATATACCCTTTTGGCCGGGCTGGCTTCTTTGGCTCAGAATAACTATTATGAGGCTCACCCATGTTGTACCCTGCCTGATCGGCCTTCCTTCTTATTGGTGACTAGTAGTCTTTTGTATGAATCTGCCACAATTGGTGCACTCCAGGCTGAAGAGAGGCACTCTTCAGTGACGCATTCATATGTTAATGGATTTTGGATTACTCCCAATTTGGGCTATTACAAATGAAGCCCCTATGATCATTTATGTACAAATCTTTATCTGGACATGAGACTTTTCCTTTATCCTGGGGTAATACCTGCAAGTGAGATGGCTGGATGTTTACCTTTTTATGAAACTGCCTGTTTTCTGAAGTGGTTGTTGTATCATTTTACATTCCCACCATTGCAACAGGAGAGTTCCCTTGCTCTGTATCCTTGCCGGCACTTGGTATGGCCAGCCTTTTTCATCATAGCTGTTCTAGTAGGTGTGGGGCAGCATCTCGGGGTGATTTTACATTACATTTCCTTAATGACTGATGATGTTGAGCATCTTTTCATGTGCTTACTTGTCATGTATATTTCTTCTTTAGTGAAGGGTTCCTTCAAATTCCTTACCCATTTTATTTTATTAGATTGCTTGTTTTTTCATTACTGGGCTTTGACGGTTTTTTATATACTCTGAACACATGTTCTTTATCAGATGTGTAATTTGCAAATATTTCTCCCAGTCTGTGGCTTGTGTTTTCATTCTTTTAACAGTGCCTTTCCAAGAGCAGAAATTTTTTATTTTGATGAAGTCCAATTTATCAGATTTTTCCATTAAAAAAAATTTTTTTAATGTTGATTTATTCTTTTGAGAGAGAGAGAGAGAGAGAGTGAGCAGAGGAGGGGCAGAGAGAGAGAGAGGGAGACACAGAACTCAAAGCAAGCTCCAGGCTCTGAGCTGTCAGCAGAGAGCCAGACGCGGGGCTTGAACTCACAGACCATGAGATCATGACCTGAGCCAAAGTTGGATGCTCAACCAACTGAGCCACCCAGGTGCCCCAGATTTTTTCTTTTATGGATAATGCTCTGGTGTTGTATATATGAAATAATTGCCTAGCCCTAGGTCACAAAGATTTTACCCTCTGCATTCTAGAAGGCTTATAGTTTTGTTTTTACAATTAGGTCTATGACCCATTTTGAGTTAATTTTTGTATATGGTGCAAGGAATGAATCAATATTCTTTTTGTTTTGTTTTTGCACATGGTATTGTTCCAGTGCCATTTGTTGGAAAGACAATACTTTCTCTACTGAGTTGCCTTTGCGTCTCTGTCAAAAATCAGTAATTTATAGAGGCGCCTGGATGGCTTAGTCGGTTGAGCACCTGACTCTTGATTTCAGCTCAGGTCATGATCTCACAGTTCACGGGATCGAGCCCTGCGTCAGGCTTGGTGCTGACAGCATGGAGCATACTTGGGATTCTCATTCCCTCTCTCGCTCCACCCTTCCCCTGCACTCTCTCAAAATAAATAAACTTAAAAAAAAAATCAGTAATCTATATATTTGTGGTCTATTTGTTCCACTAATCTATTAGTCTGTCTTGGTACCAATACCATACTGTCTTGATTCCTGTTGCTTTATACTAAGCCTTGAAATCAGGCTTACTTTGTTCTTTTCCAAAGGTATTTTTTGGCTATTCTGTCTAGGTCCTTTGCACTTCCATATGAATTTTAAAATTAGTTTGCCAATTTCTACAGAAAAGTTCTGCTGGAATTTTGATTGAAATAGCATTGAAACTACAGACCAATTTTGGGGAGAACTGACATCTTAACATTGCTGAGTATTCTTACCAATGATTACATTTATCTCTATTGGTTCTCCTTAAATTTTTCTCAGCAATGTGGTATGGTTTTCAGTATACAGGTCTGTACATCCTTGGTCTGATTTATCCCTAAGCATTTTATGGTTTTCGATGTCAAGTGGCATTTACAAATTTTAATTTCTGATTTTTCACTGCTAATTGTATAAAGATACAATTTTTGTACATCAATCATATATACCTTGCTAAACTCTTTCATTAGTTCTAGATATTTTTTTGGTAGATTCCATCAGACTTTCCATATAGATAATTATATCATCTGTGAACAAAGATAGTTTTATTTCTTTCTTTCCAATCTGGATGTCTGTCATTTTTTTCTCTCATTTCAGTGGTCATTTACAATGTTGAATAGAAGCAGTGAGACTAGACGTACTTGCCTTGTTCCTGATCTTGAGAGAAAGCATTCAGTCTCAATGATCATTACCCTTCATGGTCTGATGTCCCGTGTTTTAAAATTGTTGCTTCATGTATCCTGCCTGGTTTTTTGTTTGTTCCAGGCAGGAAGGCAAAGCTGGTCCCATTATTACATCTTGGTTGTGTTCTGAATCCTTTGAGAAAGGCAGTGGGAGGCACTTTCCTAGAGTTTTCCAGCCCCAGTCACTTGTAGATTTGTTCTACCTCATTCATCAAGAAGCCAGGGTCCAACCATCGCAATTTCATTTTATAGGCTGGGAGACTGAGGCAATGACTCAAGCCTCCTGGTCTCCACAGATGGGACTGATGGTAATGAATGAGATTAAGTCTTGCAAAATTCCCCATTTAGCCCGCTCAGTGCTGTGGGAAATACTGGACCTGAGAATCAGTCCAAGATTACACCCTGACTTTCCCTGCAAGCCCACCCCGCCCCCTCACAGTGGAGCCCAACTTCCCATCTGCACAGCACACAGAGATTTACAGAGCACTTTGATTAGAGGATCTTTGTTCTCGTGCCATTATCCGTTTCCCAAAGAAGAGTCCTGGGACCTGCACCTAAGATTCTGAGGGCAGGGGGAATGCTGCTTGATTAAAATGTAGGTTCCTGGGGCCAAACAGCAATTGAGAGTCAGAATGGAGTGGTGGAGGTTATCTGCACTTTTTTTTTTTTTTTTTTTTTTTTTTTTTTTTAAACAGTGTCCTCAAGTGGAGGACTTGGAACTTCTAGGAATCACTGATCCAAACTTAAGCCAGTGATTTTCTTCCCAGGAGCTATACCACTTGCTAGATGTGCTGTCTTGTCAAGTTATATCACCCCTTTCTACTCCTAACCTCGTAAGCATTATGTGGCATGATTTTTCTTTAATAAAATGAATCAAAATAGTATTTTTGCCCATTTCACAGAAACCTTTGAGATGACCAGGGAAATCTGACAAGCATTAGAGATTGTCCAGCCTAGAGGGGACTTTCAAGTTCATCTACACTAACTCCCACCTGATGTTTGGATTCTATGTACCAGCCTTGCCTTCTGTTTGCACACTTTTGAAGACGAGGAACTTGCTATCTCTCCTAGTAGCTGTAGGTTTAGAAATTTTCTTCCATTGCTGAATAAAATCTCTCTCTTTATATTAGTTCTGGGTGCAGAAAACCTATCTGTTCCCTCTGTCCCAGGAAAGTTCTTCATCTGAAAACAGCTAACCATTGCCCCCTGAGGCTTCTCAAGCTGCACAACTCCCCGGTCCTCGGCTACTCCTCCTGGGATCAAGGTTTTCAGTCTCCTGAACAATCCTACTTGCCAAGCTGCACAGGGCTGCCTTCGCTCACCTGTCACTGGCTTCCTCTTGCTCTGGGGGAGCCACTGCTGTGCTGGCACGGCCACTGCTTTCCTGAAGTGCGGGGGTGGGGGGGTGGGTACTGATGCTGCTTGGGAGCCTGGTGGCCTGAGATGGCTCCCCTTGTCTCCTGGGTTGTTCTTTGTAGCATATGAACATGTGTCAAGTCTCAGTCCTCCTGATATGAAAACAGCCTGCTTCTATGCCAAGTTCTCCTCGGGCTACCTTCTCAACTCCAAGTCCAACTGCTTGCATCTGTCTTCTCTGCCCTCTGCACCACGAAAATGCTCCTCTCTTGCGGTTTCCATGATGGGGCGCTATTCTGGCTTCCTCCTCCTTTTTCTCAGTGGCCTCTTCCTCTGCTTCCCTTTAAAGGCTGCTACTCCCTAGGTCTCTATCTTTAGCCATCTGCTCACCCCATTTTATCTCAGTGGCTCATAACTGGGGGGCATCTTTTCTCCCCTTTGAGAATGTGAGGATGGCGGCTCTGGAGCCACCATAGGGTGGGGGAAACCCACATTTATCCAAACACAGAACACTTTGCATACAATTCCAGGTTCTTAGCCCGAGGCCCGTTCTTCCTGCCTGATTTCATTCTGCCCCCTCCCCCCTCCTCTCCCAACCCCCGCCACCCCCAGCTTCTTCCCAGTCTCTCTCCCAGGTGCCTAACTCTCTGGCCCCTCAGACTAACAGATCAATGATCACCTGGACAGTTTCATCTGGTTGTCCCACCTCAAACTCGACAAACCCCAGACTGAACTTATCTGGCCCCAAATTTGCTCCTTCTCCAGGACTCCCCATCTGGGTGGGTACTGACCTCCGTCGAAAGACCTCGAAGCAGTCTTTGACCCCACCTTCTCCGGTAGATCAACACCAAATCCTTCCAGTTCCCCCACCAAGCTCCACGGCTCCAGTGTCTGTGTTCATCGCGGAGCCCCGTCACCGGTCAGAGTGCCTGGCTCACACAGATGCTCAACAGATACCTGCTGTGCGAGTGAATGAAGACATCTCACCACCAGCCCCTCTGCTGCATTTCCTCCGTGCCTTACCTCAGGCCTCCCTTGGCTCCTTGCTGGACTCCCCCTCCTGGCCAGCTTCCACCGACAAGCCATCAGTATCTTTCTTTCTAAAACATGGGTTTCTGTCGTCCCTGCTTTCATCCCCAGTGTGCCTCCCTGTGATTTTCAGGAAAGAGGCCTTCTCCAAGACGGGTCCCTGTGGACCGCTCCACCTTCGTCTCTCAACTCCTTCTGGCTCCAGCTCCAGAACTCCTGAGAGCCTCAGGTGGGCAGATGCTAGCACCCTTTCCTACACTCCATAGAGCTAGAAATGCCCAGCCCCTCTCTTTGATTTGCTGACTCACATTCATCCTTCAAAATTCACTCAGGTCTCATCTTTTGGGAAGCATCTTGCGCCTCACAGCTCTTGGTTACCCATTTTAGCATTCCTTCACTGTGGTCCCAAAGCTCCCAAAGCAGACCCAAATCACAATGCTGATCACACAAAGCCGTAATTGGGAAGTCACTTGTCTGTTCCCTACTTGAGGACAGGGACCCTGTCTCATTTGTTCTAACAGAGCCCACAGTAGGTGCCCAATATTTGCCATATGAATGAAAGGAGGAATGTATTAGTAAGTAGTCTGCAGAGAGGAAAAACAAATAGGCTGTGTGTGTGTGTGTGTGTGTGTGTGTGCGCGCGCGCACGCGCATGTGTACACATACAGAGGGAGAAACAGGGAGGGGGGCAGGAAGAGGTTTATTCTAGGTATCTGTCTTTTCTCTTAGGCCTGCAACTGACTAGATGAAGCTTATAGACATTATGGAGAATCATCTCTTTTTTAAAACCCACATTTATAAATAGTTTCACAGCAACACCTAGACTGGCTTTTTTTTTCCCCCTAGACTGGATTTTGACCAAACTCCTGGGCATTATAGCCAATTCAACTTGACACATTAAAATTAACCACCTAATGAATAAACTTCCTCCCTCTAAGCTTCAGCTTCCCCATCTGTAAAATGAAGAGCTGTAATAATACTCTAGGATTCTAGAAATAAATAATTATAATTAGACAACATCGGGATCAGACTTTATAGTTCAAAGCACTCTCACATTATATAATTTAATTCCTACAACAATCCTATCAGGCAAGTTAGTTCTTTTTACAGATAAGTTAATCCAGGCCCCGAAAGGAAGAGATTTGTGGGTGACAGAACGTGGACTGAAGCCTGAGTTTTGGGACTCCTCGTCTAGAGCTGATTCTTCACTGCCCAAAGAACCATCTTTTCATAGTTGAAAGAGGAAGTTGCCAGGAACGAGAGGCTGAAGCAGGAGCAGAGGGGGAAATTTCATAACAGAAACTCAGAGTAAAACCATAATGGTTGGACATCAAAATCAGACTGGTCTGGACAGTCCAGGAATTCCAGAATGGAATTTCTCTTCTCCAACTGAGAGAGTACAGGTATAGCCAGAGCTCAACCCCCGGTGTATTAAAAACTACTAACTTGGGGTTTAAAGATAAATTTCAAAAAGTAGAGATGACAACAGATGCATGTTAAAGGTGGCCAGGAAGGCTGGTCACTCACTGCTCTTTATTGGCCAGAAGGTATGCAGTATTTAATTTTTCCAGAATATTCTCTTACAAAATCTATTCCAAAGCTAGGCCCCTGTGTTTTTTCCAGACCAAAGGTACACAGAGACCTTTGGTGGCAGGACTAGAAAGAAAGCAAAGCCTTCTGGTAACACGTTCTATTTATTCTGACTTGGTATTACCTTTGTTTGCTTACGGGATTCCAGAAGATCACAGCTAAGTTGGACACTAAGAAGGCAGTGGGGAGAATCTCAAGACCAGGAAAAAAACCTGCAAGCTAACTCTGCAAGAGTTGTCAAAAAGCCAAATGTCCCAAGCACTTCCAGGGCTGGGAAAGCTAATTGCTTGCTCTTGCTTTAACACTTTCTCCTTTTCCTGTGTTTTCCCTCTGTGTGAGGCTTCAGGGAGACTCCATATCCCTGCCTGTGTCAGTGTCCAGAGGCCACCTGTATACCTTCACCACGAGGCCCCTTCCCTGTATCACTCCAGCCTCTTACTTCCACGAGCCTCCTGCCTCCCTCTTAGAAGGGCCCTTGTGATTACACTGGGCCCACTCGGATGTTCCAGGATAATCTCCCCATCTCAAGATCCTTAGCTGAATCACATTTGCAAAGTCCCTATTACATATTCGCAGGTTCTGGGGATTATGACCTGGACATCTTTGGGGGGGGCATCATTCAGCCTACCGCAATGGATAATGGGTACATGGGGGTTTGTTCTATTCTACTTAAAAAAATTTTTTTTTAATGTTTTTATTTATTTTTGAGACAGAGAGAGACAGAGCATGAGCAGGGGAGGGGCAGAGAGAGAGGAAGACACAGAATCTGAAGCAGGCTCCAGGCTCCGAGCTGTCAGCACAGAGCCCGACACGGGGCTTGAACTCACACACCGTGAGATCATGACCTGAGCCGAAGTCGGACGCTCAACCGACTGAGCCACCCAGGCACCCCTGCTCTATTCTACTTTTAAATATGCTTGAATAGGGGCGCCTGGTGGCTCAGTCGGTTAAGCATCTGACTTCAGCTCAGGTCATGATCTCATGGTCCGTAAGTTCGAGCCCCATGTCGGGCTCTGGGCTGACGGCTCAGAGCCTGGAGCCTGCTTCCGATTCTGTGTCTCCCTCTGTCTCTGCCCCTCCCCCGTTCATGCTCTGTCTCTCTCTGTCTCAAAAATAAAATAAACGTTAAAAAAAATTAAAAAAAAATATGAATGTATGAGAAGAAATGTTGGCCTATCATCATTGTTATGTAATTCTAATAGACTAGAAGATTCTGATTCAGCAAATATGGTTGTGGCACAGGAAATTTCATTTTAACAAATACCCCCTGAGATTCTGGGGTAGGGGTCCACAGACCATACTTTTGAAACTACTGATTTATTCATTCTCACAAGTATTAGCAGGTAGGTGGCCTAGTTTTCAAGTGGTAAAGGGAATATTAGAATTGAGCCACTTGGCTAAAGTTTATAAAGAGTTAGCAAGTGAATCCTAAGAAGAAACAAGAAATTCAATTTAAGAATAGCTAATCCTCGGGGCGCCTGGGTGGCTTAGTCGGTTGAACCGTCCAACTTCAGCTCAGGTCATGATCTCACAGTTTGTGAGTTCGAGCCCCGTGTCGGGCTCTGTGCTGACAGCTCAGAGCCTGGAGCCTGCTTCAGATTCTGTGTCTCCCTCTCTCTGCCCCTTCCCCACTCATGCTCTGTCTCTCTCTGTCTCTCAAAAATGAATAAACGTTAAAAAAGAAAAAAAAAAAGAGCTAATCCTTGTAGGTAAGCTTAACAAATACACAAATTACCCCATCTATTTTATGCTAGTCATAAATTCATGGACTTGATCATTTGTTTCAATCATTTAAACAAAGCCTAGACTTTTGTAACTCCATCTGAATGACTATGAATTGTTCAAATCGAACGAGAAACATTTGTTTAAAGGAATCACCAGCAGAGGAAAATGAGATCCTTGAAAGAGAAAAATGATTAAAAAAAAAATGAAATCTTAACTTTGAAAGTACACTGTATTTATGAAAGATAAGTGGTCAGAAGTTGCTTCCAAGATTTGCCCTCCAAAACGACCAGAACAGGTGGATGTTTGAAGAGTAATTTCAGATGCACCTCTCTGATGGTATTGTCCCACCGCAACAATGGGGTGGGTGACCCACAAATTAGACTCCAGTTTGACCAACAATATATGCTAAGTTTGACAAGTAAGGCTGTATATGTGCACTAGGAATTTGGCAAGGTGTGCTACTGTCCACCCGAATGACATTTCAAAACTCAACTTTACTTCTACAAAGAAAAGCAATCTGCACCTCCTCTGCCTTTTTCAATGTACAAATTTCACGATCAGAACTTAAAAAATTTTTTTTTCTTTTGAATGTTTACTTTTGAGAGAGACACAGACACAGACAGAGACAGCACACTAACAGGGGAGGGGCAGACACAGAGGGAGACACAGAATCCAAAGCAGGCTCCAGGCTCTGAGCTGTCAGCACAGTTTGAGCACGTGGCACTCAAACTCACGAACCGTGAGATCACGACCTGAGCCCAAGTTGGACGCTCAACTGTGCCACCCAGGCGCCCGCCCACCGCCCCCCCAACCCCACCCCGGCCCCGGGCCAGGATCAGAAGTTTTGATATGATCTTGGGCAACAGGCCTTTACAGACCTAGAGCTTGCCTAGATCTGAAAAGCAAGTAAAACATGTATCAGACCCAAGATCCACCTTTACTAAAATCCTGGTTCAACTCCAGAGCATTTCCAACTATCAAACCTGTCACACTAATGTATATCACACCAATGTATTAATTCCTTGAGCACTTCACTCTCTTACTTGCCAGTATGTCTTGCTTTTAAGCTCATCTTAAGGATGGAATATGGTCTACAACAGCACTGTTCCACAGAAATAAAACATAAATCATAAACATAAGACGTGTAAACTTTGTACTATCATAGTAGAAACATAAATAAGGTGAAATGAATATTTTAACCCCCAAATGACCATTTTAGCATGTAGTCAATACTAAAAAATGGGAGATATTTTCCATTTATACTTTTTTGTACTTTGTTATGATATCCAGTATGTTTCTTACAGCACATTTCAATTTGGACTAGCCCCACTTCAAGTGTTCAAAAGGCTACATGTCACTATGGGCTACTGTATTGAACAGGGAAGGTCCTGAACCTTGCTACTCTTAGTGTGGTCCACAAATTAGAAGCACAAGCATCTTCTGGAAACTTGTTAGAAATGTTGAATCTCGGGCCCCACGTCAGATCTACTGAATCAGAATCTACATTTTAACAAGATTCCCAGGTGATTTGCATGCACAATAAAGCTTAAGAAGCATTGGTCTAAGGCAAGTCATTGGTCTCAGGTTCCTCATGTCAAATCGAGGTGATAATCCTGACTTTGCAGGACTATTGTGACAATTCTTGGTTTACTTCATAGACTTAATAGTTGGGATTTTAATAAACATTAACTATTATTTAGGAAGATAATGTAAGAGTAGGCTCTAGAGTTGGATGAAAATGAGTATAAATTTGGGTTCTGTCACTTACAAGTTCTGTGATCTTAGCCAACTCATTTGAGGCTGAGTTTTTTCTTTATTGAGGTTTTTTTTTTTTCCCTCATAACAAGTGCCCTCCTTAATACCCATCACCATCTAGCCTGTCTCTCACCCACCTCCCTCTATCAACTCTTAGTATGTTCTCTATTGTTAAGAGTCTCTTGTGGTTTGTTTCCCACTCTTCTCTCCCCTACCCTTCCCATATGTTCATCTGTTTTGTTTCTTAAATTCCACATATGAGTGAAATCATAGGGTATTTGTCTTTCTCTGACTGATTTCCCTTAGCATAATACACTCTAGGTCCATCCATATTGTTGCAAGTGGCAAGATTTCATTCTTTTTGATGGCCAAATAATATTCCAGTGTGTGTGTGTGTGTGTATATATATACACATATATATACATACACATATATATATATGTATATACACACATATATATACATATATACACGTATATATTTTATTTTTTTTTTTTATTTATTTTTTTTTTTAATTTATTTTTGGGACAGAGAGAGACAGAGCATGAACGGGGGAGAGGCAGAGAGAGAGGGAGACACAGAATCGGAAACAGGCTCCAGGCTCCGAGCCATCAGCCCAGAGCCTGACGCGGGGCTCGAACTCACGGACCGCGAGATCGTGACCTGGCTGAAGTCGGACGCTTAACCGACTGCGCCACCCAGGCGCCCCTATACACGTATATATACACACACATATATATATACCACATCTTTATCCATTTACACACACACACACACACACACACATATATATATATATACACACACCACATCATATATACCACATCTTCTTTATCCATTCATCAGTCAACAGACATTTGGGCTCTCTCCATAGTTTAGCTATGATGCTGACTTTTCCGAACTCTAAAGTGGGGCTAGTACCTATCTTCCATTGTTGCTGTGAGGACAGGGTGTGGCACATAGGCATTCAGTAATGGAAGGAAGACACACAGACACACACACACACACCCTCTTGGCTGGGTCACCCTGTAGTAACAAATCATGCTAAGCCGCCTTGTTAATTCACTTGGCCTCCTATCCCAAACCAAAGTGGTGTTTCCTGTAGCTCCAGTCTACATTTCACAAGCAGAACTTAAGGACAGCAAAAACGTTTATTTGAAAAAATTACTATGTATTGAAAATATACATTAGAAATTATTACATACTTCCATAGCATTCCCCTCCCCCACCACAAAAGTAGAAATATCCACTTGCTATGCTAATGCCATAGGTAAAGTCAAACAAAAAGGAAAACACCATCAGCCCCCTTTCCTCATACATAAGAGTAGGGGGAAAGAGGTCAACTCCTATCTACCAATCAGTAGGAATTTAACAAGTCCCAGTCTTCCACAGCAAGACACACGTATTTCTGCTTTGAAGACTGTGAAGAGTTGCTCTGTTCCTTCTCTGGCTCTTCAAAAGCTCTCTTCTTGCTCTTCTTTGACTCCTGGCTTGAGACAGCTTCGCGCTTCAATAGTGGCCCATGGCAGTCTGGGGCTTTCTCTTTATAGAACTGGAGTTTCTCAGAAGAGTTCATGTGGGTATCTGCCAGGGCACACTTCACAGGGGCTTCTGTTCGAGCCCGCTTGCCATCTGTGAGGGTGACAGAAGGAGGGGCAACGAGTTGACTATGCTGGTGTGCTAATGCCTGCCCAAGTCCAGAGAGATGATCCAAGGAAAACGACAAAGGCCTGAACAGGCAGAGGTCTGGATTAATTTTATTCTCTTCTGAATGCCCTACAGAGGAACAGTGGCATGTGCACTGGCACAGGGTGGAGGCGTGTACTCATGTGGGAGTACGACAGATTTGGATTCAAATCCCAGCTCTGCCACTTCTGGATAAGTGGCCTTGGGCAAGCGGCTTCTCGGAGATTCAATTTTCTCAGCTTTATAAGGATATAAATCCTATTTTATGAGGGTGATGTGGAGATAAATGAAGCAACATATAAAGTGTTCAGCTCAATGTTCGGCACAGAGTAAAAGCTCAAAAAATGTTACCTATTATTCTTCAAAATCTGGACTCTGTCTTCTAAAAAAGAGCCAAATTTGTGGCACACTCTAGCAAATGATACCACCTTATTCTATAGTTTTTGGTATGCCCTGAATTCTTATTTTGCTACCTTTATTTTTCCTTCATTTTGATTTCATCCCTTAACTCTTTTAAAAAATTATGATAAAATATACTTAACCTCAATTTACCACTTTTATAATTTTTGAGTGTATAGTTCTGTGGCATTACATACATTCATTTGTTGTGCAAACATCACCATCTTTCTTCAAAACTTTATCATCTTGCAAAATGAAATGATATACCTATTAAACAATAACTCCCTATTTCCCTCCCCGCCAGTCCCTGACAACCACTACTCTATTTTCTGTTTCTCTAAACTTGACTGTTTTGGGAACCTCTTATAAGAAGAATCATATAACCTGTTTCTTTCTGACTGGCTTATTTCAGTTGGCATGATCTCTTCAAATTCCATCCATGTTATGTCAAAACTTCTTTCTGTCTTAATGCTAATATTCTATTATATGGAAATACTACATGTTATTTATCCATTCATCTTTCTTTTCTTTTTTTTTAAAGATTTTATTTTGGGGGCGCCTGGGTGGCTCAGTCAGTTGAGCATCCGACTTCGGCTCAGGTCACGCACGATCTTGCGGTTTGTGAGTTCAGGTCCCACACTGGGCTCCGTGCTAACAGCTCAGAACCTGGAGCCTGCTTCAAATTCTGTGTCTCCCCCCTCTCTGCCCCTCCCCACTCATGCTCTGTCTCTCTCTCTCTTAAAAATAAATAAACATTAAAAAAAATAAAAAATAAATAAAGATTTCATTTTTAAGTAATCTCTACACCTAACATGGGGCTCAAACTCACAACCCAGGGATCAAGAGTCACATGCTCCACCGACTGAGCCAGCCAGGTACCCTTATCCATTCCATCTTTTGATGGATACCTGCGTTGCTTCTATCTTTTGGTTACACTTAATTCCTTTTTTAATGTTCTGTGCTCTATCCACTTTTGTGCCGCTGCAAATCTTTTTTGAAACAAAATGGGATATTCATACAAACACACACACGTACATTTAATAAACTACTTTCCTGGTGTAGGTGCTTGAGGCTAAGTGTGAACTTACGCTGTAGCGTGTTGAGACAATACAAGTTTTGATGATCTCTTTAAGTCAATACCATCATAATTACTTTTCCCACTGGGTTAAGATGGGCTAACTGCTTTAAGGGTGCAAATAACCTAAGGGCAAAAACTCCAAAGAAAAGGAAATTTCTTACAGAAGTGTTGAGCTGCTGTTCGAGGCTCCCCGGTTTCTCGTGGCTTCACAGCTTCTGAAGTCACACGCTCCCATTGCAGAACAATCTAAAATGCGTTTGGAAAGATTTGAATCCGAACAAAATCTCAAGTTTTCCTTGTTTCCTCTAGCTCCCTTTCCAGAAACACAAATCCCTGTGGTAATCTTACTTCAGATGACAGGTGGTAAGAATAACCAAGTCAAGCCTGGATTTTCTGTTTTAACACATAAGGTGATCAGAATACAAACATGTTGGATATCTGTGTTTCCATGACTCAGGAAAAATCTATGAAGCTGATTCCCTATTTTCATCTCTATTGCAAGCTAGAAAAAAGTGCCTATTCTCAAATTAAGTAATAAAATGTAAAACCTTAGTCATAATACTTTTCACACGTTCCTAGACTCACTTCCATGCCTTAAATATACCAAATACAATTCAAACTCTTGTACGTAAAATGCCCATGTTTCCATATTCTCATCTTTCATGATCAGTTTCTGTTTTTTAAATCTGTTACAAATATATTTTTATTATAAACTACTACAAATTCTTTTGGAAACTTGGCTGAATATAAAATATACATAAACAAAGTAAGCGATTGTTTCACATACACGACAAGTAACAAGAACTTTTAATTTAATAGTAGTCATTACAGTATGCAATGCAACGATCCTAAAGAAAGTCGAAGAAAACATTTCAGGACACAGAGGCAGGACAGCACAAGAGTGTAAGAATACAGACCCAGAGTTAGTGCCTCCACTTACTAGCCAGGGTACCCTCAGCAAGTGATTTGATTCTTTGGTCAGTATATACCACACCAGGCTCTTGGGAAGATTAAATGAGGGGTTTAGCAGTGTCTGGCACGCAGGAAGCACTCAGTGAATACCAGGTATCATCCCTTCCAGGATAACTTCCTGATTGTGGAAAACGGGTCAGATCCAAGAGAACGCCAGGATAAACCAAACCTGGTGACTCAGTGGGCAATCAGGAAAATAGTGCTTCCGCTAACACTAGTAAGAATATCAAGAGGAAGAGCTGCTGGGGGAAAGGGAAGAGGAAAATGAGCTTGGTTCCGGACACATTAAATCTGGGGTGCACGGTAGAGACTTATGGACAATATTTAGGAACGGGTCTGAAGTCTGATGTGTCAGAGAAGGTAAAATCTTCCCTGCAGGGACAGTTAAGGTGCTAACATCAGTTAACATCACCAGGAGAGTGAGAGAAAACAGAGGAAGGGAGGAGGAAGTGAGGAATCAGCAAGAGCTAGAGGGAGAAGCGAGCAGGAGTCAGGAGAAAGGCCAGGAGAGGAAGGCATAAGGCACGTATGTTTATACCAGTACTGCAGAAAAGTGAGCAAGGTGGAGAATGAGATCACACGCCACCTTCAAGAAAACACCCACCACAGAGCAGCAGAGACCAGACACCTAGATTACAAGGGAGTAAGAGCTGAGTGGGCAATGAGGAGGGGGGCAAGATCGCAGAAACCAATTCACGGCTGCATTGGGGGGGACGAAGAACATGTTAGAAAAAAGGTAACTCATGTTTATACACAGAAAGAAAGCGGCCAACAAAGCATGAGACTGAAAACTGAAGGGTGGGGCAGCAGAGGAAAAGAACTGTTAGTGACCTATACCAGAGAAATGTGGAGATCTCAGGGACTGTAACTGAAAAACAAACACTGACATGCTTATCCCTAGAATAAAGTGGCACACTTGACCCCTTGGATAGGAGGGAAGTAGGATATGGTTGAAGAAATGGAAAAATTCTGAGACATTGATAGGGCAGTATGGGGACTCCTGTTAGCGGCCATCATTTTTCTGTGTCACCTGGGGAGAACGAGGCAGGAGACTGGAGTCAGCCTGAAACATTTCAGTGGGGATCAGCCAGAGATGGGTAAAATGCTGCGGCCACGCTTTAGGGGCCTGCTCAGGGGGATGTGGCCTGAAGCCGCGTGTGTGAAGGAGCCCCATCAACTTAAAGGCACGCCTCTCTTTGCTGACCTTTGCTTTATTACGTTTAGCAGATACTGTTTTTTATGAACTAGAGATCTGTGGCAATCCTGTGTAAAGCGAGTCCATTTGCATCATTTTTCCAACAGCATCTGTTCACCACATGTCTCTGGTGTTACATTTTGGTAATGCTTGTAACACCTCAAGTTTTTTCATTGTTATTACATTTGTTATGGTCATTAGTGACAATGACTTGCTGAAAGCTCAAGTGACAATGGCTAGCATGTCTCAGCAATAAAACATTTTTAATTAATGTAACGTACTTTACTTTTTTAGATATAATGCTGTCACACACTTAACAGACTACAGTATAAACAGAAATCTTATATGCACTGGGAAACCAAAAATTCATTTGACTTGCTTTATTGCAAGATTTGCTTTATTACAATATTCGCTTCATTGAGGTGATGTGAACCAAACCCACAATATCTCCATGGTACACCTGTACTTCAGGCCAGAATGCTAGGTATTTTACTTCATCCTCACTAAGCTATTTAAGAGAGGTCCTGGTTTCTGCATTTTACAGATGAAGAAACAGCAAATCCAAGTTGTCTAAGCCATGTAGCTATTGGGCTGTCCAGCCAGGATCCCAAACTCCTGTCTCTTTGACTCCATAGCCTATGCTCACTCCACCATATCATGTGCTACCAAACTTCATTAAACCTTTGTTTGACTATCCCACATCTGTCCCAAGTCCACTGGATACATATAGGATTCATTCAGTGCTACAAACCTTCTGGCAATGCACTGTTGTGATTATTTTAGCATAACGTTTTCTGGACAAATGTCAAAGTGCTCCTAAAATACTGACTCACCCCTTCTTGATTACTTACAGGGAGGTGATGTTACAATTAGGCAGTTGGATAGGTCCACCATCATGCATTATAGTGGAGCCAAGGAGGAATTCAGAACCAAACATTTTGGTGGGTCCTCTAGGCCTCCACCAAGAAATATTAAAGTGTGTGAGGAAGAAAGGCACGAGCTACAGGCAAGCTGCCGTCTACTGGTGCTCTACTACTCGGTTACCTTCTGACTTCCTATTTAGGTCTATACTTTACCAAGTTGAGGAAGACCACCAAGAAGACATGAGAGAATCGAAGCCAAGAAGTTGAAAACGGGAGGGTTTGCTTAGTGAGAGGACAGAAAAAGGTATGTCCTCACTAAGACTCTAAGAGTTAAGAAATTGGTCCAAACTAAGGAGAAGAATCAGATTTGAATCCTAAACAGTGTAACTTATTCTCTTTTCAGCATTTATCTACATGCTAAGGGAATTTGTCCTAAAGTTAGGTCATATTGCTTTTTTGCATAGCAAGCCAGAATATGGTTTTTTCTGAGTTGTTTATAACATGGCATTTTCTCCCAGGGTGAATAAGGATGAGACACAAGCTAGTGACCAGAGCAAGAGATTTAAGGATCAGCATCTAACACCTTGCTTTAAGTAGCTGGGTCAGTTAAAGGCCATCAGTGTCTCCGATTTGACATGAAGACGGCCATTCATTCAGACTACCAAGAGGATTAATGTTTGTTCCAAGTGTTGATTGAAGCACTTGGACTTCTCACTGTGGGAGAGAAAAAGCTGCAGTACCTGGTCAGCCCAGCCCTCTGTCTTGCAGTTACTGTGATCAAATTCCTTCAAAGGCACTTTGGAGTGGACAAGGCCTATGTGAGTCTGGAGCTTGTGTTTGATGGCTTTGATGTCCTATGAGGGAAAGAATAAGAATGCACACACATCTGGTCAATTCGTGCTTACTTTCAGTAGGAAATAAGTACTATCATAAATACCAGTTCTTTTGAAACACCAATTAGCAGGAGCCAAAAATATCTAATTGTCAGTCTGGAGAAATAAAAGAAGGGAGCAAATGTCTTACCTTGAGCCCTGTCCCAGAAATATCTAAACAGTTTAGTTTTCTAAAAGAGAAGAGGTATCCAATGCCCGCATCTGTGATCTCAGGATTACCTAGATGCCAGAAACATAGGTTGTATTACAATATACAGTATAACTAATACTAAAATCCAACAACAAACTCAGAAAAAATGCCAAACAATAAAATATAAAGTACTGAGTGGGCAAACTTTGCAGAGAAAACCAATGTAAGGATCTTATCTTTATCCTGTCTGTAATATGGAAAAGCCATACTAGATGACCCTTAAGATCCTTTATAGCTCTAACTTTCTAGGAGCTGGGGATTAGCAGAAAAATAAACGGGGGCACCTGGGTGGCTCAGTCAGTTAAGTGTCCGACTTCGGCTCAGGTCATGATCTCACCGGCTGTGGGCTCGAGCCCCGCATCAGGCTCTGTGTTGACAGCTGAGAGCCTGGAGCCTGCTTCGGATTCCGTGTCTCCCTCTCTCTCTGGCCCTCCCCATCTCGCACACGCGCTCTTTTTCTCAAAAATAAACAAACATTAAAAAAAAATTAACCAGGAAGTTATCCCAAAGGGTTTAATTTGGAGCTTTATGAAAGCAGCATACATGAACATGT
The DNA here is from genome assembly GCF_046562875.1 of Panthera onca. Taxonomy (NCBI): domain Eukaryota; kingdom Metazoa; phylum Chordata; class Mammalia; order Carnivora; family Felidae; genus Panthera; species Panthera onca. The sequence continues at coordinate 177,992,931 of NC_138346.1, forward strand.
ATTAAAATGGTTTATCAGACTTTGTGCATGGTTATTTCACCTCCAAAGTTAAAGATTTATTTTAAAAATGTATGTATTTTTAAGCTATGAACCTTTCTTTTTTCTTTTAATGTTTTTATTTTTTGTTTTAGAGAGCGAGAGCACACACGCACACATGAGCATGAGCAGGGGAGGGGCAGAGAGAAACGGGGACAGAGGACCCCAAGCAGGCTCTATGCTGACAGCAGTAGGCCCGATGTGGGGCTTGAACTCATGAACCTCGAGATCATGATCTGAGCTGAAGTCCAACGCTTAACCAACTGAGCCACACAAGTGTCCCTTTAAAAAGATTTTCAAAGGTATTTAGACATAGGACAACCACTACTAACTTGCACTGTTTTCAGAAGCCTTTCTCACATATTACCTTCTCAACTCAGACAGTACTACTTGAATCCTCAAGGCCATAAACACAATGCCTGGCACATTCTAGATGCTCAAAAAATATTTGCTGAATAAATATGCTTTCCTGGGAGGGAGACTGGACATTCACTATTGTTTTTGTTCTACAGAAGCTAAGGCTCAGGAGGTTAAATAACTTGCTCAAGGGTACACAGCCGCTAAAAATACAGCAGAGCAAGGACTGTCCTCTGATCTTAAACCCCTGTTCCTTTTATTCTTTTGACACCATACCAACCTGCTATACATTCAATGGATGCTCAGCTAAATTGTAAATGATCTCTACCAACTTTCTACCACTGAAATCAATATCTGGTTAATCCTGAGAAAGTTATCACAACTGTGAATTCATCCAGATTGTCATCAGACAAATACTGATTAAAAAAAGACCTAGGTGACAGACACCATGGATCAGCAACTCAAAGAGAGAGGAGCCACATGTCCTTTATATGTGCCATGAATATGATGAAAGGCTGTTCTGTCTGTACACAGTAAGTGACCAAGATGAATGTGGAAAGGCTTTTCCTCCTTTTTTTCAGGACTGCTTTGGCTATTCGGGGTCTTCTGTAGTTCCATATAAATTTTAGGATTGTTTGCTCTAGCTCTGCGAAAGGTGTTTCCTATCCTAAAGACGTGGCAGCGTACAGGAAAGGTATATAGTCAGGAGTCAAGAGCCTCTGGCTTTAGTTCTGCTCTGCCACTAACTTCCTATGGCAGCTAGGAAGGGTCACCTCCCCTTAATCTTACCATCTCTAAATTGATGGGGAAAAACTAGGTGATTTCTAAGGCCATTCTTCCAACGTTAAATACTATAATTGCTAATAAAACTTACAAGATAAGTCTAATAATGTTAGATTTTCAAGGCCTCTTTTCATCACTCGAACTGGTGCTGTCATTTTCCGCACCCCGGCATCAGATAAACAATTATCCTTCAGGTGGAGTTGAGTTACACTAGGGAAACAAAGTCCATACATAAATCACTTAAACAGAGTTTGAGAAAGTCCACATATATAAATTTCACCTAAATACCTAAAATACAAAATATCCTCCACATCCTGTTATTTCACACCCATTGTGTTTAACAGCTAAAAATCTTTTGTTGCTATTTACTGACGGTTAACTTAGGGATCAAAGTGTCAATGTAGTACTAACCTCAGATGGCAGAGGACACTAATAGTATATGGTCAAATGAGGTAAATAGGGACTTCATGAAAGAAATAAATATACCCCGTTTAACACAAAAGCTGCATTCATGACAAATCCTAAGTGAAAACCAAAAACACTCTATGTCAGGAAAGTCTATTAAAGAATTTCTATGAGAATTCATTTTGCAAAGCAAATAATCCTCTAATTTTAACTAGCTTTATGAATCCAGATTTTCAGATTGGATTTTTAGGTATATCCATAACCCAATCCATCCAGCTAACCTGAAATTGTGTATTAATTTGCTCCACTGTCCCCCACACAAGAAATCTGAACCTTTACTAACCCCACACAAAAATACCTTTGTATGGGGCACTGTGTAGTGTTGCTGTCTGAGGCAGGCCCCAGGAAGCTGGTTAGACTTAACTTTGTAATGCTGTTATCCTTCTGGATGTTTATGAAACCACAAAAAACCCATCTGGCCTCCTTTCTGCTGGCCAGACTAACGGGATCAGTTGGTCTATTTGTGAATGTGTATAAACTGGGTGATTTTTTAAGATTATGGTTCTTGAAAAGGATTAGGCAGTGTTTAGTAGTTTACGTTTTAAGTAGTTTATAGTTCAATGATAGTTAAAGTAAAACAAAATGATTGTAGATACCTGTATAACTATCTCATGCTAGAATAACCTAGGACTGGACAAATTGAGAGCAAAATTATTTTCACCTCTGGCAGTTTCCTATACTACATGTTGAAATAAAGGTTATTTATAAAAGGAACCAGCTAACTTACTTTCCTAAGACCTGTCCAATCTATATTGCTTATGCTCAATTAAAGGAGATTGAAAATGTTTTAGAAAAGAGCAAAAATTAGCAAATAAACACAGGATTAGGAAATAACCAGCATTCTTCAAGATGATCCCATTGGAACATTCTTTAAAAAAATAAAACAATTCATCTACAAGTAGTGGCAGGTCAATACCTAGACAGGGCCTCATTGGTGAGATGTTCTAGAAGTTCATGCTCATCTCCAAGCTTGCAACAGGAAAGATCCAGGCAGGTCAGCTCCCGGAAAGACTTAATCTCCTCAAGTTTTTCTGAAATCACCAGGTATCTGTGGGGCATGGAGGGCAATCAACAACTTTTTCTTTTTAAAACGTTACCATTTATGGTTTTGTCAAACAGTCAACATTCTATCAGGACAAGGTACTATGTAATAAGCCGACTTCACCAACTACTATGTAGGCACAGGTTGAGTTTTTAAATTAGTAAATGTCTTCAAAGTCTTTTTACATGATGGTGGGATAAAATCTTTAAATAAAAATGTACGAGCAAAGGCAAGACACAAGAGAAAATATCTGCTTTTTCAGAAGACAGACCTTGGTGTTGGTGTTGGGCCCTATGGGAGGATTTCCAAACTTTAGGATACTCAAAAACTTAATCATTCATTTTTTTGAAGTTGCCTTTTACCTTATGCTCAGGATCTACTGGTTTGAAAACTGGAATATGACCTGGAACTCTGGGTTCCAATCTCTGCACGTCCCCAAGAATATACCAAGAGATATTTGGCAGATCACATTTTCTCTCTTCTATTCAAACACATGCTTCAGTAGCTGCTCACTCCGCTGTGCCTATTAACTTTACTCCAAAAGTACGTGCAGCATGATAGACTCCAAAGACTCAGTCTAATTGAGATGGTTAAGACAAGTCTGTGAGCACAAACAATTTAATTACACTGGAGCACCTTGCCAAACGATTATCAGGAAGCATCAGGCAGGCCTCTGGAGAGGAAAAGAAGATCAAAAGGGCATTTCACAGCCCGGGCCTCCACCCTGCTTTCTAGTTGTTCATCTATTTCAGATGATGTCAGTGAGAAAAAATCAAAAAGGGATTAGGTGTGACAGGAAACAGAGGAGAGGATCCTAAAAGAACAGGGAAACTAACTTGTAGCAAGAGACTGCCTTTCTCATCCGTTCTCCCCATGGGTGCCTAAAGTTTCGATTGCAAAATGGTATGCTAGGATCAGTGGAGTTACACTTAATAGTGCTCACTTCTCTTTTCTGTCAATAGGATCACAATTACCAAAAACAAGATGGAATAATCTGAGGGCAAGAGGGGAGTTATATCTCTTTTCTTCCTATTTCCAATCAAAATAAGATGTGCTGAAGCTGATCACTGGCCTGACGGGTAAGTACAGATGGCCTGGGGCATTGATACCCTCTCTAAGCTGCCTGGTGACAGAGCTCAGCTGGGTACACAATTGAGCCTTATTTACTCAGACATATTTTAATTGCACTGTAAATAAAGCTGCTGTTTTCCATCTTCCAATCACAGAGTTGAAGTGGGTTAATGGGGATTTGGGGGATTACTGGCAATCAGAGAAAGGAAAACACACATCCTTTGATCAATTAACCAAAATATTTTCAGTAATTCTGAAACAAGGGTTATCTGCAAAGGACCTAACAATGTATACTTTGATTAACAAACATTACAAAATCAAGGCTGAGAAACCAACATACAAAGCCACAGGCACTACTAGATGCTTATCTAGGACATGACAAAGCTCTAGGGTCTTGCTCAACACTGGTCTTCCAATTTGCCCCATAGAGTTCAGAATGGTGTAATGGAGAAGCAACATAAAGAACACAGGCTTATTTTTGTGTCAGATACACCTGAATTTGGATTTTAACAACCCTAATTACTTGTGTGACTACAGAAAGTTACTTAACCTCTCTGATCCTCAATTTCTCCAGCTAGAAAATGGGGTAAAGGATTACTTCTTTTAAGAATTACTAAGAAAATTAGAAACAATATTCCAAAAACACATGACATCTTATAGAACTTCATTCAATGGTAGCTATTTTTTTATTTGAGGCAGAGAGAAAGTGCGCATGCGAGTGTGAGCAGAGGAAGGAGCAAAGAGAGAGAGAGAGAGAGAGAGAGAGACAGACAGATAGGGAGAATCCCAAGCAGGCTCTGTACTGTTAAGCACAGAGCCCAATGTGAGGCTTGATCTCGCAAACTGTGAGATCATGACCTGAGTCGAAATCAAGAGTCAGACACTTAACCCAATGAGCCACCTAGGAGCCCCAGGATGATATTTTAAGAAACCATACTTGCCTCCCTGTGACCACCAGTGGGTTTAAAAATCACTGGGCTTTCGGGGCACCTCGGTGTCTCAAGTCGGTTAAGCATCTGACCCTTGATTTTGGCTCAGGTCATGATCTCACAGTTTGTGGGATCGAGCCCTGTGGTGGGCTCTTGGCTGACGGCAAAGTCATCTTGGGATTCTCTCTCTCTCTCTCTCTCTCTCTCTCTCTGCCCCTCCCCTGTTCATGCTTGCACGTGTGTGTGCACACTCTCTCCTTCTCAAAATAAGTAAATAAATAAACTTTAAAAAACCCAAACCACTGGGTTTTCAACACAAGGAAGAAATAGTTTTATACAGTTGGGACCCAGCTGCAAAGACACTGGCTTCTCCTTCTGACAAGCAGCTTTGTGACCTACCCCAAGACAGCAAATGACTGAACATCCCCAATCATCTTATTTTCAATAATTTTCTCAGTCTCTTTCTCTTTGACTTGAACTCTTTTGTGCTGGTAAAACCTTTCCTGCAGCAGCATCAGCCCTGGATTGTAAATGCAAACCCAAATCTCTTGTCCATTTCCTATTTTTCCTTTGGGGATTCTAAAGTAGAAGGGAAGTTTGGAACCATAATTGAAAATCTTACTCTTGTATCTGAATAAGACAACAAAGTTGAGAATTGTTGCACTAAAACATGAATCAAAAATCATGTTAAAAATGTTTCTATTTTTCTGACTATAAAAGTAATACAAGTTCCTTGTAGAAAAAATTAAGAAAATTTGAAAAATTATAAAGAAAATTATAATGGTACATAAACATCACAAATGGATAAAAAGTGTTTTTGCCATCATAAGAAATACCTTAGCTATAATGGTAGATGGGGGAAAAACAGAAAACAAGTTATAGAGTATATTTCCAAGTGTGTATTTGAAAATGATCACCACATATAGTGGCCTTATGAATTTCTTAAAATTATAGCTTTATGTATTTCCCAAATATGCACTGCCTTTATAAAATAATTTTAAGATACGGTATGTATCATCCATTTATTTTTCATTGTTCTAATTTTTCTACAATGAACATAAATAACTTGGAACAAAACATGAAGGAGTAAAATGTATTTTAAATATATGAGCTACAATGAAATATTGCTTAGGCTTTTTCATTTAGGCAAGGTAATTCTTTTTTCTTCTGGCAGAGGCCCCAGGTTTGGTCGTGACTGACCACAGCACAGAGACAGAGCTTTTAGAATGTGCCTGCTCTGTTCCTAAGTCCACGGTTCTGCTCTCATCGGCATGTGTTTATGCCTTGTCTTTTTATAGTACAATGTTAGGACTGGGGTGAAACCATTAATTCCGTGAGCCAATTAAATAAAGATTGCTACTTTTTTGTTTTTGTAAGCATATGAGTTTAGCTTATGCTTTCTGGTATGACTTTCTTCTCTTATATGCTCTTCTTAGCCTTGTTTTAACACTCATATTGACGGTGCATCTTAATAGTAAGCTACCTTTCACATTTTCCAATCACAAGAAAAGTTCACACAGTGGCACACTAATTTTTTAAATCTACAGGTGTTGATGGCTAATGATTTTCGAAATATGTAAAGAAAGCAAAGTGTGTAACAGTGTAAGCAGTATGCTGCCACTTGTATAACAAAGGGGAGAGTTATAGATGTGTGTACATGTGCGAGATATCTCTGGAATGATGTAAAACTGTGAATAGTAGTTGCTTCTGGAAAGATAGAAGATAAAATGGGAGATTGTTTCACTTTATATCTTTTTGTGTTTGTGTTTGAATTTTCCATGCACGTTTTTAAAGTTTTTTTTTTTACTAAAAAATGCTCATTTTACATGATGGAATAAAAACTTTAAATAAATCAATAAAAGCATGGGGCGCCTGGGTGGCTCAGTTGGTTGAGTGTCCGACTTCGGCTCAGGTCATGATCTCACAGTCCGTGGGTTCGAGCCCTGCATCAGGCTCTGTGCTGACAGCTCAGAGCCTGAAGCGTGCTTTGGATTCTGTGTCTCCCTCTCTCTCTGCCCCTCCCCCATTTGCTCTCTCTCCCTCAAAAATAAAACTGTAAAAAAATTAAAAAAAAATCAATCAATAAAAGCATATGAGCAAAGGCAAGTCACAAGGGTTGCTGTTGGGACCTGTGAAAATGAGTCATGGGAAGCCTCACTAAAATGAAGAGGGGAGTTTTCAGCAGGGGGAGCTCTTAAGCCCTATCACTAGGAATCAACAGTGGACCCAACAGAAAGAGCGAGCCTTGACCTTAAATGGACTTGACCTTTCACGCAAACCCTAGTCTACTACTCCCAGCCAGTAAAGAAACTGTTTTCCTCATCACCCCGCCCCCCGCACCCCCCGCCCCGGCAATAGCTTTACCAATGAAAAGTCACCACACTTTGAACTCCTAGCTTGCTCCAATGACTTTTAGTTCCAAACAACCTTCCCACCTTCCTTTTCTCCTTAAAAGAGTATGCCTTGGGATACCTGGGCGGCTCAGTTCATTGAGCTTCTGATTCTTGATTTCAGCTCAGGTCATGATCTCATGGTTTGTGAGTTCGAGCCCTGCATCAAGCTCTGCACTGACAGCGTGGAGCCTGCTTGGGATTTTTCTCTCTCTGCCCCTCCCCTGCTCACTGTCTGTCTGTCTGTCTCTCTCTCTTTCAAAATAAATAAGTTAATTAAAAAAAAAAAAAAAGTATGCCTCTCCTTTGTTCCCTTGGACTTGCCTGTGGTTTTGCCATAGCTTGTTTGTCCCAGGTTGCAATTCTCTTTTATTCCTGAATAAACCCATCTTCTGCTGATAAAATAACTGGTAGTTTCTATTTTTAAGGTGAACAGATCTTATGTGAAAATTCCCGAACTTTAGGATACTCAAAATTTTAATCACTATTTTAAAGTTCCTTTTTATCTAATGTTCAATATCTAGAGGTCTGAGAACTGGAACAGAGCCCAGAACTCTGGTTCCTAATCTTCACATCCCCAAGAGCATACCAAGAGATATTTGGCAGATCACATTCTTTGTCTTTTCTGTTTTCTCACACTAGAAAAGTTGGGGGGGGGGGGGGGAGTTGGTAGATGAGTTATTTTTTTACTGAATGGAAGAGTGGTAGCAGTCAAGTAGTGGCAAAGAGATTTCAAAATAAAGCTAAGGGTTTTCTGGTGGGGGTAGGGAGCGAGAAAGAGTGATTTTTCTCAAAATGGTCTGCCACTTTGTATTTGGAAGTTTTAAATTGAACTGCTATTTGATGGGGGAAGCCCCCAACCCCACAAAGCCTGAGCACTAGACAGAATTAACACACCCAATAAAATACTTGATATCCCAATTGGAACACCCACCTGTTTCGCAAACACAGGGAGCAAAGCACCAGACTTCCATAGGCCTCAGTGAATTTCTGTAAAGCCCTCAGCCCTGCACCTGGCTCTGTGAATTTCTGTCTGGCTTCTGCAGCAGAGAACAGCTTTTCAGCAATCTGCTCAGGAAAGCCAATAAGGGAATCAATATGATCAACATTGTCGGAGATAAAGCCCAGGACGAGGCTGAAGAGAGATTTGGCAGAGTACCGAAGATTCCCCTCCCGGGTATATGTAAAGATGAAATGATCAGTCTTCTCTTTCTGTGCAGTATCATCTTCCCTGTTCATGCAAAGCTCCACAGAGAAGCCTTTGGGAAACAGTCTGAAAGGCCTTGGCTTCTGCAGGCTACTCTTGACACCATCCAAGGCCAGATTGACCATGTGTAGCTGACCGTTTTCTCGTACATAGATAGGTCCTGGGTCCAGGTGGTTTTCTGAGTTGAGGTAGTAAGACATTGCCTTGGTTGCAACTGTAAAAGCAAAGCACAAAGGAAGCAATCCAATTAAAATGCCATTTGTAACATGTAATTTCATCTTGCTGTGCCCAGAGCTTTACAAGCCTACAAGGAAGGCCCTTTGGTTGGTTGGGGAAACAAAGCTTACCAGTTGCCTGTGAACTCTGGCAATGAAGGCTGCCTCTATTGCCTCTACCTGGAATGCCGTTTCTTACTTTCTTCCTTTTCTTTGTACCTGGTGCACTCCCACTCATCTTTCAAAAGCCAGCTCAAATCTTATTTCTAAAATTCACCCTGAGGAAGTTACAGAAGCACGCAGAGTCACTTCCAAGGAAAGTCACAGCAGCTCAGTTGGTAATAGCAAAACAACTGGAAACAACCTAAATGTCCAACAGGGGTGTTATTAAATAAGTTATGACACATCTGCACCATGGAACGTATGCAGTCATTAAAATCCTAAATTTTTTTACTGATTTGAAAGTTACAAACAGTACATAAGAAATTTACTATTTCTGTTTTTAAAAATATATTTATGCACAGAACAAAGACCAGCAACTAATAATTCCCTTGCTACCTTGGCACCTTCCACATCTTTGTTGACTCAGTGTTCCACTACTGATTTATTTCTGGGCCTGTGTTCTACTGGTTTGAGCTTCTTGAGGAGAGGGACTGTGTTTAATTCATCCAGACTCCCTAACATAGTGCTCTGGCATATAACAGTCCCTGAGCAGATATTTGTGGAACTAAAGTTTACTCATTTGCTAAGCCTTACATAGACCACAAGCAATACGGTTTTTTGGATCTACAAAGAAAGACCTCCATCACAAGAGCTAAAAAGAAAGCTATTCTACTCCTTGGAAACATCATTATCTCTTAAGGTTCTATTAGATACTTTTGAGCTAAGGCAAAATACCAAAAACAGTGGGCATTTATGCAATCCTATGGGTGACATTTTGTGCTCAAGCATCAATTGGAATATCTGTTTTCCTGAGACACTGTGAGATTTCAAAAATACATGAGAAATTGCTATGTTAAATGAAAGTGTTTGATTATCATTTCCACAGCAACTTAGAAAAAAATTTATATATGTCAAATAGCTGCCATTATCTTTAAATGACTCTCTCTGCACCTAGGTGGCTCAGTTGGTTAGGCTAAGTGACTTTTGATTTTGCCCCAGGTCATGATCCCAGGGTCATGGGATCAAGCCCCGCATCCCGCTCTGCAATGAGCATGGAGCCTGCTTAGGACTCTCTCTCTCCCTCTAAGATAAATAAAAGACTCTGGCTTTTAAAGTGAGCTAACCCAGCTTCTTCTGCATCCGTGCAGGGCTGGGATGTAGCTCTGATGCCACGTAAAAGCCAACAAGCCAGTGATCAAAAATGCTGAGTCTCTGGAGATCAAACAGTGATCCTGCTTGTGGGCATCAGTGCAATCCATGTTTCTCTGGAGGATAATTACGTGTATAAAAGCACATCAGAAAGAAGGGCCCTGCCTAGCCTGACAGCCTCACCTTTTCCTGCCCATCTTCTTATGCCCTACCTTCAGCCACGCCACACTATAAGTAAGTTGGCTGTGCTCTCTTATCCCAATGGTCTTTGCCCATTCTGCTCTCTTTGGTTGGAACATCCTTCTTTGCTTTTCTGACCTAGTTAAGCCTTACTCTCATTACCAAGCTCAACCACCATCCCTCTCCTGGGAAATCTTCACTAACCCCTGCACCAGCGCATGCCTGTCTGATTTTCCCAGAGGGCCAGTGTCTCCTTCTCTATATATAGCATGTAGCACTGTGTACTATGTCTGTTCACTTGCTAATGTTCTCAGAGCTATGAGCTCTTTGAAGGCAAGACACTTAATGGATTCGTCTCTTTTTCCCAGGCCCAACACAGGGCCTAGTACCGAGTAAGCCCTCAACAGATACTTGCTGGACTGAATGAAAGGAAGGGTGAGACCTCAAAGGGACAGACTTAGTGCTCTGAGCTGCAGGGCCTGATGATACTGTTGCTAGGAGCCAGCTCCTCTTCTAGGCAACAGCTGCAGGCTCCTCCCCGACTTGCCAGACCCTTCTGCAGGTGGAAGAAGCAAAGCACATGATGGGAGTATATTGCTACTGGTACTACCAGGGGGAAAAAAAATCTAAAACCCAGAAAAAAAAATTCCTGTCACAGTGGCAGCTCTTCTAACCCATACTCTTGCCAGTATTCAGTGCCTGCTGCTAAGGAAATGCCTCTCTTATTCTAAGCTCTTCATCCAGTAGAGATAAGTGTCTGGCCCCTTCAACCTCACAGACTTTAATCTTGAGGATGAGAGACAAAGCAGAGCCCCTCAGTCTCTATCCCTGGATTTGGACATTTAGAGCCCTACTCTACCTGTGGATCAGAAATTTGCCACCAGGCATGGCCCTAAAAAAGAATGACTTGACTGTAATACGAGAAAGGCAAATTCAATGGAAGATAACATATTATAACGAATCAGCACACTATAAGCTCCCTGACAATGAAACAGGGTGTGCCCATCCGTATTACCCCTAACTCTCACCCCAACAGTGTGTTCCACAAACTTTGGAGTCCAATGGACAAACGGATGAATGACCACTTCGGGTGAAAATCAGAAAAGTCTGATTCCATCCAGCAGAGGGCACAAGCAACTTGGGATCAGAGTAAGGATGCTAACCCAGGCTGCCCCAAATCCTGGCAGCTTCTCTTTGCATCGATCACTTTCAAAAAAGGCATAGTTCTGGCTATATTTTACCTCTAAAGTACTCATCAAATGCTAGTTATCTTTCTAAATGATGAAAGAAAAACCCAGTATTTCCTTAAAAGTAAACCTACATTATCTGTCCAGAAGCCCCAAGGCTCCTCTGCTCTTCAATTGAAGGTACTTGAGTAACTAACCTTGGTTCAGGAAATCCAGGTAACCTTTGATTTCTACTACTAACTTTGTGCATCTCACATTCTCCCAATAAGAAGCTTCCGGAGAGTTTGTGAGGTACTATAGAATGAGCTAAGAATTAATGTTTAAACCTTTCAAGGTTAAGAACCATAAAGACAAGAGTATTCCACATAAAGCTTCTGTACTTGGTTTTACTTACGCCTGGCCATTATACACGGTGGTCTATTATAAATGGGCCCTCAGGCAACAGGGCCTGTGCTATACCATGGCAAAAATCCCACACAAACTGGAAAATTAAAATAACTAGTATCTGTCAGAATGTCTAGTTGAGATCTGTATTAACTATATTTTATATTAGATCAACAGAATGACAAGGTATTCTGATGGTCTCCCAGCTGGTCTCCAGAGAGGCAGTTTTGTAAACCATACAACCTCATAGAAAAATATCATGGGGAGCATGGGTGGCTTAGTTGATTAAGTGTCTGACTTTTATTTCAGCTCAGGTCATGATCTCACGGTTCATGAGTTCGAGGCCCATGTTGGGCTCTGTGCTGGCAGCACGGAGTCCGCTTGAGATTCTGTCTCTCTCCCTCTCTCTCTCTGCCCCTTTGCTGCTCACTCATCCTCTTTCAAAATAAACTTTAGAAAAAGAAAATATTACAACAGTGTTCTATTCAGTCACCACAAATGAGCCAAAGTTATCACAAAACGTATCATTTCATCAAATGAAAAAAATGTAACCTTACTACATTAAGAACTCAGTTCTTTATAGCCTCTAAATAAGAGGCAAAAAACAAAAATAACTCATAACTAAACATGGCAACGTTTTACAACCTGCAACCAGTTTACCAAGCAAAAAGCAGGACCATCCCACGCAAATGGACTGGAGGGAAGGAATTGGAGACAGAAGTCACAGGATTAAAAATGTGAGCTGAGTCTATGGCTCTCTAATTTGAAGTAAACACTTTCCTTAATTTTAGTAGGTAAAGTAACAATCCCCTAAGAATAAATCATACTGATGATGATGATACTGGGTGTGATAGCTACCATTTATTAAGCACCGACCGGATGTTAAGAACCGTGCTAGGTACTCTATTAAGTGATCTCATGTAGCCCTTGACAATCCTTTGAGATCAGGATTGCCACTTAACAGGTAAAGAGGCCCAGAGAAGTAAAGTAACTTACTTAAGGCACAGAGCTAGTAAATGGCAGAGCCAGAATTCAATCTCAAGGCTGTATTACTCCAAAGCTCAAGCTCTTTCAACTGCATGATACTGTCTCTCAAGAATAAAAATATGACATCAGCCTTAAGGATTAAAAAAAGATGTTAAAAATTAATCTCACCCACCTGTTTGATCCTTCTGGTATTCACTGGCTTAAGCTTGGGTGGGGGGTGGGCAGAGAGGAGATTAAAAAAAAAAAAAAAAAGTGGACATCTGAAGAAAGAGTTGGTGGGAACAGAGCCAGGACAGAGCTACATTGAGGCCTCCCTTCCTCCCTCTGCCAGGGCAGAAATTACCCACATCCACACACCAGGAAAACATCTGTCAACCCATGGCCTTCATCCCAAGGCTGCAGACACCCTTGGTTTATTTGAAAATGCAGTATTCTTGAGAAAATTTCCACACCAAAATTTGAACAGAAACTAGTTTCAAACCACCAATACCCAACTAACAGCCTTACCTGCATTGTTCTGTGTCACCATCATTATTCAATTTTTAACTCCTCGCATTCCCACCGCCACCCCCCCAGCACTTTCCTACCTGCCTTTTCACCCCTACCCTTTGCTTTCACACCACACCCAGCTCCCTACTTCCCTCCAGGAGCAGGCCAATCTCTTCTACATCCTGACACTCTTACAGTTCTTCTACCTGCCAACTCTAGAGCTATTCACACACAACCCAATGTCTACACCCCAAATCCTCACCTCACTCCCTTCATCCACTCCCAGCATCCCTGCCCTGACTTCTCACATCTCAGGCCCTTCCAGTCCTTCCATGGCCCTTGTGAAATAAGGTTCTCGGTCCCAAACACCTTATTTCACTTCCACCTGCCTCTCCTTCCTTCCCCACACTGTTCCACCCCCATCGATTCCCCTGTCCTTCGCCAAGTATTCTTCCCTTCCTCCCACTGTCTGGGATTCCCTCTCCTAGGACGACAATCTCTCCATCCCTTTTCTTGTCTTCTGTCGATAACCTTCAAAATCCCCTTCCTTCACGCCTCACAACGCCCAACTTCATAATCCACAGCCCCAACTTTTCTCCCCTACCCCCAAGACCCCACCCCTTCTATTCCAATCCTGATCCTTTCCTTCTTACAACCCTCAAATCCCACTTCGTTTTCCCCTTCCCCAGTACCTCAATTCTCCACCCCTCCCTCAATTCCCACGCATGCCCCTCCCCGAGCCCGCCCAAAGTGACCCAGGTCCTTTCTCCCACCTTGCCCCCAACTGCCCTACCACGGCACCCCGACCCCACCCGTAAACCCATCTCCCATACCCCTATCTCCTCATCCTCACACCTCTCACCCAAACCACACCCCAACCCCGTCCCTCCCGGTCTACCCCTCCCCCAGCCCGCCCCTCCCTCACACCCCGCCCCCGCCCCCACTCGCAGCCCCGGGCTGCGTGAGCGGCCCAGCCCGCGGCCGCCACCTACCTGTGCCCCTGCCCGGGGCTGCGAGCGGCAGCTTCTAGGTGGCGGCTCCCTCCTCCCGCAGCGCGGCTGATGGGGGAAGCGGCTCGGCGCCCCGGGCACAAAGCTAGGGAGGGTGGGACCGAGAGAGGTTGGGAGGAGGGAGGGGGCTGGGGGCGACCTGGCGCTGTGGGACCGCGGGACTGGCGGGGGCGGGGGAGAAGGCTGGGCTGGGAAGACGCGCGTGCGCGGAACCCGGCATGAGGGGCGGGGCCGGGCTGGAGGCGGGGCCGGGCCCCGGGCTGGAGACCTGAGGGCGGAGGGCTCGGATCCGGGAAAGGTGGAGATTGCGCATGCGTGTTCGCGTAAGGGCGGGTCCCCTGGGTCCTACAAAGCCCCTGGGATTAATATGAGGTGGGGGGAGGGTAGGCGGCGCGGGCTCGGCCGCTGCTTTGAGGAAAGGCCCTAGGGTGGGGCTGCGTAGTTTAGCCGCGAAGTTAAGGAGAACTCGGAGGCGGGGCCTGCGGGAGAGGTGGGGCAAGGAACGCGGAGTCGAGATGGGAGCGCGCCCCGAGAGCGCGGCTGAGAACGGGGACGGATTTCGCGGGGCGGGGCCTGTGGGTGGGGTGGAGCGAAGAGCTCGAGTAGAGAAGTGCGCGCTCCCGGGAACTCTTTGGAGGCCTGGAGTAGCGGGCGGGGCTAGGGGTCGGGGCGCGCTGCGGCGCGGCGCGGCGCGGCGGGGCGGGGCGGGACGGAAAGGAGGTTCCGGAGCCTGGACTGTCCGCCCGCCTGGAGCTAACGGGAGCGCAGGCGAGCGGGGCGGCGGGGCGGTGGGGATGGTTGGGCCGGCACCTGGGTGGGTGGGATCCTGGCTGGACGGGGGCGGACAGAGCGGGGAGCTGGTGGAGAGGCGAGCGAGAGTGGGGAGGATTGCGAGGAGACGCGCGGCGAGGAGGTGGAAGGCGGGAGGGCGCTGAGAGGCGGCCCGAGTGGGGACATGGATGAAGTCTGACGCAGACACCAGTGGCATTCCACGAACTTTTTTGAGCCCTGAAATGATGTTTTCACTCTCAAAAGTGAAAAACAATTGCAAATCGAAATTAATAAGTCTACCAAAATAACCTCTCAACTGGTACATAAGCCATATATTATGCATCGCGATGTGGGTTCATTTAATACATTTTATACAATTTGGAGTGGGGCGATCAAGTCGGAGTGTTTAGGACCCTCGGAGGTCCTGAAATGGCCTTGAACTGAGAAGGGTTTGGGATGGAAGCGAGGAGGTAGTGTCAGAGCTGATTTGCCTTTCTAGGGATACCAAGCCGAAGGCATTGGCCCCTGGGAGTACCAAGTCAGGGATACTGCGAAATTGACTCCTCTAGGTTTTCAGAAAGGGACCAGAAATGTCATGTGAACTGGAGATTAAAGGGTGGCTAAGTCGCCCTGGGTTTAGAGTACAGGATAAGACATCAGGGAAGTCCAGGGTCAGGGACCTTAAAAGGTGCAGAGGATGGCACCTCAGAGTGCACCCCCTTTAGTAAACTGAGGCCCTAAGGGAATACCTGATTTAGAGTAAGGTATCCCAGGGTGGGGTTTAGACTACATCGCAAACCTGCATCTTGTAATTGTGGAAGCAACATATGTACGGAGTTGTCTGGTGGGTTTCTTTGGGGCTAGTTTGCCTCTTTCTTATTAACCACAACAAAGGAACCTTAAAGAGAACTCAACTTCTGCCATTAAATAATTACATCCAACACAGGAAATGGGAAGGATATTGACGGACATAAGGAGGTATGAAGTGAGTTTTGTGTTAAAGTACATGTTGGCTTCCCTCAGACAACTTAGATGATAATGTGAGGCAAGAAAACTGAACGTTTAGCGTATATCCTTTCCTTATTCATATACTACACATCAATGCTAGATACTTTTCCCTAAAACATAACTTTTTTAAAGCATATTCTCTGCTTAAGACTCCAACCCCCACATTTCCACCCCCAAATATATTACCATAAGGTTTTTCCACTTCTTTACTACTCACATTTTGGGCTAGATAATTATTTGTTGTGGGGGACTGTCCTGTGCACGGTGGGATATTTAGAAGCATCACAAAATGCCCACTAGGTGCCCATAGTAGCGCACGCGCGCGCACACACACACGTACGCACACACCAAGTTATGACAGCAAAACTCTTTAAAAATTGTTGGGGCACCTGGGTGGCTCAGTCGGTTAAGGCAACTTGACTTTTGATTTCAGCTCAGGTCATGATCTCGCGTCATGACATCAAGCCCCACAGGGCTCTGCACTGGGTGTGAAGCCTACCTAAGATTCTCTGACCCTCCCCTGCTCTGGCATGAGTGTGTTCTCTCTCAAAAAAAAAAAAAAAAAAAAAAAAAAAAAGGAAAAAAATTGTCATATGTCCCTGGGGGACAAAATCACCCCAGTCCTATTGAGAACCATAGGATAGAGCCCATTGACTTTAACCTGGCTTTTAAGATTCCTCATTATCTGTTCTCAGTCTGTCTTTCCCAGAACGTGATCCAGTCTCAAAGAACCACCAATGCAGGAATCCTTTCTTTAGTTTCCTCCATAAATTATCTACTTGTCTGGGACATTTCAAGGATGGAAAAGACTTAAAACCTTTACTTTGCCAGTAAGTTCTTTTATCTGTGATGTCTTTCTTCCTGTTTAAAATTTGTATTTGTTGAGTCCAGTTCTCCCTCTTGGAGTTGTAAAAGAAAAATTCTAATCCTTTTTTCATTTTTGAACACTTGTGATATTAATCGCATTTTTCTCTTTTGAAACATTTCAGCTCCTAATTCTTTCAACTTTCTCCATGTGATAATTCATAGATCATCATGAACTTTTTGTTTTCCTCTGACAATATGAAGTCTGACAATGTCCTACTTAAAATATACTACCCAGAACCGAACACGATTCTGGATGTAGCTCACATTATTACACATAACATAGTATAATATTTGTTGCCTGTTTGTCCATCTTCCTTGACTCTGAGCTTGAAGGCAAGAACCAAGGCTTAGTCACCATCTTTGTCTTAGGTTGTAGTCATCTTTGCATTACTAGCAAGCACAATGCCTGGTCCTTAGTATTCACAAATTTTGATGGATATAGTTCCTCCTTACCTCTACTGCTATAATCTAAGATAGTACTCCTCTACCTTTGGGGGGTGGATATGTACACTCTTGCCCTATACTGTGACTTTGTAGTGAACCAAACCTATACATTTTACATATCTAGATCAGTGGTCAGCAAACCACCCTTCTTCTGTAAAGGGCTGGGTAATAATTATTTTCACCTTTATGAGCCTTTGGATCTCTATGACAGTCACTGTAACACAAAAGTAGCCACAGACAGTGTATACATGGATGAGCATGACAAGATATTATTTTAATTTTAAAAAGTAATTTAAAATAAAAAACATTCTCAGCTGATAGGCCATACAAAAGCAGATGGCAGGCTAGATTTGGCTCAGAGGCAGTAGTTTGCCACCCCCAATCTAGACCCAATCCTTGTGTGATTGATTTTTTAAGTCTGAGTATGGGCGTTTATTGTTATCCTTATTAAATATATTATTCATCATACCCCATCTTTCTGCCTTGCTCAGATCTTTTTGTGTGCTAATTCTGTCATCCGGCGTATTACCTGACATTCCAGCTTTGTGTCATCCGCAAAATTGATAAGCATACTTTTTCCATCTTTAATTAATAAAAATGTTGAATGGCATAAAGACAGAGGTCTTTCATAGTTCATTCTGTTCCATTAATCGTCATTCTTTGAGCATAGCCACTCAAAGAGTTATAAATATCTACCTAAAGTACTGCCTGTCACCCAGCCGACATTTCTCCATCTGGTCCATGTGTATCTTGAGAGGCTTTGTCTGAAGTTTTGTTGAAATGTTCAGAACATGTCCCTAATTGGTAGTGACTCTATCAAAAAAACAAGAAATGTTTGTTACAATCTTTGTGAACTAATGTTATTGCTCCTTCCTATTGTACTACTCTCTTATTTATGTTTTCAAGGTTATCGTTTTAATACTGAAATTTATTAATTTTAGAATTTTGTTGAAAATTAACACCCAAATTCATTGATCTGTATTTCTAGGAATTTATCATCTTTCTTCAAACTAAGTGCTAACAGCATCTAACACTAGTTCTCTGGTATCGATAGTATTAAATGCAAGAAAAAAGCCAAAAAAAGAGGCACAAGTAGAAAATGTCAGAACATATTCCTTTTTTCTTGACCAATCTCACCATGGCTTTCAACTCTATAATACTAGATTTTTTTTTTTTTTTTACATAGTTCTTTTTTTTTTTTAATTTATTTTTTATTTTTTTTATTTTTTAATATATGAAATTTACTGTCAAATTGGTTTCCATACAACACCCAGTGCTCATCCCAAAAGGTGCTATAATACTAGATTTTTAAATTACAATAAAAATGAACTTTATGCCAATAAATATAAAGACAAGAAATAGATAATATTTTTCAAAATAGAAACTTCAGAATTGATTCAAGGCAGTGTGGAAAACCTGAAGCGAACAATTGAATTTGAAATAGTAAAAACAAAAAATTTGCCTAGAGAGATTTTAGCAGGCTTACAGGATCAAATAAGCTCTGTCTTATATAGATTGCTCCAATAACTAAACAAAAGGGAAGCTCTCCAACTTGTTTATGTTGGGAGTACAGTCTTGATTGTAAGACCAGATATGAACTGAATAACAAAGGAAAACTACAAGCCAGTCTCACTTAGAAATGTATTTCTAAAAATTATTATTAGCAAACTGAATCCAACTCTGGATAAAAATGGTAATATACCTTGGCCACATAGGTAGAGTTTATGCTAGGAACTGAGGATACTATAACATTAGAAAACCTTGATTTCATTTATCACCTTATCAATCTGTAGGAATTGATCATCTTAGTAAATATTAGAAGAGCATTTGTTAAAATTCAATGTTTATTCATGGAAAAAACTAACAAACTAAAAAGAGAAGGAAATTTCTATAACCCAAAGAACAGTATCCAAGAAAAAAAGCCTTCAGTGAGCATCACATTTAATGATGAAATGTTAGAAATATTCCTTGTATGGCAGAGAATAAGATTTTTTTTAAATAATGTTTTTTTTTTAATCCCATTTACAATAGCAATAGAAACCATAAGACATCTGAGAATAAACCTAACAGAAGAGGTGAAGATATGTTTAGGCAAAAGTAGAGAACAATTTCAGGACTTAAGGAGTCTTAAATGAAGAGAGATGCTGGATCCATGGATTTGAAGACTCATTATCATAAACATGATATTCTCTCCAAATTAATCTATAAATGGAATTGAATTACAGTCAACATCTCAAAAAATATTTTTCTGTAGCTTAAAAAAATCTTTCTTGTAATTAAGGTACAAAGCATAGACCCAAACCAGTTTTGAAAATTAAGTAGAAGAATTTACTTTATCAGATATCAAGACTTGTTATTCTATCCTTTTACTTTCCCTCTATCCTTATATTTAGAGCATCTCCTGAAAAACGTATCTGCTGGGTTTTTTTTAATGTTTATTTTTGAGAGGGGGGTGGAGACAGAGTATCCGAAGCGGGCTCTGCACTGACAGCAGCAATCCCAATACAGGGCTTGAACTCACAAACCGTGAGATCATGACCTGAGCCGAAGTCAGACCCTCAACCGACTGAGCCACCCAGGCACCCCATCTATTGGGGTTTTTAAAATTCAGTCTGATAATGTAGTGTTTAGTTTATTAACATTTAATGGAATAATCAGTGTATTTATGTTTAAAACTATCTTCTTGCCATTTATTTTTTATTTATTGATTCTTCTCCTTGTTGGCTTTCTTTCAGATTAAACAGGTATTTTTATGAAATCCATTTTTTTTCTTTTCTATTGGCCTTCTTCCTATAATTTTTTGTTTTGTGACTTTTAGTGGTGAATTAATTCTAATCCTAGGATTACAACATTCATCTTTAACATCCTAATCTACTTTGAATCAATATTATATCACTTAATGTTCAAGAACCTGACAAGGACTCTATGAAGAATAGTCTCATTTATCCTTCTTTTGCCTTTTGTATTATTATTGTATTTGTTATTTCTATCTGTTCAATCCCTATCATTCATTGCTATTTTTTAAATTGTCAATAGTTTTGTAAAGAAAAATTTTATATTTTTTTATTTTTTTAATTTTTATTTATTTATTTTTAATATGAAATTTATTGTCAAATGGGCTTCCATACAACACCCAGTGCTCATCCCAAAAGGTGCCCTCCTCAATACCCATCACCCACCCTGCCCTCCCTCCAACCCCCCATCAACCCTCAGTTTATTCTCACTTTTTAAGAGTCTCTTATGGTTTGGCTCTCTCCCTCTCTAACTTTTTTTTTTCCTCCTCCTCCCCCCTGGTCTTCTGTTAAGTTTCTCAGGATCCACATAAGAGTGAAAACATATGGTATCTGTCTTTCTCTGTATGACTTATTTTACTTAGCATAACACTCTCCAGTTCCATCCACGTTGCTACAAAAGGCCATATTTCACTCTTGGTCATTGCCGTGTAGTATTCCATTGTGTATATAAACCACAATTTCTTTATCCATTCATCAGTTGATGGACATTTAGGCTCTTTCCATAATTTGGCTATTGTTGAAATTGCTGCTATAAACATTGGGGTACAAGTGCCCCTATGTATCAGCATTCCTGTATCCCTTGGGTAAATTCCTAGCAGTGCTATTGCTGGGTCATAGGGTAGGTCTATTTTTAATTTTTTGAGGCACCTCCACACTGTTTTCCAGAGTGGCTGCACCAGTTTGCATTCCCACCAACAGTGCAAGAGGGTTCCCGTTTTTCCACATCCTCGCCAGCATCTGTAGTCTGATTTGTTCATTTTAGCCACTCTGACTGGCGTGAGGTGATATCTCAGTGTGGTTTTGATTTGTTTTTCCCTGATGAGGAGTGATGTTGAGCATCTTTCCATGTGCCTGTTGGCCATCTGGATGTCTTTAGAGAAGTGTCTATTCATGTTTTCTGCCCATTTCTTCACTGGGTTATTTGTTTTTCGGGTGTGGAGTTTGGGGAGTTCTTTATAGATTTTGGATACTAGCCCGGTAAAGAAAAATTTTAAATAGTCTTTTAAGTTAGTCATATATGTACTATTTCCAATGCTCTTCCTTCCCACTCATCCAGGATTCAACCTGAAATCCTTTCCCTTTGGCCCACAGCACTTCCTTTAATATTTTTTGTAGTGTGGGTCTACTGATAACAAATTCTTTCAGCTTTTGTTTGCCTAAAAATGCCTTTATTTTGCCTTCACTTTTGAATGGTGTTTTTGGTGGATATAGAATTCTATATTTTTTCTGTTAGCACTTTAAAGATGTCATTTCATTGTCATTTGGTCTCTATTGTTTCTGATGAGAAGTCAGTTTTTATTCTTGTTCTTCCAAATGTAATGTTGTTTTTTTTTTTTTTTTTTTTTTGCTTTAGCTGCTACTAATTTTTTATCTTTTCTTTAATTTTCAGCAATAAAGATGCCTCTAGGTGGGGTTTTCTTTGTTGTGTTTATCCAGCTTAGGATTCAAGAGCTTCTTGGATCTTCGGTTTATGCCTTTCATAGATTTTGGAAAATTTTCAGCCACATCTCCTCAGATTTTTCTTCTATAGTATTGTTTTTCCTCTCCTTCTGGGACTCCAATTACATGTATTTCAGAATAGTTTGATAATGTCTCACAAGTATCTGATGCTCTATTGTATTTCATTTTTTCTCTGTATTTCATTTTGGATCATTTCTGTTGACCTGTCTTTAAGTTCACTGACCCATTATTATGTTGGATCCAATCTGTTGCTAAGCCTATCTAATGAATTCTTTATTTGAGATACTATGCTTTTCAGTTCTGGAATTTTCATTTTGTTTTTCTTTAGTTTCCATTTCTCTGCTAAAATTCCCTTGTCCATCTTTTCACTAAATTATCTAACAGATTTATAATAGCTATCTTAGGTAATTCCAGCACTTGGGTCATCTATAGATCCGCTGAAGTGATTTTGTATATTGGATGTTGTGTTTAAAAGAACAGTAGACCCTGAAGTAGATAATGCTTTTTCCCAGAGAGACAATTTTCTTTGCCCAGCAGCCAGGATAAGGGGCAGATCACTTTAGTCCACCTCAGGATTGGACTGAGTTGTAGTTTTATTTAAATAGTTTCAGTTTACAGGGGTGCCTCGGTAGCTCAGTTGGTTAAACGTCTGACTCTGGTTTCGGCTCAGATCATGATCTCACAATTTCATGAGTTCAGGCCCCACATCGGGCTCTGTGCTGACAGTGTAGAGCCTGCTTAGGATTCTCTCTCTCTGTCTCTCTCTCTCCCTCCCTCTCTCTCTCTCTCTGCTCCCTTGCTTACACTGTCTCTGTCTCTCTCAAAATAAAGAAATAAACTTAAAAAAATAAAAATAAATAGTTCAGTTTACCTCTAATTTCAGATATTCAGTTTACCTCTGATTTCAGATCAGTCCCCTCCATCAGGGCTTTGGGATCTAAGTACCCAAGGTCACAGAAATCTTTCTTTGCTTTTCAGTTCATACCAAACTTCCTGTGAAGCTCCACTTGGGGGATGATTTCTTTGATTTTATTAGAGGTTGAGCTGGGTTGGGGCTGGATTGCATCTTTACTTAGTTGCACTTCAAGTCTATGACACAGTGATATGGGTAAGTGTCAAAAACAATGATGAAAGAAGCCAGATACAAATGAGTACAAACTGTATGAGTCTATGTATATGAATCTCAGTCAAAATTAATGTAAGAAATAAGGACCATACTTAACCTTGGAAAGGTGGGAAGGGTAGTGACTGGGAGGGGGCATGCAGAGGGCTTCTGAAGTGCTGATAATATTCTACTTCTTTACCTGGGTGTTGGTTACCTGGGTGTGTTAACTTTGTGAAAATTTATTGCTCTACATACTTCTGATTTGTGTTGTCTTCTGTTTATATGTTATAGTTAAGCAATAAAAAGTGGGGTTGGGAAAACTCTTACACCCACACACACACAAAGTTAAAAAGAAAAATCAAACTGCAGAGTAGAAGATATTTGCAACAAATAAAACAAAGGATTTGTATCCAGAATATTTTATTTTAAAAATCCCCATAAATCGAAGAGCAAAGGATGACAAAAGTTTTAAAAAGCAACACAATAGAAAAGTGAACAAAGGATAAGGAAGAGCAAATAACAGAAGGAGGTCTGAATGGCTCATAATCATATGAAACAGTATTCAACCTCACTAATAATTATACAAATATGAATTATAACCTTATTGAGATATCATTTCACACCGATGAGATTGGCTAAAGCCAAAATATCTAACAATACCAAACTGGTGAGAATATGAGGAAGCAGAAACTCTCATACATTGTTGATGGTAGTGTAAATTGTTAAAATTTAGACATCTAGTTGATCAATTATTGACTTGAAGATATGCTGATTCTAAGTTTCTGCCATTTTACTTCTGTAAAGAGACTTTTATCATAAAGACTTTCTCCCACATGTGCTAAGGATACATACACAAAGATACTCATTTCAAATTTGTTTATAATAGCAAAAAATTGGAAACTTACCCACATATTCATCATTAGAGAAATAGAGAAAGACCTGACAGCAGTTGAAGTGAATAAAGTAGATTTATATATATATCAACACGATTAAAAACTTGAATGAAAAAAGCGGATAGCATAAGGATATATATATATAGAGAGAGAGAGAGAGAGAGAGAGAGAAAGCATTTAAGTTTTAAGAGAACAGTGCATGTCATTTATGGATACATATATGGTAAAAATATAAAAACATAGTAAGGAGGCGTATTTATCAACTTGAGAATAGCTGTTACCTTTGGGCAAGGAAAGAAATGGGCAAAAATGTTAATATTTATTAAATCTGGACAGTGGGTACATAGTTATTTAACATCTGTGATATTCTCTGTAATTTGTTGATTGTTTATTTGAAACAGTTTCACTTTTTAAAAAAATCAGACTGAGGCCGGAGTATGAAGGGTATTGGAGCTTTTCTCCTTTTTCCAAACACTCTTTGTCTTTTAATTCTTTATAGATTCAGCTTCATAGTCACTTTGCATCTACATATTGGTTTGTGCCCTGTCACGACCAGATCAAGGAGAAAGGTGAGTGAGATCTGATGGAATCTTTTCTCATCTTCTGTCTTATCTACCAGGATCCATAGTAGAGCTCAATGATATCTTTTCAGGATACTTTTATTAAACTTAAAATATTACCATACAATAGAAATGTCTTGAAACCCGTGACCCAAGTGACTGATGTAGAATTTAAAAATAAGCAAAAGCTTGTCTTCTCTCTTATTTTATATTCTGCATCAAAAAAATAATGATGGTAAGATACCTTTCAAGTTGTGAATAATGTAGTTTGCTATTTTCAGTTGATAAATGTATGGGTAAACAGTCACAAAAAATCTGCTTTTATGTTCCAGATTTTTAAAAAAAAATGTTTTTAACATTTTTATTTATTATTGAGAGACAGAGTATGAACATGGGGGGGGGGGTCCGAAAGAGGGGGAGACACAGAATCTGAAGCAGGCTCCAGGCTCTGAGCTGTCAGCACAGAGCCTGATGCGAGGCTGGAACTCACAAACCGCACACTCATGTCCTGAGCCGAAGTCGGATGCTTAACTGACTGAGACACCCAGGCGCCCCATGTTCCAGATTTTTTTTAATTTCAGAAATATGGGGCACCAGCTGGGTGGCTCAGCTGGTTAAGTGTCTTGGTTTCAGCTCAGGTCATGATCTCATGGTTCATGGGTTTGAGCCTCATGTCAGGCTCTGCACTGTCAGTGCGGAGCCTGCTTGGGATTCTCTCTCTGTCTCTCTCTCTCTGTCTCTGCCCCTCCCCCACTCACTCTCTCTGTCTCTATCTCAAAATAAATAAATAAACTTAAAAAATTAAAAAAAGAAATTTCAGAAATATAACAATATAAATAATTTTTTAAATTTACTCAGTAATTCAGTGAAAAAGAATGAAATCTTGGCATTTGCAACAACATGGATAGAACTGGAGGGTATTATGCTGAGTAAAATAAGTCAGTTGAAGAAAGACAGGTATCACATGATTTCACTCATGTGGAATTTGAGAAACTTGACAGGTGATCATAAGGGAAGGGTAGGAAAAATAAGATAAAAACAGAGAGGGGGGCAAACCAGAAGAAACCCTTAATACAGAGAACAAACTGAGGGTTGATGGGGATGGGGAAAATGGGTGATGGGCATTAAGGAGGGCACTTGTTGGGATGAGATTGGGTGTTACATATAAGTATGAATCACTGGATTCTACTCCTGAAGCCAAGACCACACTGTATGTTAACTAATTTGAGAATAAAATATTTAAAAATTTACCCATTAATTCATGCCACTTTAGCTTGTTAATTGGTTCTATATCATTATTGAGGACTTTTAATTTTAGAATCAGAGAAATGATGTCAGAGTAGTCAGAGTCTTGTTTTGTGGAGTTAGAGTAGTAGAAATAATCATTTTCTTACAGATTACTGCTGGGAGAGGTTAGGAGTTTACTTATGTAAATAAACGTTAGAGTCCCTTTCACTTGTTGAATAGCTTGGTTGTTAAGCTGTGTGCTAGGCAACAGGCTTTCTCTGTCTTCCTTTTCGCAGATCAAGTTCAGAGAATCAAGAATTTACTATTTTTATTATTGTTTTATTTGCAGATTAAACACTTTAAGATGAGAAAAAATGACCTGTGTTTGAGCTCTGAGGGGGCGGAAGTGATTTTAGCTACATCAAGTGATGAAAAACACCCTCCTGAAAGTATGATTGATGGGTAAGAGTTACTATTTTTTCTTCCTTAAAGTCTTGATAGTAGGTCAGTGAACCCCTTGAGTACTGGGACTATGCTTTGCAACAACCAGAACTTTTAAACATAGTTTAATAAATGTTTGGTGAAGTATATTACTTGACAGTGTTCACCTTTGGTACCATTCCTGAAACCAATTCAGTTGTGTATATTTAGGTTTCTGATCCTTTATAATTCTTAAACAGACCTTTTATACAAATAGTTTTTTCTGAAGCTGTTTAACAAGGCAAAACTTCAAACAGACAACTACCTCATTTTATGGAAGAGTACATTTTAATATCTGGTTATGATTTTATTCCAAGGTTTTTTTTTAGTATATAGGAATAAAAACATTGTAACTTCTCATCTACTGCCTATGTCCTTAGTCGTCTAAGCAACATCTTTGCTAAACTGAATGCTTAACTTCCTGCTATCCACATGCATTGTTTGGTTCTCAGCTTCTTGTTATCATTCCAATTTCCTCTCTTCACTGTGTTAGAGCTTATTCTAGGTAGAGATAAATATCATTCTCAGGCTTTTGAATTCCAAGAAAAAGTAGTTAGTGGGAAATGTCCTTTTTTAATCATTGTGACCATTTTATTACTTTCTTGAATTCTCTTTCTTGATATCTGTACAATGGCCAGAGTTTGACTCATAGAATCATATAATTTTAGAGCTGGAAAGACTTAGGAATTTATCTTAGGTAAACATTTTATTTTAGACTTGTGGTAAGAGAAGTCTAAAGAGATCAAGTACTAGTTTTAATTATTGAAGGCAGAGCCAGTTATAACGCGGATCTTGTGGTTTTTTTGTGTGTGTTTTATTGTGAACCCCATGTATCTAGATAAAATTCTAGCAACTCAAGCTCTTCCTTTAAGCCTAGTTGTTATCTCCTGTCTGACATCTGTCCCTTTGCCCTCACATAAGATTAATTTACTTTTGTGTTGGTCTGTAAAAGAATTTAGTATATACCTCTATTACCTTATTCCTTTATTATATGATTATTTATTTTTAATGTTTGTGTCCTCTCTTAACTATGAATTCCTACAAGTTAGAGACTATGACTTACTCAAATTCTGTGACTTACTTAAAATAATTGTTGAGTAGCTTGAATTTGACCATCAAATATCAAACTCAAATTATATTGGAAAGTAGCTGAGGACACACACACACACACACACACACACACACACATGCATGTATTACTTTATATTTGCATAGGGCTTTATAGTTTCATAGATGTTATGTCATTTGACCCTCACCATAAGCTTGGGAAATAAGAGGCAAGATATTTTACAAATGTATTTTCAGTCCATTGTAAAGATGAGGAAAAGGATAATCAGAGGTAAAGATGACTTATTCAAAATTACACAGATAACCAAGTGGTGGAATCAAGATTAACACTCATGTCTTTTAACTCCTAGTTTGGGGTTCTTTGTACCATACTATCATAAGTCAAACTTTAGGTTTGAATCCGAAACTCAATATCTGTTTTTTGCCTGTGCCTCTTAATCCTTCGTCTTTTACTTCCTAAAGTTCAGGTAATAGTTATTTATCCCACTCTGCCTTGGAGTAGAGAAATTAATGTGGGGACTGCTGTGAGGATACACAGACATAAAAAGATTCACCTTAAGTTGTTTTCAGAAATAGAGATCTTTCCAAAGATCAGTCCATATTAATGAATGATTAAGGACATCATACTTAATTAGACAAAACCCTTAGTACAGAAAACTATATGGAATAAAAGTAGTTACTGGACCTGACAACTAAGCAGAACACATCAGAGACTTTTAATGCATATGCATTTCCAATAAATACAATTAGACTTTATACAGTAGATATTAAAAATTATTCTCTGCTCATGGGTTGGTTTGTCTAAAAGGAAGTAACCATAGAATTATTTGGGGAAAACAATGCCATAAATTTGCCCCCATTAGGTAGTTCTCCCAACTCTCAATTTCCTCAGGAATCAGAGTTAAAGAAAGTGATTATATTTCTACTTGCCTTTGACTCTATTTTTGCTCTCTGATATTTAATATATCAATGAAAAAGGAGAAAGGAAGTTCTGCACTAGAAAAAACGAGTGAAGAGAAAAGGGAGACAGAGAATTAGTCCTTTCAGCATAATATAGAAGAATACTAGATTTACAATTAAAACCCTGGTGGGGGTGCCTGGGTGGCTCAGTCAGTTAAGCATCCAACTCTTGATCTTAGCTCAGGTCATGATCTCACAGGTCATGAGATAGAGCCCCTCTGTGCTGACAGCACAGAGCTTGGGATTCTTTATCTCTGTCTCTCTGCCCCTCCCCAACTTGCATGCATGCACACTCTCTCTCTCTCAAAAAAAAAAAAAAAAAAAAAAAACAAAAAAAAAAAACCAAACACAAAAAAAACCAACTTTAAAATTCCTGGTGGAATGAATTATATGTGTTAACTTGGACTAAAAGTGTATCTTTGAGCCTCACTTCTCTGATCTGCAAAATGGAGATAACACTACCTACACTGACTACCTCAGAGTTGTGAAAAAAATCACTTGAGATAATAGATGTTAAACAGTTGTTAGCTATAAAGCCTTATTTAAAAGAAAACTACCATTTTTATGACTTCGTTTTACCTAACTATGAGAATTCAGTCATGTGCCATTTAAAAATCTATTTATTTATTTATTTATTTAAAAAATTTCAGTATGATTAACATATTAATCATATGCTATATTAATTTCAGGTGTAAAATAGAGTGATTTAACAATTCTGTACATTACTCACTGCCCTTAATCCCCTTCACCTATTTTAACCCATCCCCTAATCCACTTCCCCTCTGGCAACTAACTACCGGTTTGTTCTCTGTATATTAGTCTGGTTTTTTTGTTCGTTTCTTTTCTTATTTGTTTGTTTTTTAATTCACATATTAGTAAAATCATATGGTATTTGTCTTTCTCTGACTTATTTCACTTAGCATTATACTCTCTAGCTCCACCCATGTGTTGCAGATGACAAGATTTCATTCTTTTTTATGGCTGACTAATATTGCATTGTATATATGTACCATATCTTCTTTATCCATTCATCTATGGATGGATACTTGAGTTGCTTCCATATCCTGGCTATTAATAAATAATGCTGCAATAAACAGAGTGGTGCTTTTGTCTTCTTGAATTAGTGTTTTCATTTTCTCTGGGTAAATACCCAGTAGTGGAATTACTGGATCTTATGGTGATTCTATCTTTAGTTTTTTGAGCAACCTCCATACTGTTTTCCACCATGATGGCACTGATTTTAATTCCCACCAACAGTGCACAAGGGTTCCTTTTTGTCCACATCCTTGCCAACACCTCTTGCTTCTTGTGTTGTTGATTTCAACCATTCTGACAGGTGTGAGGTGGTATCTCATTGTGGTTTTGATTTGCATTTCCCTGATGATGAGTGATGTTGAGCATCTTTTGAGGGTCTGTTGGCCATCTGGATATCTTCTTTGTAGAAATATCTGTTCATGTCTTCTGCCTATTTTTAATTGGATTATTTGGGTTTTTTTAGTGTTAAATTGTATGAATTCTTTATATATTTTGGATATTAACCCCTTATTGGATATATCATTTGCAAATATATTCTCCCATTGAGTGTGTTCTCTTTTTGTTTTGTTGATGGTTTCCTTTGTTGTACAAAAGTTTTTTATTTGGTTTAGTCCTAATAGTTTAATTTTGCTTTTGTTTCTCTGGCCAAAGGGAATATATCTATAAAAATGTTTCTACAGCTGATGTCAAGAGATTACTGCCTATGTTTTTGGTTTTTTTTTTAATTTTGGGGGGGGTGCCTGCGTGGCTCAGTCGGTTGAGCATCCGACTTCGGCTCAGGTCATGATCTTACGGCTTGTGAGTTCTAGCCCTGTGTCACGCTCTGTGTTGACAGCTCAGAGCCTGGAGCCTGCTTCAGATTCTGTGTCTCCCTTTCTGTCTGCTTCTCCCCTGCTTGTACTATCTCTCTCTCTCTGTCTCTCAAAATAAATAAACATTAAATTTTAAAAAATTATTAAAAAAATAATAAATTTTCTTTATGTTTTAACTTTATTTTTTTTTTTTTTAATTTTTTTTTTTAACGTTTATTTATTTTTGAGACAGAGAGAGACAGAGCATGAATGGGGGAGGGTCAGAGAGAGAGGGACACAGAATCTGAAACAGGCTCCAGGCTCTGAGCTGTCAGCACAGAGCCTGACGCGGGGCTCGAACTCACGGACCGCGAGATCACGACCTGAGCCGAAGTCGGACGCTTAACCGACTGAGCCACCCAGGCGCCCCTTAACTTTATTTTTGAGAGTACAAGTGGGGGAGGGGCAGAGAGAGAGAGGGAGACACAGAATCTAAAGTAGGCTCTAGGCTCTGAGCTGTTGGTATAGAGCCCAATGCGGGGCTCAAATTCATGGACTGTGCTGGGTATGGAGCCTGTTTAAGATTTCTTTCCCTTTCTCTCTGCCCCTTCCCCATATGCTCTTTCTCTCTTTTCCTCTCTCAAAATAAATAAATAAATAAATAAATAAAATAAAAGGTACAATTTATTGGCTTCCAGCATATTCACAGTTATACACCTATCTCCATAATCAATTTTAGAGCATTTCATTACTCTCCATTGCAACCCATTGCAGTCATCTTATATTCCCCCTATCCCCATCAGCCCTAGGCTCTCAATAATCTACTTTATGTTATATCTCTATAGATTTGCCTTTCAGAGATTTAATGTAAATGGAATCATACATATGGTCTTTTGTGACTAGCTTCTTTCACTTACATGTTTTCTTTTTTTTCTTAAAAAAATTTTTTTAACGTTTATTTACTTTTTGAGAGAGACAGAGCACGAGCGGGGAGGGGCAGAGAGGGAGTCACAGATTCCAAAGCAGGCTCCAGGCTCTGCACTGACAGTTCAGAACATGGGGCTCGAACTCATAAGAAATTATGACCTGAGCCGAAGTCGGATGCTTAACCGACTGAGCCACCCACGTGCCCCTCACTTACATGTTTTGAAGTTTCATCCATGTTATAGCACATATCAGTGCTTCATTTATTTTTATTGCCAAATAATATTCCATTACATGGATATAGCACATTTTATTTATCCACTCACCAGGCTGATGGATATTCAAGTTTTTTCTACTTTTAAGCTGGATTTTCTCCAATCTTATTAAAAAATGTCAAGTGACAAATCCAAGAAACTCAGCAAGCCCCAAGCAAGGTAATTACAAAAAGACCATACTGCAGTCTGCTGAAAAGTAAGAAAAATATTAAAAAAAAAATTTTTTTTTAACGTTTATTTATTTTTGAGACAGAGAGAGACAGAGCATGAATGGGGGAGGGTCAGAGAGAGAGGGACACAGAATCTGAAACAGGCTCCAGGCTCTGAGCTGTCAGCACAGAGCCTGACGCGGGGCTCGAACTCACGGACCGCGAGATCACGACCTGAGCCGAAGTCGGACGCTTAACCGACTGAGCCACCCAGGCGCCCCAAGAAAAATATTTTTTAAATAGCTGCAGGAAAAAATATATTAACTACAAGGGAACAATAGTACCAGTGGCAGCTGACTTTGCATCACAAACAGTGGAACACAGGTGACAATGGAACAAAATCTTAAATGCTGAAAAAAGAAACAACAGAAAACCCCTGTCAACTCAGAATTCTGTATCTAGCTAATATATCCTTCAAAATTCAGGGTGAAATAGAAACATTTTATTCATCACAACTAGCCCTGCATCACAGGAAATGCTAAAGGAAGTTCTGCATGTTGAAGTGTTGTAATACTAAATGGAAATTCAAATCTGAGGAAGAAATTAGGTACATTGGAAATTGTAAATATTTGGGTGGATGTAAAAAACTATCCTTTTTCTTTTAATTTTTTTTACAAATTCAACTAACCACATAATGGGGAGAAAGACACATTGTACTGTGGGATTTATTATATACATATAGTAGTAAATGTTATGTATGTGAATGTAAAACACATGAAAATAATGGCACACAAGTGGAGTTCAATGTAAATTGACTATCGTGAGGTCACACACCAAAATGAGAATAGCCACACACCAAAAAAAGAGATATAAAACCAATAGAAAATTAAATGGAATTTTAGGGTTTTTTATTCAGTCAAAAATAGATAAGAAAGGAGAAATAGAACAAGAAAAAAATAGACGGGAGGGCAAATAGAAAATGAAGAGCAAGATGGTAGACTTAAATCCAACCATAGCAATAATTACATTAAATGCCAATGGGCTAGCCATTTTAATTAAATGGCAGAAATTGTCAGACTGGATAAAACTACAAGACCCATGTATATGCTGTCTGCAAGAGATGTACCTTAAGTATAAAGTCACAAATAGGTTGAAAATAAGAGGATGAAATAGATGCATTCTATAAACAATAAACATAGGAAAGTAACTGGCTATATTCATACTAGACAAAGTAGAATGTAAAAGGGGAGAATTACCAGAGATGAAGGGGATATTTTACAAGGTGTGAGCATCTTTTCATCAGGAAGAGATAGTACTCCTAAATGTGTACTGACCTAATAATAGATCTTCAAAATTTATAAAGCAAAAACTGACAGATGAAAGAGAAATAGACAAATCCATAATCATACTTGAAGATTTTAACAACTTTCTTTCAGTAATGGTAAAGCAGCCAGATGAAAAATCTAAAGATACAGATAGTAAAGGCATAGTAAAGATAGAATGATCTGCACGATACTGCCAGTCACCTTGACTAAAATGACATTTATACAACACTATAATCAACAATGGCACAGGGAACAAGTATACATTAAACATTCACTAAAATGTACTGGGGCATAAAATCTCAATAAATGTCAAAAGATTCAGATCTTAGGGAATATATTTTCCCAAAAAATGGTAAACATGTGAGATGATGGTTGTGTTCTTTATTGTGGTCATGATTTTATAACACATACACGTATCAAATCATCATGTTGTATACATTAAACTTATGTAATGTTGTTATGTTGAATATATTGCAATAAAGCTGGAGAAAAGAATTTGTTCTCTGACCACTATGTAAGTAAATTACAAATAAATTTTAAATAGACATCTGGAAGAATATCTCTGAAACTTAGATTTTAAGCATGGCACTTCTAAATAACCCATGGGTCAAAGAAGAAATCACAAGGTATATTAGAAAATATTTTTAACTGAATGATGATGAGAACAATATATTCCCATTTGTAGATGCAGCTAACGTGGGTGATTCCAGGGAAATTTATAGCATAAATATTTTCTATTATAAAGAATTTTTAAGAACCAACAAATAAATTTCCACCTTAGGAAGCTAGATAAAGAAGAGCAAAGTATACCCAAAGAATGTAGAAGAAAATAAATAATAAAGAGCAGAAATCAATGAAATAGAAAATAGACAATTAGAAAAAATTAACAAAGCCAAAATTGATTATCTGAAAGGATTAATAAAAGTTATAGACCACTAGTAAGATTGACCAAGAAAGAATAGAGAAAATATAAATTACCAGTACCAGCAATGAAAGAAGCAATATTGGGTTCCCTGGGTGGCTCAGTCAGTTAAACATCCAACTTCGGCTTGGGTCATGATCTCACAGTTCATGGGTTCAAGCCCCATGTTGGGCTCTATGCTGACAGCTCAGAGCCTGGAGCCTGCTTTAGATTCTGTGTCTCCCTCTCCCTTTGCCCCTCCCCTGCTTGTGCTCTGTCTCTCTCTCTCTCTCAAAAATAAATAAACATTAAAAACATTTTTTAAAAAAAGCAATATCAGTACAGCTTCTAAAAGATTAATAAGTCACTATCAAGGACAAATTGAAGGTATTAAATCATTATGTTGTATGCCTGAAATTAATATGTTAGATGTCAGTTATACCTCAATTTAAAAATGTTTTCCATTGGGGCGCCTAGGTGGCTCAGTTAGTTAAGCATCCAACTTCGGCTCAGGTCATGATCTCACGGTTCATGGGTTTGAGCGCCACATCAGGCTCTGCACTGAACGGCTCAGAGCCTGGAGCCTGCTTTGGATTCTGTCCCTCCCACTCTGTCTGCCCCTCCCCCACTTGTGGTCTGTCTCTCTCTCTCTCTCTCTCTCTCTCTCTCTCAAAAATAAATAAGCATTAAAAAATGTTTTTAATTAAAAAAGAAAAAATTTAGGCTAATAAATTTGACGACTTAAATGGACAGATTCCTTGAAAAACTCAACCTATAAAAATGACAAAAGATGAAAAAGGGTATTTGAATAGCCGTGTAGCTATCGTAAAGTCTATCAAATATTTTGAGGAAGAAATAGTATAAATTTTTCAAAAATAGAGGAAGAAACATTTCTCAAATTGTTTTTTATGAGAACAGTGTAACCCTGAAAATAAAATCTGATAAAAACATTACAAGGAAAGGAAAAAAAGGAAAGGAAACAAGAAAGGAAAATTAAAGAACAATATTCTTTATGAACATAGACACAAGAATCCTTATTAACTGAATTCAGCAAATGGAATTAATCCTGGGAATGCAAGGTTGGCATATTTACCACGTTATCATAGGAATACAAGGTTGGGTGTAATTCACCACATTGCCAGAACGAGGGGGAAAAATCAGATGATCATCCCAATAGATGATTTTGACAAAACCCAACATTCATTTATGATAACAATTCTTAGCAACCAATCAGATTAACCAGTCTGATAAAGTCATCTACTAAACACATTCAGCTTAGTGCTGAAATAATAAATGCTTTCACCCTGAGACTGGAAATAGAGCAAGAATGTTTGCTCTCACCATTTCTATTCAGCATTGTCCTGGAGGTTTTAAACCATGCAATAAGGGGAAAAAAAGATATAAAAGTCATAAATATTAGAAGGAATAAAATTGTCTCTGTTCACAGATTGCATTGTTTCATCTGAATCTACAAAAAACAAGGAATCTACCAAAGAAAGCCTACTAGAGCTAATAAGTAAATTTAGCAAGGTCAATATATAAAAATCAACTGTATTACTATATAATAGCAGGAAACATTTGGAAACTGAAGTTTAAAAAATTCCATTTACAATAGCAGTTAAAATATAAGAGAGTTAAGAATAAATTTAATAAGATATGCAAACATTTACACTGAAAACTATAAAACGTTGCTGAGAAAAATTAAATAACTAAATAGATGAAAAAAATGCACTACATTAATGATTGGAAAATTTCATATTGTCAAGATGCAGTTTCTCCCTAACATAACCATCGATTCAGCACAATGTCGATTAAAATCTCAAATGACTTTTTGCATAAAACACAAGTTGATTCTGAAATGTATATGGAAATGCAAGGGTCTCGTCTAGTCAAAATAATCTTGAAAAAGAAGAAAGTTTGAGCACTTAATGTGATTTGATTTCAAGATTTAAAAATAACTTACAGTAATCAAAACAGTGTGATATTTTTGTAAAGATAGGTATCTATATCAGTGGGACAGAATAGAAAGCCCAGAAATAGACCCACTTATGCAAGGTCAATTAATTTTATTTCTTTTTTAAATTTTTTTAACGTTTATTTATTTTTGAGAGAGAGAGAGAAAGCATGAGCAGGGGAGGGGCAGAGAGTGAGGGAGATACAATCTGAAGTAGGCTCCAGTCTCTGAACTGTCAGCACAGAGCCTTACACGGGGCTTGAGCCCACGAATTGTGAGATCATGACCTGAGTTGAAGTCAGATGCTTAACTGACTGAGCCACCCAGATGCCCCAAGGTCAATTAATTTTCAACAGAAGGCTAAGGATATAGAAACAGAACAATGGAATAAAATGGAGGAGGCAGAAATAGATCTACCCATATACAGTCCATTAATTTTAGGCAAAGACATCAAAGCAATTAAATAAGAAAAGGAAAGTCTTTTAGTAAATGGTGCTGGAACAACTGAATAAACATACAAATAAAAATGAACCTCTACCCATACCTTATACCAAACACAAAAGTTAATTCAAGATGGATCATAGATCTCCACTCAGAGCTAAAATTACTAAGCTTCGAGAAGAAAACATTAGAATGGAAAAGGAAAGGAGAAGAAATGGAATGGAATAGGAAATGGAAAAGGAAAAGGCAAACTACAGACTGGAAAAAAATATACACAATACATATTATTTCACAAAGGACTCCTACAAAAATATATAGTCATGTACAGTTGACCCTTGAACAACATGGGTTTGAACTGCATGGGATTTTTTTCTGAAGAAATATATGTACAGTGGTGTAAACATATTTTCTCTTCCTGCAGATTTTCTTAACATGTTTTTTACTCTAGCTTACTTTATTGTATCATTATATAGTACATATAACATACAAAATATGTGTTAATTGATTGTGTTGTCAGTAAAGCTTCTGGTAAATACTAGGCTATTAGTAGTTAGGTTTGGAGGGTCAAAAGTTATACATAGATTTTGACTGCGTATCAGGTCGGCAGCCCTAACCCCCACATTGTTAAGAGTCAACTATATAACCAGTTTAATAATAAAAGAAAAAACACTTAACAGGCATTTCACAAAAGAAAATGTGTGAATGGCCAAAAAGCCCATGAAAAAATGCTTAGCAACATTTGTTATCAGGGAAATGCAAATTAATATCATTGTAAGACACCGTTTTACATCCACTAGCATGGCTAACATTTAAAAGACTGACAACAGCAAGTGTTGACAAGGGTGTGGAGCAACTAGAACTCTCTTACATTGATGGTAGGAATGTAAAATAGTACAACCACTTTGGAAATCTGACAGCTTCTTGTAAAATTAAATATACCTCTGCCCTGTGACCCAGCATTTCTACTCCTAATGATTACCCAAGAGAAATTGAAAATATGTCCACAAAAACACTTGTACAAGAACGTTTGTAATCACCTATTCATAATACTAAGAAACTGGAAGCAATCCAAATATCTAACAAAATATCAAACAAAAGAATGAGTAACCAAATTTTGGCATAGTCTGTGGTCATAGAAATCAGAGCATTAATTGCCTAAGGGAGGTAAGAATTGTCTGGAAGGAAAGAGAAGGAAAGTTTCTGGAACAATGGAAATGTTATATACCTTGATTGAGGTATTGGTTGACCTATATACATTGTCTAAACTCATTGAATTATAGACTTAAGATAAATTTCACCATAGGTATAAATTTGCCTCCAAAAAAGAAAAAGAAAATAGAAATGGTTATTTCTGTAGGCAGTACTATATATTTAGTTATAGTTATATAGTTATATTTAGTGCTATATATTTAATTATATATGTGACTTAAAATTGAGTGCATTTTTTTCTCAACACACATCTATTCTGCATCTACTATGGGTCAGCCATTGTGATAGTTGCTGGGGTATAAAGATAAGTAAGAGAAAGCGGTTTGACTCAGAAAAGTCAGCATCTAGCAGGAGCCATAAAAACACAAGAAATAAGTACCAATGCAAAAATCGATGCTAAGTGCAAAGGAGGCCTGAGGAAGTGATTCTGATTTGTTGAGGTTGAGAGATGGGACCAAAGAGTGAATAAACTTGTAAGGGAAAAAAGGCTTTCGGGTCAAGAGAATCTCATGAATTAAGTGAGGCACAGAAACATGAGCCTATATGATGTCTTTGCAGAATCTTAATTGGCCCAATGTGACTACAGTAATGAGAGAGGATACTATGATGGGAGACAGTGTACTTTAATAATGGACCAAATTGTACAGGGTCGTAAAATGCCATACTACACAGTCATGTTTATGAGCAATAAGGGGCCACTGAAGGCTTTCAGACCAGAGCGATATCAGTTGTTTCTGTGTTTTTAAAAAATAGATCTGCTAGTAGTAAAGAAGAATTATTAAAGTTGGGGAGAGATTAGAGGCAGAAGGAAGAGATAGGAATTATAAGAATCCAGGGTCATTTATTTTTTTAAAAATACTTATTCACTAGAATTTTGTGATTAAACATTTTTATTTGGGTCTTCCTTTCTCTTTTTCCTTAAAATTAACAATAGGAATCCAGATACATTTTGGACCACAACAGGAATGTTTCCCCAAGAGTTCATTATTTGTTTTCACAAACATGTAAGGATTGAAAGACTTGTAATCCAGAGTTACTTTGGTAAGCATATCATATGTGATTATTCATCATCTTTTAATTTTCCCATAGGCAGAGGGCACATATGTAAACTTTTGGCAAAACAAGTAAACTTCTTGGCAGAACACTAACTTTTTTTACAGTTTTATGGCTGGGGTGGGAGAGTGAGGAATATGGGTTAACTGCCTTGAGCACAGTTAGCTTCTCTAAAATTGCAAATTTGAAACCCTTCCAAAGTGCATAATAATTTCCATGCAATTTACTATTTGATAATCTTTGGCAAAAGACCTATTATAAACATAAGAAGCCAGCTTGCCAGAACACTAAGTTCTTCAACATCTTTATTCCAGATTCATTTGGCTTGGGGTTCCTCTGTCAAATTCTTTCTGAAAATCTGATAACCCTGATTATTTGCATGGGATCATTTTGATTCTTCTATTAATAATGGCATTTTCTGAGGGGTTTAGGAGGAGACTCTCCCATTGGAACATCATTCTAATCCTGTCTTATGTTTATTTAAGGATAAAGTATTTCAGACAAAGTCATGGCAGGAAACAATATATCCCAGATGGTTCAAATGAATTTATTGATGAGATTACTTACAAAATTATGGTCTGAATAAAGAAACAAATCAGGGATGGTGGGAACATCCTGAAACTGGCTACAGCAATAAGTCATTACCACTCCTGGGATAAGGGATGGAAACAGTGTTTTCGGAGCCCAGTGGGAGCTGGAGCCTGTGGCCCAGCAGCAGCTGTAATCATGAAGGGACCCAACCACTGTCAAAGACATGGCATGGAAGCAGGAAGGGAGTGGAGAAAAAACTTGATCTCACTTCGCCACTGCCCTCCAATTTCCTCCCAGTGCCTCCCATTAGCCAAATCTGACCAGTAGCCAGTGGTGCTGTCTACAGGGATCCTCCCCCTAGGGCACAGAACAAAGAAGAGAAGAGTGGTTCTGGGGTAGCAGGATCTGGGTTAGGGGTAATGGAGAAAAATCAATGCAGAAGGAAAATGCCTACATTCTGGTTAAGTCTCTCTTCGGACATTAATTTTAGAGGCTCTGGAGTCAGACACACCTAAAGTTAGAATTCCACTTTTGGCCCCTACTAGTTGTGTATCATTGAACACTTTGCCTTACTTCTCTAGGGTGCCTGATTTCTCTAAGCCTGTTTCCTCATCAATAAAGTGGATTGGTAATATTTTTTCTCATAAGATTATGGTCAGGAGTGAATGAGTAAATAGGCCTGGCTCACAGTAGTTTCTCTAGTAAATATTTATGACCAAGACCGCTAATAATAATAATAATAATAATAATTAATAATATTATCAGAATATAAAAATAATTTATTATTATTATTATTATTATTACCAGTATTCAAAAAACTCTGGATGATACCAAATTCAAAGATTCTAGGGGCGCCTGGGTGGCTCAGTCGGTTGAGCGTCCAACTTCGGTACAGGTCATGATCTCACAGTTCGTGAGTTCGAGCCCTGCGTCAGGCTGTGTGCTGACAGCTCAGAGCCTGGAGCCTGCTTTGGATTCTGTGTCTCCCTCTGTCTCTGCCCCTCCCCTGCTTGCACTCTCTCTCTCTGTGTCTCTCAAAAATAAATAAACTTTAAAAAATTTTTTAAAAAAAAGACTCTACTAACTTTGTGTTGTTAGTACATTTATAAGATTATAGTGACATAAGACTGCATTTTACCATTGGGCCCTACAGACAAACAGAGTATGTGGATGATTTTTCAATGGTGTTTCTGATCCCAGTATTTTGTGCAGTCCCACCCGTGGTTGACACTTTGAAACAGAGGAAAAAAGGAATATAGGGACAGCAACATAAAATCAGGTAGGTAATTAACACTTTATTCATTTTGTTTGCTTACAATGTCAGTGAGGACGTTGAGGATTGAAAAGAGCACCTCTAAAGAGCCAGTTGATTTTGAGCCATGGATTGAAAGAGGTATGTGCTTGTTTTTTGCCAGCATTATTCTGATAATGAAGGAGTATTGTCTTTTGATTCTGTATTTCCAATTCGACTGCATTTTGGTGGAAAAAGATGACTCTTGTGATTTATTTAGAGCCCAGAAAAACTCAGGTTTGAATACAAGACTGCTTTTTCACTTACTGGTTATGCAACTGTTACCATGTTAATACTTAATTTTTTGGGGTTTCAGAATCCTTATCTGAAAAATGGAGATGGTAACCTACCATTTAAGGTTTTTGTGAACTTAGTATCTGGCATATGGTAGACAGTAAATGTTAGTTTCCTGTCTTTCCTTCCTTCCTAATTAGTGGTACTATTTAATATCATCAGCAGAATTTCCTCGAGTTAAACACAACATATTGCCTTCATGTGTCTATTTCCTCTCCTTCCATGAAAATACCATGAAAATAATAATAAAGAAATAAAAGGAGTCAGGGCACCTGGGTGGCTTGCTCAGTTGAGTGTCTGACTTCAACTTAGGTCATGATCTCATGGTTTGTGAGTTTGAGGCCCACGTGGGGCTCTTGGCTGTCAGCATGGAGCCCACTTTGGATCCTCTGTACCCCTCTCTGCCCCTCCCCCACTTATGCGAGCACACTCTCTCAAAAATAAGTAAAAAATAAAATAAAGGAAGAAAGAAAGAAGGAAAAGGAAGCATAAACCTACAAGGGCAAAAAATAAAAGCAAACAAAAACCATAGGAGATCAAAGCAGATGTGAGAGATGGATATTATGGAAGAGAGGATACAGGTGGAAGAGAATTAACTTGTACAGCTGAATGGAGTAAGTTATAACCTAAGTGTCAAGGAGAATATCAGTGTGAAGCACGCCAGTTTGCCCAAACAGAACCCTAGAAAGGTCTAGAATTTGAATGTAAGAGGTACCATGGAAAGTGCAAGTGAGACAAGGACCAGAAAACAAGGGTGATTAGTTGAATATCTATATATAGAATGCTTGGGCCCTAGGTAAGTTCTCCTATTCCACAAAGCTGGACCACAAACCACTTGCAAGGGGTGACTAGAAACACTAAATGTTGAGGCTCAGAACTCCGGGAGACCAGGCATAATAGAGAAAGCTAAGTGAGGCATGGAGTTGAAAATGGGATTTAAGTGGAAGCCTGCATGTTGAATGGTGGGAACTCCTCTGTGCTCTACTATTTATGACAGCGACCAAGAATATAGTCCTGGCCAGGAGACCGAATGATTAATTTTTGGAGAAACTGAATGGCTATAGAAAAAAGACCTGTGGATACTGACAAAGCCTAGCTTTTTCCTGGCCACCTATTGAAATCCACTAGTCAGTGAGCCTGGTTTCATGCATACAATTTTCAAGTGATTTATTATAAGTAACGAAAGACAGCCAAAGATCACAAAGACATTTGGTGAAAGCCTCAAACCCTGAATATGATCAAGCCTTTAGTTCTAATTCCAGTATATAGGAAACAGAGGACAGAGGAACAGATTTAATGAAACCATGAAGAGGCAAGATGACAAAATGTGTGTCATTCTGCTTTCTGGTCCCTTCAGTAAGACTGACGTGGGAAAAAATGGGGGGAAAATTAGTTCAAGATTAAAAGAGACTTAATTCTGATTTGGATAAAGCAACCATAAAAAGACATTTTGGGAACAATTGGAAAATTTGAATGTGGACTGGTTATTATATAATATTAAAGCATTTTAAAAATTATTTTAGTGTTTGTTTATTTTTGAGAGAGAGAACACGAACGGGGGAGAGGCAGAGAGAGAGGGAGACACAGAATCTGAAGCAGGCTCCAGGCTCCGGCTGTCAGCACAGAGCCCAATGCAGGGCTCACACCTACAAACCAGGAGATCATGACCTGAGCCAAAGTCAGACACTTAACCGACTGAGCCACCCAGGCGCCCCTAAAGCATTTTTTAATGTTAGTATGATAATAGTATTATGGTTATGTAAGAAAATATCCTTATTATTTAGAGATAGATAATCAAATAATTGGAGGTGAAATGTCATGTTGTCTTAGAACATGCTTTAAAATACTTGAGCAGGGGCGCCTGGGTGGCTCAGTTGGTTAAGCGTCCGACTTCAGCTCAGGTCACGATCTCGCATTCCGTGAGTTCGAGCCCCGCGTCGGGCTCTGGGCTGATGGCCCAGAGCCTGGAGCCTGCTTCCGGTTCTGTGTCTCCCTCTCTCTCTGCCCCTCCCCCGTTCATGCTCTGTCTCTCTCTGTCTCAAAAATAAAAAATAAAAAAATAAAATAAAATAAGATACTTGAGCAAAAAAAATTCCATAAATTAAGTATATTGAAATATTAATAAGTATAAAATCAAGATGATAGGTATATACAGGAATTATATCCTCTCTTCTTTTATGTATGTGAGATTTTCCAATTTTTCATAATTATAAAACTAATGAAAGAAGAGGTTATTATTAACTCCTGGTAGAGGAGGAATTGTGTAAGAAAGAAAATGGGATCGTAGTCCATTACTCATTTCAGCAGTAAATAACA
Source organism: Panthera onca (assembly GCF_046562875.1). Lineage (NCBI taxonomy): Eukaryota > Metazoa > Chordata > Mammalia > Carnivora > Felidae > Panthera > Panthera onca. The sequence continues at coordinate 178,035,321 of NC_138346.1, forward strand.
TTTATATAGGCAATAATGTAACCATCAAGTATTGATTTCAAAATTGAGAGGATGGCGGGAGGGAAAAGTTACAGGAGGAAAAGGGAGAGAATATTGGTCTAAGAGACCTAAACTTTCTCCTACCATAATATAAAGTCAGTAAATCATTTACAAATTGAGAATGGAATAGAAACATGTTACAATTCCAGGAAAAAAAGCTTAAGGAGTTGAAAACATTATCTCTCAGGAGCAGGACTAGAGAAGGAAGAAAGGGTCAGGCAGGGGATTACTATTCATTACCTCAGAAAGAGGTTAGGAAACAAAGTCATGCACCATCTTATTACTTCCTACAGACTACCCTGTTCATAGGACGTGCCTTGAAAAAGTATGCATGCTAACTATTCTGATACAAAGAAAGTTAATTTCTAAATTATGACAGTATTTATTATTATATTAATCAAATCATATTTCCAGGGTACCTGGGTGGCTCAGTTGGTTAAGCGTCTGACTTCAGCTCAGGTCATGATCTCACAGTTCGTGAATTCGAGCCCTGCATTGGGCTCTGTGCTGACAGCTCGGAGCCTGGAGCCTGCTTTGAATTCTGTGTCTCCCTCTTTCTTTGCCCCTCCCCAGCTCACACTCTGTCTTGGTCTCTCAAAGATAAATAAACATTAAAAAAAAAAAATTCAGGGGCGCCTGGGTGACTCCATTGGTTGGGTGTCTGACTTTGGCTCAGGTCATGATCTCACAGTTCGTGAGTTCGAGCCCCGCATCAGGCTCTGTGCTGACAGCTTAGAGCCTGGAGCATGCTTCAGATTCTGTGTCTCCCTCTCTCTCTGCTCCTCCCCCACTCATGCTCTGTCTCTCTCTCCTTCAAAAATAAGTTAAAAAAAATTTAAAAAAATTCAAATCATGTTTCCAAAAAATGTTTGATGTGATTAACTTGTGATCAACTAAGTTAATGTTTTAAAATTATATAAGTAAAGGTTTTTTAAGTTAGACACCTGAAAAGGTCAATTCATGGGCAGCATAATTCAACATCACAGTAAAAATTTAGTGTGAGAAACTGAGCTGTAGTCATGACCCATGAGAGTGGTGATAAGATGGCTCCTTTCAAGGGGCACCTGGGTGGCTCAGTTGGTTAAGCATCCAACTCTTGATTTCGGCTCAGGTCATGATCTCGTGGTTCGTGAGTTCAAACCCTGCATCGGGCTCTGCACGAGCATCATGGAGCCTGCTTGAGGCTTGAGATTCTCTCTCTGCCCCTTCCCTACTCTCTCTCATGCTCCCTCTCTCTCTCAAAATAAATAAACTTAAAAAAAAAGATGGCTCCTTTCAGGCCTATAATAACTGTTAATAGCTTGATCCTTAAAAGGGATTTCCACATTTTATCCATTCCTTACTTTATATTCCTTTACTGTAATTTCCATTTCCTTTTGTTTATACTTACTAGAGATGGTCTAGAACTCACAGTTTATCTTTCATGCTTTTTATATCACATATTGCTATTTTGAAATTGAATTTTAACCCCCAAACCCTGGTAAGTCTGATCTAACTATAGTTTACCAGACATCATGTTTTGCTGAACATAAATTTCAGTAGCTGTCCTCATGTATTTTGGTCCCTAATTCATTTCTGTTAAATTTGCTTTAGATCTAGTCCACACAGAGGGGCAGCTTCAGAATGAAGAAATTATGGTAAGTAAATATACTTGGTAGAGATAAACATTATCTGTAGCCAGCACAATGTATTTAAATTTTAAATCTATCTCTTTAGTCATAAAGTTAATAAATATCTTCCTGTTATATTATAGGTTCTTTATCCAATCAACCAACAGAGAAGGTTATTCTCAATAATATTATATTCTAAATATAGCATTCATAAACTAGGCTCTTGTCTATCGTAGAATGACAGCAAGGATAAAACAGTTCACTTATTTATCTTTATTTTGTTCATTTATTTTGAAGTATTTACTTGCTTAGCTTTCTTTCATTTGATTCTATAGGCCTTTTAGAATAGGAATTGAAAAAGGTCGAGATGCCAAAATCGGATGTTAATTTAAGCATGAAAGGACAAGGGAGATTCACATAAGGGGAACTGGAGCATAGGATCAGCAACAAATAAGCCAAAGAGAGATGAGGTGGAAAGAGAACCAGCATTTTTCGACAACATTCCATTGGGCTTTGCTTGTCAAGTGGAATGAATGCCCGTTGATGAAGCTGCTGCCTCATCAGGAGTTTCTCTGTTCCTGCTAGTTTATCAGGCCCTGGTTTTAGACAAACACACAAAAAAGTAAAACAACTGAATGTGGGGTGTTTTTTTGTTTTTTGTTTTTTAGATGATAGTGTTTGTTTAATTAAGATTTCTCTAAATGAGGCTTAAAGTTAAGTTTCCTTCTTCACAACTTACTGGGCGCAGCGTTTCAAAAGATTCTGTAGGAAGTTTTTGAATCCTCTTAATTATCTTCTCTACCACCCACACATGCCCAAGGACTGGAGAGGCCAGTGGGGGGCAGAAAAATGATTAATTAGACAGAATATTAACTGCCTGTTTTTGTCCATCTTTACTAATGAGTTATGATTAGTAAGCTTCTGGTAAGTATTTTGTTTCAGAACTCACTGTGAATCAAGGAGCACTGCAAAATTATATAGAACATTTGGAAAATAGTAAGGGGGAATGGGAAGCTGGAAATCAGCCATGATTTTATTAGCCTGCCACAACAGCTTTTATTACACTTTTTTTCTTCTAGTTGTCAATATGCATCACATAGTTATCAAAATGAAGAATTTTGTATCTTTTTAAACAATATTATATTACAAGTTTCATAATTAAAATTAAATGTATGAAAATAGGCAAATGTTAACTGATTTCATTTTTCCTCCCTCTGTCATTACAAGTAATACTACAGAGGCCATGTTATGCATGTTCTTGCTACCATGATCGTCACCTTGTGAATTATTCTCTAAGATTAAATTTCAAGGAATAGAATTACTGGGTCCATCAGTGTAGACATGTTTATAGCTGCTTATGTATATTGTCAATTTGCTTTCCAGAGAAATTATATCAATGTGAAAGTACAGTAACGTTTCAGGGTATATAGTCAGAGGAATCATAAAACAAGGGAAATCTAAACATGAAAAATACTTCAGAAAGACACTTTTTAAACATGTTTATTTTTGAGAGAGAGAGGGAATGCAGGCAGGGGAAGGGCAGAGAGAGAAGGGGACCAAGGATCTGAAGTGGCTGTGTCGACAGCATCGAGCCCGATGTGGGGCTCGAACTCATGAACCATGAGATCATGACCTGAGCCAAAGTTGGACGCTCAACTGAGCCACCCAGGTGCCCCATAGAAAGACACTTTAAAAATTAATCAGAGGGGCGCCTGGGTGGCTCAGTCGGTTAAGCGTCCGACTTAGGCTCAGGTCACGATCTCGCGGTATGTGAGTTCGAGCCCCGCGTCGGGCTCTGTGCTGACTGCTCAGAGCCTGGAGCCTGTTTCCGATTCTGTGTCTCCCTCTCTCTCTGACCCTCCCCCGTTCATGCTCTGTCTCTCTCTGTCTCAAAAATAAATAAACGTTAAAAAAAAAGATTAATCAGAAATGTAAAGTTGCAATTGTTAGCTCCACCTGCTTTTTTTTTTTCATCAAACCAATGCTGATACTTGCCTGATAATACATCAGAGCAACTTCACTATTATGTGCAGCTGGCTTCTCTTCTGAGTGTTGTAGCTTATATATTATTATATATTTAGGATATCGTTCTTGCATCAAACCCTTTCTTCTGCTAACTGCCATTCAACAGTTAACTAAAATTGCTAAAAGCATTCATATTGCTTTTTCCTTTACAGGCCCGGGATGGCCACGCCACTTACTTGAGATTCATTATTATATCAGCCTTTGATCATTTTGCATCTGTGCATAGTGTTTCTGCAGAGGGAATAGCAGTCTCAAATCTTTCTTAGTCTTTATAACAAAATACACTTGCATGATTTTTTAACAATACGTTTATTTAAACATGAAGTTGTCATTGATATACTTTATTAAAGGGACTTGCATCGATCTGTTTCAGTTTTTATTTTCTCTTCGCCATTTTGTGCAAAGGAACTGGTTCATTAGTCAGAAGTGTTGGCCACCATGTAGGCTATGAGAAAGCTCTCTCTTCTATATACAGCTTAACAAAGGAAATGACTATATGTGAAAACTTAACTGATAATCCGTGGTGTCCTCACAACATCTAACAGGATGCCCCTCAGATATCAGTGCATTAATTTTTTTTTAGGTTCAGTGCATTAATTTTTTAACTGATGAAAAGGGCTAAGTGAGCAATATAGACACAGAATGTATGAATTCAGAAAAGAGAAAGTACTTATGGGAAGGCTTCATGGAGGCGACATGAGCTGGGTCTTGTAGAACAAATAATTTATTTCTTTTAATTTTATTTTGCCTTGATTTGAAAATCTCAGGGAAGAATTAGGAAAAACATTATCGGACTTCCCATAGACAACCATATTGATATTATTTGATTTTTTGGATAAGTGGGGGAGGTAAAGAATAAAATAAGACACACTAGAGGGAAATAAAACTTCTCTGAATGTACTTTATTATATAGTTTGACTTTGAAAACATAAATAACCAATATAGCCAAAAGGTAAAAAAAGAAAAATCCAGAATATTGAAAAAAAACCCAGAAATGCGTAAACCTAATGTTATCTCAGGTTGATAAACACATAGAAACAATGGCATTAGAACATAGTGTTTTGCCTGTGGGGTTCGTATTAGTTTCTTGGGGCTGCCATAATAATGTACGACAAATTGGGTGGTTTAAAACAATAGAAATTTAGTCTCTCACGGCTCAGGAGGCTACGAGTCAGAAATGAAGGAATTGAGTGTTTGTTCTGACTGGAGGTTCTGAGGGAGAATCTGTTCTATGCCTTTCTCTTAGTTTCTCGTGTTTCTGGAAATCCTTGGCTTGTAGCACCACAGCTCCACTTTGCCTCTGTCATCATATGGCATGCTCTCTGTATGTCTTCACATCATTCTCCCTCTGTGCATATCTGTTTCTGTGTGTCTTCTCTTCTTATAAGGACATCAGTCCTATACTGAATTAGGGTCCACCCTACTCCAGTGTGACCTCATCTTAACTGATTACATCTGCAACATATTTTCAAGTAAAGTCACATTCAAGGATTAAGACTTCAACATGTCTTTTTAGAGACCGTTCAACCCACAACACAATCTTAGTGAAATATCTTTATGATGGTTAATTTTGTGTATTATCTTGACTGGGCCACAGTGCCCAGATATTTGTTCAAACATTCTGAATGTTTTATGTGTGGGGGTTTTTCTTGAATGAGATTCACATTTAAATTGGTGGACTTTGAGTAAAGCAGGTTGCCCTCCATAATGTGGGTGGACTTCACCCAATCAGTTGAAGACCTTAATAGAATAAAGACTGACCTTTCCCAGGCAAGAAAGAATTCTGCCAGTGGACAGCTTTCGGACTTGTACTACAACATTAGCTCTTCCCTGGGTCTCCAGCCTGTCAGCCAACCCTACAGATTTTGGACTTGCCAGACTTCATAATCATATGAGCCAATTTCTTAAAATCAATCTCTCCCCCCCTCCATTATCTGTGTGTGTGTGTGTGTGTGTGTGTGTGTGTATGTATATGTGTGTGTGTGTATATATATGCATGTATATATATATACACACACACATATACATACACACACACACATATATGATGGGAGGAGAGGGAGGTGGTGGCTATTACTGCTATAATCTACTACAATTAAACACTGTATGCCCCCTGATGTGATGCAACATGAAGCACACAGGCCAGCCTCCGAAGTCCTCATGCCAAAATTACTGAGCCTAAATCGAGTCAAGTTCTAGAGTTCACTTCCATTTCCAGGAAACACGAGGGATGGATAAACAAGTAAAATGACACCAAAAGGAAGCAAATAGACTAGAGGCCATTTTGTAGCTCACTGAAATGTGCAGAGCTGCGCCTTCCCTGCACAAGGTAAGATATGCTTCCTGGCCTTCTTGGCTTGGGTAGGGCCATGTGACCAATTGTGGGTGATGAGATGAGGGGAAAGTGATTGCTCGGCCGAGCATTTAATTGCCTGCATGAGACACTTCAAAGCTCTTTTTTTTTTTTCTCTGTCACAACGACCGGCTGTGACGTTCTACACAGTAACTACTTCATCACTCTGGGTCTGGAAGTGAGCCTGGTGATGGCAGGTAGCAGACCTCTCAGCCAGTGTGAGATGGACATACAGAAGGAAAAATAAAGGTTCATCGTTTTAAGTCCATGAAATTTGGAGTATAACCTGGCCTGTCCTGACCGATTCACAGACAAATCTGGAATGTGGCTTATCCTACACAGCAAGTGACCTGGTTTCTTCAAGTCAGTGGCCTGAAAAATGGTAATTAATTAAGGGAGAGGGTCCACTCTAGAGTCAAAAAGGCATGAGAGTCCCAATAACTTCACGCCGTGTGTAGATCATGTTCGGATCTGATTTGAGCAAACCAACTGAAAGTAAGACATTTTAAAGACAGTTGAGGACATACTCTTACAGATTGGGTGTTACTGTTCATTTCACTAGGTGTGTTACTGGCATCATGCTTAGGCAAGAATGCTCATACTTTTCAGAGATGCATATAGACGTATGTAGGGGTAAAATGACATATCTGGAATTTGCTTTAAAATACTTCAGCAGACTTTTTTAAGGGAAATGGCGTTAGTTGAAACAAATATGGCAATAAATTGTTAGATCTGGGTGGTGGACGTATGGGGGGGGGCACTTCACTGTCCCCATCTCTTTATCTTTGTGTGTGCTTGACATTCTTCATAATAGAAAAATAAAAATCATTAATGCTACTGAGGGTATCTCTGTGCTGCCCCTCAGATGATTTCCTTAGAAGAGATTCCCAGCGGGAACTGGTCAAAATTAGGCTCTTACTACTTTCTGATAAACTACTTACCACGATTTGTTGCACAAATTTACTTTTAGAAAGGTAAGTTTCAAATAAATGGAGGAGAGTAAGAAAGGTATTTCAAGAGCAACGTTGGTGTGATCGGCAATGTGAAGATGAGCACTCTCTGATCAAACACATTTGGAGGATGTGATGAGGATTTAAGTCTGACTAGGGCAAAGAATGAGACGAAAACCATACAGATCACAGACAGCCTTTAATGTTCTCAAATAGTTTCTCCTAACACTGGAGCCATGTAAGGTTTTTGAGAAGGAAGGTGACTCAGAGCAATTGTGTTCCTGTTCAATAAAATGAAATGCTAAGGATTCTCTTTTGGCCACCTTCCTAAACTGAAATGTCAATGATTCTTTGCATAAGAAGGGCTCACAGATTGCTGGAAAGGATCTCCAGAGGTTGTCTGATTGATCTCTTTGGCACAGACCTAGTAAATTATCTCTAAGTCTTTTTTCTCGGTTTCTGTCTTCCGCGGATGCAGACAGCAAGTTATCAGTGTTAGTGCTTGTCTTACCACTTTATGATACTTAAAAACAGCATATTCTTTAACCTGCGTTTTCCTGGGCTTTAAAAACTCATTTCATCCTTATGAAAACCTCTCCAAGTTTCAAGAAATAGGTATAATAATATGTGGCTTTATCTTTTTTCCTCCTCACTGCTGAACCCCATCATCTTTTCAAAGTATCATTTGTCCCCAGTTGGCTTCCTCTGTCCCCCTCATCCCTCATTTGGATTTATCTCCACCTACCCACTGACTCCTGACTCCCATTGTGCTGTGTGTGCTATGCGATTTAGACCTTTGAGTCTGCCTTCTCTTTCCTTTCCTTAGGTATGTGTACAGCTAGCTTCCTCATGGACTTCAGATCCTTACACCAAATCTCCTCAGTGAGGCCTTCCCTGGCATCCTGTATCTCACCATCCTGGCCATTTCCCACCCACACACACCACTGCAACGTGAACACATTCAGTCTTCCTTCCCTGTGTTTTTCTCCTGTGTTCTGGGACTAGCCACCCTGTGTCCTATGCTTCAGGGGTTCGGTACCTTATTCCTCTTTTCTCACTAAAATTCAACTTAGATTTTCCCCCCTTCAATCATACCCCAAGCAAGCTTTGAAAGATGAGGGCAGCGCAGCCTCCTTTCAGGTGTAAATATCTTGGGTAGGGTCTCGATTGAATTGCCCTTGGCTCCCACAAGCCTTCAGGGATGGCCCTACCTAATACTATACATATTTTTTTCTTTTCTTTTTTTTTAAGTTTATTTATTTTGAGAGAGTGAGAAAGAGAGCAGGGGAGGGGCAGAATGAGAGGGAGAGAGGGAATCCCAAGCTGGCTCTGTATGGTCAGCCCGACGCAGGGCTCAAACTCACAAACTGTGAAAGCATGACCTGAGCCAAACCTAAGAGTCGGACGCTTAACTGACTGAGCCACGCAGGTGCCCCACACATATTTTTTTCTTATTTCTCATGTATATCATATTTGTTGTGTCTTTCCCTCACTAGCATGTAAGTTCCACAGGGCAGAGAACTTTTGTTTCTTTTGTTTATGACTGTATCCTCAGGCCCTAGTGCCTGGCACATAGTAGATTTTCAGTGAATATTTTCAATAAATAAACAATGTTCATTTGTTTGCATATCTCTGTCTCTATACTATAACATCCTTGAGGAGTTTTTTAATAAAGCTAGCTAATAAAGTACCCATTTTTGGATCATTTACCGTGGGCCAGTGCCTACCACAGTGCCAAGTTAAACAACCGATCAATTTATTTAAAGGGATGGATTTTTTAAAAAGTAAAACTGTAGGGGCGCCTGGGTGACTCTTTGGTTAAGTGTCTGACTCTTTTTTTAAAATTGTTTTTTAATGTTTATTTATTTATTTTTGAGAGAGAGAGAGAGCAAGCAGGGGAGAGGCAGAGAGAGATGGAGACAGAATCCCAAGCAGGCTCTACACTGTCAGCACAGAGCCCAACATGGGGCTAAAACCCACGAACTGTGAGATCATGACCTGAGCTGAAACCAAGAGTTGGACGCTTAACTGACTGAGCCACCCAGGCGCCCCGTGTGTCTAACTCTTGATTTCGGCTCAGGTCATGATCTCACGGTTCGTGAGTTCAAGCCCTGTATCGGGCTCTGCGCTGATAGTGTGGAGCCTGCATGGGATTCTGTCTCCCTCCCTCTCTCTCTGCCCCTCCCCCACTCGTGCTGTCTCTGTCTCTCAAAATAAATAAACAAAACAAAAGTAAAAATCTAATGACGTTTTATGATGTACTCAAACAGGGCAAAGAAATATTACACAAATGAAAATTCTTGCATCTCTCACTCATTTATGCAGACTTTTAACAAGCATTGCAGTTCTGAGTCCTGTCTCAGGAATTCCCCTCCGTGGGGGGCATCCTTTGGGAGCTCCACCTTCTAAGGTGATGCTCCAACAGCCCCTTGTAGCTGATAGCAAGCCCCCTAAAAATAGCATGTGGCAGTGTGAGAAGTTTTATGCGTATAGCTTTTGACACAAATTCCATTTATAGGAATACATGCTAATGAACGAATCAGATCAGTGACAAATGAACCAAGATTTATAGCAATGCTGTTTACAGGACAGAAAACTGGAAACAACAGTGCATCCATACATTAGAAAGCAAATATATAGACCTCAAATATACTTTATAATGGGATATAAATCATTTATAAATATAGGATGGATACTTCTGGTTAAAGATGGTGGCAGAAAGAGATTTTTACTCTGTCTCCTTTTTCAAAACACATATTCACAACAGAAGAATTATAAAAAGAAAAAAAAAAGAATTTCATCTTCAAGGAAATAATTGCAACCTCTAACTGGAAAGGATTTTCACTACATACGGTGAAATCGGGATTTTGGTGAAAAGGAAGCTGAGAACAGCCATGCTTTACCGGAACTAGAGAGTTTTCTTGAACATGTCACAGACGTAAAATGCTTATTCAACATTTTTTTTTTTTTTTTTATTAGACTCAAGCCATCTCAGCCCTCAGGTAGCTTCAGAGGAGGGGGAATGTCCCCAGAGGGCTAAGGTTAATAAACTCCAAATGGCAGCGGAGATGGAACTGAAGGAGAGACAGGCAGGACACAGCAGAGGAGGTGCTGGAGGAAGCATGGTGAAGGCGGGCTGCCGTGAGAAAATCCAGCAGGCTGGGGGCTTAAACAGACATTTATTTTCTCACACTTCTGGAGACTGAAAGGCCAAGCTCAGAGTGCCAGCACCGTTGGTTTCTGGTGAGACCTCTCTTCCCGGCTTGTACACGGCCACCATCTTCCTATGTGCTCACATGACCTCTTCTCTGTCCACAGCGGGAAAGCGAGCTCTCTGGTGTCTGTTCTTAAAAGGACACTGATCCTATTGTATCATTGCCCTTGCCTGACCTCATTTAACATTACTAATTTTTTTTAATGTTTATTTTTGAGAAACAGAGACAGAGCATGAGCAAGGGAGGGACAGAGAGAGAGGGAGACACAGAATCTGAAGCAGGCTCCAGGCTCTGAGCTGTCAGCACAGAGCCTGATGCGGAGCTCGAACTCCTGAGCCGTGATATCATGACCTAAGCCGAAGTCGGACACTCAACCAACTGAGCCACCCAGGCTCCCCTCATTTAATCTTAATTACCACCTCTAGGCCCTGTCTCCAAATAGAGTCACCCTGGGGGTTAGAGCTACAACATATGAATTCAGTGCATACGAGGTGGTGAGAAGACAGTTAAAGCAGAGAGTGTGACTGAGGGGATTTCTAGGAGCACTGTTGCAAAGGAGGTAGTAAACTTAATAAGAGGATATCTAAGACTGCTAATCCATTTTTTAATTTGAATTTATTGTTTAATTTACGTCCAAGTTAGTTAGCATATGGTGCAGCAGTGATTTCAGGAATAGGTTCTATAAATGCCTCTTACCCATTGAGACCATCCCCCCTCCAACCACCCTCCAGCAACCCTCTGTTTGTTCTCTATATTTAAGAGTGCCTTATGTTTTGTCCCCCTCCCTATTTTTATATTATTTTTGCTTCCCTTCCCTTATGTTCATCTGTTTTGTATCTTAAATTCCTCATATGAGTGAAGTCATGTGATACTTGTCTTTCTCTAATTTCGCTTAGCATAATACCCTCCAGTTCCATCCCCGTAGTTGCAAATGGCAAGATTTCCTTCTTTTTGATAGCCGAGTAATACTCCACTGTATATGTGTATACCACATTTTCTTTATCCATTCATCCATCGATGGACATTTGGGCTCTTTCCATACTTTGGCTGTTGTTGATAGTGCTGCTATAAACATTGGGGTGCATGTGCCCCTTTGAAACAGCACACCTGTATCCCTTGGATAAATACCTAGTAGTGCAATTGCTGTTAAGACCGCTAACCTAAATGAAAGTTGCAGATAGCCCCAGCTTACTCCATCCTTCTACACTCTGTTCCAGCAAATAACATGCCCCATTAAAGAAGAGTAATCAGAAAAGACCCAGAAGGGTACTGCTTTAGGTCAGGTTCTCTAGAAACAGAGCCCAAAACAGAGATTCTTGCAGGAGCGATTTACTGAATGAGTGCTGTCAGGAAGCAGGATATACCAGGAGGGGAAAGCTAATCCAAGATCTGGCTTCAGCTGAAGCCCCAGCCTGATCCCATAGGGAGCTCTGGACCATGAGTGGCACCAGAGAGGTATACTCCCCACCATGAGGCAAAGGACTAGGACTTTGTGCTTCAAATGCATCAATCATGGGCCACCTCAGGAATTTTGGGTAACACAGCTCCTGTCACTTGAGGGCACTTGTCAGGAGAAAGGGCATCTGTGAGGAACCAATACGGCAGCTGGCAGATGGGTGCACTGGCTTGGTGAGAGGGACCAGGGTGGATCACCGACAACATCCAGTATCTCAATGCTCCTCAAACTGTGGTCCCTGAAACAGCAGCGTCAGCCTCCATCTGAGAACTTGTTAGAAACGCAGATTTCCTAGCCCCCCCTCCCCCCCCCCAGATCTGTTGAATCAGAAATACTGGGGGGTGAGACCCATGAATCTATTTTAACAAGCCCTCCAGGGAATTTTAATGCAGGCCGAAGCTTGAGAACCACCATACTGTAGAGAATGATGACTAGAAACTAAGACATTGGAGGAAAAAAACAAAAATAAAGCGGCTATACAACACATGTTGCAAGAGAAATTAAAGAACACAAGAACTGAGGCCCATGGAAGACAAAAAGAGCTCAAAGAAGAGATACAAGGATTTAAAGAAAAAATTATGGAGGAAAAAAACAAAAATAAAGTGGCTATACAACACATGTTGCAAGAGAAATTAAAGAACACAAGAACTGAGGCCCATGGAAGACAAAAAGAGCTCAAAGAAGAGATACAAGGATTTAAAGAAAAAATTATAAGGCACGGAAGATGAACAGTGAGCTGCCAGAGCTAATAAAAGAAATGGAAGAGAAAAAACCATTTCAGAGGTAAAGCCACATAAGAAACAAAGGGATGATGATGGTAGTTGCAACAGTCAGCATTCAGTTAGGACCCTACAATCACCCCGGATACGTATTTAAAGCGGAGAGGGAAATAGTGCAGGGAATTTGTTACAAAATGTTGAAGAGGCTGGGAAAACAAACAGGAGGTAGGAATGTAACCCAACGTTGGCACCCATGAGCCACACTCACTATTGACCAGCAGAGGCACCATCACTGTCTCTGAACAGAAGCCACCCGCTGCCGTGGTGATAAGACAGCCACAGTGCACGGTCCCCTTCCATCCCTATAGCCAGATATGGGAAAAATGGCTTCTCCCTTCTACCCACCTTCTAATCTCCCACCAGCGCTTCCCAGTGGCAGAACCTAAGCAGAACACAGTCAGTCTTCAGGCTTCCAGGTCCCTGAAATCCAGAGGAGAGGGTGGGCAGATGGGAATGGGTGAGAACCAACAAACTTTATCTGGCTCAATAATAAACCCAGTTTAGGAAGAATCCGGGTCAGAGGAGAGAGATTGAGAAAAATCACGGAATGAAATAGAACACAGATTTAAAAAATAGTTACAGAGAATAGCTATGGAAGAACAGGGATACAGCCTACCTAATTATAGTTCCTAAGAGAGTAGGACAAAATACAACAGAAAAGATGTTCCAGGCAACTGAAGAGAATGTCCTTGAAATTAAAAAAAAAAAAAAAAAAAAAAAAAAAAAAAGAAGAAGAATTAAAGCTTAAGACCAGAAGAGGATGTTATATGTGCCTTAGTTGTTTAGACTAACATAACAAGAATGCCATACGCTGGGTGGCTTATAGACAACAGAAATTTATTTCTTACAGTTCCCGAGTCCAGAAGTCTGAGATCGGGGTGCCAGCAAGGTCAGGTGAGGGCCCTCTTCTGGGGTTGCAGACTTCTTGTGTCCTCACATGGTGGAAGGAGACAAGCTAGCTCTCTGGGGCCTCTTTTATAAACACGCTAATCTCATCCCAAAGGGGTCCCTCCCGAAGGATGATTCATTCAGCATTCCTCCCAGGACTGCCCTGATACTATCACGCTGGGCTTTTGGGTTTAGCATATGAATCTGGCAGGGGTGGGGGGACACAACCATTCATACTATAGCGGTATTACAGGACATTTCGATACTAGAACAATCACCACTGGACTATGTCTTGGTGAAGTTACTGAACCTCAAGTATAAAGAAAGAATCCGGGGCGCCTGGGTGGCTCAGTCGGTTAAGCGTCAGACTTCGGCTCAGGTCACGATCTCGCGGTACGTGAGTTCGAGCCCCGCATCGGGCTCTGTGCTGACTGCTCAGAGCCTGGAGCCCGTTTCAGATTCTGTGTCTCCCTCTCTCTCTGACCCTCCCCCGTTCATGCTCTGTCTCTCTCTGTCTCAAAAATAAATAAATGTTAAAAAAAAAAAATTTTTTTTTAAATAAAAAAAAGAAAGAATCCGACAGGTTTGGGGCAGAATAAAAGCAATTCAGGAAATGCTAGGAGTAATCAGGCTGGCCTCAGACTTTTCTTCTCAGGACTTGTAGACAACAGTGAAGCTATATCTGCAAATCTCTGAGGTAAAGAGACTGAAACACAAGAGTCTAAAACCCAGCCAGGTATCCTGCAGGCTTACAGACAATAGACTGGAGGCTGCAAATATGTAAGACTTCATTCAGGGAATACAAGACCCATGTGCTTTTCTTGAAAAACCTACTTGAGACTTTTTTTTTTTTTTCTAGAGAAAGCAAGGGGGGAGGGGCAGAGGGAGAGAGAGGACCCCAAGCAGGCTCCACATTGAGTGTGGAGCCCCACGTGGGGTTTGAGCCCACTACCCTGGAATCCTGACCTGAGCTGAAATCAAGAGTTAGACACTCAACCGACTGAGCCACCCAAGCGCCCCCGACTTGAGACTTTCAATGATGTAATCTATATGGCAAAATAGGTATCCTGAATCCTTCCTCAGTTGAACCCCTAACTATGCTGGATGAAATGTATTAACATACATTCTTAAATTCATGGCTGAGCTTACCAGAAATGAAATAGTCTGTGGCCAATTCAGCAGAATTAGAGTTGAGTCCAAACCTCTTGAGTCCCCTGCACTTGGTCTTTTTTCCATCTTTGCCATGTAGGTTTCTCTGCTTTAACACCCTCTTCCCTTTCCGTGTTCTCCAGGTTTCTGTTCCGGAAGGCCTGGGCCTCCTTGAGGACCAAGCCCAAATGCCCCCACCTATGACAGGCTTTCCCAGACCCACCTAGCTCCGAGGGATTGCTCTCTCCTCTATACTCCCAGATCAGTTAGTCTTTTTTTTTTTTTTTTTTTTAAGTTTATTTATTTTTTCAAGAAAGGAACAGAGATAGAGTGCAAGCAGGGGAGGGGCAGAGAGAGAGGGAGACACAGAATCCGAAGCAGGCTCCAGGCTCTGAGCTGTCAGCACAGAGCCCAACACGGGGCTCAAACCCACGAACGGTGAGATCATGACCTGAGCCAAAGTCAGACGCTCAACCCGACTGAGCCACCCAGGTGCCCCTGATCAGTTAGTCTTATCTCAGCTGTCCCCATCGTATTTGCTTTGAGTTATGGTCATTGCCATGTATGCCTAGTCCCCCACGAGGTTAAGCTGCTGGAGAACAATATAGCTGGACCTTGTCCATCTATGCATTTCTTAGCACCCAGAAAAGACTCAGTGCTCAATGTCTGAAGCATTAAACTGAAGAGAATTCAATTGGCACGCTTGGGGTCTATTTTAACATTCTAAAACCTCCTCAGTTCCAGCCACTATTGTTCACTGAAAACTGGGAGCTTTCTGTGCATTTAGAGGCATGAATCGGGGGACCATCTGGGAAGTGGTTCAGAGGAGCATGGCCTTAGCCGCTGTCTCCTTTTGTGGAACTTGGTACTTAGGAAGGACAGTGCTCGGCTGTGCGTTAGCCCCGCCATTTTCCCAGCTACTCATTCTCTGTCTAACCTCACAAACTCATGCCAGCATTGCTTTGGCAGGGTGAAGAATTTTTATCCAGTGTCCCTACTGTCCTGCCTTCCCTCCATCCCCCACTCCCTAAAAAGGGGGCCCAAGGAGGCAGTTGTGAAATAATAATGGCCAACACATCCATGGCATTTTCTCCAAGGCAGGTACAGTGCTTTACTCTTTCCAAGAGTAGCATTTTCTGAGTGCTTTACTCATGAATCGTGTATGCAGCAGGCGCTGTTGATATCCCATTTTATAGTTCAAGATACCAAGGCAGCTTAGCCAAAGTCCCACAGCTAGCAGGGAACAGGGCCAGGACTCTGGCTTGAACTTAGAGGTGGGGTTTGAATCTCTGTGGGTTACTTACTAGTTCTGAGACCTTTCACAAGTTACTTAACTCTGAGCCTTGAGTTCCTCATCTAGAAAATGGGGATAATAATTTCCTCTTTGAAATATATGAAGATTAGATGAGTTAACATATCTGAAAGTGGGTACCTGGTAGATGATTAGAGAGAACTTTTTTAAAAAAATAAAATAGCAACGTTAATAGTATTAACATTGTGGCAACTAAGGCAGAGCCAAAGAGAATGTTTTCATGTTAGAAAAATGTCTCCCGGGGCACCTGGGTGGCTCAGTCAGTTGGGTGTCCGACTTCAGGTCCGGTCATGATCTCGCTGCTTGTGGGTTCGAGCCCCGCTTCAGGCTCTGTGCTGACAGCTGGAAGCCTGGAGCCTGCTTCAGGTTCTGTGTCTCCCTCTCTCTCTGCCCCTCCCCTGCTCATACTCTGTCTCTCTCTCTCCCTCAAAAATAAATAAAACATTTAAAAAAATTAAAAAAGAAAAGGAGAAATGTCTCCCAAGTCCATTCTTTTATGTCATGTTGTGAAGGTAGCTTGATTCCAATGTGAATCAAAATGTTTTTTTTTTCTTTAAAGGCAACGGCCCCTGGACCAAATGAGGCACCTCCAGCGTATGGTATTTTTGCTGATCAGATCACACTGGGCTATAAAGCTGAAACAGGCTGACACAAATTGGAAAAGGAAATGTAAAGATCACACCGAAGCCATCCCAAATAGCCTGAGGTGTTTTAATCATTCTGTATTAGCTTTACTGCATCTTAAAACATTTTCGTTCAAGTCAAGTCACAGCTGTGTTCACTTTGCACTGTGGCCGTCATAGACAAACGTGAAAAGAAGCAGAGTTAAAACAGATCAATACCAATGGTTATCCATGAGTCTGATGTAATGTAACACAAATGACCCTTAGGAGACTTGCAAAGAAACCAGAGAAACAGTTTCAAATACGAGCTTCCGCATCAAAGAACGACAGCTTTCAATTCCTCATCTCTCTCTCCACAACAGGAGTTCTCCCCATGCTTGGTTCTAAAAACCAATTTAGCATCTTAGACGATCAGTTCCAGAAATGGCAAATTTGGTGGAATGAATCTACCTGACGTGAGGACTGCCGTATGTCACCACTTGGTATCAGAGTGGCTGGAGATGGGGACCACGTGCAATGAATGTGGTCTCTGCGTGGGGGCAGCATTGACATTCTGTACAGTCTTTAACATTCAGCTCACTTGCTGCTTCGTTTTCTGACTACAGTTGTTCGGCTAGATCAGAGAGCTCTGAGCTGGTAGTTCAGCTGGGGATACAGGTCAAGAGGTAAAAGCCACATGGGCTGGGGGGAGAGCCAGGACTTGAGGAGCCCTCCTGCTGATCACCTAGGGCTGGGGGATCTGCCCAGACTAACTGTGGAGCTTTTCCAGAACAGCGCGAACTTCCTCTGGATGATAGTTCCAAGGGCCAGGTTTACCCTGTAAGAGAGAAAAATCAGCATTCCCAGATTTCCGACTTGCAGGAATTAGCAGGTCTGGAGCTTAGCTGAGAGAACTGGGCTGGTGATAGCTACATGGGAGTTGTCAGGATGGTGTAGACAATGGCAGATGCAACCATAAAGCGGATGGGATCACCCAGGGGGAGAGTGTGAAATGGCACTCACATCTAATGGGCAGACTGGACAGAGAAGTCTGAGGAGAACCAGAGGGGGTAAAGTGAATAGTTTCAAAGGAGAAAGGGGTCTCTACAAATAAGCTGTTCTTCCATAATTCGACCTTTAGATAGGCGTTATCTTCTCTATCCATCAGAACCACCTCTGCCTCTCCAATCCCCATGCCCTAGTTCAGCCCTCTTCGTTCCCTACTTGGGCAGCCATCCCACCTCCTGACTATCCCCAGTCCTCAGTCCCTGCCCCCTCCAGTCAATGCCTCACCCTATAGCCAGTGATCTTTCTAAAATACAGATCTAGTCATGCCTGTCTCCTGCTCGAAACTCCCAGTGGCTCTCCTCCGCCCTAAGAGGTAGGCTGGACTCCTTGGCCCGGAAGGAGCCCCAGTCACCTAAATGCCCCAACTCTCCATTCGCACCCTGCCCTAACATGCCTCAGTGCCTTTGCTCACCTTCTTCCCTATATTTGCCATGATTTTCACTCACCGTGCTCATGTGGCTGGCTTCCTGGCCTTTAAGCCTCAAGCAACTGTCACCACCTCTAAAGAGCCTACCTCTCTTCCTCAGGGGTCAGGAAATTTACAGTCTGAGAGCCAAATGTGTCCTGATGCTCACACTCTTCCATTTACATATCGTCTACGCAGTTTTTGTGCTCGGACAGCAGGACTGAATGGTTGTCGCCGGGATTATTTGGTCCACAAAGTCAAAAATAATTTATAGTCTGGCCCTTTGCAGAAAAGGTTTGCTGATCCCTGCTCTGGAGTGTCACAGCACTTGGGACACTGGGGCACTCTATGTGTGTCCTCCTCATCCTCCAGACTGTGAGCACCTCCAAGTAAGGGGTGGGCCATTTTCAAATCGTTTTTGTGTTGCCAGTCCTTGCACGGGGCCTAACCCTGCTTGGCCTCCATCGTGCCATCTTAGAGCCATGTCTCTGGGGAGGAGAAAGGAAGAAGGACCTGAATTCTTGTCCTGTGGCCCTTGGCACCCTGGGGATTCATCTGCAAATTGTTGCTCATTTTACCCGCGTAAGTAGGGCCAGCTTGACACGTGGGCAGGGGAGCATCCACATGGTTGGGCTTCATGTGCTCTCCAAGGCTTGAAACCCCTAAGGCAGCTATAAAACAGTTTCCGCCCTCTCAGGGGAGGCCAACAGTGCCCGAGTGGTCAGAGGCTGTTCTTACACCCCCCACCCTGGCCAGGCTGGAAGTCCTAATGGGGACACAATCACCAGAAAGGAAGCCAGGACTCAATTCCTGCCTTGAATCCCTGCTTTGGCATTTCCAGCTCTTAACTACAGGGTTTGCTCTCTTCCCCCTCCTACAACCCCCACCAGGTTCAGGCCGGCCTCGGAGATTAGCAGCTTCAGACCCTCCCACTCCTGGCCTGTCCCATTCAAAGGATTTAGAACTGAAATCAGAGCCTTGCGCAGTGTGACCTTGGGCAAGTCAATGTCCTCCCAGCATTGTTTAGGAAATGGAAACTACATCCTCTCATTCAGCTTCAAACTGAACTAGGGCTGGGCCAGTCTTCTGGGTGTAGAAGGCAGCCAGGAGGCTGCGGCTCCAGTCCAAATACTAGGGACAGGAAAGTCCCATTATTTCACCTCCCGTGAGGTGGGGGGCCAGAACCTCCATTTTGCAGAAGAGGAAAGGGAAACTCCAAGACAGGAAAGGACTTGCCCCCGGTCACATGCCGGTAAATGGCTGGGCAACAACTTGAATGCCGATCTGCCTGATACGAAGCCCTTTCCGCCCTCACCCGCCCTGGGCCCCTTGCCCCTGGGCACCACCTTGTAGAGGATCCTGCCCGCCTGGAGCACATAGAGTCTCTCGGGCAGCGCTGCGTAGAGCCGGCTGCTTTGGTTCTTCATTGTGTCTACCACCACAGGGCACTGGGGGCTCCTGTCCAGCAGCAAGCAGGCTGCCTGCAGGCGGTCCTGGAGATTCCGATGATTCCTGATGTTCACGTTGTTCTTGAAAGCCCAGCCATCTGCAAAAGAAAGGATGGGCAGCGGGCCTCACAGGCATGGCGCATATTTTCTGCAGATTAAATACCCCCATCCCCATCCCCACCCCTTTTTAACGGAGGGTCCCAGATGAGCCCTTGACCATGATTTGGCCCAGTGTCCTATTATGTGTGAATGCATGAGATCACATAGGGAGATACTGACTGACCCAAAAACAAAGCCTAGGTATCCTGACTCCCAGACCTCAGCTCTTCAGCATGAGAGAGTCCAATAGGCCAGTGCTTCCCGAATTTGAATGTGCATTTGATCCTCATGAGGGCCTTGTTAAAGGAACATCCTGATTCGGTCTGTCTAGGGTGGCACTGAGAGTCTAGCTGGTGCTTAGGAGGCCAAGGCTGCTTGGTCCCTGGACCACATTCTGAGAGGCAAGGGTCTAGAGCAGTAGTTCTCTGCAGGCATTCCGTCCAGACGAGCAGTGCTGGCCTCACCTGGGGCTTTATTGCTAATTCTCAGGCCGCATCCTAGACTGACCGGGAATGGGGCCCACCAATGTGTTTTCACAGCCTTCCAAATGATTCTAACACACACACTGAAGTCTGAGAACTACTATCCAGAATCTAGACAATCTCCCTCTTCTAATTATTCTCCACCAGAATGTTCTTTCCAAAATGCAAACCTGACCATGGCATTCTCCGGCCGTGGCTTTTCATGGCTCCCTGTCATCCTCGGGATAGATCTCCCCAGTGACCTGGCCCGACTCACCTACATTCCTCCAGCCTCTGCTCCAGCCAGGTGGGTGAAACACCTGGGACCCCTTGACCCACAACCCCCAAGCTGCCTCTCACTTCCACCCTCTTCATCACGGTGCCGCCTTCACCCACGGTGTGAGGGCAACAGAACCTTCTCTTTCCTATGACTTCTGGCACTGCTGCTGGTGGGCTGTCCGGACAGCCCCAGGGTGCCTGCCACTCAGGGTGAGCCGACAGCCAAGTACAACTGCTGGCCTGGCAATGACCTTACTTTCAACTTCTCCTAAGAAGTATCCCTGCCTCCCTCCTGATCTTGCTCCTCTCTAACCCATCATCCAAAGATCTCTGGCAATGCTACCAACACAAAATGTAATCAGATTTGTTTCTCTCCTTACAAACCAGTTACAGGACCGGCTCCTTGTCATAGCGTGTAATGATCCCGACCATCTCTCTCCATGCGTACTTCCGGTTACGGCTCCCTGTCCTCCCACGTCTAGCTGAAGTGAATCCTCCTCAAATGATGCCGCCCCCTCTCTTCCCTGTCTCCTTACCATCTCTTCCACATTTGAGATCCTACCTGTCCTTTTAAGGCTCACCTTGGGGCATTTAGGCAGCCCAGTCGGTTAAGCGTCTGACTTCGGCTCAGGTCATGATCTCACAGCTTGTGAGTTCAAGCCCCACATCCGGCTCTGTGCTGACACAGCTCGGAGCCTGGAGCCTGCTTCGGATTCTGTGTCTCCCTCTCTCTCTGCCCCTCCCCTGAGACCGCTCAGTCTCTGTCTCTCTCTCTTTCAAAAATAAATAAACATAAAAAAAAATTAAGAGGGCCACCTCTACCATGGTGCTTCTCAACGTTGGGACTATTGACATTTGGTGGGGGGGGGGGTGCCATCCTGAGTGTTCCCCGATGTTGAGCAGCATCTTTGGCCTCTACTCACTAGGTGTCAGCACCGCTCTGACAATTTGTGACAACCAAAAACATCTCCAGACATTGCCAAATACCCCTTGGGGGACAAAACCACCCTCAGTTGAGAACCACTCAACTGTCCTCCAGGAAGCCTTCCCTGACACACTCAGCTGTATGATATCGGGCAGGATCTTGAAATCTCTTTAAAAAAATTTTTTAATGCTTATTTATTTTGCAGAGAGAGAGACAGACAGAGCACGAGCAAGTGAGGGGGCAGGGAAAGAGGGAGAAGCAGAATCCGAAGCAGGCTCCAGGCTCTGTGCTGTCAGCACACAGCCCAATGCAGGGCTCGAACCCATAAGCCGTGAGATCACGACCTGAGCCGAAGTTGGATGCTCAACCAACTGAGCCTCCCAGGCACCCCTGAAATCTCTTTAAATTCTCAGCTTCCCCATCTGTTATGGGATTAATAGAACCTATGTTGCAGATGGCTGTGCAATGGCTTGTATGAGATAACTTATACGGAAATCCCTTCATAGAAGCTGCTTGAAAAATACTGGTTTATTTTGCCCGAGTGCCCTAAATAACAGACAGGTGGGAAAGAACCCAGTTTTTATTCTGTCCTGCAGAATACTGCTACTTTGCTCTGGAGATGCCCCAAACCACTTTGACTGCTTTACTTTATTTTTTTAAATTTTTTTTTAACATGTATTTATTTTTGAGACAGAAAGAGACAGAGCATGAACAGGGGAGGGTCAGAGAGAGAGGGAGACACAGAATCCGAAACAGGCTCCAGGCTCTGAGCTGTCAGCACAGAGCCCGATGCGGGGCTCGAACTCACGGACCGCAAGATCATGACCTGAGCTGAAGTCGGACACCTAACCGACTGGGCCACCCAGGCACCCCTGACTGCTTAACTTTAAACAGGAAGGGATTTTCAATTGGCCTCATTTGCCAAGGTGCCCCTCTGCCTGCTTACAGGAAGTGGTACTCATTAGTTAATGGGCCCACAGTTTGAAAAAAACAACCATAAAGTGCTACCGGCCTTGCCCTTCTACTTGCCTCATTTCTGGGGAGCCTGGGACCCGGGTAATGTGGTCATGGGTTCCTTTGGAAGCCACGTGGCCTGTGTTTACAGTAATAGCTGCTTCCCAGGGTAATATAAGTTGATTAAGTCTATCAGCAGAGTCCTCTGCTCAGGAACCTTACTCCAAGAAAAACCAGCTCTCAGGAGAAATTCACACCAAGATACAAGTGCCTGGCCATAGTGTAAAGTAATTATTACCTGCCCCAAGACACCAAAACTTTGTAGATGACGGTAACACCGGCCTACATTGGCCTCACGTGTAGGTAGTCAGTCTCGTGCAACAATTGGCTCGCTGGGGCTTCACAACAGCCATCCACGGGAGGTCAGGCGGGATTCTCGTTCTCATCCTGAAGCTGAGACCATGGAGGCCCAGAGAGGAGCAGTGACTTGCTTCCCCAGCTTTAACTGTGAGTTCCTGAGAGGCAGGAACTGTGTGTGTCGTTTGTCTCAATATCCCTGAGCCCAGCCCAGGGCTGGCACACAGCAGGTTCTCATTAAACGTCGTCAAGCGAGTGTGAGGTTGGTGTTGCCATCCTGTTTCAGTGTGGCAGAAGTGGGCACGGCAGGGAAGCTGTCCAAGGTCACGTGGCCAGCACGTGATGGAGCCAGGAGCCGTACTCAGGTCTGGAGCTCCAAAGTCCGTGTTCTTCCCACCATGCCTCATGCCTCCCTGTAATCTACCCGGACAAACATGTGGCGTGGGGAGGAAAAGGAAGCCAGCTGACTTGGGCCACAGGTCCCAGACCTGGTGGGATTGGTGGATACTGGCTCTGTGCATTTTAATTTTGGGGTTCAGGCCGTACTCCCTCCTGTCTGGTTGACAGAAACAAGTACCCCCGGGGAAAGAGATGGGGAGAAGGAAGAAATGCCTGAACTAGCAGTGGCAAAGCACAGGGGCAAGAAAACTGTCAGAACAGGGTGAGGAAGTCCTTCCTCAAAGGCTTTGAGGTTCTGGAAAAGTTAAACCTATTGGGGCTGACTCCAGGAGGAACAGGACAGATACCAGGACCAGAAACCATTTCTGTGATGATCCACCCCTCTTGTCACGGTTTACAACTTGTTCCTTTAGAGATTAAAGCTGGATCCTCCAGGACCTTGTCACTACAAGTGTGGTCCCTGCACCAGCAGCCTCAACCTCCCCTGGGGAGCTGCACTGCGGCACTGCTGAGCCAGAACCAGCTGAGGTCCCCAGGTCATTGACACGCACATTCAAGTTTAAGTGCTGCCCCAGGACAGTTAAATCAGCTTTGGCTGAGCTTCGGCTGCCGGCTGTGATGACATCAAGTCAATGTCTCCTCTCGGCCATGGAGACCACAGACACCTGAAGGTGCCCAAATTCTCTCTCTGGAGCTCCTGGCTGCTGCTCTCCCAAAGGAGTGTTTGACCCGGAGGCAGACTGAGCTAGCATTTGATCTCCTGTTACCTACACGCTTTTCAATTGCGTTATGGAAAAGTTTTAAAGTACATAAACGTAGAGTGAACAGTATAATGAATCTCTTGTGTACCTATTCCCCTATGCTAGCTAATATTTTAGGTTGCCCCAAACCCTTAATGAGGACAGAAGCCGCCAGTGAAATGAACACAGTATTAAGTTGAAAGAAGTTCTCAAACCTTTGGGTGCAATAAATCAGGATGCAATGGGCCTGGGTGGGGGCCCTGGAATATCCTTTTTTTTTTTTAATTTTTCTAATGCTTATTTATTTTTGAGAGAGAGGGGGAGAGAGACAGAGCACGAGCTGGGGAGGGGCAGAGAGAGAGGGAGACACAGAATCCGAAGCACACTCCAGGCTCTGAGCTGTCGGCACAGAGCCCGACGCAGGGCTCAAGCCCACTAGCTGCGAGATCATGACCTGAGCCGAAGTGAGACTTTTAACCGACTGAGCCGCCCAGGTGTCCCTGGAATATC